>NC_091285.1:624679158-627384158 GCF_032444005.1 Ranitomeya imitator
ATTTTGACTAGACTAAGTTTGATAAAACTTTTTTTAACCCATAAAATGAAAGTAAGGTTAAAGGGGTTGTCCGGTACAGAAGGAGAATTCTGCAGTCGATCTGTGTGACTGGAAACTTATAAATCCCCCCAGCACAGGCACTATGCACTGCGAGGATTTGCCGGTTTCTGAACTGGGACCGGCAGATACATATGCGTTATGGAGAACATGAAGGGTGTGATCAGCTCACCTATCCCCGAGTGCACAGGATCTCAATTCCAAAGGAAAGACAGTCCACAAATAGAGGTTGATCCAGCACTTCAGATAAAATGGAAAATGTTATTCCTTCGTTAAAAACATGTGTCAAAAGAGATTCCACATTGTCAATTATTCTGCTAAATTATCCACGGAAAAAGTCCCAAAGAAGATTAAGGTCTTGGTTGGTGTACATTTTTGTTGTAATTTACACCACTAATTTATGCCACTATGATGAATTTGTCAGGTGTGCATGGCCACATCCCATATTGCTCGAGCTCTGTAAACTTCTTGAAAAGTCACTTAGTCCAGTAAGTAATTATCATGCATCATTGGTAGCTCCGTGCTGACTCAGTATGACTCCCCACAAGATCTAAAGCAATAGAAACCTCAAAAAACTCAAGGCATGAGAGACTAGAAGAGATAAAACGTAGCCTTTATTCCAACCTTAAAATCGCATATGAAATAGAAAAACGAGACAGACGATGCAACGTTTTGGCCCTAGAGTGCCCTTTTCAAGCGAGAATTACAATAAAAATAACAGCCATGAGAAATGCAATAAAAATTACAGCTGTCTTATCCATACTATTCTCTGGCTCCTTGGAATCTTTGGAGTTTCAACTCCTTGAAAAGTGTCAGTGTCCGGGACTGGTCTTAAACTGGCAAAAATCACAACATTTTTGCACAACTAAGAGTTTCACAAAAGTTATGTGAGATATAATCAGTTTTAGACCAGAACACTGTTCAAAACTGCTTGATGAATCAGACTATAATCTCCCTGAATTTCTTTTCCTATACCTCGTGTATATTCAAGTCCAGAATCAGATGAGCGTGTTCAAAATCATCCATTTTTCATCTAGAAAAAAGCAGACAATTTTACATTTGTATTGTCATCTATATGCCAGTTTTTTACTTCCGTTTTATACATCCATTTTATACATCAACATTTTAAAATATAATATTAGGTCAAATACAGTTTCCTATATTAATAATTGCAAGTGGGCCGTGAAAAATGCATGACATACAGATGGTAACCCGCATGTATTCTGTTTTTTTACTCACCCATAGACTTTGTAAAGATCATGGTTAGTGTTGAGCGATACCGTCCGATATTTGAAAGTATCGGTATCGGATGGTATCGGCCGATATCCGAAAAATATCGGATATCGCCGATACCGATATCCGATACCAATACAAGTCAATGGGACACAAATATCGGAAGGTATCCTCTATGGTTCCCAGGGTCTGAAGGAGAGGAAACTCTCCTTCAGGCCCTGGGATCCATATTCATGTGTAAAATAAAGAATAAAACTAAAAAATATTGATATACTTACCCTCGGACGCGCCCTGGTTGTAACCGCTGCAACCGCCATGATTCCCTTCCTAAGAATGAGCGCGTTAAGGACCTTCGATGACGTCGCGGCTTGTGATTGGTCGCGTGAGAGACCAATCACAAGCCGCGAAGTCATCGAAGGTCCTTCACGTGCTCATTCTTAGGAGGGGAGACTGCCGGTTACAGCGGTTTCAACCAGGGCGCGTCCGAGGGTAAGTATATCAATATTTTTTATTTTTATTCTTTATTTTACACATGATTCTTCTTCCCGATACCGATTCCCGATATCGCAAAAATATCAGAACTCGGTATCGGAATTCCGATACCGCAAATATCGGCCGATACCCGATACTTGTGGTATTGGAATGCTCAACACTAATCATGGTGCATGGTGTGATTTTAATACGCTTCCATGAATGAGCTCTAATTCTGTAGTAATTGCTTTGAGGATAATAAAGCTTCTCTTTTCCATAGGTATGTGATCATGAGCTGGAGTGTCATTGTGAAGAAGGCTGGGCGCCCCCCGACTGTACTGTTAGAGGAGGATCCGGTAATAAGTTTACATGATGAGTATTTAAAGAGGACCCGTCACTTGCAGAAAAGCTTGAGTTGAATACCTTGCAAAAATCCCCTAGGTCCCCTGATTCTGCAGCTCTTTTCCGTTTTGCTCCACTTGACTTTTCCATAGGTTACAATGGCCACCACATCTTTCATGTTGATTTGAGACTGTAGTAGTCATTGAAAGTGGTATTACGTGTTATATTAGTTGTGCTGAGCTGTTTTTACATTTTTATATATTGCAATCTTCAGAAAACTGGTAATTTTGGAAAGTGAGGTTTGAATAATTTTGATTGCAACTTTGGTCATCTAAATGTATATGGGAGATGACAGGTAAAACCCTGTAAGGAAGCGCTGGTAGTATTACCACAAATGATCCACTGTGCCGCGGTGATGTCATTTTCTCTTTATTCATTTTGCACATAGCTTTGGCTTTACAGATGGATTTGGCTTTACAGATGGCATCAACATTACAGATGGCTATGGCATTACAGATGGCCGCTTCCCATCATTTTCTGTTCTGCACAAAAAGGAAAAAAAAGGCATGAACTGCACCTCCAAAAATCATAAGTTGATCTAAAGCCGCTAGGCAAAAATTTATATAACTGAATATGAGGTTTTCAGTTAACATTCTGATCAGACTGTATGAAGCCCACTGCCATGTCACGGCAAACCTCGTAGTGGGTCCTACCGCCCTAACGGAGCGGAGCCGTGCGGCGACCACCGGCATAGCGGCAATGCACCAGCAGGGCGGACGGCCTGTAGCCCACAGCACCCATGCTGCGAGACTAAGCTCCCATGACTCCAGACTCCAGACCAAATGTTCTGCATTTGTTTTCATGGTGTTGGACATCACTGTTACCGATCTTCTCAATATTGGTATCAACATTCTAGTTACCAGTTTCCATAATCAGGATGTGAGTTTCTAACAGGTTCACAGAAATCTTTGGGGGAAATTGAATAGGGCAGATTTACCGATTCTGAACAATGACAGTTGTAAGGCTAGTTTCACACTAGCGTTTCCCTGATGGCGGGCTGCGGACTTCCTCCGTGAAGCCCCGCCCTCAGCCGCACCTCCGCTGCTAGCTCCGCCTAAATCTGCATGCGGCCCCCATGCGACCTGCGTACCTATATTTAACATTAGGTACGCAGGTCGTGCGGCTGTATGCGGATGGTGCCGCATGCGTCGTTTTGACGATGCGGAAAAAATGTTACATGGCTGCGTCTCCGCTGGTCGCCGCATCGTCAAAACGACGCATGCGGCACCATCCGTATACAGCCGCACGACCTACGTACCTAATTTTAAATATAGGTACGCAGGTCGCATACGGGCTGCATGCAGATGTAGGCGGAGCTAGCAGCGGAGGTGCGGCCGAGGGCGGGGCTTCACGGAGGAAGTCCGCAGCCCACCGCACATCAGGGAAACGCTAGTGTGAAACTAGCCTAAGGCAGTGACTGGTAAAGTCCTAGAAGGTGTATGTGTTCTATCAAGATTTGTCACCTATGTCTGGTGAGAGTGTACAAGTTAGGTTACATTCGTGCATTCGTGTGAAATGTCCGCGCGCAGACAGCACACAGACCCATAGAGTTTCATTGAGCTATACACAAATGTGGGAAAACCTATATATGAAAGTGACATCCATGAGATTCGGAGTAGGTCCTTTCCTGATCTGGGTTTGCTGATCAGAATCAGACATACAAGTCTGTGGGGATCCATGAAACATGGATGCCAAACAGATGACCTGTGACAAAACAAAAATGTACCTTTTTTCGCAAATGGTAAAATCCACACCGATATGTGAATTAAGCCTTAGGTGTTTACTCTGTAAAATGCCTTAAAATGTTTGCATAACATGAAAATTTTATGACTTTTATGTTTTCAAGCCAGTTTCGGCCATCTCCGCCAAAGTGGGTGCAGCTTGGGAGGAACTGGGAAGGAACAGGACTTTTAAAATCATTAAGGCCATGTTCACACGATCCTTTTTTTCATGCGGAATTGCCGCGATTTTCCCGCTGCGGGTCCGCAGCTGTTTTCCATGCAGGGTACATTACATTGTACCCTATGGAAAACAGGAACTGCTGTGCCCACAATGCGGAAAATAAAAAAAAAAAACGCGCTGAATAGCTGCGGGAAAAAAGAAGTACCATGTCACTTCTTTTTTCGGAGCCGCAGCGGTTCTGCACCCATTGACCTCCATTGTGAGGTCAAACCCGCAGTAAAACCCGCAGATGAAAAAAATATCTGCGGGTTTTACTGCGGTTTGTGGTGCCGAACCGCTGCAGCAGGAAGTGCGGGGAAGCGGGCGGAAGTGCGTGGGCGGAGTGAGGCTGCCCCCCCGTGCTCCGATCCCACCCCCCCATGCTCCAATCCCACCGCCCCGTGCTCCGATGCCCCCCCCCCAGTGCTCCGATGCCCCCCCGTGCCCTAATCTCCCCCCCTTATACTTACCCGGCGTCCCGGTGTCCGTCCGGCCGTCTTCTCCCTGGGCGCCGCCATCTTGCAAAATGGCGGGCGCATGCGCAGTGCGCCCGCCGAATCTGCCGGCCGGCAGATTCGTTCCAAAGTGCATTTTGATCACTGAGATATAACCTATCTCAGTGATCAAAATAAAAAAAAATAGTAAATGACACCCCCCCCCTTTGTCACCCCCATAGGTAGGGACAATAAAAAAAAATTAAGAATTTTTTTTTTTTCCACTAAGGTTAGAATAGGGTTAGGGGTAGGGTTAGGGGTAGGGTTAGGGTTAAGGGTAGGGTTAGGGTTAGGGTTAGGGGTAGGGTTAGGGGTAGGGGTAGGGTTAGGGTTAGGGGTAGGGTTAGGGTTAGGGGTAGGGTTAGGGGTAAGGTTAGGGTTAGGGGTAGGGGTAGGGTTAGGGGTAGGGTTAGGGTTAGGGGTAGGGTTAGGGTTAGGGGTACGGTTAGGGGTAGGGTTAGGGTATTTTCAGCCATTTTAACTGCATAGAAAACTGCATAAAAAAAAGGATCAAAAAAAGGATCAAAAAACGCATCAAAAAAGGACAAAAAAAGGACCAAAAAAAGGACCTGCGTTTTCTGCCAAGAGCTGCAGTTTTTTAAAAAACAGTCCTGAAAAAAAAAGGATGGAAATCAGGAACGTGTGAACATACCCTAAAAGTTGTGTTGTACCCTTATGCCAGGACTATGTACAGGACACTGATCTCCCTGAGAATAAACCTCCAAAGCTTATTATGAATAATGGGAGGCATTACCAGTGTGAGACAAGTAGCTAACACAGAGCAGTAGAACTGAACTTTGTCTCCTAACAAACACATTTGCTTCAGATATCACAGCTCTGCTGTATTGCAACACTATTGCAACATTGGCTGCCAATGAGATGGAAGCTGAAACTGAGAGGAACCTGCACATCGTCAGTCACGACTGCAGAGACCAACATTTTAAAGCCCTCCCCTCCTTGGCCCAGTAAAGCACAACACACAAATTATTTTGTTGGACGGGGTTCATCCATAGCTTTTATTTAACATGTAACCATTAAACCAGTTAAAGTGCCATGTATGCATTATCACCTTGTTGAAGCAATATGCTGGTCGCGGGACTCCCAGTGAGTAAATCTGCCTTCAATTCCATCACTTCATCTCCAGAGTAACCATGAACCGCCAACAGTGCTCCAGAGAAGGCAGCTGGAAAGAGGCAGCTCAAGTTATGCATAAGGCTTATATGAATATGCGATGTACCACAACCACCACATACATGGGGGGTTAAGGAGGGGCTTGAATACAGAGTCCAGACAGGCTGTACTAGTAACAGCAGATGAAAGGGGGAGTAGGGAGAGACAAAAACATTCTGCTGCGTATTCTTAAAGGGGAATAGAGCCTGTAGTAACACAACAGGGCAGCGGCAGGTCAAAACTGTGCACTGTTTATTAAGAGCTCAGACCAGGCTGCTGCAGTCAGTGACATCTCCTCTAGATGGTATGTTGTCATCCAAATCACACACAGCAGAGAGCGGCCATCACACATCACACTGGTAACTCCCCTTTTATTAAAAATAAGCTCTGGAGGCAGATCCTCTTGCAGATCTATGTCCGGCCCATAGTCCTGAACAGCTTATTTACATATAATAAAAAAATCGTTTATTTCTCTGGAATAAAACATCAGATCGCAGGTATCAAGGTATCATTTTATTCAGCTTTCTATTACCTCCATGCCCCTCTTGGAAAAGTGTCTGGTGGATTAAAACAAATTGGCTATGGTGGGAAGGATAAGTAAAGTCTCTACAATGAGACTTGTACACATGCACTCTAACTTGAAGCTTCTGCGCTGAATTCTGGAATGTATTACAAGGCCCCACAGCCGCCATGTGCCATTTATAATACTGTTTTTTTTCTTGTTGCAGGAGGACTTAGGACCCTGGTGTGACTGCGGCCAGGATAGTTTCATTGCAGATGACTCCACACATGGTCACTGTTTGTTACTTCTGTGGTTTTGTTCCTCTTGTGGATTAAACACTTTTAATAAATTTATTTACAATAAGTTATATATAAGCTGCTTTTAATATTTGCACAACAATCAGTTGCATTCTGTGGGAGAACCTGGTAACAAGTGTTCATTTTTCATACAGTGCCCCCACAGTAAGAATGAGGTATTACACAGTTCTAATGGAATCAACAGAATATCTATATCACGTAAGAAGAAGTCAGGCCATCCACAGAGAAAGGCAATCTTTGTATGGTTCCTGTACTCTGGCCAATAATGGAGAGTAAGGGACTCCCCTTTAGAACTTGGCATCATCAAATATTTTTATAAAACAGCCAACCACTTTAAGAATAATATTTAAAACCAACACTAGTCAAAAAATGTTTACACCATGCTGCACTTTAGCACTATGGCCACCGCCCCTGCATGGTGTCCTCCCCTCCTTCCATGCAGAGATGCCGGCTTACTCACCACCCTGGCCCTCGGCGTGGTCCCAGGCATGCTCCTGCTTCCTGTGTTTTGTTCCCAATAGCTGGGAGGGATCTTATGTAAAAGACTCCCTCTCCCTTAGGGAGTCACCAAGGAACAAGTTGAGTCATTAGGTAGTGTGTTCTACCAGGAAGTGGTGAGGTTCCCTGGTCCTGATGAGGCCAGTGCCCTCAACCCGAATCCCTGGTTCCGTTGCGGCGAGTGTCCTGAACCTCGTCCTCTGATCCCAGTGCGGCCATTGCCTGACTGTTGTCCCTTGGTCCCAGTGTGTTCAGTCCTGTTACCGAAGTCCCCTAGTCCCAATGCTGCCAGTGCTAACATTTTTCCCTGGTCCTGGAGTGGCCATTCCTGATTTTGGAGTCCACTGGTCCCGGTGAGACCAGTCCTGTTCCCGAAGTATCCTGGTCCCAGTGAGGCCAGTTGCCTAAATATCGTCCCGGTTGGTGTGTAGCCAGTCCCTGATCAGGTATCCTAGACGGTGTGTCTGATCATAGTTCTAATCTGTGTCAGCGAACTTCAACAGCTGCAGTACTGGGATCTGCCCAGGAGTGGTACCTGGCGGCTAACTGCAGCCCAGTCTGTCTCCATCATCAGGAGCTCCAGTGAACACCTGACAGCCGCTTAGGTATGCCTCTTCCTAGGCAGGCCCAGTCCTGTGGTACAGTGGGTCCACAAATCCTCTTGCGCCACCGTTGGGCATAGCATGCACCTCCATAAATCTTGACAAAAGTTGTGATGATTGTTATTGACAAGTGTTTTGAGGTGCTAGTTGGCAGTCCTTCAAACAGATAGTTGGGAAAGAGATGATATAAGTGAGCGGTCAGGTGGCCTAGGCATTTTTTATACTTTTGATGTAATTACTTAGTATGAGTGAGAAGTGTATAAAGCTGAATCGTCTATTTTGGACTAAACTCAGTCATGTGCACGCTGCCATTAGCTCATCTAATCCAGGAAATAGCAATCCCATAAACTAATTTCTTACTTACTACTACACTTTTACTCTACTCTGCCCCATATACAGCAAGCTCTTATTTTCTCTATGTTTTGACACTTTTTATAGTAGTATAGCAGTACCTTTTTGCTGCAGATTGTGTTACAGCATGTTTTCTGTGGGATCAAATCAGTTGGGCTAACTGTTGTTTCCCTTGCTCCTGAATTAGCCTTGTGCATCCAAGACCCAGTTGCATGTTTTCAGTTTTGTGCTTCGTAGAACAGATTTTAATAGGTGCTTATGACACTGAGTCAGTTCTCGTGGACAAGCTGAGAGTCAGGGTCGTCAAGGAGTCAGAGGTCAAAAGCCAGGACAGTACTCCATAAACAGAGGGAAGAGACAAAGGCGTAGTCAGATAACGGCCCGAGATCAGAATACCAGGAGGAAAGTGGATCACAGCAAAGGGAGCAGGCTAAAAGGATGGTCAGAAAGAGATCCAAGGTCAGGCAGCAAAAAGATTTACATGCAGCACTCAAGGCACTGAGACAAACCACACAGAGCTGAACTTATGTCTGGCAGAGATTTGACCAGCTAAGTAGCTGGGCAATAACCTGAGACAGGGAACACCTGAAGGCAGCTCAGAACCTACCATTCTCAGATTAACCAACTAAGTCGTAAATGAAAATACAGACATCTCAGCACACCCCTGCACCAGCACACCCCTGCAGAAGAACTTTCTCATGCTCACGGTAATAGTGGAAGCTTTGTGTCGGAAAAAATAAGCCTTTTGTGCCCAGTAGTAATGAGTAAGCACTAAAATGCTCGTGTTTTCTTTACTCGAGTTGAGCAAATCATAATGCTTGGGTGCTCGACCTGAGTACTGAGTAAAAGGGAAGTCAATGGGAAACTCGAAAATTTTCCCAGCACCCCCACTCCCCAGAGGTCTGGAGGAGTCTGAAATTGCTCAAATTGATAGAAACAGCGCTGAAGTAGCATGGAAACAGCATGGGGAAGACCCCTGGAAGCATCTCTGAATACCAGGTCGCTTCTGGGAACAAATTTGTCAGAATATTACGCCACTTTTACGGACTGACAATGAAACATTCAAAACCGCACTTAAAATGGATTTGACTAGAAACAATTTTAAGAAACATTTTTTCCAGGATAATGACTTGTATATGGCAAAATAAATAACAGAAAAAATATTCTCCTCCACACCTTGGGATATGTTAACACGTAGTGTTTTTTGCTACATTTTTGGAAGTTTGCATTGCTTTCAATGGTGAAAAAAAACATTCACCAAGAAATGTAATTTTAACATTTTACTACCTTATCTGGTCATATAATGTGTGAGACATGATCAGACACATCCTGTTTAATTTATGAAAAAGGGACTCTGAAAGTCAAGCGGCCCTCACTATTGTTAGAGGGCCATCAGCTGGCCCTCACTATTGTCAGAGGACCATCAGGTGGCCCTCACTCTAATTGTAGACGTTCAGCAGCCAGCCCTCACTAAGCATTTTTGGAGGGCCAGCAGACGGCTATGTTTTGCATAGCCTTATAATATATATACATATATATATATATATATATATATATATAGCCTACTGCAATATAATTTATACACCTGAGGTGGGCACATTTTCTTTTTTGGATTAATACTGTAAAATTTGAAACTTTGAGGGCGTCCCCCAATATTTTGAGAGGGCCAAGAGGCGTCTTGTGGACAGATGAGACCAAGATAGAGCTTTTTTGTAAAGTACATCATTCTACTGTTTACTGTAAATGGAATGAGGCCTACAAATAAAAGAACACAGTAGTTACAGTCAAATATGGAGGTTCAAAGATATTTTGGGGTTGTTTTGCTTCCTTCGGCACTGGGTGCCTTGGCGATGTGTGTCAGGATTCCCTGACCGCTGCCACCAATTTGTCACGATTCACACCATGACCGTCTCCCCTACGTCACGGATCGGGGTGACTTTGGACCAACAGACGGCTATCACATGTGCAGGGGGGCTTATCTTAGTTATCCCTCCACCGCTAACAATGTGATGAAAAAACACACACAAGGCTATTGACCTCTTAGTTTACAGCAGGGGCTTATCTTAGGTATCCCACTGCTTTTCAATATACCACGAACTGCAGGGATTTATGTATATCCTGCTTACAGTTCCACTCAACACTTGCAGCTCTCTGGCGCCCCCCTTACTCTCAGGTCAGATTTGGTACTGCACCTGGGGTAATTAGTCGCCAGACAGGCTGCCTGCTATGTACTGGCTATTGGGCACGCTGCAGCGACGCGATAAACTACTCCCACTCAGGCAGGAACAATAATTATCCACGCCGCAGTCGCTACAACATCACCCCAAAAGCCTGCACGGTATCGCTGCCACCAGCTTCGATTAAACGGGTCCGAAGCTAACCCAAAAACAACAGTAGCGTATTTCCCTTCAGAAGACAGGGTACGGTTTTAGAGCATGGAGACAGAACTAGTATATTAATTATTATACTCCATAAAGTTTCAGGCAGTGTTTTATCAAAATATTTTACAAAGATGTTATAAATGAGACAATTGCAAATATGTACAAGGTAATTATAACATAAAGGGAATTAAAGAAGAAAAGGTAACACTCACATGTTCTCAGTTCATTGCATGGCAGGCAACCATACGTCCCAGTTCATTGGACGTGCTCAGGGCTCTTCCAGGAGAAGACAAGAAATCAAGAAGACTGAGCTGGGGATCTTGGCAGACAGTTATAGCTTCAGCCTGTGACATCCCAGAAAGGGGTTGGATCACCTCGTCCCTCCTACCTCTTCAGTCTAACTAAACTTTAAACTATTTTCTCTAATTTCTATAACTTCGCTACAAAACATGTCATAGTCATAACAAACCCAGCATTCATCTCGGATTAACGTGGGCATTCTAATGAGATCAAATATGTCCTATCTGTGATATATATTTACAGAGAAATCCCTACTTCTTTACCCGATGGAGTTAGAAGCCCGTGTTTAGGGGGATGGGCAGATCCACTGAGAGAGAGTAAGAATATATATTTTCGTGTTCTTAACGTAAACGGTTTGCATAATATCTTACAAAAACAGAACAAAGAACTTCCATGGATTTCTGGAAACTTCTAGACACTTCTAAACAGTTCTCTGCTAGAGGAAGTTTTGAGCCTAGTCTTAAATACCTTTCGGCCATAAAACTCCCCCCAGTACATTGACAAAGCAGCTCTTGGCTGAGTGAAAGGGAAGGGGGGGGGGGAGGGGCTTTTTAGCCCACAGCCTGCCAGCAAGAGAAACTACTTATATGATATTTCATACCATATCGTGACAGTGTGCAAGGCGTCATGAAATGTGAAGATTCCCAAAGGATATTGGGTCGCAATTAGAGATGGACACCTGGATGATTGGAAAAATCCAAAAAGAAGTTAAACCGCACCCTATGTCCATACAGCTTCCATACGCATGTTGGCGCAAGTCAGTGCTAGGGGGTCCAACCCGGCTACAAGTCCATATCCAAAGACAGAAGAAAGTCAAAACAGACAGTGATGATAATCTTACGTTTTTAATCTGCCTCCTGCGGCGACGTTTCGGTACAATGACCTTTGTCAAGCACAGTGTAACACTTTCCAACCACCATTATATACTTATAGCACCACCCCCTACTTAGCAGAACACCAATAGGGATACAGCACAATACTGAAAAAAGACATATACACATAAAAACATATAAAAAACACATTACAAATATATTAGCAGTGACGTCTAATCTAACAAAGATCTAACCCCGATCGCTCTAATACCAGAAATCCAGCCTACAGCAGCACAAAAAGACTCCCCGCTATGGAATTGTAAACAAACGGCGTTCTTCCAATAAACATGCAGCATTCACCGTAAGCAAGGTACTGGCCAACCCCCCAAGATGACTCCATAACGGCCGCAGTCCAATCATATTCCCAGTCCCATATCATGTGACCGCAAATGTTCCAACACATAGAATACATTACTACGCAGGTCGAGTCCACTCTCTGTGTTATCCTGAAGAAAGTCTCCACTGCGCATGACTAAAACAGTAGAAAAAACGAAATAGCAACAGTAGAGTTAAATATATATAAAAAGTGATAAATAATAAAAAATGTATACCTATATATATATATATATACACATATACATACACACATATACATACATACACACACACATATAACCACTACTCACTAGTTGCTAAAAAGTAAAAAGAGTGGCAGACCACCCGGGTATAATATAAGGATATCAAAAACCAAAAAAGGGGCTCCAAATAAATGAATTATATATGTGTATACATAAAAGAAAATTCTTACATATGTAAAAAGGCCACAAAAAGATAAATCAGATAAAAAGCCTTTATTTATAATATGGCAACATAAGCACAAAAGTGCAAGTGCTTGGGGGATAAATACACACAGGTAGACAGGTACAATATACAATATAAAAAAAAATATATATATATGGAAACGGTCCCACAATCTAATTATGCGTGCATATAAAAAAATTATTATGTTTTTTTGTGCGTACAGAGGAGATAATATTGCACGTGCAAAAAAAGTGCTGAGTGCAAAAAATAAAAATAAATATAAATATGGTAAATAACTAATTAAAAAATGTCCTCAATAGCAAAATGTGCAAATACATATAACCATAAGTATCATCTGTGCAAAAAAATGCATAAAAAAGGGCAAAAAACAAACAAATGTGTGCCTTATGTCCTCCGCTGCACTATCCAAACAAATACATGCACGCCAATATCCGCTGTAGGATGTATGGGAATAGACGTAATCCTAAAAGTATATATACCTGTCGATCCTGCGGGCCCAAGCACAGAGCACCCCGACGCGCGTTTCGATGATTTCTTCGTCAAGTGCACTTGCACTTTTGTGCTTATGTTGCCATATTATAAATAAAGGCTTTTTATCTGATTTATCTTTTTGTGGCCTTTTTACATATGTAAGAATTTTCTTTTATGTATACACATATATAATTCATTTATTTGGAGCCCCTTTTTTGGTTTTTGATATCCTTATATGACTAAAACAGTGTCCGTAGAGGTCCAAATCCAAAGCGGTAATGCTCAGGCTCCAAGTCCTCATCCAGCGCTCGCATAGTCGGACATGCAGAGGCGGCAATGCGCATGTCTCGCAGTCGCATATCTCCAATACATCGCAATTTAAAGACATCTGCAGGTGTATTCTACTTTACCCTTTATTCCACAACACAGGGGAATCCGGCAACACGGGAGACTGTTAATATTAGACCTGGGGACTCATGATAAAAAAAGATCAGAGCAACATAACCCCCAACCGTATACAGATAAAATAACATTACCCAACAAGAATTTTATGGTTATTATCCCCCAAAGAAAAGGCGAAAAAAAGTCTATATAAAACACCACCAGCACATCAGTAATACATATAAGTATATTTATATATATATATATATATATAAATCGTAGCCAAACAACCAGACATATATCATATTACCATAATCTCATAATTCTGAAAAACACGTTTCCCATTATGTAAGTATAGGTTAAGGACTAAAGAGATATATTATATGCAGCTATAACAACATTATAAATAACCTTCTTGAGGGATGAAGGCAACATTTTCACAAAAAAAGAGAGGGGTATGGCAACAATACTTCAAAGGCGAAAAACCCTATATTAGGAAATATCCCAATATTGTATATAGAGAAAGTTGTCTATTGTATACAATCCAAATCTCTTAATCAGCTGATCTCCTAAGGGCGAACAATCATTAACATAAATAAAGTGTATATACAACTACTCACATAAAAAATGGATGATTGGGTCCGGTGGGTTCAGCCGAACAGTTACAAAAAAGTTCAGGTTCAGGTACCAGAACAGTACCGAACCTGGACCCCATTCACTTGAATGGGGGGCCTGAACATCCAGTGCTTGCCACGCTGTCATGTGCATGACAACGCTGCAAACACCACTTCTGATCTGCAGTAAAATCATCACCATTAGTCAGAGAGCCACAGTTTCCACACTGTCAAAAGACAGAGTGAGCCCGCAGCTGTGATCAGAGGTAGAAAATTTACTTCCTGTCACTGGTGTCAGCTGATGGGACTACTGCTCCCATCAGCCGACGCCTGCTGCTAATAGTAGGTGGCGGCTGATGAGAGTATTCATCAACTGGTGCTCGCTCTCTAAATAAAGAATAAAAGAGACATGGACTCCCCTATATTTTTGATAATCAGCCAGGCAAAACTCACAGCTGTGGCTGCACACCTAAGCTGTCAGCTTCAGTAAGGCTGCTTGTCAAGAATGGAGGGGTCCCCAATTCGATTTCTTAAATTATTTAAATAAATAGTTCAAAATAAACATTGTGGGGTCCCCCCCCCCAATTTTTGACAACCAGCCTTACTAAAGCAGACAGCTGGGGGATGATATTCTCAGACTGGTAAGGGGCCATGGATATTGGCTCCCCAGCCTAAAGGTAGCAGCCCACAGCGGTCCAGAAAAAGCGCATCTGTTATATGTGCCATTTCTGGTGCTTTGCCCTGCCCTTCCCAATTTACCTGTACCTCTGTATTGTCGGGTGACATCAAGCCCTTGGATTAGTAATGGAGAGGCATCTATAAGACAGTGTGTTTTGTTTTATTTCAAATAAAGGGCTTTATTCTGGCTTTCTTTATTTACCATATAACTATAGGATTAGTAATGGATTGGTGTTATATAGACGCCTCTCCATTACTAATCTGTGACCTTGATGTCACCGGACAATACAAAGGTGACATCAACCCACAAATATGAACTCCACTTGCCTCCGCTACAGGGCAAGTGGGAAGAGCCGGGCAAAATGCTGGAATTGGCGCATCGGTTAGATGCACCTTTTCTGGGTGGCTGCAAGCTGCTACTTTTAGGCTGGGGGAGGGCAATATCCATGCCCCCTTACCGGTCTGAGAATATCAGCCCCCAGCTGTCTGCTTTACCTTGGTTGGTTGTCAAAGATGGTGGGCACCCCACACCGTATTTTTTAAATTATTTATTTAAATAAATAAAAAATCATAGTGGGGCCCCCTTTATTCTTGATAACCAGCCTTTCTGAAGCTGACAGCTGAGGTTTGTAGCCCCCAGCTGTGAGTTTTGCCTGGCTGGTTATCAAAAATACGGGGGAACCCACTCTTTTTTAAAATTATTTACTCCCATCACCCGCCGTCTCCTCTCGCTGTTATTAGCAGCAGCAGGCGTCAGCTGATGGGAGCAGTAGTTCAATCAGCCAACACCAGTGACAGAAGTTAAACTTTAGACCTACGATGACAGCTGTGTGCTCACGCTGTCTTTTGACAGCATGGGAACCTCGGCCGTCTGACCAGCAGAGATGATTTTACCGCCGTTCAGAAGCGGTGTTTGCCACACTGTCTTACACATGACAGCATGAGGAACACCCGGTGTTCAGGGGACCAAACCTGAACAGTAACACGGACTTTCTGGTGCAGTCTGTGTTCGTTATCTGTGCCAGAACAGTAGGTGTTCGGTATGCAAGCTGGGTTCGCCCATCTCTAGTCGCAACGTAGTGCCCAGTGTCAGAAAGCTGAGGTTTGCATTCTAAGTCATGGGTCTTCTAGCAGGACAATGACACCAGACATACAGTACTTCAAGAATCACCCAGAAATGGATGGTTACAAAGCACTGGAGAGTTCAGAAGTGCTAATTCCAGCTCCAATAGCATAAAGTCTCCCACCACTCCCTCTTACATACAGATGCTACAGAGAAACTGAGAATGGACACATTAAATCACTTAATTTTGTCTGCTTTGATGAATTTCTGAGTACAGATCACTGTAAAAAACATGAATCAATGTGTGTATGAAAAAAGCAATCAAGTTATGGACTGTAGAAGAGATGTATGTGACCAGAATGAACACTCATTACCAGCAGATGATATCTAGCACTTATCCCTACACTAAACGCAGTTAATAGCAATATTATTAGAGAAAAGAATATATTTCAGTTAGCTCTGAAAAAAGCTATTAATTTAACGTAGCAGCATGAAGGACTGTTATTTCATCAACCCAGCTGGGAAATAGTGGAGTGTTTTGCATCTACTCAGCCTGATATGGAGGAGACCAGGATATTCTGTACTTACTGTACAAAGTATTATGTTCTGGCTGTGAAATCCTGTATGCAATGTGAGAACTCCTTATGTGACGACCACCTGACAGCCCACAACAAAGCACAGGCTGGAGCAGGCGCCCATCCCCCATGCGGCGCTTAGTGGA
This sequence comes from Ranitomeya imitator, assembly GCF_032444005.1. NCBI lineage: Eukaryota > Metazoa > Chordata > Amphibia > Anura > Dendrobatidae > Ranitomeya > Ranitomeya imitator. The sequence continues at coordinate 624,695,440 of NC_091285.1, forward strand.
AGCCGTCATGACAGGGGTTGGGGAAGGAAAGGTGGTGGGGGTGGGTAATGAGTCATTGGTGGGGGTGGCTATGGTAATGGGTGGGGGGTTTATAATGTTAGGGGGGGAGGAGCAGGGCACTTTCCCGCTCTGAAGCACAAGTCCCCTCGCTCCTCCACTCACCATGGCGTCCGTGGCCCAGGCCCTGGAGTCCCTTAGGAGAGCAGCGCAGAGCCAGCCGCCGGGCTGGCTAGAAGCACAGGTGGCAGGGATCATCGGCGGTGGAAGTGGCGCTGCAGCGTCGGATTCCGGAGCGCTGCGGCGTTCTCGCCGGGTACGTCCCCCAGCGCGGCTTTCACCTGACGTCCCGTCCAGGCCTCAGCGCCGGCGCCGGAGCCCCTCTCGGGACCCTCCAGTCCGGGCGCCTGCATCCAAGTGCCCCAGCAGGCCCCGGGCTGGGAGGAATCCACCGGCCGGGCTGAGGCTTACAGTGTCGCGCGGCCCTTCCCCCCTGTGCCTGGGGCTGTGTCAGCGCGCGCTGGGGCTACAGGAGGACCCGGGCATGTTACAGCAGGCCCCCGGGGTAACTCACCTGGCAGGTGTCCTGCATCGTCGTCGGGAATGACCCAGCGGTGGAGCACAGCAGCGGATGCAGCGGCAGGTGGCCCCCCAGTGGTTTTGGGGTTGCTGGACCTGCCAGTAGATGGCTCTGATGGCGCTCTCGGCGCGTGCCAGCACTGGAGTGCTGGCAGTGGATCGTCGCATCACTCCCCGCATCGTGGATCAGGCAGTGGGTCCGGAGTCAGCAGGGACGCCCCGGTACAGGGGCCCGCTGGCTCATCTGCAAGCAACAGGCTCCCCGTTTCCAGGGCGACCAGGCCCTCTGCAGCGTCGCCAGCGGGATCCTTGAGGTCGGTCATCAGTGGACCTCTTCCCCCGGAGGGTCCGGAGGGAGCTTTGAGATCATCGATCGACGGTATGGATGCACGCCCAGCGGCTGGAGGGATCACAGCTCTCTCGCAGCCCGGTGAGTATAGCTCCATGTCTTGTTCGTCCATTGCGGTATCTCAGTCTGTGGGGGTCGGTACGGTGGGGGCGTCGGGCGTAGTTAGTCAGAGTGCGTCGGCGGCGGCCGGTTTGGGGGAAGCGGGCGTTAGCGAACTGCTGGGTAATGTTAGAGAGTTGATCGCGCGGCTGGATAGTGGTGTGTCTTTGCCTGGTCAGTTGGCCGCGTGGGTAGGGCCGCGGGAAGCCGGGCGAGTGTTTCCGGGTTGGGGCCTGGTGGCGCATAACAGCACTGTTGAGCCGGTGTCTGTATCAGTACAGACTGAGAAAGAATGCAGGATTCATTTGGATGACAGGGCGCATGGCAAAGTGTTTGTGTGCTTCGAGGGCCCGTTGGGGGTCCATTTGAAGAAGGAAGTGAGGGAAAAGATTTGGAAAGACGAATACGTCGAAATCTTTTCCCTTCTCCCGCTGGAAAAGTTTAACTTGGACAAGGGGAAAAAAGATGAGAGCAAGAAGGAGGAGGAAGAGAAGCGTAGGTGGCGGCTTATACCGCAGACCTTCGTAAATTGGTTGCAGGCATTTGCAATCCTGGCCAGTGTTGTGGGTGAGAAGGCGCCGGAGAATTGTTCCGGCCTTTTCTGTTACATGGACTCGATTGGGGAAGCTCACCGTGTATATGGGGGTCAGGCGTGGCTCCGATACGACGAGCAGTTCAGGCAGAGAAAAGCGATACGGCCGGCTATACATTGGGATCAAAAGGATATTGGTTTATGGCTTCGGGTGATGGCACCCACTCGGTTGGGACAACCCTTTCAGGGTGGGGCCAGTGGGACCGGCCAGTCTGCATCCCAAGGGACCGCCGGGGGGTCCGGGAGTCAGTCGGGAGGTCAGAAGCATGGCTTGTGCTGGCAATTTAACGAGGGCCAGTGCAGATTTGGCGCTATGTGCAGGTTTAAGCACGTGTGTTCGCACTGCAGTGGTTCCTCACATGGTGCTGCACGATGTTTCAAAAAGAACAAGTCCAGGACCGAGTCTGGTAATTCCAAAGGGGGTGACGCCGGTGAAGCTGGGCGCGATGGCCCCCGATCTAAGTAGATACCCTGATAGGAAGGGGGCCGAACTGTTGCGGTCCGGGTTTCAGGACGGTTTTAGGATACCGCCCCCCCGTTTGTCATCCCCCGGTCTTGTAAAAACCTCAGGTCTGCTGAGGAATATGCTGGTGTCGTCACCGAGAAATTGTCAAAGGAGGTTGCTTTGGGCAGAATGTCGGGACCGTTTAAGGATCCCCCCTTTTTGGATTTGGTGGTTTCCCCGTTGGGTGTCGTGCCTAAAAAAGAACCTAATAAGTTCAGGCTGATTCATCATTTGTCATACTCTCGGGGTCGATCAGTCAATGACGGGATTGATCCGGAACTCTGCTCGGTGGTTTATACATCGTTTGACGAGGCGGCCCGTTGGGTTCAGCGTTGCGGTAGAGGAGCGCTGTTGGCGAAGACGGACATTGAATCCGCTTTCAGATTGTTGCCGGTGCACCCGGAGAGTTCAAAGTTATTGGGGTGTTTTTGGAACGGCGGGTTTTTTGTGGACAGATGTTTGCCGATGGGCTGTTCCTTGTCTTGTTCGTACTTTGAAACGTTCAGTTCGTTTATTGAATGGGTCGTACGGGACTCGTCGGGCTTTGATTCGGTTATCCATTACTTGGATGATTTCTTATGCATTGGTCCGGCAGATTCCAGGTGCTGTGAACTTGTTTTGCGTGCAGTTTGTTGGGTGGCTGATCTTTTTGGCGTGCCGTTGGCTCCGAGCAAGACGGAGGGGTCTTGTACGTGCCTTTCGTTCCTGGGCATTGTTATTGACACAGTGAATTGGGAATTTTGTTTACCAGAGGAGAAGGTGGTCGCGTTACGGCTTGAAGTCGCAAGGGCGAGGCGTGTGAAGAAGTTGCAGTTACGCGAGGTTCAGTCGTTACTCGGTAAATTAAATTTTGCGTGCCGCATCGTTCCGATGGGGAGGGTTTTTTCCCGTAGACTGGCGGCCGCCACGAGCGGAGTTCGCGCGCCGCATCATTTTGTAAGGCTAACAGCTGAGCACAGGGCCGATTTGGAGGTTTGGGATCGTTTCTTGGCGGATTACAATGGTAGGTCTTTGCTCATGGAGGACGTTGTGGTGAACGCTGAGTTGGATTTGTTTACGAATGCTTCCGGCGGTATAGGTTTTGGGGCCTATTTCAGAGGACAGTGGTGCGCGATGAGGTGGCCAGCTGAATGGTTTGCGAACGGCTTGGTCAAAAATGTGACTCTGTTGGAGATCTTTCCCATTTTGGTGGCTGTGCATTTGTGGAAGTCTGAGTTTCGGAATAAGAGAGTCCGTTTTAACTGCGACAATATGGGTGTGGTGTGTGCTATCAACAGCCTATCAGCATCCTCACCTCCGGTGATTCGGGTTTTACGGCAGCTAGTGTTGTCTTGCTTGTCTTTGAATGCGCATGTTACCGCCACTCATGTTCCCGGGGTTCAGAATTCCATTGCTGACTCATTGTCTCGTTTACAGTGGGATCGATTTCGTTTACTGGCTCCGACGGCGGAGGAACTGGGTCTGGATTGCTCACCGGAACTCTGGAGCGTGGTCTCAGGGCAGCAGACCATTTGATAAGGGCTTCATTGGCTCCCAGCACTTGGGCCGCGTATCAGTCAGTATGGGGTGCATGGGAAGGGTGGTTGGAATCCTGCCAGGGTGGAGGTTCTGCGGAAGATCAGGTGGGCGCCTTATTGTTGTGGTTGAGTAAAGGGGCTAAGGAGGGTTGGTCCTCAGCAAAGGCTGGGCGCATTTGTGCGGGCTTGGCTTTTGTCTTTAAACTTAGGGGGCTCAGGGATCTGACGAAAGTGTTTCTGGTCCGGCAGGTGTTTAAGGGGTTCGGGCGACAGAGTGGTGCGGGGGACCGCAGACGCCCGGTTTCTTTCCAGATGTTGGAATCTCTAGGGGGACGCATGTCGGAAGTTTGTGTTTCGGATTTTGAAATCGCTCTTTTCCGTTTGGCTTTTTCCTTAGCATTTTTTGGGGCTTTACGGATCGGGGAGCTGGTGGCTCCGAGCAGGAGTAGTTGTGGAGGTTTGCTGGCTAAGGATGTTGTGCTGGCTAACGGTCGTTTGGAATTTTGGATTCGGCGGTCAAACACGGATCAGCTGGGAAGGGGTCGGAGGGTTGTGCTGGGGGCAGTGGCTAATTCATTGATGTGCCCCATTCGTTGTTTACAGGTGTTCTTCAGTTTTGATCCGGTGAGGTCTGGGCCTTTATTATGCCACGCGGATGGGTCATTTCTGTCAAAATTTCAATTCATAGCGGTTTTTAGACCGGGGTTAGCGCTGATGGGTTTGGATACATCTCGTTTCGCCTCGCATTCCTTTCGGATCGGGGCTGCGACTGAGGCTGCGTCGGGCGGTTTGTTGCCTGAGGTGGTGCAGAGAATTGGTAGATGGGAGTCGAACCGGTATAGGAGTTACATTCGGACCTGAGGGGCTGGGGGGCGTTACAAAGTTAGAGTTATAGTGTGTTTTTCTATGTTAAGTTTCTTTTTCGTTGTAGGTGCCAAACCCTTTTGGTCTGGATATTGGGACACTCGTATGTCCATTGGGGCGCCCGACGGGCCGATATGCGACAAGACGGACGGCAGATCGGTTTTCATCGGGACGTGGCGGTCGTTCGGTGGTTAGGTTTCCGAGGCATGGAGTGGAGCAGGGTCAGCCAGGAGGTGCACAACAGTGCACAGCTAGACAGGCCTCCAGACATTTTGGTGCTCCACGCGGGAGGCAACGATCTGGGGGTTCGGCCTTTCCGGGAATTGGTGAGGGACATTAAACACGACCTTTTACGCCTATGGTTGGCGTATAGTGGCTTGACTGTCGTGTGGTCGGATATCGTGCCACGCAGGTGTTGGCGCCACGCGAGATCGCCTGCGAAGATCAATAAAGCGCGGATCAAACTCAATCGAGCGGTGTCCAGGTTTGTGCAGCGGAATGGGGGAGTGGCGGTGCGGCATGTGGACCTGGAAGATGGGGGCGAGGAATTTTTGTTAGGTGACGGAGTACACCTAAATGCTGTGGGTATTGATTTATGGGCGCTAGGTTTACAAGAAGGTATTGAGAGGGCCATAGCAATTCGGTGTGGTGGGGTCTCGGGTCTTTGAGGGGTCAGGAGACCCTCGTTGTGGCAGTTGGGAGGGGTCCTTGAAGTTGGTGCTAAATTGCGCTGGGGGTCCGTGGGCATATGGATTCTTCAGTTGGTCTTATGTGGTGGTTATTTGGTCTGGTGATTTGGGGGGATTTGGCCAGAGGTGGCTTGATCCTCAGGGGTTCAGTGGACGATGGCACCCTTCGGGGTGATTTGGTGCTCCCGAGCCAGGGGGTAACGGCTGGGAGTAAGTTACGGTTGGTTCGTCCACTGTTTGTTATGGCCAGATTTTCAAGCTTCAAGGACCCACCCCCGATTTATTGATTGGTTATTTATTGATTGGTTATTTATTTAATGTTAATTTGTTTGTTTAATAAAGGCTGCTGTGGCCAAAATTATCCAACAATGGTTTTAGTGTCATTTATGGTCATTGGGGGAGGGGGGGAATCTTCAGGCTTGGGGCCAAAAAGGTTAAGCACCCTACATAAATTAACCATACCAATGTCAGGCACTGGATCATATACTAATAGAACCCACAGGGTCTTTTGGTTTCCAAAAATGTTCACTTAATTGCAAGGTGGAGCCTCAGAAAAGCATTTTTTCCCATTACTAAGGAGTGGATTTCCTAGACTGGTAAAGCTTATGCACTAAGTGTAAGGGATGGCAAAAATTAGAAGGAGGCACTCCAAAACCCCTTTGAAGAGACATAGTGCAGGGCCTCAGAAAAACATTTTTTCCCATTATTAAGGAGTGGGTATGTAAAACTGGTAATGCGCATGCACTAAGTGCATGGGCTGAAAAATATTTACCCCTTGATAGTATACATATATATCAAATAATGTTTGAGGTACGCCTCTTAAAATTTTTTAATGCGGGCATCATAAACACCCTTAAAAAATTTATAGCCAGGGTAGTATGATCACCCTGTTGATATGGTGGTGGAGGGGGATAACACAAAAAAAGATGAAATCATGAATCATATACTCATGTTTGGGTGGGAAGGGCTGCATGGGAATAGAAAAAAAAAAAAAACATTGGATTTGAGTTTATGTTCCGCTGCTGTCCGGTGATGTTGAGAAGTCTGGGTCTATCCAGCCCTTGTTCATTTTGCTAAGAGTGAGCCTTTTCAGATGACAGGCGGATGCACCAATTAGTTATAATACCACCGGTAGCACTTAAAACCGGCTCTGACAAAACACTAGTGGCAGAGCGGGCCAGGACCTCCAAGGCATAAAGAGACAGTTCATGCCATGTGTCTAGCTTGGATACCCAATAGTTGCAAGGCACAGAGGAATCACGGATGATGCTGGTATGGTCGGCAACGTACTCCTTCAGCATCTTCCAAAATGCTTTCCCACTTATCAGAGTACTCCGCGCATCAGGACCTGGGCGAAGAGAGGGTCTGAGAAAACGGTCCCATTCCTATGATTGTGTTCCCCTGCTGCATCTGGCGTGTGTCTCCCTTATCTCTACTCCTTGGTTGTCCAAGGATCTGTGACCTCTGCCACCAGCGTTGTCAGATAGAATTTTTTTTAATAATTATTCAACTAGGACCTTCTGGTGCTGCAACATTTTATTTGACTTATCTGCAACGGGAAGGAGAGATGTAAAGTTCTTCCTGTAGTGTGGATCTAGAAGTGTGACTAACCAGTAATTAGTATTGGCCAAAATATGTACAACGTGAGGGTCACAGGAAAGGCAGAGGAACATAAATTCAGCTGTGTGTCCCAGATTGCCAACAGCCAAGACTTCCCTGTCCCCACCAAGAGGATGACTGTCCATCTTCTCCTTCTCGTCCTTCTCCTCGTCCTCCCTCTTCTCCTCATCTTCAGGCCATCCATGCTGAACAGACAGGATGAAGGTGGTGTGGGTAGCACCGTCTGTCGCGCATGCAGCCAGCTCCTGTTCCTCCTCCACATTATCACCCAATCCATGTTGGCAACATGAGATGAGGCTGGGATGTGAAGCATCACCCAATATAGTTTCTTGCTCCATCTCAACTTCCTCTGCCTGCAAAGCCTCCTATTTAATTGTGAGCAGCAAGCATTTCAGTAGACAGAGAAGCGGGATGGTTACGCTGATTATGGCATCATTGCCACTCACCATCTTAGTCAAGTTCACAAAGTTTTGGAGAACAGTACAGATGTCAGACATTCATGCCCACTCATCAGCTCTTATGTGCGGAGGCTGGCTGAAATCCTGACCGGCATATTGTAGCTGGTATTCAACTACTGCCCTCTGCTGCTCACAAATCCTTGCCAACATATGTAACATTGAGTTTCAACGCATGGTGACATCACACATCAGTCGGTTAGCTGGAAGTTGAAAATGCTGCTGCTGCAGCACTGCCAGGGCGGTGGTAGATGTAACTGACTTGCGGAAATGGGTACACATGTGGCATACTTTCACAAGTAGCTCAGGCAGATATGGGTAGGTTTTGAAAAACCGCTGAACCACTAAGTTAAGCACGTGAGCCAGGCATAGTATGTGTGCGAGGTTGAAAAGTCCCCACCAGGTTACAGCCATTGTCCCACATGACCATGCCTGGTTATAGGTTAAAGGCGACAGCCACAGGTCAGTCTGTTTTGTTAGACCTTTCAACAACTCTGCAGGGACATATAGCATCCCTGGCAACAAGTACTTGTCCATGTGTCCATGGTTAAGTGAACCTTCCCAGTAACAGCGTTGGTCAGGGCATGGCTGATGTTATGGGACACGTGCTTGTGTAAGGCGAAGACGCCACACCGGGAGAAATAGTGGCGGCTGGGGACCGAATACCGAGGGACAGCCATCGCCATGAGGTTGTGCAAAGCTTCCGCCTCCACAGGTTTAAACGGCAACATTTCTAGGGCAAGCAGCCCTAGGGCAACACACTCACATTCTCTCACAGGTGAGTAGTGTTAACCCCAGATATAGTCTGAGCCATGGGTCTGATCCAGACTTTAGTCTGATCCATGTATCTTTCAAATTCCATCTTTCAAATGACAGATTTCTAATTACAATACTTTGAATTAGACTTGAATTGGACTGGAATTTCACTGTAAGGTAACGGAATATCAAGCCACTACAATGTTTCGGTTTCTTTTCTCTTTCACACCTATACTACTATATTTTTTTCCTTACCTTCTGTAATCCCCCCACCTAGTAAGGAACTAGTAATTTCACCCTCCATCCTCCCCAGCCATCTCACCTCCTCCTCACAGCTGTTCCTCTACATACAATCCTTTTTCTCCAGACACACACGGCCGCATCATGTCCTATCCTGTTCCCACCTTCTAACGCTCTGTCTGCTACTCCTCATCGCTGGTGACGTATCCCCAAATCCTGGCCCTACTCAATACATCCCCACACTCATTTCTAATCCCCTGCCACGATCCTCTACATGTTTTCCCAACTATAATAACCTCATACCCATTCATTCAGCTCCCACTCCCCCGATCCCCCTACCTGGAGCACTATGGATCGCACACTCCGTCTGCAACAAACTGCCATTTATCCATGACCTCTTCATCACCAACAAACTGTCCTTCCTCAGCATCACTGAAACCTGGCTCACCCCCTCTGACTCAGCCTCTCCAGTTGCACTTTCCTATGGCAGATTCCACCTCTCTCACACCCCTCACCCCAGCACAAAACGTGGTGGAGGAGTTGGCTTGCTCCTGTCCAACACCTGCTCCTTTACTCCAATCCTGCTACCACCCTTCGCTACTCTTCCCTAGTTTGAGGTGCACTCCGTCTGCATCTATTCCCCCTCCAACCTCCAGCTGGCTGTCATCTACCGCCCCCCCAGTACTAGCCATGTCCACCTTTCTTGACCACTTCACTACCTGGCTACTTCATTTCCTCTCTGCTGACATCCCCACTATCATCATGGGTGACTTCAATATACCTATTGACACTTCCATCTCAGCTGCCTCTAAACTTTTATCGCTCACTGTCTCCTTCGGCCTCACTCAATGGTCTTCTGCGGCCACTCACAAAGATGGTCACACACTAGACCTTATCTTTACCCGCTTCTGTTTCCTTACTAATCTCACTAACTCACCGCTCCCCCTGTCTGACCACAACCTACTGACAATCTCTTCCCTCTCCTCTTCTAGTGCGTAACCCCCACTCTACAAACTCACTCACTCTCACAGAAATCTCAAACACCTCAATTTACAATCACTCTCTGAGTCCCTTCTCCCTCCTACAGACATAGCTTCCCTTCATGACACAGATGCTGCTGCCACTTTTTCTAACACCATAATAATAGCAACACTCGATTCGACCGCCCCCCTCATGTATAGCAAAATTCGTACAATGAACAGACAGCCCTGACTGACCAGCCTGACCAAAGAACTGAGACGGGCTTCCAGGGTCACTGAGCGGAGATGGAAGAGATCCCACTCTGCCGAGCACTTCATCGCATACAAGCAGTCCCTCCTTAGCTTCAAGTCCACTCTCACTGCCACAAAACAAACGTACTTCTCATCTCTCATATCCTCCCTGTCTCACAACCTTAAACAGCTTTTCAACACTTTCAACTCGCTACTCCGTCCCCCCAGCACCTACTCCCTCCCCTCTCATTTTTGCTGAAGACTTTGCCTCTTTCTTTAAACAGAAGATCAATATGATCAGAGAAAGCTTTGGCCCACAGTGCTCAATGCCCCTCTTAGTTACTTAACCCTGTTCCTCCAAATCCAGCTTCTCCACCATGACAGAAGATCAGCTCTCCACCCTCCTGTCAAGTTCACACCTCCCTGTCTGTAAGATGTAAAAGGGAGGAGGGTTTTTATAAACACAAAAAGACAGGAAGAGGAAGTGTGGCCACCTTGGGCAGAGTCTGCAGGAATGAGGAGTGTGTGAGGCTGTGCTGGAGAGGAATACAGTGACATCCCCTCTTGACAGCACCCGACTGAGTAAGGAGAAGCGACAGAGTGAAGCTGAACTGAACCGGTATCCAAACGGGTCCGGATGTAAGGTAATTCATGCTGGAAAAGCTGTTAAAGGACAGAAGGTGCCCGGGACCTGTGAAGTGAAAGGTTTAAGCATTATAGTACAAGCCTCCTCGGTATTGCTAACCGGTTGCAAGAACTCTGCAACCGCTTACGTGTCCTGATTGTGTCATTCAGAGCAGGCCCGGTAGTAAGTAACGCTAAAAGCCCACTGCGACGTCGCAGTAAGTAAACGTGCACGCATCACAATATGTTTCTGCAGCGCCCCAGAGACCAGGTCGTTGCAGTATGGTGCTCTGCCGCTAAGGGGAACAGCGGTACGTCTGATGGCACTAAGGAGTTCTCCTGACCAGGTATCACCAGAACACATTACACTTCACACTCCGGCCACTAGGGGGAGAAAAAGGCTTTATTTATTGGGCCACTTTTCACACTGGTAAAACTAGGGGCTGGGGAGGAAGTTAGTCAGAAGCTGACTGGGTTGGAACCAGGCAACATTCCGTGGCAGGGGATGTTGCAGGGAGAAGTCACAGGGGGGCCCCTGTCAGGCGTGGGAACCTGGCAGGTGCCTAGCGAACAGAACAGAACGTGACGGAACTGCGCCTGCACACCCTGCGGTGGTATCCTAAGAAAGAGACACGAAGGGAAGGATATTGTGGAACCGTGTAAACGAGATCAAGCACAAAGAAGAGCCAGTAAGAGTCATGCCGAGAGAGAGAAAGGCAACATCTTACTGAGGCGCGTAGTCAGTGGCCGGAACACCGTAGGAGTAACTGACTTCAGGCCTTACTTCAAACTCCGCTGGACAGTCAGTCATAGGTTGGCTGTCTACCTTCTACACCTACGAAGACATAGGGGGCAACATTGGGAGAAGGGCGTCTCTAGGGTCCCAGAAGACCTCCAAGCCTTCCCGTCATACGGGTGGCGTCCTAGCCATAACATACCTGGGGGACGTTAGAAACTAGTAACAGCTGGAACCAAAGAACGAGAGAGAGCTGTAGAGAACGAATGAACGAGAACAGCAGTTGTGAGGACTATTCCAAATGCTCAGCAGGATAGGACTACAACACACAGGCGCTAGTGGTAGTCAACGATTTCCATCTGTGAAGGAAACTCTGGATGTGCCCATCGGACCGGCCGGTCTCTGATAGCCCTGTTAAACGTACTCTGGATAGAGGATCTTGAAGCCTTCAGTAAAGAGGTAAAGAGACTGCAACCTTGTGTCCTCGTTATTGACTGTACCTCACACCATCACCATCCACCTTACTGGGAAGCCCTGGGGACATACTTCACCTGTGGGAAGGTATACCATCCAGCTGCCATTCCATCACCCCAGAGGACCCCATAGCAGCGTCGGTCACCCTGACCGAACACCACAGGTGGCGTCACGAACCCCTGACAGACTGCAATACTACACTCATTGGACGCCCCTTAGCAGGGTCGCGGACCGGGTCTAGCCACCGTGACAGCCTCAGAACCGAACCAGAGAGGCCCGGTACTGAAACGCGTGGCCCTGTGTCTGGGGGCGCTCCATTTCGGCACCAAGAGACACAAGGCTGGAACAAAACCTTTAGTTAGTTACTTAGCTAGGTAAATTGACTCTACGGACCATGTTTTCCTACTGGAATCAACGGCTAGAAACCCTAGATTTGTGACTGTTTTTTGGTGCTGTTTAGTAACTAAGGATTCTATTCTACAGTTAGGTGCTGACACAGTGAACTCCAGGAAGGAATTGTGTTTTCCTCTCTGTTCTGCTGGAAGAGGGGTCTCTGTGGACAATATGAGATGGAGCAGTGATTCAGTTCCAACAGACTTTGTCCACGGCACCTTCTCTGATGTGTATAGGTTAATTTTGTAATACTCTCAGTATAGTCGAGGATGGACTTTTCCTCTTGTTTCTTGAGTTTATACAGGGACGGGAGGGGAACATTTGGTTTGGAAATAGGAATAGAAATATATATACCGTATATACTCGAGTACAAGCTGACCCGAGTATAAGCTGACCCCCTTAATTTTTCCACAAAAAACTGGGAAAACTTATTGACTCGAGTATAAGCCTAGGGTGGAAAATGCAGCAGCCACCGGTGAATTTCAAAAATAAAAATAGATGCTCCAAACCGTTCATTATGGCCCCATAGCTGTGCCATATAGTGCTCTGCACCGTTCATTATTGCCCCATAGATGTACCATAGAAAGGTGTGCCATATAGTGCTCTGCACCGTTCATTATTGCCCCATAGCTGTGCCATATAGTGCTCTGCACAGTTCATTATTGCCCCGTAGCTGTGCCATATAGTGCTCTGTACCGTTCATTATTGCCCCATAGCTGTGCCATATAGTGCTCTGCACCGTTCATTTTTGCCCCATAGCTGTGCCATATAGTGCTCTGCACTGTTCATTCTTGCCCCATAACTGTGCCATATAGTGCTCTGCACCGTTCATTCTTGCCCCATAATTGTGCCATATAGTGCTCTGCACCGTTCATTATTGCCCCATAGCTGTGCCATATAGTGATCTGCACAGTTCATTATTGCCCCATAGCTGTGCCATATAGTGCTCTGCACCGTTCATTATTGCCCCATAGCTGTGCCATATAGTGCTCTGCACCGTTCATTCTTGCCCCATAACTGTGCCATATAGTGCTCTGCACCATTCATTTTTGTCCCATAGCTGTGCCATATAGTGCTCTGCACTGTTCTTTATTGCCCCATAGCTGTGCCATATAGTGCTCTGCACCGTTGATTCTTGCCCCATAGCTGTGCCATATAGTGCTCTGCACCGTTCATTCTTGCCCCATAGCTGTGCCATATAGTGCTCTGCACCGTTCATTCTTGCCCCATAGCTGTGCCATATAGTGCTCTGCACCGTTCATTCTTGCCCCATAGCTGTGCCATATAGTGCTCTGCACCGTTCATTATTGCCCCATAGATGTACCATAGAAAGGTGTGCCATATAGTGCTCTGCACCGTTTATTATTGCCCCATAGCTGTGCCATATAGTGCTCTGCACAGTTCATTATTGCCCCATAGCTGTGCCATATAGTGCTCTGCACCGTTCATTATTGCCCCATAGCTGTGCCATATAGTGCTCTGCACCGTTCATTTTTGCCCCATAGCTGTGCCATATAGTGCTCTGCACCGTTCATTCTTGCCCCATAACTGTGCCATATAGTGCTCTGCACCGTTCATTATTGCCCCATAGCTGTGCCATATAGTGCTCTGCACAGTTCATTATTGCCCCATAGCTGTGCCATATAGTGCTCTGCACCGTTCATTATTGCCCCATAGCTGTGCCATATAGTGCTCTGCACCGTTCATTCTTGCCCCATAACTGTGCCATATAGTGCTCTGCACCGTTCATTTTTGTTCCATAGCTGTGCCATATAGTGCTCTGCACCGTTCTTTATTGCCCCATAGCTGTGCCATATAGTGCTCTGCACCGTTCATTCTTGCCCCATAGCTGTGCCATAGAGTGCTCTGCACCGTTCATTCTTGCCCCATAGCTGTGCCATATAGTGCTCTGCACCGTTCATTCTTGCCCCATAGCTGTGCCATATAGTGCTCTGCACCGTTCATTCTTGCCCCATAGCTGTGCCATATAGTGCTCTGCACCGTTCATTATTTCCCCATAGCTGAGCCATGTAGTGCTCTGCACCGTTCATTTTTGCCCCATAGCTGTGCCATATAGTGCTCTGCACCGTTCATTATTGCCCCATAGCTATGCCATATAGTGCTCTGCACCGTTCATTATTGCCCCATAGCTGTGCCACATAGTGCTCTGCACCGTTCATTCTTGCTCCATAGCTGTGCCATATAGTGCTCTGCACCGTTCATTCTTGCCCCATAGCTGTGCCATATAGTGCTCTGCACCGTTCATTCTTGCCCCATAGCTGTGCCATATAGTGCTCTGCACCGTTCATTATTGCCCCATAGATGTACCATAGAAAGGTGTGCCATATAGTGCTCTGCACCGTTTATTATTGCCCCATAGCTGTGCCATATAGTGCTCTGCACAGTTCATTATTGCCCCATAGCTGTGCCATATAGTGCTCTGCACCGTTCATTATTGCCCCATAGCTGTGCCATATAGTGCTCTGCACCGTTCATTTTTGCCGCATAGCTGTGCCATATAGTGCTCTGCACCGTTCATTCTTGCCCCATAACTGTGCCATATAGTGCTCTGCACCGTTCATTATTGCCCCATAGCTGTGCCATATAGTGCTCTGCACAGTTCATTATTGCCCCATAGCTGTGCCATATAGTGCTCTGCACCGTTCATTATTGCCCCATAGCTGTGCCATATAGTGCTCTGCACCGTTCATTCTTGCCCCATAACTGTGCCATATAGTGCTCTGCACCGTTCATTTTTGTTCCATAGCTGTGCCATATAGTGCTCTGCACCGTTCTTTATTGCCCCATAGCTGTGCCATATAGTGCTCTGCACCGTTCATTCTTGCCCCATAGCTGTGCCATAGAGTGCTCTGCACCGTTCATTCTTGCCCCATAGCTGTGCCATATAGTGCTCTGCACCGTTCATTCTTGCCCCATAGCTGTGCCATATAGTGCTCTGCACCGTTCATTCTTGCCCCATAGCTGTGCCATATAGTGCTCTGCACCGTTCATTATTTCCCCATAGCTGTGCCATGTAGTGCTCTGCACCGTTCATTTTTGCCCCATAGCTGTGCCATATAGTGCTCTGCACCGTTCATTATTGCCCCATAGCTATGCCATATAGTGCTCTGCACCGTTCATTATTGCCCAATAGCTGTGCCACATAGTGCTCTGCACCGTTCATTCTTGCCCCATAGCTGTGCCATATAGTGCTCTGCACCGTTCATTCTTGCCCCATAGCTGTGCCATATAGTGCTCTGCACCGTTCATTCTTGCCCCATAGCTGTGCCATATAGTGCTCTGCACCGTTCATTATTGCCCCATAGATGCTCCGTATAAAGCTGTGCCATTGCTGCTGCTGCAATAATAAAAAAAAAAAATGCCATACTCGCCTCTCTTGCTTGCAGCTCCTCAGCGTCCTGTCCCGGCGTCTCTCTGCACTGACTGATCAGGCAGAGGGCAGCGCGCACACTATATGCGTCATCGCGCCCTCTGACCTGCACAGTCAGTGCAAGAGGACGCGAAGACTGAGCGGCGCCCGGCGTGTGGAACGCGGACAGGTGAATACAAAATACTCACCTAGTCCCGGCGCTCCTGACGCTGCCCCTGCCTGTCACACTGTCTCTGGGTGCCGCAGCTCTTCCTGTCAGCGGTCACTGGCACCGCTCAGAGGAATGAATATGCGGCTCCACCCCTATGGGAGTGGAGTCCATATTCAGTTCTCTAATGAGCGGTCCCATGTGACCGCTGAACAGGTGAAGAGCTGCGGCACCCGGAGACAGTGTGACAGGAAGGGGGAGCGTCAGGAGCGCCGGGACTAGGTGAGTATGCCTCAGCGCCCTCTCCCCCTCACCCGCCGCCCCTGCCGCCCACCGTGACTCGAGTATAAGCCGAGAGGGGCACTTTCAGCCCAAAAATTTGGGCTGAAAATCTCGGCTTATACTCGAGTATATACGGTATCTATTCTTAAGATTGTGAACCACTGTGCTAGACCGCAGGGGAGCCAGTTTTGTCTCAGGGTGTAATATGGTAATGGCGGCTAGTTAAGACGGGCATGCTAACAGTTAAATTCCCATAGAGAAAATATCAGAAATAGTTCTCTTGAGTGTTGAGCTGTCTAGCACAGTGGGTATAGCCTTCTGGCAAAATGTTTGCTTGATGTGTTTTCTTTGTGTGTTTATCAGAACTGAGTACAAATACCGTATTTCCCGGCGTATAAGATGACTTTTTAACCCCTAAAAATTGTCCCAAAAGTCGGGGGTCGTCTTATACGCCGGGTACGGCATGTACAGGGAGCGATCCTGCATTTCGGCGTGTGTTTCCCAGGGTCTGGAGGAGAGGAGACTCTCCTTCAGGCCCTGGGATATCATATTCACCTGACCGCTCATGTGACCGCGACGTCATTGAAGGTCCTTCACTCACCGCATTCTAAGGAACAGAGGGAGACGCTAGCAGCGCTGTGATCCAGGGCCCGTCCGAGGGTGAGTATATCCATGTTTTTTATTTTTATTCTTTATTTTTAACATGAATATGGATCACAGGGCCTGAAGGAGAGTTTCCTCTCCTCCAGACCCTGGGAACCACACGCCGTATAAGATGACTGGGCGTATAAGATGACCCCCGTCTTATACGGCGGGCATATCCCAAATTCCATATTTTATATGGAAAAGTTGGGGGTCGTCTTATACGCCCAGTCGTCTTATACGCCAGAAAATACGGTCTTAGTTCCTAAGTAAAACAGTTACTGAAAGTGGACTGTGTGGAAATGAGTTCTTTTCTCGTCTGTGACTCCGCCGTATCCTGAACAACACCCTCGGTGCATGATATACACTACACCTCCACACTGTTGTTATAAGGGCTCAAGGCTACACATCCAGACGCAGGGCTGCCACTAGAAATTTTGGGGCCCCATACTGGCAAAATGTTCGGGGCCCCCTTGAAACTCCGCCCAGGCTCCACCCCAGCCCCGCCTCCAGGCTCCACCCCTCGAACTGTCCACAGTCCCACCGCTCTCTCTTGGAAAATCTCCACTTCTCACCTATCACACATTGACAGTTCCCATCACCAGATCACACATATAGCCGGCAGCTTTTGTTTTGGCCAAAAGATTTTTTAAGCCGCCACCATAACACGGTGGACACTTTTGGCCGGGCCCTACTCTGCTGTAACCTATTAAATATTTGTTAAAATATGCAATACAATTTAGGTATATTTTTATTTATTTTTCAATTTTTAAAATGACCTATAATACTACATATAAGGAACAAATACCACAGCACTATGACCAGATGGCATATTACCACCACAGTGATCGAATAATATAAAATACAAGGAATCTGTGTCCAATCCTGCCCCATCTGTGTCCAGCACTCTGCCCCATCTGTTTCTAATCCTGCCCCATCTGTTTCCAGCACTCTGCCCCATCTGTGTCCAATCCTGCCCCATCTGTGTCCAGCACTCTGCCCCATCTGTGTCCAATCCTGCACCATCTGTGTCCAGCACTCTGCCCCATCTGTTTCCAATCCTGCCTCATCTGTGTCCAGCACTCTGCCCCATATGTGTCCAGCACTCTGCCCCATCTGTGTCCAGCACTCTGCCCCATCTATGTCCAGCACTCTGCCCCATCTGTGTCCAGCACTCTGCCCCATCTGTGTCCAGCACTCTGCCCCATCTGTGTCCAGCACTCTGCCCCATCTGTGTCCAGCACTCTGCCCCATCTGTGTCCAGCGTTTTGCCCCTGTGTCCAGCGTTCTTCCCTGGGCCCCCCGGATCGCCGCTCTCAAGGAATAAAAAAAAAAAAGTTCTTCTTACCTGGCCGTGCTCCTGCGGCGGGCGAAGTTCTCTGTCTCCACGCAGCTGCAGCATGCACTCGCCGGCGACTGACAATGATGTTAGACGCCGGCGACATGCACGCAAGCTGCGGCTGACGTCAGCTGCCAGCCTCAGATTGGCTGGCGGCTGTTAACTATTGACGTGCGGGCCCGTGCCCGCACGTCAATAGCCTTAAACAGCTGCAGCGTCGGCGCTAAGGGCCCGGTTAGCCTGCGGCTGCCGGTAGGGGCCCGGTGAGCAGATGAGACGGGGCCCGATGCGGGCCCCCTCTGCCCACCGGGCCCCTATACGCCAGTCACGGCCGTCATGCCCTGATGGTGGCCCTGTCCAGACGGCTGTTATAGGGGGCTCGAGACGACACATCCAAACTGCTGTTATAGGGGACTCCAGACTGCTATTATAGGGGGCTCCAGAATACACATCCTGACTGCTGCTATAGGGGGCTCGAGACGACACATCCAGATTGCTGTTATAGGCGGCTCCAGTCTGCTATTATAGGGGGCTCCAGACTGCTATTATAGGGGGCTCCAGAATACACATCCTGACTGCTGTTATAGAGGACTCCAGACTACACATCCAGACTGCTGTTATAGGGGATTCCGGACTACACATCCAGACTGCTGTTATAGGGGATTCCGGACTACACATCCAGACTGCTGTTATAGGGGGCTCCAGACTGCTATTGTAGGGGGCTCCAGAATACACATCCAGACTGCTGTTATAGGGGACTCTGGACTATACATCCAGACTGCTGTTATAGGGGGCTCCAGACTACCCATCCAGACTGCTATTATAGGGGCTCCAGAATACAATTCCAGACTGCTGTTATAGGGGGCTCCAGATTGCACCTCCAGACTGCTGTTATAGGGGGCTCCAGACTACACATCCAGACTGCTGTTATAGTGGGCTCCAGACTACACATCCAGACTGCTGTTATAGGGGGGCTCCAGACTACACCTCCAGACTGCTGTTATAGGGGGCTCCAGACTACACATCCAGACTGCTGTTATAGGGGGGCTCCAGACTACACATCCAGACTGCTGTTACAGGGGGGGGCTCCAGACTACACATCCAGACTGTTGTTATAGGGGGCTCCAGATTACACATCCAGACTACTGTTATATGGGGCTCCAGACTACACATCCAGACTGCTGCTATAGGGGGGCTCCAGACTACAACTCCAGACTGTTGTTATAGGGGCTCCAGACTACACATCCAGACTGCTGCTATAGGGGCTCCAGACCACAGATCCAAACTGCTGTTATAGGAGGCTCCAAACTACACCTCCAGACTACTGTTTTATGGGGCTCCAGATTACACATCCAGACTGCTGTTATAAGGGGCTCCAGATTACACATCCAGACTGCTGTTATAGGAGGCTCCAGGCTACACCTCCAGACTGCTGTTATAGGAGGCTCCAGGCTACACCTCCAGACTACTCTTTTATGGGGCTCCAGACTACACATCCAGACTGCTGTTATAGGGGACTCCAGATTACACATCCAGACTGTTGTTATAGGGGGCTCAAGACTACACATCCAGACTGTTGTTATAGGGGGCTCCAGATTACACATCCAGAATGCTGTTATAGGGGGCTCCAGACTACAAATCCAGACTGCTGTTATAGGGGGCTCTAGACTACACATCCAGACTGCTGTTATAGGGGGCTCCAGACTACAACTCCAGACTAGGGTTGAGCGAAACGGGTCGGCCACTTTCAGAAGTCGCCGACTTTTGGCAAAGTCGGGTTTCATGAAACCCGACCCGACCCCTGTGTGGGGTCGGCCATGAAGTCGGCGATCTTCTGAATGTGGTATCGGAATTCCGATCCCGATATGTTTGCAATATCGGAAATCGGTATCGGAATCCATATTTAATGTAAAATATCGAAGGAAGGAAGGCTGCCGGAAAGAAGCAGGGCGCGTCCGAGGGTGAGTATATTCCTATTAGGTATATATTCCTATTAGGTATATACTCACCCTCGGACGGGCCCTGCTTCTTTCCGGCAGCCTTCCTTCCTAAGAATCAGCCCTTCCAGGACCTTCGGTGACGTCGCGGTGACGTCGCGGCTTGTGATTGGTCGCGTGAGCGGTCACATGGGCGGCCGCGCGACCAATCACAAGCCGCGACGTCACCGCGACATCACCGCCAGGTCCTGGAAGCGCTGATTCGAAGGAAGGAAGGTTCCGGTTAGTACCAGGGCGCGTCAGAGGGTAAGTATTGCGATATTTTTTATTTTAATTCTTTATTTTACACTTAAATATGGATCGCAGGGCCTGAAGGAGAGTTTCCGCTCCTTCAGACCCTGGGAACCATTGGAAACCCAATGCACTGCATTGGGTTTCGAGTTTCGGCCGACCCCGACCCCGACTTTTTTATAGGATCGGCCGATTTCACTCGACCCGACTTTTGAAAAAGTCAGATTTCGTGAAACCCGACCCGATCCTATAAAAGTAAAGGTCGCTCAACCCTACTCCAGACTGCTGTTATAGGGGACTCTAGACTACACATCCAGACTGCTGTTATAGGGGGGCTCCAGACTACACATCCAGAATGCTGTTATAGGGGGCTCCAGACTACACCTCCAAACTGCTGTTATAGGGGGGCTCCAGACTACACATTCAGACTGCTGTTATAGGGGGCTCCAGAATATACATCCAGACTGCTGTTATATGGGCTCCAGACTTCACCTCCTGGCTGTTGTTATAGGGGCTCCAGAATACACATCCAGACAGCTGTTATAGGGGCTCCAGACTACAGATCCAAACTGCTGTTATAGGGGGCTCCAGACTACGCCTCCAGACTGCTGATATAAGGGGCTCCAAATTGGGCTTAGGGGTTTAGAGATCATTCAAGTATAAAAACACGGGAAACAGGATGATGCTACCTGTCACGTGCTTGAAGCTGGATGTGACAGTGTGTTGGGAGTGCTTGGTGGGCGAATACTGAATGGGGGTATTGTGGGAACCCCTGGATCTTGGTATACTGCTTCGGGGTGATTTCTGAGGAAAAACTTAGGTTATCATTATACCAATAATGTGGGCTTTGATTGCCCATACTGTGAGGTGGGCAGGAGCTGGATATCGCTCGCAACCATCTCTCAGAACTGAATGTAATCATCTCTCAGAACCAGAGGCATAGCTAGGGGTTTGCTTCAGAGGGGGCAAACTTCTGAGTGGGCCCCTAACCAGGTAACCCTGATTACAACTTTGGTGGAGCACCCTTGTCACGATTCACACCGTGACCATCACCCCCACGTCACAGATCGGGGTGACTTTAGGCCAATAGACGGCTATCACATGTGCAGGGGGGCTTATCTTAGTTACCCCTCCACTTCACAATGTGATGAAAAAAAAACCACACACACACAAGGCTATTGACCTCTTAGTTTACAGCAGGGGCTTATTTTAGGTATCCCACTGCTCTACAATATACCACGAACTGCAGGGATTTATGTATATCCCACTTACAGTTCCACTTGAAACGTGCAGCTCTCTGGCGCCCCCCTTACTCTCAGGTCAGATTAGGTACTGCACCTGGGGTAATTAGTCGCCAGAGAGGCTGCCTGCTATGTACTGGCTATTGGGCACGCTGCAGCGACGCAATAATTACTCCTACTCAGGCAGGAACAATAATTATCAACGCGGCAGTCGCTACAACGACTCCCAACTAGCCAGTACAAACGTATACTGCCACCAGCTTTGATTAAACGGGTCCGAAGCTAACCCAAAACAGTAGCGTAATTCCCTTCCGAAGACTTAGGGTATGTTTTAGAACAGGAAGAATTAATCTAGTATTAAATATTATACTCCGTCAAAGGTTTCAGGCAGTGTTTATAAACAGTTATATAAAGATGTTACAATATGAGACAATTGAAAATATGTACAAGGTAATTATAAAAATAACGGGGGTTAAATGAGAAATAACACTTACATGTGTTCAGAGCATTGCAGGCAACCAGGCTAGTTCCATATGTCCCAATGCATTAGGACTCTGGTTAGGAACAGCTCTTCAAGTCAGACTCACATAGGCTCCAGCAGACAGACAGCCAGGAGGCTGGGGTGCCTGGCAGATTTATAGCTCAGCCTGATGACATCACAAAAAGGGCTAGTTTTTCCAGACCCTCCTATCTCTTCAGTTTAACTAAATTTAACCTAATTTTGTCTAATACCTGTAACACCGCTACAGAACATGTCATAGTCATAACAAACCCAGCATTCAACTCGTATTAACATGTGCATTCTAATGAGATCAAATATGTCCTATTTGTGATGCATAATTACAGAGAAATCCCTACTTTTTACCTGATGGAGTTAGAAGCTCATGTTTGCCGTGATGGATAGATGCTCCGATGGACTTTAGCAATATGTATTTAATATTCTCTTAGCCCAAGTCATTGGCCCAGAATCTTACAATATTAGAACAAAGACTCTCATGGATTTTGGAGCCATTTATACCAGTTTCAGCTAGTGCAGTTGGGAGGGGGGCGAGTAACTTTCTTCAAGCCTGGAATTTATGGCCAGGGCAATAAAAACCCCTTATACCATACATTCCAAAGCACACAGAGAAGCAAAAAGAGCCAGAGAGAGAAGGGGGGTTTTAGCCCCCAGCATGGGCTGAAGGACAAAGCTACAACATCATATTATATTTCATACAATATCGTGACAACCCTAATAGTGGATGTAGGAGAACCTCAGCAGATGACGGCTCTGTTACTGAATAAAACCTCTATACAAAGACCAAAACTGATATTACCGCCATATGGTGACCATATAGTATTAGATTCCAGTCCTGCAAAACATGTAAGATTACAGCACAGTTATAGATGGTGATTTACAGCAGACATTCTTTTTGGTGGAATCATTCATTTTTTGACATCTTTTCCATCTGGTCCAGTCTGCCATGACGACTTCTCCAGCTAGGGCTCGTCTGCAGAGATTACAACAAAGAAAAATCTGACTTCTCACATTTCAAGCACCGTCTCCATCTACCCATAACCTCCTCAAACTGCTGAAACCCTAATTCTGAGCAGCCGCTGCTGCCATATGTGTCCCTATTACTGCACTTGCTGTGTGGTACTGTGTGCCCTCTGATTTTCCTCCTATTGGAGCCCTAGATTCCCTTTTCATTGCACTCGTAAAAGTATGATGACAAGTGCCCCCTAAACTCTAAGATACCCCTACAGTGAATTCCTCCACAGTACCTTCTACATGCACAATATGATGACCCTATTGTACCCCACCCTGCAACTGTCCCGGAAAAGTATGGTGACCTCAACACAACATGATCCCCCAACTGTGACCCCCACACAGCCCTCCATGTAGTATAATGGTCCCACACCTCTACACACTGTATATTGCCCCACACAGTATGATGGACCTCGCACAAAACTTCACACTGTATTATCGCTTGCATAGTATAAAGGCTCCCACATAACGCTCCAAATTTTTTAATAGTCCCCACATAGACCTCCCTACTGCATAATGCACCTCATAATGCACCCCATGTCCCATACAATATAATGCATCCCCCCATGGTACTTACAGTATAATGCATTCCCCATGGTTCTCACAGTATAATGCATCCTCTCATTGTCTATACAGTATAATGCATCCCTCCATGTTCCATACATTATAAAGCATCCTTCATGGTCCATACAGTATAAAGCCTCCCTCCATGGTCCTGACATGTGTATGTCAGGTGTCACAGACAGTCAACCTGGATCTGGCTGTAGAAGATTATTGCAATTAGCTCTACAAGCACCTTCTTGAATTTTGCATCTCTGTTATGGTGTGATATGTTACATGTTACGGAACCACTCAGCACCCAGAATATGTTGTGCAGTTATATGTATGTATAATAGGTTCCATGTGAGATGCATGTCCCTAATGCATCAGCCCACAGGCTGCGCCCCTGGGCAGAGAGGACACGATATTTCCCTTTTGTCCGCCCCCCCACCTTTGTAATTCCCACAGTAAATATCGGCAGGCTCCGGCCACCTGCAGCTATTGTAATGTATGTCTGGCCTGCCGCTTTTCTATTGGCCTGCCCTCTGTATCTGTGTACTATATTTTGTGTCCTGTGAGTAAAGTTTTGTCAGACTGGAAATACGTGGAGAAGCAGTGATCTTTTATATGCGCCCACATAATCAAGGAAATCCAGCCAGCGTCCTTCATTCAGACTCCAGCCATAGCAGAGTGGACCTCCAGAAACACGGGGTGGTACTGAAAGAGGTACCCCAGATTGGTAGACCCCGTTACAATATCCTTCTCACTCTAGGACCCAACAGTAGTACTAGCAGTCGGCTTGTGTCTTCTTGGAGTTATCTTGGAGGATTGCTGGTGTGATATCTCGGTGGTCTTCTCAAGCTAATTGTATCTCTTCATTTGTCCACCCTCTTTGTCTTTAGTTGTAGTGGGGAACTGACTAGGGCACACACTGCCCCCTCACTATCCAGGACCTATCGCTTGGGTCAGGCAGGTATTAGGTTTCTGCTTGACGATAGATGCAGATAGAGGGACGTTTAGGGCACACAGGATGTTGTTAGATCTGCCTAGGGGTCGCCACTCCCTCATTCCCTAGTGTTTGGGCCTCCACTCCCTCTCCCCGTTGTTGTGCACCTTGCTTCTCCCTCACCCAGCATGACATTAACACCAGCCGTATACTTTTAAAAGAAAAAAAAAAACACTTGTTTTTTTGTGTGTTTTTTTTCCATTTTTCCGGGTTCATGGATCCCATTTCTGTGATGGCAGAGCAGCTACAAAGGTTGTCACTGGAAGTGACTGACCTTCGATCTGAGGTTCAGCAGCAATGGAAGCGGCTGCAGAAGACTTACTGTGTGGGACTCTGCGGTTAGGCCAGTCCAGTTTGAACCCAAATTTGCCAGGTTTTCAGGAGGTAGGGACAAGTTTTTTCTATTTAAAGAAGCATGTAAATTTTACTTTAGACTTCGTCCTTACTCATCTGGAGATGAGGAGCAACGAGTGAGAATTGTGATTTCACTGTTGCTAGGGGATCCTCAATCCTGGGCTTTTTCTTTGCCACAGGGGTCTATATGTTTCCATTCCATAGAAGGGTTTTTTAGGGCTTTAGTCCTTATCTATGATGATCCTAACCAAATTTCCTTTGCTGAATCAAGGCTGCGTCATCTTCAGCAGGGGAATCGTTCAGTGGATACTTGAATTCCCCAGGTGGGCAACCAATACCAAATGGAATGACCTGGCTCTTAGAAGCCAATTTTGTCATGGGCTTACTGAAAGGTTAAAACATGCTTTGGCATTGTATGAAACCCCAGAGTAATTGGAGGCTGCCTTGTCATGTCTTCCATGTCTATGGGGGGATAGACGCCTGCGGGATAGATGGGTAAGACCACCTTCTCCTGAGCCCACTTTCCGAGACAATACCCCTGTGCCCGGGGGACGGTTTGGGGCTACGGTGTGGATCCTCTTTGATGCCATTTAATGGGTAAGAACTCGGGGTGGGAATGATTGGTACACTCCAGTTTGTTGAGCCTCTGTACAGGGCCAAGTGAGTTTTCATACAGACTACTCTATCCCTAGTTTTTTGTCTCCCCAAATATGCACTATGCACTTTATTGCTACATGGTTACGGCATCATGAGTGGTTCACACCGTTCTGGTCAGTGCTACTTTAGTTTCCCTTGCTGAATTAGTTTGCTATTTTTTGGCTTTCTGATTTCAATTTGTACATATTAAATGTGTTGTGAATTATGATATAATAAAATTTATAATTTTTTAAATAAATATGGACATATACTCCAGTTTTTTCTTGTGATGTGAACCAATACTTATGGTGTTAGAGGAAGCCATGCAGTTAGGAGGTGCTTCTGTGTCGTATGTCTGCCCTGACATTCACAAGAAAAAGTTTGTGTGTTTTTTTGTGGGAAGAAGGAACATTTTATTGGGGCCTGATTCCTAAACAAAAAGAGACTTGATTAACCCCTGGGAGTCTGGAGTTTGATAATCAAGGGTTATGTTCATCTTCAACCTGTTATTCTCAATTTGTCCAATTGTACTGAGTTTACCCTGGTTGGTGAAACATAATCCGATAGTGGATTGACAATCCAGAGAAATTGTGGAGTGGGGAGATTACTGCAATGATAACTGCCTAAACATTTCCCTTTCTGCTGTATCTACTGTGGAGATCAGACTGAACTAAAACAATCCATCTTGTCTTCTTCCTGAGAAATCTCGCTTACAACAAGATACATTTCTGCTGACTTGACATTTCCTTTTATGGAAGTAATCATGTGTGCATTCCTTCTTTCAATAGCAGCCTTTCATTCACCTTCCAGATGATGTAACTTTCTACTGATAAAGACTGGTATAGATTGTTTATGTAAGAGATAGTGAAATATGAGCGCTTGTGCGCATGTCTGTAAAAGAATAATTCTTTTCTATATAAAGGGAGGGCAAAGCCCAGAGAGAGAGATGTGCTCCTGGGCTTCCCCTGTACATGATCACACAATACCTTGTTTGCGTGTCATTTACTCTGGATCCCTACCTCTAGTAAGCCAGGGACTGAGAAGAAGGACTTAACATTTCTTTGGCGCACCGAACAGGGACCCGAGATGAGAGTATTTGCTCGAGATTCACCTGCAGATACGGACAATGGAGATCTGGGATAATGGACGGCAAATGAACTGAAAAACCTGGCCAGGTAAGAGACATTATTAGTTCTCTTTTATCTGCCTTGTATTATCCGAAAGATCTCTATGAGCCGTGTCACGCTGGGTTAGTCTAGTAGAGAGTAGATACCTATAAAACTCGGGTTACTATATTGTATAGATTTATGAGTCCTGTCCCTGGCAGTGTGTGAACAGAGTGAAGGTTGTGGTATGTTGTGAAAGAAGAGCAAAAGTGCGTAGAAAAATAAGCCGAAATAGTTGGGGTATAAGCCTTATACACGGAAGTCAGCCTAACTGGGTCATGTGGTTGCGTCCTTTCGGGGAGACCTCCGCCCATGCTTGACTCTCATTTAAGTGCTTAACCTCCTTCATTTCTGGATAAGGTTTGATAGAATGAGCCCAGGACGCGGGTCCAAGAGCCTGGGACAAGTATGCTAACTGACACAGAAAGTTTTGTGATCTGTATGGTGTTGCTGGGTCTGTTTGCGTGCATAATAGCACTTAAGTACATTCTGCACATTAGAAAGAATGGAGCAGATCAGCCCTTCAATATTTTAGCTCCCTAGGAGAGAAGGCAACGAGACATCACCTAGGATAAGTGATTGTCCAAACGTCACCTGGGGTAGAAATAGCTAATATTGAAAAAAAAAAAAAATGGGAAATAAACAGACAAAAACCGTCTTAGGACAAGTGGAAGCAGCAGATATCATACAGGAAAGATGTGGGAAGACAGTCAGAAGTCAGATTAGAAGGGTAAGAGAAAAATTGGGAATTTCAGAAGCACTTATGTTTAGCACTGAATGGGAAAGACTGAGTAAAGAACGAGGTGGAATTATCAAAGACAATGGGTGGGAAGAAATCATACACTGTATGATAGAGGTCTCAAAAACAGCTAAAGAGGAGAATTGGAAGTATGATCCAGACACTTCCAAATGGATTATGGGGAAGGGAAAAAGTTGTGACATAATCCCACCACCTTACCTAGATCCAAAAGCCCAATCATTTGTACCATCTGGAGGAGCAGAAGGAGGAAAACAATTTCCAGCCTTGTATCCCAATCTTGGTGGGGTAGGAGGATGGGTATGTTCACACTGTGGACAACAAAATCCAGATTGGAGAAATGATTGCCTAGTCTGTGGTACACCTAGACATGGCGCTGTACTTGCCCCTGTTAGGGTAGTACCAAGACCCTTTAGGGAACCTGGTGCTGACGGGGTAATGGGAACTAGATATCACCAGACCCGACAGTATTTTCCTTGGTCCCCTGCTGAAGGTATGTCCCTCCTGCATAATGCGCCTGATCCCACTCAATATCCCATCCGATTTGCACAATACATACAACAAATCATGCAGACTCATGCTGGGGTCTGGGCGGACGGGGAAGAATTATGTAGAATGAAAATGTCCCCCGGACTTTTTCAGGAATTATTGACACACCTACAGCCCAATAGACCAGTGGCAGAAGGGGGTGCCTTACAGACAGAAGCATCAGGTACCCAGTTCACAGAGGCATTAATAATTTTCATGAGAGAAAAACAGAGGGAAAGGGGATCTACGGGTGTGATTATGCAGAAATTTGGGCAAAGTATTGAAGAATATAGTCAAGAATTAGAAAATAGCTTTAGGGATGAAGGATTGGATTTGACTGATGCTTCAGTAAGGAGACTTTTTACAAAACAATTAATAGAGGGGCTAGATCCGAAAATCAGAGAAAAATTTAAATCCTCTACTCCAGATTGGAGAACAATTGAACAACCAAATATTGTGAAACAACGATGTTTAGGAATAGTCATGGATATGAGAGAGAATCGTAAGCCTGTTAGAATAGCACAAGCTAATACAGGAGGAAGAGTGAGACACAACTTTCCTTGCCACTACTGTAAAAAGCCAGGTCATTTCCAAAGAGAGTGCAGGAAGAAGTTGGCAGATATAAAGTCAGGCAAATTTGTTCCCAGAAATAACCCTCCCCAAACGGACAACCAGCAGAAATCTACCATCATAGATGGTCCCATACCAGATTCAGATTGACTCGATGTGTTACAAACTTCCCTACCAGCTAGAAGACCTATGATACAGGTGAATGTGGGGGGGAGAGAGATTCCATTTTTGATAGATACAGGTGCAACTTCCTCAATTTTGAATCAAGATTTTCTTCCGAATCCGGAAGATATTTCAGAACAAACAACTTTTGCTGAGGGTTATGATGGGGTAATTCGAACACTGCCATATACTGTGCCCCTAGAGGTCTCATTAGGACCTAAATGTTTTGCATCCAGATTTTTGTATGCCAGAGGTGCCCCAACATGTTTGTTAGGAACTGATGTCCTAAAGAAATTAGAAGCTAACATCAATTTTAGGGAAGATGGCACAGTTATACTGACTATCCCTGATGATGCAGAAACATTAGAACAATATGTTAGAATTCAGGCTTTTGAGGATTATGCTGAAGAAAAAGAGTACACCACAGATCTAGACCTCTCAATGGTCCCAGAAACACTGTGGGCACAGGGTGACACCGATGTGGGACTATTGCATATCTCTCCTGTAAAACTATCTGTGCAACCAGGAACTGTTCTCCCACAGCTCAGACAATACCCTGTGAGTGCCCAGCAGGAACTAGCGATTACAAAACAGATAGAGGGATATAAAGAGAAAGGAGTTTTGGTAGAGATACAATCACCTGCTAACACTCCTCTGTATCCAGTCAAAAAGAGAACTCTTGATAAGAGTTCTATGCCCAAATATCGTATGGTACATGATTTAAGAGAAATAAACAAAGTTCTAGATCCAATCACCCCAGTTGTACCCAATCCTCATACGTTACTATCACAGATACCAGCCAGTTCTCAAGTATTTACTGTAATAGATCTTTCAAATGCATTTTTCTCAGTTCCTTTACACCAAGATAGTTGGCATTTGTTTGCATTTACATTTAAGGGCAAACAGTTGGCGTGGACACGCCTTCCACAGGGAATGATACACTCCCCTACTCTTTATTCAAATGCCCTACAAACAGTCCTTCAGAGGTTTGAACCCGAACCACAGGTAGTAATTTTGCAGTATGTGGATGACCTACTACTTTGCTGCCCAGATCTAGAAACTGCAGAAAGGTCCACTGTGAGTTTACTATGTTTTTTAGAAAAAGAAGGGTGTAAAGTGAATAGACAAAAGCTACAAGT
Organism: Ranitomeya imitator; assembly: GCF_032444005.1. Taxonomy (NCBI): domain Eukaryota; kingdom Metazoa; phylum Chordata; class Amphibia; order Anura; family Dendrobatidae; genus Ranitomeya; species Ranitomeya imitator. The sequence continues at coordinate 624,724,797 of NC_091285.1, forward strand.
TTGTCAGACCAAAGTGGTCTTTCTAGGTCATTGCATTTCTCAAGGTAAAAAGCATCTTACACCACAAAGAACTGAAGCAATAAGACAGATGAATGAGCCTAGAAATCATAAACAGCTACGAGCATTTTTAGGAATAGTGTCTCATTGTAGACAATGGATTATACATGCAAGTCAACTAACGCAACCACTGTATGACTGTGTAAAAAGTGAACCTTATTTGTTGACAAAAGAAGGTCAGATTTCGTTCCAACAATTAAAAGATGCCCTTGTTTCAGCTCCAGCGTTAGGGCTACCAGACTACACCAAACCGTTTCAGCTTATGGCTGCAGAAGTTGATTCCCATGCTACAGGAGTTCTTACCCAGAAGCATGCAGGGAAACAAAGACCAATTGCATATCTTTCAGCAAGGTTAGATCCCGTAGCTAGAGCAGCGCCAACCTGTGTACGTGTAGTTGTTGCTGTCTCACTATTGTTGGACAAAGCATCAGAAATTGTCCTAGAGCATCCACTCACAGTTCAAACTACACATGATGTTTATGGGATATTAAACCAGGTCCAACCAAAACACATTTCCATGGCCAGACATTTGCGGCTTCAGTGTTCTTTGCTGCTCCCCTCTACTATCACATTTGCTAGGCTTCAGACTCTCAATTTAGCTACACTGCTACCTCTCGAGTCTGAAGGGGGGAATAAGGACACTGATACACACACAAATTTTTTCCCTACAGACACACATGATTGTACAGAGCTCATTTTACAAGAAACGGTAGGCTTACCCAATGTATCCGAAACACCACTTCAAAATCCAGATTTAGAGCTGTTTATAGATGGTAGTAGGTTTGCAGATGACACAGGTAACTTCCATACAGGGTATGCAGTTGTGTCAGAATCTGAAACTCTCAAAGCAGAACCACTTCCACCGAAACAGTCTGCACAAGAAGCAGAACTAACAGCATTGATTGAAGCTCTTAAAATAGCTGAGAACCAGACAGCTAATATATACACTGATTCTAGGTATGCACATGGTATTGTGTTTGATTTTGGAGTAATCTGGAGAGCTAGAGGTTACATGACAGCGTCAGGACAACCTGTAAAACATGCTTCTCTGATCAAACAGATCTTAGAGGCTGCACAAGAAACAAAAGAAGTAGCAGTAATCAAGGTAGCTGCACATGTGAGACTCGACACTAGGGAATCTAGGGGAAATGATAGGGCTGATAAAGCAGCCAAAGCAGCAGCTGTCAAACCCTTACAACAGGTTCATACTGTAAACCCCACAGAAAATACTGAAGATAGACTGAGACAAGCACAGGAAGATGCAGGAGAAGAGGAGAGGGACAGGTGGAAAAAGGAAGGGGCAGAAGAACAAGCGGGAATTTGGAAGAAAGATGGACTAATATGTCTACCTAGAGCCTGGTATCCGATTGTAGTTGGTGGACTGCACCACCCTACTCATGTGTCTGCAAATGCAATGACACTACTGGCAAAGCAAGTCTGGTTGGCTCCAGGTTTTGGCAACTATGCAAGAGACTATTGTGCTGCATGCGCTATATGCCTGACACATAATCCCGGACAGACAGCAAAGACCCCTATGAAGCACCACGTCCGACCTCTCTACCCGTTTCAGCGATTACAAATAGACTTTATCCAGCTGCCAAAAAGTAATGGGTATGAGTATGTGTTGGTATGTGTGGACATGTTCTCGGGGTGGCCAGAGGCCTATCCAGTTCGGAAGGCTTCAGCTAAAAACACTGCTGTAAAGCTAGTTGCCGAACTGATACCCCGTTACGGTCTCCCTGAAGTGATCGAGTCAGATAGGGGTACTCATTTTACTGGAGAAATATTTCAAAATGTACTGAAAATGTTGGGTGTTGAAAGTCAGTTACACACTCCGTATCATCCTCAAAGTTCTGGTAAGGTAGAACGCATGAATGGAACTTTAAAATTAAAAATACAGAAAGCCATGGCTGAAACAGGAAAGCCTTGGACAGAATGCCTTTCACTGGCCCTTTACTCAATACGCAATACCCCAAGGGGTAAGACTAAACTGTCTCCATATGAAATTTTGTTTGGCAGGACTGCCAATTTAGGATGTTATTTTCCACAGCAACTTGTGTTAAATATTGAGTCATTGACTTCTTATGTGCAAAATCTTCAGAAACAATTAACTAAGGTGCATGCACAAGTTTTTGCTTCCCTTCCAGATCCTGACAACACAGAAGGAAGTCACAAGTTGGAACCAGGTGATCAAGTCTATATAAAAAGACACACCAGAAAGGCTCTAGAACCAAGGTTTGACGGACCCTTCCAAGTCCTGTTGACAACACCTACATCAGTCAAGCTTGAAGGAAAGGCATCATGGATACATGCAAGCCATTGCAAGAAAAGCAGTATAAACTCATGATATTGATGTTAATAATGATAACCTCAACGGAGGCGTGGGATAGACTGAATTCTCTAGCCCCTTTGAACAATAGATTCGTACAACATCATAGAAAATTAGTGCATGACTTGTTAAACAATACACAAACCCTGACAGATTGTTGGATCTGTACCCATTCGCCGGTATCAGCCACAAGTATACCTTTTCTAGCAGTTCCCGTATTAGCAGAAGAAATATTCGCTTGGCCTAATTGTTCAGACAACCTGGCCAACAACCAAATTGGTAATGCTAGGCTGTGGAATACTACAATCGCCATACCAATTGTGGGATGGGTAGAATTTCCTTGGTGGCAGGGTAATCTCTCAGGGAGTAACACACATCTACAATATTTAGCATTTAGGGGAGGAAAATGGGTACCTAGAAATAAGACTGGATTAACTAATTTAGGACAGGTCCCCACAGAAAATCTACAGCCTAGTTTCAGTACAACCGTCCCCCCCTCTGATGCTTTCAAACCTGTAGTATTGGAAAGATACATACATAATAGAAAATGGAAACATTCTAAATTGTTCCCCCAAGGTGATGCAAACAGTTGTACAAGTAAGCTGGGGAACCTGGTTTGTAATAAATCCGATGAGTATATCAAAGGAATGCCTGTATGTGGGAATCCCGCAGCCGGGTACTGTAGCCCCTTGGGACAAAAACCCTCTTGGTGTATGCTTCAGAATGTATCTAGATTTGTGGACTTGGCTCACAGATTGGTATTGCAGCACTCAGCTCTATGGGATCTGCCTGAAGGTACATTTTGGATATGCGGAGAAGGAGCATATAAATGGCTTCCCGTAGGTATAAAGGGTACTTGTACATTAGGACGCCTAACCCCGGCTACATTCATAATTTCAAATAAACAAGTGAATATGCAAGCCGTGCCCAAGCACACACTGTATAAAAGAGCTGCAGATAACTCACCACGTCCCTCGGGGAGGCCACATATAGTACAAATGGGAATTCCTAACAAAATTGCTAGTACCATTTTTATTTATCCTATGTTAACACAGATGTGGGATAAATTAGTTAGAGCCACGGATTATCTAGATGATCAGATCTGGGATATATTGGATATACTAAACACTAGTATAGCTGTACAGAATCAGCTTATAATAGTCACTAACCAACATACCCTGGTATTGGATTACCTAACTGCCTCACAAGGGGGTATGTGTCAAATCATCGGACCCACCTGCTGTCATTATATAGACCCGAATAGTACTATGAGTATGAGATTTAAATTAAAAGACGTACAACGACTCAGGGATCAGTATGACAAAGACAATGACCAGAATAAGGATAGCTGGTGGTCAGATACCTTTTCTTTTCTTAACCCAGCCAACTGGTTCAGAGGAATCGGTGGGTGGGTTGCTGGGATTATGCAGAGCATAATACATATAGTTATGATTATTGTAGTCATATACGTACTATTCCAGATTGTGCTCAAGAGTATCTCAGTATGCACAGATAAACTTTGTGTAATAGATGCAAGAGTATAAAGTTTTTTTTCCTTCTTCTCTTATGTTATCCTTTGCTAATACTGATTATTGCGCTTATTTTGCTATCCCTTTGTAATATCTGTACTTATTGCAAAACAAAGAAAAGGTTGCGAGAGTTAAACGGAAGAATTAATACTAGATTTGATTCTCTTATTGAATACAAGCATGTACATGTGTAATACCAAATAAAGGCTTTGTCTTTGGCCCTGTGGTAATAAAATAAATAAAAGAAAATGTCAAAGGGGGGAATTGTGGAGATCAGACTGAACTAAAACAATCCATCTTGTCTTCTTCCTGAGAAATCTCGCTTACAACAAGATACATTTCTGCTGACTTGACATTTCCTTTTATGGAAGTAATCATGTGTGCATTCCTTCTTTCAATAGCAGCCTTTCATTCACCTTCCAGATGATGTAACTTTCTACTGATAAAGACTGGTATAGATTGTTTATGTAAGAGATAGTGAAATATGAGCGCTTGTGCGCATGTCTGTAAAAGAATAATTCTTTTCTATATAAAGGGAGGGCAAAGCCCAGAGAGAGAGATGTGCTCCTGGGCTTCCCCTGTACATGATCACACAATACCTTGTTTGCGTGTCATTTACTCTGGATCCCTACCTCTAGTAAGCCAGGGACTGAGAAGAAGGACTTAACACTACGGAGAACTTACCTGCGTTTTTGTCTGGTTTTGGGGACGTATTTTCTGAGAAGGGTTGTCAGGATTTGCCCCCCCATCATTATTAGTTATTCACCTGATTTGGAGACACATCGGGGGTATGTGAGAGAGGTGCTGTTTGTAGGTCATTAATAAATCACTGTAATGTAGCATAACATGCTGCTATAAGCAAGTTTGAAATGCATGTGAAACAGATTTCATGTGTTATATGAGTTTAAAGAATGCACTGGGGGCTGACATCTTGGTTTTGCAGCAGTAGCAGGGCACTATCAGTGTCAGATTATGGCACCCCATGGACATAGGAGATAATAGACCGGCGCTGACCCTATCTGTAACATTGCAGCAGCATTAGCAGTGAGCTGGGCACGCCTCTGTGGGCTGCACAACTCACTGCTGTAGGTGTGACTAGCTGCCATTTTATTATAGCCCTGTGCTATCTGCCGAGCTCCACTTACTCTCTATCGCAGGACAGAAGAAGCCCTCACTGCTCCTCTGTACTCCAAGCAGGCAGACATCCTCTGCTCCTCACATGCTGCCCTGTGTGCTTCTCCTGCTGTCTCCCCCTCCCACACAGTCCCTGTGATCTCTGGTAAGCTGCACTCACAGCCTGCAGAGAGGGAGGTGACACCTGGAGAGAGAGCAGGGCAGCTGACAGGACAGGGATTAAGGTGGGGGAAGGGGGATGGCAAGAATGTTATTCACAAAAAATGCTGCTGAGCCCACTGTGTTCTGCTCCTCTGTAAACAAGCTGTGCCTCTGATGCAGTAACTGCTGGTGATAGCAAGTCACAGGGCAGTCACACACAAAATGGTGCTGCCCTGTGATGCTGCTCTTCATTCTTACTGTTAGCAGCAAAATTGGGGCAGTAACTGCTGACATCACCATTTCCCTCCCCTTTTGGGTGGTCTAATATCCCTGGGGCAGAGCTGCTAAATCTTACTATAGCTGCTTGAGGTCTAAAACGGAAAATGCTCCCCCTAGTGGTAAATATGTATATTTGTAGAAAAATATATAATATTTTTCATATAGAAATGTTTGCAAACAGTGCAAACATTGCATTAATAAATTTTAAGTACTATTTTAAGCTTAATTTCACAAAAAAACAAAATACAAGAAAACTGGTGGCACCTTACCTTTAAAGGGACACTGTCACCTGAATTTGGAGGGAACAATCTTCAGCCATGGAGGCGGGGTTTTCGGGTGTTTGATTCACCCTTTCCTTACCCGCTGGCTGCATGCTGGCTGCAATATTGGATTGAAGTTCATTCTCTGTCCTCCATAGTACACACCTGCGCAAGGCAAGATTGCTTTGTGCAGGCATGTACTACGGAGGACAGAGAATGAACTTCAATCCAATATTGCAGCCAGCATGCAGCCAGCGGGTAAGGAAAGGGTGAATCAAACACCCGAAAACCCCGCCTCCATGGCTGAAAATTGTTCCCTCCAAATTCAGGTGACAGTGTCCCTTTAAGGGATAACAAGCTTTATGTCAAACTACAGAAATGTGTTTTCACTGTCCAGGAGGTACAGTTTTTGGGTTACCGTGCTGTACTTGATTGGAACTGTCCCAAAAACCTGAAGGCATTACAGCGTTTTCTGGGTTTTACAGTATATACTCGAGTATAAGATGACCCGAGTATAAGCTGAGGCACCTAATTTTGCTACGGAAAACTGGGTAAGCTTATTGACTCGAGTATAAGCCGGGTAAGCATTGTCCCCTCATCCCTGTCCTGATGTGCATGGCTCCCCCCTCCCTGTCCTTGTATGCATGCCTCACCTGTCACTGTCCTGGTATGCATGGCTCCCCCGTTCTGTCCTGGTATGTGGGGCTCCCCCGTCGCTGTCCTGGTATGCGCGGCTCCCCCTGTCGCTGTCCTGGTATGCGTGGCTCCCCCTGTCGCTGTCCTGGTATGCGTGTGTCCCCCATCCTGTCCTGGCATGCGTGGCTTCCCCCATCACTGTCCTGGTATGTGTGGCTCCCCCGTCCTGTCCTGGTATGCGTGGCTCCCCCATCCTGTTCTGGTATGCATGGCTTTCCCCATCCTGTCCTGGTATGCGTGGCTCCCCCATCCTGTCCTGGTATGCGTGGCTCCCCCATCCTGTTCTGGTATGCATGGCTTTCCCCATCCGATCCTGGTATGCGTTGCTCCCCCTGTCCTATCCTGGTATGCGTGGCTACCCCTGTCCTATTCTGGTATGCGTGGATCCCCCGTCCTATCCTGGTATGTGTGGCTTCCCCGTTGCTGTCCTGGAATGTATGGCTTCCTCCATCGCTGTCCTGGTATGCTTGGCTCCCCCGTCCTGTCCTGATATGCGTGGCTCACCCATCCTGTCCTGGTATGCGTGGCTCCCCCCGTAGCTGTCCCGGTATGCGTGGCTCCCCCCGTAGCTGTTCTGGTATGCGTGGCTCCCCTGTCACTGTTCTGGTATGCATGTCACCCACTGATCCCCCTCCCCCGCCGGCTTTCTTGGACAATGACTCGTGTATAAGCCGAGGGGAGAGCTTTCAGCACAAAAAAATAGTAATCCCACATTGGAATCCCTCCCTTTCATGTGGGCTCTGGCGCTGACATGTGCATCCAACAGCCGAGGGTGGATTGCGATTCCACCTGTTAAATGCCGATGTCAATCTCTGATCATTGCCTGTATGTTGCAGAACCTATCAGACAACTGCAGCTTCAGGTCTCCCATGGAGACTATTGAAGCATGCAAAAAGTTAAAAAAAAAAATGTTTTTTAAAAATATTAATTTTTAAAAAAAATATATATAAAAGTTTAAATCACCCCCCTTCGCTCAATTCAAAATAAAACAATAAAAAAGATCAAACATATACATATTTGGTTTCGCTAGGTTCAGAATCGACAAATCTAGCAATATAAAAAATGAATTGACCCGATTGGAAAACGACGTCTCGAGAAAAAAATTAAAAACACCAGAATTACGTTTTTTTGGTCGTCGTTAGATTGCAATAAAATGCAATAACAGGTGTTCAAAAGATCATATCTACATCAAAATGGTATCAATAAAAGTGGCAGCTCAGCACGCAAAAAATAAGCCCTCACCCAACCCCAAATCACGAAAAATGGAGACGCTACGAGTCTCGGAAAACGGCACTATTTTTTTTTTTTTACCAAAGTTTTGATTTTTTTTTCACCACTTAAATAAAAAAGAACCTAGACATGTTTGGTGCCTTTGAACTCATAATGACCTGGAGAATCATAATGGCAAGTCAGTTTTAGCATTTAGTGAACATGGTAAAAAAAACAAGTGTGGAATTGCACTTTTTTTGCAATTTCACCGCACTTGGAATTTTGTTCCCGTTTTCCAGGACACAATATGTTAAAACCAATCACGTCGTTCAAAAGTACAACTTGTCCCACAAAAAACAAGCCCTCACATGTCCATTTTGACAGAAAAATAAAAACTGTATGGCTCTGGAAAGAAGGGGAGCAAAAAACAAGAATGCAAAAACAAAGATACCTCTGGTCGTTAAGGGATTAAAGAGTCGTTTTGACACTGCACCTATACTCATTCAACCCAATGTTTCTCAACCTTTTGTCATAGAACCAAAAACACATGGGCTACTTGCACAGTGAACAAGTCTGTAGAAACCTGTTCACACCACCAAAGAACTTGGAGACACAAAAGCGCAGAGAGAGGTAAAACAATACTCAAGTGCTAGTCAAAAAATGAAAAAATACAAAAATACAGGGTATTTAGTTAATACGGTTTTTTTTTTACGGTCTCCCGGTACTTACCTACCCGCAACCTCCGATCCTCACAAGATCTCCTACTCTACTCCCCTCTTATCTCCTCTTCCCACAATCGTATACAAGATTTCTCTCGCGTATCACCCCTACTCTGGATCCCTCTACCACAACACATCAGACTCTCGCCTACCATCAAAACCTTCAAAAAGAACCTGAAGACCCACGTCTTCAGACAAGCCTACAACTTGCAGTAACCACCGATCGACCAAACCGCTGCATGACCAGCTCTATCCTCACCTACTGTATTCTCACCCATCCCTTGTAGATTGTGAGCCTTCGCGGGCAGGATCCTCATTCCTCCTGTACCAGTTATGACTTGTATTGTTTAAGATTATTGTACTTGTTTTTATTATGTATACCCCTCCTCACATGTAAAGCGCCATGGAATAAATGGCGCTATAACAATAAATAATAATAATAATAATAAATACATCAGATAGGGATTACCGTATATACTGTTCTGTCCTCACTAGCTGAGGCAGGCTCATATGTAGCTATACAGTCAGCTAAACCGCTATACCGGGGTCCAATAAGGAGACTGTGGTTGAGTCTGTGCTTTATTAAACGTAGTGGTATATTGATGCGGTGAAACTGTGAACAATGATATACATAGAATCAGTGCATGGCATAGAACAGATACATAATACACATGATATACATTTAGAAAGGCTAGTGACTAAACTAGGAGTACAACTGGTTAAACAAAGCTAATATAGAGCAGAAATATCTATAGGAAGCATAAAGACATACCGGCAATGCAATCGCAAGGGGGATGAAGTGAAGCGTCTTTCCTTGAAGGCAAACCGAAGAAAGTGAAAGGAAAAATGGAGGGAAATGGAGGCTGAGCTACCATAATGCATTGCAAAGGAGGAGGAGAATCAGACATGGATAATACAAAAACAAGATTGAACTGCCAACATAACTCTGACCGCTAGAGGGAGCCAAAGAATCACAGATGAATAAAGGCATGAATATATCAATACTGTATACTGAGGAAACTGCAATTATGCAAGCAAATAATCAGGGTAACAATATTAGATGGCGGAGACAGAACACTCCCCGTCTGGCATCAACGGATGTCACTACTCCTTTCTTCCGAAGGCAACAATAGGACCAGTTCAGATACCGGTCTGGAAAATGTCTTAGGTTCATTCCCTTTGGTCATCCTTAGCTCAACTTTGCGGACGTTGCCGTCCTTGCTCGGGAACGTTGCGGTAACTAGACCAAGTGGCCACTGGTTCCGGTGAATATAATAATAATAATAATAATTTTTATTTATATAGCGCCAACATATTCCGCAGCGCTTTACAAATTATAGAGGGGACTTGTACAGACAATAGACATTACAGCATAACAGAAATACAGTTCAAAACAGATACCAGGAGGAGTGAGGGCCCTGCTCGCAAGCTTACAAACTATGGGGAAAAGGGGAGACACGAGAGGTGGATGGTAACAATTGCTTTAGTTATTCGGACCAGAATCTGACAGTCTTTCACAAGAACAAGGTCACCTATGTTCAGATTAGGTTTAGTAGATTGCCACTTTGTCCATGGCTGCAGGGTAGACAAATATTGTTTGCGCCACCTGTCCCAGAAAGTATTTGCAAGACTTTGTACCTGTCTCCATTGGCGCTTGTAGAGGTCCTTCGCGTCGAATCCTCCTGGAGGGGCACTGGACAGTCCTGTTTTCTGGGTAAGTAAAGTAGCTGGAGTCAATAACAAAGGCTCCTCAGGGTCGTTAGGAACTGGAACCCGGGGTCTTGCGTTAATTATAGCTGCAGCTTCAGCCATGAAGGTGATGAGACTATCGTGGGTGATTCTCGCTGCTCCTTTACATTTTTCCATGTCACGAGTTCTGGTGGTCCTGAATGAGCGAGCTATATGAGTCAGGCAGGTAATGGCTCGAGTAAGTGACTTCCAACTTGAGAATCTGTCGAACCTGCAAGATCCAAGCTGGATAACAGAGGTCATTGTATGTAGTGTAGACACCTGAGGGCGGATTTCAGCATCTGAGTCCTCTCCTACAAGTTCGAAGGTGTCTGGAAAACATTCCTCAATGTACAATAGTTTTGGTACAGAGAGCCACGTTGTGCTTCCTAGTCGACTTGCGTCAACTGCTCTAGTTGCATGATCTGCGGGATTCTGGTCTGTGGGTATGTAATGCCACTGCTGTGGGTGAACTGATCTCCTGATTCGTAGCACTCTGTTATTGACATAAACGTAGAATCGCCTGGTTTCGTTGTGGATATATCCCAGGACTACTTTGCTGTCTGAGTAGAACTTGGCTTGTGTCAGGTCGATATCCATTTCGGATGCGATGAACTCCGCTAACTCAATGGCTAAGACTGCGGCACAAAGCTCTAACCTGGGTATAGTGTGCTCTGGTTGTTGTGCGAGTTTGGCCTTTCCCATGACGAAACCAATGTGGCACTGCCATTTGGAGTCTACAGTTTTGAGGTAGGCAACAGCGGCAATTGCTTTGACAGAAGCATCTGCAAATACGTACAGTCTTTGGCTCTGTATCTCAGTAGATGGCACCGGGGTTGTATGGTCTTGGCATATGCAAGTTGGAGAGTGCCGCTAATGAGTTCTTCCACTCTTCCCACTGGATCCTCTTATCAGGTGGCAGAGGTGCATCCCAGTCAGATGTTTCCCTAGTTAAGTCTCTTAGTAGGGCCTTGCCTTGTATAGTAACAGGAGCTGCGAAACCCAAGGGGTTGTACAGACTGTTGATGGTAGACAGGACGCCTCTACGTGTGAAAGGCCTTTCTTCCTGGCTGACCTGAAAGGTGAAAGTGTCTGATTGTAGATTCCAGAGAAGCCCGAGGCTGCGTTGCATTGGTGCGGGGTCTGACCCCAGGTCCAGGTCTCTGAGACCATTACATAGGTCTTGAGAAGGGAACGTTCCATGAGTTCTTGGCTGTTTGAGGCTATTTTATGAAGCCTAAGGTTCGAGCAGGCAAGCATGTCCTGAGCTCTCCTGAGAAGACTGATGGCAGTCTCATTTGAAGGCATGGCTTTTAGACAGTCGTCGACATAAAAGTCCTTTTCTATGAATTGTCTGACATCTGCTCCGTATTCTGGTTCTCCTTCCTGAGCTGACCTTTTGAGTCCGTAAATGGCGACTGCATGTGAAGGACTGTTGCCAAAGATATGCACTCTCATGCGATACTCTGTGACTTCTTTAGTAGGATCATTGTCTCTGTACCAGAAGAATCTTAGGAAGTTCCTGTCTCTCTCTCTCACAAGGAAACAATGGAACATTTGCTGGATGTCAGCGATGAAGGCAATGGAATCCTTACGGAAGCGCATAAGTACACCCAGTAGTTTGTTATTGAGGTCTGGTCCTGTCAGCAGAACGTCATTCAGGGAGACATCATTAAATTTAGCACTGGAATCAAACACGACTCTGATCTGGCCTGGTTTCTTAGGGTGGTATACTCCGAACATGGGTAGGAACCAGCATTCTTCAGAGTCTTTGAGAGTGGGAGCTAGTTCTGCGTGACGGTTTTCAAAAATCTTTGACATGAAGGAGAAAAAGTGATCTTTCATCTCTGGTTTCTTTTGCAGATTACGAATGAGAGAGGAGAAACGTTGTAATGCCTGATTTCTGTTGTTCGGTAGACGTGGTCTGTGGGTTTTGAAGGGAAGAGGTGCGACCCAGCTGTTGGTCTCATCTTTAACGAGTCCCTTGTCCATTACCTCTAAGAACAACTTGTCCTCTACCGACATTGCCACTTGGTTGTCCTGCTTAGTTCTCTGGAAGACTGTGCCCCCTAACTGATCCTCATAGCTTCCCGACACTATACGGCTGTCGTGAGTAAAGTCTATTAAATGATCAGGTAGTTGGATGCTGTGTGGCAGTTCCCTGACATGGAACTCATTGTTACAAGGTTGAAACAGAGATGGACGTCCTTTCTCCAATGTATTTGTCAGCATGCTTGTCACAGAAGATGGGGCGTGCATGCGTCCCAAGCATACGTTGCCAATTATGACCCATCCTAGGTCTAGCCTTTGGGCATAGGGAGCATTGTGGAGTCCGTTGATATGACGTCTCACTTTATGAACCTGTAGGATATCTCTCCCCAACAGCAGAATTATCTGGGCCTGATGGTCGAGTTCCGGTATGAGGTGTGCTATTTGTTTTAAGTGAGCGTGATGGATTGCTACATCTGGCGTAGGGATTTCAGATCTGTTGTCTGGGATCTGGTTACATTCGATGATCGTAGGTAGTGGTAGGCAGAATTGTCCGTCTAAAGACTCGATCTGGTAGTCAGTAGCTTTCCTGCCTGCTGTTGTCACAGTACCTGCACACGTCTTTAAGGAGTAGCGAGTGCTTGGCCCTTTGATGTTGAATAGGTCAAAGAACGTTGATCTAGCCAAGGATCGATTACTTTGGTCATCTAAGATAGCATACAGTCTTACAGCTTGGTCTCTATGGCCCTTCGGGTATACTTTGACGACGCATATTTTTGAACAGGACCTACTGTCTATTGTCCCTTTGCAGACCTCGGTGCATTGTGAAGTGATCTCTGGCGTAGCTGTATCAGTGTTCCTTTCCTCCCCGCCATGCTCACTGTCAGCTGGCGTGTTTTGTGTACTCCATGGAGCTGGGCCAGGGTGTAGAGCGGTGTTATGATCTGTGGTGCCACATTCTGTGCATTTTACACTGACCTTGCAATCCTTGGTGAGATGAGCTGTGGACGAGCAGCACTTGTAGCAGATACCGTTTTCTTTCAGGAAGCTTCTGCGATCTGGCATAGATTTTCCTCTGAAGGCTCTGCATTTCAGGAGAGGATGAGGCTTCTGATGAAGTGGGCACTGCTTGTCAGGGTCCTGCACCTTTATCTCTGATTGGGAGCAGCCAGCAGACCTGTAATTAGAACCTGGAGAAGAAACATAAGTCTTGTGTACTTCCACAGATGTTCTGCGTGGATTTGCAGGTGGTGACGGTGTGGCATATGGTATTGCAAAGTCAAAGCTGGGATCGTTTCTAATTCTTGCTTGTTGGTGTATGAAGTCTACAAAAACGGAGAAGTGAGGGAATGGAACGCTGTGTTTGTATTTGTACGTGGAACCATGTGTGAGCCACCTCTCCTGTAGATTGTAGGGCAACTTCTGGACTATAGGGTTAACACCTCTGGCTGTGTCGAGAAATGCAAGTCCCTGTAGGTCGTCCTCGTATTTGGCAACTTGGACTTCCTTTAGCAAGTCGCTTAGCTCTCTAAGTTTCTGGAGACCTTTGTTAGATATTTTAGGAAAGTCATCGATTCTTTTGAACAAGGCTCTTTCTATTACTTCTGCTGAGCCGTAACACTCATCCAGCCTTTTCCAGATCTCTTTGAGGCCAGTCTCAGGGCGGTTTATATTAATGTCTCTGATCCTTACTGCGTGTTTGACTGACTCTTCTCCCAGGTATTTGACTAACAGGTCTATCTCTTCCCTGTGTTGTAGCCCCAAGTCTCTAATGACATTTTGGAAGGAAGCTTTCCAAGCTCTGTAACCTTCAGCTCGGTCAGTGAATTTCATGAGTCCCTTGGCAACCAGTTCACGTCGTGTGAAGAACTTGGCAAATTCTGTCGTGAACCGGTTGTCAGCAGAGTATACTGGTGTTGGGTCACCCTGATAGTGATGTGAGGTGCGTCCGTACCTGTTAGTGTCCTCAGGGTGGCGCCAGCCGGTGTCGTATTGCTTCGGCCTGATGTACGGTGTGTCAGCAGGGTGATCCACGTTGGTTACCTGATGAGGGGCAAGGTAGTCATTAGCAGAGTTGTTTTGCCTCACATTTTCGAGTTTGTTTCTGTCCTGAGCCTCGTGACGACTCTCGCTCACTTCGCTGGAGGTGTCGTATTCTGGTTTTGGTACTGGTTCAGGGTTATAGTTTGGATCAGGAAGGTCATTAACATACTGAGATGTGCGTTGTGGTGAGTCTTGCAGTGGAAACTCCAGACTCGACGTACTGCTTTGGCTATGCAGCTTGGGATTTTGCGCGGCTTCTAGCGATTCTGCTTCGGCGAGGGCTGCGGCAGCTTCCCTTTTTGCTGCTAGGCTTTCTAAGGCGGCATCCACACGTGCCTTCTCTAACTGCGACCTTCTCTTTTGATCGGCTCTCTCTAAGCGCGACCTTCTCTCTTGATCGGCTCTCTCTAAGCAGACCTTCTCTCTTGATCGGCTCTCTCTTCATCTATGCGTGCTTTTTCTAATTTAAGTTGCATCTCTTGATCTACAAAGCTCGCTCGTATTTTGGCAGCTTCAGCATTTGCGCGGGCAATGGCGACAGCGCTGCTGATGGATGTTGTCTTTGAGGAGACGGAAGTAACAGATCTTGTCCTATGCGATTTGTGAGACATGGTGTCTTGGGAAAGTGCTTGGCTGTGCAGAGATTGCTGTAGCTGTATTTAGTCTCTGAGTAGCCGGTGACTTGAATCCCACTAGTTGGATGGCTGCCGTTTCACTGTTGAATCCCACTAGTTGGATGATTGCCGTTTCACTGTTCTGTCCTCATTAGCTGAGGCAGGCTCATACGTAGCTATACAGTCAGCTAAACCGCTATACCGGGGTCCAATAAGGAGACTGTGGTTGAGTCTGTGCTTTATTAAACGTAGTGGTATATTGATGCGGTGAAACTGTGAACAATGATATACATAGAATCAGTGCATGGCATAGAACAGATACATAATACACATGATATACATTATGCATAAAATTTAGAAGGCTAGTGACTAAACTAGGAGTACAACTGGTTAAACTAAGCTAATATAGAGCAGAAATATCTATAGGAAGCATAAAGACATACCGGCAATGCAATCGCAAGGGGGATGAAGTGAAGCGTCTTTCCTTGAAGGCAAACCGAAGAAAGTGAAAGGAAAAATGGAGGGAAATGGAGGCTGAGCTACCATAATGCATTGCAGAGGAGGAGAATCAGACATGGATAATACAAAAACAAGATTGAACTGCCAACATAACTCTGACCGCTAGAGGGAGCCAAAGCATCACAGATGAATAAAGGCATGAATATATCAATACTGTATACTGAGGAAACTGCAATTATGCAAGCAAATAATCAGGGTAACAATATTAGATGGCGGAGACAGAACATATACATTAGATAGGACTGCTCTATTATGGGTATACCTTGGCGATTGGTGGAGCAGCTTAACATACTTTTTTTTTGCAAAAAACGTATTAACTAAATACCCTGTATTTTTGTATTTTTTCATTTTTTGACTAGCACTTGCTTATTTACTGTGACTTTTTTACAACAGAGTATTTTTTGACCTCTCTGCGCTTTTGTGTCTTTTGTCATAGAAGTGGATGCATTGGAAGTGGGGGTTGGGATTGTGGTCCGTCCCCTGGTAAATAGCATCCGTGCACCTTCTTTTCCAAATAATTGTCCTCGGCTGAGAGAAATTATAACGTGGGTAATAAGGAGCTTTTGGCAATTAAATTGTAAGGAAGGAAAGGTACGGCTGATTAGGGCGCTCACACCAAGACAGACACTTGTATTAGGGTATGTCTCCACGTTCAGGAAACGCTGCGTGTTTGTCAAACACGCAGCGTCCAGATGTTACAGCATAGTGGAGGGGATTTCATGAAATCCCGTCTCCCCTATGCGGTAAAACACGGAGGCGGCAGACCGGCATTAACGGACATGTGGCGCGTCTTTTCAGAACAAAGCATGTTTGTTTACAAAGCGGTGACGCTCCGTTGCCGCGCCATATATTTACCATAGACTATCATTAGATGCGATAAAATCGCATCTAATGATTAGTCACATGCGTAGAAACTGCGTAAAAGCAGCTTACTACGCATGTCCATGCCGGCTCACCTGTGTTAGGACTGGCGGAACGCACCAAGAGAGATGATATAGATGCGTTCGCAGTCCGGGGTCCACCGTGCAGGTGAAACCTGCAGCTAGGAAATGACAGACTATATGGCGGTATTCAAAAGTATACACGCGTGGGTTAAACCTCACCCAGCGTGAAGAAAGCGATCCTGTTGCGTCACAGGACCGCGGTACCGCACATAGAGCGCGAGCAAGTGGTCAGCGAACTTAACCCCAACAGGGATTGTAGTCCGATTAGACCCTTGCTGGCACTACACCGCTACTGGGTGTGTAAGGAAATATATAATAATAGCACCGAAGTGCGAACTGTGCCGTGCTGGCAGGCACCACTAAGCACCCAGACGTGGGTCAGGAAGCTCACACTGGCGTGTGGCACCGCACTGGCGGTCACAGCAATAGACGCTGATACGTGTGTGACACGTTGAGTGATTAGTCGGGCGCTAGATAGCAGCCATACTCCATACGCAAACAGTCATACAATAGGGTAGGGGTATTTGATGAACGACTTGCACTCACAACAAACACACGTATTCAATTGTACACTAGCGCATGGCCGTGCGGTCATGCGCAGTTTATATAGTTGCAGGACAGGAAGTGGCCACAGAAACTTTGCCCTTCCAAGACCTGCCAAGAGGACCAATAGAATGCGCTGCAGAGTCTGAGCACATGACCCTCGATCTCCAACGGGAGATCTTGCCCTGGGCATGCTCAGTGTGCGCAGACAAGGACTTAGTCCCAGAGAAGTCCACTCGCTGCTGACCAGCACTGACTTTAATGGCAGGAGCTGAAGAAGCAGCAGTAACTCTCTGAACAGAGTGAGACCGAGCAAGACGCTGGGACCGACGTCCCTGCTGAGCAGGCTCCACTGCGGCTAGACAGGAATGGGGGACCGCAGCGGAGACGGCTCGAGATTCCCCCTGTGCAGAAGCGGGAACTCGAGACCTAACATTACCCCCCCTCCTAGGACCCCCCCCTTCTTGGGCCTCGCTACGCTCGAAGGCAGCAATGAGCTGTGGGGCCCGAATGTTTTCAGCAGGCTCCCATGACCTGTTCTCTGGACCATAACCCTTCCAATCCACCAGATAGAACTTTTTGCCGCGTACCACCTTACACCCCAAAATAGCGTTCACCTCGTAATCATCCGTAGACGAACCCGATGTCCCGGCAGATGACTCGGAAAACCGGGACATGTATACGGGTTTCAAGAGGGACACATGAAAGGTGTCGGTGATACCCAAGCGTGGAGGAAGAGCCAGGCGGTAGACCACAGGATTAACCTGTTCGAGAACCTTGAAGGGACCCAAGTAGCGAGGAGCAAACTTAGTGGACTCAACTCGCAGCCTGATGTTACGGGCGGAGAGCCACACCAAGTCGCCAGGAGCAAAGGTCGGAGCGGGGCGCCGATGAACATCGGCGGAGGACCTCATTCTCTCCTTGGAAGCCCGAATGGCATCCTGAGTGCGATCCCAAATGTCCCGTGCCTCCACAGCCCAGTCTGCCACCCTGGAATCAGTGGAAGACACGGGCATGGGCACAGGTATCCGCGGATGCTGACCATAGTTAAGGAGGAATGGGGTCTGTCCAGTGGAGTCAGCTACAGCATTGTTAAGAGCAAACTCCGCCAACGGTAGCAAAGATGCCCAGTCATCTTGCTTAGCAGAGACAAAATGTCGCAGATATGTGACCAAGGTCTGGTTGGCTCTCTCCACCAACCCATTCGTCTCGGGATGATATGCCGAAGAGAGATTCAACTCGATACTGAGAAGGCGACAAAGCTCTCTCCAGAACCGAGACGCAAACTGGGGACCCCGGTCACTGACAATTTCGTCTGGCATACCGTGAAGACGGAAGATGTGTTTAACAAACAATGCTGCCAAGGCCCGTGCAGACGGTAGCCGAGGAAGCGGCACCAAATGCACCATCTTAGAAAAATGGTCAGTGATAACCCAAATGACAGTACAGCCACGTGACTTGGGCAAACCCACCACAAAGTCCATCCCGACCATCTCCCAGGGCCTGTCTGCCACCGGCAGAGGGTATAACAACCCAGCTGGCCGTTGACGGAGAGACTTATTTTTGGCACAAGAGACACATGCCCGAACGTAGTCTCCAACGTCACGAACCATATGTGGCCACCAATACATTCTCGCCAACAAGTCAGATGTCCTCTTTGCCCCAAAGTGTCCACCCACTCTGGACGAATGAGCCCACGAGAGAACCTCCGGACGCAAATTGATGGGAACAAAAGTCTTGCCCGGAGGCACAGACTCAAGTGAAACTGGAGCTACGGTTCTCAGACTCTCTGAAGGGACAATGAGCCGAGGCTCGTCCTCCTCCTCCACAGTTGACTACAGGGAGAGAGAGAGAGCGTCAGCACGAATGTTCTTCTCCCCGGCGAGATAATGTAGAGTGAAGTGGAACCGGGAGAAAAACAAGGACCATCTGGCCTGACGAGAATTCAGCCGCTGGGCTGTCTGTAAATAGACCAAATTCTTGTGGTCCGTGAAGACTTGGAATGGGAACTGAGCACCCTCCAAGAGATGTCTCCATTCCGAAAAGGCCAACTTCATTGCCAGCAGCTCCCTATCCCCGATGGAGTAATTTCTCTCCGCTGGTGAGAAGGTCTTTGAGAAGAAGAAGCATGGGTGCTTCCGACCTTGAGCATCCTTTTGATAGAGGACTGCTCCTGCACCAACGGATGAGGCATCCACCTCCATTAGGAATGGCTTATCCACATCAGGACGATGTAAGATGGGAGCGCTAGCAAAGTGGGACTTAATAGAAGTGAAGGCCTTGGAGACCTCTTCGGACCACAATTTAGGATTCGCTCCCTTCTTGGTGAGGGATACCAAGGGAGCTACCAGGGTTGAGAAGTGGGGGATGAACTGACGATAGCAATTTATGAACCCCATAAAGCGCTGCACCGCTTTCAGAGAATGGGGTTCCTGCCAGTCCATCACTGCCTGTAGTTTGGCAGGATCCATAGCCAATCCCTGGGCCGAGATGATGTAGCCCAGGAAAGGTAAAGACTCCTGCTCAAACATACACTTCTCCAACTTGGCATAGAGGGAGTTTGCCCGTAGGAGGTCGAAGACTTTGCAAACATCTCTCCGGTGGGAGTCAATATCTGGAGAGTAGATAAGAATATCATCCAGATAGACTACGACCGAGGTGGAAGGCATATCCCAGAAGATATCGTTCACAAAGTCTTGGAAAACGGCTGGGGCATTACAGAGCCCGAAGGGCATCACCAGATATTCATAGTGCCCATCCCTGGTGTTAAAGGCCGTCTTCCATTCGTCCCCCTCACGGATGGGAATCAGGTTGTAAGCACCCCGCAGATCCAATTTAGTAAATACCCTTGCTCCCCGAAGTCTATCGAATAACTCAGATATCAAGGGCAAAGGATACTTATTCTTAACGGTGATGGCGTTAAGACCCCTGTAGTCTATGCATGGGCGCAATTCCCCATTCTTCTTCTGCACGAAGAAGAACCCTGCCCCAGCAGGTGACACTGACTTCCTAATGAATCCTCTTGCCAGATTTTCCTGGATGTACTGTGACATTGCCTCCGTCTCCGGGAGAGATAGCGGATAAACTCGACCCCGGGGAGGCTCAGCACCAGGCAAGAGATCAATAGGACAGTCATAGGGGCGATGAGGCGGAAGGACCTCCGCCGCCTTTTTGGAGAACACGTCTGCATAAGACCAATACTGCTTGGGGAGAGAGGATAGATCTGCGGGTACCTCAGTAGTAGCAACCTGAACGCACTCCCTCTGACACCTACCCCCACAAGATTCATCCCAACCCAGAATTCTGCCTGAGGACCACTCGATATGAGGAGAGTGGTACCGTAGCCAAGGTATTCCCAACAGGACCTCATCAATTCCTTCCGGAATGACGAGCAGAGAAATTATCTCCTGATGAGATGGCGACATGGACAGAGTAAAAGGGATGGTCTGGTGTGTTATCTATGAGGGCAATGTCGACCCATTCACCACTCGCACCGTTACTGGTTGAGCAAGCATAACCAGGGGTATTGCGTGACGTTGGGCGAAGGCAGAAGACAAAAAAATTGCCCTCCGCCCCAGAATCCACGCAGAGCTCTACCGAGTGGGAGAATGAGCCAATAGTAATTGTCCCCTTAAAGGACAGCTTAAAGGCAAACGTCGCCATGTCTAGTGTACCTCCACCTACTACCACTAGACGCTGACGTTTCCTCGACCGCTGAGGACATCTGGTGGCTAGATGTCCTGACTGCTGGCAAACATGACAGACCCTGAGTGCACAAGCGGTCCGGGACTTAGATCCTGCTTGTGACACTTCCCTGGCCTCATGTGACTCAGGAACCAGGACCGGAGATTCCAGAGGTTTGGCGAAAGTAGGAGCCAGCCGAAACCTCTGCCTACACTGGGCTCGCTCTAACCTCCGCTCGTTAAAACGGAGGTCAATTCGAGTGGAGACAGTTATTAACTCCTCCAGTGTGGCAGGAATCTCCCTAGTGGCCAGAGCGTCCTTTACGTGGTCAGCCAAGCCCCTCCAAAATATGGGGATAAGAGCTTTATCCGACCAATCCAGCTCAGATGCTAAGGTGCGGAATTGGATGGCAAAATGACTGACCAAGGACTCCCCCTGAGTTAATGCCAGCAATTGGAGCGCGGTATCATGGGTGACTTGAGGTCCTAAAAAGACCTGTTTCAGAGCGCTCAGAAACAGCGGAGCACTCTGCACCACATGATCGCCACGCTCCCACAGCGGCGTAGCCCATTCCAACGCCCTGTCCGACAATAGAGACAGAATAAATCCCACCTTAGCCCGCTCTGTGGGAAAACGTGCAGCCAGGAGCTCGAGGTGAATAGAGCACTGACTCACAAATCCCCTACAAAACTTGCTATCACCAGAAAATTTTTCTGGCAGCGGGAGGCGAGATAATGTCGGAACAGGGGTGGCAATGGACATAGTTGCTGCAGCCACGCTGGCAGCCTGTACAGCTACTGCAGTAACATCCACAGCTGAGGTCGCGCTCTCGAGAGCCGCCAACCTACCCTCCAGCTGCTGGATATACCGCAGAGATTGCTGTTTGTCTGTCATCACTAGCCAGACCCTGGCGCTAGTGTAATGTTAGGACTGGCGGAACGCACCAAGAGAGATGATATAGATGCGTTCGCAGTCCGGGGTCCACCGTGCAGGTGAAACCTGCTGCTAGGAAATGACAGACTATATGGCGGTATTCAAAAGTATACACGTGTGGGTTAAACCTCACCCAGCGTGAAGAAAGCGATCCTGTTGCGTCACAGGACCGCGGTACCGCACATAGAGCGCGAGCAAGTGGTCAGCGAACTTAACCCCAACAGGGATTGTAGTCCGATTAGACCCTTGCTGGCACTACACCGCTACTGGGTGTGTAAGGAAATATATAATAATAGCACCGAAGTGCGAACTGTGCCGTGCTGGCAGGCACCACTAAGCACCCAGACGTGGGTCAGGAAGCTCAC
Organism: Ranitomeya imitator; assembly: GCF_032444005.1. NCBI lineage: Eukaryota > Metazoa > Chordata > Amphibia > Anura > Dendrobatidae > Ranitomeya > Ranitomeya imitator. The sequence goes on from NC_091285.1 coordinate 624,746,512, forward strand.
ACTGGCGTGTGGCACCGCACTGGCGGTCACAGCAATAGACGCTGATACGTGTGTGACACATTGAGTGATTAGTCGGGCGCTAGATAGCAGCCATACTCCATACGCAAACAGTCATACAATAGGGTAGGGGTATTTAATGAACGACTTGCACTCACAACAAACACACGTATTCAATTGTACACTAGCGCATGGCCGTGCGGTCATGCGCAGTTTATATAGTTGCAGGACAGGAAGTGGCCACAGAAACTTTGCCCTTCCAAGACCTGCCAAGAGGACCAATAGAATGCGCTGCAGAGTCTGAGCACATGACCCTCGATCTCCAACGGGAGATCTTGCCCTGGGCATGCTCAGTGTGCGCAGACAAGGACTTAGTCCCAGAGAAGTCCACTCGCTGCTGACCAGCACTGACTTTAATGGCAGGAGCTGAAGAAGCAGCAGTAACTCTCTGAACAGAGTGAGACCGAGCAAGATGCTGGGACCGACGTCCCTGCTGAGCAGGCTCCACTGCGGCTGGACAGGAATGGGGGACCGCAGCAGAGACGGCTCGAGATTCCCCCTGTGCAGAAGCGGGAACTCGAGACCTAACAACCTGTCCCGCCGCCGGAAGTCCCTCATCCACTGCAGTTCTCACGATAACTTATGTTATTGCGAGAACTGCCGTGCACGTGACTGGGACTTATCTCCAGTCACTAGTATGGTTCTCACAAACAGCTGATCAGCTCATTGTGAGAACGCTGTAGTGTAGGTGATCGCTGGAGAGTTATCTTTGGGGATCATCTACCGGCACTGCCAGATGTAGCAGAGCTGAACTCGTCTACACTGTGTGCACATACAACACACAACATACAACACACAACAAATCACATGCGACAACATGCAACATACGACAACATGCGACATGCGACAACATGTGACATGCAACAACATGCAACATACAACATGTAACATGCGGCATGTAACATGCAACAACATGTGACGTTCAACATGCGACAAAATGCGCCAACATGCGACATGCAACAACATTCAACATGCGACAACATGCGACAACATATATAGCATACAAATAGTACGTGGCCTATGCTATATAGTATGTGGCTGCTATATACATACATACATATTGTAGAATACCCGATGCGTTAATACAGGCCACGCAATATATAACACAGCCCAAACAGTATATAACACAGCCAACGTACTATATAACACAGCCCACACAATATATAGCAGTCACGTAGTATATAACACAGGCGACGTAGTATATAACACGGGCCACGCAATATATAGCACAGCCCACGCAGTACAAAACACAGGCCACATAGTATGTAACACTGGCCATGTAGTATACAGCAGCCATGTAGTATATAACACTGCCCCTGTAGTATATAGCAGCCATGTAGTATATAGTACTGCCCACGTAGTATATAGCAGCCATGTAGTATATAGTACTGTCCTCGTAGTGTATAGCAGCCATGTAGTATATAGTACTGTCCATGTAGTATATAGCAGCCATGTAGTACTGTATATAGTACTGCCCACGTAGTATATAGCAGCCATGTAGTATATAACGCAACCCACACAGTATTTAGCAGTGTGGGCACATATCCCTGTTAAAAAAAAAAAGAATTAAAATAAAAATAGTTACATACTCACCACATGGGATCCAACGGCACTCTGGCGATGGGCGCGCGGCTGCCGCCATCTTCCGTTCCCAGGATGCATTGCGAAATTACCCAGAAGACTTAGCGGTCTCGCGAGACTGGAAGCTGGCGGAAGGCGCGAGCGCATCGTCGGACTACGGAGGGTGAGTATAGCAGGTTTTTTTTTTATTATTATTTTTAACATTAGATTTTTTTACTATTGACGCTGCATAGGTAGCATCAATAGTAAAACATTGGGGACACACAAGGTTAATAGCAGCGGTAACGGAATGCGTAACCCACGGCATAACGCGGTCCGTCACCGCTGGCATTAACCCTGTGTGAGCGGTGACCGGAGGGGAGTATGGAGCGAGCGGGCGCCGGGCACTAACTGCAGGGGAGTAGGGAGGTACTAATCGGACTGGGCCCGTCACTGATTGGTCGCGGCAGCCATGACAGGAAGCTGGCGAGACCAATTAGCGACTTGGATTCCATGACAGACAGAGGCCGCGACCAATGAATATCCGTGACAGACAGAAGGACCAACAGACAGAAAGACGGAAGTGACGGGAGTAGACTAGATGGTGGCTCGATTCTAAAGCATTGGGTATTCTAGAATATGGTTGTATGTATGTATGTCGCGCTGTGAGTGGGGGTTAAATTTCATGCCAATATCGCTGATTGGCCACGGCCGGCCACGTAGTATATAGCACAGCCACGTAGTATATAGCACAGCCATGTAGTATATAGCACAGCAAGGTAGTATATAAAACAGCCCACGTAGTATATAGCACAGCCCACGCAGTAGATAGCACAGCCATGTAGTATATAGCAGCGACGTAGTATATAATACTGTATAGCAGCCATGTAGTATATAGCACAGTTATGTAGTATATAACACAGCCCACGTAGTATATAGCACAGCCAACACAGTAGATATAGCAGCCACGTAGTATACAGGTCCTTCTCAAAAAATTAGCATATAGTGTTAAATTTCATTATTTACCATAATGTAATGATTACAATTAAACTTTCATATATTATAGATTCATTATCCACCAACTGAAATTTGTCAGGTCTTTTATTGTTTTAATACTGATGATTTTGGCATACAACTCCTGATAACCCAAAAAACCTGTCTCAATAAATTAGCATATCAAGAAAAGGTTCTCTAAACGACCTATTACCCTAATCTTCTGAATCAACTAATTAACTCTAAACACATGCAAAAGATACCTGAGGCTTTTATAAACTCCCTGCCTGGTTCATTACTCAAAACCCCCATCATGGGTAAGACTAGCGACCTGACAGATGTCAAGAAGGCCATCATTGACACCCTCAAGCAAGAGGGTAAGACCCAGAAAGAAATTTCTCAACAAATAGGCTGTTCCCAGAGTGCTGTATCAAGGCACCTCAATGGTAAGTCTGTTGGAAGGAAACAATGTGGCAGAAAACGCTGTACAACGAGAAGAGGAGACCGGACCCTGAGGAAGATTGTGGAGAAGGACCGATTCCAGACCTTGGGGAACCTGAGGAAGCAGTGGACTGAGTCTGGTGTGGAAACATCCAGAGCCACCGTGCACAGGCGTGTGCAGGAAATGGGCTACAGGTGCCGCATTCCCCAGGTAAAGCCACTTTTGAGCTACAGAGAAGCAGCACTGGACTGTTGCTAAGTGGTCCCAAGTACTTTTTTCTGATGAAAGCAAATTTTGCATGTAATTCGGAAATCAAGGTGCCAGAGTCTGGAGGAAGACTGGGGAGAAGGAAATGCCAAAATGTCTGAAGTCCAGTGTCAAGTACCCACAGTCAGTGATGGTGTGGGGTGCCATGTCAGCTGCTGGTGTTGGTCCACTGTGTTTCATCAAGGGCAGGGTCAATGCAGCTAGCTATCAGGAGATTTTGGAGCACTTCATGCTTCCATCGGCTGAAATGCTTTATGGAGATGAAGATTTCATTTTTCAGCACGACCTGGCACCTGCTCACAGTGCCAAAACCACTGGTAAATGGTTTACTGACCATGGTATTACTGTGCTCAATTGGCCTGCCAACTCTCCTGACCTGAACCCCATAGAGAATCTGTGGGATATTGTGAAGAGAAAGTTGAGAGACGCAAGACCCAACACTCTGGATGAGCTTAAGGCCGCTATTGAAGCATCCTGGGCCTCCATAACATCTCAGCAGTGTCACAGGCTGATTGCCTCCATGCCACGCCGCATTGAAGCAGTCATTTCTGCCAAAGGATTCCCGACCAAGTATTGAGTGCATAACTGAACATTATTATTTGTTGGTTTTTTTGTTTGTTATTAAAAAACACTTTTATTTGATTGGATGGGTGAAATATGCTAATTTATTGAGACAGGTTTTTTGGGTTATCAGGAGTTGTATGCCAAAATCATCAGTATTAAAACAATAAAAGACCTGACAAATTTCAGTTGGTGGATAATGAATCTATAATATATGAAAGTTTAATTGTAATCATTACATTATGGTAAATAATGAAATTTAACACTATATGCTAATTTTTTGAGAAGGACCTGTATTGCCCAGACACGTAGTATATTGCCCAGACACATAGTATATAGCACAGAGATGTAGTATATAACACTGCCCATGCAGTATATAACACAGGTCACGTAGTAAAGACCACAGCGAGTCTCATTGGGCCCCCCTCTTTAACATATACCATGATTCATGATGCACAGATACAGCAGAGAAATATAGCACAGCCAAGTAGCGTATAACACAGCCCACGTAGTATATAACACAGCCCATGTAGTATATAGCACAGCAACGTAGTATATAACACAGCCACGTAGTATATTGCCCAGCCACGTAGTATATAGCATAGCCCACATAGTAAATAGCACAGACACGTAGTATGTTGCCCAGCCGCGTAGTATATTGCCCAGCCACATAGTATATAGTACAGACACATAGTATATAGCACAGCCACGTAGTATATAACACAGCCACGTAGTATATAACACAGCCACGTAGTATATAACACAGCCACGTAGTATATAACACAGCCACGTAGTATATAGCATAGCCCACATAGTGAATAGCACAGACGCGTAGTATATTGCCCAGCCACGTAGTATATTGCCCAGCCACGTAGTATATAGCAGACACTTAGTATATTTCCCAGCCACATAGTATATAGCACAGACACGTAGTATATTGCCCAGCCACGTAGTATATTGCCCAGCCACGTAGTATATAGCACAGACACGTAATATATTGCCCAGACACGTAGTGTATAGCACAGACACATAGTATATTGCCCAGCCACGTAGTATATTGCCCAGCCACGTAGTATATAGCACAGACACGTAGTATATTGCCCAGCCACGTAGCATATAGCACAGACACATAGTATATTGCCCAGCCACGTAGTATATAGCACAGACATGTAGTATATAGCACAGACACGTAGTATATTGCTCAGCCACGTAATATATTGAACAGCCACGTAGTATATAGCACAGCCATGTAGTATATAGCACTGCAAGGTAGTATATAAAACAGCCCACGTAGTATATAGCACAGCCCACGCAGTAGATAGCACAGCCATGTAGTATATAGCAGCGACGTAGTATATAATACAGCCATGTAGTATATAGCACAGCGATGTAGTATATAAAACAGCCCACGTAGTATATAGCACAGCCAACACAGTAGATATAGCAGCCACGTAGTATATAGCAGCGACGTAGTATATAATACAGCCATGTAGTATATAGCACAGCGATGTAGTATATAAAACAGCCCACGTAGTATATTGCCCAGACACGTAGTATATAGCACAGAGATATAGTATATAACACTGCCCATGCAGTATATAACACAGGTCACGTAGTAAAGACCACAGCGAGTCTCAGTGGGCCCCCCTCTTTAACATATACCACGATTCATGATGCACAGATACAGCAGAGAAATATAGCACAGCTAAGTAGCGTATAACACAGCCCACGTAGTATATAACACAGCCCACGTAGTATATAACACAGCCCACGTAGTATATAGCACAGCCACGTAGTATATAACACAGCCACGTAGTATATAACACAGCCACGTAGTATATAACACAGCCACGTAGTATATAACACAGCCACGTAGTATATAGCATAGCCCACATAGTGAATAGCACAGACGTGTAGTATATTGCCCAGCCACGTAGTATATTGCCCAGCCACGTAGTATATAGCAGACACTTAGTATATTTCCCAGCCACATAGTATATAGCACAGACACGTAGTATATTGCCCAGCCACGTAGTATATTGCCCAGCCACGTAGTATATAGCACAGACACGTAGTATATTGCCCAGCCACGTAATATATTGAACAGCCACATAGTATATTGCACAGCCACGTAATATATTACACAGCCACGTAGTATATAGCACAGCCACGTAGTATATAGCACAGAGACATAGTAGATAACACTGCCCATGCAGTATATAACACAGGCCACGTAGTATAGAGCACAGCGATGTAGTATATTGCCCAGCCACGTAATATATACCACAGCCACGTAGTATATAGCACAGCCCACATAGTATATAGCACAGAGATGTAGTATATAACACAGCCCACGTAGTATCAAACACAGCCCGCGTAGTATATAGCATAGCCCACATAGTAAGTAGCACAGACACATAGTATATTGCCCAGCCACGTAGTATATTGCCCAGCCACGTAGTATATAGCACAGACACATAGTGTATAGCACAGACATGTAGTATATTGCCCAGCCACGTAGTATATTGCCCAGCCACGTAGTATATAGCAGACACTTAGTATATTTCCCAGCCACATAGTATATAGCACAGACACGTAGTATATAGCACAGACACGTAGTATATTGCCCAGCCACGTAATATATTGAACAGCCACATAGTATATTGCACAGCCACGTAATATATTGCACAGCCACGTAGTATATAGCACAGCCACGTAGTATATAGCACAGAGACATAGTAGATAACACTGCCCATGCAGTATATAACACAGGCCACGTAGTATAGAGCACAGCGATGTAGTATATTGCCCAGCCACATAATATATACCAGAGCCACGTAGTATATAGCACAGCCCACATAGTATGTAGCACAGAAATGTAGTATATAACACAGCCCACGTAGTATCAAACACAGCCCGCATAGTATATAGCAGCCATGTAGTATATAGTACTTTCCACGTAGTATATAGCAGCCATGTAGTAGATAGTACTGTCCACGTAGTGTATAGCAGCCATGTAGTATATAGCGCAGCCCACGCAGTATTTAGCAGTGTGGGCACCATATCCCTGTTAAAAAAAGAATTAAAATAAAAAATAGTTATATACTCACCCTCCGTCGGCCTCCCGGATCCAGGCGAGGCATTTATCGATGCTCCTCGTGCGCTCCGGTCCCAAGAGTGCATTGCGGTCTCGCGAGATGATGACGTAGCGGTCTCGCGAGACCGCTACGTCATCATCTCGCGAGACCGCAATGCATGGACCGGTCATCGGAGTGTCGCGAGGAGTGGGAAAGGCGCCGGAAGGTGAGTATATAATGATTTTTCATTTTTTTTCTTATTTTTAACATTAGATCTTTTTACTATTGATGCTGCAGAGGCAGCATCAATAGTAAAAAGTTGGTCACACAGGGCTAATAGCAGCGTTAATGGAGTGCGTTACACCGCGGCATAACGCGGTCCGTTAACGCTGCCATTAACCCTGTGTGAGCGCTGACTGGAGGGGAGAATAGAGGGGGCACTAACTGCGGGGAGTAAGGAGCGGCCATTTCGCCGCCGGACTGTTCCCGTTGCCAATTGGTCGTAGCCGTTTTGCCGCGACCAATCAGCGACTTGGGATTTCCGTGACAGAAAGACAGACAGACAGACAGAAAGATGGAAGTGACCTTTAGACAATTATATAGTAGATAGTAAGGTCACCATCACAGACCCCATATAGTATGATGTCCACTACAGACCCGCATAAATAATATGATGCCCAAAACAGCCCCGATGTATACTATGCTAATCTTCACAACACCCCATACAGTATTATGGCCTACAAACAACACACCAAACAGTATGATATTCACCACAGCCCCCTATCCAGTATGATCACCACAGCCCCCAGTATAATAACCTCCACAGCCTCATATACAGGACGGTCACCGCTGCTCCTCATATACTTTGCTGTCCTCCCTTCTCAGCATCTCATTTTTGCCCCCCCCTGCACTGCCTCTCATTTCACGCCCCCTGCACAGCCCCTCATTTTGTTTCCCCTCTGCACAGCCGCTCAATTTATTCCCCCACCTGCACTGCCCCTGAGTTTATTCTCCCCATCTGCACAGCCCCTCAGTTTGTCCCCCATCTGCCCAGCCCTTCAGTTTATTCCTCCATCTGTACAGCCTCTCTGTTTATTCCCCCACATCTGCACAGCCTCTCTGTTTATTCCCATGCACACAGTCTATCTTTTTTTACCCCCATTTGCACAGGTTATCATTTTATCCCCCCATCTGCACAACCCCTGAGCTTATTCCCTCAATCTGCACAATCCCGTCAGTTTATTCCCCGTCTTCATAGCTAGTCAATTTATTCCCTCCATCAGCAGCCCCTGTTTATACACACCCATCTGCACAGCACCTCACTTTATTCCCCCATCAGCATAGCTCCACAACTTATTCCCCCCATCTGCACAGCCCATCAGTTTATCCCCATCTGCATAGCCCTTTTGTTTATTCCCCCCATCTGCACAGCCCGTCATTTTATCCCCCTCTGTACAGCCCCTCAGTTTTTTTCCCGTCTGCACAGCCCACCAGTTTATGCCCCCAACTGCACTGCCCTGTTTATTCATCCCCATTAGCACATCCCCTATGTATATTCCTCCATCGACACAGCCTCTCATTTTATTCTCCCCCTCTGCACAGAACCTCATTTTATTCCCCTGATCTGCACAGCCCCTCATTTTATTCCCCCATCAGCACAGCCCCTCTGTTTATTCACCCCCCATTAGTACAGCCCCTATGTTTATTCCCCCATCTACACAGCCCCTCATTTTATTCTCCCAATCTGCACAGCCCTCAGTTTATTCCCGCACCATCAGCACAGTGCCTCAGTTTATCATCCCATCAGCAAAGCCCCTTCCCTCATTTTATCTGCTCCCCATCTGCATAGCCCCTCATTTTATGGCCCCTGCATAGTAATATAAGAATTAAGGAAAAAAAAGGTCATACTCACCTAATCCCGGCTCCCGTTCCACCGTCTCCTCTTCTTTGAAGTGCCGCACTGGATGCTGGATGGTGCACTGACGTCACTGTAACTCGCAATCCAAAGTCTCCTGCGTGCGCCTTCTTTAACAAGGCGCAGGCCGGAAGTGGCCTATGTCTTGCTGGAGATTTCGGCAAAGCAGTGGAGAGCACAGCTCCTCTACTCCTGTCCCGGGCGGTGCACACAGCAATTGCATTCGCATTTGATAGACGCAAAGGCAATTGAAAGCAGGGAGGGAGTCACGCCCGGGGTGCAGGAGAGAGTGGTGATCAGTGTTAGTGACATCGCTCACCTTCATGCCTGTGCCCCAACAGTCACAGTGCTGAATATCTGTGAAGACGTAGAGCGACCACAGACATTCAGCAATTTTTTTTCAAAGTGCGCCTCTCTTGGGTAGGCAGAAGGTAGTAGCATTTTCTCCTACCCTGTCTACCCCTCGTCCCAGTCCTGGATAGAGATAAGTCATTGTACAGAGGAGAAATAACTCCTGCTATTTCTAAATTTAATGCAAATAACTTTAACCCCTTAGCGACCGCCGATACACCTTTTAACGGCGGCCGCTAAGGGTACTTAAACCACAGCGCCGTTAATTAACGGCGCTGTGGAAAAAGTGAATAGCGCCCCCTAGAGTCGGATTTTCTCCAGGGTCTCGTCTGACGGGGGTAGCCGAGACCCCAGAGAACATGATTCGGGGTTTTTTTTACCGACCCCGCATTTGCGATCGCCGTTAATTAACCGTTTACCGGCGATCGCAAAAAAAAAAACACGATCTATTTTAAATTTCAATGTCATCAGATGTGATAGCACATCAAAGGACAGAGAAAGGGAGTATCAGATAGCCCCCCGATGCTCACCTATCTCCCCCGGTGCTCCTCGTGGCTCCCGGTGGGCGCCGCCATCTGCAAAATGGCCGGCACCGGGAGACTCTTTGGGGTCTCGGCTGCCGGGGGTAGCCGAGACCCCAAAGAACATGATCGGGGTCGGTTTTACCGACTCCTGTTTTGCGATCGCCGGTAATTAACTGTTTACCGGCGACCACAAAAAAAAAAATCAAAGTGTAGTTCTCTGTCCTCCGATGTGATCGCACATCAGAGGACAGAGAAATAGGGGGATTCGGGGACCCTATTATACTTACCGGTGTCCCTGGATCCTCCTGCTGCTCCTCCTGGATGCCGGGGAAAAGAAAATGGCGGGCGCATGCGCAGTGCGCCCGCCATCTATCGCCATCTACCAGCAGACAGGAGAAGAGCAGTTGGGGCTAAAATTAGGGTTAGGGTTAGGGCTAGGGTTAGGGTTGCGGCTAGGGTTAGAGCTAGGGTTAGGGCTAGGGTTAGGGTTATGGCTAGGGTTAGGGCTAGGGTTAGGGTTAGGGCTAGGGTTAGGGTTAGGGCTAGGGTTAGGGCTAGGGTTGGGGCTAAATTTAGGGTTAGGGTTGGGGCTAAATTCAGGGTTAGGGTTCTTTCACACTTACGTCGGTACGGAGCCGTCGCAATGCGTCGGCCCGACATACCAACGCACGTTGTGAAAATTGTGCACAACGTGGGCAGCGGATGTAGTTTTTCAACGCATCCGCTGCCCAATCTATGTCCTGGGGCGGAGTTACGGCCACGCATGCGCGGTCAGAAATGGCGGACGTGACGTACAAAAAAAGTTGCATTGAACTTTTTTGTGCCGATGGTCCGCCAAAACACAACTGATCCAGTGCACGACGGACGCGACGTGTGGCCATCCGTCACGATCCGTCGGCAATACAAGTCTATGGGCAAAAAAGCGCATCCTGCGGGCACATTTGGAGGATCCGTTTTTTGTCCAAAACGACGGATTGCGATGGATCCCAAATGACGCAAGTGTGAAAGTAGCCTTAGGGCTAGGGTTAGGGTTGGTGCTAAAGTTAGGGCTAGGGTTGGGGCTAAAGTTAGGGATAGATTTGGGGTTAGGGTTTGGATTAGAGTTGGTATTAGGGTTAGGGTTGGCATTAGGGTTACGCTTGGGATTAGGGTTAGGTTTGGGATTAGGGTTAAGGTTAGGGTTGTGATTAGGGGTGTATTGGGATTAGGGTTAGGTTTGAGGTCAGGGTTGAGATTAGGATTAGGGGTGTGTTGGATTTAGGGTTTTGATTAGGGTTATGGTTAGGGTTGACATTAGGGTTGTTTTGGGGTAAGGGTTGTGATTATCGTTAGGGTTAGTGATTAGGATTATGGATCGGGTTGGGATTAGGGTTAGGGGTGTGTTGGGGTTAGGGTTGGAGCTAGAATTGGGGGGTTTCCACTGTTTAGTTACATCAGGGGGTCTCCAAACACGACAGCCAATTTTGCGCTCAAAAAGTCAAATGGTGCTCCCTCCCTTCTGAGCTCTGCCGTGCGCCCAAACAGTGGGTTACCCCCACATATGGGGCATCAGCGTACTCTGGATAAATTGGACAACAACGTTTGGGGTCCAATTTCTCCTGTTACCCTTGTGAAAATAAAAACTTGGGGGCTACAAAATCTTTTTTGTGGAAAAAAAAATATTTTTTTATTTTCATGACTCTGCATTCTAAACTTCTGTGAAGCACTTGGGCATTTAATGTTCTCACCAAACATCTAGATAAGTTCCTTGGGGGGTCTAGTTTCCAAAATGGGGTCACTTGTGAGGGGTTACTACTGTTTAGGTACATCAGGAGCTCTGCAAACGCAACATAACGCCCACAGACCATTCTATCTAAGTCTGCATTTCAAAACAGCGCTCCTTCCCTTCCGAGCTCTGCCGTGCGCCCAAACAGTGGTTTACCCCCCATATATGGGGCATCAGCATACTCGGAATAAATTGGACAACAACTTTTGGGGTCCAATTTCTCCTGTTACCCTTCTGAAAATAAAAACTTTGGGGCTACAAAATCTTTTTTGTGGAAAAAAAAATATTTTTTTATTTTCACGACTCTGCATTCTAAACTTCTGTGAAGCACTTGGGCATTCAAAGTTCTCACCACACATCTAGATAAGTTCCTTGGGGGGTCTAGTTTCCAGAATGGAGTCACTTGTGGAGGGTTTCTACTGTTTAGGTACATCAGGGGCTCTGCAAATGCAACATAACGGCCGCAGACCATTCTATCAAAGTCTGCATTCCAAAACGGCGCTCCTTCCTTCTGAGCTCTGCCGTGCGCCCAAACAGTGGTTACCCCCACATATGGGGTACCAGCATACTCAGGACAAATTGGACAACAACTTTTGAGGTCCGATTTCTCTTGTTACCCTTGTGAAAATAAAAACTTGGGGGCTAAAAAATCTTTTTTGTGGAAAAAAAAATATTTTTTATTTTCACGACTCTGCATTCTAAACTTCTGTGAAGCACTTGGGCATTCAAAGTTCTCACCACACATCTAGATAAGTTCCATGGGGGGTCTGGTTTCCAAAATGGGGTCACTTGTGGGGGGTTTCCACTGTTTAGGCACATCAGGGGGTCTCCAAACGCGACATGGCGTCCAATCTCAATTCCAGACAATTCTACATTGAAAAAGTAAAACGGCACTCCTTCTCTTCCAAGCTCTGCGGTGCGCCCAAACAGTGGTTTACCCCCACATATTGGGTATAGACGTACTCAGGAGAAATTGCACTACAACTTTTGTGGTCTAATTTCTCCTGTTACCCTTGTGAAAATAAAAATTTGAGGGCACAAAGATCATTTTTGTAGAAAAAATGCGATTTTTTATTTTCATGGCTCAATGTTATAAACTTCTGTGAAGCACATGGGGGTTCAAAGTGCTCACCACACATCTAGATAAGTTCCTTAAGGGGTCTAGTTTCCAAAATGGTGTCACTTGTGGGGGGTTTCAACTGTGGCGCCCCCCGAGGGAGCAACAGATGTGAAACGCGCGTCGGGGTCCCTCTTTCCATGCACGGCAGCAGGTAAGTTCGCCTCCTTATTTGTTTTCCCTATATCTCCTACCCATCTATATTATCATACATGTGCAGCCCTGAGTGTATGTACACATTAGTATATGGGACTTCCCAGGATCTTTGTGGCTATGCACAATCACTATTTGGTCATATTAGGGACTGCATTTAAGCAATGACTGCATTTAGCACCTTATTCCTTCATTCCTGAACCCTCCTTCATCTGATCTTATCTTGGAGTTTTTTCTATGGGTATGGTTACTCGTATGTATAGGCACTTTGGTATGGAATAGTCTTTTACTTTTTGAGTATTTAACCACGCCATATATATATGTATTAAGATACGTTACCTATATGTTATATTTATGATCCGCTCCTATAGATAGTTTGGTATTGATTTTTATATATCTATATTATTGTACTATCCAGCTATAGTATCCGTGCGTGGCACTAGTGTTGCCTCTCTTTTTTCATTGTGTCTTTTTACTCTTATTCTCATTGTTGTATTTTTATTCCCTAGTTTTTTTTCAATAAAGAGTTATCTTTTAGCTCTAGTGTCCATCTTTTTTTTGGTATTCTATTGCTATATTATGGCGGAGCATTTACTCTGGCTGCCCTCTCTGTTGGTTTACTGCCCCTAATAATGGGACTTAAATAGATCAGCTCTATTCTTTTGGAGGACCAATCAGAAAGAGTTCAATTCACCCGCAGCACCCCTAAAGGAGAAATCAGGTACTACACGGTTTATATTAAAATCAAGAGACTTTCGTTCTCTTCACTCTGACTAATTGGAGGCAATGGTAAGTTTGTTTGTCTATATGTATGATTTAGAAATTTGGGTTGGATAAATCTATCCCGTGTGTGCTGTGGCCGTTCCCAATAAGGCCGGCGTCACACTTGCGAGTTTTACGGACGTAAGAGCGCAGAAACTACGTCCGTAAAACTCGCAAAAAATACGGCACAATTATTCTCTATGCCCCTGCTCCTATCTGCCGTATTTTACTGATCAGTATTATACGGCTTTCTACGGCCGTAGAAAATCGCAGCATGTTGCGTTTGTCATCGTATTGCGCAAATAAAACGCCAATGAAAGTCTATGGAAGCCCCAAAAATACGGATTCCACACGGACCAGCAGTGTGACTTGCGAGAAATACGCAGCGCTGTTACAGAGAAAAGCCGGTAATTCAGCGCGGTGTACAGTAAAATCACACTGACAGCTTACAGTAGAATAGGTAGAATAAATATGTACACATAGAATTTGTATATATATATATATATATGTCAGTGAGACACATATATGTATATATATACATACAGTAAACCATCTCATATCACCATTTTTTTTGCATAATCCACACTACTAATGTTAGTAGTGTGTATATGCAAAATTTGGCCGTTCTAGCTCTTAAAATAAAGGGTTAAATGGTGGAAAAAATTGGCGTGGGCTCCCGCGCAATTTTCTCCGCCAGAGTAGTAAAGCCAGTGACTGAGGGCAGATATTAATAGCCTGGAGAGGGTCCACGGTTATTGGCCCCCCCCCCCCCTGGCTAAAAACACCTGCCCCCAGCCACCCCAGAAAAGGCACATCTGGAAGATGCGCCTATTCTGGCACTTGGCCACTCTCTTCCCATTCCCGTGTAGCGGTGGGATACGGGGTAATGAAGGGTTAATGCCACCTTGCTATTGTAAGGTGACATTAAGCCTAATTAATAATGGAGAGGCGTCAATTATGACACCTATCCATTATTAATCCAATTGAATGAAAGGGTTAAAAAAAACACACACACATTATTAAAAATTAGTTTAATGAAATAAAAACAAAGGTTGTTGTAATATTTTATTTAACGCCCAATCCAATCACTGAAGACCCTCGTTCTGTGAAAGAAAAAACATAATAAACCAACAATATACTTACCTTCCGCAGATCTGTAAAGTCCAACGATGTAAATCCTTCTGAAGGGGTTAAAACAGTTTGCAGCAAGGAGTTCCGCTAATGCAGGCTGCTCCTTGCTGCAAAACCCTGGGGAATGAAGCTAAATATAGGTCAATGATCTATATTTAGCTTCATTTGCGGTGAGGCGCCCTCTGCTGGTTGTTCCTAGATCGTGGGAACTTACCTAGAAAGCTCCCAGGCTTTCTAGGTAACGAGGGTCTTCAGTGATTGGATTGGGCGTTAAATAAAATATTACAACAACCTTTGTTTTTATTTCATTAAACTAATTTTTAATAATGTGTGTGTGTTTTTTTTAACCCTTTCATTCAATTGGATTAATAATGGATAGGTGTCATAATTGACGCCTCTCCATTATTAATTAGGCTTAATGTCACCTTACAATAGCAAGGTGGCATTAACCCTTCATTACCCCGTATCCCACCGCTACACGGGAATGGGAAGAGAGTGGCCAAGTGCCAGAATAGGCGCATCTTCCAGATGTGCCTTTTCTGGGGTGGCTGGGGGCAGGTGTTTTTAGCCAGGGGGGGGCCAATAACCGTGGACCCTCTCCAGGCTATTAATATCTGCCCTCAGTCACTGGCTTTACTACTCTGGCGGAGAAAATTGCGCGGGAGCCCACGCCAATTTTTTCCGCCATTTAACCCTTTATTTTAAGAGCTAGAACGGCCAAATTTTGCATATATACACTACTAACATTAGTAGTGTGGATTATGCAAAAAAAATGGTGATATGAGATGGTTTACTGTATGTAAACCATGTCTCATATCATGTCGGGTTTTAGGAAGGAGAAAGCAAAAGCCGGTAATTGAATTACCGGCTTTTTGCTATATCGCGGCTGTATGAAGGAATAATACATATATATATATATATATATATATATATGTGTCTACTGACATATATATATATATATATATATATATATATATATATATATATATATACAGCATATGTTTTTTTTTTTTTAACACATGGATCCCTTGTATAGCCGTATGTCGGTTTGGCAAGCCTGCGATAAAAACACGCAGTACGGCTGCCATACGGATTACATACGGAGGATGCCATGCGCAAAAAACGGTGACACACCCTGCCTACGGAGGAGCTACGGACCACTATTTTCGGGACTTTTCAGCGTATTACGGCCGTAATATACGGACCGTATTTACATACGCTGAGTGTGACGCCGGCCTAAGACTGAGTATTTTGAGCGCTCATCAAGAATGAGTCTGTACACGATTGTGACAGGAAAGCATTCCATCAATACTGATCCTTTATTTCCTGATACATAGTATTATAATTGCATATAGAAAGGAGTGGTTAGGGGTGGTTAGTTAATTAACATATTGTCTAGCTCCTATGTTATTGGTTATCTGAATATATATGGAATATTGTGATTAATGCACATATGACTGCTGATTAAGCAACTAAAATGAAGTTCTCTGCATCTGGGACAAAGTTGAGACATCTCATCAGCACTTAATACATCTGGAGTTCTTCTGCTTTTCGGGTGGAAAACACCAAACAGTCTGTCTGGTTTATATCAGTTTATGTCAGCCATTTTAAGCAATTGATTATAATGTATATAGATATATTTGCGTTTATATGAGTATACAGTATATGATTATAGAGGAGTATACATGCAAGTGAGATCTACATGATATAAATATTTCTATCACAAGCCCCCCTTAGATATCACTTGCCCTAATCCTAGCCTCCTGTCCCAAAGCGCTGCAACTCTTTTGTGCTGCCGGCGAACTGACGCAAGCCTAGTGCCCACGCCCTACACCGTACAGACTTTTCGCAAATGGGCGGTCAGGAGATCTTTCCCTAACGGGGGTTAGTTGCAATCAATCTCTTAGTCAATAGCATGTGTAGTGCATTCTTTATCAGGTAGGTCATCTGTTCGGTCAGGCAGGGCATCCACAACATCGTTCTGGCTTGGGTGTCAACTTCTGGTAGAGGAGCTTTCTTGCAATGCGATGCGTGGATCCAAGTGGGTCTTCCCTCCAGCTTCACAGAGGTTGGTGTCATCAGCGGCACTTGGACAGGACCATCAGATCTGGGATCGAGTGGTGTTCTCCTTACAAACTTTTTTCACCACCACCCAGTCTCCTGGCTTCAAGGAGTGCGTATCAGACACTGAATCTGGATCTGGCAATGAAGAAAAAACTCGAGAATGGATGTTAGCAAGTTTCTTGGTGAGTTCAATTACATAAGCAGACAAAGTATCATATTGTATAGTCAGCTGCTGAGGGAAAGAATACCCCTAACCTGGGACTAGACCCAAACAAAATTTCATATGGTGACAGCTTTTCTAGGCCTCTGGGAGTGTGCCTTACACTAAGTAGTGTGATTGGGAGTGTCTCATGCCATGGTTTGCGTGTCTGTTGGGCAACTTTCAACATCCTGTTCTTAAGGGTCCCATTCAGTCTATCCATTTTCTTGCTACTCTGGGGATTGTAAGAAGTGTGTAGGCCTAAATCTGACCCTACTGCTGACCAGATCTCCCGTGTGAGATTTGCTGAGAATGCGGGTCCCTGGTCACTGCCTATCACTTCTGGGACCACATATCTGCGTATCTCATCTCTGAGGGTAGTCTCTTTGCAGTAGTCTTTGCTGACTGGTTCCTCACTGGGAAAAACTTCTGGCCATCCTGAGAACACGTCCAAGACCACAAGGGCATATTCAAAACCTCCACTTGGCGGCATCTGGATGTGGTCTATCTGGATCTGGATCCTCTGGAAGGGGTACAGCAGGCTGGCAAGATGATGTTTGGGAACTTTCTCCATTCTTCCAGGGTTGCATTTGCCACAAATTAGACAGCTGCTATTGAACTTGGCTGTTAGGGTGGAGATCCCTGGAGCGAACCAGTAAGCACCAATCAGATCATTCATCTGTGTCTTTGATCTGTGTGTGGGTGCCTGTGCCCACTGGACCACCATTGGATACATGCTTCGGGATAAACAGGGTTTGTAGTCCATTGCGTATACCCTTCCTTCTTCATGTGTTGCTCCATTCCGCATCCAGCATTCCTTCTTGTCCTTTTTTAGGGCGTGCTCTTGCAGCTTTTTGAGCAGATCTCAGGATGTCATCTGATAAGGTTTCTTGTCTTCAGTCGTCATGTAGTAGCCGTCCGGCTCTACGACCTCTCCCACTTCTCCATTTTGCCTTCCTTTGGCTGCTTCTTTGGCTGCTATATCCGCCATGTTGTTACCCCATGCCTCTACTGTGTTCAATTTTCCATGTGCTTTGACTTTTAGTACTGTCACCATTTTTTGGAAGTTGGAGTGCATCCAGCAGGTCCTTGATGGCTCCATGATGCTTCACGGTTATTCTGCTTGCTGTGATGAGGTCTCTTGAAGTCCAGACGGGTCCAGAGTCGTGTGCTATGCCATGCGAGTACCTTGAATCGGTGTATATGTTCGCAGTTTTGCCTTCTGCAATCTGGCAGGCCTTCGTCAGCGCTATCAGTTCTGCTTCCTGAGCTGACAGACTAGGCGGCAGACTTCTGGACCACAGGATCTCTTGATTGCTGGTCTCTGCACATCCTGTCTGGAATCTTCCTTCATCATCTGCAAATCTGGAACCATCCACGTAGAGGATCAACTCTGGGTTGGTCAGTGGCTCTTCTGCCACCTTGGGTAGTCCTGCTGTTTCCTGTTGCCTGATGCTGAAGCAATCATGGTCATCCATCCGGAGCAAATCCAGATCCCTGCGGAAGGTATCATGCAGATTTTTGATCAGAATTTTGATCTGAGGGTCCATATCTGTATCCCCCTTGGGAGTGGGAGTAGAGTGGACGGGTTGAGGACTGTGCATCTGGAGACGAAGATGCCTGGCGGTGGAGAGATGTTTTGGCTGGGTTTGATTGAGGATTTCTGAGATGTCATGCGGAGCCAGGATTTCCAATCTGCAATCCAAGAATGATGTCAGCAGTCTTGTCCAGGAGGGCCGGTGCTGCAAATGCTGCTCTCATGCAGGAGGGGGCTTCCCTTGCAACTGGATCCAAGCAAGCTGAAAATTAGCCCAAAGGTCTCAGCTTTCCCCCCTGAAGCTGTGTCAGGACTCCAGTAGCAATGCCTTCTTTTTTCATCAGGCCTAGTGCTGGCACTGAGACTACAGAGTCTTTTAACTTCTTGAACGAGCTGAAGGCTGCATCTGTCAGGAGGAACGGGGTTATGTTGACACAGTCATACAGAGGCTGCATTAGGACTGAAGCATCAGGGATCCAGGCTCTGCAATATGAAACTAGACCAAGGAAGGCCTGTAGTGCCCTTGGAGTTGTTGGAGGAACCGTCTTCTCCACTGTGGTCTTCCGGTTATCTGTCAGATGTTTCATCTGGTGAGCAATACAGTGTCTCTGGAACGTAACTCTCTTCAGACACCACTGGACTTGGTTCTTTGAGACCTTGCAGTGCTGCTCCGCCAGGTAGAGTAGGAGAGACAAGGAATGGGCTTTACACGTGTTAATGTCAACTGCACAAAGGAGCAGATCGTCCATGTATTGTAGCAGGGTTACTTCTGCATGTTCTGTGACCCAGTTGGTGAGGACTGTGGACATTGCTTTGCTGAGCTGTGAAGGGCTGTTCTGGGCCCGCTGTGACATAACTGTCCATGTGTGCTGTCCCCCCTGGTGCGTTAAGGCAAACAGGTACTGGTCTTCTAGATGAAGTGAACACTGGAGAAAGCATTAGCCAGGTCGGTCACTGTGAACACTTTTGCTGTGGAAGGCACATTTTGAGAGCAGAGTGTGTGGATTCGGCACAATTGGAGTTTTAAACACCGTGGCGTCATTCACATTTCTCAGGTCATGTACCATTTTGAACTTGACTGGCTCTCCTCTGCAATCTTTTTCTTGACAGGGGTATTGCAAGGCGATGTGCAAGAAACAATGATTCCTCTTTCCAGGTAGATCTTCAGTTGGTCAGAGGCAGCTTGACTCTAGGCCTGGCCTGGGCCTTACGAGGGTACGGGGTACCTGGCTTGAGTGACACCCGTACTGGGGAAACTTGAGGTTTTCCCACGTCCTGAGGTCCCTTAGACTATAAACTATCTGGTACTACGTCCAGTACCTCCTTGGGTAGGCCTCCGTTGGTTGTTTGAGGTTCTTGTAGGGCCGCCAGCATGACCGTGATTCCTCTTGGGTCAGGGATGAAGAAAGTGTCATGGTCCCATCTTCCTGGAACACTGTGGTTGCCTTCAGCTTCTGCAGTAGGTCCGCTCCCAGCAGGTTGAGTGGCAGGTTCTTGACACCACAAACTGGGACAGGATAGAGTGTCCTGGCTGAGTGCACACGCTCAGAGGCTTTGTAAGCTGAGAATGTCTGACTTAACCATCAATGCCCATGCGAGACACAGAGGATTCTGATAGGCAGGTGGGATCAGCGAGTTCCGCAGGTCTCATTACACTTCTGGCTGCACCAGTGTGCAGAAGAAATGATCTGACAACGCCATCCACTTTCAGGGCAATTTGAGGTATTGGTCCTGCAGACGGGGTTTTACATGTCAGGAGCGTAGTGTCTTGCAGACCTGGCTTGCTTACCCCTGTCCCATGGACGGGGTACTTCACCGTTTTCTGTACTTCTTCCTTGACCTGTTTCTCTGGACCAACTCTTGGGTTGCATGGGTGCTCTGCACTGGTTCCAGAAATGACCAAACTTGCCACAGTTGCAACACTTGACACTTCTGTCTTTGTAGGGTGGTTGCGCTTCCAGGTCAGTGGTCACCATGAGAGAGGCTGTCTTCTGCACTCCTGGTTGGGACTCAATCCCTTTGGCTACTGTGGACAACGGCATGATGGACACTGTAGCGGCAGCGGGGTCCGGCCTGCTGATTGAAGCTGCGGTGGTAAGATGGGGCCTGCAGGTGCGTCCGTGGCAAGGCCCAGGGGTGCCATGAGACCGGCGGCTACATCCAACCCAAGGTCTTGGGGCATTACAGGGGCTGCGGCTGCATCTGCCATCACTTCTTCCCCCTGCTTTGATATAGCGTCTAACCTTATTGAGGTCGGTGTCTCCTGTCCGGAGTCTGCAGCGGTTCTTCCGGCGTGTCGCTTGACACTTTGCAGCGTCTTCACTTCTGGCTCCTCTTCCGGCGTTCTCAGCAGCACGGCACCCGTTTCCTTCTTCGCGCGCTTTGTGACGCTATAATGGCAGCAGTTTTAGCGACAATTGGCAATAAACAGTCTCCCAGGCACACATAACCCGTTTTGCTGGGTCAGTCCACTGCTATTGACCTGTTCTCGGGCCTAGCCACTATCAGTGGTTTCCTGATTGGCTGTCTCAGTCCTTGCACAAAGGCCTGTGCCAACATTTGAGTGTGTATCTGGTCATGAATGAAGAAGGCCAAGTCTTGGAATACTTGCATTACTCTGCCATGAAACTTCTTTACAGACTGTCTTGTCTTGGCTCATGTCATGTAAGCTGAGGGCTTGTCCTGCCTATCTGCCTTTGGCCCACTCTCTGAGCTATTCAATTAGCTGTGGCCCTGACTCCCAAGTGTGTACATCTAATTCTGCTGGAAGTTTGAATTGTTCCTTCATGATTGGCCAGAGTGCATCACCTGTTTTTCAGTTCCATTTATGGCCCAGAGATCATTCCAGGTGGCTATATATGTTCGCTGATTCTGCTACATTCTTCTGTAAAATGGCATGGGATGCATCCCTGGGTCTGGAAGATTGTCACCTGACCTGAAGTGCACATAGTGAAATGGTGGTGCCTCTATCTGCCCCTGCATTCTTGGTGCCTGTGGGTTTCTTTTCCTAATACTGGGCAGCATGTATGATGTTCCCTTCACATCTTCATCAGAGGAATACTTGTGATAGCATGTGCTGGGGTCATACACTGGCTGATTTTTGGACTTAGAAGCTGCCTTTTTGTGTGAGGATGTCTCCCCCCTTGCTGAAGCTGTGGTGGACTAGGCTTATAGCTCTATGTTGATGTGAATGTAGGCAGCTCTGACCGGTGCTGAAGTTGCACATTATCAACAGATGATGATGATGATGTCAGTCCTCCCCCCCTCTGCACCCAGGGCTGAGCTGTCTGCCGCCTACTGCAGCTTGGGGGGAGCCTTCTACCGGGGGATCTCCACCTTCCTTCCCCGATACTATGACTGTCAGAGGCTGGGCTGTATTGGGAACATAGAATGTGCCTTGTGCTGTGAGCACCGGATACAGAGACACTTCACTGCTTGAATCTGGCATCTGCCCAACAGGCAACAAAGCAGGAGAAGGAGAGTGTGAAACAGGAAGAGATACATGGTGCAGAGGAAAAGAAGGAGGTGTAAGGTGCGCAGAAGGCGGGACGTGCGGAGGTGAAGAGTGAGGGAGGGGAGCTGATAGAGCAAAAGACAGGTGGTTTTAGAGAAGGGGGAAAGAGAGAGAGAAGGAGGCAAAGGGTGTGGCGAAAGAGAAGGAGGAGGTGTGGAGTGTGATGTAGAAGGAGGGAGGAGAATAGAGGGAGGAGAGAGAGAGAAGATGGGAGGTGTGGAGGAGAGAGAGGAGGAGGAGAAGAGAGGCGTGGAGATGGGTGTGGAGAAGAAAGAGCAGGAGATAGGTGTGGTGGGGAGTGAAGAAGGAGGAGAGAAGGAGGGTGAGTGAAGGAGGAAAAAGGTGTGGAGAAGAAGGAGAAGGAGGAGTAGATGTGTAGAGGAGAGTGAGAGAGAAGGAGGAGAGAAAGAGTGACAGAGAAAAAGGAGGAATGAGAGAAGAAAGATGGAGGAGAAAGACAAGAAGAAAATTCCTTCTTCTTTGATGGCAGATGCAGCCTGAGACTGCATGGTCAGAGCAACAGCGCCATCTCCATGTACAAAGGTTGGGCGGGGCGCACCACATACTGTGCAAAAACTCCCTATACCATGGAATCTATTGAGAGCATGGGGAGGCGTGATGGCTTAATACCTTTCCCCATTTTATATACATAAAAATCACTTCCTGCTTTGCTCACATATCTCTCTGTACCACCTAAACGATGTAAGCTCTGCTGCTACTGTATACCATGTATCAGCATTCAGCAATGTAACATCAGCTAGCTCCCCTTATTTTCCTTTCTACGTCATGCCATTCTGCAGCTTGAATTCTGCCGTTCTGATGAATTTCACATACTTTATACCTTCTAAAATTCTTCACGTACTTAACACCTTCGTGTTCTACCACTATCTGGTTTGCCGTTTTCTCATCAGGAAGTAAAAGACCCTCCTGTTGCTTGGCCACCTTATTCCCCATGGCAAAAACCAAAATGAAAAACAAACAAAAAAAAGGAAAAAAAAAACTGCAAAAACTTCTAAAAATGAGTATATAAAAACTCCAAAAAACCCCCCCAAAAGAACAGAAAACAATCAAAAACCCGGTAAACGATCAAAAACTCAGGATCTTTACAGAAAAGGAAAAAAGAACCCATTTTAAACAAAAAGTGAAGAGGCAGAAAAAAAAAGAAACTTTGAAAAACTTAAAAAAAAAAAACTTTCAAAACTTCAAAATGCAACAAAAAACAGAAAATTAAATTATAACGGCTTCTCTTCTCCCCCCCTTTTTTTTCCTGTACTCTGCACTCAAATGCAGTCAGAGACACACTTCCCCTTTTTATCAGCAGCTGCTGTTATACCAAAAATCACGTATGTCACATCAAAAATGATAGATCTTTTAGCAGCTGAAGGAAGTTCGAGGAAGGAAAAGAAAAGAAAAAAAACTTTCCTTTTCAATTGTATGCACTGTTATCATTTAAAGCAGCAATATATGACAAGGACAAAAAACAGATACAGACGTCCAGGAGACTCGATATGCCCTTTTAATTATTCTGTGACACGTGCAGGTTGCGCTGGGAACAGACTACTGCCAATCGCACTGGGCACACCTGTGCCCGGGCCACCTGAGTGAGAAACACAGCAGGTGGGAATTCCACCACCCCGGTCCGATCTACCTAACTGGATAGTCGGCATTACGGGAATCTGCAGTAGCCCTCTAAGTTATCACTACCCGTGTGCCTGGATATGGAGCCACCTGCCCCGGAACTACCTGTTCCAACTATGCACGGGAATCCTGCAATAACTTATCGAGCGATTTGACCTCCTGCGGTCTGTTACCCAGCAACCACAAACAGTCACTGTTCCTTGCTTCTCCCGGATATACACAAACACAGAACAAATACACGGCCCACAGCAGACACCTTGATCCCAGGGTTTTGGGTACAGGCTTTGGACTTTTTACACTACCTGGGAATGCGGTGGTGACCACACCTGAACGGCAAGAGGTATAGACCCGGACTGGGCACAGGGGACTTTCAGGTAAGATAACATTTTCTTACCTTACTTATGGAGCTGCGCAGTCTCCGTCCCGTGAACTAATGCCGTGGCCAACACCTCCGTCTCTCCGGTCAGCAGGGTCGCGTGTGTTTCGTCCATGCCTCGCGGGGCGCCATATGATATGGAAATTTGGGTTGGATAAATCTATCCCGTGTGTGCTGTGGCCGTTCCCAATAAGACTGAGTATTTTGAGTGCTCATCAAGAATGAGTCTGTACACGATTGTGACAGGAAAGCATTCCATCAATACTGACCCTTTATTTCCTGATACATAGTTTTATAATTGCATATAGAAAGGAGTGGTTAGGGGTGGTAGTTAATTAACATATTGTCTAGCTCCTATGTTATTGGTTATCTGAATATATATGGAATATTGTGATTAATGCACATATGACTGCTGATTAAGCAACTAAAATGAAGTTCTCTGCATCTGGGACAAAGTTGAGACATCTCATCAGCACTTAATACACCTGGAGTTCTTCTGCTTTTCGGGTGGAAAACACCGAACAGTCTGTCTGGTTTATATCAGTTTATGTCAGCCATTTTAAGCAATTGATTATAATGTATATAGATATATTTGCGTTTATATGAGTATATATGATTATAGAGGAGTATACATGCAAGTGAGATCTACATGATATAAATATTTCTATCACATGTATACGGCTAAGTTCATATCTGGGTTGTAACTTCCATTTAAAAATAAAAGCAAAACCTCTGCCTAATCAATTGCATTATGGATACCACCCAGCCTGACAAATCCCATTCACTAATAATGGGGAATATTGGGTTCCGCCAAGATGTCCATAATTTTGACTGAAAATAAATCAATACATAAAAAATAAAAATATATTCATAACATAGAAAGAAAGTAAAAATAATATTATTCTTTTGAAATATGCTGGTATCTGCGATGGAGGCTCTGATGAAGATGTGAACGGAGCCCTAGACTTCTTACCACCGTCACTTTATGACAGTGATACCCTTGATTAGAAGCTTCTTCCATAATTATTGGGGACATGGAGTGGGAGATACCTGGGTGTCTCTCTTGTAGACAGTGTGCAACCTCCGATGAAAGACGACCTCATATGTCTGTCCTCCTGGTAACTGAGCGAATACTAAAAGGGAAAAATACAAAGACATTAACAAGTAGAAGTAATGGGGCCGGCATCTGCATCGGGCAAAGCTGGGAAGGTGCCAAGGACTATTGGGCTTGGGGGCAAAATGTGATCTGGAGACACATGGAGTTGTCGCATTGAGGGTAGGTTATACGGGGCGTTTGTCATCAAAGGGCCAACATATACCATGACCGGGCACAGATTATAGATATAGGGGATCTAAAACATATCATATAGTGGCAGATTTCAATAACCGGGTGTGTATGGGGGCGGCCTGACCGTACCCTGATATCTACTGTCAGAATCACAGATCCTATGTTATTTGGAGACAATTGGTGGCGGGGCCGTCTGGTTACTGTCTGACAAAAAACATGGCTACGTTCTTCCTACACTAGCACCACAGACCGGTAATAGGCTGTGCCTGGTACTGCGGCTCAGACCCTTTGAAGCGAATGAAGTGTAATAGGGAGGACGCGGCCATGATTTATTATCCCGGATAAATCCTATAAATCATAGGCTGCACCAGGTGATGTGGGTGACGGGAGCGGCCGCCACCTGAGATTACACTTCCCATACAGCGGCTATATACAGCACACCGGGGTCTATACGTACACAAACAAGTGGTGAGGACCACCACACATATATTACAGAACGGCAGTAATAGACACGTCCCACAACCTGCAGAAGTAACACATGGGGAGAACGAAGCCACATTCATAGAAAACCTCCAGAAATGGTGACTGTCCTCACCCAGGAGCACCAGAACCAGGAGAAGATGTCTCAGCATGGTCCGGACACGTCTTATCACCGTTATCCTGGAGGAGCAGAAGATAACAAGAAGTGACGTATAATACCTGATAGCAGGTAATAATGGGCGGAGAGACCTAGTAATAATCCCCCCAGTATACAGCGGGGGTGGTGAGACCCTGTACTAGTAATAATCCCCCAGCATACAGCAGGGTGGTGAGAACCTGTACTAGTAATAATCCCCCCAGTATACAGCCGGGTGGTGAGAACCTGTACTAGTAATAATCCCCCTTGTATATGCAGCGCCCCAGAGACCTGGTCATTGCAGTATGGCACTCTGCCGCTAAGGAGAGTGGCAGTACGTCTGATGGCACTAAGGAGTTCTCCTGATCAGGTATCACCAGAACACATTACAATTCATACTCCAGCCACTAGGGGGAGAAAAAGGCTTTATTTATTGGGCCACTCCTCACATTTGTAAAACTAGGGGCTGGGGAGGAAGTTAGTCAGAAGCTGACTGGGTTGGAACCAGGCAACATCCCGTGGCAGGGGGTGTTGCAGGGAGAAGGCACAGGGGGGTCCCTGTCAGGCGTGGGAACCTGGCAGGTGCCTAGCGAACAGAACAGAACATAACGGAACCGTGCCTGCACACCCTGCGGTGGTATCCAGGAGAGAGACACGAAGGGAAGGATATTGTGGAACAGTGTAAACGAGATCAAGCACAAAGGAGAGCCAGTAAGAGTCGGGCCGAGAGAGAGAGGCAACATCTTACTGAGGCGCGTAGTCGGTGGCCGGAACACCGCAGGAGTGACTGACTTCAAGCCTTACTTCAAACTCCGCCGGACAGTCAATTATAGGTTGGCTATTTAATAAAAACTAAATGTAAAAGCGGCCAGGGGCGCTGCATATAATGTATATTAATAATAGTGGTATTCCTGCTGCGAATATATGGACACAACTACCTGAATTGTCCAATGTAAAGTGCAAAAACACCAAATGCCATATACAGTGGGGCAAAAAAGTATTTAGTCAGTCAGCAATAGTGCAAGTTCCACCACTTAAAAAGATGAGAGGTGTCTGTAATTTACATCATAGGTAGACCTCAACTATGGGAGACAAACTGAGAAAAAAAAATCCAGAAAATCACATTGAGGGTGTGCACAGGTGTCTTTTTATACTGATAACAAGTTTAAACAGGTGCCATTACTACAGGTAATGAGTGGAGGAAAGAGGAGACTCTTAAAGAAGAAGTTACAGGTCTGTGAGAGCCAGAAATCTTGATTGTTTGTTTCTGACCAAATACTTATTTTCCACTATAATATGCAAATAAAATGTTAAAAAAACAGACAATGTGATTTTCTGGATTTTTTTTTCTCAGTTTGTCTCCCATAGTTGAGGTCTACCTATGATGTAAATTACAGACGCCTCTCATCTTTTTAAGTGGTGGAACTTGCACTATTGCTGACTGACTAAATACTTTTTTGCCCCACTGTATATATCTCTATATCCGCGCTGGAAATGCCACAAAAAAAAAAATATATATTTTTAGATGAAATATTATCCTAACTAAAATAAGCGGTGACTTAATTAGGCACTGATATAGCATTCAAGATAAGATAAAAATGGTTACCGGATGATGACGAACAATTTCCTCCTGGTCCGGATTCCCGAATGTGTGCCCGATAATGAAGGAATCTTATGCGGTTTTGAAGCTAAGTATGTGAGGGGAGGGTGTAAAAAAGCCTGTCCCGGCCGGTGACAGACACCCTCTGCCTCACGAACGTGGTTACCTGGTCTTCAGCGCTATACAGCGCTTCCACACGCTGATTGCCGTCGAGGTGCAGGAAGTTTGCAGGACCTCGCGTGACGTCACTCACACGTGATGCTTCACGTGAGCGGCTACGGAATACGCACTTTGCCAAAAAGGTTCTTATCCTATCCAACGCGTTTCGGAGTCTACGGACTCCTTCCTCAGGGATGGGTCAGTGCATGTCAATGGTGCTATTTATATTTTATAGCGAGTGGAAGCGCTGGATTTGATTGGTTGAAAGTAAGGAGTTAATAAACTGCTATACCCCTGTCCTGTGAAGAGTGGAAGCATTGGGTGCTAATTGTTAAAAGCGAAAAGTTCTATCTCGCTGTTAAGTCCATTCGGGATTAATGTATTTAGTTCAAAAATCCATTTACTTTCCTCACGTGACTTCTGGTGAATGAAGTTACCTCTCCGCCAGTTCTTTTTCACAATTTTAATTCCAGTGATTACCATGTCTTTTATAGAGCCCTCGTGGTATTCTTCAAAGTGTTTAGATAGTGGATGACGCGCAAATTTTTTATTGATGTTACGTAGATGTTCCGCTATGCGTATGCTCATGGGACGGATGGTGCGCCCTATATACAATTTTCCACACGGGCATTTTATGCCGTAGCTCACTCCTCGAGTTGAACAAGTTATAAAATCCTTAATCTCTACCTCATTGTCTTTGTAGATAATACTCCGTTGTTTTTCCGTCTTCAATTTTCTGCACGGAAGACACTTTTTGCATGGGAAAAAGCCAGACACAGTTTGTGATATAGATGATGATATAGGAAACATAGGTTTACGCACTGATGGAGCTACTAATAATAATTTTTTATTTATATAGCGCCAACATATTCCGCAGCGCTTTACAAATTATAGAGGGGACTTGTACAGACAATAGACATTACAGCATAACAGAAATACAGTTCAAAACAGATACCAGGAGGAGTGAGGGCCCTGCTCGCAAGCTTACAAACTATGGGGAAAAGGGGAGACACGAGAGGTGGATGGTAACAATTGCTTTAGTTATTCGGACCAGCTATAGTGTAAGGCTCAGGTGTTCATGTAAAGCTGCATGAACCAGTTAACTGCCTAAGTATGTAGCAGTACAGACACAGAGGGCTAATACTGCATAAAGTGTATGAGAACATGCTAATATGTTACCCAAATTGCTAGCCCTCCTATAGATAAATCGTGGGTACTCCGTTAGTATGTTACCGATTACCCTATCCTCCTTTAGTAAATTCCAATGTTTATTAACGATTTTTCTCAAAAAATAACTATTAGAGTTGTATGTCGTAATTATTGGTATCACTTCATTTCCTATGATGTTACTTTTTTTCTTTTTTTGTTCAATTAATTTGTGTCTAGGCTTTTTCTCTACTTGTTCCTTAACCCTTGTTAGAGTTTCCTTGTCATATCCTTTCTGACAAAACTTATCAATCAGAGTGTTTGTCTCCTTTCTGTAGTCTTCTGATTTAGAGCAATTTCTATGGGCTCTTATAAATTGGCTCTTGGGTACATTCAAGAGCCAACTAGGTAAATGGCAACTGCTTAATGAAATATAGTTATTCGAGTCGGTGGGTTTATGAAATAAAGTGGTTTGGATTCTATTCTCCTCTATAAAAATATTCAAATCTAAAAAATTAATTTCTTTATTATTTGTGGTGGCTGTAAACTTTAAAAAATAATTATTTTTATTAAGACTATCAATAAAATCAGATAATAAAACTGGACCGCCCGACCATATAAAAACTATGTCATCTATAAAACGCTGCCATAGGACCAGGTTCGCCCGTGGGAGTCCATCTGTGTAGATGTGTTCTTCCTCCCACTTACCAACATACAAATTAGCGTAACTAGGGGCGAACCTGGTACCCATGGCAGTGCCCCACTGCTGGGAGTAGTAGTCCCTCCCAAAACAAAAATAGTTGTGGGTAAGTATAAAATTAATACATTCAATAATAAAAGCAATTTGATCACCCGGTAAAGTGCCATCTTTGCATAAGAAATGTTGGACCGTTTCACATCCTTTTTGATGTTGTATAACCGTATACAAGGAAGTGATGTCAAGAGTGCCAATTATATAATGGTCCTGCCATTCTATGGTCTGAAGTATTCGTAAAATATGTGCACTATCCTTTAAGTAGGATGGAAGTGAAAGACATAATTTCTGTAGATGGCAATCGACAAATCTTGACAAGTTGCTGGTAAGGCCTCCTATAGCTGAAATTATTGGCCTGCCTGGCGGATGGAGTGAATCTTTATGAACCTTCGGTAGGTAGTAAAAATATGGGACTCTGGGGTGTGTGATGTTAATATAGTCATACTCGGATTTATTTAGAAAACCTTTTTGTAATCCCATTTTTATTAGTTTTTGCATTTCGCAAGTATAACTATCAGTTGGGTCCGTCTTCAATATTTTATATGTAATTTCGTCCCCCAATAGGCGTAAAGATTCTCTATTATAATCTTCAGTATTTAAGATGACTATTCCCCCCCCCTTTATCAGCCGGTCTTATTGTGATATTTTGGTTATTTTGAAGTTGTCTAATAGCTATACGTTCCTGGTGAGTTAAATTGTATTGGTATTTGGAGCATTTTTTGTTAGATATTTTTCTGATATAATTAACAACATTCTTCTGGAAGGCATTAAAAGCCTCAGAGTGTTCTTGGATAGGGTGAAAATTCGATTTCTTCTTCAAAGAAGTATGTTGATATGGATCAACTATAGCTGTAGTCTCAACTGCTTCGTTGCTCACAATTTGTCTCTTCATATAATATTTTTTAATAGCTAATTTCCTCATGAACTGTTTTATTCCAATAAAGGCTTCAAATTTATTGAATTTGGTACTTGGCGCGAATTTTAGGCCTTTGTTTAATAAATTAACCTCTTTCTCGTCTAGAATGTGCTTGCTAAGATTAAAAATTTTTTGTTCTAACGTGGCTGATTCACTTTTTTGTTGTGGTAATTGCTGACATTTGTTCTTTTTTTTGGTAAATTTCCCGGCCCTGCACCCCCTCTTTCGTGGTTTTTTCGAACCACCTGAAAAAAAGGAAGGTGACTTTGTTTAGTTTTCGGTTTTCTCTGTTCAAGGGCTCGGGTAGAGTTTCTGCTAGTGGTCGGCCGTTGAGGGCTCTGTTCTCTTTGATTATTATTAGGGGGATTTGTTCTATTTTCAAGTGGAAGAAATCTATTTTGAGTAGTGACAGAGGGTATCGGGGTAGAGATTTCAGGTCCATTATTTAGAGTATTATCTTCAATATCTAAATCCGTATTCATGTTACTATCCATGATTTCACTTGAAGTTTTTTCCACATCTGAGGTGACATGAATGGAAAATCTCTCACTTAGAGATAATGAGGAACCCTCACCTGCCTGAATTTCATCAATTGTAACTAGTGGGCAGTTTCTTCTTATGGAACACTCCTCCCCATATTGCGATATATTTCCCCTTACAGGATGAGAGTTCTCTATTAAGTTTGTCTCATTTAGTTGGGGAATACCACTGTTTTCCAATCTTAAATCTCTACAGAATTTTCTTTGTTTCTTCTCTATGATCTCTTTCTCTTTTATCTTAATCCGTCTTCATATACTGTTAGTAAGATATATAATCTCCTGAGAAGTCTCGAAAGGTTTGATCTCTTCAAATAAATGAGAGATTTCATTCCGGATCTTAATTAGCTCATTTTTTCTTTTCTTAATAATGAACAATACCACACTTCTAGAAAAATCATTAAACATAGCATCCCATTCAGCCATGGTATCTAAATCGCCAATATCTCCTGATAAAGGTTTGTATACTACCAGACCCTTAGGTATGTGATTCATAGATAAATATCTTTCCAATGTGGCTATCTCCCATAAATCTCGCATTTCTTTGATAAGATGTTGTTCCAAAGTTTTTAACGAGTCAATAGCCTTACTAAGATCCTCCTTATTAGGATCTATGTATGTTGCTTGTGGGTCCGTTTGAAAAAACTTGTGGATCTTATAGATCCTCTCCTTTCTGTCGCACCAAAGTTCACTCATTGTGACTAATTAACTAGTAATGCTGCAGCCCCTCAGCAACAGTAGTTGTGGCTATTTAATAAAAACTAAATGTAAAAGCGTCATCATCCGGTAACCATTTTTATCTTATCTTGAATGCTATATCAGTGCCTAATTAAGTCACCGCTTATTTTAGTTAGGATAATATTTCATCTAAAAATATATATATTTTTTTTGTGGCATTTCCAGCGCGGATATAGAGATATATAATTATAGGTTGGCTGTCTACCTTAAATTTCCTAAGAAGACATAGGGGGCAACATTGGGAGAGGGGCGTCTCTAGGGTCCTGGAAGACCTCCAAGCCTTCCCGTCATACGGGTGCGTCCTAGCCAAAACATACTGGGGGTCGAGAAACTAGTAACATCTGGAACTGAAGAGAGAGAGAGCTGTAGAGAACGAACGAACGAGAACAGCAGTTGTGAGGACTATTCCGAATGCTCAGCAGGGTAGGACTACAACACACAGGCGCTAGTGGTAGGCAACGATTTCCATCTGCGAAGGAAACTCTGGATGTGCCCATCGGACCGGCCGGTGTCTGATAGCCCTGTTAAACGTGCTCTGGATTGAGGATCCTGAAGTCTACAGTAAAGAGGTAAAGAGACTGCAACCCTGTGTCCTCGTTATTGCCTGCACCTCACACCATCACCATCCACCTTACTGGGAAGCCCTGGGGACATACTTCACCTGTGGGAAGGTATACCATCCAGCTGCCATTCCATCACCCCAGTGGACCCCACAGCAGCGTCGGTCACCCTGACCGAACACCACGGGTGGCGTCACGAACCCCTGACAGACTGTACCACCACCTCCATTGGACGCCCCTTAGCAGGGTCGCGGACCGGGCCTAGCCACCGTGACAGCCTCAGCACCGAACCAGAGAGGCCCGGTACCGAGAACCCGTGGCCCTGTGTCTGGGGGCGATCCATATACTGTGGGGGGGTGAAACCCTGTAGTAGTAATAATCCCCCCCGTATACAGCGGGGGTGGTGAGACCCTGTACTAGTAATAATCCCCCCAGTATACAGCAGGGTGGTGAGACCCTGTAGTAGTAATAATCCCCCCAGTATACAGCAGGGTGGTGAGACCCTGTACTAGTAATAATCCCCCTTGTATACAGTGGGGTGGTGAGACCCTGTACTAGTAATAATCCCCCCAGTATACAGTGGGGGTGGTGAGACCCTGTACTAGTAATAATCCCCCAGTATACAGCGGGGGGGGCAAGACCCTGTACTAGTAATAATCCCCCCAGTATACAGCGGGGGGGGGGGGGGGCAAGACCCTGTACTAGTAATAATCCCCCCAGTATACAGCGGGGGCGAGAGACACGTCTGTCACCCCTCCTCATTATCTGGACTACACAATTACCCCGCACTAGTGCACATTTATCAACCCCGGAGCCAGGAAAGCGAAGCAGTTACCATAGCAACCTGTTAGTTTCATTTTCCTGAACCTCCAAAGAATGTCAACATCTGATTGGTTGCTATGTAGACTGCTCCACAAAACTTCCTAACGGTGACGGCCTAGACCCCTATAACTAACAGTCATAGACCCCCATGTCAGCGAGAGTCATATAACAGTCATGGCCATAAATCTTCCCTCATACAATCTCCCCTTATAACAGTGACCCCAGACAGAGACAGAACCCCATAATAGTGGGAGGACCCCCATAGTAGTGCCAGCCAGGTCCCCATAACAGGGTCCTGTATCAGTCACCTCCTATAGGGTCCTCTCCTCTCAGGTGACTCCTGACTGACAAGAAGCAGCATCAGTGGCAGAGACCGGGTCTCCTGTGGGAGGTGCTGCCACCTGCTGGCTGCACAGGTCATACCATCTCCATCACATACAGGACATTTCTGGATCTGTTCCTCCAGGATTATTGGGAAGGAGTCACCCAGAAAAACCCAATAAATCCTGGATATCTAGGGCTATGATTTAGCCGATTGTTGCCCCCCAGGGTATTGAGCTGTTGATCTTAGTGTAATAAACACTAATTACAGGGAAGTCATAGCAGTAGAGCTGATTACATGGTGATGCTTTAGTGGTTGTGGTCATTAGTCTGCGTTCACATTTAAATTTGCACATTCCATTGCTCTATTGGGTTTCAGGAACAAATGGAGTTAACCCCTTCACATCTGCTGTATAAAATTACAAGGCCGGCGTTAGGGGCAGCTGCCTAGGGCCCCCGCTCCTCCAGGGGCCCCCAAAAAGTGGCCACTATGGGGCCTGACGCCCCCGCTGCATCGTGCATTCAACTTATTGACATTGTAAGGTGGCCGACGTGGTAGTCATGGCAACGAGATGTAGTGTTCCCACACCCTGGCGCCCCACAAAGGAAGTATAATGTCCCTTCTCCTGTTTGTGCAACATGTGCAACAGAACACTCACATTTGTTGCCGGAGTCCCCTCTGCTTCATTTATTTCGGCTCCAGATAAACTCTAGATTCAATGTCCATTCCTAAGGCTATGTGCACACGTTGCGGATTTTGCTGCAGATCCGCAGCGGATTTGACGCTGCAGATTTTTTTGGGGGGTCTCCTATTTTAATAGCCAGTAAAGGCTACGTAGACAGCTGCGGGCTGATATTCATAGCCTGGGAGGGGCCATGGGTATTAACCCCTTCCCAGGCTACAAATATTGGTCCCCGGCCGTCAGCTTTCCCCCTCTGGCGCAGAAAAGTGCGCAAGAGCTCATGCCATTTTTTTTTCATTTTTTTAAAAACAAACATATTGTTCATTAACCCCTTTGTGCCAGCTGACGGAATAGTACGTCAGCTGGCAGTATCCCCCGCTTTGAGGTGGGCTCCGGCGGTGAGCCCACTTCAAAGCCGCAACATGTCAGCTGTTTCTAATTAAAAAAATGTTATTACATGATCGCTAAACTGCGTAGCGAGAAAAAAAATCAAAAGCCAAAATTATGTTTTTTTGGTCGCCGCGACATTGCATTAAAGTGCAATAACGGGTGATCAAAAGAACATATCTGCACAAAAGTGGTATGATTAAAAGCGTCAGCTCGGCACGCAAAAAAATTAGCCCTCACCCAATCCGATATCTCAGAAAATATAGACGCTACGGGTACTGGAAAATGGCGCAATTATTTTATTTTATTAGCAAAGTTTGGAATTTTTTTTCACCACTTAGATAAAAAATAACTTAGACATGTTTGGTGTCTATGAACTCGTAATGACCTGGAGAATCATAATGGCAGGTCAGTTTTAGGCTGTGTGTACACATTGCAGATTTGGGTGCAGACCCCGCCCGCACACACAGACACGCACACAGTCACCTCCCACACACTTCCCTCCTCCCTAACTGCAGTGTTTCTCGGACCCACATCCGCAGCAAAACTGCAGATTTTTTTTACATTTGTGGTTTTGCTGCGGATGTGCCCGACTCAATGCAAGTCTATGGGTGCAGAAACGCTGCAGTTCCGCACAAAAGAAGTGACATGCTGCGGAAAAAAAAAAGCTGCGTTTCGGTGCGGCTTTTTCAGCAGCATGTGCCCAACAAGTCTGCGGCTCCCATAGACTTACATTGGTTGTGCACTACACTGCGGATTTGATGCAATTCCGTGCGCCAAAAACGCTGCAGATCTGCAATCAAATCTGCAACATGTGCACACAGTCTTAGCATTTAGTGATCCTAGCAAAAAAGCCAAGCAAAAAACAAGTGTGGGATTGCACATTTTTTGCAATTTCATCGCACTTTGAATTTTTTTCACATTTTCTGTTACACGACATGGTAAAACCAATGATGTCGTTCAAAAGTAGAACTTGTCCCGCAAAAGATAATCCCTCACATGGCCATATTGACGGAAAAATTATGGCTCTGGAAAGAAGGGGAGCGATAAAACGAAAAAACGAAAAAAGCTTCCAGGGGTGAAGGGGTTTAGAAACATGGATACGGACATATCTATGGTAATAGATATAGATATATCTCTGTATGTATGTATCTATCTATCTATCTATCTATCTATCTATCTATCTATCTATCTATCTATCTATCTATGTGTAATGGAGTGTGGGTTGGACAAATGTAAAAGAGGAGGCTGGACAGAAATGACATCACAAATCTTTTTGAAGAGAGAGGAGGGAGAGGAGGGAGGGGTTTGGGTGTGTTTTGGAGTGGGTGTGCTAGGTTCGGGCTTAGAGGCCAGTGCAATGCATCATGGAACTTGTAGTATTAGGCTAGTTCCACACTAGCGTTTTACTGATCTGCGGAGAACTGCGGACTTCCTCCGTGAAGCCCCACCCTCGGCTACACCTCCGCCGCTAGCTCCGCCTAGTTCTGCATGCAGCCTGCGTACCTATTTTTAACATTAGGTACGCAGGTTGTGCCGCTGTATGCGGATGCTTCCGCATGTGTCGTTTTGACGATGCAGAGAAAAAAAAATTGCTACAAGCTGCGTTCTACGCAGGTCGCCGCATCCTGAAAACGACGCATGCGGAAGCATCCGCATATAGCGGCACGACCTGCGTACCTAATGTTAAAGATAGGTACGCAGGCCGCATGCAGAAATAGGCGGAGCTAGCGGCGGAGGTGCGGCTGAGGGCGGGGATTCAGGGAGGCTGTCTGCAGCCCTCCGCAGATCAGCAAACCGCGAATGTGAAACCGGCCTTAGAGCACAACAAGTCAGGAGAAAGGAAGTTGTCGATTAACCCC
The DNA here is from genome assembly GCF_032444005.1 of Ranitomeya imitator. Taxonomy (NCBI): domain Eukaryota; kingdom Metazoa; phylum Chordata; class Amphibia; order Anura; family Dendrobatidae; genus Ranitomeya; species Ranitomeya imitator. Next base: position 624,782,903 of record NC_091285.1, read on the forward strand.
ATGAGAGCTGGATCCAGCACTGAAGATGTGCTGCTACAGCATGATAAAAGGTAATTTGGATTCTACCACTGGCTAAAAGAAACTGACAGATTTGTTGAAACTTTTCCGCTATTGCCAGCCAACTCTCCGTTGTGGGATGTGGTAACTCTCGCCATGTAAAGAGTCCCACAATGCATGGCAGGTGTGCTTCACAATTCGGAGATGGTGGAAATCTGAAGTCTGAACTGGAAATGGAGTGACAAAATGGATTCACAATTTACGCCAGATCCATCGCTCCTGCGCGACACCCCTGATCCAGCCTGACGGAAAAAACCTGATGTGTGAAAGTAGCGTTAAACGGTAACCATTTCAAAGGGGATCCTCGGCCTACGGTCGGGATAAGGCGGGGCTGAGACGACAAGCCTTTTACCTTCTCCTTTTGAAACCGGAGAAGGGGAATGGGAGGAAGCTGGTGTACCGTCCTAGAGGCATGGACGTCACAGCGAGACAGTGATTGCCAGGATGGGACAGGGATTATCTAGCCAGACAGTGATTGCCAGGACGGGATAGGGATTGTCCAGCAAGACAGTGATTTCCAGGGTGGGACAGAGATTGTCCAGCCAGACAGTGATTGCCAGGACGGGACAGGGGTTGACCAGCGAGACAGTGATTGCAAGGATGGGACAGAGATTGTCCAGCCAGAAAGTGATTGCCAGGACGGGACAGGAATTGAACAGCCAGACAGTGATTACCAGGACGGGACAGGGGTTGACCAGCGAGACAGTGATTGCCAGGACGGGACAGAGATTGTCCAGCCAAAAAGTGATTGCAAGGATGGGACGGGGGTTGACCAGCGAGACAGCAATTGCCAGGAAGAGTCGGGATTGCCGGGAAGACAGGGAAAGCCCTGGAAATGTCACTGTGTATGTGAGTCGCCCACCAGGGCCGTGGGATACCCGGTACCGGGTCCAGTGTTCACAGGGGGATGTCACGGTGGCGATCCGGTCAATGGCCCTGGGCGCCCATGTAAAAGGAGAAATTGAATAAAGTTTATGTTCGTGACGCCACCTGTGGTATTCGTTCAGTGGGGACCGACGCTGCTTTAGGCTATGTGCACACGTTGTGGATTAGGCTTAGGAATTTCTCGTGCGGATTCTGCCTCTCCTGGCAGAAAACGCACCTGCAGATTTGTCGCGTTTTTGCTGTGGTTTTCTTGCAGATTTGCTGGGGTTTTTACCCCTGCGGTTTTTCCGCAGCGGATTTTCCGCAAAGTGTGCACAGCATTTTTTTTTTCTCATTGATTTACATTGTACTGTAAATCAATTGCGGATCTGCAGCGTTTCTGCATCTCAAAAAACGCTGCAGATCTGCAGAGAATCTGCAACTTGTGCACATACCCTTAAGGGGTCCTCTGGGGTGATGTTATGGCAGCTAGATGGTATACCTTCCCACAGGTGACGTATATCCCCAGGGCTCCCGGTGTGTAGATGGATGATGATGGTGAAAGGTGTAGTAAAGAACGAGGACACAAGTTTGCAGTCTCTTTACCAGGTTTACTGAAGACTTCAGGCAGCCACAGTCCAGGGTACCAGATCACAGGGCAGGCAGAGTCCGGCTGGCTTGGAAGGGAATCCATAGTCCCCTTTACCAGGTGGAGTTAAAAGCCTTCCTCTAGCGCAGTGCTGTTGTAGTCCCTTACTGCCTATGGCTTTAGATAAGGTCCTCACAGTTCTTCTCTCTGTCCCCCATATAGGATAGGACAATACCTGTATGACAGGTAACTCGAGCCTTTTTACAGGGACTCTAGCACGCCCCGGGCTCTATGTGTTAGGCTGCCGTCACACTAGCAGTATTTGGTCAGTATTTTACATCAGTATTTGTAGCCAAAACCAGGAGTGGAACAATTAGAGGGAAAGTATAATAGAAATATATGCACCACTCCTGCATTTATCACCCACTCCTGGTTTTGGCTTACAAATACTGATGTAAAATACTGACCAAATACTGCTAGTGTGAAGGCAGCCTTACTGTGTCTCAGGTGTGTGTGGTGGAGAGGTAATTTGCAGTTCAGCTGTCCAGCCGGTCTCTGCTGTAAGTCGTAGAGTTCCTTACAACCTCGGTGTCCCGGCTACCGGTTATCTGCGCTTCAGAGGGAGATAGTTATTTCGCAGCTGGTCTCCCCTGATGTATCTTCTCCTGTGCTTCACTCTCCTGCACGCTCACTAAACAATGTCCTTTCCCTCTGTATGTCTCTTTCCAGGAGCTGTAGTACTTCAGACTACACAGCCCCTTATGCGTTCTTCCTGCCTCAGACTGCTCCAGTCTGGCACTTTCTCATTAAGTCTGACTGACTTTCCCTCCAAAACCACAATATTTATGCATATGCTGGGGAGTCACCAAGGAAATAGGATCAAAAGCTCCCCCTTGTGGCCTGGAGTGTGAACATGTTGTATGCATTGTGGTTACCTGATAAAAGATATCCTTCATCGCTTCCAAATGTAACATCACTCATCCCATGAAGAAAGCAATGCTACTGTGACGACCAGGACCCTGGGGCGCCACATATGCACTGTGCCGCATCTGTAATGAAAACCCTGTTGATAAGTAAAGTAGAACTGTTAGGCTATGTGCACACGTTGTGGATTGATGTGCGGATTTTTCCGCACTGTTTTTGCAAAGTTCGCAGGTAAACCGCACTGCAGATTACCTGCGGATTTGCAGCGGATTTACAGCGTTTTTTTTGTTTTTTTTTAACCAATAAATTTTTATTGAGAAATTACATGTTAAACGGTACATCAGTGAACTTTGGGAAGAGGAAGGGGAGGAAGGGAGGGGAAGGCGGACGGGGAGGGAAAGGGGACGAGGGAAAAAAAATCCAGTACAGAATACATGAAGACCACAACATAATCAATACCAAACACACAATTACAGTGTCAGTTACAGCGCAAAAAAAAAAAAATTAAAGAAACATACGTTTTAAATGAGGGCAAGAGCAGTCTGAGAGATGTATGCGGAGGACACCCAGGGGTCCCACCACGAGAGGACCCTAGTTTTCCTCGACAAACCCCGCGCCATAACAACCTCATAGCAGAAGTGCAAGTCAATTTTGGCAATCAGTTCGGCTCTGGAAGGGAGGTCTGCGGACTTCCAATGTTTCGCAATACATTGCCTGGCGGCAACCAGGACATTGGAGACCATGGGTCGGAGAGGGGAAGGGAGGTCGATGAGGGAAATACCCAGGACAGCGAGCTGGCCACTCAGCGCCAGGGGGAGACGAGTCAAATCGGTAATCAATGCCTCCACGTCACGCCAGAAAGCCCGGATCCGCGGGCATGACCACCAGACATGAGAGGAGGACCCCAGGGCGCCACATCCCTTCCAGCAAAGAGGGGAGGAAGACGGGGAGAACTTCGCCAGGTGGGCCGGTGTAATATACCAATGCAGCTGAATCTTTTTCACCTGTTCCAAGTGGCCAATACATGAAGAGAATTTAGAGGGATGTATCATTGCAAACTGACAATCTTCCAAGGTGGCCTCAAAGCCCAGTGAGGACTCCCAGGAGGTCATAAATTGAAATTTGTCAGTGGAGCCATGGGATATGAGGGCTTTGTAGATAATGGAGATGCCACGGGGCAATACAGTGGCTGGTCTGAAGAACCTATGAGCCGGGTCCTCTGTTAAAGGCGGGGGCGCCCCGAACGACCGACGTGACCTGAGGAAACTACGGAGCTGAAGGTATTGGAAAAAGTCAGAGATATTTAGGGAGAATCTCCCTGAGAGGTCCTCGAATGACAAAAGGCCATCCGAACCAAATAGGTCCGCCACCCGGAGCGCCCCACGTCCTCTCCAGGAGGAAAGAGATATGTGCCCGATAGCATACTCCAAAGCCTGCAAAGAGACATAATCATACATGAACCCCAGATGGGAGGAGCTAAGCAGCGCCCAGAGTTTAGCAGCATTCCTAACAGAGCGGAGACACGGGCCCACAAGAGGAACCCGAAGTAGCTGAAGTTCTAATAGTAATTTAAGCGAGTTTTGGGGGGCAAATTGAGACTCAATCAGGAACCAGGGCAAGCAAGAGTTCCCCTCCTACCATATTTTAAGGGGCTCAAGGATCGCCGCCCTATAGTAAGACTGCACCGCAGGGGCCCCCAGCCCACCCATAGAGTACGGTAGGGACATAATCCGACGCCTGACCCTGTGAGGCTTCTTGTTCCAGATAAACCGATCTATAAGTGCTTGGAACGCTGAAATAAACTTCGCGGGGATAAAAAGGGGGAGGCAACGGAAGAGGTACATAATTTTAGGCAGGAACAGCATTTTAGCAGTTTGTATACGGGCCATCCATGAGAGCGACGCATTCGATAACTGATCCATGCCTTTCCTGACCTCCGCGAGAGTCTCTTCACAATTTGCGCGAACTATATTGTCTAACTTAGTTATCCTGATGCCTAGGTACGTGAAGCCCAGGGGAGCCCAAATGAAGGCGTATTGTGATTGAATTTGGACCTGTAGGGGAGCCGGGAGAAACAGGGGAAAAATTGTGGATTTGGTCAAATTAAGCTTGTAGTATGAAACCGCTGAGAACTCAGTTAAGATGGAGGTGATAGCGTTCAACGAGGTTAAAGGTGAAGTGCAGGTCAATACCACGTCGTCGGCATAGAGACCAATTTTGTGTTCAGATCCCCCCACCACAATTCCCTTTATATCCGCACTTTGCCTGACCATCGCAGCCAAGGGCTCCATGACCAGAGCAAAGATGATCGGGGAAAGGGGGCAGCCCTGACGTGTACCATTACGAATGGGGAACGTCCGGGACCCAAAACCCGCCGAACGAACCGACGCACAGGGGTTGGAGTACAATGCCATAACCGCTCTACCAATTTGCCCGGTGAGCCCAAATTTCTCCAGTGTGAGTTCAATATATCCCCAGTGCACCCTGTCGAACGCCTTTTCGACGTCAAGTGACAGAAATACACTGGGGAGGCTCCCCCTCTCTACCACATCCAAAAGGTCTATCAGGCGCCTGGTGCCATCCCTGGTCTGTCTGCCAGGGACGAACCCAACCTGATCTGGGTGTATGAGACTGGGGAGAACCGAGAATAGTCTGTTGGCCCAGATCTTAGCATAGATCTTAACGTCACAGTTTAATAGTGCTATCGGACGGAAGTTCCCCGGGGATATTGGGGGTTTCCCTTGTTTGGGGAGAGTCGCAATGGAAGCCTCTAACCCCTCGGCCCTAATACTGCCCGTCGACAACCAATTATTGAAAAGCCGCAAAAGATAAGGGGAGAGGACAGGAAAGAACTGTGCGTAGTAAAGAAAAGAAAAGCCATCTGGCCCAGGGGAGGAACCCTTGTTGGCCTCTCTGACAATCTGCGAAAGTTCAGACTCGACAATGGGGGAGTTTAAGAAGGAGAGCTGCTCCTGGGTGACCGAGGGGAGATTAGCCCTCTCCAAGAACGCCAAAATTGACTCCCACGAAGGCTGGGGAATCCCTAGGTCAGACCCGAGGTCATAGAGCGAGGAATAATAAGAAGCAAACTCCTCAGCAATCTGAATCGGGTTGCGCACCTGGGAGCCGTCAGGCCTGAGCAAGAATGGGATCTTGAATTGAGCCTCTCTCTTCCTGACACGTCTGGCCAGAACAGCACCCGCTCGATCCCCCATTGTGTAGAATTTCGCTCTAGTTTTCCTCAGGGCCTTCTCAGCTCTATGGAGGAGTAGATTGCGGACATGCATGCGAGCTTTAGAAAGGTCAGAGAGAAGGGCTGGGGTAGGAGATAATTTGTGGGCAGACTCCAGACGAGATAATTCCTCTAGGGCTGAATGAAGGGTTGCATTGTACTTCCTTTTGGCCTTTGCCGCCAACTTAATGTAGTGACCCCTAATTACCGCCTTGTGGGCAAACCAAAGGGTGTCGTCCCCAATGTCAGGAGTATCATTGGAGGCAAAAAATTCCCCCAAGGCCTCCTCTATACATTGGGAGTTGGATTGGTCAGCGAGGAGATGGGCGTTGAGGCGCCAGTGCGCGGAGGGTCTGATGGCCAAGGGGTCTTTCAGGGTAAGGGACACCGGGGCATGGTCCGACCAGGTAATACCGCCAATATCTGCTGAGATGCAGTGAGGGAGAGCCACGTCATTCACCAGCACAAAGTCAATCCTGCTATAGGAACCGTGTCTGGGAGACAAGAACGTGTAGTCTCTCTCGCCGCAGTGCAGATATCTCCAAATATCATGCAAGTTAAAAGAATTAGTTAGGGGGCCTGCTTCGCATCTTGACAGATCCCTAGACATTGGAGCATTGAAATCACCAGCAATCAGTTTGTGACCATGTTGGATGTCGTGCAAGATTTGGAAAACCCCCTCCAGAAATCCGAGCTGCCCTACATTAGGGGCATAGATCGAGGCAATGGTGTAGGGTGCATTGTTAATAAGGCATAGAACCACAATAAACCTACCCAGCGGATCCGCTATGGAGCGAACCAGCTGAAAGGAGTTGGCCCTGCTAAAAAAAATGGCTACTCCCGCCTTTTTTGATGGGCCGTTAGCAAAAAACTGGTGCGGGTATAAACCTGAGTGCATTCTGGGGTTATCACATTCCAGCAGGTGTGTTTCCTGAAGACACAAAATATCGTGGCGGGATTTACCCAACTGACGCCACACAACAGACCTCTTGCCCGGAGAGTTGAGACCATTAACATTAATTGAATACAACGAAATACTCATAATGAGGTCATATAAACAGTTTTGCAATCATCTAGACACCGACAACCTGTATATAAGAATAGACGACATGCGGTCAGTAAACTAGAGCATACATATGGGAAGACCGGAGGAAGGGAAGATAAGGGCGGGAGGACACGAACAAGACACACGACAAATAACAAATAAACCAGTGGACCGAAGTCCATTCAGGGATACCCTGAGTCCAAAAGGTGAGAATCAGAAAAACAGTTCACCTGTGGGGCAAACAAAGGCTGCGGGTGCACTCAAAAGAGGGACCAGCGCAGCATAAAAAACAAGAAAAAGGAAAACAAATTAAATCCGTGCGGGAAAATAGCGAGGAACCATAGTTGCAGTGGGCTCAGGCCACCTCCCAGTCCGGAGTAATGTGGGCCCTGAGGCCTCCGCCACCTCCAGGCCTAGAAAGGGTCCCCGAGACCGGAGAGTCAGGAGTTGAGAGTCCCCATTTGGAGAGGGCGGTAGCTGCGTGTGCCGGAGTCAGGCAGGTGGTAATCGATCCATCTTTGCGGATGAGAAGCTTGGTAGGAAATCCCCAGCGATACTGGATGCCTTTCTCTCTGAGGATAGTGGTATAGGGGCCAAAGGCCCTCCGAAGAGCCAAAGTACCCGGGGAGAGATCCGGAAATACAGAGATGCGTATAAATCTTTCAGGGAGAGCTGGATTCTTCCTTAGGGCCTGGAGAAAATCGTCCTTCATTTCGTAGAAGTGTATGCGGGCTAGCACGTCTCTTGGGACGGAGGGCCCCAGGCCAGACGGTTTAGGGATCCTGTGTATACGGTCGATTATGATATCCTTTGGAGCAAACTGAGGGAGAGCTGCAGCCACAAAGTCCTGCAAAAATAGCTTCAAGTCTCCTGCAAGGACAGATTCCTCAATGCCTCTGAGTTTCACGTTATTCCTCCTGGACCTATCTTCCAGGTCCAGGGCTTTGGAGTGGGTTTTAGTGGCCAGGGTTTGCAGGGCCTCATGAGCGTCCCAGAGTTCGTTATGGGAAGAGACCAGCTCCGCCATCTTACGCTCCAGGCGGTCAGTGCGATTACCCAGTTCCGCTACTTCCCCTTTTAATTCCGCCAGCATAGTGCGCATATCCTCTTGAATGGAGGCTCTGAGGTCTCCAAGAAGGCCCTTGAGGAGAGCAGCAGTCACCGGACCGTCAGCTGAATCCGACGCCGCAGCGCCTGAATGCGACGCTGCTCCGCCTGAATGTAACGCTGCTCCGCCTGAATGCAACGCTGCACCGCCTGATTGCGACGCCTGAGCGTTGCGTTGTGAAGAGCGGGAAGGCCTGGGGGAGGACGGCGCCATCTTGGGTTTCGGCGGCGGCTGTGGGGTGGCTGCAAAGAAGTCAGGAATTCTCCTGGAGGGATCACGGGCGCCCGCTTTAGCTTTCCCCATGCACTCACCACCGCACTGGGGACCGGCACCGATAACGTGGAGGCGAACGAGAGCGCTGAGGAGGAAGATATGGGCCGCTTTAAGGTTCCTGGCTGAGGAGCTCCCGCTCTGTGCGACCTACTCCATCGGCAGTTAGGCCACGCCCCCTTACAGCGGTTTTTGTGCGGATTCCTATTGAGGAGCAGGTGTAAACCGCTGCGGAATCCACACAAACAATTGACATGCTGTGGAAAAAACAACGCTGCGTTTCCACACTTTTTTTTCCGCAGCATGTGCACTGTGGATTTTGTTTTCCATACGTTTACATGGTACTGTACAACGCATGGAAAACAGCTGCAGATCTGCAGCGTCAAATCCGCTGCGGATCTGCAGCAAAATCCGTAACGTGTGCACATAGCCTTAGGAATGGACATTGAATCTAGAGTTGTTTGTGAGACCCGTGGATCTGGAGCCGAAATGAACGAAGCAGAGGGGACTCCGGCAATAAATGTGAGTGTTCTGTTGCACACGTTGCACATACAGCAGAAGGGACATTATGCTTCCTTTGTGGGGCGCCAGGGTGTGGGAACACTACAGCTCGTTGCCACGACTACCACGTCGGCAATGCCAGTAATTTGAATGCACGATGTGGGGGGGGGCGCCAGGCCCCATAGTGGCCACTTTCTGGGGGCCCCTGGAGGACCGGGGGCCCTAGGCAGCTGCCCCTAATTCCGGCCTTGTAATTTTATACAGCAGATGTGAAGGGGTTAACTCCATTTGTTCCTGAAACCCAATGGAGCAATGGAATGTGCAAATTTAAATGTGAACGCAGACTAATGACCACAACCACTAAAGCATCACCATGTAATCAGCTCTACCGCTATGACTTCCTTGTAATTAGTGTTTATTACACTAAGATCAACAGCTCAATACCATGGGGGGCAACAATCGGCTAAATCATAGCCCTAGATATCCAGGATATATTGGGCTTTTCTGGGTGACTCCTTCCCAATAATCCTGGAGGAACAGATCCAGAAATGTCCTGTATGTGATGGAGATGGTATGACCTGTGCAGCCAGCAGGTGGCAGCACCTCCCACAGGAGACCCGGTCTCTGATGCTGCTTCTTGTCAGTCAGGAGTCGCCTGTGAGAGGAGAGGACCCTATAGGAGGTGACTGATACCGGACCCTGTTATGGGGACCTGGCTGACACTACTATGGGGGTCCTCCCACTATTATGGGGTTCTGTCTCTGTCTGGGGTAACTGTTATAGGGGGAGATTGTATGAGGGAACATTTATGGCCATGACTGTTATATGACTCTCGCTCACATGGGGGTCTATGACTGTTAGTTATAGGGGTCTAGGCCGTCACCGTTAGGAAGTTTTGTGGAGCAGTCTCCATAGCAACCAATCAGATGTTGACATTTTTGGGAGGTTCAGGAAAATAAAACCAAGAAACTAACAGGTTGCTATGGTAACTGCTTCACTTTCCTGGCTCCGGGGTTGACAAATATGCACTAGTGCGGGGTAATTGTGTAGTCCAGATAATGAGGAGGGGGTGACAGACGTGTCTCCTGCCCCCGCTGTATACTGGGGGATTATTACTAGTACAGGGTCTCACCACCCCGCTGTATACTGGGGGGATTATTACTAGTACAGGGTCTCACCACCCCGCTGTATACTGGGGGGATTATTACTAGTACAGGGTCTCATCCCCCCGCTGTATACTGGGAGGATTATTACTAGTACAGGGTCACCCCCCCACACTGTATACTGGGGGATTATTACTAGTACAGGGTCACCCCCCCACACTGAATACTGGGGGGAATATTACTAGTACAGGGTCTCACCCCACCGCTGTATACTGAGGGGATTATTACTAGTACAAGGTCTCAAAAGCTGTATACTGGGGGATTATTACTAGTACAGGGTCTCATTCCCCCGCTGTATACTGGGGGGGATTATTACTAGTACAGGGTCTAACCCCCCCCCCCCCCCCGCTGTATACTGAGGGGATTATTACTAGTACAGGGTCTCACCCCCCCCTTCCCCCGCTGCATACTGGGGGTATTATTACTAGTACAGGGTCTCACCCCCCCCCACTGTATACTGGGGGGATTATTACTAGTACAGGGTCTCACCCCCCCCCCCCCCCCCCGTTGTATACTGGGGAGATTATTACTAGTACAGAGTCTCACCACCCCCGCTGTATACTGGGGGATTATTACTAGTACAGGGTCTCTTGCTCCGGCTGTATACTGGGGGGATTATTACTAGTAGAGGGTCTCACCCCCCCCCCCCCCCCGCTGTATTCTGTGGGGATTTTTACTAGTACAGGGTCTCACCCCCCCCCCCCCCGCTGTATTCTGTGGGGATTTTTACTAGTACAGGGTCTCACCCCGCCGCTGTATACTAGGGGGATTATTACTAGTGCAGGGTCTCACCCCCCCGCTGTATACTGGGGGGATTATTACTAGTACAGGGTCTCACCCCCCTGTTGTATATGTAGCGATGGCCAGAGGACCACCACGGTACAGGAAGACTACTGTACACAAGATGAGGTGCAAGCAACAAAGGGTAGATTTATTGGGAGGCAAGGAATGAAGTGGGTGAGGAAGATGCAAACAGGGGTATGCAATGGCAAGAGACACTTTACAAAAGTTATAAACTTTATCTTGTCCATAAAATAGCACGGTGCTCCAACTATTACAGACTCAAGATATGTCTCACAAGCAAATGTAAATAATAAACAAGTGATGATGATGCTACTCTACGTATAACCTCCCTGGCATTTACTATGCAGGCCACACGGCTCCCGTGTGCTGACTATTGAAGCCTACACTAGGCCCTAACAGGTGCACCATACAAGAACAGACTCACGGTGATGTTGGAGAATCAGGTCCAGTCCCAGGGGCCCCCAGCAGTCTAATACGGTGGTGCGCACGGCTTTCTGTCAGCTCTGTGAAGCGTGGTCTTCTCCTTGCTTCTGGATCCTAGGGATGCTCCTGGAAACTGTAAGTCCCTTTCTCAGTATCTTCGTGGCTTCACAAACTAGCACAGAACAGCCACCTTTGCTGTACCCGGAAAAGTCTTGCAAATTTCACAAGTACACTCTGTCCCAGGCTGTAGGACCTTTCTTGTAGCAAACAGTACAAAGTCCTCTCTGTATCAGCTTCAGCTCACACACACATTTCAGGCTCAACTCCTCCCCTAATTCTAGGGCAGTTCATCTTCAGTCTATAGCAGGGGGAAGCCGAACATTCCATCACACCAGACAAGGGGGGTGCTGTCTCTTAAAGTGGCAGCGCGTTACTGTCCATAACAGCACCACCCTCTTACATGCCTCCCTTCTTAATGATGGTTGTCCTCGGCCATCACAGAATCAAGGTTGAAGAGTAATGAAGGAACGTGCAATGCGGAAACAGCACATATAGAGGAGGCAACAAAGGTGTAAAAACAGACAGAGCACACTGTTCCACATATCGGACTGGTGGAACCCCTGCATTAGACCTCTGGGATCTCCAAAGCTCTTGGCTGTCAGGCAAGGCTTGACTATCTTCCAGAGGAACACTTGTTGCAGGAGACATTGTGAGCTCTTGTCTGGTCTCGTCCTCGCATGGCGGTACTGGTACATCCATGGGATTACCGTCTCTGTGCGGCTGAGGACCCCCTACTGTGTCAGGGACGGTCCACCACTCATCATCGATTTCACCATCAAACATGACAGATTCAGGGAGTGGAGTGGCACCTTCAGGCGACAATGGCGTAGAACAGACCTCAGACCGGCAAGGCCACAGCATATTTCTGTGAAGTACTCTAGGGGCAGATGCCCCATTCTCAATCTGTACCTTGTACACAGGGCCGTTAGCATGCACTCGCTCGATAAACTTGTACGGCTGTACTTTCCATCTCTCACTTAGTTTTCCCTTAGGGCGTTTCTCACTAATACTCGGTCTCCAGGTTGGAGCGGTAACTCTTGAGTCGGTTTGCGGCCCGTATGTTCTTTTTCTTGCAGCTGCTGACCCGCCAATTGCCGTATCGTTTGCAATCGTTGCTGATGCTCTTTCACCCATGAGGTGACAGTTCACTCCATCAGCTCCTCTGGCTGTTCCAAATTCAGCTCAATGATCTCTCGTCCAGCTCTTCCAAACAACAGTAGATAGGGGGTATAACCCGTGGTGGAGTGGACCCGATTGTTGTAGGTCTAGACCAATTCTGGCAGATAGTCTGGCCAACACGCATTCTTATCCTCCTCCAACGTTCTCAGCATTTGAAGTAAGGTTCTGTTGAAGTGTTCACAAGCTCCATTGCCTTGAGGGTGGTAAGGGGTGGTCCGAGACTGCTCCATGCCATACATGCGATACAATTCTTCCATCACCTTTCCTTGGAAACATTCGCCTTGGTCGGAGTGGATGCACTTTGGGCACCCATACACCCGGATGAAGTCTTGACAGATGGCTCGCGCCGCCGATTCCGCAGTCTGATTCTAGTCGGAGTAACTACTGCGAACTTAGAGAAATGATCTGTCATCACCAAACAGTATGGCAGCCCCGGGCCGAGTGTCCAATGAGGAGATAGTCGATCATCAAGACTTCTAGCTGTTCTTTAGTTTGTATGGTCTGGATGGGTGTCCTCTGTTCAGTACTCTTAATGAGGTCACATACTCGACATTGCCGGCAAACCTCTTCCACCACAAGCTCCAACCGGGGGAAATACACATACCGCTGTAACTATTGGTAGGTCTTTGTGGGGCCGAACTGCGCTCCAAATTCGTGGGCTTCTTTAGCTACTTCTTGAGCCATTCTTCCTGGGATGACCACTTGCCACCTTACTTCCATATCTTTTGGCTGTTGCCTCTTACGATATAGCACTGACTCTCGCACTTCCAGTCTATCCCACTGGTGCAACACACTCCTCATTTCAGAGTCCAGATCATCTCTCTCTTGTTTGCCAGGTTTCCGCTTTTGCGTTACCCACCATTTCATCTGTCTCAGCCCACCATCTTCATCCTGAACATGTCCCCATTCCTCATTGGTTCTCCCCAGGGACCAGGGTAATGCGCAGGCCTCGCTTCTTGACTGGGCCGCATCCATTGGGGGCTTAAACTTACGAAAGTCTGGGGTTTCCTCCTCTTCGAGTTGCTCATCAAGATCCCCCACTGGAGTCTCCACAGTCACTCTTGACAGCCCATCAGCATTTGCGTTTTCGGTAGCAGAGCGATAACGGATGGTAAAGTCGAACTTGGTTAGGCGAGCCACCCACCGTTGTTCTAATGCCCCCAATTTAGCATTCTCAAGGTGGGCCTGGGGATTATTGTCTGTTCGAACTTGAATCTTGGTACCTGTCAGGAAGCCTGCAAACTTTTCTGTCATGGCCCACACCAGGGCCAGGAGCTCTAACTGGAAGGAGCTGTAATTGTGAGGGTTTCTTTAACTGTCTCGCAGGGACCTGCTGGCATACCCGATGACTCTCTCATGTCCATCCTGTATCTACAAAAGTACTGCACCGAGTCCATGAAGGCTACCATCTGTGTACAACAGGAACGGTTGATCGAAGTCTGCGTAGGCCAAAATCGGGGCCGAGGTAAGGGCATTCTTTATAGCCTGGAAGGCCTCGTCTTGTCCCTGTGCCCAGGGGATGTGCTGGGTCTTCGGCACTCCAGCGGTCCCCCTCAGCAACTCATTGAGAGGACCTGCCACCTTCGCGAAGTCTTTAACAAACCGGCGGTAGTACCCAGCGAGTCCTAGGAAGGCCTGGAGTTCTCTCACTGTTCAAGGGACTGGCCACTTCTGGATAGCAGCCACTTTTTCTGGCGAGGGTAGAACTCCATCTTGTGACACTATGTGGCCTAGGTACTCGATCTCTGTCTTGAAGAGGTGGCACTTCTTTGGCTTCACCTTGAGGTTATGGGCCCGCTGTCTTCCGAGTACCTGTCCAAGCCGGGCAAGGTGTTCTTCGAATGAGGCTGAAAACACAATGATGTCATCCAGATAGATCAGGGTAGCCTCAAAATTTAAGTCTCCCAAACACTTTTCCATCAACCGTTAAAAGGTGCCTGGAGCATTGGAGAGCCCGAAGGGCATCCGGTAAACTCGAACAGCCCCATAGGGAGGATGAAGGCGGTTTTCTCTCTGTCTCTCTCTGCCATGGCTACTTGCCAGTATCCGCTTACTAGGTCCAGGGTGGAGAAGTACTTGGCTTTCCCCAACGCTGTCAAGGATTCCTCGATGCGGGGCAACGGATACGAGTCTCAAACAGTGCAGGCATTGAGTTTCCTGTAATCTACACAGAACCGGATGGTCCCATCCTTTTTCTTGACGAGCACCGCCAGGGCTGCCCAAGGGCTCTGACTACTCTGCACCACTCCTGAATCCAGCATCTGCCTCAGTAATGTTTTCACCTCTTGATACATCTTGGGCGGGATCTGCCGGTATCGTTCTCGAATTGGACGAGCTTCCCAAGTCGGTATCTCATGCGTGATGGCTTCAGTACAGCCGAAATCTTCGGCGTGACGGGCGAATGCGGCCTGATTTTCCCACAGCAGAGTTTCTATTGCTTGCACAGGCCCAGAGCCTTCACATCCACTTACATTTGATCAAGGATGACCCGTCCACTCCACTCTGGGGATGGCGTTTCTTCGTCCCCACAGCAACTGCTAGGGTCCACCCCACGCCTTCTTTCGGTGATAAAGACATCTCCTTCTGACTTACCACTTCACCCTTATGTAGGTACACCAGGGCCAGATCTGTCACTCGTGGCAAGGTGACCTCCCCGGGGCCCACATTCAAAGCTCTTATGGGGACACGTCCTCGCTGGACCACAGCTATCATACGAGCTATCATGACTTCTTGGTCCACTCCTCCGCCTACCACAGGCTGAACAACCACTTCCAACCCATCAAGGTTGCGGTGAGTCCCCACTGGAAGGTATACTATAGTTTCTCGATCGGGAGGTAGGATTACAGGTTCTTTACCAGGAGCCCTGATGACCCCTACCATCTGATAAGATGGCACACTCTGCTGCGTCCCACAGACGCGGATCACTCGTTGAAGGGCTTCTTGAGTAGGCTTATGTGTAGTAGCCTTCTTCCAATATCCAGGTCCCCGTTTGGTAAGCAAGATCTGATCGAGTTCACGTAGGATATTCATTCCCAGCACTGCAGGCACATCTTCCTTGATAGGCTCAGGGACTAGCAGGATCCCTTTTCTCCCAACTTCTTGCCCACAGATTCAAATATTCATCCACACGACCCCTGTGACCGGGATCGGTTGTTGGTTGGCAGCAAACAATCGGATCAATGTCTCTTTTTCTGGCTTGGCCAGGTCCTGGAAATGCTGCTTGAAGTACGCTTCTAGACTGCACCACCTATGAGACGGACACCTTTCTCCTGCATTCCACTTGGAGCTGTCCTTAGGGACTCTCATCCTATATCTTCCCTTCCTTATTACTACTCCTCCTAAGTGAGGTTTGAGAAAGACCGTATCTGGTCGAAACGTTACCTCGTTGTCCGCTACTACTTGCCATTTTCTTTAAAATTATTTGGTGGTGCCTGTGTACTTGAATAAAATCAAAAAAAATTTTTTCACTAAAATCAAGACTCGAGTGCGGCTGTTTTTCTTATATATCTGAAGTATGCTTCTGGCATCGTTGTCACTTGTGACCCGGTATCTATCAGGCAATCCACTAGAACTTCTTCGAATTCAGCATGTAGGATGGGGCTCCCAGCAATAAAGTGTTTGTTATGATATGTAGCGGCCTCTCTCCTCGCCTCCCCGCAGAATGCCGCACTACTGCGGGGGGTTGGTAGTTTAACGGTGGCTTCCGCTGGCATTGAGTATAGTTCCGACAGTCTCTGGCAAGGTGCCCCCGTCCACCACATTCCCAGCATTGGATGCCTCCTCCTCGCCGGGGGGTACTTCGAGCCTGTCCTCGTGCCTCCGATGCCTGACGGGAGGGGCTTGCTCCCACTGATTCCTTATCGGTCGGGCTCAAAAATGGTTGCATGAGTACAGTAGGTCAGACTGTTGTAGCTCCCCCACTCTTCGCTCCATGTGGGTCAGTTTCTCTTGCACGTTGACAAGGGACCGCTGCAAGTCTTGCACCACCTGGACCAGCACCTCCTGATGGTTTGGGTCCCCTCTGGTATTGGCGCCCTGGACACGCATCTCGCCAGACGCATAGCTCTCTTCTTTACTTCGGGCCACTGTTTCCGCCAGGATTTGACGAAACGTAAGAGCCGGATCTGCCCGGACCCGTTCTGACAGTACTCGCCTCAAGGATGTGCTGTGCAGTCCCAGAATGAATTGATCCCAGAGTATCCGGTCTTTAGAGCCCATGCCGCCATATCCATCCGCCTCCTTTCTCTGCACCTCTGCTAACACTTCTTGCAGTGCTGTTGCATATTGAGAAATTCCTTCTTCTTCCCGCTGCAGCCTAGAGAACAATTTGGCGCGAAGGTGTCCGGCACTAGCAGTCTCGCCGTAGATCTCTTCCAGGAACTTCACTAGCTCCTTCAGGGTACTGCGGGTGAGTTCTGGTTGTAGGCATATGTTTCTACGGGCTTCTCCCTCTAGGGCAGTTAAACGAATGTCCACTTCAAGGTCTGGGCTGATGTTATAAATCTTCAGGGTGCTTTGTAGCCGGGACACCGAGTCGGATAATGGCTTATTCTTGCTGTTAAACTTTGGTAGCACACTAAATATGGTGCCCATAGGGAGTGTCCACCAATGCCCACAGCATCTCCATTAACATTAGCATTCCCGCCATTGCTGTCTGCTGCCTCCATCTTGGTGACAGTACCCTGCTCGCAGTGCCACTTGTAGCGATGGCCAGGGGACCACCACGGTACAGAAAGACTACGGTACACAAGATGAGGTGCAAGCAACAAAGGGTAGATTTATTGGGAGGCAAGGAATGAAGTGGGTGAGGAAGATGCAAACAGGGGTATGCAATGGCAAGAGACACTTTACAAGAGTTATAAACTTTATCTTGTCCGTAAAATAGCACGGTGCTCTAACTATTACAGACTCAAGATATGTCTCACAAGCAAATGTAAACAATAAACAAGTGATGATGCTACTCTACGTATAACCTCCCTGGCCTTTAGTAAGCAGGCCACATGGCTCCCGTGTACTGACTACTGAAGCCTACACTAGGCCCTAACAGGTGCACCATACAGAAATAGACTCACAATGATGTTGGAGAATCAGGTCCAGTCCCGGGGGGCCCCCAGCAGTCTAATATGGTGGTGCGCATGGCTTTCTGTCAGCTCTGTGAAACGTGGTCTTCTCCTTGCTTCTGGATCCTAGGGATGCTCCTGGAAACTGTAAGTCCCTTTCTCAGTATCGTCGTGGCTTCACAACCTAGCACAGAACAGCCACCTTTGCTGTACCCGGAAAAGTCTTGCAAATTTCACAAGTACACTCCGTCCCAGGCTGTAGGACCTTTCTTGTAGAAAACAGCATAAAGTTCTCCCTGTAGCAGCTTCAGCTCACACACACAGTTCAGGCTCAACTCCCCCCCTAATTCTAGGGCAGTTCATCTTCACAGTCTATAGCAGGGGGAAGCAGAACATTCCATCACACCAGACAAGGGGGTGCTGTCTCTTAAAGTGACAGCGTGTTACTGTCCATAACAGCACCACCCTCTTACATATACTGGGGGAATTATTACTAGTACAGGGTCTCACCCCCCCTGCTGTATACTGGGGGGATTATTACTAATACAGGGTCTCACCCCCCCCGCTGTATATTGGGGGGATCATTACTAATACAGGGTCTCACCACCCCCGCTGTATACTGGGGGGATTATTACTAGTACAGGGTCTCACCCCCCCCCGCTGTATACTGGGGGGATTATTACTAGTACAGGGTCTCACCCCCCCCGCTGTATACTGGGGGGATTATTACTAGTACAGGGTCTCACCCCCCACTGTTTATGCAGTGCCACGGAGTCCTGGTCGTTGCAGTCATGTCATTCTTCCATCAGGGGGAGTGATGTTACATCTGATGGCACCAAAGGAGTTCACCCTGCCAGGTATCACAAAACACACAACACACTTCACATTCCAGCCACCAGGGGGAGCAAAGGTTCTATCCACTAGGCCACTCCTCACAGTTAGGTAAAACTGGTAGTTGGAGGGAAAGTTAGGGAGTTCCTGGCTGGAGACCGATAGAGAAAGGTCTCCAGGTCGAGCTGACTGGAGCAAGGCCCAGTCAGATCCAGACTGCAGTCTGAGGAGGACAGAAAGACACGGAGCTGCGCCTTGAACCCTTGTGGCAGCATCCTGGGAAAGGACACGAAGCGAAGTATATTGTGGAGAGTGAGAAACGAGATTACAGCACAAGGAGATAACACCGGGAGGAGTTCTGCCTTAAGATCGGCAACATCCTTCTGAGGCACGTAGCCGGTGGCCAGAACACCGAGGGAGTAATTAGCTCTTCGCATTACTTTGAAACACGGCAGGATAGTTAATTCCAAGTTGGCTGCCCAACCTTTACACCTATGAAGACAACGGAGGCAAATTGTGGGAGAGGGGCATCACTAGGGTCCCTATAAAATAGCTCCAGGCCTACCCCGTCATACTGTTCGTCCTAGCCATACCATCTGGGGGACGGAGAGAGGACATCAGAAACATCTACGAAAGTTGTGAGGACTATCCCGTGGTGCTCAGCAGGGAAGTACTACAACACACAGGCGCTAGTAGGAAGGCTACTGATTTCCACCTGCACAGGGGAGCTCTGGATGTGCCTTTGGACCGGCCGGACTCAGCCTGCCCTGTGAACGGTACTCTCAACTGTGGACGCTGAAGTCTTCAGTAAAAGGTAAAGAGACTGCAATCTTGTGTCCTCGTTATTACCGTGCCTTCACCATCACCATCTACACATTTGGCAAGCCCTGGGGACATACTTCACCTGTGGGAAGGTATACTATCTAGCTGCTATAACATCACCCCAGTGGATCCCTCAGAAGCGATGGTCACCTTGACTGAATACCACAGGTGCCGTCACGAACACCGTACAAACTACACCTTTCATTGGACGCCCCTCAGAAGGGCCACCGTGACATCTTCATCCCCAGAACCGAGACAGAGGGACCCGGTACCGAGTACCCCATTGCCCTTACGCGTGGGTGCGATCCATATACTGGGGGGGATTATTACTAGTACAGGGTCTCACCCCCCCCCCACTGTATACTGGGGGGATTATTACTAGTACAGGGTCTTACGACCCCGCTGTATACTGGGGGGATTATTGGTAGTACACGGTCTCTCGCCCCCGCTGTATACTGGGGGGATTATTACTAATACAGGGTCTCACCCCCCGCTGTATATTGGGGGGATTATTACTAGGGTTGAGCGAAACGGATCGTTAATTTTCAAAAGTCGCTGACTTTTGGCACAGTCGGGTTTCGCGAAACCCGACCCGACCCCTGTGTGGGGTCGGCCATGCGCCAAAGTCGCGTTTCAATGACGCTAAAAGCGCCATTTCTCAGCCAATGAAGGTGGACGCAGAGTGTGGGCAGCGTGATGACATAGGTCCTGGTCCCCACCATCTTAGAGAAGGGCATTGCAGTGATTGGCTTGCTGTCTGCGGCGTCACAGGGGCTATAAAGAGGCGTTCCCACCATCCGCCATCTTACTGCTGCTGATCTGAGCATAGGGAGAGGTTGCTGCCGCTTCGTCAGAAGCAGGGATAGCGTTAAGCAGGGTCCATTAACCACCAAACCGCTTGTGCTGTAGCGATTTCCACTGTCCAACACCACCTTTTGTTTGCAGGGACAATGGAAGCTACATTTTTTTTTCCTCAGCGCTGTTGCTCATTGGGCTGCCCTAGAAGGCTCCCTGATAGCTGCATTGCTGTGTGTACGCCGCTGTGCAAACCAACTGCTTTTTTCAAAGCACAAATCCTGTTGTTCCTTCCTTTCTCCACAGCTATCTTTTTTGTTTGTCCACACTTTTTATTTAATTTGTGCAGCAGTCCACTCCTTATTGCTGCCTGCCATACCTGGCTGAGATTACTGCAGGGAGATAGTAATTGTAGGACAGTCCCTTTTTTATTTTTTATTTTTTTTTAATTCTCCCTAAAAAAAAAGTTGTGGGAGATTAAGATTGGCATTTCTGCTAGAGTGCCATCCCTGTGTGTGCCATCTCTCTCAAACAGTGGGCCATAGAAAGCCTTTTTTTTATTTTTTTTTATTGGGTTTATAAATTCTCCCTGACCCAAAAAAACAGTGGGAGATTAATATTGGCCTTTGTGCTTGTGTGCCAGTCCTGAGTGTGCCATCTCTCTCAAATAGTGGGCCATAGAAAGCCTTTTTTTTTTAAAATTTGGTTTCTAAATTCTCCCTGAAAAAATAAAAAAACAGTGGGAGATTAATATTGGCCTTTGTGCTTGTATGCCAGTCCTGAGTGTGCCATCTCTCTCAAATAGTGGGCCATAGAAAGCCTAGTGGTTTTTTTTTTTAAATTTGGTTTCTAAATTCTCCCTGAAAAAATAAAAAAAAACAGTGTGTTAGGTCTCGAGTTCCCGCTTCTGCACAGGGGGAATCTCGAGCCATCTCCGCTGCGGTCTCCCATTCTTATCCAGCCACAGTGGAGTCTGCTCAGCAGGGACGTCGGTCCCAGCGTCTTGCTCAGTCTCACTCTGTACAGAGAGTTACTGCTGCTTCTTCAGCTTCTGCCATTAAAGCCAGTGCTGGTCAGCAGCGAGCGGACTTCTCTGGGACTAAGTCCTTGTCTGCACACACTGAGCATGCCCAGGGCAAGATCTCCCGTTGGAGATCGAGGGTCATGTGCTCAGGCTCTGCAGCACATTCCATTGGTCCTCTTGGCAGGTCTTGGAAGGGCAAAGTTTCTGTGGCCACTTCCTGTGCTGCAACTATATAAACTGTGCATGACCGCACGGCCATGCGCTAGTGTACATTTGCATACGTGTGTTTGTTGTGAGTGCAAGTCGTCCTTGGATACCCCTTCCCTATTGAATGTCTGTTCGCGGAAGGTGTATGGTTGCTATCTAGCGCCCGACTTATCCTACAGCACGAATCACACATTACAGCGTCCAGTTGCTGTGACCGCCATTACGGTGCCGTGCACTTCCTCTGTGCTTTCCTTACCCAAGCCTGGGTGGTTAGTGGCGTTCGTCAGTGCGGCACCGCATGCACTCTTGTGCCTTAATATTGTTATTTAGCTTCCTTACACACCCAGTTGCGGTGTTGTGCCAGCAAGGGTCTAATCGGACTTCAATCCTAGTTGGGGTTGAGTTCGCTGACTACTTGCTCGCGCTCTATGTGCGGTACCGCGATCCTGTGACGCAACAGGATCGCTTCCTTCACGCTGGGTGAAGTTTAACCCACGTGTGTATACTTATGAGTACCGCCATATAGTCCGTCATTACTTGGCAGCAGGTTCCATCTCTGCACGGTGGACCCCGGGCTGCGAACGCACCATACTCTGTCTTATTATTTGGTGCGTTCCGCTAGCCCTAACATTACACTAGCGCCAGGGTCTGGCTAGTAATGACGGACAAACAGCAATCCTTGCGGTATATCCAGCAGCTGGAGGGTAGGTTGGCGGCTCTTGAGAGCGCAACCTCAGCTGTGGATGTTACCGCAGTTGCTGTACAGGCTGCTAGCGTGGCTGCAGCAACCCTGTCCATTGCCACCCCTGCTCCGACATTTTCTCGCCTCCCGCTGCCAGAAAAAATTTCTGGTGATAGCAAATTTTGTAGGGGATTTGTGAGTCAGTGCTCTATTCAGCTCGAGCTCCTGGCTGCACGTTTTCCCACAGAGCGGGCTAAGGTGGGATTTATAGTGTCTCTCTTGTCGGACAGGGCGTTGGAATGGGCTACGCCGCTGTGGGAGCGTGGCGATCATGTAGTGCAGAGTGCTCCGCTGTTTCTGAGCACTCTGAAACAGGTCTTTTTAGGACCTCAAGTCACCCATGATACTGTGCTCCAACTGCTGGCATTAACTCAGGGTGAGTCCTTGGTCAGTCATTTTGCCGTCCAATTCCGCACTTTAGCTTCTGAGCTGGATTGGTCGGATAAAGCTCTTATCCCCATATTTTGGAGGGGCCTGGCTGACCACGTTAAGGACGCTCTGGCCACTAGGGAGATTCCTGCCACACTGGAGGAGTTAATAACTGTCTCCACTCGAATTGACCTCCGTTTTAACGAGCGGAGGTTAGAGCGAGCCCAGTGTAGACAGAGATTTCGGCTGGCTCCTACCTTCGCCAAACCTCTGGAATCTCCGGTCCTGGTTCCTGAGTCACATGAGGCCAGGGAAGTGTCACAAGCGGGATCTAAGTCCCGGACCGCTTGTGCACTCAAGGTCTGTCATGTTTGCCAGCAGTCAGGACATCTAGCCACCAGATGTTCTCAGCGGTCGAGGAAACGTCAGCGTCTAGTGGTAGTAGGTGGAGGTACACTAGACACGGCGACGTTTGCCTCTAAATTGTCCTTTAAGGGGACAATTACTATAGGCTCATTCTCCCACTCGGTAGAGCTCTGCGTGGATTCTGGGGCGGAGGGCAATTTTATGTCCTCTGCCTTCGCCCAACTTCACGCAATACCCCTGGTTATGCTAGCTCAACCAGTAACGGTACGAGTGGTGAATGGGTCGACACTGCCCTCACAGATAACACACCAGACCATCCCTTTTACTCTGTCCATGTCGCCATCTCATCAGGAGATTATATCTCTGCTCGTCATTCCTGAGGGAATTGATGAGGTCCTGTTGGGAATACCTTGGCTACGGTACCACTCTCCTCATATCGAGTGGTCCTCTGGCAGAATCCTGGGATGGGGCGAATCTTGTGGGGGTAGGTGTCAGAGGGAGTGCGTTCAGGTTGCTACTACAGAGGTACCCGCAGATCTTTCCTCTCTCCCCAAGCAGTATTGGTCTTATGCAGACGTGTTCTCCAAAAAGGCGGCGGAGATCCTTCCGCCCCATCGCCCCTATGACTGTCCTATTGATCTCTTGCCTGGTGCTGAGCCTCCCCGGGGTCGAGTCTATCCGCTATCTCTCCCGGAGACGGAGGCAATGTCACAGTACATCCAGGAAAATCTGGCAAGAGGATTCATTAGGAAGTCAGTGTCACCTGCTGGGGCAGGGTTCTTCTTTGTGCAGAAGAAGAATGGGGAATTGCGTCCATGCATAGACTACAGGGGTCTTAACGCCATCACCGTTAAAAATAAGTATCCTTTGCCCTTGATATCTGAGCTCTTCGATAGGCTTTGGGGAGCAAGGGTATTTACTAAACTAGATCTGCGGGGTACTTACAACCTGATTCGCATCCGTGAGGGGGACGAATGGAAGACGGCTTTTAACACCAGGGATGGGCACTATGAATATCTGGTGATGCCCTTCGGGCTCTGTAATGCCCCAGCCGTTTTCCAAGACTTTGTGAACGATATCTTCCGGGATATGGTTTCCACCTCGGTCGTAGTCTATCTGGATCATATTCTCATCTACTCTCCAGATATTGACTCCCACCGGAGAGATGTTTGCAAAGTCTTCGACCTCCTACGGGCAAACTCCCTCTATGCCAAGTTGAGAAGTGTATGTTTGAGCAGGAGTCCTTACCTTTCCTAGGCTACATCATCTCTGCCCAGGGATTGGCTATGGATCCTGCCAAACTACAGGCTGTGATGGACTGGCAGGAACCCCATTCTCTTAAAGCGGTGCAGCGCTTTATGGGGTTCATTAATTATTATCGCCAGTTCATTCCCCACTTCTCAACTTTGGTAGCTCCCTTGGTTGCCCTCACCAAGAAGGGGGCGAATCCCAAATTGTGGTCTGAGGAGGTCTCCAAGGCCTTTAACTCCATAAAGTCACACTTCGCTAGCGCTCCCATCCTACATCGCCCCGATGTTGATAAGCCATTTATCATGGAGGTGGATGCCTCTTCTGTTGGTGCTGGAGCAGTCCTCTTCCAAGAGGATGCTCAAGGTCGGAAGCATCCTTGCTTCTTTTTCTCCAAGACCTTCTCACCAGCAGAGAGGAATTATTCCATCGGGGACAGGGAGTTGCTAGCCATGAAGTTGGCTTTCTCGGAGTGGAGACATCTCTTGGAGGGAGCACGTTTTCCCTTCCAAGTCTTCACAGACCATAAAAATTTGGTGTACCTGCAGACAGCCCAGCGGTTGAATTCTCGCCAGGCCAGATGGTCCTTATTCTTCTCCCGGTTTCATTTCACCCTCCATTTTCTTTCTGGGGAGAAGAACATTCGGGCCGACGCTCTCTCTCGCTCCATTGTGTCATCTGCGGAGGAGGAGGAGGAGCCTCGGCTTATTGTCCCCACCGAGAGCTTGAGAACTGTGGCCCCGGTTTCGCTAGAGTCTGTGCCTCCGGGCAAGACTTTTGTACCATCCAGTTTTGCGACCGGAGGTTCTCTCTTGGGCACACTCGTCCAGGGTGGGTGGACATTTTGGTACCAAAAGGACATCTGAGTTACTGGCGAGGACATACTGGTGGCCGCATATGGCTCGTGATGTCGCAGAGTATGTTCGAGCGTGTGTCTCTTGCGCCAAGAACAAGACTTCTCGGCAACGGCCAGCTGGATTGCTTTATCTTCTGCCGGTGGCGGACAGGCCCTGGGAGATGGTCGGGATGGACTTTGTGGTGGGCTTACCCAAGTCTCGTAACTGCACCATTATCTGGGTGATCACCGACCATTTTTCCAAAATGGTGCACTTGGTGCCTCTTCCACGGCTACCTTCTGCACGGGCGTTGGCTGTCTTGTTCGTCAAGCATATCTTTCGCCTACACGGTATGCCAGACAAAATTGTTAGTGACCGGGGTCCCCAGTTTGCGTCTCGATTCTGGAGAGAGCTTTGTCGTCTGCTCAGTATTGAGTTGAATCTCTCTTCGGCATATCATCCAGAGACGAATGGGTTGGTAGAGAGGGCCAACCAGACCTTGGTCACATATTTACGACATTTTGTTTCTGCCAGGCAGGATGACTGGGCATCCTTGCTACCGTGGGCAGAGTTTGCACTTAACAATGCCGTAGCCGACTCCACCGGTCAGACTCCATTCCTCCTAAATTACGGCCAGCATCCGCGTGTTCCTGTGCCCATGCCTGTATCTTCTGCTGACTCCAGGGTGGCAGACTGGGCTGTGGAGGCACGGGACATTTGGGACCGCACGCAGGATGCCATTCGGGCCTCCAAGGAGAGAATGAGGTCCTCCGCCGATGTTCATCGGCGCCCCGCTCCGACCTTTGCTCCTGGCGACTTGGTGTGGCTCTCCGCCCGTAACATCAGGCTGCGAGTTGAGTCCACTAAGTTTGCTCCTCGCTACTTGGGTCCCTTCAAGGTTCTCGAACGGGTTAATCCTGTGGTCTACCGTTTGGCTCTTCCTCCACGCTTGGGTATCACCGACACCTTTCATGTGTCCCTCTTGAAACCCGTATACACGTCCCGGTTTTCCGAGTCATCTGCCGGGACATCGGGTTCGTCTACGGACGATTACGAGGTGAACGCTATTTTGGGGTGCAAGGTGGTACGCGGCAAAAAGTTCTATCTGGTGGATTGGAAGGGTTATGGCACAGAGGACAGGTCATGGGAGCCTGCTGAAAACATTGGGGCCCCACAGCTCATTGCTGCCTTCGAGCGTAGCGAGGCCCAAGGAGGGGGGGGGCCCTAGGAGGGGGGTAATGTTAGGTCTCGAGTTCCCGCTTCTGCACAGGGGGAATCTTGAGGCATCTCCGCTGCGGTCTCCAATTCTTATCCAGCCGCAGTGGAGTCTGCTCAGCAGGGACGTCGGTCCCAGCGTCTTGCTCAGTCTCACTCTGTACAGAGAGTTACTGCTGCTTCTTCAGCTTCTGCCATTAAAGCCAGTGCTGGTCAGCAGCGAGCGGACTTCTCTGGGACTAAGTCCTTGTCTGCACACACTGAGCATGCCCAGGGCAAGATCTCCCGTTGGAGATCGAGGGTCATGTGCTCAGGCTCTGCAGCACATTCCATTGGTCCTCTTGGCAGGTCTTGGAAGGGAAAAGTTTCTGTGGCCACTTCCTGTGCTGCAACTATATAAACTGCGCATGACCGCACGGCCATGCGCTAGTATCGTCTTTTGCTATATGCTTTGCGCCAATGTGGTCATGTGTTTGTATGTGTTCAGGGACCCGGCTGAAATAAGCCCCTAGAATGCTGGCACCTCCGGCGAGGAGATTGTGTATAAGTGTGTTCAGGGACCTGGCTGAAATAAGCCCCTAGAATGCTGGCTCCTCCGGTGAGGAGATTGTGTATGCATGCATGACCACTCACTGCTCACATCTGGGTAGTTGGCCTGTGCCTCTGTGAAAGTCTAACAGGGCACAGAGCTCACCTCTCGCGGTTACTCTGTGAAGCTAACAGAGTTGGTATATACCGCCATATAGAGCCGCCATTATTTAGCAGCAGGTACTTTCCTGCACGGTGGATCCCGGGTTGCGAACGCACCAATTCCTTTTAATAAACAATATATTTGGTGCGTTCCGCCAACCCTAACACAGTGGGAGATTAATATTGGCCTTTGTGCTTGTGTGCCAGTCCTGAGTGTGCCATCTCTCTCAAATAGTGGGCCATAGAAAGCCTTTTTTTTTTTTATTTGGTTTCTAAATTCTCCCTGAAAAAATAAAAAAAATAGTGGGAGATTAATATTGTCCTTTGTGCTTGTGTGCCAGTCCTGAGTGTGCCATCTCTCTCAAATATTGGGCCATAGAAAGCCAATTGTTTTTTTTTTTTTTGGCTTCTAAATTTTCCCTGAGAAAAAAAAAAAAAAAGTGGGAGATTAAGATTGGCCTTTGTGCTTGTGTGCCAGTCCTGAGTGTGCCATCTCTCTCAAATAGTGGGCCATAGAAAGCCTTTTTTTTTAAATTTGGTTTCTAAATTCTCCCTGAAAAAATAAAAAAACAGTGGGAGATTAATATTGGCCTTTCTGCTTGTGTGCCAGTCCTGAGTGTGCCATCTCTCTCAAATAGTGGGCCATAGAAAGCCTTTTTTTTTTAAATTTGGTTTCTAAATTCTCCCTGAAAAAATAAAAAAAACAGTGGGAGATTAATATTGGCCTTTCTGCTTGTGTGCCAGTCCTGAGTGTGCCATCTCTCTCAAATAGTGGGCCATAGAAAGCCTTTTTTTTTTTAAATTTGGTTTCTAAATTCTCCCTGAAAAAATTAAAAAAACAGTGGGAGATTAATATTGGCCTTTCTGCTTGTGTGCCAGTCCTGAGTGTGCCATCTCTCTCAAATAGTGGGCCATAGAAAGCCTTTTTTTTTAAAATTTGGTTTCTAAATTCTCCCTGAAAAAATAAAAAAAACAGTGGGAGATTAATATTGGCCTTTCTGCTTGTGTGCCAGTCCTGAGTGTGCCATCTCTCTCAAATAGTGGGCCATAGAAAGCCTTTTTTTTTAAATTTGGTTTCTAAATTCTCCCTGAAAAAATAAAAAAAACAGTGGGAGATTAATATTGGCCTTTCTGCTTGTGTGCCAGTCCTGAGTGTGCCATCTCTCTCAAATAGTGGGCCATAGAAAGCCTTTTTTTTTAAATTTGGTTTCTAAATTCTCCCTGAAAAAATAAAAAAAACAGTGGGAGATTAATATTGGCCTTTGTGCTTGTGTGCCAGTCCTGAGTGTGCCATCTCTCTCAAATAGTGGGCCATAGAAAGCCTTTTTTTAAAATTTGGTTTCTAAATTCTCCCTGAAAAAAGAAAAAAACAGTGGGAGATTAATATTGGCCTTTGTGCTTGTGTGCCAGTCCTGAGTGTGCCATCTCTCTCAAATAGTGGGCCATAGAAAGCCTAGTGTTTTTTTTTTTAAATTTGGTTTCTAAATTCTCCCTGAAAAAATAAAAAAAACAGTGGGAGATTAATATTGGCCTTTCTGCTTGTGTGCCAGTCCTGACTGTGCCATCTCTCTCAAATAGTGGGCCATAGAAAGTCTTTTTTTTTTTAAATTTGGTTTCTAAATTCTCCCTGAAAAAATAAAAAAACAGTGGGAGATTAATATTGGCCTTTGTGCTTGTGTGCCAGTCCTGAGTTTGCCATCTCTCTCAAATAGTGGGCCATAGAAAGCCTTTTTTTTAAAATTTGGTTTCTAAATTCTCCCTGAAAAAATAAAAAAAAACAGTGGGAGATTAATATTGGCATTTGTGCTTGTGTGCCAGTCCTGAGTGTGCCATCTCTCTCAAATAGTGGGCCATAGAAAGCCTTTTATTTTTTTTATTTTTTTTATTTGGTTTCTAAATTCTCCCTGAAAAAATAAAAAAAACAGTGGGAGATTAATATTGGCCTTTGTGCTTGTGTGCCAGTCCTGAGTGTGCCATCTCTCTCAAATAGTGGGCCATAGAAAGCCTTTTTTTTAAATTTGGTTTCTAAATTCTCCCTGAAAAAATAAAAAAAACAGTGGGAGATTAATATTGGCCTTTGTGCTTGTGTGCCAGTCCTGAGTTTGCCATCTCTCTCAAATAGTGGGCCATAGAAAGCCTAATGTTTTTTTTAAATTTGGTTTCTAAATTCTCCCTGAAAAAATAAAAAAAACAGTGGGAGATTAATATTGGCCTTTCTGCTTGTGTGCCAGTCCTGAGTGTGCCATCTCTCTCAAATAGTGGGCCATAGAAAGCCTTTTTTTTTAATTTGGTTTCTAAATTCTCCCTGAAAAAAGAAAAAACAGTGGGAGATTAATATTGGCCTTTGTGCTTGTGTGCCAGTCCTGAGTGTGCCATCTCTCTCAAATAGTGGGCCATAGAAAGCCTAGAGATTTTTTTTAAAATTTGGTTTCTAAATTCTCCCTGAAAAAATAAAGAAAACAGTAGGAGATTAATATTGGCCTTTGTGCTTGTGTGCCAGTCCTGAGTGTGCCATCTCTCTCAAATAGTGGGCCATAGAAAGCCTAGTGTTTTTTTTTTAAATTTGGTTTCTGAATTCTCCCTGAAAAAAAAAAAAACAGTGGGAGATTAATATTGGCCTTTGTGCTTGTGTGCCAGTCCTGAGTGTGCCATCTCTCTCAAATAGTGGGCCATAGAAAGCTTTTTTTTTTTTTTTAAATTTGGTTTCTAAATTCTCCCTGAAAAAATAAAAAAACAGTGGGAGATTAATATTGGCCTTTGTGCTTGTGTGCCAGTCCTGAGTGTGCCATGTCTCTCAAATAGTGGGCCATAGAAAGCCTTTTTTTAAAATTTGGTTTCTAAATTCTCCCTGAAAATATAAAAAAAATAGTGGGAGATTAATATTGGCCTTTGTGTGTTAGGAGTCGAGTTTCCTCTGCTGCACAGGGGGAATCTCGATCCGTCTCCGCTGCGGTCTCCCATTCTCCTCCAGCCGCAGTGGAGCCTGCTCAGCAGGGACATCGATCCCAGCGTCTCGCTCAGTCTGACTCTGTGAGAAGAGTTACTGCTGCTTCTCCAGCTTCTGCCTGTAAAGCCTATACTGGTCAGCAGCGAGTGGACTTCTCTGGCACTAAGTCCTTGTCTGCGCACACTGAGCATGCCCAGGGCAAGATCTCCCGTTGGAGATCGAGGGTCATGTGCTCAGACTCTGCAGCGCATTCTATTGGTCCTCTTGGCAGGTCTTGGAAGGGCAAAGTTTCTGTGGCCGCTTCCTGTCCTGCAACTATATAAACTGCGCATGACCGCACGGCCATTGAATACGTGTGTTTGTTGTGAGTGCAAGTCGTTCATTAAATACCCCTACCCTATTGTATGACTGTTCGCGTATGGTGTATGGCTGCTATCTAGCGCCCGACTAATCACTCAACGTGTCACACACGTATCAGCGTCTATTGCTGTGACCGCCAGTGCGGTGCCACGCGCCAGTGTGCGCTTCCTGACCCACGTCTGGGTGCTTAGTGGTACCTGCCAGCACGGCACAGTTCGCACTTCGGTGCTATAATTATATATTTCCTTACACACCCAGTAGTGGTGTAGTGCCAGCAAGGGTCTAATCGGACTACAATCCCTGTTGGGGTTAAGTTTGCTGACCACTTGCTCGCGCTCTATGTGCGGTACCGCGGTCCTGTGACGTAACAGGTTCGCTTTCTTCACGCTGGGTGAGGTTTAACCCACGCGTGTATACTTTTGGATACCGCCATATAGTCTGTCATTTCCTAGCAGCAGGTTTCACCTGCACGGTGGACCCCGGACTGCGAACGCATCTATATCATCTCTCTTGGTGCGTTCCGCCAGTCCTAACATTACACTAGCGCCAGGGTCTGGCTAGTGATGACAGACAAACAGCAATCTCTGCGGTATATCCAGCAGCTGGAGGGTAGGTTGGCGGCTCTCGAGAGCGCGACTTCAGCTGTGGATGTTACTGCAGTAGCTGTACAGGCTGCCAGCGTGGCTGCAGCTACTATGTCCATTGCCACCCCTGTTCCGACATTATCTCGCCTCCCGCTGCCAGAAAAATTTTCTGGTGATAGCAAGTTTTGTAGGGGATTTGTGAGTCAGTGCTCTATTCACCTCGAGCTCCTGGCTGCACGTTTTCCCACAGAGCGGGCTAAGGTGGGATTTATTCTGTCTCTATTGTCGGACAGGGCGTTGGAATGGGCTACGCCGCTGTGGGAGCGTGGCGATCATGTGGTGCAGAGTGCTCCGCTGTTTCTGAGCGCTCTGAAACAGGTCTTTTTAGGACCTCAAGTCACCCATGATACTGCGCTCCAATTGCTGGCATTAACTCAGGGTGAGTCCTTGGTCAGTCATTTTGCCGTCCAATTCCGCACCTTAGCATCTGAGCTGGATTGGTCGGATAAAGCTCTTATCCCCATATTTTGGAGGGGCTTGGCTGACCACGTAAAGGACGCTCTGGCCACTAGGGAGATTCCTGCCACACTGGAGGAGTTAATAACTGTCTCCACTCGAATTGACCTCCGTTTTAACGAGCGGAGGTTAGAGCGAGCCCAGTGTAGGCAGAGGTTTCGGCTGGCTCCTACTTTCGCCAAACCTCTGGAATCTCCGGTCCTGGTTCCTGAGCCACATGAGGCCAGGGAAGTGTCTCAAGCAGGATCTAAGTCCCGGACCGCTTGTGCACTCAGGGTCTGTCATGTTTGCCAGCAGTCAGGACATCTAGCCACCAGATGTCCTCAGCGGTCGAGGAAACGTCAGCGTCTAGTGGTAGTGGGTGGAGGTACACTAGACACGGCGACGTTTGCCTCTAAGTTGTCCTTTAAGGGGACAATTACTATTGGCTCATTCTCCCACTCGGTAGAGCTCTGCGTGGATTCTGGGGCGGAGGGCAATTTTATGTCTTCTGCCTTCGCCCAACGTCACGCAATACCCCTGGTAATGCTTGCTCAACCAGTAACGGTGCGAGTGGTGAATGGGTCGACATTGCCCTCACAGATAACACACCAGACCATCCCTTTTACTCTGTCCATGTCGCCATCTCATCAGGAGATAATTTCTCTGCTCGTCATTCCGGAAGGAATTGATGAGGTCCTGTTGGGAATACCTTGGCTACGGTACCACTCTCCTCATATCGAGTGGTCCTCAGGCAGAATTCTGGGTTGGGGTGAATCTTGTGGGGGTAGGTGTCAGAGGGAGTGCGTTCAGGTTGCTACTACTGAGGTACCCGCAGATCTGTCCTCTCTCCCCAAGCAGTATTGGTCTTATGCAGACGTGTTCTCCAAAAAGGCGGCGGAGGTCCTTCCGCCTCATCGCCCCTATGACTGTCCTATTGATCTCTTGCCTGGTGCTGAGCCTCCCCGGGGTCGAGTTTATCCGCTATCTCTCCCGGAGACGGAGGCAATGTCACAGTACATCCAGGAAAATCTGGCAAGAGGATTCATTAGGAAGTCAGTGTCACCTGCTGGGGCAGGGTTCTTCTTCGTGCAGAAGAAGAATGGAGAATTTCGCCCATGCATAGACTACAGGGGTCTTAACGCCATCACGGTTAAGAATAAGTATCCTTTGCCCTTGATATCTGAGTTATTCGATAGACTTCGGGGAGCAAGGGTATTTACTAAATTAGATCTGCGGGGTGCTTACAACCTGATTCGCATCCGTGAGGGGGACGAATGGAAGACGGCCTCTAATACCAGGGATGGGCACTATGAATATCTGGTGATGCCCTTCGGGCTCTGTAATGCCCCAGCCGTTTTCCAAGACTTTGTGAACGATATCTTCCGGGATATGCTTTCCACCTCGGTCGTAGTCTATCTGGATGATATTCTCATCTACTCTCCAGATATTGACTCCCACCGGAGAGATGTTTGCAAAGTCTTCGACCTCCTACGGGCAAACTCCCTCTATGCCAAGTTGGAGAAGTGTATGTTTGAGCAGGAGTCTTTACCTTTCCTGGGCTACATCATCTCGGCCCAGGGATTGGCTATGGATCCTGCCAAACTACAGGCAGTGATGGACTGGCAGGAACCCCATTCTCTGAAAGCGGTGCAGCGCTTTATGGGGTTCATAAATTACTATCGTCAGTTCATCCCCCACTTCTCAACCCTGGTAGCTCCCTTGGTATCCCTCACCAAGAAGGGAGCGAATCCTAAATTGTGGTCCGAAGAGGTCTCCAAGGCCTTCACTTCTATTAAGTCCCACTTTGCTAGCGCTCCCATCTTACATCGTCCTGATGTGGATAAGCCATTCCTAATGGAGGTGGATGCCTCATCCGTTGGTGCAGGAGCAGTCCTCTATCAAAAGGATGCTCAAGGTCGGAAGCACCCATGCTTCTTCTTCTCAAAGACCTTCTCACCAGCGGAGAGAAATTACTCCATCGGGGATAGGGAGCTGCTGGCAATGAAGTTGGCCTTTTCGGAATGGAGACATCTCTTGGAGGGTGCTCAGTTCCCATTCCAAGTCTTCACAGACCACAAGAATTTGGTCTATTTACAGACAGCCCAGCGGCTGAATTCTCGTCAGGCCAGATGGTCCTTGTTTTTCTCCCGGTTCCACTTCACTCTACATTATCTCGCCGGGGAGAAGAACATTCGTGCTGACGCTCTCTCTCGCTCCCTGGTGTCAACTGTGGAGGAGGAGGACGAGCCTCGGCTCATTGTCCCTTCAGAGAGTCTGAGAACCGTAGCTCCGGTTTCGCTTGAGTCTGTGCCTCCGGGCAAGACTTTTGTTCCCATCAATTTGCGTCCGGAGGTTCTCTCGTGGGCTCATTCGTCCAGAGTGGGTGGACACTTTGGGGCAAAGAGGACATCTGAGTTGTTGGCGAGAATGTATTGGTGGCCACATATGGTTCGTGACGTAGGAGACTACGTTTGGGCATGTGTCTCTTGTGCCAAAAATAAGTCTCTCCGTCAACGGCCAGCTGGGTTGTTATACCCTCTGCCTGTGGCAGACAGGCCCTGGGAGATGGTCGGGATGGACTTTGTGGTGGGTTTGCCCAAGTCACGTGGCTGTACTGTCATTTGGGTTATCACCGACCATTTTTCTAAAATGGTGCATTTGGTGCCGCTTCCTCGGCTACCTTCTGCACGGGCCTTGGCAGCATTGTTTGTTAAACACATCTTCCGTCTTCACGGTATGCCTGACAAAATTGTCAGTGACCGGGGTCCCCAATTTGCGTCTCGGTTCTGGAGAGAGCTTTGTCGCCTTCTCAGTATCGAGTTGAATCTCTCTTCGGCATATCATCCCGAGACGAATGGGTTGGTGGAGAGAGCCAACCAGACCTTGGTCACATATCTGCCACATTTTGTCTCTGCTAAGCAAGATGACTGGGCATCTTTGCTACCGTGGGCGGAGTTTGCTCTTAACAATGCTGTAGCTGACTCCACTGGACAGACTCCTTTCCTCCTTAACTATGGTCAGCATCCGCGGGTACCTGTGCCCATGCCCGTGTCTTCCGCCGATTCCAGGGTGGCAGACTGGGCTGTGGAGGCACGGGACATTTGGGATCGCACTCAGGATGCCATTCGGGCTTCCAAGGAGAGAATGAGGTCCTCCGCCGATGTTCATCGGCGCCCCGCTCCGACCTTTGCTCCTGGCGACTTGGTGTGGCTCTCCGCCCGTAACATCAGGCTGCGAGTTGAGTCCACTAAGTTTGCGCCTCGCTATTTGGGTCCCTTCAAGGTTCTCGAACAGGTTAATCCTGTGGTCTACCGCCTGGCTCTTCCTCCACGCTTGGGTATCACCGACACCTTTCATGTGTCCCTCTTGAAACCCGTATACATGTCCCGGTTTTCCGAGTCATCTGCCGGGACATCGGGTTCGTCTACGGAAGATTACGAGGTGAACGCTATTTTGGGGTGTAAGGTGGTACGCGGCAAAAAGTTCTATCTGGTGGATTGGAAGGGTTATGGTCCAGAGAACAGGTCATGGGAGCCTGCTGAAAACATTCGGGCCCCACAGCTCATTGCTGCCTTCGAACGTAGCGAGGCCCAAGGAGGGGGGGGCCCTAGGAGGGGGGGTAATGTTAGGAGTCGAGTTTCCTCTGCTGCACAGGGGGAATCTCGATCCGTCTCCGCTGCGGTCTCCCATTCTCCTCCAGCCACAGTGGAGCCTGCTCAGCAGGGACGTCGATCCCAGCGTCTCGCTCAGTCTGACTCTGTGAGAAGAGTTACTGCTGCTTCTCCAGCTTCTGCCTGTAAAGCCTATACTGGTCAGCAGCGAGTGGACTTCTCTGGCACTAAGTCCTTGTCTGCGCACACTGAGCATGCCCAGGGCAAGATCTCCCGTTGGAGATCGAGGGTCATGTGCTCAGACTCTGCAGTGCATTCTATTGGTCCTCTTGGCAGGTCTTGGAAGGGCAAAGTTTCTGTGGCCGCTTCCTGTCCTGCAACTATATAAACTGCGCATGACCGCACGGCCATGCGCTAGTGTACAATTGAATACGTGTGTTTGTTGTGAGTGCAAGTCGTTCATTAAATACCCCTACCCTATTGTATGACTGTTCGCGTATGGTGTATGGCTGCTATCTAGCGCCCGACTAATCACTCAACGTGTCACACACGTATCAGCGTCTATTACTGTGACCGCCAGTGCGGTGCCACGCGCCAGTGTGCGCTACCTGACCCACGTCTGGGTGCTTAGTGGTACCTGCCAGTGGTACCTGCCAGCACGGCACAGTTCGCACTTCGGTGCTATAATTATATATTTCCTTACACACCCAGTAGTGGTGTAGTGCCAGCAAGGGTCTAATCGGACTACAATCCCTGTTGGGGTTAAGTTCGCTGACCACTTGCTCGCGCTCTATGTGCGGTACCGCGGTCCTGTGACGCAACAGGTTCGCTTTCTTCACGCTGGGTGAGGTTTAACCCACGCGTGTATACTTTTGGATACCGCCATATAGTCTGTCATTTCCTAGCAGCAGGTTTCACCTGCACGGTGGACCCCGGACTGCGAACGCATCTATATCATCTCTCTTGGTGCGTTCCGCCAGTCCTAACATTGTGCTTGTGTGCCAGTCCTGAGTGTGCCATCTCTCTCAAATATTGGGCCATAGAAAGCCAATTGTTTTCTTTCTTTTTTTTTGGCTTCTAAATTCTCCCTGAGAAAAAAAAAACAGTGTGAGATTAAGATTGGCCTTTGTGCTTGTGTGCCAGACCTGAGTGTGCCATCTCTCTCAAATAGTGGGCCATAGAAAGCCTAGTGTTTTTTTTTTAAATTTGGTTTCTAAATTCTCCCTGAAAAAAAATAAAAAAAACAGTGGGAGATTAATATTGGCCTTTGTGCTTGTGTGCCAGTCCTGAGTGTGCCATCTCTCTCAAATAGTGGGCCATAGAAAGCCTTTTTTTTAAATTTGGTTTCTAAATTCTCCCTGAAAAAATAAAAAAAATAGTGGGAGATTAATATTGGCCTTTATGCTTGTGTGCCAGTCCTGAGTATGCCATCTCTCTCAAATATTGGGCCAAAGAAAGCCAATTGTTTTCTTTCTTTTTTTTTGGCTTCTAAATTCTCCCTGAGAAAAAAAAACAATGGGAGATTAAGATTGGCCTTTGTGCTTGTGTGCCAGTCCTGAGTGTGCCATCTCTCTCAAATAGTGGGCCATAGAAAGCCTAGTGTTTTTTTTTATTTGGTTTCTAAATTCTCCCTTAAAAAATAAAAAAAAACAGTGGGAGATTAATATTGGCCTTTCTGCTTGTGTGCCAGTCCTGAGTGTGCCATCTCTCTCAAATAGTGGGCCATAGAAAGCCTAGTGTTTTTTTTTAATTTGGTTTCTAAATTCTCCCTTAAAAAATAAAAAAAACAGTGGGAGATTAATATTGGCCTTTCTGCTTGTGTGCCAGTCCTGAGTGTGCCATCCCTCTCAAATAGTGGGCCATAGAAAGCCTAATGTTTTTTTTTTAATTTGGTTTCTAAATTCTCCCTGAGAAAAAAAAACAGGGGGAGATTAAGATTGGCCTTTGTGCTTGTGTGCCAGTCCTCAGTGTGCCATCTCTCTCAAATAGTGGGCCATAGAAAGCCTTTTTTTTTAAATTTGGTTTCTAAATTCTCCCTGAAAAAAATAAAAAAACAGTGGGAGATTAATATTGGCCTTTGTGCTTGTGTGCCAGTCCTGAGTGTGCCATCTCTCTCAAATAGTGGGCCATAGAAAGCCTAATGTTTTTTTTTTCAATTTGGTTTCTAAATTCTCCCTGAGAAAAAAAAACAGTGGGAGATTAATATTGGCCTTTCTGCTTGTGTGCCAGTCCTGAGTGTGCCATCTCTCTCAAATATTGGGCCATAGAAAGCCAATTGTTTTCTTTCTTTTTTTTTGGCTTCTAAATTCTCCCTGAGAAAAAAAAAACAGTGTGAGATTAAGATTGGCCTTTGTGCTTGTGTGCCAGTCCTGAGTGTGCCATCTCTCTCAAATAGTGGGCCATAGAAAGCCTAGTGTTTTTTTTTAAATTTGGTTTCAAAATTCTCCCTGAAAAAAATAAAAAAAACAGTGGGAGATTAATATTGGCCTTTGTGCTTGTGTGCCAGTCCTGAGTGTGCCATCTCTCTCAAATAGTGGGCCATAGAAAGCCTTTTTTTTAAATTTGGTTTCTAAATTCTCCCTGAAAAAATAAAAAAAATAGTGGGAGATTAATATTGGCCTTTATGCTTGTGTGCCAGTCCTGAGTGTGCCATCTCTCTCAAATATTGGGCCATAGAAAGCCAATTGTTTTCTTTCTTTTTTTTTTGGCTTCTAAATTCTCCCTGAGAAAAAAAAAAAACAGTGGGAGATTAAGATTGGCCTTTGTGCTTGTGTGCCAGTCCTGAGTGTGCCATCTCTCTCAAATAGTGGGCCATAGAAAGCCTTTTTTTTAAAATTTGGTTTCTAAATTCTCCCTGAAAAAATAAAAAAAATAGTGGGAGATTAATATTGGCCTTTATGCTTGTGTGCCAGTCCTGAGTATGCCATCTCTCTCAAATATTGGGCCAAAGAAAGCCAATTGTTTTCTTTCTTTTTTTTTGGCTTCTAAATTCTCCCTGAGAAAAAAAAACAATGGGAGATTAAGATTGGCCTTTGTGCTTGTGTGCCAGTCCTGAGTGTGCCATCTCTCTCAAATAGTGGGCCATAGAAAGCCTAGTGTTTTTTTTTTATTTGGTTTCTAAATTCTCCCTTAAAAAATAAAAAAAACAGTGGGAGATTAATATTGGCCTTTCTGCTTGTGTGCCAGTCCTGAGTGTGCCATCTCTCTCAAATAGTGGGCCATAGAAAGCCTAGTGTTTTTTTTTAATTTGGTTTCTAAATTCTCCCTTAAAAAATAAAAAAAACAGTGGGAGATTAATATTGGCCTTTCTGCTTGTGTGCCAGTCCTGAGTGTGCCATCTCTCTCAAATAGTGGGCCATAGAAAGCCTAGTGTTTTTTTTTAATTTGGTTTCTAAATTCTCCCTTAAAAAATAAAAAAAACAGTGGGAGATTAATATTGGCCTTTCTGCTTGTGTGCCAGTCCTGAGTGTGCCATCTCTCTCAAATAGTGGGCCATAGAAAGCCTAATGTTTTTTTTTTAATTTGGTTTCTAAATTCTCCTTGAGAAAAAAAAACAGGGGGAGATTAAGATTGGCCTTTGTGCTTGTGTGCCAGTCCTCAGTGTGCCATCTCTCTCAAATAGTGGGCCATAGAAAGCCTTTTTTTTTAAATTTGATTTCTAAATTCTCCCTGAAAAAAATAAAAAAACAGTGGGAGATTAATATTGGCCTTTGTGCTTGTGTGCCAGTCCTGAGTGTGCCATCTCTCTCAAATAGTGGGCCATAGAAAGCCTAATGTTTTTTTTTTTAATTTGGTTTCTAAATTCTCCCTGAGAAAAAAAACAGTGGGAGATTAATATTGGCCTTTCTGCTTGTGTGCCAGTCCTGAGTGTGCCATCTCTCTCAAATAGTGGGCCATAGAAAGCCTTTTTTTTTTTTAATTTGGTTTCTAAATTCTGCCTGAAAAAATAAAAAAAAATGGGAGATTAATATTGGCCTTTGTGCTTGTGTGCCAGTCCTGAGTGTGCCATCTCTCTCAAATATTGGGCCATAGAAAGCCAACTGTTTTTTTTGTTTTTTTTGGTTTCTAAATTCTCCTTGAGAAAAAAAAAAACAGTGGGAGATTAAGATTGGCCTTTGTGCTTGTGTGCCAGTCCTGAGTGTACCATCTCTCTCAAATAGTGGGCCATAGAAAGCCTAATTTTTTTTTTATTTGGTTTCTAAATTCTCCCTGAGAAAAAAAAAACAGTGGGAGATTAATATTGGCCTTTGTGCTTGTGTGCCAGTCCTGAGTGTGCCATCTCTGTCAAATAGTGGGCCATAGAAAGCCTAGTGTTTTTTTTTAAATATGGTTTCTAAATTCTCCCTTAAAAAATAAAAAAAAACAGTGGGAGATTAATATTGGCCTTTCTGCTTGTGTGCCAGTCCTGAGTGTGCCATCTCTCTCAAATATTGGGCCATAGAAAGCCAATTGTTTTTTTTTGTTTTTTTTTGGTTTCTAAATTCTCCCTGAGAAAAAAAAACAGTGGGAGATTAAGATTGGCCTTTGTGCTTGTGTGCCAGTCCTGAGTGTGCCATCTCTCTCAAATAGTGGGCCATAGAAAGCCTAATTTTTTTTTTAATTTGGTTTCTAAATTCTCCCTGAGAAAAAAAAAACAGTGGGATATTAATATTGGCCTTTGTGCTTGTGTGCCAGTCCTGAGTGTGCCATCTCTCTCAAATAGTGGGCCATAGAAAGCCTAGTGGGTTTTTTTTAAATTTGGTTTCTAAATTCTCCCTTAAAAAATAAAAAAAAAACAGTGGGAGATTAATATTGGCCTTTCTGCTTGTGTGCCAGTCCTGAGTGTGCCATCTCTCTCAAATAGTGGGCCATAGAAAGCCTTTTTTTAAAAAAAATATGGTTTCTAAATTCTCCCTGAAAAAATAAAAAAATCAGTGGGAGATTAATATTGGCCTTTGTGCTTGTGTGCCAGTCCTGAGTGTGCCATCTCTCTCAAATATTGGGCCATAGAAAGCCAATTGTTTTTTTTTTGTTTCTAAATTCTCCCTGAGAAAAAAAACTGTGGGAGATAAAGATTGGCCTTTGTGCTTGTGTGCCAGTCCTGAGTGTGCCATCTCTCTCAAATAGTGGGCCATAGAAAGCCTAATGTTTTTTTTTATTTGGTTTCTAAATTCTCCCTGAGAAAAAAAAACAGTGGGAGATTAATATTGGCCTTTCTGCTTGTGTGCCAGTCCTGAGTGTGCCATCCCTCTCAAATAGTGGGCCATAGAAAGACTTTTTTTTTTTTTAAATTTGGTTTCTAAATTCTCCCTGAAAAAAAATAAAAAAAACAATGGGAGATTAATATTGGCCTTTGTGCTTGTGTGCCAGTCCTGAGTGTGCCATCTCTCTCAAATATTGGGCCATAGAAAGCCAATTGATTTTTTTGTTTTTTTTGGATTCTAAATTCTCCCTGAGAAAAAAAAACAGTGGGAGATTAAGATTGGCCTTTGTGCTTGTGTGCCAGTCCTGAGTGTGCCATCTCTCTCAAATAGTGGGCCATAGAAAGCCTAATGTTTTTTTTATTTGGTTTCTAAATTCTCCCTAAGAAAAAAAAACAGTGGGAGGTTAATATTGGCCTTTGTGCTTGTGTGCCAGTCCTGAGTGTGCCATCTCTCTCAAATAGTGGGCCATAGAAAGCCTAGTGTTTTTTTTTTAAATTTGG
The DNA here is from genome assembly GCF_032444005.1 of Ranitomeya imitator. NCBI lineage: Eukaryota > Metazoa > Chordata > Amphibia > Anura > Dendrobatidae > Ranitomeya > Ranitomeya imitator. Next base: position 624,823,010 of record NC_091285.1, read on the forward strand.
TTTCTAAATTCTCCCTGAAAAAATAAAAAAACAGTGGGAGATTGATATTGGCCTTTCTGCATGTGTGCCAGTCCTGAGTGTGCCATCTCTCTCAAATAGTGGGCCATAGAAAGCCTAGTGTTTTTTTTTAAATTTGGTTTCTAAATTCTCCCAGAAAAAATAAAAAAAAACAGTGGGAGATTAATATTGGCCTTTGTGCTTGTGTGCCAGTCCTGAGTGTGCCATCTCTCTCAAATATTGGGCCATAGAAAGCCAATTGTTTTTTTTGTTTTATTGGTTTCTAAATTCTCCCTGAGAAAAAAAAACAGTGGGAGATTAAGATTGGCCTTTGTGCTTGTGTGCCAGTCCTGAGTGTGCCATCCCTCTCAAATAGTGGGCCATAGAAAGCCTAATTTTTTTTAATTTGGTTTCTAAATTCTCCCTGAGAAAAAAAACAGTGGGAGGTTAATATTGGCCTTTTTTGCTTGTGTGCCAGTCCTGAGTGTGCCATCTCTCTCAAATAGTGGGCCATAGAAAGCCTAATGTTTTTTTTTATTTGGTTTCTAAATTCTCCCTGAGAAAAAAACAAACAGTGGGAGATTAATATTGGCCTTTGTGCTTGTGTGCCAGTCCTGAGTGTGCCATCTCTCTCAAATAGTGGGCCATAGAAAGCCTAGTGTTTTTTTTTTTAAATTTGGTTTCTAAATTCTCCCTGAAAAAATAAAAAAAACAGTGGGAGATTAATATTGGCCTTTGTGCTTGTGTGCCAGTCCTGAGTGTGCCATCTCTCTCAAATAGTGGGCCATAGAAAGCCTAGTGGTTTTTTTAAAATTTGGTTTCTAAATTCTCCCTTAAAAAATAAAAAAAAACTGTGGGAGATCAATATTGGCCTTTCTGCTTGTGTGCCAGTCCTGAGTGTGCCATCTCTCTCAAATAGTGGGCCATAGAAAGCCTTTTTTTTTAAAAAATTTGGTTTCTAGATTCTCCCTGAAAAAATAAAAAAATCAGTGGGAGATTAATATTGGCCTTTGTGCTTGTGTGCCAGTCCTGAGTGTGCCATCTCTCTCAAATATTGGGCCATAGAAAGCCAATTGTTTTTTTTTGGGTTTCTAAATTCTCCCTGAGAAAAAAAACAGTGGGAGATAAAGATTGGCCTTTGTGCTTGTGTGCCAGTCCTGAGTGTGCCATCTCTCTCAAATAGTGGGCCATAGAAAGCCTAATGTTTTTTTTTTAATTTGGTTTCTAAATTCTCTCTGAGGAAAAAAAAACAGTGGGAGATTAATATTGGCCTTTCTGCTTGTGTGCCAGTCCTGAGTGTGCCATCCCTCTCAAATAGTGGGCCATAGAAAGACTTTTTTTTTTTTTAATTTGGTTTCTAAATTCTCCCTGAAAAAAAATAAAAAAAACAATGGGAGATTAATATTGGCCTTTGTGCTTGTGTGCCAGTCCTGAGTGTGCCATCTCTCTCAAATATTGGGCCATAGAAAGCCAATTGTTTTTTTTGTTTTTTTTTTGTTTCTAAATTCTCCCTGAGAAAAAAAAAAACAGTGGGAGATTAAGATTGGCCTTTGTGCTTGTGTGTCAGTCCTGAGTGTGCCATCTCTCTCAAATAGTGGGCCATAGAAAGCCTAATGTTTTTTTTTATTTGGTTTCTAAATTCTCCCTGAGAAAAAAAAACAGTGGGAGGTTAATATTGGCCTTTATGCTTGTGTGCCAGTCCTGAGTGTGCCATCTCTCTCAAATAGTGGGCCATAGAAAGCCTAGTTTTTTTTTTTAAATTTGGTTTCTAAATTCTCCCTGAAAATATATTAAAACAGTGGGAGATTAATATTGGCCTTTCTGCTTGTGTGCCAGTCCTGAGTGTGCCATCTCTCTCAAATAGTGGGCCATAGAAAGCCTTTTTTTTTATTTATTTGGTTTCTAAATTCTCCCTGAAAAAAATAAAAAAAACAGTGGGAGATTAATATTGGCCTTTGTGCTTGTGTGCCAGTCCTGAGTGTGCCATCTCTCTCAACTAGTGGGCCATAGAAAGCCTAGTGTTTTTTTTTTAATTTGGTTTCTAAATTCTCCCTGAAAAAATAAAAAAAACTGTGGGAGATTAATATTGGCCTTTGTGCTTGTGTGCCAGTTCTGAGTGTGCCATCTCTCTCAAATATTGGGCCATAGAAAGCCAATTGTTCTTTTTTTTTGGCTTCTAAATTCTTCCTGAGAAAAAAAAAAACAGTGGGAGATTAATATTGGCCTTTGTGCTTGTGTGCCAGTCCTGAGTGTGCCATCTCTCTCAAATAGTGGGCCATAGAAAGCTTAGTGTTTTTTTTTTAAATTTGGTTTCTAAATTCTCCCTGAAAAAATAAAAAAAAAACAGTGGGAGATTAATATTGGCCTTTGTGCTTGTGTGCCTGTCCTGAGTGTGCCATCTCTCTCAACTAGTGGGCCATAGAAATCCTAGTGTTTTTTTTTATTTGGTTTCTAAATTCTCCCTGAAAAAATAAAAAAAACAGTGGGAGATTAATATTGGCCTTTGTGCTTGTGTGCCAGTCCTGAGTGTGCCATCTCTCTCAAATATTGGGTCATAGAAAGCCAATTGTTTTTTTTTTTTTTGGCTTCTAAATTCTCCCTGAGAAAAAAAAAAAACAGTGGGAGATTAATATTGGCCTTTGTGCTTGTGTGCCAGTCCTGAGTGTGCCATCTCTCTCAAATAGTGGGCCATAGAAAGCCTTTTTTTAAAAATTTGGTTTCTAAATTCTCCCTGAAAAAAATAAAAAAAACAGTGGGAGATTAATATTGGCTTTTGTGCTTGTGTGCCAGTCCTGAGTGTGCCATCTCTCTCAAATAGTGGGCCATAGAAAGCCAATTGTTTTTTTTTTATTTGGTTTCTAAATTCTCCCTGAGAAAAAAAACAGTGGGAGATTAATATTGGCCTTTGTGCTTCTGTGCCAGTTGTGTGTGCCATCTCTCAGAAATAGTGGACCACAGAAAGCCTAGTGCCTGTTTTTGGTTATTAAATTCTCCCTGAAAAAAAAAGAAACAGTGGGAGATTAATATTGACATTTGTGCTTGAGTGACAGTCCTGTGTGTGTGGCATCTCTCTCATTTGGTGCCACAGAAAACAGAGTGTAACATCGTGCCTGATTTTCCTTGCGGTCTCACCCACCTATAAAGGGATATCTAAATCATACAGAAGTTAGAGTTCACCTTGTAAGTTGTTTGACAGTAACAAATACCGTTACTTTGGTGACATTTTAAAAACAATGAGGAAGTCAGGTGGAAGAGGTCGTGGCCGTGGGCGTTCATTGCCAGCTGGTAATGATGGTAGTGGTAGTGGAGCATCAGGTGGTCGTGGGAAAAACAATATAGCACCTAAGTCTCGAGCTGTGGAGCCAGGTTTGTCGTCTGGCTACACAAGGCCTCGAACGCTCCCTTTTCTGGGAGTAGGAAAACCGCTTTTAAAGCCGGAGCAGCAAGAGCAAGTTTTGGCTTTCCTTGCTGACTCAGCCTCTAGCTCTTTTGCCTCCTCTTCTGAAACTGGTAAATGTAAAAGCAGCGCGTCATTAGTGGATGTTCACGGTCAGGGACAAGTCGCTTCCTTGTCCTCTTCAGCAAAAACAACAACAAGAGAGAAGGATGCAGCAGGCGACACAACGGGTTACTCCATGGAGCTCTTTACACATACCGTCCCTGGGTTAGAAAGTGAAACAGTTAACAGGCCATGCCCATTACAAGTTGAATCTGACATGGAGTGCACTGATGCACAGCCACAGCCAGAGTACTATGCTGTTCCTTTGACTCAGACCACAACCTTGCCCTCGCAGGGTACTGATCCAGAATCAGACCCTGATGAGACTATGGTGCCCTGTCACGAACGCTATACCACCGACTTACACGGTGACACAGACGAAGTTGCACACGAGATAGAAGAGGAGGTTATAGATGACCCAGTTGTTGACCCCGATTGGCAGCCATTGGGGGAACAGGGTGCAGGCGGCAGTAGTTCTGAAGCGGAGGAGGAGGGGCCGCAGCAGGCATCAACATCGCAACAGGTTCCATCTGCCGGGCCCTTATCTGGCCCAAAACACGTGGCAAAGCCAAAACCTGTTGGAGGACAGCGTGGACTTCCGGTTAAAGCTCAGTCTGCAATGCCTGAAAAGGGATCCGATGCTAGAAATAGTGCAGTCTGGCATTTTTTTAAACAACATCCAATTGATCAGCGCAAAGTCATCTGTGTTAGGTCTCGAGTTCCCGCTTCTGCACAGGGGGAATCTCGAGCCATGTCCGCTGCGGTCTCCCATTCTTATCCAGCCGCAGTGGAGTCTGCTCAGCAGGGACGTCGGTCCCAGTGTCTTGCTCAGTCTCACTCTGTACAGAGAGTTACTGCTGCTTCTTCAGCTTCTGCCATTAAAGCCAGTGCTGGTCAGCAGCGAGCGGACTTCTCTGGGACTAAGTCCTTGTCTGCACACACTGAGCATGCCCAGGGCAAGATCTCCCATTGGAGATCGAGGGTCATGTGCTCAGGCTCTGCAGCACATTCCATTGGTCCTCTTGGCAGGTCTTGGAAGGGCAAAGTTTCTGTGGCCACTTCCTGTGCTGCAACTATATAAACTGTGCATGACCGCACGGCCATGCGCTAGTGTACAATTGTTAATGTGTGTATGTTGTGAGTGCAAGTCGTCCTTGGATACCCCTACCCTATTGAATGTCTGTTCGCGGAAGGTGTATGGTTGCTATCTAGCGCCCGACTTATCCTACAGCACAAATCACACATTACAGCGTCCAGTTGCTGTGACCGCCAGTACGGCGCCGTGCACTTCCTCTGTGCTTTCCTTACCCAAGCTTGGGTGGTTAGTGGCGTTCGTCAGTGCGGCACCGCATGCACTCTTGTGCCTTAATATTGTTATTAGTTTCCTTACACACCCAGTTGCGGTGTTGTGCCAGCAAGGGTCTAATCGGACTTCAATCCTAGTTGGGGTTGAGTTCGCTGACTACTTGCTCGCGCTCTATGTGCGGTACCGCGGTCCTGTGACGCAACAGGATCGCTTCCTTCACGCTGGGTGAAGTTTAACCCACGTGTGTATACTTATGAGTACCGCCATATAGTCCGTCATTACTTGGCAGCAGGTTCCATCTCTGCACGGTGGACCCCGGGCTGCGAACGCACCATACTCTATCTGTCTTATTATTTGGTGCGTTCCGCTAGCCCTAACAATTTGTCAAAAATGTTCAACTACCTTAAGCAGAGGTCAGAATCTGAAAAGTCTAAATACAAGTTGCATGCATAGACATTTAACCACCATGCATTTGCAAGCCTGGACTAACTACCAAACGTCCCTTAAGGTTGTAGCACCCTCGGCCAATGAAGCTAGTCAGCAACGCTACATCCCTTCCGTCACTGTAAGGCCACCCTTTTCCGCACCACCTGCAGTATCTGTGCAGGTTTCATTGCCAGGCCAAAGCAGTCAGGGTCAGGGAATCACCAGTTTCGTAGTAGGAAACACTGCATTTAGGGCACCGCCGGAAACAATACCATCTCCAACCGTCTCTCAGTCTGCCATGTTCACCGGCACCCCCGCTAGTTCCACGATCTCCAGCTCTCCAGTCCAGCTCACCCTACATGAGACTCTGGTTAGAAAAAGGAAGTACTTAGCCTCGCATCCGCGTACACAGGGTATTAACGCCCACATAGCTAGACTAATCTCGTTAGAGATGATGCCCTACCGGTTAGTTGAAAGCGAAGCTTTCAAAGCCCTGATGGACTACGCTGTACCACGCTACGAGCTACCCAGTCGACACTTCTTTTCGAGAAAAGCCATCCCAGCCCTCCACCAGCATGTTAAAGAGCGCATCGTCCATGCACTCAGGCAATCTGTGAGTGCAAAGGTGCACCTGACAACAGATGCATGGACCAGTAGGCATGGCCAGGGACGGTACGTGTCCATCACGGCACACTGGGTGAATGTGGTGGATGCAGGGTCCACAGGGGACAGCAATTTTGTCACAGTTCTGCCTAGCCCACGGTCTAGGAAACAGTTGGCTGTAGCCGTTCGCACCCCCTCCTCCTCCTCGTCCTCCTGCAGAAGCGAGAGCTCGTCCACAGACCGCAGTCGCCCAACCACTCCATCCGCAGCTGCCACTGTTGCACACCAGTTGTCCCATTATGGGGCAGCTACTGGCAAGCGTCAGCAGGCTGTATTGGCTATGAAGTGTTTGGGCGACAACAGACACACAGCGGAAGTTCTGTCCGAGTTCTTGCAGAAAGAAACGCAGTCGTGGCTGGGCACTGTAGATCTTGAGGCAGGCAAGGTAGTGAGTGATAACAGAAGGAATTTCATGGCTGCCATCTCCCTTTCCCAACTGAAACACATTCCTTGCCTGGCTCACACCTTAAACCTGGTGGTGCAGTGCTCCCTGAAAAGTTATCCGGGGTTATCCGACCTGCTCCTCAAAGTGCGCGGACTTTGCTCGCATATCCGCCGTTCGCCCGTACACTCCAGCCGTATGCAGACCTATCAGCGGTCTTTGAACCTTCCCCATCATCGCCTAATCATAGACGTTGCAACAAGGTGGAACTCAACACTGCACATGCTTCAGAGACTGTGCGAACAGAGGCGTGCTGTTATGTATTTGTGGGAGGATACACATACACGGGCAGGCAGTAAGATGGCAGACATGGAGTTGTCAGGTGTGCAGTGGTCGAAGATACAAGACATGTGTCAAGTCCTTCAGTGTTTTGAGGAATGCACACGGCTGGTTAGTGCAGACAACGCCATAATAAGCATGAGCATCCCCCTAATGCGTCTGCTGATGCAAAGTTTGACGCACATAAAGGAGCAGGCGTCTGCAGCAGAGGAAGAGGAAAGCCTTGATGACAGTGAGCCATTGTCTGGTCAGGGCAGTGTACAGGACGAGGTAGCGGGCGAACAGGAGGAGGAGGACGAGGAGGATGATGGGGATGAGTATTTTTTTAATGAGGAAGCTTTTCCGGGGCCACTGGAAATTGGTAGCGTGGCAAGGCCGGGTTCTGGTTTTTTGAGGGACACAAGTGACGTAGATTTGCCTGAAACTGCCCCTCAACCCAGCACAACCGCAGATTTGACAACTGGAACTTTGGCCCACATGGCGGATTATGCCTTACGTATCCTCAAAAGGGACACACGCATTACTAAAATGATGAACGATGACGATTACTGGTTGGCCTGCCTCCTTGATCCTCGCTATAAAGGCAAATTGCAAAATATTATGCCACATGAGAACTTGGAACTAATATTAGCAACCAAACAATCAACTCTTGTTGACCGTTTGCTTCAGGCATTCCCAGCACATAGCGCCCGTGATCGTTCTCACACGAGCTGCAGGGGGCAGCAGACCAGAGGTGTTAGAGGTGCACAAATCAGAAGTGTCGTTGGACAGAGGGGTTTTCTGACCAGGTTGTGGAGTGATTTTGCTATGACCGCAGACAGGACAGGTACTGCAGCATCAATTCAAAGTGACAGGAGACAACATTTGTCCAGTATGGTTACTAACTATTTTTCATCCCTTATCGATATTCTCCCTCAACCGTCATTCCCATTTGATTACTGGGCATCCAAATTAGACACCTGGCCAGAATTGGCAGAATATGCCTTGCAGGAGCTTGCTTGCCCGGCAGCTAGTGTCCTATCAGAAAGAGTATTCAGTGCTGCAGGTTCAATATTAACCGAAAAAAGGACTCGTCTGGCTACCCAAAATGTTGATGATCTAACATTCATTAAAATGAACCACAACTGGATTTCGAATTCTTTTGCCCCACCTTGCCCGGCTGACACCTAGCTTTCCTAAGAAAAGGTCTTGCTTGTGGACTACTCTGACTGACTTTTCCAATCTCGTAATTTGCAGCAGCTGATTGTCCAGCATACGACATGTTTACACCTCCCTAAATGGCCAAACTCCCCCCACGGGGCCATGGTCTCGCCACTTTGCGCAAGCACCCGTGAGAGTGCCGTTTGTCTGAAGAGGTGGGTGTGCCCGCTTTTGGTCGACGGCACTGCCACTGGGTCCCTCATAGTACAATAAAGTGTCTCTGGCGGTGGTGGTGCACACCCAACGTCAGACACACTGTTGTAACATGAGGGGCCCTGGGCCTGTACCGCCGGCCACAAGAGAGTTCCCCCCCAGCTCAAACATTGCTCTACCACTTGCACTATTGTCTCTCTCAGCTCCACCAATGTTTAGTCTATGCGCTGACATCCTTCAATGCCTGGCACTGACAATACCATTGTGTTGACATGTATAATGGTACTTAACATAGTCAGGGGCAGTGTCCTATATTTACACCAGTAAATAATTAGCGCCAAATTACTAGGTCTAAAACTCAGTAGAGGAGCCCACCCCTATACCTAAGTATTCCACCCTTTTGTGTTTTGGTTTTGTTGTAATGCGAGACATTAACATCTATTTATTTTTTTTGAGTACTAACTGGCAGACACTCATTACAATCGGCCTCCGCTGACAACACCAATGCTGCTTGTGTACCCCTGCAAGAGAATTGCAAGTGCCTACAGCCGAATTTTGTTATGTTAGGCCTACTATGCCTGTCTGCGGTCCCTCCTTCCACTGGTCCTCCACTGACCTGACCACTGCTGCCCGTGTACCCCTGGAGCCAATTTTAAAGTGACTACAGCCAAATTTTGTTATGTTAGGCCTACTACGCCTGTCTGCGGTCCCTCCTTCCACTAGTACCCCTGGAACCAATTTTAAAGTGCCTACAGCCAAATTTTGTTATGTTAGGCCTACTACGCCTGTCTGCGGTCCCTCCTTCCACTAGTACCCCTGGAACCAATTTTAAAGTGCCTACAGCCAAATTTTGTTATGTTAGGCCTACTACGCCTGTCTGCGGTCCCTCCTTCCACTAGTACCCCTGGAACCAATTTTAAAGTGCCTACAGCCAAATTTTGTTATATTAGGCCTACTACGCCTGTCTGCGGTCCCTCCTTCCACTGGTCCTCCACTGACCTGACCACTGCTGCCCGTGTACCCCTGGAACCAATTTTAAAGTGCCTACAGCCAAATTTTGTTATGTTAGGCCTACTACGCCTGTCTGCGGTCCCTCCTTCCACTAGTACCCCTGGAACCAAATTTAAAGTGCCTACAGCCAAATTTTGTTATGTTAGGCCTACTACGCCTGTCTGCGGTCCCTCCTTCCACTAGTCCTCCACTGACCTGACCACTGCTGCCCGTGTACCCCTGGAACCAATTTTAAAGTGCCTACTGCTAGGGTTGAGCGACCTTGACCTTTTTAGAGTCGAGCCGTGTTTCGCGAAACCCAACTATCTTAGAAGTCGAGTCGAGTGGAATCGGCCGATTATCGCGAAAAGTCGGGTATCGACCGAAACACGAAACCCAATGCAAGTCAATGGGGGAGCATAGTTGGCAGTGAGTGGAGGCCAGGAAAACACCTACACTGTCCATTTTAATGGCAAAAACATCCATTCTTGTTACAGAAGCTTGTCAATCGTAATTTAGCTTATAATAATTGGAAGGCATTTGAAATTGGGGGTCATTTGGCTAAAGTTGTGGGGGGTAGGGCTGGTTCAAGTAATTAGTGGGCCCATTAAATCTGGACGATGTCACGGCAGTGGAGCAGGGAGAGGTAAGTATTTCAACTTTGCAAGTGCTGTGATCCTGAGCAAGCAGGGGGGGCCCACTCGTTGGCATTGGCACTGGCACTGGGCCCCTCAAAGTACAGCGGTGTGTTTGCACGGCGGGGGCGCCTCCCACCGGCAGCAACACTTTTGCGTACTATGAGAGGCCCTCTGCCAGTGACGTCGCCAACTAGTATTCCTCCCCCCACCTGATGAAGGAACCTGCACTTTCATCTGCACCTTCCTCTTTGTCCCCGTGTAAGGTGGTATGGTATGCGGGAAGAGGAACCTGACTTTCAGCAGGGTCACAATCTTGCTGTGTAGCGTGCACGGGGAATGTTGCGTTATGGGTCAATGTACCAGCAGACTCATCTATCACTGGCTGAGCAATGGGCAGGATGAGGAGGAAACACAGATATAGGCCCAAAGAATAAAGTTGGCTAAATGCAGTTCAAAATTGGTAACACAGGACTAATCAGGGGGCATTGCAGTGGAGGACAACTGGAATGAGAGGCTGACACAGAGAGTAGGCCCAAATCAGTAAGTAGTCGAAATGCAGTTCAAAATTGGCAACCGTAGTAAACAGGCGGCACAGCTTTGTTCAGTCGAGGAGAACAGCAAGGAGTGGCAGACACCGATAGTAGGCCCCAACCCAACTAGTAGGCCAAATGCAGTCTAACATTAACAACTACTTAACGAGAGCCTGAAAATGGAATTTCAGGACAGGAAACCAGGAGAATAGCAAGGAGCGGCAGACACTGTTAGTAGGCCCCAAACCAACTAGTACGCCAAATGCAGTTGTTCCATTTAACCACTATTTAACAAGAGCCTGAAGATAGAAGCTCAGGAAAGGCAACCTGGAGAACACCTTGGAGTGGAAGACACCGTCTCTACACCCCATACCCAATTTGTAGGCCTAATACAGTGTAGTTTCCAACAACTACTAAACGAGAGTCGGAAGACCGAAGCAATGGCGAGGAAACCTGGGGAACACCTTGGAGTGGAACACACCGTCTCTACACCCCATACCCAATTTGTAGGCCTAATGCAGTGTAGTTTTCACCAACTACTAAACGAGAGTAGGAAGATCGAAGCAATGTGGACGAAACCTGGGGAACACCTTGGAGTGTAACACACCGTCTCTCTACACCCCATACCAAATTTGTAGGCCTAATGCAGTGTAGTTTGCAACAACTACTAAACGAGAGTAGGAAGATCGAAGCAACGTGGACGAAACCTGGGGCACACCTTGGGGCGGCAGACACCGTTAGTAGGCCCTACCAAAGTTGTAGCCCCAATGCAGTTTTAAAATTCCTAGAGGCTGAAAACAAGACAATCCAACACCGCGGAGACACCATCACATGTTTCTCAACGCAGTGATTCCAGAACACTGCCCCCATCCCTTATGGGAAATATGCAGATGCATGTAAAGAAGCTGCGGAGACACCATCACGTGTTTCATCCATCCACAGATAGCTGTTTCTTTTTTTTTTTTTTTCCCTCAGATGGGAAAATCCACGGTCCAGAAATCCAAGACCAAAGAAAAATCCCAAACAGCTGCGTCAAATCCAAAACACAAAAGCTGTTCCCATCATCATCGGAAAATTTCAGTTTAATACAACATCAGAAAAAACAAATCAAGACATATTTACAAGGTATCTCCACTTCTTCACCTTCCAAATCCCTTCGGCATCCACCTCCCCCCTTCTTCTTTTATCCCATAGAAAACACACATACATCTTCCCCAAATCACTTTTAGACTATTCTTTACTACAATTTCCTTTCTTTTAAAAACATACACATTCCTCACATCCCATAATACTTCCTTTATACATGCAACTATTAACCACAACACTCTCTCCTTCACTCCATCACACATTCCCAAGCCAAACATGAACAACTCGAATGATAACAAGCTCACACCACACAATTCTTTACACAACGGTCCCATTTTTCCAATCACCTCCCTAGCATAATGACAATTCCAAAACACATGTATTACACTTTCCCTTCCACCACACCCACCTCTCGGACACATATCACTTCTCCCCAACACACGATTCTTCTGAAATTCTCTAACTGGTAACACTCCATGCAAAGACTGCCACACAATCTCACTCTGCCTATTCGTCATACCGTCCAACCGCACTTTCTTCCATACTTTTTCTATATCATTCCCTCTAACCATGTTTATTCCACACTCTGTCTCTCTACATTCAATCATCCTATACACAGCCTTCTTATTACTCAACAACCTAACATCCACATCACACAACTCATACTTCACCAAAAATTTATAAACCCACACATACCATCTAGGCACGTCAAAATCAACCGGATACCTCAGATCCCTCTCTCGCCACTTCAAACGAAATAAATACGCCCCAAACAAAAACCTACACAGACAAGAAAACTTGCCATCCATCCTAATCATCCTCAACACAAAAACCACAATATTTACACCAAAAAACACCTCAAGGTTTGGAAAACCCAACCCACCTTTTTCTTAACGTTTCACCAAAACCTCCCTCCTAGCCCTCTCCATTCTAGAATTCCACAAAAACACAAACAGAATCCTATTTAACCCCCTCATACACATATACCCCGGCGGAAAGACCACTGCAATATATAAGAAAATAGGCAAAATCACACTTTTAATAACTAAGATTTTTCCAAAAAACGAAAGACTTCTCATCTTCCAAAAACATAGCTTCCGCTCAACCTTTCCTTTCGCATCATCCCAACTTTCTTTCCCATCCAAACTCTCTGAAAATTTCACCCCCAAAACCTTAATAGACCAAGTCACCTCATTCACTCCTACATCCTTACTTAAAACCCCTCCCCCGAAAACCTTACACTCACTCTTCTCCCAATTCACCTTAAATGCTGACGCACCACAAAAAATAGACGCTAATAACTTCACCCGCCTCACAGAATACTCTGAATCACACAACACACACACGTCATCCATATAAGCACTAACCTTCCATTCCCTCCCTCCACCTCCTGGCACTTGTACTCCTCTAATCACTTTATCTTTCCTCAACATACAAAGCAACGGTTCAATCGCACAAATAAAAACCACAGGAGACAAAGGACAACCTTGCCTCACACCTGAAAAAACATTCACTCTTCTACCCACAGAACCATTCATCAAAACACAACTATAAATGTCTTTTTATAAGCTCCTCACCCTCCAAACAAAATCAGGCGGAAACCCCATTCTCAATAATACCCGGAACAAAAAACTATATGATAACCGATCATACGCCTTTTCAAAGTCCAAACTCAAAACAAATACACTCTTCTTCCGTCTCATACAGTCCCACAAACAATCTCTCAACATACACACACACTCATGTATACGTCTCCCAGGCACTGCACAACACTGTTCATCCCCAATCACACTCTCTATCACATCACGCATCCTATTCGCCATTACTTTCGCATAGATCTTATAATCGCAATTCAACAACGTTATCGGTCTCCAATTTTTTAAACTCTTCAAATCTCCTTTTTTAGGTATTAACACAACCATCCCTGCACGCATACTCTCAGCCACCTCCATACTAGACCACATATACTTACACACATCCACAAAATCCTTACCAATCACATGCCACATCACCCTATAAAACTCTATAGGAAGACCATCCTCTCCTGGAGTCTTATTTAACGCCATGCTATTCATTACCTTCCATACCTCATCACCTGTCACCTCACCCATCACTCTCTCTCTCTCCATCTCACTCAATTTATTTTCTAATACACTTAGTACATCCTCCTCCAAAGCCTCATCCCTCCACTTCACTGCATACAGCTCCTCATAAAACTTAGCCACATGTTCACACATATCCTCCCCACTTACCTCTCTTCCATCCTCTGCATTCAAAACACTCATACTCTGCTTTTTCCCAAAAACCTTTTTGAAGAAAAACCTTGAACACCTTTCATCTTGCTCCATTCTATCAATTTTTGCCCTAAAAATAATACTCTTCCCTTTCTCCTCCAAAAACTCATTAATTTCTTTTTTAACCTTTTTTATCCCCTCCTCCACCTCCATTCCTCCTTCCCTCAATTTATACAATAAACATAAACGGGCATTCAACTTAACAAACTTTTCCCTCTTAATTGCCGCAAATTCATACCCCACACTTTTAAAAAACTTTTTTGTCTGCCTCTTAACCCAATCCCACCACTCACAAACATTCCCAAAACTTTCCTTACTTTTACACCACTGTTCATACTTTCTCACATACTCCTTCCTCACAGCTTCATTTTCCAACAATTTCACATTTAATTTCCACAAACCCTTTCCAAACACACCACTAACATTAATATCTAACTCGCACAACACACAAACATGGTCCGAAAAAACGACCCTATCCTGCTTATATCCAACAGGAATAATATTTTTAGAAATAAAACAATAATCCAACCTGGACTGTGCTCTTCCACTATCAGAAAAAAAGGTATCTAACAAAGGGTTAACCTTACACACACGCTGCATATCACTCAAATCAAAGTCAGTAACTAACTCCAGCAAAACTTTTCCAGACACATCCACATTCACTCCCCCCACATCACAATTCATATCACCCACAATCACCACAGGCACTCTTCCTGCAACAAAAAGCTTCACTTTTTCAAATAATAACTTACGCTCATTTTTTTCTACTGGCGCATAAATATTGATAACACAAAACTTAGCATTTTTATATTCAAAATTTGCTAAGATACACCTCCCCACCTCCACCACCAAATAATTATTCAAAACCACCTCCTGCCCCTTAACTAAAATACCCACACCATCATTTCTATTATTTGCACTACCAGACCATACAGACGCACCATAAGACCACTCATCCCCTTTCACACCATCCACAATCCCACATTCTTGCAAACAAAAAATAGATGCACTCTGCATAGCTAAAAAATCCAAAATTGCTGCTCTCCTCCTTGCTTTCTTAAAAACTCTCACATTTTGAGAAACTATAGAAAAACCCATACTATAAAAACAAAAAACAATGCAAAAATTACCACAAAACTACACACATTACACAAAAAGCCCTTGACAAAGGTCAAGACTCACAGAAAGGAGAGAAAAAAAAAAAACAACAGATCCACTGAGCTTTCATTTTACCCAGTATCACCATTGTCCTCCTCTGCCATTCGGACTGAACAGCAAGTCTCTGAACCACTAGCCCCTTCGTGCTCACTCCATTTTTTTATAGCCGGCCCAATTTTTCTCTTAGGCATACTAGTGCATGCCTCATCACTTTCCCCATCCTCCTCCCTCTGACACTTATTCCCACCCCTGTCCTCATCTGAAGAAAGCCCTCCAATATTCTGAGGATCTGAGGGGTGCACAGGGCTCTCAGCTTCAGAAATGCGCACGTCTTCCTCCGTTGCATCCATTGCTTCCTCAAGAGAAAACATTTCAGGCACAGTAGAGTCATCATCTTCTTCCTCATCTTCTTCCTGATCTTCTTCCTTCTTCTTAAACCCCTTCTCTACTTTTTTTGCCGCCAACCAAAACTCCTTATCTTCCTTCTGTGCATCACTCATAGCACCACAGGGTGCTAGCACAATGTCATCTGGAGTCACAGAGCGTCTTTCCCTCTCCCTCTCCCTCCTTTCCTCTCTCTCCATTCTTTCAGATTCCTTTCTGATAATCGCCAACCTTCTCCTTCTCACCTCCTCCTCTCTCCATTCACTCTGAGCGTCTAGGCGCTCTCTGCAGACAATCCTTATATATGTGGTCACTACTACCACACACATCACAGGCCTTATCCATCGGGCAATCACCAGCCATATGCCCCTCCTTCTTGCAGTTTCGGCAACACTGCCCCTTCTGGCAGTCTGCCTGGACATGTCCAAAAGAGAAACATCTCCTGCAAAACAGAGGCTGCCCAGGGTACGTCAGGAAACCCCTATGCCCTGCCACAGAGAAGTTCACCGGAGGGTGTCTGAACCCACCCACACTGCCAGGATCTCTTCTGAACCTTACACGATACTTGTATCGACAATTAAAGATTCCTAAGCAGTTCACTTGCTTCTCTCCCCTTGAAACAAAGTCACAATACTGTGAGAGGAAGCTCTCCAACAATGCAGGTTCAGTAAAGGGGTTATAGACAGTGATAGTCACCTGCCTTTCCTGAAGACCAAACAGTGGTTCACATTTCACTCCCTTCAAACAGGGATCTCTGGCATGATTCCGGAACCACTCATAGATGTTCAGGCAATAATGCTCTGACATAAAAGTAATGTCGTAGTTACCTTGATTAGGGAACTCATTGATACTAAAGATGTTTTCTCTCTTTCCTCCAGCCTTTTCCTCAATAAGGTCACGAACAATAAAGACCACGCTGTTCCTTGCCCGGATAGATGGCTCCAACGTCACTCGGATGGTGTTCCTCACATAACTCATCTTCAAAGCTGTCGGTACAAACGACCACAGAAAAAAACAGAATTCTCTGCAAAAGGGTCTGGATTGCTCCAGAAAACCTCACTCCAGACAGCTGTTTCGGGGTTTTTGCCCCTCATCAGTGTGGAGTAGGAATCTGGCTATTAGGAGCAGTGCCTAGTGAAAAGGCTATAAAGTCACAGATGATTGGCCTCGAGGAGACCAAAACATCCAACACCGCGGAGACACCATCACATGTTTCTCAACGCAGTGATTCCAGAACACTGCCCCCATCCCTTATGGGAAATATGCAGATGCATGTAAAGAAGCTGCGGAGTGTTCTGGAATCACTGCGTTGAGAAACATGTGATGGTGTCTCCGCAGTGTTGGATGTTTTGGTCTCCCCGAGGCCAATCATCTGTGACTTTATAGCCTTTTCACTAGGCACTGCTCCTAATAGCCAGATTCCTACTCCACACTAATGAGGGGCAAAAACCCCGAAACAGCTGTCTGTGGATGGATACCATGCTTGGCATAGGTGGCTTTCCTTCATAGGATGCTGCCCTTCCCGTGGTTGTTCCTTCCCGGGGAAAGGCCTGGCTATTCACTGCTTGCGTCGAGAAACACGTGATGGTGTCTCCGCAGCTTCTTTACATGCATCTGCATATTTCCCATAAGGGATGGGGGCAGTGTTCTGGAATCACTGCGTTGAGAAACATGTGATGGTGTCTCCGCGGTGTTGGATGTTTTGGTCTCCCCGAGGCCAATCATCTGTGACTTTATAGCCTTTTCACTAGGCACTGCTCCTAATAGCCAGATTCCTACTCCACACTGATGAGGGGCAAAAACCCCGAAACAGCTGTCTGTGGATGGATACCATGCTTGGCATAGGTGGCTTTCCTTCATAGGATGCTGCCCTTCCCGTGGTTGTTCCTTCCCGGGGAAAGGCCTGGCTATTCACTGCTTGCGTCGAGAAACATGTGATGGTGTCTCCGCAGCTTCTTTACATGCATCTGCATATTTCCCATAAGGGATGGGGGCAGTGTTCTGGAATCACTGCGTTGAGAAACATGTGATGGTGTCTCCGCGGTGTTGGATGTTTTGGTCTCCCCGAGGCCAATCATCTGTGACTTTATAGCCTTTTCACTAGGCACTGCTCCTAATAGCCAGATTCCTACTCCACACTGATGAGGGGCAAAAACCCCGAAACAGCTGTCTGTGGATGGATACCATGCTTGGCATAGGTGGCTTTCCTTCATAGGATGCTGCCCTTCCCGTGGTTGTTCCTTCCCGGGGAAAGGCCTGGCTATTCACTGCTTGCGTCGAGAAACACGTGATGGTGTCTCCGCAGCTTCTTTACATACAGCTGTATTGAGTGGCGCAGACAGACACAGGTAGTAGGCCTTAAACCAAAAATGAGGCTCACTGCAGCTTAAAAAAGGTTACAGGGGTACACAGGCAGCATTGCTCTGGGCAGTGGAGGACAATTTCAATAGTGGACCGCAGACAGACTTTGTACGCCTACTATTAAAAAAAGGATGCTCTATGCAATTAAAAATAGGTTCCAGGGGTACACGGGCAGCAGTGGTCTGGTCAGTGGAGGAGTAGTAGAAAGAACGGGCCGCAGACAGGCTTTGAAGGCCTAACATAAAAAAATATTGGGCTGTAGGCACTTTAACATTGGTTCCAGGGGTACACGGGCAGCAGTAGACTGGTCAGTGTAGTAGTAGTAGAAAGAACGGGCCGCAGACAGGCTTCGAAGGCCTAACATAAAAAAATATTGGGCTGTAGGCACTTTAACATTGGTTCCAGGGGTACACGGGCAGCAGTAGACTGGTCAGTGTAGGAGTAGTAGAAAGAACGGGCCGCAGACAGGCTTCGAAGGCCTAACATAAAAAAATATTGGGCTGTAGGCACTTTAACATTGGTTCCAGGGGTACATGGGCAGTAGTAGACTGGTCAGTGTAGAAGTAGTAGAAAGAACGGGCCGCAGACAGGCTTCGAAGGCCTAACATAAAAAAATATTGGGCTGTAGGCACTTTTAAATAGGTTCCAGGGGTACACAGGCAGCAGTGGTCTGGTCAGTGTAGGAGTAGTTGAAAGAACGGGCCGCAGACAGGCTTCGAAGGCCTAACATAAAACAATATTGGGCTGTAGGCACTTTAACATTGGTTCCAGGGGTACACGGGCAGCAGTAGACTGGTCAGTGAAGGAGTAGTAGAAAGAACGGGCCGCAGACAGGCTTCGAAGGCCTAACATAATAAAATATTGGGCTGTAGGCACTTTTAAATAGGTTCCAGGGGTACACAGGCAGCAGTGGTCTGGTCAGTGTAGGAGTAGTAGAAAGAACAAGCCGCAGACAGGCTTCGAAGGCCTAACATAAAAAAATATTGGGCTGTAGGCACTTTAACATTGGTTCCAGGGGTACACGGGCAGCAGTAGACTGGTCAGTGTAGGAGTAGTAGAAAAAACAGGCCGCAGACAGGCTTCGAAGGCCTAACATAAAAAAATATTGGGCTGTAGGCACTTTAACATTGGTTCCAGGGGTACACGGGCAGCAGTGGTCTGGTCAGTGTAGTAGTAGTAGAAAGAACGGGCCACAGACAGGCTTCGAAGGCCTAACATAAAAAAATATTGGGCTGTAGGCACTTTTAAATAGGTTCCAGGGGTACACAGGCAGCAGTGGTCTGGTCAGGGTAGGAGTAGTAGAAAGAACGGGCCGCAGACAGGCTTCGAAGGCCTAACATAAAAAAATATTGGGCTGTAGGCACTTTAACATTGGTTCCAGGGGTACACGGGCAGCAGTAGACTGGTCAGTGTAGGAGTAGTAGAAAGAACGGGCCGCAGACAGGCTTCGAAGGCCTAACATAAAAAAATATTGGGCTGTAGGCACTTTAACATTGGTTCCAGGGGTACACGGGCAGTAGTAGACTGGTCAGTGTAGTAGTAGTAGAAAGGACGGGCCGCAGACAGGCTTCGAAGGCCTAACATAAAAAAATATTGGGCTGTAGGCACTTTAACATTGGTTCCAGGGGTACACGGGCAGTAGTAGACTGGTCAGTGTAGTAGTAGTAGAAAGGACGGGCCGCAGACAGGCTTCGAAGGCCTAACATAAAAAAATATTGGGCTGTAGGCACTTTTAAATAGGTTCCAGGGGTACACAGGCAGCAGTGGTCTGGTCAGTGGAGGCCTAGTGGAAGGCGGGACCGCAGACAGGCTTCGAAGGCCTAACATAATAAATTGGGCTGGCTGTAGGCAATTTAAAATTGGTTCCAGGGGTACACGGGCAGCAGTGGTATTGTCAGTGGAGGCCTAGTGGAAGGAGGGACCGCAGACAGGCTTCGAAGACCTAACATAATAAAATTGGACAGGCTGTAGGCACTTTATAATTGGTTCCAGGGGTACACGGGCAGCAGTAGACAGGTCAGTGGAGGCCTAGTGGAAGGAGGGACCGCAGACAGGCTTCGAAGGCCTAACATAATAAAATTGGGCTGGCTGTAGGCAATTTAAAATTGGTTCCAAGGGGTACACGGGCAGCAGTGGTCTGGTCAGCGAAGGCCGATTGTAATGAGTGTCTGCCAGTTAGTAGTCCAAAACAATAAATAAATGTGAATGTCTCGCATTAAAACAAAACGAAAACACTAAAGGGTGCAATCATTAGGTACAGGGGTGGGATCCTCTGCGTAGTTTCAGACCTACTAATTTGGCGCAAAGTATTTACTTTGGTAAATAGAGGACACTGCCCCTGACTATGTTAAGTACCATCATACATGTCAACACAATGGTATTGTCAGTGGCATGAATGGAAGGATGTCAGCAAATAGACTAAACATTGGTGGAAGTGTGAGAGATAACTGTGGAAGTGGTAGAGCAATGTTTGACCTGGGGGTGGGTGAACTCTCTTGTGGCCGGCGGTACAGGCCCAGGGCCCCTCATGTTACACCAGTGTGTCTGACGTTGGGTGCGCACCACCACCACCAGAGACACTTTGTTGTACTATGAGGGACCCAGTGGCAGTGCTGTCGACCAAAAGCGGGCACACCCACCTCTTCAGACAAACAGGACTCTCACGGGTGTTTGCGCCAAGTCGCGATACCACGGCCCCGTGTGGGGAGTTTGGCCATTTAGGGAGGTGTAAACATGTCGTATGCTGGACAATCAGCTGCTGCAAATTAAGACATTAGAAAAGTAATTCACAGTAGTCCACAGGCAAGAGGTTTTCATAGGAAGGCCGGGCCGGGCAAGGTGGGGCAAAAGAATTCGAAATCCAGTTGTGGTTCATTTTAATGAATGTTAGATCAGCAACATTTTGGGTAGCCAGACGAGTCCTTTTTTCGGTTAATATTGAACCTGCAGCACTGAATACTCTTTCTGATAGGACACTAGCTGCCGGGCAAGCAAGCTCCTGCAATGCATATTCTGCCAATTCTGGCCAGGTGTCTAATTTGGATGCCCAGTAATCAAATGGGAATGACGGTTGAGGGAGAACATCGATAAGGGATGAAAAATAGTTTGTAACCATACTGGACAAATGTTGTCTCCTGTCACTTTCAATTGATGCAGCAGTACCTGTCCTGTCTGCGGTCATAGCAAAATCACTCCACAACCTGGTCAGAAAACCCCTCTGTCCAACGCCACTTCTGATGTGTGCACCCCTAACACTCCTGGTCTGCTGCCCCCTGGAGCTCGTGTGAGAACGATCACGGGCGCTGTGTGCTGGGAATGCCTGAAGCAAACGGTCAACAAGAGTTGATTGTTTGGTTGCTAATATTAGTTCCAAGTTCTCATGTAGCATAATATTTTGCAATTTGCCTTTATAGTGAGGATCAAGGAGGCAGGCCAACCAGTAATCGTCATCGTTCATTATTTTAGTAATGCGTGTGTCCCTTTTGAGGATACGTAAGGCATAATCCGCCATGTGGGCCAAAGTTCCAGTTGTCAAATCTGCGGTTGTGATTGGTTGAGGGGCAGTTTCAGGCAAATCTACGTCACTTGTGTCCCTCAAAAAACCAGAACCCGACCTTGCCACGCAACCAATTTCCAGTGCCCCCGGGAAAGCTTCCTCATTAAAAATATACTCATCCCCATTATCCTCCTCGTCCTCCACCTCCTCTTCGCCCGCTAACTCGTCCTGTACACTGCCCTGACCAGACAATGGCTGACTGTCATCAAGGCTTTCCTCTTCCTCTGGTGCAGACGCCTGATCCTTTATGTGCGTCAAACTTTGCATCAGCAGACACATTAGGGGGATGCTCATGCTTATTAAGGCATTGTCTGCACTAACCAGCCATGTGCATTCCTCAAAACACTGAAGGACTTGACACATGTCTTGTATCTTCGACCACTGCACACCTGACAACTCCATGTCTGCCATCCTACTGCCTGCCCATGTATGTGTATCCTCCCACAAAAACATAACAGCCCGCCTCTGTTCGCACAGTCTCTGAAGCATGTGCAGTGATGAGTTCCACTTTGTTGCAACATCTATGATTAGGCCATGCTGGGGAAGGTTCAAAGACCGCTGATAGGTCTGCATACGGCTGGAGTGTACAGGCGAACGGCGGATATGTGAGCAAAGTCCACGCACTTTGAGGAGCAGGTCGGAGAACCCAGGATAAGTTTTCAATAAGCACTGCACCACCAGGTTTAAGGTGTGAGCCAGGCAAGGAATGTGTTTCAGTTGGGAAAGGGAGATGGCAGCCATGAAATTCCTTCCGTTATCACTCACTACCTTGCCTGCCTCAAGATCTACTGTGCCCAGCCACGACTGCATTTCTTGCTGCAAGAACTCGGACAGAACATCCGTGGTGTGTCTGTTGTCGCCCAAACACTTCATAGCCAATACAGCCTGCTGACGCTTGCCAGTAGCTGGCCCATAATGGGACAACTGGTGTGCAACAGTGACAGCTGCCGATGGAGTGGTTGGGCGACTGCGGTCTGTGGAAGAGCTCTCGCTTCTGCAGGAGGACGAGGAGGAGGAGGGGGGGTGTGAACGGCTACAGCCAACTGTTTCCTAGACCGTGGGCTAGGCACAACTGTCCCGAAATTGATGTCCCCTGTGGACCCTGCATCCACCACATTCACCCAGTGTGCCGTGATGGACACGTAACGTCCCTGGCCATGCCTACTGGTCCATGCATCTGTAGTCAAGTGCACCTTTGTACTCACAGATTGCCTGAGTGCATGGACGATGCGCTATTTAACATGCTGGTGCAGGGCTGGGATGGCTTTTCTGGAAAAAAAGTGTCGACTGGGTAGCTCGTAGCGTGGTTCAGCGTACTCCATCAGGGCTTTGAAAGCTTCGCTTTCAACTAACCGGTAGGGCATCATCTCTAACGAGATTAGTCTAGCAATGTGGGCGTTAAAACCCTGTGTATGCGGATGCGAGGATAAGTACTTACTTTTTCTAACCAGAGTCTCATGTAGGGTGAGCTGGACTGGAGAGCTGGAAATCGTGGAACTAGCGGGTGTGCCGGTGGACATGGCAGACTGAGAGACGGTTGGAGACGGTATTGTTTCCGCCGGTGCCCTAGATGCAGTATTTCCTCCTACAAAACTGGTGATTCCCTGACCCCGACTGCTTTGGGCTGGCAAAGAAACCTGCACAGATACTGCCGGTGGTGCGGAAAATGGTGGCCTTACAGTGACGGAAGGGATGTTGCGTTGCTGACTAGCTTCATTGGCCGAGGGTGCTACAACCTTAAGGGATGTTTGGTAGTTAGTCCAGGCTTGCAAATGCATGGTGGTTAAATGTCTATGCATGCAACTTGTATTGAGACTTTTCAGATTCTGACCTCTGCTTAAGCTAGTTGAACATTTTTGACAGATGACTTTGCGCTGATCAATTGGATGTTGTTTAAAAAAATGCCAGACTGCACTCTTCCTAGCATCGGATCCCTTTTCAGGAATTGCAGACTGAGCTTTAACCGGATGGCCACGCTGTCCTCCAACAGGTTTTGGCTTTGCCACGCGTTTTGGGCCAGATACGGGCCCGGCAAATGGAACCTGTTGCGATGTTGATGCCTGCTGCAGCCCCTCCTCCACCTCCGCTTCAGAACTACTGCCGCCTGCACCCTGTTCCCCCAATGGCTGCCAATCGGGGTCAACAACTGGGTCATCTATAACCTCCTCTTCTAGCTCGTGTGCAACTTCGTCTGTGTCACCGTGTCGGTCGGTGGTATAGCGTTCGTGACGGGGCACCATAGTCTCATCAGGGTCTGATTGTGGATCAGTACCCTGAGAGGGCAATGTTGTGGTCTGAGTCAAAGGACCAGCATAGTAGTCTGGCTGTGGCTGTGCATCAGTGCACTCCATGTCAGATTCAACTTGTAATGGGCATGGCCTGTTAACTGTTTCACTTTCTAAGCCAGGGACGGTATGTGTAAAGAGCTCCATGGGGTAACCCGTTGTGTCGCCTGCTGCATCCTTCTCTCTTGTTGTTGTTTTTGCTGAAGAGGACAAGGAAGCGACTTGTCCCTGACCATGAACATCCACAAACGACGTGCTGCTTTTACATTTACCAGTTTCAGAAGAGGAGGCAAAAGAGCTAGAGGCTGAGTCAGCAAGGTAAGCCAAAACTTGCTGTTGCTGCTCCGGCTTTAAAAGCGGTTTTCCTACTCCCAGAAAAGAGAGCGTTCGAGGCCTTGTGTAGCCAGACGACGAACCTGGCTCCACAGCTCCAGACTTAGAACACAACAAAGAAAAAACATACGACAAAAGACTTCCAAAGTACAATGTATGAAAAAAATATAAATTTTATTGCTAAAATCCAATACAGGTACCACACGGAGGAAGGGAACAGAACACCCACTCGCACGTGTTCAGAAAAAGACACCCACAGTAACGCAATTATAAATAAATATACCCTGCACAAGTAGTGATATCCTTCTATTGCGCACTCAACCCAATAGGTCAAAAGCTTAATATACCCCATACACGGTATGATAACCACCGTGGTTATCATACCGTGTATGGGGTATATTATGCTTTAGACCTATTGGGTTGAGTGCGCAATAGAAGGATGTCACTACTTGTGCAGGGTATATTTATTTATAATTGCTTTACTGTGGGCGTCTTTTTCTGAACACGTGCGAGTGGGTGTTCTGTTCCCCTCCTCCGTGTGGTACCTGTATTGGATTTTAGTAATAAAATTTATATTTTTTTCATACATTGTACTTTGGAAGTCTTTTGTCGTATGTTTTTTCTTTGTTGTGTTCTATATTGCGATATTCCTTGTTATGTCCAGAAGCAATCACAGTTATTTTAATATTTAAAATCTATGTTATTACTACTGTGATATGCGTATTCATGAGGTGTTCTAAGCTCCAGACTTAGGTGGAATATTTTTTTCCCACGACCACCTGATGCTCCACTACCACTACCATCATTACCAGCTGACAATGAACGCCCACGGCCACGACCTCTTGCACCAGACTTCCTCATTGTTTTAAAAACTTAACCAAAGTAACTTTATTTGTTGCTGTCAAACAACTTACACGGTGAGCTATAACTTCAGTATGATTTCGATATCCCTTTACAGGTTGGTGAGACCACAAGGAAAATCAGGCACAATGTTACACACTCTGTTTTCTGTGGCACCAAATCACAGAGATGCCACACACGCAGGACTGTCACTCAAGCACAAATGTCAATATTAATCTCCCATTTATTTTTATTTTTTTTTCAGGGAGAATTTAGAAACAAAATAAAATAACATGATTTTTTCAGGAAGAATTTAGAAACCAAATAAAAAAAAAATAGGCTTTCTATGGCCTACTGAGTGAGAGATGGCACACACAGGAGTCAGGAGTGGCACACAAGCCCAGAGGCCAATATTTATCTCCCACTGATTGATTTATTGATTTTTTCAGGTAGAATTTAGAACCCAAATCAACCAAAAAAATAAATAGGCTTTCTATGGCCCACTATTTGAGAGAGAGAGAGATGGCACACCCAGGAGTCAAGACTGGCACACAAGCAGAAAGGGCAATATTAATCTCCCACTGATTTTTTTTTTTTTTTTTCAGGGAGACTTTAGAAACAAAATAAAATAAAATTATTTTTTCAGGAAGAATTTAGAAACCAAATAAAATAAAATGATTTTTTCAGGGAGAATTTAGAAACCAAATAAAAAAAAAATAGGCTTTCTATGGCCCACTGTGTTAGGACTGGCGGAACCCACCAAGTACAAGATGAAATGGAACTAGGTGCGTTCGCAGTCCAAGGTCCACCGTGCAGGTAAAAACCCTGCTGCTAGTAAGACAGACTATATGGCGGTACTACAAGTATACACGCACGGGTTAACTACACCCTGCGTGAAGGAAGCGATCCTGTTGCGTCACAGGACCGCGGTACCACACATAGAGCGCGAGCAAGTAGTCAGCGAACTCAACCCCAACTAGGATTGAAGTCCGATTAGACACTTGCTGGCACAACACCGCAACTGGGTGTGTAAGGAAACTAAATAAGAATATAAAGGCACAAGAGTGCGTGCGGTGCCGCACAGACGGACGCCACTAACCACCCAGGCTTGGGTCAGGAAAGCGCACAGCAAGCGCACGGCTGTTATGTTTGCTAATGACAGGTGTTATGAAGGCAATCCAGAAACACAGTGTGCTTAGCGATCAGAGCGCACACAGTGATCTGACAAATACCCAAAAATACAGGAACGAGCTCTGAGACGTGGAAACTCTGTAGACTGCACACCTGATCCTATCCTAAACACAACTAAAAGCGGCTGTGGATTGCGCCTAACAACTACCTAGGCAACTCGGCACAGCCTAAGAAACTAGCTAGCCTGAAGATAGAAAAATAGGCCTGACTTGCCCCAGAGAAATTCCCCAAAGGAAAAGGCAGCCCCCCACATATAATGACTGTGAGTAAGATGAAAAGACAAAACGTAGGGATGAAATAGATTCAGCAAAGTGGGGCCCGATATTCTAAGGACAGAGCGAGGACAGTAAAGCGAACTTTGCAGTCTACAAAAAACCCTAAAGCAAAACCACGCAAAGGGGGCAAAAAAAACCCACCGTGCCGAACTAACGGCACGGCGGTACACCCTTTGCGTCTCAGAGCTACCAGCAAAACAAAAGACAAGCTGGACAGAAAATAAGCAACAAAAAAGCAAAAAGCACTTAGCTATTCAGAACAGCAGGTCACAGGAACAATCAGGAGAAGCTCAGATCCAACACTGAAACATTGACAAGGAGCAAGGATAGCAGCATCAGGCGGAGTTAAGTAATGAAGCAGTTAACGAGCTCACCAGAACACCTGAGGGAGGAAGCTCAGAAGCTGCAGTACCACTTGTGACCACAGGAGTGAATTCAGCCACAGAATTCACAACAGTACCCCCCCCCTTGAGGAGGGGTCACCGAACCCTCACCAGAGCCCCCAGGCCGACCAGGATGAGCCGCATGAAAGGCACGAACAAGATCGGAAGCATGAACATCAGAGGCAAAAACCCAGGAATTATCTTCCTGAGCATAACCCTTCCATTTAACCAGATACTGGAGTTTCCGTCTAGAAACACGAGAATCCAAAATCTTCTCCACAATATACTCCAATTCCCCCTCCACCAAAACCGGGTCAGGAGGCTCAACAGATGGAACCATAGGTGCCACGTATCTCCGCAACAACGACCTATGGAATACATTATGTATGGAAAAGGAGTCTGGGAGGGTCAAACGAAAAGACACAGGATTGAGAACCTCAGAAATCCTATACGGACCAATAAAACGAGGTTTAAATTTAGGAGAGGAAACCTTCATAGGAATATGACGAGAAGATAACCAAAACAGATCCCCAACACGAAGTCGGGGACCCACACGGCGTCTGCGATTAGCGAAAAGTTGAGCTTTCTCCTGGGACAAGATCAAATTGTCCACTACCTGAGTCCAGATCTGCTGCAACCTATCCACCACAGAATCCACACCAGGACAGTCCGAAGACTCAACCTGTCCTGAAGAGAAACGAGGATGGAACCCAGAATTGCAAAAAAATGGAGAAACCAAGGTAGCCGAGCTGGCCCGATTATTAAGGGCGAACTCAGCCAACGGCAAAAAGGACACCCAATCATCCTGGTCTGCAGAAACAAAACATCTCAGATATGTTTCCAAGGTCTGATTGGTTCGTTCGGTCTGGCCATTAGTCTGAGGATGGAAAGCCGAGGAAAAGGATAGGTCAATGCCCATCCTACCACAAAAGGCTCGCCAAAACCTTGAAACAAACTGGGAACCTCTGTCAGAAACAATATTCTCAGGAATGCCATGCAACCGAACCACATGCTGAAAGAACAAAGGTACCAAATCAGAGGAGGAAGGCAATTTAGCCAAGGGCACCAGATGGACCATCTTAGAAAAGCGATCACAGACCACCCAAATGACTGACATCTTTTGAGAAACGGGAAGGTCAGAAATGAAATCCATCGAAATATGTGTCCAAGGCCTCTTTGGGACCGGCAAGGGCAAAAGCAACCCACTGGCACGAGAACAGCAGGGCTTAGCCCTAGCACAAATCCCACAGGACTGCACAAAAGTACGTACATCCCGTGACAGAGATGGCCACCAGAAGGATCTAGCCACTAACTCTCTGGTACCAAAGATTCCAGGATGACCAGCCAACACCAAACAATGAATGAGCAAGGATAGCAGCATCAGGCGGAGTTAAGTAATGAAGCAGTTAACGAGCTCACCAGAACACCTGAGGGAAGAAGCTCAGAAGCTGCAATACCACTTGTGACCACAGGAGTGAATTCAGCCACAGAATTCACAACACACGGCGCCGTACAGGCGGACACAGCAACTGGTAGCTGTAATGTGTGTTACGTGCTGTTGGATAAGTCGGGCGCTAGATAGCAAACATACACCTTCCGCGAACAGACATTCAATAGGGAGGGTTATTTAAAGAGCGACTTTCACTCACAACACACACACATATTTGCAAGACAATACTAGCGCATGACCGTGCGGTCATGCGCAGTTTATATAGCTGCAGCACAGGAAACAGCTACAGAAGTTTTGCCCTTTCAGGACCTGCCAAAAGGACCAATGGGATGTGCTGCAGTACCTGAGCATGTGACCCTCGATCTCCAACAGGAGATCTTGCCCTGGGCATGCTCAGTGTGTGCAAATAAGGACTTAGATCCAGAAACGTCCACTCGGCGCTGCCCAGCACTGGCTTCAATGGCAGAAGCAGGAAAAGCAGCAGTAACTCTTCGCACAGAGTCAGACTGAGCGAGACGCTGGGATCGACGTCCCTGCTGAGCAGACTCCACTGCGGCTGGAGGAGAATGGGAGACCGCAGCGGAGACGGATCGAGACTCCCCCTGTGCAGCAGAGGAAACTCGACTCCTAACATTACCCCCCCTCCTAGGGCCCCACCTCCTTGGGCCTCGCTACGTTCAAAGGCAGCAATGAGCTGCGGGGCACGGATGTGCTCAACAGGCTCCCAGGACCTGTCCTCGGGGACATAACCCTTCCAGTCTACCAAATAAAATTTTTTGCCACGTACCACCTTGCACCCCAAAATAGCGTTCACCTCATAATCGTCCGTAGACGAATCCGATGTCCCAGCAGATGACTCGGAGAACCGGGACATATACACGGGTTTCAAGAGGGACACATGAAAGGTGTCGGTGATACCCAGGCGTGGCGGAAGGGCCAAACGATAGACCACAGGATTAACCTGCTCGAGGACCTTGAATGGGCCCAAGTAGCGAGGAGCAAATTTAGTGGACTCAACTCGCAGCCTGATGTTACGGGCGGAGAGCCACACCAAGTCGCCAGGAGCAAAGGTCGGAGCGGGGCGCCGATGAGCATCGGCGGAGGACCTCATTCTCTCCTTAGAGGCCCGAATGGCATCCTGAGTGCGGTCCCAAATATCCCGTGCCTCCACAGCCCAGTCTGCCACCCTGGAGTCGGCGGAAGACACGGGCATAGGCACAGGTATCCGTGGATGCTGCCCATAGTTGAGGAGGAATGGGGTTTGTCCAGTGGAGTCGGCTATGGCGTTGTTCAGTGCAAACTCTGCCCATGATAGCAAGGATGCCCAGTCATCCTGTCTAGCTGAAACAAAATGTCGCAAGTATGTGACCAAGGTCTGGTTGGCCCTCTCTACCAACCCATTCGTCTCGGGATGATATGCGGAAGAGAGATTTAACTCAATGCTGAGAAGACGACAAAGCTCTCTCCAGAACCGAGACGCAAACTGGGGACCCCGGTCACTGACAATTTTGTCTGGCATGCCGTGTAGGCGGAAGATGTGTCTTATGAACAACGCTGCCAAGGCCCGTGCAGACGGTAACCGTGGGAGCGGCACCAAATGCACCACTTTAGAGAAATGATCGGTAATAATCCAAATGACGGTACAGCCGCAAGACTTGGGCAAACCCACTACAAAGTCCATCCCGACCATCTCCCAGGGCCTGTCTGCCACCGGCAAGGGATAGAGTAACCCAGATGGCCGTTGTCGAGGAGACTTATTTTTGGCGCATGAGACACACGCCAGAACGTAATCTCTGACATCTCGGACCATAAGAGGCCACCAGTACGTCCTCGCCAGTAGCTCAGATGTCCTCTTTGTCCCAAAGTGTCCACCCACTCTGGACGAATGAGCCCAAGAGAGAACCTCCGGATGCAAATTAATGGGCACAAAAGTCTTGCCCGGAGGCACAGACTCTAGCAAAACCGGCGCTACGGTTCTCAGGCTCTCGGAAGGGACAATAAGCCGAGGCTCCTCTTCCTCCTCCTCAGTTGACATAAGGGAGCGAGACAGAGCGTCAGCACGGATATTCTTCTCCCCAGCAAGAAAATGAAGGGAAAAGTGGAACCGGGAGAAGAACAGGGACCATCTGGCCTGGCGAGAATTTAGCCGCTGGGCTGTCTGCAAATAGACCAAATTTTTGTGGTCCGTGTAAACTTGGAAGGGAAACCGCGCACCTTCCAGAAGGTGTCTCCACTCCGAAAAGGCCAACTTCATTGCTAGCAACTCCCTGTCCCCGATGGAGTAGTTTCTCTCCGCTGGCGTGAAGGTCTTAGAGAAGAAGAAGCATGGATGCTTCCGACCTTGAGCATCCTTTTGATAGAGGACTGCTCCAGCACCAACGGACGAGGCATCCACCTCCATTAGGAATGGCTTATCCACATCGGGACGATGTAAGATGGGAGCGCTAGCAAAGTGGGACTTAATAGAAGTGAAGGCTGCACCGTTTTAAGAGAATGGGGCTCTTGCCAGTCCATCACAGCCTGTAGTTTGGCAGGATCCATAGCCAATCCCTGGGCGGAGATGATATAGCCCAGGAAAGGTAAAGACTCCTGCTCAAACATACACTTCTCCAACTTTGCATAAAGAGAGTTTGTCCGTAGGAGGTCGAAGACTCTGATAACATCTCTCCGGTGGGAGTCAATATCTGGAGAAAAGATGAGAATATCATCCAGATAGACTACAACTGAGGTGGAAAGCATATCCCGGAAGATGTCGTTGACAAAGTCTTGGAAAACGGCTGGGGCATTACAGAGTCCGAAGGGCATTACCAGATACTCATAGTGCCCATCTCTGGTGTTAAACGCCGTTTTCCATTCGTCCCCCTCACGGATGCGAATCAGGTTGTAAGCACCCCGCAGATCTAGTTTAGTAAACACCCTTGCTCCCCGAAGCCTATCGAAAAGCTCAGATATCAAGGGCAAAGGATACTTGTTCTTAACGGTGATAGCGTTAAGACCCCTGTAGTCTATGCATTAACGTAGTTCCCCATTCTTATTCTGCACGAAAAAGAACCCTGCCCCAGCAGGTGACACCGACTTCCTGATGAACCCTCTTGCCAGATTCTCTTGAATGTACTGAGACATTGCCTCCATCTCCGGGAGAGATAATGGATAGACTCGACCCCGGGGAGGCTCAGCACCAGGCAAGAGATCAATAGGACAGTCATAGGGGCGATGGGGCGGAAGGGTCTCCGCCGCCTTTTTGGAGAACACGTCTGCAAAAGACCAATATTGCTTGGGGAGAGAGGATAGATCTGCGGGTACCTCTGCAGTAGCAACCTGAACGCACTCTCGGTGACACCTACCCCCACAAGATTCACCCCATCCCAGAATTCTGCCTGAGGACCACTCGATGTGAGGAGAGTGGTACCGTAGCCAAGGTATCCCCAACAGGACCTCATCAATTCCCTCAGGAATGATGAGCAGAGATATAATATCCTGATGGGATGGCGACACGGACAGGGTAAAAGGAATGGTCTGATGTGTTATCTGTGCGGGCAGTGTCGACCCATTCACCACTCGTACCGTTACTGGTTGAGGTAGCATAACCAGGGGTATTGCGTGACGTTGGGCGAAGGCAGAAGACATAAAATTGCCCTCCGCCCCAGAATCCACGCAGAGCTCTACCGAGTGGGAGGATGAGCCTAATGTTATTGTCCCCTTAAAGGACAATTTGGAGGCAAACGTCGCCATTTCTAGTGTACCTCCACCTACTACCACTAGACGCTGACGTTTCCTCGACCGCTGCGGACATCTGGTGGCAAGATGTCCTGACTGCTGGCACACATGACAAACCTGGAGTGCACGAGCGGTCTGGGATTTAGATCCCGCTCGTGACACTACCATAGGCTCAAGGGACTCAGGGGCCTGGACTGGAGATTCCAAAGGTTTGGTGAAGGTGGGAGCCAGCCGAAACCTCTGCCTACACTGGGCTCGCTCTAACCTCCGCTCGTGAAAACGGAGGTCAATACGAGTGGATACTGTTATTAATTCCTCCAGTGTGGCGGGAATCTCCCTAGTGGCCAGGGCGTCCTTAACGTGGTCAGCCAGCCCCCTCCAAAATATAGGAATGAGGGCTTTATCCGACCACTCCAGCTCAGATGCTAGGGTGCGGAAGTGTACGGCAAAATGGCTGACCAAGGACGAGCCCTGAGTCAATGCCAACAGTTGGAGCGCCATATCATGGGTGACACGAGGTCCTAAAAAGACCTGTTTCAGAGTGCTAAGGAATAACGGAGCACTCTGCACCACATGATCGCCACGCTCCCACAGCGGCGTAGCCCACTGCAACGCCCTGTCCGACAGGAGAGACACGATAAACCCCACCTTTGCCCGCTCTGTAGGGAAACGAGAGGCCAGAAGCTCGAGATGTATAGAGCACTGACTCACGAAACCCCTACAAGACTTACTGTCACCAGAAAATTTCTCTGGTAGCGGGAGGCGAGATAGAGTCGGAACAGGGGTGGCAGTGGACAAGGTAGCTGCAGCCACGCTAGCAGCCTGAACAGCGACAGCAGTGACATCCACAGCTGAGGTTGAACGCTCTAGAGCCGCCAACCTTCCCTCCAGCTGCTGGATGTACCGCTGTAAACGCTGATCGTCCGCCATTTACTAGCCAGACCTTGGCGCTAGTATTATGTTAGGACTGGCGGAACGCACCAAGTACAAGATGAAATGGAACTAGGTGCGTTCGCAGTCCGAGGTCCACCGTGCAGGTAAAAACCCTGCTGCTAGTAAGACAGACTATATGGCGGTACTACAAGTATACACGCATGGGTTAACTACACCCTGCGTGAAGGAAGCGATCCTGTTGCGTCACAGGACCGCGGTACCGCACATAGAGCGCGAGCAAGTAGTCAGCGAACTCAACCCCAACTAGGATTGAAGTCCGATTAGACACTTGCTGGCACAACACCGCAACTGGGTGTGTAAGGAAACTAAATAAGAATATAAAGGCACAAGAGTGCGTGCGGTGCCGCACAGACGGACGCCACTAACCAACCAGGCTTGGGTCAGGAAAGCGCACAGCAAGTGCACGGCGCCGTACAGGCGGACACAGCAACTGGTAGCTGTAATGTGTGTTACGTGCTGTTGGATAAGTCGGGCGCTAGATAGCAAACATACACCTTCCGCGAACAGATATTCAATAGGGAGGGTTATTTAAAGAGCGACTTTCACTCACAACACACACACATATTTACAAGACAATACTAGCGCATGGCCGTGCTGTCATGCGCAGTTTATATAGCTGCAGCACAGGAATCAGCTACAGAAGTTTTGCCCTTTCAGGACCTGCCAAAAGGACCAATGGGATGTGCTGCAGTACCTGAGCATGTGACCCTCGATCTCCAACAGGAGATCTTGCCCTGGGCATGCTCAGTGTGTGCAAATAAGGACTTAGATCCAGAAACGTCCACTCGGCGCTGCCCAGCACTGGCTTCAATGGCAGAAGCAGGAAAAGCAGCAGTAACTCTTCGCACAGAGTCAGACTGAGCGAGACGCTGGGATCGACGTCCCTGCTGAGCAGACTCCACTGCGGCTGGAGGAGAATGGGAGACCGCAGCAGAAACGGATCGAGACTCCCCCTGTGCAGCAGAGGAAACTCGACTCCTAACACACTGAGTGAGAGATAGCACACTCAGGAGTGGCACACAAACCCAGAGGCCAATATTTATCTCCCACTGATTGATTTATTGATTTTTTCAGGTAGAATTTAGAACCCAAATCAACCAAAAAAATAAATAGGCTTTCTATGGCCCACTGAGTGAGAGATGGCACACACAGGAGTCAGGAGTGGCACACAAGCCCAGAGGCCAATATTTATCTCCCACTGATTGATTTATTGATTTTTTCAGGTACAATTTAGAACCCAATCAACCAAAAAAATAAATAGGCTTTCTATGGCCCACTGAGTGAGAGATAGCACACACAGGAGTCAGGAGTGGCACACAAGCCCAGAGGCCAATATTTATCTCCCACTGATTGATTTAGTGATTTTTTCAGGTAGAATTTAGAACCCAAATCAACCAAAAATATAAATAGGCTTTCTATGGCCCACTGAGTGAGAGATGGCACACACAGGAGTCAGGAGTGGCACACAAGCCCAGAGGCCAATATTTATCTCCCACTGATTGATTTAGTGATTTTTTCAGGTACAATTTAGAACCCAATCAACCAAAAAAATAAATAGGCTTTCTATGGCCCACTGAGTGAGAGATAGCACACACAGGAGTCAGGAGTGGCACACAAGCCCAGAGGCCAATATTTATCTCCCACTGATTGATTTAGTGATTTTTTCAGGTAGAATTTAGAACCCAAATCAACCAAAAATATAAATAGGCTTTCTATGGCCCACTGAGTGAGAGATGGCACACACAGGAGTCAGGAGTGGCACACAAGCCCAGAGGCCAATATTTATCTCCCACTGATTGATTTAGTGATTTTTTCAGGTAGAATTTAGAACCCAAATCAACCAAAAAAATAAATAGGCTTTCTATGGCCCACTGAGTGAGAGATGGCACACACAGGAGTCAGGAGTGGCACACAAGCCCAGAGGCCAATATTTATCTCCCACTGATTGATTTAGTGATTTTTTCAGGTAGAATTTAGAACCCAAATCAACCAAAAAAATAAATAGGCTTTCTATGGCCCACTGAGTGAGAGATGGCACACACAGGAGTCAGGAGTGGCACACAAGCCCAGAGGCCAATATTTATCTCCCACTGATTGATTTATTGATTTTTTCAGGTAGAATTTAGAACCCAAATCAACCAAAAAAATAAATAGGCTTTCTATGGCCCACTGAGTGAGAGATGGCACACACAGGAGTCAGGAGTGGCACACAAGCCCAGAGGCCAATATTTATCTCCCACTGATTGATTTATTGATTTTTTCAGGTAGAATTTAGAACCCAAATCAACCAAAAATATAAATAGGCTTTCTATGGCCCACTGAGTGAGAGATGGCACACACAGGAGTCAGGAGTGGCACACAAGCCCAGAGGCCAATATTTATCTCCCACTGATTGATTTATTGATTTTTTCAGGTAGAATTTAGAACCCAAATCAACCAAAAAAATAAGTAGGCTTTCTATGGCCCACTGAGTGAGAGATGGCACACACAGGAGTCAGGAGTGGCACACAAGCCCAGAGGCCAATATTTATCTCCCACTGATTGATTTATTGATTTTTTCAGGTAGAATTTAGAACCCAAATCAACCAAAAAAATAAGTAGGCTTTCTATGGCCCACTGAGTGAGAGATGGCACACACAGGGATGGCACTCTAGCAGAAATGACAATCTTAATCTCCCACAAAAAAAAAAAAACAGGGACTGTCCTACAATTACTATCTCCCTGCAGTAATCTCAGCCAGGTATGGCAGGCAGCAATAAGGAGTGGACTGATGCACAAATTAAATAAAAAGTGTGGACAAACAAAAAAGATAGCTGTGCAGAAAGGAAGGAACAAGAGGATTTGTGCTTTGAAAAAAGCAGTTGGTTTGCACAGCGGCGTACACACAGCAATGCAGCTATCAGGGAGCCTTCTAGGGCAGCCCAATGAGCTACAGCGCTGAGAAAAAAAAAAAATGTAGCTTCCACTATCCCTGCACACCAAAGGTGGTGTTGGACAGTGGAAATTGCTACAGCACAAGCGGTTTGGGGGTTAATGGACCCTGCCTAACACTATCCCTGCTTCTGACGAAGCGGCAGCAACCTCTCCCTAAGCTCAGATCAGCAGCAGTAAGATGGCGGTCGGCGGGAACGCCTCTTTATAGCCCCTGTGATGCCGCAGACAGCAAGCCAATCACTGCAATGCCCTTCTCTAAGATGGTGGGGACCAGAACCTATGTCATCACGCTGCCCACACTCTGCGTTCACCTTCATTGGCTGAGAACTGGCGCTTTTCGCGTCATTGAAACGCGACTTTGGCGCGAAAGTCGCGTACCGCCTGGCCGACCCCGCACAGGGGTCGGGTCGGGTTTCATGAAACCCGACTTTGCCAAAAGTCGGCGACTTTTGAAAATGAACGACCCGTTTCGCTCAACCCTACCTACAGCCAAATTTTGTTATGTTAAGCCTACTACGCCTGTCTGCGGTCCCTCCTTCCACTAGTACCCCTGGAACCAATTTTAAAGTGCCTACAGCCAAATTTTGTTATGTTAGGCCTACTACGCCCGTCTGCGGTCCCTCCTTCCACTAGTACCCCTGGAACCAATTTTAAAGTGCCTACAGCCAAATTTTGTTATGTTAGGCCTACTACGCCTGTCTGCGGTCCCTCCTTCCACTAGTACCCCTGGAACCAATTTTAAAGTGCCTACAGCCAAATTTTGTTATGTTAGGCCTACTACGCCTGTCTGCGGTCCCTCCTTCCACTGGTCCTCCACTGACCTGACCACTGCTGCCCGTGTACCCCTGGAACCAATTTTAAAGTGCCTACAGCCAAATTTTGTTATGTTAGGCCTACTACGCCTGTCTGCGGTCCCTCCTTCCACTAGTCCTCCACTGACCTGACCAGTGCTGCCCTTGTACCCCTGGAACCAATTTTAAAGTGCCTACAGCCAAATTTTGTTATGTTAGGCCTACTACGCCTGTCTGTGGTCCCTCCTTCCACTGGTCCTCCACTGACCTGACCACTGCTGCCCGTGTACCCCTGTAACCTTTTTGAAATTGCATTGAGCCAAATTTATTGTTTAAGGCCTACTACCTGTGTCTCTCTGCGCCACTCAATACAGCTGTCCTCCTTTTAAAAAAGCTGAGCGTCAATAGTCTGGTTTTCAGCCTATAGGAATTTGACAACTGCATTGGGGCTACTACTTCGCTACGGCCTACTAACGGTGTCTTCCACTACAAGGTGTTCCCCAGGTTTCGTCTCCATTGCTTCGATCTTCTGGCTCTCGTTTAGTAGTTGTTGAAAACAACACTGCATTAGGCCTACTAGTTGGGTATGGGGTGTAGAGACGGTGTGTTCCACTCCAAGGTGTTCCCCAGGTTTCCTCTCCATTGCTTCGATCTTCTGGCTCTCGTTTAGTAGTTGTTGAAAACAACACTGCATTAGGCCTACAAGTTGGGTCTGGGGTGTAGAGACGGTGTGTTCCACTCCAAGGTGTTCCCCAGGTTTCGTCTCCATTGCTTCGATCTTCTGGCTCTCGTTTAGTAGTTGTTGAAAACAACACTGCATTAGGCCTACAAGTTGGGCCTGGGGTGTAGAGACGGTGTCTTCCACTCCAAGGTGTTCCCCAGGTTTCCTCTCCATTTCTTCGATCTTCTGGCTCTACTTTAGTAGTTGTTGAAAACAACACTGCATTAGGCCTACTACTTAGGTATGGGGTGTAGAGACGGTGTGTTCCACTCCAAGGTGTTCCCCAGGTTTCCTCTCCATTGCTTCGATCTTCTGGCTCTCGTTTAGTAGTTGTTGAAAACAACACTGCATTAGGCCTACAAGTTGGGTCTGGGGTGTAGAGACGGTGTGTTCCACTCCAAGGTGTTCCCCAGGTTTCGTCTCCATTGCTTCGATCTTCTGGCTCTCGTTTAGTAGTTGTTGAAAACAACACTGCATTAGGCCTACAAGTTGGGTCTGGGGTGTAGAGACGGTGTCTTCCACTCCAAGGTGTTCCCCAGGTTTCATCTCCATTGCTTCGATCTTCTGGCTCTCGTTTAGTAGTTGTTGAAAACAACACTGCATTAGGCCTACTAGTTGGGTTGGGGCCTTCTATCTGTGTCTGCCGCTCCTTGTTGTTCTCCTACAGTGAACAAAGCTGTGCCGCCGATTTACTACTGTTGCCAATTTTGAACTGCATTTAGAATACTTACTGATTTGGGCCTACTCACTGTGTCAGCCTCTCATTACAGTTGTATTCCACTGAACAAAGCAATGCCCCCTGGTTAGTCCTGTTACCAATTTTGAACTGCATTTAGCCCACTTTATACTTTGGGCCGATATCTGTGTTTCCTCCTCATCCTGCCCATTGCCCAGCCAGTGATAGATGAGTCTGCTGGTACATTGACCCATAACGCAACATTCCCCGTGCACGCTACACTGCAAGATTGTGACCCTGCTGCAAGTCAGGTCCCCCTTCCCGCATACCATACCACCTTACACGGGGACAAAGAGGAAGGTGCAGATGAAGGTGCAGGTTCCTTCATCAGGTGGGGGGAGGAATACTCGTTGGCGACGTCACTGGCACAGGGCCCCTCATAGTATGCAAAAGTGTTGCTGCTGGTGGGAGGCGCCCCCGCTGTGCAAACACACCGCTGTACTTTGAGGGGCCCTGTTCCAGTGCCAATGCCAACGAGTGGGCCCCCCCTGCTTGCTCAGGATCACAGCACTTGCAAAGTTGAAATACTTACCTCTCCCTGCTCCACTGCCGTGACGTGGTCCAGATTTACTGGGCCCACTAATTACTTGAACCAGCCCTACCCCCCACAACTTTAGCCAAATGACACCCAATTTCAAATGCCTTACAATTATTATAAGCTAAATTAAGATTGACAAGCTTCAGTAACAAGAATGGATGTTTTTGCCATTGAAATGGGCTCTGTACATGTTTTCCTGGCCTCTACTCACTGCCGACTATGTTCCCCCATTGACTTGCATTGGGTTTCGTGTTTCGGTCGATCCCCGACTTTTCGCAATAATCGGCCGATTCCACTCGACTCGACTCTTGAGATAGTCGGGTTTCGCGAAACCCGACTCGACTCTAAAAAGGTCAAGGTCGCTCAACCCTAATTATTACTAGTACAGGGTCTCACCACCCCACTGTATACTGGGGGGATTATTACTAGTACAGGGTCTCACCCCCCCTCTGTATATTGGGGGGATTATTACTAGTACAGGGTCTCACCCCCCCCACTGTATACTGGTGGGATTATTACTAGTACAGGGTCTCCTGCCCCTGCTGTATACTGGGGGGATTATTACTAGTACAGGGTCTCACCTCCCGCTGTATAGTGGGGGGATTATTACTAGTACAGGGTCTCCTGCCCCCGCTGTATACTGGGGGGATTATTACTAGTACAGGGTCTCCCCCCCCCCCGCTGTATACTGGGGGATTATTACTAGTACAGGATCTCACCCCCCCCCCCCCCCGCTGTATACTGGGCGATTATTACTAGTACAGGATCTCACCCCCCCCCCCCCCCGCTGTATACTGGAGGGATTATTACTAGTACAGGGTCTCCTGCCCCCGCTGTATACTGGGGGGATTATTACTAGTACAGGGTCTCACCCCCCCCGCTGTATACTGGGGGATTATTACTAGTACAGGATCTCACCCCCCCCCCCCGCTGTATACTGGGGGGATTATTACTAGTACAGGGTCTCCTGCCCCCGCTGTATACTGGGGGGATTATTACTAGTACAGGGTCTCACCCCCCCCCGCTGTATACTGGGGGGATTATTACTAGTACAGGGTCTCACCCCCCCGCTGTATAATGGGGGGATTCAGGGCCGCCATCAGGGCATGACAGCCATGAGTGGGCCCCGTCTCATCTGCTCACCGGGCCCCCCCTGCAGGCGCTGCGGCACACTACAGGGTCTCCTGCCCCTGCTGTATACTTGGGGGATTATTACTAGTACAGGGTCTCACCCCCCCCCCTTGCTGTATACTGGGGGATTATTACTAGTACAGGATCTCACCCCCCCCCCCCCCCCCCGCTGTATACTGGAGGGATTATTACTAGTACAGGGTCTCCTGCCCCCGCTGTATACTGGGGGGATTATTAGTAGTACAGGGTCTCACCCCCCCCCCCCGCTGTATACTGGGGGACTAAACTAGTACAGGATCTCACCCCCCCCGCTGTATACTGGGGGGATTATTACTAGTACAGGGTCTCCTGCCCCCGCTGTATACTGGGGGGATTATTACTAGTACAGGGTCTCACCCCCCCCCCCCCCCGCTGTATACTGGGCGATTATTACTAGTACAGGATCTCACCCCCCCCCCCCCGCTGTATACTGGAGGGATTATTACTAGTACAGGGTCTCCTGCCCCCGCTGTATACTGGGGGGATTATTACTAGTACAGGGTCTCACCCCCCCCCCCCCCGCTGTATACTGGGGGATTATTACTAGTACAGGATCTCACCCCCCCCCCCCCCCGCTGTATACTGGGGGGATTATTACTAGTACAGGGTCTCCTGCCCCCGCTGTATACTGGGGGGATTATTACTAGTACAGGGTCTCACCCCCCTCCCCCCCCGCTGTATACTGGGGGGATTATTACTAGTACAGGGTCTCACCCCCCCCCGCTGTATAATGGTGTGCTGCGGCACACTATTGACGTGCGGGCGCAGTGCGCAGAAGTCAGCCTCGCCGGCAT
Organism: Ranitomeya imitator; assembly: GCF_032444005.1. Taxonomy (NCBI): domain Eukaryota; kingdom Metazoa; phylum Chordata; class Amphibia; order Anura; family Dendrobatidae; genus Ranitomeya; species Ranitomeya imitator. Next base: position 624,863,084 of record NC_091285.1, read on the forward strand.
CTGACGTCAACGTCAGCCGCCGGCGAGTGCGTCCTTCACCTGCGTGGAGGAGCTTCGCCCGCCGCAGGAGCACACGGCCAGGTAAGAAGTATTTTTTTTTTTTTTTGGTAGTGGCGATCCAGGGGAGGGGGCCCGGGGCAGTATGCTGGACACGGGGGCAGAATGCTGGGCACGCTGGGGCAGAGGAGATGCTGGACACAGGGGCAGAATGCTGGACAAAGGGGCAGAAAGCCTGGCAGAGAAGATGCTGGACACAGGGGCAAAATGCTGGACAAAGGGGCAGAAAGCTGGACACAGGGGCAGAGGAGATGCTGGACATGGGGGCAGAATGCTGGACAAAGGGGCAGAAAGCTGGACACAGACAGGGGCATTATGCTGGACACAGGGGCAGAATGCTGAACACAGGGGCATTATGCTGGACACAGGGGCAGAATGCTGGACAAAGGGACAGTATTCTGGACACAGGGGTATTATGCTGGACAAAGGGGCAGAAAGCTGGACACAGGGGCATTATGCTGGACACAGGGGCATTGTGCTGGACACAGGGGCAGAATGCTGGACAAAGGGGCAGTATTCTGGACACAGGCGCAGAATGCTGGACACAGGGGCAGAATGTTGGACACGGGCAGAATGCTGGACAAAGGGGCAGAATGTTGGACACAGGGGCAGAATGCTGGACAAAGGGGCAGTATTATGGACACGGGCAGAATGCTACACAGGGGCAGAATGCTGGACACAGGGGCATTATGCTGGACAAAGGGGCAGAATGCTGGACACAGGGGCAGAGATGCTGGACACAGGGGCAGAATGCTATACAGCGGCAGAATGCTGGACATAGGGGCAGAGATGCAGGACACAGGGGCATTATGCTGGACACAGGGGCATTATGCTGGACAAAGGGGCAGTATTCTGGACACAGGGGCAGAATGCTGGACACGCTGGGGCAGAATGCTGGACACGCTGGGGCAGAATGCTGGACACAGGGGCAGAATGCTGGACACAGGGGCAGAATGCTGGACAAAGGGGCAGTATGCTGGACAAAGGGGCAGTATGCTGGACACAGGGGCAGAATTCTGGACACAGGGGCAGAATGCTGGACAAAGGGGCAGTATGCTGGACAAAGGGGCAGTATGCTGGACAAAGGGGCAGTATGCTGGACACAGGGGCAGAATGCTGGACACGGGCAGTATGCTGGACACAGGGGCAGAATGTTGGACACAGGGGCAGTATGCTGGACAAAGAAGGGGCAGAATGCTGGACAAAGGGGCAGAGATGCTGGACACAGGGGCAGAGATGCTGGACACAGGGGCAGAGATGCTGGACACAGGGGCGGAGATGCTGGACACAGGGGCAGAGATGCTGGACACAGGGGCAGAATGCTGGACACGGGCAGAATGGAGATACGGGGTATGATGAAAGACATGGGTGCATGACTGGAGACAGATGGGGAAGGATTGGAGACAGATGGGGCAGAATGGAGACACAGGAGGCATGATTGGAGACAAGTGGCAGGATTGCAGACATGGGGGCATGATTGGAGACACTGGGGGCAGAATTGGAGACAGATCTTGCAGGATCATGGGGCAGGATGGATATGATGGAGACAAATGGGACAGGATGGGGAGATCATATGGGGCAGAATGGATACTCATGAGGGCAGGATGGGAGAACATATGGCTGACGCCAAGAATGAGACACACATTGGCCAGGATGGGGAATATTATTACCATAGGGACTAATTTAGGGATATTATTACTGCAGTGATGTATTTATTTTATTTTTTGAGGATACTGTTTTAAATGAGGGGGCGGTCCTGTTACTGTGTAGAGTGATACTATGTCGCCTCTTTTTCTTCATGTGGTGTAATGTAGAAGTTGGAAAAATTAAGTAATGTATTCTACAAGCAGAGCTCGAGATAACTGTGTTATTTCCTGCAGAAACGAGTCCTGGCTGGATGAAATGATGGCGGTCTGTGCTGGATGAAAGATGAAGGACTTCACCTAGAGACGTCACTGGTGAGTCAGTGTGTTACCTGTACACTGACACTATACACTGTATACAGAGCTCCTGTGTATAATTTCACTAGTGATCACTGTATTATCTGTACACAGACACTGCATACTAAGTACAGATATCCTGTGTATAATGGCACTTATGGTGATAGTATGGTGCTTTTTTTATTATTACTGATCAGAATTGTAGTATTCAGTCACTATATGGTGGTAATATGCGGTCTGGTCATGGTGTAGCGGTATTTGTTCTTTGTATGTGATATTCGATCACTGTGGTGGTAATATGTCATCTGGTCATAATGCTGTGGTATTTGTTCTTTGTATGTGATATTATTGGTCATTTAAAAAATTGAAAAATAAATTAAAATATACCTAAATTGTATTGCATATTTTAACAAATATTTAATAGGTTACAGTAGAGTAGGGCCCAGCCAAAAGTGTCTACCGTGTTATGTTGGTGGCTTAAAAAATCTTTTGGCCAAAACAAAACCTGCTGGCTATATGTGTGATCTGGTGATGGGAACTGTTAATGTGTGATAGGTGAGAAGTGGAGTTTTTCCAAGAGAGAGCGGTGGGACTGTGGACAGTTCGAGGAATGGAGCGTGGAGGCGGGACTGGGGTGGAGCCTGGGCGGAGTCTCAAAATTTTGCCAGTATGGGGCCCCAAAATTTCTAGTGGCAGCCCTGGGGGGATTATTACTAGTACAGGGTCTCACCCCCCGCTGTATACTGGGGGGATTATTACTTCTAGATTGTGAGCCCCAATGGGGACAGTGATGATGATGTGTGCAAAACTGTAAAGCGCTGCGGAATATGTTAGCGCTATATAAAAATAAAGATTATTATTATTATTATTACTAGTACAGGGTCTCACCCCCTGCTGTATACTGGGGGGATTATTACTAGTACAGGGTCTCACCCCTCCGCTGTATACTGGGGGGATTATTACTAGTACAGGGTCTCACCCCTCCGCTGTATACTGGGGGATTATTACTAGTACAGGGTCTCACCCCCCGCTGTATACTGGGGGGATTATTACTAGTACAGGGTCTCACCCACCCGCTGTATACTGGGGAGATTATTACTAGTACAGGGTCTTACCCCTCCGCTGTATACTGGAGGGATTATTACTAGTACAGGGTCTCACCGCCCCGCTGTATACTGGGGGGACTATTACTAGTACAGGGTCTCACCCCCCCGCTGTATACTGGGGGGGATTATTACTAGTACAGGGTCTCACCCCCCTGCTGTATACTGGGGGGGATTATTACTAGTACAGGGTCTCACCATCCTGCTGTATACTGGGGGGATTATTACTAGTACAGGGTCTCACCCCCCCCCGCTGTATACTGGGGGGGATTATTACCAGTACAGGGTCTCAGTCCCTCGCTGTATACTGGGGGGATTATTACTAGTACAGGGTCTCACCACCCTGCTGTATGCTTGTGGGATTATTACAAGTACAGGGTCTCACTCCCCTGCTGTATACTTGGGGGATTATTACTAGTACAGGGTTTCACCACCCTGCTGTATACTGGGGGGATTATTACTAGTGCAGGGTCTCACTCCCCCCCGCTGTATACTGTGGGGATTATTACCAGTACAGGGTCTCACCCCCCCGCTGTATACTGGCGGGGATTATTACTAGTACATGGTCTCACCACCCTGCTGTATACTGGGGGATTATTACTAGTAAAGGGCCTCACCCCCCCCCCCTACCCCGCTGTATACTTGGGGGATTATTACCAGTACAGGGTCTCACTCCCCCGCTGTATACTGGGGGGATTATTACTAGTACAGGGTCTCACCACCCTGCTGTATACTGGGGGGATTATTACTAGTACAGGGTCTCACCACCCTGCTGTATACTGGGGGATTATTACTAGTACAGGGTCTCACCCCCCCCCCGCTGTATACTGGGGGGATTATTACTAGTACAGGGTCTCACCACCCTGCTGTATACTGGGGGGAATATTACTAGTACAGGGTCTCACCCATCCCCCCCGCGTTGTATACTGGGGGGATTATTACCAGTACAGGGTGTCACAATTCACACCGTGACCGTCACCCCCACGTCACGGATCAGGGTGACTTTAGGCCAACAGACGGCTATCACATGTGCAGGGGGGCTTATCTTAGTTATCCCTCCACTCCACAATGTGATGAAAAAACACACACAAGGCTATTGACCTCTTAGTTTGCAGCAGGGGCTTATTTTAGGTATCCCACTGCTCTTCAATATACCACGAACTGCAGGGATTTATGTATATCCCACTTACAGTTCCACTTGAAACTTGCAGCTCTCGGGGGCCCCCCTTACTCTTAGGTCAGATTAGGTACTGCACCTAGGGTAATTAGTCGCCAGAAAGGCTGCCTGCTATGTACTGGCTATTGGGCACGCTGCAGCAACGCGATAAACTACTCCTACTCAGGCAGGAACAATAATTATCAACGCCGCAGTCGCTACAACGACACTCAAAGGCACTGTACAAATGTATGCTGCCACCAGCTTCGATTAAACGGGTCCGAAGCTAACCCAAAACAGTAGCGTATTTCCCTTCAGGAGACTTAGGGTACGTTTTAGAGCAGGAAGAACGAAAACTAGTAATTTATATATTTTACTCCGTTAAAATTATGGCAGTGTTTATAAAAGATGTTACAATATGAGACAATTGAAATATGTACACGGTAAATTATAAAATAAGCAGTGATTAAATAAGAAAAGGTACAAGTCACATGTTCTCAGTTCATATCAGGCAAAACCATGCTGGTGGGCGGAGTTCCCCAAATGTCCCAATGCATCAGGACTCTGGTTAGGAACAGCTCTTCAAGTCAGACTCACCTAGGCTCCAGCAGACAGACAGCCTTATAGCTCAGAACCCAAAAAGAATAGGAGCAAAAAGAACCTATCAAATAACTTACAAAGTAAGACTCAAGCAGACAACTAAATATGAACTAAAGAAAGGAACCACTTGAAAAAATATGTCAAAATAAATAACTGAATCCAAAAACCATAATATACAAATATAAATAATTTTATTTGAGACACCAATCCAAACTAACACAAAGACATGATAAAAAACATAAACGACAAATTAAAAACCAGAGGGAGCAGAGCACCACCCGTAATCTGAATAATTCATCAAGAAAATACTTTATACCATACAATTTCAACTTCCATATAAAGGGAAATATGTACTAAATTTCATGAATCTAAATAAATAGGTAGATAAAGTGCTTATGAGTATTCAATCCAATCCAGGTAAGATTACATAAAGTGCATAAATAACAGGGTATATATAACCTCCAGGTACATAAATAAAGTGCACATAGTGAAATCACCTATAGTATTCCCTAATAGGACGGTAACCAGCACATAGTAAGAAGAGAAATCTCCATATACTAACCAGGATTCATTTTCCACGTGGTGCTACTGCTGCCCCGCACTCCAACGCGCGTTTCACACGTTGCTTCGTCAGGGAGTGATGGGGAGTGAGGGCTAGGGCCGTATATATATATATATGTCCACATAATTACGTATAGCCAATGGTTAATCTCTCACTCACATGTGTATGATCCGGCGCTTGATTCACCGCCGCCAAACACGGCACCATGTCACCGGCCCTGCGGCAACGTCACTAGAGGGCGCAGTCGCACCCTCTGCAACGTCACAGGCAGGGCACGTGACCAGACACACGTGCAGGGAGGCAAACCAAGCGCGCAACACTGGAGCGGCCATTGGAAGTATTGGCAAAGAAAAGGGCACAGGAAAATATAGCAGAACAAGCGACCAGATACACAAACTGAAGGGTAAGTGACGCGCATAAACTCAGAGCGGCCAAATATATTAAGAATAATACATATGAACACAAAAAACATATATATATATATATATATATATATATATATATATATAAATAAATATAAGTGAATAAGTGCACCAAAAAGTAAATAAATAAAATTTACCACAGAATATCCATTCATACATACAAAAAATCCTAATACATAGTAACTCATATTAATATAGACAAAATACATTGCCATTGTGCAAAAAATATATGTGTACGAATATATAATATACAAAAATATTTAATACATATATAACGTATCCACAATCCAGTGATACTGTGAAATTCTTGAACAAGGTGATGATTTTTCCAAATATATTTTTTTCCACTCTGATGGACTCCTTCTTCTTATTTAATACAGTATAATCAACGGTCACTCTTATTCTATACTAATAGTGAGCCTAAAATACTGAAACAGAAAAATAAGTTATAAAACAACATTATAAACGGCACATAGATCCCACACAGAAAGAGATTAAAATGAATAAAATTAAAAATAAAAACAAAGAAAAATATATACAATAATATAACCAAATATAAATACAAATCATTAAATAACCAAATAAATGACCCATATAACTATATAACCACCTGGCACAGAGGTCGATGATCAGCAAGAGAGGGAAATAAAAAAAAAATAGAAAAACCCCATTGGTCATTAAGACCAAGAGGTTTCATTGTTCTGAGCGTCTTTATCCAACGACACTCCTTCTGCGCCAATCTATTCATCACCACGAGCCCCCAAATGGACCACATCAATGCCTTTAACCTGCATCTCAATTGTTCCCGTGGGATGAAAATCCTGATAGTGGGAAGGTATCATCTTCAACTTGGCAGCTTCCTCTCTGTGTGCATCCTCAAATCCAATCAATCTGGCTGCTCGAATATCTCTTATATGTTCTAAAATCCGTACACGCAACTGCCTCGATGTGAGGCCTATATAGATAAGCCCACATGGGCAAGTGATGTGATACACCACTGATGTGGTTCTGCAATTGATAGGGTGTACTATCTTAAATGTATGAGAGTTTGAAGAGTTCACAAAAACATCCGTTTTTACCATATATCTACATGCACTACATCCACCACATGGCCGTGAACCCCAAGCCGGTCCCATGGAGTTAAATATAAATTGTGACCTCGGTGGAATATAATGGCTATGTGTGATCATCTCACCCATGGTTTTACTCCTCCTCGCAACGATCCTAGGTGTTCCTTCAATCAGTTTAGACAACTCCGGGTCCTCTTTCAGAATTGCCAGTGACGACTCATGATGTCACCCATATCTCTTCATCTGCTGTGATAGTTCGTAATCATCCGCAGTTGTGGCTCCTCTTTCTCCCGTGTCTGATAATGAAGAAGGCTGTCACGACTCCTGTCTTTAGCTTGTTGATACCCTCTCTCCACATCATCTGGCCTATAGCCTCGGCGGAGGAATCGCTGCTTCAAATCCTGAGCCTGGTTCTCAAACTCCTCCTCAGAGTCACAAATCCTCCTGGCTCTAATAAATTGTCCCTTAGGGATAGCTTTAATGGTATGTCTGGGATGTGCGGATCTTGCATGTAGTAAAGAGTTTGTACTTGTTTCTTTACGATAAATGGTGCTGTGGATATTACCCAATTGATCAACGGACAATTGCAAATCCAAGAAGTCTATTTTGTTCTCTTCCACTTTAAAGGTAAACTTAATGTTCCAATCATTTGCGTTGAGGTATGTCAGGAAGCCATCCAATCCAATTCTACTCCCCTGCCAAATAATAAGGACATCATCTATAAAACGCACCCAACTTAATACGTTAGGGCCCGATACATCAGATGGATATGATAGCATGTATTCTCGCTCCCAATGGCCCATAAATAAGTTGGAGTAAGAGGGCGCGAAACACGCCCCCATCGCCACTCCCCGTTCCTGTTTAAAATAACGGTCTTTGAAAGTAAAATAGTTGTGCGTGAGCGTGTATTCCAATAATTCCAACAAAAATTCGAATAAATCCGAGTCCATACCCTTATTTAGCAGAAAAAATCTAACTGCCGCTATCCCACTCTGATGTTCTATACAAGTGTATAGCGATTCAACATCGCCAGAAATGAACAACATGTCTGGTTCAATGGTGATACCCTGTATCCTCCTTAATACATCACCAGAGTCCTTAATGTATGATGGTAGTTCAAATACACATGGTTTCAGGTAGTAGTCCAAAAATCGGGAAATCATTTCATTTAATCCTCCACACCCGGAGACAATAGGCCTACCGGGTGGATTTAGAAGACTCTTATGGACTTTCGGTAAAAAGTATATAGTTGGAACCACTGGAAATGCAACCCGTAATCCTTCCCATACTGTTTTTGTAATGCACCCATTCTCCAGTGCAGTATCAAGGATATGAAACAGCTGTAGCTGAAAGGCGGATGTGGGGTCTGATGGCATTCTCTGATAACAAGTATCATCACTTAGTTGTTTAAAGGCCTTTTTCTCATATAATTGTACCGACCAGATCACCACATTACCGCCTTTGTCAGCTGGTTTGAATACCACCTGTTTCATATCCTTGAGCTCCTGTAAGGCCCTCCTTTGTACAGGAGTCAGATTATCATAGGGTCTCCTGGTCTGCAACTGATATAACTAATTGCAGACCATTCTTACAAAGACCTCAATAGAGGAATTCAAAGTCAATGGTGGAAATGATTTAGACCTCTTTTTAATAAAGTCAGGAAACTTACCCTGTTCTGACTCCTGTTGTTCTAGGAGAAGACTCTCTAATACCCGGAGAGCTTCCAATTCCACCTCTGTTGAAAAAGGGGCATTGTTTTTACTATGGTATTTTTTCAGAATCAATTTGCGGGCAAAAAGAAAAACATCCTTGATGGCCTCAAAAGTGTCAAAATTGGCAGTTGGGCAGAACGTCAAACCCAAAGTTAAAACAGATTGTTGTGCTGGCGTAAGAACAATATCAGAGAGGTTAATTACCTTAAGTTAATTGCCTTGTTTAAAGTCCTGAAATGTATTCTTATTATTGATATTACGCCCGTTGGTCATCTGGCGAGTATTATAACGTCTTAGATCCATGGCTGGTTCTCCAATACTTGTATTGGCTGACGCATGTGATGAGCTGCTCGAGATGGATGTAACCGAATTGGTACGAGAACGATTCTGTAGTGGTCTCCATCTATATACTCTTTGAGTATCGTAATCCAGCTGATCACGCTGAAATTTCTGTGTCTTAGATTTCTTCAAATCCTCTTCCCATCTACTATAGCTTTTATTGAGATCTTCCTCAAATATACTGAATTCAGAACCTGTAAAATAATTCTTCAGTTTCTCCTGCAAAGGTTGTATTTGTCCCTCTAACAACTCCAGTTTCTTCTGGTCAAATGAAATCAATAATTCCAAAAAGACCCGGGAACATTTTTCACATGCCTCCTCCCATTTCTGTATAATAACCGTATCCTCAATGGGGAACGAGGGGAAAACCTGGACACGTAGTCCTCGTGGAACCAGTCCACGTTGTAAATACTGCTCCAATGTTTTGCAATTCCACCAGGTTTTGGTGCGTTTAAACAATAAATCCCTCAATCGCTGACCATCAACCTCTATGCCTTCATTAATCTCTTTATTTTTATCAGAATTATTTCCAAATATAGTAGATAATTGTGTAAGCCAGTTGGTGTCACGGCTTCTATAATCCATTGTTGGTAAGGTTCCTCCTATAAAACAAAATAGACTTGAACCCAAAAAGAATAGGAGCAAAAAGAACCTATCAAATAACTTACAAAGTAAGACTCAAGCAGACAACTAAATATGAACTAAAAAAAGGAACCACTTGAAAAAATATGTCAAAATAAATAACTGAATCCAAAAACCATAATATACAAATATAAATAATTTTATTTGAGACACCAATCCAAACTAACACAAAGACATGATAAAAAACATAAACGACAAATTAAAAACCAGAGGGAGCAGAGCACCACCCGTAATCTGAATAATTCATCAAGAAAATACTTTATACCATACAATTTCAACTTCCATATAAAGGGAAATATATACTAAATTTCATGAATCTAAATAAATAGGTAGATAAAGTGCTTATGAGTATTCAATCCAATCCAGGTAAGATTACATAAAGTGCATAAATAACAGGGTATATATAACCTCCAGGTACATAAATAAAGTGCACATAGTGAAATCACCTATAGTATTCCCTAATAGGACGGTAACCAGCACATAGTAAGAAGAGAAATCTCCATATACTAACCAGGAGTCATTTCGCACGTGGTGCTACTGCTGCCCCGCACTCCAACGCGCGTTTCACACGTTGCTTCGTCAGGGAGTGATGGGGAGTGAGGGCTAGGGCCGTATATATATATATAGTAAAGAAGGGAAGCGGTGACAAATGGCTGACAGTAATGGTACATGGTCACAACATATATAAATAAATAAATTTTAATATATTCAAAATAAGAGGGACCAAGTCTGCCATAGATATTTATAGTAGACCAATTGTTGATACATATAAATACAAAGGAGGGGGGGGGGGAACTTCCACTCAACAATTCAGGTCTTAAAGATACAAAAAATACTTTATTAGGAAGACATAGAAGTGGTGGCAGCAACGGAAAGCCACCAGTACAATAAATAACAGGCACTAGGTACCCACACCGGCCATATATACAGTGCCTACAAGTAGTATTCAACCCCCTGCAGATTTAGCAGGTTTACACATTTGGAATTAACTTGGCATTGTGACATTTGGACTGTAGATCAGCCTGGAAGTGTGAAATGCACTGCAGCAAAAAAGAATGTTATTTCTTTGTTATTATTTATTATTCAACCCCTCAACCCACCAGAATTCTGTTTGGTTCCCCTAAAGTATTAAGAAGTAGTTCAGGCACAAAGAACAATGAGCTTCACATGTTTGGATTAATTATCTCTTTTTCCAGCCTTTTCTGACTATTTACGACCCTCCCCAAACTTGTGAACAGCACTCAAACATGGTCAACATGGGAAAGACAAAGGAGCATTCCAAGGCCATCAGAGACAAGATCGTGGAGGGTCACAAGGCTGGCAAGGGTGTTATGCTGAGATAATTCAGTACCACAATGGACATAAAAGTCAGAGCACATACAGTGATCTGACAATAACCCAAAAAACATAGAACGAGCTCTGAGACGTGGGAACTCTGCTGACCGCAATCCTTAATCCTCTCAAACCACAATAGAGGCAGCCGTGGATTGCGCCTAACGCTCCCTATGCAACTCGGCACAGCCTGAGAAACTAGCTAGCCTGAAGATAGAAAATAAGCCTACCTTGCCTCAGAGAAATACCCCAAAGGAAAAGGCAGCCCCCACATATAATGACTGTGAGTTAGATGAAAAGACAAACGTAGAGATGAAATAGATTTAGCAAAGTGAGGCCCGACTTACTAAACAGAGCGAGGATAGGAAAGGTAACTTTGCGGTCAACACAAAACCCTACAAACAACCACGCAAAGGGGGCAAAAAGACCCTCCGTACCGAACTAACGGCACGGAGGTACACCCTCTGCGTCCCAGAGCTTCCAGCTAGCAAGGAAAAACAAATAGACAAGCTGGAAAGAAAAAAACAGCAAACAAAATAGCAAAGCAGAACTTAGCTATGCAGAGCAGCAGGCCACAGGAACGATCCAGGAGGAAACAGGTCCAATACTAGAACATTGACTGGAGGCCAGGATCAAAGCACCAGGTGGAGTTAAATAGAGCAGCACCTAACGACTTCACGACATCACCTGAGGAAGGAAACTCAGAAGCCGCAGTACCACTCTCCTCCACTAACGGAAGCTCACAGAGAGAATCAGCCGAAGTACCACTTGTGACCACAGGAGGGAGCTCTGCCACAGAATTCACAACAGTACCCCCCCCTTGAGGAGGGGTCACCGAACCCTCACCAGAGCCCCCGGGATGACCAGGATGAGCCATATGAAAGGCACGAACAAGATCGGGAGCATGGACATCAGAGGCAAAGACCCAGGAATTATCTTCCTGAGCATAACCCTTCCACTTAACCAGATACTGGAGTTTCCGTCTTGAAAGACGAGAATCCAAAATCTTCTCCACAATATACTCCAACTCCCCCTCCAACAAAACCGGGGCAGGAGGATCAACAGATGGAACCATAGGTGCCACGTATCTCCGCAACAATGACCTATGGAATACGTTATGTATGGAAAAAGAATCTGGAAGGGTCAGACGAAAAGACACAGGATTAAGAACCTCAGAAATCCTATACGGACCAATGAAACGAGGCTTAAACTTAGGAGAGGAAACCTTCATAGGAATATGACGAGAAGATAACCAAACCAAATCCCCAACACGAAGTCGGGGACCCACACAGCGTCTGTGATTAGCGAAACGTTGAGCCTTCTCCTGGGACAAGGTCAAATTGTCCACTACATGAGTCCAAATCTGCTGCAACCTGTCCACCACAGTATCCACACCAGGACAGTCCGAAGACTCAACCTGCCCTGAAGAGAAACGAGGATGGAACCCAGAGTTGCAGAAAAACGGCGAAACCAAGGTAGCCGAGCTGGCCCGATTATTAAGGGCGAACTCAGCCAAAGGCAAAAAGGACACCCAGTCATCCTGATCAGCAGAAACAAAGCATCTCAGATATGTTTCCAAGGTCTGATTGGTTCGTTCGGTCTGGCCATTAGTCTGAGGATGGAAAGCCGAGGAAAAAGACAAATCAATGCTCATCCTACCACAAAAGGCTCGCCAAAACCTCGAAACAAACTGGGAACCTCTGTCAGAAACGATATTCTCTGGAATGCCATGTAAACGAACAACATGCTGGAAGAACAATGGCACCAAATCAGAGGAGGAAGGTAATTTAGACAAGGGTACCAAATGGACCATCTTAGAGAAGCGATCACAGACCACCCAAATGACTGACATCTTTTGAGAGACGGGAAGATCTGAAATAAAATCCATAGAGATATGTGTCCAAGGCCTCTTTGGGACCGGCAAGGGCAAAAGCAACCCACTGGCACGAGAACAGCAGGGCTTAGCCCGAGCACAAATTCCACAGGACTGCACAAAAGAACGCACATCCCGCGACAGAGATGGCCACCAAAAGGATCTAGCCACCAACTCTCTGGTACCAAAGATTCCAGGATGACCAGCCAACACCGAACAATGAACCTCAGAGATAACTTTATTCGTCCACCTATCAGGGACAAACAGTTTCTCCGCTGGGCAACGATCAGGTTTATTAGCCTGAAATTTTTGCAGCACCCGCCGCAAATCAGGGGAGATGGCAGACACAATTACTCCCTCTTTGAGGATACCCGCCGGCTCAGATAAACCCGGAGAGTCGGGCACAAAACTCCTAGACAGAGCATCCGCCTTCACATTTTTAGAGCCCGGAAGGTACGAAACCACAAAGTCAAAACAGGCAAAAAACAGCGACCAACGAGCCTGTCTGGGATTCAACCGCTTGGCAGACTCGAGATAAGTCAAGTTCTTATGATCAGTCAAGACCACCACGCGATGCTTAGCTCCTTCAAGCCAATGACGCCACTGCTCGAATGCCCACTTCATGGCCAGCAACTCTCGATTGCCCACATCATAATTTCGCTCAGCAGGCGAAAACTTCCTAGAAAAGAAGGCGCATGGTTTCATCACCGAGCAATCAGAACTTCTCTGCGACAAAACAGCCCCTGCTCCAATCTCAGAAGCATCAACCTCGACCTGGAATGGAAGCGAAACATCTGGTTGACACAACACAGGGGCAGAAGAAAAACGACGCTTCAACTCTTGAAAAGCCTCCACAGCAGCAGAAGACCAATTGACCACATCAGCACCCTTCTTGGTCAAATCGGTCAATGGTTTAGCAATACTAGAAAAATTGCAGATGAAGCGACGATAAAAATTAGCAAAGCCCAGGAACTTTTGCAGACGTTTCAGAGATGTCGGCTGAGTCCAATCATGGATGGCTTGGACCTTAACAGGGTCCATCTCGATGGTAGAAGGGGAAAAGATGAACCCCAAAAATGAAACCTTCTGAACACCAAAGAGACACTTTGATCCCTTCACAAACAAAGAATTAGCACGCAGGAAACACCGTTCTGACCTGCTTCACATGAGATTCCCAATCATCCGAGAAGATCAAAATGTCATCCAAGTACACAATCAGGAATTTATCCAGGTACTCTCGGAAGATGTCATGCATAAAGGACTGAAACACTGATGGAGCATTGGCAAGTCCGAATGGCATTACTAGATACTCAAAATGGCCCTCGGGCGTATTAAATGCAGTTTTCCATTCATCGCCTCGCTTAATACGCACAAGATTATACGCACCACGAAGATCTATCTTGGTGAACCAACTGGCCCCCTTAATCCGAGCAAACAAATCAGATAACAACGGCAAGGGGTACTGAAATTTTACCGTGATCTTATTTAGAAGGCGGTAATCTATACAAGGTCTCAGCGAACCATCCTTCTTGGCTACAAAAAAGAACCCTGCTCCTAATGGCGACGATGATGGGCGAATATGCCCCTTCTCCAAGGACTCCTTCACATAACTCCGCATAGCGGCGTGCTCAGGCACAGACAAATTAAACAGTCGACCTTTTGGGAATTTACTTCCAGGAATCAAATCGATAGCACAATCACAATCCCTATGCGGAGGTAGGGTATCGGACTTGGGCTCATCAAATACATCCCGGTAATCAGACAAGAACTCTGGAACCTCAGAAGGGGTGGATGACGAAATAGTCAGAAATGGGACATCACCATGTACCCCCTGACAACCCCAGCTGGACACAGACATGGATTTCCAATCTAATACTGGATTATGGACTTGTAGCCATGGCAACCCCAACACGACCACATCATGCAGATTATGCAACACCAGAAAGCGAATAACCTCCTGATGTGCAGGAGCCATGCACATGGTCAGCTGGGTCCAGTACTGAGGCTTATTCTTGGCCAAAGGCGTAGCATCAATTCCTCTCAATGGAATAGGACACTGCAAGGGCTCCAAGAAAAACCCACAACGCCTAGCATACTCCAAGTCCATCAAATTCAGGGCAGCGCCTGAATCCACAAATGCCATGACAGAATACGATGACAAAGAGCAGATCAAGGTAATGGACAAAAGAAATTTTGACTGTACCGTACCAATGGTGGCAGACCTAGCGAACCGCTTAGTGCGCTTAGGACAATCAGAGATAGCATGAGTGGAATCACCACAGTAGAAACACAGCCCATTCAGACGTCTGTGTTCTTGCCGTTCAACTCTGGTCAAAGTCCTATCGCACTGCATAGGCTCAGGTTTAAGCTCAGGTAATACCGCCAAATGGTGCACAGATTTACGCTCACGCAAGCGTCGACCGATCTGAATAACCAAAGACATAGACTCCTTTAAACCAGCAGGCACAGGAAATCCCACCATGACATCCTTAAGGGCTTCAGAGAGACCCTTTCTGAAAATAGCTGCGAGCGCACCTTCATTCCTTTGAGTGAGTACGGACCACCTTCTAAATTTCTGACAATATACCTCTATATCATCCTGAGCCTGACACAGAGCCAGCAAATTCTTCTCTGCCTGATCCACTGAATTAGGTTCATCGTACAGCAATCCGAGCGCCAGGAAAAACGCATCGATATTACTTAATGCAGGATCTCCTGGCGCAAGAGAAAATGCCCAGTCCTGAGGGTCGCCACGTAAAAAAGAAATAATGATCAAAACTTGTTGAACTGGGTCACCAGAGGAGCGAGGTTTCAAGGCCAGAAATAGTTTACAATTATTTTTGAAACTCAGAAATTTAGTTCTATCTCCAAAAAACAAATCAGGAATAGGAATTCTTGGTTCTAACATAGATTTCTGATCAATAGTGTCTTGAATCTTTTGTACTCTTGCTGAGAGCTGATCCACACATGAAGACAGACCTTTTTGTCCATCGCTACACCTGTGTACTGAACCACCCAAATGTCTAGGGGAAAAAAAAGGCAAAACACAGTGCAGAGAAAAAAAAATGGTCTCAGAACTTCTTTTTTCCCTCTATTGAGAATCATTAGTACTTGGGGCCTCCAGTACTGTTATGCTGAGATAATTCAGTACCACAATGGACATAAAAGTCAGAGCACATACAGTGATCTGACAATAACCCAAAAAAACATAGAACGAGCTCTGAGACGTGGGAACTCTGCTGACCGCAATCCCTAATCCTCTCAAACCACAATAGAGGCAGCCGTGGATTGCGCCTAACGCTCCCTATGCAACTCGGCACAGCCTGAGAAACTAGCTAGCCTGAAGATAGAAAATAAGCCTACCTTGCCTCAGAGCAATACCCCAAAGGAAAAGGCAGCCCCCACATATAATGACTGTGAGTTAGATGAAAAGACAAACGTAGAGATGAAATAGATTTAGCAAAGTGAGGCCCGACTTACTAAACAGAGCGAGGATAGGAAAGGTAACTTTGCGGTCAACACAAAACCCTACAAACAACCACGCAAAGGGGGCAAAAAGACCCTCCATACCGAACTAACGGCACGGAGGTACACCCTCTGCGTCCCAGAGCTTCCAGCTAGCAAGGAAAAATAAATAGACAAGCTGGAAAGAAAAAAACAGCAAACAAAATAGCAAAGCAGAACTTAGCTATGCAGAGCAGCAGGCCACAGGAACGATCCAGGAGGAAACAGGTCCAATACTAGACCATTGACTGGAGGCCAGGATCAAAGCACCAGGTGGAGTTAAATAGAGCAGCACCTAACGACTTCACCACATCACCTGAGGAAGGAAACTCAGAAGCCGCAGTACCACTCTCCTCCACTAACGGAAGCTCACAGAGAGAATCAGCCGAAGTACCACTTGTGACCACAGGAGGGAGCTCTGCCACAGAATTCACAACACAAGGGGTACAAAACCCTTTCCAAGGAGTTGGGCCTACCTGTCTCCACTGTTGGGAGCATCATCCGGAAGTGGAAGGCTTATGGAACTACTGTTAGCCTTCCACGGCCAGGACAGCATTTGAAAGTTTCCTCCCGTGCCGAGGCCAGGCTTGTCCGAAGAGTCAAGGCTAACCCAAGGACAACAAGGAAGGAGCTCCGGGAAGATCTCATGGCAGTGGGGACATTGGTTTCAGTCAATACCATAAGTAACGTACTCCACCGCAATGGTCTCCGTTCCAGACGAGCCCGTAAGGTACCTTTACTTTCAAAGCGTCATGTCATGGCTCATCTACAGTTTGCTCATGATCACTTGGAGGACTCTGAGACTGACTGGTTGAAGGTTCTCTGGTCTGATGAGACCAAGATCGAGATCTTTGGTGCCAACCATTCACGTGACGTTTGGAGACTGGATGGCACTGCATACGACCCCAAGAATACCATCCCTACAGTCAAGCATGGTGGTGGCAGCATCATGCTGTGGGGCTGTTTCTCAGCCAAGGGGCCTGGCCATCTGGTCCGCATCCATGGGAAGATGGATAGCACGGCCTACCTGGAGATTTTGGCCAAGAACCTCCGCTCCTCCATCAAGGATCTTAAGATGGGTCGTCATTTCATCTTCCAACAAGACAACGACCCAAAGCACACAGCCAAGAAAACCAAGGCCTGGTTCAAGAGGCAAAAAATCAAGGTGTTGCAGTGGCCTAGTCAGTCTCCTGACCTTAACCCAATTGAAAACTTGTGGAAGGAGCTCAAGATTAAAGTCCACATGAGACACCCAAAGAACCTAGATAACTTGGAGAAGATCTGCATGGAGGAGTGGGCCAAGATAACTCCAGAGACCTGTGCCGGCCTGATCAGGTCTTATAAAAGACGATTATTAGCTGTAATTGCAAACAAAGGTTATTCCACAAAATATTAAACCTAGGGGTTGAATAATAATTGACCCACACTTTTATGTTTAAAATTTATAAAAATTTAACTGAGCAACAAAACTTTTGGTTTGTAAGATTTATGCATCTGTTAATAAATCCTGCTCTTGTTTGAAGTTTGAAGGCTCTAACTTATTTGCATCTTATTAAACCTGCTAAATCTGCAGGGGGTTGAATACTACTTGTAGGCACTGTATTATCTGATAAATGATTTGTTCACAATGCATATATACAGGGAGTGGCCTGACATAATACTGATAAATATACAAACAAGGAAAACATCACACTGGCAAGTGCTGGCCAGTGGGGGTCCCGGCGCCCGCCCCCGCCGGGACCCCCACTGGCCAGCACTTGCCTGCATTACACGGTGATGTATTCTGACTGTCTGATTTTCTGATCCCCCTTTTTTTTCTATTACTACTCCCTTATATGTGTAGCTCTACCATGAGCCGGGATTTGTATAAAGGTGATGTTTTCCTTGTTTGTATATTTATCAGTATTATGTCAGGCCACTCCCTGTATATATGCATTGTGAACAAATCATTTATCAGATAATATATATGGCCGGTGTGGGTGCCTAGCGCCTGTTGTTTATTGTACTGGTGGCTTTCCGTTGCCGACACCACTTCTATGTCTTCCTAATAAAGTATTTTTTGTATCTTTAAGACCTGAATTGTTGAGTGGAAGTTTTTTTCCCCCCCTCCTCCGTATATATATATGTCCACATAATTACGTATAGCCAATGGTTAATCTCTCACTCACATGTGTATGATCCGGCGCTTGATTCACCGCCGCCAAACACGGCACCATGTCACCGGCCCTGCGGCAACGTCACTAGAGGGCGCAGTCGCACCCTCTGCAACGTCACAGGCAGGGCACGTGACCAGGCACACGTGCAGGGAGGCAAACCAAGCGCACAACACTGGAGAGGCCATTGGAAGTATTGGCAAAGAAAAGGGCACAGGAAAATATAGCAGAACAAGCGACCAGATACACAAACTGAAGGGTAAGTGACGCGCATAAACTCAGAGCGGCCAAATATATTAAGAATAATACATATGAACACAAAAAACACATATATATATATATATATGAAAAAATAAATATAAGTGAATAAGTGCACCAAAAAGTAAATAAATAAAATTTACCACAGAATATCCATTCATGCATACAAAAAATCCTAATACATAGTAACTCATATTAATATAGGCAAAATGCATTGCCATTGTGCAAAAAAATATATGTGTACGAATATATAATATACAAAAATATTTAATACATATATAAAATATCCAGTGATACTGTGAAATTCTTGAACAAGGTGATGATTTTTCCAAATATATTTTTTTCCACTCTGATGAGCCTTATAGCTCAACCTGATGATATCACAAAAAAGGGCTGGTTTACCCAGCCCCTCCTCTCTCTTCAGTTTAACTAAATTTATCCTAAATTTGTCTAATGCCTGTAACTCCGCTACAGAACATGTCATAGTCATAACAAAGCCAACATTCATCTCATATTAAAATTGCCATTCTAATGAGATCAAATATGTCCTATTTGTGATGCATAATTACAGAGAAATCCCTACTTTTTTACCTGATGGAGTTAGAAGCTCATGTTTACAGCGGTTGCCAGATCCGCCGATGGACGATAAGAATATGTATTCAATATTCTCGTAGCCCAAGTCGTTGGCCCAATATCTTATCATATTAGAACAAAGACTCTCATGGATTCTGGAAGCTTCTATACCAGTTTCAGCTGGTACAACTTTCCACTGCAGCTATGCCTGATCGTAAATAGCTTTCTTCAATAAAACTCCCCCACACACAGTGACAGGGCAAGCTCTTGCCTGAGTGAAAGGGAATGGGGGTTTTTAGCCCACAGCCTGGGCTAACAAGAGAAACTAAACTTATATATTTCATACAATATCGTGACATGGGGGGATTATTACTAGTACAGGGTCTCACCCCCCTGCTGTATACTGGGGGGATTATTAATAGTACAGGGTCTCACCCCCCCGCTGTATACTGAGGTGACTATTACTAGTACAGGGTCTCACGACCCCCACTGTATACTGGGGGATTATTACTAGTACAGGGTCTTACCACCCCCGCTGTATACTGGGGGGATTATTACTAGTACAGGGTCTCACCCCCCCCCGCTGTATACTGGGGAGATTATCACTAGTACAGGGTCTCACCCCCCCGTTGTATACTGGGGGGATTATTACTAGTACAGGGTCTCACCACCCTGCTGTATACTTGGGGGATTATTACCAGTACAGAGTCTCACCCCCCCCCCCTGCTGTATACTGGGGGGATTATTACTAGTACAGGGTCTCTCAGAACATGTCATAGTCATAGCAAACACAGCATTCATCTCATATTAACATTGGCATTCTAATGAGATCAAATATGTCTTATTTGTGATGCATAATTACAGAGAAATCCCTACTTTTTACCTGATGGAGTTAGAAGCTCATGTTTAAAGCAGTTGACAGATCCGCCGAGGGACGATAAGAATATGTATTCAATATTCTCGTAGCCCAAGACGTTGGCCCAATATCTTATCATATTAGAACAAAGACTCTCATGGATTCTGGTAGCCTCTATACCAGTTTCAGCTAGTACAACTTTCCACTGCAGCTCTCCCTGATCGTAAATACCTTTCTTCAATAAAACTCCCCCACACGCACAGTGACAAGGCAAGCTCTTGGCTGAGGGAAAGGGAAGGGGGGGGGGGGGCGGTTTAGCCCACAGCCTGAGCTAACAAGAGAAACTAAACTTATATGATATTTCATACAATATCGTGACAACCCCGCTGTTTACTGGGGGGATTATTACTAGTACAGGGTCTCACCCCCCCTGCTGTACACTGGGGGGATTATTACTAGTACAGGGTTTCACGACCCTGCTGTATACTGGGGGGATTATTACTAGTACAGGGTCTCACCACGCCCGCTGTATACTGGGGGGATTATTACTAGTACATGGTCTCACCACCCCGCTGTATACTGGGGGGATTATTACTAGTACAGGGTCTCACCACCCCGTTGTATACTGGGGTATTATTACTAGTACAGGGTCTCACCACCCCCGCTGTATACTGGGGGGATTATTACTAGTACAGGGTCTCACCACCCTGCTGTATACTGGGGAGATTATTACTAGGTCTCTCCGCCCATTATTACCTGCTATCAGGTGTTATACGTCACTTCTTCTTATCTTCTGCTTCTCTCCTCCAGGATAACGGTGATAAGACGTGTCCGGACCATGCTGAGACGTCTTCTCTTGGTTCTGGTGCTCCTGGGTGAGGACAGTCACCATTTCTGGAGGTTTTCTATGAATGTGGCGTCATTCTCCCCATGTGTTACTTCTGCAGGTTGTGGGGCATGCCTATTACTGCCATTCTGTAATGTGTGGTGGTCCTCACGTCCTGTCTGTGTACGTATAGACCCCTGTGTGCTGTATATAGCGCTCATACAGCCGCTGTACGGGAAGTGTAATCCTAGGTGGCGGCCGCTCCCGTCACCCACATCACCTTGTGCAGTCTATGATTTATAGTGTTTATCCGGGATAATAAATCACGGCCGCGTCCTCCCTATTGCACTTCTTTCACTTCAATGGGTCTGATGTTATGACCTGGTGGTCAGGACAATAATGGACCTGGTGGTTAAGAGCACACGGAATGACCTGATAGTTACTGATAATAAAGGACGAGCTCTGGGACGTGGGAACTATCAACCACACTAGAAATAGCCGTGGATTGCGCCTAACGCTCCCTATGCAACTCGGCACAGAATAAGAAACTAGCTAGCCCTGAAGATAGAAAAATAAAGCCTACCTTGCCTCAGAGAAATTCCCCAAAGGAAAAGGCAGCCCCCCACATATAATGACTGTGAGTAAAGATGAAAATACAAACACAGAGATGAAATAGATTAAGCAAAGTGAGGCCCGACTTACTGAACAGACCGAGGATAGGAAAGGTTACTTTGCGGTCAGCACAAAAACCTACAAAAAGACCATGCAGAGGGCGCAAAAAGACCCTCCGCACCGACTCACGGTGCGGAGGCGCTCCCTCTGCGTCCCAGAGCTTCCAGCAAGCAATACAACAAATTAAACAGCAAGCTGGACAGAAAAATAGCAAACCAAGGAAATACAACCTGGAACTTAGCTTCTGATGGGAAGACAGGTCACAAGAATGATCCAGGAGTGAACTAGACCAATACTGGAACATTGACAGGTGGCATGGAGCAAAGATCTAAGTGGAGTTAAATAGAGCAGCAGCTAACGAATTAACCTCGTCACCTGTGAAAGGAAACTCAGAAACACCCACCAGAGGAAGTCCATGGACAGAACCAGCCGAAGTACCATTCATGACCACAGGAGGGAGCCCGACAACAGAATTCACAACAGTACCCCCCCCTTGAGGAGGGGTCACCGAACCCTCACCAGAGCCCCCAGGCCGACCAGGATGAGCCAAATGAAAGGCACGAACCAGATCGGCAGCATGAACATCAGAGGCAAAAACCCAGGAATTATCTTCCTGACCATAACCCTTCCACTTGACCAGGTACTGGAGTTTCCGTCTTGAAACACGAGAATCCAAAATCTTCTCCACCACATACTCCAACTCCCCCTCAACCAACACCGGGGCAGGAGGATCAACGGATGGAACCACAGGCGCCACGTATCTCCGCAACAACGACCTATGGAACACATTATGGATGGCAAAAGAAGCAGGAAGGGCCAAACAAAATGACACAGGATTGATAACCTCAGAAATCTTATACGGACCAATGAAACGAGGCTTAAACTTAGGAGAGGAAACCTTCATAGGAACATAACGAGATGACAACCAAACCAAATCCCCAACACGAAGTCGGGGACCCACACAGCGCCAGCGGTTAGCAAAACGTTGAGCCTTCTCCTGGGACAATGTCAAATTGTCCACCACATGAGTCCAAATCTGCTGCAACCTATCCACCACAGTATCTACACCAGGACAGTCTGAAGACTCAACCTGCCCTGAAGAGAAACGAGGATGGAAACCAGAATTGCAGAAAAACGGCGAAACCAAAGTAGCCGAGCTGGCCCGATTATTAAGGGCGAACTCAGCCAACGGCAAAAAGGACACCCAATCATCCTGATCAGCAGAAACAAAGCATCTCAGATATGTTTCCAAAGTTTGATTAGTTCGTTCGGTTTGGCCATTTGTCTGAGGATGGAAAGCCGAGGAAAAAGACAAATAAATGCCCATCCTAGCACAAAAGGATCGCCAAAACCTTGAAACAAACTGGGAACCTCTGTCAGAAACGATGTTCTCCGGGATACCATGTAAACGAACCACATGCTGGAAAAATAATGGCACCAAATCAGAGGAGGAAGGTAATTTAGACAAAGGTACCAAATGGACCATCTTAGAAAAGCGATCACAAACCACCCAAATGACCGACATCTTTTGCGAGACGGGGAGATACGAAATAAAATCCATAGAAATATGCGTCCAGGGCCTCTTCGGGACCGGCAAGGGCAAAAGCAACCCACTGGCACGAGAACAGCAGGGCTTAGCCCGAGCACAAGTCCCACAGGACTGCACAAAAGAACGCACATCCCGCGACAAAGACGGCCACCAGAAGGATCTAGCCACCAAATCTCTGGTACCAAAGATTCCAGGATGCCCAGCCAACACTGAACAATGAATCTCAGAGATAACTCTACTAGTCCATCTATCAGGGACAAACAGTTTCTCCGCTGGGCAACGGTCAGGTCTATCAGCCTGAAATTTTTGCAGCACCCGCCGCAAATCAGGGGAGATGGCAGACAAAATTACCCCCTCTTTGAGAATACCCGCCGGCTCAGGAACACCCGGAGAGTCAGGCACAAAACTCCTTGACTGGGCATCAGCCTTCACATTCTTAGAGCCTGGAAGGTACGAAACCACAAAATCAAAACGGGAGAAAAATAACGACCATCGAGCCTGTCTCGGATTCAACCATTTGGCAGACTCAAGATAAGTCAAATTCTTGTGATCTGTCAAGACCACCACGCATGCTTGGCTCCTTCCAGCCAATGACGCCACTCCTCGAATGCCCACTTCATGGCCAACAATTCATGATTACCAACATCATAGTTACGCTCAGCAGGCGAAAACTTTCTAGAAAAGAAAGCACATGGCTTTATCACCGAGCCATCAGAACTTCTTTGCGACAAAAGAGCCCCTGCTCCAATCTCAGAAGCATCAACCTCAACCTGAAACGGAAGCGAAACATCTGGCTGGCACAACACAGGGGCAGAAGAAAAACGACGCTTCAACTCCTGAAAAGCCTCTACAGCCGCAGAAGACCAATTGACCACATCAGCACCCTTCTTGGTCAAATCAGTCAACGGTTTAGCAACAGTAGAAAAATTAGCGATGAAGCGCCGATAAAAATTAGCAAAGCCCAGGAACTTTTGCAGGCTCTTCACAGATGTCGGCTGAGTCCAATCGTAAATGGCCTGGACTTTAACAGGGTCCATCTCGATAGTAGAAGGGGAAAAAATGAACCCCAAAAATGAAACCTTCTGAACTCCAAAGAGACACTTTGACCCCTTCAGAAACAAGGAATTCGCACGAAGGACCTGGAACACCATTCTGACCTGCTTCACATGAGACTCCCAATCATCCGAAAAGACCAAAATATCATCCAAATACACAATCAGGAATTTATCCAGGTACTCTCGGAAGATGTCATGCATAAAGGACTGAAATACTGATGGAGCATTGGAAAGCCCGAATGGCATAACCAGGTACTCAAAATGGCCCTCGGGCGTATTAAATGCTGTTTTCCATTCATCGCCTTGTTTAATACGCACAAGATTATACGCCCCTCGAAGATCTATCTTGGTGAACCAACTAGCCCCTTTAATACGAGCAAACAAATCAGACAGCAACGGCAAAGGATACTGAAATTTGACTGTAATTTTATTAAGAAGGCAGTAATCAATACAAGGTCTCAAAGAACCATCCTTCTTGGCCACAAAAAAAACCCCTGCTCCTAACGGTGATGACGACGGGGGGCGAATATGGCTTTCTCCAAGGATTCCTTTATATAACTCCGCATAGCGGCGTGTTCTGGCACAGATAAATTGAACAATCGGCCCTTAGGAAACTTACTACCAGGAATCAAATTAATTGCACAATCGCAATCCCTATGAGGAGGTAGGGCACTGGCTTTGGGCTCATCAAATACATCCCGATAATCCGACAAAAACTCTGGAACTTCAGAAGGAGTGGAAGACGAAATAGACAAAAATGGAGCATCACCATGTACCCCCTGGCAAACCCAGCTGGACACAGACATAGATTTCCAGTCCAATACTGGATTATGAACCTGTAGCCATGGCAACCCCAAAACGACCACATTATGCAGATTATGCAACACCAGAAAGCGGATATCCTCCTGATGTGCAGGAGCCATGCACATGGTCAATTGGGTCCAATACTGAGGCTTATTCTTGGCCAAAGGCGTAGCATCAATTCCTCTCAATGGAATAGGATACTGCAAGGGCTCCAAGAAAAAACCACAGCGCCTAGCATACTCCAAGTCCATCAAATTCAGGGCAGCGCCTGAATCCACAAATGCCATAACAGAATAGGATGACAAAGAGCAAATCAGAGTAACAGACAATAGAAATTTAGACTGTACCGTACCAATGGTGGCAGACCTAGCGAACCACTTAGTGCGCTTATGACAATCGGAGATAGCATGAGTGGATTCACCACAGTAAAAACACAGCCCATTCCGACGTCTGTGTTCTTGCCGTTCAGCTCTGGTCAAAGTCCTATCACATTGCATAGGCTCAGGCCCATGCTCAGATAGTACTGCCAAATGGTGCACAGCTTTACGCTCACGCAAGCGTCGATCGATCTGAATGGCCAAGGACATAGACTCATTCAGACCAGCAGGCATGGGAAACCCCACCATGACATCCTTAAGGGCTTCAGAGAGACCCTTTCTGAAGATTGCTGCCAGGGCACATTCATTCCACTGAGTGAGCACAGACCACTTTCTAAACTTCTGACAATATATCTCCGCTTCATCCTGACCCTGACACAGAGCCAGCAAGATTTTCTCTGCCTGATCCGCTGAATTATGTTCGTCATAAAGCAATCCAAGTGCCAGGAAAAATGCATCAACATCACGAAATGCCGGATCTCCTGGCGCAAGGGAAAATGCCCAGTCTTGAGGGTCCCCACTTAACAAAGAAATAATGATCTTTACTTGTTGAACAGGGTCACCTGAGGAGCGAGGTTTCAAGGCAAGAAACAATTTACAATTATTTTTGAAATTCAAGAACTTAGATCTATCACCAAAAAACAAATCAGGAATAGGAATCCTAGGCTCTGACATCGGATTCTGAACCACAAAATCTTGAATGTTTTGTATCCTTGTAGAGAGATTATCCATCCAAGAGGACAGACCTTGAATGTCCATGTTTACACCAGTGTCCTGAACCACCCAGAGGTAAAGGGGAAAATTGAGACAAAACACACTGCAAAGAAAAAAAAATGGTCTCAGAACTTCTCTTATCCCTCTATGGAGATGCATTAGTACTTTGGGCCACCTGTACTGTTATGACCTGGTGGTCAGGACAATAATGGACCTGGTGGTTAAGAGCACACGGAATGACCTGATAGTTACTGATAATAAAGGACGAGCTCTGGGACGTGGGAGCTCTGCTGACTGCAATCCCTAAACCTATCAACCACACTAGAAATAGCCGTGGATTGCGCCTAACGCTCCCTATGCAACTCGGCACAGCCTAAGAAACTAGCTAGCCCTGAAGATAGAAAAATAAAGCCTACCTTGCCTAAGAGAAATTCCCCAAAGGAAAACGCAGCCCCCCACATATAATGACTGTGAGTAAAGATGAAAATACAAACACAGAGATGAAATAGATTAAGCAAAGTGAGGCCCGACTTACTGAACAGACCGAGGATAGGAAAGGTTACTTTGCGGTCAGCACAAAAACCTACAAAAAGACCACGCAGAGGGCGCAAAAAGACCCTCCGCACCGACTCACGGTGCGGAGGCGCTCCCTCTGCGTCCCAGAGCTTCCAGCAAGCAAGACAACAAATTAAATAGCAAGCTGGACAGAAAAATAGCAAACCAAAGAAATACAAGCTGGAACTTAGCTTCTGATGGGAAGTGTTATGAGAGGCAATTCAGTACCACAATGAACATAGCGGTCAGAGCACATACAGTGATCTGACAATAACCCAAAATCATAGAACGAGCTCTGAGACGTGGGAACTCTGCAGACCGCAATCCCTAATCCTCTCCAAACAACACTAGAGGCAGCCGTGGATTGCGCCTAACTCTGCCTATGCAACTCGGCACAGCCTGAGAAACTAACTAGCCTGAAGATAGAAAATAAGCCTACCTTGCCTCAGAGAAATACCCCAAAGGAAAAGGCAGCCCCCCACATATAATGACTGTGAGTTAAGATGAAAAGACAAACGTAGAGATGAAATAGATTCAGCAAAGTGAGGCCCGACTTTCTTAACAGAGCGAGGATAGGAAAGATAACTTTGCGGTCTACACAAAACCCTAAAGAAAACCACGCAAGGGGGGCAAAAAGACCCTCCGTACCGAACTAACGGCACGGAGGTACACCCTTTGCGTCCCAGAGCTTCCAGCAACAAATTAGACAAGCTGGACAGAAAAAATAGCAAACAAATAGCAAAGAAGAACTTAGCTATGCAGAGCAGCAGGCCACAGGAATGATCCAGGGAAAAACAAGTCCAACACTGGAACATTGACAGGAAGCCAGGATCAAAGCATTAGGTGGAGTTAAGTAGAGAAGCACCTAATGACCTCACCAGATCACCTGAGGGAGGAAACTCAGAAGCCGCAGTACCACTTTCCTCCACAAACGGAAGCTCCCAGAGAGAATCAGCCAAAGTACCACTTGTGACCACAGGAGGGAGCTCTGCCACAGAATTCACAACAGGGAAGACAGGTCACAAGAACGATCCAGGAGTGAACTAGACCAATACTGGAACATTGACAGGTGGCATGGAGCAAAGATCTAAGTGGAGTTAAATAGAGCAGCAGCTAACGAATTAACCTCGTCACCTGTGAAAGGAAACTCAGAAACACCCACCAGAGGAAGTCCATGGACAGAACCAGCCGAAGTACCATTCATGACCACAGGAGGGAGCCCGACAACAGAATTCACAACAGTCTGAGCTGTAGTACCAGGCACAGCCTATTACCGGTCTGTGGTGCTGTTAGGTTGAACAATTAATAAATGTTCACTCGTTGCCTACTCCTGGCCTAATGGATATTGATCAGGTGCACCAAAGAAATAAACAAATGACACACACAGTCAGATGTAAACTCTCCTTGATCAATCTATGGCTCAGCTCCAAACGGACTTTATTTAGGCAGGACACAGATTTATATATCCCCTGTAAGGGGGCTCAGTTAGCTCTAAAATGGGAGCGATCGGATGCATTCCATTGGTTAGTGGGTTGGGCAATGAGCAAGTCCATGGGCGGATCCATGAGGTCATCAGGGTGGGTTGGTCCATGAGGTCATCAATGTGGGCGTCACCGTGGGTGGATCCATGAGGTCATCAGGGTGGGCATCATCTTGGATACCAGCCACATGGTATGCTGAGACAGGAAATGGCAGCCATCTTTAGGGTCTCACTTTTGATCTGAGAAAGCTTGTAAGGTTAAACAATACATGTTATGAGTTGCTTCTCTCAATCTCTTACGTCTTGAGGTTAATTAAGTATTTGATCTTATGGCTCTCCTCAACAGTACCCCCTAAATACTTTATTAACCCTTTTTTATCTTGATCCCACCGTGGTTCCGTAACCCACCGGTGTTAAGTGTCACTATGACATCACAGGCTTCATGACAATATGGATGCTATAGACACCAGAGAATGTGTGACCAATTATGGGTATACCGAGGAGGTATATCGGAGTGCACTACCCATGTCCTCAGGACTTTTCTACCTGCTGGATCTATTACTCTCCAATCTCCCATCTCCAGGGTTACATAAAATACACATGTCACTCACCCTGATGTAATACATCCTATATCTGACCGTCTTGCCCGGGAGGGGGGGAATTGGAGTTTTCACCAGTTTGAGACAAGTTTTGCCTTGTGGAAAACCTCCCTTTGTAGCTGGACTTTGACAAGCAGGTCAGATCCTACTCTGTCCCTAACTGTCTAACAAGTTTACAATGTGTGTGATGGATCCAGGAGGCGCTCAGCAATCCTGACCGATGTAGGAGTAGTCAGTAGCACTTGGTAGGGACCCTTAAATCTCGACTCTAGGGATGTCTTTCTGATGAACTTCTTTACCAGCACGTAGTCACCAGGTTGAAAAGTATGGGTACCTTCACTGGAATCTGGACCTGGAATGGATGATAAAACTTGTACATGTGTTACTGACAGTACTTTAGTAAGGACAATTACATAATTTACAGGAGTATCACTTCCTAAGGCTAACTGTTGTGGAAAATATTGACCCAACCTTGGAGGCCCCCCAAAAAGAATCTTGTGTGGTGTGAGTTTAGTGGGACCCCTTGGAGTGTTTCTGACTGAGTATATGGCAATGGGCAAAATGTCTGTCCAAGTCTGACCTCCTAACTGGCTTTCAGTATTTTATTTTTCAAGGTGCCATTCAATCTTTCTACTTTCCCACTGCTCTGGGGGTGATATGGAGTATGTAAACCCAAATCAGCTCCCACCAATGTCCATAGTTCCTTAGACAGTGCTGCAATGAATGCGGGTACTTGGTCACTCTCAATTAGCTCTGGGACCCCATATCTGCATACTACTTCATAGTAAATATAGGAAAACTGACTGAACAGCAATCTAGTCTGAACTGGTGCATAACCAAAAAAGTCATATAGCAAATAGATCAATGGCTGCACTCAAAATTTACTGTGCTAAGGCAAGGAAATGTGCAATACATGAAAT
This sequence comes from Ranitomeya imitator, assembly GCF_032444005.1. Taxonomy (NCBI): domain Eukaryota; kingdom Metazoa; phylum Chordata; class Amphibia; order Anura; family Dendrobatidae; genus Ranitomeya; species Ranitomeya imitator. Next base: position 624,892,787 of record NC_091285.1, read on the forward strand.
GTGAATAGCATAATGGCTTGGGAAATTTATGAAAAAACACATGAGATTCTTAGCACAAGATTTGGCCAAAAGTTGTGAGCCCATCCACCAAACGTCAAGGTAATCTCAGATCGGATGGGTACCTGAGCTGACTGCCTAGTGTGAACACTTACCTATGGCTAATAACATGGTAAAGCCTGCTTTTATAGGAAGCTCAGAACCAACTGTGTTTGGATGTAATTAAAATCAAGCATGGTGAAGGGCGGGGCGTTCAAGTCAGAAAAAATAGTACATAGTAAATATAGGAAAACTGACTGAACAGCAATCTAGTCTGAACTGGTGCATAACCAAAAAAGTCATATTGCAAATAGATCAATGGCTGCACTCAAAATTTACTGTGCTAAGGCAAGGAAATGTGCAATACATGAAATGTGAATAGCATAATGGCTTGGGAAATTTATGAAAAAACACATGAGATTCTTAGCACAAGATTTGGCCAAAAGTTGTGAGCCCATCCACCAAACGTCAAGGTAATCTCAGATCGGATGGGTACCTGAGCTGACTGCCTAGTGTGAACACTTACCTATGGCTAATAACATGGTAAAGCCTGCTTTTATAGGAAGCTCAGAACCAACTGTGTTTGGATGTAATTAAAATCACAGCATGGTGAAGGGCGGGGCGTTCAAGTCAGAAAAAATAGTACATAGTAAATATAGGAAAACTGACTGAACAGCAATCTAGTCTGAACTGGTGCATAACCAAAAAAGTCATATAGCAAATAGATCAATGGCTGCACTCAAAATTTACTGTGCTAAGGCAAGGAAATGTGCAATACATGAAATGTGAATAGCATAATGGCTTGGGAAATTTATGAAAAAACACATGAGATTCTTAGCACAAGATTTGGCCAAAAGTTGTGAGCCCATCCACCAAACGTCAAGGTAATCTCAGATCGGATGGGTACCTGAGCTGACTGCCTAGTGTGAACACTTACCTATGGCTAATAACATGGTAAAGCCTGCTTTTATAGGAAGCTCAGAACCAACTGTGTTTGGATGTAATTAAAATCACAGCATGGTGAAGGGCGGGGCGTTCAAGTCAGAAAAAATAGTACATAGTAAATATAGGAAAACTGACTGAACAGCAATCTAGTCTGAACTGGTGCATAACCAAAAAAGTCATATAGCAAATAGATCAATGGCTGCACTCAAAATTTACTGTGCTAAGGCAAGGTTCACACTAGGCAGTCAGCTCAGGTACCCATCCGATCTGAGATTACCTTGACGTTTGGTGGATGGGCTCACAACTTTTGGCCAAATCTTGTGCTAAGAATCTCATGTGTTTTTTCATAAATTTCCCAAGCCATTATGCTATTCACATTTCATGTATTGCACATTTCCTTGCCTTAGCACAGTAAATTTTGAGTGCAGCCATTGATCTATTTGCAATATGACTTTTTTGGTTATGCACCAGTTCAGACTAGATTGCTGTTCAGTCAGTTTTCCTATATTTACTATGTACTATTTTTTCTGACTTGAACGCCCCGCCCTTCACCATGCTGTGATTTTAATTACATCCAAACACAGTTGGTTCTGAGCTTCCTATAAAAGCAGGCTTTACCATGTTATTAGCCATAGGTAAGTGTTCACACTAGGCAGTCAGCTCAGGTACCCATCCGATCTGAGATTACCTTGACGTTTGGTGGATGGGCTCACAACTTTTGGCCAAATCTTGTGCTAAGAATCTCATGTGTTTTTTCATAAATTTCCCAAGCCATTATGCTATTCACATTTCATGTATTGCACATTTCCTTGCCTTAGCACAGTAAATTTTGAGTGCAGCCATTGATCTATTTGCATACTACTTCAGTCATCAGTCTCTTAACAGTCACTCTGGCAGTCATGTTGGTTACTGGATAGGCTTCGGGCCATCCTGAGAACATGTCGGTCGCTACCAGTACATACTCGCACTTCCCTACTTTTGGCATTTGAATGTGAACTATCTGAATTCTCTGAAAGGGATAGAGTGGTTTAGCCAATGTTTCTGAGTAACTTTCTGGGGTGGTGCTGGATTACATGTTGCACACACAAGGCAGGAATTTCAATATTTTTAGGTGACAGTAGAGATTCCAGGTGCCATGTAAGTCTTCCAAATCAGGTCAATCATCTGATTCTTGCCTCTGGGTGATACCGTGTGCCCATTCTGTCACCGAGGAGTACAGATTACGGGGTAGACAGACCTTTTTGTTCACCCTCCAGACTCCATCTTCATCCTTTTCAGCTCCTCCTTCTTGCCATGACTTTTTTTCATCATCTGATGTCTTGTCTTGATGTAGATGGATAATCCTCATAAGAGAGCCTTTAGTCACTTCTTCAGTGTCTTGTGACACGTACACCGCTGCTTTCTCTTTCCCAAATGGATCCGCAGCATAGGTTTTTGCTGTTTTATCAGCAAAGAAGTTCCCCCTTGCTTCTGGAGAATCCAATCTCCCATGAGCTTTGATCTTGATCACTGCAACCTCTGAAGGTAGATCTAGAGCGGCCACAAGTTCTTGTACAGCAGCAGCATGTTTTACAGGAGTTCCACTGGACGTTAGGCACCCTTTGGTTGCCCAGATACAGCCGAAGTCATGAGCCACTCCGAAAGCATATCTTGAATCTATGTAGATGTTGACCAGCTTCTCTGTCGCTTCCTGACAAGCCAGTGTCAAAGCCTTAAGTTCCGCTCCTTGTGCAGACGTGCGGTGGTAGAGATCTGGCTGAGATGACCTGGTCATGTGTAACCACGGCATATCCCGTATGGAACCTTCCTGTTTCATCTGCAAATCTGGAACCATCAGTGAAGAACGTCAGGTCAGCATGTGAGAATGGGTCTTCAGACACGTTTTTCTTCCTGCATTTGTTTGAGACAGTCATGATCCTCTGAGTGTGTAGAGGCATCTTCTCCGAGAGCATCATCATCCACATCCCCCCTGGAAAGAGGAAGCAGCATGGATGGGTTGAGGATGGTGCAGCGGACAAGAGTGAAATTATCTGGAATCAAGAGGGAACATTGGAGTCTCATATGGCGCTGTAGCGACAGGTGTTTAGGTTGAGTCTGGCCTAGAATAGCTTTTATGTCGTGTGGAGCCATTAAGAGAACCAGATGTCCTAAGATGATATCAGAAGTTTTGTCCAGAAGCATATGTGCAGCATGAACGGCTCTGAGGCAAGTCAGGGAAGCTTGAGACACCGAGTCCAGGCGGGCAGAGTAACAGCCGATTGGTCTTGTTCTTCCCCCATGTTTTTGTGCTAGGACTCCGGAAGCATGTCCTGCTACTTCACTGACAAACAAGTAAAAAGGTAGTTGATAATTTGGGATTCCAAGAGCTGGTGCAGACTGTATGGCCTGTTTAAGAGCGTAGAAGGCTTCCACAGATTTGGGATGTAGTGGAAACGCTGACGTCTTAAGGTCATCGTACAATGGTTGTTTCAGCTTGGAAGCATCTGGGATCCATTGGCGACAATATGTTATAAGTCCTAGAAAAGCTTGTAACTGCTTAGGTCCTTTTGGTAGAGGAACGTTCTTAATAGCAAGTTTCCTTTCATCCGTTAGGTGTTTCAATTTTGGAGAGAGACAGTGGCCTAAAAACACGACTTTAGGCTGACACCACTGGACTTTGTTGAGGGACACTTTACAGTTTTGTTGTGCAAGATGAAGAAGACTGAGACTTGACTCTTCAGCGGTCGCCTGATTAGGACAGCTAAGTGAGCATGATATCTCTCCACCGATTCCCCTGGTTCCTGCGTGACATCCTTGAAAGATGTTGACTGATCAGCCAACTTATCCGAGGCCCATGTCTTAAGTTGTTGGCAGAACAAAATACCAGAGTCCCATGTGGTGTCGCTGGCAAGTGAGGCATCATTGAACGCGATCTCCATAACAGGCCAGTATGCATCGCCCGCTTTAAGATTTGCCAGGGGAATGAGATCTTGCCACGTGGCTGAGTAATTCCTTTGGATTTGAAGCATACTTCTGTAGAAAGGCATCGGCTGTTTTTCTGGATCTGGAAGTTGGTTCAAAAGAGTAGCAGCTTGCTGGGGTGTAAACTTGACATAGAGGGTGGGCTCCTCAGACATGAGCATTGGCACTGTTGGTGGTGGCACCTGAGGCGGGAGTAGAGATGGCACCGGGAGTATAGATGTAATCCCTTGTGTATAAGGAGCAGGAGGAGGCAACAGTCCTGGAATGAGGGGCTCTATTTGGGCAGCTCCAGTATCATGGTGTGGGGTCCAGGTGACGCAGGCAGTCTTAAAAGCCTTAACAGTCCTGTCCTCATTACTAAATTAACCTGATTTCAGAGAGGCAGCAAATGCTTGGGGGGGCTACACTTGTTTATTATAATTCCAGCGATTTCCCTTGTACATGCATGAACAGGGAAACCAAAAATGCCAACACCAATGCCGGGAATTGTCAAGGTCTCAATTTGCTCACTAATATTCGTATACTCTAAAATGCGAGTTATTGCTGCACGAAGTTGTTGAGCACTAACATCTGGATGAATAGGGTCAAAAGTAGGGGTCACAGCATGTGTGATCATTCTACACGGAAGATTGCCAGATTTAGTCACCGCTATGTCCCCAACAGCTACCTGACCGCGTGACTCAACAATGATTTGACTGTCAGCTTGAATAGTCGCCCTCCTGCTTCCACTATAGCTCTAGCTACACCTCCATTATGCTCTAACCGAGAATTGGCAGCATTAACAATAGCGTCTGTCTCCATTGTTGTTATTTTCCACCACTAACAAGGGTCCCTCAGGAAGTTCTTTTTCAAAAACAGGTTGCCAACATTCCCTCTCCTTTGTGCTTCCTGTGCTATTGGTACCCCCCTCCCAGATTGAGCCCTCCCTTGATACAGTTTCCACCGTCCCATACAGGTGTACGCTTGGCTGCGAGAGAGCCTGTGAGGTACCAGGTATAGGGTTAGGTAGACTGTGTGAGAGTTCTGTTGTAGTGGAAGCATTGGGAGGAGAGGCCGTTGCTTGGAGCATCTCGTGTGGGTGTGCGGCTAAATTGGCAGTGGAAGTGACAGTAGAAAGGGTCGGTGCCGGCGACGATCCAGGTGGGAGGATAACTGGATTCACGACAGAAGTGATAGGGGAAGGGTCGGTGCCCCATTGGAAACCACTGAGACAGGAAACATGGGTAAAGCCTGTTCACTTCCCGAAGGAAAATAGTATTGGCCATTAGAGGTCATGACTGGGTAACAAGGATTTGGTGATGTGGTCTGTAGCCTTAGACTAAGATGTTCACCACCAGGAGCAGCACATTTGCCAACCACAAAATGGCTGCTAATAGAATTAGCACTTTTGCCATCCACAAAATGGCTGCCACCAGAATTACATTTTCCATCCACAAAATGGCTGCTGCCAGCATTAACAAATTTGCCATCCACAAAATGGCTGCCACCAGAATTACATTTTCCATCCACAAAATGGCCGCCGTTAGAATTAACACTTTTGCCATCCACAAAATGGCTGCTACTAGAATTAGCACTTTTGCCATCCACAAAATGGCTGCTGCCAGCACTAACACATTTGCCATCCACAAAATGGCTGCTAACAGCACTAACACATTTGCCATCCACAAAATGGCTGCTGTTAGAATTAACACTTTTGCCATCCACAAAATGGCTATTAGAATTAGCACTTTTGCCATCCACAAAATGGATATTAGAATTAGCACTTTTGCCATCCACAAAATGGCTGCTATTAGAATTAGCACTTTTTCCAGCCACAAAATGGCTGCTGCCAGCACTAACACATTTGCCATCCACTAAAAAGGCTGCTGTTAGAAATAGCACATTTGCCACCCACAAAATGGCTGCTATCAGAATTACATTTGCCATCCACAAAATGGCCACCATTAGAAATAGCACATTTGCCATCCACAAAATGGCTGCTATCAGCATTACATTTGCCATCAACAAAATGGCTGCTGCCAGCATTAACACATTTGCCATCCACAAAATGGCTGCTGCCAGCATTAACAAATTTCCCATCCACAAAATGGCTGCTACCATCAAAATAAGCACACGGCCCATCCACAAAATGGCTGCCGCCAGGGTTAGCACATGGCTCTGGGCCACCATTATACGGTGGTGGCCGCTCACAGGATATATTTTTGTAATACACAACTCAAAACTCTTTTCTTTTTATTCCTTTCCTCTTCTACCCAATTTCCAAATTCTCTATACAAACTTTCAGAGACTCTTTTTTTTCCCCTTTTATCCTTTTTTTTCAAGACAATCTTCCACTCCAGGGGCTGTAACCTCCCCCCCCCTCTGGCATTCCACACAACTTCATGAGCTTTTTACATTGTCTAATATGACTCTTCCCTTCACGAGTCGCTACTAATGTACACGGGTCTATCTTGCCATCTGAATTTGGCTTAGTGCCAATACGGCAGAACTGCATTAATTTCTCCATCTTTGTATAGATAGATTTATATATCTATCAAAATAACAAACACCAAACAAACAATAAGACTGGGGAGATGACTCAAACCTGAGATTCTAAAGAGAACTGAGTCTGCAGCACACAGTTCCTATTCCTTCTTGTCACGTGGTCCCTGTCTGACTTCCGTGTTCCATACTTTAAAACCAATTATTCCCTACTTAATTAAATTATTCCTAAATTACCAGTCCCCGTGCAGAGTCATTTCACTCAATGTCACAAGGCAAACGTAAATTTCATTGGATCGAACTGAGTCATCTCACTCAAAGTTTACGGGCCGCTACACAATTTATTAGGCGCCGAACTGAGTCATCTCACTCCAAGTTTAACGGGCCCCTCCTAGGCTGAGTCAATCACTCAAGGTCCTAGTCTCTCCTATACAGAACTGAAAATCGTATCACAGGCGACAACCGTGGACTGTTCCCTAGACAAATTTTTTTTTTTTAAACGCTGAAAAATTCACTTGCTCTCTTAACTACCATTCATCTCCCCTATTCACAACAAGTAACAGGCAGTAGGCAACTAAAACATGTGACGGTTCTTGCAATTAAATGACCAGCAGCGGAGAGAACCTTCTGCCGTCTTACAGATACCACGAAAACTGGACACGGTCAGGCAATCTGCACAGGATACCCCGAAGGACACAGGTAAAGACTACAGATTATAAAAATCAGCAGACTTACCGTGTTCTAATAAGGAGGTGATCAGTCTCCAGGTTCGGGGTATTCACCGCTTCCTGCCGTTCCACTCGCCGGTCCACAGGGTTCAGGGCTCTTCCTCTGCTGGCCCCAGGCTGGGCGGCCAAGTATGTTAGGTTGAACAATTAATAAATGTTCACTCGTTGCTTGGGATTCAAGCTTCAGGAGGCTAATTTGCATATTCCAGGTGCCTTCTGGGAGAAGCGAAGTCTCCCTAAGCTAGAAGATCGTTGGCTACAGCCGGGACCAGCTGCTTCGAAAGCATCACCAAACCAGGGATTCAAGCTTCAGGAGGCTAATTTGCATATTCCAGGTGCCTTCTGGGAGAAGCGAAGTCTCCCTAAGCTAGAAGATCGTTGGGTACAGCCGGGACCAGCTGCTTCGAAAGCATCACCAAACCAGGGATTCAAGCTTCAGGAGGCTAATTTGCATATTCCAGGTGCCTTCTGGGAGAAGCGTAGTCTCCCTAAGCTAGAAGATCGTTGGGTACAGCCGGGACCAGCTGCTTCGAAAGCATCACCAAACCAGGGATTCAAGCTTCAGGAGGCTAATTTGCATATTCCAGGTGCCTTCTGGGAGAAGCGAAGTCTCCCTAAGCTAGAAGATCGTTGGGTACAGCCGGGACCAGCTGCTTCGAAAGCATCACCAAACCAGGGATTCAAGCTTCAGGAGGCTAATTTGCATATTCCAGGTGCCTTCTGGGAGAAGCGAAGTCTCCCTAAGCTAGAAGATCGTTGGGTACAGCCGGGACCAGCTGCTTCGAAAGCATCACCAAACCAGGGATTCAAGCTTCAGGAGGCTAATTTGCATATTCCAGGTGCCTTCTGGGAGAAGCGAAGTCTCCCTAAGCTAGAAGATCGTTGGGTACAGCCGGGACCAGCTGCTTCGAAAGCATCACCAAACTTTTGCCTGTAGGACATTATTGCAAGAGAGCTTGGCTGAGTAGATTACACAAGAAGGAAAACACACAGCAAGTCAGCAGGATCTAGGAGCAACATGGCAGATGTGACAACCTACATGGTGAGCTGCAGCATGTGCTACATGTTCACAGATCGACCAGAAGAAGAATCCAATTTCACCTGTCAGAAGTGTAGACTAGTGGCCCTTTTAGAAGAAAAGGTGCGGGGTCTGGAAGAAAGAATAGCAACTTTGAAACTCATCAAAGAGAATGAAGACTTTCTAGACAGAACAGAAGCATCTCTACTGGTCACAGAAGGTGAAAAAAGTGTCAGAGAACCTCCAAAAGCAGATGAGTGGAAGCATGTGACCAAAAGAAGCAAGAAGACCATGGAGAAATAACCAACCACACAACTGAAGAACCGATATCAAATCTTTGTAGAGGATGACGATGGCACACCTAAGAATGAAGCAATACCAGCAAGCAAAAAAGAAAAGGGCACACAGCAACAAGTGACAGCAAAAAGTACAGCCAAGAAGCAACGAAGAGTGGTGGTGGTGGGAGACTCACTACTGAGAGGCACAGAAGCAGTCATCTGCAGACCGGACATAACTGCAAGAGAAGTATGCTGCCTTCCAGGTGCGATGATCAAGGATGTGACCGATAGGATACCAAAGCTCTTCAGCTCCAAGGACGTCCACCCATTTCTTCTGATACATGTTGGCACCAATGACACGGCAAGGAAGGACCTACCGACAATCTGCAAGGACTTTGAAGAGTTGGGGAAGAAAGTAAAGGAACTGGATGCACAGGTAGTTTTTTCTTCTATCCTTCCAGTAGACGGGCATGGCACCAGGAGATGGAACAGGATCCTTGATGCAAACAACTGGCTAAGACGATGGTGCAGACAACAAGGATTTGGATTCCTGGACCACGGTGTGAATTATTGGTATGATGGACTCCTCGCCAGAGACGGACTACACCTCAACAAACCTGGGAAACACACATTCGCCAGAAGACTCGCTACACTCATCAGGAGGGCGTTAAACTAGAAGAAGAGGGGACGGGAAGAAAAACATTAGACTCGAACAAAGACGACCCAGGAAAACATACTCTGAAGGGAGGTAAGAACATTTCTAAAACAATCCACAGTGAGGAGATTGGAACAAAACAAAATCCTCTAAACTGCATGCTCGCAAACGCCAGAAGCCTGACAAACAAGATGGAAGAACTAGAAGCAGAAATATCTACAGGTAACTTTGACATAGTGGGAATAACCGAGACATGGTTAGATGAAAGCTATGACTGGGCAGTTAACTTACAGGGTTACAGTCTGTTTAGAAAGGATCGTAAAAATCGGAGAGGAGGAGGGGTTTGTCTCTATGTAAAGTCTTGTCTAAAGTCCACTTTAAGGGAGGATATTAGCGAAGGGAATGAGGATGTCGAGTCCATATGGGTTGAAATTCATGGAGGGAAAAATGGTAACAAAATTCTCATTGGGGTCTGTTACAAACCCCCAAATATAACAGAAAGCATGGAAAGTCTACTTCTAAAGCAGATAGATGAAGCTGCAACCCATAATGAGGTCCTGGTTATGGGGGACTTTAACTACCCGGATATTAACTGGGAAACAGAAACCTGTGAAACCCATAAAGGCAACAGGTTTCTGCTAATAACCAAGAAAAATTATCTTTCACAATTGGTGCAGAATCCAACCAGAGGAGCAGCACTTTTAGACCTAATACTATCTAATAGACCTGACAGAATAAAAAATCTGCAGGTGGTCGGGCATCTAGGAAATAGCGACCACAATATTGTACAGTTTCACCTGTCTTTCACTAGGGGGACTTGTCAGGGAGTCACAAAAACATTGAACTTTAGGAAGGCAAAGTTTGAACAGCTTAGAGATGCCCTTAATCTGGTAGACTGGGACAATATCCTCAGAAATAAGAATACAGATAATAAATGGGAAATGTTTAAGAACATCCTAAATAGGCAGTGTAAGCGGTTTATACCTTGTGGGAATAAAAGGACTAGAAATAGGAAAAACCCAATGTGGCTAAACAAAGAAGTAAGACAGGCAATTAACAGTAAAAAGAAAGCATTTGCACTACTAAAGCAGGATGGCACCATTGAAGCTCTAAAAAACTATAGGGAGAAAAATACTTTATCTAAAAAACTAATTAAAGCTGCCAAAAAGGAAACAGAGAAGCACATTGCTAAGGAGAGTAAAACTAATCCCAAACTGTTCTTCAACTATATCAATAGTAAAAGAATAAAAACTGAAAATGTAGGCCCCTTAAAAAATAGTGAGGAAAGAATGGTTGTAGATGACGAGGAAAAAGCTAACATATTAAACACCTTCTTCTCCACGGTATTCACGGTGGAAAATGAAATGCTAGGTGAAATCCCAAGAAACAATGAAAACCCTATATTAAGGGTCACCAATCTAACCCAAGAAGAGGTGCGAAACCGGCTAAATAAGATTAAAATAGATAAATCTCCGGGTCCGGATGGCATACACCCACGAGTACTAAGAGAACTAAGTAATGTAATAGATAAACCATTATTTCTTATTTTTAGTGACTCTATAGCGACAGGGTCTGTTCCGCAGGACTGGCGCATAGCAAATGTGGTGCCAATATTCAAAAAGGGCTCTAAAAGTGAACCTGGAAATTATAGGCCAGTAAGTCTAACCTCTATTGTTGGTAAAATATTTGAAGGGTTTCTGAGGGATGTTATTCTGGATTATCTCAATGAGAATAACTGTTTAACTCCATATCAGCATGGGTTTATGAGAAATCGCTCCTGTCAAACCAATCTAATCAGTTTTTATGAAGAGGTAAGCTATAGGCTGGACCACGGTGAGTCATTGGACGTGGTATATCTCGATTTTTCCAAAGCGTTTGATACCGTGCCGCACAAGAGGTTGGTACACAAAATGAGAATGCTTGGTCTGGGGGAAAATGTGTGTAAATGGGTTAGTAACTGGCTTAGTGATAGAAAGCAGAGGGTGGTTATAAATGGTATAGTCTCTAACTGGGTCGCTGTGACCAGTGGGGTACCGCAGGGGTCAGTATTGGGACCTGTTCTCTTCAACATATTCATTAATGATCTGGTAGAAGGTTTACACAGTAAAATATCGATATTTGCAGATGATACAAAACTATGTAAAGCAGTTAATACAAGAGAAGATAGTATTCTGCTACAGATGGATCTGGATAAGTTGGAAACTTGGGCTGAAAGGTGGCAGATGAGGTTTAACAATGATAAATGTAAGGTTATACACATGGGAAGAGGGAATCAATATCACCATTACACACTGAACGGGAAACCACTGGGTAAATCTGACAGGGAGAAGGACTTGGGGATCCTAGTTAATGATACACTTACCTGGAGCAGCCAGTGCCAGGCAGCAGCTGCCAAGGCAAACAGGATCATGGGGTGCATTAAAAGAGGTCTGGATACACATGATGAGAGCATTATACTGCCTCTGTACAAATCCCTAGTTAGACCGCACATGGAGTACTGTGTCCAGTTTTGGGCACCGGTGCTCAGGAAGGATATAATGGAACTAGAGAGAGTACAAAGGAGGGCAACAAAATTAATAAAGGGGATGGGAGAACTACAATACCCAGATAGATTAGCGAAATTAGGATTATTTAGTCTAGAAAAAAGACGAATGAGGGGCGATCTAATAACCATGTATAAGTATATAAGGGGACAATACAAATATCTCGCTGAGGATCTGTTTATACCAAGGAAGGTGACGGGCACAAGGGGGCATTCTTTGCGTCTGGAGGAGAGAAGGTTTTTCCACCAACATAGAAGAGGATTCTTTACTGTTAGGGCAGTGAGAATCTGGAATTGCTTGCCTGAGGAGGTGGTGATGGCGAACTCAGTTGAGGGGTTCAAGAGAGGCCTGGATGTCTTCCTGGAGCAGAACAATATTGTATCATACAATTATTAGGTTCTGTAGAAGGACGTAGATCTGGGTATTTATTATGATGGAATATAGGCTGAACTGGATGGACAAATGTCTTTTTTCGGCCTTACTAACTATGTTACTATGTTACTATGTTACTATGTTGCCTACTCCTGGCCTAATGGATATTGATCAGGTGCACCAAAGAAATAAACAAATGACACACATAGTCAGATGTAAACTCTCCTTGATCAATCTATGGCTCAGCTCCAAAAGGACTTTATTTAGGCAGGATACAGATTTATATATCCCCTGTAAGGGGGCTCGGTTAGCTCTAAAATGGGAGTGATCGGATGCATCGGATGCTAGTGTAGGAAGAACGTGGCCATGTTTTTTTAGTCAGACAGTAACCAGACGGCCCCGGCACCAATTGTCTCCAAATAACATAGGATCTGTGATTCTGACAGTAGATATCAGGGTACGGTCAGGCCGCCCTCATACACACCCGGTTATTGAAATCTGCCACTATATGATACGTTTTAGATCCCCTATATCTTTAACCCCTTAGTGACCTAGCTACATTTTTTAAATCTGGTCAGTGTCACTTTATGTGGTAATAACTCTGGAACGCTTCAGCAAAACCCAGTGATTTTGAGATTGTTTTTCCGTGGCACATTGTAATTTATGATAATGGTAAATTTAGGTCGATGTGTTTTGTGTTTATTTACAAAAAAATATCAGACATTTGACAAAAATGTTAAAACAATAGAGCACAGCTGCCGGAATACTCACCAGGACTGTTCATCGCAGAGAGCGGTGAGAATTAATTCCTTTTCGGTAGCGCGCAGTGTGTCAGCCGCCTGTTTCCTGCTGCGGCCGGCGGTCATGTGTGCCGATACTTAGGAGAAATTAATATTCAGAATATTATTTTTTAATTGTTTGTTCAGAGCATTTATCCAGACGTTCTTCAATATGAGATCCTCTTGGGTGGGAAACCCACAGTCATTCACATTGAGAAGACAGAGTGAGTGATCACAGTGTGGGTTATGTATATCTCGGGTAGTGAGATGACCTATATACTTGTATATGCCCTTCCAAGTGCCCTTCCACTGACATCATGATATATACAATGGCATGTAAAAGTTTTGACACCCCTGGTCAAAATTACTGTTATTGTGAACATTTAAGCAAGTGGAAGAAGTAATTATCTCTAAAAGGTCTAATGTTAAAGATGACATATCCTTAGAATTTTAGGCAAAAAAATATACAATGAAAAAGAGTGGTATTCACCTGCGCTGTCTACAAAAATGAACAATATGATGAAAAATGGATGAATAAATGAATAAGAGAGCACTTCCTTAATGAGTAATCATTGGTTATGCAGTGGATGTTGTAATAGGTCCTTAAAGTACTACCAGAATCTTAGGGGAATGAGGAGAGGAAAAAAAAAGGGTAAATGTTTGTATTGGTGAATATAGTGAGACTAAATAGATTTATAATATATACTCACTCAGATATTAAATGGAAATGTGCAATGAAGAGACGTGAACCCCATGTATCTGCAATTGATGCGGGTATTGTGATGACCGTGGTTGCTTAATCTTCAGAGGTTTATAGCAGATGCCCCTGCTTAAATAAATATACAACCTTTATAGGTGTGGTTTTAAATAAATGCGGTCTAGTTTTCCCAGTACACAATAAACTTACTGCTGGTGGGAGTAGCGCAGGATTCCGTTAGGTTAAGGTAGTAAGATGACCATCAGGTGCTGGCTGACAAGGATTACTGTGATTAGAATGGATTGCACATATGTTGAGATGAGGAGAAATGCTCCCCTAGTATGTTGGAGCACTAATATGCCTCTATTGCTATGTGCACATAAAATATGCTGTACTCACTGCGGTGCTGAGTGCAGGGGGAAGCGGTTCCGGAAAGTCTGAGCCACCGCTAGGTGTACCGCTATGACAGAGCGGTGGGTTAAGGAGAAAGTAGCGGCAGAAGCCGTGGGACCGCGAGACCTCGCGTGCCCCGGCCGGATGCAGCGCTGAGGTAGCGGTCGGAGAGGGTGGCGGAGCTGCTGGTGACGTCACCACGCTACGGGGCTAAAGAGGACAGGTGTGCTAGTATAGCTAGTCAGCAAACCAATGCATTTCAAGGGCTTTGGCCCTCTTCATCAGGCTTAACCCAGCTCTGTCATAGCGGTACACCTAGCGGTGGCTCAGACTTTCCGGAACCGCTTCCCTCCGCACTCAGCACCGCAGTGAGTACAGCATATTTTATGTGCACATAGCAATTGTGGCATATTAGTGCTCCAACATACTAGGGGAGCATTTCTCCTCATCTCAACATATGGGCAATCCATTCTAATCACAGTAATCCTTGTCAGCCAGCACCTGATGGTCATCTTACTACCTTAACCTAACGGAATCCTGCGCTACTCCCACCAGCAGTAAGTTTATTGTGTACTGGGAAAACTAGACCGCATTTATTTAAAACCACACCTATAAAGGTTGTATATTTATTTAAGCAGGGGCATCTACTATAAACCTCTGAAAATTAAGCAACCGCGGTCATCACAATACCCGCATCAATTGCAGATACTCGGGGTTCACGTTTCTTCATTGCACATTTCCATTTAATATCTGAGTGAGTATATATTATAAATCTATTTAGTCTCACTATATTCACCAATACAAACATTTACCCTTTTTTTTTTCCTCTCCTCATTCCCCTAAGATTCTGGTAGTACTTTAAGGACCTATTACAACATCCACTGCATAACCAATGATTACTCATTAAGTAAGTGCTCTCTTATTCATTTATTCATCCATTTTTCATCATATTGTTCATTTTTGTAGACAGCGCAGGTGAATACCACTCTTTTTCATTTTATATACTTTACAGGTCTACACAGAACCTGTCACAATCACCAGCAGCACTCTACATTCAGTAATTTTGATTCCCCACTAGGGACTATCAGGAGCGCCAGTGCTTTTTACTTTCTTTTTTAAAAAAATATACAAATTTTAAAAATTGCAAAAAGGAAATTGGGCAATACAAAAATTTGGGCACCCTGCATGATTAGTATCTAGTAGCACCCAATTTTGAAAGACTGACAGCTTGTTAATACTTTTTGTAACCAGCCAAGAGTCTATGAATTCATGTTTGAGGAATTTTCATTAATTTTTCTTTGGAAAATTCTTTCAGTTCTGTGAGATTCCTGGGTCATCTTGCATGCTCTGCTATTTTGAGATCTAGCCACAGATTTTCAATGATGTTCAGATCAGGGGACTGTAAGGGCCATTGTAAAATCTTCAGCTTGCACCTTTTGAGGTAGTCTATTGTGGATTTTGATGCGTGTTTAGGATCATTATTCATTTGAAGAAGCCATCCTCTTTTCAACTTCAGCTTTTTTACAGATGATAATTGCATAAAGAATTTGTTGAATTTTCATTGAATCCATTCTTCCCTCTACCCGTGAAATGTTCCCTGTGCCGTTGGCTGCAACACAACCTCAAAGCATGATTGATCCAACCCCCATGCTAAATGGTTGGCGAGATGTTCTTTTCCTGAAATTCTGTGCTCTTTTTTCTCCACACATACCTTTGCTCATTGTGGCCAAAGAGTTCTATTTAAACCTCATTGGTCCACGGGAATTGTTTCCAAAAATGAGTTGGGTTTGTTTAGATGTTCTTTTGCTTACTTTTGACACTGAATTTTATGATGAGGACACAGAAGAGGTGTTCTTATGATGACTCTTCCATGAAGGCCATATTTGTGCAGGTGTCTCTGAACAGTAGAACAATGGACTACAACTCCAGAGTCTGCGAAATCTTTCTGAAGGTCTTTTGCAGTCAAGCGAGGGTTCTGATTTGCCTCTCTAGCAATTCTATTGTAGCGTCTGCTGGCACCTCATATGGTCCTCCTTCCACCATGCGGGGACGCCGTCTTACTCACTGCCCCACCACATCACCACACATAATCCCCCCACCACATTACCACACATAATCCCGCCCCCCCACCCCATCACCACCCATAATCCCGCCCCCCACCCCATCACCACCCATAATCCCAACCCCCCACCCCATCACCACCCATAATACCGCCCACCACCCCATCACCACCCATAATCCCGCCCCCCCACCCCATCACCACCCATAATCCCGCCCCCCCACCCCATCACCACCCATAATACCGCCCCCCCACCCCATCACCACCCATAATCCCGCCCCCCCACCCCATCACCACCCATAATCCCGCCCCCCCACCCCATCACCACCCATAATCCCGCCCCCCACCCCATCACCACCAATAATACCACCCCCCCACCCCATCACCACCCATAATCCCAACCCCACCATATTACAACACATAATCCTGCCCCCAACCACATCACCACACATAATCCTGCCCACCACATTACCACACACAATCACGCCCCCCACCCCATCACCACACATAATCCTGCCCCCCACCACATTACCACACATAATCCCGCCCCCCACCACATTACCACACATAATCCCGCCTCCCACCACATTACCACACATAATCCCGCCCCCCACTACATTACCACACATAATCCCGCCCCCCACCACATCACCACACATAATCCCCCCACCACATTACCACACATAATCCCGCCCCCCCACCACATTACCACACATAATCCCGCCCCCCCACCACATCACCACATATAATCCCGCCCCCCCACCACATCACCCCACACAATCCCGCCCCTTCACGACATTACCACACATAATCCAGCCCCTTCACCACATTACCACACACAATCCCTCCCCCACCACATTACCACACATAATCCCACCCCTTCACCACATTACCACACATAATACCACCCCCCACCACATTACCACACATAATCCTGCCCCCCCACCACATTACCACACACAATCCCGCCCCCAGACATTAAATTGTACCAGGTAGAAGTCAAAGAAAGATCTTTGAAAATGATGAAAATGACTATACATTTACCGTATATACTCAAGTATAAGCCGACCCGAGTATAAGCCGACCCCCTAATTTTGCCACAAAAAACTGGGAAAACTTAATGACTCGAGTATAAGCCTAGGGTGGAAAGTGCAGCAGCTACCGGTAAACTTCAAAAATAAAAACAGATACCAATAAAAGTAAAAAATCACATACTCACCTCTCCGTCGCTCAGGACCCCGGCGCTTTTACCTGCTCCTCGTTCGGGTATGGCTCCTTCTTCAGCACTGACGTTCAGCAGAGGGAGCGCACTGACAACGTCACCGCGCCCTCTGACCTGAGCGTCACAGCCAGAGGACGCTGGAGACAGAGCCGCACTGGAACGAGCAGCAGGTAAATATCGCGCTGCGCTCCCCTCCCCGTATACTTACCTGCTCCTGGCGCGGTGCAGTCCCTGCTTCTCCCGGCGCTGCATATTCTTCCTGTACTGAGCGGTCACCGTTACCGCTCATTACAGAAATTAATATGTGGCTCCACCCCTATGGGAGGTGGAGCCGCATATTCATTACTGTAATGAGCAGTACCATGTGACCGCTCACTACAGGAAGAATATGCAGCACTGGAAGAAGCAGGGACCTGCAGGGACCACGCCAGGAGTAGGTGAGTATGATTAGAAAGCCCCCGCTTCCCCTCCCCTGCCGACCCCGGGTATGACTCGACTATAAGCCGAGAGGGGGACTTTCAGCCCCAAAAAATGGGCTTATACTCGAGTATATACGGTAATTGTGTTTACAGAGAAATTTTAACTTAATTTACGATTTGTTATGAAATTTGTTAAGATGCTGGAATGAATAAAAAAACGCACATCTTATTGAATCCAGTTTGTTTTTGATTTTACACTGTGAATAAAATGTATTATTAGTATTATTCAGATTTTTAATGATTATTATTGTTATTAACTTCTACTGATTATAATTAAAAACAGTCCAAAGAAAGTGCAAAGTGCATACACCGACGAACAAACAAACATATATACATGGATGTGTAGGTCTCGCTATCCAAATCCTTCTGTGGGAACCCGTCCTTGGTAAGTTACATGCAGGAAAGCGTCAGCTGGACGATCATGAACACACAAACCCCGGAGTTCATCCCCTGATGAGTAGTAACGAAACGCGTCGGGACCTAAGGGGTGTACACACCGCCACTAGGGTTGAGCGACCTTGACCTTTTTAGAGTCGAGCCGTGTTTCGCGAAACCCGATTATCTTAAAAGTCGAGTCGAGTGGAATCGGCCGATTATCGCGAAAAGTCGGGTATCGACGAAACACGAAACCCAATGCAAGTCAATGGGGGAGCATAGTCGGCAGTGAGTGGAGGCCAGGAAAACACCTACACTGCCCATTTTAATGGCAAAAACATCCATTCTTGTTACAGAAGCTTGTCAATCGTAATTTAGCTTATAATAATTGGAAGGCATTTGAAATTGGGGGTCATTTGGCTAAAGTTGTGGGGGGTAGGGCTGGTTCAAGTAATTAGTGGGCCCAGTAAATCTGGACCACGTCACGGCAGTGGAGCAGGGAGAGGTAAGTATTTCAACTTTGCAAGTGCTATGATCCTGAGCAAGCAGGGAGGGCCCACTCGTTGGCATTGGCACTGGCACAGGGCCCCTCAAAGTACAGTGGTGTGTTTGCACGGCGGGGGCGCCTCCCACCGGCAGCAACACTTTTGCGTACTATGAGAGGCCCTGTGCCAGTGACGTCGCCAACTAGTATTCCTCCCCCCACCTGATGAAGGAACCTGCACTATCATCTGCACCTTCCTCTTTGTCCCCGTGTAAGGTGGTATGGTATGCGGGAAGAGGAACCTGACTTTCAGCAGGGTCACAATCTTGCTGTGTAGCGTGCACGGGGAATGTTGCTTTATGGGTCAATGTGCCAGCAGACTCATCTATCACTGGCTGGGCAATGGGCAGGATGAGGAGGAAACACAGATATAGGCCCAAAGAATAAAGTGGGCTAAATGCAGTTCAAAATTGGTAACACAGGACTAACCAGGGGGCATTGCAGTGGAGGACAACTGGAATGAGAGGCTGACACAGAGAGTAGGCCCAAATCAGTAAGTAGTCGAAATGCAGTTCAAAATTGGCAACAGTAGTAAACAGGCGGCACAGCTTTGTTCAGTGGAGGAGAACAGCAAGGAGTGGCAGACACCGATAGTAGGCCCCAAACCAACTAGTAGGCCAAATGCAGTCTAACATTAACAACTACTTAACGAGAGCCTGAAAATGGAATTCCAGGACAGGAAACCAGGAGAACAGCAAGGAGCGGCAGACACTGTTAGTAGGCCCCAAACCAACTAGTACGCCAAATGCAGTTGTTCCATTTAACAACTATTTAACAAGAGCCTGAAGATAGAAGCTCAGGAAAGGCAACCTGGAGAACACCTTGGAGCGGAAGACACCGTCTCTACAACCCAGACCCAACTTGTAGGCCTAATGTAGTGTTGTTTCAACAACTACTTAACGAGAGCTAGAAGATCGAAGCTATGGAGAGGCAACCTGGAGAACACCTTGGAGCGGAAGACACCGTCTCTATGACCCAGACCCAACTTGTAGGCATAATGTAGTGTTGTTTCAACAACTACTTAACACGAGCATGAAGATTGAAGCAATGGAGAGGCAACCTGGAGAACACCTTGGAGCGGAGGACACCGTCTCTACAACCCAGACCCAACTTGTAGGCCTAATACAGTGTAGTTTGCAACAACTACTAAACGAGAGTCGGAAGACCGAAGCAATGGCGAGGAAACCTGGGGAACACCTTGGAGTGGGACACACCGTCTCTACACCCCATACCAAATTTGTAGGCCTAATGCAGTGTAGTTTGCAACAACTACTAAACGAGAGTAGGAAGATCGAAGCAATGTGGACGAAACCTGGGGAACACCTTGGAGTGTAACACACCGTCTCTCTACACCCCATACCCAATTTGTAGGCCTAATGCAGTGTAGTTTGCAACAACTACTAAACGAGAGTAGGAAGATCGAAGCAATGTGGATGAAACCTGGGGAACACCTTGGAGTGGAACACACCGTCTCTACACCCCATACCCAATTTGTAGGCCTAATGCAGTGTAGTTTGCAACAACTACTAAACGAGAGTCGGAAGACCGAAGCAATGGCGAGGAAACCTGGGGAACACCTTGGAGTGGGACACACCGTCTCTCTACACCCCATACCAAATTTGTAGGCCTAATGCAGTGTAGTTTGCAACAACTACTAAACGAGAGTAGGAAGATCGAAGCAATGTGGACGAAACCTGGGGAACACCTTGGAGTGTAACACACCGTCTCTCTACACCCCATACCCAATTTGTAGGCCTAATGCAGTGTAGTTTGCAACAACTACTAAACGAGAGTAGGAAGATTGAAGCAATGTGGACGAAACCTGGGGAACACCTTGGAGTGGAACACACCGTCTTTACACCCCATACCCAATTTGTAGGCCTAATGCAGTGTAGTTTGCAACAACTACTAAACGAGAGTCGGAAGACTGAAGCAATGGCGAGGAAACCTGGGGAACACCTTGGAGTGGGACACACCGTCTCTACACCCCATACCCAATTTGTAGGCCTAATGCAGTGTAGTTTGCAACAACTACTAAACGAGAGTCGGAAGACCGAAGCAATGGTGAGGAAACCTGGGGAACACCTTGGAGTGGGACACACCGTCTCTACACCCCATACCCAATTTGTAGGCCTAATGCAGTGTAGTTTGCAACAACTACTAAACGAGAGTCGGAAGACCGAAGCAATGGCGAGGAAACCTGGGGAACACCTTGGAGTGGGACACACCGTCTCTACACCCCATACCAAATTTGTAGGCCTAATGCAGTGTAGTTTGCAACAACTACTAAACGAGAGTAGGAAGATCGAAGCAATGTGGACGAAACCTGGGGAACACCTTGGAGTGGAACACACCGTCTCTACACCCCATACCCAATTTGTAGGCCTAATGCAGTGTAGTTTGCAACAACTACTAAACGAGAGTCGGAAGACCGAAGCAATGGCGAGGAAACCTGGGGCACACCTTGGGGCGGCAGACACCGTTAGTTGGCCCTACCAAAGTAGTAGCCCCAATGCAGTTTTAAAATTCCTAGAGGCTGAAAACAAGACTATTGATGCTCTGCTTTTTTCAAAGGAGGACAGCTGTATTGAGTGGCGCCGACAGACACAGGTAGTAGGCCTTAAACCAAAAATGTGGCTCACTGCAGTTTAAAAAAGTTTACAGGGGTACACAGGCAGCATTGCTCTGGGCAGTGGAGGACAATTTCAATAGTGGACCGCAGACAGACTTTGTACGCCTACTATTAAAAAAAGGATGCTATATGCAATTAAAAATAGGTTCCAGGGGTCCACGGGCAGCAGTGGTGTGGTCAGTGGATGAGTATTGGAAGGAGGGACCGCAGACAGGCGTAGTAGGCCTAACATAACAAAATTAGGTTGTAGGCACTTTAAAATTGGTTCCAGGGGTACACGTGCAGCAGTGGTGTGGTCAGCGGAGGACAATTTGAATTAAGGACTGCAGACAGACTTTGCAGGCTGTCCCCTGTGGACCATGCATCCAACACATTAACCCAGTGCGCCGTAATGGACACGTAACTTTTTGTGGACATGCCTACTGGTCCATGCGTCTCTTGTCAGGTGCACCTTTCTACTGTTTGATTGCCTGAGTGCTATGACAATGCAGACTTTTTCATGCCGGTGGAGGGCTGGGATGGCTTTTCTCGCAAAAGAAATGTCGAGTGTGTAGCTTGAACCGTGGTACATCGTAGTTCATCTGGGCTTTCTAAATATAAAACAAAGAACAAAAGGAGGCTCCATGCACTTTCAGCTGGGTTCCAGGGGTACACGGCCAGCATTGGTCTGGTCAGTGGAGGCCTAGTGGAAGGAGGGACCGCAGACAGGCTTCGAAGGCCTAACATAATAAATTAGGGCTGTAAGCACTTTAACATTGGTTCCAGGGGTACACGGGCAGCAGTAGACTGGTCAGTGGAGGCCTAGTGGAAGGAGGGACCGCAGACAGGCTTCGAAGGCCTAACATAATAAATTTGGGCTGTGGGCACTTTAACATTGGTTCCAGGGGTACACGGGCAGCAGTAGACTGGTCAGTGGAGGCTTAGTGGAAGGAGGGACCGCAGACAGGCTTCGAAGGCCTAACATAATAAATTAGGGCTGTGGGCACTTTAACATTGGTTCCAGGGGTACACGGGCAGCAGTAGACTGGTCAGTGGAGGCCTAGTGGAAGGAGGGACCGCAGACAGGCTTCGAAGGCCTAACATAATAAATTTGGGCTGTGGGCACTTTAACATTGGTTCCAGGGGTACACGGGCAGCAGTAGACTGGTCAGTGAAGGCCTAGTGGAAGGAGGGACCGCAGACAGGCTTCGAAGGCCTAACATAATAAATTAGGGCTGTGGGCACTTTAACATTGGTTCCAGGGGTACACGGGCAGTAGTAGACTGGTCAGTGGAGGCCTAGTGGAAGGAGGGACCGCAGACAGGCTTCGAAGGCCTAACATAATAAATTAGGGCTGTGGGCACTTTAACATTGGTTCCAGGGGTACACGGGCAGCAGTAGACTGGTCAGTGGAGGCCTAGTGGAAGGAGGGACCGCTGACAGGCTTCGAAGGCCTAACATAATAAATTAGGGCTGTGGGCACTTTAACATTGGTTCCAGGGGTACACGGGCAGCAGTAGACTGGTCAGTGGAGGCGTAGTGGAAGGAGGGACCGCAGACAGGCTTCGAAGGCCTAACATAATAAATTAGGGCTGTGGGCACTTTATCATTGGTTCCAGGGGTACACGGGCAGCAGTAGACTGGTCAGTGGAGGCCTAGTGGAAGCAGGGACCGCAGACAGGCTTCGAAGGCCTAACATAATAAATTAGGGCTGTAGGCACTTTAACATTGGTTCCAGGGGTACACGGGCAGCAGTAGACTGGTCAGTGGAGGCCTAGTGGAAGGAGGGACCGCAGACAGGCTTCGAAGGCCTAACATAATAAATTAGGGCTGTAGGCACTTTAACATTGGTTCCAGGGGTACACGGGCAGCAGTAGACTGGTCAGTGGAGGCCTAGTGGAAGGAGGGACCGCAGACAGGCTTCGAAGGCCTAACATAATAAAATTGGGCTGTAGGCACTATGAATTCTCTTGCAGGGGTACACAGGCAGTGGGCACCATTGGTGTTGTCAGCGGCGGCCGATTGTAATGAGTGTCTGCCAGTTAGTAGTCCCAAAAAATCAATACATGTTAATGTCTCGCATTACAACAAAAAGAAAAACCAAAAGGGTGCAATCATTAGGTACAGGGTTGGGCTCCTCTGCGTAGTTTCAGACCTAGTAATTTTGCACAAAGTATTTACTTGGGTAAATATAGGACACTGTCCCTGACTATGTTAAGTACCATCATACATGTCAACACAATGGTATTGTCAGTGGCAGTAATTTACGGATGTCAGCGCATAGACTAAACATAGGTGTAACTGTGAGAGATAATTGTGCAAGTGGTAGAGCAATGTTTGAGCTGGGGGTGGGTGAACTCTTGTGGCCGGCGGTACATGTCCAGGGCCCCTCATGTTACACCAGTGTGTCTGACGTTGGGTGCGCACCACCACCGCCAGAGACACTTTATTGTACTATGAGGGACCCAGTGGCAGTGCCGTAGACCAAAAGCGGGCACACCCACCTCTTCAGACAAACAGCACTCTCACGGGTGCTTGCGCCAAGTGGCGATACCACGGCCCCGTGTGGGGAGTTTGGCCATTTAGGGAGGTGTAAACATGTCGTATGCTGGACAATCAGCTGCTGCAAATTACAAGATTGGTAAAGTCATTCAGAGTAGTCCACAGGCAATACCTTTTCATAGGAAAGCTAGGTGTCGGCCGGGCAAGGTGGGGCAAAAGAATTCAAAATCCAGTTGTGGTTCATTTTAATGAAGGTTAGATCATCAACATTTTGGGTGGCCAGACGAGTCCCTTTTTCGGTTAATATTGAACCTGCAGCACTGAATACTCTTTCTGATAGGACACTAGCTGCCGGGCAAGCAAGCTCCTGCAATGCATATTCTGCCAATTCTGGCCAGGTGTCTAATTTGGATGCCCAGTAATCAAATGGGAATGACGGTTGAGGTAGAACATCGATAAGGGATGAAAAATAGTTTGTAACCATACTGGACAAATGTTGTCTCCTGTCACTTTCAATTGATGCAGCAGTACCTGTCCTGTCTGCGGCCATAGCAAAATCACTCCACAACCTGGTCAGAAAACCCCTCTGTCCAATGCCTCTTCGGATTTCTGCACCTCTAACACTTCTGTTCTGCTGCCCCCTGCTGCTCGTGTGAGAACGATCACGGGCGCTGTGTGCTGGGAATGCCTGAAGCAAACGGTCAACAAGAGTTGATTGTTTGGTTGCTAATATTAGTTCCAAGTTCTCATGTGGCATAATATTTTGCAATTTGCCTTTATAGCGAGGATCAAGGAGGCAGGCCAACCAGTAATCGTCATCGTTCATCATTTTAGTAATGTGTGTGTCCCTTTTGAGGATATGTAAGGCATAATCCGCCATGTGGGCCAAACTTCCAGTTGTCAAATCAGCGGTTGTGCTTGGTTGAGGGGCAGTTTCAGGCAAATCTACGTCACTTGTGTCCCTCAAAAAACCAGAACCCGGCCTTGCCACTCCACCAATTTCCAGTGGCCCCGGAAAAGCTTCCTCATTAAAAATATACTCATCCCCATCATCCTCCTCGTCCTCCTCCTCTTCGCCCGCTACCTCATCCTGTACACTGCCCTGACCAGACAATGGCTGACTGTCATCAAGGCTTTCCTCTTCCTCTGCTGCAGACGCCTGATTTTTTATGTGCGTCAAACTTTGCATCAGCAGACGCATTAGGGGGATGCTCATGCTTATTATGGCGTTGTCTGCACTAACCAGCCGTGTGCATTCCTCAAAACACTGAAGGACTTGACACATGTCTTGTATCTTCGACCACTGCACACCTGACAACTCCATGTCTGCCATCCTACTGCCTGCCCGTGTATGCGTATCCTCCCACAAAAACATTACAGCCCGCCTCTGTTCACACAGTCTCTGAAGCATGTGCAGTGTTGAGTTCCACCTTGTTGCAACGTCTATGATTAGGCGATGCTGGGGAAGGTTCAAAGACCGCTGATAGGTCTGCATATGGCTGGAGTGTACGGGCGAACGGCGGATATGTGAGCAAAGTCCGCGCACTTTGAGGAGCAGGTCGGATAACCCCGGATAACTTTTCAGGAAGCACTGCACCACCAGGTTTAAGGTGTGAGCCAGGCAAGGAATGTGTTTCAGTTGGGAAAGGGAGATGGCAGCCATGAAATTCCTTCCGTTATCACTCACTACCTTGCCTGCCTCAAGATCTACTGTGCCCAGCCACGACTGCGTTTCTTTCTGCAAGAACTCGGACAGAACTTCCGCGGTGTGTCTGTTGTCACCCAAACACTTCATAGCCAATACAGCCTGCTGACGCTTGCCAGTAGCTGCCCCATAATGGGACAACTGGTGTGCAAGAGTGGCAGCTGCGGATGGAGTGATTGGGCGACTGCGATCTGTGGACGAGCTCTCGCTTCTGCAGGAGGACGAGGAGGAGGAGGAGGGGGTGCGAACGCCTACAGCCAACTGTTTCCTAGACCGTGGGCTAGGCAGAACTGTCCCGAAATTGCTGTCCCCTGTGGACCCTGCATCCACCACATTCACCCAGTGTGCCGTGATGGACACGTAACGTCCCTGGCCATGCCTACTGGTCCATGCATCTGTTGTCAGGTGCACCTTTGTACTCACAGATTGCCTGAGTGCATGGACGATGCGCTCTTTAAGATGCTGGTGGAGGGCTGGGATGGCTTTTCTTGAAAAGAAGTGTCGACTGGGTAGCTCGTAGCGTGGTACAGCATAGTCCATAAGGGCTTTGAAAGCTTCACTTTCAACTAACCGGTAGGGCATCATCTCTAACGAGATTAGTCTAGCTATGTGGGCGTTCAAACCCTGTGTACGCGGATGCGAGGATAAGTACTTCCTTTTTCTAACCATAGTCTCATGTAGGGTGAGCTGGACTGGAGAGCTGGAGATCGTGGAACTAGCGGGTGTGCCGGTGGACATGGCAGACTGAGAGACGGTTGGAGACGGTATTGTTTCCGCCTGTGCCCTAGATGCAGTGTTTCCTACTACGAAACTGGTGATTCCCTGACCCTGACTGCTTTGGCCTGGCAAAGAAACCTGCACAGATACTGCAGGTGGTGCGGAAAATGGTGGCCTTACAGTGACGGCAGGGATGTAGCGTTGGTGAGTAGCTTCATTGGCCGAGGGTGCTACAACCTTAAGGGACGTTTGGTAGTTAGTCCAGGCTTGCAAATGCATGGTGGTTAAATGTCTATGCATGTAACTTGTATTCAGACTTTTCAGATTCTGACCTCTGCTTAAGGTAGTTGAACATTTTTGACAGATGGCTTTGTGCGGATCAATTGGATGTTGTTTAAAAAAATGCCAGACTGCACTCTTTCGAGCCTCGGATCCCTTTTCAGGCATTGCAGACTGAGCTTTAACCGGATGGGCACGCTGTCCTCCAACAGTTTTTGGCTTTGCCACGCGTTTTGTCCCATCTACGGGCCCGGCAGATGGAACCTGTTGTGATGTTGATGCCTGCTGCGGCCCCTCCTCCTCCGCTTCAGAACTACTGCCGCCTGCACCCTGTTCCCCCAATGGCTCCCAATCGGGGTCAACAACTGGGTCATCTATAACCTCCTCTTCTAGCTCGTGTGCAACTTCGTCTGTGTCACCGTGTTGGTCGGTGGTATAGCGTTCGTGACGGGGCAACATAGTCTCATCAGGATCTGATTGTGGATCAGTACCCTGAGAGGGCAATGTTGTGGTCTGAGTCAAAGGACCAGCATAGTAGTCTGGCTGTGGCTGTGCATCAGTGCACTCCATGTCAGAATCTACTTGTAATGGGCATGGCCTATTAACTGCTTCACTTTCTAAGCCAGGGACGGTATGTGTAAAGAGCTCCATGGAGTAACCCGTTGTGTCGCCTGCTGCATTCTTCTCTGTTGTTGTTTTTGCTGAAGAAGACAAGGAAGCGACTTGTCCCTGACCGTGAACATCCACTAACGACGCGCTGCTTTTACATTTACCAGTTTCAAAAGAGGAGGCAAAAGAGCTAGAGGCTGAGTCAGCAAGGTAAGCCAAAACTTGCTGTTGCTGCTCCGGCTTTAAAAGCGGTTTTCCTACTCCCAGAAAAGGGAGCGTTCGAGGCCTTCTGTAGCCAGACGACGAACCTGGCTCCACAGCTCCAGACTTAGGTGCAATATTTTTTTTCCCACGACCACCTAGTGCTCCACTACCACTACCATCATTACCAGCTGACAATGAACGCCCACGGCTACGACCTCTTCCACCAGACTTCCTCATTGTTTTAAAAACGTAACCAAAGTAACGGTATTTGTTGCTGTCAAACAACTTACACGGTGAGCTATAACTTCAGTATGATTTAGATATCCCTTTACAGGTGGGTGAGAGCGCAAGGAAAATCAGGCACAATGTTGCACACTCTGTTTTCGGTGGCACCAAATGAGATGCCACACACGCAGGACTGTCACTCAAGCAGAAATGTCAATATTGATCTCCACCTTTTTTTTTTTATTTGTTCAGGGAGAATTTAGAAACCAAATAAAAAAAAATAGGCTTTCTATGGCCCACTATTTGAGAGAGAGAGAGAGAGATGGCACACCCAGGAGTCAAGACTGTCACACAAGCAGAAAGGGCAATATTAATCTCCCACTGATTTTTTTTTATTTTTTCAGGGAGACTTTAGAAACAAAATAAAATAAAATGATTTTTTCAGGGAGAATTTAGAAACCAAATAAAAAAAAAAAAAAAAAGGCTTTCTATGGCCCACTATTTGAGAGAGAGAGATGGCACACACAGGAGTCAGGAGTGGCACACAAGCAGAAAGGGCAAGATTAATCTCCCACTGATTTATTTTTGATTTTTTCAGGGAGAATTTAGAAACACAATAAAAAAAAAATTAGGCTTTCTATGGCCCAGTGCCCACTATTTGAGAGAGAGAGAGATGGCACATCCAGGAGTCAAGACTGGCACACAAGCAGAAAGGGCAATATTAATCTCCCACTGATTTTTTTTTTTCAGGGAGACTTTAGAAACAAAATAAAATAAAATGATTTTTTCAGGAAGAATTTAGAAACCAAATAAAATAAAATGATTTTTTCAGGGAGAATTTAGAAACCAAATTAAAAAAAATAGCCTTTCTATGGCCAAGTGCCCACTATTTGAGAGAGAGAGATGGCACACCCAGGAGTCAACACTGGCACACAAGCAGAAAGGGCAATATTAATCTCCCACTGATTTTTTTTTTTTCAGGGAGACTTTAGAAACAAAATAAAATAAAATGATTTTTTCAGGAAGAATTTAGAAACCAAATAAAATAAAATGATTTTTTCAGGGAGAATTTAGAAACCAAATAAAAAAAAAATAGCCTTTCTATGGCCCAGTGCCCACTATTTGAGAGAGAGAGATGGCACACCCAGGAGTCAAGACTGGCACACAAGCTGAAAGGGCAATATTAATCTCCCACTGATTTTTTTTTTTTTTCAGGGAAACTTTAGAAACAAAATAAAATAACATGATTTTTTCAGGAAGAATTTAGAAACCAAATAAAATAAAATGATTTTTTCAGGGAGAATTTAGAAACCAAATTAAAAAAAATAGCCTTTCTATGGCCCAGTGCCCACTATTTGAGAGAGAGAGATGGCACACTCAGGAGTCAAGACTGGCACACAAGCAGAAAGGGCCATATTAATCTCCCACTGATTTTTTTTTTTTTTTCAGGGAGACTTTAGAAACAAAATAAAATAAAATGATTTTTTCAGGGAGAATTTAGAAACACAATAAAAAAAAAATAGGCTTTCTATGGCCCAGTGCCCACTATTTGAAAGAGAGAGATGGCACACCCAGGAATCAGGAGTGGCACACAAGCAGAAAGGGCAATATTAATCTCCCACTGATTTCTTTTTGATTTTTTCAGGGAGAATTTAGAAACACAATAAAAAAAAAAAAAGGCTTTCTATGGCCCACTAGTTGAGAGAGAGAGAGAGATGGCACACCCAGGAGTCAGGAGTGGCACAGCACACAAGCAGAAAGAGCAATATTAATCTCCCACTGATTTTTTTTTATTTTTTCTGGGAGTATTTAGAAACCCAATAAAAAAAAAATTAATAGGCTTTCTATGGCCCACTATTTGAGAGAGAGATGGCACACTCAGGACTGGCACAGAAGCCCAAAGACCAATATTAATCTCCCACTGTTTTTTTTTTTATCAGGGAGAATTTATAAACCCCACAAAAAAAAAACAGAAAAATGAAAAGGCTTTCTATGGCCCACTATGTGAGAGAGATGGCACACACAGGGATGGCACTCTAGCAGAAATGCCAATCTTAATCTCCCCCAAAAAAAAAAAAACAGGGACTGTCCTACAATTACTATCTCCCTGCAGTAATCTCAGCCAGGTATGGCAGGCAGCAATAAGGAGTGGACTGATGCACAAATGAAATAAAAAGTGTGGACAAACAAACAAGATAGCTGTGCAGAAAGGAAGGAACAACAGGATTTGTGCTTTGAAAAAAGCAGTTGGTTTGCACAGCGGCGTACACACAGCAATGCAGCTATCAGAGAGCCTTCTAGGGCAGCCCAATGAGCTACAGCGCTGAGGAAAAAAAAATGTAGCTTCCACTGTCCCTGCAAACAAAAGGTGGTGTTGGACAGTGGAAATCGCTACAGCACAAGCGGTTTGGTGGTTAATGGACCCTGCCTAACGCTATCCCTGCTTCTGACGAAGCGGCAGCAACCTCTCCCTAGGCTCAGATCAGCAGCAGTAAGATGGCGGTCGGCGGGAACGCCCCTTTATAGCCCCTGTGACGCCGCAGACAGCAAGCCAATCACTGCAATGCCCTTCTCTAAGATGGTGGGGACCAGGACCTATGTCATCACGCTGCCCACACTCTGCGTCCACCTTCATTGGCTGAGAAATGGCGCTTTTCGCGTCATTGAAACGCAACTTTGGCGCGAAAGTCGCGTACCGCATGGCCGACCCCACACAAGGGTCGGATCGGGTTTCATGAAACCCGACTTTGTCAAAAGTCGGCGACTTTTAAAAATGAACGATCCGTTTCGCTCAACCCTAACCGCCACCAGTAGAACTGAGGCTCCAAAGCACAATATGGTCGGAGGCGGGTGAGATCGTTCTAATTATCTATATTCCAGTCACCTTCATTGCAAATGCTGTGATTTAGGCATGTACAGTCTCAGGTGGACTGATATCACAGTGCATTAACAGCATTTCTTTGTGGGAATTATACTCTGAAAGCGCATCAGGCATTTGTTGTCGATTGTAGCGTATAAGAGTCTTAATTTCTTAGTGGTGCAAAAGGGTATCTGTCCTGAAGATCCATGATAATTGTTTTTCCTGCATGTAACTTACCAAGGACGGGTTCCCACAGTAGGATCTGCGCTATATGTCCTTAATATGGCAACCTGATACGCTGATGAAGCTGATAGTTTGATGTGCAGCGGTAATTAATGCTATATAACAGATTTGGATAGCGAGACCTACACATCCATGTATATATGTTTGTTTGTTCGTCGGTGTATGCACTTTGCACTTTCTTTGGACTGTTTTTAATTATAAATCAGTAAAAGTTATATTTTATCCCACTACGTACACTTGATATTCTATTTTGGGATCATACCACCTGCTGCATCTATATTGTTATTAACTTCATTTTAAGTTAATTTACCACCTGCGTAAGCGCTATTGAATGTTGTCATTATTTACTTTAGTTTAATCACCAGCAGCGTTAATTAGATAGCAATGAGCGTGCCGAGCGTTAGGCTGGGTTCCCATTGCGTTATGGGAACACGCTTAACGGACAGCGTTGCACGGCGAAATTAACGCCGTGCAACGCGTCCGTTAGCGCGCCCATTCACGGCAATGGGAACGCGCAGCACTAGCACGTGCCATGTTCGGCACGCGCTAGCGACGCGCCGGTGTTTCCTGGCGCGCCGCGGACGCTGCTCGCAGCGTCCGAGGCGCGCCCGCGGTCCGTTCCCCGCTCTCGCAGATCGGGGATCTGCGAGAGCGGGGACGTTACCGCGACCCCAGGACGCGGCCCCATTAAAAGCATTGCGTTACGCAACCCGCTAGCGCTAGCGCTAAACGGGTTGCACTAACGCAATGTGACCCTAGCCTTAGCTGGCTGGAAACAGATAGTTATTATATAGTTGCCTAAATACAGAGGAAATGTGTCATCTTTAACTTTAGGCCTTTTAGAGATCATTTCATCTTTAACTTGCTTAACTGTTCACAATAACAGTAATATTGACCAGGGGTGCCCAAACTTTTACATGCCACTGGATACTGACTAACTTCTCTATGTTTCTGCAGGGGTTTGTTTGCGGAGAATTACACAGAAAGCCATTATCTGGAGGGCGGCACTCTGGTCACCAGCCGCCCTGAGCACCAGGTACAGTAAGGCTATGTTCACAGGTTGCGTTTTTGCTGCATTTTTTTTCTGCAGCCGAAACCTGCTTTCTTGGCAGTAAAGAAGCAATGTCAAAAAAGCATGTTTTGCTGAGTGTTTGCCGCATTTTTGTTGCGTTTTTTTCCTGATTTTTTGTCAGGGCACGTTTGTCTCTTGTGCGTGCTGATATAGTTTAGTGCATAATAAAAATCTGATTAAGCTTAATCAGATTTTGAAACCAAAAACGCTGCAAAACATGATACCTGCGTTTTTTGCAGCTTTTTTGCACTACTCATTGCTTTCAATGGCTGAAAAAAAATGCTGAAAGAAATGATATAGTGCATTTTGCAAAAACACAGCTCTTTGACAAAATAGTCAGGAAAAAAACAAGCTGTGTGCATGAGATTTATGAAATCTTATAAACATTCCTGGTACTGTGAAATGCAGCTGAAAGTTTGCATAAAAAATTGATTTAAAATGGCTGTAAAAATGCAGCGTGAATATAACCTAAGTCACCAGCCTTCAGGCACAGAGGTAGCAGAGCTCAATTTGACTATTCAGTGCTTCATCCTGCGTACGTGCCGTTAAGGGCTCATGCCCATTTGCGATGAAATCAGACGAATACAATCTGATAAAAAATCGGATTGAATTCGGACCAATGTTCGTCTATGATTGTGTCTTCAGATCGGATCACGAAAGGACTGGAAAAAAAATCACAGCATGCTGCGATTGTAATCAGAAATAGGATCGCATCCCGCAATAGAGGTCAATGGGTGCAATAAAAGATCGCATAGCACTCGCACCATGCGAGTGTTGTTCGATTTTTACGCACCGGTGTCCTTTGAAAAGCTAACAATTAATATATGGGTACAGTAAAATCACACTGACAGGTTAGAATAGAGTAGATGGAATAGATATATACACATATATAGAATAGTTGTATATATATTTATATATATATGGCACCAAAAAACTAAAAAAAAAGTGGACTTTGTTGCCCAGTGGCATGGCGACGTTTCTGATTCAAAATCCTTTCTCAAGCGTGCACACTATTGAGGTATTTGATGGTGCTGCTCCTATTTTTTTACATACTATATATATATATATATATATATATATATATATATATATATATATAAAATATATATATATATATATATATATATATCAGATGGTGGCCTGATTCTAACGCATCGGGTATTCTAGAATATGTATGTATGTATATAGCAGCCACATAATATATAGCACAGGCCACGTAGTAAATAGGAGCCACTGTTATGGACCTGGTTGTTAGGAGCACCCGGAACGACCTGATAGTTAAACTCACACAGGACAAGCTCTGGGATGTGGGAGCTCTGCTGACCGCAACCCCTAATCCTATCACAACTAGAAATAGCCGTGGAGCGTTCCTGACACTCCCTAGACGCCTCTTCACAGCCTAAGAGCTAACTAGCCCTAGAGATAGAAAATAAAGCCTACCTTGCCTCAGAGAAATTCCCCAAAGGAAAAGGCAGCCCCCCACATATATTGACTGTGAGTAAAGATGAAAGTCACAAACGCAGAAATGAAACAGGTTTCAGCAAAGGGAGGCCAGACTTACTAAACAGACAGAGGATAGGAAAGGTATCTTTGCGGTCAGCACAAAAAACTACAAAAGACCACGCAGAGTGTGCAAAAAGAGCTCCGCACCGACTAACGGTGCGGAGATGCCACTCTGCATCCCAGAGCTTCCAGCTAGCAAGGCAAAATCATGAAATCCAGCTGGACAAGGAAACAATAAACAAATAATAACTAGTAGGGACTTAGATTCTGCTGGAGTAGACAGGTCACCAGAAAGATCCAAGAGCGAACTGAACCAATGCAGGAACATTGACAGCTGGCATGGAGTAACAATCTGAGTCGAGTTAAATAGAGCAGCCAGCCAAAGGATAAACCACGTCACCTGTGGAAGGAACCTCAGAAGCAGCAGCTCCACTCACAGCCACCAGAGGGTGTCCATGGACAGAACTCGCCGAAGTACCATTCATGACCACAGGAGGGAGTTCGATAACAGAATTCACAACAGTACCCCCCCCTTTAGGAGGGGTCACCGAACCCTCACCAGAGCCCCCAGGCCGATCAGGATGAGCCAAATTTAAGGCACGAACTAGATCGGCAGCATGAACATCAGAGGCAAAAACCCAGGAATTATCTTCCTGACCATAACCCTTCCACTTGACCAGGTACTGGAGTTTCCGTCTCGAAACACGAGAATCCAAAATCTTCTCCACCACATACTCCAACTCCCCCTCGACCAACACTGGGGCAGGAGGATCAACGGAGGGAACCATAGGCGCCACGTATCTCCACAATAACGACCTATGGAACACATTATGGATGGCAAAAGAAGCTGGAAGGGCCAAACGAAATGACACAGGATTGAGAACTTCAGAAATCTTATACGGACCAATGAAACGAGGCTTAAACTTAGGAGAGGAAACCTTCATAGGAACATAACGAGACGACAACCAAACCAAATCCCCAACACGAAGTCGGGGACCAACACAACGCCGGCGGTTAGCGAAACGTTGAGCCCTCTCCTGGGAAAATGTCAAATTGTCCACCACATGAGTCCAAATCTGCTGCAACCTGTCCACCACAGTATCCACACCAGGACAGTCCGAAGGCTCAACCTGCCCTGAAGAGAAACGAGGATGGAAACCAGAATTACAGAAAAAAGGAGAAACCAAAGTAGCCGAGCTGGCCCGATTATTAAGGGCGAACTCAGCCAAAGGCAAGAAGGACACCCAATCATCCTGATCAGCAGAAACAAAGCATCTCAGATATGTTTCCAAAGTCTGATTAGTTCGTTCTGTTTGGCCATTAGTCTGAGGATGGAAAGCCTAAGAAAAAGACAAATCAATGCCCATCTTAGCACAAAAGGACCACCAAAACCTCGAAACAAACTGGGAACCTCTGTCCGAGACGATTTTCTCCGGAATGCCATGCAAACGAACCACATGCTGGAAAAACAATGGCACCAAATCAGAGGAGGAAGGCAATTTAGACAAGGGTAACAAATGGACCATCTTAGAGAAGCGATCACAAACCACCCAAATGACCGACATCCTTTGAGAGACAGGGAGATCAGAAATAAATTCCATGGAAATATGCGTCCAGGGCCTCTTCGGGACCGGCAAGGGCAAAAGCAACCCACTGGCACGAGAACAGCAGGGCTTAGCCCGAGCACAAGTCCCACAGGACTGCACAAAAGAACGCACATCCCGTGACAAAGAAGGCCACCAAAAGGATCTAGCCACCAAATCTCTGGTACCAAAGATTCCAGGATGACCCGCCAACACCGAACAATGAACCTCAGAGATAACTCTACTAGTCCATCTATCAGGGACAAACAGTTTCTCCGCTGGACAACGGTCAGGTCTATCAACCTGAAACTTCTGCAGCACGCGCCGCAAATCAGGGGAGATGGCAGACAAAATTACCCCCTCTTTGAGAATACCCGCCGGCTCCAGAACACCCGGAGAGTCAGGCACAAAACTCCTTGACAGGGCATCAGCCTTCACAAACAAGGAATTCGCACGAAGGACCTGGAACACCATTCTGACCTGCTTCACATGAGACTCCCAATCATCCGAAAAGACCAAAATGTTATCCAAATATACAATCATGAATCTATCCAGGTACTCTCGGAAGATGTCATGTATAAAGGACTGAAACACAGATGGAGCATTAGAAAGCCCGAATGGTATAACCAGGTACTCAAAATGGCCCTCGGGCGTATTAAATGCTGTTTTCCATTCATCGCCCTGTTTAATTCGCACAAGATTATACGCCCCTCGAAGATCTATCTTGGTGAACCAATGGTGGCAGACCTAGCGAACCGCTTAGTGCGCTTAGGACAATCGGAGATAGCATGAGTGGATTCACCACAGTAAAAACACAGCCCATTCCGACGTCTGTGTTCTTGCCGTTCAGCTCTGGTCAAAGTCCTATCACATTGCATAGGCTCAGGCCTATGCTCAGAGAATACCGCCAAATGGTGCACAGCTTTGCTCTCACGCAAGCGCCGATCGATCTGAATGGCCAAGGACATAGACTCATTCAGACCAGCAGGCGTGGGAAATCCCACCATGACATCCTTAAGGGCTTCAGAAAGACCCTTTCTGAAAATTGCCGCCAGGGCACACTCATTCCACTGAGTAAGCACAGACCACTTTCTAAACTTCTGACAGTACACCTCCGCTTCATCCTGACCCTGACACAAAGCCAGCAAGATTTTCTCTGCCTGATCCACTGAATTTGGTTCATCATAAAGCAATCCAAGCGCCAGAAAAAACGCATCAACATCACGCAATGCAGGATCTCCTGGCGCAAGGGAAAATGCCCAGTCTTGAGGGTCACCACGTAACAAAGAAATAATAATTTTCACTTGTTGAACGGGGTCACTAGAGGAGCGGGGTTTCAAAGCTAGAAACAGTTTACAATTATTTTTGAAATTCAGGAACTTAGATCTATCCCCAGAAAATAAATCAGGAATAGGAATTCTAGGCTCTAACATTGGATTCTGAACCACAAAATCTTGAATGTTTCCCTTGCAGTGAGATGATCCACACAAGAGGACAGACCTTGAATGTCCATATCTACACCTGTGTCCTGAACCACCCGGAGGTTAAGGGGAAAAGAAAGACAAAACACAGTGCAAAGAAAAAAAAATGGTCTCAGAACTTCTCTTATCTCTCTATTGAGATGCATTAATACTTTGGGCCAGCTGTACTGTTATGGACCTGGTGGTTAGGAGCACCCGGAACGACCTGATAGTTAAACTCACACAGGACAAGCTCTGGGATGTGGGAGCTCTGCTGACCGCAACCCCTAATCCTATCACAACAACTAGAAATAGCCGTGGAGCGTTCCTGACACTCCCTAGATGCCTCTTCACAGCCTAAGAGCTAACTAGCCCTAGAGATAGAAAATAAAGCCTACCTTGCCTCAGAGAAATTCCCCAAAGGAAAAGGCAGCCCCCCACATATATTGACTGTGAGTAAAGATGAAAGTCACAAACGCAGAAATGAAACAGGTTTCAGCAAAGGGAGGCCAGACTTACTAAACAGACAGAGGATAGGAAAGGTATCTTTGCGGTCAGCACAAAAAACTACAAAAGACCACACAGAGTGTGCAAAAAGACCTCCGCACCGACTAACGGTGCGGAGATGCCACTCTGCATCCCAGAGCTTCCAGCTAGCAAGGCAAAATCATGAAATCCAGCTGGACAAGGAAACAATAAACAAATAATAACTAGTAGGGACTTAGCTTCTGCTGGAGTAGACAGGTCACCAGAAAGATCCAAGAGCGAACTGAACCAATGCAGGAACATTGACAGCTGGCATGGAGTAACGATCTGAGTGGAGTTAAATAGGGCAGCCAGCCAAAGGATAAACCACGTCACCTGTGGAAGGAACCTCAGAAGCAGCAGCTCCACTCACAGCCACCAGAGGGAGTCCATGGACAGAACTCGCTGAAGTACTATTCATGACCACAGGAGGGAGTTCGATAACAGAATTCACAACAAGCCACGTAGTATATAGCAGCCACACAGTATATAACACAGCTACGTAGTATATAACACAGCACACATAATGTATAGCACAGGCCACACAGTATATAACACAGGCCACGCAGTATATAACACAGCCCACGCAGTATATAACACAGCCCACATAATGTATAGCACAGGCCGCGCAGTATATAACACAGGCCACGCAGTACATAACACAGCCCATGCAGTATATAGCACAGCCTAGGTAATATATAACACAACCCACGCAGTATATAACACAGCCCACGCAGTATATAACACAGCCCACGTAATATTTAACACAGCCCACACAGTATATAACACAGCTCTCGCAATATATAACACAGCCCGCGTAATATATAGCACAGCCCATGCAGTATATAACACAGGCCATGCAATATATAACACAGCCACGCAGTATATAATACAGCCCACGCAGTATATAACACAGGGCACGCAGTATATAACACAGCCGCGCAGTATATAACACGGCCCACGCAGTATATAACACAGGGCACGCAGTATATAACACAGCCCACACAGTATATAACACTGGCCACCCAGTATATAACACAGGCCACGCAGTATATAACAGTGGCCACACAGTATATAAAACAGCACACGCAGTATAAAACACAGACCACGCAGTATATAACACAGCCCACGAAGTATATAACACTGCCCACGTAGTACATAGCAGCCACGCAGTATAGAACATAGCCCACGCAGTATACAACACAGCCCATGTAGTATATAACACAGCCCATGCAGTATATAACACTGCTCACGTAGTATATAACACAGGCCACGCAGTATATAACAGTGGCCACGCAGTATATAGCACAGTCCACGCAGTATATAACACAGCCCACGCAGTATATAACACAGCCCACGCAGTATATAACACTGCCCACGCAGCATATAGCAGCCACGCAGTATATAACACAGCCCACGCAGTATATAACACAGCCCATGTAGTATATAACACAGCCCATGCAGTATATAACACAGCCCACACAGTATATAACACTGCCCACGTAGTATATAGCAGCCACGCAGTATATAACACAGCCCACACAGTATATAACACAGCCCATGTAGTATATAACACAGCCCACGCAGTATATAACACAGCCCATGGAGTATATAACACTTCCCACGTAGTATATAGCAGTCACGCAGTATATAACACAGCCCACGTAGTATATAGCAGTGTAGGCACCATATCCCCATTAAAAAAATAATTAAAATAAAAAATAGTTATATACTTAACTTTCGCTGTCCAGC
This sequence comes from Ranitomeya imitator, assembly GCF_032444005.1. NCBI lineage: Eukaryota > Metazoa > Chordata > Amphibia > Anura > Dendrobatidae > Ranitomeya > Ranitomeya imitator. The sequence goes on from NC_091285.1 coordinate 624,931,202, forward strand.
GAAGCTGTCCAGATGCGCACGGCTGCCTCCAGCTTCCGTTCCCAGAGATGCATTGCGAAATTACCCTGATGACTTAACGGTCTTGTGGATGGCAGAAGGTGAGAATAGCAGATTCAGCGACGCGGGATTTCCGTGACAGACAAACAGATGGAAGTACCCCTTAGACGATTATATATATAGATATATGTATATAGTCAGTGAGACACACATATATATATTATCTATAGATATAATTGTCTAAGGTCCACTTCCGTCTGTTTGTCTGGCATGGAAATCCCGCGTCGCTGATTGGTCGCGGCCGGCTGGGCGCGACCAATCAGCGACGAGCACACAAGTTGGCCCCTCCCTACTCCCCTCCAGTCAGCGCCCACATAGAGTTTTAGGACTGAGTTACACCGCGGCATAACTCGGCACTCAAATTATTCATGAAAAGAAGAAAATTCAATTTATTTTACGTCCAGACACAGAACCAATTGTTGTTAACGTTTTCGGTCCAAGATGGACCTTCCTCAGAACAGTTCAATGTTGTCTATCAGAAAAAAACATATGTAAACAAAACAAAAAATCAAAAGAATGGAATTGGAATCTTAATGCCTGTCTGACATCACATAGTAGAAAATAAACAGGTCATTATATACATGTCATAACTAGAAGTCACGAATGGCCGTGGCAGCACAAGACGTAACCAAGACACAGGTGATGTTCACATGGGTATAATCCAGGATACTGGTCCAATAAAAGGCAATTCATAATAGAAACATACTAGAAAAAAGACAACATATTGAAGAGGATATGTGGACTCTTCAGTGAGAGAAGTGCATTATTCCTGCGGACGGACGAATTTCTTTCATGTAGCGAGAAATCGACAGTGCAAGGTATAACGTGCCTAAGGGAATAAACATAACGGTGCCGAAACGTTGCCCAGACAAGTGGGTTGATTAAATCTTCCACATTTTTCACTGAAGAAATGGAGTGCTGCCTCTTTTTTTTGAATCTTTGTAAACTTGGTGCAATCGTTGGACTGGTTGCCTGGGGCCTTGCACCCGAAGATAAGTAAAAATGTTGTGCTGTTCCGTTTTTTTGCTGGGCTAATATAGATACAGAAATTGTATGTGCAGAAGAGGTTAGTTGGATAAAAGAGAGATGATGTTCACCTGGATTATTGGAATAATATGTGTAATCAGATGGAAACTCCCTCTGTGATGTAAGATCGTTCACAATGCTGTGTGCTGTAATGAACAAATGAGACTGATCCTTAGTGAAGTGGTTTAGAAATCACCACTCTCTATTAGTTTAACCCCTTACCAGTATATAGACCCGGGGCTGGTAGCATACTTAGTTACTGGGGGATCCGGTGGTCAGCACTCTATTAGGGGATATTATGTAGATCGGTAAATATATGACCTGCCAAATAGATGGGGTGATATCGCACAATGTGCGCCTTCTTACCGCTGTGGTGCTCCAGCGCTGGCGGTGTTCTGTGTCGCCTGGGGAAGCGTGCCGTGTATTGAGTTAGTACTTCTGGGTTTAAGTGCCCGGGAGTCACTGTCACGTGACGCCGCACGTCGTAGCGGTCACGTGTGTGGAGGAGTGTGCGCTATAGGTCAGGAGTCCTAGGCGGCCATGAAAAGTCCTGGCAGCTTGCCCTTATGTGTTATGTTTCATGTTTCCAGGGAACGGTGAAAGCAAATATCTAACTGGATTTATTATATTGTGTCTTGCTGCATTAGCGATGTGTATCCCTATTATGAAGGCCAAGCATGGGGGGAAAAAGGGACTAAGGTTGTGCCTAGTAGTCACTATGCGGGTTGAAGTTTGTACATATGAACGTGGGGGTGACAACCATGGGATATGTGGAGCAGAAAAACACTATGCACTATGTATCGCTACAAGGTGTTGTCTATACTGTACCGTGAAGACAAACATAGGCTGCCCAGGGAGAGACGAAGAGGATGATTAACGGTTCTATAAAGGAAAAAAAGAAGAAATATAGATTAATTTCAACTTATTACCATACGAATATTACATTATGTTGTACAACATGTCAGTGACATTATCCAGACACAGTACAAAAAATGACATGTTCAAAGAAAACTGGACATGTCATAATCTCTGTTGAGGCCCTTCGGTTCCAAGGTCTGTAGGATGAATATCCAGTAAGATTCACGCTTTTTCAGCAATTTCACCCTGTTCTGTTCCCTGCGGCCTTGTTCAATTTGTTCCACGACTTGGAACTTAATCTTGGCAATATTATGTCCCATTCACGCTTTTTCAGCAATTTCACCCTGTTCTGTCCCCTGCGGCCTTGTTCAATTTGTTCCATGACTTTGAACTTAAGCCCGGCAATATTATGTCCCATTGTTCGAAAATGATGTGGAAGAGGTAGATGGTCCCTGTTACAGCCTGTGTTTGACTTGTGCTGCGATTTTCTATCGCGTACCGCCTGAGTGGTCTCACCTATATAGGCCAGACCGCAGGGACATTTTATCATGTAGATCACATGAGTGGATTCACAGGTAAAATAACCTCTATTGGGAATGCTCCTTCCAGTATGAGGATGAAAGATTTTGTCTCCTTTTTGAATGTTATTGCATTGCAAGCAATTGAGACATGGAAAGGTTCCCCGTTTTTGCGTACAAAAAAATACTTGTCTAGGTAACATAGTAAGGCCGAAAAAGAGACATTTGTCCATCCAGTTCAGCCCATATTCCATCATAATAAATCCCCATATCTACGTCCTTCTACAGAACCTAATAATTGTATGATACAATATTGTTCTGCTCCAGGAAGACATCCAAGTCTCTCTTGAACCCCTCGACTGAGTTCGCCATCACCACCTCCTCAGGCAAGTGGAGCGCCCCCAGACACAGGGCCACGCATTTCGGTACCGGGCCTCTCTGGTTCGGTTCTGAGGCTGTCACGGTGGCTAGACCCGGTCTGCGATCCTGCTAAGGGGCGTCCAATAAAGGTTGATGGTGCGTAGCGCGAGGAATAACGAGGACACAGGGTTCAGTTTCTTTACCTTTTACTGTAGGTTTCAGGATCCTCAATCCAGGGCACTTTCAACAGGGCTGTCTGAGACCGGCCGGTCCGAAGGCACATCCAGAGTTCCCTTTGCAGGTGGAAATCAGTGTCTACCCACTAGCGCCTGTGTGTTGTAGTGCTTCCCTGCTGAGCATTCAGGATAGTCCTCACAACTTCTGTTCTCGTTCGTTCTAGATCTTTCTCTTCTCCGTCCCCCAGGTATGTTATGGCTAGGACGCACCTTTATGACAGGTAGGCCTGGAGTTATTCTGGAACCCTAGTGTCGCCCCTCTCCCACAATTGCCTCCTATGTCCTTCTTAGGTGTTGTATGGTAGACAGCCAACCTGTAATTAACTGTCCTGCCGCTGTTTGAAGTAAGGCGTGGAGACTGTTACTTCTTCGGTGCTCCGGCCACCGACTATGTGCCTCAGTAAGATGTTGCCGTTTCTCACTGTTCCACAATATCCTTCGCTTCGTGTCTCTTTCTTAGGATACCGCCGCAAGGTAGTGCAGGCGCGGTTCCGTAACAATCTCTCCTTTCGCTTAATACCTGTCAGATTTCCCAGTTCTTACAGGTCCTCCCTGGAGCTCTCCCAGGCTTCGTTCTGCCTAACTTCCTGTCCAACCCCTAGTTTTACCAATATGAGAAGTGGCCCAATAAATAAGCCTTTTGCTCCCCCTAGTGGCCGGAGTGTGAAGTGTAATGTGTGCTGGTGATACCTGGTCAGTAGAATCCCTTCAGTGCCATCAGATGTACCATCACTGTCACGTGACGCCGCACGTCATAGCGGTCACGTGTGTGGAGGAGTGTGCGCTATAGGTCAGGAGTCCTAGGCGGCCATGAAAAGTCCTGGCAGCTTGCCCTTTTGTGTTATGTTTCATGTTTCCAGGGAACGGTGAAAGCAAATATCTAACTGGATTTATTATATTGTGTCTTGCTGCATTAGCGATGTGTATCCCTATTATGAAGGCCAAGCATGGGGGGAAAAAGGGACTAAGGTTGTGCCTAGTAGTCACTATGTGGGTTGAAGTTTGTACATATGAACGTGGGGGTGACAACCATGGGATATGTGGAGCAGAAAAACACTATGCACTATGTATCGCTACAAGGTGTTGTCTATACTGTACCGTGAAGACAAACATAGGCTGCCCAGGGAGAGACGAAGAGGATGATTAACGGTTCTATAAAGGAAAAAAAGAAGAAATATAGATTAATTTCAACTTATTACCATACGAATATTACATTATGTTGTACAACATGTCAGTGACATTATCCAGACACAGTACAAAAAATGACATGTTCAAAGAAAACTGGACATGTCATAATCTCTGTTGAGGCCCTTCGGTTCCAAGGTCTGTAGGATGAATATCCAGTAAGATTCACGCTTTTTCAGCAATTTCACCCTGTTCTGTTCCCTGCGGCCTTGTTCAATTTGTTCCACGACTTGGAACTTAATCTTGGCAATATTATGTCCCATTCACGCTTTTTCAGCAATTTCACCCTGTTCTGTCCCCTGCGGCCTTGTTCAATTTGTTCCATGACTTTGAACTTAAGCCCGGCAATATTATGTCCCATTGTTCGAAAATGATGTGGAAGAGGTAGATGGTCCCTGTTACAGCCTGTGTTTGACTTGTGCTGCGATTTTCTATCGCGTACCGCCTGAGTGGTCTCACCTATATAGGCCAGACCGCAGGGACATTTTATCATGTAGATCACATGAGTGGATTCACAGGTAAAATAACCTCTATTGGGAATGCTCCTTCCAGTATGAGGATGAAAGATTTTGTCTCCTTTTTGAATGTTATTGCATTGCAAGCAATTGAGACATGGAAAGGTTCCCCGTTTTTGCGTACAAAAAAATACTTGTCTAGGTAACATAGTAAGGCCGAAAAAGAGACATTTGTCCATCCAGTTCAGCCCATATTCCATCATAATAAATCCCCATATCTACGTCCTTCTACAGAACCTAATAATTGTATGATACAATATTGTTCTGCTCCAGGAAGACATCCAAGTCTCTCTTGAACCCCTCGACTGAGTTCGCCATCACCACCTCCTCAGGCAAGTGGAGCGCCCCCAGACACAGGGCCACGCATTTCGGTACCGGGCCTCTCTGGTTCGGTTCTGAGGCTGTCACGGTGGCTAGACCCGGTCTGCGATCCTGCTAAGGGGCGTCCAATAAAGGTTGATGGTGCATAGCGCGAGGAATAACGAGGACACAGGGTTCAGTTTCTTTACCTTTTACTGTAGGTTTCAGGATCCTCAATCCAGGGCACTTTCAACAGGGCTGTCTGAGACCGGCCGGTCCGAAGGCACATCCAGAGTTCCCTTTGCAGGTGGAAATCAGTGTCTACCCACTAGCGCCTGTATGTTGTAGTGCTTCCCTGCTGAACATTCAGGATAGTCCTCACAACTTCTGTTCTCGTTCGTTCTAGATCTTTCACTTCTCCGTCCCCCAGGTATGTTATGGCAAGGACGCACCTTTATGACAGGTAGGCCTGGAGTTATTCTGGAACCCTAGTGTCGCCCCTCTCCCACAATTGCCTCCTATGTCCTTCTTAGGTGTTGTATGGTAGACAGCCAACCTGTAATTAACTGTCCTGCCGCTGTTTGAAGTAAGGCGTGGAGACTGTTACTTCTTCGGTGCTCCGGCCACCGACTATGCGCCTCAGTAAGATGTTGCCGTTTCTCACTGTTCCACAATATCCTTCGCTTCGTGTCTCTTTCTTAGGATACCGCCGCAAGGTAGTGCAGGCGCGGTTCCGTAACAATCTCTCCTTTCACTTAATACCTGCCAGATTTCCCAGTTCTTACAGGTCCTCCCTGGAGCTCTCCCAGGCTTCGTTCTGCCTAACTTCCTGTCCAACCCCTAGTTTTACCAATATGAGAAGTGGCCCAATAAATAAGCCTTTTGCTCCCCCTAGTGGCCGGAGTGTGAAGTGTAATGTGTGCTGGTGATACCTGGTCAGTAGAATCCCTTCAGTGCCATCAGACGTACCATCACTGTCACGTGACGCCGCACGTCATAGCGGTCACGTGTGTGGAGGAGTGTGCGCTATAGGTCAGGAGTCCTAGGCGGCCATGAAAAGTCCTGGCAGCTTGCCCTTTTGTGTTATGTTTCATGTTTCCAGGGAACGGTGAAAGCAAATATCTAACTGGATTTATTATATTGTGTCTTGCTGCATTAGCGATGTGTATCCCTATTATGAAGGCCAAGCATGGGGGGAAAAAGGGACTAAGGTTGTGCCTAGTAGTCACTATGTGGGTTGAAGTTTGTACATATGAACGTGGGGGTGACAACCATGGGATATGTGGAGCAGAAAAACACTATGCACTATGTATCGCTACAAGGTGTTGTCTATACTGTACCGTGAAGACAAACATAGGCTGCCCAGGGAGAGACGAAGAGGATGATTAACGGTTCTATAAAGGAAAAAAAGAAGAAATATAGATTAATTTCAACTTATTACCATACGAATATTACATTATGTTGTACAACATGTCAGTGACATTATCCAGACACAGTACAAAAAATGACATGTTCAAAGAAAACTGAACATGTCATAATCTCTGTTGAGGCCCTTCGGTTCCAAGGTCTGTAGGATGAATATCCAGTAAGATTCACGCTTTTTCAGCAATTTCACCCTGTTCTGTTCCCTGCGGCCTTGTTCAATTTGTTCCACGACTTGGAACTTAATCTTGGCAATATTATGTCCCATTCACGCTTTTTCAGCAATTTCACCCTGTTCTGTCCCCTGCGGCCTTGTTCAATTTGTTCCATGACTTTGAACTTAAGCCGGGCAATATTATGTCCCATTGTTCGAAAATGATGTGGAAGAGGTAGATGGTCCCTGTTACAGCCTGTGTTTGACTTGTGCTGCGATTTTCTATCGCGTACCGCCTGAGTGGTCTCACCTATATAGGCCAGACCGCAGGGACATTTTATCATGTAGATCACATGAGTGGATTCACAGGTAAAATAACCTCTATTGGGAATGCTCCTTCCAGTATGAGGATGAAAGATTTTGTCTCCTTTTTGAATGTTATTGCATTGCAAGCAATTGAGACATGGAAAGGTTCCCCGTTTTTGCGTACAAAAAAATACTTGTCTAGGTAACATAGTAAGGCCGAAAAAGAGACATTTGTCCATCCAGTTCAGCCCATATTCCATCATAATAAATCCCCATATCTACGTCCTTCTACAGAACCTAATAATTGTATGATACAATATTGTTCTGCTCCAGGAAGACATCCAAGTCTCTCTTGAACCCCTCGACTGAGTTCGCCATCACCACCTCCTCAGGCAAGTGGAGCGCCCCCAGACACAGGGCCACGCATTTCGGTACCGGGCCTCTCTGGTTCGGTTCTGAGGCTGTCACGGTGGCTAGACCCGGTCTGCGATCCTGCTAAGGGGCGTCCAATAAAGGTTGATGGTGCATAGCGCGAGGAATAACGAGGACACAGGGTTCAGTTTCTTTACCTTTTACTGTAGGTTTCAGGATCCTCAATCCAGGGCACTTTCAACAGGGCTGTCTGAGACCGGCCGGTCCGAAGGCACATCCAGAGTTCCCTTTGCAGGTGGAAATCAGTGTCTACCCACTAGCGCCTGTGTGTTGTAGTGCTTCCCTGCTGAGCATTCAGGATAGTCCTCACAACTTCTGTTCTCGTTCGTTCTAGATCTTTCTCTTCTCCGTCCCCCAGGTATGTTATGGCAAGGACGCACCTTTATGACAGGTAGGCCTGGAGTTATTCTGGAACCCTAGTGTCGCCCCTCTCCCACAATTGCCTCCTATGTCCTTCTTAGGTGTTGTATGGTAGACAGCCAACCTGTAATTAACTGTCCTGCCGCTGTTTGAAGTAAGGCGTGGAGACTGTTACTTCTTCGGTGCTCCGGCCACCGACTATGCGCCTCAGTAAGATGTTGCCGTTTCTCACTGTTCCACAATATCCTTCGCTTCGTGTCTCTTTCTTAGGATACCGCCGCAAGGTAGTGCAGGCGCGGTTCCGTAACAATCTCTCCTTTCGCTTAATACCTGTCAGATTTCCCAGTTCTTACAGGTCCTCCCTGGAGCTCTCCCAGGCTTCGTTCTGCCTAACTTCCTGTCCAACCCCTAGTTTTACCAATATGAGAAGTGGCCCAATAAATAAGCCTTTTGCTCCCCCTAGTGGCCGGAGTGTGAAGTGTAATGTGTGCTGGTGATACCTGGTCAGTAGAATCCCTTCAGTGCCATCAGACGTACCATCACTGTCACGTGACGCCGCACGTCATAGCGGTCACGTGTGTGGAGGAGTGTGCGCTATAGGTCAGGAGTCCTAGGCGGCCATGAAAAGTCCTGGCAGCTTGCCCTTTTGTGTTATGTTTCATGTTTCCAGGGAACGGTGAAAGCAAATATCTAACTGGATTTATTATATTGTGTCTTGCTGCATTAGCGATGTGTATCCCTATTATGAAGGCCAAGCATGGGGGGAAAAAGGGACTAAGGTTGTGCCTAGTAGTCACTATGTGGGTTGAAGTTTGTACATATGAACGTGGGGGTGACAACCATGGGATATGTCCTAATAATGGGGATCACCACAGTACGGAAATGACACTAAATATAAACACAGCTTTATTTGGCAACATATATAAATCACAACAAGGACACAAACATTAAAAACATTTAAAAAGCATAGTCATGCTATAGACACCAGCCCTTAATACGGCAGTAACTCACATAGGACTCAAAGGTATTTAAACAAATACAGTGTGTAATCATGGAACCAAGGTGGCAGAAATCCAATACACATAAGTTGTAGTATCTTGGCACTCCCCCAGATAATTTGACAAAGTAAATAAAATATATGCGACTAAATAACAAAATATAAGGCTTCCATTGACACGTTAATCCGTATACCTACAGTCCGGAGATAGGGGACCACACAGGACAAGCCTGCCTCAAGTTACAAAAACACATATATATATGCGTAGAAACAATGACGAGATAACAAGATCAGTGAACGAACAATGCAGTAACTTATAATAAGTGGCCTGTAGTATACCACCATAAGATAAAGAAGCGCAAGGAGAGTTTCAAGGCCCCATGAGAACCAACAGGCAAAAAGGTTATATATAAATAAATCCTGCCTATCTAAGGGTTAATATTACCACAGCCTGTAAAGCCCTCCATAAGAGTCCCAATGTGAGCTACACAGCTAAAGCTGTGTTTATATTTAGTGTCATTTCCGTACTGTGGTGATCCCCATTATTAGGATCTAGCCTTTTTTTCTTTTCTTGCATATGTTGATTCTACTATAGGTCCTGGTGGTATCCCTATGACCGTGGTGCCCCCTTACATTTATTCTGTGCAACCATGGGATATGTGGAGCAGAAAAACACTATGCACTATGTATCGCTACAAGGTGTTGTCTATACTGTACCGTGAAGACAAACATAGGCTGCCCAGGGAGAGACGAAGAGGATGATTAACGGTTCTATAAAGGAAAAAAAGAAGAAATATAGATTAATTTCAACTTATTACCATACGAATATTACATTATGTTGTACAACATGTCAGTGACATTATCCAGACACAGTACAAAAAATGACATGTTCAAAGAAAACTGGACATGTCATAATCTCTGTTGAGGCCCTTCGGTTCCAAGGTCTGTAGGATGAATATCCAGTAAGATTCACGCTTTTTCAGCAATTTCACCCTGTTCTGTTCCCTGCGGCCTTGTTCAATTTGTTCCACGACTTGGAACTTAATCTTGGCAATATTATGTCCCATTCACGCTTTTTCAGCAATTTCACCCTGTTCTGTCCCCTGCGGCCTTGTTCAATTTGTTCCATGACTTTGAACTTAAGCCGGCGTTAATACTGGCGTCATCAGTGCTACCACTATTAGTGGTGGGCATGGCAGATTCACCGATGACAGAGGGAGGACCCGCTGGTTCGACCGTTGGCATCGCATCTTCTGGTGAGGTCGGCTGCGCTGGCGGGTCCAGCTGCCCTGGCACCACATTTAGTTCTGGCGGTTTCGGTTGACGGAACGTTAGGACAGGTACCACAATGGCCTGATTTATTTGAGTCCAGGACTGGGGAAAATCGCCAAGAACAGTGTGTATCATCTTCTCTTCTTCCACGGGCGGAGAAGTCCTGGGATTTATTTCCCCATCTTTCAGCTTATCAGGGCATACTTTCAGGTGGTCTCTGGATATGGCCGCTGAGGTCTCTCCTCCGTCTTTACTAATGAGACAGACCTTTGTATTGTCGAAGTCGGAAGGGAGAATGGTATACAGTTCTGCTTGCCATTGATCATCAAGCTTGTGTAGTCTCCTCTTTCATTTGAGTACTTGCTCACCAGGTGCCAATGGAGCCGCGGGAGCATGCTGGTTGTAGTCCCTCTCTTGCTTCTGTCTGGCCTGAGCGAGACTCTTTTCCACACATTCCTGTACTTTGCGGTACCTCTGCTGCCTCTTGGTATCCCAATCCGCATCTGGTGATATATCTTCGGGGGTCAGAACCCCCATGTCCAGATCGACGGGTAGCTTGCTAGACCTTCCTCGCATCAGGTACGCTGGGGTGCAGTTGGTGGAATTTACCGGAATGTGGTTGTACATGTCCACCAAGTCTGGTAACTTTGTAGGCCACAAGTTCCGCTCCTCTACAGGTAAGGTTTTCAGTAAGTCAATCACAACTTGGTTCATCTTCTCACACATCCCGTTGGTCTGTGGATGGTACGGCGTGGTTCTGATCTTCTTACCCCCGTACAAATTGCAGAACTCCTGGAACACCTCCGCCTCAAATGCCGGCCCTTGATCGGTCAGCACCTTCTCTGGGTACCCATGGGGTCGACAGAAGTACTGCTGGAAAGTTTTGGCAGCCGTCTTAGCCGTCAGATCTTTGACTGGTATGACTACCAGGAATCTGGAATAGTGGTCCACAATGGTGAGAGCGTAGATATACCCTGACCGGCTAGGTGTTAGCTTTACGTGATCCAGCGCGACCAACTCGAGCGGCCGTTTGGTGATGATGGGCTGCAGGGGAGCCCGTTGGCTGTCACAATCATTCCGGCGTAGGCTACAGGGGCCACACTCTCGACACCACTTCTCGATGGCCTTCTTCATGCCGACCCAGTAGAACCTCCCACGGAGTAGCCTCTCCAGCTTTCTCCATCCGAAGTGTCCTGCCCCATCGTGGTATGCTCCCAGGACCATGGGCACATCTTGTCTGGGGACCACAATCTGCCACACTAATTCGTGAGTGCGAGGGTCGATGTTCCTTCGGCACAGCTTGCCATCGTGAAGAAACAGTTTGCCCCTCTCCTTCCACAACTGTGATGTCTCCGGTGGATCACCTGGGCCAGGGTGCAAACCTGCCTGTGTCAGGAGCTCCTCCACCCGACGGACCGCAGGGTGTTATGACCTGGTAGTTAGGACAATAATGGACCTGGTGGTTAAGAGCACACGGAAAGACCTGATAGTTACAATAATACAGGACAAGCTCTGGGACGTGGGAACTCTGCTGACCGCAATCCCTAATCCTATCACACACACTAGAAATAGCCGTGGAAACAGTTTGCCCCTCTCCTTCCACAACTGTGATGTCTCCGGTGGATCATCTGGGCCAGGGTGCAAACCTGCCTGCGTCAGGAGCTCCTTCACCCGACAGACCGCAGGGTCACCATCCTGGTTCTCTGTCCACCCGTGGTGGGGCAGGGGATTCAACGGGGCGCCCTGTTTGTTTCTGCGCCTGTTCTCCACCTGATGGGAACACTGAGTTGCCTTGGGATGATGGAAAGCGGGCAGCTCCACTTCTTCAAATGCTTCTGGGTCTTCCTCCGTTTCGGGGAGTTAAGGCATTCGGGACAATGCATCGGCATTCGCATTTTTGTGCCCCGCCCGGTACTTGATGGTGAAGTCGTAATTGGACAACCGGGCCATCCACCGCTGCTCCAAGGCGCTGAGTTTCGCTATGTCCAAGTGCGTAAGTGGATTATTATCCGTGAAGACGGTGAATTTCGCTGAGGCCAGATAGTGCTTGAACCTCTCCGTCACGGCCCAAACGACTGCGAGGAACTCCAGCTTGAAGGAACTGTAGTTATCTGGGTTCCTTTCAGAGGGGCGAAGCTTCCTGCTGGCATAAGCGATTACTCGTTCCTTGCCCTTCTGGACCTGGAACAGCACCGCTCCCAGCCCCACGTTGCTGGCGTCCGTGTACAATACAAATGGTTGGTCGTATTCCGGGTAGGCTAGTACTTCCTCTCCCATTAATGCCAATTTTAAGCAAGTGAACGATCCTTCCAGTCCGTCGTTCCAATCCAACGGGGTATTCTTACCCTTGGGTTTCTTGGGCTGGCCCACCAACAGGTCTTGCAACGGCGTGGTCTTCTTGGCGAAGTCCTTGATAAACCTCCAGTAGTAACCCACCAACCCGAGGAACTGCCGGACCTCATGAATGTTGCTGGGCTGCGGCCAGTCCTTGATCACCGTGACCTTGTCGGGGTCTGGGGCCACTCCTTCGGCACTCACCACATGGCCCAGGTACTGTACTTTGGGTTTGAGCAGATGGATAATGTGTGCAACCTGTAAAGCGCTGCGGAATATGTTAGCGCTATATAAAAATAAAGATTATTATTATTATTATTATGGCATTTGGACGGTTTCACCTTTAAGCCAAAGTTGGACAGCGCTTCAAAGACCTCGGCCAGGTGCTTCAGATAGTCTTCATAGGTCTTAGAGAAGACAATGACATCGTCCAGATACAGCAGCACGGTCTCAAAGTTCTTGTGTCCCAAACAGCACTCCATCATCCTCTGGAACGTCCCCGGGGCGTTACACAATCCGAAGGGCATGTAGTTGAACTCACAGAGACCCATCGGCGTCGTGAAGGCTGTCTTTTCTTTGTCCGCCTCTGCCATGGGAACCTGCCAATACCCACTGGTGAGATCTAAAGTAGAGAAGTAATTAGCAGACATTAACACAGCCAAGGACTCCTCTATCCTAGGCAGGGGGTATGCGTCCTTATGTGTAATGCGGTTTAATTGCCTATAATCTACACACATCCTCATGGTGCCATCTTTCTTTCTAACGAGGACTAATGGAGCTGCCCAGGGGCTACAGCTGTCTCTCACTACCCCAGCCTCCTTCATCTCTCGCAACATGTCCTTGGCACACTGATAATGAGCTGGGGGTACAGGACGGTATCTTTCTTTTACGGGCGGGTGATCTCCTGTGGGGATGTGATGTTGAATCCCTTTTACCCGCCTGAAATCAAGGTGGTGTTTGCTGAATACCCGCTCATACTCGTGAACCACCCTGTAGGCCCCCTGTATCTGGTGAGATGGAGTAGCATCAGTGCCCACATGTAATTCTTGACACCAATCTTTTGATTGCTCTGCAGAGCCGTTGTCCTCCGCCGACTTGGACGGAGCCAAGGGCCCGGGTGCCTGTATCACACTATTATTAACAGTAAACAGCTTGGCAAGCGTGACATATTTAGTTAGGTGGACTTCCTCCCCGCAGTTAAGAACACATACCGGCACCCTCCCCTTGCGGACGTCAACCACCCCTCTGGCTGTCAGGAGGGTAGGCCTATTCTCCGAATACACAGGTTCTACCTGGGCCTGATAGTCTTTACCCCTGAGACCTATGGCTGCCCGACACCATATTAACATTTCACTCCTGGGGGGTATTGCAATGGGGTTCGAATCACTCACTGTGACCCGGCCAATTTCACCACCAGTCAGCTCCACTTGCTGTCTCCGCATTAGGGCTCTGATTTCTTTCTGTAAGGCACGTTGTTCATTGTGACCAGCTGTCTCTGCTACTTGCTGCAACAAAACAATAACTTCTGCAAGACAATTTTCTATGACATTAGTACCGATGGTCATCATGGGGTTACGTTCACGCCGGTCAATATCAACAATGACAATTCCTTGTGCCTCCAATTCTACCTGCCCCACCTTAAGAGTGACCTCTTTATATCCCAATTTTGCGGGCCTGGGCGTTCTACTCCTGGGGGTTGGCCCTTGGCCTCAGGGGTTGCTCGTTTAACTGACAGTACCTTGCAAGATGGCCCACCTGATGGCAGCGGCGGCAGATAGGTCGTCCATCCTGATGAAAACGATCGTCGTCTCTGCCTCTGGTCGATGGAACCCTCCTTGATCGTTGCCAGGGGACATCCTACGGTCTGGAAGCCAGCTGGATCTTCTCCTTGGGGGCCTCCTGTAGGGACTGGACGGTCCGGGCTAGGGCAGCAACGCTCCTGGTCAGTTCCTGTACCTGGAGGCGCAGTCCTGCAGGGGAGTCGTCGTCCAGGATCTGGGCATCGGCTTCGGCGGAGACAGGTGCGTCTGACGCCACCTCCTGGTGGTATGTGAGGGCTTGCCACCTGGGAAGTGTGGCACGGCTGGGCTGCCGCTCCGGTAGCGCCTGGATAGCTTTATCTTTGAATTGCGCGAAAGTCAGATCTGGATTCTGCATGGCCAGGAAGTGTAGCTGGGCCCTTTGGTTACTGCACAGGAGCCCTTCTATGAATCGCTCTTTCAGGAGCTTATCTTCATCTTGCATGCTGCTTGGGTCACTTTGATTGATGGCCCGCAGCGCCTCCTGCAGATTAAGGGCATAGTCGCGTAAGCTATCCTGCGGCCGCTGCTTGCACCCATAGAACGTCAATTTAATTTCCGTAGCGGTGCGGGTGTCAAAGGTGGCTTTAAGCTTGGCAAATAATTGTTGCGGTTTTCTTGTCCGCAGCGGGCCAGGACTTTACTTCCCTCAATGCCGCTCCAAAGAGTTGGCCGGTTATCATATGAACTTTCTGAGGCTCCGTCAAGGGATAAAACTCAAGCAGGCTACAAATCCCCTGTTTAAAGTCAGTTAACGTATGAGCTTCTCCAAAGTATCACGGGAGCCAGGCGGCCCCTGGTAAGTACGGCATAGAGAAGGGCATTATGGCTGCTGTAGCAGCGGCACTATCCAGCTGATTGGTGGGAGCAGTAAGCCCCGCGGCCTCTAACGGTGATACCGGGTTTGTGGCTGCGCTTACCGCGGAATCCGGAAGTGCTCCCGAGTCTGCAGCTGTAGCCGCCGCCTCCGCTCCTCCGGGGTCCGACATGGCCGTTCCTCCCCCTTGCTAATCCGGCGGGGTCGGGGTTCTCCTTCCAGGGTCGGCGCCTCACCGCGTCTTCCGCTCCGCGCGCTTTTCCAGCTGGCTCCACCCACGAAGCTATGGCTCCTCCCTTCGCGCTCCACACAGCGCGGCAATGGCGGATTTTTGGCGGCAAATAGCGGTACACAGTCTTTGCAATAAGTCACAGTTCAATCACAGTTCCAAGGCACACATGACCTGATTCTTCAGGCTTAAGTATCACCAACACATAAATTCAATAAAAATAACTTTATTAAACATGTAGTTGAAATGACATATAACATTGAAATATAAAAAACACAAAGAGAAACAACAGCTGAACACTCCAAAAGGAGGATCACCACTCCAATAATAAGACTTGGTAAAGCATATACTCATTTATGAAAAAATGTTCCATTATTACCGATGCCCTTGGACTCATATAAGAGCCAATCAAATTAGTATCAAAGAATGTACATGTATACAAAAGCACCATCCAGTTTCAAAGGATATATCCATCACTGGTATTATTGCTCACCCATTATCAGTCCGGAGTATGTGGTGGTCCGCCCTGCAACCCCTGACGCGCGTTTCGCGTTAGATGGCTTTCTCAAAGGGGATATAGACACATCCTGCCACTGCCCGTCCTTTTATAGTGTGTATAAGCCACTGATTAAGAGGCGGCGCATGCGCCCGAGCTCCCCCGCACTCACAAGGAGCCGCCTCCCGTCGGCGTCAGTGCACAGCGCGCATGCGGGCGAAAATACACCCAGTGACGTCAGACGCATGCGCACTGTGCATCCCAGTCGCCGCATAGAGGCGCGCTGTGCGGACAGATCGCGGTGCGCACGCGCACAATCAGCGGCCAATATACTAAGAAACCGAGTCCAAAAGGGCATTTTAAAAGAAGGTAACGAGTAGACGCCTAATGTCTACATCTAATATAGATATAAAGAGGCCGTCACTCTATTACTTATTAAATTAGAAAACCTAATTCCCATATAAACCGTGCACTAATGATTAGTAATGCGCTTGCGCACTTACAGCCGACCATTACATAAATGTGGATGTGAATAAAAATATCACAAGTGATGTTATATGTGGACAGTACAAATAGGCACCTTGTGTTACAAGACCCTCATCAACACATATGGGAAAGGGCGGTTGTCACTCAAATATACATAAATGAGTAATAAGAGCAGACACCTAAAAAAAACATCTAAACACCATATGCATAGCATAGATTAAATTGAGAGGGTCGACATGGACCATTTGGGGGGTCAAGGACACTAACGTACCATATTTGTATAGTGTCATATTATATATGATGTGTGATATATATCAAAGATCCTAAAAAGGAACATACAATAATGAATGTCTATAAAAGACATTAAAAATACCACCAAGTGAATACCTAAAAGGTGGTTGTTATAATAAAGTGAATTGTGCTATAATAAACTATGCCACAGGAAAAGACTCACTAATAGTGATAACAATAATTGTTATAGAAAAATCTAGAACAATAATGGTTTCTTTCAAAACAGCCGCCGATGATTTCTCCTCCAATCAGAATTCCCCAAAGAACGAAGGCAGTCTTCCATGTCTCATAAATGCTCAGTACAAAAAATGACAATACTCTAAAAAACAAAGACAAACAGGATAGAAAATTAAAATCAAGCAGCAATAGGAATAGTAAACGAAAAAAATTCCACATGTATATGATAAATCCCTCCAGGCTGTGGAAGGAACAGGGACAGACGAGAATCCTAGTATAGTCACATCAGAAGTGTGTCACAAAAAAGGTGCAAAGGTCACTTTCTCATTTAACCCTTTTGGGGATAGGGTATCCAGGATCGTAATCCACCTGCATTCACGTTGGGCGAGAATCTGTTTGAGGTTCCCACCTCTCACTCCACCGTGTACGCAGTCAATACCTCTGATCTTCAAACGACGGGGATCGGATCCATGGAACTCCCTGAAATGTTTAGGTAGGGTCTTCAAGGCGGAAATATCCACCTCGTCCTTAGCCACCCTAATGTCACGCACATGCTCACGGACCCTAATCTTAAGCTCCCTAGAAGTCAATCCCACATATATGAGGGAGCAGGGACATGTGGCATAATAAATAACATATGATGACCCACAAGTAATATGTTCCCGGATCTTAAATTCCCTGCTCCCATCAGATGTCACAAATGTATCACACCTCAAGATATTTGGGCATGCCACACATGACCCACAGGGGAAGCAACCATTTCTTGGGCCGCCAGAATTGAACAATCTTTTTTCTTTCACTACATAGTGGCTTCTTACCAGATGATCACGTAAATTTTTGCTCCTCCTCTGTGTCATGTACGGCACCTTTGGTATGTGGGCTGCCAAGACTGGGTCCGTGAGCAGTACAGGCCAATGTTTTTTTAGAATTCCATGGATCCGATCCCACTGGCAATTGGACGTGGAGATATAACTCATCCTATATTCACCCACTTCATCCTTCTTCCTAGATGGTTTCAATAACTCACTTCTGTCTATATGTTGTGCACGTCTGTATCCAGCTTTAATACTACGGTTACTATAGCCCCTGGACTTAAATCTCTCAGCCAAGATCGTGGATTGTCTCTCAAACCGGGTCACTGTAGAGCAGATCCGCCTGTTTCTGAGATACTGGCCAACCGGGATGGCTTTAATTGTAGAGTGACTGTGTGCCGAGGAGGCATGTAGGAGTGCATTTACAGAAGTTTCCTTTCTGTATAGATCTGTCTCTATCCTTCCATCCTCCCCGACAAACAAACTAATATCCAAAAAATCAATGTGTTTTCTATGAAAATTATAAGTGAATTTTAAATTGAAAGGATTATCATTGAGGTACCGCATAAAATTAGATAGGCTGGTTTCGTCACCCTCCCAAATCATCAATACATCATCGATGTAACGAAACCAGCCCATCACAGGGTCCGCGGCCTGCGCCCCGTCACCCTGAAAAACCTGCCTCTCCCAAAAACCAAGAAACAGGTTTGCATATGCCGGGGCACAGGCCGCGCCCATTGCGGTACCCTGTACCTGCAAAAAAAACCGGTCTTTAAAAACAAAAAAATTGTGTGTTAAAATAAATTCCAACAAATCCAAAATAAAGTCAGATAGATGGCCATCCCGGTTGGCCGCCTCAAGAAAAAAGCGGGCCGCTCTCAGCCCGTCAGAATGTCTTATTGAAGTGTATAATGACTCGATGTCAATAGTCACCAACATCATGTTATCATCAATTGAGACACCATCGACCTTGGTGAGAACATCTGTTGTGTCTCTGACATAGGAGGGGAGCGTTTCAACAAGAGGTTTTAAATAAAAATCAATAAATTTACATACGTTGTCGCTCAACCCTCCTATGCCAGAGACTATTGGACGTCCAGGGGGATTTACCCTATCTTTATGTATTTTTGGCAAAAAATACAATGTCGCCACTTTTGGAAATTTTGGCAACATACCCTCCAAGACCTTCTTGGGGACAATACCCGACTCATGGGCACAATTTATAATCATTTCCAATTCCATTTGAAATTTTGACATGGGATTTTGTGGAAGTATGCGATAAATGTCCTTGTTTTTCAATTGGCGAAACGCCTCTTTCTCATATTTTTCGATCGGCCAGATCACAACGTTCCCTCCCTTGTCTGCCGGTTTTATTACTACCGTATCTAAAGACTGCAGTTCTCTCAGGGCCTGTCTCTGTCTTTTAGTGAGGTTGTCATTACATATCATGTGTGACAATCCTTTCAAATCCTCTGCAACCAATCTACAGAAGATTTCGACCTGAGGACAGACAGACAAAGGAGGGAACGTACGTGATCTGGACACAATCGAGGAGGGGAAAGAAATACCTTGACTCTCCGCATGTTGTTCATTCAATAGATCTTCCAACGCCGCCAATGCCTGTTGTTCAATAGCACTTGTAAAGCCCAATTGTGTATTGGTTTGGTTATGAAGTTTCTTTAATACCAATTTACGGCATAGAAGATGCACATCTTTCAAGGCTGTAAAGAAATCAAAGCCATTACGTGGTACAAAATTTAGTCCCAATTTTAACAATTCACATTGTGTCTCAGATAGAGGGTATGATGACATATTGATTACCTCTAGATTTGTATTTTTTGCCTTTCGCTCATATGTTGAGGGAAAGGTTTGTTTCCTTTTATTGCTTGTAGGATTTCTCTTAGGATATCTAGGGTTACCATATCCTTCTCTATCTGAGACTTTGGTATTTTCTGAGGCAATGCTGGATTCATCGGCTGATGTTAGAGAAGAGATTGATCCAGATCTCATTTGAAACTTGGGGCGATGACTGCTGCGGTTCCTTTTCCATCTATATACCTTATTTTCTTGTAGATCAAGATTATCCCTATGTAGCTTCTTAGTTTTGAGTTCCCCAATTTCTTTCTCCCATATTGAAAAATCTCTTTCTAAGTCAGCATTAAGTTTATCTAGAGCATCAGGGGTTAAATCCCCCTTGATGGAGGATTGTAATCCGTCAATTTCTTTCTCTAACTCCCCCAGTTTCTTTTCATCCAATTTAATTAGAAGTTCTATAAAACCTCGAGAACATCTTGTCGCAGTCTCCTCCCATTCCTTTTTAAATGTATCATCCTCCACTGAGAAGGAGGGAAAGATTTGAACACGTAATCCCCTAGGGATTAAGCCCCGAGTCAGGTACAGCCCCAAAGAAGCCCTGTTCCACCACAGCCTAGTCCTTTTATGGAGTAAAATCTTTAGTCTACTGATTTGTTCTTTAGAATCCCTGTTGCTTGACTCCAGAGTGCCAGCTGAGTCCTCCTTGAAAACGTCATTCAAGCGAGATAACCAAGATTGATCTCGAGCACGGAAATCCATGTGCTTAGGATTAGAAACTGTGGATAACACAGATAGCATAAGTATACAAACAAATAAAATCCAGCACTTCATATTTCTTAGGGCCAAAGGTTTCAAAAAATATCAAGACCTTTATATCAAGATGGCATAATGCCAGGTGACATACTCCAAATTTTTGTACTAATTATTGTTTTCTTCTGTTTCCCTTCTTCTTTATTTAATTTTTCTTTTTTAGATCTTTCGCCATATTCATATTCTATATATTGCCATAACTGATTGTATTTTATTGTCTGTATTAATCGGTGTTGCCAATGTTTGTACACCAGTATTATGCACTTTATTATGCACTTTATTGATGTGATTCATACTGTTAAAGAATCTACATATTGTTATATATAAACTGTCTACAATTTTATAGATGTTCTTTTATATTCTTATATATACCCATGTTGTCACAGACCTGATTCACTGACGCTGTGGAGTACACATTACGTCCCTAGTGCGTCACACTTCCCTTGCTAATTTACACATTTCACTTTACTTGCTTTTATCATGTCGTTATTTATCTGATTTACAACGCTGTTAAAGTACACATTACACCTTTAGTGAGTCACACTTCCTTTGGCAATTTAATAACGCTGTTAAGTACAAACTACATCTCTAGTACGTCACACTTACTTGCCACACTCTGACGGACTATAATGGCGCCTTATGCGTTCCAGCTTGGAGCACACGCTGTTGTTCCTCTCCCCCACGTGGTGCGCTCCTAGGAGACTCGTCATGGGGGTGGAGTTGAGCTCCGGCGTTACCATGCATGGTCAAACACACGCGCCTTCCTCCAGCTGTTCACCGCTCACCTATTATGCAGGCAACCTCCGATTGGCTTAGTACCGGTTAAATACGACTCCACTAGTTATTTGCTCATTCCCTCGTCAAAGCTCAGGCGAAACGCGCGTCGGGCAGGTGCGGGTTATCACTGGACCACACACACGGTTAGTACTCCACTGTATTGTACAGTCTTCCTTATCAGTCTGCTGCATGAGCACTAGGTGCTCACATTGTGTTACCATGCTATCTGATATGCATTTTTCTCACTGCATTTTTTACATTGTGCTGTGACTCATACTACTTTTGTGGATTGGTCTATTTATCCTATTAGTCCATTTATTACATCTATGTGTTGCCATTTAATCCAGCGTGCACTGTTTTACACCGTGTTGCCATATAAACAATTGTACTTGACTATATTACTGACCTGTGCACACGGTTTGAAACTTTGACACTCTGTGCCTATTTCATAATTTTTTTCATTATTGTTTCATTACATATAACTTATATTATTTTGGCATCACTGATTTAATGATAGAATTATGGATAGATCAAATATCTTTTGGCACTATAACCATCTTTTGTGAGATCATGCATAATCCGTTGTATGGTGGCCCCTTTTTTCAGATCTGACAGGCACTAAAAAATACTTTGTGGATGCTAATATAGGATTTTCTGTGATGTTTATTGGGTACACACCCTTATTCTCATCTGACTTTAGGAGTCAGATTGTATAGTAATATTGGTCCTTTGTGATATCCCGCACTCTTTTCCACCTGGTTTTTGTTTTCCCTTTTGTATATGTTATGTATCTTCTTTTTTAACATTAATAATAAATAATTATGTTGATTATGATTTTCTGAGTTGTGCATTATGTTGTAGGTTTAGTTTATTCTTTAATGCACGCCACATAGTTATTTGTGTATATATGTGTATTCATTAACTTGCAGGGCTATAGTCTGTTCAGAAATGACCGAACGGATAAACGAGGGGGAGATGTGTGTCTATATGTAAAATCATCCTTAAAACCCATCCTGCGTGATAATATAGGTGAATCTAATGAAAATGTAGAGTCCCTGTGAGTGGAAATAAGAGGAGGGGGAAAAAATAATAAATTACTGATAGGGGTTTGTTATAAATCTCCAAAAATAATGGAAGCAATGGAGAATATCCTCATAAAGCAAATAGATGAAGCTGCGACTCAAGGAGAAGTCATTATTATGGGGGACTTCAACTACCCTGAAATAGATTGGGGAACGGAAATCTGCAGTTCCAGCAAAGGTAATCAGTTTTTGACAACTATGAAAGACAATTACCTTTCACAACTGGTTCAGGACCCAACAAGAAGAGGGGCACTGCTAGACCTAATATTAACCAACAGGTGAGACCGCATGTTAGGGTTGGCGGAACGCACCAAATATATAGTTTATTAGATGGAATTGGTGCGTTCGCAACCCGGGATCCACCGTGCAGGAAAGTACCTGCTGCTAAGTAAGACGGACTATATGGCGGTACTATAAGTATACATACAAGGGTTAACTTCACCCTGCGTGAAGGAAGTGGTCCTGTTGCGTCACAGGACCGCGGTACCGCACATAGAGCGCGAGCAATAAGTCAGCGAACACAACCCCAACCAGGATTGAAGTCCGATTAGACCACTGCTGGCACAACACCGCAACTGGGTGTGTAAGGAAACTATTGAAATAGTAAATAAAGGCACGAGAGTGCATGCGGTGCCGCACTGACGGACGCCACTAACCACCCAGGCTTGGGTAAGGAAAGCGCAGAGGAAGCGCACGGCGCCGTACTGGCGGACACAGCAACTGGACGCTGTGATGTGTGTTACGTGCTGTTGGATAAGTCGGGCGCTAGATAGCAAACATACACCTTCCGCGAACAGACATTCAATAGGGAGGGTTATTTAAAGAGCGACTTTCACTCACAACACACACACATATTTACAAGACAATACTAGCGCATGGCCGTGCGGTCATGCGCAGTTTATATAGTTGCAGCACAGGAAGCTGCTACTGAAGTTTTTGCCCTTTCAGGACCTTCCAGAAGGACCAATGGAAAGTGCTGCAGTACCTGAGCATGTTTTGCCCTTTCAGGACCTTCCAGGAGGACCAATGGAATGTACTGCAGCACCTGAGCATGTGACCGTACATGTGGCCCTCGACCTCCAATGGGAGATCCTGCCCTGGGCATGCTCAGTGTGAGTAAACAAGGACTTAGTCCCAGAGAGGCTCGCTCGCCACAGATCAGTGCAGGGTACCATAGGAAAGCCAGAAAAGGCAGTAGTGACCCTATGCACCGAATCAGCCTCAGCGAGACGCTGTGAGCGACGTCTCCGCTGAGCAGAGCCCACTGCGGCCGATACCAAATGGGAGACCGCAGCAGACACGGATCGAGATTCCCCCTGTGCAGCAGAGGAAACTCGACTCCTAACATTACCCCCCTCCTAGGGCCCCCCTCCTTGAGCCTCACTACTCTCAAAAGCTGCGATAAGCAGCGGAGCCCGAATGTGCTCCACAGGCTCCAAGGTTCTATCCTCTGGGCCGTGACCCTTCCAGTCCACCAGATAAAATTTCTTGCCACGTACCACCTTGCACCCCACAATAGCATTCACCTCAAACTCATCCGTGGATGAACCCGATGTCCCAGCAGATGACTCAGAAAACCGGGACAAATGAACGGGCTTTAAGAGGGAAACGTGGAAAGTATCGGTGATACCAAGGCGTGGAGGAATAGCCAAATGGTAGACCACAGGGTTGACCTGTTCCAGAACCTTAAACGGGCCAATGTAGCGAGGAGCAAACTTAGTGGACTCAACTCGCAGCCTGATGTTACGGGCGGAGAGCCACACTAAGTCGCCAGGAGCAAAGACCGGAGCGGGGCGCCGGTGTGTATCAGCCGAAACCCTCATTCTCTCCTTGGAGGCCCGGATGGCATCCTGTGTGCGGTCCCAGATGTCACGTGCCTCCACCGCCCAGTCTGCCACCCTAGAATCGGTGGATGACATGGGCATGGGCACAGGGACACGTGGATGCTGGCCGTAATTAAGGAGAAAAGGAGTTTGACCAGTGGAATCGGCTACGGCGTTGTTCAAGGCAAATTCCGCCCAAGGTAGCAAAGATGCCCAGTCATCCTGCCTAGCAGAAATGAAATGTCGCAAATATGTCACCAGAGTCTGGTTGGTTCTCTCCACCAACCCATTCGTCTCGGGATGGAATGCAGAGGAGAGGTTTAACTCTATGCTGAGTAAACGGCAGAGCTCTCTCCAAAACCGAGATGCGAACTGGGGACCCCGATCGCTGACAATCTTATCAGGCATACCATGCAATCGGAAAACGTGTTTAATGAACAACACCGCCAAGGCCCGTGCTGAGGGTAACCGAGGAAGCGGCACCAAATGCACCATCTTGGAGAAATGGTCGGTGACAACCCAAATAATGGAGCAGCAACGCGACTTGGGTAGACCCACCACAAAGTCCATCCCGACCATCTCCCATGGCCTGTCTGCCACCGGTAGAGGGTAAAGCAACCCAGCATGCCGTTGCCGAGGAGACCGATTCTGGGCGCAAGAAACGCACGCCTGAATATAGTCCCTGACATCTCGGGCCATATGCGGCCACCAGTATGTTCTCGCCAGAAGCTCAGATGTCCTCTTGGTCCCAAAATGCCCACCCACTCTGGAGGAGTGAGCCCAAGAGAGAACCTCCGGTCGCAAGTTAGCTGGTACGAAAGTCTTGCCCGGTGGCACAGACTCTAGCGAAACCGGAGCTACAGTTCTCAGGCTCTCAGAAGGGACAATAAGCCGAGGCTCCTCCTCCTCCTCCGATGACACCACAGAGCGGGAGAGAGCGTCAGCACGAACGTTCTTCTCCCCGGAGAGGAAATGGAGAGTAAAATGGAACCGGGAGAAGAACAGGGACCATCTAGCCTGGCGAGAATTCAGCCGCTGGGCCGTTTGCAGATACACCAAGTTCTTGTGGTCAGTGAAGACTTGGAAGGGAAAGCGAGCTCCCTCCAAGAGATGTCTCCACTCCGAAAAAGCCAACTTCATGGCCAGCAACTCCCTGTCCCCGATGGAATAATTCCTCTCCGCTGGTGTGAAGGTCTTGGAGAAGAAGAAGCAAGGATGCTTCCGACCTTGAGCATCCTTTTGGAAAAGGACTGCTCCAGCACCAACGGATGAGGCATCCACCTCCAAGATAAATGGCTTATCAACATCGGGGCGATGTAGGATGGGAGCGCTAGCGAAGTGTGACTTGATCGAGAGAAAGGCTTTGGAGACCTCCTCTGACCACAACTTGGGATTTGCTCCCTTCTTGGTGAGGGCAACCAAAGGAGCTACCAAAGTTGAGAAGTGTGGAATGAACTGACGATAATAGTTAATGAACCCCATAAAGCGCTGCACCGCTTTAAGAGAATGGGGTTCCTGCCAGTCCATTACAGCCTGTAGCTTGGCAGGATCCATAGCCAATCCCTGGGCAGAGATGATATAACCAAGGAAAGGCAAGGACTCCTGCTCAAACACACACTTCTCCAACTTGGCGTAGAGGGAGTTTGCCCGTAAGAGGTCGAAGACTTTGCGAACATCTCTCCGATGGGAGTCAATATCTGGAGAGAAGATGAGAATATCATCCAGATAGACTACGACCGAGGTGGTGAGCATATCCCGGAAGATGTCGTTCACAAAGTCTTGGAAAACGGCTGGGGCATTACAGAGCCCAAAGGGCATCACCAGATATTCATAGTGCCCATCCCTGGTGTTAAAAGCCGTCTTCCATTCATCCCCCTCACGGATGCGAATCAGGTTGTAAGCACCCCGCAGATCTAACTTCGTAAATACCCTCGCTCCCCGTAGCCTATCAAACAGCTCAGATATCAGGGGTAATGGGTACTTGTTCTTAACGGTGATGGCGTTAAGACCCCTGTAGTCTATGCATGGACGTAAGTCTCCAGTCTTCTTCTGTACGAAGAAGAACCCAGCCCCTGCCGGTGACACTGACTTCCTAATGAATCCTCTTGGCAGATTCTCTTGGATGTACTGAGACATTGCCTCCGTCTCCGGGAGAGATAACGGATAGACTCGACCCCGGGGAGGCTCAGCACCAGGCAAGGGGTCAATAGGACAGTCATAGGGGCGGTGAGGCGGAAGGGTCTCCGCAGCTCTTTTGGAGAACACGTCTGCATAGGGCCAATAGTGCTTGGGGAGAGAGGAAAGATCTGCGGGTACCTGTGTAGTAGCAACCTGAACGCACTCCCTCTGACATCTACCCTCGCAGGATTTACTCCATCCCAAAATTCTCCCAGAGGACCACTCAATATGAGGAGAATGGTAGCGAAGCCATGGTATCCCCAACAGGACCTCATCAATTCCCTCAGGAATGACTAATAGGGAGATTATCTCCTGATGTGATGGAGACACAGAAAGCGTGAAAGGAATGGTTTGGTGGGTAATCTGTGAGGGTAGTGTTGACCCATTTACCACTCGAACGGTCACAGGCTTGGCGAGCATCACCAAAGGTATTGCGTGACGCTGGACAAAAGAGGAAGACATAAAATTACCCTCTGCCCCAGAATCCACGCATAGCTCGACCATAAGAGTGGATGGGCCTATGGTAATTGTCCCCTTAAAGGACAACTTTGAGGCAAACGTCGCCATGTCTAGTGTACCTCCTCCAACTGCCACTAAACGCTGACGTTTCCCCGACCGTTGAGGACCCTTGGGGCAAGATGTCCTGACTGCCGGTAAACATGACGGACCTTATGTGCACGGGCAGACTGAGACTTGGATCCCGCTCGTGTCACCTCTAAGGCCTCATGTGACTCGGACGCCTGGACTGGAGATTCCAAAGGTTTGGCGAAGGTGGGAGCCAGCCGAAACCTCTGCCTACACTGGGCTCGCTCCTACCTTCGCTCGTGAAAACGAAGGTCTATGCGAGCAGATATGGCTATGAGCTCCTCCAGTGTGGTGGGAATCTCCCTAGTGGCCAAAGCGTCTTTCACATGGTCAGCCAGCCCCCTCCAAAATACGGGAATGAGGGTTTTATCTGACCATTCCAACTCAGACGCTAATGTCCGGAAGAGAACAGCAAAATGGCTGACCATGGTTGAACCCTGAGTCAAAGCCAGCAGCTGGAGCGCTGTATCATGGGTGACTTGAGGTCCTAAAAAGACCTGTTTCAGAGAGTCCAGAAACCGAGGAACACTCCGCACCACATGATCGTTGCGCTCCCACAGCGGCGTAGCCCACTCCAACGCTCTGTCCGACAAGAGGGAGATTATGAATCCCACCTTTGCCCGCTCAGTAGGGAAACGTGCAGCCAGGAGCTCGAGGTGTATACCACATTGGCTCACGAAACCCCTACAGGACTTACTGTCCCCAGAGTACCTTTCAGGCAAAGGAAGGTGAGATAGGGTCGGAACAGAGGTGGCAGTGGGTAAAGCTGCTGCAGCCACGCTAGCAGCCTGAACAGCTATTGCGGTAACATCCACCGCCGAGGTTGCACGCTCAAGAGACGCCAACCGGCCCTCCAGCAGCTGGATGTACCCCTGCAATCGCTGTTCATCCGCCATTACTTAGCCAGATCCTGGCGCTAGTATTCTGTTAGGGTTGGCGGAACGAACCAAATATATAGTTTATTAGATGGAATTGGTGCGTTCGCAACCCGGGATCCACCGTGCAGGAAAGTACCTGCTGCTAAGTAAGACGGACTATATGGCGGTACTATAAGTATACATACAAGGGTTAACTTCACCCTGCGTGAAGGAAGCGATCCTGTTGCGTCACAGGACCGCGGTACCGCACATAGAGCGCGAGCAATAAGTCAGCGAACACAACCCCAACTAGGATTGAAGTCCGATTAGACCACTGCTGGCACAACACCGCAACTGGGTGTGTAAGGAAACTATTGAAATAGTAAATAAAGGCACGAGAGTGCGTGCGGTGCCGCACTGACAGACGCCACTAACCACCCAGGCTTGGGTAAGGAAAGCGCAGAGGAAGCGCACGGCGCCGTACTGGCAGACACAGCAACTGGACGCTGTGATGTGTGTTACGTGCTGTTGGATAAGTCGGGCGCTAGATAGCAAACATACACCTTCCGCGAACAGACATTCAATAGGGAGGGTTATTTAAAGAGCGACTTTCACTCACAACACACACACATATTTACAAGACAATACTAGCGCATGGCCGTGCGGTCATGCGCAGTTTATATAGTTGCAGCACAGGAAGCTGCTACTGAAGTTTTTGCCCTTTCAGGACCTTCCAGAAGGATCAATGGAAAGTGCTGCAGTACCTGAGCATGTTTTGCCCTTTCAGGACCTTCCAGGAGGACCAATGGAATGTACTGCAGCACCTGAGCATGTGACCGAACATGTTGCCCTCGACCTCCAATAGGAGACCCTGCCCTGGGCATGCTCAGTGTGAGTAAACAAGGACTTAGTCCCAGAGAGGCTCGCTCGCCGCAGATCAGTGCAGGGTACCATAGGAAAGCCAGAAAAGGCAGTAGTGACCCTATGCACCGAATCAGCCTCAGCGAGACGCTGGGAGCGACGTCTCCGCTGAGCAGAGCCCACTGCGGCCGATACCGAATGGGAGACCGCAGCAGACACGGATCGAGATTCCCCCTGTGCAGCAGAGGAAACTCGACTCCTAACACCGCATATCAAATATAAGGGTTGGAGGTCACTTGGGGAATAGTGATCACAAAATAATAAGTTTTCGTGTATCCTTTAATAAGATGTGTAGTAGAGGGATTACAAGGACACTAAACTTCAGGAGGGCAAATTTCCAATGGATGAGAGAGGATCTTCATGCAATTGACTGGGATGATATCCTGAGACATATATATACACAAAGAAAATGGGAGACATTTATTAGCATCCTGGATAGGACCTGTGCACAGTATATACCATATGGGAATAAACATACTAGAAATAGGAGGAAACCAATATGGCTAAATAGAGCTGTAAGGGGCGCAATAAGGCTAGGTTCACATTGCGTTAGGGCAATCCGTTTAGCGCATACGCTAGTGGATTGCGCTAACGCAATGTTCCAAAAGGGATCACGTTTGGTGATCCCGCTAGTGCAGATGCCCGATCTGCGCTAGCGAGGAACGGACCTTGAACGCTACAAGCAGTGTTCGAGGTGCGTCCGAAAATAACGGGACATCGCTAGCGCATGCCAAAAATGGCATGCGTCAGCGATGCGTTAGCGACCCATTAGCTCATTGCGGTCAATGGGTGCGCTAACGGATCCATTATATAGCGTTAATTGCGACAATTGCGCCATGTAACGCAATGTGAACCTAGCCTAAGTGACAAAAAGAAAGCATTTAGAGAATTAAAGGAAGTAGGTAGTGATGAGGCATTAAATAAATACAAAAAATTAAATTCTGTAAAAAGCAAATCAAGGCAGCAAAGATTGAGACAGAGAGACTCATTGCCAGAGAGAGTAAAAATAATCCCAAAATATTCTTTAACCCCTTCCCGACCTTTGACGCATACGCTGCGTCATGAAAGTCGGTGCCATTCCGACCCATGACGCAGCATATGCGTCATGGAAAGATCGCGTCCCTGCAGGCCGGGTGAAAGGGTTAACTCCCATTTCACCCGATCTGCAGGGACAGGGGGAGTGGTAGTTTAGCCCAGGGGGGGTGGCTTCACCCCCTCGTGGCTACGATCGCTCTGATTGGCTGTTGAAAGTGAAACTGCCAATCAGAGCGATTTGTAATATTTCACCTAAAAAACTGGTGAAATATTACAATCCAGCCATGGCCGATGCTGCAATATCATCGGCCATGGCTGGAAACACTTATGTGCACCCACCCCACCCCTCCGATCGCCCCCCCAGCCCCCCGATCTGTGGTCTGCTCCCCTCCGTCCTGTGCTCCGCTCCCCCGTCCTCCTGTCCACTTCCCCGTGCACCAATCACACCCCCGCGCTCCAATCAAACCCCCCCGCACTCCGATCCCCCCCCGCACACAGCGACCCCCCCCGTGCTCCGAACCACCCCCCCCCCGCACAGCGATCCCTCACCCCGTGCTCCAATCCTTCCCCGTGCTCCAATCCTCCCTCCCGTGTTCCGATCCACCCCCCCATGCTCCGATCCACCCCCCCGTGCTCCGACGCCCCCCCCGTGCCCTGATCTCCCCCCCTTATACTTACCTGGCCGCCCGAGGTCCGTCCGTCTTCTTTCCTGGGCGCCGCCATCTTCCAAAATGGCGGGCGCATGTGCAGTGCGCCCGCCGAATCTGCCGGCCGGCAGATTCGTTCCAGAGTGAATTTTGATCACTGAGATATAACCTATCTCAGTGATCAAAATAAAAAAAATAGTAAATGACCCCCCCCCCTTTGTCACCCCCATAGATAGGGACAATAAAAAAAATAAAGAATTTTTTTTTTTTTCACTAAGGTTGGGGTAAGAACTAGGGTTAGGGTTAGGGGTAGGGGTAGGGTTAGGGTTAGGGTTAGGGGTAGGGTTAGGGTTAGGGTTAGGGGTAGGGTTAGGGTTAGGGGTAGGGTTAGGGGTAGGGTTAGGGCTAGGGTTAGGGCTAGGGTTAGGGTTTCGGTATGTGCACACGTATTCTGGTCCTATGCGGATTTTTCCGCAGCGGATTTGAAAAATCCACAGTGCTAAACCGCTGCCGATTTATCGTGGATTTACCGCGGTTTTTCTGCGCATTTCACTGCGGTTTTACAACTGCGATTTTCTATTGGAGCAGTTGTAAAACCGCTGCGGAATCCGCAGAAAGAAGTGACATGCTGCGGAATGTAAACCGCTGCGTTTCCGTGCAGTTTTTCCGCAGCATGTGTACAGCGATTTTTGGTTCCCATAGGTTCACATTGAACTGTAAACTCATGGGAAACTGCTGCGGATCCGCAGCGTTTTCCGCAGCGTGTGCACATACCTTTAGAATTAGGCTATGTGCACACGGTGCGGATTGGCCGCTGCGGATCCGCAGCAGTGTTCCATCAGGTTTACAGTACCATGTAAACATATGGAAAACCAAATCCGCTGTGCCCATGGTGCAGAAAATACCGCGCGGGAACGCTGCGTTGTATTTTCCGCAGCATGCCAATTCTTTGTGCGGATTCCGCAGCGTTTTACACCTGTTCCTCAATAGGAATCCACAGGTGAAATCCGCACAAAAAACACTGGAAATCCACGGTAAATCCACAGGTAAAACGCAGTGCCTTTTACCCGCGGATTTTTCAAAAATGATGCTGAAAAATCTCATACGAATCCGCAACGTTGGCACATAGCCTTAGAGTTGGGTTGGAATTAGGGTTGTGGTTAGGGTTAGGGGTGTGTTGGGGTTAGGGTTGTGGTTAGGGGTGTGTTGGGGTTAGGGTTGTGATTAGGGTTACAGCTACAGTTGGCATAAGGGTTAGGGGTGTGTTGGAGGTAGAATTGAGGGGTTTCCACTGTTTAGGCACTTCAGGGGGTCTCCAAACGCAACATGGCGCCACCATTGATTCCAGCCAATCTTGTATTCAAAAATTCAAATGGTGCTCCCTCACTTCCGAACCCCGACGTGTGCCCAAACAGTGGTTTACCCCCGCATATGGGGTACCAGCATACTCAGGACAAACTGCGCAACAATTACTGGGGTCCAATTTCTCCTGTTACCCTTGAGAAAATAAAAAATTGCTTGCTAAAACATCATTTTTGAGGAAAGAAAAATGATTTTTTATTTTCACGGCTCTGCGTTGTAAACGTCTGTGAAGCACTTGGGGGTTCAAAGTGCTCACCACATATCTAGATAAGTTCCTTGGGGGGTCTAGTTTCCAAAATGGGGTCACTTGTGGGGGGTTTCTACTGTTTAGGCACACCAGGGGCTCTGCAAACGCAACGTGACGCCCGCAGACCATTCCATCAAAGTCTGCATTTCAAAAGTCACTACTTCCCTTCTGAGCCCCCACGTGTGCCCAAACAGTGGTTTACCCCCACACATGGGGCATCAGCGTACTCAGGAGAAACTGGACAACAACTTTTGTGGTCCAATTTCTCCTGTAACCCTTGGGAAAATAAAAAATTCTGGGCTAAAAAATTATTTTTGAGGAAAGAAAACGTATTTATTATTTTCGCGGCTCTGCGTTATAAACTTCTGTAAAGCACTTGGGGGTTGAAAGTGCTCACCACACATCTAGATAAGTTCCTTTGGGGGTCTAGTTTCCAAAATGGGGTCACTTGTGGGGGGTTTCTACTGTTTAGGCACACCAGGGGCTCTGCAAACGCAACGTGACGCCCGCAGACCATTCCATCAAAGTCTGCATTTCAAAAGTCACTACTTCCCTTCTGAGCCCCCACGTGTGCCCAAACAGTGGTTTACCCCCACACATGGGGTATCAGCGTACTCAGGAGAAACTGGACAACAACTTTTGTGGTCCAATTTCTCCTGTAACCCTTGGGAAAATAAAAAATTCTGGGCTAAAAAATTATTTTTGAGGAAAGAAAACATATTTATTATTTTCACTGCTCTGTGTTATGAACTTCTGTGAAGCACTTGGGGGTTCAAAGTGCTCACCTCACATCTAGATAAGTTCCTTTCGGGGTCTAGTTTCCAAAATGGGGTCACTTGTGGGGGGTTTCTACTGTTTAGCCACATCAGGGGCTCTGCAAACGCAACGTGACGCCCACAGAGCATTCCATCAAAGTCTGCATTTCAAAACGTCACTACTTCACTTCCGAGCCCCAGCATGTGCCTAAACAGTGGTTTACCCCCACATATGGGGTATCAGCGTACTCAGGAGAAACTGGACAACAACTTTTGGGGTCAAATTTCTCCTGTTACCCTTGGGAAAATAAAAAATTGCGGGCTAAAATTCATTTTTGAGAAAATAATTTTTTTTTTAATTTTCATGGCTCTGCGTTATAAACTTCTGTGAAGCACTTGAGGGTTCAAAGTGCTCACTACACATCTAGATTAGTTCCTTTGGGGGTCTAGTTTCCAAAATGGGGTAATTTGTGGGGGATCTCCAATGTTTAGGCACACAGGGGCTCTCCAAACGCGACATGGTGTCCGCTAATGATTGGAGATAATTTTCCATTTAAAAAGCCAAATGGCGTGCCTTCCCTTCTGAGCCCTGCCGTGCGCCCAAACAGTGGTTTACCCCCACATATGGGGTATCTGCATACTCAGGACAAACTGGACAACAACATTTGTGGTCCAATTTCTCCTATTACCATTGGCAAAATAGGAAATTCCAGGCTAAAAAATCATTTTTGAGAAAAGAAAAATTATTTTTTATTTTCATGGCTCTGCATTATAAACTTCTGTGAAGCACCTGGGGGTTTAAAGTGCTCAGTATGCATCTAGATAAGTTCCTTGGGGGGTCTAGTTTCCAAAATGGGGTCACTTGTGGGGGAGCTCCATTGCATAGGCACACAGGGGCTCTCCAAATGCGACATGGTGTCCGCTAACAATTGGAGCTAATTTTCCATTCAAAAAGTTAAAAGGCGCGCCTTCCCGTGTGCCCAAACAGTGGTTTACCCCCACATATGAGGTATCGGCGTACTCGGGAGAAATTGCTCAACAAATTTTAGGATCCATTTTATCCTATTGCCCATGTAAAAATGAAAAAATTGAGGCGAAAATAAATTTTTTGTGAAAAAAAAGTACTTTTTCATTTTTACGGATCAATTTGTGAAGCACCTGAGGGTTTAAAGTGCTCACTAGGCATCTAGATAAGTTCCTTGGGGGGTCCAGTTTCCAAAATGGGGTCACTTGTGGGGGAGCTCCAATGTTTAAGCACACAGGGTCTCTCCAAACGCGACATGGTGTCCGCTAACGATGGAGATAATTTTTCATTCATAAAGTCAAATGGCGCTCCTTCCCTTCCGAGCCTTACCATGTGCCCAAACAGTGGTTTACCCCCACATGTGAAGTATCGGTGTACTCAGGAGAAATTGCCAAACAAATTTTAGGATCCATTTTATCCTGTTGTCCATGTGAAAATGAAAAAATTGAGGCTAAAAGAATTTTTTTGTGAAAAAAAAGTACTTTTTCATTTTTACGGATCAATTTGTGAAGCACCTGGGGGTTTAAAGGGCTCACTATGCATCTAGATAAGTTCCTTGGGGCGTCTAGTTTCCAAAATGGGGTCACTTGTGGGGGAGCTCCAATTTTTAGGCACACGGGGGCTCTCCAAATGTGACATGGTGTCCGCTAAAGAGTGCAGCCAATTTTTCATTCAAAAAGTCAAATGGCGCTCCTTCCCTTCCAAGCCCTGCCGTGCGCCCAAACAGTGGTTTACCCCCACATATGAGGTATCAGCGTACTCAGGACAAATTGGACAACAACTTACGTGGTTCAGTTTCTCCTTTTACCATTGGGAAAATAAAAAAATTGTTGCTGAAAAATCATTTTTGTGACTAAAAAGTTAAATGTTCATTTTTTCCTTCCATGTTGCTTCTGCTGCTGTGAAGCACCTGAAGGGTTAATAAACTTCTTGAATGTGGTTTTGTGCACCTTGAGGGGTGCAGTTTTTAGAATGGTGTCACTTTTGGGTATTTTCAGCCATATAGACCCCTCAAACTGACTTCAAATGTGAGGTGGTCCCTAAAAAAAATGGTTTTGTAAATTTCGTTGTAAAAATGAGAAATCGCTGGTCAAATTTTAACCCTTATAACTTCCTAGCAAAAAAAAATTTTGTTTCCAAAATTGTGCTGATGTAAAGTAGACGTGTGGGAAATGTTATTTATTAACTATTTTGTGTCACATAACTCTCTGGTTTAACAGAATAAAAATTCAAAATGTGAAAATTGCGAAATTTTCAAAATTTTCGCCAAATTTCCGTTTTTATCACAA
Organism: Ranitomeya imitator; assembly: GCF_032444005.1. NCBI lineage: Eukaryota > Metazoa > Chordata > Amphibia > Anura > Dendrobatidae > Ranitomeya > Ranitomeya imitator. The sequence continues at coordinate 624,965,848 of NC_091285.1, forward strand.
ATAAACACAGAATTTATTGACCTAAATTTACCACTAACATGAAGCCCAATATGTCACGAAAAAACAATCTCAGAACCGCTAGGATCCATTGAAGCGTTCCTGAGTTATTACCTCATGAAGGGACACTGGTCAGAATTGCAAAAAACGGCAAGGTCTTTAAGGTCAAAATAGGCTGGGTCATGAAGGGGTTAACCACGTAAATAGTAAGAAACTAAAAAATGAAAAAGTGTTGTCCCCCTTAAAAATAGTCTGGGTGAAATGGTAGATGAGGATGAGGAAAAAGCCAATATGCTAAATGACTTTTTTTCATCAGTATTTACACAAGAAAATCCCATGGCAGACAAAATGACTAGTGATAAAAATTCCCAATTAAATGTCACCTGCTTAACCCAGCAGGAAGTACGTCGACGTGTAAAAATCACTAAAATTGACAAATCTCCCGGCCCGGATGGGTTACACCCCCGAGTACTGCAGGAATTAAGTGCAGTCATTGATAGACCATTATTTTTAATCTTTAAAGACTCCATAATAACAGGGTCTGTACCACAGGACTGGCGTATAGCAAATGTGGTGCCAATATTCAAAAAGGGGACAAAAACTGAACTCGGTAATTATAGGCCAGTAAGCTTAACCTTTACTGTGGGTAAAATACTGGAGGGCATTCTAAGGGATGCTATACTGGAGTATCTAAAGAGGAATAACCTCATGACCCAGTATCAGCACGGGTTTACTAGGGACCGTTCATGTCAGACTAATCTGATCAGCTTCTATGAAGAGGTAAGTTCCGGACTGGACCAAGGGAACCCAGTGGACGTAGTGTATATGGACTTTTCAAAAGCTTTTGATACGGTGCCACACAAAAGGTTGATACATAAAATGAGAATAATGGGGATAGGGGAAAATATGTGTAAGTGGGTTACGAGCTGGCTCAGGGATAGGAAACACAGGGTGGTTATTAATGGAGCACACTCGGACTGGGTCGCGGTTAGCAGTGGGGTACCACAGGGGTCAGTATTGGGCCCTCTTATTTTTTTTTTTTTTTTCAATGTTCTTTTTATTGCATATTGTTAATATTAACAAACATTTCAAGAGAGTAAGATAAGTGGCACAATGATCAGAAGGCAGAACAAGTGAACATCAAGTTATTAAAGAGAAACAGATCAAAATGGCTTTGTCATCAGTCACTCGAAGGTGATCGTAGCAGCAACATTTAACAGAGTAACGAACGACTACCCTCTTAAAAAGAGAAGTAGTAATAGTCAATTATCAATACAAAAAAGAGATAAGGGGAGAGGAAAAAAAAAGAGAGAGGGAAAGAAGTAAGGGATGATAGAGGGAGGGAGGGGAAGAAATAGGGGAGACACATTGGGATAAGTACGTTTATTTAATAATTATATCGCAGAGTGGAATACATTTTGAGTCCTGAATCGGATCCAAGGGTTCCATATATTTTGAAATTTTGTGAAGGAGTGGTTAGTTTTGGCTGCGAGTTCCTCTATGCAGTACAATTGGTCTATTTTGAGATAAATTTGCTTTATTAAGGGTGTAACTTTAGTGTTCCAGTTTGAAGGGATCAAGGATTTACCTGCCGCTATAATAAATTGTGACAATTTAGAAGCCTTGTCATCTCCTGGCCATAGTGGTAGGTTCAGGAAGACATTTTCCGGTTTTAAAGGAATGCTTTTCCCTAGTAAATCTTGGATGATAGAGGCTAACGATTTTCATAGGGGGGAGAGGATCGGGCATGACCACCATATGTGCAAAAAGTTACCGACATCCGCCTCGCATCTCCAACAGTCAGAATTGGTTGAGCGATACCATTTCTTAATTTGACTGGGAGTTAAATACCATCTGGAAATAATTTTAAATGAGTTTTCCTGAATGCGCACGCAAGCAGAGGGACCATGTGAATTTTTATATATATATTTGATTTGGGGCTCCGAGAAGGAAGTGGCTAGATCTTTCTCCCATCTAGCTAGATATGCTCTTTTCACTGAGGTGTCTGTTTGAAGTAGGGAATGGTATATTATCGATAGTGACTTAGTGGGTATTTTTGATCTGGCACATAGGGTTTCATAAGGGGTTAGTGATCTACTGAGGTCAATTGATTGGCGGTGGTGGCGAATGATATGAGAGAGTTTACCATATTGTAGAAATGTCAAACCAGAGAGTCCCGGGATTTGAAGTAAATCCTGCAGAGGGAGAAGAGTCCCATCCATGATTAATTGCTCAAGTGGAATATGGGCCGCACTGCTGGATAGTGAGTCTAAGAGGTCAGTGACCATAGTCAGTGGTGAGAGAGGGGGTGACAGCATAGGGCCAACTTTCTTCCATATATTAAAAGTAGCAGAGGTGCAGATATTTTTTAATTTAGATGGAATCGAATCTTTGGTGTAACCTAGCAGCATGGAGCGTAGAGGTATAGGAGACAATGCTTCTTCAATGCTTACCCATTGTTTGTCTACTGATTTCCTGATCCAGTGGATCGTTCTTGTAATATGGGCTGCCTGGTAGTATTTTGATGCTACACAAGGGATATACGAGTCAAATAATTGCCAAGAGTACTACTAGCAAAACATATTTATTTGATTTTCACTGGTTCATCCAGGAGCCAGACAGGACACCGTGCAAACTATGGGTAATTAACTCTTTACTTACCAATTAGTCTGTTTATACAATGCGGCCCATTTACACTTGATGTGTGGCAGCGATATGGGCACTGTTAGGACTATTATCTATACATAACATCTACCATTGTTGTTTGTCTGCCACACATATGGGCTATTTTCATCTTTGTACACCCCAATATTATGTGTGCATTGTAAATGATCACTTATTGTGTTTCTGTCGGCTATAGCTGGACTTTTTGCACCTATGGATGCAGTCACATCCTTTTATCAAATTTTCTACCATATATTATATGTATGATTTTCAGTGAAAATCAAATAAATATGTTTTGCTAGTAGTACTCTTGGCAATTATTTGACTCGTATATCCTTTGTGTAGCATTAATGTTGAGTCGCCTCGTATATTATTACCTACTGACGCCCATGTGTATAACTGGTAGTATTTTGAGATGTCTGGAGCTCCGATCTCACCCAAGTCTTTCGGAAGGGAAAGTGTTTTGGCGTTAACGCGTGATTTACCCCTTTGCCAGATGTAGCCAAAAGATAAAGAATGCACTTTAGCCAGATAGGAGCACGGTAATTGAATTGGGAGCATATTGAGGATGTAAATAAATTTTGGGAGAATTATGCTTTTTAGAATATTTTTCCTACCTACCCAGGATAGGTATGTGTCTTTCCAGGAGTGGAGGAGTGTGGTAGTGCTTTCTAATAGTCGGGAGTAATTAAGAGTGAAAAGGTCTTTATCTGAGAGGCATAGCTGTATGCCTATGTCGGGGTCATCACGACAATACCCTTCATCCACCACTCATTCCAAATCAGATTAAGAGCATGTTGGTACTGGATAAGAATGAGTCAGACACAATGCTGGTTCAAACTCATTGCATGCTCGTGTGTAACGTCACAGCAACTGACTTTATTTTCTAATACACAACACTACATGATCTATTGGGGGAAGGTGTGCAGAGGGCGGGGTTAGGCGGGGTTTAAGCAATGTATCTAGTATTCAGTCTTTCTGGTTGGCTCTGACATCATCTGATGAATCTTCCTTTGTCCACATCTTGTCCACATCGCTTTAAGTATCATTTCCAGAGAAATGATACTTGTCATTCTGGAATGTGTAACTTGCTTCTTCAGCAGAGTGAATCTGGGACAAAGGTGAATACTGGCAGCCATCTTAAATACAGTTAAATTTGCATTAGTAAGCATGAAGGGAAAAACTTATTGTTTCACAGCATAAGTATATATAAAAGTACAAAAGAGTATAAAGATATATATTTTTACCTTGACACCTAGATATGTTAGACTTTTTGGTCTCCAAGGGAAGGGGAATGATGATTTAAGTCTGTTGACTATATTATTAGGTAAGCCAAGGTTTAGTAGCTCAGATTTAGAGTCATTTATTTTAAAATTGGACAACGTGCTGTACCTCTCCAAAGTGTTCATAATGGCTGGGATGCTTCTCAATGGTTTTGAGATTATTAATAATAGGTCATCCGCAAACGCCGCCACCTTGAAGTGGGTGCCTTGAATATGAAGTCCTTCAATATCAACGCATTGTTGTATGGCCTGTAGTAAAGGCTCAATCGAGAGAACAAAGAGTAGCGGCGACAGCGGACAGCCTTGTCTTGTGCCTTTGAATATCTGAAAAGAGTCTGTAAGGCTACGTTCACATTGGCGTTCCGCCAATGTGCGTCGCTGTTGCGCCGGCGACGCAGCGGCGACGCGCCCCTATGTTTAACATAGGGGACGCGTGCGTTGTTTTGGTGGCGTTTTTGCCACGTGCGTCGTTTCCGACGCTAGCGTCGGACGCAAGAAAACGCTACATTGTAGCATTTTCTGTGCGTCCGATTTTCGTCAAAAACGTTTTTGCGCGCGTTTGTGCGCGTTTTTACGTGCGTCGCGCGTTGCGTCGCCGACGCAGGGTGGCGCAACGCTAGTGTGAACCTAGCCTAAGCGACCCATTGATTCTTATCCTAGCTGAGGATAGCCGATATCGAGGATGGAGGAAACCCAAATTTTAGTAATGTTTCCTGAAGGAAGATCCAAATTTTAGTAATGTTTCCTGAAGGAAGATCCCGTCGACCCTATCGAAGGCCTTCTCAGCGTCTAGGCCCATTAGAGCAATTGGTATGTTCTTAAGTTTTGCATATTGCATAAGGTGCAAGACTTTGTACGAATTATCCTTTCCCTCTCTACCTTTCACAAATCCAGACTGAGACAGGGAAATCAGTTGAGGCAGCATGACAGCCATTCTATTTGCCATTAGTCTCGCATACATTTTTAGATCCGTGTTTAACAATGAAATTGGCCTATAGCCACACTGTTCCGGATCTTTCCCTTCTTTATATATCAGTGAGATTCTGGCTTCCAGAAACTGGCGTGGGCCTGCCTCTCCTTTCTGAAGAGAATTGCACATATTAAGCAGATGAGGAAGCAAAATTTCGGAATTGGATTTGTAGTAGTGTGCTGTAAATCCGTCCGGTCCCGGGGCTCTTCCCTTGGGGCACCCCGACAGGGCCGACTGGACCTCCACAAGAGAGAATGGCTTGATTAATTGTTCTTGCTGAGATATAGATAGGGCTGGTAGATTTAGGCTATTTAAGAAGTTTTGAATATCTTGTTTTCTCTGTTTTTTTTCCCCTTCTCCCTCCATAAGGCGTAATTGGTATAGGGACTTGTAATAGTTTAAAAATTCTTTCTCAATCTGAGAGTAATTTTGGGTTTTTTGGCCAGCTTTAGTTTTGATAGAATGGATAAATGTGCGGTCTTGTTTCTTTTTAATAAGTGACATAGTTAGTTTAGAGGCCTTATCTCCATGTACATATATGCGGTTTTTCCAAGAGGCGACAAATTTCGCCGATTGTTCTCTGAGAATGTCCCTTAGTCTTTGCCTTTTAGTTGAGAGCTCTAGAAGAGTTTGTGGTAATAAAGTCCTCTTATGTTGGGATTCTAGGTTTTTTATCTCCTCATATAGAACATTCAGTTCTTTATTTTTGGCTTTGTTCAGGTAGGATGCTATGGATATAAGCTCTCCCCGCAGCACAGATTTGTGCGCTTCCCATAATATTAAGGGTGATATTTCTTCATTGTTGTTTAATTCAAAATATGTTTTAATGGCTTTAGCAATGCGTGATTTAGTGGAAGGGTTATCTAGGAGTGAATCATTTAGCTGCCAGGACCTATTTGGGGAGAATTGTTTAGATAAAATTAACTCTACCAATACATATGAGTGATCTGAAAACAAGGAGGGATTTATGTCTGCCTCTTGTATGTTGGGTAATAAAGATCTAGGTGCAAATATGTAATCAATTCGATGGTAGGAGCCATGTGGGTGAGAGAAGAAAGTGAAATCTCATTTGGTCGGATTCATATAGCGCCAAACGTCTATTAGGTTCAATGAATGGAGAGCTTGTTTCAGTCTAACCAAGTCCCTAAGGGAGATTGCACTTTTCTTTCTTGTTGTATCGATGGAGCTTTCAAGGGCCAGGTTGAGGTCTCCACCAAGAATGAGTGTACCTTCCCTAAAGTCCCTTATTTTTTTGAGTGTGGTTAGGATCCATTTTAATTGCTTCTTATTTGGGGCATATACATTACAGATGGTGACAGCCACCCCCGCCAGAATTCCCTTTATTAGATAGCGGCCATTTGGGTCAGCCATCTGGTGATGAAGTTGAAATGGGATATCTTTAGCTATGGCTATTGACACTCCCTTAGATTTAGTCTGAGGTGAAGTAGCATGGAACCATCTATCGTAGTGACCTTTACCAAAGGAGGGGATCTTGTTGTTAGAGAAATGGGTTTCCTGTAAGAGTAGTAAGTCGATACCTTTTTTCTTGAAGTATGAGAGGGTTTGGCCTCTGGATGACGGAGAGTTGAAGCCATTAGTGTTGAAGGAGATTAATTTGAATATCTTCTGGTTGTCAGCCATCTGGAATAAAGTCTTGATGGTAGAGGACATCCCAATGTGTCTGAGGGGAGAGGGAGGAGAGGGGGGATGGGGAGGCGATAGAGAGGAAGAAAACAGAGAGGGAGGGTGTAGGAAGATGAAGTAGAAAAAACATTATAATGAGAAGAAACATAACATAGCACGCAATCAGGTGCATTATATTTAGAATACAGCTGGTAATAATAGTTACTGCCAGCTAGAGAGAGGCAATTTAATAACAGACATAACATATCTAATCTGAGAACTATCGTTCTGTGTAACAATGCGAACCTACACAATGGAATGAGATCAAAACGGTGGGAGGTTAAAGGACAATACTAGGGGTCTCTATCCGTGACCCCCAGACCGTTAAAGCCAACAATGACGGCAGATCCGTCTCTTCAGGTTTCTGGGTCCTTGATGGGGGTGGACCTGGAGGCTTTACGCTTAGTTTTCTGGGATTTAGGAGTGGAGACCGGCTGCCATGGATTGGGGCTAGGAAGGGGTTGTAGCATTGAGGCAGCGTGGAAGGACTCAATGTCGGGATATTGGTCAAGGGAGATGTTCAGTTCTTTACAAATCTTCTGGATGTCTGCTGAAGATCTTGCTTGCAATCTTTTGTCTTCAGTGACGATTTGTATTCCAAATGGGTACAGCCAGCGGTACTGAAGTTTTTTCTGGAGAATTGCCTCGGTGAATGGTTTGAGTAAAAATCGCTTCCTCAGGGTAATTGCTGAAAGATCCTGAAAAAGTTTGAGGCGTGAGTCTTCAAATTTGATGTCTTGGGCCTCCCTTGCCTGTTTTGGAATCAGATCCTTAGTACGGAAGTCCAGGAACCTGCACAGTACATCTCGGGGTGGATCCCCTTGTTTAGGCTTAGGGCGAAGCGCCCTACGTATTCTAACTATTTCAATGTCTTGGGGGTCTTGATCTGAGAGCAGGGAGCGAAAGGTCTCGGTAGCAGCCTTGGAAAGGGCTTCAGAGGCAACAGACTCCGGCAAGCCTTTTATTCGGATGTTATTTCTCCGCTCACGGTTTTCATGGTCTTCTAGTGTACATTGGACCATATGAAGCTGATCCTCTTGAGCTTTAATGCAGGACAGAATAGCGTTGGAATATTCTATGGAGTTACTTTGTGAGCTCTCCAAGGCCTCAATTCTATGCCCTTGTTGTGTTATTTCCTGCTTAATATCTATTAGTTCTTTTCCAATAGGTTCTAGAGCTTTGGATAGGATTCGTTTAATGAAAGAGCGAGTCACCGGGTGTTCTTTGCCCCCAGAGCCCATATCAGAGTCACTTTCCATGTCGGAATCTGTTTCTCCTTCCGTGGCTAAGCTAGATGTATAGTTTGCTTTAATAACACTGGGGGTAGAGGATCGTTTTTTTAGATATTTATCTAGATCTGTTTGTGCAGCAAGAGAACTGGTCTTAGTTGGCTTGGGCGCTTTAGCGTTAGATCTGACCATTGTGCTTTTTATAGTGATATGGGTGAAGCTATAAATCCTCTTCCAGCGAGCAATAAGGTCTTTATCACATCATTTTACTTGAGTGTTCTAAGTATAGGTAAAGATTCAATTCCTAATGCGGCCACTAGGTGTCAGAAGAGAGTCACTTTATTGCATGCACCTAATGTAATGTTCCACATCCACAGTGTTAAAGTATGGCATAGACCTCTATTTTTAAGATGGAGCAAAGTATATAGACATACCTCCCAACTTTTGAAGATGGGAAAGAGGGCAAGTTTTAGGCCACGCCTCTGACCACACCCATTCATAATTAGTCACACCCATATCCACGTCCCAACCACACCCATTTAGCACTGCTGATCACACTGTTTCATATACAATAAACAAAAAAATATGGCCACACAGTGCTCCATACTCTATAATGACCGCACATGATGCTCCATTCTGTATAATGACCACACATGATGCTCCATACTGTATAATGACCCCACATGAAGCTCCATACTGGATAATGACCCCACATGACGCTCCATACTGTATAATGGCCACACATGATGCTCCATACTGTATAATGAACACACATGACGCTCCATACTGTATAATGACCGCACATGACGCTCCATACTGTATAATGACCGCACATGACGCTCCATACTGTATAATGACCGCACATGACGCTCCATACTGTATAATGACCGCACATGACGCTCCATACTGTATAATGACCGCACATGACGCTCCATACTGTATAATGACCGCACATGACGCACCATACTGTATAATGACCGCACATGACGCTCCATACTGTATAATGACCGCACATGACGCTCCATACTGTATAATGACCGCACATGACGCTCCATACTGTATAATGACCGCACATGACGCTCCATACTGTAAAATGACCGCACATGACGCTCCATACTGTATAATGACCGCACATGACGCTCCATACTGTATAATGACCGCACATGACGCTCCATACTGTATAATGACCGCACATGACACTCCATACTGTATAATGACCGCACATGACGCTCCATACTGTATAATGACCGCACATGACGCTCCATACTGTATAATGGCCGCACATGACGCTCCATACTGTATAATGAACGCACATGACGCTCCATACTGTATAATGACCCCACATGAAGCTCCATACTGTATAATGACCCCACATGATGCTCCATACTGTATAATGGCCACACATGACGCTCCATACTGTATAATGAACACACATGACGCTCCATACTGTATAATGACCGCACATGACGCTCCATACTGTATAATGACCGCACATGACGTTCCATACTGTATAATGAACGCACATGACGCTCCATACTGTATAATGACCGCACATGACGCTCCATACTGTATAATGAACGCACATGACGCTCCATACTGTATAATGACCGCACATGATGCTGCAAACTGTATAATGACCCCACATGATGCTGCATACTGTATAATGAACGCACATGACGCTCCATACTGTATAATGGCCACACAGTGCTCCATACTGTATAATGACCGCACATGATGCTGCATACTGTATAATGAACGCACATGACGCTCCATACTGTATAATGACCACACACTGCTCCATACTGTATAACGGCCGCACATGATGCTCCATTCTGTATAATGACCACACATGATGCTCCATTCTGTATAATGACCACACATGATGCTCTATACTGTATAATGAACACACATGACGCTCCATACTGTATAATGAACACACGACGCTCCATACTGTATAATGACCGCACATGACGCTCCATACTGTATAATGAACGCACATGAAGCTCCATACTGTATAATGACCGCACATGACGCTCCATACTGTATAATGAACGCACATGACGCTCCATACTGTATAATGAACGCACATGACGCTCCATACTGTATAATGACTGCACATGATGCTGCATACTGTATAATGAACGCACATGACGCTCCATATTGTATAATGGCCACACAGTGCTCCATACTGTATAATGGCCACACATGATGCTCCATACTGTATTATGACCGCACATGATGCTGCATACTGTATAACGGCCGCACATGATGCTCCATTCTGTATAATGACCACACATGATGCTTCATTCTGTATAATGACCACACATGATGCTCTATACTGTATAATGAACACACATGACGCTCCATACTGTATAATGAACACACATGACGCTCCATACTGTATAATGACCGCACATGACGCTCCATACTGTATAATGACCGCACATGACGCTCCATACTGTATAATGACTGCACATGATGCTCCATACTGTATGATGACTGCACATGATGCTGCATACTGTATAATGAACGCACATGACGCTCCATACTGTATAATGGCCACACAGTGCTCCATACTGTATAATGACCGCACATGATGCTGCATACTGTATAATGAACGCACATGACGCTCCATACTGTATAATGGCCACACACTGCTCCATACTGTATAATGACCGCACATGATGCTCCATACTGTATAACGGCCGCACATGATGCTCCATACTGTATAATGGCCACACATGGTGCTCCATACTGTATAATGACCCCACATGATGCTCAATACTGTATAATGGCCCCACATGATGCTCCATACTGTATAATGGCCACACATGGTGCTCCATACTGTATAATGGCCACACATGTTGCTCCATACTGTATAATGGCCACACATGATGCTCCATACTGTATAATGACCGCACATGATGATCCATACTGTATAATGGCCACACATGATGCTCCATACTGTATAATGACCGCACATGATGCTCCATACTGTATAATGGCCACACATGATGCTCCATACTGTATAAAGACCCCACATGATGCTCCATACTGTATAATGGCCACACATGATGCTCCATACTGTATAATGGCCGCACATGATGCTCCATACTGTATAATGGCCACACATGATGCTCCATACTGTATAATAGCCGCACATGATGCTCCATACTGTATAATGACCCCACATGATGCTCCATACTGTATATTGGCCGCACGATACTTCGTACCATATAATGACCACACAGCTACTCCTACACATGCGGCTGCGCTCCGTACACTTTGCACACGGCTCCGCTCCGTACACACGTGGCTCCGCTCCATACACCTCGCACACACACGTGGCTCCGCTCCATACACCTCGCACACACACGTGGCTCCGCTCCATACACCTCGCACACACACGTGGCGTTGCGCGCCGCGGCAAGTTTTAGGCCACGCCTCTGACCACACCCATTCATAATTAGTCACACCCATATCCACGTCCCAACCACACCCATTTAGAACTGCTGATCACACTGTTTCATATACAATAAACAAAAAAATATGGCCACACAGTGCTCCATACTGTATAATGACCGCACATGATGCTCCATTCTGTATAATGACCACACATGATGCTCCATACTGTATAATGACCCCACATGAAGCTCCATACTGTATAATGACCCCACATGATGCTCCATACTGTATAATGGCCACACATGACGCTCCATACTGTATAATGGCCACACATGACGCTCCATACTGTATAATGACCGCACATGACGCTCCATACTGTATAATGACCGCACATGACGCTCCATACTGTATAATGAACGCACATGACGCTCCATACTGTATAATGAACGCACATGACGCTCCATACTGTATAATGACCGCACATGACGCTCCATACTGTATAATGACCGCACATGACGCTCCATACTGTATAATGAACGCACATGACGCTCCATACTGTAGAATGACCGCACATGACGCTCCATACTGTATAATGACCGCACATGACGCTCCATACTGTATAATGACCGCACATGACGCTCCATACTGTATAATGACCGCACATGACGCTCCATACTGTATAATGAACGCACATGACGCTCCATACTGTATAATGACCGCACATGATGCTGCAAACTGTATAATGACCCCACATGATGCTGCATACTGTATAATGAACGCACATGACGCTCCATACTGTATAATGGCCACACAGTGCTCCATACTGTATAATGACAGCACATGATGCTGCATACTGTATAATGAACGCACATGACGCTCCATACTGTATAATGATCACACACTGCTCCATACTGTATAACGGCCGTACATGATTCTCCATTCTGTATAATGACCACACATGATGCTCCATTCTGTATAATGACCACACATGATGCTCTATACTGTATAATGAACACACATGACGCTCCATACTGTATAATGAACACACGACGCTCCATACTGTATAATGACCGCACATGACGCTCCATACTGTATAATGAACGCACATGAAGCTCCATACTGTATAATGACCGCACATGACGCTCCATACTGTATAATGAACGCACATGACGCTCCATACTGTATAATGAACGCACATGACGCTCCATACTGTATAATGACTGCACATGATGCTGCATACTGTATAATGAACGCACATGACGCTCCATACTGTATAATGGCCACACAGTGCTCCATACTGTATAATGACCGCACATGATGCTGCATACTGTATAATGAACGCACATGATGCTCCATACTGTATAATGGCCACACATGATGCTCCATACTGTATAATGGCCACACATGATGCTCCATACTGTATTATGACCGCACATGATGCTGCATACTGTATAACGGCCGCACATGATGCTCCATTCTGTATAATGACCACACATGATGCTTCATTCTGTATAATGACCACACATGATGCTCTATACTGTATAATGAACACACATGACGCTCCATACTGTATAATGAACAAACATGATGCTCCATACTGTATAATGACCGCACATGACGCTCCATACTGTATAATGAACGCACATGATGCTCCATACTGTATAATGACTGCACATGATGCTCCATACTGTATAATGACTGCACATGATGCTGCATACTGTATAATGAACGCACATGACGCTCCATACTGTATAATGGCCACACAGTGCTCCATACTGTATAATGACCGCACATGATGCTGCATACTGTATAATGAACGCACATGACGCTCCATACTGTATAATGGCCACACACTGCTCCATACTGTATAATGATCACACACTGCTCCATACTGTATAACGGCCGTACATGATGCTCCATTCTGTATAATGACCACACATGATGCTCCATTCTGTATAATGACCACACATGATGCTCTATACTGTATAATGAACACACATGACGCTCCATACTGTATAATGAACACACGACGCTCCATACTGTATAATGACCGCACATGACGCTCCATACTGTATAATGAACGCACATGAAGCTCCATACTGTATAATGACCGCACATGACGCTCCATACTGTATAATGAACGCACATGACGCTCCATACTGTATAATGAACGCACATGATGCTCCATACTGTATAACGGCCGCACATGATGCTCCATACTGTATAATGGCCACACATGGTGCTCCATACTGTATAATGACCCCACATGATGCTCAATACTGTATAATGGCCCCACATGATGCTCCATACTGTATAATGGCCACACATGGTGCTCCATACTGTATAATGGCCACACATGTTGCTCCATACTGTATAATGGCCACACATGATGCTCCATACTGTATAATGACCGCACATGATGATCCATACTGTATAATGGCCACACATGATGCTCCATACTGTATAATGACCGCACATGATGCTCCATACTGTATAATGGCCACACATGATGCTCCATACTGTATAATGACCCCACATGATGCTCCATACTGTATAATGGCCACACATGATGCTCCATACTGTATAATAGCCGCACATGATGCTCCATACTGTATAATGGCCACACATGATGCTCCATACTGTATAATAGCCGCACATGATGCTCCATACTGTATAATGACCCCACATGATGCTCCATACTGTATATTGGCCGCACGATACTTCGTACCATATAATGGCCACACAGCTACTCCTACACATGCGGCTGCGCTCCGTACACTTTGCACACGGCTCCGCTCCGTACACACGTGGCTCCGCTCCATACACCTCGCACACACACGTGGCTCCGCTCCATACACCTCGCACACACACGTGGCTCCGCTCCATACACCTCGCACACACACGTGGCTCCGCTCCATACACCTCGCACACACACGTGGCGTTGCGCGCCGCGGCAAGTTTTAGGCCACGCCTCTGACCACACCCATTCATAATTAGTCACACCCATATCCACGTCCCAACCACACCCATTTAGCACTGCTGATCACACTGTTTCATATACAATAAACAAAAAAATATGGCCACACAGTGCTCCATACTGTATAATGACCGCACATGATGCTCCATTCTGTATAATGACCACACATGATGCTCCATACTGTATAATGACCGCACATGACGCTCCATACTGTATAATGAACGCACATGACGCTCCATACTGTATAATGACCGCACATGACGCTCCATACTGTATAATGACCGCACATGAAGCTCCATACTGTATAATGACCCCACATGATGCTCCATACTGTGTAATGGCCACACATGATGCTCCATACTGTATAATGAACACACATGACGCTCCATACTGTATAATGAACACACATGACGCTCCATACTGTATAATGAACGCACATGATGCTGCATACTGTATAACGGCCGCACATGACGCTCCATACTGTATAATGGCCACACAGTGCTCCATACTGTATAATGACCGCACATGATGCTGCATACTGTATAATGAACGCACATGACGCTCCATACTGTATAATGGCCACACAGTGCTCCATACTGTATAACGACCGCACATGATGCTGCATACTGTATAATGGCCACACATGGTGCTCCATTCTGTATAATGACCCCACATGATGCTCCATACTGTATAATGGCCACACATGACTCTCCATACTGTATAATGAACACACATGACGCTCCATACTGTATAATGACCGCACATGACGCTCCATACTGTATAATGACCGCACATGACGCTCCGTACTGTATAATGACCGCACATGATGCTCCATACTGTATAATGACCGCACATGATGCTCCATACTGTATAATGACTGCACATGACGCTCCATACTGTATAATGACCGCACATGACGCTCCATACTGTATAATGGCCGCACATGATGCTCCATACTGTATAATGACTGCACATGATGCTCCATACTGTATAATGACTGCACATGATGCTGCATACTGTATAATGACTGCACATGATTCTGCATACTGTATAATGAACGCACATGACGCTCCATACTGTATAATGGCCACACAGTGCTCCATACTGTATAATGACCGCACATGATGCTGCATACTGTATAATGAACGCACATGACGCTCCATACTGTATAATGGCCACACAGTGCTCCATACTGTATAATGACCGCACATGATGCTGCATACTGTATAATGAACGCACATGACGCTCCATACTGTATAATGGCCACACACTGCTCCATACTGTATAATGACCGCACATGATGCTCCATACTGTATAACGGCCACACATGGTGCTCCATACTGTATAATGACCCCACATGATGCTCAATACTGTATAATGGCCCCACATGATGCTCCATACTGTATAATGGCCACACATGGTGCTCCATACTGTATAATGGCCACACATATTGCTCCATACTGTATAATGGCCACACATGTTGCTCCATACTGTATAATGGCCACACACTGCTCCATACTGTATAATGACCGCACATGATGCTCCATACTGTATAACGGCCACACACTGCTCCATACTGTATAATGACCGCACATGATGCTCCATACTGTATAACGGCCACACATGGTGCTCCATACTGTATAATGACCCCACATGATGCTCAATACTGTATAATGGCCCCACATGATGCTCCATACTGTATAATGGCCACACATGGTGCTCCATACTGTATAATGGCCACACATGTTGCTCCATACTGTATAATGGCCACACATGTTGCTCCATACTGTATAATGGCCACACACTGCTCCATACTGTATAATGACCGCACATGATGCTCCATACTGTATAACGGCCACACATGGTGCTCCATACTGTATAATGACCCCACATGATGCTCAATACTGTATAATGGCCCCACATGATGCTCCATACTGTATAATGGCCACACATGGTGCTCCATACTGTATAATGGCCACACATGTTGCTCCATACTGTATAATGGCCACACATGATGCTCCATACTGTATAATGAACACACGACGCTCCATACTGTATAATGAACACACATGACGCTCCATACTGTATAATGAACGCACATGATGCTGCATACTGTATAACGGCCGCACATGACGCTCCATACTGTATAATGGCCACACAGTGCTCCATACTGTATAATGACCGCACATGATGCTGCATACTGTATAATGAACGCACATGATGCTCCATACTGTATAATGGCCACACAGTGCTCCATACTGTATAACGACCGCACATGATGCTGCATACTGTATAACGGCCGCACATGATGCTCCATTCTGTATAATGACCACACATGATGCTCCATTCTGTATAATGACCCCACATGATGCTCCATACTGTATAATGGCCACACATGACTCTCCATACTGTATAATGAACACACATGACGCTCCATACTGTATAATGACCGCACATGACGCTCCATACTGTATAATGACCGCACATGACGCTCCGTACTGTATAATGACCGCACATGATGCTCCATACTGTATAATGACCGCACATGATGCTCCATACTGTATAATGACTGCACATGACGCTCCATACTGTATAATGACCGCACATGACGCTCCACACTGTATAATGGCCGCACATGATGCTCCATACTGTATAATGACTGCACATGATGCTCCATACTGTATAATGACTGCACATGATGCTGCATACTGTATAATGACTGCACATGATGCTGCATACTGTATAATGAACGCACATGACGCTCCATACTGTATAATGGCCACACAGTGCTCCATACTGTATAATGACCGCACATGATGCTGCATACTGTATAATGAACGCACATGACGCTCCATACTGTATAATGGCCACACACTGCTCCATACTGTATAATGACCGCACATGATGCTCCATACTGTATAACGGCCACACATGGTGCTCCATACTGTATAATGACCCCACATGATGCTCAATACTGTATAATGGCCCCACATGATGCTCCATACTGTATAATGGCCACACATGGTGCTCCATACTGTATAATGGCCACACATGTTGCTCCATACTGTATAATGGCCACACATGATGCTCCATACTGTATAATGACCGCACATGATGCTCCATACTGTATAATGGCCACACATAATGCTCCATACTGTATAATGACCGCACATGATGCTCCATACTGTATAATGGCCACACATGATGCTCCATACTATATAATGACCCCACATGATGCTCCATACTGTATAATGGCCACACATGATGCTCCATACTGTATAATAGCCGCACATGATGCTCCATACTGTATAATAGCCGCACATGATGCTCCATACTGTATAATGACCCCACATGATGCTCCATACTGTATATTGGCCGCACGATACTTCGTACCATATAATGGCCACACATAGCTACTCCTACACACGCGGCTGCGCTCCGTACACTTTGCACACGGCTCCGCTCCGTACACACGTGGCTCCGCTCCATACACCTCGCACACACACGTGGCTCCGCTCCATACACCTCGCACACACACGTGGCTCCGCTCCATACACCTCGTGCACACACGTGGCTCCGCTCCATACACCTCGCACACACACGTGGCTCCTCTCCATACACCTCGCACACACACGTGGCTCCGCTCCATACACCTCACTCACACACGTGGCTCTGCTCCATACACCTCGCACACGCACGTGGCTCCGCTCCATACACCTCGCACACGCACGTGGCTCCGCTCCATACACCTCGCACACGCACGTGGCTCCGCTCCATACACTTCGTACACACACGGCTCCGCTCCGTACACCTCATACACACACGGCTCCGCTCCATACACCTCATACACACACGGCTCCACTCCGTACACTTCGTACACACACGGCTCCGCTCCGTACACCTCGCACACACATACGGCTCCGCTCCATACACCTCATACAAACATGGCTCTGCTACATGCACACTGTAAACACCTCCTGACCCCACACAAGGCATTACATGCCTTGTCAGCTCTACAGCACTGTATCCGTGAGACTCGTCGGTGGTCCTGGCACAGGAGGGGTAACATCACCTGTCCTCTGCCTTTGCCTATAAGGACCCCGCACATGTCACTGGCTGCAGTAATGTCGCAGCGATTGTTTCTCTCTAGTTGTGAATATCACCATTGATTTCGGTCTCTCTGTCCATTCCTGAGAGTTCAGGGCACACAGCCTGTCCGTCCATCCACCACCTGCTCTGCTGCTCTGTGTTACCAGCACATAGGAATTACAGCAATGGAAAATGTCTCTGAACTTCACCTTTTTGTTGCTGTGTACAGACAGTGCTTTCTAGATCATTCAGCAATAATAAAGTGATTGTATTGATCGGCAGCACATTACCTCCTGCAGGACCATGTGGCAAGGTGGCAGCAAAAAGCACAGCCGAGCCTGCCTTCTGCGACTGTGCACAGGACCTGTGATGAGGTCACAGGAGGGGAGGAGTCAGGGGTCACATGATCGGCAGATCAGGACCTCCGTGGATTGCAGGACTGAGGCAGCCATACGGAAGGGTAAGGGCCCGGGGCATGGCTTAACTACACAAGGGGGCGTGTCCGTCCTGCTGTCTGCGGGATCAGAGCGTCCCGTGCGGGAGTGCGGGGCAAAGGCTGAAAACCGGGACAATCCCGCACAATGAGGGACGGTTGGGAGCTATGTATAGATTATCCCACCCGGGTTTATTAGGCGCCCAGGTTTGTTTCAACAGATAGCAGTGGTCGCTGGCGCGGTTCTGTGGCCGCAGCCCCCGGGGACCAGATTAGAGCGTCGAGGGGTCTGTAGGAACAAAGTTTGTGTGTAGGGAGATCAGAGAGGGGAGACAAATGGGCTAGTGTGCCCCACCAAATCTATCACAAGATGGCACTCTGTGATTATATTGGTACATCTGAGCTTCTTCTCACACAGTTCCCCTCTGGCCGAGTTATATGTGTTCCCCGGACCTCCCCCGGTTCCCTCCAGGCAGAGCCAAGGACTAATACCGGTCTCAGCGGTCCAGCCTCCCCCCCTCAGCCCCAGGCAACAGACACCAGTGACCCGCGGGCACTCAGACCACGCTCCCTTATTTCTCTTCAGAGGGTGAGGAGAGGGAAGGCACCAGCCACGCACTAGCTTCTTGGAGCGTTTGGGCAGCAGGGCGCGCTCCAGGGGTTCAGTCAGGGTCATTCACCGCCAGGCAAACTTAGTCCAGGGGAGCGGCGGCTATGGACGTCCTCTTCCCGCCGTCCCCGCCAGCCAGATGGAGTCCCCTTCACCGCTCGCCGCCGGCAGCCTCGGCGATGGATCGTGCGGCAGGAGGCAGACCCGGAGATCAGACAGAGCCCCAGGGGAGCCGCTCCGGAGCACCACCAGGGAAGGGTGAGTAGCGATTGTCCCTCACGAGTCTCGCACTCACCGCAGGGTCCGCAGGCCAGTGGCGGGAAGCTCCGCTAAATATGGCGGGTCGGAGATGTCTTAAGGTGACCATGGTCTCCAGTCACTAGTCCTCTGCGCCTCCACCAAGAAGCATCGGTGGTACCGGGCGCTTCACAGGGAACACTCCTCTCCTAGTATATGATTGACTCCCTTCAAGGGGAGAAGGCGGCAGGTTCAATGCGCCGTTCGGGGATCAGGAGGGAGCACCTCGTGTGGGCCCCAGGTCCGGTCACAGGCCTCAGGTCTCCACGACTGGTAACGCCAGTATTGTAGCAATATGTTATATGTTCATGTGGCCTCTAGGGGTCTCACTACTTTTATGTGTGTTCTATATTCTTTGTTTGGAACTTGTTGGATGTTGTTGTACTCGGAATTCATGTAATGGAGGTTGAGACATGATGTGAATAAAGAGCCTGGAGATACTCACAGAGTGTGATTTATGACAGGATTCATCAAACAGAACATGGTGGCAGCCGGGCACAGAACCTGCAAATTCTTAGAGCTTATATGAGGCTGGAACTGCACAGATCACTGCAACTGTAAGTACAGATTCCTTGACAGTACAGAAAAATGGAGACTGGTCTGAAGCCCCCTCAGAGACTGGATGTCACTTCATGTAATCTGTCCCAGACTTGGAGACATTGGAAGGAAGAGTTTACACTGTATGTGGATCTGACTGTGGGCCCCACTGATGACAAACGGAAAGTAAAGCTGTTTTATTACCTAATTGGGGAAAATGGCAGAGAATTAGCCCACACCTTGCTCACAGACACAGACAACCTCCTCCTAGCAGACATTGTGCAGGCATTTGATAAACACTGTGACCCAAAGAAGAATGAGACAGTGGAAAGATATAAGTTTTTCACAAGACATCAGGAGGATGGTGAAAATGTGGATAGATATCTGACAGAGCTGAGGAGACTTGCGGAAACATGTGGCTTTGGAGAGATCAGGGACAGTCTAATCAAGGACAGAATGGTGTGTGGCATAAAGGACAGTCATCTCAAAGAAAGATTACTGAGAGAGGAAGGCATAACTTTAGAGAAATGTATGCAAATCTGCAGGGCTGCTGAGCTCACAAAGCACAGCCTGAAGATGATGGCAGGCACCAGTGAGAATGATGATGACAAGGTACATGCAGTATCTATGAAAGGAAAGACAGGACCAAACTACCCTATAAACACTGTCCACTGCAAGTATTGTGGGAAAAGACATGAGAGAGACAAAACCAAGTGTCCAGCATATGGGGAAACCTGCAGGTCATGTGGCAAGAAGAATCATTCCTCTGCTGTCTGCAGGCAAGGAAGAGGCAAACAGTACAGACAGCTCCACACTGTGACACCAGACACTGACAGTGCAGAGGACATTACATGGCTACAAATGCAGTCTACAACAGAGAAAGTCAATGTAGTCGGGCAGTCAGTAGTGAAGGATGCCAAGCAGCTTTATGCAACATTCTTGTTGGATGAGAAGCCCATTAGATTTCAGCTGGATTGTGGAGCAAGCTGCAATGTAATTTCATTTGATCTGCTAAACAAACAGGTTTCTATTGAGCCAACTGACAAGGTACTGGTGATGTACAACAAAAGTGTTCTGAAACCAATGGGGACATGTAAGCTAAAAATACGAAACCCATGTAACAGAAAGAGTTATAGAGTTGAATTTACCGTGTTACGGGGTGGTAACCATGTACCATTACTGGGAGTAAAAGCAGTTCAGGCAATGGACTTAATAAAAGTACAGTCTCAGAACATTATGTCTGTTGAAGTTGCCCAGGATATACAAAATCCAAAACTAAATGCAGAGCACAACTTGGACATGCAGAAAATAAAAGCAGAGTATGCTGATGTATTTGAAGGTGATGGATGCTTTGAAGGTAAATATAGGCTAGAAATTGACAACACAGTGCAGCCCACCAGATTACCTACAAGAAGAGTGCCTGTAGCGTTAATGCAACCGCTGAAAGTAGAACTGCAAGATCTACAGAGAAGAGGCATGATAGCACCAATCCATAAGAGCACAGATTGGATCAGCAGTTTGGTCATAGTGCAGAAACCATCGGGCAAGTTAAGAATATGTATAGATCCTAAGCCACTCAACAAGGCGCTGAAACGAAATCATTACCCAATGCCAACATTAGATGATGTTCTACCAGATTTATCAAAGGCTAAAATATTTTCTGTATGTGATGTAAAAAATGGATTCTGGCATGTGGCCCTGACTGAAGATTCAAGTTTATTGACAACATTTTCTTCACCATTTGGACGCTTTAAATGGCTGAAAATGCCCATGGGACTAAAACCTGCTCCAGAGATATTCCAGCAGAAATTGATGCAAGCTTTGGAAGGACTTACTGGAGTGAAGACAATAGCGGATGATATCCTAGTAGTGGGCGAAGGTGAAAATATGGAATCTGCAATCAAGGATCACGATCAGAAGATGATACAATTTTTGGACAGATGCAGAGAAAAAAACAAAGCTGAATTTGGACAAATTCAAATTGAAAATGACAGAAGTGGTCTATATTGGTCATCGACTGACTTCAACTGGGGTCAAAGTGGATCCTGAAAAGGTGAGAGCAATACAAGATTTGCCTACCCCTACTGATGTTTCTGGAGTACAACGATTTTTGGGCATGGTGAATTATCTCTCAAAATTTTGCAGACATCTGTCAGACATGTGTGAGCCACTGAGACAGCTAACCCACAAAGATGTGCGCTGGGAATGGACAGAAAGCCAGGAGACGGCTTTCCGAGCAGTAAAGAATGCCATTGCAGATACAGCAACCCTAAAGTATTTCGATCCAGATCGAGAAGTGGTGGTACAATGTGATGCTTCGGAAAAAGGCCTTGGAGCCAAATTATGCAGAACAAACAGCCAATTACATTTGCAAGCAGAGCCCTTACAACAACAGAGCAGGGAT
Organism: Ranitomeya imitator; assembly: GCF_032444005.1. NCBI lineage: Eukaryota > Metazoa > Chordata > Amphibia > Anura > Dendrobatidae > Ranitomeya > Ranitomeya imitator. Next base: position 624,988,426 of record NC_091285.1, read on the forward strand.
ATGCGCAGATTGAGAAGGAACTACTGGCTGTGGTATTTGGGATGGAGAAGTTTCACCAGTACACCTACGGTCGACGGGTAACAGTGCAGTCGGATCACAAACCATTGGAGAGCATTACAAAGAAACCATTACTAAATGCCCCGAAAGAGACTACAGCGCATGCTGTTGCGACTTCAGAAATATGATGTTGACATCGGGTACTGTCCAGGAAGAGACTTACTGATTGCAGATACGCTAAGCAGAGCTTACCTTCCTATCACAAATGATGAGGCGGAAGACATTGAAACCATCAATATGTGTAACTACCTTGCAGTGTCAAAAGAAAAGGTCAAGCAAATCCAGACTTTTACAGAGAAGGATAAAAGTCTCCAGAGTTTAAAGACTGTCATCTTGCAGGGCTGGCCAAAATACAAGCAGCATGCTCCAAGGGAAGTCTCACCATTCTTCCACATAAGAGATGAATTGTCAGTGCAGCAAGGAATCATCTTTAAAGGAGACAGGGCTGTTATACCTGAAGTTCTCAGAAGAGGCATATTGAAGACATTGCACTCTTCTCACTTAGGCATGGAAGGATGCCTACGTCGTGCACGAGAATCAGTTTATTGGCCAGGAATGAATGACCACATAAAAAATTACATAGCACAATGTGAAATATGTGCATCCTGCAATGATAAGCAACCAAAGGAGACATTGCAACCTCATGAAATTCCACATAGGCCTTGGTCAAAAATAGGAACAGACTTGTTCACATGGAATGACAAAGAATACCTGATTACAGTGGACTATTTCTCTAACTTCTGGGAGTTTGATTTGGTGCAGGACACAAGGGCGAGAACAGTGATTAAAAAACTCAAGGCCCATTTTGCCAGGTATGGCATTCCAGATATCGTTTTCTCTGACAATGCGGCACAGTTTACGTCGGAAGAATTCAAAACTTTCAGTAAGAAATGGGAATTTGAACACCAGACGTCTTCTCCAAGATATCCTCAGAGTAATGGGAAAGCAGAGTCAGCAGTAAAAACGGCCAAAAGACTCATGCAGAAAGCAAACCAGGCGGGTGCTGATGTATATCTGTCTATACTGAATCATAGAAACACACCCACCCAAGGCCTAGACAGCAGTCTGGCACAGAGGCTCATGAGTAGGCGTACAAAGACACTAGTACCAACTGCGGGTCATCTGTTAGAGCAAAAGCTGCTGGGAAACATCGAAGCTAAATTACAGAAGAATCAAGCTAGGCAAGCTTTCTATTACAATAAATCTGCAAAGGATCTGCCTGAGCTCCAGAGAAATGACAACATTCGGCTGCAGCCAAGCACCACATTTGACAAACACTGGCAAAAGGCAAAGGTTGTCCAGAAGCTGGGACCTCGGTCTTACGAAATTCTAACAGACGACGGAAGAAGACTAAGGAGGAATCGAAGATATTTGAGGAAAACGCAAGAAAGAGATGATTCATGGCCTTTTGAACAGTATCCAGACACCCAAGACGAGGGAGCAAGTACAAGTCAGGCACCAACAGTGACAGCTGACCATCAGGGTGAGGACTCTGGCCAGAGACAGACAATATCAGAAGAACTACCAGATGTACCAGATGTAGAAAGTGACACATCTTATATTACCAGAGCTGGCAGAATTAGCAAAAAGCCGGCGCACCTCAAAGATTATATCTAACTGGACGTACTAGGTTAATTTCTAACTTTGTCATAGTATACATTAGTTTAGTATCTTTTATTGTTCCTCTAGTTAAAAGAGAAAGGATGTAGCAATATGTTATATGTTCATGTGGCCTCTAGGGGTCTCACTACTTTTATGTGTGTTCTATATTCTTTGTTTGGAACTTGTTGGATGTTGTTGTACTCGGAATTCATGTTATGGAGGTTGAGACATGATGTGAATAAAGAGCCTGGAGATACTCACAGAGTGTGATTTATGACAGGATTCATCAAACAGAACAAGTATTGTGGTCAATCCAGCCAAAAACAGGCTCCCAGGTCTTTAGGGCGGTGGATATCCCTCTGTGGTTAGGTGGATGTGCTTTGTGGAGCTCTGGATTTAATAGATTGAGGTAACAATCTGAGGAGCACCGGGGATATGCGTCTTTCTCCTTCGGCTGCTGGCCACGTCCCTCGGGCCCTCTTCTTTTTAACATATTTCTTAATGACCTTGTAGGGGGCATTCAGAGCAGAATTTCAATATTTGCAGATGACACTAAACTCTGCAGGGTAATCAATACAGAGGAAAACAATTTTATATTACAGGATGATTTATGTAAACTAGAAGCTTGGGCTGATAAATGGCAAATGATCTTTAATGGTGATAAATGTAAGGTCATGCACTTGGGTAGAAGTAATAAGATGTATAACTATGCGATTAATTCTAAAACTCTGGGCAAAACCGTCAATGAAAAAGACCTGAGAGTATGGGTGGATGACAAACTCATGTTCAGTGGCCAGTGTCAGGCAGCTGCTACAAAGGCAAATAAAATAATTGGATGCATTAAAAGAGGCATAGATGCACATGGGGAGAACATAATTTTACCTCTATACAAGTCACTAGTTCGACCACACTTAGAATACTGTGCACAATTCTGGTCTCCGATGTATAAGAAACACATAGCTGAACTAGAGCGGGTGCAGAGAAGAGCGACCAAGGTTATTAGAGGACTGGGGGGTCTGCAATACCAAGATAGGTTATTACACTTGGGGCTATTTAGTTTGGAAAAACGAAGACTAAGGGGTGATCTTATTTTAATGTATAAATATATGAGGGGACAGTACAAAGACCTTTCTGATGATCTTTTTAAACATAGACCTAAGACAGGGACAAGGGGTTATATTCTACGTCTAAAGGAAAGAAGGTTTAGGCATAATAACAGACGCGGGTTCTTTACTGTTAGAGCAGTGAGACTATGGAACTCTCTGCCATATGATGTTGTAATGAGTGATTCATTACTTAAATTTAAGAGGGGATTGGATACTTTTCTTGAAAAGTATAATGTTGCAGGGTATATATACTAGATTCCTTGATAGGGCGTTGATCCAGGGAACTAGTCTGATTGCCATATGTGGAGTCAGGAAGGAATTTTTTTCCCCAAAGTGGAGCTTACTATTTGCCACATGGGTTTTTTTTGCCTTCCTCTGGATCAACATGTTAGGGCATGTTAGGTTAGGCTATGGGTTGAACTAGATGGACTTAAAGTCTTCCTTCAACCTTAATAACTATGTTACTATGTTATTATGTAAGTGTTCACAAAGGGTATACATGACCCGGAAGCTTTTGGTTTCGGGGTTGAATGTCTGGCCACAGTTAAAAGTGTCTTAGGGTAACCCCTCTCGGAAAACCTCTCCTTCATTTCATTTAGTCTCTGATTCTTGGTATCACTGTCAGTGACTATCCTCTCCACCCTCTGGAATTGTGATATTGGGATGGATTTTTTTACAGCCGGTGGGAGGAAACTGGTAAATTGCAGAAGGCTATTCCTATCGGTGGTTTTGGTATATAGATCAGTGGAAAGTGTGCCATCGATATTTTTAAACACCATAGTTTCAAGAAAGCTGATGTTCTTCGTGTTATGCTGTAGGGTAAACTTCAACTCAGGCCAGATGTTGTTAATGTAGGTGTCAAAAAGCTAAAGTGTTTCTACCGGCCCGTCCCAAACCCAGAAGATATCATCAATAAATCTCCGCCATGTTCTGGAATACTGTCTGAATAATGGATGGTTGAATACATAATCCTCTTCGAATGCCGCCATGTAGGCCACCGCATAAGGTGGCGCTACATTTGAGCCCATCGCGGTCCCTTGCCACTGGATGTAGAAAGTGTCCTGGAACATGAAATGGTTCTCCTGGAGGACCAGGCCTAAGGGTATGTTTCCACGGTCAGGATGGCCGGCGGTATCGCCGGAGCGGCTTAGCCGCTCTGCGGTAGCCCCACCCCCTTTCTGGGACGCGATGATGTTGCATGTGTTCACAGCACACATCCGGCATCATCGCTCCCCACCATAGGGCCCTGTGCTATATCTTGCGGCGACGCAGCGTCGCCGCAAGATATACGGACATGCTGCGATCTGAAAAGACGCGCAGCATGTCCGGAGTCGCAGGGCCGCCGCGTGCGTGTTACCACGCATAGTGGAGACGGGATTTCATTAAATCCCCTCCACTATGCTGTAACATCTGGACGCTGCGTGTCTGACGCTGCGGCTCTATGCAGCGTCAGACACGCAGCGTTTCCTGATCGTGGAAACAGACCCTAAGATATCAGAGCAAAATCGTCTGATTTTGGGATCAGTGTTGGTTTCCAACAGCAGTCGGTCTGTGGCCTCCATCCCTTTAGTGTGTGTAATTGAGGTATATAGACTGCTCACATTCCAAGTGGCAAGTATGGTGGATGTAGGGAGTGGGCCCAGATTTCTAATTAATTTCAAGAATGCACTAGTGTCCAACAGAAATGATTTAGTTTGTTGGGTTAGTGGTATTAATATCTTTTCCAGTGTTTTGGCCAGAGGTGAAAGGACCGAGTCAGTGGAGGATACTATCGGGCGGCCTGGTGGTTTATGTAAACTCTTGTGTACCTTTGGCAGGATATAAAAAAACGGTATTATTGGGTCTGTTTTAATGAGATAATTTCTCAATTTTTTGTCTATGGTGCCCTCATGTAAATGGTGATCCACAACTGTTAGGATTTTACCAGCTATGTTACTAGTGGGATTATGTGGAATAGCCTCATAGACCCTTGTGTCACTTAATTATCTTTGTATTTCAGACATATAGTCTGTTTTGTCCATGATGACGATGGCTTCACCCTTGTCCGCCGGTTTTATGACAAGTGATTTGTCAGTTCATAATTGGTCAAGTGCTAATTTTTGTTCAGTTGTTAGGTTAGTTTGGTAATGAATCTGCCAGGATTGACCTCACGATTAAAGGTCTCCATGTCCCTTTCAACTAAGGTAATGAATGTTTCAATAATGAGTTTGTCCTTAGGTGGCATAAAGGAGCTAGGTGTATGTAAGCCTAGGTCTTTCAATTGTAAAAGGTCTGGAGTGTCATGGGATGATGTTATTCTTGGAATGCCCTGAAAGTGTGCCTTAAGTCTGAGGTTGCGTTAAAATCTCTGTAAATCAAGGCTGAGCTCAAAGAAATTGAATTTGTAAGCTGGACAAAAAGAGAGAACCTTCTGTAATAGTAACATAGTAACATAGTAACATAGTTAGTAAGGCCGAAAAAAAGACATTTGTCCATCCAGTTCAGCCTATATTCCATCATAATAAATCCCCAGATCTACGTCCTTCTACAGAACCTAATTGTATGATACAATATTGTTCTGCTCCAGGAAGACATCCAGGCCTCTCTTGAACCCCTCGACTGAGTTCGCCATCACCACCTCCTCAGGCAAGCAATTCCAGATTCTCACTGCCCTAACAGTAAAGAATCCTCTTCTATGTTGGTGGAAAAACCTTCTCTCCTCCAGACGCAAAGAATGCCCCCTTGTGCCCGTCACCTTCCTTGGTATAAACAGATCCTCAGCGAGATATTTGTATTGTCCCCTTATATACTTATACATGGTTATTAGATCGCCCCTCAGTCGTCTTTTTTCTAGACTAAATAATCCTAATTTCGCTAATCTATCTGGGTATTGTAGTTCTCCCATCCCCTTTATTAATTTTGTTGCCCTCCTTTGTACTCTCTCTAGTTCCATTATATCCTTCCTGAGCACCGGTGCCCAAAACTGGACACAGTACTCCATGTGCGGTCTAACTAGGGATTTGTACAGAGGCAGTATAATGCTCTCATCATGTGTATCCAGACCTCTTTTAATGCACCCCATGATCCTGTTTGCCTTGGCAGCTGCTGCCTGGCACTGGCTGCTCCAGGTAAGTTTATCATTAACTAGGATCCCCAAGTCCTTCTCCCTGTCAGATTTACCCAGTGGTTTCCCATTCAGTGTGTAATGGTGACATTGATTCCTTCTTCCCATGTGTATAACCTTACATTTATCATTGTTAAACCTCATCTGCCACCTTTCAGCCCAAGTTTCCAACTTATCCAGATCCATCTGTAGCAGAATACTATCTTCTCTTGTATTAACTGCTTTACATAGTTTTGTATCATCTGCAAATATCGATATTTTACTGTGTAAACCTTCTACCAGATCATTAATGAATATGTTGAAGAGAACAGGTCCCAATACTGACCCCTGCGGTACCCCACTGGTCACAGCGACCCAGTTAGAGACTATACCATTTATAACCACCCTCTGCTTTCTATCACTAAGCCAGTTACTAACCCATTTACACACATTTTCCCCCAGACCAAGCATTCTCATTTTGTGTACCAACCTCTTGTGCGGCACGGTATCAAACGCTTTGGAAAAATCGAGATATACCACGTCCAATGACTCACCGTGGTCCAGCCTATAGCTTACCTCTTCATAAAAACTGATTAGATTGGTTTGACAGGAGCAATTTCTCATAAACCCATGCTGATATGGAGTTAAACAGTTATTCTCATTGAGATAATCCAGAATAACATCCCTCAGAAACCCTTCAAATATTTTACCAACAATAGAGGTTAGACTTACTGGCCTATAATTTCCAGGTTCACTTTTAGAGCCCTTTTTGAATATTGGCACCACATTTGCTATGCGCCAATCCTGCGGAACAGACCCTGTCGCTATAGAGTCCCTAAAAATAAGAAATAATGGTTTATCTATTACATTACTTAGTTCTCTTAGTACTCGTGGGTGTATGCCATCCGGACCCGGAGATTTATCTATTTTAATCTTATTTAGCCGGTTTCGCACCTCTTCTTGGGTTAGATTGGTGACCCTTAATATAGGGTTTTCATTGTTTCTTGGGATTTCACCTAGCATTTCATTTTCCACCGTGAATACCGTGGAGAAGAAGGTGTTTAATATGTTAGCTTTTTCCTCGTCATCTACAACCATTCTTTCCTCACTATTTTTTAAGGGGCCTACATTTTCAGTTTTTATTCTTTTACTATTGATATAGTTGAAGAACAGTTTGGGATTAGTTTTACTCTCCTTAGCAATGTGCTTCTCTGTTTCCTTTTTGGCAGCTTTAATTAGTTTTTTAGATAAAGTATTTTTCTCCCTATAGTTTTTTAGAGCTTCAATGGTGCCATCCTGCTTTAGTAGTGCAAATGCTTTCTTTTTACTGTTAATTGCCTGTCTTACTTCTTTGTTTAGCCACATTGGGTTTTTCCTATTTCTAGTCCTTTTATTCCCACAAGGTATAAACCACTTACACTGCCTATTTAGGATGTTCTTAAACATTTCCCATTTATTATCTGTATTTTTAGTTCTGAGGATATTGTCCCAGTCTACCAGATTAAGGGCATCTCTAAGCTGGTCAAACTTTGCCTTCCTAAAGTTCAGTGTTTTTGTGACTCCCTGACAAGTCCCCCTAGTGAAAGACAGGTGAAACTGTACAATATTGTGGTCGCTATTTCCTAGATGCCCGACCACCTGCAGATTTGTTATTCTGTCAGGTCTATTAGATAGTATTAGGTCTAAAAGTGCTGCTCCTCTGGTTGGATTCTGCACCAATTGTGAAAGATAATTTTTCTTGGTTATTAGCAGAAACCTGTTGCCTTTATGGGTTTCACAGGTTTCTGTTTCCCAGTTAATATCCGGGTAGTTAAAGTCCCCCATAACCAGGACCTCATTATGGGTTGCAGCTTCATCTATCTGCTTTAGAAGTAGACTTTCCATGGTTTCTGTTATATTTGGGGGTTTGTAACAGACCCCAATGAGAATTTTGTTACCATTTTTCCCTCCATGAATTTCGACCCATATGGACTCGACATCCTCATTTCCTTTGCTAATATCCTCCCTTAAAGTGGACTTTAGACAAGACTTTACATAGAGACAAACCCCTCCTCCTCCTCTCCGATTTTTACGATCCTTTCTAAACAGACTGTAACCCTGTAAGTTAACTGCCCAGTCATAGCTTTCATCTAACCATGTCTCGGTTATTCCCACTATGTCAAAGTTACCTGTAGATATTTCTGCTTCTAGTTCTTCCATCTTGTTTGTCAGGCTTCTGGCGTTTGCAAGCATGCAGTTTAGAGGATTTTGTTTTGTTCCAATCTCCTCGCTGTGGATTGTTTTAGAAATGTTCTTACCTCCCTTCTGAGTATGTTTTCCTGGATCTTCTTTGTTCAAGTCTAATGTTTTTCTTCCCGTCCCCTCTTCTTCTAGTTTAACGCCCTCCTGATGAGTGTAGCGAGTCTTCTGGCGAATGTGTGTTTCCCAGGTTTGTTGAGGTGTAGTCCGTCTCTGGCGAGGAGTCCATCGTACAAGTAATTCACACCGTGGTCCAGGAATCCGAATCCTTGTTGTCTGCACCATCGTCTTAGCCAGTTGTTTGCATCAAGGATCCTGTTCCATCTCCTGGTGCCATACCCGTCTACTGGAAGGATAGAAGAAAAAACTACCTGTGCATCCAGTTCCTTTACTTTCTTCCCCAACTCTTCAAAGTCTTTGCAGATTGTCGGTAGGTCCTTCCTTGCCGTGTCATTGGTGCCAACATGTATCAGAAGAAATGGGTGGACGTCCTTGGAGTTGAAGAGCTTTGGTATCCTATCGGTCACATCCTTGATCATCGCACCTGGAAGGCAGCATACTTCTCTTGCAGTTATGTCCGGTCTGCAGATGGCTGCTTCTGTGCCTCTCAGTAGTGAGTCTCCCACCACCACCACTCTTCGTTGCTTCTTGGCTGTACTTTTTGCTGTCACTTGTTGCTGTGTGCCCTTTTCTTTTTTGCTTGCTGGTATTGCTTCATCCTTAGGTGTGCCATCTTCATCCTCTACAAAGATTTGATATCGGTTCTTCAGTTGTGTGGTTGGTGATTTCTCCATGGTCTTCTTGCTTCTTTTGGTCACATGCTTCCACTCATCTGCTTTTGGAGGTTCTCTGACACTTTTTTCACCTTCTGTGACCAGTAGAGATGCTTCTGTTCTGTCTAGAAAGTCTTCATTCTCTTTGATGAGTTTCAAAGTTGCTATTCTTTCTTCCAGACCCCGCACCTTTTCTTCTAAAAGGGCCACTAGTCTACACTTCTGACAGGTGAAATTTAATTCTTCTTCTGGTCGATCTGTGAACATGTAGCACATGCTGCAGCTCACCATGTAGGTTGTCACATCTGCCATGTTGCTCCTAGATCCTGCTGACTTGCTGTGTGTTTTCCTTCTTGTGTAATCTACTCAGCCAAGCTCTCTTGCAATAATGTCCTACAGGCAAAAATTTGGTTTGGTTTGGTGATTCTTTCCAAGCAGCTGGTCCCGGCTGTACCCAACGATCTTCTAGCTTAGGGAGACTCTTCGCTTTCCCAGAAGGCACCTGGAATATGCAAATTAGCCTCCTCAAGCTTGAATCCCTGGTTAATAACGAAAGTTGATGGGAATCTAAGTTTTTAGAGGAAATATTAATGACTAAAGGGCGTTGCCTACCTGTGACCTGGTTGTCACTTGTGTCCTGGAGTCCCCGGCGGCATTGGCCCCCCCACCTCGCCTTCCTTTTTCCTGGCCTCGATTGTTCCCTAAAAAAGGAGCAGATGTGGAAACATTTATAGTGCCGGCTCTGCTGTCCGTGGAACCAGAGGAACTTTGGGAGATTTGTCGTCTGGAGAAACATTGTTTGTCCCGCCATTGGTAGACACGATTCTGTAAATAATCCTCTGTATCTCTTAAAAATTTGGATCTCTTCTTTTTCTCCAATTCCTGTTGATGGATTCGTAAGGTCTCTTGATTCTTAGACTTGATTTCTTGGAAATCCTCCTGTGGTAAAGTACTTGATAGTTGATTTTCTATGGCAGATATCTGTGTATTAACTGTGTCCAAGTTTTTCTGTAGGTAGGCTAAGGTCAAGGTCATCAGGTCAAAAGAACATTTGTTTAATATATGTTCGAATTTAATGCAATATTCTTTATCATCCTTAAAAAAGGTGGGCTGAAGGGGGACTCGTGTGCTCCTAGAAATGCGTTGAACACGTAAATATTCAGCTATGGTGACGGTATGTAGTTCAAGGTTAATCGCTCTTTTGGACTCCCTCTCCAGGTCCCCGTTCTTAAGTTCCTGTGTGGAGGTATGGAGAAACTCGCCCAATGCTGTTACCTTGGAGACGATCTCAGTTGCTTCCTCGGCGTTATAGAAAAAAGTTTCACTTGACATATTGGACAGGTGCCTGTGTGAAGGAAAGTCCAAGCTAAGGATAAACAAAACACCACACTCTGCAAAGTATGGGTGTCGGTGCTCGAGTAGGGTATCCCACCCTTAATAGCAAATGTCCAAAATAACTCGGCACTCAATTATTCATGAAAAGAAGAAAATTCAATCTATTTTACGTCCAGACACAGAACCAATTGTTGTTAACGTTTTCGGTCCAAGATGGACCTTCCTCAGAACAGTTCAATGTTATCTATCAGAAAAAGCATATGTGTAAACAAAACAAAAAATCAAAAGAATGGAATTGGAATCTTAATGCCTGTCTGTCATCATATAGTAGAAAATAAACAGGTCATTATATACATGTCATAACTAGAAGTCACGAATGGCCGTGGCAGCATAAGACATAACCAAGACACAGGTGATGTTCACATGGGTATAATCCAGGACACTGGTCCAATAAAAGGCAATTCATAACAGAAACATAATAGAAAAAAGAGAACATATTGAAGAGGATATGTGGACTCTTCAGTGAGAGAAGTGCAATATTCATGCGGACGGACGAATTTCTTTCATGTAAAGAGAAATCGATAGTGCAAGGTATAACGTGCCCAAGGGAATAAACATAACGGTGTTTAAAATGTGCCATATAGCATCCCCATGGTAACAAAAAAAAACAAGGATATATCAGAAACGATGCTGTGGTGGACAGTGAGTGATGGAATAGGCAGCTTGTACTGTTTATATGTGGGCTAATGTAGATACACAAATTGTATGTGCAGAAGAGGTTAGTTGGATAAAAGAGAGATAATGTTCACCTGGATTATTGGAATACGTTGTGTAATCAGATGGGAACTCCCTCTGTGATGTAAGGTCGTTCACAATGCTGTGTGCTGTAATGAACAAATGAGACTGATCCTTAGTGAAGTGGTTTAGAAATCACCACTCTCTATTAGTTTAACCCCTTACCAGTATATAGACCCGGGGCTGGTAGCGTACTTAGTCGCTGGGGGATCCGGTGGTCAGCACTCTATTATTGGATAATATGTAGATCGGTAAATATATGACCTGCCAAATAGATGGGGTGATATCGCACAATGTGCGCTATAGGTCAGGAGTACTAGGCATCCATGAAAAGTCCTGGCAGCTTGCCCTTATGTGTTATGTTCCATGTTTCCAGGGAACGGTGAAAGCAAATATCTAACTGGATTTATTATATTGTGTCTTGCTGTATTAGCGATGTGTATCCCTATTATGAAGGCCAAGCATGGGGGGAAAAAGGGACTAAGGTTGTGCCTAGTCACTATGTGGGTTGAAGTTTGTACATATGAACGTGGGGGTGACAACCATGGGATATGTGGAGCAGAAAAACACTATGCACTATGAATCGCTACAAGGTTTTGTCTATACTGTACCGTGAAGACAAACATAGGGTGCCCAGGGAGAGACGAAGAGGATGATTAACAGTTCTATAAAGGAAAAAAAGAAGAAATATAGATTAATTTCAACTTATTACCATACGAATATTACATTATGTTGTACAACATGTCAGTGACAATATCCAGACACAGTACAAAAATTGACATGTTCAAAGAAAACTGGACATGTCGTAATCTCTGTTGAGGCCCTTCGGTTCCAAGGTCTGTAGGGTGAATATCCAGTAAGATTCACGCTTTTTCAGCAATTTCACCCTGCTCTGTCCCCTGCAGCCTTGTTCAATTTGTTCCACGACTTGGAACTTAAGCTGGGCAACATTATGTCCCATTGTTCGAACATGATGTGGAAGAGGTAGATGGTCCCTGTTACAGCGTATGTTTGACTTGTGCTGCGATATTCTATCGTGTACCGCCTGAGTGGTCTCGCCTATATAGGCCAGACCGCAGGGACATTTTATCATGTAGATCACGTGAGTGGATTTACAGGTAAAATATCCTCTAACGGGGATGCTCCTTCCAGTATGAGGATGAAAGATTGTGTCTGCTTTTTGAATGTTATTGCATTGCAAGCAATTGAGACATGGAAAGGTTTCCCGTTTTTGCGTACGCAAAAATACTTGTCTAGGTACTCTGGTGCTTGATCCGATATCTGCCCTTACCAATCTATCCTTGATGTTTGAAGGGCAACGGTAACATGAAAGAAACGGTTGCTGGAACTCAGGGACATTGGGATAGCTCTTACTCAAAATGCTCCAATGTCTACGGAGTGAGGCCTCAACCCGCCTAGAGTAAGGATGATAAGTGTTCACAAAGGGTATACGTGACCCGGAAGCTTTTGGTTTCGGGGTTGAATGTCTGGCCACAGTTAACAGTGTCTTAGGGTAACCCCTCTCGGAAAACCTCTCCTCCATTTCATTTAGTCTCTGATTCTTGGTATCACTGTCAGTGACTATCTTCTCCACCCTCTGGAATTGTGATATTGGGATGGATTTTTTACAGCCGGTGGGTGGAAACTGGTAAATTGCAGAAGGCTATTCCTATCGGTGGTTTTGGTATATAGATCAGTGGAAAGTGTGCCATCGATATTTTTAAACACCATAGTGTCAAGAAAGCTGATGTTCTTTGTGTTGTGCTGTAGGGTAAACTTCACCTCAGGCCAGATGTTATTAATGTAGGTGTCAAAAAGCAAAAGTGTTTCTAACGGCCTGTCCCAAACACAGAAGGTATCATCAATAAATCTCTGCCATGTTCTGGAATACTGTCTGAATAATGGATGGTTGAATACATAACCCTCGAGTGCCGCCATGTTGGCCACCGCATAAGGTGGCGCTACATTTGAGCCCATCGCGGTCCCTTGCCGCTGGATGTAGAAGGTGTCCTGGAACATGAAATGGTTCTCCTAAAGGACCAGGCCTAATATATCTGAGCAAAATCGTCTGATTTTGGGATCAGTTTCGGCTTCCGACAGCAGTCGGTCTGTGGCCTCCATCCCCTTGGTGTGTGTAATTGAGGTATATAGACTGCCCACATCCCAAGTGACAAGTATGGTGGATGTAGGGAGTGGGCCCAGATTTCTAATTAATTTCAAGAATTCACTAGTGTCCAACAGAAATGATTTAGTTTGTTTGGTTAGTGGTGTTAATATCCTTTCCAGTGTTTTGGGCAGAGGTGAAAGGACCGAGTCAGTGGAGGATACTATCGGGCGACCTGGTGGTTTATGTAAACTCTTGTGTACCTTTGGCAGGATATAAAAAAACGGTATGATTGGGTCTGTTTTAATGAGATAATTTCTTAATTTTTTGTCTATGGTCCCCTCATGTAAATGGTGATCCACAACCGTTAGGATTTTACCAGCTATGGTACTAGTGGGATTATGTGAAATAGCCTCATAGACCCTTGTGTCACTTAATTGTCTTTGTATTTCAGACATATAGTCTGTTTTGTTCATGATGATGATGGCCCCGCCCTTGTCCGCCGGTTTTATGACAAGGGATTTGTCAGTTGATAATTGGTCAAGTGCTAATTTTTCTTCAGTTGTTAGTGGGGTTGAGCGAAACGGATCGTTCATTTTCAGAAGTCGCCGACTTTTGGCAAAGTCGGGTTTCATGAAACCCGACCCTATCCCTGTGTGGGGTCGGCCATGCGGTACGCGACTTTCGCGCCAAAGTCGCGTTTCAATGATGCGAAAAGCGCCATTTCTCAGCGAATGAAGGTGGACGCAGAGTGTGGGCAGCATGATGACATAGGTCTCAGTCCCCACCATCTTAGAGAAGGGCATTGCAGTGATTAGCTTGCTTTCTGCGGCGTCACAGGGGCTATAAAGAGGCGTTCCCGCTGACCGCCATCTTACTGCTGCTGATCTGAGCATAGGGAGAGGTTGCTGCCGCTTCGTCAGAAGCAGGGATAGCGTTAGGCAGGGTACATTAACCCCCAAACCGCTTGTGCTGTAGCGATTTCCACTGTCCAACACCACCTTTTCTTAGCAGGGACAGTGGAGGCTACATTTTTTTTCCTCAGCGCTGTAGCTCATTGGGCTGCCCTAGAAGGCTCCCTGATAGCTGCATTGCTGTTTGTACACCGCTGTGCAAACCAACTGCTTTTTTCAAAGCACAAATCCTGTTGCTCCTTCCTTTCTGCACAGCTTTCTTGTTTGTTTGTCCACACTTTTGACTTTTTTTGTGCAGCAGTCCACTCCTTGTTATTGCTGCCTGCCATACATTGCTGAGATTACTGCAGGGAGATAGTAATTGTAGGACAGTCCCTTTTTTTTTTTTTGTTTCGTTATATCTCTTCAAGCCACTTTCAGCCACAGAAAATATACTCTAATACAGAGAAGGAGAAGAAGAAGGAGAAGGAGAAGGAGAAGGAGAAGGAGAAGAAGAAGAAGAAGAATCAGTGGCAGTCCTGTGTGTGGCATCTGTGTCTTATTTTCTGGCACAGAAAACATACAGTCTAACAGTGGGCCTGATTTCTTGCCAATTCTCCCATAAATAAAAAAAAAATAGTGGCAGAATAAGATTGGCAATTTTGCCTCAGTGCCAGTGCTGTGTGTGGCATCTGTCTCTAATTTTGTGCCACAGAACATATACTGTATAAGAGTGGGCCACATTTCTTCAATATTCTCCCAGAAAAAATAAAAAGGGGGAGATTTTAATTGTTTGTGTCTGCATTAGCGTCAGTCCTGTTAGTGGCATATCTGTCTGCCACTGAAGCTGTGTACTGTTATACATTGGGCCTGATTTTCCCTGCAGTCTCACCCACCTATAAAGGGATATATAAATCCAACAGAAGTTTTAGTTCACCTTGTAACTGGTTTTACAGTAACAAATACCGTTAGTTTGGTTACGTTTTTCAAACAATGAGGAAGTCTGGTAGAAGTGCTATATAAATAAATAATAATAATAATAAAAAGAGGACGTGGCCGTGGGCGGTCATTGCCAGCTGGTAATGATGGTAGTGGTGGTGGAGCATCAGGTGGTCGTGGGAAAAGCAATATAGCACCTAAGTCTCGAGTTGTTGAGCGAGGTTCGTCGTCTGGCTACACAAGGCCTCGAACGATCCCTTTTCTGGGAGTAGGAAAACCGCTTTTAAAGCCGGAGCAGCAAGAACAAGTTTTGGCTTTCCTTGCTGACTCAACCTCTAGCTCTTTCGCCTCCTCTTCTGAAACTGCTAAATGTAAAAGCAGCGCGTCGTTAGTGGATGTTCACAGTCAGGGACAAGTCGCTTCCTTGTCTTCTTCACCAAGAACAACAGAGAAGGATGCGTCAGGCGACACAAAGGGTTTCTCCACGGAGCTCTTTACACATACCGTTCCTGGGTTAGAAAGTGAAACAGTTAACAGGCCATGCCCATTACAAGTTGAATCGGACATGGGGTGCACAGATGCACAGCCACAGCCAGATTACTATGCTGTTCCTTTGACTCAGACCAGAACATTGCCCTGGCAGTGTACTGATCCAGAATCAGACCCTGATAAGACTATGGTGCCCCGTCAGGAACGCTATACCACCGGCTTACACGGTGACACAGACGAAGTTGCACACGAGATAGAAGAGGAGGTCATAGATGACCCAGTTGTTGACCCCGATTGGCAGCCATTGGGGGAACAGGGTGCAGGCGGCAGTAGCTCTGAAACGGAGGAGGAGGAGCCGCAGAAGGCATCAACATCGCAACAGGTTCAATCTGCCAGGCCCGTATCTGGCCAAAAACGCGTGGCAAAACCAAAACCACTTGTAGGACAGCGTGGACATCCGGTTAAAGAAGCTCAGTCTGCAATGCCTGAAAAGGTATCCGATAGTAGAAAGAGTGCAGTCTGGCATTTTTTTAAACAACATCCAAATGATCAGCGCAAAGTCATCTGTCAAAAATATTCAACTAACTTAAGCAGAGGTCAGAATCTTAAAAGTCTAAATACAAGTTGCATGTGTAGACATTTAACCACCATGCATTTGCAAGCCTGGACTCACTACCAAACGTCCCTTAAAGGGACACTGTCACCTGAATTTGGAGGGAACAATCTTTAGCCATGGAGGCGGGGTTTTTGAGTGTTTGATTTACCATTTCTTTATCCGCTGGCTGCATGCTGGCTGCAATATTGGATTGAAGTTCATTCTCTGTCCTCCATAGTACACGCCTGCGCAAGGCAAGATTGCCTTGTGCAGGCATGTACTACGGAGGACAGAGAATGAACTTCAATCCAATATTGCAGCTAGCATGCAGCCAGCGGGTAAAGAAATGGTAAATCAAACACCCAAAAACCCCGCCTCCATGGCTAAAGATTGTTCCCTCTAAATTCAGGTGACAGTGTCCCTTTAAGGTTGTAGCACCCTCGGCCAATGAAGCTAGTCAGCAACGCTATATCCCTTCCCTCACTGTAAGCCCACCATTTCCCGCACCACCTGCAGTAAATGTGCAGATTTCGTCGCCAGGCCAAAGCAGTCAGGGAATCACCAGTTTCGTAGTAGGAAACACTGCATGTAGGGCACCAGCAAGAATACCATCTCCAACCCTCTCTCAATCTGCCATGTCCACCAGCACCCCCGCTAGTTCCACGATCTGCAGCTCTCCAGTCCAGCTCACCCTACATGAGACTCTCGTTAGGAAAAGGAAGTACTCATCCTCGCATCCGCGTACACAGGGTTTGAACGCCCACTGTTGTAAATTCCGCTCTTGGGCTCCCTCCGGTGGTTGTAAGTGGCACTTTTGTGAGTTCTGCTCTTGGGCTCCCTCTTGTGGTTTCTAGTGGTATGGCTGCTCCTTGGAGTTAGCTGTCTTCAGCTGCTTCCACCTGATCATCGTTTCTGCTCGGCTATTTAAGCCTGGCTTTTCCTTCAGCTTGTGCCACTTGTAAATGGTTCTGGTTGGATTCACATCTCTTTGGATTTCCCTGTTATCCTGACCAGTTCAGCTAAGCTAAGTTCTTGCTTGCGCTTTTCTGTCCACAGATTGTGGACTTATCCGTTCTGTGTTTTCTATGTTTGTCAAGCTTATCAGTATGAATTAATTCTGTCTTGCTGGAAGCTCTGGGAAGCAGATTTACCCTCCACACCTTTAGTCAGGTGTGGAGTTTTTAGTAAACTCTGCGTGGATTTTTGTAGTGTTTTATACTGACCGCACAGTATTCCATCCTGTCCTATCTATCTAGCTAGACTGGCCTCCTGTGCTCATTCTGGTTTCATTCTGTGTATGTCTTTTCCCTCTCCACTCACAGTCATTATTTGTGGGGGGCTAATCTATCCATTGGGGATTTTCTCTGAGGCAAGATAGTTTTCCTGCTTCTATCTTTAGGGGTAGTTAGCCCTTAGGCTGTGTCGAGATGTCTAGGGAGTGACAGGTACATCCCACGGCTACTTCTAGTGTGGTGTTGAGCTTAGGGACTGCGGTCAGTACAGATACCACTTCCTTCAGAGCTTGTTCCATGTTGCTCCTAAACCACCGCATCATAACAGTACAAGTGGCCAAAAATGAATTAAATGCATCTCAAAAGAAGGAAAAAAAAAAGTTCTGAACCATTTTTTTTTCTGTGCTCTGTTCTGTCTTTTTTTTCCTCTTGATATCTGGGTGGTGCAGGATATATGCTCTGGCATGGAGGTTCAGGGTTTGTTTTCTCGTGTGGATCAACTTGCTGCAAGAGTCCAGAGTATCCAAGATTATGTTCTCCAGACTCCGGCTCTAGAGCCTAGAATTCCTACTCCTGATTTGTTTTTTGGGGACAGATCCAAGTTTTTGAACTTTAAAAATAGCTGCAAATTGTTTTTTGCTTTGAAACCCCTTTTCTTCTGGTGATCCCATTCAGCAAGTAAAAATCATCATATCCTTGCTGCGTGGTGATCCTCAAGACTGGGCTTCTGCTCTTGAAACAGGGGATCCGGCATTATTGAATGTAGATGCATTTTTTCAAGCGCTCGGATTATTGTATGACGAACCTAACTCTGTAGAGCATGCTGAGAAAACACTGTTGGCCCTGTGTCAGGGTCAAGAAGCGGCAGAGTTATACTGCCAGAAATTTAAAAAATGGTCTGTGCTCACTAAATGGAATGAAGAGGCTCTGGATGCTATTTTCAGAAAAGGTCTTTCTGAAACCCTTAAAGATGTTATGGTGGGCTTTCCTACGCCTACCGGTTTGAGCGAATCTATGTCTCTAGCCATTCAGATTGATTGGCGTCTGCGCAAGCGCAGAGCTGTGCACCATATGGCAGTATCCTCTGAGCAAAGTCCTGAACCTATGCAATGTGATAGGATTTTGACTAGAATAGAACGGCAGGAATTCAGACGTCAGAATAGGCTGTGTTTTTACTGTGGTGATTCGGCTCATGTTATCTCTGATTGCCCTAAGCGTACTAAGAGAGTCGCTAGGTCTGTTACCATTAGTACAATACAGCCTAAATTTCTCTTATCTGTGACCCTGATTTGCTCATTGTCGTCCTTTTCTGTCATGGCATTTGTGGATTCAGGCGCTGCCCTGAACTTGATGGACTTAGAATTCGCCAGGCGCTGTGGTTTTTCCTTGCAGCCTTTGCAGAGCCCTATTCCTTTGAGGGGCATTGATGCTACACCCTTGGCCAAGGATAAACCTCAGTACTGGACACAGATGACTATGTACATGGCTCCTGCACATCAGGAAGATTGCCGTTTTCTGGTGTTGCATAACCTGCATGATGTTGTTGTACTGGGATTTCCATGGTTACAGGAACATAATCCGGTGCTGGATTGGAAAACTATGTCGGTGACTAGTTGGGGTTGTCGAGGAGTACATAGTGACGTTCCTTTGATGTCAATTTCCTCTTCCCCCTCTTCTGAGGTCCCTGAGTTTTTGTTGGATTTCCAGGATGTATTTGATGAGCCCAAGTCCAGTTCCCTCCCTCCACATAGGGACTGTGATTGTGCTATTAACTTGATTCCTGGTTGTAAGTTCCCTAAGGGCCGACTTTTCAATCTGTCTGTGCCAGAGCAAGCCGCCATGCGGAGTTATGTTAAGGAATCTTTGGAGAAAAGGCATATTCGGCCCTCTTCGTCACCATTGGGAGCGGGTTTCTATTTTGTTGCTAAGAAGGATGGCTCCTTGAGACCCTGTATTGATTATCGTCTGCTTAATAAGATCACGGTCAAATTCCAATACCGCTTGCCTTTGCTCACTGATTTGTTTGCTCAGATTAAGGGGGCTAGTTGGTTTACTAAGATTGACCTCCGAGGGGCATATAATCTTGTTCGTATTAAACAGGGTGACGAATGGAAAACTGCATTTAATACGCCCGAAGGCCATTTTGAATACCTTGTGATGCCATTTGGGCTCTATAATGCTCCATCTGTGTTCCAGTCTTTCATGCATGATATTTTCCGCAATTATCTTGATAAATTCATGGTCGTATATTTGGATGATATTTTGATTTTTTCCGATGATTGGGAGTCTCATGTGAAGCAGGTCAGGATGGTGTTCCAGATCCTTCGTGATAATGCTTTATTTGTGAAGGGGTCTAAGTGCCTATTCGGAGTTCAGAAGGTCTCTTTTTTGGGTTTTGTTTTTTCTCCCTCGTCTATAAAAATGGATCCTGTTAAGGTCCAGGCTATTCATGACTGGATCCAACCCACATCTGTGAAGGGTCTTCAAAAATTTTTGGGCTTTGCTAATTTCTATCGCCGTTTCATTGCCAACTTTTCCAGTGTGGTTAAGCCCCTTACTGATTTGACGAAGAAAGGCGCTGATGTGACGAATTGGTCCTCTGAGGCTGTTGAGGCCTTTCAGGAGCTTAAGCGCCGATTTACTTCTGCCCCTGTGTTGCGTCAACCGGATGTTTCTCTTCCTTTTCAGGTTGAGGTCGACGCTTCTGAGATTGGGGCAGGGGCCGTTTTGTCTCAGAGGATGGTTCTTTGATGAAACCATGCGCTTTTTTTTCCAGAAAGCTTTCACCTGCGGAACGCAATTATGATGTCGGCAATCGGGAGTTGTTGGCTATGAAGTGGGCGTTTGAGGAGTGGCGACATTGGCTTGAGGGAGCTAAACACCGTGTTGTGGTCCTGACCGATCATAAGAATCTGATTTACCTCGAGTCGGCCAAGCGGCTGAATCCTAGACAGGCTCGATGGTCCCTGTTTTTCTCCCGTTTTGATTTTGTGGTCTCGTATCTTCCGGGATCTAAGAATGTTAAGGCTGATGCCCTCTCTAGGAGTTTTTCGCCTGATTCTCCTGGAGTCCTTGAGCCGATTGGCATTCTTAAGGAGGGGGTGATTCTTTCTGCTATCTCCCCTGATTTGCGGCGGGTGCTTCAGGAATTTCAGGCTGATAGGCCTGACCGCTGTCCAGTAGGGAAGCTGTTTGTTCCTGATAGATGGACAAGTAAGATAATTTCTGAGGTTCATTGTTCAGTGTTGGCAGGTCATCCTGGGATTTTTGGTACCAGAGATTTGGTTGCTAGGTCCTTCTGGTGGCCTTCCTTGTCGCGCGATGTGCGTGCTTTTGTGCAGTCCTGTGGGACTTGAGCCCGGGCCAAGCCTTGCTGTTCCCGCGCTAGTGGGTTACTTTTGCCTTTGCCGGTCCCTGAGAGGCCCTGGACGCATATTTCCATGGATTTTATTTTGGATCTTCCTGTTTCCCAGAAGATGTCTGTTTGTGACCGGTTCTCTAAAATGGTCCATCTGGTACCTCTGCCTAAGTTGCCTTCCTCCTCAGATCTGGTTCCATTACTTTTTCAGCATGTGGTTCGTTTGCATGGCATTCCGGAGAATATTGTGTCTGACAGAAGTTCTCAGTTTGTCTCTAGATTTTGGCGGGCCTTTTGTGCTAGGATGGGCATTGATTTGTCTTTTTCTTTGGCGTTTCATCCTCAGAGTAATGGCCAAACTGAGCGAACTAATCAGACCTTGGAGACCTATTTGAGATGCTTTGTGTCTGCTGATCAGGATGATTGGGTGTCTTTCTTGCCGTTGGCCGAGTTTGCCCTTAATAATAGGGCTAGTTCGGCTACTTTGGTTTCACCTTTCTTTTGTAATTTTGGTTTTCATCCTCGTTTTTCTTCTGGGCAGGTTGAGCCTACTGATTGTCCTGGTGTTGATTCTGTGGTGGACAGGCTGCAGCAGATTTGGACTCATGTGTCTCAGGAAAGGGCTCAACGTTTTGCTAACCGCCGTCAGTGTGTTGGTCCCCGGCTTCGTGTGGGGGATTTGGTTTGGTTGTCTTCTCGTCATGTTCCTATGAAGGTTTCTTCTCCTAAATTTAAGCCTCGGTTTATTGGTCCTTATAAAATTTCTGAAATTATTAATCCGGTGTCTTTTCGTTTGGCTCTTCCTGCCTCTTTTTCCATTCATAATGTTTTCCATAGATCTTTGTTGCGGAGATATGTGGTGCCCGTTGTTCCCTCGGTTGACCCTCCTGCCCCGGTGTTGGTTGAGGGAGAGTTGGAATATGAGGTTGAGAAGATTTTGGATTCTCGTTTTTCGAGGCGGAGGCTTCAGTATCTTGTCAAGTGGAAGGGTTATGGCCAGGAGGATAATTCTTGGGTTGTTGCCTCCGATGTCCATGCCACCGATTTGGTTCGTGCTTTTCACTTGGCTCGTCCTGATCGGCCTGGGGGCTCTGGTGAGGGTTCGGTGACCCCTCCTCAAGGGGGGGTACTGTTGTGAATTCCGCTCTTGGACTCCCTCCGGTGGTTGTAAGTGGCACTTTTGTGAGTTCTGCTCTTGGGCTCCCTCTTGTGGTTTCTAGTGGTATGGCTGCTCCTTGGAGTTAGCTGTCTTCAGCTGCTTCCACCTGATCGTCGTTTCTGCTCGGCTATTTAAGCCTGGCTTTTCCTTCAGCTTGTGCCACTTGTAAATGATTCTGGTTGGATTCACATCTCTTTGGATTTCCCTGTTATCCTGACCAGTTCAGCTAAGCTAAGTTCTTGCTTGCGCTTTTCTGTCCACAGATTGTGGACTTATCCGTTCTGTGTTTTCTATGTTTGTCCAGCTTATCAGTATGAATTAATTCTGTCTTGCTGGAAGCTCTGGGAAGCAGATTTACCCTCCACACCTTTAGTCAGGTGTGGAGTTTTTAGTAAACTCTGCGTGGATTTTTGTAGTGTTTTATACTGACCGCACAGTATTCCATCCTGTCCTATCTATCTAGCTAGACTGGCCTCCTGTGCTCATTCTGGTTTCATTCTGTGTATGTCTTTTCCCTCTCCACTCACAGTCATTATTTGTGGGGGGCTAATCTATCCTTTGGGGATTTTCTCTGAGGCAAGATAGTTTTCCTGCTTCTATCTTTAGGGGTAGTTAGCTCTTAGGCTGTGTCGAGATGTCTAGGGAGTGACAGGTACATCCCACGGCTACTTCTAGTGTGGTGTTGAGCTTAGGGACTGCGGTCAGTACAGATACCACTTCCTTCAGAGCTCGTTCCATGTTGCTCCTAAACCACCGCATCATAACAGCCCACATTGCTAGACTAATCTCATTAGAGATGATGCCCTACCGGTTAGTTGAAAGCGAAGCTTTCAAAGCCCTGATGGACTACGCTGAACCACGCTACGAGCTACCCAGTCGACACTTCTTTTCGAGAAAAGTCATCCCAGCCCTCCACCAGCATGTAAAAGACCGCATCGTCCATGCACTCAGGCAATCTGTGAGTACAAAGGTGCACCTGACAACAGATGCATGTGGATCGCCCCCAGACAGGGCCACAGGTTACTCGGTACCGGTCCTTTCTGTCTCAGTTCTGGGGTTGTCACGGTGGCTGGACCCAGTCGTGACCCTGCTAAGGGGCGTCCAATAAAGGGTGATGGTGCGTAGTGCGAGGAATAACGAGGACACAGGGTTCAGTTTCTTTACCTTTTACTGAAGGTTTCAGGATCCTCAATCCAGGGCACTGTCAACAGAGCTGTATGAGACCGGCCGGTCCGAAGGCACATCCAGAGTTCCCTTTGCAGGTGGAAATCAGTGTCTACCCACTAGCGCCTGTGTGTTGTAGTGCTTCCCTGCTGAGCATTCAGGATAGTCTTCACAACTTCTGTTCTCGTTCTTTCTAGATCTTTCTCTTCTCCGTCCCCCAGGTATGTTATGGCTAGGAAGCACCTTTATGACAGGTAGGCCTGGAGTTATTCTGGAACCCTAGTGTCGCCCCTCTCCCACGATTGCCTCCAATGTCCTTCTTAGGTGTTGTATGGTAGACAGCCAACCTGTAATTAACTGTCCTGCTGCTGTTTGAAGTAATGCGTGGAGACTGTTACTTCTTCGGTGCTCCGGCCACCGACTATGCGCCTCAGTAAGATGTTGCCGTTTCTCACTGTTCCACAATATCCTTCGCTTCGTGTCTCTTTCTTAGGATACCGCCGCAAGGTAGTGCAGGCGCGGTTCCGTAACAATCTGTCCTTTCGCTAAGTACCTGTCAGATTTCCCAGTTCTTACAGGTCCTCCCTGGAGCTCTCCCAGGCTTCGTTCTGCCTAACTTCCTGTCCAACCCCTAGTTTTACCAATGTGAGAAGTGGCCTAAATAAATTAGCCTTTTGCTCCCCCTAGTGGCCGGAGTGTGAAGTGTAATGTGTGCTGGTGATACCTGGTCAATAGAATCCCTTCAGTGCCATCAGACGTACCATCACTCCCCTTAGTGGCAGAGCGATGTTACTGCAACGACCAGATCTCTGGGGCGCTGCACTCCCCCCGGTTAAATCCAGTACTCCCGGACTGGGAAAAGAAGAACAACAATACATGTTAATAGAAAACACACAAAAATTCTTATATATATATACTATGAACAAATAAATATAACAGTGCTTTCCGTTATGGAAGGTAAGGACGCTTAAAAGTTGCAAAAGATTGGTCATGCACAGTCCATGACTCCCAGTTCTGTAGGTGCAACCATAGAATAGCAGGGACCCCGGGTAAACAAAGGGGCCCCTGTGAAAGTTTTGGAGTGATTCACTGTCCATCACACCATTGTCCATTTTTAACCTATAACACAGATATTTACAAAAGCATTTTCAACCAAATAACAACTATCGTTAATATCGCCAAGATCTATAACGAAGTGGAGTCTGATTCTTGGTGCTACGCGTGGACCTCCACAGCGCAGGGGTTATGACTGGCCTGACAGGACCCGCTACGCTTGCTATCGCTAGTGTAGTGCACTGTCTTCTAGCTACACTTCTGGTGAGTCTGGGCAGCACTGGCATACTGGCGTCCTCAGTGCTACCACTATTAGTGGTGGGCATGGCAGATTCACCGATGACAGAGGGAGGACCCGCTGGTTCGACCGTTGGCATCGCATCTTCTGGTGGGGTCGGCCGCGCTGGCAGGTCCAGCTGCCCTGGCACCACATTTAGTTCTGGCGGTTTCGGTTGACGGAACGTTAGGACAGGTACCACAATGGCCTGATTTATTTGAGTCCAGGACTGGGGAAAATCGCCAAGAACAGTGTGTATCATCTTCTCTTCTTCCACGGGTGGAGAAGTCCTGGGATCTATTTCCCCATCTTTCACCTTATCAGGGCATATTTTCAGGTGGTCTCGGGATATGGCCGCTGAGGTCTCTCCTCCATCTTTACTGATGAGACAGACCTTTGTATTGTCGAAGTCGGAGGGGAGAATGGTATACGGTTCCGCTTCCCATTGATCATCAGGATTGTGTAGTCTCCTCTTTCTTTTTAGTACTTGCTCACCAGGTGCCAATGGAGCCGCGGGAGCATGCTGGTTGTAGTCCCACTCTTGCTTCTGTCTGGCCTGAGCGAGACTCTTTTCCACACATTCCTGTATTTTGCGGTACTTCTGCTGCCTCTCGGTATCCCAGTCCGCATCTGGTGATATATCTTCGGGGCTCAGAACTCCCATGTCCAGATCGACGGGTAACTTGCTAGACCTTCCTCGCATCAGGTACGCTGGGGTGCAGTTGGTGGAATTCACCGGGATGTGGTTGTACATGTCCACCAAGTCTGGTAACTTTGTAGGCCACAAGTTCCGCTCCTCTACAGGTAAGGTTTTCAGTAAGTCGATCACAACTTGGTTCATCTTCTCACACATCCCGTTGGTCTGTGGATGGTACGGCGTGGTTCTGATCTTCTTACACCCGTACAAATTGCAGAACTCCTGGAACACCTCCGCCTCAATTGCCGGCCCTTGATCGGTCAACACCTTCTCTGGGTACCCATGGGGTCGACAGAAGTACTGCTGGAAGGTTTTGGCAGCCGTCCTAGCTGTCAGATCTTTGACTGGTACGACTACCAGGAATCTGGAATAGTGGTCCACAATGGTGAGAGCATAGATATATCCTGACCGGCTAGGTGTTAGCTTTACATGATCCAGCGCGACCAACTCGAGCGGCTGTTTGGTGATGATGGGCTGCAAGGGAGCCCGTTGGCTGTCGCGATCATTCTGGCGTAGGCTACAGGGGCCACACTCTCGACACCACTTCTCGATGGCCTTCCTCATGCCGACCCAGTAAAACCTCCCACGGAGTAGCCTCTCCAGCTTCCTCCATCCGAAGTGTCCTGCCCCGTCGTGGTACGCTCCCAGGACCATGGGCACATCTTGTCTGGGGACCACAATCTGCCACACTAATTCATGGGTGCGAGGGTCGATGTTCCTTCGGCATAGCTTGCCATCGTGAAGAAACAGTTTGCCCCTCTCCTTCCACAACTCAACTGTAATGTCTCCGGTGGATCATCCGGGCAAGGATGCAAACCTGCCTGCGTCAGGAGCTCCTTCACCCGACGAACCGCAGGGTCACCATCCTGGTTCTCTGTCCACCCGTGGTGGGGCAGGGGATTCAACGGGGCGCCGTTTGTTTCTGCGCCTGTTCTCCACCTGATGGGAACACTGAGTTGCCTTGGGATGATGGAAAGCGGGCAGCTCCACTTCTTCAAATGCTTCTGGGTCTTCCTCCGTTTCGGGGAGTTAAGGCATTCGGGACAATGCATCGGCATTCGCATTTTTGTGCCCCGCCCGGTACTTGATGGTGAAGTCGTAATTGGACAACCGGGCCATCCACCGCTGCTCCAAGGCGCTGAGTTTCGCTATGTCCAAGTGCGTAAGTGGATTATTATCCGTGAAGACGGTGAATTTCGCTGAGGCCAGATAGTGCTTGAACCTCTCCGTCACGGCCCAAACGACTGCGAGGAACTCCAGCTTGAAGGAACTGTAGTTATCTGGGTTCCTTTCAGAGGGGCGAAGCTTCCTGCTGGCATAAGCGATTACTCGTTCCTTGCCCTTCTGGACCTGGAACAGCACCGCTCCCAGCCCCACGTTGCTGGCGTCCGTGTACAATACAAATGGTTGGTCGTATTCCGGGTAGGCTAGTACTTCCTCTCCCATTAATGCCAATTTTAAGCAAGTGAACGATCCTTCCAGTCCGTCGTTCCAATCCAACGGGGTATTCTTACCCTTGGGTTTCTTGGGCTGGCCCACCAACAGGTCTTGCAACGGCGTGGTCTTCTTGGTGAAGTCCTTGATAAACCTCCAGTAGTAACCCACCAACCCGAGGAACTGCCGGACCTCATGAATGTTACTGGGCTGCGGCCAGTCCTTGATCACCGTGACCTTGTCGGGGTCTGGGGCCACTCCTTCGGCACTCACCACATGGCCCAGGTACTGTACTTTGGGTTTGAGCAGATGGCATTTGGACGGTTTCACCTTTAAGCCAAAGTTGGACAGTGCTTCAAAGACCTCGGCCAGGTGCTTCAGATGGTCTTCATAGGTCTTAGAGAAGACAATGACATCGTCCAGATACAGCAGCACGGTCTCAAAGTTCTTGTGTCCCAAACAGCACTCCATCATCCTCTGGAACGTCCCCGGGGTGTTACACAATCCGAAGGGCATGTAGTTGAACTCGCAGAGACCCATCGGCGTCGTGAAGGCTGTCTTTTCTTTGTCCGCCTCTGCCACGGGAACCTGCCAATACCTACTGGTGAGATCTAAAGTAGAGAAGTAATTAGCAGACTTTAACGCAGCCAAGGACTCCTCTATCCTAGGCAGGGGGTATGCGTCCTTATGTGTAATGCGGTTTAATTGCCTATAATCCCCACACCTCCTCATGGTGCCATCTTTCTTTCTAACGAGGACTAATGGAGCTGCCCAGGGGCTACTGCTGTCTCTCACTACCCCAGCCTCCTTCATCTCTCGCAACATATCCTTGGCGCACTGATAATGAGCTGGGGGTACAGGACGGTATCTTTCTTTTACGGGCGGGTGATCTCCTGTGGGGATGTGATGTTGAATCCCTTTTACCCGCCCGAAATCAAGGGGGTGTTTGCTGAATACCCACTCAAACTCATGAACCACCCTGTAGGCCCCCTGTATCTGGTGAGATGGAGTAGCATCAGTGCCCACATGTAATTCTTGGCACCAATCTTTTGATTGCTCTGCAGAGCCGTTGTCCTCTGCCGACTTGGACGGAGCCAAGGGCCCGGGTGCCTGTATCACACTATTATTAACAGTAAACAGCTTGGCAAGTGTGACATGTTTAGTTAGGTGGACTTCCTCCTCCCCGCAGTTAAGAACACGTACCGGCACCCTCCCCTTGCGGACGTCAACCACCCCTCTGGCTGTCAGGAGGGTAGGCCTATTCTCCGAATACACAGGTTCTACCAGGGCCTGATAGTCTTTACCCCCGAGACCTATGGCTGCCCGACACCATATTAACATTTCACTCCTGGGGGGTATTGCAATGGGGTTCGAATCACTCACTGTGACCCGGCCAATTTCACCACCAGTCAGCTCCACTTGCTGTCTCCGCATTAGGGCTCTGATTTCTTTCTGTAAGGCACGTTGTTCACTGTGACCAGCTGTCTCTGCTACTTGCTGCAACAAAACAATAACTTCTGCAAGACAATTTTCTATGACATTAGTACCGATGGCCATCTACGTTCACGCCGGTCAATATCAACAATGACAATTCTACCCGCCCCACCTTAATAGTGACCTCTTTATATCCCACTTGCGGCAGTGGCTGACCATTGCTAGCTATTATGGTGAAATCATCATCAGGGGCACGGGTGATGTCAGTGTCCTCCCAATAACGCCTATAAAGAATGTAGGGCATAGTTGTCACCTGGGAACCGGTGTCCAGCAAAGCGTTCATGGGGATACCGTCGATCACGATGGGGAGAACAGGACGCCCCCCGACGTATTTGGCTCTCCAATTTTGCGGGCCTGGGCGTTCTACTCCTGGGGGTTGGCCCTTGGCCCCAGGGGTTGCTCGTTTAACTGACAGTACCTTGCAAGATGGCCCACCTGATGGCAGCGGCAGCAGATAGGTCGTCCATCCTGATGAAAACGATCGTCGTCTCTGCCTCTGGTCGATGGAACCCTCCTTGGTCGTTGCCAGGGGACATCCTCCGGTCTGGAAGCCAGCTGGATCTTCTCCTTGGGGGCCTCCTGTAGGGACTGGACGGTCCGGGCTAGGGCAGCAACGCTCCTGGTCAGTTCCTGTACCTGGAGGCGCAGTCCTGCAGGGGAGTCGTCGTCCAGGATCTGGGCATCGGCCTCGGTGGAGACAGGTGCGTCCGGCGCCACCTCCTGGTGGTATGTGAGGGCTTGCCGCCTGGGAAGTGTGGCACGGCTGGGCTGCCGCTCCGGTAGTGCCTGGATAGCTTTATCTTTGAATTGCGCGAAAGTCAGATCTGGATTCTGCATGGCTAGGAAGTGTAGCTGGCCCCTCTGGTTACTTCACAGGAGCCCTTCGATGAACGGCTCTTTCAGGAGTTTATCTTCATCTTGCATGCTGTTTTGGTCACTTTGCTTGATGGCCCGCAGCGCCTCCTGCAGATTAAGGGCATAGTCCCTAAGCTATCCTGCGGCTGCTGCTTGCACCCATAGAACGTCAATTTAATTTGAGTAGCGGTGCGGGTGTCAAAGGTGGCTTTACGCTTGGCAAATACTTGTTGCGCAGTTTTCTTGTCTGCAGTGGGCCAGGACTTTACTTCCCTCAATGCCGCCCCAAAGAGATGGCCGATTGTCATATGAACCTTGTGAGGCTCCGTCAAGGGATAAAACTCGAGCAGGCTACAAATCCCTTCTTTAAAGTCAGTTAACGTATGAGCTTCTCCAAAGTATCGTGGGAGCCAGGCGGCCCCTGGTAGGTACGGCATAGAGAAGGGCATTAAGGCTGCTGTAGCGGCAGCACTATCCGGCTGGTTGGTGGGAGCGGTAAGCCCCGCGGCCTCTAGCGGTGATACCGGGTTTGTGGCTGTGCTTACCGCGGAATCCGGAAGTGCTCCTGAGTCTGCAGCTGTGGCCGCCGCCTCCGCTCCTCCGGGATCCGACATGACCGTTCCTCCCCTTGCTAATCTGTCGGGGTAGGGGCTCTCCTCCTGGGGTCGTCGCCTCACCGCGTCTTCCGCTCCGCGCGCTTTTCCAGCCGGCTCCACCCACGAAGCTATGGCTCCTCCCTTCGCGCTCCACGCGGCACGGCAATGGCAGATTTTTTGCGGCAAATAGCGGTACACAGTCTTTGCAATAAGTCACAGTTCAATCACAGTTCCAAGGCACACATGACCTGATTCTTCAGGCTTAAGTACAATCCTGTTCATGACGCCAAGTTGGATCGCCCCCAGACACAGGGCCACAGGTTACTCGGTACCGGTCCTTTCTGTCTCAGTTCTGGGGTTGTCACGGTGGCTGGACCCGGTTGTGACCCTGCTAAGGGGCATCCAATAAAGGGTGATGGTGCGTAGTGCGAGGAATAACGAGGACACAGGGTTCAGTTTCTTTACCTTTTACTGAAGGTTTCAGGATACTCAATCCAGGGCACTGTCAACAGGGCTGTCTGAGACCGGCCGGTCCGAAGGCACATCCAGAGTTCCCTTTGCAGGTGGAAATCAGTGTCTACCCACTAGCGCCTGTGTGTTGTAGTGCTTCCCTGCTGAGCATTCAGGATAGTCCTCACAACTTCTGTTCTCGTTCTTTCTAGATCTTTCTCTTCTCCGTCCCCCAGGTATGTTATGGCTAGGACGCACCTTTATGACAGGTAGGCCTGGAGTTATTCTGGAACCCTAGTGTCGCCCCTCTCCCACGATTGCCTCCTATGTCCTTCTTAGGTGTTGTATGGTAGACAGCCAACCTGTAATTAACTGTCCTGCCACTGTTTGAAGTAGTGCGTGGAGACTGTTACTTCTTCGGTGCTCCGGCCACCGACTATGCGCCTCAGTAAGATGTTGCCGTTCTCGGGGCACGACTCTTACTGGATCTCCTTTGTGCTGATCTCGTTTCTCACTGTTCCACAATATCCTTCGCTTCGTGTCTCTTTCTTAGGATACCGCCGCAAGGTAGTGCAGGCGCGGTTCCGTAACAATCTGTCCTTTCGCTAAGTACCTGTCAAATTTCCCAGTTCTGACAGGTCCTCCCTGGAGCTCTCCCAGGCTTCGTTCTGCCTAACTTCCTGTCCGACCCTAGTTTTACCAATGTGAGAAGTGGCCCAATAAATAAGCCTTTTGCTCCCCCTAGTGGCCGGAGTGTGAAGTGTAATGTGTGCTGGTGATACCTGGTCAGTAGAATCCCTTCAGTGCCATCAGACGTACCATCACTCCCCTTAATGGCAGAGCGATGTTACTGCAATGACCAGATCTCTGGGGCGCTGCACATGGACCAGTAAGCATGGCCAGGGACGTTACGTGTCCATCACGGCACACTGGGTTAATGTGGCCGATGCAGGGTCCACAGGGGACAGCAATATTCGGACAGTTCTGCCTAGCCCACGGTCTAGGAAACAGTTGGCTGTAGGCGTTTGCCCCCCCTCCTCCTCGTCCTCCTGCAGAAGCGAGAGCTCGTCCACAGACCGCAGTCGCACGAGCACTCCATCCGCAGCTGCCACTGTTGCACACGAGGTGTCACATTATGGGACAGCTAGTGGCAAGCGTCAGCAGGCTGTATTGGCAATGAAGTGTTTGGGCGACAACAGACACACCGCGGAAGTTCTGTCCGAGTTCTTGCAGAAAGAAACTCAGTCATGGCTGGGCACTGTACATCTTGAGGCAGGCAAGGTAGTGAGTGATAACGGAAGGAATTTTATGGCTACCATAGCCCTTTCACAACTGAAACACATTCCTTGCCTGGCTCACACCTTAAACCTGGTGGTGCAGTGCTTCCTGAAAAGTTATCTGGGGTTACCCGACCTGCTCCTCCAAGTGCGCAGACTTTGCTCGCATATCCGCCATTCGCCCGTGCACTCCAGCCGTATGCAGAACCATCAGCGGTCTTTGAACCTTCCCCAGCATCGCCTAATCATCGACGTTGCAACAAGGTGGAACTCCACACTGCACATGCTTCAGAGACTGTGCGAACCGAGGCGTGCTGTTATGTATTTGTGGGAGGATACACATATACGGGCAGGCAGTTGGATGGCAGACATGGAGTTGTCAGGTGTGCAGTGGTCGAAGGTACAAGACCTGTGTTAAGTCCTTCAGTGTTTTGAGGAATGCACACGACTGGTTAGTGCAGACAACGTCATAATAAGCATGAGCATCCCCCTAATGCGTCTGCTGATGCAAAGTTTGACGCACATAAAGGAGCAGGCGTCTGCAGCCGAGGAAGAGGAAAGCCTTGATGACAGTCAGCCATTGTCTGGTCAGGGCAGTCTACAGGATGAGGTAGCGGGCGAAGAGGAGGAGGACGAGGAGGATCATGGGGATGAGTATTTTTTGAATGAGGAACCTTCTCCGGGGCCAATAGAAACTGGTGGCATTGCAAGGCCGGGTTCAGGTTTTTTGAGGGAGACAAGTGACGCAGATTTGCCAGAAACTGCCCCTGAACCCAGCACAACCGCAGATTTGACAACTGGAACTTTGGCCCACATGGTGGATTATGCCTTACGTATCCTCAAAAGGGACCCACGCATTATTAAAATGATGACCCATGACGATTACTGGTTGGCCTGCCTCCTTGATCCTCGCTATAAAGGCAAATTGCAAAATATCATGCCACATGAGAACCTCGAACAAATATTAGCAACCAAACAAGCAACTCTGGTAGACCGTTTGATTCAGGCATTCCCAGCACACAGCGCTCGTGATGGTTCTCACACGAACTGCAGGGGGCAACAGGGCAGAGGTGTTAGAGGTGCACAAATCAGAAGTGGCGTTGGACAGAGGGGTTTTCTGACCAGGTTGTGGAGTGATTTCGCAATGACCGCAGACAGGACAGGTACTGCAGCATCAATTCAAAGTGACAGGAGACAACATTTGTCCAGTATGGTTACTATTTTTCATCCCTTATCGATGTTCTCCCTCAACCGTCATTCCCATTTGATTACTGGGCATCCAAATTAGACACCCGGTCAGAATTGGCAGAATATGCATTGCAGGAGCTTGCTTGCCCAGCAGCTAGTGTGCTATCAGAAAGAGTATTCAGTGCTGCTGGTTCAATATTGACCGAAAAAAGGACTCGTCTGGCTACCCAAAATGTTGATGATCTAACCTTCATTAAAATGAACCACTCATGGATTTCGAATTATTTTACCCCACCTTTCCCGGCTGACACCTAGCTTTCCTATAAAAAGGTCTTGCTTGTGGACTGGTCTTACTGACTGTTCCAATCTCTTAATTTGCAGCAGCTGTTTGTCCAGCATACGACATGTTTACACCTCCCTAAATATTACAGGATGATTTATGTAAACTAGAAGCTTGGGCTGATAAATGGCAAATGAGCTTTAATGGGGATAAATGTAAGGTCATGCACTTGGGTAGAAGTAATAAGATGTATAATTATGTGCTTAATTCTAAAACTCTGGGCAAAACCGTCAATGAAAAAGACCTGGGTGTATGGGTGGATGACAAACTTAAATTCAGTGGCCAGTGTCAGGCAGCTGCTACAAAGGCAAATAAAATAATGGGATGCATTAAAAGAGGCATAGATGCTCATGAGGAGAATATAATTTTACCTCTATACAAGTCACTAGTTCGACCACACTTAGAATACTGTGCACAGTTCTGGTCTCCGGTGTATAAGAAAGACATAGCTGAACTGGAGCGGGTGCAGAGAAGAGCGACCAAGGTTATTAGAGGACTGGGGGGTCTGCAATACCAAGATAGGTTATTACACTTGGGGCTATTTAGTTTGGAAAAACGAAGACTAAGGGGTGATCTCATTTTAATGTATAAATATATGAGGGGACAGTACAAAGACCTTTCTGATGATCTTTTTAATCATAGACCTGAAACAGGGACAAGGGGGCATCCTCTGCGGTTGGAGGAAAAAAGGTTTAAGCATAATAACAGACACGGATTCTTTACTGTAAGAGCAGTGAGACTATGGAACTCTCTGCCGTGTGATGTTGTAATGAGTGATTCATTGCTTAAATTTAAGAGGGGACTGGATACCTTTCTGGAAAAGTATGATGTTACAGGGTATATACACTAGATTCCTTGATAGGGCGTTGATCCAGGGAACTAGTCTGATTGCCGTATGTGGAGTCGGGAAGGAATTTTTTTCCCCAATGTGGAGCTTACTCTTTGCACATGGGTTTTTTTTGCCTTCCTCTGGATCAACATGTTAGGGCATGTTAGGTTAGGCTATGGGTTGAACTAGATGGACATATAGTCTTCCTTCAACCTTAATAACTATGTAACTATGTAAATGGGCAAACTCCCCCCACGGGGCCGTGGTCTCGCCACTTGGCGCAAGCACCCGTGAGAGTGCTGTTTGTCTGTAGAGGTGGGTGTGCCCGCTTTTGGTCGCCGGCACTGCCACTGGGTCCCTCATAGTACAATAAAGTGTTTCTGGCGGTGGTGGCGCGCACCCAACGTCAGACACACCGTTGTAACATGAGGAGCCCTGGGCCTGTACCACCGGCCACAAGAGAGTTTTTCCCCCCCCAGCTCAAACAGTGCTCTACCACTTGCAAAATTATCTCTCACAGCGCCACCAATGTTTAGTCTATGCGCTGACATCCTTCAATGCCTGGCACTGACAATACCAATTTGTTGACATGTGTGATGCTAGTTAAAATAGTCAGGGTCAGTGTCCTATATTGACACCAGTAAATGCGCAGCGCCAAATTACTATGTTTGAAACTAAGCAGAGGAGCCCACCCGTGTATCTAAGTATGCCACCCTTTTGTTTTTTGGTTTTGTTGTTTTGCAAGACATTAACATCTATTTATTTTTTGGGAGTACTAACTGTGTCAGACACTCCTTCCAATCGTCCTCCGCTGACCACACCAATGCTGCCTGTGTACCCCTGCAAGATAATTCGAACTGCATTGAGCCTAATTTTTTTATTTTAGGCCTACTAAGTCTGTCTGGGGTCCCTCCTTCAAATTGTCTCCGCTGACCATACCAATGCTGCCTGTGTACCCCTGCAAGATAATTCAAACTGCATTGAGCCAAATTTTTTTTATTTTAGGCCTACTAAGTCTGTCTGCGGTCCCTCTTTCAAATTGTCCTCCGCTGACCACACCAATGCTGCCTGTGTACCCCTGCAAGATAATTCAAACTGCATTGAGCCTAATTATTTTATTTTAGGCCTACTAAGTCTGTCTGCGGTCCCTCCTTCAAATTGTCCTCCGCTGACCACACCAATGCTGCCTGTGTACCCCTGCAAGATAATTCAAACTGCATTGAGCCTAATTTTTTTATTTTAGGCCTACTAAGTCTGTCTGCGGTCCCTCCTTCCATTTGTCCTCCGCTGAGCACACCAATGCCGACCATGTACCCATGTAACTTTCTCAAACTGCAGTGAGCCAACTTTGTGGTGTAAGGCCTACTAGCAGTGTCTGTCTGCGCCACTTAATACAGCTGTCCGCCTCAAAAAAAAAAAAAAAGGTTTTCAGCCTGTCTGAATGATAAAACTGCATTGGGGCCACAAACTGAGTCTTCCGCTCGGTGTTCTCTATGTTGCCTCTCCCTCGCTTCTATCTTGAAGCTCTTGTTAAGTAGTTGTTGAAACAACACTGCATTAGCCCTACAAGTTGGGTCTGGGTTGTAGAGACGGTGTCTGCCGCTCCAAGGTGTTCTCCAGGTTGCCTCTCCCTAGCTTCTATCTTGTAGCTCTTGTTAAATAGTTGTTGAAACAACACTGCATTAGCCCTACAAGTTGGGTCTGGGATGTAGAGACGGTGTCTTCCGCTTCAAGGTGTTCTCCAGGTTGCCTCTCCCTAGCTTCTATCTTGAAGCTCTTGTTAAGTAGTTGTTGAAACAACACTGCATTAGGCCTACAAGTTGGGTATGGGATGTAGAGACGGTGTCTCCCGCTCCAAGGTGTTCTCCAGGTTGCCTCTCCCTAGCTTCTATCTTGAAGCTCTTGTTAAGTAGTTGTTTAAACAACACTGCATTAGCCCTACAAGTTGGGTCTGGGTTGTAGAGACGGTGTCTGCCACTCCAAGGTGTTCTCCAGGTTGCCTCTCCCTAGCTTCTGTCTTGAAGCTCTTGTTAAATAGTTGTTGAAACAACACTGCATTAGGCCTACAAGTTGGGTCTGGGTTCTACAAACGGGGTCTTCCGTTCCAAGGTGTTCTCCAGGTTGCCACATAATCGAAGCTGCATAGAGCCTATTTTGTTATTTTAGGCCTACTAAGTCTGTCTGCGGTCCCTCCTTCCAATAGTCCTCGACTGACCACACCAATGCTGCCTGTGTACCCCTGGAACCTATTTAAAAGTGCATAGAGCCTACTTTTTTTATTTTAGGCCTGCTAAGTGTTTCTGCGGTCCCTCCTTCCAATTGTCCTCCACTGAGCACACCAATGCAGACCGTGTACCCATGTAACCTTTTTCAAACCTGCGTCGAGCCAACTTTGTGGTGTAAGGCCTACTAGCAGTGTCTGGCAGCGCCACTCAATACAGCTGTCCTCTTTAAAAAAATTACCTGCAATTATCAGGTTTTCAGCCTATCGGAATTTTACAACTGCAGTGGGGCTACTAGTTTGGTTGGGGCCTACAAACAGTGTCTGCCGCTCCAAGGTGTTCTCCTGGTTGCCTTTCCTGAGCTTCTATCTTCAGGCTCTTGTTAAATAGTTGTTAAATGGAACAACTGCATTTGGCCTACTAATTGGGTTGGGGACTACTAATGGTGTCTGCCGCTCCTTGCTGTTCTCCTGGTTTCCTGTCCTGAACTTCCATTTTCAGGCTCTCGTTAAGTAGTTGTTAATATTACACTGCATTTGGCCTACTAGTTGGGTTGGGGCCTACTAACGGTGTATGCCGCTCCGTTCTGGTCTCCTGGTTTCCTGTCCTGAACTTCCATTTGCAGGCTCTCGTTAAGTAGTTGTTAATATTACACTGAATTTGGCCTACTAGTGTGGTTGGGGCCTACTAACGGTGTATGCCGCTCCGTGCTGTTCTCCTGGTTTCCTGTCCTGAAATTCCATTTTCAGGCTCTCGTTAAGTAGTTGTTGAAGCAACACTGCATTAGGCCTACAAGTTGGGTCTTGGTTGTAGAGAAGGTGTCTGCCGCTCCAAGGTGTTCTCCAGGTTGCCTCTCCCTAGCTTCTATCTTCAAGCTCTCGTTAAGTAGTTGTTGAAACAACACTGCATTAGGCCTACAAGTTGGGTCTGGGTTGTACAAACGGTGTCTTCCGCTCCAAGTTGTTCTCCAGGTTGCCTTTCCCTAGCTTCTATCTTCAGGCTCTCGCAAAATTGTTTTTAATATAACACTGCATTTGGCCTACTTGTTTTGTTGGCCCTACTAACGGTGTCTGCCGCTCCTTGATGTTCTCCTACACTGAACAAACCAGTGCCGCCTGTTTACTTCTGTTACCAATTTTGAACTGCATTTAGCCTACTTACTGATTTGGGCCTACTCACTGTGTCAGCCTCTCATTACAGTTGTACTCCACTGAACAAAGCAATGCCCCCTGGTTAGTCCTGTTACCAATTTTGAACTGCATTTAGCCCACTTTATTCTTTGGGCCTATATCTGTGTTTCCTCCTCATCCTGCCCATTGCCCAGCCAGTGATAGATGAGCCTGCTGGTACATTGACCCAGAACGCTACATTCTCCGTGCACGCTACACAGCAAGAAGGTGACCCTGCTGAAAGTTAGGTTCCCCTTCCCGCATACCATACCACCTTAAACCGGGACAAAGAGGAAGGTGCAGATGAAAGTGCAGGTTCCTTCATCAGGTGGGGGGGGGGATACTCGTTGGCGATGTCACTGGCACAGGGCCCCTCATAGTACGCAAAAGTGTCGCTGCCGGTGGGAGGCGCCCCCGCCGTGCAAACACACCGCCGTACTTTGAGGGGCCCTGTGCCAGTGCCAATGCCAACGAGTGGGCCCCCTGCTTGCTCAGGATCACAGCACTTGCAAAGTTGAAATACTTACCTCTCCCTGCTCCACTGCCGTGACGTGGTCCAGATTTCCTGGGCCCACTAAACACTTGAACCAGCCCTACCCCCCACAACTTTAGCCAAATGATTGTTAGGACTGGCGGAACGCACCAAGAAAGGTGATATAGATGCGTTCGCAGTCCGGGGTCCACCGTGCAGGTGAAAACCTGCTGCTAGTAAATACAGACTATATGGCGGTACACTAAAGTATATACACGTGGGTTCAACCTCACCCAGCGTGAAGGGAGCAATCCTGTTGCGTCACAGGATCGCGGTACGGCACCTAAAGCGCGAGCGAGTAGTCAGCGTACTTAACCCCAACTGGGATTGAAGTCCGATTAGACCCTCGCTGGCACTACACCACAACTGGGTGTGTAAGGAAACTAAGTATTAATATATAAATGCACAGGAGTGCGAGCAATGCCGCACTGACGGACGCCACCAACCACACTGGCTTGGGTATGGAAAGCGCGAGGCAAGCGCACGGCGCCGTACAGGCGGACACAGCAAGAGGACGCTGTAATGTGTGTATCGTGCAGATGATTAGTCGGGCGCTAGATAGCTACCAACATCCGCGAGCAGACAACAACTCTAGGGAGGGATATTTAGGAGCTTTCATCCATCGACATACATTCATCTACACACACACATATATCATTATGAGACAATACTAGCGCATGGCCGTGCGGTCATGCGCAGTTTATAAAGTTGCAGCACACAGGCATCCACTTTGTCTAAAACCTGCCCTCATAGCTAGATGTTGTTAGGGCTAGCGGAACGCACCGAGTAAATATAGAGGTTTTATTATAATAGATGCGTTCGCAGCCCGGGGTCCACCGTGCAGGAGAACCTGCTGCTAGTAAACGGCGGAACTATATGGCGGTATGGGCTAACTCTGTTACTTCACAGAGTAGCCATGAACCCAAAGCACTGCGCCCTGTTTGACTTTCACAGTGGCACAGGCTAACTACCCAACTGAGAGCACTGTTGTCTTCTTGCTCATCTCTGTTGCGGTAACCCTGTGATAACGTTACTCTGTCTTGCGGGTGCGTTGAGTTTTATGTGCAGATTATCCCCATAGAATTTCATTAACTTCGTAAAATCCGCAGGTAAAGAACGCTTTTGGACTTTTAGTGCATAACAGATGCATGTAATCCGCACATTACTATTTTAATAAAGCTTTGTCAAAACTAAAGACCGAGAAGTATCCAAAGCAATCCACTAAAGTTTTCAAAACCATAAATAGCCAGCTAATCATAAGCATGAAAATACACATTGTATGCCCATGAGCTAATCTCAAACTTTACTTGTCGACATGGTATCAGAGACGTCCGTGCACCAAACACCTCTTGGTGCATGGACGACTCTGATACCATGTCGACAGGTGTACTTTGAGATTACCTCATGGCCATACAATGTGTATTTTCATGCTTATGATTAGCTGGCTATTTATGGTCTTGAAAACTAGCACTATACGGTTGTAGCTATACATTTAGCCCACTATGCCTAATTAACCATTACATTGGTTGATGGAATTTGTATAATTATAAGTTTGAACAACGGGTGGACACTTATTGATATTAGATCTTTATAAATCCATGTCACCCATGTTTTCTTAGGGAGTTACTATGTATTTCTGTCTTTGTCCTAACGTGGTGCCAGTGATGTTTTTAGTGCCACCATTGGTCTATGTACTATGTCCCATATGTAAGTTATCCATATTTTGTATATTTATGTGATATTATGTGCTCCATTGAATAAAATTTGTAGATTGTTTTTTACATATTGGATCAGTGCTCCTTCTTTTCAATTTAGTAGTTTGCCTCATAGCTTTGTCTGCTGCCTCATGTAGCATGGCTATGGCCTGCTGCTTCATAGCTTGGCTTGATGCCACATAGCTTGGCCTGCTGCATCATGTGTCATTGCTATGGCCTGCTGCCTCATGTGTCCCAGCTATGGCCTGCTGCCTCATGTGTCATGTCTATGGCCTGCTGCATCATGGCTTCTCTTCTATCCAATGGTGTGCTAATATCTACTTCCTTTCCACAGAAAGTATTCTTGCCACTGTAGTCTTTCCCAGCTCGTCAGTCTTGAGGTCCTCCACATATCCCAGAATACAATTCAATGGCATAAGGAAAATATTTACAGAATAGACATTATTAATGATGTCTGTTAATCCCATATTAATACTTGAATCGAGGACATAGGGAGTCACTCCTCTGCCCGATATCATAAAGGAATTGAGGCATTCTATACCTGATGAAGTAAGTACAGATGTGACAATCTATGTGCTTTACTCAGTGAAAGGAAGGGAATCCCCTGGACTTATCTCACCATTGTCCCTCTACAATGGACTATCTCCTCTTTTCATTTTCCTTTACTGATTTATCATACTATTCAGGGGACGTCTGCCTTTCACTTCTATCTACTCTGCCTGATGAGCAGGTCACATGAAGTAAGTCTAATTCCTCCTGCAGCTTAGAGAAGGACTTAATTAAGTACGACACCGATCAGGATCAAAGCTCTCGAAGTTGTATAGGTTAGGAAGCCAAGGAGTATCCCAAAGGGAAGTATATCCTATAACCTCTTTTAGCTCCTGAAGTTCCCTCACCTTCTGTTAAACTGGTAAGAGTAAGCGTTCAATATGGTGTTATGTTAAATTTATGGGTCTCCAAATATTCATAGAGACTTGGCATGCTTAGATGTTGCAGCAGAAGATTCCTCTACAGTATAATGGCTCTCACAGTCCCCAAAAATATGATAGACCTCCACAGTCCCACAAAGACACTATGGCCCGCACTAGCCCTCTGTTACAGAACCCCCCAGCACCAAGAATATGTTATGCAGTATATGTATGTATAATAGTTTCCATGTAAAATGCATCAGTCCACAGGCTGCACCCCTGGACAAGATATTCTCTTTCTGACCTCCCCCACCTTTGTAATTCCCACAGTAAATATTGGCAGGCTCCGGCCCCCTGCGGCTATTGTAATGTATGTCTGGCCTGCTGTTTTCCTATTGGCCTGCCCTGTGTATCTGTGTTATATATTCTGTGTGCTGTGAATAAAGGGTGTTCTTTAGACTGGAAATACGTGGAGAAGCAGTCAGCTTTTATATGCTCTCATGTAATCAAGAAATTCCTGCCAGTGTCATTCATTCAGAATCTAGCAAAAGCAGAGTGGACCTCCTGAAACACGGGGGTGCTGAAAGAGGTACTACAGCACAGTAGACCCCGTTACACTGGTGGCAGCAGTGGCATGTGATACCCCTTCTACAGGAGGAAAGGAATGAATGGAAGACAACTACCAGAAGTTAAAGAGGACTACATTAAAAGATCTGGTGAAAGCCCGAGGGTTAATCGCCAGCAACAAAACAAAAGCGGATTTGATAGCAGCCATCATGGAACACGACAGTGCAGCGCCCCCCAATGTGAACGTGGAGGAGATTGAATTCCAGAGGGAGGTAAAGAACAGACTGGCGTTCTATGACCCAAACCCTGCAGTAGAGATCATACGAGAGGTGATGGCTGATGTGCGTACTGATCTGAAGGAAGAGATGGCCGAGCAGACCAGGATAGAGCTAACCAAGATGGAGTTGGCAGAGCGGACCAAAGTGGAGCTGGCCAAGATGGAGATGGCAGAGCAGAGAGAGGAGAGTCAGCGAGCAAGGGGAGCTCTGGCCTCCGCCAAGGTACCTTCAACAGTAAGCCACCAAAAGATCCAGTATAATGCCTTCCGACAGTTGGGGGAGGCAGAGGAAGACATTGATGGCTTTCTGCAGGACTTTGAGCGGCAGTGTGCCCTTCATCAAGTGAAGCCGGAGGAACGGGTTCAGATTCTGGCCAGCAAGCTGACAGGCCGGGCAGCGGACGCCTATCGCACGGTACCTAATGAGGACTGTATGGACTATGAGTGGATCAAAGAAGTGATCGTGGCCCGGTATGCACTCACACCAGAGGCATACCACCGAAAGTTCCACGGACTTATAAAACGAGTAACCGATATCCACGCTGAATGGGCCTGTAATTACAGTGGGTACAAGGGAGCCAAGCAACCACTAAGGAGGACGTCCTCCAGCTCTTCTTGTTAGAATGATTCTTTAATGGACTAAACCCCGAGACACAGGAATGGCTTCGGGACAGGTGGCCAATGACTCTTGAGGAAGCCGCTCGTCTGGCCGATGAACATCATGATGCCAGGAGGACTCAGTTGTCCGGATCAAAGATGGTCACTAGGGGTCCGCCCATGGACCTGGAGGGCCCCAAACCACCGAAGATTGTAGGGGGACCAGCTAGAAACCTGGCCTACCACAGTTCCCCTGGGGCGCGATGCCACACCTGACGTCAGCTGGGCCACCTGCAAAGACAATGTCCCAACCGGACTCAGCATACCCAGTGGCCAAAGGCGAGAACAGCTACATCCCGCCGGGCCGCTGTACACTGCTACCAAGGCGAAGCAGACCTGGCATTGGGGGCTACAACTAACCAAGGGGTGGAAGACAGGGAGGAAGTGCTGCATGAAGTAGACCCCGTGCAGGCAGCCCGGGCAGATAATCGACAACAGCATCGACAGGTTGTGTGGGTTAATGGGAAACGCATGCAGGGACTAAGAGATTCCGGAGCAACTTTGACCCTTGTGAAGCCTCACCTCGTCCGGGACCAAGAGAAGACGGACCGGACAGTGGCAGTCCGTGTAGCAGGGGGAGCCATACATCGACTGCCCACTGCCAGGATTCACCTGAACTGGGGAGTTAGGGATGGCCTTGTTGAGGTCGGCTTGATGGAGGATTTGCCTGCAGACGTTTTGCTGGGAAATGACTTGGGGCCCATGTTGTCTGCCTTCTCGGTTGCCCCTCTGGCTAAGACATATCCTGTGACCACCTGGAGACAAGCTCGAGCTGCGGAGGTGGAATCACACTCAGAGGAGACCCAGGTAAGACATCCCAGCCCTACATGTATTCCCATAGCCAGACACATTTCTTGGGCCACCCCAGATGAATTTTAAGAGGGAGTTACTTGAGGATCCTTCATTGGAGGGATATCGTGGGAAGGCACAGGAGGGGAGAGGGGTACTGGAAGGGGAACAGTTTATATGGAAGCAGGGACTCCTCTACAGGATCACAGAGCAGCACCACACAGGGACAAGCCCCACTATAAAACGACAGCTGGTTGATCCCAAGAAGTATAGGCAGGAGTTACTGCAAATTTCTCATGACATACCCTTGGCCGGGCACTTCGGCGTCAGTCACACCAGGCATCGTCTGACACAAAACTTCTTTTGGCCGGGGGTAACCTATGATGTTCGTCAATACTGCTAGACCTGTGACAGTTGCCAGCGCATTGGCAAGAGGGGAGATCGATGCAAGGCCAAATGACGCCCCCTCCCCATTGTGGAGGAACCATTTAGCCGAGTAGCGGTCGATCTGATAGGGCCGTTAGCCAAACCCAGTCCGTCAGGGAAAAGGTATATATTGACAGTGGTAGATTATGCCACACGGCATCCAGAGGCGGTTGCGTTACCTAACATACTGGCAGAGACGGTGGCGGCTGCCCTGCTCCAGGTTTTCTCACGGGTTG
This sequence comes from Ranitomeya imitator, assembly GCF_032444005.1. Taxonomy (NCBI): domain Eukaryota; kingdom Metazoa; phylum Chordata; class Amphibia; order Anura; family Dendrobatidae; genus Ranitomeya; species Ranitomeya imitator. Next base: position 625,031,335 of record NC_091285.1, read on the forward strand.
GATTTCCCCGGGAGATTATCTCGGACCAGGGTACCCAGTTTACAGCAGAGGTGACCAACCAACTGTGGAAGCTGTGCGGCGTAATGTCCATTAGAAGCGCCCCGTACCACCCGCAAACCAATGGGTTGTGTGAACGCTTTAACGGGACGTTAAAACAACTCATTGGGACTTTTACCAGGACCTACAGGGACTGGGAGAAATTCTTGCCTCACCTCCTGTTTGCCTATCGAGAGGTGCCCCAAGAATCCACGGGGTTCTCTCCATTCGAACTGGTATACGGGAGATGGGTAAGGGGACCCCTAGACTTAGTGCTAGAACACTGGGAAGGGGAGGGCATCATAGAAGGGGTACCTATTGTACCCTATGTGCTGGAATTCCTGGACTGCCTACAGGAGCTGACCCAGGCTGTACCTGGGAACATGCAGGTGGCCCAGCAGCGCCAGCGCGTATGGTACGATCGGAGGGCCAGAGAGCGCACCTTGGAAATAGGGCAGAAGGTCCTGGTGTTAGAGCCCACTAGGCAGAACAAGTTCCAAGCTGCATGGCAGGGGCCCTACCAGGTAGTGGGGAAAATAGCCGACACCAGCTATAATGTCGCCGATTGTGATGACCCCAGGGTTATCCGCATGATCCACGTGAATATGCTGAAGCCCTATCGGGAGCACCCTGAAGAGATAGTGGCCATCTGTGCACCTGAAGCAGAGGATTTAGCCGGACTTCCCTTGCCTGATGTCTTAGGGGAGAGGACTCAGTTTAAATCATGGGACCAGGTACACTGGGGTGAAGACTTAGGTCCCCGGGAGAGACAGCAGGCGGAGGAGTTGTTGAGGCAGCGACAGAGGATGTTTTCGGGGTACACTCACCTGGCACAACACAAGATTGAGACCCAGGATCAGACCCCCCTGCGACAACCCCCCCTTCCGCGTCCCTGAGTCTGTATGAAAAGGGATGCGACAAGAGATACAAGAGATGTTTCGATTAGGGGTCATTGAAGAGTCAGATAGTCCCTGGGCATCCCCCGTAGTGTTAGTGCCCAAGAAGGATGGGACTACACGGTTTTGTGTAAACTATCGTAAGCTCAATGAGAAAACAGTGACGGATGCGTATCCCATGCCGCGTGTGGATGACTTGTTAGACCGGCTGGCAGGGGCAAAGTATTTGACCACCATCAATGTATGCAAAGGCTACTGGCAGATTCCCCTTAGTCCTGATGCTATTCCCAAGTCGGCATTTGTCACCCCGTTTGGCTTATTCCACTTTCGAGTTATGCCATTCGGGATGAAGACTGCCCCGGCGACCTTCCAGAGGCTGGCTGATCTGCTTCTGGATGGTCTCCAGGACTATGCGTGTGCCTACCTGGATGACATCGCCATCTACAGCGCGACATGGGAAGAGCATCTAAATCACCTAGAGACAGTATTAGACAGGATCCACAAGGCCAGAATCACCCTGAACCAAAACAAGTGTCACGTGGGCAAGGCAGAGGTTCAGTATTTGGGGCATTGGGTGGGAAGTGGGAAAAAGAGACCAGAACCAGCCAAGATTGAGGCCATAGCCAAATGGCCCACCCCACGCACTAAAACCCAGGTCATGGCATTTCTAGGGACAGCGGGGTATTACAGGAAATTCGTTCCCAATTACAGCAGCGTAGCCAAGCCCCTCACTGATCTGACCCGTAAGAACCAACCCCGCCAGGTAACCTGGACCCCAGAGTGTGAGGAAGCCTTCCTCCAGCTAAAGGACGCCCTCACCAATACCCCTGTATTGGCCGCAGCCGATCCAACTAAACGTTTCCTGGTTCACACAGACGCTTCTATGTTTGGATTGGGGGCAGTACTAAGCCAAGTCAGGCCGGACGGCCAAGAACACCCGGTAGCTTACCTGAGTCGGAAACTAATGCCCCGTGAAGTGAGCTATGCGGCCATCGAGAAGGAGTGCCTGGGTATGGGCACTCAAAAAGTTACAACCATATTTGTATGGACGACAGTTTTCCCTCCTAACAGACCATAATCCCCTAGTCTGGCTTAATCGGGTCTCCGGAGACAACGCCAGATTACTGCGGTGGAGTTTAGCCCTACAACCTCTGGACTTCACCATCCACTACAGACCCGGCAAACAAAACGGCAACGCCGATGGACTAAGTCGACAAACGGAACTCGTACCAACCCCATAAACTTCGGTCATCCCCAAACCGATCCGTTAAGGATCAGACTGTGTATGCCGATCGCGTCGCTGAAAAGGGGAGCCGTGTTACAGAACCCCCGAGCACCAAGAATATGTTATGCAGTATATGCATGTATAATAGTTTCCATGTGAAATGCATCAGTCCACAGGCTGCGCCCCTGGACAAGATATTCTCTTTCTGACCTCCCCCACCTTTGTGATTCCCACAGTAAATATTGGCAGGCTCCGGCCCCCTGCGGCTATTGTAATGTATGTCTGGCCTACTGTTTTCCTATTGGCCTGCCCTGTGTATCTGTGTTATATATTCTGTGTGCTGTGAATAAAGGGTGTTCTTTAGACTGGAAATACTTGGAGAAGCAGTCAGCTTTTATATGCTCTCATGTAATCAAGAAATTCCTGCCAGCGTCATTCATTCAGAATCTAGCAAAAGCAGAGTGGACCTCCTGAAACACGGGGGGTGCTGAAAGAGGTACTACAGCACAGTAGACCCCGTTACACCCTCCACACAGGTTAATGGCCCAAATGCAGCCTTGCACACAGAGTGGTGCCAGCATTGGGCTACCCTGATTTACAGGCCCCATAGCGGCCATGTGGAATGCTGCTTTTAGAATTACACCACTGTTCGTAACAATAAATTGTGTCTCCTGCAACACGGCCATCATTGTCCTTATTCTTATTTAATGAGCCCTTTGGTGTGGTAAGAACAAAATGTTAAAGTTTTCCTGATGACAAGCGGAAGGGAAACGGGTACAAAATGAAACTCATGAAACAGTTGTAACGTGGCTGAGAGCGGCAGCCATAGGCGAGGTACTCATTACATGAAAATGGGGGTCCTGGCTGGGTGTACATACTGTAGTTTCCTTGGCAATAAACAGCTGCAGAATGTTTGGCGCTGTTGTACTTCTTAGGTCCAGATGTTAAAGAGATGAGTGAGGGAGACCAACGTCCAAAATAAACTTTTCTTTACTGAAAAGCAACTTGATAAGAACTATGTACATCAGATGGCAGGCGCAATACTTTTCTTGCAATATGCAGAAATTGGCACTTCTCAGTTACTTGCGATGATAATTGCTTTTCTCACATTTCACAACAGTCCAGCAAGCCATCATGGAAGGCTCGATCTTCTCCTGTGAGGACTGCACAGGTCGAGGTGTAGTGTTATGGCCCCTCACAGCTACTAAATTCCCAGCTGGCTAATGAAGACCCAGTGGCTGATATGCCTCAGTACGACTCTTTACTAGTATCCTTAAAGTCAGTTCGATCAGGCTCCAGAGGCTCCTTGCTATTCCACTGAATCTTCAGCTCTCCGAAGGAGAACTCGTGTCCCAGTATGGGGACAGTCTAGCTTCTTCACTTATAGACAATCGTTTGCTAAGTTCTGTTTATGCATTTCCTTCCTTTGATTTACCTTCAGTTCTTTCTCTCGCTTCCCCTCAGCAAAGTTCTGTACCATCGAAATGGCCTCCCTGGCCTGCACCTAGTACCTTGTCCTTTCCTTTAGTCTCTGCTATGGCTCCTCCTGCCTGAAAATCCAACTTCTCACTGTTTCTTCACTTTCCATGGAATTTTACTATCTGACATCTCAAGTCTCTCTCTTGGCACACAAACAACCTTTAAAGGCGGGTACAAATAGTTAGACCAGTGGTCCCCAACTCCAGGCCTCGAGGGCCGCCAACAGTGCAGGTTTTCAGGATTTCCTTAGTATTGCACAGGGGTTGGATTCCAACCCCTTTGCAATACTAAGGAAATCCTGAAAACCTGCACTGTTGGCGGCCCTCGAGGCCTGGAGTTGGGGACCACTCAGTTAGACCATAGGTCAGTACTTTTCAGTTCCTAAACCCTTGCTCTCTCTTAACAGGAAATTGGTCTCCTGTTTGTGCCCATATAACTCCTCCCATCTTGGGCTAGTTCCAACTATTAACCCTGTCTGTAATCAACTGGCAATTACAAATACATCAGCATTTCAACACATAGCAATGCAAATTTCCAACTAGACCAAACAGTACATTATATAACCACAGATTCTTCAAGGGGGATGTGACAACATCTCCACTTCCTTACAAGGCAAGACAAAAGGAAGTTGGGAGGAAGAGATAAACCTACCATCTTTTGATAACAAGCCATTAGATGAAAAGTAGGAAGTCAACAGTGAAAATCACTTCCCTACTCTCCACGGCCTATGTAGATAGCATCCTGGATAGGACCTGTGCACAGTATATACCGTATGGGAATAAACATACTAGAATTAGGAGGAAACCAATATGGCTAAATAGAGCTGTAAGGAGCGCAATAAGTGACAAAAAGAAAGCTTTTAGAGAATTAAAGGAAGTAGGTAGTGAGGAGGCATTAAATAAATACAAAAAATTAAATAAATTCTGTAAAAAGCAAATCAAGGCAGCAAAGATTGAGACAGAGAGACTCATTGCCAGAGAGAGTAAAGATAATCCTAAAATATTCTTTAACTACATAAATAGTAAGAAACTAAAAAATGATAGTGTTGGCCCCCTTAAAAATAGTCTGGGTGGAATGGTGGATGAGGGTGAGGAAAAAGCCAATATGCTCAATGACTTTTTTTCATCAGTATTTACACAAGAAAATCCCATGGCAGACAAAATGACTAGTGATAAAAATTCCCAATTAAATGTCACCTGCTTAACCCAGCAGGAAGTGCGGCGGCGTCTAAAAATCACTAAAATTGACAAATCTCTGGGCCCGGATGGGATACACCCTCGAGTACTGCAGGAATTAAGTACAGTCATTGATAGACCATTATTTTTAATCTTTAGAGACTCCATAATAACAGGGTCTGTACCACAGGACTGGCGTATAGCAAATGTGGTGCCAATATTCAAAAAGGGGACAAAAACTGAACTCGGAAATTATCGGCCAGTAAGCTTAACCTCTACTGTGGGTAAAATCCTGGAGGGAATTCTAAGGGATGCTATACTGGAGTATCTGAAGAGGAATAACCTCATGACCCAGTATCAGCACGGGTTTACTAGGGACCGTTCATGTCAGACTAATTTGATCAGTTTCTATGAAGAGGTAAGTTCCGGATTGGACCAAGGGAACCCAGTGGATGTAGTGTATATGGACTTTTCAAAAGCTTTTGATACGGTGCCACACAAAAGGTTGATACATAAAATGAGAATAATGGGGATAGGGAAAAATATGTGTAAGTGGGTTGAGAGCTGGCTCAGGGATAGGAAACAAAGGGTGGTTATTAATGGAGCACACTCGGACTGGGTAGCGGTTAGCAGTGGGGTACCACAGGGGTCAGTATATGAAAAATACCTGGGAGTATGGGTGGATGACAAACACACATTTAGTGGCCAGAGTCAGGCAGCTGCTACAAAGGCAAATAAAATAATGGGATGCATTAAAAGAGGCATAGATGCTCATGAGGAGAACATAATTTTTCCTCTATACAAGTCACTAGTGCGACCACACTTAGAATACTGTGCACAGTTCTGGTCTCCGGTGTATAAGAAAGACATAGCTGAACTGGAGCGGGTGTGCAGCGCCCCAGAGACCTGGTCGTTGCAGTATGGCCCCAAGGCGAGTAGCGGTACGTCCGATGGCACTAAAGAGTTCTCCTGACCAGGTATCACCAGAACAGATTACACTTCACACTCCGGCCACTAGGGGGAGAAAAAGTCTTCATTTATTGGGCCACTCCTCACACTGGTAAAACTAGGGGCTGGGGAGGAAGTTAGTCAGAAGCTGACTGGGTTGGAACCAGGCAACATCCCGTGGCAGGGGGTGTTGCGGGGAGAAGACACAGGGGGGTCCCTGTCAGGCGTGGGAACCTGGCAGGTGCCTAGCGACAGAACAGAACGTAACGGAACCGCGCCTGCACACCTTGCGGCGGTATCCTAAGGAAGAGACAAGAGGGGAAGAATATTGTGGAACAGTGTAAACGAGATTAGCACAAAGGAGAGCCAGTAAGAGTCGTGCCGAGAGAGGAAGGGAACATCTTACTGAGGCGCGTAGTCGGTGGCCGGATCACCGTAGGAGTAACTGACTTCAGGCCTTACTTCAAATTCCGCTGGACAGTTGATTATAGGTTGGCTGTCTACCTTCAACACCTACGAAGACATAGGGGGCAACATTGGGAGAGGGGCGTCTCTAGGGTCCCGGAAGACCTCCAAGCCTTCCCGTCAAACGGGTGGCGTCCTAGCCATAACATATCTGGGGGACGTTAGAAACTAGCAACATCTGGAACCAAAGAACGAGAGAGAGAGAGAGAGCTGTAGAGAACGAACGAAAGAGAACAGCAGTTGTGAGGACTATTCCGGATGCTCAGCAGGGTAGGACTACAACAGACAGGCGCTATTGGTAGGCAACGATTTCCATCTGCGAGGGAAACTCTGGATGTGCCCATCGGACCGGCCGGTCTCTGATAGCCCGGTTGAACGTGCTCTGGACTGAGTGTACTGAAGCCTTCAGTAAAAGGTAAGGAGACTGCAACCCTGTGTCCTCGTTATTGCCTGCACCCCACACCATCTCCATCCACACTACTGGGAAGCCCTGGGGATTTACTTCACCTGTGGGAAGGTATACCATCCGGCTGCTATTCCATCACCCCAGTGGACCCCACAGCAGCGTCGGTCACCCTGACCGAACACCACAGGTGGCGTCACGAACTCCTGACAGACTGTACAAGCACCTTCATTGGACGCCCCTTAGCAGGGTCGCGGACCGGGTCTAGCCACCATGACAGCCTCAGAACCAGACCAGAGAGGCCCGGTACCGAAACGTCGTGGCCCTGTGTCTGGGGGCGCTCCAGGTGCAGAGAAGAGCGACCAAGGTTATTAGAGGACTGGGGGGTTTGCAATACCAAGATAGGTTATTACACTTGGGGCTATTTAGTTTGGAAAAAGGAAGGCTAAGGGGTGATCTTATTTTAATGTATAAATATAGGGGGACAGTACAAAGACCTTTTTGATGATCTTTTTAATCATAGACCTGAGACAGGGACAAGGGGGCATCCTCTACGTCTGGAGGAAAGAAGGTTTAAGCATAATAACAGATGCGGGTTCTTTACTGTAAGAGCAGTGAGACTATGGAACTCTCTGCCGTATGATGTTGTAATGAGTGATTCATTACTTAAATTTAAGAGGGGACAGGATGCCTTTCTTGAAAAGTATAATGTTACAGGGTATATTTATTAGATTCCTTGTTAGGGCGTTGATCCAGGGAACTAGTCTGATTGCCGTATGTGGAGTCAGGAAGGAATTTTTTTCCCCAAAGGGGAGCTTACTATTTGCCACATGGGTTTTTTTTGCCTTCCTCTGGATCAACATGTTAGGGCATGTTAGGTTAGGCTATGGGTTGAACTAGATGGACTTAAGCTGGAGTCACACATAACAATTTAGTTAACGATATCGTTGCAACGTCACGCTTTTGGTGACGTAGCAACGATCCCGCTAACGATCTCGTTATGTGTGACAGCGACCAACGATCAGGCCCCTGCTGTGAGATTGTTGGTCATTGGGGAATGATCAGGACCTTTTTTGGTCGCTGATCACCCGCTGTCATCGCTGGATCGGTGTGTGTGACGCCGATTCAGCGATGTGTTTACTTGTAACCAGGGTAAACATTGGGTTACTAAGTGCAGGGCCGCGCTTAGTAACCCGATATTTACCCTGGTTACCATTGTAAGGCCATGTTCACACTATGCGGTTTTTACTGCGGAACCGCGGCGATTTTGCCGCTGCGGGTCCGCAGCTGTTTTCCATGCAGGGTACAGTACAATGTTACCCTATGGAAAACAGAAACCGCAGTGCACATGATGCGGAAAAACCCGAAAAAAACCGCGCTGAATTGCTGCGGAAAAAAAGAAGGACCATGTCACTTCTTTGTGCAGAATCGCAGCGATTCTGCACCCATAGAAATGCATTGATCCGCTTACTTCCCGCATGGGGCTGTGCACACCATGCGGGAAGTAATGCGGATAATATGCGGGTTATACCCGGGGTGGAGGAGAGGAGACTCTCCTCCAGGCCCCGGGAACCATATTTGTATTAAAAAAAAGAATTAAAATAAAAAATCATGATATACTCACCTCTGAAGTCTCAGCGCTGCACGCGGCCGTCCGGTCTCAGGTTTGCTATGCAACCAGGACCTTCGGTGACGTCGCGGTCACATGACCGTGACGTCACCGAAGGTCCTGGTCTCACAGCATCTTTGGAACCGGACCGCCGCCTGCAGCGCCGAGGAGATCGGGACGTCAGAGGGTGAGTATACCATGATTTTATTATTTTTAACACTACTATTGATGCTGCATATAGCTGCATATGCAGCATCAATAGTAAGGGTAAAATCCCGCAGCGGAACCCGCAGCGGAACCCGCAGGACAAACCGCGATAAATCTGCAGGGATAACCACAGCGGGTTTGCACTGCAGATTTATCAAATCCGCTGCGGGAGAACCCGCAGGATAAAAAGGAATGTGTGAATGTGGTCTAAAAGTAGAAAAAAAAAACACTACATACTCACATTCTGATGTCTGTCACGTCCCCCGTCGTCCACAGGGTTAAAACTGCTTTCGGCAGGAGCACAGCTAATGCACGCGCTGCTGCCGATAGTTTCCCTGCACTGACTGTGTCAGTCCTTTCAGCTTGGCAGCACTTTCTTCTTTTTCACAATGGCTGAAGTCAGAAGGGGAAGGAGGGTGGATCGCCCCCATGTAAGGGCAATGGGGTACTCGGTACCGGGTCCTTCAGTTCCCTCAGCGAGGATGTCACAGTGGCCCGACCTGGACCGTGGCCCTATGAGGGGCGCCCAATAAAAGGCAAAGTTCGTAGATAACGGTAGTGTTCGTGACGCCACCTGTGGTATTTGGTCAGAGTACCTTCGCACAGGTGAAGTATATCCCCAGGGCTTCCCAGAAGTGTAGATGATGATGGTGGATGGTGCAAGGCGCGGTGAATAACGAGGACACTATGGGTGCAGTCTCTTTACCTTTACTGAAGGCTTGAGCATCCACAGTCCAGAGTGCCGGATGACAGGGTAGGCAGGGTCCGGCCGGTCTGATGGCAATTCCAGAGTCCCCTTATCCAGGTGGAAATCAGTAGCCTTCCGCTTGCGCACAGTAACGTAGTAGGTCCCTACTTGCATTAGCTACTATAAGGTCCTCACTGTTGTTACTTCTCTCTCTCTGTCCCCCAGATGGATAGAACAAACCCGTATGACGGTGATGGCCTAAGGCTATTTTATAGGGACCCTAGTGACACCCCTCCTCCGCTATTGCCACCGTGTCTGCTTAGGTGTTTAGGTCGGACAGCCAACTTGGAGCCCTGCCGGTCTCTGAAGTAAAGCGTATAGTCTATTACTCCCTCGGTGTTCCGGCCACCGGATCTGCGCTTCAGATGGAGGCAGCCTGCTTCTAGCTGGTCTCCCACTGATGTTTCACTCCTGTTGCTATGACTTCTGTGCTCACTCACTACAGCACAATTCCTTTTGTGTCCTTTCTTAGGAGGCTGCCGCATGGGTTGCAGGCGCAGCTCCGTGTCCTTCTTTCCTTCCTCCTCAGACTACAGTCTGGATCTGACCAGGGATCACCCCAGCCAGCTCGACCTGGAGACCTTTCCTCGTTGGCCCCCAGCCAGGAGCTCTCCTCTCCTCCAACTCCCCCTGACTCTGCCTAACTTCCTAACCAACCCACCAGTTTTACCCTATGTGAGGAGTGGCCTAGTGAACAGAACCCTTAGCTCCCCCTGGTGGACCGGCGAGTGAAGTGTGTGTGTGGCTATGATACCTGGCAGGGTGAACTCCTTTGGTGCCATCAGACGTAACATCACTCTCCCTGGTGGAAGAGCGACATTACTGCAATGACCAGGACTAGGGCGCTGCAAGGGCATTTTAACAGACTGGATCTAGTGCTTTAAAAAAAAACCTAGATTGTAGCGCTAGTTGCAACCCAGCCTGAGATACCACAGGAGAATCAGGAGGGATCGCTAAATACATGTATGCAGCCCTAATATTAACCCATGATAGTGTAACCATTGCATGAAGGTGGGGGTCCTGGCTGGGTGTGTGGGCCTGTGCTGTGAGGGCCCTAAGCCCCTGCAGGCCACATGTAACCAATGACGCTGGTTTGCCAGACCCAGATGCTAACCAGTTCATGAAAGGAGACCACCAGCTCTGAACAAACAAAGCTTTACTAAACGCTTGGAAACTCCCGTCCGGGACACTCACTTGGTTTCATGTTCTATTCTGTCTTGGCTCTTTAACCTTTAAGAGCTGTAAGCATGGAAGTCTTAAGAGCAGCCAGGGCCCTGGGCAATTTAGAAGGTGTGGGCCCCACCCCCAGGTACAAGATGTATCACTTGACATGTCACATGATCCCCTTTGATAGATCATTTGACAGGTCATGTGAGTAATACACAGGTGCTCCGGGGCACATATGTAGGTGTAAAACGATAGCAATAGCGGCACGAGTGCCACGCAAATTTTTCCCTTATTTACAGTGCTATACATAAAGCACTGAACAAAATAGAGCAGGGTGGGAGATTAATTTTCCCAAGGGGCCACATGAGAGACCGTGACTGTGGTGGAAGACAGACCAATAGACTGAAATTAATTCTGCTCAGTATTAATATTAACATAGTAATTATAATTATTTTTTAGATTAATTGAATCACTTAATATTGAGCAGAAATAAGTATGCTGACAGCCCTCTGCATACAATATGAACCCCAACACAACCCCTATATACAGTATGAGCCCCTACACAAAGTATGAGTGCACACAAAGCCCCTACATACAGTATGAGCCCTCACATAGCCCCCAAAATACAGTATAAACCCCCACATAGCTACCTAGATACAGTATGAGCCACCACATATCCACCTTTATACAGTATGATCCCCACGTAGCTCCCTATAAACAGTGTGAACTCTCACATAGGTTCTATTTACAGTAAAAGCCCGCACATAGCTCCCTAGATACAGTATGAGCCCTCACATAGCTCCCAATATACAATATGAGCCCGCACATATCTCCCTAGACACAGTATGAGCCCGCACATAGCTCCCAATATATAGTATAAGCCCGCACATAACTCCCTAGATACAGTATGAGCCCACACATAGCTCTCAATATATAGTATGAGCCCGAACATAGCTCCCTAGATACAGTATGAGCCCACACATAGTATAGAGTATAATGCTCATTTATAGCGTACGAGCCCTTACATAGGCCCCTATATACAGTATGAACCCCCACATACCTCCCTATATTGAAGATGAGCCTCCACATAGCAACCTACAGTACAGACCAAAGTTTAGACACACCTTCTCATTTAAAGATTATTCTGTATTTTCATGACTATGAAAATTGCACATTCACACTGAAGGCATCAAAACTATGAATTAACACATGTGGAATTATGTACTTAACAAAAAAGTTAAACTTTTGGTTTAATATCCAATGAATTGAAGTGCAAGATATTTAATAATTAAGAAATTAATAATAATTCCTGACTCATACCTCTTATTAAATTGTAGGTCAGGTTTTAGTTGAAAATAATTAATGAGCCTAGAGATATTTTTTCTCCAATTTCTCTAGATATTAAAGATATATATATGTATATATACTAAAAGACGTGAGTGCATGCATTAAGTAGGCACAAGTGGGCAGCACGGTGGCGCAGTGGTTAGCACTGCAGCCTTGCAGCGCTGGGGTCCTGGGTTCTAATCCCACCCAGGACAACATCGGCAAAGTGTTTGTATGTTCTCTCCGTGTTTGCGTGGGTTTCCTCCGGGTACTCCGGTTTCCTCCCACATTTCAAAGACATACTGATATGTCTGTGAGCCCCATCGGGGACAGTGATGATAATGTGTTCAAAAACTGTAAAGCGCTGCGGAATATGTTAGCGCTATATAAAAATAAAGTGGAAGTGGAAAGTGGAAGTGTGGTCTTTATAAATCAGTCACGCTGGTATAGGTATAACCAGCATGCTTAGGTGAATCAGCTGATGCTGGCTGGTAATGCTGCACATTCACACTAGCTACATACATGCGGCCAGTACAGGTGGACGCAAGTCACCGCAGCTCGCAGCTACAATCCAATAGATCGCCGTCCTAGTGATAGCACATGTATGATCACAGGCTCGACACCCTGATCAACACCAACACGTGGGAACATAGTGGGAGACCTTGCATGTACGTGACGCGCCCACAGGGCATACCGGGTCCGGTCGCAAAGAGGGATGTCACGGTGGCTGCGACCTGGTCCGTGGCCCTGGGCATCAATGTTAAAGGGGGTTAAATGTTCAAAGTTTGACGTGACGCCACCAATAGGGGGACCGACGCTGCATTAGAGGGGTCTCCTGGGGGATGTTGCGGCAGCCCAGATGTTACACTTCCCCAGGGGTCCTATGGTGTGTGGCGTAGATGGTAAGACCAGTGAATAAATGGAGGAGACAGGTTGTAAGTCTTTACCTGGTTTACTTGTGGGTGACAGGGCACTGGCAACAGGTGAATTAGAAGTCCGGGTAGTCCAGAGACGAGTGGAATCCTCTTGGCAGGTCAGGTAGGAGCCTTCCACTATTTGCTTACTGTCTCTGAGGTCCCTGCTGTCCTAAGCAAAGTCCTTATTCGTTCTCCTGTCCAGGGACAGATACCTGTATGGCAGGCAGCTTGAGCCATGCCTACTGGGGTCCTTTCACGGTGACTCCAGGCTCCAAGGTGCTGTTGTGCCACAGGTAAATATGGGCAAAGTCCATGTAATTCTCTGCTCTGTGTATTATAGTCCACAAAAGCCTCGGGCTCCCAGTACTTGGCTACTGCGCTCTGACTCCCTGGGGCCTTCCTAGTCCCCTCCTGGAGTCATGTATTTCCACTATGCTCCATCCCTGTCTGTCCTCGCTCACAGACTGTATGTACAGACTGAACTAACTCCGTCTCCAAACCAGGATCTCTATCCAGGGAAGCTGCCCTAAACCAGGGTTTTGAGCTCCCCCTCCTGCCTGGATTTGGAAGGTGTTGTGTGTGTGATAACCTGCCAAAAGGAATCTCACTTGTCTCCAGACATAGCACTACCCTCCCCGAGAGGAAGACAGCGCTACTGTGGTACCCGAACTCCTGGGGTGCCACATACGAGCCAAGGTGACATGCGTCCACCTGTACTGGCCGCATATATGTAGATGCAGAGCGCGGCGTGGCACAGACAGGTGCTTCCCTGTTTTCCATATATTTACGTGAATACTGAGGTGTGCACAGCACAAAACCCTAATAACTAACAGTATATACTGTTCTGTATGACTGCTTCTTCCTGTGCAGGCAGATAAGAAGAGGTGCACTTACATTTGTAGCGCTGCACTTCGTCCCTGCAGCCACCATTCCTCTATCAAATATAAAAGCTTTGCATTGGCCAAAGGTAACAAGGAGGCCTTGGATGTTCAGGGTGTCCATACCGTCACTACAATACAGCAGTCCACACATTACATCCCTGTAAAAAAAAAAAAAAAAAAAAAAGAAATGAATTGCTTTGCACTAGTTTTTTTTACTAAAGTTACTGAGATGTGCGCCTTTTAATACATTTTTTATAATTTTCTCTATTAACCCCTTTACCCCCGCAGGTGTTATACACGTTATTGACTGGGCCAATTTTTACAATTCCAACCACTGTCACTTTATGAGGTAATTACTCTGGAACGCTTCAACGGATCCCTGTGATTCAGATACTGTTTTCTCATGACATATTGTACTTCATGTTAGTGGTAAAATTTCATTGGTATGACTTGCGCTTATTTGTGAAAAAAACGGAAATTTGGCCAAAGAGTAACAGGAGAAATTAGACCAAGAAAGTTGTTGTGCAATTTGTCCTGAGTACGCTGATACCCCATATGTGGGGGTAAACCACTGTTTGGGCGCACGACAGAGAACGGAAGGGAAGCAGCGCTGTTTGACTTTTTCAATGCAGAACTGGCTGGAATTGAGATTGGACACCATGTTGCGTTTGGAGAGCCCCTGATGTGCCTAAACAGTGGAAAATCCCCACAAGTGACACCATTTTGGAAACTAGACCCCGTAAGGAACTTTTCTAGATGTGTAGTGAGCACTTTGAGCCCCCAAGTGCTTCACAGAAGTTTATAACGTGGAGAAGTGAAAATAAAAAATCTTTTATTTTCCTCAAAAATGATTTTTTAGCCCGCAATTTTTTATTTTCACAAGGGTAACAGGAGAAATTGGACCCCAAAAGTTGTTGACCAGTTTGTCTTGAGTACGCTAATACCACATATGTGGGGGAAGGACCACTGTTTGGGCAGACATCAGGGCTCGGAAGGGAAGTAGTGACGTTTTAAAATGCAGAATTTGATGGAATGGTCTGCGGGTGTCATGTTGCATTTGCAGAGCTACTGATGTACCTAAACAATAGAAACCCCCCACAAGTGACCCCATTTTGGAAATTAGACCCCCAAGGAGCTTATCTAGATGTGTGGTGAACACTATGAACTCCCAAGTGCTTCACAAAAGTTTATAACATAGAGCCATGAAAATAAAAAATCAAGTTTTTTTTCACAAAAATTATCTTCTCACCCCCAAATTTTTACTTTCACAAGGGTAACTGGAGAAATTGGACCCCAAAATGTATTGTACAATTTATCCTGAGTACACTGATACCCCATATGTGGGGGGGGACCACTGTTTTGGCGCATGGCAGAGTTCGGAAGGGAAGGAGCGCTGTTTTGGAATGGAGACTTTGATAGAATGGTCTGCGGGGTGTCATGTTGCATTTGCAGAGCCTGTCAGTATCTAGTCCAGGAATCTGTTTCTCTTGCCCTTAGACTTGCCCTTAGTTAACATGGATCTTGATGTTTCACGTCGGCCATCTTGCTTCCTGCCAAAGTTGTATATAAAGCCAGCACCTGCTCTGTTTCATTGCTTGTGTATTATGTTTTGGACCTTGTTCCTCTGCAGTCCCAAGCCTGGACTTACTATCCCTGTTGGTCCTTTCCTAAAGGAAACCTGCACGTCTGGATCCCTGCCTGCTGACCAAGTGATAGCTGGACACCTGACTTCAGAAACCTCTGACTGACCACACCTGCGGTGAAGTAAGAACTCCAGCCAGCTAGTGTGTACCTCTGCTCTGCAAGAGACTGTGTCTTGTGCACTCATTGCTCAGTGACTTTGCATGCTGTGTCGCAGAGTATCAGCTCTGCTATTACTGTTTATCAGATTGACTGAACATTTATCTGGACTTACATGCTATATTGCATTCAGATCACAAATACAATTCTGCTTGTTCAAACCAATGTGTCTGCAGTCTCTTTGACCTAGCCACTGGTGTCCAGTTGTATCCACTAGTATCGTGACAGAACCTCTGATGTGCCTAAACAGTAGAAACCCCCCACAAGTGACCCCATTTTGGAAACTAGACCCCCCCCAAGGAATTTGTCTAGATGTGTGGTGAGCAGTTTGAACGCCCAAGTGTTTCGCAGAAGTTTTGTCACGATTCACACCGTGACCGTCACCCCTACGTCACGGATCTGGGTGACTTTAGGCCAACAGACCGCTATCACATGTGCAGGGGGGCTTATCTTAGTTATCCCTCCACTCCAGAATGTGATGAAAAAACACACACAAGGCTATTGACCTCTTGTTTACAGTAGGGGCTTATTCTAGGTATCCCACTTCTCTTCAATGTACCACGAACTGCAGGGATTTATGTATATCCCGCTTACAGTTCCACTTAAAACTTGCAGCTCTCTGGCGCCCCCTTACTCTCAGGTCAGATTAGGTACTGCACCTCGGGTAATTAGTCCCCAGAAAGGCTGCCTGCTATGTACTGGCTATTGGGCATGCTGCAGCGACACGATAAACTACTCCCACTCAGGCAGGAACAATAATTATCAATGCCGCAGTCGCTACAACGACACCCAAAGGCACTGTACAAATGTATGCTGCCACCAGCTTCGATTAAACTGGTCCGAAGCCAACCCAAAACAGTAGCATAATTCACTTCAGAAGACTTGGGGTACATTTTAGAACAGGAAGAACGAATCTAGTATTAAATATTATACTCCGTCAAAGGTTTCAGGCAGTGTTTATAAACAGTTATATAAAGATGTTATAATATGAGACAATTGAAAATATGTACAAGGTAATTATAAAAATAACAGGGGTTGAATGAGAAATAACACTTACATGTGTTCAGATCATTTGGGGCAACCAGGCTAGTGGAGTTTCCATCTGTCCCAGTGCATTAGGACTGTGGTTAGGAACAGCTGTTCAAGTCAGACTCACATAGGCTCCAGCAGACAGACTAAATGCTGGGGTCTGGCATAACACTTATAGCTCAGCCTGGTGACATCACTAAAAGGAGTTGGTTTACCCAGTCCGTCCTACCTCTTCAGTCTTGCTAGATTTAACACAACTTTGTCTAATGACTGTATCTCCGCTACAGAACACGTCATAGTCATAACAAACCCAGCATTCACCTCGTATTAACATAGGACATATTTGATCTCATTAGAATGCCAATTTGTGATGCATAATTACAGAGAAATCCCTACTTTTTACCTGATGGAGTTAGAAGCTCATGATTAGTGTGACTGACAGAACGGCCGACGAACGTTAACCATGTGTATTTTCCTTTTTCTAGCCTACATCTACCCAATATCTTATCATATTAGAACAAAGGACTTCATGTTTTACAAGAACTTCTAAACCAGTTTCTGCTAGTGCAGTTGGGAGGGGTACGAGTAACTTGGTTCGAGCCTGGAATTTATGGCCAGGGCAATAAAACCCCCTTCTACCATACATTCCGAAGCACACAGAGAAACAAAGAGAGCCAGAGAGAGGAGGGGGGTTTTAGCCCCCAGCATGGGCTGAAGGACAAAACTACAACATCATATTATATTTCATACAATATTGTGATACCTCCCTCTTTTGGTCTGCGCTACGGATGCAGAACCCCTCGTATGCCTCCATGCGCACCTCAGTAAATTCCCCCTGGCGGGACAGTCCATCTGCATTTCCATGCTCCCTGCCCGTTTTGTGTTCAATGTTGAAGTCAAACTGCTGAAGGGCAAGGCTCCAGCGTAGCAACCTGCCATTGGTTCCACACATGGCGTTCAGCCAGCGCAGAGGGTGGTGGTCGCTCACCACAGTGAAGGTGCGACTGTACAAGTAGGGCTGCAAGCGTTGCAGGGCCCAGACTATGGCCAGGCACTCCTTCTTGATGGTGGAGTAGGCCACTTCCCTCGGCAAAAGTTTCCAGCTCTTGGTCCTCCGAGTCAACCTGGCTGCGTACAGCACCGAGGCCAAACTCGCTGGCGTCAGTCTGTACCAAGAACGGTCGACTGATATCGACTGCTTTCAACACAGGGGCGTTGCACAGTGCTGTTTTCAACGCCTGGAAGGCCCCCTCACAGCCGTCGGTCCAGTTGACGATGTGGGGTAGCTTCTTCCTGGTGAGATCCGTCAAGGGTTTTGCCAGGCTACTATAGTGCTGTACGAAGCGCCTAGAGTACCCTGCAGTGCCCAGGAAGGACATCACCTGTTTCTTGGTCCCTGGAGTGGGCCAGTTCACGATCGCGCCCACTTTCTCAGGCTCTGGCTTTAGGGTGCCTCCGCCTACCCGGTGCCCCAGGTAGTGGACCTCCCTCATGCCCATCTGGCACTTTCCCGGCTTGGAAGTCAGTCCTGCTCGGTGAATTCACCTGAGCACCTCCTCGAGATGCTGCAGGTGTTCCTCCCAGGAGGGACTGAAGATGGCAATGTCATCCAAGTACGCCACTGCGTACTTCTCCAGCCCCTGAAGCAGGAGGTTGACCATCCGCTGGAAAGTGGCAGGGGCATTCTTCATGTCGAAGGGCATGACCGTGGACTCATACAGTCCAAAGGGTGTGATAAAGGCGGACTTCTCCTGCGCCTCGGGGCTCAGGGGAATCTGCCAGTATCCTCGACTCAGATCCATTATTGTCAGGTATTTTGCGCCAGCTAACCTCTCAAGCAGCTCCTCGATGCGCGGCATTGGGTGCGCGTCAGAGGCTGTGATGGTGTTGAGCCCACTGTAGTCCACGCAGAACCGGGTGGTCCGGTCCTTCTTTGGCACGAGAACTACAGGTGAGGCCCATGCGCTCTTTGACCGTCGAATCACTCCCAGCTGTAACATCTCATCGATCTCCTGGTGCATAATCTGCTGCACCTGGTCAGAGATTCGATAGGGTGTTCGCCGTAGTGGGGCGTGATTCTCGGGGTCCACCTCGTAGACTGCTAACTCAGTCCTCCCAGGTCGGTTGGAGAGCACGACCCGGAAGGGTTCCAGTGTGGTTTGCAACTGCAACCGCTGGGGTTCAGTTAACGAGGCGCTTACCTCCACGTCCTCAATGGACCCACCGGCCTTGGCTTGGGCCAGCATGTCCAGGAGGGTGTCTTCCTCACCATCTTCGGGTAAGCTGCAGACCGGTAGAACGAAAGGTTCACGTTCATGATGAGCCTTCATCATGTTGACATGAAAGGCCTTTCACCTACCCCGAGCGTGGTCAAGCGTGACCACGTAGGTGACCGGGTTGAGCTGTTGGTGGACGACGTACGGGCCCTCCCAGGCTGCCTGAAGCTTATCCTTTGGTATCGGGATCAGCACCCACACCTTTTGACCCACGTGGTAGGTCCGCTCCCAGGCGTTCTGGTCGTACCAGTGCTTCTGGTCAGCCTGAGCCTGCGTCATGTTGTTATGCACCAACTGCGTCAAGGTCTGCATCTTGTCACGGAAGTGCATGACATAATCCACTATGGACACTTCATAGAAGGTTCGGCTCCTCTTCCCAGGATTCTCTGACCAACCCAAGGGGTCCCCGGACTTGCCTGCCATACAGGAGCTCGAAGGGGGAGAACCCCGTTGAGGCCTGCGGAACCTCTCGGTAAGCGAATAGCAGGTGTGGGAGGTACTGCTCCCAGTCGCGCCCTTGGGTCTCAACCAGCATGCGTAGCATCTGTTTGAGGGTACCATTGAAGCATTCACACAAGCCATTGGTCTGTGGGTGATACGCACTCGATACCAGGTGCTTCACCTGCATTCTCTAACAGAGAGCCTCCATTAGGCGAGACATAAATCGGGTCCCTTGATCAGTAAGCATTTCCCTGGGAAATACTACACGTGAAAAGATGGCCAACAGGGCATCCGCCACCTTATCTGCCCTAGCGTAGTCTACCACAGTAAGGATGTATTGCTTTCCAGAGCTGCTGGAGACGGCCAGCGGGCCCATAATGTCCACCGCGATTCTCTGGAAAGGCTCCTCTATCACTGGTAAAGGGATCAGGGGAGCCTTGAGAGCAGGCCCCACCTTCCCCACTCTTTGACAAGTGATACAGGAGCGGCAGTAGTTTGACACATCTGTCCCCATCTTAGGCCAATAGAAGTGTTGAGACAGCCGGGCCTTAGTTTTGCTGATCCCCAAGTGTCCAGCTAGCGGGATCTCATGGGCAATCCATAACAACTCACCCCGGAATTGCTGCGGGACGACCAGCTGTCTTTCCCTCAACCACTCCTTTTGCGATTTTCCGGGTACTGTCTCCCGGTACAACCTTCCTCATTCCCAGAACTCCCTCTCCTTAGTCACGGAGGTGGTCATCTCGGCGAGTTGTCTCAAACTCTTTAGGCTCGCATCTGTGTGCAGAGCGGCCTGAAACTCCTGGCTAGGGGAAGCCAGAAGCGATGTCAGGGTCCCTTCCCCACGGGAACCCTCTTGGACCTGCTCTGGGTCCACCTCTGGTTCAGTCGCAATGATGACTGAGGAGGGTCCGGAAGGCAGACAATTATCTGCATTCCGGGCACTCTGACTGCGGGTGACAGCAGCTATGTAGGCTGTCTCCCCGGGGATTTATACAGACCCATCAGCCGGCGTTGCTATGGGCTCTACCTCCCCATCCACCCCCAACACTTCAGGGGCAGTGCTACTTATGGGCCAGTTACCTTCCTCGGTGGCACTGGTCAATTGCATGGCATCACCTTCCTCCCGGTTCCCATGCATCTCCCCATTTCCTGTAGCACCGACACTTGCCCCTGTTAGGGGTTCCTCAGCCTTCTAACTCTGCAGAGTGACGTGGCTGGGAACGCCTGTACCTATGGACACATTAACCTTTGCAGAAAAATGGTTATCAGGTTCTGTTGGCACAGGTACAACATTTTCACCACCAATCCTAGGGAAAAAATGGTTATTAGATTCATCATTACAAGATAAAGCATGGTCAGGTAACACATGCGATTTCCCATCATCATCGTCATCGTCATCATTAACGTTACCCTCATTAGTAGATTGGGGAGGGGTGTCAGGGACGTAGTATGCAACCATCCTCCCCAAATCAGTCCCCAACAAAACATCAGTGGGCAAATTATGAGACAGCCCCACTTCCTTCACCCCGCTCCCGGCACCCCAATCAATATTAACCCGGGCCATTGGTGAGGGACAGCTGATGCCCCCAATCCCAGTGACAGTTATTGTTTCCCCCAGAATGATTTCTTCAGGGGCCGCCAGTTCGGGTCGAATGAGGGTTCGTTCAGCCCCCGTGTCCTTGAAGCCTGTAGCAACATGGCCTCCCACCGTGACGTGCTGTACGTTCTCGCACACCCTCCCAACCACACCACCCACCAGAAGAACTGCTGCATTAGGTCCTGGGGCCTTTGCTGGGGGGTTCTTCGGCTTGTCTGGACAGTAGTGACTGATATGACCAGTCCGCTTGCAGTGGAAACACTGGCGAGGTTCAGTGGTAGGTCTGGTGCTGTTGGCCATGGGGACAGGACCTCTGGTGTGTTGGCTGGCAGGGGTACTGGCGTTGGTTGCAGGTTTACCCCCTCTCCAGCTGGTGGTGACTGGCTTCCGCACTTCCAATCTACGGTTGGCCTCATAGGCATCGGCAATTTGCGCTGCTTTCATCACGTCTTTGGGTTCTCTGTCCTTCACGAACTGTCGCACCTCAGCTGGGCAAAGATGTAAGAACTGGTCTTTGATCATCAGGTCTCGCAGCTGTGCAAAGGTGGTCACTGACAGTCCTTGGGTCCACTGGTCAAAGTGGGTCCCCAGTCCATGCACCACATCACTGTAACTGTCGTGTGGGCCACGTTGGAGGTTCCGGAACTTTCTACGGTAAACCTCGGGTGTAAGCTGGTACTTTGTTACCAGGGCCTGCTTGATGGCCTCATAGTCACCATCTTGTTCATGAGGAAGGGCAGCAAACGCCTCCAAAGCTTTGCCTCTCAGCCCTGGGATCAGGTATCGTGCCCATTCATCTGTAGGCAGCTGGTACTGTCTGCAGGCTTTCTCAAAGGCCCGCAGAAAAGTGTCCAAGTCCCCATCCTTTTCCATAACAGGAAAGTGATCGGGCTGGGGTTTCAGTATCTGAGTGCTGCTGGGCTCACAGCTGGACGGGAACAACCCCTGCATTGGCAGTCAAGCTATCTGAAGCTGGTACTCCCGCTCCGCTTGCCGCTCGGCTCTCTCAGCCTCCCGCTCGACTCGCTGGGCCTGGGCCTCTCGCTCGGCTTGGGCCTCCTGCCAGTATTGCTGAATCAGCTGCCGACGTCCCTCATGGTCGTTAGGGGGGAATTCTTTCAAGGCTGCCAGCAGGTGGGGGTCCAATTCGCCCTGGTTGCTAGTCAGGCCCATATTCAATGGTTGGACCTCTGCTGCAGCACCATGTTCGCTTGTGCTGGCTTCTGCGGCCACTGAGCTGAGAGTGGTCTAGAGCAGCTTCCCATTGCACCAGATCTGCGACCAGTTGGGCTTTGTTTTTGCCTGCAAAGTCAATGTGCTGTGACTTGCATAAGGCAATAAGGGTGTCTTTGGTCTGCTGCTCATAAAAGGTTTCTCCCAGCCCAACCATGGTTGCCAAATGAAAGATAGGACAGAAAAACGAAGAGAAAGGGAAGGGATAATTACCAGTACACACAATTGTCTCAGGACTAATAAACACTAAGTTCGTTCTCCAAACTTATTTGCGCAGAGGTCTCGCAAGAACTTTGCAAGTTTTTAGTGAGAGGAATGATTGGTCAAACCAAATCACTAATGCTCTAAGATCTCCCAAAGCCTTGCCACCAATTTGTCACGATTCACACCGTGACCGTCACCCCTACATCACGGATCGGGGTGACTTTAGGCCAACAGACGGCTATCACATGTGCAGGGGGGCTTATCTTAATTATCCCTCCACTCCACAATGTGATGAAAAAACACACACAAGGCTATTGACCTCTTGTTTACAGCAGGGGCTTTTTCTAGGTATCCCACTGCTCTTCAATGTACCACGAACTGCAGGGATTTATGTATATCCCGCTTACAGTTCCAGTTAAAACTTGCAGCTCTCTGGCGCCCCCTTACTCTCAGGTCAGATTAGGTACTGCACCTAGGGTAATTAGTCACCAGAAAGGCTGCCTGCTATGTACGGGCTATTGGACACGCTGCAGCGACGCGATAAACTACTCCCACTCAGGCAGGAACAATAATTATCAACACCGCAGTCACTACAACGACACCCAAAGGCACTGTACAAATGTATGCTGCCACCAGCTTCGATTAAATGGGTCCGAAGCCAACCCAAAACAGTAGCGTAATTCCCTTCAGAAGACTTAGGGTACATTTTAGAACAGTAAGAACGAATCTAGTATTAAATATTATACTCCGTCAAAGGTTTCAGGCAGTGTTTATAAACAGTTATATAAAGATGTTATAATATGAGACAATTGAAAATATGTACAAGGTAATTATAAAAATAACAGGGGTTAAATGAGAAATAACACTTACATGTGTTCAGATCATTTGGGGCAACCAGGCTAGTGGAGTTTCCATCTGTCCCAGTGCATTAGGACTGTGGTTAGGAACAGCTGTTCAAGTCAGACTCACATAGGCTCCAGCAGACAGACTAAATGCTGGGGTCTGGCATAACACTTACAGCTCAGCCTGGTGACATCACTAAAAGGGGTTGGTTTACCCAGTCCGTCCTACCTCTTCAGTCTTACTAGATTTAACACAAGTTTGTCTAATGCCTGCATCTCTGCTACAGAGTACATCATAGTCATAACAAACCCAGCATTCATCTCGTATTAACATTGGCATTCTAATGAGATCAAATATGTCCTATTTGTAACATAGTAACATAGTAACATATTTAGTAAGGCCGAAAAAAGACATTTGTCCATCCAGTTCAGCCTATATTCCATCATAATAAATCCCCAGATCTACGTCCTTCTACAGAACCTAATTGTATGATACAATATTGTTCTGCTCCAGGAAGACATCCAGGCCTCTCTTGAACCCCTCAACTGAGTTCGCCATCACCACCTCCTCAGGCAAGCAATTCCAGATTCTCACTGCCCTAACGGTAAAGAATCCTCTTCTATGTTGGTGGAAAAACCTTCTCTCCTCCAGACGCAAAGAATGCCCCCTTGTGCCCGTCACCTTCCTTGGTATAAACAGATCCTCAGAGAGATATTTGTATTGTCCCCTTATATGCTTATACATGGTTATTAGATCGCCCCTCAGTTGTCTTTTTTCTAGACTAAATAATCCTAATTTCGCTAATCTATCTGGGTATTGTAGTTCTCCCATCCCCTTTATTAATTTTGTTGCTCTCCTTTGTACTCTCTCTAGTTCCATTATATCCTTCCTGAGCACCGGTGCCCAAAACTGGACACAGTACTCCATGTGCGGTCTAACTAGGGATTTGTACAGAGGCAGTATAATGCTCTCATCATGTGTATCCAGACCTCTTTTAATGCACCCCATGATCCTGTTTGCCTTGGCAGCTGCTGCCTGGCACTGGCTGCTCCAGGTAAGTTTATCATTAACTAGGATCCCCAAGTCCTTCTCCCTGTCAGATTTACCCAGTGGTTTCCCATTTAGTGTGTAATGGTGATATTGATTCCTTCTTCCCATGTGTATAATGTGATGCATAATTACAGAGGAATCCCTAATTTTTACCTGATGTAGTTAGAAGCTCATGTTTAGTGTGACTGACAGAACGGCCGACGAACGTTAACCATGTGTATTTTCCTTTTTCTAGCCTACATCGTTGGCCCAATATCTTATCATATTAGAACAAAGGACTTCATGTTTTACAAGAACTTCTAAACCACTTTCTGCTAGTGCAGTTGGGAGGGGTACGAGTAACTTGGTTCGAGTCTGGAATTTATGGACAGGGCAATAAAAACCCCTTCTACCATACATTCCGAAACACACAGAGAAACAAAGAGAGCCAGAGAGAGAAGGGGGGTTTTAGCCCCCAGCATGGGCTTAAGGACAAAGCTACAACATCATATTATATTTCATACAATATTGTGGCAAGTTTATAATGCAGAGCCGTGAAAATAAAAAATCATTTTTTCCACAAAAATTATTTTTTAGCCCGCAATTTTTTATTTTCACAAGGGTAACAGGAGAAATTGGATCCCAAAGGTTGTTGTCCAATTTGTACGGCGTACGCTAATACCCCATATGTGGGGGTAAACCACTGTTTGGGTGCATGACAGAGCTCGGAAGGCAAGGAGCAACGTTTGACTTTTTCAAAGCACAATTAACTGGAATTGACATGGGACGCCATGTCGCGTTTGGAGAGCCCCTGATGTGCCTAAACAGTGGAAACTCCTTCAATTCTAACTCCAACCCTAACCCCAACACACCCCTAACCCTAATCCCAACCCTAACCAGAATCCTAATCACAACCCTTACCCCAACACACCCCTAACCCTAATCCCAACCCTAACCAGAATCCTAATTACAACCCTAACCCCAACACATCCCTAACCCTAATTCCAACCCTAACCATAACCTTAATCACAACCCTAACCCCAACACATCCCTAATTCCAACCCTAACCATAACCCTAATCAAAACCTTAACCCCAACACACCCCTAACCCTAATCCCAACCCTAACCATAACCCTAACCACAAACCCAACCCTAATCCCAATACACCCCTAATCATAATCCCAACCCTAACCATAACCCTAATCCCAAACCTAACCCTAATCACAAACCTAACCCTAGTCCCAACCCTAATCCAAATCCTAACCTCAACCCTAACCCTAATCCCAACCCTAACCCTAATCCAAACCCTAATCCCAACTCTAACCCTAACTTTAGCTCCAACCCTAACTTTAGCCCCAACCCTAACCCTAAAGTTAGCCCCAACACTAACCCTAACCCTAACTTTAGCCCCAACCTTGACCTTAACCCTAGCCCCAACCTTAACTTTAGCCCCAACCCTAACTCTAACTTTAGCCCAACTCACTTTAGCCCAACTGTAACCCTAATTGAAAAATGGAAATAAATACATTTTCTTTATTTTATTATTTTTTCTGAACTAAGGGGGTGATAAAGGGGGGGCTTATTTACTATTTTTTTTTTATTTTGATCACTGTAATAGGGTCTGTCACGGCGGCCAAAATGAACCAATAGGAAAATCTTCCTCTTGTTGCCGGGTGCCAGCAGGCAGATCTCGGCAGGCGCACTGCGCATGCGCCCGCTATTTTCTTACCGGAAGAAGACGCCGGCAGCCGTAGGGGGAAGTAGGAGGACACAGGGACACCGGGAGACACTGGTAAGTATTTGGGGGGGGGGGAGGGTCAGGGACCCTATTTCTCTGTCCTCTGATGTGCGATCACATCAGAGGAGAGAGAAATTAAATGGCACATCAGACTTTATTTTTGCAGCCGCTGTTACATGGTTAGTAACGGCGATCGCAAAACAGTGGTCGCCCAAATCATGTTCTTTGGGGTTTTGGCTACCCCCGGCAGCCGAGAGCCAGAGATCTGCCTGTGCTGTACGCCATATCTCGGCGGGTGCACTGCGCATCCGCCCGCCATTTTCTAACCGGAACAAGATGCCAGCGGCCGTGGGGAGAAGCAGGAGGATCCAGGGACACCAGGAGACACTGGTAAGTAGGGTTGAGCGAAACGGATCGTTCATTTTCAAAAGTCGCCGACTTTTGGCATAGTCGGATTTCATGAAACCCGACCCGATCCCTGTGTGGGGTCGGCCATGCGGTACGCGATTTTCGCGCCAAAGTCGCGTTTCAATGATGCGAAAAGTACCATTTCTCAGCCAATGAAGGTGGACGCAGAGTGTGGGCAGCGTGATGACATAGGTCCTGGTCCCCACCATCTTAGAGAAGGGCATTGCAGTGATTGGCTTGCTGTCTGCGGCGTCACAGGGGCTATAAAGGGTCGTTCCTGCCGACCGCCATGTTACTGCTGCTGATCTGAGCATAGGGAGAGGTTGCTGCCGCTTCGTCAGAAGCAGGGATTGCGTTAGGCAGGGTCCATTAACCCCCAAACCGCTTGTGCTGTAGCGATTTCCACTGTCCAACACCACCTTTTGTTTGCAGGGACAGTGGAAGCTACATTTTTTTTCCTCAGCGCTGTAGCTCATTGGGCTGCTCTAGAAGGCTCCCTGATAGCTGCATTGCTGTGTGTACGCCGCTGTGCAAACCAACTGCTTTTTTCAAAGCACAAATCCTGTTGTTACTTCCTTTCTGCACAGCTATCTTGTTTGTTTGTCCACACTTTTGATTTAATTTGTGCAGCAGTCCACTCCTTGTTATTGCTGCCTGCCATACCTTGCTGAGATTACTGCAGGGAGATAGTAATTGTAGGACAGTCCCTGTGTTTGATTTTTTTTTTTTTAATTCTCCCTGAAAATAAAATAAATAGTGGGAGATTAATCTTGGCATTTGTGCTTGAGTGCCAGTCATGT
Source organism: Ranitomeya imitator (assembly GCF_032444005.1). Taxonomy (NCBI): domain Eukaryota; kingdom Metazoa; phylum Chordata; class Amphibia; order Anura; family Dendrobatidae; genus Ranitomeya; species Ranitomeya imitator. The sequence goes on from NC_091285.1 coordinate 625,058,218, forward strand.
GTGCCATCTCTCTCCAATTGTGGGGCACAGAAAGCCTAGTGTGTAATACTGGCCCTGATTTCTTGGCAATTCTCCCTAACAAAGAAAAGTAGTGGGAGATTAAGATTGGCATTTCTGCTAGAGTGCCAGTCCTGTGTGTGCCATCTCTCTCCAATTTTGGGGCACAGAAAGCCTAGTGTGTAATACTGGCCCTGATTTCTTGGCAATTCTCCCTAACAAAGAAAAGTAGTGGGAGATTAAGATTGGCATTTCTGCTAGAGTGCCAGTCCTGTGTGTGCCATCTCTCTCCAATTTTGGTGCACAGAAAGCCTAGTGTGTAATACTGGCCCTGATTTCTTGGCAATTCTCCCTAACAAAAAAAAAGTGGGAGATTAAGATTGGCATTTGTGCTTGAGTGACAGTCCTGCGTGTGTGGCATCTCTCTCAAATTGTGGGCCACAGAAAGCCTAGTGTCTGCAATACTGTTTTTTTTGGTTTTTAATTCTTCCTTTAAAAAAAAATGGGAGATTAATATTGGCATTTGTGCTTGAGTGCCAGTCGTGTGTGCCATCTCTCTCAAATTGTTGGCCACAGAAAGCCTAGTGTCTGTTTTTTTTTTTTTTGGTTTTTAAATTCTCCCTGAAAAAAAAATAAATAGTGGGAGATTAATATTGGCATTTGTGCTTGAGTGCCAGTCGTGTGTGCCATCTCTCTCAAATTGTGGGCCACAGAAAGCCTAGTGTCTGTTTTTTTTGTTTTTTGTTTTTTAAATTCTCCCTGAAAAAAAAAAATAGTGGGAGATTAATATTGGCATTTGTGCTTCAGTGCCAGTCCTGCGTATGTGGCATCTGTCTCATTTTGTGCCACAGAAAACCAAGTGTGTAACATTGTGCCTGATTTTCCTTGCAGTCTCACCCACCTATAAAGGGATATCTAAATCCTACAGAAGTTTGAGTTCACCTTGTAAGTTGTTTTACAGTAACAAATACCGTTACTTTGGTTACGTTTTTAAAACAATGAAGAAATCTCGTGGAAGAGGTCGTGGCTGTGGGCGTTCATTGCCAGCTGGTAATGATGGTAGTGGTGGTGGAGCATCAGGTGGTCGTGGGAAAAACAATATAGCACCTAAGTCTCGAGCTGTGGAGCCAGGTTCTTCGTCTGGCTACACAAGGCCTCGAACGCTCCCTTTTCTGGGAGTAGGAAAACTGCTTTTAAAGCCGGAGCAGCAAGAGCAAGTTTTGGCTTTCCTTGCTGACTCAGCCTCTAGCTCTTTTGCCTCCTCTTCTGAAACTGGTAAATGTAAAAGCAGCGCGTCGTTAGTGGATGTTCACGCTCAGGGACAAGTCGCTCCATTGTCCTGTTCAGCAAAAACAACAACAGAGAAGGATGCCTCAGGCGACACAACGGGTTACTCCATGGAGCTCTTTACACATACCGTTCCTGGGTTAGAAAGTGAAACAGTTAACTGGCCATGTCCATTACAAGTTGAATCGGACATGGAGTGCACAGATGCACAGCCACAGCCAGATTACTATGCTGTTCCTTTGACTCAGACCACCACATTGCCCTTGCAGTGTACTGATCCAGAATCAGACCCTGATGAGACTATGGTGCCCCGTCACGAACGCTATACCACCGGCTTACACGGTAACACAGACGAAGTTGCACATGAGATAGAAGAGGAGGTCATAGAAGACCCAGTTGTTGACCCCGATTGGCAGCCATTGGGGGAGCAGGGTGCAGGCGGCAGTAGTTCTGAAGCGGAGGAGGAGGGGCCACAGCAGGCATCAACATCGCAACAGGTTCCATCTGCCGGACCCGTATCTGGCCCAAAGCCAAAACCAGTTGGAGGACAGCATGGCCATCCGGTTAAAGAAGCTCAGTCTGCAATGCCTGAAAAGGTATCCGATGCTAGGAAGAGTGCAGTCTGGCATTTTTTTAAACAACATCCAATTGATCAGCGCAAAGTCATCTGTCAAAAATGTTCAACTACCTTAAGCAGAGCTCAGAATCTGAAAAGTCTAAATACAAGTTGCATGCATAGACATTTAACCACCATGCATTTGCAAGCCTGGACTAACTACCAAACGACCCTTAAGGTTGTAGCACCCTCGGCCAATGAAGCTAGTCAGCAACGCTACATCTCTTCCGTCACTGTAAGGCCACCATTTTCCGCACCACCTGCAGTATCTGTGCAGGTTTCGTTGCCAGGCCAAAGCAGTCAGGGTCAGGGAATCACCAGTTTCGTAGTAGGAAACACTGCATCTAGGGCACCGGCAAGAATACCGTCTCCAACCGTCTCTCAGTCTGCCATGTCCACCGGCACCCCCGCTAGTTCCACGATCTCCAGCTCTCCAGTCCAGCTCACCCTACATGAGACTCTCATTAGAAAAAGGAAGTACTCATCCTCGCATCCGCGTACACAGGGTTTTAACGCCCACATAGCTAGACTAATCTCGTTAGAGATGATGCCCTACCGGTTAGTTGAAAGCGACGCTTTCAAAGCCCTGATGGACTACGCTGAACCACGCTACGAGCTACCCAGTCGACACTTCTTTTCGAGAAAAGCCATCTCAGCCCTCCACCAGCATGTTAAAGAGCGCATCGTCCATGCATTCAGGCAATCTGTGAGTACAAAGGTGCACCTGACAACAGATGCATGGACCAGTAGGCATGGCCAGGGACGTTACATGTCCATCACGGCACACTGGGTGAATGTGGTGGATGCAGGGTCCACAGGGGACAGCAATATTGGGACAGTTCTGCCATATACCACGGTCTAGGAAACAGTTGGCTGTAGCCGTTCGCCCCCCCTCCTCCTCCTCCTCGTCCTACTGCAGAAGCGAGAGCTCGTCCACAGACCGCAGTGGCACAACCACTCCATCCGCAGCTGCCACTGTTGCACACCAGGTGTCCCATTATGGGGCAGCTACTGGCAAGCGTCAGCAGGCTGTATTGGCTATGAAGTGTTTGGGCGACAACAGACACACCGCGGAAGTTCTGTCCGAGTTCTTGCAGAAAGAAACGCAGTCGTGGCTGGGCACTAGATCTTGAGGCAGGCAACGTAGTGAGTGATAACGGAAGGAATTTCATGGCTGCCATCGCCCTTTCCCAACTGAAACACATTCCTTGCCTGGCTCACACCTTAAACATGGTGGTGCTGTGCTTCCTGAAAAGTTATCCGGGGTTATCCGACCTGCTCCTCAAAGTGCGCGGACTTTGCTCGCATATCCGCCGTTCGCCCGTACACTCCAGCCATATGCAGACCTATCAGCGGTCTTTGAACCTTCCCCAGCATCGCCTGATCATCGATGTTGCAACAAGGTGGAACTCAACACTGCACATGCTTCAGAGACTGTGCGAACAGAGGCGGGCTGTTATGTACTTGTGGGAGGATACACATACATGGGCAGGCAGTAGGATAGCAGACATGGAGTTGTCAGGTGTGCAGAGGTCGAAGGTACAAGACGTGTCAAGTCCTTCAGTGTTTTGAGGAATGCACACGGCTGGTAAGTGCAGACAACGCCATAATAAGCATGAGCATCCCCCTAATGCGTCTGCTGATGCAAAGTTTGATGCACATAAAGGAGCAGGCATCTGCAGCAGAGGAAGAGGAAAGCCTTGATGACAGTCAGCCATTGTCTGGTCAGGGCAGTGTACAGGACGAGGTAGCGGGCGAACAGGAGGAGGAGGATGAGGAGGATGATGGGGATGAGTATTTTTTTAATGAGGAAGCTTCTCCGGAGCCACTGGAAATTGGTGGCGTGGCAAGGCCGGATTCTGGTTTTTTGAGGGACACAAGTGACGTAGATTTGCCGGAAACTGCCCCTCAACCCAGCACAACCGCAGATTTGACAACTGGAACTTTGGCCCACATGGCGGATTATGCCTTACGTATCCTCTAAAGGGACACACGCATTACTAAAATGATGACCGATGACGATTACTGGTTGGCCTGCCTCCTTGATCCAAATTGCAAAATATTATGCCACATGAAAACTTGGAACAAATATTAGCAACCAAACAATCAACTCTTGTTGACCGTTTGATTCAGGCATTCCCAGCACACAGCGCCTGTGATCGTTCTCACACGAGATGCAGGGGGCAGCAGACCAGAGGTGTTAGAGGTGCACAAATCAGAAGTGGAGTTGGACAGAGGGGTTTTCTGACCAGGTTGTGGAGTGATTTTGCTATGACCGCAGACAGGACAGGTACTGCAGCATCAATTCAAAGTGACAGAAGACATTTGTCCAGTATGGTTACTAACTATTTTTCATCCCTTATCGATGTTCTCCCTCAACCGTCATTCCCATTTGATTACTGGGCATCCAAATTAGACACCCGGTCAGAATTGGCAGAATATGCATTGCAGGAGCTTGCTTGCCCAGCAGCTAGTGTGCTATCAGAAAGAGTATTGAGTGCTGCTGGTTCAATATTAACAGAAAAAAGGACTCGTCTGGCTACCCAAAATGTTGATGATCTAACCTTCATTAAAATGAACCACTACTGGATTTCGAATTATTTTGCCCCACCTTTCCTTTCCCGGCTGACACCTAGCTTTCCAATGAAAAGGTCTTGCTTGTGGACTGCTCTGACTGAGTTTTCCAATCTCGTAATTTGCAGCAGCTGTTTGTCCAGCATACGACATGTTTACACCTCCCTAAATGGCCAAACTCCCCCCACGGGGCTGTGGTCTCGCCACTTGGCGCAAGCACCCGTGAGAGTGCCGTTTGTCTGAAGAGGTGAGTGTGCACGCTTTTGGTCGACGGCACTGCCACTGGGTCCCTCATAGTACAATAAAGTGTCTCTGGCGGTGGTGGCGCGCAACCAACATCAGACACACCGTTGTAACATGAGGGGCCCTGGGCCTGTACCGCCGGCCACAAGACAGTTCCCCCCCCCAGCTCAAACAGTGCTCTACGATTTGCAAAATTATCTCTCACAGCTCCCCAAATGTTTAGTCTATGCGCTGACATCCTTCAATGCCTGGCACTGACAATACCAATGTGTTGACATGTATGATGCTACTTAAAATAGTCTGGGGCAGTGTCCTATATTTACACCAGTAAATACTTTGCGCCAAATTACTAGGTCAGAAACACAGCAGAGGAGCCCACCCCTGTACCTAAGTATGCCACCCTTTTGTTTTTTGGTTTTGTTGTATTGCGAGACCTTAACATCTATTTATTTTTTGGGAGTACTAACTGTCAGACACTCCTTACAATCGGCCTCCGCTGACAACACCAATGCTGCCTGTGTACCCCTGCAAGATAATTCCAAGTGCATAGAGCCTACTTTTGTTATGTTAGGCCTACTAAGCCTGTCTGCGTTCCGTCCTTCCAATAGTCCTCCACTGACCACACCACTGCTGCCCGTGTACCCCTGGAACCTATTTTAAAGTGCCTACAGCCAACGTTTGTTATGTTAGGCCTACTAAGCCTGTCTGCGGTCCATCCTTCCAATAGTCCTCCACTGACCACACCACTATTGCCCGTGTACCCCTGGAAGCTATTTTAAAGTGCCTACAGCCTACTTTTGTTATGTTAGGCCTACTAAGCCTGTCTGCGGTCCCTCCTTCCAATAGTCCTCCACTGACCAGACCAATGCTGCCCGTGTACCCCTGGAACCTATTTTAAAGTGCCTACAGCCTGCTTTTGTTATGTTAGGCCTACTAAGCCTGTCTGCGGTCCATCCTTCCAATAGTCCTCCACTGACCACACCACTGTTGCCGGTGTACCCCTGGAAGCTATTTTAAAGTGCCTACAGCCTACTTTTGTTATGTTAGGCCTACTAAGCCTGTCTGCGGTCCCTCCTTCCAATAGTCCTCCACTGACCAGACCAATGCTGCCCGTGTACCCCTGGAACCTATTTTAAAGTGCCTACAGCCTGCTTTTGTTATGTTAGGCCCACTAAGCCTGTCTGCGGTCCCTCCTTCCAATAGTCCTCCACTGACCACACCACTGCAGCCCGTGTACCCCTGGAAGCTATTTTAAAGTGCCTACAGCCTACTTTTGTTATGTTAGGCCTACTAAGCCTGTCTGCGGTCCCTCCTTCCAATAGTCCTCCACTGACCAGACCAATGCTGTCCGTGTACCCCTGGAACCTATTTTAAATTGCATAGAGCATCCTTTTTTTAATTGTAGGCGTACTAAGTCTGTCTGCGGTCCATAATTGAAATTGTCCTCCACTGACCAGAGCAATGCTGCCTGTGTACCCCTGTAACCTTTTTTAAACTGCATTGAGCCAAATTTTTTGTTTAAGGCCTACTACCTGTGTCTGTCTGCGCCACTCAATACAGCTGTCCTCCTCTGAAAAAAGCTGAGTGTCAATAGTCTGGTTTTCAGCCTATAGGAATTTGAAAACTGCATTGGGGCTACTACTTCGGTAGGGCCTACTAACGGTGTCTGCCGCTCCAAGGTGTTCTCCAGGTTGCCTCTCCATAGCTTCGATCTTCTAGCTTTCATTCAGTAGTTGTTGAAACAACACTGCATTAGGCCTACAAGTTGGGTCTGGGTTGTAGAGACGGTGTCTTCCGCTCCAAGGTGTTCTCCAGGTTGCCTCTCCATAGCTTCGATCTTCTAGCTCTCGTTCAGTAGTTGTTGAAACAACACTGCATTAGGCCTACAAGTTGGGTCTGGGTTGTAGAGACGGTGTCTGCCGCTCCAAGGTGTTCTCCAGGTTGCCTCTCCATAGCTTCAATCTTCTAGCTCTCGTTCAGTTGTTGTTTAAACAACACTGCATTAGGCCTACAAGTTGGGTCTGGGTTGTAGAGACGGTGTCTGCGGCTCCAAGGTGTTCTCCAGGTTGCCTCTCCATAGCTTCGATCTTCTAGCTCTCGTTCAGTAGTTGTTGAAACAACACTGCATTAGGCCTACAAGTTGGGTCTGGGTTGTAGAGACGGTGTCTGCCGCTCCAAGGTGTTCTTCAGGTTGCCTCTCCATAGCTTCGATCTTCTAGCTCTCGTTCAGTAGTTGTTGAAACAACACTGCATTAGGCCTACAAGTTGGGTCTGGGTGGTAGAGACGGTGTCTGCCGCTCCAAGGTGTTCTCCAGGTTGCCTCTCCATAGCTTCGATCTTCTAGCTCTCGTTAAGTAGTTGTTGAAACAACACTGCATTAGGCCTACAAGTTGGGTCTGGGTTGTAGACGGTGTCTTCCGCTCCAAGGTGTTCTCCAGGTTGCCTTTCCTGAGCTTCTATCTTCAGGCTCTTGTTAAATAGTTGTTAAATGGAACAACTGCATTTGGCCCACTAGTTGGTTTGGGGCCTACTAACAGTGTCTGCCGCTCCTTGCTGTTCTCCTGGTTTCCTGTCCTGAAATTCCATTTTCAGGCTCTCGTTAAGTAGTTGTTAATGTTAGACTGCATTTGGCCTACTAGTTGGGTGGGGGCCTACTATCGGTGTCTGCCGCTCCTTGCTGTTCTCCTCCACTGAACAAGGCTGTGCCGCCTGTTTACTACTGTTGCCAATTTTGAACTGCATTTAGACTACTTACTGATTTGGGCCTACTCTCTGTGTCAGCCTCTCATTACAGTTGTCCTCCACTGCAATGCCCCCTGGTTAGTCCTGTTACCAATTTTGAACTGCATTTAGCCCACTTTATTCTTTGGGCCTATATCTGTGTTTCCTCCTCATCCTGCCCATTGCCCAGCCAGTGATAGATGAGTCTGCTGGTACATTGACCCATAACGCAACATTCCCCGTGCACGCTACACAGCAAGATTGTGACCCTGCTGAAAGTCAGGTTCCTCTTCCCGCATACCATACCACCTTACACGGGGACAAAGAGGAAGGTGCAGATGAAAGTGCAGGTTCCTTCATCAGGTGGGGGGAGGAATACTCGTTGGCGACGTCACTGGCACAGGGCCCCTCATAGTACGCAAAAGTGTCGCTGCCGGTGGGAGGCGCCCCCGCAGTGCAAGCACGCCGCGCAAGCACGCCGCCGTACTTTGAGGGGCCCTGTGCCAGTGCCAATGTCAACGAGTGGGCCCCCCCTGCTTGCTCAGGGTCACAGCACTTGCAAAGTTGAAATACTTACCTCTCCCTGCTCCACTGCCGTAACGTGGTCCAGATTTCCTGGCCCACTAAATACTTGAACCAGCCCTACCCCCCACAACTTTAGCCAAATGAGCCCCAATTTCCAATGCCTTACTATTATTATAAGGTAAGTTAAGATTGACAAGCTTCAGTAACAAGAATGGATGTTTTTGCCATTAAAATGGCCACTGTACATGTTTTCCTGGCCTCCACTCACTGCCGACTATGCTCCCCCATTGACTTGCATTGGGTTTCGTATTTTGGTCGATCCCCGACTTTTCACGATAATCGGCCGATTCCACTCGACTCGACTGTTGAGATAGTCGGGTTTCGCGAAACCCGACTCGACCCTAAAAAACTAAAAGTCGCTCAACTCTACTGGTAAGTATCGGAGGGCGATCAGCGACCCTATTTCTCTGTCCTCTGATGTGCGATCATGTCGGAGGACAGAGAAATTACCGTATATACTTGAGTATAAGCCGACCCCCCCCAATTTTGGCACAAAAAACTGGGAAAACTTCATGACTCGAGTATAAGCCTAGGGTGGAAAACGCAGCAGCTACCGGTAAATTTTAAAAATAAAAATAGATACCAATAAAAGTAAAATTAATTGAGATATCAGTAGGTTAAGTGTTTTTGAATATCCATATTGAACCAGGAGCCCCATATAATGCTCCACACAGTTAATGATGGGCCCCATAAGATGCTCCATACAGTTCATGATGAGCCCCATAAGATGCTCCATATTAAAATATGCCCCATATAATGCTGCACCAAGGTTAATAATAGCTCCATAAGATGCTCCATAGACACATTTGCCCCATACAGTACTGCATAAAGGTTAATAAGGGCCCCATAAGATGCTCCATAGAGACATTTGCCCAATATAATGCTGCACAAACGTTGATTATCGCCCAATAAGATGCTCCATAGAGATATTTGCCCCATATAGTGCTCCACAAATGGTGATTATGGCCCCATAAGATGCTCCATAAAGATATTTGCCCCATATAGTGCTCCACAAATGGTGATTATGGCCCCATAAGATGCTCCATAGAGATTATTGCCCCATATGCTGTTGCTGCGATAAAAAAAAAAAAAAAAAGGCATACTCACCTCTCATCGCTCAGGCCGCCAGCACTTGCAATATTCACCTGTCCTCGTTCCGGCGCCACTGTGTCTTCTGCGTCCTCTGCACTGACGTTCAGGCAGAGGGCGCGGACTAACCACGTCATCGCGCCCTCTGACCTGAGCGTCACTGCAGAGGACGCGCAAGACAGAGCGGCGCCCGGAACGAGGACAGGTGAATATGTAATATGCTGTAATGAGCGGTACCACGTGACAGCTCAACACAGGAAGAAGCTGTCAGTGCCCGGAGAATCAGGGACTTACAGGGACCGTGCCGGGAGCAGGTGAGTATGTCACAGCTACCGCTCCCCCTCCCCCGCTGACCCCCCTGGGACAATGACTCAAGTATAACCCGAGAGGGGCACTTTCAGCCTAAAAAAATGGGCTGAAAATCTCGGCTTATACTCGAGTATATACGGTAAATCGAACTCTTTTTTTTTGCGGTCGCCGGTAAACGGTTAATACCGGTGATCGCAAACTGGGGGAGCGGTAAAACCGACCCGAATCATGTTCTCTGGGGTCTCAGCTACCCCCGGCAACCGAGACCCCGGAGAAAATCCGACTCTGGGAGGGCACTATACACTTTTTCCACAGCGCCGTTAATTAATTAATTTTAGCCCCAAATTTTGCAGTTTCACAAGGGTAACAGGAGAAATTGCACCATACAATTTGTTGTGAAATTTCTCCTGAGTACGCCGATACCCCATATGTGAGGGAATACTACTTTTGAGGCACAATGCAAAGCTCAGAAGGGAAGAGGCACCATAGTTCAGACTTTCCTGTAATGGTTTGAGGGTGCCATTGGCAGAGCCCCTGAGTTGCCAGAACAACCCAAACCCCCTGTATATAAACTCATTTTACAAACTACACTCCCCAATTAATTCATCTAGGGGTGCAGTGATCATATTGGCACCACATGTGCCTCACAGAATTTTATACTATTGAGCTGTGAAAAAAGAATAAATTACATTTCTGCCACTAAAATATTGTTTTAGCCCCAAGTTTTTAATTTTTCTAAGGGATAATAGGAACATTTTTTACAACAAACTGAGGTCAGTTTTTTCCTGAGTGCACCAATACCCTACATGTAATCAGGACACAATTTTGAGGCACAGTGCAATGCTCAGAAGGGAAGGAGCACCATATTATAGTGCAAATTTTATTGTTATGGCTTGCGGATGCCATGACCCACTGGGAGAGCCCCTGAAGGGCCAGCACAGCAGAACCCCCTTTGATCTGATCATTGCCTGTATGTAGCAGTGGTGATAGGGTTATGGCAGCTTCTAGTCTCCCATGGACACTACTGAAGCATGCCAAAAGTAAAAAAAAAAAAGTTTTTAAAAATATAAAAAAAAATATATAAAAGTTCAAATCACCCCCATTTCGCCCCATTCAAAATAAAACAATAAAAAAATCAAACATACACATATTTGGTATTGCTACGTTCAGAATCGCCCAATCTATAAATAAAAGAAAAAGGATTAACCTGATCGGTAAACATCGTAACGAGAAAAAATTCAAAACGCCAGAATTACATTTTTTGGGTCGTCTCGACATTGCACTAAAATGCAATAATGGGAGATAAAAAGATAGTATCTGCACCAAAATGGCATTGATAAAAACATCAGCTCGGCGTGCAAAAAATGAGCCCTCAACCAACCCGAGATCACGAAAAATGGAGACGCTATGGGTATTAGAAAATGGTGCCATTTTTTTCTTTTTTTTAACAAAGTTTGGAATTTTTTTGCACCACTTAGATAAATAAGAACCTAGACATGTTTGGTGTCCATGAACTCGTAATGACCTGGAGAATCACAATGGCAGGTCAGTTTTAGCATTTAGCGAACATAGTCAAAAAGCAAAACAAAAACCATCTGTTGGATTGCATTTTTTTTGCAATTTCACTGCACTTGGAATTTATTTTCCCAATTTCAAGTACATGACATGGTAAAATCAATAGTGTCGTTCAAAAGTACAACTCGTCCCTGCAAAAATCAAGCCCTCACATGGCCATTTTAACCAAAAATAAAAAAATGATGGCTTTAGGAAGAAGGGGAGCAAAAAATGAAAATGCAAAACCAAAAATACCTCTCGTCGTTAATGGGTTAATTCCTATTAGTGTCTTTCCACCCGTCTCCAGCTAAATAGTGGAAAAACACTACATAGGATAACCTAGAGGAGGGTTTTTGGGCCTTGCAGCGCCGTTTACGGCTGTCTGCACGGTCCCCGTGTGAGTTAAAGTCGCTCTGTAGCCCGATCTGCAGAAAAAAAAAAGTAAAGTTCAGCAAACACCACTTAACACTTGTGTAGGCCACATTTTTATAAATAATAAAGTCTAGTCCACACTTTACAACATTAGTGTTTCTTACACCTGTTAGGAGGAGCATTTCAGGAATAAGCACACTAAGGCCTTAGTACTTTTCTGTTTATCTTTATCTGTCAACCAAGATGAAGAGGGCAGGGAGTAAGGGTACCGTCACACTATACGATTTACCTACGATCACGACCAGCGATATGACCTGGCCGTGATCGTAGGTAAATCGTAGTGTGGTCGCTGGGGAGCTGTCACACAGACAGCTCTCCAGCGACCAACGATGCCGAGGTCCCTGGGTAACCAGGGTAAACATCGGGTAACTAAGCGCAGGACCGCGCTTAGTTACCCGATGTTTACCCTGGTTACAAGCGTTAAACTAAAAAAAAACCAAACAGCACATACTTACATCTGGTGTCCGTCACGTCCCTTGCCGTCTCTGCTTCCCGCACTGTGACTGCCGGCCGTAAAGTGAAAGTGAAAGCACAGCCGCTGTGCTCTGCTTTCACTTTACGGCCGGCAGTCACAGTGCGGGAAGCAGACGGCAAGGGACCTGACGGACACCAGAATGTAAGTATGTGCTGTTTGTTTTTTTTTAGTTTAACGCTTGTAACCAGGGTAAACATCGGGTAACTAAGCGCGGTCCTGCGCTTAGTTACCCGATGTTTACCCTGGTTACAAGCGAACGCATCGCTGGATCGCATCGCTAGATCGCTAGATCGGTGTCACACACACCGATCTAGCGATGACAGCGGGAGATCCAGCGATGAAAGAAAGTTCTAAACGATCTGCTACGACGTACGATTCTCAGCAGGATCCCTGATCGCTTCTGCGTGTCAGACACAGCGATATCGTAACGATATCGCTGGAACGTCACGAATCGTACCGTCGTAGCGATCGAAATGTTATAGTGTGACGGTACCCTAAGGCACGTGGGCGTGGGCGCGGAGCAGGGAGTGGAGCAGGGAGAGGACGTGGTGATTCTGTGCCTGCTGCGGGCACCGGTGACTCATCATCACTCAGTTTCAGCAGGGAACAGTCCTTCATGCGCAGCTTTGTCGGAGAGCGCCGTGCACCGCTGCTGCGTGAAGATCAAATTGAAGCCGTTGTCGGATGGATGGCAGCTAACGCATCGGCATCGACTTCAATTAGTGCCACATCCTCTCAGGCACAGACCACTGGAGAGCAGCCATCTGTCTCTTCACCACCTGCCAAATTGGCCAGGCAGTCAGAGAGCCCAGGAAAGGAGCCGTCTCTACTTCTGTACTCTGAATCTCTTGGCTTGGAAACAGGGGCCAGCCAAGCAGTATTGGAGAAATGGAAGAAGAGGCAGTGTGCAGTGATGCCCAACAGCTTTGTCTCTTTGACTCTGAAGAGGCGGGTGGGTCAGTGCCTGCGGTGACCACAGCGCAGTACGCATCTGATGATGAAACTCAGGTGCCGCTTTCTGGTGCGTACTGTGCTGCCGAGACTACCCAGGAGGAGCAGTTGGTGGCAGAGGGTAGTGGAGATGATGAGGTCCTTGACCCATCATGGCGTGAGGAACAGGAAGGTGGTGGGAGCAGCTCAGAGGAAGAGATTCCCCTAACGGGCCAAAGAGGGAGAGGGAGGGGGAAGACTGCAGAGCCTGTAGCCTCCACTTTGACACCCGTTAGGAGCCTGTCTCTTTCAAAAGCCAAAAAGGCGCTCCCAAGACTTGCAGTGCCTGGTCCTTTTTTGACACAGTTGCAGATGACATTTGTTTTGTCAAATGCAAGCTGTGTCATCAGAAAGTCAAAAGAGGTAAAAGTGTCAGCAACCTCAATACCACAAATATGTGGAAACATGTGCGGACCAGGCACGCGGTGGAGTTACAAAAACACACTGAAGACCTAGGCTAACCAACAGCGGCAGCTACCACCTCTTCAGCTCGTGTTGCCTCTTCCTCCAGCTCACGCACAGCTGGTTTGGCGTCCTCCCTGGATCGCCATGGAAGAACCTCTGGCACTGTTGTCCAGAGACCTAGTGTAATTCCACCCACAGCACCACATTCCCAGTCATCCTTACACTCCCAGTCTACTCTACAGCCATCGGTAGTACAGGCATGGGAGAAAAGGCGGGCATTCTCGGCCAACCACCCCCGAGCACAGGCTCTGAATGCAGGCATTGCCAAACTTCTGTCCCTGGACATTCATTCAGGCTGGTGGAGACTGACAGCTTCCGTGACTTGATGGCATTGGCAGTCCCACAGTACAAGGTGCCCAGCCGCTTTTACTTAATAATAATAATCTTTATTTTTATATAGCGCTAACATATTCCGCAGCGCTTTACAGTTTGCACACATTATCATCACTGTCCCCGATGGGGGCTCACAATCTAGATTCCCTATCAGTATGTCTTTGGAATGTGGGAGGAAACCGGAGTGCCCGGAGGAAACCCACGCAAACACGGAGAGAACATACAAACTCTTTGCAGATGTTGTCCTGGGTGGGATTCGAACCCAGGACCCCAGCGCTGCAAGGCTGCAGTGCTAACCACTGCGCCACCGTGCTGCCCACTTGTGCCTACTTAATGCATGCACGCACGTCTTTTAGTATATATACATATATATATCTTTAATATCTAGAGAAATTGGAGAAAAAATATCTCTAGGCTCATTAATTGCACTTATAAAATGTGTTCACTGATACCGTTATACCGTCCCGGAGCTGGGACTTTCCTTCATAATGTGACGCAGCACAGCCGTCATTCCTACCCCCTTGGTGCCATGCGCTGCCTCCTCAGCTTTGTTTTAAGCTGTCACGGAGCCTGCGCTGTTCTGTTATCCCTTGGCCATGGCCAATTTGTGCTGCCTGTCTTCTGACATAATTTGGTGTCAGGCTGGCTGCGCCTGTGCGCCCGCGCTGCCCGAGAACCCGCCTCGCAGTGTCTTCTGATTGAATCACACTGCGAGCCTGGGATCCATGGGCAAGCGCAGTGCATATCTTCACCTCGGGCTCTCGCTCCTCTCCCTCCGCCTTCTTTAGACTGTGCGCCGTCAGCTGATCCCTAATAGCATGCCACGGCGGTGACGCCGCACAGTCTGAAGAAGAGGGAAGGAGGGGAGTGAGAGGCGAGGATATGCACTGTGCATGCCCATGGATCCAAGGCCCGCAGTGGGATTACATTAGACGACACTGCGAGGTGAGATCTGGAGCAGCGTGGACGCACAGGCACTGACAGCCTGACACCAAATTATGTCAGAAGACAGGCAGCGCAAATTGGGCATGGCCACGGGATAACAGACCAGCGCAGGCTCCGTGACAGCTCAAAACAACGCTGAGGAGGCAGCGCACGGCACCAAGGGGATAGGAATGACAGCTGTGCTGCGTCCCATTACGAAGGAAATTCCCACCTCCAGGACGGTTTTACGGTATAAGGGGACACATTTTTAGTGTTTACTTCTGTGTTTGCAAGGAGCATAATTAAAAGAGCAACCTTTTCCTTTTGCATCCTTAGTGCTGCACAAGATGGCTCTTTCAGCTACAAACGTCTTGGGGGGGGGGGTTAAAGGTTCCCTTTCAACTTGCTCCAATCAGGCTTCGGCCTACACTCTGTTCCTCTGCTCCTCCTGCTGTCCCTGGGCTCTAACACCGCCAGTTGGTGCCTGGAAGTGCTGTCTGCACAGTCAACAGTCGCTCCTCTGTTATTGGGGTTCAGTAACGTCAGCTGATCCCCAGCTGTGTATCCGGCAACGTGTCATGCGACCGCCACGCTGGCACAACAAAAATGTAAGGGAACCTATCCCCCCCCCCCCTAGGCGTTTGTTACTGAAAGAGCCACCTTGTGCAGCACTAATACTGCACAAGGAAAAGGTCGCTCTTGAAATTATGCTCCTTGGAAACGCTGAACTACACACTCATATAATGTGTCCCCTCACACCGTCCAACCGTCCCGGAGGTGGGACTTTCCTTTGTAATGTGACGCAGCACAGCCGTCATTCCTACCCCCTTGGCTCCGTGCGCTGCCTCCTTAGCGTTGTTTGATTCCGTCAAGGACCCTGCGCTGTTATGTTATCCCTTGGCCATGCACAGTTTGCGCTGCCCGTCCTCTGACATCATTTGTTGTCGACCTGGCTGCGCCTGTACGTCCACGCTGCCCGAAATCCCACCTCGCAGTGTCGTCTAATGTGATCCCACAGTGGGCCTGGTATCCATGGCCATGCGCAGTGCATATACTAGCCTCTCACTCCCCTTCTTCACGCTTCTTCAGACTAGGCGGCGTCAGCTGATCCCTAATATCATGCCATGGCCGTGATGCCGCACAGTCTGAAGAAGCAGGAAGGAGGTGAGTGAGAGGCGATGATATGCACTGCGCATGCCCATGCATCCCTGGCCCGCAGTGGGATTACATTAGATGACACTGCGAGGTTGGATCTCGGGCAGCTTTGACGCACAGGCACTGCCAGCCTGACACCTAAATGATGTCAGAAGACGGGCACCGCTAACTGTGCATGGCCAAGGGATAACATTACAGCGCGGGCTCCGTGACAGAACCAAACAATGTTGAGGAGGTGGCGCACGGCACCAAGGGGGTTGGAATGACGGCTGTGCTGTGTCACATTACAAAGGAAAGTCCGACTTCCGGGACGGTTTAACGGTGTGAGGGGACACATTAAATGTGTACTTCAGCGTTTGCAAGGAGCATAATTTTAGGAGCCACCATTTTCAATGTGCAGTATTACTGCTGTACAAGATGGCTCTTTCAGCAACAAATTCCTGGGGGGGGGGTTAAAGGTTCCCTTTCAACTTGCTCTACTGCAGGCTTCGGCCTACACTCTGCTCCTCTTTGATTCCCTGGCTGTCAACACTGTCAGTTGCCACCTGGAAGTGTTGTCTACACAGAAAAAACACTAGCTGATGTGTCAGTGGGGTTCGGCACCGCCAGCTGTTCCCCTGCTGTGTAGTCGGCAACGTGTCAAGCACAAGCCACGCTGGCACAACAGAACAAAAGCTGCCACCAGTGCAGGCTTCGGCCTACACTCTGCTCCTCTCCTCCTCCTGCTGACCCTGGGCTCTAACACCGCCAGTTCTTGCCCGGACGTGCTAGCTGCACAGAGAAAAACACCAGCCAATGTATCAGTGGGGTTCAGCACCGCCAGCTGTTCCCCTGCTGTGTAGCTGGCATCGTGTCCTGCAAACGCCATGCAGGCACCGGAACTGAAATTAAAGGGAACCAGCCCCCACCCCCCCAGGTGTTTCTATGTATAACAGCCACCTTGTACAGCAGTACTGCTGCATTTGTACAAGGTGGCTGACTTTTTCTCCTTGCCCACGTTGAATTTAACACGTACAAAATGTGTCTCATTACAGACCATTACAATGTCCCTGAGGTGTGACTTTCCTTTTTAATGACACGCAGCACCCCCCTTGGTAGCGCTGCCCGTCTTCTGACATCATTGGTTGGCTGCCTGTGCCTGTGCGTCCGCCCTGCCCGACACAAACCCCCACGTTGTCTCATGTATTTTGACTGCAAGGGTGTGATTGATGGGCATGTGCAGTGCATATGTTCGCCTGTCTTAACTCATCTCCTTCCACCTTCTTCAGACTGTGCGGCCTCATGGCCGTGGCAGGCGATAAGGGACCAGCTGAGGCCGCCCAGTCTGAAGCAGGTGTAAGGACATGTGTGAGCGGCGAACATATGTCCTGCGCAAGGCCAAAAATCCCAGCCCTGCAGTGTGACTTTATTAAAAGACACTGCGGGTCTGGGATTCATGGCCATTGGTAACCGCACCGGCCAACATGAAATGAGGTGAGAAGACAGGCAGCGCTCACAGCGCATGGCCAAGGGATCACAATAGCGCAGACTCCTGTACAGCAAATAACAACGCTCACGAGGCTGCGCCCAGCACTAAGGCGTTATTTATGTGCACCTGTGCTGCGTCTCCTTAAAAACACAAGTCATGCCTCCAATACAGTTCTACTGTACAATGGGCAAAATTGTGTACGTCTTTCATTCTGCGTGTGCAATGCGCAAAATTCAAAGAGCAACCTTTCACTTGTGGAGCATTAATGCTGCACAAGGTGTGGCTCTTCTACTTTGTAACACCTGAGGGAGGGTTAAAGGTTACCTTTGAAATTGGTTCAATTAGGCATCGGCCTACACTCTGCTCCTCTCCTCCTCCTGCTGACCCTGGGCTCAAACACCGCCAGTTTCTGCCCGGACGTGCTAGCTGCACAGAGAAGAACACCAGCCAATGTGTTAGTGGGGTTCAGCACTGCCTGCTGTTCCCCTGCTGTGTAGCCGCCATCGTGTCCAGCACAAGCCACGCTGGTACAACAGACCAAAAGCTGCCACCAGTGCAGGCTTCGGCCTACACTCTGCTCCTCTCCTCCTCCTGCTGACCCTGGGCTCAAACACCGCCAGTTTCTGCCCGGACGTGCTAGCTGCACAGAGAAAAACACCAGCCAATGTGTTAGTGGGGTTCAGCACCGCCAGCTGTTCCCCTGCTGTGTAGCCGGCAACGTGACCTGCAAACGCCACGCAGGCACCTGAACTGAAATTAAAGGGACCCTGACCCCCACCCCCAGGTGTTTCTATGTATAACAGCCACCTTGTACAGCAGTGTAATGTATAAGAATTAGATCTGTCTCTTTAAGAAAGCGAGGGCGGGAGTTGAGAGGAGTTTCAGTTTCAGTTCTGGCCTGAGGAGGAAATCTTATGCTGCTGTATGTTGTGTGCTGGAGGAAATGAGAAGAATAAACTACAGTTAAAGCTTACTCTCTCTTAAATTCCTTACACCGTGTGGACATTACAACTGGCGACGAAGGATGGGATAGAATCACCTGCTTCTGTGAGTACTGACCCCTGCTTTACTGCTTCACACGCCAGCACCACTGAGAGACTCCATCATGGCTGAATACTTGTACATGTTCCCACAGTTTGATATGACTGATGTCACTAATCTCTCTCATAACTGGAGAAAATGGTTAAATCGATTTGAGAATTTCCTGGAAGCAATAGATATAAAAGAGGAGAACAGAAAAAAAGCCGTGTTAGACTCCTGTGCCCGCACAATGCAGTATGACATATACAGCACATTACCAGCAGCGGAGACAGACACGTACAGCAAATGCTCCAAAGCTCTCACTGACTACTTCAACCCTAAACAAAACATCAGATATGAAAGATACAAGTTCAGGATTGCTAAGCAGCTTCCAGAAGAATCCATAGACACCTATGTCACCCGGCTAAAAGAACTAGCACATGGGTGTGCATTTACTGACGTAGATGATGAAATCCTAACTCAAGTAATTGTCACCTGCTCGTCTAATACCATAAGGCGTAAAGCTCTGCAGCAGGATCTCTCTCTGCATGATTTACTCAAGATGGCCCGTGCTATAGAGATAGCAGATCATCAGGCAAGTGCAATGGAGAGTGGGGATAATTTACATGTGCATAATCTCAAACATAACAGTGCACAAGGCAAGCAGGCCCCACAACAGAAGAAATGTTATAGATGTGGACAAGATTTCCCTCACCACATGAACAAATGTCCAGCTATAGGACAAACTTGCAGTAAATGTGGAAAAGGGAACCATTTTGCAGTTGTCTGCAAATCAGCGCCCAACAAGTCTCCTCTGCCAATTACAGAGCCTGCAAATATAAAAATGGTAAATCAGGATATAGAAGAAATGTCTGTGGCTGAGAACTATGTGTTCACAACTTCTGTCACTGGCTCAGTGCAGGCTCCATGTATTACACTCACCATCTGCAACACGGATATCACCTTTACAATAGATACAGGAGCTTCGGTGGATATCATAGACAGCAATACTTATGAACAGTTGAAAACAAAGCCAGTCTTACAGCAAGTGCATACTAAAATCTTTCCATATGGATCTAAAACACCTCTAGTTACAATGGGACAATTTGATGCTGAACTTAGCTATAAAGAAAATAGGCAGAAAACCACTTTTCACACATTACAAGGATTCGGAGGCTGTCTTCTCAGCTATCACACTGCCTTGAAGCTAGGACTCATCCAGATTGTTCATACCATAACCGACCCTGCGGACCTGGATGTACAAGCCATGGTGAATAGTTTTCCCTCCCTATTTAGTGGATTAGGAAAATTAAAGGACTCTCAAGTGCATCTTCATGTGGATGACAGTGTCCGTCCAGTAGCCCAGGCTCACAGGCGTATTCCATTTCACCTGAGAAAGAAGGTAGAAAAGGAACTCCAATTACTCATGGATGATGATGTCATTGAAACTGTTTCTGGTCCCACTCCGTGGGTCTCTCCACTTGTGGTAGTTCCAAAACCAAAGACTCCAGAGCAGGTGAGACTGTGTGTTGACATGCGCCTGCCCAACACTGCTATTCAAAGGGAAAGACACATCTCACCCACAATTGATGACATTATTAATTTATTAAATGGAGCAACTGTTTTTTCAAAGCTCGACCTCAATAAGGGCTATCATCAATTAGAATTGAGTCCAGAATCCAGATACTTAACAACATTTTCCACCCATGTGGGTCTCAGAAGATACAAAAGATTGACGTTTGGGGTCTGCTCAGCAGCAGAAATTTTTCAAGATACGATAAGGAGTGTCATTCAACATATTCCAAATGCCTTTAATTACAGTGATGACATACTGGTTTTTGGGAAAACTCAAGCTGAACATAATCGTGCTCTATATGCTATCTTTGAATGTCTGCTCTCTGCTGGACTCACTTTAAACAAAGAAAAATGCAAATTTGATAAAAATTCATTGGAGTTCTATGGTCACATTTTCTCGGCGGAAGGAGTACGACCTGATCCCAAGAAAGTGGAATCCATCAGAGCAGCTTCAATTCCACAGGATGCCAGTGAAGTGCGCTCTTTTCTTGGAATGGCAAGTTACTGTGCTAGATATATTCCAAATTTTTCGACAATCAGCACTCCATTAAGGGAACTTACGAAACAAAATTGCGTTTTTCAATGGTCCCAAGACTGTCAGGCCTCTTTTGAAACAATCAAAAAGGAACTCTGCTCAACAACCACCATGGCCTATTTTGATCCAGCTCTTCGAACCGAACTGATTGTGGATGCTAGTCCCGTGGGACTGGGTGCAATTTTAGCACAATACAAGGATGACAATCAAAGTCCCCACATCATTTCTTATGCAAGTAAAAGCTTAACAAGCACTGAAAGAAAGTATTCACAACCTGAAAAAGAAAGCTTGGCAGTCGTCTGGGGATGTGAACACTTTCACTTATTTCTCTATGGCGCTCCCTTCACCATTGTCACAGATCATCAAGCTCTCCTTACAATTTTTGGAAATCCCCGAGCTAAAATGCCAGCACGGATTGAACGATGGGGTCTACGTCTACAGGACTATAATTACAAAATTGTTCACAAACCTGGAAAATACAGCAATCCGGCTGATTATCTCTCAAGACATCCCACGAATGATGATTTAGCTGTGCATTCCTCCATTGAAGAATACATCCACTTTGTTGCAGCTCACGCCGTGCCAAAAGCACTTTCTGTTGATCAGTTTGTGAATACGACAACAAGTGACAAGACACTCTGTGCCTTAATACAAATTATTCAAAATAGAAGGTGGCATGAAATTCAAAAGAAAAAATTTCCTGAAGATGGGATTGATCTGAAAGAGTTAAAACTATTTTCAAATGTACGTGAGGAATTATCAGTCACTGAAGATCAACTCATCCTTCGTGGTACCAAACTGGTTGTACCTAAGGCCCTGCGCAACCTAGTCATACAGATAGCACACGAAGGTCATCTAGGAATTGTTGGCACAAAAAAGTTACTCAGAGAAAAAGTGTGGTTCCCAAATATGGATAAATTGGTGGAAGAGAAGATTGGACATTGCTCCACTTGTCAATTAATTACTCCATCATCAACTCTAGAGCCATTACAAATGTCTCCGTTACCCACTGCTGTATGGGAGGAAGTGGCAGTCGACATATATGGACCATTACCAAATGGCCAATACATTCTAGTAACAATTGATGAATATTCTAGATACCCTGTCATTTCATTCATCTCTTCAACGTCTGCTAATAGTGTCATACCAGAACTGGACGACATATTCTCTGCATATGGCATTCCAAGAGTGGTCAAAACAGATAATGGACCTCCATTCAATGGACATGTGTTTGCACAGTTTTCTGAATACTTGGGGTTCGGCCACAGAAAAATCACACCTTGCTGGCCGCAAGCTAATGGAATCGTAGAACGTTTCATGCGCACCATGGGGAAACGAATCAAGGCAGCTAGCCTGGAGCACACCCCACTGAAACAGTCACTATACAAATTCCTGCGCAATTACCGCAACATGCCACATTCCACCACTAATGCTGCGCCATCTCATCTAATGTTCAGCAGAACTCTTCGTACACGGATCCCTGATGTGACCAGTCATCCCTTACCAAATGACTCTTCAGTGCGATCAACAGATTTCTTTAACAAGCAAGCCATGAAACATTATGCAGACAGAAGGCGACGGGCACAGCCATGTGCCATCAAAAGAGGTGATATGGTTGTTGTGCGTCAAAAATCAACCAACAAAACCTCAGCTGTATATAGTCCTGCAAAATATAATGTTACTGAGAGAAAAGGCAGTATGGTCACGGCTGAGCGAGACGGACACTCCATCACTCGAAATTCCTCACATTTTAAAATCATACCGCAGAACAATGGTAATGAACTCCCACCAGTGGAAGATTTGATACCCGACGGTGGAGAGGACCAACAAGAGGTGACTGATCCGTCAGCACTGGACACCCCCAATGAACACAGACATTACCCTACACGGGAAAGAAGGGCTCCATCGAGACCTATTGAAGAGATATAGTTTAAAAAAAAAAAGGGGAATAAGACAATACAGACATATGGTTTTTCTTGGACATTTTCGTGTTGTTACATTGTCAATATTTGTTTTAGGTTGTTAATATATGTATATAAAAAAAAAAAAAAGGGGGATGATGTAATGTATAAGAATTACATCTGTCTCTTTAAGAAAGCAATGGCGGGAGTTGAGGAGTTTGTTTCAGTTCTGGCCTGAGGAGGAAATCTTATGCTGCTGTATGTTGTGTGCTGGAGGAAATGAGAAGAATAAACTACAGTTAAAGCTTACTCTCTCTTAAATTCCTTACACCGTGTGGACATTACAAGCAGTACTGCTGCATTTGTACAAGGTGGCTGACTTTTTCTCCTTGCCCACGTGGAACTCAACACGTACAAAATGTGTCTCATTACAGACCATTTCACTGCCCCTGAGGTGTGATTCTCCTTTTTAAATGACACGCAGCACCCCCCTTGGTAGCGCTGCCCATCTTCTGACATCATTGGTTGGCTGCTTGTGCCTGTGCGTCCGCCCTGCCCGACACAACGCCCCTCGTTGTCTCATATATTTTGACTGCGAGGGTGTGATTGATGGGCACGAGCAGTGCATATCTTCGCCTGTCTTCACTCCCCTCCTTCCGCCTTCTTCAGACTCTGCGGCCTCATGGCCGTGGCAGGCGAGAAGGGATCAGCTGAGGCCGCCCAGTCTGAAGCAGGTGTAAGGACATGTGTGAGCGGCGAACATATTTACTGCACAAGGCCACGAATCCCAGCCCCGCACTGTGACTTTATGAAAAGACACTGCGTGTCTGGGATTCATGGCCATCGTTAACTGCACCAGCCAACATGAAATGAGGTCATAAGACGGGCCGCGCTAACTGCCCATGGCCAAGGGCTAACAAGAGCGCAGACTCCTGTACAGCAAATAACAACGTTCAGGAGGCTGCGCCCAGCACCAAGGCGTTATTTTTGGATACCTGTGCTGCGTCTCCTTGCAAAGACAAGTCACGCCTCCAATACAGTTCTACTGTACAATGGCCAAAATTGTGTACGTTTTTCATTCTGCGTGTGCAATGAGCAAAATTTAAAGAGCAACCTTTCACTTGTGGAGCATTACTGCTGCACAAGGTGTGGCTCTTCAACATTATACCACCTGAGGGTGGGTTAAAGGTTACCTTTGAAATTGGTTCAATTAGGCTTCGGCCTACACTCTGCTCCTCCTGCAGACCCTGGGCTCTAACTACGCCAGTTGGGGCCCGGAAGTGCTGGCTGCACAGAGAAAAACACCCGCCATTGTGTCAGTGGGGTTCAGCACCGCCAGCTGTTCCCCTGCTGTGTAGCCGGCATCGTGTCCAGCACAAGCCACGCTGGCACAACAGACCAAAAGCTGCCACCAGTGCAGGCTTCGGCCGACACTCTGCTCCTCTCCTCCTCCTGCTGACCCTGGGCTCTAACACCGCCAGTTGGGGCCCGGACGTGCTAGCTGCACAGAGAAAAACACCAGCCAATGTGTTAGTGGGGTTCAGCAACGCCAGCTGTTCCCCTGCTGTGTAGCCGGCATCGTGTCCTGCAAATGCCACGCAGGCACCTGAACTGAAATTAAAGGGAACCTGCCCCCCCCAGGTGTTTCTATGTATAACAGCCACCTTGTACAGCAGTAATGCTGCATTTGTACTAGGTGGCTGACTTTTTCTCCTTGCCCACGTGGAACTCAACACGTACAAAATGTGTCTCATTACGTCATTAGAGACCATTTCACTGCCCCTGAGGTGTGATTCTACTTTTAAATGACACGCAGCACCCCCCTTGGTAGCGCTGCCGGTCTTCTGACATCATTGGTTGGCTGCTTGTGCCTGTGCGTCCGCCCTGCCCGACACAACCCCCCTCGTTGTCTGTTCTATTTTGACTGCGAGGGTGTGATTGATGGGCATATGCAGTGCATATGTTCGCCTGTCTTCACTCATCTCCTTCCGCCTTCTTCAGACTGTGTGGCCCTATGGCCGCGGCATGCGAGAAGGGATCAGCTGAGGCCGCCCAGTCTGAAGCAGGTGTAAGGACATGAGTGAGCGGCAAACAGATTTACTGCGCAAGGCCATGGATCCCAGCCCTGTAGTGTGACTTTATGAAAAGACACTATGGGTCGGATTCATGGCCATCGCTAACCGCACCGGCCAACATGAAATGAGGTCATAAGACAGGCAGCGGTCACAGCGCATGGCCAAGGGATAACAAGAGCGCAGACTCCTGTACAGCAAATATCAACGCTCAGGAGGCTGCGCCCAGCACCAAGGCGTTATTTTGGTGCACCTGTGCTGCATCTCCTTTAAAAGAAAAGTCACGCCTCCAATACAGTCTTACTGTATAATGGGCAAAATTGTGTACGTCTTTCATTCTGCGTGTGCAATGATCAAAATTCATAGAGCAACCGCTGACTTGTGCTGCATTAGTGCTGCACAAGGTGTGGCCCTTGTACTTTGCAACACCTGAGGGGGGGTTAAAGGTTACCTTTGAAATTGGTTCTACTAGGCTTCGGCCTACACTCTGCTCCTCTCCTCCTCCTGCTGACCCTGGGCTCTAACACCGCCTGTTGGGGCCCGGACGTGCTAGCTGCACAGAGAAAAACACCAGCCAATGTGTTAGTGGGGTTCAGCACCGCCAGCTGTTCCCCTGCTGTGTAGTCGGCAACGTGTCCAGCACAAGCCACGCTGGCACAACAGACCAAAAGCTGCCACCAGTGCAGGCTTCGGCCTACACTCTGCTCCTCTCCTCCTCCTGCTGACCCTGGGCTTAAACACCGCCAGTTTCTGCCCGGACGTGCTAGCTGCACAGAGAAAAACACCAGCCAATGTGTTAGTGGGGTTCAGCACCGCCAGCTGTTCCCCTGCTGTGTAGCTGGCATCGTGTCCTGCAAACGCCATGCAGGCACCGGAACTGAAATTAAAGGGAACCTGCCCCCACCCCCCCAGGTGTTTCTATGTATAACAGCCACCTTGTACAGCAGTACTGCTGCATTTGTACAAGGTGGCTGACTTTTTCTCCTTGCCCACCTTGAATTTAACACGTACAAAATGTGTCTCATTACAGACCATTACAATGTCCCAGAGGTGTGACTTTCCTTTTTAATGACACGCAGCACCCCCTTGGTAGCGCTGCCCGTCTTCTGACATCATTGGTTGGCTGCCTGTGCCTGTGTGTCCGCCCTGCCCGACACAACCCCCCTCGTTGTCTCATGTATTTTGACTGCGAGGGTGTGATTGATGGGCATGTGCAGTGCATATGTTCGCCTGTCTTAACTCATCTCCTTCCGCCTTCTTCAGACTGTGCGGCCTCATGGCCGTGGCAGGCGATAAGGGATCAGCTGAGGCCGCCCAGTCTGAAGCAGGTGTAAGGACATGTGTGAGCGGCGAACATATTTACTGCGCAAGGCCACAAATCCCAGCTCTGCAGTGTGACTTTATTAAAAGACACTGCGGGTCTGGGATTCATGGCCATTGGTAACTGCACCGGCTAACATGAAATGAGGTGAGAAGACAGGCAGCGCTCACAGCGCATGGCCAAGGGATCACAATAGCGCAGACTCCTGTACAGCAAATAACAACGCTCACGAGGCTGCGCCCAGCACCAAGGCGTTATTTTTGGATACCTGTGCTGCGTCTCCTTAAAAACACAAGTCACGCCTCCAATACAGTTCTACTGTACAATGGGCAAAATTGTGTACGTCTTTCATTCTGCGTGGGCAATGAGCAAAATTTAAAGAGCAACCTCTCACTTGTGGAGCATTACTGCTGCACAAGGTGTGGCTCTTCTACATTGTAACACCTGAGGGTGGGTTAAAGGTTACCTTTGAAATTGGTTCAATTAGGCTTCGGCCTACACTCTGCTCCTCCTGCAGACCCTGGGCTCTAACTACGCCAGTTGGGGCCCGGAAGTGCTGGCTGCACAGAGGAAAACACCCGCCATTGTGTCAGTGGGGTTCAGCACCGCCAGCTGTTCCCCTGCTGTGTAGCCGGCAACGTGTCCAGCACAAGCCACGCTGGCACAACAGACCAAAAGCTGCCACCAGTGCAGGCTTCGGCCAACACTCTGCTCCTCTCCTCCTCCTGCTGACCCTGGGCTCTAACACCGCCAGTTTCTGCCCGGACGTGCTAGCTGCACAGAGAAGAACACCAGCCAATGTGTTAGTGGGGTTCATCACCGCCAGCTGTTCCCCTGCTGTGTAGCCGGCATCGTGTCCAGCACAAGCTACGCTGGCACAACAGACCAAAAGCTGCCACCAGTGTAGGCTTCGGCCTACACTCTGCTCCTCTCCTCCTCCTGCTGACCCTGGGCTCTAACACCGCTAGTTTCTGCCCGGACGTGCTAGCTGCACAGAGAAAAACAGTCAATGTGTCAGTGGGGTTCAGCACCGCCAGCTGTTCCCCTGCTGTGTAGCCAGCAACGTGTCCTGCAAACGCCATGCAGTCACCTGAACTGAAATTAAAGGGAACCTGCCCCCCCAGGTGTTTCTATGTATAACAGCCACCTTGTACAGCAGTACTGCTGCATTTGTACAAGGTGGCTGACTTTTTCTCCTTGCCAACGTGGAACTCAACACGTACAAAATGTGTCTCATTAGAGACCATTACAATGTCCCTGAGGTGTGACTTTCCTTTTTAATGACATGCAGCACCCCCCTTGTTAGCGCTGCCCGTCTTCTGACATCATTGGTTGGCTGGCTGTGCCTGTGCGTCCGCCCTGCCCGACAAAACGCCCCTCGTTGTCTGATCTATTTTGACTGCAAGGGTGTGATTGATGGGCATATGCAGTGCATATGTTCGCCTGTCTTCACTCATCTCCTTCCGCCTTCTTCAGACTGTGTGGCCTTATGGCCGCGGCATGCGAGAAGGGATCAGCTGAGGCCGCCCAGTCTGAAGCAGGTGTAAGGACATGTGTGAGCGGCGAACATATTTACTGCACAAGGCCATGAATCCCAGCCCCGCAGTGTGAATTATTGAAAACACACTGGGGGTCTGGGATTCATGGCCATCGATAACCGCGCCGGCCAACATGAAACGAGGTCATAAGACAGGCAGCGCTCACAGCGCATAGCCAAGGGATAACAAGAGCACAGACTCCTGTACAGCAAATAACAACGCTCAGGAGACTGCGCCCAGCACCAAGGCGTTATTTTTGGACACCTGTGCCATGTCTCCTTAAAAAGACAAGTCACGCCTCCAATACAGTCTTACTGTATAATGGGCAAAATTGTGTACGTCTTTCATTCTGCGTGTGCAATGATCAAAATTCATAGAGCAACCTCTGACTTGTGCTGCATTAGTGCTGCACAAGGTGTGGCTCTTGTACTTTGCAACACCTGAGGGTGGGTTAAAGGTTACCTTTGAAATTGGTTCAATTAGGCTTCGGCCTACACTCTGCTCCTCTCCTCCTCCTGCTGACCCTGGGCTCTAACACCGCCAGTTTTTGCCCGGATGTGCTAGCTGCACAGAGAAAAACACCAGCCAATGTGTTAGTGGGGTTAAGCACCGCCAGCTGTTCCCCCGCTGTGTAGCCGGCATCGTGTCCTGCAAACGCAACGTAGACACAAAGCTGCCTCCAGTGCAGGCTTCGGCCTACACTATGCTCCCCCTGATTACCCTTTGCTCCAACACCGCTAGTTGGGGCTCTAGGAAGACAATCTTGAATAGGCAACGCATCCGGGTTCCAGCACCGCCAGCTGGTTCCCGGCAGTGTTTTTGTCACGGGTACTCCCTCGTGCCCAGCCTGGTTCCAGCACCGTCAGCTGTTTCCGGGTAGTGTCAAGCTCACTGAGACGCCTATGCTTGCCCCGTCGTGTTGCGGTCGAGTTAGCCAACTCCAGGGTGCCTCCAGTTTAGGAGCTTCCTATGTGGGCTGCGTGAATTGGTAGTCAAGGCTGGTTCTGTAGTGCCAGTAGGCCAAGCTCCCCCTGTAGGACTGTTGGGTTTCGGTAACTGCGGCTGCCTCGCGGCCTAGCTGTTCTCTCCTCTCCTGTGGACCTTCTGGTCCACATCCTGGTTCCAGCACCGTCAGCTGGTTCTCGGCAGTGTCTTTTGCTCTTGTACCTTCTGCTCTCCATCCTGGTTCCAGTACCGTCAGCTGGTTCCGGGCAGAGTCTTTGGCTTAGGTGCCTCCTTCTGGGTATCCAAGTTCCACCAGCGTCAGGTGGTCTTTGGTAGTGCTTTCAGGCACGGGTACCTCCTGCTTAGTAACCGGGTTCCAGTAACGTCAGCTGGTCCTCGGTAGTTCCATTGGCTCTTGGACCTTCGGCTACCCATCCGGGTTCCAGTACCGTCAGCTGGTTCTCGGCAGTGTCTTTTGCTCTTGTACCTTCTGCTCCCCATCCTGGTTCCAGTAACGTCAGCTGGTTCCGGGCAAAGCCTTTGGCTTAGGTGCCTCCTTCTGGGTATCCGAGTTCCGCCAACGTCAGGCGGTCCTTGGTAGTGCTTTTTAGCACGGGTACCTCCTGCTTAGTAACCGGGTTCCAGTAACGTCAGCTGGTCCTCGGTAGTTCCATAGGCTCTTGAACCTTCGGGTAGCCATCCGAGTTCCAGTTCCATCACCTGGTTCTTGGCATTTTCTCAGCCTTCTTGTACCTTCTGCTACATTTCCAAGTTGAAGACCCTAAAGTCGACGACCCGGAAGACCACCCCTAAGATGACAACGACACCAGAGACGACAACCAGTGAGATGACGACGACCCTGGAGATGACGACCCTGAAGACCACCCCGATGACGACGACGACGGCAGAGACGACGACCTTGGAGACGACGACATGGAAGACCGAGAAGCAGAAGAACAAGAGGCTGCAGAACAAAGAGCAGAAGAACATTAAGCATAACACTTAATATCAGAGCAAAAGATATTATCTAAATTATATGCAGAAGAAGACTAAGCAGTGTATGGGGGTGAGTCCGTTCCTCCTCGTGGTGCCCCTGGATAAAGCCTGATGCTGCAGGCCAAACTGAATGCGGACAAATGTAACTTTTGTGACAGGCAGAACGGAAGGTGTAATCTTCAAACTTTTATAGATAACAACTACGGGAATGCCTGTCACAAATGAGAATATGATGAAGAAGTAGAATAGGAAGAATAATAACAGTTGAATAAAATGAATATGTAGAATAGGAAGAATAATAATAGTTGAATAAAATGAATATGAAGAATGTAATAAAAAAAAAATAAGTAGAAGATGAAGAAGAAGATGAATAAGGTGAAGAAGAAGTTGATGTCAAAGATGCTGATGATGATGAAGATGAAAGTGTGGGAAAAGTTAAAAAAAAAGAAGGGGAAGGGCGTGGAATAGTGAAACATCAATATCTGACAAATTAAAAAAATGTTTACATAGTCAATATCTTTGTCACTCCGAACGTCTTTAAAAAAAAAAAAAACTCATGCTATTCTATTTGATTGGGCTAAACCTCTATGACTTTAATGTCTCCGCCACCTCCCCAAATTCATCCTGCATTATTCTTAGTTGTTTTCCTTCATGTGGAATGAACCTACAAGGAAAGAAAGGGTTTATTTTAATTCCGATATTTTGGTCCCATTGACTTGCATTGGGATCGGGTATCGGTATCGGCGATATCCGATATTTTTTGAATATCGGCCGATCCAATCCGATACCGATACTTTCCGATATCGGAAGGTATCGCTCAACACTATTGATAAGGCATAGGGGATTAATGACCGGGTGCCAGGACGATGCCTGCAGGGGAGAAGGCATAGGGGATTACTTGTGGAGCATATAAAACACAAGTCTCATTTATTTCAACTACAAGATCCCTACAAATTTTGGTAGTACATGTCCATCTCACTGTAGTGGTGCGTGGCCATAGGAGGTCCTTGTGATAAGTCACCAAAAGAAGGGGGTGCAGGTGGTGTCCGGAACTGAGAATTATGTGGGCCAGGTATGCGGACAGGAGTGCTGTGCATGGGCTCCTGTTGGTGTCCCCAATAAAAATGGGCACTGGGCTGACGGACGTCAATGCTCAACGTAGATGTGTCGCATAGTTTTCCTGCGGCTGCCGCGTTCATAACATCAAACATTATTCTCTCCGCGTGAGATCGTTGGGTATCGTCCAGTCTGTTTAAACGTTCCTCAACCAAGGATGCGAATGGGGAGAGTTTGGTTGTGACGTGCTTGGACAAGATGCTGTTGGCCACTGCCAGGAGATCCACAGGTGTGGCTGCTGTTGATTTTCTTTTTCTAGATGGGCGCAGTGGACATGTTTGCTCCTCGACAGACGGGCTACTGGAGGACTGAGGGGACTGGACATTGTTAGCTTCCGTTGTTTCCCGCTGTTGCAGAGGCACCTGCGATTACATGAAAAAGAAAAATTTAAAATAAATAACATACAAACGATTCTGCCACACAGCCCTAGAGAGCCCCCACCTCCCCAAAAACCTCTATGCCCGTCCATTGGAACCTATGAGGAACAGTTACCTGGGTTAAAAAACAAAGGGGTTAAAGAGCTGTGCTGAACTACATTGACCGGCAATACTGTACGAATGTGCGGAAGACACAATATGTAAATTACGGACAGGAAGTGGCAACTGTTATTATCAGGGGGATTAAACATGAAAAACGTGACTCAGTATTACTCGAAACCATGCAGTCTCATAAACATACAAGACACACGGCATGCTACAAGAAGGGAAGCTTGGGGGTACTTACTTGCTCGTCAGGAGACTCAGGCAGGATATCTTCGGGCGATGGCTCACAAAGGCTTGTCACAGTCTGGCACGGGCGAGGGATTTCCTGGTCTCTAGTGAATGCCATCAGGTCGTAATACCACAACTTGGGCACATAGACTTCGTCAGTTCCGGCCCCAGACTTCTTCGACTTTTCCACTTTGTTGACCTCTTGTTTGAACACTGTGCGGAGAGCCTGGATCTTTTTCCTCACAATGTTTTCATCCACGGTCTCTGTGGGATGATACTCCCTGTAGACGGCCACCAGCTTCTAATACGCTTCTCTCTTCATGTAGCGGTTGCTAAAATCCGCAGATTTTATCTTCCACAAGCAGGGCAGGGAGCGGTACATCTCTATGAGTGCCCGAACACAGTCCTGCTCATTTGAAGACATCTGGAAAAAAGAAAAAAATAAAAGTTAAGAAACAGCAAAAATAAAAAATTTGATGGGCCGTATGCCGTTCCTATTGTTATCAGTCATTTATTGTATGGGATGGTCCGTGGGACTATTTCCAATTGCAAACCACCATTTAGGGGATGGGATGGGGGCCGTTTGTGTGTTTCCCCATTGTTAGCCACCATTTTGGGGATGGGATGTGGGCCGTGTGCTTTACCCTATTATTTGCAGCCATTTTGAGCGTTGAAAAATTTGTAAATTCTAATGGTTGCTATTTTGTCAATGGCCAATTTCATGTTGGTGAAACACACCATACTACAAAATCGTTAGAATTACCACTAAACGGGAAATACTACAGCGCTAAAGCGTATTTGGTTATAAACTTGAAAGCTCTAAAAAAATCACTGCAGAGATGTAGTATACATCAATTTTCTATACACATAAATTAGTATTGCTGCATGGCAAATGAATACAGCACAAGGATATACTCACCGTAGATGTACTAATTGAGAACGCTGCAGAGTTGAAGATCTACAAACAGGTCGCTCAAAAGTAGCTCGATTATTACAGCCAAGACGCCCACGAGATGATAGAGAAGGAACACGATGTAGAGTTATGGATTTCCAACCAAGACGCACACGAGATGCTCGTGGATGGCGGAGTACGCACAAGTGATTGAAAAGTTGTAAAGTCGCGGTTTATATTTCGGAACGCAGCTACAGATGATCCCGATGTGACCTATCAGCGTTCTCAGTGAGACGTAACAACAAAGCCATTTGGAATCTATAACGTTATGGCGTCACCTTTTGTAATGTAATAATGAGATTTAAAGGGGTCTTCTTTTGTAATAGTAATGCATTGTAAATACGCCCTTATGTAAAGTTCACACCTACCTCCCAGGCTGTCGTGACAGTTGGCGTCTCCTTTTGTAATGTAATGTAAGGGGTGCCTTTTTTTAATGTAATAATGTAATGTAGGCGTCACCTTTTGTCTTTGGAATGCATTGTAAATACTCCCTTAAGTAATGTTCACACCATACTCCCTTAAGTAATGTTCACACCACCTCCCAGGCTATTATGACAGATGGCGTCTCCTTTTCTAATATAACGTAATATAATGGGGTCTCCGAAATGTAACATAATTGCGAATCCTTTGTTTTGGTTAAAATTAAATACTATATCACTGTGCGGTTCTTAATACTTTCTGTCATTGCATTACGGTATTGTTCGCTATCAGGGCGCTGATATTTGGTAACAGAATTATGCTATTTGTCATATTGTATTGTAATAATCAGTCTACGAGGGACATTGCTAAATTTAAAGGCGTCTCCTTTTGTAATGTATAACGCCTACCTGGCCACAACAAGACGCTGCGACGGCCCCTTTGCTCGTTGCTGGCGTCGTTGCTTTTCATGTCAAACACAACGATTCACGCTGATCTAACGACCAAATAAAGTTCTGAACTTTCAGCAACGACTAGCGATGTCACAGCGGGATCCGGATTGCTGCTGCGTGTCAAACACAACGATATCGCTATCCAGGACGCTGCAACGTCACAGACCGTTGTCGTTCTCGTTGCAATATCGCTCAGTGTGAAGGTACCTTAAGGGACTGTGCTATACATAATAAGTGAGTACACTATATGCTAAGGGACTGTGCTATAGTGTACATAATAAGTGAGTACACTATATACTAAGGGACTGTGCTATACGTGAGTACACTACATAATAAGGGACTGTGCTATACATAATAAAGGTTACATTCCTGTATCCATGTGCAGTGTCGGTGGGCTGCCCTGTTTTACAGATGCATGGAGCATGTCCTATCCTGATTCTCAAAACAGGACATTCTCTGACCCTCACAGACCTCATTCTCAGATCTGTGATTTTCACGGATGTTAATGAACTTATAAAACTCTGAGTCTGTGTGTCATCTGGCAGCACACAGACATTTCACACAATTGATTGTCCTCCCCCACTTCCATCATTGTCCTCCCTCCACTCCTATCACTGTCCTTTCCCTACTCCCATCATTGTCCTTCCCCTAGTGTATTGGAAAAAAACAACACACTCACCGCTCTGTCTGTTCCCCTTCAGCATCACTTTTTTCTTCTTCGCCAGCAATTTTCTAAATGACACAGGTGCTTGCTGCATGCAGACATCATCAAGCCATGCGTGCCTGTGTCACAGAGAAAGCGCTAGACAAGAAGGTGAGGACAGGATCCTGCAGCTCTGCTGCCATCTTCTACCGTAGGCAGTAGAGCTGCAGGATCGCTCCCTGCCTGGCCTGCCACACATGATAAGGGCAAATTGGCCATGGGTCCCCTGGAGCCTCGAGCTCAGAGAAACAGGTCAGATTGCCCTCATTATTAGCCACCCTGCAAGGGCCTCCCTCCGGGCCCTGATGCAACTGCACCAGCTATACGTCTGTCCCTGCACCATCCAACTGACTGGCAACTTTCTGTGTACACTGCATATTGACAGAAAAGACTGTTAATCAGTGGTGAGGGTGTGGCTGGACCAAGAGGCACAAGACAACTTGGCGGATAGTAATAATCTCCTGTTGATAAAACACATTTTATGGAGACAGAAACACACAGCATAGTGTCACATCTCTGTAATTAGGGTCTGAGCTCCTACACCACGTTGCTCTCAGATTACTTATCAATAATTTTGTAGTGTAAATTATGAGTAACTTGTTGGATATGCAGGCCCACCCGATCTCTATCCATTTTTCCAAAAAGTTGGCAAAACTGGTATAAAAATGCCAAAAGTTGCGACATTTTTCCACAACTACATATTGCACCAAAATTTTGCAACATGTTAAGCAATTTTACACCCCAAAAAAGTCGAAACAGATCCTCAGCGAGATATTTGTACTGTACCCTTATATACTTATACATCGTTATTAGATCACCCCTCAGTCGTCTTTTTTCTAGACTAAATAATCCTAATTTCGCTAATCTATCTGGGTATTGTAGTTCTCCCATCCCCTTTATTAATTTTGTTGCCCTCCTTTGTACCCTCTCTAGTTCCATTATATCCTTCCTGAGCACCGGTGCCCAAAACTGGACACAGTACTCCATGTGCGGTCTAACTAGGGATTTGTACAGAGGCAGTATGATGCTCTCATCATGTGTATCCAGACCTCTTTTAATGCACCCCATGATCCTGTTTGCCTTGGCAGCTGCTGCCTGGAACTGGCTGCTCCAGGTAAGTTTATCATTAACTAGGATCCCCAAGTCCTTCTCCCTGTCAGATTTACCCAGTGGTTTCCCGTTCAGTGTGTAATGGTGATATTGATTCCTTCTTCCCATGTGTATAACCTTACATTTATCATTGTTAAACCTCATCTGCCACCTTTCAGCCCAAGTTTCCAACGTATCCAGATCCATCTGTAGCAGAATACTATCTTCTCTTGTATTAACTGCTTTACATAGTTTTGTATCATCTGCAAATATCGATATTTTACTGTGTAAACCTTCTACCAGATCATTAATGAATATGTTGAAGAGAACAGGTCCCAATACCGACCCCTGCGGTACCCCACTGGTCACAGCGACCCAGTTAGAGACTATACCATTTATAACCACCCTCTGCTTTCTATCACTAAGCCAGTTACTAACCCATTTACACACATTTTCCCCCAGACCAAGCATTCTCATTTTGTGTACCAACCTCTTGTGTGGCACATGGTTATACATGGCTATTAGATTGACCCTCAGACTAAATAATCCTAATTTTGCTAATCACTCTGGGTATTGTAGTTCCCCCATCCCCATTGTTAATTTTGTTGCCCTCCTTCGTACTCGCTCTAGTTCCATTATATCCTTCCTGAGCCCCGATGCCCAAAACTGTACACAGTACTCCATGTGCAGCCAAAGCAGAGATTTGCACAGAGGCAGTATAATTCTCTCATCATGTGTATCCAGACCTCTTTTAACCCCTTAAGCCCCGAGGGTGGTTTGCACATTAATGACCGGGACAATTTTTACAATTCTGACCACTGTCCCTTTATGAGGTTATAACTCTGGAACGCTTCAACGGATCTTGGCGATTCTGACATTGTTTTCTCGTGACATATTTTACTTCATTTTTGTGGTAACATTTATTCGATATAACTTGCGTTTATTTGTGAAAAAAACGGAAATTTGGCGAAAATTTAGAAAATTTCACAATTTTCCAACTTTAAATTTTTATGCCCTTAAATCACAGAGATATGTCACGCAAAATACTTAATAAGTAACATTTCCCACATGTCTACTTTACATCAGCACAATTTTCGAACCAAAATTTTTTTTTGTTAGGGAAATATAAGGGTTAAAAGTTGACCAGCAATTTCTCATTTTTACAATACCATTTTTTTTTTAGGGACCACATCTCATTTGATGTCATTTTGAGGGGTCTATATGATAGAAAATACCCAAGTGTGACACCATTCTAAAAACTGCACCCCTCAAGGTGCTCAAAACCACATTCAAGAAGTTTATTAACCCTTCAGGGGTTTCACAGGAATTTTTGGAATGTTTAAATAAAAATGAATATTTAACTTTTTTTCACACAAAATTTATTTCAGCTCCAATTTGTTTTATTTTACCAAGGGTAACAGGATAAAATGGATGCCAAACGTTGTTGTACAATCTGTACTGAGTACGCTGATACCCCATATGTGGGGGTAAACCACTGTTTGGGCGCATGGCAGAGCTCGGAAGGAAAGGAGCGCCATTTGACTTTTCAATGCAAAATTGACAGGAATTGAGATGGGACGCCATGTTGGGTTTGGAGAGCCCCTGATGTGCCTAAACATTGAAACCCCCCACAAGTGACACCATTTTGGAAAGTAGACACCCTAAGGAACTTATCTAGATGTGTGGTGACCACTTTGACCCACCAATTGCTTCACAGAAGTTTATAATGCAGAGCCGTAAAAATAAAAAATCATATTTTTTCACAAAAATGATCTTTTCGCCACCAATTTTTTATTTTCCCAAGAGTAAGAGAAGAAATTGGACCTCAAAAATTGTTGTCCAATTTGTCCTGAGTACGCTGATACCCCATATATGGGTGTAAACCATTGTTTGGGCGTATGGCAGAGCTCGGAAGGGAAGGAGCGCCATTTTACTTTTCAATGCAAAATTGACTGGAATTGAGATGGGATGCCATGTTGCGTTTGGAGAGCCCCTGATGTGCCTAAACATTGAAATCCCCACAAGTGACACCATTTTGGAAAGTAGACCCCTTAAGGAACTTATCTAGAGGTGTGGTGAGCACTTTGACCCAACAAGTGCTTCACAGAAGTTTATAATGCAGAGCCGTAAAAATAAAAAATCATATTTTTTCACAAAAATGATCTTTTCGCCACCAATTTTTTATTTTCCCAAGGGTAAGAGAAGAAATTAGACCACAAAAGTTGTTGTGCAATTTGTCCTGAGTGCGACGATACCCCATATGTGGGGGTAAACCACTGTTTTGGCGCATGGCAGAGCTCGGAAGGAAAGGAGCGCCATTTGACTTTTCAATGCAAAATTGACTGGAATTGAGATGGGACGCCATGTTGCGTTTGGAAAGCCCCTGATGTGCCTAAACATTGGAACCCCTCACAAGTGACACCATTTTGAAAAGTAGACCCCTTAAGGAACTTATCTAGATGTGTGATGAGCACTTTGACCCAACAAGTGTTTCACTACAGTTTATAACGCAGAGCCGTTAAAATAATTTTTTTTTTTTTTCGCAAAAATTATTTTTTAGCCCCCAGTTTTGTATTTTCACAAGGGTAACAGAATAAATTAGACCCCAAAAGTTGTTGTCCAATTTGTCCTGAGTACGCTGATACCCAATATGTGGGGGGGGAACCACTGTTTGGGCGCATGGCAGAGCTCGGAAGGGAAGGAGCGCCATTTGGAATGCAGACTTAGATGGATTGGTCTGCAGGAGTCACGTTGCATTTGCAGAGCCCCTGATGTACCCAAACAGTACAAACCCCCCACAAGTGACCTCATATTGGAAACTAGACCTCCCATGGAACTTATCTAGATGTGTTGTGAAAACTTTGAACCCCCAAGTGTTTCACTACAGTTTACAACGCAGAGCCGTGAAAATAAAAAATCCTTTTTTTTTCCCCACAAAAATGATTTTTAGCCCCCCAAATTTTTATTTTCCCAAGGATAACAAGAGAACTTGGACCCAAAAAGTTGTTGTCCAATTTGTCTCGAGTACGATGATACCCCATATGTTGGGGTAAACCCCTGTTTGGGCGCACGGGAGAGCTCGGAAGTGAAGGAGCACTGTTTTACTTTTTCAATGCAGAATTGGCTGGAATTGAGATCGGACGCCATGTCGCGTTTGGAGAGCCCCTGATGTGCCTAAACAGTGGAAACCCCCCAATTATAAATGAAACCCTAATCCAAACGCACCCCTAACCCTAATCCCAACTGTAACCCTAACCACACACCTAACGCTGACACACCCCTAATTCTAATCCCAACCCTAATCCCAACCGTAAATGTAATCCAAACCCTAATCCTAACCCTAGCCCTAACCCTAACCCTAGCCCTAACCCTAATGGGAAAATGGAAATAAATACATTTTTTTTAATTTTATTATTTTTCCCTAAGGCTAGGTTCACATTGCGTTAGGGAAATCCGTTTAGCGCTAGCGGATTGCGCTAACGCAATGTCTTTTTAGGTGTCGTGTTTAGTGGTCGAGTTAACGTCCCCGCTCTGGAAGATCGGGGAGCGGACCTCGGGCGCGCCGCGGACGCTGCAAGCAGCGTCCGAGGCGCGCCACAAAAGAACGGCACCTTGCTAGCGCGAGCCGAAAATGGCACGCTCTAGCGATGCGCTACACCCGAAAATCACATTGCTGTCAATGGTTGTGCTAACGGACCCGTTGCACGGCGTTAATTGTGACATTTTCGCCGTGCAACGCTGTCCGTTAGCGTTAACCCATTAACGCAATGTGAACCTAGCCTAACTAAGGGGGTGATGAAGGGGGGTTTGATTTACTTTTATAGCGTTTTTTATATCGGATTTTTATGATTGGCAGCTGTCACACACTAAAAGACGCTTTTTATAGCAAAAAAGTTTTTGCGTCTCCACATTTTGAGACCTATAATTTTTCCATATTTTGGTCCACAGAGTCATGTGAGGTCTTGTTTTTTGTGGGACGAGTTGACGTTTTTATCGGTTACTATTTCGGACACGTGACCATTTTTGATCGCTTTTTATTCCGATTTTTTGTCAGGCAGAATGACCAAAAACCAGCTATTCATGAATTTCTTTTGGGGGAGGCGTTTATACCGTTCCGCGTTTGGTAAAATTGATGAAGCAGTTTTATTCTTCGGGTCAGTACGATTACAGCGACACCTCATTTATATCATTTTTTTATGTTTTGGCGCTTTTATACGATAAAAGCTATTTTATAGAAAAAATAATTATTTTGGCATCGCTTTATTCTGAGGACTATAACTTTTTATTTTTTTAGTTATGATGCTATATGGCGGCTCGTTTTTTGCGGGACAAGATGACGTTTTCAGAAGTACCATGGTTATTTATATCCGTCTTTTTGATCGCGTGTTATTCCACTTTTTGTTCAGCGTTATGATAATAAAGCGTTGTTTTTTGGCTCGTTTTTTTTTTTTTTCTTACGGTGTTCACTGAGGGGGTTAACTTGTGGGCCAGTTTTATAGGTCGGGTCATTACGGACGCGGCGATACTAAATATGTGTACTTTTATTGTTTTTTTGTTTTTTTTTTAGATAAAGAAATGTATTTATGGGAATAATATTTTTTTTTTTTCTTTATTTAGGATTTTTTTTTTTTTTTTACACGTGTGGAAATTTTTTTTACTTTTTCACTTTGTCCCAGGGGGGGACATCACAGATCACCGATCTGACAGTGTGCACAGCACTCTGTCAGATCGGTGATCTGACAAACAGCCGGGCAGGATTAGAGCTGCAGCTGCAGCCTGATCCTGACCCGGAAGTGCTCCCTGCAGGACCCCGATGCAGCCCGGCGGCCATTTTGGATCCGGGGACTGCAGGGAGAAGATGCTCGGTACACCGTGTACCGATCATCTCAGGGAAGCCCGCAGGGAGCCCTCTCCCTGCGCGATGCTTCCCTGCACCGCCGGCACACCGCGATCATCTTTGATCGCGGTGTGCCGGGGGTTAATGTGCCGGGAGCGGTCCGTGACCGCTCCTGGCACATAGTGCCGGATGTCAGCTGCGATAGGCAGCTGACACCCGGCCGCGATCGGCCGCGCTCCCCCCGTGAGCGCGGCCGATCGCATATGACGTACTATCCCGTCACTGGGAATTAAGTCCCAGGTCACCTGGACGGGATAGTACGTCATATGGGATTAAGGGGTTAATGCACCCCATGATCCTGTTTGCCTTGGCAGCCACTGCCTGGCACTGTCTGCTCCAAGTAAGTTTATCATTAACTAGGGTTCCCAAGTCCTTCTCCATGTCAGATTTGATATTGATTCCTTCTTCCCATGCGTATAACCTTACATTTATCATTGTTAAACCGCATCTGCCACCTTTTGGCTCAAGTTTCCAACTTATCCACATCCATCTGTAGCAGAATACCATCACACAAGCAATAAATAGCCAGGTCTTTCACCGTGTCTCCGCGACTTTTCTACATGCATTTGCATATTTACCATAAGGGATGGGAGCAGTGTTCTGGATCACTACGTTGAGAAACACGTGATGGTGTCTCTGCGGTGTTGGATGTTTTGATCTCCCCGCGGTCATTCATCCTTATGTTTATAGTTTTTTTACTACGCACTGCTCCTAATAGCCAGTTTCCTACTCCACACTGATGAGGGGCAAATACCCCGAAACAGCTGTCTGTGGTTGGATACCATGTTTTGGCATAGGTGGTTTTCGTTTTGGATGCTGCCCTTCCCGTGGTTGTTCCTTCCCGGTGAAAGACCTGGCTATTTATTGCTTGCGTTGAGAAACACGTGATGGTGTCTCCGCGGCTTTTCTACATGCATTTGCATATTTCCCATAAGGGATGGGGGCAGTGTTCTGGACCACTGCGTTGAGAAACACGTGATGGTGTCTCCGCGGTGTTGGATGTTTTGATCACCCCGAGGTCATTCATCCTTATGTTTATAGTCCCTTTACTAGGCACTGCTCCTAATAGCCAGTTTCCTACTCCACACTGATGAGGGGCAAATACCCCGAAACAGCTGTCTGTGGATGGATACCATGTTTTGGCACAGGTGGTTTTCCTTTTGGATGCTGCCCTACCCGTGGTTGTTCCTTCCCGGTGAAAGACCTGGCTATTTATTGCTTGCGTTGAGAAACACATGATGGTGTCTCCGCGGTTTTTCTAAATGCAGGGACAAGATCATAGACCTGCACAAAACTGGAATGGGCTACAAAACCATTCGTAAGACACTGGGTGAGAAGGAGACAACTGTTGGTGCAATAATAAGAAAATGGAAGAAATACAAAATGACTGTCAATCGACATCGATCTGGGGCACCGTGCAAAATCTCACCTCCTCGGATATCCTTGATCATGAGAAAGGTGAGAGATCAGCCTAAACCTACATGGGGAACTTGTTAAGGATCTCAAGGCAGCTGGGACCACAGTCACCAAAAAAAACATCGCTAACACATTATGCTGTAAAGGTTTACAATCTGTGAGTTGTTGGGAGAAGGTGATGTGGTCAGATGAGACAAAAATTGAACTCTTTGGCATTAACTCAACTCTCTGTCTTTGGAGGAACAGAAATGCTGCCTATGGCGCCAAAAACACTGTCCCCACTGTCAAGCATGGAGGTGGAAATATTATGTTTTGGGGGTGTTTCTCTGGTAAGGGCTCAGGACTACTTCACTGCATCAATGGGAGAATGGATGGAGCCATGTACCGTAAAATCCCGAGTGACAACCTCCTTCCAGCAAGACAATTACCCAAAACATGCAGCCAAGGCAACAAAGGTGTTGCTCAAAAAGAAGCACATTAACCCCTTCATGACCCGGGGAATTTTCATTTTTTCATTTTTGTTTTTCGCTCCCCTCCTTCCAAGAGCAAAATCCCACATTTGTTGTTGTTTGGCTTTTTTTCTAGGTTCAATAAATGCTAAAACTGCCATTTTGATTCTCCAGGTCATTACGAGTTCATAGACACCAAACATGTCTAGGTTCTTTTTTACTTAAGTGGTGAAAAAAAATTCCAAACTTTGCTAAAAAAATAAATGAATTGCGCCATTTTCTGATACCAGTAGCGTCTCAATTGTTTGTGATCTGGGGTCGGGTGGCGGCTTATTTTTTGCGCGCCAAGCTGACGTTTTTAATTATACCATTTCGGTGCAGATACGTTCTTTTGATCGCCTATTATTGCATTTTAATGCAATGTTGCAGTGACCAAAAAAACCTAATTCTGGCATTTTGAATTTTTTTCTCGCTATGCCGTTTAGCGATCAGGTTAATCCTTTTTTTATTGATAGATCGGGCGATTCTGAACGCAGCGAAACCAAATATGTGTATGTTTGATTTTTTTTATTGTTTTATTTTGAATGGGGTGAAAGATGGGTGATTTAAACTTTTATATATATATATTTTTTTTTTAAACATTTTTTTTTTACTTTTGCCATGCTTCAATAGTCATGGGAGGCTAGAAGCTGGCACAACTCGATCGGCACAGCTACATAGGAGCAAAGCTCAGATCGCTCCTATGTAGTTGAATTCCTGCATTGCAATCCAGCATCAACAACCATAGAGGTCTCAAAGAGACCTCTGGTTGTTATGCTAACGCATCACTGACCCCCGATCATGTGACGGGGGTTAGCGATGCGCTCATTTCCAGGCCCGATGGCCGGAAGCGGTAGTTAAATGCTGCTGTCAGTGTTTGACAGCGGCATTTAACTAGTTAATAGTGGCGGGTGAATCACGATTCCATCCGCCGCTATTGCGGGCACAAGTCAGCTGTTCAAAACAAGACAAGCAGAACATGAAGGAGCAACTGCATGCCTGCAAGCCGAAACCGCACATTTGCAGGCAGAGAAAGAAGAGGAGAGTGCGTGCCTGGCAGCATCTCTAGAAAGACTTGCAGCAGACAAAGAGACAGCAGCTGCAATAGCTAAGGCAAAGTACTTGGAAGCTATGGAGGATCCTGATGATAAGAGCAATGTTCTCGGAACACATCTAGAGCAGCAAGATCCAGCGCAGCGCAGCGCAGAGTACGTCCATCAACACTCTGGCACGGATGACAGCCCTGACGCACATTGACTAGCCTATGCTGATTACCAGCGATCCAACCCCGAACTTCACTACTCTAAACAAGAGGACGCCCAGCATAGAGATGTTGACCACAGCTACCGTTCCACTGAGCAGAAGGTACAGCCCCCGTCCCGCCTTAAAGAGACACCTTCACCAGAAGGGTACTATGCAGACTACCCGAAGCCAGGAGCGTCTCACATTTATTGTGGTACTCCACACATTAGACATGACTATAACACACCGGCTTGTACCAGCATTGACCAAGCCACCATGGACTTTGCAAAGTTCTTTGCCCGCCGAGAACTGGTTACTAAAAGACTTGTAAAGTTCACTGGTAAAGCAGCAAACTATAGATTATGGCGTGCCTCATTCCAGAACGCCATTCAGGGACTGGACCTTTCTAGTAGTGAGGAGTTAGATAAAGTGGCTCGGAAATGAGTCGGTCGAGCATGCCAAAACACTAAGAGACATTAATATAAAGTATCCACACATAGGTCTACGTAAAGTGTGGGAAATAATTGATGAGTGCTATGGGTCCATAGAAGTCATAGAGAATGCTTTATGCAAAAGAATTGATGATTTCCCTAGGATAGGGCCTAAACGTTATCAGAAGCTTAAAGAATTTAGTGATATATTGATAGAGTTACAGGTTGCCTAGAAGGAAGGTCACTTGCCTGGATTGGCATTCTTAGACACTGCTAGGGGTGTCAATCCGATAGTACAGAAACTCCCTTACAACTTACAAGAAAAGTGCGTTACACATGGTTCACGGTATAAGCAAACTCATAACGTACAATTTCCTCCTTTCACTGTATTTGTGGAATTTGTCACCCAACAAGCTAGGATCAGAAATGACCCTAGTTTGACTTCACTCTGTCATGTTCCACTGCCCCCAGGGTTAAACCCAGTAAGACACCTGTGGCAGTCCACAAAACTAATATTGTTTCCACAGCTCCTCCTCACAACACAAGTAAGCCCCCTCCATAAGAGAACAAACCTTAATATGTCAGTAAGCAGTGTCCTCTACACAGGAAACCACATCCTCTACTGAAATGCAGAGCCTTCAGAGAGAAGTCTTTGGAGGATGTCAAACGTTTCCTCAAGGAAAACAAAATCTGCTTCAAGTGCTGTGCCACAACCTCTCATCTCGCCTGGAACTGTGAAGCTAGCGTGAAATGTGCAGAATGCAGCAGCATGGATCACAACACAGCATTGCAACCTGGACCACCTCCCCGAGCATTGTTGCAAGCAGAGGAGCATGATGGGAAGCAAAAAACACTGATGAAGACACCCCTGTGGTCACTGTTGTGAATTCTGTGATCAAGCTCCCTCCTGTGGTCACGAGTGGTACTGCGGCTTCTGAGTTTCCTTCCTCAGGTGATGAGGTTAAGTCGTTAGGTGCTGCTCTATTTAACTCCACCTAGTGCTTTGATCCTGGCCTCCAGTCAATGTTCTAGTATTGGTCTTGCTTCCTCCTGGATCGTTCCTGTGGCCTGTCTGCTCAGCATAAGCTAAGTTCTGCTTGTGTTACTTTTGTTGCTATATTTTATTTCCAGCTTGCTTTTTTGGTTTTGCTTGCTTGCTGGAAGCTCTGAGACACAGAGGGAGCACCTCCGTACCGTTAGTCGGTGCGGAGGGTCTTTTTGCCCCTCTGCGTGGTTGTTTGTAGGTTTTTGTGTTGACCGCAAAGCTATCTTTCCTAT
The DNA here is from genome assembly GCF_032444005.1 of Ranitomeya imitator. Taxonomy (NCBI): domain Eukaryota; kingdom Metazoa; phylum Chordata; class Amphibia; order Anura; family Dendrobatidae; genus Ranitomeya; species Ranitomeya imitator. Next base: position 625,102,529 of record NC_091285.1, read on the forward strand.
CCTCGGTCTATTCAGTAAGTCGGGCCTCACTTTGCTAAATCTATTTCATCTCTGTGTTTGTATTTTCATCTTACTCACAGTCATTATATGTGGGGGGCTGCCTTTTCCTTTGGGGAATTTCTCTGAGGCAAGGTAGGCTTATTTTTCTATCTTCAGGCTAGCTAGTTTCTCAGGCTGTGCCGAGTTGCATAGGGAGCGTTAGGCGCAATCCACGGCTACCTCTAGTGTGGTTTGATAGGTTTAGGGATTGCGGTCAGCAGAGTTTCCACGTCTCAGAGCTCGTCCTATGTTTTGTGGTTTTTGTCAGGTCACTTGTGTGCTCTGAACTTCAAGGTCCATTGTGGTTCTGAATTACTTATTCATAACAGGTCACCTCTCAATGTACGGAGATCTGTAAGGAACTCACAAGAGGAAGATCCTGTTCAAAAATCTGCCTTGTCCGAGTCTACCCAGCAGGCCGCATGGACAAAGCGTTCAAGATATATGCAATCCTGGATGACTAAAGTAACAGGTCTCTAGCCAAGTCCATCTTCTTTGACAACTTCTGCATTGTAGGTCCCGGTTCTCCCAACTCCTTCAGGACATGTTCAGGTACCATTGAGACGGCGGGAAGGAAAGCAACCGGATACAAGGTGGAGTCGATAGATGGCCAGACCTGCCTATCACTACCGACCATCCTGGAGTGCAACCAGATTCCCGATAACAGGTCTGATACCTTCAATGGAGGTGGCAACACATCACCCCCACCTGATGCTTATAGCCCACCTGATACCTGAGTTGGACCCAGAAGCCCCAATAGCTTTACTCCTGGGAAGAGATATACTATGAGCCCACAAGACTAGAGAATATATCAACGGTTCACGGAACGCTTGATACGCACAGGCTCGACCTTGGATGGGTTATTATAGGAGACATCTGTCTAGGAGGAGCACACAAGCCGGCCTCAGTCAACAGTATGCTTACCAGCACACTTGAAAATGGACATCTGTCTCTCTTCCAGCCATGTCACAATAGTCTACTGGTAAAGGAATTACCAAACAGCACTTCCCTATCTTGCCCTTTCTCACTTCTTACCAACGAAGACCACTCCTGTGAAGGTGAACAAGACCACATAGGATATACAGTCTTCCATAGGACTAAGGAAGACGACAAGGTAGCGATGTCTATAGAAGACAGGATGTTTTTAGACATCATGGATAGTCAAATTGTCAAGGACAAGTCAAACAGTTGGGTCGCACCACTACCATTTCGACCTCGGAGAAGACGTCTACCCAACAGGGAACTGGTCTACAACCGATTTATCTCCCTCAGACACAAGTTTCAGAAGTCACCCGAGACGAAGGAACATTTCTTTACATTCAGGGGGAAGATATTCGAGAACAACCACGCAGAGATTGCACCTGCACTTCTGCACTCAGAGGAGTGTTGGTACTTGCACATCTTCAGAGTGTACCATTCTAAGAAGCCAGTGCAAATAAGAGTGGTATTCGACTCAAGCACCAAATGCGAAGACGTTTCATTGAATGATGTCCTACAATCGGGCCCAGACCTCAACAACAGACTTCTACAAGTACTACTCTGTTTCCGCAGACATACGGTGGCATTTATGTCTGATATACAACAGATGTTCCACTGTTTTCTCATCAAGAAGGAACACAGAAACTGCTTGAAGATCTTCTGGTAACGCGACAATGACCCGGGCAAAAACATTGCAGAGTACCGGATGAGAGTACACATCTTCGCCTACTCACCACAATCCTGCAGACCATGCAACTAGATCCATTGCACCAAGTCATCTTAAAGGACACTATATGGTTCACAGGCCCTGCCTCCATGAACCGTTTGATGCCCCACATCAGCAGGCCTGATACATTCGAACTAGTGGATCCAAATACCGATAAAGAGCTCCGTCCTCGAATGTCTGCTCTACATACAGAGATTTCAAGTCAACACCCTGAATCTCATCGGTTCATCGGGTTTTCACCCTGGAAGTCACTTGTTCGAGCCATCGGTTGTCTACTTCTTGTAGCCCAGTCCTACAAGTCAGCACTACCTGCATGCCAGAAATCTTGTAAAGGTTGGCATCACAGCAAGCATGCTCCTTTACCGCTCCTAACCTGGAAAGAGCCAAGGTTACAATACTTTGTGTTATGCAAAGCATGTCCAATGTCCTTTGGGACAGATGGAGAAAGCAATATCTCTCCACCCTGCAAATCACGACAAAGTGGCAGAAAGACCGCCCAAACATCCAACCTGGCGATGTCGTTCTCGTCAAGGACAGTCGCATCAAAACGAGTGGTCACTTGGCCTAGTCACCAATCCCTTTCCCAGCAAGGACGGGAAGGTGCACAAAGGTCAGAGTGTGCGAGCTTGGGGGAGAACAAACTGTTCCTCAGGCCAGTTACTGAACTTGTATTGTTATTTTCCCCAAAATAACCAAATAGTGGCATCCATTGATGCCAAGCAGGGAGTGTTCTGCCCATTAATGTGCAACAAGTTAATTCACAATGTAGTACCAGTTGTCACCATTAGAGGTAATTAGGTACACATTTATCCTGTTCTTGTATTCAGGAGCATTTCACTTTAAGCCCTGTGTTCTGACTAGAACTGCCACCCTGGTTTCCCAGGCAAGAGTAGCCATTTTCCCCCGGGCCTTGAGTCTTACACACATGTTCCTGGCTCTCTCTTGCAGATCATTGCTCTTGATAAGCGGATTCCGGTGAGGCGCAAATGTACTTGCATGTGTGTGTTATGCATGAATCTGTATATGCAGCCACCGTGCAATGGACTGTGTAGTTAGGTATATTGTGCAATGCATCCTGCACTTCATTATAATGCCTTTGCACTGCTTATAGATTGCATTTCTGTATAGAGCAGAACAGTGTTGCAGCATGTACTTGTCTTAGATAGATATTATAACTGCATTCCTGTGTTGTAATGTTACTGCACAGCCTCTGTAATGTGAGTTACTGATTTAAATGCACTCTGTATCATGCTTTTGTCTCTGTTATTTGCCAGTACTGATACACTGTGTTAGGAGTCGAGTTTCCTCTGCTGCACAGGAGGAATCTCGATCCGTGTCTGCTGCAGTCTCCCATTCTGCATCGGCCGCAGTGGGGTCCGTCTTTACTAGCAGCAGGGTTTTTACCTGCACGGTGGACCTCGGACTGCGAACGCACCTAGTTCCATTTCATCTTGTACTTGGTGCGTTCCGCCAGTCCTTAACATAATACTAGCGCCAAGGTCTGGCTAGTAAATGGCGGACAATCAGCAATCTTTGCAGTGTATCCTAGTAGCTGGAGGGTAGGTTGGCGGCTCTCGAGAGCTCAACCTCAGCTGTGGATGCTACCGCAGTTGCTGTACAGGCTGCTAGCGTGGCTGCAGCAACCTTGTCCACTGCCACCCCTGTTCCGACATTATCTCGCCTCCCGTTGCCAGAAAAATTTTCTGGAGATTGCAAAACTTGTAGGGGATTCGTGAGTCAGTGCTCTATCCATCTCGAGCTCCTGGCTGCACGTTTTCCTACAGAGCGGGCTAAGGTGGGATTTATTGTGTCTCTCTTGTCGGACAGGGCGTTGGAGTGGGCTACGCCGCTGTGGGAGCGAGGTGATCATGTGGTGCAGAGTGCTCCGTTGTTCCTGAGCACTCTGAAAAAGGTCTTTTTAGGACCTCAAGTCACCCATGACACAGCGCTCCAACTACTGGCATTAACTCAGGGTGAGTCCTTGGTCAGCCATTTTTCCGTCCGCTTCCGTACATTAGCTTCCGAGCTGGAGTGGTCGGATAAAGCCCTTATTCCCATATTTTGGAGGGGCCTGGCTGATCACGTTAAAGGGACACTGTCACCTGAATTTGGAGGGAACAATCTTCAGCCATGGAGGCGGGGTTTTGGGGTTTTTGATTCACCCTTTCCTTACCCGCTGGCTGCATGCTGGCTGCAATATTGGATTGAAGTTCATTCTCTGTCCTCCGTAGTACATGCCTGCACAAGGCAATCTTGCCTTGCGCAGTCGTGTACTATGGAGGACAGAGAATGAACTTCAATCCAATATTGCAGCCAGCATGCAGCCAGCGGGTAAGGAAAGGGTGAATCAAACACCCCAAAACCCCGCCTCCATGGCTGAAGATTGTTCCCTCCAAATTCAGGTGACAGTGTCCCTTTAAGGACGCTCTGGCCACTAGGGAGATTCCTGCCACACTGGAGGAATTAATAACCGTCTCTACTCGTATTGATCTCCGTTTTAACGAGCGGAGGTTAGAGCGAGCCCAGTGTAGGCAGAGGTTTCGGCTGGCTCCCACCTTCGCCAAACCTTTGGAATCTCCAGTCCAGGCATCCGAGTCACATGAGGCCTTAGAGGTGACACGAGCGGGATCCAAATCTCAGTCCGCCCGTGCACATAAGGTCCGTCATGTTTGCCAGCAGTCAGGACATCTTGCCTCCAAGGGTCCTCAGCGGTCGGGGAAACGTCAGCGTCTAGTGGCAGTTGGAGGAGGTACACTAGACACGGCGACGTTTGCCTCAAAATTGTCCTTCAAGGGGACAATTACCATAGGCCCATCCACTCTTATGGTCGAGCTATGCGTGGATTCTGGGGCAGAGGGTAACTTTGTCTTCCGCATTTGCCCAGCGTCACTCAATACCCTTGGTGATGCTCGCCAAGCCAGTAACCGTTCGAGTGGTAAATGGGTCAACACTACCCTCACAGATTACCCACCAAACCATTCCTTTCACGCTTTCTGTGTCTCCATCACATCAGGAGATAATCTCCCTATTAGTCATTCCTGAGGGAATTGATGAGGTCCTGTTGGGGATACCATGGCTTCGCTACCATTCTCCTCATATTGAGTGGTCCTCAGGGAGAATTTTGGGATGGAGTAAATCCTGCGAGGGTAGATGTCAGAGGGAGTGCGTTCAGGTTGCTACTACACAGGTACCCGCAGATCTTTCCTCTCTCCCCAAGCACTATTGGCCTTATGCTGACGTGTTCTCCAAAAGAGCTGCGGAGACCCTTCCGCCTCACCGCCCCTATGACTGTCCTATTGACCTCTTGCCTGGTGCTGAGCCTCCGCGGGGTCGAGTCTATCCGTTATCTCTCCCGGAGACGGAGGCAATGTCTCAGTACATCCAAGAAAATCTGGCAAGAGGATTCATTAGGAAGTCAGTGTCCCCGGCAGGGGCTGGGTTCTTCTTCGTACAGAAGAAGACTGGAGACTTACGTCCATGCATAGACTACAGGGGTCTTAACGCCATCACCGTTAAGAACAAGTACCCTTTACCCCTGAAATCTGAGCTGTTTGATAGGCTACGGGGAGCGAGGGTATTTACAAAGTTAGATCTGCGGGGTGCTTACAACCTGATTCGCATCCGTGAGGGGGATGAATGGAAGACGGCTTTTAACACCAGGGATGGGCACTATGAATATCTGGTGATGCCCTTCGGGCTCTGTAATGCCCCAGCCGTTTTCCAAGACTTTGTGAACGACATCTTCCGGGATATGCTCACCACCTCGGTCGTAGTCCATCTGGATGATATTCTCATCTTCTCTCCACATATTGACTCCCATCGGAGAGATGTTCGCAAAGTCTTCGACCTCTTACGGGCAAACTCCCTCTACGCCAAGTTGGAGAAGTGTGTGTTTGAGCAGGAGTCCTTGCCCTTCCTTGGTTATATCATCTCTGCCCAGGGTTTGGCTATGGATCCTGCCAAGCTACAGGCTGTAATGGACTGGCAGGAACCCCATTCTCTTAAAGCGGTGCAGCGCTTTATGGGGTTCATTAATTACTATCGCCAGTTCATTCCACACTTCTCAACTTTGGTAGCTCCCTTGGTTGCCCTCACCAAAAAGGGAGCAAATCCCAAGTTGTGGTCAGAGGAGGTCTCCAAAGCCTTTCTCTCGATCAAGTCTCATTTCGCTAGCGCTCCCATCCTTCATCGCCCCGATGTTGATAAACCATTTATCTTGGAGGTGGATGCCTCATCTGTTGGTGCTGGAGCAGTGCTTTTCCAAAAGGATGCTCAAGGTCGGAAGCATCCTTGCTTCTTCTTCTCCAAGACCTTCACACCAGCGGAGAGGAATTATTCCATCGGGGACAGGGAGTTGCTAGCCATGAAGTTGGCTTTTTCAGAGTGGAGACATCTCTTGGAGGGAGCTCGCTTTCCCTTCCAAGTCTTCACTGACCACAAGAACTTGGTATATCTACAAACGGCCCAGCGGCTGAATTCTCGCCAGGCTAGATGGTCCCTGTTCTTCTCCCGGTTCCATTTTACTCTCCATTTTCTCTCCGGGGAGAAGAACGTTCGTGCCGACGCTCTCTCCCCCTCCGTAGTGTCATCTGAGGAGGAGGAGGAGGAGCCTCGGCTTATTGTCCCTTCTGAGAGCCTGAGAACTGTAGCTCCGGTTTCGCTAGAGTCTGTGCCCCCGGGCAAGACTTTCGTGCCAGCTAACTTGCGACCGGAGGTTCTCTCTTGGGGTCACTCCTCTAGAGTGGGTGGGCATTTTGGGACCAAGAGGACATCTGAGCTTTTGGCGAGAACATACTGGTGGCCGCATATGGCCCGAGATGTCAGGGACTATATTCAGGCGTGTGTTTCTTGCGCCCAGAATCGGTCTCCTCGGCAACGGCCTGCTGGGTTGCTTTACCCTCTACCGGTGGCAGACAGGCCCTGGGAGATGGTCGGGATGGACTTTGTGGTGGGCTTACCCAAGTCGCGTGGCTGCTCCATTATTTGGGTTGTCACCGACCATTTCTCTAAGATGGTGCATTTGGTGCCGCTACCTCGGTTACCTTCAGCACGGGCCTTGGCGGTGTTGTTCATTAAGCACATTTTCCGATTGCATGGTATGCCTGATAAGATTGTCAGCGATCGGGGTCCCCAGTTCGCGTCTCGGTTTTGGAGAGAGCTCTGCCGTTTACTCAGCATAGAGTTAAACCTCTCCTCTGCATACCATCCCGAGACGAATGGGTTGGTGGAAAGAACCAACCAGACTCTGGTGACATATTTGCGTCATTTCGTCTCGGCTAGGCAGGATGACTGGGCATCTTTGCTACCTTGGGCGGAATTTGCCTTGAACAACGCCTTAGCCGATTAAACTGGTCAGACTCCTTTTCTCCTTAATTACGGCCAGCATCCGCGTGTCCCTGTGCCCATGCCCGTGTCATCCACCGATTCTAGGGTGGCAGACTGGGCGGTGGAGGCACGTGACATCTGGGACTGCACACAGGATGCCATCCGGGCCTCCAAGGAGAGAATGAGGGTTTCGGCTGATACACACCGGCGCCCCGCTCCGGTCTTTGCTCCTGGCGACTTAGTGTGGCTCTCCGCCCGTAACATCAGGCTGCGAGTTGAGTCCACTAAGTTTGCTCCTCGCTACATTGGCCCATTTAAGGTTCTGGAACAGGTCAACCCTGTGGTCTACCGTTTGGCTATTCCTCCACGCCTTGGTATCACCGATACTTTTCACGTTTCCCTCTTAAAGCCCGTTCGTTTGTCCCGGTTTTCTGAGTCATCTGCTGGGACATCGGGTTCATCCACAGATGAGTTTGAGGTGAATGCTATTGTGGGGTGCAAGGTGGTACGTGGCAAGAAATTTTATCTGGTGGACTGGAAGGGTCACGGCCCAGAGGATAGAACCTGGGAGCCTGTGGAGCACATTCGGGCTCCGCTGCTTATTGCAGCTTTTGAGCGTAGTGAGGCTCAAGGAGGGGGGGGCCCTAGGAGGGGGGGTAATGTTAGGAGTCGAGTTTCCTCTGCTGCACAGGAGGAATCTCGATCCGTTTCTGCTGCGGTCTCCCATCCTGCATCGGCCGCAGTGGGGTCTGCTCAGCGGAGGCGTCGCTCCCAGCGTCTTGCTGGGACTGATTCTGTGCAGAGAGTTACTGCTGCCTTTTCTGGCTCTCCTGTTGTACCCTGCACTGATCTGCGGCGAGCAGGCTTCTCTGGGACTAAGTCCTTATTTTCACACACTGAGCATGCCCAGGGCAAGATCTCCCATTGGAGATCGAGGGTCACATGCTCAGGTACTGCAGCACATTCCATTGGTCCTCCAGGAAGGTCCTGAAAGGGCAAAACTTCGGTAGCAGCTTCCTGTGCTGCAACTATATAAACTGCGCATGACCGCACGGCCATGCGCTAGTATTGTCTTGTAAATATGTGTGTGTGTTGTGAGTGAAAGTCGCTCTTTAAATAACCCTCCCTATTGGATGACTGTTCGCGGAAGGTGTATGTTTGCTATCTAGCGCCCGACTTATCCAACAGCACGTAACACACATAACAGCTACCAGTTGCTGTGTCCGCCAGTATGGTGCCGTGCGCTTGCTCTGCGCTTTCCTGACCCAAGCCTGGGTGGTTAGTGGCGTCTGTCAGTGCGGCACCGCACGCACTCCTGTGCCTTTATATTATTATTTATGTCCCTCTGACACCCCAGTTGCGGTGTCGAGCGCATGGGGTCTTCTGAACTCAAATCCTCAGTCTCGGGTTTGAGATTAGTGACTCCTTGCTTGCGCTCTATGTGCGGTACCGCGGTCCTGTGACGCAACAGGGTCGCTTCCTTCACACAGGGTGAAGCTAACCCATGTGTGTATTCTTATAGTACCGCCATATAGTCCGTCTTTACTAGCAGCAGGGTTTTTACCTGCACGGTGGACCTCGGACTGCGAACGCACTTAGTTCCATTTCATCTTGTACTTGGTGCGTTCCGCCAGTCCTTAACACACTGTTTATTCCCTTTGTAGTTTTTACCCATTATCGTCCACTGTTCGTCATCTCAATAAATATAGACTTAAGAATCCATACAGTCTGTTTACTGAGAAGTGGATGAGGGTTAGCCGTATGCTGAAATCCACACGGCACCATACGGAAGGCAGAACACCCACCCTATTTAATAAAAAATGTTTACACGTCTAACACTTTTTTGTGGTTTCAGCCAGGGCAATGCAATATCAATCTATTAATTATATATATTTTTTCTGTATTCCACAGCACCGTCTGCAGCACTCGGGAGCCTGCAGTGTTGAACCCTTCTGGGGCGATCCCTCAGGAGTCCACCACCGAGGGACACTTTGACAGTCCCGGCCCATCTTCACCTTCCCAGCCTTCCCTCACATCTAATCCCTCGGTCCCATCCACCAGTGCTGGAGCATCGTGGCCGACTGAGTTGCATGAAGCTGCTGGTGAGGATATAGCTTTTCCTTTACCCCACCCTGCTGACACTGCTGCCACCTCTAGAACACCTGTGGGTTCTGGGCGGCAGCGCCAGAGGGGTCAGGAAAAGAGCTATGCGCCCGAGTTCTTGCATCTGAATGCAGCCTTCCAGAACTGTATCAAACTGTTGTCTGAGCAAATGACTGTAGAATTTAATTTGCTCAGCAACAGTATTCTTGAGTTGCACACACGCCTGGATAGGATGCATTCAGATGTAAGTAAATCACCAAACCACTCCTTTTTCCGGGCAGTATTCGAGCCCATTGACAAGCTATCTCCTGATCAGCAGATGCATGTAATGCAATTGTGACAGCTTGCTCTAGAGCATGTTAGCTCCCAAGCCCCTCCACCTGCCCCGATACTTCCTCCACCACCTACCCCCTCCAGCCACTGTCCCTCCTCTCCCTCCTAGACAATACCAGCATCCTGCCCCGTGCCAGCATCCTGCCCTGTACGAGCATCCTGCCACATACCAGTTCCCAACCACATTATCCACACCTCCACTCCCTGCCCAACCTCTACTCCTTGCCCACTACCACCAGTTTCCTTCAACACCCATCATGCCCTAAGCACAACTTTCTTCTCCACCCACCACCTCTGTAGCCTCCCAATCCCTCCACTCCACCCCTCAAACCTTCCAAATTCCCAACACTACTCCCGGTTTCATGTCCACCCGTTCTCTTTATTTCTCCACCCCTTCACCTGTTTTACCTACTGATCCGTCACCACCACCATCACATTCCTCTCTCCACACTCCCAAAGTCGAAGTGCCCCAATCTGACAGCCCCTCCAGAAAGGCCGTACTGGGCCTCTGGCCCTTGGGGGAGGACGCCATGACAGGGTGACGTGGAACAATAAGGAGCTCGTAGGAAGTTGGGGGGTTATAGGGTTAACAGAAGCTAAGAGGAGGGACGGAGTTTTTTGAATTTGAAAAAGGAAGGAGGGGTCGGAGACAGGGCAGGGGGGGGGGCTATATAAAAGGGGGTGGCCACGTGGAGGGGGCAACCATTTGGGTACTCATCAGCCACAGAAGAGAAGCTCCTTGTACCCAAGCGATGGATGTCGAGGCCTTGCTTCAGCAGCTCCGGGTGGAAGCAGCCGCCCGAGGGACGGATTGGCTGCAGGCTTCTGTGAACAGCCTGCTTCAGGGGTCGGTAGCCGGAGCCTCCATCGCCCCTCCAGCAGGACTCCGGCCGCGGAGGTCTCGGCCTCCGGCGCGCCTTAGTCCTGAGGCTACCCCCCGAGTCCGGCGCCGCATACGGAGCCCCTCCAGGGACCCTCCAGCCAGGGCCGGTGGACGCGGTCCCCCTACTCCCCGCCCGCAGGCTGGGAGGAATCCATCTAACAGGCGGGACCTACAACAGGGGCCGGGTTCCCCCCCCCCGCGGCACAGAGGCGACGGGATTCAGGACCAGGAGCGGCGGGTGTCAGCGGCCCTGCAGGCCCCGCTCGGCGTGGAGGAGCGCGTGGAGGAGCGCGAGGAGCCAGGGGGCGGGCCCTTGTGCGGCGACGTCCCAGCGGCCGGCAGCCGGCCGGCCTGTCTTCCAGCACGCCGGATGGAGCGGCGTACCGAGGATCATCGGCTCAGGGAGCGATGGGGGCGGCTCCGGCGAGCAGCGGGCAGCGTTCGGCTGCCTCGGTCAGCAGCGCTGCAGCGGCGCCACTCTCCCAGGACTTCATCCAAGATGGCGCCGCTGCAGGAAGTGCGGCACCACATGAGAGAAGTCTCCGGCAAGATGGCGCCGGATCTGGGAGCCCGGCGCCTGCGCACCAGCACCAGGGACTACATCAAGATGGCGGCGCCCTGTGGAGACCTCACCAAGATGGCGGCGCCCTGCAGATCACGGCGGCAGCTCCGAGGGGCCCTGCAATTCTTGCCGGTTCGCCTGCTTCTGGCGGTGGGCAGCCGGTGAGGCAGGTTGACCCGGGAGCTGCGGAGCCACCAGCAGACGGAGCCAGCATGGGACCAGCACGCCTTCGTCAGGATCCAGGATCTTCGGCTGCTGGGTTCACAGCGCCCAGGCAGCCAGGTGAGAGCCAGCAATTTACTAATTTTAACCCTTCCGTAGCTCCCAGTGAGAGTAGGGAACGGGAGTTATTTATGGGGGGGGGGGGGGCTAGCGGGGGGATGGGCCTAATATTACATGGCCTTAGAGATTTAGCCAGAATATGGTACGGGGGCCCTCAAGGGGGGGGGTCACCTGCAGCGGTGTGGTTAGGAACCGCGGAAGGGCCAGTGGGGATAGGGGGGTTAACAAGCCCTGAGGTAGTGTCGCAGTGTGGGGGCCAGGGTACAGCGGTCTCAGCTACATCAGGGGGGGGGGCGGCAGTGAAGCAGGAAGGGGGACGGGGGTCAGCAGACGCGGGAGGCCATAACGAAGGGGCTAGCAAAGATAAGGAAAATGAGGACACGGTGCGTCTGGATGATTCCGCTAGGAGCGAAGTATACGTTTGTTTTGAGGGACCGCTGGGGTCACATTTGCGGGAGGAGGTGAATGAAAAGATCTGGAAGGGGGATTACGTAGATATTTTTCCATTACTACCGTTGGAAAGATTTAATCTGGATAGGTTAAGAAGAGACGATTCCAAGAAAGATGATGAGGAAAGGAGGCGGTACCGCCTAATCCCTCGTTCTTTTTCAAACTGGTTGCAGGCGTTTGCTATATTGGCAAGCGTGATAGGCGAAAAGGCACCCGAAAATTGTTCGGGACTTTTTTGCTATATGGATGCGATTGGGGAGGCTTACAGGGTATATGGCGGTTTGGGATGGTTAAGGTACGACGAGCAGTTCAGGCAGCGCAAAGCGGTACGACCAGGTATACGTTGGGATCATAAGGATATAGCATTGTGGATGAGAGTTATGGCACCGGTTAGAGCGAATCAGGGAACCCAGCCATTTCAGGGGGGCGCCGGGGGTTCAGGGCAGTCAGGACACTCGGTCGCAATGCAGAAGGGACTGTGTTTCTCCTTTAATGAGGGGACATGTAGATTTGGGAGCAAGTGCAAGTACAAGCACGAATGCTCAAGTTGTGGGGGCACACACGGGGCGGCTAGATGTTTCAGAGGGGGAAAAACAAGAGGGGGAGACGGTGCTGAAAAAAGGGGAGACACCGGTGCGGCTGGACGCGATGGAAGCTTATCTAAATAGATACCCAGATGTAGCAGCAGCGTCACTTTTGAGGGAAGGTTTTGGTTACGGTTTTAAAATTCCGTTTATTGAGCAGGATGTTTGTTTGTCAAGAAAGAATCTAAAATCGGCACTGCAGTTTCCTAGCGTTGTTTCTGAAAAATTAAAAAAAGAGGTTGATCTGGGTAGGATGGCCGGACCTTTTCCAACGGCCCCAATCAGTAATTTGAGGGTGTCACCGCTAGGAGTGGTTCCGAAGAAGGAGCCTAACAAATTTAGGCTTATTCACCATTTATCCTTCCCAAAAGGTCTGTCAGTAAACGACGGCATTGATCCTCAACTGTGTGCAGTTTCTTACATGTCTTTCGATGCAGCGATTAACCTGGTACGGTTGTGTGGTAGGGGTGCTGTGATGGCAAAAACGGATATCGAGGCGGCGTTTCGTCTGTTACCAGTGCATCCGGAGAGCATGCACCTGTTAGGCTGTTTTTGGGACGGAGGTTTTATCATTGATCGTTGTCTTCCCATGGGCTGTTCGCTATCATGCGCCTATTTTGAAACGTTTAGTACATTCTTGGAATGGGTTGTTAAGGATGTATCTGGTTTGAATTCGTGTTTGCATTATCTTGACGATTTCTTGTTTGTAGGCCCGCCAGAGTCCGCGGCTTGCTCGATTCTACTGCACACAATGGAGAGGGTAGCAAAAGGTTTCGGAGTTCCATTAGCGGCTGATAAAACGGTTGGGCCAGTGACGACACTAAGTTTTCTAGGCATAGAAATTGATACCGTTGCAATGGAATGTAGATTGCCTGATGACAAATTAGTTGCTTTTCGGGAAGAAGTTAGAAAAGCAAGTACCCGGCGCAAGATAACGCTGCACGATTTGCAATCTTTATTGGGCAAGCTGAACTTTGCTTGTAGAATTATGCCAATGGGCCGCGCATTTTGTCGCCGTTTGTCTTTGGCGATGGTGGGGGTAAAGTCTCCCCTGCATTTCATCAGATTGACTAAGGAGTTAAAACAGGATTTGAAGGTGTGGGCTCTTTTCTTAGAGGAATACAATGGCAAATCCATTTGGATTCAAACAGTTGAAAACGCAGTAGATCTAGGTTTTAGCATTAACGTGATTGAAAAGCGTGGTTTCAATTTGTTGTATCGCGGTCAGGTGTTGGTGGCGGAGTGGCCACTCGATTGGCGCGAACGAGGTTTATTACAAAACCGGGTCCTATTACAGTTATTTCCTCGAGTAGTGGCGTTGTCAGTGTGGGGCGAGTCAGTGATGAATAAAAAGATCTGTTTTTCTTGCGAAAATGTGACTGTCGTGGAAACAATCAATTCGCTGTCTGCAGCGTCTCAAGAAGTAGTTAGGGTACTGCAGCACTTGGTTTTCTTGGGGCTAAAGCTCAACTTGTGGATTGTAGCGGATTGCAAGGCAATTGAGCCTACTAATGCTGATGATGTCCTTTTCCATTCACAGTGGCATCAGTCTCAAGGGCCGAGGCCTTACTTGGATTCAGTGTGCCGGGAATGTCCAGCGGAGCTGTGGAACCTGCCTTTAGGGCCGTGAAGGAGTTATTTGCTAGATCACTGTCAGAAAGGTCTTGGCTGCAGTACGAGCAGGCCTGGAGTACATGGGAAAGTTGGAAGGTGTCTTACGGGTCCGTTATGGACGACGAGAGCAAGCTGTTGTTGCTAGTAGGGCATGTGTGGGAATCGGGTTGGTCGGTGTCCAAAGTGAGTAAGTTTCTAGCTGGTTTAGCATTTGGTTTCAAGGCTAGAGGATTAAACAATGAGACGAAATCATTTATGGTAATGCAAGTGGTAAAAGGTTTGAAAAAAGGGCAGAAGTCGTTCGATGGTAGACGACCGGTCTCCTTTGAGGTGCTGTTGACAATCGGAAGGCAATTACGAGTGGTTTGTTTTTCGGATTGGGAAGTAATTTTATTCCAAGCGGCTTTTGCGTTGGCGTTTTTTGGGGCATTTCGCTTGGGGGAGTTGGTTAGCCCTTCAAGATATAAGGGAGGGGGTTTACGGAGAGAAGACGTGGATGTTACGTCTGACAAGGTAGTGGTGTTTATTAGGTCGTCAAAAACGGATGTAACTGGCAAAGGGTGCAAATTAGTGTTATTTCAAGTTCCAAATTGTCCATTGTGCCCGGTAATCTGCGTGGATAGGTTGATGAGAAGAGGGGGTGTATTATCCGATCCACTGTTGGTTCATGCAGATGGTTCGTTCTTGTCGCGCTACCAATTTGTTTCAGTTTTTCGGAAGTGTTTGGAGACAGGGGGTATTTCGCCAGCGAAGTATAGCGGCCATTCATTCCGGATAGGGGCTGCAACGGAAGCAGCCAGGAGAGGGTTGGGGGATGAAGTGGTTAAAAGAATTGGGCGGTGGGAATCAGAAAGGTTCCGGTCTTATGTTCGCCCGAATCTGGTTTCATTTTACATGGTCACGTATTCGGTGGGTTTTCTCGAAATGATCGGTGTTAATGTTTATTCTCTTACAGAACACGATAGAAGGCTGGTGTGGATAACGGGACACTCGTTCGTGTTCTGGGCGGCGGAGAGGGCAGCGGTTCGCCCAGATGGCCGCCAATTGGGTTTTTCGCGGGACGTCGCAACGCTGAGATGGATCGGGAAAAGGGGGATGACTTGGAGTCAATTTTTACCGGACTTCCATCGTTTCGTGCGTTGGGACCAGGTCCCACAAATTTTAGTTATTCACCTGGGGGGTAATGACCTCGGGAAAAGGCCATGCAGGGAACTTATAAAGGACATTAAGTTCGACGTATTGAGGTTATGGGCGATGTTTCCAAAGGTCTTGGTGGTGTGGTCGGACATCGTACCGCGGAAGGTTTGGCGGGGTGCTAGGTCACCAGAAGGGGTGAACAGGGCAAGGATTAAGGTAAACAAAGCTGTTTCGAGGTTCATGGCAAGGAACGGAGTGGTAGTGGTGCGTCATATAAATTTGGAGTCCGGTACGGGAGGTTATTGGAGGTTGGATGGGGTGCACTTGAATGCAGTTGGTACCGACATGTGGTGTCTGGCGATCCAGGAGGGCATCGAAACAGCTTTGAAGGTGTGGAGGGACATAAATGGCTAAGGGGTTAGTACATTTATGTTTGTGGCTGGGGTGGTGGTCCTCGAAGTTGGTGGAAGTGGAAAATGGCGGATTGCCAGGGGGGGGGGGATCTCAATAGGTCCTGGACTCCCCGGGGTAATTTGAAATGGTAAAAGGGGTATGGATAATCCCGTGGAGGGGATTATTGGGGGACCCACAAACTGGTGTGCGGTTTTGGCCTGGCGGGTGGAGTTTGCCTCCGAGCTGGTGCTTAGCAGCTGGGGGTAAGGCAGTTATAAGGCCAAAATAGGTGGGACGGTTGGCTGAAAAACGTTAATACTGGTTTCGGGCTTCGAGGACCATCCACTTCCGGGGTTTACTGTTATTATATTGTTGTATGTTAAATTTTAATAAACGGCTGCTGTGGCCAATTAATCCAACTTAATTGTCGTGTGTTTAATAGGGGGTAATCCTCTGTCGCAGGAAAGGGGGAGGTGGCCGTTACTCCGGGGTGTCATAAGGTAAAGTAAATGGTTTTATACTAGAGCTCACAGGAGTCACGGATACCCATTGTCAAGAAAGGCCATACTGGGCCTCTGGCCCTTGGGGGAGGCCGCCATGACAGGGTGATGTGGGACAATAGGGAGCTCGTAGGAAGTTGGGGGGTTATAGGGTTAACAGACGCTAAGAGGAGGGACGGAGTTTTTTGAATTTGAAAAAGGAAGGAGGGGTCGGAGACAGGGCAGGGGGGGGGGCTATATAAAAGGGGGTGGCCACGTGGAGGGGGCAACCATTTGGGTGCTCACCAGCCACAGAAGAGAAGCTCCCACCCACCCTCCCTTTGTAGTTAAGGTTCAAGGGTAGAAGCAACTGTTGTTAGTATGAGTCGTTGTTAGTATGAGGTTAGAGCTAGGATGCTTAACATTATGAATGTACTTATGTAAATTTAAGTATGGATGATCTTATGTCGCGGCAGCATGGCTGGGGTGGTGGTCCTCGAAGTTGGTGGAAGTGGAAAATGGCGGATTGCCGGGGGGGGGGGGGGGGATCTCAATAGGTCCTGGACTCCCCGGGGTAATTTGAAATGGTAAAAGGGGTATGGATAATCCCGTGGAGGGGATTATTGGGGGACCCACAAACTGGTGTGCGGTTTTGGCCTGGCGGGTGGAGTTTGCCTCCGAGCTGGTGCTTAGCGGCTGGGGGTAAGGCGGTTATAAGGCCAAAATAGGTGGGACGATTGGCTGAAAAACGTTAATACTGGTTTCGGGCTTCGAGGACCATCCACTTCCGGGGTTTACTGTTATTATATTGTTGTATGTTAAATTTTAATAAACGGCTGCTGTGGCCAATTAATCCAACTTAATTGTCGTGTGTTTAATAGGGGGTAATCCTCTGTCGCAGGAAAGGGGGAGGTGGCCGTTACTCTGGGGTGTCATAAGGTAAGGTAAATGGTTTTATACTAGAGCTCA
This sequence comes from Ranitomeya imitator, assembly GCF_032444005.1. Taxonomy (NCBI): domain Eukaryota; kingdom Metazoa; phylum Chordata; class Amphibia; order Anura; family Dendrobatidae; genus Ranitomeya; species Ranitomeya imitator. The sequence continues at coordinate 625,119,387 of NC_091285.1, forward strand.
CAGGAGTCACGGATACCCGTTGTCAAGTATTATCTCCACCCCACACTATTTAAATGTATAAAGATTTTGTTTGTGAAAAATTTGTCAATAAAAACACAGTTTTTTGGTATACAAATGTTGTCTTTCATTTAGATACAGGAAAGAAATATATCTTGGTACCGTGTTAGCCAGTGGATAGAAAAATATTTAGAATTGAGAGTCCTCAGTGGTTGATACCTTTTAATGGCTAACTGAAAAGATGGTAACAAATTGCAAGCTTTCGAGACTACACAGGTCTCTTCATCAGGCAAAGACTAAAACAAATTCTGAAAAATCACATATTTATGCACAACATCGTCTAGAAAAAAAAAAAAAAAGAGGGGAAAAAAAACCATGGATAAGCCAGGTGACATGAAGCAGAATTACCATGGGTGATAAACAGTTACGTCCATAAATATTGGGCTAATTCTTAGATAAGGATTGTTTTATTGTCCTGTGATTAGGGTCTCTGTTGTAATGACCCTTCATGGTCTGAGGGGCAAGTTCCTTAGTTGATGTAAAAAGACATAAATCCATGTGACACATTCATTCCTGCATTAAGAGTGTCAAAGGTCGTCATCAGTTTATATTCCCAGACTCTCCTGTCTTTCTGCGATTTGAAGTTTCCTTTCAATACAAGTAATTTCATGTCCATAATGTTATGATTTGGGAGACAGAAATGTATTGCCACCGGTAGATCCATTCTTTTTTCTCTTATTGTATGGCGATGGGAGTTCATTCTTGTTCTAAGCTTCTGCCCTGTCTCCCCCACATACAGACCCCCAGTTGGACATTTAGTACATATAATTAGGTACACCACATTAGAAGTGACGCAGCTGAAAGTACCTGGGATCTTGTAGTCCTGATGTGAATTGGGGATCTTTATCTTGTCCGTGGTCATTATAAATGCACAGGTTTTACATTTTTTCTGGTTGCAAGGAAAGGTTCCTGCAGCTGTTGGAGAGGACAGGGAGCTCTTGACAATGATGCTTCTTAGATTTGGGGGCTGCCTAAAACACAGTAGTGGGGGGTCTGGAAAAATGGATTGTAAGTGGGCATCTTTTTGCAGTAAAGGTTGCAATTTCCGTGCAGCTCCCCTTAGCACCTCCAGATTTGGATTGTAGGTAACCACTAGAGGTACCCGGTTATTTTCTTCTTTAGTTTTGTAATGTAGCAGGTGATTCCTTGATATTCTGGTGGCTCTTGTGATCTGATTTTCAATTGTTCTTGGATGGTAGCCCTGATCAGGGCCGGCTCCAGGATTTTGTGGGCCCCGGGCAAAAGAGTCTCAGTGGGCCCACATACCACGATTCATGATGCACAGATACGGAGGAGAAATATAGATATACTACATAGGGCCTAGCCTTCCCCCTCATCCTTCACATAGGCAGATATGCACACACACAATACGCAGACATACACACACATCTACAGTACGCAGACATGCGCACTCACACACACACAATACGCAGACATGCACACACACAAATACGCAGACATGCACACACACACACAAATACGCAGACATGCACACACACAATACGCAGACATACACACACACACACACAATACACAGACAAACACATACAGTACGCAGACATGCTGTACACACATACAGTACTCAGACATGCACACACACACGCAGCACTCAGACATGCACACACAATACGCAGACATGCGCGCACACACACACACAATACGCAGACATACACACACACACACTATGCAGACATACACATACAGTACGCAGACATGCTGCACACACATACAGTACTCAGACATGCACACACACACAGCACTCAGACATGCACACACACACAATACACAGACATGCGCACACACACAATACGCAGACATGCGCACACACACAATACGCAGACATGCACACACACACAATACGCAGACATACACATGCAATACGCAGACATGCACACAAATACAATACACAGATATACACATACAATACGCAGATACTTACATACATATATTTGAAGACAAATTCACAAAAATACATAAATACAGTATGTACAGTCAAACACACTGATATACACAGATATACACATCATACAGGCATACCCAGACATACAGACAGACACAAGCCTCACTCACCTCCCCCAGGCTTGTCACCCATCAGGCTCCTCTGGCATGTGGATATGGAGGGAGCGCTGCTTGATCGATGGCCGTCACTTAAACAGACATGGCCACCCACAGTGCACGCTGGAGCTGTGTCTGTTACTAATGATGCGGTCAGGCAGACACTGTGCCTTTAACTTTGCTTGTGTGTCCGCCCGGCCGTGTCCTTACTAGCAGAAGCAGAGACATCGCTGCAGAGTGCACTGTGCACGGCCATGTTTATTTAAGTGACGGCTGAGCTCAAGTAGTGGCGAAGCTGCTGGGGGAGCAGCCCGGGCTCCCTGGTATCCTGGCCACGAGTGGGCCCCCCATTTGTTCAGGGCCCCAGCATTTGCCCAGGTACGCCGGGTGCTGACGCCGGCCCTGGCCCTGATTCAAAAAGATCTTTCTGAGGCGACCAAGGTGTTCATCCCTATCCATGGAGTTGGAACAAATACGATTGTATCTGATGGCTTGGCTGTAGACAATAGAATTTTTTATGTGTTTTGGATGGAAACTGTCCCATTTAAGGTATGTTGGGCGGTCGATTGGCTTCTGATACAGGGATGTCTCTATTTTATTGTTCTGCAGCTTAATGATGGTGTCCAAAAAGTTAATTTCAGTGCAGGAGTAGTTGAGTGTCAAGTTGATGGTAGGGTGAAATTGATTAAACTGATCATGGAACGTCTTTAGCTGTGGCTCAGACTTCGTCCAGATGATTAAAATGTCATCAATGTAGCGGTAGTACGCCAGAGGCCTGATGGGGCATGAGGACAAAAAGTCGCTTTCAAGCTTGGCCATGAAAAGATTTGCATACTGTGGGGCCATTTTACTTCCCATTGCTGTGCCAGTCTCCTGTAGATAGATCTTCTTGTCAAACTCAAAGTAATTGTGGGTGAGGATGAATTTTATAAGTTTCACCACAGAATTTGCATCAGTCCCTGCATTTTCCAGGAAGAATTTGCAGGCATTTAATCCATCCTGGTGTGGGATATTGGAGTACAAAGATTCCATATCCATGGTGGCCAGGATGGTTCCTTCTGGTAGAAGACCTATTGCTGATAGTTTATTCAATAGGTCAGTTGTGTCCTGAATGAAGCTGGGTGTATCTTTTACCAGGGGTTTAAGAATACCCTCTACCCATCCAGATACCTGCTCAGTAAGGGTGCCCACACACGAAATAATTGGTCTTCCTGGGTTTCCAGATTTGTGGATTTTGGGAAGCATGTAGAATGTCCCTGTTCTTGGACTTTCTGGTATCAGGTCATTGGTTCTTATGGATTCGTCGGGCAGACAAGATACCAACTTGTTTAGTACCTTGTAATAATCCTGTGTAGGATCCGACTCCAATTTTTTGTAGTAGCGTGTGTCCATAAGTTGTCTGTTTGCTTCCCTCATATAGTCTGATGTGTTCATCATGACTATTGCACCGCCCTTGTCAGCAGGTTTGATTATGATTTCTTTGCTGGTTTTCAGAGACTGTATGGCCTTTCTCTCCTGGGCACTGATGTTGGATGCTTGTCTCCTGTTAGTATCTATGATGGTGGATTTTATCAAATATCTGAAGGAGTCTATATAGTTATCCAAATGAGGATTGCGTCCAGGTGGAGGTGTCCAGTCTGACCTCTTCTTTGTTGTTAGGATCCCTTTTCCTTCAGTCCAGGTGGGTCCTGAATCTTCTGCATCACTGAAATATTCCCTCAGGCGCAGTCTCCTGAAAAAATGTTCCATATCACTGCAGAGTTCAGTTTTATCCAGGGCCTTAGTGGACAGCCTGGTCACGCAGTTGCGAAGAGAAGCACGGTCCAGGAGCGATGGATGGCTGGAGGAGCAGCTCGCCAGGCTGCTTGGAGACAGAGGGAGCCAGGGCAGCAGGACCAGGAGGACGAGGCTGCCGGAGAGGTTGTCCCCCGACATGGCACCGCGCGGCAGATGCAGGCCGTGGAGCCCCTCCGGGGACCCTGCGGGGGCCGTGGGATGTAGCGCGACAACCCCGCCCGCTCCCCCCTCCGGCAGGAGTCCACCCGGCGGCTCTGCCAACGCGATTCGGCGGCGCGCAGCGAGGACAGGCGCGGCCGGACACCTTGGCCGCACTGGAAGTGAGGGCTGCACCGGAAGTTCGGCCTAGTCCCAGACGCGACGAAGCTGCGGCGCCCTCTAGTGGATCCAGGACCCGCCGGAGAGCAGCGCAGCCAGCGGCGGCGACGGTGCAAGGGAGGAGCCCAGCAGAGACATCAGCGACGAGGACTTCGGAAGCAGGGCGTGCAGCGGCGGGCACACCGGGATCACGGTCCCCGAGTGTACCTGGCACTGGAACCAGATGGCAGAGCAGGGTGACAGGCAGGCTGAATACAGCGGTTAAGCAGGGCTCGGGACGCGGAGTTCGCGCTGCGTGTGCAGCAGCCAGCGGTGCCAGTCCGGCTGAAGGGCGCAGAGGACTCCCGACAGTTGCCAGGTCTCGATCCAGCAGGAGGTCAAGGGACCGGAATGATTCACCAGTCTTGGTCCCCCCTGGTGATGTGGAAGCAACGACTCCGGATCTGGGAGCGATCATCGAGACGATGGAGAGCAGCGGGATTCAGGAGACACGGCTGGTGGGGACACAGCACCCGCGCAGCCTCGTTAGTATATGTCTAGTCTTTTTCTGGTGCCGGGTGGGGTGGGGTTAGCGGAGCAGGTGGGGGATGGTAGCTCAGGATTTCCTGGCGTTAGAGAGCTTTTGGCGGGCATGTCGCATATTTTGAGGAGACTGGATGGTGGAGCGGTGGATAGCGTGGGGGCGTCACCCGCGGGGGCTTGGTTGACAGAATCTGGTTACGCAGCAGGGGGGCTGGTGAGATAGCGAAGTCTGGTGGTGCTATGCCGGCTCAAGCAGCTGGGGTGTCGGTTCAAACTGAAACAGGGAAGAGTGATGCGGTGAAATTAGACGATAGGGCGAAAGGGGAGGTTTAAGTGTGTTTTGAGGGTCCTCTTGGGGCCCATTTAAAAAAGAGGTGAAGGAGAAAATTTGGAAGGATGAATACGTGGAGATTTTCTCCCTCCTCCCTTTGGAAAAATTTAACTTGGACAAAGGGAAGAAAGATGATAACAAAAAGGAAGAGGAGGAAAAGAGACGTTGGCGCCTGATTCCTCAGACGTTTGTAAATTGGCAGCAGGCTTTTGCTATTTTGGCAAGTGTTATAGGAGAGAAATTCCCAGAAAATTGCTCGGGTCTTTTTTGTTACTTCGATGCCATTGGGGAAGCACATCGTACATATGGGGGCCAGGCTTGGCTGCACTACGACGAGCAATTTAGGCAGCGGAAGGCGGTTAGGCCCGAGATTAAATGGGATCAAAAGGACATTGGATTGTGGTTAAAGGTGATGGCCCCGATGCGGTATGGGTAGTCCTTTCAGGGGGGCGGGGGGGTAGCAGTCAGCAGTCAGTACAAGGGGGAGGAGGACAGGGGTCACAGGGTGCAAAAGAAAAAACGGGTACCTGTTGGCAATTTAATGACGGCCAGTGCAAGTATGGCAATACCTGCAAGTTTAAACTCGTATGCTCCCATTGTAACGGGGCCTCTCATGGGGCATCTAAATGTTTTAAAAAAGCAAGGGGCAAGCCACCAGTGGGTGGTGGTCATTGGGGTGATGGCAATGAGGCTTCAAAAGATGGCCCCTATCTAAGTAGATACCCGGACCGATTAAAGGTAGCGGTTATTAGGGACAGTTTTGCTGAAGGTTTTAAGATTCCTCGCCCGACTCATGTGGTCCCCTTTTCTACAAAGAATTTGAGGTCAGCAAGTTTGCATGCGGATGTTGTTACGGCTAAGCTAGCAAAAGAGGTGGAGCTGGGGAGAATGGCGGGGCCGTTTAGTTTGTTGCCCATGGAAGAAGATGATTGTTTCCCCGTTGGGAGTGGTACCCAAGAAGGAGCTGAATAAGTTTAGTTTAATTCAGCATCTGTCATACCCCAAAGGATGCTCTGTGAACGATGGCATCGTGGAGAAATTGTGCTCTGTTGTATACACGTCATTTGACGTGGCGGTGCAGTGGGTGCATAGGTACGGGGCAGGGGCTTTGCTGGCAAAGACAGATATTGTGTCAGCTTTAAGGCTGCTGCCGGTGCACCCGGAGAGTATTCCTTTATTGGGTTGCTGTTGGGACGGGGGTTTTTATTTGGACAGGTGTTTTCCTATGGGCTGTTCGATTTCTTGTTCGTTGTTCGAGACTTTCAGTACTTTTCTTGAATGGGTTGTTAGAGACGTTTCTGATGTTCCTTCAGTCATTCATTACTTGGATGATTTTTTGTTTGTAGGTCCTCCGGACTCTGCTGTATGTGGAAATTTACTGGCTGCCATGGAATGGGTGGCTGGGCGTTTTGGAGTCCCTTTGGCGCAGGAAAAACCAGAGGGCCCCTGCACGATTTTAAGTTTTCTCGGGATTCTTATTGATTCAGAAAAAAATGGAGTGTACAGTAGGTTGCCGGACAACAAGTTGTTGTTGCTTAAGCAGAGGGTGCTCAGAATTGGAAAATTGCAAAAAACAACATTGAAGGAGTTGCAGTCATTGCTGGGTCGCCTGAATTTTGCGTGCCGTATCATGCCTATGGGCAGAATTTTTTGCCGTAGATTGTCTAGAGCTACGGCGGGAGTTCGTGCGGCTCATCATTTTATCAGCTTGAGTAGAGAACATAAGGAGGATTTGCTCGTTTGGCAGCGTTTCTTGGAAAATTATAACGGCAGGGCGTTGATTCAGCAGGAGGATTTGAATGCCTTTGATTGCGAGATTTACACGGACGCAGCTGGAGGAGTTGGTTATGGTGCCTATTGTGGAGGTAAATGGAGTGTCGGGGTGTGGCCGGAAGAGTGGCGAAAAATGGGCTTACCAAGAATTTGGCATTGTTGGAGTTGTTCCCAATTGTGGTGTCGGTGTTTATTTGGGGCGACACTTTTAGGGACCGCCGTATACATTTTCATTGCGATAACTTTAGCGTGGTGTCGGTGATTAACAGCCTATCTTTTTCTCCCTCCCCCCCCCCCCCCCCCCGGTGATCAGGTTGGTCAGGGAATTGGTGTTGAAGTGCCTGGAATTGAATGCTTGGATTTCGGCTGTACATGTGCCAGGTGTTCAAAGGCTTTGTCTTGTTTGTAGTGGGATTGATTCCGGGAGTTGGCACCAGATTCGGAGGCTACAGGAGCGGGATGTCCTTCGCATCTGTGGCAGATTGTTGCGGACAGGGAGGTCGGTTGATCCAAGCCTTGGTGTCGAGCCGGACATGGTCAGATTATGAAGCGGCATGGGATATGTGGGAAGGTTGATTGGTCCAATGCGGCTCAGTCAAGTCTGAAGGCGATAGGACAATGGCGTTATTGTCGTTGATAGGTGAGGCGTCTGAATGGGGATGATCTGTGTCGAGGTTAAACAAATTTATTGCGGGTTTGGCTTTCAGTTTTCGGCTGAAAGGGTCGGTTGATGTGACAAAGGATTTTGTAATAAGACAGGCTTTGAAGGGTTTTCGAAAAGGCAATGTGACTTTTGATAAGCGTAGGCCTATTTCTTTTGGGATGCTGGAGCGGTTGGGTGAGGCCTTGGGTAACATTTGTAGTTCTCAGTTCGAGGTAGTACTTTTTCGGTTGGCCTTTTCGTTAGCATTTTTTTGGGCTTTGCGCTTGGGGGAGTTGGTTTCCCCGAACAAAGATAAGGCGGGTGGTCTTTTAGCGGAAGATGTAGATTTTTGGGCGGGAGGTATTGTTTTCTGGATCAGGCGTTCAAAGACTGATCAGCTTGGTAGGGGAAAGCGGGTGGTGTTGGGAAGAGTTGGCGGTAGCGGTATTTGCCCGCAACATTGTTTGGAAGCATACTGGAGTCTGTGGCCGGTGAGGGCAGGCCCTTTGTTGAGACACCAAAAGGGGGAATTTTTGTCGCGTTTTCAATTTATGGCCATATTAAATAAAGGTTTGGGGTTGCTGGGTGTTAACCGAAAGAGTTTCGGGTCGCACTCGTTTAGAATTGGGGCTGCGTCCGAAGCCGATGGTTTGGGTTTGGGGGCTGAGGTGATTAAGAGAATAGGCAGATGGAGTTCGAATCGTTATCTGTCTTATGTTAGGCATTGAGTCAAGGGTACTGGGGCAAGTTATAGTGTGGTGTCAATTGTTGTTATGTTTTCCAGGTCGGACCCCCATCCTGGCTTGGATTGTTGGACATTCATTCGTTTACTGGGGTGCTCTACGGGCCGATGCTAGGCCGAATGGTAGGCAATTAGGTTTTGGCAGGGATGCCGTGGTCATTAGATGGTTGGGTTTTCAGGGCATGTTGTGGTGTAGGTTGTTGTCGGAATTTTCTAGCACCGCTCGTTTGGATCGACCCCCGGACATCAAGGTGGTTCATCTCGGAGGAAACGATTTAGGAGCAAGACCAGTGAGGGAATTGATTCGGGATATCCGTTTTGATTTTTTGAGATTGTGGGTATCTTTTCCTGGTGTTTTGACGGTTTGGTCAGACATTGTGCCATGGCGGAAGTGGCGGGATGCACGTTCTCAAAAAGGGATTAATAGGGCCAGGGTGAAACTGAATAGGGCGGTGGCGAGTTTTGTGTCTCGGAACGGGGGTATCGCCGTGAAACATTTTGAACTGGAGTCTGGGATTGGCAATTTTTGGAGGGATGATGGAGTGTATCTCAATGATATAGGTATGGATTTGTGGGTGATCGGTTTACAGAAAGGAGTAGAAAGAGCTATGGCGGTGGTGGGGCCCTCACGAGCCTGAGGTGGTCAGAGCTGTTCGTGTGTGGTAGGGAGTGGGGTTCTTGGAGTTGATGATGATGTTTTATGGGGTTGATCTGGCTTTTGTTTACGGGCTCTGGACGGGGAGTTTACCTCGGGAGCTTTGGGGTTTGTTTGCCCGAAACGGGTTACATGGTGCCCTCGAGCTGGTGGTTACGGCTGAGGGTAAAAAAGTGTTTTGGTTTTAAATTTTTGAGGTGGCTTTCTGCCTATTGTGAGCCAGATCTTTTAGCTCCAAGAACCCTCCCCTCAAGGTTTTACATATGCAATGGTATACATGTTGTTATTCATGAACCCTGCTGTACTGTTCGGGTCGATATGACCCGAAATGATTTTTGAGACCCTGTAGATTTTTTTATATGAGGATTTGAAACTAGTGGTATTTTGACTTCTCCTCATTTGTGGAGCTCTCTCTATTTTTTTGTTTTTGTTTTTTTGTTTACTTTTTGCTACACGCTGATTGTTACACTTGTACTGTTCGGGTCAATATGACCCAATAGCATTTTATACTGTTCTACAGGTGTCTGATTATTTCTGACTGCAAAAGTTATGTTTTTTTATGTGTACTTCATCTCAAAATGGTCATGGTTTCACTGTTCTTATCAGTAAACAAGTAATTATTTAGTATTATCCATTTGCTGTTTGTGAGAGAGGAGACTGGTTGTCTATCATTCAAAGGCTGGGGGTTTCACTGTTATCAGTAATCAAGTATTTATGTAGTCAAATGCATTTTCAGTTTGTGAGAGAAGACACTGTTGTCTTATAAATTGGACACCAGTCATTTGACTTACACCCTGAAGCTAAGTCCTGTGAAAGAGACACTGGTATCTGTGAAAGAGAGAGCACTGAGCTGTGAATACACATCTTTACAGGTATTCTTATTTTTTCAAAACTTGGATAAAAATGTTTCTAAAATGTCTATTGACTGACACTGTGAATACATATCTTTACAACTATTCTTATCTTTTCCAAACTTAGATAAAAATGTTTAGAAAAAGAATATTGACTGATGCTGAATTGGAAGAGCTTGTCAACGCCTCTGATTCAGAAGATGATGTCCCACAGGAAATAATGTCTGAAGAGGAGGACCACATAAGCGAGATGGAAAGCAATGTTGAAAATTCGGATTCTGAAGTGGAGTATGAAGAGGAACATGATACCCAGACAACTAGCCGGATGCAAGAAATCCCTTCTAAAAACAAGTGTGTAATTTGTAACTTGTAGCCTAGTCAGGCTGGTAGATTGTCCTCTGAAAATATCATAAAAGCTACTCCTGGTCCTACAAGGTACGCTACATCAAGAATATCTGATATAGGATCAGCATTCGCATTGTTCCTAAATATGACTATCCTAAATATTATAATACAAATGACAAACATTGAGGGACAAGTAGTTTATGGTGATAAATGGAAAAAATTAGATGTGACAGCTCTAAATGCTTATATTGGTTTACTTCTTTTAGCGGGAGTATACAAATCTTATGGTGAATCAACGAACAGTTTGTGGAATTGCGAAACCGGTCGCCACATATATAGAGCTACAATATGTCTTGAAAGGTTTCACGAAATTTCTAGAGTACTGAGGTTTGATTCTAAAACAGATAGAATGGAAAGAAGAGCTAAAGATAAACTAGCACCTATTAGAAATGTTTGGAATCAATGGGTAGAGATTCTACCAAAATTGTATAATAGTAGTGAAAATGTAACTGTTGATGAGCAACTGGTGGCATTCTGAGGTAGGTGCCAATTCAGACAATATATACCAAGTAAGCCAGCAAAACACGGCATCAAGATCTGGACACTTTGTGACAGCAAAAGTTCATATGCTCTAAATGTTCAAGTGTATACAGGAAAAACCCCTGGTGAAAGACCTAAAAAAATTAGGGTATGCGTGTTGTTCTCGATTTGACTCATGGACTAAAAGGACAAAATGTCACATGTGACAACTTTTTTACATCCTATCAACTAGGCCAGATGTTGAAGAAAAAACAACTTACCATGCTGGGTACTATAAGAAAAAACAAACCTGAACTACCGCAAGGTATCCTTAGCAAGAGAGAGGTGTACAGTTCTACTTTTTTTTTTCTGGAAATACAACTGTTGTTTCTTATGTTCCAAAAAAACCCAAGCAGGTAATTCTAATGAGCACAATGAACCATGACAATGCCGTAAGTGATAGAGAAAACAGAAAGCCTGACATTATTTTGGATTATAATGCCACAAAAAGAGCAGTTGATACTTTATTCCAAGCAATATCAACATATACAGGTCCTTCTCAAAAAATTAGCATATAGTGTTAAATTTCATTATTTACCATAATGTAATGATTACAATTAAACTTTCATATATTATAGATTCATTATCTACCAACTGAAATTTGTCAGGTCTATTATTGTTTTAATACTGATGATTTTGGCATACAACTCCTGATAACCCAAAAAACCTGTCTCAATAAATTAGCATATTTCACCCATCCAATCAAATAAAAGTGTTTTTTAATAACAAACAAAAAAACCAACAAATAATAATGTTCAGTTATGCACTCAATACTTGGTCGGGAATCCTTTGGCAGAAATGACTGCTTCAATGCGGCGTGGCATGGAGGCAATCAGCCTGTGACACTGCTGAGATGTTATGGAGGCCCAGGATGCTTCAATAGCAGCCTTAAGCTCATCCAGAGTGTTGGGTCTTGCGTCTCTCAACTTTCTCTTCACAATATCCCACAGATTCTCTATGGGGTTCAGGTCAGGAGAGTTGGCAGGCCAATTGAGCACAGTAATACCATGGTCAGTAAACCATTTACCAGTGGTTTTGGCACTGTGAGCAGGTGCCAGGTCGTGCTGAAAAATGAAATCTTCATCTCCATAAAGCATTTCAGCCGATGGAAGCATGAAGTGCTCCAAAATCTCCTGATAGCTAGCTGCATTGACCCTGCCCTTGATGAAACACAGTGGACCAACACCAGCATCTGACATGGCACCCCACACCATCACTGACTGTCGGTACTTGACACTGGACTTCAGGCATTTTGGCATTTCCTTCTCCCCAGTCTTCCTCCAGACTCTGGCACCTTGATTTCCGAATGACATGCAAAATTTGCTTTCATCAGAAAAAAGTACTTGGGACCACTTAGCAACAGTCCAGTGCTGCTTCTCTGTAGCTCAAAAGTGGCTTTACCTGGGGAATGCGGCACCTGTAGCCCATTTCCTGCACACGCCTGTGCACGGTGGCTCTGGATGTTTCCACACCAGACTCAGTCCACTGCTTCCTCAGGTTCCCCAAGGTCTGGAATCGGTCCTTCTCCACAATCTTCCTCAGGGTCCGGTCTCCTCTTCTCGTTGTACAGCGTTTTCTGCCACATTGTTTCCTTCCAACAGACTTACCATTGAGGTACCTTGATACAGCACTCTGGGAACAGCCTATTTGTTGAGAAATTTCTTTCTGGGTCTTACCCTCTTGCTTGAGGGTGTCAATGATGGCCTTCTTGACATCTGTCAGGTCGCTAGTCTTACCCATGATGGGGGTTTTGAGTAATGAACCAGGCAGGGAGTTTATAAAAGCCTCAGGTATCTTTTGCATGTGTTTAGAGTTAATTAGTTGATTCAGAAGATTAGGGTAATAGGTCGTTTAGAGAACCTTTTCTTGATATGCTAATTTATTGAGACAGGTTTTTTGGGTTATCAGGAGTTGTATGCCAAAATCATCAGTATTAAAACAATAAAAGACCTGACAAATTTCAGTTGGTGGATAATGAATCTATAATATATGAAAGTTTAATTGTAATCATTACATTATGGTAAATAATGAAATTTAACACTATATGCTAATTTTTTGAGAAGGACCTGTACATGCAAACGCAAAACCAATCGGTGGCCAATGATTTTATTTTATAACATACTGGACGTTTCTCCATTCAATGCATTTGTCTTATGGAGAGAAATCGACCCCAATTGGAACCGGAATAAGCTGCATAAAAGAAGATTATTTCTTGAGGAATTGGGCAAATCCCTGGTTAGGCCATATAATGAGAGCAGAAAAGTGACCCCCAGAAGCAGAGGCATAGCTAGGGTTTTGGTCCAGGGGGGGCGAAGCTTCTGAGTGGGCCCCTAACCAGATAACCTTGATTACAACTCGATGACGCCCCCTAATAGTGGAGAACCTCAGCAGATGACCGCGCTGTTACTGAAGATAATCTCTATATAACGACCAACATGGATATTACCGCCATACGGTCAGTGGTATATACCAGCCCTACAGAGCATATAAGAGATCACAGCACAGTTATTGATAATGTCTTACCGTTGACGTTCTTTATGATGGAATCGTCACTTTTCCCGTCTTTTCCATCTAGCCCAGACCGACATGACAGCTTCTTCCAGCTACAACTTGTCTGCAGAGAAAACAACAAAGACACGTTTCACTTCTCACATTCCAGCCATCACCATCTATTCTCAACCTGCACAAACCCCTAATCCTGCTGATACCCTAATACTGAGCCGCTGCTGCCATATATTTCCCTATTACTACACCTGATACCCCAATACTGAGCCGCTGCTGCCCTATGTGTCCCTATTACTGCCCGATACCCCAATACTGAGCCGCTGCTGCCGTATGTGTCCCTATTACTGCACCTGATACCCCAATACTGAGCTGCTGCTGCCGTATGTGTCCCTATTACTGCCCCTGATATCCCAATACTGAGCCGCTGCTGCCATATGTGTCCCTATTACTGCCCCTGATACCCCAATACTGAGCCTCTGCTGCCGTATGTGTCCTTATTACTGCCCCTGATACCCCAATACTGAGCCGCTGCTGCCGTATGTTCCCCTATTACTGCACCTGATACCCCAATACTGAGCCGCTGCTGCCGTATGTGACCCTATTACTGCACCTGATACCACAATACTGAGCCGCTGCAGCCGTATGTTCCCCTATTACTGCACCTGATACCCCAATACTGAGCCGCTGCTGCCGTATGTGTCCCTATTACTGCACCTGATACCCCAATACTGAGCCGCTGCTGCCGTATGTGTCCCTATTACTGCCCCTGATATCCCAATACTGAGCCGCTGCTGCCGTATGTGTCCCTATTACTGCCCCTGATACCCCAATACTGAGCCGCTGCTGCCGTATGTTCCCCTATTACTGCACCTGATACCCCAATACTGAGCCGCTGCTGCCGTATGTGACCCTATTACTGCACCTACTCTGTGGTTCTCTGTACCCTCTAAATTCTAAAGCACCCCTCTATAATATAGTAATGCTGGGTGCAAGTGCCCTAGAAAAGAGCCCACATTTTGCCCCTAGAAAGTAATAATGCCCTCTGTGTGCCCCTTTGATAGTCACAGTAACCTGAGTTCCCCTATTTCAATAAGTGCCCACTTTACATTTAATAATGTCCCGAGTCTCCCCCCCGTACAGCTCCCCTATACACAGTATAATGCCCCCTAACTGTATAGTACCACCCACACAGTATACTGACGCCTTAGTAGCCTTCAAACTGTTTGATGGCTCCAACACTGTAATCCCCATACTGTATGATGGCCCCATAGATAAACGCCATATAGTATAATGCGCCAGATAGTCCTCAATATAGCACAAGGCAGCACCCCTATAGGCAGACCCTGTAGTATAAGGCAGCACCCCCCATAGGCAGATCCTTTAGAATAAGGCAGCACTCCCCCCATAGGCAGATCCTACAGAATAAGGCAGCACTCCCCCCTCTAGGCAGATCCTGTATAATAAGGCAGCACTCCCCCCATAGGCAGATCCTGTAGAATAAGGCAGTGCTCCCCCCTATAGGCAGATCCTGCAGAATAAGGCAGCACTCCCCCTTCTAGGCAGATTCTGTATATAAGGCAGCACTCCCCCCATAAGCAGATCCTGTAGAATAAGGCAGCACCCCCCGCTATAGGCAGATCCTGTATATAAGGCAGAATCCCCCATAGGCAGATACTCTACTGTATATAAGGCAGCACCCCCCATAGGCAGATCCCGTATATAAGGCAGCACCCCTATAGGCAGATCCCGTATATAAGGCAGCACCCCCATAGGCAGATCCCGTATATAAGGCAGAACCCCCCCAATAGGCAGATCCTATTAATAAGGCAGCCCCCCCCAATAGACAGATCCTATTAATAAGGCAGCACCCCCCCCCAATAGACAGATCCTATTAATAAGGCAGCACCCCCCCAATAGACAGATCCTATTAATAAGGCAGCACCCCCCCATAGACAGATCCTATTAATAAGGCAGCACCCCCCCCAATAGACAGATCCTATTAATAAGGCAGTACCCCCCCAAATAGACAGATGCTATTAATAAGGCAGCCCCCCCCAATAGACAGATCCTATTAATAAGGCAGCACCCCCCCAATAGACAGATGCTATTAATAAGGCAGCACCCCCCCATAGACAGATCCTATTAATAAGGCAGCACCCCCCCAAATAGACAGATCCTATTAATAAGGCAGCACCCCCCCCAATAGACAGATCCTATTAATAAGGCAGCACCCCCCCAATAGACAGATCCTATTAATAAGGCAGCACCCCCTCCCCACCCAATAGACAGATCCTATTAATAAGGCAGCACCCCCCCCAAATAGACAGATCCTATTAATAAGGCAGCACCCCCCCAAATAGACAGATCCTATTAATAAGGCAGCACCCCCCCAATAGACAGATCCTATTAATAAGGCAGCACCCCCCCAATAGACAGATCCTATTAATAAGGCAGCACCCCCCCCACCCAATAGACAGATGCTATTAATAAGGCAGCCCCCCCCAATAGACAGATCCTATTAATAAGGCAGCACCCCCCCAATAGACAGATGCTATTAATAAGGCAGCACCCCCCCATAGACAGATGCTATTAATAAGGCAGCACCCCCCCATAGACAGATCCTATTAATAAGGCAGCACCCCCCCCAAATAGACAGATCCTATTAATAAGGCAGCACCCCCCAATAGACAGATCCTATTAATAAGGCAGCACCCCCCCCAATAGACAGATCCTATTAATAAGGCAGCACCCCCCCCCAATAGACAGATCCTATTAATAAGGCAGCACCCCCCCCAATAGACAGATCCTATTAATAAGGCAGCACCCCACCCACCCAATAGACAGATCCTATTAATAAGGCAGCACCCCCCCCAATAGACAGATCCTATTAATAAGGCAGCACCCCCCCAATAGACAGATCCTATTAATAAGGCAGCACCCCCCCCAATAGACAGATCCTATTAATAAGGCAGCACCCCCCCAATAGACAGATCCTATTAATAAGGCAGCACACCCCCCAAATAGACAGATCCTATTAATAAGGCAGCCCCCCCCAATAGACAGATCCTATTAATAAGGCAGCACCCCCCCCCCAATAGACAGATCCTATTAATAAATACTCACCTCTCTTCCTCCTTGTTCTTCCAGCGGCGCTCCCTGCTCCCGCTCACATCTACACTGACTGCGGGCGCCGGACAGTGACGTCATCGCGCCCGCTGTCAGTGTGGGGGATGATGGGAGAAGGAGCGCAGCGCAGCGCTCCTTCCCTCATCACTGCGGTGAGCTGTATCGGCTAGATGCCGATACAGCTCACATTGCGATAGTGGGCGGGGGGCCCACTGCTGGCACCGGGCCCCCCCGCCTGCTCAGGGGCCCTATAGCGGCAGAGCAGGGAGATCGATTCTCCCTGCCCTGTCGCAGAATGTAACTGCATCGGCGCCCTGCGCGCGCCGATGCAATTACAGTAGCGTAGCTCCGGGTGGGCCCCCTCAGAGCACCGGGCCCGGGGCGATGGCCCCCTCTGCCCCCCCGGTAGCTACGCTACTGCCCAGAAGTGAAGGAGCAACAGCCATTGTAAAAAGTGTCCAGCATGCTCAAAAAAGAGACTCCACAACAAACGGCCTCCACCAGCACAGCTACCAGCAGCACAGCTACCAGCAAAAAAAGGAAGAGATGTAGCTTCTGTCCATCTTCCTGTGACAATAAGACTAATCTGACATGTGCTGGATGTTCAAAATATCTGTGTAAAGGACATGTGTCTTATTATTGTGTTCAGTGTAAAAACGCATGAACATGTTCAGCTTTTCTTTTTTCTTTCTAAAAAGGTTGAAGTTTTTATGATTTTTCATTTGTTGATTTATAAATATTGTTTTCAAAAAGTTAAATTTCATGTTTTAGTAAAAGTAATGTAAAGCTTCTTTGTCATTTGTGTGCAGAATGCCAACAATCAAAGATAATTGTAAAAAGCCTGTGTAACCTTTTTATGAAAAAAAAAAATTTAAGTTTAAATTTAAATTTTTCATTTGTTTATGATCAACCATGTTCACATACAGTATAATAATGAAAAAAGTATTCAAATAAAACACTTAGAGTAGCTAAAAAACAAGAATTAATAGGTCGGGTCATATTGACTCGGGAACAGTACAAGTGCATGGAAAATGCGAACAGAACAGCAGGGTAAAATGGCCGCTGTGGCCAATTTATCCAAAGAAATTTATGTGTTTCATTTTAATTTCAATAGTTGGCAAGTGGAGTCGTAGGGGGCAGGGTAGTGGGGTTGGAAGATTGGTTACAGAGAAGACCCAGTCTTAGCGATACGCGGTCAAGTGATTGCCAGGACAGGACAGGGATTGTCCAGCCAGACAGTGATTGCCAGGACGGGACAGAGATTGTTCAGCCATAAAGTGATTGCCAGGATGGGACAGAGATTGACCAGCGAGACAGTGATTGCCAGGAAGAGTTGTATTGCAGGGAAGACAGGGAAAGCCCTAGAAATGTCACTGTGTTTGTGAGTCCCCCTGCCAGGGCCGTGGGATACCCGGTACCGGGTCCAGTGTTCACAGGTGGATGTCACGGTGGCGACCCGGTCCGTGGCCCTGGGTGCCCATGTAAAAGGAGAAATTGAATAAAGTTTATGTTCGTGACGCCACCTGTGGTATTCGGTCAGTGGGGACCGACACTGCTTTAAGGGGTCCTCTGGGGTGATGTTATGGCAGCTAGATGGTATAACTTCCCACAGGTGAAGTATATACCCAGGGCTCCCGGTGAGTAGATGGAAGATGATGGTGAAAGGTGTAGTAAAGAATGAGGACATAAGTTTGCAGTCTCTTTACCGGGTTTACTGAAGACTTCAGGCAGCCACAGTCCAGGGTACCAGATCACAGGGCAGGCAGGGTCCAGCTGGCTTGGAAGCGAATCCATAGTCCCCTTTACCAGGAGGAATTAAAAGCCTTCCTCTAGCGGGGTGGTGTTGTAGTCCCTTACTACCTATGGCTTCAGATAAGGTCCTCACAGTTCTTTTCTCTGTCCCCCATATAGGATAGGACAATACCTGCTTGACAGGTAACTCGAGCCTTTTTACAGGGACTCTAGCACGCCCTGAGCTCTGTTACTGTGTCTCAGGTGTGTGTGGTGGAGAGGTAACTTGCAGTTCAGCTGTCCTGCCGGTCACTGCTGTAAGTCGTAGAGTTCCTTACAACCTCGGTGTCCCGGTTACCGGTTATCTGCGCTTCAGAGGGAGATTGTTCATTCGCAGCTGGTCTCCCCTGATGTATCTTCTCCTGTGCTTTGCTCTCCTGCACGCTCACTAAACAATGTCCTTTCCCTCTGTATGTCTCTTTCCAGGAGCTGTGGTACTTCAGACTACACAGCCCCTTATGCGTTCTTCCTGCCTCATACTGCGCCAGTCTGCTTCCTGGCACTTTCTCATTAAGTCTGACTTACTTTCCCTCCAAAACCACAATATATATGCATATGCAGGGGAGTCACCAAGGAAATAGGATCAAAAGCTCCCCTTGTGGCCTGGAGTGTGAACATGTTGTGTGCAATGTGGTTACCCGATAAAAGATATCCTTCATTGCTTCCAAATGTAACATCGCTCTCCCTGTGAGGAAAGCAATGCTACTGTGATGACCAGGACCCTGGGGCACCACATATGCACTGTGCCGCATCTGTTATGAAAACCCTGTTGATAAGTAAAGTAGAGCTGTTAGGCTATGTGCACATGTTGCGGATTGGTGTGCAGATTTTTCCGCACTGTTTTTGTAAAATTCGCAGGTAAACCGCACTGCAGATTACCTGCGGATTTGCCGTGGATTTTACAGCGTTTTTTGTGCGGATTCCACCTGTGGTTTCACACCTGCGGGTATTGAGGAGCAGGTGTAATGGCAGGTACAGTACTGATTAAGAAAAAAACACCTAAACAATAACGCCCTCTCGGCCAACAAGGGGCATACCTCTAGGCCATACCATATAAACCTAAAAAAACAAACATACCAGGCCCATAGAATAATAGCTAATATCGCTAGATCCAAAGGAACATAATTTGTCATGAAATGGTCATTGACCAAAGGTCCATGCCAGGAAATAGAGGTATCAAAGGAAGTTATCAATATGCACTTACGTTGATTAAGATATTAAATATACATCAGCATATTATATATATATATACAATATGTGGACAAAAAGGTGAAAAACAAAGGAAACAGCTAAAAAAGCAGCATATACAGATGGCAAAAGCAATGCTGAAGATAACATCAAAAATCCGAGCACCCTAACTCTAACTGCATACCAGAGTGTGCTAAATGATCATACTAGGGTTAGCGATCCTAAATGTGCAATCAATCCTGGATTGGACGATCCCTAAGGGTTAAACCCTATTGATAACAGAAGACAAGACGCACATAATATAGTCCAGGCAACAAGATTATAAGTATATATCACTGTAGTTGTGTAAAGTTACCTTGGGACATGTTGATCATACGCGCCGGCGTGCAGTGAGCAGGGAGAGAGGCCTCACCTAGGAAAGAGGATCAAAAGCTCCCCCTTGTGGCCTGGAGTGTGAACATGTTGTGTGCTTTGTGGTTACCTGATAAAAAATATCCTTCATCGCTTCCAAATGTAACCGCTCTCCCCGTGAGGAAAGCAATGCTATTGTGACGACCAGGACCCTGGGGTGCCACATATGCACTGTGCCACATCTGTAATGAAAACCCTGTTGATAAATAAAGTAGAACTGTTAGGCTACGTGCACATGTTGTGGATTGGTGTGCGGATTTTTCCGCACTGTTTTTGCAAAATTCGCAGGTAAACCGCACTGCAGATTACCTGCGGATTTGTTGCGGATTTACAGCGGTTTTTGTGCGGATTCCACCTGTGGTTTTACACCTGCGGATTCCTATTGAGGAGCAGGTCTAATGGCAGGTACAGTACTGATTAAGGAATGTACCTCTGACTGCGGAGCACATAGCGTTAAAGCACTGTCAGTGCCCAATTCCCCCCCGCTGCTCCCCCAGGTGATGCTCTAACTGGGACCCCAACTGACCAATGGGAATAGAGGGGAGGGGGGGTCCGGCCACACCTACATGGGTTAAATGTAGGAACCCAGGTCAGCAACTTTCTCATTCTCCCTGGCTGACCCCTGGAAGCTGTTGGATCTCCTTACAAACAGGTTTGAGGCCCTGCGGCAGAGAGCAGTACAGGAAGGTGAGCAATGGTTATTACGATTAGTGATGGGCAGTGTGGCTCTTTTTCGTGATCCGGTTCATTCGGCTCCGCTCACCCTAAAGAGCCGACTCTTTTTTAAATAGAAATGCGTTTTCCACTGTCATTGTTCCAGGTCTTTGCCTGTACAGTGAGAGCCTCATTATAGACCTGGACTAGTATCTGGTGAAGCAGTACAGACGGTGTTTCCAGCATTGCCGTTTCCCCAGATTGTTAGCTCTTGTGAACAGGGCCCCTCCGCTACTCGGTTGTAGTCTTAACGTATTACTTTCTAATATGTGGCGGTTTTTGTACATTGCTGTAGTCATTCCCTCTTGGACACAATTTATCTGCATCCGTATTTTTTCTCTAAACGGAAGTAAACACATGGAACTGCATCCTGATCAGGATTTGGTTGGAAATGTCAAATTCTGACTTCTGGGGCAGAGGAGAGGGGAGAGACTGGTGAAAGTGAAACAAAAAAAATGGGGCTCCGAGCCTGGGCAGTATGACATCCACATGCAAATTGGACGCAGGCATCCTGATTTGGGGGCATCTACACTGACAATCATATTTGTTTTGGATGCGCTGCCACGTACCAGGAAGTCTGCAGATTTTTTTAACACCCAAAATTCGCAACAAGCTGCATTTTGAGAGCACATGAAAAAATCCTGACGCATACTGATCCTGATAGGCCCTGATGCAAACGCAGGTCCATGTGTCCCTATGTTAAGTGTAGAGATGCATCAGGATCGGGATGCATCAGGATTGTTACACATCACAACACCATAGTAAAGCGCTAGTGTGAAAGCAGACCCACCCGTGCGGCCACTAACCAGGTGCCCCATGTTATATACAGGCTCCCAATGCATTTTATTAACATTAGCACGCTATAACATAGGGCACAGCAGGCAGAGTCTACATTATGTCTGCATCCTGCTCCCATACAGTTTCATCACTTTCCCATACAGCACATCCCTTGCCTCCCAGCATGCGCCGTTCCGCATAACGGATCCCTGCACACGGAGTCATATAGATCTGTGCGTGTCCTGGATCCGTGCTTCATGGTAACTCCAGACGTGTAGCCATGGGTCCGTGCGTGTCCATGTCCCTGCGTGTTTTTCAGACAACACAAAACTGCAACAAGTTGCATTTTTGTGCGTCTGGTAAAATATGCAGACACACGGATCCATGGGAAAATGGTGACAACTGGATGCACACGCAGGACCCATCTGTCACCACTGAAAGGCAATGGAGACGTAAACGGATCCGTGTGCAGCCATTGTCACACAGATTGCAAAATATGCAAGTGTGAAACCAGTGTAACTCTATATAATCATTGAAGCTGTACTACATCTCACCACAGGTTCCACCTAAAATCAATTTACATAACTTATTACCCTATCCTCAGCAGCAACAAGTGACACCGTCCATCCTCCTCCCTGTATGTTCCTGTCCTGAATCCTCCTCAGTCCTGACTAATACTATGATACCAAACAATCTGCTGAGTCCCTCCTCCTATACATACTATACACAGTATATGCCATGCATGAGGTCAGTAAACTATATCTTTATTTGGGACTAAGGTAACTCAGATCCTGACTCCAGCACTTAAGGACGGTGTAACACTAATGCTTGTAGTCTGGGGGCACTGAAGGGTTAACAATAGGAAGCCCTTTTTTTTCTTTTCCCATCCACCCTGTCCTGTCTGCACCATTTCTCCAGTACTCACAAACAGGCCACCAGGCTGAAGTTGGTTTCTTATTGTTCAGTTTCTTATTTGGAGCTGAAGTTGGTTTCTTATTCGTCAGTTTCTTATTCGGCAATTTTTTCTTTTCTGTTTTTTTTTCATAGGTTTAACAACAAAAAATAGGCTTCACAATAATAACATACAATGCAGTGAGATGCCCTGATGTGAATACACTTAAAAACGGCTACAAAAACAATAAAACTGGCACAAAAATGGGCATCAAAGAGCGCTGAAGAAAGGGTTAAATGCCTTTGGGCCACTAATACCACAGTGCATACATATAGAACAGGGAGCCCCACATCAAAAACAGGTCCAGCCAGCCTGGCCCAAATGGGTTCTGGGCATCAAAACTGGCATCAAAGTGGGCAAACAGCCCATTTTCACAGATTTGAATAAGTAACTGATGTTTTTAAGGGGTTAAATGCCTTTGGGCCACTGATCTGACACATAAAATACACAGACAGTGATGCCCTGCATCAAACACAGGTCCCTACAGCCTGGCCCAAATGGGTTCTGGGCACCAGAACTGGCATCAAAGTGGGCAAACAGCCCATTTTCACAGATTTGAATAAGTAGCTGATGTTTTTAAGGGGTTAAATGCCTTTGGGCCACCGATACCACAGTACATACATATAGAACAGGGAGGCCCACATCAAAAACAGGTCCAGCCAGCCTGGCCCAAATGGGTTCTGGGCATCAAAACTGGCATCAAAGTGGGCAAACAGCCCATTTTCACACATTTGAATAAATAACTGATGTTTTTAAGGGGTTAAATGCCTTTGGGCCACTGATCTGACACATAAAATACACAGATATTGAAG
Organism: Ranitomeya imitator; assembly: GCF_032444005.1. NCBI lineage: Eukaryota > Metazoa > Chordata > Amphibia > Anura > Dendrobatidae > Ranitomeya > Ranitomeya imitator. Next base: position 625,142,331 of record NC_091285.1, read on the forward strand.
CCCTGCAACAAACCCAGGTCCCTCCAGCCTGGCCCAAATGGGTTCTGGGCTCCAGAACTGGCATCAAAGTGGGCAAACAGCCCATTTTCACACATTTGAATAAGTAACTGATGTTTTTAAGGGGTTAAATGCCTTTGGGCCACTATCTGACACTTAAAATACACATATATTAATGCCCTGCATCAAACCCAGGTCCCTCCAGCCTGGCCGAATGAGGGACCTGGGTTTGATGTGACAGACGTGTCTCTCGCCCCGCTGCATACTGGGGAAATTGTTACTAGTACAGGGTCTCACTCCCCCCGCTGTATACTGGGGGGATTATTACTAGTACAGGGTCTCGCCCACCCCCCCCCCCCCGTTGTATACTGGGGGGATTATTACTAGTACAGGGTCTCGCCCCCCCGTTGTATAATGGGGGGATTATTACTAGTACAGGGTCTCATCATCCCCGCTGTACACTAGGGGGATGATTACTAGTACAGGGTCTCACCACCCCCCCCCCCCCCGCTGTATACTGGGGGGATTATCACTAGCACAGGGTCTCACCACCCTGCTGTATACTGGGGGGATTATTACTAATACAGGGTCTCCTGCCCCCGCTGTATACTGGGGGGATTATTACTGGTACAGGTTCTCACCACCCCCGCTGTATACTGGGGGGATTATTACTGGTACAGGGTCTCACCACGCCTGCTATATACTGGGGGGATTATTACTAGCACAGGGTCTCCTGCCACCGCTGTATACTGGGGGGATTATTACTAATACAGGGTGTCCTTCCCCCGCTGTATACTGGGGGGATTATTACTAGTACAGGGTCTCACCACCCCCGCTGTATACTGAGGGGATTATTACTAGTACAGGGTCTCACCACCCCCGCTGTATACTGGGGGGATTATTACTAGTACAGGGTCTCACCACCCCCGCTGTATACTGGGGGGATTATTACTAGTGCAGGGTCTCACCCCCCGCTGTATACTGGGGGGATTATTACTGGTACAGGGTCTGACCGCCTCCGCTGTATACTGGGGGGATTATTACTAGTACAGGGTCTCACCCCCCCCGCTGTATACTGGGGGGATTATTACTAGTACAGGGTCTCACCCCCCCGCTGTATACTGGGGGGATTATTACTAGTACAGGGTCTCACCCCCCGCTGTATACTGGGGGGATTATTACTAGTACAGGGTCTCACCACCCCCGCTGTATACTGGGGGGATTATTACTAGTACAGGGTCTGACCACCCCGCTGTATACTGGGGGATTATTACTGGTACAGGGTCTCACCACCCCCGCAGTATACTGGGGGGATTATTACTAGTACAGGGTCTCACCACGCCCGCAGTATACTGGGGGGATTATTACTAGTACAGGGTCTCAGCACGCCCGCAGTATACTGGGGGGATTATTACGAGTACAGGGTCTCACCACCCCCGCTGTATACTGGGGGATTATTACTAATACAGGGTCTCCTGCCCCCGCTGTATACTGGGGGGATTATTACTAGTACAGGGTCTCACCACCCCCACTGTATACTGGGGGGATTATTACTAGTACAGGGTGTAAGGGGGTGTGCAGGTGGTTGTATTGAGCCCTGCATTCCTGTACATGCCTACCTAATGAAACTGGGTATGTTTTGTGTTTGCTGTGTGCCCTGTGTAGTTTATGATAGCTGACACTGTTTAATATGATAATGGCTGACACTGTTCTGATATCTGTGTGTTGGGGACAGGAATAGGGACGGTCAGTGGCAGTGGTAGGTCAGCATTGGTAAGGGTTATGGCAGTGTAGTTGTGGGTTAGTGTAAGGGGCGCTGTAGAGTAGGAGATTAGATTGTGTTGAGAATTGGTTTCAGTCAGAGTAGTGACAGGTGAGAAAGGTGTGGAGCCAGTGTAGCGGCAGGGAGAGCGCCTTCCTGAGGTAATTTTCAGGTAGTGAGAAGAGCTGGAGCTGTGTGAGGAGAATTGTTCTAGAAGGAGCTGTGACAGAAAGCTGAACAGAGCAACAGTGTAGAGCTGAGAGAGCGAGGCGGCCTGGAAGAATCAGTGGCTCGTCTGTGGGTTACCTCCCATGGCGTCCGGGACTTACGGTCCGAACAGGAATTGCGGAGGCAACCTGAATTTTTGCTCAAGATGGGGAAAGTGGACGGGGAGCACTCAGTATCAGCTAGCTGGATGGCTCAGGAAGCTGCGGGCCTGGGAGCCATGGTGCAGGAAGAAAAGCTGAGGGAGCAGACCAGGGAAAATGCAGGAGATGGATTACTCATGTATTGGGAAAATGGATGGATTGTAACTGTTATGAAGATGCACAAGTTAAGTAAAGTTTTATTGAAAATGAATCAGGACTTTGATAACATTTGTGTGTATCTGCGACGGATTGGAGCCCTGTATGTTATGAAGGATTCTGACTCACAGGTGGGTGAACTACATGACACACACAGCTCACCACAAAATGGACATGATATTTCTGTAGCGGAGCGTCAGGGTGTGATGAGGAAGCAGCAGCAATCCCTCGGTGCGGCTACCACCCTGGCCCCCATTACAAGGGTCTCATCGTCCCCGCTGTATACTGGGGGATTATTACTAGTACAGGGTCTGACCACCCCGCTGTATACTGGGGGGATTATTACTAGTACAGGGTCTGACCACCCCCGCTGTATACTGGGGGATTATTACTAGTACAGGGTCTCACCCCCCGCTGTATACTGGGGGATTATTACTAGTACAGGGTCTCACCCCCCGCTGTATACTGGGGGATTATTACTAGTACAGGGTCTCACCACCCCCGCTGTATACTGGGGGATTATTACTAGTACAGGGTCTCATCGCCCCGCTGTATACTGGGGGATTATTACTAGTACAGGGTCTCATCGTCCCCGCTGTATACTGGGGGATTATTACTAGTACAGGGTCTCACCACCCCCGCTGTATACTGGGGGATTATTACTAGTACAGGGTCTCATCGCCCCGCTGTATACTGGGGGATTATTACTAGTACAGGGTCTCATCGTCCCCGCTGTATACTGGGGGATTATTACTAGTACAGGGTCTCACCCCCCGCTGTATACTGGGGGGATTATTACTAGTACAGGGTCTCACCCCCCGCTGTATACTGGGGGATTATTACTAGTACAGGGTCTCACCACCCCGCTGTATACTGGGGGATTATTACTAGTACAGGGTCTCACCACCCCGCTGTATACTGGGGGGATTATTACTAGTACAGGGTCTCACCACCCCGCTGTATACTGGGGGATTATTACTAGTACAGGGTCTCACCCCCCGCTGTATACTGGGGGGATTATTACTAGTACAGGGTCTCATCATCCCCGCTGTATACTGGGGGATTATTACTAGTACAGGGTCTCACCACCCCCGCTGTATACTGGGGGGATTATTACTAGTACATGGTCTGACCACCCCCCCGCTGTATACTGGGGGGATTATTACTAGTACAGGGTCTCATCATCCCCGCTGTATACTGGGGGGATTATTACTAGTACAGGGTCTCATCGTCCCCGCTGTATACTGGGGGATTATTACTAGTACAGGGTCTCATCATCCCCGCTGTATACTGGGGGATTATTACTAGTACAGGGTCTCATCATCCCCACTATATACTGGGGGATTATTACTAGTACAGGGTCTCACCCCCCCACTATATACTGGGGGATTATTACTAGTACAGGGTCTCTCCCCCTGCTGTATACTGGGGGGATTATTACTAGTACAGGGTCTCATCATCCCCGCTGTATACTGGGGGATTATTACTAGTACAGGGTCTCACCCCCCCCCCCCCGCTGTATACTGGGGGGATTATTACTAGTACAGGGTCTCACCCCCCGCTGTATACTGGGGGATTATTACTAGTACAGGGTCTCACCCCCCCCCCCCGCTGTATACTGGGGGGATTATTACTAGTACAGGGTCTCACCCCCCCCCCCCCCCCCCGCTGTATACTGGGGGATTATTACTAGTACAGGGTCTCACCCCCCGCTGTATACTGGGGGGATTATTACTAGTACAGGGTCTCTCCCCCCGCTGTATACTGGGGGGATTATTACTAGTACAGGGTCTCACCCCCCCCGCTGTATACTGGGGGGTTATTACTAGTACAGGGTCTCACCCCCCCCTGCTGTATACTGGGGGATTATTACTAGTACAGGGTCTGACCACCCCCGCTGTATACTGGGGGGATTATTACTAGTACAGGGTCTCACCACCCCCGCTGTATACTGGGGGTATTATTACTAGTACAGGGTCTCACCCCCCCCTGCTGTATACTGGGGGATTATTACTAGTACAGGGTCTGACCACCCCCGCTGTATACTGGGGGGATTATTACTAGTACAGGGTCTCACCACCCCGCTGTATACTGGGGGATTATTACTAGTACAGGGTCTCATCATCCCCGCTGTATACTGGGGGGATTATTACTAGTACAGGGTCTCACCACCCTGCTGTATAGTGGGGGGATTATTACTAGTACAGGGTCTCATCATCCCCGCTGTATACTGGGGGGATTATTACTAGTACAGGGTCTGACCACCCCCGCTGTATACTGGGGGGATTATTACTAGTACAGGGTCTCACCCCCCGCTGTATACTGGGGGGATTATTACTAGTACAGGGTCTCATCATCCCCGCTGTATACTGGGGGGATTATTACTAGTACAGGGTCTCACCACCCCGCTGTATACTGGGGGGATTATTACTAGTACAGGGTCTCACCACCCCGCTGTATACTGGGGGGATTATTACTAGTACAGGGTCTCACCCCCCGCTGTATACTGGGGGGATTATTACTAGTACAGGGTCTCATCGCCCCCGCTGTATACTGGGGGGATTATTACTAGTACAGGGTCTCTCCCCCCGCTGTATACTGGGGGGATTATTACTAGTACAGGGTCTCACCCCCCCCGCTGTATACTGGGGGGTTATTACTAGTACAGGGTCTCACCCCCCCCTGCTGTATACTGGGGGATTATTACTAGTACAGGGTCTCATCATCCCCGCTGTATACTGGGGGGATTATTACTAGTACAGGGTCTGACCACCCCCGCTGTATACTGGGGGGATTATTACTAGTACAGGGTCTCACCACCCCGCTGTATAGTGGGGGATTATTACTAGTACAGGGTCTCATCATCCCCGCTGTATACTGGGGGGATTATTACTAGTACAGGGTCTCACCACCCTGCTGTATAGTGGGGGATTATTACTAGTACAGGGTCTCATCATCCCCGCTGTATACTGGGGGGATTATTACTAGTACAGGGTCTCATCATCCCCGCTGTATACTGGGGGGATTATTACTAGTACAGGGTCTGACCACCCCCGCTGTATACTGGGGGGATTATTACTAGTACAGGGTCTCACCCCCCGCTGTATACTGGGGGGATTATTACTAGTACAGGGTCTCACCACCCCCGCTGTATACTGGGGGGATTATTACTAGTACAGGGTCTCATCATCCCCACTGTATACTGGGGGGATTATTACTAGTACAGGGTCTCACCACCCCGCTGTATACTGGGGGGATTATTACTAGTACAGGGTCTCACCACCCCGCTGTATACTGGGGGGATTATTACTAGTACAGGGTCTCACCACCCCGCTGTATGCTGGGGGGATTATTACTAGTACAGGGTCTCACCACCCCGCTGTATACTGGGGGGATTATTACTAGTACAGGGTCTCACCTCCCGCTGTATACTGGGGGGATTATTACTAGTACAGGGTCTCACCTCCCGCTGTATACTGGGGGGTTATTACTAGTACAGGGTCTCACCACCCCGCTGTATAGTGGGGGGATTATTACTAGTACAGGGTCTCACCACCCCCGCTGTATACTGGGGGGATTATTACTAGTACAGGGTCTCACCACCCCCGCTGTATAGTGGGGGGATTATTACTAGTACAGGGTCTGACCACCCTGCTGTATACTGGGGGGATTATTACTAATACAGGGTCTCACCACCCCCGCTGTATACTGGGGGGATTATTACTAGTACAGGGTCTCACACCCCCCCCCCCCCCGCTGTATACTGGGGGGATTATTACTAGTACAGGGTCTCACCACCCTGCTGTATACTGGGGGGATTATTACTAGTACAGGGTCTCACCACCCCGCTGTATACTGGGGGGATTATTACTAGGTCTGTCCGCCCATTATTACCTGCTATCAGGTATTATACGTCACTTCTTGTTATTTTCTGCTTCTCTCCTCCAGGATAATGGTGATAAGACGTGTCCGGACCATGCTGAGACATCTTCTCCTGGTTCTGGTGCTCCTGGGTGAGGACAGTCACCATTTCTGGAGGTTTTCTATGAATGTGGCGTCGTTCTCCCCATGTGTTACTTCTGCAGGTTGTGGGATGTGTCTATTACTGCCGTTCTGTAATATATGTGTGGTGGTCCTCACGTCTTGTCTGTGTACCTATAGACCCCGGTGTGCTGTATATAGCGCTCATACAGCCGCTGTACGGGAAGTGTAATCCCAGGTGGCGGCCGCTCCCGTCACCCACATCACCTGGTGCAGCCTATGATTTATAGGGTTTATCCGGGATAATAAATCATGGCCGCGTCCTCCCTATTACACTTCACTCACTTCAATGGGTCTGAGCCGCAGTACCAGGCACAGCCTATTACCAGTCTGTGGTGCTAGTGTAGGAAGAACGTAGCCATGTTTTTTGTCAGACAGTAACCAGACGGCCCCGGCACCAATTGTCTCCAAATAACATAGGATCTGTGATTCTGACAGTAGATATCAGGGTACGGTAAGGCCGCCCCCATACACACCCGGTTATTGAAATCTGCCACTATATGATATGTTTTAGATCCCCTATATCTATAATCTGTGCCCGGTCATGGTATATGTTGGCCCTTTGATGACAAATGCCCCGTATAACCTACCCTCAATGCGACAACTCCATGTGTGTCCAGATCACATTTTGCCCCCAAGCCCAATAGTCCTTGGCACCTTCCAAGCTTTGCCCGATGCAGATGCCGGCCCCATTACTTCTACTTGTTAATGTCTTTGTATTTTTCCCTTTTAGTATTCGCTCAGTTACCAGGAGGACAGACATATGAGGTCGTCTTTCCTCGGAGGTTGCACACTGTCTACAAGAGAGACACCCAGGTATCTCCCACTCCATGCGCCCAATAATTGTGGAAGAAGCTTCTAATCAAGGGTATCACTGTCATGAAGTGACGGTGGTAAGAAGTCTAGGGCTCCGTTCACATCTTCATCAGAGCCTCAATCGCAGATACCATCACATTTCAAAAGAATAATATTATTTTTACTTTCTTTCTATGTTATGAATATATTTTTATTTTTTATGTATTGATTTATTTTCAGTCAAAATTATGGACATCTTGGCGGAACCCAATATTCCCCATTATTAGTGAATGGGATTTGTCAGGCTGGATGGTATCCATAATGCAATTGATTTGGCAGAGGTTTTGCTTTTATTTTAAAAGGAAGTTACAACCCAGATATGAACTCAGCCGTATACATATAGACAAACAAACTTACCATTGCCTTCAATTAGTCAGAGTGAAGAGAACGAAAGTCTCTTGATTTTAATATAAACCGTGTAGTACCCGATTTCTCCTTTGGGGGTGCTGCGGGTGAATTGAACTCTTTCTGATTGGTCCTCCAAAAGAATAGAGCTGATCTATTTAAGTCCCATTATTAGGGGCAGCCTGCAATCAATTAGTCTTCAAGAGACTTATCTAATTTGTAAAAATGTAAAAAAAAATCATAATTGAATTATTAAAATAGTATTTTTTATCTGTTTATCCAGAGCATTTATCCAGATGTTCTTCAATATGAGATCCACCTGCGTGGGAAGCCAACAGTCATTCACATTGAGAAGACAGAGTGAGTGGTCACAGTGTGGGTTATGTATATCTCGGGTGGTGAGATGACCGTATATACTTGTACATATCTATAATATAACGCTGGGAGCGTCACTCTGTCCGAAGCCTTTATAGACTGCGCAGGCGCAAGCGCCGGCGCAGTCTGGGCCTCACAGAGTGACGCTCCCGGGAGATCGCGGTATGCGTTCACACTGAACGCACACCGCGATCTCCAACAGAGAAGCAGGGACCGCCAGGAGGGTGAGTATCGGCCATATCCACCTGTACTGCGTTCCACCGCTGAGCGCCGCCATCTTCCCGGTCTTCGGCCTGTGACCTTCAGTTCAGAGGGCGCGATGACGCGCTTAATGCGCGCTGGCGCCGCCCTCTGACTGAACAGTCACAGCCAGGAGACCGGGAAGATGGCGGCGCCCAGCGGTGGAACGCAGGACAGGTGAATATAGTAAGTGCTGGGGGGCCTGAGCTGGCGGCGATACCGGCACCTGACCCCCACAGCGCGCCGGTGTCCCCGCCTGCTCAGGCCCCCGGATGGGTGCAGCACATGACAGGATGGGGACGCAGGATGGGTGCAGCACATACCAGGATGGGGACGCAGGATGGGTGCAGCACATGACAGGATGGGGACGCAGGATGGGTGCAGCACATGACAGGATGGGGGCGTAGGATGGGTGCAGCACATGACAGGATGGGGACGCAGGATGGGTGCAGCACATGACAGGATGGGGACGCAGGATGGGTGCAGCACATGACAGGATGGGGACGCAGGATGGAGCAGCACATGACAGGATGGAGACCATATACCAATATAAATGCTCGCCACCCGGGCGTAGAAAGGGTTCAATAGCTAGTCCCTTATAACAAAGGAGGTAACTATAATAGGTGCAGGGGATGGAGTCGCACCCCAGTCCTGGAGCCTACGTGAGCCCAATCGATCCCTTTGACCTATACAGGTCCTTCTCAAAAAATTAGCATATAGTGTTAAATTTCATTATTTACCATAATGTAATGATTACAATTAAACTTTCATATATTATAGATTAATTATCCACCAACTGAAATTTGTCAGGTCTTTTATTGTTTTAATACTGATGATTTTGGCATACAACTCCTGATAACCCAAAAAACCTGTCTGGTAAATAATGAAATTTAACACTATATGCTAATTTTTTGAGAAGGACCTGTATTTGAAGACCTATATTGGAGATTTTGCATTTGGGCTCACAAGTTACGCCACTGCTTATAGCAGGACGAAGTACTGCAGATTTCCACTGACGTCATGATACATTAATACTGACTAACTTCTCTATGTTTCTGCAGGGGTCTGTTTGCGGAGGATTACACTGAAAGCAATTATCTAGAGGACGGCACTCTGGTCACCAGCCGCCCTGAGCACCAGGTACAGTAAGTCACCAGTCTTCAGGCAAAGATTTATTAAAAGCTTGAAAAAGGATGATAAAAATATCACAAGGGGAACTTTTTTTAAAATTTATTTGCATTAAATTTAGAAATAGCAGGAGTTATTTCTCCTCTGTACAATGACTTATCTCTATCCAGGAATGGGACGAGGGGTAGACAGGGTAGGAGAAAATGCTACTACCTTCTGCCTACCCAAGAGGGGCGCACTTTGAAAAAAAATGCTGAATGTCTGTGGTCGCTCTACGTCTTCACAGATATTCAGCACTGTGACTGTTGGGACACAGGCATGAAGGTGAGTGATGTCACTGACACTGATCACCGATCTCTCCTGCACCCCGGGCGTCACTCCCTCCCTGCTTTCAATTGCATTTGCGTCTATCAAATGCGAATGCAATTGCTGTGTGCATCGCCCAGGACAGGAGTAGAGGAGCTGTACTCTCCCCTGCTTTGCCGAAATCTCCAGCACGTCATAGGCCACTTCCGGCCTGTGCCTTGTTAAAGAAGGCTCACGCAGGGGACTTTGGATGGCGAGTTACAGTGACGTCAGTGCACCATCCAGCGTCCACTGCGGCACTTCAAAGAAGAGGAGACGGTGGACCGGGAGCCGGGATTAGGTGAGTATGACATTTTTTTTCCCTTAATTCTTATATTACTGTGCAGGGGCCATAAAATGAGGGGCTATGCAGATGGGGAGCAGATAAAATGAGGGAAGGGGCTGTGCTCATGGGATGATAAACTGGGGCACTGTGCTGATGGTGCGGGAATAAACTGAGGGGCTGTGCAGATTGGGAGAATAAACTGAGGGGCTGTGCTGATGGGGGGAATAAAATGAGGGGCTGTGCAGATCAGGGGAATAAAATGAGGGTCTGTGCAGAGGGGGGAGAATAAAATGAGAGGCTGTGTAGATGGGGGAATAAACATAGGGGATGTGCAAATGGGGCTGAATAAACAGAGGGCTGCACAGTTGGGGGCATAAACTGGTGGGCTGTGCAGACGGGAATAAGCTGAGGGGCTGTAAAGAGGGGGATAAAATGACGGGCGGTGCAGATGGGGGGAATAAACAGAAGGGCTATGCAGATGGGGGATAAACTGATGGGCTGTGCAGATGGAATAAATTGATAGGCTGTGCAGATGTGGGGAATAAATTGTGGGGTTATGCTGATGAAGGAATAAAGTGAGGTGCTGTGCAGATGGGTGTGTATAAACAGGGGCTGCTGATGGAGGGAATAAATTGACTAGCTATGCAGACGGGGGAATACACTGACGGGATTATGCAGATTGAGGGAATAAGCTCAGGGGTTGTGCAGATGGGGGGATAAAATGATAACCTGTGCAAATGGGGGTAAAAACAGGCTGTGTATATGGGAATAAACAGAGGGGCTGTGCAGATGTGGGGGATTAAACAGAGGGCCTGTACAGATGGAGGAATTAACTGAGGGGCTGTGCAGATGGGGAGAACAAACTCAGGGGCAGTGCAGGTGGGGGAATAAATTGAGCAGCTGTGCAGAGGGGGAACAGCACTCACCCCCGGGGCCGGATAGTAGCCTCCTCCTGGAAATGCCATAGCTGCAGGCTGGAGAGAGATGAGGACTGGGTGCACTGCAGCTTCCGATCCCAGGGTTGGTATGAGTGCAAGACCTGTGATGACGTCGCAGTCACATGACCGTGACGTCATGGCAGGTCCTTCTCGCATACCATCCTTAGCACTGGAACCTGCCGCTTGCACTGCCGAGGACAGGACGACACGTCGGAGGGTGAGAATAATGTTTTTTTTTATTATTATTATTTGTAACATTAGATCTTTTTACTATTGATGCTGCATATGCAGCATCAATAGTAATGAGTTGGTCACACAGGGTTAATAGCTGCATAACCGGAGTGCGTTACACCACACTCCGGTAACGCTGGCATTAACCCTGTGTGAGGGCTGACTGGATGACTGGAGGGGAGTATGCAGCGGGCACTGACTGCGGGGAGGAAAGAGCGGCCATATTGCTGCCGAACTGGGGCCGTCGCTGATTGGTCGTGGCAATGGTCGTGGGCGTTTTGCCACGACCAATCAGCGACTTGGATTCCATGACAGACAGAGGCCGCGATCAATGAATATTCGTGACAGAAGGACAGACAGACAGAAAGACGGAAGTGACCCTTAGACAATTATATAGTAGATAAGAACAGATATTTTTATGCAGTGGGCATTTTAATAACACTCTTAATGCTGTGTCGGGATGCTAAAGACCGGAGAAGAGAGAGGTCTGCAGAGAACAGCTGTGGATGTGAAAAATCATCAAGAAATCTAGACAAGATGGAGATGAAAAGAAAGAGACGACTGTAAGATGTAATCCATAAGGTAGCTGGATGTAAATGTTTATTTGTGATACTGACTAATTCTAATCAGTGCTGTGGTTCCTGTATGGTCCATGGTCTGATGATGGCTGTTAATAACAATTCCCAGTATCTCCTTACCATTGTTAAGGACATTCTGGGAGTTGTAGGGTTGTAGATTCATGCAATAAAATTTTTTTGGGGGTTGACTTGATATTACAATTGTTTAGGTATTTTTTTGCATACTTCTGATGCTGAATGTTATGGTGAGGACGCAGTAAAGGTTTACTTCTGATGACTCTTCCATGAAGGCTATATTTGTGCAGGTGTCTCTGAACAGTAGAACAATGTACCACAACATCAGAGTCTGCTAAATCTTTCTGAAGGACTTTTGCAGTCAAGCAGGGGTTCTGAGTTGCCTCCCTAGCAAGCCTATATGTAGCTCTCACTGAAATTTTGCTTGGTTTTCCAGACCTTATCCTGACCTCCAATGTTCCTGTTAACTGCCATTTCTTTATTACATTTCAAATAGAGGAAAGGGCAAATTGAAAAAGCTTTGCTATCTTCTATCTTCTGTTTTGTGAGCCTCCACCATTTTCATTTTCAGAATGCTATGCATCTGCTTAGAACCCTATTGCTGCTGTTTTTTTGCACAAGGTTAGAGGAATTTTTTATAAAGCTGGGAAATTTTCATTACCTGGCCTTTCCTAAAGATGTTAATGAACTGGGGCGTGTCCTAGCTGGCCATGTGAGTGGAAGCAGGGAAGAGTGCTCCCGCTGCCAGAAGGACAAAAATCCTGCTTTAACCCCGATTTTTGGGTAAACTCACCTAAATCCGGCTGGCTGAAGGTCCGGAGAGTGCAGCGGTGCGGAGCAGCAGGTCCGGAGTCGGCAGCGATGACCAGGAGTCGGCAGAAAGACGCTGGCACCAGCGATGCAGGAGCCAGCCAAGATGGCTCCGATGCTAGGGAGGACGCCGAGAAGGAGAACGCCGCATGTCAGCGGCGCATGGAGGTGGCCGCAAAGCTGCAGCAGTATGCCAGAGTGGAGGCTGCTGAGGAGGCAGAACCAGGATCTGGAGCTGGAGCTGACCAGGAGGAGGAGGAAGCAAGCACAGCCGAGCAGCATGAGGTACAGAGGGGGAAGGAGAGAGGCAGCATGGCGGGGGCTAGTGGGGGACCTGAAGCCATATCACAGGGAGAGGAGCCGACTCTTAGAGATGTTATCACACTGATCTCTTCATGTCAGCAATCCCTGAACTCCTTGGCCCAGCAGATGCAGGAAGTTAAAGGGGACACGGCACAGATTAATGCGGCTCTGCAGAAAATGGACAAACGTATAGGAGTGGTGGAGGAGAGGGTGAGCACGGCTGAAGATCACATAGTTAAGCTACAAAAAGCTGAAAAGAAGTTCGCCCAAGCAATAGCCGAGCTCGCTGCCAAAAATGAGGATCTGGAAAATAGATCCAGAAGAAATAATATACGTATAGTGGGGCTGCCTGAAAAGACTGAGGGGAGAAATCCCACAGAATTTGTTGAAAACTGGCTGCTGGAGAAGATTGGGAGCACAGTGTTGACAAAAGTTTTTGCTGTTGAATGGGCTCATAGGGTCCCGCCGCAGGAGCGAATCCCCGTACCATGCTTGCTAAAATACTGAACTACAGGGACAGAGACATTATCCTCAGAAAGGCTAGAGAGATGGAGGATCTGATGGCTGGAGGTCAAAAAATCGCCATTTATCCGGATTATTCCGCTGCGGTTTAGAAGCAGCGGATGAAGTTTACTGGAGTCAAGCGACGACTGAGGGAGCTGGGAGTGCAGTACTCAGTGATGTTTCCCGCCAAGCTGAGACTGGTGGCTTTTAATAAGACCCACTTTTTCTTGACACCAGAGGACGCTACCCAGTGGCTTGATACTCATGAAAAAAAACTTAAGGGAATGGGCGACTGACATTTCGGCGAGATCCAGTTGGGATTTGTTTTCTCTGTCGATAGAGGAGAGTTCTGCGCTCGTTAGCAATGGTTAAAGAGTTGAGCAACTGTTGGGGGTTTTGCTGGGCCATATTGAAGGAATGGCCGGAGGGGACAGTACCAACTACTAAGTACGGGGGAGGAGGGTTATGCTGGGTACTGTGAACTGGTTTGGTACTTTTTCTATATGTTAATATAAGTTGAAATGTTAAGATACAATAAAGTGAAAGTTGTGGGGGAAATTGTGATTGCTATGGCAGCGGGACGCGAATGGAGAGGGTTAAGTAAGGGAGAGTGTTCGTAGTGGGCAGTGGAGCCCCACTCTTGCTGAGAGGAAGAATGCGTTACAATGGGCGGGTTAGGGGGGTAAGTTGGGAGGGGGCAGGGGGGGTGGGAGGGTTGGGGCAGCTCATACTTGGGAAATTGGATACTTTAAGAAATGATGAGCCACATGATGGGAGATTGTATTAAAATATTGAGTTGGAATGTGAGAGGTCTGGCGGATAAAACACGGCAGGCGGCAAGTCTGCAGTATGTCCGAGAACAGAAGGTCTCGATGATATGTTTGCTGGAGACACATTTAGTGCGGGAGAGGGTGGATGTATTGAATAGGCGCTGGATACAGAGGGCGTATCATTCTACTTTCTCGACGTACTCTAGGGGTGTGTCTGTGTTAATACATGCGGGGGTGCAGTATGAGGAGGTAATGGTAAAAGAGGATGTGGATGGTCAGTATGTGGTGGTGAAATGTAAAATAAATGGAGTGTTGATGTGTATAGCGGCAATGTATATTCCGCCCCCATACTCAAGTAAGAAGATAAGAGAGGTGCTGGAGAGGGTAGAGCGTTGGGGACCGTTACCATCTCTAATTATTGGCGATCTTAATAATATCTGTGATTACTTTTGGGATAAAAACAAAAATCCCCAGAATAGAACAGGGGGACATATCACTACGTTTGGGACCTATGTCCGGGAAGTAGGTATGATTGATTTATGGAGAGTTAGACATATTGGGGAAAGGACGTACTCATGCTACTCGCCAGCTCATGGTACTTTGTCTAGGATTGACTTGGCGCTGGGTAACTGTTTACTGGACACGATGGTAAGGGACGTGAGATATTTACCTAGGGCTCTTTCAGACCATAGTCCAGTTGAGGTGGAATTTCGGCCAGTGGGGACACGGATCGGGAGCAGGAAGGAGTGGAAGATTCACCCTAATTGGCTACACAGTATGGACTTGGAAAAGATAAAGAAGGAGTTGGTGGAATTTTTTGAGATCAACGAGGGAAGTGTAGATGTTCTTACTGTGTGGGAAGCAATGAAGGCGTACTTGAGGGGACTGCTGTTCAGGGATATTAGCAGGTGTAAGAGGAAATCGAGAGAGACGGAGAGGTTGGCGGTTGAAGGGCTGAGGATAGCCGAGGATGAGATGTAATAGCGGGTACTCCGGAAGCTGGGAGGAGGCTAAAGGCAGCTCAGAGTCAGTTGGAGGAGGTATGGCTCGGTAAGGCTGAAAGGAAGAGGGAATTCATGAATCTGGCTTTTTACCAGGAGGGCGAATCTGTGGGTCATTTGCTATCGATGGTGGCTTCTGCCCAGAGAAACACTTCCTTTGTTCATTCTTTGGTATCGGGGAGCGGTGTGGCTGTCTCTGAGGCTTCAGAGATTTTGGACATTTTTGCGGATTTTTATGCGGACCTATATTCCTCTCAGGTAGATGGGTTGGTGGAGGACACGGTGGCGTTCCTTGAGGAATTGGAGCTCCCAAGGCTGAGTGACATAGATAGAGAAGATTTGGAAGCTCCCATCACGGAGGAGGAGTTGGGTCGGGCACTGCAGTCTATGGCTAATGGGAAGGCACCTGACGTAGATGGATTTCCTGCTGAAATTTATAAAAACTTTGGGGAAGTGCTGATCCCTAAATTAAGGGTACTTCTGGAGGAGGCTAGGAGTGGCGGTCGCCTACCGGCATCTATGCGGGAGGCCATAACAGTGGTGATTCCTAAGGAGGGGAAGGACCCGACACAGCCGGATTCATATCGGCCAATCTCCTTGCTTACTACAGACGTTAAACTTCTGGCTAAGGTGTTGGCGATGAGGTTGACAAGTGTTATTTCCGGCCTGGTGCACTCAGACCAGTCCGGCTTTATGCCTGATGGGTCCACTGCGATCAACTTACGAAGGCTGTATATGAATTTGCAACTCAGATCCGACAACTGTGGCCAGAGAGTTATTGCATCTTTAGATGCCCATAAGGCATTCGATAGTGTGGAGTGGGGATATCTCTGGCAGGTGCTCCGGAGTATGGGGTTTGGACCGCAGTTCATATTCTGGATTCGACTGATGTACTCAATGCCGATGGCTAGGGTTAGGGTAAATGGGGAGTTATCACGGACCATACAACTGGCTAGAGGGACGAGACAGGGGTGTCCGCTCTCTCCTCTTTTGTTTGCTCTGGCTGTGGAACCGCTGGCTGCTAAGCTTCGACGGTCTGATGAGGTGACTGGGTTTAAATATGGGATGATTGAAGAAAGGGTGGCGTTGTATGCGGATGACATTCTGCTCTTTCTGGCTGACCCAGGTACGTCCTTGGAGGGAGCCATTGGGATTATTGAGCGTTTCGGATCGGTGTCGGGACTTAGGATAAACTGGAGTAAGTCTGTCTTGTTTAAGGTGGATGATGATGGTGGGGAGCCACTGGAGGATGGGCGACTGGAGGTGACTAGCCAATTTAAGTACCTTGGAATATGGATATCTATGCCTGTTACTGACTATATACATAGAAATCTGACTCCAATCTTAGGTGTTCTTAAAGTGAAAGCGGATGCTTGGCTTAAACTGCATTTATCTGTGGTAGGTAGGGTGAATCTTATTAAAATCATTTTGATGCCAAAAATACTGTATATTCTTCATAATGCACCAGTTTGGATACCACGCGGGAGATTTAGACAGATTAACTCTCTGTTCAGGAATTTGATATGGGGGAGACAGCATCCGCGTATCAAACTGGAGACACTTCAGCGACCCAAGGAAGATGGGGGACTGGCATTGCCTAACCCTGAAATATATTTTCTTGCAGCCCAGAGTCAGCATTTAAAAGGCTGGGCGCATGAATGGTCATCTGGGGCGGTACAGCGGCTGATGGAAGTGGTGACAAAAAGAAGGCCAGTAGTACAATGTTTGGAGGATGGATCCCTGGGGGCTCTGGGGAAATTATACCCGACTGTGTTGTTGATACGCAGGCTGTGGGGTAGGCTGAGACATATACGGGGGGTCACGGATTTGACTAGATTCTCACCGCTATGGCATAACAGCAACTTACAGGAGTTTGAGGCACTGGGGGTACTGACAGAATAGCAAGTCAAAGGGATTCAATACGTGTATCAAATAATTGAGCGAGGTGAATTGAAATCATTTTCCCAATTGCAGGCGGAATTTGGTCTTGGGACTGCAGGGGAGTATCGGTATTTGCAGATGAGGCATGCTTTTGGAGCTCAGAGTAGAAACGGAGGTATTGGAATTCAGAGGGATATAGTACTGGAGTATGTGTGTAATGAAGGGACTACTGGGGGGGTCATATCTACTTTGTATAAAGATCTGTTGCACACTTTCCTAGTGGGGTTTCCAATAATGGCGAGAGCTAAGTGGGAGAGGGATCTGGGTCCAATGGAGAATGAGACTTGGGAGTCGGTGCTAGAATGGGTCCCACGATTGTCACTGAGCGAACCGTATAGACTGTCACAGCTCTATGTGATACACAGGGTTTATAAGTCACCGATGGTGCTATATAAGGCTGGTTTGCGTGATGATTCTGAATGCCCGAGGTGTAAAACTGCAGATGCCGATATACTCCATATGATGTGGACGTGTCCGAGACTGGCTGCTTTTTGTGTGGTAGTTTTGAGTTGTATGGAAGGTGCGTATGGATGTAAGGTGCCAAGGGATCCACTTGTGTGCTTGTTGGGATGTGTGGATGAGATTGGAGTGGATAACAACCTAAAGATAGCTATTGCCAGATTGTTATACATGGCTAGGAAGGTAATAGCTCGAAATTGGATTAGGGAAGAACCGCCGTCAAGAGGAGAATTCCTCCAGTATGTGAAGCAGGGCCTGACACTAGAAAAGGGGTTTTATAAAAGAAGAGGGAAAATCGAAATGTTCAATAAAATGTGGTCTCCGTGGATTGCTATGGGATAGAGGAATTATAGAGGGAGAGGTAATTAAGGTTCCTAATTAATGTTAATGTTAAATGTGGCTTATATTATTGGCTGAGGGATTAGATAGTATATTGGTCTAATGATGGAAGTGCTAAGCAAGGTGAGCTGCTTTGTTGGGTGGGGTTGGGGGGTGGTGGGATTGAAGGGGAATGTTTGAAGGGGGGGAAAAGCTTTGTATTGAAAATGAGAATGTAAAATGTCATTTATCTTGTTATTCTTAATAAAAAATTTATTTTGAAAAAAAAAAAAAAAAAAAAGGATGTTAATGAACAATCCATAACCCTAACATGCTAACTAAGGTCTGAAACCTTGGGCAAAGTTATCTGAGCACACAACTCTCCAAGGGTGCCCAAACTTTTGCATTGACCCATTTACATTTTTAAATTGTACAAGATGGAAAAAAAATATTTCTTTTGCCAAAAAATACAAAAGAAATGTGTCATCTTTAACTTAAAGGGAACCTGTCACCCCCCTGGCATTTTAACTAAGAGCCAACTTGTGCAGCACTAATGCTGCATCCTGTCAAGGTGGCTCTTTTATTTAGGGTCCCTTCCAGCGCTGCAATATTCCTTTTTTTAATTTGCCCGCCATACTTGTAGTCTGTCCGGGGCGCACGTCTTTTCCCGCCTGACACAAACGCCTCCCAGCCATCACTTGGCCCCTCCACGTGCCGGGCGCCACCTCCTGTGCCTTCATTAACGTCCCCGGTGCCTGCACTGTAAGTTCCTTTTTCAGGCATGCACAGTTAGCGCTGCCCTTCGACTTAAAGCGCAGGCGCCGGGGACATTAATGAAGGCACAAGAGGCGGCGCCCGGCACACGGAGGGGCCGAGTGATGGCTGGGAGGGGTTTGTGTCAGGGGGGAAAAGACGTGCCCCCCGGACAGACTACAGGTATGGCGGGCAAATAAAAAAAACGAATATTGCAGGGTTGGAAGGGACCCCAAATCAAAGAGCCACCTTGACAGAATGCAGCATTAGTGCTGCACAAGGTGGCTCTTTTAGTTGAAAACGCCAGGGGAGGGGTGACAGGTTCCCTTTAAGAACCTTTAGTGTTAATTTCATCTTCAACTTGCTTAACTGTTCACAATAACAATAATTTTGACCAGGGGTGCACAATCATTTACAAGCCACTGTATATATACCGGGCAGCAGAGTGGCTCAGTGGTTAGCATTGCAGCCTTGCAGCGCTGGGATTCCACCAAGGTCAACATCTGCAAGGAGCTTGTATGTTCCCTATTTTTGCGTGGGTTTCCTCCAGCTTCTCCGGTTTCCTCCCGCACTCCAAAGACATACTGATAGGGATTTTAGATTGTGAGCCCAATGTGGACAGTGCCGATAATGTCTGCAAAGCGCTGTGGAATTAATAGCACTATATAAGTGAGTAAAATAACTAAAAAATAAATAAACATATTTACTGTATATAAACAGATCTACTGTATATACATATAGATTTCTAAAAATCTCTCTTTCTCTAGGATCATTGCAACTACCAAGGGTATGTAAAGCATGAGAACGACTCAATGGTTATCCTCAGTACCTGTAACGGGTTAAGGTATTTATCTCATCTAATTTGTCTATCTACACTATATGGACAAAAGTATTGGTACAAACGTCTCAATCATTGAATCAGGTTGGTCATTCATTGCCATTGCCCCCGCTGTATAATATCCATGCCATCTGACTTTACTAATATATGACAGAATGGCGGGTGGTAAAGATCTCACTGATACCAGCGCAGTCCTGTAATAGGAGTCACTGGTGTAACAAGTCAGATCATAAAATTTCTTTCTCTTAAATATTTCACTATCATATATATTATTGAAAATTGGAAGAAACCGCAGCAACCCACTCACGAAGTGGAGACCATGTAAAGTTCCAGAGTGGGGTCATCGATTGCTGAGGAGCAGAGGGAAGAAGTCACCAATGCTCTGCTGACTCCATAAGTGCAGAGTCCAAACCTCCTCTAGTGTTATCATTAGCACAAACTGTTTCCTAGAAGCTTTATTGTATTGCATGGGTTTCCATGTTCTAACATCTGCAAGCCTTATATCAACAAGCACAATGTCAAGGATCAGGTGGAGTAATGTAAAACACGTGGCGGGGTGACGGATAAACTTCTCTATCTGGCCTCTGATGAGCAAGTCTTGGTTTGGCTAATGCCAGGAGAACGTTACCAGCGTGATTGCATTGTGCCAGATATAAACTTTGGTGGAAGAGGGATAATACTATGCTGACGTTCTTTGGGGATTGTCCTCGACAACGTAGTTCCAGTGCAAGGAGATCGAAATAATTCAGCATACAAGACATTTGGATAATTCTAGCTTCCCATTTTGTGAGACCAGTTTGAGGAATACATTTTTTGATACCCATGACTGTACCCCAGTGACTCAAGTGAGGTCCATATAGACACGGTTGGGGGAGTTTGGTGTAGAAGAACTTGACCAGCTGCACAGAGCACTGACCCCAGCCCAATCCAACACATTTGATATGAACTAGAACAGAGATTGTAAGCTCGGCCTCTCCTCCAACATCAGTGGCTGACCTTTTAAATGATTGTTTGAATAAATAGGCAAAAATTCCCACAGAAACCTCAAAAATATTGTAGAAAACTTTCCCAGAAGAGCAGAAGCTGTTATAACTGAAAAGGGGGGACTGACTCGATATTACCTATGAATTTAGAATGTCATGCCATAAAAGCTCCTATAGGTGTCAAGTGTAATCTATCTATGTATGTATCTAAAGGTTTAAAAATGCAGGACTCCAAAAGTAGTATTATGCAAAATAGTGCAAAACTTTATTAGCCCGTGTGAACAAGGCAACATTTTAAGTAAAAAACACAGAGCCTTTCTCAAGCCTTGAAAAAGGCTTTGTATTTTTGAGCCGCCATGTTGCCTTTTTCACATAGGCTAATAAACTTTATCACTTTTTTTTCACAATACAACTTTTGGATTGCTGCCTACATGTTTGGACTTTTAGATTACACAGGCATTACAGACTGTCTGCTAATCTTTTATTTACATATCCTTTCTGTAATACTTATCTATCTCTTATAAACTGAATAACTCATGTTTTTGTGATTTTTCCATGTTGTTCATCTCACAGCGGTCTTATCCAGACACAGGGGCAGAATTTTTTTATTGAACCGCTGATGTCCACAGAAAGTCAAGAGCACGCAGTATATGAGCAAGTGGAACTGCCCATGAGAAGCTGCGGTGTCAGTGAGAACTCTACAAAACAGAAACCACCGTCCATTGCATCATTTCGGGCTTCAGTTAATGAGGTGATATTATCCGTTTAGTCTCCTCTACTACCCTATCTGTCTCAGTATATCCTATGTGATCATATACCGCAGTCTAGTCTAAGTGTATGCTGTGTGATGTAAACAGTAGAGTCTCAGTGTATCCTATGTGATGTAAACAGCTGTCTCAGTGTTTCCTATGTGATATACATACAGCAGACTTGGTGTATCCTCTATGATGTTGTCACGGTTCCCTACTTCGTGGTGTCACCTATTCGTCACGTGCCCGCTCTCACACGTGACTTGGGGTTGTGCCTGCAAGGGTTAATCTATCTCCCCACTCTCAGACCAGCATTCAACCTCCGTCCTATGCTGTAATGGGAGCATAAATCACACACCGACCCAGGCCCACACACCCGCTCATACACGCTGCCACCACTCATCGAATACACGGGCGATGAGTCCCGGAACTAATAATACTAATAATGTCTATCGCTCATAAGGCTCACACTCCTTAGGCTATGGATTCTTTTAGAGCATTCAAGGTTCAACTTGTTAAAGTTTTATACTTTAATAACAAAAGGTTCAATGCTTACAATAAGAAAAGGTATAAAAATCTGATAATAAAAAGACATACAACTTATGCAAAACAGCTTTCTGCTCCCTCAGGGTTGGAAGAATATAGATTGGATCACACCAGCTTCTCAGGCTGCCCCCATCATTTGAACAAAATTCTCTGTCTGCAGCCTAAATTTATAACTTTGGTCTGGAGGTCAGGTTTCTAGACCGGCCCCTCAGGTTAATATCATAATTGCTGGCTTTTTGATTGGCCGCGCTACTAATGAATATATTATTTTCTCTCGTGAAAAGGTTCTCAGGAATAGATAACCTCAGGCCACAATTAGCATCTCCCCTCCAAGACCTAGGAGGTGCCAAATGTTCCCTTTCTTCTTGGCCCTAGCTAGACCTCCTGGTGAGATATGGAGACACAATTTCTACTAGTCCCAAGGAAGTACCTATTAACACCTAGGTTCGACTTGCCTTCAGGACAAATGTTACATTATCACTAGTCACACATATAACCCTAGACATATGTCACTACACACATATAGATATATATACACATATTTCACCACAGATGTATATAGAGCAGTCTCAGTGTATCCTATTATTATTATTATTTATTTATATAGCACCATTGATTCCTTGGTGCTGTACATGAGAAGGGGTTACACACACTATAAGTGATATCTGTAATTTGTGTGTAACCCCTTCTCATGTACAGCACCATGGAATCAATGGTGCTATATAAATAAATAATAATAGGATACACTGAGACAGTGAGACTGCTCTATATACATCACATGGGATATACTGAGAATGCTGTGTGCATCACATAGGGAGAAAGTAAGCTCGCAAGGGCAGGGTCCTCACCCCTTTGTATTAGTCTGTGATTGTTAGTTTGCTTACTATAAGTGATATCTGTAATTTAAGCAAACTAACAATCACAGACTGATACAAAGGGGTGAGGACCCTGCCCTTGCGAGCTTACATTCTCCCTATGTGATGCACACAACATTCTCAGTATATCCCATGTGATATATATAGAAGTCTCAGTGTATCCAAGTTGATGTATACAACAGTCTCAGTGTATCCTAGGTTATGTATACAGAAGCCTCATTGTACCCTATGTGATGTATATACAGTAGTCTCGTTATATTCTATGTGATGAATATGGCAGTCTCAGTGTCTCCTATGTAATGTTTATACAGCAGTCTCAGTGTATTCTATGTGATGTATACAGCAGTCTCAGTGTATCCTATGTGATGTATGCAACAGTCTCAGTGTATCTTATGTTATGTATACAGAAGTCTCATTGTTTCCTATGTGATTTAGATACAGTGGTCTCATTATATTTTATGTGATGTATATGGCAGTCTCGGTGTCTCCTATGTGATGTTTATACAACAGTCTCAGTGTATCCTATTTAATATATACAAAAGTCTCAGTGTGTCCTATGTGATGTACATTACATAAAGCAGTCTCAGTGTACCCTATGTGATGCAGCTAGTCTCTCTTGCTATATCACTGCTCTCTTATATAAATCAGAAATAATAAGACACATTAATGAAATTATCTAACAGAGAAAGCAGCCAATCACAGTCATCCAGCTTTCATTTTACCAGAGCAAAATATAGAAAGAAAGCTGCCTTATGATTGGTTGTTGGAGGCAGCAAAGGCAGTAGTTCATTTAGAGTTTCATAAGTCTTCAGCTTTATCTTTACTTTCATGGTAGGATGTATGGAAGGATGGGGGTGGAGCTTGTGGGGAGACGAGGAGTCTGAGAGCTGCCAGGAGGGATCTGATAGGTGGTGATGTTATCCAGTAGTTTACCATTGTCATGGCTTGGCTCCGTGGCTCAATCCGGTGACCTTTGGCTGGTAGCTAGTTCCCCTCTGCTTGTTTTGTTCTCTGTTCAACTGCTGATAATAAACTTGTCTTTGCTTTGCTGTCGGGTGACCCTGGACCAGGGGCTCCTTCCCTGTCCCTACCACTAGGGGGTGCCGTGGCTTGCCCAATTCCCAGGGACACTTCTCAAGGTGAAGATTCCGGGGTCACCACTCTTGCCTTATCTCCTGAATCAGCCCTCCGTCTGTTCTCTTCACCCACCCAGGGAAGAGGGGCGCTACTGTGTACCGCAGTACTCTACACCAACCCGACGAACAAGGCAACACAAACAAGGGCTAACTAAAAATACCAAGCATACAAATATTCACCCACATATAACAAAGGAATGCACCAGGGAGTGGAGGAAGGGGAAATAACCAAAGTAAGAGGATGGAAGGAAATTATCACACTTACAAACCATGCAACAGTCACAGATAACTCCTCCAAAGCTCCTTGTCATATAAAACTCCTCTCCTCCAAGACATGTAGCAAAAGCTAGCTCTGACATGGGTTTGAATCAGGACCCCGACTATAATGGGGATGGGAGTGGCTAACCAAGCTCAGCTGAGAGCTCATACTCCCAGAGTTTCCAGCATGGCCTATTAACCCCTGTTATGCCAAAAGAAATAAACACTATTTAAAAAGAAGTGATTTTTTTCAGCACAGGAGTAGGAGCAATCAGACGCTGCGGTCTTCTGTCTTCTCTCTGTTTCAGTAACCCTGTGACATCCTCCTTCTACTCATCCAGTCACATGACAAGTAGAGATACAAATGTATTTTCCCATTGGTATGGCTTAGTGGACATGCACTGTGTTCATGAGATATGTTGCAGACCTGTCCTGTAAGTTACTGACGTATTTAGAACGTTAGCTTTGTCTCTTGTTGTTGTACCTGTACTGAAATATTATATGATCTTGTTTTCAGAAGGAAAATCTGTGGATAACAAAAAAGTACATTGAGCTCTTTTTAGTGGCAGATCTGAGTATGGTAAGTGGGCTCTTATATGAAATCCCTGATAAAGTCATTGTATTATGTGTACTAGCAAATCAATGTGCTGTAATATAGCAGATACTGGGCAGTCACTCATTATAGGAGATAATATAAGTACAGGATGTCTTCCATGCCCAATAACAATTATCTCATAAAGAGCATAACTGGACGAGTGGGAAGATGACCTCATATAGCCTATAGAGATAATATGCTAGTATCTGCAGACCACCAGCTAATTAGCTGTGAACTGAACAGGCTGAAGATACAGTCATGGGAAAAACTAAGTATACCCTCTTTAACGTCTATGGTTTCACTTATCAGGACGCTATAATAAAAATATGCTCCCTGAAAAGTGTTAAAATTAGGTAACTACAACACCATATACTGTATATGTTGAATTTCTTTAGATTTGCTGAGTATGGGAGGTTTTCTGTCGGGCCCAATTGATACTGATTGATGGTTGAAGGAAGGTTTTCTGCACGCAGGATTATTCTATGGGGTGAACTGATACGCCCTCTTTGAAAACACTCTTCAATGATCTAGATAAAAATGTGATATAAAAACAATATTAAATCATGGTGGGAGATTAAGAATTCTATAAAACACCACATTGTCCCAAAGGGTCTTCACATTAATATTTATCCATCACCAAGGACAACTAATCCAGAACTACGAGCGACTTGGTTGAAGGAATCGGCGTCTTCATCAGTCAGCTTTATGAATATCCTCCTTGAGGATGAAAAAACATTTTTGAGTGGAGCTCTATTAAACAACTAAATTAATTCATTGAGCGTACATTGAAATTTAAGTGTGATCCTTACTTTAATACACGAGGGAGATCTCGGTTCAGAGATATCAAACATAGTAACATAGTAACATAGTTAGTAAGGCCGAAAAAAGACATTTGTCCATCCAGTTCAGCCTATATTCCATCATAATAAATCCCCAGATCTACGTCCTTCTACAGAACCTAATTGT
The DNA here is from genome assembly GCF_032444005.1 of Ranitomeya imitator. Classification (NCBI taxonomy): domain Eukaryota; kingdom Metazoa; phylum Chordata; class Amphibia; order Anura; family Dendrobatidae; genus Ranitomeya; species Ranitomeya imitator. The sequence goes on from NC_091285.1 coordinate 625,167,796, forward strand.
ATGATACAATATTGTTCTGCTCCAGGAAGACATCCAAGCCTCTCTTGAACCCCTCGACTGAGTTCGCCATCACCACCTCCTCAGGCAAGCAATTCCAGATTCTCACTGCCCTAACAGTAAAGAATCCTCTTCTATGTTGGTGGAAAAACCTTCTCTCCTCCAGACGCAAAGAATGCCCCCTTGCCCGTCACCTTCCTTGGTATAAACAGATCCTCAGCGAGATATTTGTATTTTCCCCTTATATACTTATACATGGTTATTAGATCGCCCCTCAGTCGTCTTTTTTCTAGACTAAATAATCCTAATTTCGCTAATCTATCTGGGTATTGTAGTTCTCCCATCCCCTTTATTAATTTTGTTGCCCTCCTTTGTACTCTCTCTAGTTCCATTATATCCTTCCTGAGCACCGGTGCCCAAAACTGGACACAGTACTCCATGTGCGGTCTAACTAGGGATTTGTACAGAGGCAGTATAATGCTCTCATCATGTGTATCCAGACCTCTTTTAATGCACCCCATGATCCTGTTTGCCTTGGCAGCTGCTGCCTGGCACTGGCTGCTCCAGGTAAGTTTATCATTAACTAGGATCCCCAAGTCCTTCTCCCTGTCAGATTTACCCAGTGGTTTCCCATTCAGTGTGTAATGGTGATATTGATTCCTTCTTCCCATGTGTATAACCTTACATTTATCATTGTTAAACCTCATCTGCCACCTTTCAGCCCAAGTTTCCAACTTATCCAGATCCATCTGTAGCAGAATACTATCTTCTCTTGTATTAACTGCTTTACATAGTTTTGTATCATCTGCAAATATCGATATTTTACTGTGTAAACCTTCTACCAGATCATTAATGAATATGTTGAAGAGAACAGGTCCCAATACTGACCCCTGCGGTACCCCACTGGTCACAGCGACCCAGTTAGAGACTATACCATTTATAACCACCCTCTGCTTTCTATCACTAAGCCAGTTACTAACCCATTTACACACAATTTCCCCCAGACCAAGCATTCTCATTTTGTGTACCAACCTCTTGTGCGGCACGGTATCAAACGCTTTGGAAAAATCGAGATATACCACGTCCAATGACTCACCGTGGTCCAGCCTATAGCTTACCTCTTCATAAAAACTGATTAGATTGGTTTGACAGGAGCGATTTCTCATAAACCCATGCTGATATGGAGTTAAACAGTTATTCTCATTGAGATAATCCAGAATAACATCCCTCAGAAACCCTTCAAATATTTTACCAACAATAGAGGTTAGACTTACTGGCCTATAATTTCCAGGTTCACTTTTAGAGCCCTTTTTGAATATTGGCACCACATTTGCTATGCGCCAATCCTGCGGAACAGACCCTGTCGCTATAGAGTCCCTAAAAATAAACGCTATTAAAGGAGAAAAAACATGCTCGATTCCTGAGATATCTAGGATGATATAAAAATAATCTTATAATTTCTCAACCAAAATGACAGATATCTCCTCATCTGATGCTGACATCAGGCACAGAGAGGTCAGATAATAAAGGATGGTGTACGTTGGGACTAAACAGATAGGGAGGCCGTTTAAAACAAGATGGCAAGGGCAAAGAGCCAGACAAGGTCAGGACTTTGTAATCACAAATACAAAAACAATACAGGGCGGCATTCCTGGCATACCTCAATCCTATTGTCATGCGTCTGGGTTCAAACCCTTGAGCCTGTGTTTTGTGGTCAGCTTCTCTGTCTGCCAAGCCACCGTAGATACATTTTTTTTTCTTGGTGTTTAGTTTCTGCCATCCTTGCTTCAGTCTTGTTAGGATAACAGGTGTTTTCCTTTAACTCATACGACTGCCCTATCACCTTTCTGGTGCGGCTTTATTTACTTTCCCCCTGCTTTTGTTTCCTGCTGGTGATAGTCTTATTTGGCTGTCCAGCCTTACAGCTGTAGTTTAAGCCAGTCAGTGATAGTCCAACTAGGGTTTATCGCTCTGCTGTTTATGTTCTGTACCCTGCACTTATTTTTATTTTTAGGAGGTAGGTGGCATATTTTCTAGCAGTACATACTTCATCCTTTGTTTTGTACTTCGTGATTTCTGTTACTCACTCTGGGATCTTTCTATTTCAGCACACTTTCCCTTCTGTAGGTAATTTGCACTCTTCTTTGCCCTGCGGTTCATTAGGAGGAATGTGAACCACTTGACAGCCTTTCATGCAGTATTTGTCCAAGTTGCCTTCATCTAATCTGTGGTTAGCGCTATCTCAGCTCATGCAGGAACCACTATGGTCTGCGGGAGGCAAAATCTCTAGACTGTACAGGAACTGGCAGGCTTAGTTGCAGTTTTTAGTATGTCTCCAATTTTCCCAAGAGAGTTTATTTTGTCCCATCATTGTCACATTCATCTTTCGTTTTTTTTAGAGCAAAGAGCTCCAGTCAGTTCTCAATTGAGGAAAAGGTTATAACAAATCATAACCAGATTATTAACCTTCTTACTATAGACGGTCAAGAAAAGATTGCAGAATATTAGAGAAAAGATTGAATTTTGTACCCACCACATCATTTAAAGCGGTCTGTCTAGTTCAAAATGTTAACTCTGCAGTCACTCAAAAGGAGAGCCTTTTGACTTTTGGAGCAAAGCATTGGTTGGAAGAGATAGCCATGTCATGTTTGCAGGACCCCTGATGTGCCTAAACAGTGGAAACTGCCCCCAAATTGACCCCACTTTGGAAATTACACTCCTCAAGAAATTTATCTAGAAGTGTGATGAGCACCTTTAACCTACAGGTGCAGTTTGTTGTGCAATTTCTCCTGAGTACACCGATACAACTTATGTGGTGGAAAATTACTGTTTGGGCACACGGTATTGCTCGAAGGAGTGATAATTGAATTCTTGAGCACCATTTTGGCTGGAATAGATTGCAGATGTCATGACACATTTGAAGAGTTCCTGACATGCCAAAATAGCAGAAACACCCACAAGTGACCTCATTTTGAAAACTACACCTCTCGAGGAATTCATCTTGAGATGTAGTGAGTATAATATTGGGCTGAGTAAATGGAATATTACATTTTTTCCACTAAAATGATACATTGGTCCCAAGTCTTAAATGTTCAAAAAGAATAATAGGAGAAAATGAGCAATACAGTTTGTTATGCGATTTCTCCTGAGTACGCCAATACTCCAAATTTGGTTGAAAACTACTTTTAAGGCACAGTGCAAAGCTCAAAGGGAAGGAGCCCCATATTGGAGTTCAGATTTTGCTGGAATGGTCAGAGGGTACCATGTCGCATTAGCAAAGCCCCTGAGGTGCTGAAACAGTGGAATCCCCCTTAGTGACCCCATTTTACAAACTACAGCCCCGAATTCATCTAGGGGGTGCAGTGAGCATGTTGACACCATATGTGTCTCACGGAATTTTATACCATTGGGCAGTGAAGAAAGAATACATTTTTACCAATAAATGTTGTTTTATCCCCAATTTTTTAATTTTAGGGCTAATTCGAAAAACTTACTGCATGTAATTGGGAAATACTTTTCAGAAAGCTCAAAAGGGAAGGAGCACCATATTATAGCGCAGATTTTGCTCTTTACCTCTCAATGAATTCATCTAGGTGTGCAGTGATCATATTAACACCACAGTGAAGACAAAATACTTACATTTTTCCCACAAATGTTTTATTATAGCCCAAGATTTTACATATTCACACAGGGAAATGGGTAAAAATGGCACCAAAATCTGTCATTATCGTAGAATAGTTTTTGGACCCTATATGCAGTCTCAGAATCACACCTCAAATGACCCTATTTTGGAAATTACACCCCTATGAGAAATTATCTTCTTTGGTGTAGTCACAATTTTGACTCCATGTTTGTTTTCCAGAAATGAGCAGCAATGGATGTTGCTGAGTGAAAATTGCAAATCTGCCAGTTTAGTGCCCTTTACATTGTAGCCCCAATACATTGTAGTGCTCAGTACGTTGTAGTTCTCATACATTGGGCTCAGCTCATGTTCTGTTCTGTGTAAGTTATGTTCTTCAGTTTTATGTGTATCTTCATGCTATGAATGTTCTTACATTTCTGCTCTACTGCCACCCAATGGCCTTTTTCCGTATGGCAGCTTGTTATTTATTTCTTGTGGGCATGTCTTCCACTTCCAGTTCAGGGGTCAAATCTTCTCTTCCTCTGGCAGCCATTTCATTTTCAGTTTACATGCTGTTGTGAGAGGACACGCTTGAACCGGACTTAGGAAGGCATCAGTCTTTTGACCTCTTGCTGTTCACTCGCTGTCACAAATACACTTGCTGTACTTGGCTCAACTCTGGAGAAGTTACTGTATACCATCGTACGCAGTATGTCCAGATTTACAATTAAACAAGCCTGAATTTCACAATCCCTGGTGTGCATCATCTCCCCGGACGCTGAACAGCATTGGTCCTGTCTGCCCTGCATCGAGGAAAACTGAAGGTACGAATCTTTCACAACACCTATTAGTCAACCACACCTCTACTCGCCTCATGTAGGGACAGAACAGCTCATGCTTTTGGATACATGTACCTGTAAATTATGTGGGTTCTCTTCACTGCAGAGCCTTTGTGCTACCAGTAACATGGATGCCCCTTATATTTCCAATGACAGATGACAGACCTGAGTGGGACTTGCTTATGTTGTGGATTGACTTGAAGCTTGTATTGGGATCATTTTGGATCACATTTATCCTATGCTCTAATCTGAGCACTTACTTCGGGGTTTCCATCAAAATCTCCGACTCACGTGATTCAGATGAAACCACCATGGGTCCTTTCACTTATGAGGCAGCAGCGTTACTCTTGAGTCCGTCTGACCTCTGTTTGGCGGTGTCCTTTTTAGAGGTGCACAAAACTGTGGCCAACCGCACTTTTATGCACACTTAAAAAGAAGGACACTGCTGGATCATAGGCCAGGCGGCGTCCACAGTGCCTCCATCAGCCTCAGCATAGGGAATCTTCTGTCGGGGGTTTCATCATGTATTTCAGAGATTTACACATGCAAATTGCATCTTCTGAGAAAAAGAGGACTTAAACTCTATAGCGCCACCTGTTGGAAGTAGCGATCCTACAAGTCACAATCAACTCTTTAACGAGTCGTGCAATATGATTTAGGATTAAAGCCAAATCAGTCACTCTCCACAAGGAGAAATGATACCCCTTAGAGATTTACACAAAAATCCAAATGTAAGTGCTCAGCATAGAGCGCAGGATAAATGTGAGCCGAGCTGAGCCAAGCCTTACTGCAATCTTAGGGAGGCAGAACATAGTAACATAGTAACACACATAGTTAGTAAGGCCGAAAAAAGACATTTGTCCATCCAGTTCAGCCTATATTCCATCATAATAAATCCCCAGATCTACGTCCTTCTACAGAACCTAATTGTATGATACAATATTGTTATGCTCCAGGAAGACATCCAGGCCTCTCTTGAACCCCTCGACTGAGTTCGCCATCACCACCTCCTCAGGCAAGCAATTCCAGATTCTCACTGCCCTAACAGTAAAGAATCCTCTTCTATGTTGGTGGAAAAACCTTCTCTCCTCCAGACGCAAAGAATGCCCCCTTGTGCCCGTCACCTTCCTTGGTATAAACAGATCCTCAGCGAGATATTTGTATTGTCCCCTTATATACTTATACATGGTTATTAGATCGCCCCTCAGTCGTCTTTTTTCTAGACTAAATAATCCTAATTTCGCTAATCTATCTGGGTATTGTAGTTCTCCCATCCCCTTTATTAATTTTGTTGCCCTCCTTTGTACTCTCTCTAGTTCCATGATATCCTTCCTGAGCACCGGTGACCAAAACTGGACACAGTACTCCATGTGCGGTCTAACTAGGGATTTGTACAGAGGCAGTATAATGCTCTCATCATGTGTATCCAGACCTCTTTTAATGCACCCCATGATCCTGTTTGCCTTGGCAGCTGCTGCCTGGCACTGGCTGCTCCAGGTAAGTTTATCATTAACTAGGATCCCCAAGTCCTTCTCCCTGTCAGATTTACCCAGTGGTTTCCCATTCAGTGTGTAATGGTGATATTGATTCCTTCTTCCCATGTGTATAACCTTACATTTATCATTGTTAAACCTCATCTGCCACCTTTCAGCCCAAGTTTCCAACTTATCCAGATCCATCTGTAGCAGAATACTATCTTCTCTTGTATTAACTGCTTTACATAGTTTTGTATCATCTGCAAATATCGATATTTTACTGTGTAAACCTTCTACCAGATCATTAATGAATATGTTGAAGAGAACAGGTCCCAATACTGACCCCTGCGGTACCCCACTGGTCACAGTGACCCAGTTAGAGACTATACCATTTATAACCACCCTCTGCTTTCTATCACTAAGCCAGTTACTAACCCATTTACACACATTTTCCCCCAGACCAAGCATTCTCATTTTGTGTACCAACCTCTTGTGCGGCACGGTATCAAACGCTTTGGAAAAATCGAGATATACCACGTCCAATGACTCACCGTGGTCCAGCCTATAGCTTACCTCTTCATAAAAACTGATTAGATTGGTTTGACAGGAGCGATTTCTCATAAACCCATGCTGATATGGAGTTAAACAGTTATTCTCATTGAGATAATCCAGAATAACATCCCTCAGAAACCCTTCAAATATTTTACCAACAATAGAGGTTAGACTTACTGGCCTATAATTTCCAGGTTCACTTTTAGAGCCCTTTTTGAATATTGGCACCACATTTGCTATGCGCCAATCCTGCGGAACAGACCCTGTCGCTATAGAGTCCCTAAAAATAAGAAATAATGGTTTATCTATTACATTACTTAGTTCTCTTAGTACTCGTGGGTGTATGCCATCCGGACCCGGAGATTTATCTATTTTAATCTTATTTAGCCGGTTTCGCACCTCTTCTTGGGTTAGATTGGTGACCCTTAATATAGGGTTTTCATTGTTTCTTGGGATTTCACCTAGCATTTCATTTTCCACTGTGAATACCGTGGAGAAGAAGGTGTTTAATATGTTAGCTTTTTCCTCGTCATCTACAACCATTCTTTCCTCACTATTTTTTAAGGGGCCTACATTTTCAGTTTTTATTCTTTTACTATTGATATAGTTGAAGAACAGTTTGGGATTAGTTTTACTCTCCTTAGCAATGTGCTTCTCTGTTTCCTTTTTGGCAGCTTTAATTAGTTTTTTAGATAAAGTATTTTTCTCCCTATAGTTTTTTAGAGCTTCAATGGTGCCATCCTGCTTTAGTAGTGCAAATGCTTTCTTTTTACTGTTAATTGCCTGTCTTACTTCTTTGTTTAGCCACATTGGGTTTTTCCTATTTCTAGTCCTTTTATTCCCACAAGGTATAAACCGCTTACACTGCCTATTTAGGATGTTCTTAAACATTTCCCATTTATTATCTGTATTCTTATTTCTGAGGATATTGTCCCAGTCTACCAGATTAAGGGCATCTCTAAGCTTGTCAAACTTTGCCTTCCTAAAGTTCAGTGTTTTTGTGACTCCCTGACAAGTCCCCCTAGTGAAAGACAGGTGAAACTGCACAATATTGTGGTCGCTATTTCCTAGATGCCCGACCACCTGCAGATTTGTTATTCTGTCAGGTCTATTAGATAGTATTAGGTCTAAAAGTGCTGCTCCTCTGGTTGGATTCTGCACCAATTGTGAAAGATAATTTTTCTTGGTTATTAGCAGAAACCTGTTGCCTTTATGGGTTTCACAGGTTTCTGTTTCCCAGTTAATATCCGGGTAGTTAAAGTCCCCCATAACCAGGACCTCATTATGGGTTGCAGCTTTATCTATCTGCTTTAGAAGTAGACTTTCCATGGTTTCTGTTATATTTGGGGGTTTGTAACAGACCCCAATGAGAATTTTGTTACCATTTTTCCCTCCATGAATTTCGACCCATATGGACTCGACATCCTCATTTCCTTCGCTAATATCCTCCCTTAAAGTGGACTTTATACAAGACTTTACATAGAGACAAACCCCTCCTCCTCTCCGATTTTTACGATCCTTTCTAAACAGACTGTAACCCTGTAAGTTAACTGCCCAGTCATAGCTTTCATCTAACCATGTCTCGGTTATTCCCACTATGTCAAAGTTACCTGTAGATATTTCTGCTTCTAGTTCTTCCATCTTGTTTGTCAGGCTTCTGGCGTTTGCGAGCATGCAGTTTAGAGGATTTTGTTTTGTTCCAATCTCCTCACTGTGGATTGTTTTAGAAATGTTCTTACCTCCCTTCTGAGTATGTTTTCCTGGATCTTCTTTGTTCAAGTCTAATGTTTTTCTTCCCGTCCCCTCTTCTTCTAGTTTAACGCCCTCCTGATGAGTGTAGCGAGTCTTCTGGCGAATGTGTGTTTCCCAGGTTTGTTGAGGTGTAGTCCGTCTCTGGCGAGTTTCCCAGGTTTGTTGAGGTGTAGTCCGTCTCTGGCGAGGAGTCCATCGTACAAGTAATTCACACCGTGGTCCAGGAATCCGAATCCTTGTTGTCTGCACCATCGTCTTAGCCAGTTGTTTGCATCAAGGATCCTGTTCCATCTCCTGGTGCCATGCCCGTCTACTGGAAGGATAGAAGAAAAAACTACCTGTGCATCCAGTTCCTTTACTTTCTTCCCCAACTCTTCAAAGTCTTTGTAGATTGTCGGTAGGTCCTTCCTTGCCGTGTCATTGGTGCCAACATGTATCAGAAGAAATGGGTGGACGTCCTTGGAGCTAAAGAGCTTTGGTATCCTATCGGTCACATCCTTGATCATCGCACCTGGAAGGCAGCATACTTCTCTTGCAGTTATGTCCGGTCTGCAGATGGCTGCTTCTGTGCCTCTCAGTAGTGAGTCTCCCACCACCACCACTCTTCGTTGCTTCTTGGCTGTACTTTTTGCTGTCACTTGTTGCTGTGTGCCCTTTTCTTTTTTGCTTGCTGGTATTGCTTCATCCTTAGGTGTGCCATCTTCATCCTCTACAAAGATTTGATATCGGTTCTTTAGTTGTGTGGTTGGTGATTTCTCCATGGTCTTCTTGCTTCTTTTGGTCACATGCTTCCACTCATCTGCTTTTGGAGGTTCTCTGACACTTTTTTCACCTTCTGTGACCAGTAGAGATGCTTCTGTTCTGTCTAGAAAGTCTTCATTCTCTTTGATGAGTTTCAAAGTTGCTATTCTTTCTTCCAGACCCCGCACCTTTTCTTCTAAAAGGGCCACTAGTCTACACTTCTGACAGGTGAAATTTGATTCTTCTTCTGGTCGATCTGTGAACATGTAGCACATGCTGCAGCTCACCATGTAGGTTGTCATATCTGCCATGTTGCTCCTAGATCCTGCTGACTTGCTGTGTGTTTTCCTTCTTGTGTAATCTACTCAGCCAAGCTCTCTTGCAATAATGTCCTACAGGCAAAAATTTGGTGATGCTTTCCAATCAGCTGGTCCCGGCTGTACCCAACGATCTTCTAGCTTAGGGAGACTCTTCGCTTTTCCCAGAAGGCACCTGGAATATGCAAATTAGCCTCCTCAAGCTTGAATCCCTGGTTTGGTGATGCTTTCCAATCAGCTGGTCCCGGCTGTACCCAACGATCTTCTAGCTTAGGGAGACTCTTCGCTTTTCCCAGAAGGCACCTGGAATATGCAAATTAGCCTCCTCAAGCTTGAATCCCTGGTTTGGTGATGCTTTCCAATCAGCTGGTCCCGGCTGTACCCAACGATCTTCTAGCTTAGGGAGACTCTTCGCTTTTCCCAGAAGGCACCTGGAATATGCAAATTAGCCTCCTCAAGCTTGAATCCCTGGTTTGGTGATGCTTTCCAATCAGCTGGTCCCGGCTGTACCCAACGATCTTCTAGCTTAGGGAGACTCTTCGCTTTTCCCAGAAGGCACCTGGAATATGCAAATTAGCCTCCTCAAGCTTGAATCCCTGGATTGGTGATGCTTTCCAATCAGCTGGTCCCGGCTGTACCCAACGATCTTCTAGCTTAGGGAGACTCTTCGCTTTTCCCAGAAGGCACCTGGAATATGCAAATTAGCCTCCTCAAGCTTGAATCCCTCAAGCTTGAACAAATCAACAGCAGATCAAGAATTGTTTTTATTTATTTTTTATGCCGTTTCTCTTGTGATATAAGTGGTTAGATGACTTTATTCTTCGGGTCAGTGCGATTACAGTGATACCAGATTTATATTTTTTTTTATGTATGGCTGCTGTCACACCGAAAGACGCATTTTTTGGAATAATAAGTTTTTGCATAGTCACATTTTTAGAGCTAGAATTTTTCTATATTTCTGTCAATAGAGTCATGAGAGTCCTTTTTTTGTGGGTCGAGTTGATGTTTTTATTGGTGCCATTTTCAGGGACATTTTTGATTGCTTTCTATTATGATTTTTAGGAGGCTGAATGAACAAGAATCAGCAATTCAGGAACTGCTTTTCATGACTTTCACTGTGTGGTAAAAGTGATAAAGAAGCTTTATTCTTAGGGTCAGCACGATTACAGTAATACCACATTTATACAACTTTTTAATATTTTGGTGCTTTTACACAATAAAAACTTTATTGAAAACAAAAATTGTTTTTCGCATCGCTCTGTTCTAAGAACTATGACTTTTTTATTTCTCTGCTGATGGAGCTGTGTGGCAGCTTGTTTTTGTGTGGGACAAGATCGCGTTTTATTCCACTATTTTTTCAGTGGTATGATGAAAAAGCATAGTTTTTAGGCAAGTTTTTTTTTATGTGGGTTCTCTAAAGAAGTAAACTAGTGTGATGATTTTACAGGTCAGGTCGTTCCAGATGTGATGACACCAAATATGGGTACTTAAAGGAGCCCCATTTACTGAATATACATTTCAGTAGGCCAATATTTCGGATTTTAAAATAATTTTTCAAGCTGGTGTTATAGAGTATTCTAATTTACTGAGATAATGACTTTTGGGTGTTCATTGGCTGTAAGCCATACTCATCAACTCATCAACATTAACAGAAATAAACACTTGAAATAGATCACTCTGTTTGACTCTATATAATATGAGTTTCATTTTTTGTATTGAAGAACTGAAATAAATTAACTTTTTTATTCTAATTTTGTGAGAAACACCTGTATGTATTGGTATAATTTTTTTTGTATTTTTTCTTTGTTTATTTTGGGATTTTTTAAAAATATTTTTTAATTTTTGTACTTAGTCCCTCTATGAGACTTTAGCTTTTATTATTCTGATCTCTCGTATAATTTATTGCAATGCATTGTACCTGCCAGTTTTACCATGACAAAAGCCTATGACCAAGCTCCTGGGAGTTATTGAACTTAGCATTAAGGGGGTTAAACATCTGGGGTGTAGTGCGGGGACTGCCTCTGGCTGTGACAGCCGTGTCTCAGCTTTCACTTAAAGGGAACCTGTCACCCCCAAAATCGAAGGTGAGCTAAGCCCACCAGCATCAGGGGCTTATCTACAGCATTCTGGAATGCTGTAGATAAGCCCCCGATGTATCCTAGTGTGCCCCGCGCGGTCGCCATGACATACCCATACATCATTGATCAGGAACACCTTCCCAACCATGACGTATGGGTACATCAAATGTCGTGAAGGGGTTGAACATCATAAGGTACAATGTTCAAAATTGAGATTATCTGAAGAATATTGGGAAGGGGTCCAAACATTGGTAGAACTACTTAATGAAAATGATAGATATAGGACAGGACCATTCACCAATCTTAAAGATAAAAGCACTAAAATGCCCCTTATAGAAGACGTGACAAGCATTGATCTCTTCCTTATGGTGGTAGAGGAAGACCTATGGAAAATTTGTTGTAGCAATCCAGTACATATATAAATCGGAATCTAAGTAATTGGACAGATTAGAAAAAAAATCAACATATTATTTTAAAGATATTTTAGATAATGGAGGTAATCTGACTTTGTTAGATCATTGCAAATATTTGTCTAGGTGCTATTCCATCTTGAGAGATGTGGAAACTTATCAAATTGTAGATTTGGACCCTACATCAGCGTACAGTGAATCTCTTCACAAAATCTTTGTGGAGTGCCTGGTCAAGGCTCAATCTCAAAAACTGAATTTAAGTTTGTGGACCCTTACTTTCCCACTTTACCCACTCTTCATCGCTCCCGAAGATCCATAATGGCTTACACCTACTCAAAGGATGTCCCATCGTCTCGGCGGTGATGTCAGTTAGCCAAAATGGTGGCATACACATTGATAGGATTTTACGTTCATTTGTTACTGCACTTGCATCATATATCAGAGAAACAACAGATTTTCTTATCAAACTAGAGGGCATAACGATTGAGATGGCTACTCTTGACACATGGAGGTGTTATACAGCAGAATTCCACATGGAGCTGGTATAAAAGCTTTTCATTTTCTGAAATCTAAAGCAGTGCAGTGTAAACTGCATTATCAATTCCTCAGACGTCTGCTTCTTTTTGTACCCACTCGCAACTATTTTCTTTTTTATGGCAAATTCTTCCACCAGCTCAGGAAACCATGATGGGAATCCCCTGTGGCTCGTCTTATGGCAACCTCCTCCTGGGCTGGTGGGAGGAAGCTGTGGTCTTTCAAGAGGATGAGTTGTGGTGGAATCCTAAAATTATATTTTGGGCCAGATACATAGATGACATTTGTTTTATCGTCTGGAACCGATTATGATTTTATCACTTTTCTTAATTTCTTAAATACAAATAATATAGGACTGAGATTCACATCCAAAAGTAACAAAAATGAGCTACCCTTCCTCGATTTGATTGAAAAATGAGGTTTGGTGTTGTGAATTCCGTTCTTGGGCTCCCTCCTGTGGTTTTGAGTGGTATGGCTGCTTCTTGGATTTAGCTTCAGCAGCTGTTTTCACTGATCGTCTTTCTGGCTCTAGCCGAGCCGATATTAGTCTGGCCTTTCCCCTCATTCAATGCCAGTTGTCATTGTTCCTGCCTGGAGTCTTTGCTCCTAGGATTTTCCTGACTCTCTGACCAATTCAGCAAAAGCTAAGTCCTTGCTTGTTCTTTTGCAGTTTCTTGTTGTTGCCACCTGCTCAGAGCTAGACGCATGTCGCTCCTTAATCACCAGACCATAACAGTACAACTGGCCAAAAATGAGCTGATTGCCTCTCAAAAGAAGGAAGAGAAAAAGAGTTCTGAGCCATTTTTTTTTTCTCTTTAGTTTGTTTGGTCATTTTTCTTCCTCTTGATCTCTGGGTGATTTGGGATTTGGATGCAGGCATGGATGTTCAGAGTTTATGTTCTCGTGTGGAGCACCTTGCTGCACAAGTACAGAGTATTCAAGATTATGTGGTTCAGACTCCGGCCTTAGAGCCTAGAATTCCTACACCAGATTTGTTTTACGGGGATAGATCTAAGTTTTTGAACTTTAAAAATAACTGCAAATTGTTTTTTGCTCTTAAACCTCGTTCCTCTGGTGACCCCATTCAGCAAGTAAAGATAGTTATTTCTCTACTGCGTGGCGACCCTCAAGACTGGGCATTCTCACTTGAGTCAGGAAATCCGGCATTGCTTAATGTAGATGCATTTTTTCAATCGCTCGGATTATTGTATTACGAACCTAACTCTGTAGAGCATGCTGAGAAAACACTGTTTGCCTTGTGTCAGGGTCAGGAGGCGGCAGAATTATACTGCCAGAAATTTAGAAAATGGTCTGTGCTCACTAAATGGAATGAGGACGCTCTGGCAGCAATTTTCAGAAAGGGTCTTTCTGAAGCCCTTAAAGATGTTATGGTGGGGTTTCCCACGCCTGTTGGTTTGAGCGAATTTATGTCTCTGGCCATTCAGATTGATCGGCGCCTGCGCGAATGCAAAGTGGTGCACCATATGGCAGTATCCTCTGAGCAGAGTCCTGAGGCCATGCAATGTGATAGGATTTTGACTAGAGCGGAACAGAGGGGATACAGACGTCAGAATGGGCTGTGTTTTTACTGTGGTGATTCGGCTCATGCTATTTCCGATTGCCCTAAGCGTATTAAGAGGGTCGCTAGATCTGTTACCATTAGTACTGTGCAGCCTAAGTTTCTCCTGTCTGTGACCCTGATTTGCTCATTGTCATCTTTTTCCGTCATGGCATTTGTGGATTCGGGCGCTGCTCTGAACTTAATGGACTTAGAGTTCGCTAGGCGCTGCGGTTTTTCTTTGCAGCCTTTGCAGAGTCCCATACCCTTGAGGGGTATTGATGCTACACCATTGGCCAAGAATAAACCTCAGTATTGGACTCAGCTGACTATGTGCATGACTCCTGCACATCAGGAAGATTGCCGTTTTCTGGTGTTGCATAATTTACATGATGTTGTTGTGCTGGGTTTCCCATGGTTACAGGTACACAATCCAGTGTTGGATTGGAAATCAATGTCTGTGACTAGTTGAGGTTGTCAAGGGGTACATAGTGACGTTCCTTTAATGTCAATTTCCTCTTCCCCCTCTTCTGATGTTCCTGAATTTTTGTCAGATTTCCAGGATGTATTCGATGAGCCCAAGACCAGTTCCCTTCCTCCACATAGGGACTGTGATTGTGCTATTGACTTGATTCCTGGCTGTAAGTTCCCTAAGGGCTGACTTTTCAATCTGTCTGTGCCAGAGCATGCCGCCATGCGGAGCTATGTTAAGGAGTCTTTGGAGAAGGGGCATATTCGGCCGTCTTCGTCTCCATTGGGAGCGGGATTCTTTTTTGTTGCCAAGAAGGATGGCTCCTTAAGACCCTGTATTGATTATCGCCTTCTTAATAAGATCACGGTCAAGTTCCAATACCCTTTACCTCTGCTCTCTGATTTGTTTGCTAGGATTAAGGGGGCTTGTTGGTTTACCAAGATTGACCTTCGAGGGGCATATAATCTTATTCGTATCAAGCAGGGTGACGAATGGAAAACTGCATTTAATACGCCCGAAGGCCATTTTGAATACCTGGTGATGCCTTTCGGGCTTTCTAATGCTCCTTCTGTATTTCAGTCCTTTATGCATGATATTTTCCGTAATTATCTTGACAAATTCTTGATTGTGTATTTGGATGATATTTTGATTTTTTCCAATGATTGGGAGTCTCATGTGAAGCAGGTCAGGATGGTATTCCAGATCCTTCGTGATAATGCCCTATTTGTGAAGGGGTCTTAGTGCCTATTTGGAGTTCAGAAGGTCTCTTTTTTGGGGTTTATTTTTTCCCCCTTCGTCTATAGAAATGGATCCTGTTAAGGTCCAAGCCATTCATGACTGGGTTCAACCCACATCTGTGAAGTGCCTACAGAAGTTTTTGGGCTTTGCTAATTTTTATCGCCGTTTCATTGCCAACTTCTCTAGTGTGGTTAAACCCCTGACCGATTTGACGAAGAAAGGCGCTGATGTCACTAATTGGTCCTCGGAGGCTGTTGAGGCCTTTCAGGAGCTTAAACGCCGATTTACTTCTGCCCCTGTCTTGCGTCAGCCGGATGTTTCTCTTCCCTTTCAGGTTGAGGTTGACGCTTCTGAGATTGGGGCAGGGGCCGTTTTGTCGCAGAGGAATTCTGATGGTTCCTTGATGAAGCCATGTGCCTTCTTTTCCCGAAAGTTTTCACCTGCGGAACGCAATTATGATGTTGGCAATCGGGAGTTGTTGGCTATGAAGTGGGCATTTGAGGAGTGGCGACATTGGCTTGAGGGAGCCAAGCACCGCATTGTGGTCTTGACCGATCATAAGAATCTGATTTACCTTGAGTCGGCCAAGCGGCTGAACCCTAGACAGGCTCGGTGGTCCCTGTTTTTCTCCCGTTTTGATTTTGTGGTTTCATATCTTCCAGGATCTAAGAATGTTAAAGCTGATGCCCTCTCTAGGAGTTTTTTGCCGGATTCTCCCGGAGTCCTTGAGCCGGTTGGCATTCTTAGGGAAGGGGTGATTCTGTCTGCCATCTCCCCTGATTTGCGGCAGGCGCTTCGGGAGTTTCAGGCTGATAAACCTGACCGCTGTCCTGTGGGGAAGTTGTTTGTTCCTGATAGATGGACAAGTAAGGTAATTTCTGAGGTCCATTGTTCTGTGTTGGCCGGTCATCCTGGGATTTTTGGTACCAGAGATTTGGTTGCTAGGTCCTTTTGGTGGCCTTCCTTGTCACAGGATGTACGTTCTTTTGTGCAGTCCTGTGGGACTTGTGCCCGGGCTAAGCCTTGCTGTTCCCGCACTAGTGGGTTGCTTTTGCCTTTGCCCGTCCCGGAGAGGCCTTGGACGCATATTTCCATGGATTTTATTTCAGAGCTTCCTGTGTCCCAGAGGATGTCTGTTATCTGGGTGGTTTGTGACCGGTTCTCTAAAATGGTCCATTTGGTACCTTTGTCTAAATTGCCTTCCTCCTCTGATTTGGTTCCATTGTTTTTTCAACATGTGGTTCGTTTGCATGGCATTCCAGAGAATATTGTGTCTGACAGAGGTTCCCAGTTTGTTTCCAGGTTTTGGCGGGCCTTTTGTGCTAGGATGGGTATTGATTTGTCTTTTTCTTCGGCGCTCCATCCTCAGACAAATGGTCAAACTGAGCGAACTAATCAAACCTTGGAGACCTATTTGAGATGCTTTGTGTCTGCTGATCAGGATGATTGGGTGACCTTCTTGCCGTTGGCCGAGTTTGCCCTTAATAATTGGGCCAGTTCGGCTACTTTGGTTTCACCTTTCTTTTGTAATTTTGGTTTCCATCCTCGTTTTTCTTCAGGGGAGGTTGAGCCTTCTGATTGTCCTGGTGTAGATTCTGTGATGGACAGGTTACAGCAGATTTGGACTCATGTGGTGGACAATTTGACGTTGTCCCAGGAAAAGGCTCAGCGTTTTGCTAACCACCGTCGGTGTGTTGGTCCTCTGTTGTGAATTCTGTTGTCGAGCTCCCTCCTGTGGTCGTGAATGGTACTTTGGCGAGTTCTGTCTATGGGCTCCCTCTGGTGGCTATGAGTGAAGCTGCTGCTTCTGAGGTTCCTTACACAGGTGACGTGGCTTATCCTTTGGTTGGCTGCTCTATTTTACTCCTCTCAGATCGTTACTCCATGCCAGCTGTCAATGTTTTTGCATTCGTTCAGTTCGCTCCTGGATCTCTCTGGTGACCTGCCTTCTCCTGCAGAAGCTAAGTTCGTTATTGTCTTATTTTGTTCTCTGTTTTCCTGTCCAGCTGGTTTTCATGATTTTGTCTTGCTAGCTGGAAGCTCTGGGATGCAGAGAGGCCCCTCCGCACCGTGAGTCGGTGCGGAGGTCTTTTTTGCACACTCTGCGTGGTCTTTTGTAGGTTTTTGTGATGATCGCAAAGTTACCTTTCCTATCCTCTGTCTATTTAGTAAGTCTGGCCTCCCTTTGCTGAAACCTGTTTCATTTCTGCGTTGGTGACTTTCATCTTTACTCACAGTCAATATATGTGGGGGGCTTCCTTTACCTTTGGGGAATTTCTCTGAGGCAAGGTAGGCTTTATTTTCTATCTCTAGGGCTAGATAGTTCTTAGGCTGTGACGAGGTGCCTAGGTCTGGTCAGGAGCGCTCCACGGCTATTTCTAGTGATAGGATTAGGGCTTGCGGTCAGCAGAGCTCCCACATCCCAGAGCTCGTCTTGTATGAGGTTTAATTATCAGGTCATTCCGAGTGCTCCTAACCACCAGGTCATAACAGTACAGCTGGCCCAAAGTATTAATGCATCTCAATAGAGGGATAAGAGAACTTCTGAGACCATTTTTTTTTCTTTGCACTGTGTTTTGTCTTTCTTTTCCCCTAGACCTTTGGGTGGTTCAGGACACAGGTGTAGGTATGGACATTCAAGGTTTGTCCTCTTGTGTGGATCATCTCACTGCAAGGGTACAAAACATTCAAGATTTTGTGGTTCAGAATCCTATTTTAGAGCCTAGAATTCCTATTCCTGACTTATTTTCTGGGGATAGATCTAGGTTCTTGAATTTCAAAAATAATTGTAAACTGTTTCTAGCTTTGAAACCCCGCTCCTCTGGTGACCCCGTTCAACAGGTAAAAATCATTATTTCTTTGTTACGTGGTGACCCTCAAGACTGGGCATTTTCCCTTGCGCCAGGAGATCCTGCATTGCGTGATGTTGATGCGTTTTTTCTGGAGCTTGGATTGCTTTATGATGAGCCAAATTCAGTGGATCAGGCAGAGAAAATCTTGCTGGCTTTGTGTCAGGGTCAGGATGAAGCGGAGGTGTACTTTCAGAAGTTTAGAAAGTGGTCTGTGCTTACTCAGTGGAATGAATGTGCCCTGGCGGCAATTTTCAGAAAGGGTCTTTCTGAAGCCCTTAAGGATGTCATGATGGGATTTCCCATGCCTGCTGGTCTGAATGAGTCTATGTCTTTGGCCATTCAGATCGATCGGCGCATGCGTGAGCGCAAAGCTGTGCACCATATGGCGGTATTCTCTGAGCATAGGTCTGAGCCTATGCAGTGTGATAGGACTTTGACCAGAGCTGAACGGCAAGAACACAGACGTCGGAATGGGCTGTGTTTTTATTGTGGTGAATCCACTCATGCTATCTCCGATTGTCCTAAGCGCACTAAGCGGTTCGCTAGGTCTGTCACCATTGGTACGGTACAGTCTAAATTTCTTTTGTCCGTTACTCTGATTTGCTCTCTGTCGTCCTATTCTGTAATGGCATTTGTGGATTCAGGCGCTGCCCTGAATTTGATGCACTTGGAGTTTGCCAGGCGCTGTGGTTTTTTCTTGGAGCCCTTGCAGTATCCTATTCCATTGAGAGGAATTGATGCTACGCCTTTGGCCAAGAATAAGCCTCAGTACTGGACTCAATTGACCATGTGCATGGCTCCTGCACATCAGGAGGATATTCCCTTTTTGATGTTGCATAATCTGCATGATGTGGTCGTTTTGGGGTTGCCATGGCTACAGGTCCATAATCCAGTGTTGGATTGGAAATCTATGTCTGTGTCCAGCTGGGGTTGTCAGGGGGTACATGGTGATGTTCCATTGCTGTCAATTTCGCCATCCACTCCTTCTGAAGTCCCTGAGTTTTTATCAGATTACCGGGATGTATTTGAAGATCCCAAATCTGGTGCCCTACCTCCTCATAGGGATTGCGACTGTGCTATTAATTTGATTCCTGGTAGTAAGTTTCCTAAAGGACGTCTGTTTAATTTATCTGTGCCAGAGCACGCCGCTATGCGGAGATATGTAAAGGAATCCTTGGAGAAGGGTCATATTCGTCCGTCGTCATCACCATTGGGAGCAGGGTTCTTTTTTGTGGCCAAGAAGGATGGTTCTTTGAGACCTTGTATTGATTACCGCCTTCTTAATAAGATCACAGTCAAATTTCAGTATCCTTTGCCGCTGCTGTCTGATTTATTTGCTCGAATTAAGGGGGCTAGTTGGTTCACCAAGATAGATCTTCGTGGTGCGTATAATCTTGTGCGAATTAAACAGGGTGATGAATGGAAAACGGCATTTAATACGCCCGAGGGCCATTTTGAGTACCTGGTTATGCCATTCGGGCTTTCTAATACTCCATCTGTGTTTCAGTCCTTTATGCATGACATCTTCCGAGAGTACCTGGATAGATTCATGATTGTATATTTGGATGACATTTTGGTCTTTTCGGATGATTGGGAGTCTCATGTGAAGCAGGTCAGAATGGTGTTCCAGGTCCTTCGTGCGAATTCCTTGTTTGTGAAGGGGTCAAAGTGTCTCTTTGGAGTTCAGAAGGTTTCATTTTTGGGTTTCATTTTTTCCCCCTTCTACTATCGAGATGGACCCTGTTAAAGTTCAGGCCATTTACGATTGGACTCAGCCGACATCTGTGAAGAGCTTACAGAAGTTCCTGGGCTTTGCTAATTTTTATCGTCGCTTCATCGCTAATTTTTCCAGTATTGCTAAACCGTTGACTGATTTGACCAAGAAAGGTGCTGATGTGGTCAATTGGTCCTCTGCGGCTGTAGAGGCTTTTCAGGAGTTGAAGCGTCGTTTTGCTTCTGCCCCTGTGTTGTGCCAGCGAGATGTTTCGCTCCATTTTCAGGTTGAGGTTGATGCTTCTGAAATTGGAGCAGGGGCTGTTTTGTCGCAAAGAAGTTCTGATGGCTCGGTGATGAAACCCTGTGCCTTCTTTTCTAGAAAATTCTCGCCTGCAGAGCGCAATTATGATGTGGGCAATCGGGAGTTGTTGGCCATGAAGTGGGCATTCGAGGAGTGGCGACATTGGCTTGAAGGAGCTAAACATCGTGTGGTGGTCTTGACGGATCACAAGAATTTGACGTATCTCGAGTCTGCCAAACGGTTGAATCCTAGACAGGCTCGATGGTCGCTCTTTTTCTCCCGTTTTGATTTTTTGGTTTCATACCTTCCGGGATCTAAGAATGTGAAGGCTGACGCCCTGTCAAGGAGTTTTGTGCCTGACTCTCCGGGTGTTCCGGAGCCGGCGGGTATTCTTAAAGAAGGGGTAATTTTGTCTGCCATTTCCCCTGATTTGCGGCGTGTGCTGCAAAAGTTTCAGGATGATAGACCTGACCGTTGTCCTACGGAGAAACTGTTTGTCCCTGATAGATGGACTAGTAGACTTATCTCTGAGATTCATTGTTCAGTGTTGGCTGGTCATCCTGAAATCTTTGGTACCAGAGATTTGGTGGCTAGATCCTTTTGGTGGCCTTCTTTGTCACGGGATGTGCGTTCTTTTGTGCAGTCCTGTGGGACTTGTGCTCGGGCTAAACCCTGCTGTTCTCGTGCCAGTGGGTTGCTTTTGCCCTTGCCGATCCCGAAGAGGCCCTGGACGCATATTTCCATGGATTTTATTTCTGATCTCCCTGTTTCTCAAAAGATGTCGGTCATTTGGGTGGTTTGTGATCGCTTCTCTAAGATGGTCCATTTGGTACCCTTGTCTAAATTGCCTTCCTCCTCTGATTTGGTGCCATTGTTTTTCCAGCATGTGGTTCGTTTGCATGGCATTCCAGAGAACATCGTCTCGGACAGAGGTTCCCAGTTCGTTTCGAGGTTTTGGCTGTCCTTTTGCGCTAAGATGGGCATTGATTTGTCTTTTTCTTCGGCGTTCCATCCTCAGACTAATGGCCAAACCGAACGAACTAATCAGACTTTGGAGACATATCTGAGATGCTTTGTTTCTGCTGATCAGGATGATTGGGTGTCCTTCTTGCCTTTGGCTGAGTTCGCTCTTAATAATCGGGCCAGCTCGGCTACTTTAGTTTCTCCTTTTTTCTGTAATTCTGGTTTCCATCCTCGTTTCTCTTCAGGGCAGGTTGAGCCTTCGGACTGTCCTGGTGTGGATACGGTGGTGGACAGGTTGCAGCAGATTTGGACTCATGTGGTGGACAATTTGACATTGTCCCAGGAGAAGGCTCAGCGTTTCGCTAACCGCCGGCGCTGTGTTGGTCCCCGACTTCGTGTTGGGGATTTGGTTTGGTTGTCATCTCATCACGTTCCTATGAAGGTTTCCTCTCCTAAGTTTAAGCCTCGTTTCATTGGGCCATACAAGATTTCTAAAGTTCTTAATCCTGTGTCATTTCGTTTGGACCTTCCGGCTTCTTTTGCCATCCATAATGTTTTCCATAAGTCGTTGTTGCGGAGATACGTGGCGCCTATGGTTCCCTCCATTGTTCCTCCTGCCCCGGTGTTGGTCGAGGGGGAGTTGGAGTATGTGGTGGAGAAGATTTTGGATTCTTGTGTTTCGAGACGGAAACTCCAGTACCTGGTCAAGTGGAAGGGTTATGGTCAGGAAGATAATTCCTGGGTTTTTGCCTCTGATGTTCATGCTGCCGATCTGGTTCGTGCCTTTTATTTGGCTCATCCTGATCGGCCTGGGGGCTCTGGTGAGGGTTCGGTGACCCCTCCTCAAGGGGGGGGTACTGTTGTGAATTCTGTTGTCGAGCTCCCTCCTGTGGTCGTGAATGGTACTTCGGCGAGTTCTGTCTATGGGCTCCCTCTGGTGGTTATGAGTGAAGATGCTGCTTCTGAGGTTCCTTACACAGGTGACGTGGCTTATCCTTTGGTTGGCTGCTCTATTTTACTCCTCTCAGATCGCTACTCCATGCCAGCTGTCAATGTTTTTGCATTCGTTCAGTTCGCTCCTGGATCTCTCTGGTGACCTGCCTTCTCCTGCAGAAGCTAAGTTCGTTATTGTCTTATTTTGTTCTCTGTTTTCCTGTCCAGCTGGTTTTCATGATTTTGTCTTGCTAGCTGGAAGCTCTGGGATGCAGAGAGGCCCCTCCGCACCGTGAGTCGGTGCGGAGGTCTTTTTTGCACACTCTGCGTGGTCTTTTGTAGGTTTTTGTGATGATCGCAAAGTTACCTTTCCTATCCTCTGTCTATTTAGTAAGTCTGGCCTCCCTTTGCTGAAACCTGTTTCATTTCTGCGTTTGTGACTTTCATCTTTACTCACAGTCAATATATGTGGGGGGCTTCCTTTACCTTT
Organism: Ranitomeya imitator; assembly: GCF_032444005.1. Lineage (NCBI taxonomy): Eukaryota > Metazoa > Chordata > Amphibia > Anura > Dendrobatidae > Ranitomeya > Ranitomeya imitator. The sequence continues at coordinate 625,190,136 of NC_091285.1, forward strand.
GGGGAATTTCTCTGAGGCAAGGTAGGCTTTATTTTCTATCTCTAGGGCTAGATAGTTCTTAGGCTGTGACGAGGCGCCTAGGTCTGGTCAGGAGCGCTCCACGGCTATTTCTAGTGTGTGTGATAGGATTAGGGCTTGCGGTCAGCAGAGCTCCCACATCCCAGAGCTCGTCTTGTATGAGGTTTAATTATCAGGTCATTCCGAGTGCTCCTAATCACCAGGTCATAAGTCCTCGGCTTCGTGTGGGGGATTTGGTCTGGTTGTCCTCTTGTCATGTTCCTATGAAGGTTTCTTCCCCTAAGTTCAAGCCTCGATTTATTGGTCCTTATAAGATTTCTGAGATTATCAATCCTGTGTCTTTTCGTTTGGCCCTTCCAGCCTCTTTTGCCATCCACAACGTTTTCCATAGATCTTTGTTGCGGAGATATGTGGTGCCCGTTGTTCCATCTGTTGATCTTCCTCCTCCGGTGTTGGTTGAGGGGGAGTTGGAATATGTGGTTGAGAAAATTTTGGATTCTCGTTTTTCGAGGCGGAAGCTTCAGTATCTTGTCAAGTGGAAGGGTTATGGCCAGGAAGATAATTCTTGGGTTGTTGCCTTCGATGTTCATGCCGCCGATTTGGTTCGTGCTTTTCATTTGGCTCGTCCTGATCGGCCTGGGGGCTCTGGTGAGGGTTCGGTTACCCCTCCTCAAGAGGGGGGGTACTGTTGTGAATTCCGTTCTTGGGCTCCCTCCTGTGGTTTTGAGTGGTATGGCTGCTTCTTGGATTTAGCTTCAGCAGCTGTTTTCACTGATCGTCTTTCTGGCTCGGCTATATTAGTCTGGCCTTTTCCCTCATTCAATGCCAGTTGTCATTGTTCCTGCCTGAGTCTTTGCTCCTAGGATTTTCCTGACTCTCTGACCTATTCAGCAAAAGCTAAGTCCTTGCTTGTTCTTTTGCAGTTTCTTGTTGTTGCCACCTGCTCAGAGCTAGACGCATGTCGCTCCTTAATCACCAGACCATAACAGTTTGGATGGTAACTTGACAAAGTTTACATATTGTAAACCAACAGCGAATAATAACTTTTAAAATGGAAGAGTTATCATCCCGTCCCTCTAAAAACAGAAATATCATAGGGCCAATATCTCCAAATCAGGAGCAACTGATCTAGGGATGAAGTCTTCCTGGTACAAGCCACCCATTTAAAGACTAGGCTCACTCAGAGAAGATACCCTCATCAAATTCTGGATTCTGCCATTTTTTATACCTTATATAGTGAAAGGAAATCACTCCTCTACTACAAGATAAAGGGAATAATTGGCACCTAACACAATCAGACTAATCAGGTATACCAGGTCCTAAAAAACACGGTGCTAATCCAGATCTTAAGAATTTAATCAAGCCCAAATATTACCTATAGGAAAAGTCGTTCCATTAGAGATCAGCTCATTCTCAGTTTATATATGGTTGAAGATCTGTAGTACGTTCACATGCAGTGATTGAGGGTTTTGCTATAGGATCAAGCTGTGTAAAGAGTTCACTAATGTATCTTCAGGCAATTAGTTTTAATGTTAGAGATTTTGCCAACTGCAAAACTTTTGCTGTATTGTACATGGCCACATGCTCCTGCCTTTTAGGCTTTCAGCCCCTAAGCCAGTTTTCACCTTCATGACCAGGCCAAATTGTACAATTCTGACCAGTGTAATTTTATGAGGTAATAACTCTTCAACAGATCCCACTGATTCTGAGAAATTTTTTTGTGACATATTGTACTTCATGAAAGTGGTAAAACTTCTTTGATACGGCTTGCGTTTATTTGTGAAAAAACAAATGGAAATTTGGTGCAAAATGTAGAAAATTTAGCAATTTCACATTTTTTATTTTTATGCCCTTAAATCAGAGAGTTATGTCGCACAAAATAGTTAATAAATTACATTCCCACATGCCTACTTTAAAGCAGCACAATTTTTTAAACACAATTCTTTTTTGTTAGGAAGTTCTAAGGGTTAAAAGTTGACCCACGATTTCTCATTTTTTCAACAAAATTTACAAAACAATTTTTTTAGGGACATGATCACATTTGAAGTGACTTTGAGGGGTCTATATGACAGAAAATACCGAAACGTAAATGTAGAAGGACAAAATTAACATTTAACTTCACAAAAATTTAACTTCTGTCCCAATTTTTGTTTATTTTCACAATGGTAATGTGAAAAATTGTACTCCAAAATTTGTTGTGCAGTTTCTCCAGAGCATACCAATACCCCTTATGTGAAAGAAAACCACTGTTTGGGCGCATTGCAGTGCTTGAAAGCACCATTTGACTTTTTGAAAGCAAAATTTGCTGGAATAATTAGCGGACACCATGTCCCTTGTGGAGAGCCCCTGATGTGCCTAAGCAGTGGAAACCCCCAAAAAGTGACACCATTTTGGAAACTAGACCCTTCAAAGGAATGTATCTAGATGTGTGATGAACACCTTGAATGCCAAGGTTTTTCACAGAAGTTTATAACGTAGAGCCATGTAAATAACAAAATCACATTTTTCCCACAAAAATGTTCTTTTATTCCCAAATGTATTATTTTCACACAGTAATGGGAAAAAATGTACTCCAAAATGTGTTGTACAATTTCTCCTGACTATGCAGGTACCCCATGTGTGGTGTAAAACTACTATTTGGGCTCACGGCAGGGCTCCGAAAGGAAGTGACATTTTGGAAAGCAGATTTTGATGGAATGGTTTGCAGGTGTCATTTCGTGCTTGGAGAGCCCCAGATATGGCTAAACAGTGGAAACCCCCAACAAGTGACCCCATTTTGGAAACTAGACCCCTCAAGGAATGTATCTAGATGTGTGATGAGCATCTTGAACTCCCAGGTGCTTTACAGGAGTTTGTAATGTAGAGCCGTGAAAATAATAAAATCCCATTTTTTTCGACAAAAAATGTTATTTTAGCCCCAAATTTTTTATTTTCACAAGATAGTAGGGGAAAATGGAACTCAAAATTTGTTGTGTAATTGCTCCTGAGTGCACTGATACTGCATATGTGGGGGTAAACTACTGTCTCAGAAAAGGAGTCTCAGGTCTCAGAAAAGGAGGAGTGATGTTTTGGAACGCAAACTTTGATGGAACGGTCTGCCTGTCACATGTTGCATTTGGAGAGCCCCAGATGTGCATAAACAGTAGAAAACCCTCACAAGTGACCCCTCAGGGAATTTATCTAGATGTATGCTGAGCACCTTAAACCCACAGGTGTTTCACAGAGGTTTACACCGTTGATCTGTGGAAATGAAAAAATATATATTTTTCACCCCAAAATGTGGTTTAGCCTAAATTTTCTTCATTTTCACAAGGATAGCAGGAGAAAATGGGCCTGAAAATTTCTTATGCAATTTCTACTGAGTATCCCGATAACCCATATGTGGTCAAAAACAACTTTTGAAGCACAGTGCAAAGCTCAGACAGGAATAAGCACCATAATAGAGTTCAGATTTTGCTGGACTGGTTTCAGGGTGTCATGTCACATTGGCAGAGCCCCTGAGGTGCCACAACAGCAGAACCCGCATAAGAGACCCCATTTTACAACTACCCCTCTCAATTAATTCATCTTGCGGTGCAGTAATCATATTGACACCACAGGTAGGTCACATAATTTTTTTTACCATTGGGCTGTGAAAAGAAAAAGAAATATATTTTTACCACCTAAAATTTGTTTTAATCCCCAGACTTTACATTTTAACATGGGAAAATGTGTAAAAATGGCACCAAAATTTGTCACCAAATTTCTGCTGAATGTGGAAATACCCCATATGTGGCTATACAGAACTGCTTAGCCACACGGTGAGACTTGGTAGAGATGAAGAGCTATTTGACTCTTGGAGAACAAATTATAGTAGAATAGTTTGCAGAATCCATATACAGAGCCCCTAAGTGCAAGTAGAGCAGAATTCCCCTCTCAAGTAACCACATTTTAAAAATTATGCCCTTCTGGGAATTTATTTACCGGTATAGTGACAATTTTGACTCCATCTGTGTTTTCCACCTACAAGCAGCAATGGATGTTGCTGAGTGAAAATTGCAAATCTGCTATTGTTGTGTCCAGTATGTTGTGCTTGTGCTTCTGGAAAGATGGACCCCATAAATTAAGTGTGTCTCATTGCTACAGAAAAGACAAACGAAATGCTAACTGCAGTTTATGCACACTGGGGCATTAGGATTTGGGAGAACAGAATTCGCTGGATTTCTTTTGGAGGGTGAGGTGCCATTTTGCTTTTTCAGAGCCTTTGTACTACCATTAACGTGGAATCCCTCTACATTTCCATTGGCAGATGATGGACCTGAATGGGTACTTGCTTTATTTGTGGATTGAGTTTAAACTTTTATTGCGAACATTTTACATAATATTTCGGATCACATTTATCCGGCGCTCTACGCTGAGAACTTACATTGGGGTTTCCAGCTAAATCTATTAATGATGTGATTCAGATGATATCCCTGAGGGATCCATTCAATTTAATGAGGCCGCAGAGTTACTCTGGACTCCGACTGGCCTCTGTTCAGTAGTGTCCTTCTTTTCAGAAGTGCACAAAACTGTGGCCTACCGCTCTTTTGTTCACTCTTAAAAAGACGGACATCGCCAGATCATAGGCCAGACGGCGTCCACAGTATGTCCATCTGCCTTATTATAGGGAATCTTCCGCTGAGGGTTCCGTTTTGTTTCAGAGATTTACATGGAAACCCCGTTGTAAGCAGTCAGTGCAGAGTGCAGGATAAATATGTGATCTTTGGGGGGCAGAATGAACAATTCAATAGCAGTTCAATAATTGATTTTATTCGGGTTGGTGCGATTACAGCGATGCCAGATTTGCAAAAAAGTTTTTACATCGCCACATTCTGAGAGCTATAATTTTTCTATACTTCTACAGAGTCATGTGAGGGATTGTTTTTGCGGGACGAGTTGATGTTTTTATTGATACTATTTTCGAGCATATAATATTTTTGAGAAGCAGAATGAACCAAAAGCAGATGTTCAGAAGTTGTAGTTGTTTTTTTTTTATGCCGTTCTCTTTGTGGTAAAATTGATAAGGCAGCAATACCACATTTATATCATTTTTTTACAATAGAAAAAAAGTATTGTTTTTCCATGTTTATATTCTGTGAGCTATAACTTTTTATTTCTCTGCTGATGGAGCTGTATGGTGGCTTGTTTTTTGCAGGACAAGATGACGTTTTCAGCTATATCATTTTTTATTTCTGACTGCATTTTATTCCACTTTTTGTTCGGCAGTATGATGAGAAAGCATAGTTTTTTGCCTTGTTTTTTATTTATTTTTATACAGTGTTCACTAAACGGGTTAACTATTGAGACAGTTTTATAGGTTGGGTCGTTCTGGACATGGCAATACCAAATATGTGTACTTTTTTGTTTAGTTTTATTTTTACACAAATATAGGTATTTATTAGGTTAATATTTTGTCATTTTTTTTATTTTGTGGTTTGCTTTTTTTTACAATTTTTTTTTACCTTGTGGCGGTGCCGATCAATATAATGATTGCTATTGCATTCCATTTTTCTTCTCCTCTTTTGCAACTTTGTGGTGGTAGAGCCCATTTTGGGTACGCTCCTAACTAAAGCTCTAAGATGTGTTCATATATTACTAATTTTTATGACAGAAAGTTATTTGTACAACTATTATCACATCTTAATAACTCTTTATCTTCCAGTACAATAAATATGGACGCAATATAGACAATGTTAAAATGCATCTTTTTGGAGTGGTGAACTATATGAATAAGGTAAGGCCGCTGGTATCATTTACACTTCTACAGGAAAAACTAGAATATCTTCATAATCTTTGCTGTTTCTAATAAAGACATCTCTCTTCTTTCCTACTCAGGTGTATAAAACCATCAACATTTTTGTCGCCCTCATTGGGATTGAAATCTGGGACTCTACAAATCAGATTAACGTGGTTTCTGATTACAGTGTGCTGCTGCAAAGATTCCAAGAATGGAGAATTCAGAACTTGCTGCCCAGGAGACCTCATGATAATGCCCAGTTTATCACGTAAGCCTCCAGGGCTGGGTTTCCATCACCTGGCCTGCGGCGTTAAACATGTTGCTAATCAGCGGTTGTTTAATAGCCTAGGCAAGCAGATTGATTTTTTTACTTCGCCTGAAAAGTAATTTCATCCATTGAACAACTGTTTTGCTCGCTCGTTGGGTGATCGGCAGCCTGTTTATACTGCACAAAAATTGGGAAACAAGCTTTTATAGGAATACTCTTTCCCAGTAATCAGGAAGATAAAATCCAGTTTAATAATCCTGATATCTGGATTCCTGTTGATTACATATTTTCACTGTACAGTTTTAGGTACATAGAGTGCATATTCTCCAAATATTTAGGCACAGTTTTTTTTCGTTTTTTTAGGAATGTTGACTTTGATGGAAGTATAATCGGACTTGCAACTGTGTCTGGGATGTGTGGAGCAAATTCTGCTGGAGTTATCCAGGTAAGTTGAGTTTCTCCAGCTGGGCCACACAGTCTGTTGGTTGTATGTGTAGCCCTTTGTGGATAAACAATGTATATCTATACAGAGATGGCCCTGATAAATGAAGAACAAGTGGAAGTTAATTGCTCAGCATCTTAAAGCAGTAGTTTGGCCTAAAAGAGTAGGGTCCCTCACATGGTAACTTCATCCTAACTGTGAATAAGGTATGCCCTTGTAATATTAAGGGCTTACTTGGTGAGATAGATTTTCTAAACCATAGGTTTGGGTGACTGGGTGAAGAGCGTGATCTGGAGGCGATGATGCTGGATAACAAGTCTTGATAGAAACAGGTGGATCAACGACGACTAGGACAACAGGGTAGCCATGACAAATAAGTAGATCGGGTAGCACAGATGAATCAGAGTCAGGTGTGCGGATACACATGGGAACAGTAACTGCATAGGAAACTAGTATCTTTGGGCATGGAAAACGTTAATCACAGGAATGCAATCCGGTTAGACACAGGATTAGCCAAGAAGAACATGCAGTCTGTTATCTTCCAGAAGGGCAATAGCTAATAGAAGCTACGTAACAGAGAAGTAAAGGCATCTGGTTTCTTCCTGCAGTGCAACGGTTAATAGCAGTTTAACAGAGAAGTAAATGGAAACCAGAGAAAGTTTGAAGAAATGTATTACATTTATTGCATAGACCAGGTGTGAATATGAGTGTGAAGAGTTGTGAGGAGTTGTCAACTGGTGTGCTGAGAGCTTGGTGTAGACAACAACTAATAAGTTGGACCGAGCTTGCAAATAACATTGGTTGCGTTATTCAAGTTGGGGATAGGAACGGAGACAATTTATTTGAGCTCCAGCCAGGTGTCGATTAAGTATATTATTATAATAAAATAAATTAATCTAATCGGTAAATGGCATAACAGGAAAAAAATCTAAATGCCACAATAGTTTTTTTCGGCTATTTCAACAGAGCAAATAAATGTAATAAGAGAAGATCAAAACATTCTATCTGTACCAAGATGGTATTAATAACATCAGCTTGGGACACAAAAAAAAATCAAGCCCTCACACATCTCCATATCCTGAAAATTGAAAACTTTGTCTCTCGGAAAATGGCGGCACAAGCAATTTAAAAAAAAAAATATTTCCAATTTTTTTTCACCACTTAAGTAAAAAAAAAATAACTTGTTTGGTATGACCGTAATACTATTTACTTTGAGAATCATGTTTCCAGGTCATATTTCCAGGTAAAAAAATAATTTTGCTATTTTAACATACTTATTTTTTTTTCCCGGCATTCCTGTACATCACATTATAAAATGGATAGTGTTGTTCAAAAATTCAACTAATCCCTAAAATAACAAGCACTCACATGGCTATTTCGACAGAAAAATTAAAAAAAGCAGTAAAGGGAGGAAAAAAACAAAGCACAAAAACAGAAATTGGCCGCGGCTGGAAAGGGTTATTAAAAGGATCTAGGTTTTCCTAAAATTCAATATGATGACATCCCCCAGCCCTGCTCAAGTAGTTTGTGTACTCATGTGAAGACTCATATGTGATTTGCATACAGACAGTCACATGCAGTCAAGCTGTTCTTCCTAATTTTCTTTATGGGCAGTGAAAAACTACAGCTTCATTGAGAAAAGCAGGAACAGAAGTCACATGACTGTACGTATGAATATCGCATATTAGTGGTTATGTGAGGATAGATGGAACCAGCAAGCCTGCTACAGTGCTTAGTATTATAAATAAAGGGGTTGTCAAGGTTTGTGATGAGTCTGTACCCACTTTATGTGACTGTATAGAGTGCAGACTTTCAACACAAACCTTGACAACCCTTTTAATGTTACAAGTTATGAAATATTACAGCTGTGTAGAATCAGAACCAATAACAGCACAGAAATATATTACCATATCCCCCATCAGTAAATAATAACTTCGCTATAACCCCCATCAGTACAGGAATTTATCACTAGAATCACCAAAAGTACAGAAATACATTACCAAAACCTCCGTCAGTACAGGAATACATGACCAGAACCACAGCAGCACAGAAATAAGTCACCAGAACCACCATCAGTAAGTACATGGATACATCAACAGAACTACCATCAGTACATGAATGCAACACCAGAACCACAATCAGTACATGAATAAAGCACCAAGCTTAGTACATCAATCAATTGCAATGTCAGGTTAGCCCCATTTACAATTATATCACATGAACCTACAATTCCCAGTATGTTCTTAACAATGGTAAGGTGATACCGGGAGTTGTTGTTAGTCATCATCAGGCTTTGGACCATACAGGAACCACAGTACTGATGAGACATAGTCAGTATCACAAGTTTACATTTATATCCAGGTACCTTATAGGTCAGGGGTGTCAAACTGCATTCCTCGAGGGCCGCAAACCATGCGTGTTTTCAAGATTTCCTTAGCATTGCTCAAGGTGCTGCAATCATTGTGTGTAGGTGATTAAATTATCACCTGTGCAGTACAAGGAAATCCTGAAAACATGACCTGTTTGCAGCCCTCGAGGAATGCAGTTTGACACCCCTGTTATAGGTGACATCTTCTCTAATTAGAGTTGTTCTCTTTCATTTTTTTCTTTATTTTGTTCAGACGCCATGGTGTCTTTGAACGTCAACAGCTCGTATATGTAAACTTCTCTCTTCTTCAGTCTTCTGCAGCACATTTCGACATGGTGTGCTTAAAAATAACAGTGTGATTATTTTGCCTCTGAGGAAAAATATCTGCCCTACACTGAGCCCTTAAATAATTGCACTTAATGTGCTCCCACACTGTCCCTGTTATGGTACATGCCCTCCACACTGTCTGCTCACACTGCGTCCCTCCCTGCCCAGTCACTATACTAAACCCCCTCTTCACACTCCCCCCTCTGTATACTGTCCCCCAATGCTGCCCCCTCTCTATTCTGCCCCTACACACTACTCAGGCTCTACACTGTGCCTCCTCCCACTTTTCCTTCATCTAAATATTCCACCAATACTATCTTCTGACATATCCCCCTCTCAGATTCCCATACTGTCTCCTATCACGCTAGCCCCCAATACCCCATATTGAGGAAGGACCATTTTTAACGGGTCCGAAACGCATCAGGCGGTGGGGTTACCCCCTCATGTACTGTTTTTATTGATGAAGATGTCTGAATAAATAAAATTCTTTTTAAGAAAAGGACTCTTGTTTCTATATTCACAGTAATGTCTACTGACATATGAAAATATTTTAATACTAGAGGTTAGGACCATCCCAAATAGGGTCACCTTGACATGGTTGATGGGTTTTACTTTTTTTTAAATCAAAATTATGTTAAATAAGTACCCTATATTATTTTCCTGCACTATTACTATGTATCTATTGCAGGTTATTTGCTCACTTTGTTTTTATCGGTTTGGTGGTTTAGTGAATAGCATGTGTAGTGTGACGGGTCCAATCTATTATTTTTTTCATTTTATTTTTAAGAATACTTTTACTGTAACCCTGAATATTTTTTTTCTCATCAATCACATTAGTTACCTAGCTATTTTTTCCCCCCAGGATCACAATACTAATGCTGCCTCCGTTGGTTCCACTGTCGCACATGAGATGGGTCATAACTTAGGAATGTATCATGATGACTTAAATAGCTGCACATGCGGAGCTCCAGCCTGTGTCATGACTCCAATCCTCAGGTAAAAGCATCAACTTCAATTCATCCCACGCCTTATAGATGCTTCTGGATTAAAGAGAATTGATTATATTTTTGTTAATGTTGATTAGTTATTACATTATTAGTGAAATCTATGCCAGCTCATTGTTGACCTAGATTTCGAGGGAATCTGTCAGCAGGTTTTTACTATGTAGTCTGAGAGCAGCATGATGTAGGGGCAGAGACCCTGATTCCAGGAATGTGTCACTTACTAGGCCGTGTTTTGTTGTTTCAATAAAATTAGTGTTTGATCAGCAGGAGATTATCACTAGAGGACTAGGTGTCTGGCAGCTTTCAGTCAATATACAGTGTCTTGCGAAAGTATTCAGCCCCCTGGAACTTTTCATCCTTTTCCCACATGTCATGCTTCAAACATAAAGATACCAAATGTAAATTTTTGGTGAAGAATCAACAAGTGGAACACAATTGTGAAGTTGAACGAAATTTATTGGTTATTTGAAATTTTTGTGGAAATTCAAAAACTGAAAAGTGGGGCGTGCAATATTATTCGGCCCCTTCAACTTAATTTCGTTCAACTTCACAATTGTGTTCCACTTGTTGTTGATTCTTCACCAAAAATTTTCATTTGGTATCTTTATGTTTGAAGCATGATATGTGGGAAAAGGCTGAAAAGTTCCAGGGGGCCGAATACTTTCGCAAGGCACTGTACAGTTTACACAGAAAGCAGCCAATCAGTGGTGTGGGCGCGGCTATACAGGGCTCAGAACTCCAGGTTCTGCTTGATCTGTAGCAGAGAAAATTGTAATTCTATCACAACTACTGCACCCAGTAAATTAACCCCTTCCCGCCACGGCCCTTTTTCATTTTTGTGTTTTCGTTTTTCGCTCCCCTCTTTCCCAGAGCCATATCTTTTTTATTTTTCCGTCAATATGGTCATTTGAGGGCTTATTTTTTGCGGGACGAGTTGTACTTTTGAACGACACCATTGGTTTTACCATGTCTTGTAATAGAAAATGGGAAAAAAAAAACAAGTGCGGTGAAATTACATAAAAAGTGCAATCCCACACTTGTTTTTTTATTGGCTTTTTTGCTAGCTTCACTAAATGCTACAACTGACCTGATATTATGATTCTCCAGGTCATTACGAGTTCATAGACACCAAACATGTCTACGTTCTTTTTTATCTAAGTGGTGAAAAAAATTCCAAACTTTGAAAAAAAAAAAAAAGTGCCATTTTCCGATACCCGTAGCGTCTCCATTTTTCGTGATCTGGGGTCGGGTGAGGGCTTATTTTTTGCGTGCCGAGCTGATATTTTTAATGATACCACATTAGTGCAGATACGTTCTTTTGATCGCCCGTTATTGCATTTTAATGCAATGTCGTGGCGACCAAAACAACGTAATTCTGGCGTTTTTAATTTTTTTTCTCGCTACGCCGTTTAGCGATCAGGTTAATGCTTTTTTTTATTGATCGGGTGATTCTGAACGCGGCGATGCCAAATATGTGTAGGTTTGATTTTTTTTTTTTATTGTTTTATTTTGGATGGGGCGAAAGGGGGGTGAACTTTTTATATATATATTTTTTTTCATATTTTTAAAAACTTTTTTTTTAACTTGTGCCATGCTTCAGTAGCCTCCATGGGAGGCTAGAAGCTGACACCACTCGATCGGCTCTGCTACATAACAGCGATCATCAGATTGCTGCTATGCAGCAGAAATGCAGGCTTGCTATGAGTGCCGACCACAGTTGTTTGCTGCCTCATCTAAGAGCAGCATAATGTAGGGAAAAAGACCCTGATTCCAACAATATAGAACTTAATTTACTGGAGGCAAAAGTTGTGGCAGAATCAGAGTTTTTAAATGTAGCAGAGCTCAGGAAGCTGGCCCCACCCACACCACATATTTCTTTGTAAATTGTCTATTGATAATAAGCTGCTTATCAGAGGATGGGGTGTGGTTAGACCAGGACTCACTTGAACTGTACTGCAGGCAGTGATAATCTCCTGGTTATAAAACTTTCATTATATTGAAACAGCACAAAGCCTAATAAGTGACACATTGCTGAAATCAGTGTTCCAGCCCCAACCTCATGCTGCACTCAGATTACAGAGCAAAAACCTGCTGAAAGATTACCCTTAAGTGATACATTGATGGAATCAGGGTCTCTGCATCTACATGATGCTGCTGTCAGATTACATAGAGAAAATCTGCTGACAAATTTCTTTTAATATTCTGGCCCACAGGCAACTGAAAACATAAGACTGAGTTATTAAGAGGGGTGCTAATCTTAACAAATCTTGCTCACCTTTCTCCAGTAGGCTGTAGGTTCAAGACTATGAAACACCCTTGTTAGTAAGATTACCCTTTTACAGAATAAAGGCAGCTATGGATACAAAACTCAGTCACATGTGATCCTGTCATGGATGGCAGACATTACACCTACCATTGGGCCACCAGACTTGTTGATAAGGGTCAATATTCAGTGTGATCCCTTTTAAAGTTTTTCTATAAGGCTCATGTACTTTTCACATATGCTAAAGGTTGTTTTTCTTTCTTAGTAAACCTTTTAGGTGCGCCCCTGAGTTCCCAGCCTGCAGATTCGTGGATAGCACCGTTGTCTGCAGATCTTGTGCAGTCACTATCAGTCACCCATATAATCCCATGTGCTTTTATCATTCCAGTTATCCGCCTCCGCTCGCCTTCTCCAGCTGCAGCACCTCAGACATGAGGAGCTTCATCTATACTTACTTTCCAGACTGCTTATTAAATATTCCGCAGACCTCACAAGTGCTGACTCCCCCCGTGTGTGGTAATAAATTCATTGAAAATGGGGAGCAGTGTGATTGTGGGGAACCCCAGGTAAGGACCACTCTAGTGTCAGCTGCTATGTATGATGTGGAAGGCTGCTGTCACCAAGCTTTATTTTTTTTTCTTTTGTGATGTCTGTCTTACTTCGAGCAAAAAGTGTGACTGGAATCAGGCAAACATCTGTTCATGACGATTGCCCATTGTAACCTGATCAAGGGGGAACAAATACAAGATTGTTGAGTGCACTTGTTACGTGAGCATAAAAATGACCTGCGATTGACTTCCTATCTCGTCAGAAGAGATGAGTGAATATATTGGCAAAATGTTTGCACGTGTCACACCACAATAATGACATCATGCCAGACCTAGAAATCCGAAAAGGTGCCTAAGATTCTGGAAGGTAGAAGGTGGTTCTCAGGGCTGCAAGGCTACTGATGTGCCTGTTACACGAGGGTCTTGCAAATTTATTTGCTCATCTCTATCAATCAGTGATCATTATGCCTGTGTATAGGAAGGATTCTTGAAAGGGGTTGTTGGGTCTTCTGATAAGTCTGCAATCACTCTGACTTCAGATCTCTGAGTCATGACAGCGTGCATTGTGAACGCTGTCAGGATTCACCGGTATTGCCTGTGAGAGCGGGTGGTCACATTCTGACTAGACTTTCTCTGCTCCTCTCAATGCAAGTGAATTAAGAGAAGCCAAGCATGTCTAGTCGGCCGGTGCAAATTGCATATTTGTAGTCGCATGACTGCCCGTCCTCACTGACAATCTAGTGGAATCCTGACAGTGCACTCACTGCTTGCTCTCAAGATACAGAAATCTGCAGTCTGCAGTGACTGCAAACTTTTGGCAGAAGACCGGATGAGCCTTCAAGGCCTTAATACATGTAATCTGAAAGCCTGTCAAACAGCAGTTGGCATTTCAATGCTAGATCCTTTTGTTTTCAGGGAAGATTAGCCATTGGCAAACATTTTTGGCAGTGGCTTTCTCTTCTTTTCACCTTGAAAACAAATTAATGTATATGGAGGAGTCAGAATAGAGAACTGTGCACTGAACCAATGTTTGACTGACATCTTTCTGACACGTATGGCCAGCTTCTTCTTTCAGACAGTTTTGATAAAGCATTGTTTTAAAAAAAAGTCATGTAGTTCACGGCTGCTTAGAAGCATTTTTTCATTTTTTTTTTGGTGTTTTTTGTTCACTTATCCTTTTGTTAATGCTGTGTTTCCCTATAAGAATATATTGTTACAGGAGAATGCTTGAAAAAGGGAATACTCCTTAATAGCATGGGTATACATTCTGCCACTAGCAGGCTTGACACTAGCTGAAAAAAAGTGTTGGTTTTGTCTACTGGGCTCTTCCCTCTCTTCCGACACCAAACAGTTCAGTTTTAGCCTAGTATCAATTGTAGGCAAGAAGATTTATTAGGGTGTCAGCATAATTGCACAAAATTCCCAAGGTTCACTAAAGAAGTGATATAATTAAATAATTGAAAAGTTAAAATCAGAAACGATGGCTCTCAAATATGAGAAACCAGAAACATGACAACCGAGCACAAAAACAAAGGTTTATGAAACGGTAATAGAATAATTCTAGTGTGTAATGTTATACAGCATGTAAAAGCTGTCATATATAGTATCTCTAATATTGGCGGTTCAGTAGAGATAACAGGAACAGCCATAACTGTTGTGAATTCTGTTGTCGGGCTCCCTCCTGTGGTCATGAATGGTACTTCGGCTGGTTCTATCCATGGAATTCCTCTGGTGGCTGTGGGTGTTTCTGAGTTTCCTTCCACAGGTGACGAGGTTAATTCGTTAGCTGGCTGCTCTATTTAACTCCACTTAGTTCTTTGCTCCATGCCACCTGTCAATGTTCCAGTATTGGTCTTGTTCACTCCTGGATCGTTCTTGTGACCTGTCTTCCCAGCAGAAGCTAAGTGCCTGCTAGTTTTTCTCTGGTTTGCTATTTTTCTGTCCAGCTTGCTATTTTGTTTTGTTGTCTTGCTTGCTGGAAGCTCTGGGACGCAGAGGGAGCGCCTCCGCACCGTTAGTCGGTGCAGAAGGTCTTTTTGCGCCCTCTGCGTGGTCTTTTTGTAGGTTTTTGTGCTGACCGCAAAGCTACCTTTCCTATCCTCGGTCTGTTCAGTAAGTTGGGCCTCACTTTGCTAAATCTATTTCATCTCTGTGTTTGTATTTTCATCTTTACTCACAGTCATTATATGTGGGGGGCTGCCTTTTCCTTTGGGGAATTTCTCTGAGGCAAGGTAGGCTTTATTTTTCTATCTTCAGGGCTAGCTAGTTTCTTAGGCTGTGCCGAGTTGCATAGGGAGCGTTAGGAGCAATCCACGGCTATTTCTAGTGTGTGTGATAGGATTAGGGATTGCGGTCAGCACGTCCCAGAGCTTGTCCTTTATTATCAGTAACTATCAGGTCATTCCGTGTGCTCTTACCCACTAGGTCCAGTATTGTCCTTACCACCAGGTCATAACACATAACATAGCACAAAGTATTGATGTGTATAGACCAAATGAACACTGTTAGTAAGCTGTACCAATATATATCACACTTATTATCCCGCTTATTAGTATACGAGTTATATGTTGATAGCTATAGTGTTTTTTCACTATCTACATAAATTCTATTAGACATGATTTACTGTATATACGTATCTCTAATTTGTGCTACAATATTGGCCCTTTCTCTGTTATCATAAAATTGGGACATTCATATTGGGGAGCATCTCCACTTTTTCCTACTCCTGTGAATTTTGATGGAGACTCTAAAGTCTGCTGGGGTTTTGTGAACTATTGCACCATGCATTTTGAACTTTGTCCCCAACAACTTTTTTCTGACCAGTCGAAAGTAGCTTATATTTTTTCTTTATTATCTGGAGATGCGTAGGCTTGGACACCATGTGAAAGAGATGATCCTTTGATGTATTCTCTACCTTCTCTCCTGATCACCTTCGGTAGAATCTTTGACGAACAAGTTCACATTCAGTCAGCTACTGACTCTGTACTTTGCCTTAGGCGGGGGTGACACTACCGTAGAATCCTGATGAGTGCTATGCTAGAAAACATCGCGCATCATAGAAAAATTAGTTGGCGCACCACAATGATATCAAATAAATAAATATATATTGGGGGTGCAAAACAATGGCTAATACGCAGAGCAGATAATAAACAAGAAAAGAAAAGCCACTATAATATATGCACACCACCAAATGTTATAATAAGTCAACCAAGCTTTATTGGTAACATATAAAAACAATTAAAACCATACACAAAACTCCCTCCATATGCGTGTGCCCAACACTGCCCAATACACAATACTTCCATAAAGTAGTGGAAAACATGCATCAAAACATCGCATAGTACTCGGACCAGTGTTAATCTATGGGGCAGCTCACATCACCGTATTTTTTCCCAGGCGTATTCGACGTGCATGTATAATTGCAGCATGTTATTATCTCATATATCATCCGAGACTCGCCAATGCGAGCCTATGGGTGCGAGAAAAAAATCGCATTGCACTGGGACCATGCGAGTGCTGTCCGATTTTTACGCACCGGTGTTCTTTCAAAAGCCGGTAATTCATGTGCCGCATACAGTAAAATCACACTGACGGGTTAGAATAGCATAGATAGAATAGATATATACACATAGAATACATAGATATATAGATGTCAGAGACACACACATCTTCTTAATATATACTTACCTTGTAATGTCTTCGCATCCTGTTCCATCCAGATGTGTCCGGATCCCAGAATTCCAAGCGGCGGAAGTTCACCGACCGCCATATTGGGACAATATATGTGTCTCAATATGGAAACTGCTGGTGGTACAAGCCTCTTGCGCGGTACCGCCAGCGGAACACCGTCGCACCACACACACACACACTGTATATGCCGTACGCACCATACACACAAACACACTGTATATGCCATATGCACCACACACACACACTGTATACGCCGTACGTACCACACACACACATGCACCACCAGCAGAACACCGTCACGAACACGCCGCCAGGATCAGCCGAATGATTCACTGACCGCCACCATCTTTGTACAGGAGGAGCGCATGCGCAGTTTTAATGTGACCGCCGCTATCTGTCTGCACAAAGATGGTGGCGGTCTGATTTACTGCGCCTGCATGAATTACGCGCAGGCGCAGTGAATCATTTGGCTGATCCCGGCAGCAGATGCGCGATGTGTCTACAGGCAGGGGAAAAAAAAGGTTATAAGGGTGCTCACTGTCAAGAGGAAGGTGCTCTGGAGAAAATAAGTCCAATATAGTATAAAGAGACTCCGGCACACTAAAGTTGCTTTTTAAAGATGGATATTATTTTATTTAAAAAAATATATATGATGGTAGGATTCCACTCAAAAAATTCTGCAATTTATACGATAGACATATGTGAAATTTTCCCAACGTTTCGGCACATTTAGCCTTTCTCAAGGGACATCTGTCTTTCTGCAATATATACAAATAAATAGAACTTAAACATAAAACAAGAACCATAACAATACATGATACATAAGAGAATCATATTCTATACAATATATAGGATCCAACCATCTATACAGATATCTGTATGGATATAAGATATTAACTACGTGAAAGCCTTCGCAGTATATATATATAGGATGTCTCATCTAGTATGTATTTTTCTAAATATATATACAAAACGAAGCATCTAAATAAAGAACCAACAGGAAAAAAAGGAAAATGGTGGCAAACTGAGAGAGTTCATCCCTTCTGTCCATAAGAAAAAAGACATGACCTATCCTAATTGTCCTAAAAAAAAAAAAGGAAAATATATGAAAAATAAGAAAAATAAAATAATATCCATCTTTAAAAAGCCACTTTAGTGTGCCAGAGTTTCTTTATACTATACAGGCAGGGGAAGCCGGTCACATTAAATAGGTTTTCCCACGAACGAAAGTTCATTTTAAAAATTGTCTGTGTCTGACCGTGTACGGAGCATACCACAGCTCCTAGGCAGGGGAGGAAGCAAAAGATAATACTGACATTACAGCAGGGGATCACAGAGGATTCATTTTGTCAGGTAAAATATTTCACTTGACTGTTTTTAAGCAATATATTACCTCACAAAATGTATCCTCTGCAATCTCCTGCTGTAATGTCAGTATTGTCTTTTGCTTCCTCCCCTGTCCAGAAGCTGTGGTATGTTCTGTACATGGTCAGACACAGACAATTTTTAAAATGAACTTTCGTTTGTGGGAAAACCCCTTTAAAAAACAAATATCAACGCCAACATGGCTCCTCCTAAAACGTACGCAATGACAATGAAAGGAAAGCAGCAAAGGCACAACGTTGAAGACAACAATGAGCAAACGAGACTCTTGAAGAGCAATAGCATCGCTGAGACAAAAGCAATGCATATAAGCATAGGCGTCAAGCACGAGTCCTCTGATGCAAAAGTCATTAGATTATCACAAGATGCCATTAGGAGCACAGACGGGAGAAGTCAGCACATGGGGAAAGAGAGAGTGAATAGGTGGGTGGGTGAGCACATGGGGGGAGAAATCTCAACGCTGCCCCCATCATGACATTACCGCCCTCCGGATGCGATAGCATCGGGCCTCCATCTAGTACATATATACTGTATGTAATATTACATAGATAGAAGAAAAGCCGGTAATTCATCTGCCATGTTCTGTAAAATCACTGCAGGAGCCAACAGGATAGAAGAGATGGATTACATACAGTAAATACAAATGGAATAGGTTGATATATAGATGTCAGTGACAAATACAATTAGTACACTGTGTGCAAACTACTAGACATGTATTTAATTAATAAAAGATTTTTTTTTTTTAAATGGCGTGGGCTCCCACGCAATTTTTGTAACCAGCAGAGGGAAAGCCGATGGCTGGGAGCAGATGTTTATAGCCTGGGAAGGGGGTAATACCCATTACCCATGTAGCTTCCCAGGCTATTAATATCAGCTCACAGCTGAATAATTAGCCTTTACTGGCTTTTAAAAAAGGAGAACCTACAAAAATGACGTAGCGTCCCCCTATAATTAATAGCCAGCAAAGGCTATGCAGACATCTGCGGGCTGATACTAATAGCCTAGGAAGGGGCCATGGATACTGCCCCCCAGGCTAAAAACATCAGCTCTCAGCCATCCCAGAAAAGTTGCATCTCTAAAATGCGCGAACTCTGGCACTTAACCTCACTCTTCCCAATTGCCCTGTAGCGGTGGCAAGTGGGTGATAGTTATGGGGTTGATGTCACCTTTGTATTGTCAGGTGACATCAAGCCCAGATGTTAGTAATGGAGATGCCCTGTCCAGTGTCCCTATTCAAACCAAATGGGACACTTTTATGGGCATCCTGAGTAGATCTGTGCACAATATATACCCTATGGGAATAAACAAGGTAGAAATAATCCAGCTAAATGGATATAAACAAATAGATCAGAGCAATTGCAAAGGTTGTAATAAAGGACCAAAGAGCCGCCTAGAAATTATCATAGGGCGACAGAACACTCCTATAAATATGCATAAAAACTTAGAAAGATGGAGTCAAAAAGTCTGTCTATAATAAATAAAAAAAAGTATTTATAAAGGCGTATTTACACATTTATCCTACATGGGTATATTTCTCAGGAACATGTTTCCCCCGATCCTTTTACTATAATGTCTTGTGTTGACTCCCAGACTCGCTCTGCCTGTGTCCTTTACAATCTACCTGTTGTTCTGTACTACTATTAATTCTGGTGGAAAAATATTTTACTAAATGTTGTTGTATTATGTAACAAAGACTTTTTTTATATTTATTTTAGGCAGACTTTTTGGCTCCACCTTTCTAAGTTTTCATCCGACTAAATAGAGCAGTTAGGCGCACAATAAATGACAAAAAGAGAACATTTAGGGAATTAAAGGAAGAGGGTGGGTACGACGCATTAAATAATTCTAGAGAAAAAAATAAATTTTGTAAAAAAATAAAGTAGGGCAGCAAAGGTTGAGACAGAGAGACTCATTGCCAAAGAAAGTGCAACCAATAATTTACAACAGTAAGAAACTCAAAAATGATATTGTTGTCCCCCTCAAAAATAATGTGTGTGAAATGGTGGAAGAGGATGAGGTAAAGGCCAATTTACTAAACGCTTTCTTTTGTACATTATGTACACAAGAAAATCCCATAACAGGTGACATGATCAATTCTCAGTGAAATGTCACCTGCTTATTAACCCCACAGGAAGTACAGTGATGTCTCAAAAATACAGTATATGAAAAAGTTTGGGCACCCCTATTAATCTTAACCTTAATGTTTTATAAAAATTGTTTTTTTTGCAACAGCTATTTCATTTTCATATATCTAATAACTGTTGGACACAGTAATGTTTCTGCCTTGAAATGAGGTTTATTGTACTAACAGAAAATGTGCAATCTGCATTCAAACAAAATTTGACAGGTGCATAAGTATGGGCACCCCACCAGAAAAGTGACATTAATATTTAGTAGATCCTCCTTTTGCAAAAATAACATGACTCGGGTAGTGAAAAGTGTCTATGGCAATAATGAATAAAGACATAACGCTGAGTGACGATGGAATATATATGGCCACAGCAGCCTTTATTAACGTTATGTTGTGTCTTGCCTAGGAATGTACAAGTAACTCCTGTGATGCAAAGACCTGTACACTGAAGCCAGGATGTCAGTGTGACGAGGCTGATCTGTGCTGCCAAGATTGTAAGGTGAGTGTATAAAGTCAAGCAAAAGAATGACATAGTAATGTTCCTTATATGCCACATAGGGGAACAGCGATATTATATAGGGACAGTGGAGGGGAGATTGCGTATCAGGATAAGTCCCCTAGAATTTAATCCATGGAGGCACTTTGACATATATTTAAGTCAATTGTTGTGTCCCTGCCTTTAATGCGGGCTCACAAGTATCGTTTAATCAGCCATCAAGTGTCTCTAACAGTTGCTGGTGGAGCAGTGCTCCACCCATGAATGTTAATTAGTTAAATCCCGCTTTCAATCTCTGACATTGGGATTTAACACACACTGGCTGGAAGCACATCACAAATCCTGGCCATGGACGCACCTCCGTCATGTGATCGGGAGACGTTCATAGGAGAGAGTGATATCTGCTATACATAGCAGTGCTAAGTACTGAAGACAGTAAAAAGTTGAAAAAAAGTTTTTAAAAAATATATATAAAAAAAAATGTAAAAAAACACAAAAGTTGAAATCACCCCCCTTTTGCCCAAATAAAAATAAAATAATAATTAAAAATACACATATTTGGTATCAAAATATAAAATAAATATATCCAATCGGTAATCGGCGCAATGAGAAAAACAAACACCAGAATTACATTTTTTGGACGCTGCAACATTGCAATAAAATGCAATAACAGGCGATCAATACATTGTATCTACACCAAAGTGGTATCAAGATTGCCTTGTGCAGGCATGTACTACGGAGGACAGAGAATGAACTTCAATCCAATATTGCAGCCAGCATGCAGCCAGCGGGTAAGGAAAGGGTGAATCAAAAACCCCAAAACCACTCCTCCATGGCTGAAGATTGTTCCCTCCAAATTCAGGTGACAGTGTCCCTTTAAGTCTTTTTTAACCACGCATGTAGTGCCCACATTGCTATATACTACGTGGGCTGTGTTACATACTGCGTGGGCTGCGTTATATGCTACATGGCTGCTATGTACTACGTAGGCAGTGTTATATACTATGTGGGCAATGTTCAATACTGCGTGGGCTGCGTTATATGTTATATACTGTGTGGGCTACGTTATATACTGCATGGCTGCTACATACTACGTGGGCAGTGTTATATACTATGTGGGCAATGTTATACACTGTTTGGGCTGTGTTATATACTGTGTGGCCACTGTTATATACTGCGTGGCCTGTATTAACGCATCGGGTATTCAAGAATATGTCATGGCCTGTGCTATATACTATGTGGCTGCTATATACATACATATTCTAGAATACCCGATGCATTAGAATCGGGCCACCATCTAGTCAGTACATAAATACATCACCAGAACCACCATTAGTACATGAATGCATCACTAGATCCACCATCTGTCCATGAATACATCACCATAACCACCATTAGTACATGAATGAATCACTAGATCCACCATCAGTACATGAATACATCAACAGACCCAGACTCCATCACCAGAACCTCCTTCAGTGCATGAATATGTCACCAAGACCACTATAAGTATACACGTTCATGACCAGAACCAAAAGTACTTGAATACAAGAACCAAGCTTAGTAGAACAATCAATGATAACAATGATGATAATTAGCCTGTCAGTTTATTTCCTCCATCTGCAAGCCCTTCTGCTTATTCCCCATCTACACAATACCTTATTATTATATTCCCCCCCCCCCGCATTGTATTCCCTCTCCTCTGCACAGGTCTTCATTTTATCCCCCCTCCTCTGTACAGCCCCTAATATTATTCCCATCATCTGCACAGCCCCACATTTTATTCCCCTCCTCTGCAAAACCCTTCAGATTATTACCCTCAATTAGCACATTTCCTCAGTTTATTCCCCTATCTGCACAGACCCTCATTTCATTCCCCTTTTCCTGTTCAACATAGCCTGTCATTTTATCCCCCCCTATCAGCACAACCTCTCACTTTATTTTATCCCCCATTAACACAGCTCCTCCCCTAATTTTATCCCCCCACTAACACAGCCCATCCTCTTCCCCCATTTCCCCCCATCAGCACAGCCCCTCTCCTCATGTTATCCCCCCATCAGGACAGCCCCTTCTCCCATTTTATGCCGCCCTGCACTGTAATAGAAGAATAAAAAAAGTGGTTATACATAATCCCGGCTCTTGTACACCTCCTCCTCTTCTGTGAAGTGAAGTAGTGGACGGAGTGATGATGTCACTACACAGCACTATTCAACATCCCCCAGCGCGTGCCTTCTCCAACAAGGCACATGTCGGAAGTGGCTTGCGTCTTGCTGGAGATCCTGGTGGAGTAGGGGATATTACAGCTCGTCTGCTCCTGTCCCGGGCGATGCACTGTTGTGAATTCTGTGGTCAAGCTCCCTCCTGTGGTCATGAGTGGTACTTTGGCTGGTTCTGTCTATGAGCTTCCTCTGGTGGATGTGAGTGGGGCTGCGGCTTCTGAGTTTCCTTCCTCAGGTGACGAGGTTAAGTCGTTAGGTGCTGCTCTATTTAACTCCACCTAGTTCTTTGTTCCTGGCCTCCAGTCATTGTTCCAGTATTGGTCTTGCTCTCTCCTGGATTGTTCTTGTGGCCTGTCTACCCTGCATAAGCTAAGTTTTGCTGGTGTTACTTTTGTTTGCTATTTTTTCTGTCCAGCTTGCTATATTGGTTTTTCTTGCTTGCTGGAAGCTCTGAGACGCAGAGGGAGCACCTCCGTACCGTTAGTCGGTGCGGAGGGTCTTTTTGCGCCCTCTGCGTGGTTGTTTGTAGGTTTTTGTGCTGACCGCAAAGCTATCTTTCCTATCCTCGGTCTATTTAGTAAGTCGGGCCTCACTTTGCTAAATCTATTTCATCTCTGTGTTTGTATTTTCATCTTTACTCACAGTCATTATATGTGGGGGGCTGCCTTTTCCTTTGGGGAATTTCTCTGAGGCAAGGTAGGCTTTATTTTTCTATCTTCAGGGCTAGCTAGTTTCTCAGGCTGTGTCCGAGGCACCTAGGTCTGGTCAGGAGCGCTCCACGGCTACCTCTAGTGTGGTGTGATAGGATTAGGGATTGCGGTCAGCAGAGTTCCCACGTCTCAGAGCTCGTCTTATGTTATTAGTAACTATCAGGTCACTTGGTGTGCTCTTAACCACCAGGTCCATTGTGTTTCTGAACCACCAGTTCATAACAGTACTGGAGGCCCAAAGTACTAATGCTTCTCAATAGAGGGAAAAGAGAAGTTCTGAGACCATTTTTTTTTCTCTGCACTGTGTTTTGTCTTTCTTTTCCCCTAGACATTTGGGTGGTTCAGGACACAGGTGTAGGGATGGACATTAACCCCTTAGTGACAGAGCCAATTTGGTACTTGTAAGCTTGCGAGCAGGGCCCTCACTCCTCCTGGTATCTGTTTTGAACTGTATTTCTGTTATGCTGTAATGTCTATTGTCTGTACAAGTCCCCTCTATAATTTGTAAAGCGCTGCGGAATATGTTGGCGCTATATAAATAAAATTATTATTATTATTATTATTATTACTTAATGACCAGGCCAATTTTTGCAATTCTGACCACTGTCACTTTATGAGGTTATAACTCCTGAACGCTTCAACGGATCCCGCTGATTCTGAGAATGTTTTTTCGTGACATATTGTACTTCATGTTAGTGGTAACATTTCTTCGATATTACTTGCGATTATTTATGAAAAAAACGGAAATATGGCGAAAATTTTTAAAATTTTGCAATTTTCAAACTTTGTATTTTTATGCCCTTAAATCAGAGAGATATGTCACAAAAAATAGTTAATAAATAACATTTCCCACATGTCTACTTTACATCAGCACAATTTTGGAAACAAAATTTTTTTTTGTTAGGGAGTTATAAGAGTTAAAAGTTGACCAGCAATTTCTCATTTTTACAACACCGTTTTTTTTTAGGGACCACATCACATTTGAAGTCATTTTGAGGGGTCTATATGATAGAAAATAATGAAGTGTGACACCATTCTAAAAACTACACCCCTCAAGGTTCTCAAAACCACATTCAAGAAGTTTATTAACCCTTTACGTGCTTCACAGGAACTGAAACAATGTGGAAGGAAAAAATGAACATTTAACTTTTTTTTGCAAACATCTTAATTCAGAACCATTTTTTTTATTTTCACAAGTGTAAAAACAGAAATGTAACCATAAATTTTGTTATGCAATTTCTCCTGAATACGCCAATACCCCATATGTGGGGGTAAACCACTGTTAGGGCGCACCGCAGAACTTAGAAGTGAAGGAGCGCCGTTTGACTTTTTCAATGCAGAATTGGCTGGAATTGAGATCGGACGCCATGTCACGTTTAGAGAGCCCCTGGTGTGCCTAAACAGTGGAAACTCCCCACAAGTGACACCATTTTGGAAACTAGACCCCTTAAGGAACTTATCTAGATGTGTGGTGAGCACTTTGAACCCCCAAGTGCTTCACAGAAGTTTATAACGTAGAGCCGTGAAAATAAAAAATCGCTTTTGTTTACACAAAAATGATCTGTTCGCCCACAAATTCTTATTTTCACAAGGGTAACAGGAGAAATTAGACCACAAAAGTTGTTGTGCGATTTCTCCTGAATACGTCGATACCCCATATGTGAGGGTAAACCACTGTTTGGGCGCACCGCAGAGCTTAGAAGTGAAGGAGCGCCGTTTTACTTTTTCAATGTAGAATTGGCTGGAATTGAGATCGGACGCCATGTCGCGTTTGGAGAGCCCCTGATGTGCCTAAACAGTGGAAACCCCCCACAAGTGACACCATTTTGGAAACTAGACCCCTTAAGGAACTTATCTAGATGTGTGGCAAGCACTTTGAACCCCCATGTGCTTCACAGAAGTTTATAACGTAGAGCCGTGAAAAAAAAAAATTGAATTTTTTCTACAAAAATGATCTTTTTGCCCACAAATTTTTATTTTCACAAGGGTAACAGGAGAAATTAGACCACTAAAGTTGTTGTGCAATTTCTCCTGAGTACGTCGATACCCAATATGTGGGGGTAAACCACTGTTTGGGCGCACCGCAGAGCTTGGAAGAGAAAGAGTGCCGTTTTACTTTTTCAATGTAGAATTGGCTGGAATTGAGATCGGACGCCATGTCGCGTTTGGAGAGCCCCTGATGTGCCTAAACAGTAGAAATCCCCCACAAGTGACCCCATTTTGGAAACTAGACCCCCCATGGAACTTATCTAGATGTGTGGTGAGAACCTTGAATGCCCAAGTGCTTCACAGAAGTTTATAATGCAGAGCCGTGAAAATAAAAAATATATTTTTTTCCACAAAAAAGATTTTTTAGCCCCCAAGTTTTTATTTTCACAAGGGAAACAAGAGAAATTGGACCCCAAAAGTTGTTGTCCAATTTGTCCTGAGTATGCTGGTACCCAATATGTGGGGGTAAACCACTGTTTGGGCGCATGGCAGAGCTCGGAAGGAAGGAGCGCCGTTTTGGAATGCAGACTTTGATAGTATGGTCTGCGGGTATTATGTTGCGTTTGCAGAGCCCCTGATGTACCTAACCAGTAGAAACCCTCCACAAGTGACCCCATTTTGGAAACTAGACCCCCCAAGGAACTTATCTAGATGTGTGGTGAGAACTTTGAATGCCCAAGTGCTTCACAGAAGTTTAGAATGCAGAGTCGTGAAAATAAAAAATATTTTTTTTTCCACAAAAAAGATATTGTAGCCCCCAAGTTTTTATTTTCACAACGGTAAAAGGAGAAATTGGACTGCAATAGTTGTTGTCCAATTTATCCCGAGTACGCTGATGCACCATATGTGGGGGTAAACCATTGTTTGGGCGCACGGCAGAGCTCGGAAGGGAAGGAGCGCCTTTTTGGAATGCAGACTTTGATAGAATGGTCTGTGGGCATTATGTTGCGATTCCAGAGCCCCTGATATACCTAAACTGTAGTAACCCCCCACAAGTGACCCCATTTTGGAAACTAGACCCCCCAAGGAACTTATCTAGATGTGTGGTGAGAACTTTGAATGCCCAAGTGCTTCACAGAAGTTTAGAATGCAGAGTCGTGAAAATAAAAAATATTTTTTTTTTCACAAAAAAGATATTGTAGCCCCCAAGTTTTTATTTTCACAAGGGTAACAAGAGAAATTGGACCCCAGAAGTTGTTGTCCAATTTATCCCGAGTACGCTGATGCCCCATATGTGGGGGTAACCCACTGTTTGGGCGCACGGCAGAGCTCAGAAGGGAGGGAGCACCATTTGACTTTTTGAGCGCAAAATTGGCTGTCGTGTTTGGAGACCCCCTGATGTACCTAAACAGTGGAAACCCCCCAATTCTAGCTCCAACCCTAACCCCAACACACCCCTAACCCTAATCCCAACCTGATCCATAATCCTAATCACTAACCCTAACCATAATCACAACCCTTACCCCAAAACAACCCTAATCTCAACCCTAACCATAACCCTAATCAAAACCCTAAATCCAACACACCCCTAATCCTAATCTCAACCCTAACCTCAAACCTAAGCCTAATCCCAATACACCCCTAATCACAACCCTAACCTTAACCCTAATCCCAAACCTAACCCTAATCCCAAGCGTAACCCTAATGCCAACCCTAACCCTAATACCAACCCTAATCCAAACCCTAACCCTAATCCCAGCTCTAACCCTAACTTTAGCCCCAACCCTAGCCCTAACTTTAGCCCCAACCCTAACCCTAGCCCTAAGGCTACTTTCACACTTGCGTCGTTTCGCATTCCGTCGCAATCCGTCGTTTTGGACAAGAAACGGATCCTGCAAATGTGCCCGCAGGATGCGTTTTTTGCCCATAGACTTGTATTGCCGACGGATCGTGACGGATGGCCACAAGTCGCGTCCATCGTGCACTGGATCAGTTGTGTTTTGGCGGAGCGTCGGCACAAAAAACGTTCAATGAAACGTTTTTTTGTACGTCGCATCCGCCATTTCTGACCGCGCATGCGTGGCCGTAACTCCGCCCCCTCCTCCCCAGGACATAGATTGGGCAGCGGATGCGTTGAAAAACTACAGCTGCTGCCCACGTTGTGCACAATTTTCACAACGTGCGTTGGTATGTCGGGCCGACGCATTGCGACGGCCCCGTACCGACGTAAGTGTGAAAGAAGCCTAACCCTAAATTTAGTCCCAACCCTAACCCTAAATTTAGCCCCAACCCTAACCCTAAATTTAGCCCCAACCCTAACCCTAAATTTAGCCCCAACCCTAGCCCTAACCCTACCCCTAACCCTACCCCTAACCCTACCCCTAACCCTACCCCTAACCCTACCCCTAACCCTAGCCCTAGCCCTAGCCCTAACCCTACCCCTAACCCTACCCCTAACCCTAGCCCTAACCCTAGCCCTAACCCTACCCCTAACCCTACCCCTAGCCCTAACCCTAGCCCTACCCCTAAAACTACCCCTACCACTACCCCTAACCCTACCCCTAACCCTAATTTTAGCCCCAACTGCTGTTCTCCTGCCGGCCGGCAGATGGAGACAGATGGCGGGCGCACTGGGCATGCGCCCGCCATTTTCTTCTGCCGGCGGCCAGGAGGAGCAGCAAGAGGATCCAGGGACCTAGGTGTGTATGCTAGGGTCCCCGAATCCCCCTATTTCTCTGTCCTCTGATGTGCGATCACATCAGAGGACAGAGAATTACACTTTACTTTTTTTTTTTTTTGCGGTCGCCGGTAAACAGTTAATTACCGGCGATCGCAAAACAGGGGTCGGTAATACCGACCCCGATCATGCTGTTTGGGGTCTCGGCTACCCCCGGCAGCCGAGACCCCAAAGATTCTCCCGGTGCCGGCCGGCGGGCGCACTGCGCATGCGCCCGCCATTTTGAAGATGGCGGCGCCCACCGGGAGACACGAGGAGCATCGGGGGAGCTGGGTGGGTATTGGGGGGCCACCTGGGACCCCTTTTCTCTGTCCTCCGATGTGCAATCACATCGGAGGACAGAGAAATTAAAAAGAGATCGCGTTTTTTTGTTTTTTTTTTACGATCGCTGGTAAACGGTTAATTACCGGCAATCGCAAATGCGGGGTGGGTTAAAAAACCCCCGAATCATGTTCTCTGGGGTCTCGGCTACCCCCGGCAGCCGAGACCCCGGAGAAAATCGGCCTTCGGGGGGCGCTATTGACTTTTTCCACAGCGCCGTTAATTAACGGCGCTGTGGTTTAAGTACCCTTAGCGGCCGCCGTTAAAAGGCGTATCGGCGGTCGCTAAGGGGTTAAAGGTCT
This sequence comes from Ranitomeya imitator, assembly GCF_032444005.1. Classification (NCBI taxonomy): domain Eukaryota; kingdom Metazoa; phylum Chordata; class Amphibia; order Anura; family Dendrobatidae; genus Ranitomeya; species Ranitomeya imitator. The sequence continues at coordinate 625,219,050 of NC_091285.1, forward strand.
GTCTTCTTGTGTGGATCATCTCACTGCAAGAGTACAAAATATTCAAGACTTTGTGGTTCAGAATTCTATGTTAGAACCAAGAATTCCTATTCCTGATTTGTTTTCTGGAGATAGAGCTAAGTTTCTGAGTTTTAAAAATAATTGTAAACTGTTTCTGGCTTTGAAACCCCGCTCCTCTGGTGACCCAGTTCAACAAGTTAAGATCATTATTTCTTTATTACGTGGCGACCCTCAAGACTGGGCATTTTCCCTTGCGCCAGGAGATCCTGTATTATGTAATATTGATGCGTTTTTTCTGGCGCTCGGATTGCTTTATGATGAACCTAATTCAGTGGATCAGGCAGAGAAAAATTTGCTGGCTCTGTGTCAGGGTCAGGATGAGGTAGAGATATATTGTCAGAAGTTTAGGAAGTGGTCTGTGCTCACTCAATGGAATGAATGTGCGCTGGCAGCAATTTTCAGAAAGGGTCTCTCTGAAGCCCTTAAGGTTGTCATGGTGGGATTTCCTATGCCCGCTGGTCTGAATGAGTCTATGTCTTTGGCCATTCAGATCGATCGACGCTTGCGTGAGCGTAAAACTGTGCACCATTTGGCGGTATTATCTGAGCATAAACCTGAGCCTATGCAATGCGATAGGACTTTGACCAGAGCTGAACGGCAAGAACACAGACGTCAGAATGGGCTGTGTTTTTACTGTGGTGATTCCACTCATGCTATCTCCGATTGTCCTAAGCGCACTAAGCGGTTCGCTAGGTCTGCCACCATTGGTACGGTACAGTCGAAATTTCTTTTGTCCGTTACTTTGATCTGCTCTTTGTCATCCTATTCTGTCATGGCATTTGTGGATTCAGGTGCTGCCCTGAATTTGATGGACTTGGAGTTTGCTAGGCGCTGTGGGTTTTTCTTGGAGCTCTTGCAGTATCCTATTCCATTGAGAGGAATTGATGCTACGCCTTTGGCCAAGAATAAGCCTCAGTACTGGACCCAGCTGACCATGTGCATGGCTCCTGCGCATCAGAAGGATATTCGCTTTTTGGTGTTGCATAATCTGCATGATGTGGTCGTGTTGGGGTTGCCATGGCTACAAGTCCATAACCCAGTATTGGATTGGAAATCAATGTCTGTGTCCAGCTGGGGTTGTCAGGGGTACATGTTGATGTTCCATTCCTGTCTATTTCATCATCCACCCCTTCTGAGGTCCCAGAGTTCTTGTCGGATTACCGGGATGTATTTGATGAGCCCAAGTCCAGTGCTCTACCTCCGCATAGGGATTGCGATTGTGCTATCGATTTGATTCCTGATAGTAAGTTTCCTAAAGGTCGACTGTTTAATTTATCTGTGCCTGAGCACGCCGCTATGCGGAGTTACGTAAAGGAATCCTTGGAGAAGAGTCATATTCGCCCGTCGTCGTCGCCATTGGGAGCAGGGTTCTTTTTTGTGGCCAAGAAGGATGGTTCACTGAGACCTTGTATTGATTACCGCCTTCTAAATACAGTCTGTTTAGAAAGGATCGTAAAAATCGGAGAGGAGGAGGGGTTTGTCTCTATGTAAAGTCTTGTCTAAAGTCCACTTTAAGGGAGGATATTAGCGAAGGGAATGAGGATGTCGAGTCCATATGGGTTGAAATTCATGGAGGGAAAAATGGTAACAAAATTCTCATTGGGGTCTGTTACAAACCCCCAAATATAACAGAAAGCATGGAAAGTCTACTTCTAAAGCAGATAGATGAAGCTGCAACCCATAATGAGGTCCTGGTTATGGGGGACTTTAACTACCCGGATATTAACTGGGAAACAGAAACCTGTGAAACCCATAAAGGCAACAGGTTTCTGCTAATAACCAAGAAAAATTATCTTTCACAATTGGTGCAGAATCCAACCAGAGGAGCAGCACTTTTAGACCTAATACTATCTAATAGACCTGACAGAATAACAAATCTGCAGGTGGTTGGGCATTTAGGAAATAGCGACCACAATATTGTGCAGTTTCACCTGTCTTTCACTAGGGGGACTTGTCAGGGAGTCACAAAAACATTGAACTTTAGGAAGGCAAAGTTTGAACAGCTTAGAGATGCCCTTAATCTGGTAGACTGGGACAATATCCTCAGAAATGAGAATACAGATAATAAATGGGAAATGTTTAAGAACATCCTAAATAGGCAGTGTAAGCGGTTTATACCTTGTGGGAATAAAAGGACTAGAAATAGGAAAAACCCAATGTGGCTAAACAAAGAAGTAAGACAGGCAATTAACAGTAAAAAGAAAGCATTTGCACTACTAAAGCAGGATGGCACCATTGAAGCTCTAAAAAACTATAGGGAGAAAAATACTTTATCTAAAAAACTAATTAAAGCTGCCAAAAAGGAAACAGAGAAGCACATTGCTAAGGAGAGTAAAACTAATCCCAAACTGTTCTTCAACTATATCAATAGTAAAAGAATAAAAACTGAAAATGTAGGCCCCTTAAAAAATAGTGAGGAAAGAATGGTTGTAGATGACGAGGAAAAAGCTAACATATTAAACACCTTCTTCTCCACGGTATTCACGGTGGAAAATGAAATGCTAGGTGAAATCCCAAGAAACAATGAAAACCCTATATTAAGGGTCACCAAGGGTCACCAATCTAACCCAAGAAGAGGTGCGAAATAAGATTAAAATAGATAAATCTCCGGGTCCGGATGGCATACACCCACGAGTACTAAGAGAACTAAGTAATGTAATAGATAAACCATTATTTCTTATTTTTAGTGACTCTATAGCGACAGGGTCTGTTCCGCAGGACTGGCGCATAGCAAATGTGGTGCCAATATTCAAAAAGGGCTCTAAAAGTGAACCTGGAAATTATAGGCCAGTAAGTCTAACCTCTATTGTTGGTAAAATATTTGAAGGGTTTCTGAGGGATGTTATTCTGGATTATCTCAATGAGAATAACTGTTTAACTCCATATCAGCATGGGTTTATGAGAAATCGCTCCTGTCAAACCAATCTAATCAGTTTTTATGAAGAGGTAAGCTATAGACTGGACCACGGTGAGTCATTGGACGTGGTATATCTCGATTTTTCCAAAGCGTTTGATACCGTGCCGCACAAGAGGTTGGTACACAAAATGAGAATGCTTGGTCTGGGGGAAAATGTGTGTAAATGGGTTAGTAACTGGCTTAGTGATAGAAAGCAGAGGGTGGTTATAAATGGTATAGTCTCTAACTGGGTCGCTGTGACCAGTGGGGTACCGCAGGGGTCAGTATTGGGACCTGTTCTCTTCAACATATTCATTAATGATCTGGTAGAAGGTTTACACAGTAAAATATCGATATTTGCAGATGATACAAAACTATGTAAAGCAGTTAATACAAGAGAAGATAGTATTCTGCTACAGATGGATCTGGATAAGTTGGAAACTTGGGCTGAAAGGTGGCAGATGAGGTTTAACAATGATAAATGTAAGGTTATACACATGGGAAGAGGGAATCAATATCACCATTACACACTGAACGGGAAACCACTGGGTAAATCTGACAGGGAGAAGGACTTGGGGATCCTAGTTAATGATAAACTTACCTGGAGCAGCCAGTGCCAGGCAGCAGCTGCCAAGGCAAACAGGATCATGGGGTGCATTAAAAGAGGTCTGGATACACATGATGAGAGCATTATACTGCCTCTGTACAAATCCCTAGTTAGACCGCACATGGAGTACTGTGTCCAGTTTTGGGCACCGGTGCTCAGGAAGGATATAATGGAACTAGAGAGAGTACAAAGGAGGGCAACAAAATTAATAAAGGGGATGGGAGAACTACAATACCCAGATAGATTAGCGAAATTAGGATTATTTAGTCTAGAAAAAAGACGACTGAGGGGCGATCTAATAACCATGTATAAGTATATAAGGGGACAATACAAATATCTCGCTGAGGATCTGTTTATACCAAGGAAGGTGACGGGCACAAGGGGGCATTCTTTGCGTCTGGAGGAGAGAAGGTTTTTCCACCAACATAGAAGAGGATTCTTTACTGTTAGGGCAGTGAGAATCTGGAATTGCTTGCCTGAGGAGGTGGTGATGGCGAACTCAGTCGAGGGGTTCAAGAGAGGCCTGGATGTCTTCCTGGAGCAGAACAATATTGTATCATACAATTATTAGGTTCTGTAGAAGGACGTAGATCTGGGTATTTATTATGATGGAATATAGGCTGAACTGGATGGACAAATGTCTTTTTTCGGCCTTACTAACTATGTTACTATGTTACTATGTTACTATGTAAATAAAATCACAGTCAAATTTCAGTACCCCTTGCCGCTGCTGTCTGATTTGTTTGCTCGGATTAAGGGGGCTAGTTGGTTCACCAAGATAGATCTTCGTGGTGCGTATAATCTTGTGCGTATTAAACAGGGCGATGAATGGAAAACAGCATTTAATACGCCCGAGGGCCATTTTGAGTACCTGGTTATGCCATTCGGGCTTTCTAATGCTCCATCAGTGTTTCAGTCCTTTATGCATGACATCTTCCGAGAGTACCTGGATAAATTCCTGATTGTATACTTGGATGATATTTTGGTCTTCTCGGATGATTGGGAGTCTCACGTGAAGCAGGTTAGAATGGTGTTCCAGGTCCTGCGTGCAAATTCTTTGTTTGTGAAGGGGTTAAAGTGTCTCTTTGGTGTTCAGAAGGTTTCATTTTTGGGTTTCATTTTTTCCCCTTCTACTATCGAGATGGACCCTGTTAAAGTTCAGGCCATTTATGATTGGACTCAGCCGACATCTCTGAAGAGTCTGCAAAAGTTCCTGGGCTTTGCTTCATCAATAATTTTTCTAGTATTGCTAAACCGTTGACTGATTTGACCAAGAAGGGTGCTGATGTGGTCAATTGGTCTTCTGCTGCTGTGGAAGCTTTTCAGGAGTTGAAGCATCGTTTTTCTTCTGCCCCTGTGTTGTGCCAACCAGATGTTTCGCTCCCGTTCCAGGTCGAGGTTGATGCTTCTGAGATTGGAGCAGGGGCTGTTTTTTTGCAAAGAAGTTCTGATGGCTCGGTGATGAAACCATGCGCCTTCTTTTCCAGGAAGTTTTCGCCTGCTGAGCGTAATTATGATGTTGGCAATCTAGAGTTGCTGGCCATGAAGTGGGCATTCGAGGAGTAGCGTCATTGGCTTGAAGGAGCCAAGCATCACGTGGTGGTCTTGACTGATCACAAGAACTTGACTTATCTCGAGTCTGCCAAACGGTTGAATCCTAGACAGGCTCGTTGGTCGCTGTTTTTCTCCCGTTTTGACTTTGTGGTTTCCTACCTTCCGGGCTCTAAAAATGTGAAGGCGGATGCCCTGTCTAGGAGTTTTGTGCCCGACTCTCCGGGTTTGCCTGAGCCGGTGGGTATTGTCAAAGAGGGGGTAATTTTGTCTGCCATCTCCCCTGATTTGCGGCGGGTGCTGCAAAAATTTCTGGCTAATAGACCTGACCGTTGCCCAGCGGAGAAACTGTTTGTCCCTGATAAATGGACGAGAAGAGTTATCTCTGAGGTTCATTGTTCGGTGTTGGCTGGTCATCCTGGAATCTTTGGTACCAGAGATTTGGTGGCTAGATCCTTTTGGTGGCCGTCTCTGTCGCGGGATGTGCGTTCGTTTGTGCAGTCCTGTGGGATTTGTGCTCGGGCTAAGCCTTGCTGTTCTCCTGCCAGTGGGTTGCTTTTGCCCTTGCCGGTCCCTAAGAGGCCCTCAACACATATCTCTATGGATTTTATTTCGGATCTCCCCGTCTCTCAAAAAATGTCGGTCATTTGGGTGGTTTGTGATCGCTTCTCTAAGATGGTCCATTTGGTACCCTTGTCTAAATTGCCTTCCTCCTCTGATTTGGTGCCATTGTTCTTCCAGCATGTGGTTCGTTTACATGGCATTCCGGAGAACATCGTTTCTGACAGAGGTTCCCAGTTTGTTTCGAGGTTTTGGCGAGCCTTTTGTGCTAGGATGGGCATTGATTTGTCTTTTTCCTCGGCTTTCCATCCTCAGACAAATGGCCAGACTGAACGAACCAATCAGACCTTGGAAACATATCTGAGATGTTTTGTTTCTGCCGATCAGGATGATTGGGTGTCCTTTTTCCCTTTGGCTGAGTTCGCCCTTAATAATCGGGCCAGCTCGGCTACTTTGGTTTCGCCGTTTTCCTGCAATTCTGGTTTCCATCCTCGTTTCTCTTCAGGGCAGGTTGAGTCTTCAGACTGTCCTGGTGAGGATACTGTGGTGGATAGGTTGCAGCAGATTTGGACTCATGTAGTGGACAATTTGACATTGTCCCAGGAGAAGGCTCAACGTTTCGCTAACCGCAGGCGCTGTGTGGGTCCCCGACTTCGTGTTGGGGATTTGGTTTGGTTGTCATCTCGTTATATTCCTATGAAGGTTTCCTCTCCTAAGTTTAACCCCTTTCTGACATCGGACGTACTATCCCGTCCATGTGGGGTGGGCGGGCCCCTATGACCATGGACGGGATAGTACGTCCAGCGCGATCGGCGGCGCTCACGGGGGGAGCGCCGCCGATCACGGCCGGGTGTCAGCTGCCTATCGCAGCTGACATCCGGCACTATGTGCCAGGAGCGGTCACGGACCGCCCCTGGCACATTAACCCCTGGCACACCGCGATCAAAGATGATCGCGATGTGCCGGCGGTGCAGGGAAGCACCGCGCAGGGAGGGGGCTCCCTGCGGGCTTCCCTGAGCCCCCCGCAGCAACGCGATGTGATCGCGTTGCTGCGAGGGTCTTACCTCCCTCCCTCCCTGCTCGAGCCCCGGATCCAAGATGGCCGCGGATCCGGGTCCTGCAGGGAGGGAGGTGGCTTCACAGAAGCCTGCTCAGAGCAGGCACTGTGAAGCAGCCTGCACTGATATCAGATCGGTGATCTGACAGAGTGCTGTGCAAACTGTCAGATCACCGATATGTGATGTCCCCCCACTGGGACAAAGTAAAAAAGTATAAAAAAAAATTTCAAATGTGTAAAAAAAAATAAAAAAAAATATTCCAAAATAATGAAAAAAAAAAAAATATTATTCCCATAAATACATTTCTTTATCTAAATAAAAAAAACAAAACAATAAAAGTACACATATTTAGTATCGCCGCGTCCGTAACGGCCCGACCTATAAAACTGGCCCACTAGTTAACCACTTCAGTAAACACCGTAAGAAAAAAAAAGAAAAAAACGAGGCAAAAAACAACGCTTTATTATCATACCGCCGAACAAAAAGTGGAATAACACGCGATCAAAAAGACAGATATAAATAACCGTGGTACCGCTGAAAACGTCATCTTGTCCCGCAAAAAACGAGCCGCCATACAGCATCATCAGCAAAAAAATAAAAAAGTTACAGTCCTGAGAATAAAGCGATGCCAAAATAATTATTTTTTCTATAAAATAGTTTTTATCGTATAAAAGCGCCAAAACATAAAAAAATGATATAAATGAGGTGTCGCTGTAATCATACTGACCCGAAGAATAAAACTGCTTTATCAATTTTACCAAACGCGGAACGGTATAAACGCCTCCCCCAAAAGAAATTCATGAATAGCTGGTTTTTGGTAATTCTGCCTCACAAAAATCGGAATAAAAAGCGATCAAAAAATGTCACGTGCCCGAAAATGTTACCAATAAAAACGTCAACTCGTCCCGCAAAAAACAAGACCTCACATGACTCTGTGGACCAAAATATAGAAAAATTATAGCTCTCAAAATGTGGTAACGCAAAAAATATTTTTTGCAATAAAAAGCGTCTTTCAGTGTGTGACGGCTGCCAATCATAAAAATCCGCTAAAAAAACCGCTATAAAAGTAAATCAAACCCCCCTTCATCACCCCCTTAGTTAGGGAAAAATTAAAAAAATGTATTTATTTCCATTTTCCCATTAGGGCTAGGGTTAGAGTTAGGGCTAGGGTTAGGGCTAGGGTTAGGGTTAGAGCTAGGGTTAGGGTTAGGGTTAGGGCTAGGGTTAGGGCTAGGGTTAGGGCTAGGGTTAGGGTTAGGGCTAGGGTTAGGGTTAGGGCTAGGGTTAGGGCTAGGGTTAGGGTTAGGGCTAGGGTTAGGGCTAGGGTTAGGGCTAGGGTTAGGGCTAGGGTTAGGGTTAGAGCCAGGGTTAGGGCTAGGGTTAGGGCTAGGGCTAGGGTTAGGGTTAGGGTTAGGGCTAGGGTTAGGGCTAGGGTTAGGATTAGGGCTAGGGCTACAGTTTGGGTTGGGGCTAAAGTTACAGTTAGGGTTTAGATTACATTTACGGTTGGGAATAGGGTTGGGATTAGGGTTAGGGGTGTGTCTGGGTTAGAGGTGTGGTTAGGGTTACTGTTGGGATTAGGGTTAGGGATGTGTTTGGATTAGGGTTTCAGTTATAATTGTGGGGTTTCCACTGTTTAGGCACATCAGGGGCTCTCCAAACGCGACATGGCGTCCGATCTCAATTCCAGCCAATTCTGCGTTGAAAAAGTAAAACAGTGCTTCTTCCCTTCCGAGCTCTCCCGTGTGCCCAAACAGGGGTTTACCCCAACATATGGGGTATCAGCGTACTCAGGACAAATAGGACAACAACTTTTGGGGTCCAATTTCTCTTGTTACCCTTGGGAAAATACAAAACTCGGGGCTAAAACATATTTTTTGTGGGAAAAAAAGATTTTTTATTTTCACAGCTCTGCGTTATAAACTGTAGTGAAACACTTGGGGGTTCAAAGTTCTCACAACACATCTAGATTAGTTCCCTGGGGGGTCTAGTTTCCAATATGGGGTCACTTGTGGGGGGTTTCTACTGTTTAGGTACATTAGGGGTTCTGCAAACGCAATGTGACGTCTGCAGACCATTCCATCTAAGTCTGCATTCCAAATGGCGCTCCTTCCCTTCCGAGCTCTGCCATGCGCTCAAACGGTGGTTTCCCCCAACATATGGGGTATCAGCGTACTCAAGACAAATTGGACAACAACTTTTGGGGTCGAATTTCTCCTCTTACCCTCGGGAAAATACAAAACTGGGGGCTAAAAAATAATTTTGGGGGGAAAGATTTTTTTTTTTTAATTTTCACATCTCTGCGTTACAAACTGTAGTGAAACACTTGGGGGTTCAAAGCTATCACAACACATCTAGATGAGTTCCTTAGGGGGTCTAGTTTCCAAAATGGTGTCATTTGTGGGAGGTTTCTACTGTTTAGGTACATTAGGGGCTCTGCAAATGCAATGTGACACCTGCAGACCATTCCATCTAAGTCCTCATTCCAAATGGAGCTCCTTCCCTTCCGAGCCCTCCCATGCGCCCAAACAGTGGTTCCCCCCCCCACATATGGGGTATCAGCGCACTCAGGACAAATTGGACAACAAATTGTGGGGTCGAATTTCTCCTGTTACCCTCGGGAAAATACAAAACTGGGGGCTAAAAAATAATTTTTGTGGGAAAAAATTTTTGTTTTATTTTTACGGCTCTGCATTATAAACTTCTGTGAAGCACTTGGTGGGTCAAAGTGCTCACCACACCTCTAGATAAGTTCCTTAGGGGGTCTACTTTCCAAAATGGTGTCATTTGTGGGGGGTTTCAATGTTTAGGCACATCAGTGGCTCTTCAAACGCAACATGGTGTTCTCTCTCAATTCCTGTCAATTTTGCTTTGAAAAGTCAAAAGGCGCTCCTTCCCTTCCGAGCTCTCCCATCCGCCCAAACAGTGGTTTACCTCCACATATGGGGTATCAGCGTACTCAGGACAAATTGTACAACAACTTTTGGGGTCCAATTTCTTCTCTTACCCTTGGGAAAATAAAAAATTGGGGGCGAAAAGATAATTTTTGTGAAAAAAATATGATTTTTTATTTTTACGGTTCTACATTATAAACTTCTGTGAAGCACTTGGTGGGTCAAAGTGCTCACCACACCTCTAGATAAGTTCCTTAGGGGGTCTACTTTCCAAAATGGTGTCACTTGTGGGGGGTTTCAATGTTTAGGCACATCAGTGGCTCTTCAAACGCAACATGGCGTCCCATCTCAATTCCTGTCAATTTTGCATTGAAAAGTCAAACGGCGCTCCTTCCCTTCCGAGCTCTCCCATCCGCCCAAACAGTGGTTTACCCCCACATATGGGCTATCAGCGTACTCAGGACAAATTGTACAACAACTTTTGGGGTCCAATTTCTTCTCTTACCCTTGGGAAAATAAAAAATTGGGGGCGAAAAGATAATTTTTGTGAAAAAATATGATTTTTTATTTCTACGGTTCTACATTATAAACTTCTGTGAAGCACTTGGTGGGTCAAAGTGCTCACCACACCTCTAGATAAGTTCCTTAGGGGGTCTACTTTCCAAAATGGTGTCACTTGTGGGGGGTTTCAATGTTTAGCCACATCAGGGGCTCTCCAAACGAAACATGGCGTCCCATCTCAATTCCAGTCAATTTTGCGTTGAAAAGTCAAATGGCACTCCTTCGCTTCCGAGCTCTGCCATGCGCCCAAACAGTGGTTTACCCCCACATGTGGGGTATTGGCATACTCAGGACAAATTGTACAACAATGTTTGGGGTCCATTTTCTCCTGTTACCCTTGGTAAAATAAAACAAATTGGAGCTGAAGTAAATTTTTTGTGAAAAAAAGTTAAATGTTCATTTTTATTTAAACATTCAAAAAATTCCTGTGAAGCACCAGAAGGGTTAATAAACTTCTTGAATATGGTTTTGAGCACCTTGAGGGGTGTAGTTTTTAGAATGGTGTCACACTTGGGTATTTTCTATCATATAGACCCCTCAAAATGACTTCAAATGAGATGTGGTCCCTAAAATAAAATGGTGTTGTAGAAATGAGAAATTGCTGGTCAACTTTTAACCCTTATAACTCCCTAACAAAAAAAAATTTTGGTTCCAAAATTGTGCTGATGTAAAGTAGACATGTGGGAAATGTTACTTATTAAGTATTTTGTGTGACATATCTCTGTGATTTAATTGCATAAAAATTCAAAGTTGGAAAATTGCGAAATTTTCATAATTTTCGCCAAATTTCTGTTTTTTTCACAAATAAACGCAGGTACTATCAAAGAATTTTTACCATTGTCATGAAGTACAATATGTCACGAGAAAACAATGTCAGAATCACCAAGATCCATTGAAGCGTTCCAGAGTTATAACCTCATAAAGGGACAGTGGTCAGAATTGTAAAAATTGGCCCGGTCATTAACGTGCAAACCACCCTTGGGGGTAAAGGGGTTAAGCCTCGTTTCATTGGTCCGTATAGGATTTCTGAGGTTCTTAATCCTGTGTCTTTTCGTTTGATCCGTCCTGCTTCTTTTTCCATCCATAATGTATTCCATAGGTCATTGTTGCGGAGATACGTGGCACCTGTGGTTCCATCCGTTGATCCTCCTGCCCCGGTTTTGGTTGAGGGGGAGTTGGAGTATATAGTGGAGAAGATTTTGGATTCTCGTATTTCGAGACGGAAACTCCAGTACCTGGTTAAGTGGAAGGGTTATGGTCAGGAAGATAATTCCTGGGTCTTTGCCTCTGATGTTCATGCTGCCGATCTGGTTCGTGCCTTTCATTTGGCTCATCCTGGTCGGCCTGGGGGCTCTGGTGAGGGTTCGGTGACCCCTCCTCAAGGGGGGGGGGGTACTGTTGTGAATTCTGTGGTCAAGCTCCGTCCTGTGGTCATGAGTGGTACTTCGGCTGGTTCTGTCTATGAGCTTCCTCTGGTGGATGTGAGTGGGGCTGCGGCTTCTGAGTTTCCTTCCTCAGGTGACGAGGTTAAGTCGTTAGGTGCTGCTCTATTTAACTCCACCTAGTTCTTTGTTCCTGGCCTCCAGTCAATGTTCCAGTATTGGTCTTGCTCCCTCCTGGATTGTTCTTGTGGCCTGTCTACCCTGCATAAGCTAAGTTTTGCTGGTGTTACTTTTGTTTGCTATTTTTTCTGTCCAGCTTGCTATATTGGTTTTTCTTGCTTGCTGGAAGCTCTGAGACGCAGAGGGAGCACCTCCGTACCGTTAGTCGGTGCGGAGGGTCTTTTTGCGCCCTCTGCGTGGTTGTTTGTAGGTTTTTGTGCTGACCGCAAAGCTATCTTTCCTATCCTCGGTCTATTTAGTAAGTCGGGCCTCACTTTGCTAAAATCTATTTGATCTCTGTGTTTGTATTTTCATCTTTACTCACAGTCATTATATGTGGGGGGCTGCCTTTTCCTTTGGGGAATTTCTCTGAGGCAAGGTAGGCTTATCTTTCTATCTTCAGGGCTAGCTAGTTTCTCAGGCTGTGCCCGAGACGCCTAGGTCTGGTCAGGAGCGCTCCACGGCTACCTCTAGTGTGGTGTGATAGGATTAGGGATTTCGGTCAGCAGAGTTCCCACGTCTCAGAGCTCGTCTTATGTTATTAGTAACTATCAGGTCACTTGGTGTGCTCTTAGCCACCAGGTCCATTGTGTTTCTGAACCACCAGTTCATAACAGTGCACGCAGCAATTGCATTTACATTTCATAGCTGCAAATGCAATGGAGTTCAGTGAGGTAGCGGCTGAGAGAAGGATTTGGGCAGGGAGCACCACAACTGGGCAAAAAAACAATAATATTCAAGACAACAATTATGGTCAGGGATGCCACTCAATGCGTAGCAAGGAAGCATGTAAAGAGGGTAAGAGAAAAGATTATGCATATAGGGCGCACACCCAAAAATACAATTAAGTTACAAAAGTGCAAAAATTGATTGAAAAAAAGACAGAATACACAATAAGAATAAAAACATGTTAAAATACAATAAGCACACCACTGGTCCCATAGTGAATAATTATATACAAACGGCCCAAAGTATGATGACAAATAACAAGGAGGCAAATATGCACCACTCATATATTATTGAAACTGTATAGATCAATATAAGAGGACGACCTAGGGTATAGAAAATAAAACACCAAACATACTGCACATATATGGGTGAAACATGGCTCAATACTAATATAACCAGAACATGACAATATATAAATGTAGATAAATAAATCAAATCTGGGAGTCCCCAGAGAACAAAGTGCCCCTATATAAATGAAGGGGTAAAAACTAACTGTGGGGCCCCAATAAGCCTATTAGAGAGCAAAGAGAAGTGAGTATAACACTCCCAAAGCAGCAAATATCAGAAGGAGCGTCTGCTGATAAGAAAGCAGCGCTATCAGAGCGGCAAAGAAATGAGCCTATTAAACAGTATGAGGGACATTTAGAAATACATGCCCCACATGTGCTGATAGAGTAGTAGCTTATAGCACAATCAGCACATGCGGGGCATGTATTTCTAAATGTCCCGCATACTGTTTAAAACGTAAAACATCACAAGAAGTACTGTGCAAGCAATCATATTGAAATGGAAGGAGTATCATACCACTGCAAATCTACCAAGAGAAAATCAAATCTGGGCGTCCCCAGATTTGGCCGTCCCTCTAAACTTTCATCTCAAACAAGGAGAAGACTGATCAGAGATGCAGCCAAGAGGCCCATGATCACTCTGGATGAACTGCAGAGATCTACAGCTGAGGTGGGACAGTCTGTCCATAGGACAACAATCAGTCGTACACTGCACAAATCTGGCCTTTATGGAAGAGTGGCAAGAAGAAAGCCATTTCTCAAAGATATCCATAAAAAGTGTCATTTAAAGTTTGCAACAAGCCACCTGGGAGACACACCAAACATGTGGAAGAAGGTGCTCTGGTCAGATGAAACCAAAATCAAACTTTTTGGCAACAATGCCAAACCATATGTTTGGCGTAAAGGCAACACAGCTCATCACCCTGAACACACCATCCCCACTGTCAAACATGGTGGTGGCAGCATCATGGTTTGGGCCTGCTTTTCTTCAGCAAGGACAGGGAAGATGGTTAAAATTGATGGGAAGATGGATGGAGCCAAATACAGGACCATTCTTGAAGAAAACCTGTTGGAGTCTGCAAAAGACCTGAGACTGGGATGGAGATTTTTCTTCCAAGAAGACAATGATCCCAAACATAAAGCAAAATCTACAATGGAATGGTTCACAAATAAACATATCCAGGTGTTAGAATGGCCAAGTCAAATTCCAGACCTCAATCCAATCGAGAATCTGTGGAAAGAACTGAAAACTGCTGTTCACAAATGATCTCCATCAAACCTCACTGAGCTCGAGCTGTTTGCCAAGGAAGAATGGGCAAGATTTTCAGTCTCTCGATGTACAAAACTGATATAGACATTCCCCAAGGGACTTGCAGCTGTAATTGCAGCAAAAGGTGGCACAACAAAGTATTAAGTTAAAAAAGCCAATAAATTTCGTTCAACTTCACAATTATGTTCCACCAAAAAATTACATTTGGTATCTTTATGTTTGAAGCATGATATGTGGGAAAAGGTTGAAAAGTTCCAGGGAGCCGAATACTTTCGCAAGGCACTGTATGTAAATACAAATTAATAAATGACTCCTGGATAATGTTTATCTTACATTTGGAAGTTATCCGCTGTTCATGGGGTCCCACTGATCATGAGAACTGGAGCTCTGAAGATCTTCGTCTGAATGGAGCTGTGGTCGATCCTGTTCACATCTACTACATTCACATGGTCTCAACAATCAGTCTCTTAGATATAAAAAATTAATTAATCAAATAGGTAATAATTCACCAACAAAATGTGTACATATTTAGATGCTACAAGTAGTGATGTTTCTTTTATATAAGAAGACACTATAATTTGTTAAAATTGAAGAAGCCTAAGCAAAATTGGTAAGTAGATAAGTAGGGTACCTGAAATATGCAAGGATGTATTTTGTACAATAATGCAAAATAAAGTGCCCATGCAGTATTGCAGCATTGAGTATAGACAATATCAAAACAGATCATACAAATATTTGCCCTGTGCAACCATGCAAAATAAAATAAAGTGTATGTACAATATTTAGACATTAATCCCATACAGTAAGAGCAAAATAAAATATACTGGTGGCACAAATAAGTAGGGAGAAAAGATATTAAGGCTTTTGGTGAACTATAAGGATATGCAGACAAGGATAACAGTGATCCCAAGCGTATCGCCACTCAGGAGTGTGGCTTCATCAAGGGAAGTATTGGTAGTGTACAATATAGGATAAGACATAAGTTATGACACAAGGTAGGTAAGATAGTTAGTGACTGTAGTTAGGTAGTGACATTAGGGTAAGGATGGTGTTAATGTTTGAGACTAGCCCATAGTGGGAGTGGTTAGTGTTAGGAAAAGATCACTACCTGTAGTTAGGCAGATAGAGACAGGTTCAAGTTGAAGTAGGAAGTGTCTGTGAGCAATGCTGCCATTTGGGTGAACTAGTGATCGAGAAGTTATTTCCTATCCCACAGACAAGTGATAACTTCCAAACTAAAGCAACATTTTCTGAACCAAATTGCATCTTGCATGGGGTGGGTTGTTATAGATATGTATGGGTTGGTGGGGTTTTGTTCCAGGGCTGCTTTTTTGTCATAGACCAGCCCTGTATGGGAAAATTAGTTTTGTTTTGTATCCCTTGCAATGAGATTGTAGAGTAGGGTCAGAAAGGTGAATGTTTTAATAATAATCAAATCTGTAACCGTGTATGTATCATTCCTATGCGCTATATATGATTTCCCCACAGATTAAACCTGCGGGATCTATTTGTAGACCGGCCAAGGATGAGTGTGACCTTACCGATATGTGTGATGGGAGGTCTCCGGAGTGTCCAAAGGATAGTTTTAAAGTAAATGGCTTCCCATGTGAGAACGGAAATGGGGCCTGTTACATGGGAAAATGTCCGGTAATGAGAAACCAATGTATGGACATCTGGGGTCCAGGTGAGTAACGTTGGAGGAAGCCTGGAGTTTACAGTCTGTCACTTTCTTAGATGATGGCACAGCTATTAGGACATCCCTGGTAAGAGTGAGTACAGTAAAGGGCAGTGCCAAAAATGTAATCAAGATGTAGAATAACATCATATAACTACTAAAATGAATGATATATTCACAGATTTAGTTAGATTTCAAGCTTCTCTTTATTCAGGAGCCATCCCTGGAGGTGATGACTGTTTTTCAATGAATACACAAGGCGCCATGTATGGATACTGCAGACAAGAAGGGCAAAGATACGTTCCATGTGGGAAGGCGTGAGTATGGTATCAGATTGGAGTAAAATAACAGATTTGTTTAGTTTGGTTTGGAAATACAGTACAGTGAAGTGACAGCATGAAAAAATATGATGAAGAATTAAAAACAATGAGCAATGTAGTTGACCACACGGTCATGATTCACTAATGACCCACTAGCACTTTGGCATGGCTTGGATAAGAAAAAACTGTCAACAGTTTTCCTGTTATTAAAAGAAGGCCGCATCACGAAGCTTGATGGTCGGGCAAACCAGCATGCATAAGAGCGATTACTATTGATAATTAGCCCTTGTAAACTTGCCATCAAATTATAATTTTTCTTTTGCTTTTTTTTGGGGGGAGGGGCGGGGTGTTTGCATTGTGTTTTGCTCCATTGCCGTTTTTTAATTTTTCACTCCACTCTATCTTACAATCCCATAGGGAACTTGAACAGGCAATCATTTTATTTCTCATACTATATACTGCAATACTGGTACAGTACAGTATATAATACAAGTGATAAAATTCTTCTGTGACTTCAAAGGAACATCTAGATCAGTGTTTCCCAAACTTCAAGGCCCCCAACAGATCATGTTTTCAGGATTTCCTTAGTATGATGAATGATGGGTTGAGGGCCGTGAGGATTGAAGTTTGGGAAACACTAATCTACATTGTGCGATCACGTCACTGGTTGGGGGCTGAAAAACACCTTAATAAACACACACCAATATTGTTTCACTTAAATGAAATGATCTATTGTTTAAATTAGGTTTTTTAGTTAGATGTATTAAAAAAATTCTATTTTTTAAAAACACAAAATAGTAATCTTTCACACTGGATTCTAAGGCTTTTTTAGAATTATACTTACTGTCCTTTCAGGATAAGTTTTAAACAGTTTCTTTATCATCAAAGTTAGTGTTACAATGGCTGATAACGCAGGATCCACCAATCACAATAGCCGATATGACAGCTGTACCTGATCCCCACTCCCTTCACAAGGAACTTTGCACATGCTCATTAGATACATCAATCAAAATATGGGGTCGGAGTCTATCTGAGGAAAATGTACATGCACATTTCCTGAAAAGACTGGAACTTACAGTCTAAAAAAGTCCCACATGCCAGTGTAAAGATTGCAAGATTTCTCATATTTATTTTTTTATACAGATTATATTAGTATAAGGGAAAAAATATTGTGAAACATAAATAAATTAAACACAAAAACTTGATTTAAATAGGCAATTTTCTGATGATAGATATCCTTTAAGTACAAAATGGGGAAGAGTTGACAAGAGGGATGCTCAAATAAAACCTGTCTTCCATGCCTGATGTCGAATTTAATTAGTACATGAAATATTCACAGTAAATTACACAGGTCTGCAAGAGTAAAATTGTTTGAAAAGTAAGACATGATTTTTATATACTTTTGATCACTGAACTCAGTAAAAATATCCAAAAAATTCCATCACATACAGCTTTTTTCACAAACACTGATTCCATAGGATTTTCTTGCACCATAATTTGACCCCTTTGCATGGTCTTTTTGGGGTGATTTTGGTGTCATTAGATTGGTTAGAAATGTTTTTTTCATGGTACAGAAGCAGAGAAAAGGAATTACTTTCATATGTTTCTCAAGACTGTGCCTTATTGTATTCCAGTGATGTTAATGGGCTTATGGAAAAATTTAACATTAAGTAAAATGTGAGCGAGTGGAGCCTCTGTGCCCTTGAAGGAAAGCTATGAGAATTGTGACAAAGTCACTGGCAAAGTACTGGATGGGAGATGTGTGTTACAGAGGTTGTTAGCTTCGGTGATATGAACCTAGAAAACTACTCCAGCACACTAAGTGCTTAGAGGGGTTAATCGGCCAAGTTAAGGGCTAGGTTTAGTGAGAGCTGAAGAGTAGGTGGAAGACTATTCACCTTATTTCCACCCCTGGGTGTGGTTTAGGAGAGAAATAGTCAGCCTTCTAAATCATTCAGAGTTTGGTGTGCCTGGAGATGAAAGCTTCAGAGAGCTGTTTATGTGAAAGAGGGGTTGAACCTTGTTATTTACCCTGAGTGGTCCGATCCTTGTTATACCAGAGAGGCCTTGTTTATTTTTCTGAACTTTGCACTGGTTTATGCTGTACTGACGGATCCGCACGTGTAGGTGAACGAAAAGCTATATCCAATTCCCGAAGCCCGCTGCAAGTTGATTTTGAAGCAGGTGAGTAAAATGTTGAGCCTGGGTGTCATCGAGGAGTCAAAGAGCGACTGGTCCAGCCCCATTGTCCTGGTGTTGAAGCCTGATGGAGAATGGCATTTGTTGTAACAATTACAGAAAGCTAAATGAGGTGTCCAAATTCGATGCATATCCAATGCCCCGCGGCGATTAAATCATTTAGAGGCCAGATACATGACCACCCAGGACCTAACAAAAGAGTACTGGCAAGTCCTCCTGTTCCAAAATGTCAAGGAAAAGACAACCTTCTGTACACCTGAAGATTGCTATCTGTATACCAGCATGCCAGCTACCTTAAAAAGGGCCATGGACCAGATCTTAGCCCCTCACAAAAAAGTATGCCGCAGCTTACCTGTATGATATTGGGATCTTCAGCCCGGATTGGAGAAGTCATCTGCAGGAGTTCCAGGTGGTAATAGGTGCGATGAGGGAAGCAGGGATTACCATAATCCCAAAGAAATGCGCCATGGGGAAAGAAGAGGAAAGATACTTGGGCTATGCTGTAGGAAAAGGCAAAACACTTGGGCTATGTTGTAGGAAAGGGCAAAATAAAGGTGGACTGTTTGCAACTGATCTCCAAGAAACAGGTCAGGGTGTGTTGTGAATTCTGCTCTTGGGTTCCCTCCAGTTGTTGTAGGTGGGAATGCAGTTGTCTCTGAGTCGCAGTCCTGGCCAGGTGTATCTGCTGATTACAATTCTGACTGGGATATTTAGGTGTGCAGGATTCATTAGCCCTTGCCAGTTGTCAATGTTCCTTGTGAAGTGTTGGATCACTTTCTGGCTTCTCCTGCTTGCTGCCAAATTCAGCAAAGATAAGTGTTTGGTTTTTGTCTCTGTGGCACACTGCTGTGTGCTTGTTTTCGTTTGTATTCCTGCTCTGATTGTAGGATTCACCGGAGTAGCAGATATACGCTCCTACATCTTTAGTTAGATGTAGGAAGTTTTTGTATATTCTGCTGTGGATATTTTTGAAGGGTTTTAATACTGACCGCATAGAACTCTGTCCTATCTAGCTAGAGTGGCCTCCTGTGCTAAATTCTGTTTTTCTGCCTGTGTATGTTTTTTCCACTCCGACTCACTGCCAATATTTGTGGGGGGCTGTCTATCCTTTGGGGATCTGCTCTGAGGCAAGATAGTATTCCTATTTCCATCTTTAGGGGTATTTAGTCCTCCGGCTGTGACGAGGTGTCTAGGTGTGTTAGGTACACTCCACGGCTACTTCTAGTTGTGGTGTTAAGTTCAGGATTGCGGTCAGTATGGTGGCCACCTTCTCCAGTGAAAGTTCTCATGCTGCTCCAAGGTCACCGGATCATAACAAGGGTGGTTCTGAGAATTATGGGATACTATTGTCGCTTTATCCCAAATCTCACCATGATAACCGCACCCCTATCTGACTTTCTTATGGGCACGGAGTCATCGATGCCAAGTGCTCTTCTGAAGCGTAGATGACGTTCCAGGAGTTCAACTTGCCCTGTGTAAACAGCCAGTCTTCGTAGAGCCTGACTTCAGTAGGGAGTTTGTGGTCCAGACGGACGCCTCTGAGGTAAAATTGGGAGCCATGTTGTCCCAGGAGATAAATAGTGAATAACATCCAATCCTATATCTAAGTAGGAAACTCTCTTCCTGTGGAAATAGCTAAGCCATCATAAAGAAAGAATGCTTGGCTTTTAAATTGGCAGTTGACAGGCTAAGGTACTACCTGTTAATAAGGAAGTTCAGGCTAGTGACAGATCATGCACCCCTGAGATGGATGAGGGAAACGATGGGGAAAAATGCCCTGGTGATAAGGTGGTTTCTAGTGCTCTAGGACTTCAGCTTTCTTGTGGAGCACAGGCCCGGGAAGCTATCCAGTAACACAGATGTCCTGACTAGAGATCCCTTGTAACTGAAGGTGCCAAAACCCCTGGCTTTGGTCAGAGGGAGAGGGGGAAATATGTGACAAAGTCACTGGCATAGTACTGGAGGGGAGATATGTATCACTGAGGTTGTTAGCTTTAGTCATATGAACCTAGAAAAATGTTCCAGCACACTAAGTGCTGAGAGGGGTTTATCTGCCATGTTAAAGGGAACCTGTCACCTGAATTTGGCGGGACCGATTTTCGGTCATATGGGCGGAGTTTTCGGGTGTTTGATTCACCATTTCTTCACCCAGCTGCATGCTGGCTGCAATATTGGATTGAAGTTCATTCACTGTCCTCCGTAGTAATCTTGCCTTGCACACGCGAAGTATGCTTTGCCCAACTGCGGGCAAAGCCGAAAAGCATTAATGCGCCGGCGCCGGCGCACTATGTCCAGGAAGTATTTTGCTGTGTTCCGGGACATAGTGCGCCGCCGCATGCGCACTAATGCTTTTCGGCTTTGCCCGCAGTTGGGTAAAGCATACTGCGCATGCGCAAGGCAAGATTGCCTTGCACAGGCGTGTACTACAGAGGACAGAGAATGAACTTCAATCCAATATTGCGGCCAGCATGCAGCCAGCGGGTAAGGAAAGGGTGAATCAAACACCCGAAAACTCCGCCCATATGACCGAAAACCGGTCCCGCCAAATTCAGGTGACAGGTTCCCTTTAAGGGCTAGGTTTAGTGAACAACTGAAGAGTGGGTGGGAGGCTGTTCACCATATCTCCATCCCAATAGTGCGGTTTAGAAGGTAAATAGTCAGCCTTCTGAATAATTCAGTATTCGATGTGCCTGTAGATGAAAGCTCTAGAGCGGTGTTTATGTGAAAGAAAGCTGAACATTGTTGTTTACCTTGAGCGGGCGGATACTCCCTGCCACATGGACTGTGTTATATGTTATTTTTGGTTTTCCAGCTATGCAAAAAAGGCTGTGTTTATTTTGCTTGTTCTACCTGTGTCTACCTATGTTAGCAGCTGAGTGAGCCAATCTACCACAGAATTTAGACTTTATTTTCAAAAAACTTAACTACAAGTATCAAGTATGGTCAATTTGTGGTGATCTGAAAGCGCTCTCTGTGCTCCTTGGGCAGCAAGGAGGATACACGGCTTATGCGTGCTTTTTGTGGGAATGGGAAATCTGGCATAGGACTCATCAGTGGAGCAAAAAAGAGTTTGTGAAAGCTCTACCGAACGAAGGAGAGACTTTTAAGTACCTGTGTACCAAGCAGGGATTGTCAGAAGCAAAACTGAAGGAAGGCATTTTTATCAGTCTGGATATTTGGAAACTCATGAAGGACAACGTGTTTGAAACAAAAATGAAAGCTGTTGAGAAAAAGACTTGGGATTCTTTTAAAGAAGTCATGAAGAAATTTCTAGGTTATAGCAAAGATTCAATATTTAAATCCATTGTGGAGAACATTCTGAAATGTTTCAAAGCCTTGGGTTGTGTGATGCATTTGAAGTTACATTTTTTACATTCCTGTTTGGCCTACTTTCATGAAAACCTTGGTGCTGTTAGCGAAGAGCAAAGATAAATCTTAAATCAGGAAATCAATGAGATGGAATGAGAACATGATGAGTGACTACTGCTGGATACTTCACAGAGAAGATTCTTAGGTCTACTATAAGAGAAAAGGTATCAAGAAATGCTTTGAAGAGAAAAGGAAAAGGCGCCAGAATTTTATTTCCAATAAAATTGCAGAATTAATTTTCAATATATTTTTATATATAATATTGTGCACATTTTAATAAAAAATGTTATTGTTCATCTCGCTTATACGTAGTTTTACCAGCGTTTTGTGCAAAATCCATACATGATGGTTAAAAATAGAGGTTTTTGGGGTTTTTTTTAAATCAAGGCATAAGAAAACATAGTAGTTAGTAATTGAATTAGAAATAATTTTCATAAACCCAAGTTTTGCATACCTGTATTATGATACAGTTGTGGCCAAAAGTATTGACACCCTTGCCATTCTGTCAGAAAATACTCAGTTTCTTCCTGAAAATGATTGCAAACACAAATTCTTTGTTATTATTATCTTCATTTAATTTGTCTTAAATGAAAAAAACACAAAAAGAATTGTCCTAAAGCCAAATTGGATATAATTCCACACCAAACATAAAAAACGGGGTGGACAAAAGTATTGGCACTGTTCAAAAAATCATGTGATGCTTCTCTAATTTGTGTAATTAACAGCACCTGTAACTTACCTGTGGCACCTAACAGGTGTTGGCAATAACTAAATCACACTTGCAGCAAGTTGACATTGATTAAAGTTGACTCAACCTCTGTCCTGTGTCCTTGTGTGTACCACATTGAGCATGCAGAAAAGAAAGAAGACCAAAGAACTGTATGAGGACTAGAGAAACCAAATTGTGAGGAAGCATGAGCAATCTCAAGGCTACAAGTCCATCTCCAAAGACCTGAATGTTCCTGTGTCTACCGTGCGCAGTGTCATCAAGAAGTTTAAAGCCCATGGCACTGTGGCTAACCTCCCTAGATGTGAATGGAAAAGAAAAATTGACAAGAGATTTCAACGCAAGATTGTGCGGATGTTGGATAAAGAACCTCGACTAACATCCAAACAAGTTCAAGCTGCCCTGCAGGCCGAGGGTACAACAGTGTCAACCCGTACTATCCGTCAGCATCTGAATGAAAAGGGACTGTATGGTAGAAGACCCAGGAAGACCCCACTTCTTACCCCGAGACATAAAAAAGCCAGGCTGGAGTTTGCCAAAACTTACCTGAAAAAGCCTAAAACGTTTTGAAGAATGTTCTCTGGTCAGATGAGACAAAAGTAGAGCTTTTTGGGCAAAGGCATCAACATAGAGTTTACAGGAGAAAAAAAGAGGCATTCAAAGAAAAGAACACGGTCCCTACAGTCAAACATGGTGGAGGTTCCCTGATGTTTTGGGGTTGCTTTGCTGCCTCTGGCACTGGACTGCTTGACCGAGTGCA
The DNA here is from genome assembly GCF_032444005.1 of Ranitomeya imitator. NCBI lineage: Eukaryota > Metazoa > Chordata > Amphibia > Anura > Dendrobatidae > Ranitomeya > Ranitomeya imitator. The sequence goes on from NC_091285.1 coordinate 625,242,175, forward strand.
TGGCATTATGAAGTCTGAAGACTACCAACAAATTTTGCAGCATAATGTAGGGCCCAGTGTGAGAAAGCTGGGACTCCCTCAGAGGTCATGGGTCTTCCAGCAGGACAATGACCCAAAACGCACTTCAAAAAGCACTAGAAAATGGTTTGAGAGACTGGAGACTTCTAAGGTGGCAAGCAATGAGTCCAGACCTGAATCCCATAGAACACCTGTGGAGAGATCTAAAAATGGCAGTTTGGAGAAGGCACCCTTCAAATATCAGGGACCTGGAGCAGTTTGCCAAAGAAGAATGGTCTAAAATTCCAGCAGAGCATTGTAAGAAACTCATTGATGGTTACCGGAAGCGGTTGGTCGCAGTTATTTTGGCTAAAGGTTGTGCAACCAAGTATTAGGCTGAGGGTGCCAATACTTTTGTCTGGCCCATTTTTGGAGTTTTGTGTGAAATGATCAATGTTTTGCTTTTTGCTTCATTCTATTTTGTGTTTTTTTCATTTAAGACAAATTAAATAAATATAATAATACCAAAGAATTTGTGATTGCAATCATTTTCAGGAAGAAACTGAGTATTATCTGACAGAATTGCAGGGTGTCAATACTTTTGGCCACAACTGTAACTATTTATTGACAAGAGATTTCCTCCTTGGTCTTCCTTGCTCAGTGGTCAAATATCAGAATCGGGCTGTGCTATATCTCTATATAATACTCTGTGATCTGTAGATTCCTCATCCTTTGTAGAGCCTATGACTATGCGGTATTGGCACTGGTGTTTCATGAAACAGTCTAAAACATAAGTTTAATGGCATTGTAACAAATTTTATTAAAAGCTGCACATCTGTCAGTAATTTTAGTAAACAAATAAAACTTTTACAAAGCCATTAATAAATTTATTTTGTTGTTTCTTACAGGGATGTAAAGTGTGGACTTCTGTATTGTAGTGGCGTTACTAAATCTCCTAACAGCCCAGGCTACATTATTAGCTTTGGCCAATGCAAAACTTTAGTATTTAATAAAGGAATCGTGGCTGAAGGGACAAAGTGCAATGCTACAAATGTAAGTACACCTCTGCTTATCTGCCTGCTCAGGAAGAAGCAGTCATACAGAACAGTATATACTGTTAGTTATTAGGGTTTTGTAGCTGTGCACACCTCATTAGTCGTCTAAATATATGGAAAACAATGAAGCACCTGTCTGTGCCACCCCGCGCTCTGCTGTGAAAACTGTATATTATGTTAGTTATTAGGGTTTTGTAGCTGTGCACACCTCAATAGCCACCTAAATATATAAATATGACGTAAGTTTATTTAAAACCATCAGTTATGACCATTGTGTTTTGCTGTAAGGCTAGGTTCACATTGCGTTAATGGGTTAACGCTAACGGACTGCGTTGCACGGCGAAAATGTCGCAATTAACGCCGTGCAACGGGTCCATTAGCGCACCCATTGACAGCAATGTGATTTGTGCCTGTAGCGCATTGCTAGCGCATGCCATTTTCCGCACGCGCTAGTGTTGTGCCGTTCTTTTGTGAGGTCCGTCCCTCGCTAGCGCAGATTGAGGATCTGCGCTAGCAGGGACAGCAAACGCAGACCCAAAATAAACATTGCGTTAGAGCAATCCGTAGCGCTATGCGCTTAACGGATTGCCCTAACGCAATGTGAACCTAGCCTAATGCATCTAAGTTTGAAGGAAATCTGTCAGCAGGTTTTTGGTATTCAATCTAAGAGCAGCATGATATAGTGACAAAGACCCTGATTCCAACTACCATAAGTCTCACTTATTGGACTGCTTGAATCAGTTTTAATAGAATCCCTGTTTTCTCTGCTGTACAGTGGCTTGTAAAAATTTAGGCACCCCTGGTCGAAATTACTGCTATTTTTAATGCTATTGTCACGGACTGCACTTTGACCGAATATTTGGTCTTGTGAACAAGTCCTATCTTGTGATACTTCAGGCTGAGTCACAACTACAGCCGCAATTCCAGTCTTGTTTTAAGGACTCATTCAGACATCTGGGCCAATCAGTCCGAGATCGGACCACAATGCACGAACTGGCCACAATCCTCCCGACCCGAGTGTGAGAACCTCATAGGAAAACATGACGATGTCACGCTTGGGTCAGGAGAGCCGAGGTCAGCCCGTGCATTAGCTGTATGAGCTCGGATGTCTGAATGAGCCATAAAGCTGAGATTTAAGTCTTAGATATCTGCTGAAATATTGCTTGTTAAAATTCCCCTCCCTCCTTTGACTTCAGCCAGTGTGATTGAGGAGAGGGCTGGCAGCAGGAGAGCATGAATTAACGCTTTCCCCAACAAGTATCTATCTTATACATCTTTGCAGGGCGGCAACTCAGTAGCCAAGGACAAATAAAATACTCTACGGGTGCTAAATATTCACCTTCTGTCGCCAACTTAACCATGAGTTGGTGGAAGGCGTGCTACATCTTCAATATCATAATCCATTTCTGGACTATATATTCTGGTATGGCAGATTCATCGATGATTTGCTCCTGATCTGAGCATCCGATGGATCTGCCATACCATCACTCATTGAATTTACAGTATGAATCTGAATTCATTTAATCTAAAATTGACTTTCAATGTACAGAAAATCAACATTGAATTCTTGGATTTAAAACTACGCAATTACGGCGCGCGAATTTTTGCCTGTAGGACATTATTGCAAGAGAGCTTGGCTGAGTAGATTACACAAGAAGGAAAACACACAGCAAGTCAGCAGGATCTAGGAGCAACATGGCAGATGTGACAACCTACATGGTGAGCTGCAGCATGTGCTACATGTTCACAGATCGACCAGAAGAAGAATCCAATTTCACCTGTCAGAAGTGTAGACTAGTGGCCCTTTTAGAAGAAAAGGTGCGGGGTCTGGAAGAAAGAATAGCAACTTTGAAACTCATCAAAGAGAATGAAGACTTTCTAGACAGAACAGAAGCATCTCTACTGGTCACAGAAGGTGCAAAAAGTGTCAGAGAACCTCCAAAAGCAGATGAGTGGAAGCATGTGACCAAAAGAAGCAAGAAGACCATGGAGAAATCACCAACCACACAACTGAAGAACCGATATCAAATCTTTGTAGAGGATGAAGATGGCACACCTAAGAATGAAGCAATACCAGCAAGCAAAAAAGAAAAGGGCACACAGCAACAAGTGACAGCAAAAAGTACAGCCAAGAAGCAACGAAGAGTGGTGGTGGTGGGAGACTCACTACTGAGAGGCACAGAAGCAGCCATCTGCAGACCGGACATAACTGCAAGAGAAGTATGCTGCCTTCCAGGTGTGATGATCAAGGATGTGACCGATAGGATACCAAAGCTCTTCAGCTCCAAGGACGTCCACCCATTTCTTCTGATACATGTTGGCACCAATGACACGGCAAGGAAGGACCTACCGACAATCTGCAAGGACTTTGAAGAGTTGGGGAAGAAAGTAAAGGAACTGGATGCACAGGTAGTTTTTTCTTCTATCCTTCCAGTAGATGGGCATGGCACCAGGAGATGGAACAGGATCCTTGATGCAAACAACTGGCTAAGACGATGGTGCAGACAACAAGGATTTGGATTCCTGGACCACGGTGTGAATTACTGGTATGATGGACTCCTCGCCAGAGACGGACTACACCTCAACAAACCTGGGAAACACACATTCGCCAGAAGACTCGCTACACTCATCAGAAGGGCGTTAAACTAGAAGAAGAGGGGACGGGAAGAAAAACATTAGACTCGAACAAAGACGACCCAGGAAAACATACTCAGAAGGGAGGTAAGAACATTTCTAAAACAATCCACAGTGAGGAGATTGGAACAAAACAAAATCCTCTAAACTGCATGCTCGCAAACGCCAGAAGCCTGACAAACAAGATGGAAGAACTAGAAGCAGAAATATCTACAGGTAACTTTGACATAGTGGGAATAACCGAGACATGGTTAGATGAAAGCTATGACTGGGCAGTTAACTTACAGGGTTACAGTCTGTTTAGAAAGGATCGTAAAAATCGGAGAGGAGGAGGGGTTTGTCTCTATGTAAAGTCTTGTCTAAAGTCCACTTTAAGGGAGGATATTAGCGAAGGGAATGAGGATGTCGAGTCCATATGGGTTGAAATTCATGGAGGGAAAAATGGTAACAAAATTCTCATTGGGGTCTGTTACAAACCCCCAAATATAACAGAAAGCATGGAAAGTCTACTTCTAAAGCAGATAGATGAAGCTGCAACCCATAATGAGGTCCTGGTTATGGGGGACTTTAACTACCCGGATATTAACTGGGAAACAGAAACCTGTGAAACCCATAAAGGCAACAGGTTTCTGCTAATAACCAAGAAAAATTATCTTTCACAATTGGTGCAGAATCCAACCAGAGGAGCAGCACTTTTAGACCTAATACTATCTAATAGACCTGACAGAATAACAAATCTGCAGGTGGTTGGGCATTTAGGAAATAGCGACCACAATATTGTGCAGTTTCACCTGTCTTTCACTAGGGGGACTTGTCAGGGAGTCACAAAAACATTGAACTTTAGGAAGGCAAAGTTTGAACAGCTTAGAGATGCCCTTAATCTGGTAGACTGGGACAATATCCTCAGAAATGAGAATACAGATAATAAATGGGAAATGTTTAAGAACATCCTAAATAGGCAGTGTAAGCGGTTTATACCTTGTGGGAATAAAAGGACTAGAAATAGGAAAAACCCAATGTGGCTAAACAAAGAAGTAAGACAGGCAATTAACAGTAAAAAGAAAGCATTTGCACTACTAAAGCAGGATGGCACCATTGAAGCTCTAAAAAACTATAGGGAGAAAAATACTTTATCTAAAAAACTAATTAAAGCTGCCAAAAAGGAAACAGAGAAGCACATTGCTAAGGAGAGTAAAACTAATCCCAAACTGTTCTTCAACTATATCAATAGTAAAAGAATAAAAACTGAAAATGTAGGCCCCTTAAAAAATAGTGAGGAAAGAATGGTTGTAGATGACGAGGAAAAAGCTAACATATTAAACACCTTCTTCTCCATGGTATTCACGGTGGAAAATGAAATGCTAGGTGAAATCCCAAGAAACAATGAAAACCCTATATTAAGAGTCACCAATCTAACCCAAGAAGAGGTGCGAAACCGGCTAAATAAGATTAAAATAGATAAATCTCCGGGTCCGGATGGCATACACCCACGAGTACTAAGAGAACTAAGTAATGTAATAGATAAACCATTATTTCTTATTTTTAGTGACTCTATAGCGACAGGGTCTGTTCCGCAGGACTGGCGCATAGCAAATGTGGTGCCAATATTCAAAAAGGGCTCTAAAAGTGAACCTGGAAATTATAGGCCAGTAAGTCTAACCTCTATTGTTGGTAAAATATTTGAAGGGTTTCTGAGGGATGTTATTCTGGATTATCTCAATGAGAATAACTGTTTAACTCCATATCAGCATGGGTTTATGAGAAATCGCTCCTGTCAAACCAATCTAATCAGTTTTTATGAAGAGGTAAGCTATAGACTGGACCACGGTGAGTCATTGGACGTGGTATATCTCGATTTTTCCAAAGCGTTTGATACCGTGCCGCACAAGAGGTTGGTACACAAAATGAGAATGCTTGGTCTGGGGGAAAATGTGTGTAAATGGGTTAGTAACTGGCTTAGTGATAGAAAGCAGAGGGTGGTTATAAATGGTATAGTCTCTAACTGGGTCGCTGTGACCAGTGGGGTACCGCAGGGGTCAGTATTGGGACCTGTTCTCTTCAACATATTCATTAATGATCTGGTAGAAGGTTTACACAGTAAAATATCGATATTTGCAGATGATACAAAACTATGTAAAGCAGTTAATACAAGAGAAGATAGTATTCTGCTACAGATGGATCTGGATAAGTTGGAAACTTGGGCTGAAAGGTGGCAGATGAGGTTTAACAATGATAAATGTAAGGTTATACACATGGGAAGAGGGAATCAATATCACCATTACACACTGAACGGGAAACCACTGGGTAAATCTGACAGGGAGAAGGACTTGGGGATCCTAGTTAATGATAAACTTACCTGGAGCAGCCAGTGCCAGGCAGCAGCTGCCAAGGCAAACAGGATCATGGGGTGCATTAAAAGAGGTCTGGATACACATGATGAGAGCATTATACTGCCTCTGTACAAATCCCTAGTTAGACCGCACATGGAGTACTGTGTCCAGTTTTGGGCACCGGTGCTCAGGAAGGATATAATGGAACTAGAGAGAGTACAAAGGAGGGCAACAAAATTAATAAAGGGGATGGGAGAACTACAATACCCAGATAGATTAGCGAAATTAGGATTATTTAGTCTAGAAAAAAGACGACTGAGGGGCGATCTAATAACCATGTATAAGTATATAAGGGGACAATACAAATATCTCGCTGAGGATCTGTTTATACCAAGGAAGGTGACGGGCACAAGGGGGCATTCTTTGCGTCTGGAGGAGAGAAGGTTTTTCCACCAACATAGAAGAGGATTCTTTACTGTTAGGGCAGTGAGAATCTGGAATTGCTTGCCTGAGGAGGTGGTGATGGCGAACTCAGTCGAGGGGTTCAAGAGAGGCCTGGATGTCTTCCTGGAGCAGAACAATATTGTATCATACAATTATTAGGTTCTGTAGAAGGACGTAGATCTGGGGATTTATTATGATGGAATATAGGCTGAACTGGATGGACAAATGTCTTTTTTCGGCCTTACTAACTATGTTACTATGTTACTATGTTAAAACTACCAGGTGTCGATGGCCAATTATTACAGAAACTTTTAGGAAAGAAACACCATTCTGCAGTCACCACCCCATGCATACTAACAAATCAATCCCAATAGGTGAGCTCACAAGAGTTAAAATACATTGTAGTTAAGCTACATATGAAAATGAATCAATGAAAATTAACCCCTTCATAACCTTGGGATTTTTCGTTTTTCCGTGTTCGTTTTTCACTCCCCTCCTTCCCAGAGTCATAACTTATTTATTTTTCCGTCAATTTGGCCATGTGAGGGCTTATTTTTTGCGGGACGAGTTGTACTTTTGAACGACATCATTGGTTTTAGCATGTCGTGTACTAGAAAACGGGAAAAAAAATTCCAAGTGCGGTGAAATTGCAAAAAAAGTGCAATCCCACACTTGTTTTTTGTTTGGCTTTTTTGCTAGGTTCACTAAATGCTAAAACTGACCTGCCATTATAATTCTCCAGGCCATTACGAGTTCATAGACACCAAACCTGTCTAAGTTATTTTTTATCTAAGTGGTGAAAAAAAATTCCAAACTTTGCTAAAAAAAAAAAAAAAAAAAAGAAATTGCGCCATTTTCCGATACCCATAGCGTCTCCATTTTTCGTGATCTGGGGTCGGTTGAGGGTTTATTTTTTGCGTGCCGAGATGACGTTTTTAATGATAGCATTTCGGTGCAGATACGTTCTTTTGATCGCCCGTTATTGCATTTTAATGCAATGTCGCGGCGACCAAAAAAACGTAATTCTGGCGTTTTGAATTTTTTTCCCGCTACGCTGTTTAGCGATCAGGTTAATGCTTTTTTTACTTGATAGATCGGGCGATTCTGAGCGCGGCGATACCAAATATGCGTAGATTTTATATTTTTTTTATTGATTTATTTTGATTGGGGCGAAAGGGGGGTGATTTAAACTTTTATATTTTTTTATTTTTTTAACATTTTTTTCAACTTTTTTTTTTTACTTTTGCCATGCTTCAATAGCCTCCATGGGAGGCTAGAAGCTGGCATAGCACGATCGGCTCTGCTACATAGCAGCGATCTGCTGATCGCTGCTATGTAGCAGAAATGGAGGTGTGCTGTGAGCGCCGACCACAGGGTGGCGCTCACAGCCACCGGCGATCAGTAACCATAGAAGTCTCAAGGACCTCTATGGTTACAATGGAGACGCATCGCCGACCCCCGATCATGTGACGGGGGTCGGCGATGACGTCATTTCCGGCCGCCCGGCCGGAAGCGGTAGTTAAATGCCGCTGTCTGCGTTTGACAGCGGCATTTAACTAGTTAATAGGTGCGGGCAGATCGCGATTCTGCCCACGCCTATTACGGGCACATGTCAGCTGTTCAAAACAGCTGACATGTCCCGGCTTTGATGCGGGCTCACCACGGAGCCCTGCATCAAAGCAGGGGATCTGACCTCGGACGTACTATCCCGTCCGAGGTCAGATAGGGGTTAATAGGAGACTCAGTGACAGGGGCTATAAACAATGGATGCTCACAAGAGCGAAAAACATTGTTGATAAAAAAAAACCTAGGCTTAAATGCTCTAGTAATGAAGAATGCACCGATAGATATCTCACACCTATTACTTTATCTTCGGAATACAGTGACCAATTTGCTATCATTAAGGAATTGTTTATCCAAATTCTCTCCATATTGGAAACAGACAAGAAATCAGCGGCAGTTATAAAAAAAAAGGTTGCTGTGTTGTCCTAAGGAAAGCACAAATTCTCGTACAAAGTGATGTAAAAAACTAAGCTAGACAGCAAAAAGAATTGGTTATCAATTAGTGGATTTTTTTTAAATGTGGCGTGAAATCTTGTAACATGTTCATATACCAAGAAATGTAAGAGTTTTTTTCATTCTTCAAACAAAACCGAGTTTCCTATTAAAACTTTCATCAGTTGCCAATCATATGTTGTTGTTTACGTCGTGGAGTGCTCCACTGCAACTTAAAATACGTCGGCTGTACCACTCGCCAACTATAGGTTCACATTAGGGAGCATGTCTCCGATATACACAACCATGGAAATAATAAGCAAATTTCTCAGGCAATAAAGCATTTAATTGAAAAACATCATAGTGAACAACACCTAATCTTACACAAGGACATGAGGAGGATTAAACATCTGAACATCTCCCTCCAGTTCCTGCAGCCCAATGTCTCCTTCAGTGAGTCCAGCTGAAGTCCAGGTGGCATTTTAACTGACTACTGTATATCTCATCCTGCATAGCAGCAACACTCGTGATCCTAAGCTGATACAGAAGTGGATCTCAGCTTCAAAATTAAACCTGGATCATTGGTGTAGCTGTGATCAAGACTGACATATGGCCATTAGTAGCTAGCAATCCTGCAAGCAACTCTCACTGACATGACTTTTGGATATGGGATGGACCCCACTCCTTCTTAAAACCACCATAACTACTGTAAACCTAGGTACTAAAATAAATACACAAAACACATTATTTTGGTTGTCAAAATGGCCACAGCTTTTATTCAAATCACAGGATTAAATAATCACAGTAGGAGTCAGGTGGAGTGCTAGTACATTGGGATTCACAAGTACTGCGATATTCCCAGCTGTCTGACATACAGCACCAGGACAGACAGCCATAAAGGGGCGGCACGCACTGGCTTGCCATTCAAGCAGAGCCAGTAAACTTTCAGGGCACCAATGACCCTATTATCCTCACCCTGTGCTTAACCACTGTGCCCGCCCCTGATTGATGTTACCATTACAACGTCCTTGAGGCTGGCCACCAAAGCCGAGCCTGCTCACCACCATGAGGTTTTACATCCTCTATTAGTTAAAATGAGTCCACCTTAACTTGTCTGCAACTTCCACCTGACTCCTAAACCGCAAAGCCGTGACGGGTTATAAATTCCAAGTCTCATTTGACACCTTTTTTTTTTTTTTTTTATAATTAAATCATTTTTGCAAACTTAAAAATTAGGAGTCCCTGCAAAAGCATTAATGGGACTAAACTTGGCAAACCCCCGACTCACAAAGAGTCATCCTACAGCGCTCAGGAGAGGAAAAACCCCCTGTGGAGGAAACCTCCAGGGAACCATGGCTGAAGGATTGCCCTTCCCTTGGGCTTAGAAGGTTGCCACAAATAATAACTCTTTATAGCCAATATACAATTGAACCTGGTACAAGATATACAATGACAAATTCAAAAATACAATAAAGCATTTATCATTATACAAGCAATAATTAAAAAGTGTAAGGACAGAGATTATAAACAGGGTGGGAGGGCGGGTAATGTTTCCTCCTGTCCATCGTGTGAGAGAAAGAGGGAGAGCCAGAGTTGCCTCCCCTATATAAGCCCCACCCTCCTCACAGTAATACACCAGGCACAAACATCTAAACTCCTTCCTCTTAAAGCAACATCACTCTTGTTTAAAATCTACACTGCAATACAAACAAAGGCTGCAGGAGTTCTCAGTCCACCCATCCCCAAGTCATGTCCACCTCCGTCTAGTCTCCGGTGGTTTCTTTTTGCTTGGCCTTCCAGATCTTATCTTGAACTCCACTTTTATAAAGCTGGGAAATTTGCATCACCTGGCCTTTCCTAATGATGATAGTGAACAAAACATAACCCCAACAGGTTAATTAAGGTCTGAAACCTTGGTCAAAATTATCTGAGCACACAAATCTCCAAACTTTTGCATTGGCCCATTTTCATTTTTGTAAGTTTTAAAAAGTAAAAAATGACAATATTTTTTTTTTTTGCCTAAAATACAAAGAAAATTTTTTATCTTTAACTTCAGGCCTTTTAGAGATCATTTTATCTTCAACTTGCTTCACTGTTCACAATAACAGTTATTTTGACGAGGGGGGGTGTCCAAACTTTTACATGCCACTGTATTAAAGGTTATGTTAACCCCACTTTTTTATAATATTACTTTAATCTACAACTGATCCCTTAAAACAGAATCTCTCATAAAATGCTGCCAACAGAAAAATACGGTTAAGTCTCCCAGAATGTGACGATTCAAGAATATTTTTATTTTTTCAATTTTTGTACTTTTTTCATTATGCAACATAGCAAAACATAAATATAACAATATACATTTGGTATATCATTAATTGCATTAACCCACAGAATACAGTTGATTCATCACTTATAACACCACATTCAACATAAAAAATAATAAAACTGGAAAAAAAATGAAATTTTAATTTCTTTGCTACCTGCCACCTATTTATTTTTTGAAGATACTTTTCAAAATAGTCATTACACCACTTGATAAATGTCTTAAGGAGTGCAGTTTCCAAAAAAGTGGTGTAGAGACCCTTTCGGACCCTCAGGTGCTTAACAAAAATTGATGGCATTGGGAAGCAAAAAATTAAAAATTAAAGTTCACTAAAATTAAGTTTTAGCCCCCAGTTTTTCATTTTCACATGGAGTAATAAAATTTAGAAAAAGAAACCAACATTTTTTAAAGCAATGTCTCCCGAACTTGGCAATACCCTATGGAGGCTCCTTTGCCTGAATTCCCAATGCAGAGTGGCTGTCAGTAAAGGAGGAGGATCCTGTGCTGGGGAAAGAATAGAGCTGGAGTGACAGAAGCTTCAGATTTACACTCTATGCACGATTATCAGGCAATTTGTATCTTTGATGACTAATTTTATTATTGATCAACTACAGTGCTGTTTGTCAATCCAAAAGGTAACTAAACTGGAAATATGACTTTTTAAGATGGTAGTAAAAATGACATTTTGTTTTTATTATCAGAATTATTGAGCAACTAAATGAAACATATGAATTTTCCCATCTCAATTGTTTATTTTCACCTGTTCAAGTGAAAATAATAGCCAAACGCTTCAAAATGTACAGAAATACAAATTTCTGACATTTCCATTAAATTCTCAATGACCAATACAGCCGCCCTTCTTTTCAATAACAGCCATAAGCTCCATCCATGGAGTCTGTCAGTTTTTTAATCTTTTGAGCATCAACTTTTTGGGCATCGGCAAACCACAGCCTCCCAGACACTGTTCAGAAAGGCAACTGTTTTCCTTTATTGTAAATCTCCCGATTAAGGAGAGTCCACAAGTTCTCTATAGGGTGTAGGTCAGGGGAGGAAGGGACCAGGTCATTATTCTTTCATCTCTAAGGCCTTTAGTGGCAACTGAGAAGTGGACACTTCGATATTTGTGATGGAGCATTGTCCTTGCATGAACATTTTTTATTTTTTTTGAAAGATGCAGATGCAAACCTTTGAAAAATCTGTCTTCTGATATATCTTGGCCTAGTCTTGAATTCTGTCTTTTGTTCAGTGGTGGTCGATTTCAGCGTCCCTTACGTTGGCCATGTCTCTGAGCACAACACATCTTATAATTCTGGGCCTCCATTGAGGTTGCAGTTCTGGAAAATGACAGCACTGGAGGATAATGGCTTCCTGGTTGCTGGGTTTTTGTGGACAACCATAGAGTGGGTATAAGGTTATCCACCCCTCTGTAGACTTTTAATAAATTTTGACAGCTCTCCATTATTTTTAGAATATGCTGGCCTTTTGCAAACAGGATAAAACCTTCTGCAGTAGGTTGCTGATTGTGACCCTACTTACAGGCATCCAGTGGAACTTTGGGACCTCAACATTGCCCTGTCTGCACTGCAGCAGTCTCACTTTGAGCATCTTTGCAGCATTTCTAGAAAGTCGCATTTCTGGTGATCACCATTCACATGGTGTCTGGGGTCGCTGACTCACTGCCCTCTCCTGCTGGGCTCCATTCCTTTTTCTCCATTGGGACAGAGGTCTTGAGTCCTATGTCATAATTTCTTAGAAATATGGTTTTGGCCTTCCTTCTCAGCCTCTTTCCTTCCTTTAACCCCTTAGTGATGGAGCCAAATTTTTTAAATCTGACCAGTGTCACTTTATGTGGTAATAACTCTTGAACACTTCAACAAATCCCAGTGTTTTTGTGACACATTATACTTTATGATAATGTTACATTTAGGTCGATATGTTTTGTGTTTATTTATAGAAAATATCAGAAATTTGAGAAAAATTTTAAAAATTAGCAATTTTCAAACTTTGAATGATTATCCCTTTAATCCAGATAGATAGTCATACCACAGCAAAACATTAATAAATAACATTTCCCTCATGTCTGCTTTACATCAGCATCATTTGTAAAATGTTATATTATTTTGTTAGCATTTTAGGAGGTTTAAAAATATAGCAGTAATTTTTCATTTTTTCAAGGAAATTTATTTTTTTAGGGACTTATCCATGTTTGAAGTGCCTTTAGGGGTCCTATTTATTGGGAAACCCCCAAAAGTAATACCATTTTAAAAACAGCAAAGTGGCATGACAGAAATGAAAATGTGTATGTTTACCACCTAAATGCCTCTAACTTCTGAACAGATTACTACAGCTGTCAGACTCTAAGGGTACCGTCACACAGTGGCATTTTGATCGCTACGACGGTACGATCCGTGACGCTCCAGCATCGTAACAATATCGCTCCAGCGTCGTAGACTGCTGTCACACTTTGCAATGTACGACGCTGGAGCGATAATTTCATGACGTATATGCGATGTAGAAGCCGTTGGTTACTATGCGCACATCGTATACGATATATGTTACACCATGCGATCATGCCGCCACAGCGGGACAATAGACGACGAAAGAAAGTTTCAAACGATCTGCTACGACGTACGATTCTCAGCGGGGTCCCTGATCGCAGGAGCGTGTCAGACACTGCGATATCGTAACTATATCGCTCGAACGTCACGAATCGTGCCGTCGTAGCGATCAAAATTGCGCGACGGTACCCTAAGGCCGCTATTTGGTCATGAATTGCCATGGCAAACATCAGGACCACACAATCATGATCTGAGGGCACCAACTGGGATAAAGAGGAAGCCCCCACACTCTGTTAAACATTTCTATGATGTAGTCACTATTGACAGCAGCATTTAAGGGGTTAAACAGATATGTACGGTGCCACCACAGATCATGGCTTATACAGCAAGTTGTCAGCTATAGTGTACAGCCGACAGCTGTTGGATTGTCACTTGTATGGGGAGGCCAGTCTCTTATATCTCAGGTCATTAAGGGGTTTTAATACAACTCCCATCGATCCAGCGGAGCCTTCTACACATCATCTTTAGCTGGTCAAAGCCATTTGAACCTACCTTACCATTAGAGAAGTATTCTGGAGTTTAGATTCTCTCTTTGATCCCTGATGAGCAAAGCAAGGACTGACACCCTAAAATGACCATCTCCAAGTTGATCAGGTTGTCTGTTGTGGAAGTCTACAATGCCAAGTATAAACCTCTGCCCTTTTTGGGTTACTGTTCATTACAAAGGCAATCGGGCCTCCTGGGTGCACATGTCTCAAGATTTACTATATAACTTCTGCTGACCCCAACTTGCTGTGTAAAGTCCTGCTAAGCCACTGTCTGCTGGAGGATCGCATATTCAGTTGTTGTTTTTACCACCCATTGGGACTGCCCTAGAACATCCCCAATGCTATTAACAACTATCTGTGTTAAGGGCAGACACATTAAAAGTTTATATACTCCAAATATATCTAATTTTGTTGTAAACGTCATGTTTGTTTTATAAAAGATGTAAGACATAGTGAACTAATTGTATTATCAACGTAAAGTACAAAGTGTCACGAAAATACAGTCTCAAAACTACTGGGATACGTAAACCAAAGTTATTGCTATATAAAGTGACACATGTCAGATTAGAAAAATGGGAATTCATCCCAACATCTGAAATAGTGTAGATAATTGTGGCATATATGAACTTTGCTGACATTGAGCTAATTTTTTTAAATAGTTTTTGTGTGTAAATCACTACTTGTATGTGCGTTTTAGGCACAAATGTATGTTTTCATTTATATTATTTTTATTAAATAATTTCTGTTTGTCGCCTAATAACATGAATGTGGAAAATGGCTGTCAACAGCACGTCAACACAGTTGCAATCATCAGGTTGTCTGCTTTCAGGAATTATATAGAGCATAGTTGTTCACTTAGTTTTCAAGGTATAATCCCTATATTTTATTATTATTATTATTATTATTATTATTTATAAATTGTAACCTTTTAGAATTTTCATTATAAAACCAGATTTTTGGTCTTTCCATTTCTGATAATTGTATAAAATATATAAAGACATAGACCTAAGTGGTATGTTTGAACTCTGCACATGCCAAACTTTTATTTTAAGGAGGTGTAGTGTATCTCACTTCCTATCTGAGACATGTTTTAAGCCACTAATGTACATTTTATGCAGTTTTTATTTAAAAAAATTTGATTTGCACATGCAGACACCTTTATGCAATTTTGCATCAGAGTTCTGCGTAGCATTTTGACAATGTGCTTGGTGTCTACTTTCTCGAAATATATAGATGCGGAGGCATAATGTGTTTTTTTTCAGCAAAAGTGTGAATATCGTCCGAGCTACCACAGGCGCAAAATGTGGGAAAAAAAGTCAGCAAAAGGGTTAACACAGAAACTATCTGAAAGACGGCTTTGTCATTATTTAATATAAATATGTAACTGGGAATTACTCTGTCTTTCAGGTCTGTATCAATAATAAATGTACCAAAATCGAGGAAGCCTACATAACAGCAGGATGTGAATCAAAATGCACAGGACATGCGGTAAGATCTAAAGTGGTACCCGGATCTTATCTTTTCTACAGATATAGATATAGATATATCTATATCTATATATATATATATATATATATATATATATATATATATATATATATATGTATATATATATATATATGTATATATATAGTGATGCAGTGACCCCTGTTACAGCTAGAGGGCGCTGTATGTGCTCGCCAGGGCACGCATGGAGGCGTAATGTGGATAGTGAGACAGTGTCCGGCATTGTGGTGAATGGCCGGTACGTGTTGCAGAGGAGGTCTTCTGCGCTGTAAGCCTCCCATGATATGGGGAGCTGCTCCCTGCAATGCAGTATTTGGTCTTTGATGCACATGAGCACTAAGATGTTGTTTAGTGAATCTGGGTCCGGGTTGCGGGTAGCTATGAGAGATGGGAGAGTCTGGCTACCCACATACCTCACCACTGGGTGAGGGTGCTCACTGTACCCCTTTTTCCTGCGTGAAGTGCAGGTGTTTGAGGACCTGCAGTGATGTCAGGATCACTTCATCAGCCCATGTGATCCATACCTCACCTGTGGGTGTGGTTACAAACTACATAATGGAAGTGTGTCTGGCACATGAGGAGTTGTCTGGGAGTCTGTCAGCATGGACAGACTTCCATGTGTCCAGGCGGGACACTACAGAGTGTTCTGTGTGCAGAGTCAGTGACGGCGCTGTGTTGGGGAGCTACTGACCTTCGGTGGGCTTGGACTGTCGGGAGTGCCCTGGTCACAAGGACAGTGATCCCCGTAAGGCAATTCCCCAGGAGAGAGGACTGACAGAAGGTCATTGTGTGGAGCAGGAGCTCCTGGAAGGTAACATCAGACAAGGGGGTTGTAAGAAAGGCAGAGAGGTGTGTCTGCCATATGAACTGTACGGCATGCGGTCACTCATGGCAACTGGACAAAGTAAGGTCCAGCATGTTTACTGACTGTGCTTCAAAGCCGTATACTATGAAGTGCTAAGTATTATGTGAGGTCTGTGATGTGTAACATGGTCTACAGTGGTTTATACTGAGTGGATAATAAACCACATTGACTGTTTATGTGAGAAACCGTGCCTGTTTGTTTATCCTGTTGCCAAGCGAGTATTCCCCAATACGCTAGTGAGCGCTATCTTACATGTGGTGTTAGAATGCGGGCAGCGGTCCGGGAAAGCACGTGAGGAGTTAATTGCTGTGGGTCGGCGGGGCCACAAAGATTGCTGTGGATCGGTGGGTCCACGAAGCTAACAAGCGTCTTGCTGTGGATCGGTGGGTCCACGAAGTTGACAAGCATCTTGCTGTGGATCGGCGGGTCCACGAAGTCTGCAGTGGAGCCGTGCAGAGCCTTGTGGAGTGTAGCTGCAGTTGCAGCAAGAGGTTCCGCAGCAGCCGACGCTGAGTAGCAGCAGCAGCGACTTGTGATTGGCAGCCGGAGGTGCCGATTGTTTGTAACTGCAGCAGGAGCTGGTGAAGTGACATAAACAAAATTGTGCTCCAGGTCGTGCATTCTCTTTAAAGGCCAGTGCAAGCCCAGAGACATATTTTTTGTGTGTGCTAACTGGTGCCTGAGAGTACCGTGGGGGAGTCCACGGGGTGTCCCTAAAAGGGGTGGTGTCCCTAAAAGTGGGTGGTGACCCAAACGGGGATGGTTTCCAAAAAGTGGGTGGGGTTCCAAAAGGGGGCGGTAAACCGATCAGGGATAGTTGCCCAAAAAGGGGTGGAATCCCAAAAGAGGGCTGTAACCCAAACAGGAATAATTGCCCAAAAAGGGGTGGAGTCCCAAAAAGGGGTGGTAACCCAAACAGGGATGGTGTCTCAAAAAGGGGTGGAATCCCGGGGAATGGTAGTTTCCCAAAAGGGAGCGTCCCGAAGGGGTGCCGCAGACGGACTGTTGTCCGTGGCAAATGAATTGTGTGTCCAGTCTGCTGTGTGAGCTATCCACCCGGCAAGAGTTTACGGGGGTGTGCCCTGCGGATGCATGAGATAGAAATGTGCGGACTGGTAGATTCTGGGAGCCTGGTGACTCTAGTGAGGGTTGCACCTGAGGGATTTGAAATACCCAATAGGAGGCTCAGGGTCACCTGCATCCATGGGCACACTATGGACTATCCAGTGGCCAGGGTGGTCCTCGGGACGGCCAGGGACAGTGAAATCCATGATGTCGCCATAGTCGCAAATTTACCCTGTCCGGTGATAATTGGCCGGGACTCTGGGCTGTTCATAGACTTGTGGGAGAGGGGAGCTTCTCTACAGCAGGAGAATGGAGAGCTCTCGGCTGGTGGGGTTGCGTACCTTAAGGCGGTAATACCTCCCAAAATTGACCGGTCAGACGTAAGGGTGACTGGAGGAAAGGATGCGCCTGCCAGACTTAATGACCTGACATCACCTGAGGGGGTACCACAATTTGACCGATGAGGATGTGCTTGTTAAACAGAGTGGAGCTGACACCCAGATAGTGTGACTTGGGGGTTCACCATGCTGTGGGGTGTGACACAGACTCCGGGGGTGACTGTGACTCTGAAAAAGTAAGAGTGTACAGTAAAGAAGAGCCCCACAAGAAGGGCAAGTCCTCCAGTCACCGGAGGAACAAAAGCTACAAAATAGTTGCTCAAGTGACTCTAGCTGAAGAGATCAGGAAGGAAGGTGTCATGTCGTTGCCCCCAACAACCTCTAGGTTAAAGTTGGATGACCGGCCAGTTGATAGCGCTGGTGGAGTGAAAATCCATGGAGGTCATCAGGAACTGACCTGTGGTACACCCACGTCTGCTTTGACAGAGAGGGATGAAATAGCGGAGTATGGTGAAGGCTCCATAGTACCTGAGGTGGAAGAGCTGGGGTACTCAGATACCCAAGAGAGGGCTGACGCTGACAGTGCTGAGTCCGAGGGTGCAGAAGTGGAGGAGGACTAACAAAGAAGTGGGGTCTGAAGTAAATACCTCCTCAAGTGATGGATGCTCCACCAATCCAGAGGATGGGAGAAGCGAGATAGAGCTGCTTAAAGAGTCTGTCGAACAAGAAAGAGTCCTGAGACAAGCGGTTGTGCACCGAGTGGACGAGCTGGACAAGGAAATCTTTGAGCTCAGACGTCACCTGTCAGCATGTCAAACCATGAATAAGGCCATATTGAAAGAGTTGGTGGTGCACAGAATGGCCCAAGAGAAGCATCAGCAGGAGCTTCTCCAGAGAGAGGAGGAGCATCGCTGCCTGGCAGAGGAGCTGCCAATGCCCATCTTGGCGAAGGCTCAAGCAGAAGAAAAAACTGAGGAAGAGTTCGCGCTAAGAGCAGAATAGGACAATCACCTGGTCAGTGCAGATGTCCTGATGGAAGGGTCTGAAGTAAAACGGGAGCTGTCTGTTCATGACCATGATAGATGTGACCGAAGAGGTGCAAGATGCATGTACCAGTGAAGGTGTGCATGAGGCCTTTAAAAAAGTGGTTGAAGCATATATGGTGCACTGGGAACCTGAGACTCAGCAGTTGGTCGTTCTGTCGACCAGGGAAGACACAGTGAAGTGGGTGGCTGTCCTGAGGGATATTCATCTACAATGCCTCCACACAAAACAAATAATCATGTGGAGGAATAAGGAAGCCGCTTGATGTCTGGAGCTTGCGAGAGAAGCTCAAAATCGGCTGGGCTTTGTGGAACACATCATCCTGGTACCCAGAAATTTGGTTGGGAAAGTCATCAGAAGACTTGGGAGAGTGATGCAGGAGATGGTGGATAAATCCGGTGTGAAGAGACTGAGGATTCCGGCTGATGACGAGGCCCAGGTCATGGGTGAATATGGGATGGTTCCATTTCTTGTTGTCGGATCCATGGAGAGTCTCGGGAATATCCGGATGCTCCTGGGGTATCGCGTGGCATACCTGAAAGAAATCGAGCAGCTAAGACATGAGAGGGAGCAGATCAATAAAGAGCTGCAGAAAATGGGAAACAGATGGCCATCAACTTCATCTCGCTAATGGCTTAAGGTTCTCAAGATGCAGCTAACAGAGGACATACAGACATATGGAGGAACTGCTCTCTGAGCAATAAAGACCATATGAGAAATGGCTAGCAGAGAGATTACAGAAAGAGACCTGATGAAACAGATAGTAGTGTCACCTCAGTTAGCTCAGGGCTGAGTGACTTAGGTGGGAGACGCTGCAGCAGACATGTTGACAAAGAGTCAAACCAGACAGGTGTTATGGGTGCAAGAGAATTGCGACGCCGGGTTGACTGAGGGGGCCCTCTTGACTGGTGGGGCTAGGTGACTTGGGTACCCGGTCTCGAGTCCCCTGGTGTCTGACAAATGTTCAACCCCACAGGATTGAACAAAGGGGGGGATATGTGATGCAGTGACCCATGTTACAGCTAGGGGGCGCTGTATGTGCTCCCCAGGGCATGCATGGAGGTGTAATGGGGATAGTGAGACAGTGTCCGGCATTGTGGTGAATGGCTGGTATGTGTTGCAGAGGAGGAGGTCTTCTGCGCTGTAAGCCTTCCATGATATGGGGAGCTGCTCCCTGCAATGCAACCAGGAGTATTTGTTCTTTGGTGCACATGAGCACTAAGATGTTGTTTAGTGAATCTGCGTCCGGGTTGAGGGACCCACATACCTCACCACTGGGTGAGGGTGCTCACTGTACCCCTTTTTCCTGCGTGAAGTGCAGGTGTTTGAGGACCTGCAGTGATGTCAGGATCACTTCATCAGCCCATGTGATCCATACCTCACCTGTGGGTGTGATTACAAACTACATAATGGAAGTGTGTCTGGCACATGGGGAGTTGTCTGGGAGTCTGTCAGCATGTACAGACTTCCATGTGTCCAGGCGGGACACTACAGAGCATTCTGTGTGTTGGGGAGCTACTGACTTTCGGTGGGCTTGGACTGTCGGGAGTGCCCTGGTCACAAGGACAGTGATCCCCGTAAGGCAGTTCCCCAGGAGAGAGGACTGACAGGAGGCCATTGTGTGCAGCAGGAGCTCCTGGAAGGTAACCTCAGAAAAGGTAAGAAAGGCATAGAGGTGTATCTGCTATATGAACCGTGCGGCATGCGGTCACCCATGGCAACTGGACAAAGTAAGGTCCAGCATGTTTACTGACTGTGCTTCAAAGCCGTATACTATGAAGTGCTAAGTATTATGTGAGGTTTGTGATGTGTAACATGGCCTACAGTGTTTTATGCTGAGTGGATAATAAACCACATGGACTGTTTATGTGAGAAACCATGCCTGTCTATGTTTACCCTGCTGCCAAGCGAGTATTCTATTCTAGTGAGCGCTATCTTACAATATGAAAAGAGGAGGCAGCACTCCAGTAAATGATGAAAATGTGGACTTTTTTAGCCCATATGGTGTGGCAATGTTTCGAGAAAGGCTTGTCACAGACTCTGTCATATGTGCTTAGTGTGAACCTGCTCTCATCCGTGAAGAGCACTGGGTGTCAATATTGAATCTGCCAAACCTTGTGCTCTCTTGCAAATGCCAATCGCCCTGCATGGTGTTGGGCTGTATGCACAACACCCACTTGTGGACGTTGGGCCCCAATTTCACCCTCATGGAGTCTATTTCTGACAATTTGAGCAGAGACATGGATGTTAGTGGCCTGCTGGAGGTCATTTTGCTGGACTCTGGTGCTGCTTCTTCTGTTCCTCCGTGCACAAAAGGAAAAGATAGCAGTCCTGTTGCTGGGTTGTTGCTCTCCTACTGCCCCCTCCATGTCTCCTGATGTATTGACCTGTCTCCAGGTATCTGCTCCATGCTGTGAACACTGTGCTGACTGACACAACTACCCTTCTTGCCACAGCTCCCATTGATGTGCCATCCTGGTTGAGCTGAACCAATTCTTTGAGTTGTATACACTGCCTCACGCTACTGTACAATACCTCTAAGGGTAAGAGCAATGACAAAATGCAAAAGTGACCAAAACAGCCAGAATGGATGAGAACCGAGAAATGGTCTGTGATCACCCCCTGCAGAACCACTCCTTTATAGGAGATGTCTTGCTAATTACCTATCATTTCTACCTGTTGTCTGTTTTATTTGCACAACACCAAACTGATTCACAATCAGCGTTGCTTAATAACTGGACAGGTTGCCTTCACAGAAGTGTGATTGACTTGGAGTCACATTATGTTGTTTAAGTGTTTCCTTTATTTTTTTGAGCTGTGAATATAATATATATATATCTCACTCGGCTGCACACAAGGGTAGACCACTGTCTCTTAAAGACTCTCATTGGTCTATTGCTGCATAAGAAAGTGCAGAGTTATCAAAATAAAACATGGCCTTTTTGGCCTAAAGAAAAAAACAAAGCAAAGCATACAGCACAGTCTGAGTGGTTTCAGGGATCATTCCGCTCAGGGAAAAAGAAACATTGGCAGGTTTAGCTTCCTTGTCAGGACACCTAGCATTTGAGTTCCACTCTCCAGGCCTACAATAAATGTCTCTGGAGGTCAACTATTTATACCCCAGACCACACCCTGGGGTGGAGATAAGGTGGATAACCTTGCACCTGCTCTATGGTTGTCCACAAAGACCTAGCCCTTAAAATGGCTGATTAACCCCTGTCAATGCATAGTGTGCTGGAGAAAACTTCTGAGTTTCAAATCACTAAAGCTAATGCACTAAAGGAGTGTACACAATTATGCTGAACACTATATATATATATAAATATATATATATATATATGTATATATATATGTATATATATATATACATATATATATATATATATATATATATATATATATATATATATACATATATATATATATATATATATATATATATGTATATATATATATATATCCGTTCAAAAGTTTAGGGTCACTACGAAATTTTCTTATTTTTGAAAGAAAGGCAGTTTTTTTCCAATGAAGCTAACATTATATGATTCAGAAATACACTCTATACAATGCAAACATCTGGTTTGCAATGCAATATCTTCATAGGTATATAGAGGCCTGTAATGTATAAGAATTAGATCTGTCTCTTTAAGAAAGCGAGGGCGGGAGTTGAGAGTAGTTTCAGTTTCAGTTCTGGCCTGAGGAGGAAATCTTATGCTGCTGTTATGCTGTGTGCTGGAGGAAAAGAGAAGAATAAAATACAGTTATAATAATAATAATAATAATTTTTATTTATATAGCGCCAACATATTCCGCAGCGCTTTACAAATTATAGAGGGGACTTGTACAGACAATAGACATTACAGCATAACAGAAATACAGTTCAAAACAGATACCAGGAGGAATGAGGGCCCTGCTCGCAAGCTTACAAACTATAAGGAAAAGGGGAGACACGAGAGGTGGTAAGTTAAAGCTTACTCTCTCTTAAATTCCTTACACCGTGTGGACATTACAACTGGCGACGAGGATGGGATTGAATCACCTGCTACTGTGAGTACTGACCCCTGCTTTACTGCTTCACACGCCAGCGCCACTGAGAGACTCCAACATGGCTGAATACTTGCACATATTCCCACAGTTTGATATGACTGATGTCACTAATCTCTCTCATAACTGGAGAAAATGGTTAAATCGATTTGAGAATTTCCTGGAAGCAATAGATATAAAAGAGGAGAACAGAAAAAAAGCCGTGTTCCTGCATTGTGCGGGCACAGGAGTCTATGACATATATAGCACATTACCAGCAGCGGAGACAGACACGTACAGCAAATGCTCCAAAGCTCTTACTGACTACTTCAACCCTAAACAAAACATCAGATATGAAAGATACATGTTCAGGATTGCTAAGCAGCTTCCAGAAGAATCCATAGATACCTAAGTCACCCGGCTAAAAGAACTAGCACATGGGTGTGCATTTACTGACGTAGATGATGAAATCCTAACTCAAGTAATTGTCACCTGCTCATCTAATACCATAAGGCGTAAAGCTCTGCAGCAGGATCTCTCTCTGCATGATTTACTCAAGATGGCCCGTGCTATAGAGATAGCAGATCATCAGGCAACTGCAATGGAGAGTGGGGATAATTTACGTGTGCATAATCTCAAACATAACAGTACACAAGGCAAGCAGGCCCCGCAACAGAAGAAATGTTATAGATGTGGACAAGATTTCCCTCACCACATGAACAAATGTCCAGCTATAGGACAAACTTGCAGTAAATGTGGAAAAGGGAACCATTTTGCAGTTGTCTGCAAATCAGCGCCCAACAAGTCTCCTCTGCCAATTACAAAGCCTGCAAATATAAAAATGGTAAATCAGGATATAGAAGAAATGTCTGTGGCTGAGAACTATGTGTTCACAACTTCTGTCACTGGCTCAGTGCAATCTCCATGTATTACACTCACCATCTGCAACACGGATATTGTTCTGTTTGATGACTCCTGTCATAAATCACACTCTGTGAGTATCTCCAGGCTCTTTATTCACATCATGTCTCAACCTCCATTACATGAATTCCGAGTACAACAACATCCAACAAGTTCCAAACAAAGAATATAGAACACACATTAAAGTAGTGAGACCCTTAGAGGCCACATGAACATATAACATATTGCTACATCCTTTCTCTTTTAACTAGAGGAAGAATAAAAGATACTAAACTAATGTATACTATGACAAAGTTAGAAATTAACCTAGTACGTCCAGTTAGATATAATCTTTGAGGTGCGCCGGCTTTTTGCTAATTCTGCCAGCTCTGGTAATATAAGATGTGTCACTTTCTACATCTGGTACATCTGGTAGTTCTTCTGATATTGTCTGTCTCTGGCCAGAGTCCTCACCCTGATGGTCAGCTGTCACTGTTGGTGCCTGACTTGTACTTGCTGCCTCGTTGTCTTGGGTGTCTGGATACTGTTCAAAAGGCCATGAATCATCTCTTTCTTGCGTTTTCCTCAAATATCTTCGATTCCTCCTTAGTCTTCTTCCGTCGTCTGTTAGAATTTCGTAAGACCGAGGTCCCAGTTTCTGGACAACCTTTGCCTTTTGCCAGTGTTTGTCAAATGTGGTGCTTGGCTGCAGCCGAATGTTCTCATTTCTCTGGAGCTCAGGCAGATCCTTTGCAGATTTATTGTAATAGAAAGCTTGCCTAGCTTGATTCTTCTGTAATTTAGCTTCGATGTTTCCCAGCAGCTTTGGCTCTAACAGATGACACGCAGTTGGTACTAGTGTCTTTGTACGCCTACTCATGAGCCTCTGTGCCGGACTGCTGTCTAGGCCTTGGGTGGGTGTGTTTCTATGATCCAGTATAGACAGATATACATCAGCACCCGCCTGGTTTGCTTTCTGCATGAGTCTTTTGGCCGTTTTTACTGCTGACTCTGCTTTCCCATTACTCTGAGGATATCTTGGAGAAGACGTCTGGTGTTCAAATTCCCATTTCTTACTGAAAGTTTTGAATTCTTCCGACGTAAACTGTGCCGCATTGTCAGAGAAAACGATATCTGGAATGCCATACCTGGCAAAATGGGCCTTGAGTTTTTTAATCACTGTTCTCGCCCTTGTGTCCTGCACCAAATCAACCTCCCAGAAGTTAGAGAAATAGTCCACTGTAATCAGGTATTCTTTCTCATTCCATGTGAACAAGTCTGTTCCTATTTTTGACCAAGGCCTATGTGGAATTTCATGAGGTTGCAATGTCTCCTTTGGTTGCTTATCATTGCAGGATGCACATATTTCACATTGTGCTATGTAATTTTTTATGTGGTCATTCATTCCTGGCCAATAAACTGATTCTCGTGCACGACGTAGGCATCCTTCCATGCCTAAGTGAGAAGAGTGCAATGTCTTCAATATGCCTCTTCTGAGAACTTCAGGTATAACAGCCCTGTCTCCTTTAAAGATGATTCCTTGCTGCACTGACAATTCATCTCTTATGTGGAAGAATGGTGAGACTTCCCTCGGAGCATGCTGCTTGTATCTTGGCCAGCCCTGCAAGATGACAGTCTTTAAACTCTGGAGACTTTTATCCTTCCCTGTAAAAGTCTGGATTTGCTTGACCTTTTCTTTTGACACTGCAAGGTAGTTACACATATTGATGGTTTCAATGTCTTCCGCCTCATCATTTGTGATAGGAAGGTAAGCTCTGCTTAGCGTATCTGCAATCAGTAAGTCTCTTCCTGGACAGTACCCGATGTCAACATCATATTTCTGAAGTCGCAACAGCATGCGCTGTAGTCTCTTTGGGGCATTTAGTAATGGTTTCTTTGTAATGCTCTCCAATGGTTTGTGATCCGACTGCACTGTTACCCGTCGACCATAGGTGTACTGGTGAAACTTCTCCATCCCAAATACCACAGCCAGTAGTTCCTTCTCAATCTGCGCATATCCCTGCTCTGTTGTTGTAAGGGCTCTGCTTGCAAATGTAATTGGCTGTTTGTTCTGCATTAATGTGGCTCCAAGGCCTTTTTCCGAAGCATCACATTGTACCACCACTTCTCGATCTGGATCGAA
Organism: Ranitomeya imitator; assembly: GCF_032444005.1. Lineage (NCBI taxonomy): Eukaryota > Metazoa > Chordata > Amphibia > Anura > Dendrobatidae > Ranitomeya > Ranitomeya imitator. The sequence goes on from NC_091285.1 coordinate 625,267,943, forward strand.
ATACTTTAGGGTTGCTGTATCTGCAATGGCATTCTTTACTGCTCGGAAAGCAGTCTCCTGGCTTTCTGTCCATTCCCAGCGCACATCTTTGTGGGTTAGCTGTCTCAGTGGCTCACACATGTCTGACAGATGTCTGCAAAATTTTGAGAGATAATTCACCATGCCCAAAAATCGTTGTACTCCAGAAACATCAGTAGGGGTAGGCAAATCTTGTATTGCTCTCACCTTTTCAGGATCCACTTTGACCCCAGTTGAAGTCAGTCGATGACCAATATAGGCCACTTCTGTCATTTTCAATTTGAATTTGCCCAAATTCAGCTTTATGTTTTTTTCTCTGCATCTGTCCAAAAATTGTATCATCTTCTGATCGTGATCCTTGATTGCAGATTCCATATTTTCACCTTCTCCCACTACTAGGATATCATCCGCTATTGTCTTCACTCCAGTAAGTCCTTCCAAAGCCTGCATCAATTTCTGCTTGAATATCTCTGGAGCAGGTTTAGTCCCATGGGCATTTTCAGCCATTTAAAGCGTCCAAATGGTGAAGAAAATGTTGTCAATAAACTTGAATCTTCAGTCAGGGCCACATGCCAGAATCCATTTTTTACATCACATACAGAAAATATTTTAGCCTTTGATAAATCTGGTAGAACATCATCTAATGTTGGCATTGGGTAATGATTTTGTTTCAGCGCCTTGTTGAGTGGCTTAGGATCAATACATATTCTTAACTTGCCCGATGGTTTCTGCACTATGACCAAACTGCTGATCCAATCTGTGCTCTTATGGACTGGTGCTATCATGCCTCTTCTCTGTAGATCTTGCAGTTCTACTTTCAGCGGTTGCATTAACGCTACAGGCACTCTTCTTGTAGGTAATCTGGTGGGCTGCACTGTGTTGTCAATTTCTAGCCTATATTTACCTTCAAAGCATCCATCACCTTCAAATACATCAGCATACTCTGCTTTTATTTTCTGCATGTCCAAGTTGTGCTCTGCATTTAGTTTTGGATTTTTTATATCCTGGGCAACTTCAACAGACATAATGTTCTGAGACTGTACTTTTATTAAGTCCATTGCCTGAACTGCTTTTACTCCCAGTAATGGTACATGGTTACCACCCCGTAACACGGTAAATTCAACTCTATAACTCTTTCTGTTACATGGGTTTCGTATTTTTAGCTTACATGTCCCCATTGGTTTCAGAACACTTTTGTTGTACATCACCAGTACCTTGTCAGTTGGCTCAATAGAAACCTGTTTGTTTAGCAGATCAAATGAAATTACATTGCAGCTTGCTCCACAATCCAGCTGAAATCTAATGGGCTTCTCATCCAACAAGAATGTTGCATAAAGCTGATTGGCATCCTTCACTACTGACTGCCCAACTACATTGACTTTCTCTGTTGTAGACTGCATTTGTAGCCATGTAATGTCCTCTGCACTGTCAGTGTCTGGTGTCACAGTGTGGAGCTGTCTGTACTGTTTGCCTCTTCCTTACCTGCAGACAGCAGAGGAATGATTCTTCTTGCCACATGACCTGCAGGTTTCCCCATATGCTGGACACTTGGTTTTGTCTCTCTCATGTCTTTTCCCACAATACTTGCAGTGGACAGTGTTTATAGGGTAGTCTGGTCCTGTCTTTCCTTTCATAGATACTGCATGTACCTTGTCATCATCATTCTCACTGGTGCCTGCCATCATCTTCAGGCTGTGCTTTGTGAGCTCAGCAGCCCTGCAGATTTGCATACATTTCTCTAAAGTCATGCCTTCCTCTCAGTAATCTTTCTTTGAGATGACTGTCCTTTATGCCACACACCATTCTGTCCTTGATTAGACTGTCCCTGATCTCTCCAAAGCCACATGTTTCTGCAAGTCTCCTCAGCTCTGTCAGATATCTGTCCACATTTTCACCATCCTCCTGATGTCTTGTGAAAAACTTATATCTTTCCACTGTATCATTCTTCTTTGGGTCACAGTGTTTATCAAATGCCTGCACAATGTCTGCTAGGAGGAGGTTGTCTGTGTCTGGGAGCAAGGTGTGGGCTAATTCTCTGCCATTTTCCCCAATTAGGTAATAAAACAGCTTTTCTTTCCGTTTGTCATCAGTGGGGCCCACAGTCAGATCCACATACAGTGTAAACTCTTCCTTCCAATGTCTCCAAGTCTGGGACAGATTACATGAAGTGACATCCAGTCTCTGAGGGGGCTTCAGACCAGTCTCCATTTTTCTGTACTGTCAGGGAATCTGTACTTACAGTTGCAGTGATCTGTGCAGTTCCAGCCTCATATAAGCTCTAAGAATTTGCAGGTTCTGTGCCCGGCTGCCACCATGTTCTGTTTGATGAATCCTGTCATAAATCACACTCTGTGAGTATCTCCACGCTCTTTATTCACATCATGTCTCAACCTCCATTACATGAATTCCGAGTACAATAACATCCAACAAGTTCCAAACAAAGAATATAGAACACACATTAAAGTAGTGAGACCCCTAGAGGCCACATGAACATATAACATATTGCTACAGACATCACCTTTACAATAGATACAGGAGCTTCGGTGGATATCATAGACAGCAATACTTATGAACAGTTGAAAACAAAGCCAGTCTTACAGCAAGTGCATACTAAAATCTTCCCATATGGATCTAAAACACCTCTAATTACAATGGGACAATTTGATGCTGAACTTAGCTATGAAGAAAATAGGCAGAAAACCACTTTTCACACATTACAAGGATCAGGAGGCTGTCTTCTCAGCTATCACACTGCCTGAAGCTAGGACTCATCCAGATTGTTCATACCATAACCGACCCTGTGGACCTGGATGTACAAGCCATGGTGAATAGTTTTCCCTCCCTATTTAGTGGATTAGGAAAATTAAAGGACTCTCAAGTGCATCTTCATGTAAATGACAGTGTCCGTCCAGTAGCCCAGGCTCTCAGGCGTATTCCATTTCACCTGAGAAAGAAGGTAGAAAAGGAACTCCAATTACTCATGGATGATGATGTCATTGAAACTGTTTCTGGTCCCACTCCATGGGTCTCTCCACTTGTGGTAGTTCAAAAACCAAAGACTCCAGAGCAGGTAAGACTGTGTGTTGACATGCGCCTGCCCAACACTGCTATTCAAAGGGAAAGACACATCTCACCCACAATTGATGACATTATTCATTTATTAAATGGAGCAACTGTTTTTTCAAAGCTCGACCTCAATAAGAGCTATCATCAATTAGAATTGAGTCCAGAATCCAGATACTTAACAACATTTTCCACCCATGTGGGTCTCAGAAGATACAAAAGATTGACGTTTGGGGTCTGCTCAGCAGCAGAAATTTTTCAAGATACGATAAGGAGCGTCATTCAACATATTCCAAATGCCTTTAATTACAGTGATAACATACTGGTTTTTGGGAAAACTCAAGCTGAACATAATCGTGCTCTATATGCTATCTTTGAATGTCTGCCCTCTGCTGGACTCACTTTAAACAAAGAAAAATGCGAATTTGATAAAAATTCATTGGAGTTTTATGGTCACATTTTCTCGGCGGAAGGAGTATGACCTGATCCCAAGAAAGTGGAATCCATCAGGGCAGCTTCAATTCCACAGGATGCCAGTGAAGTGCGCTCTTTTCTTGGAATGGCAAGTTACTGTGCTAGATATATTCCAAATTTTTCGACAATCAGCACTCCATTAAGGGAACCTACGAAACAAAATTGCGTTTTTCAATGGTCCCGAGACTGTCAGGCCTCTTTTGAAACAATCAAAAACTAACTCTGCTCAACAACCACCATGGCCTATTTTGATCCAGCTCTTCAAACCGAACTGATTGTGGATGCTAGTCCCGTGGGACTGGGTGCAATTTTAGCACAATACAAGGATGACAATCAAAGTCCCCACATCATTTCTTATGCAAGTAAAAGCTTAACAAGCACTGAAAGAAAGTATTCACAACCTGAAAAAGAAAGCTTGGCAGTCGTCTGGGGATGTGAACACTTTCACTTATTTCTCTATGGCGCTCCCTTCACTATTGTCACATCATCAAGCTCTCCTTACAATTTTTGGAAATCCCCGAGCTAAAATGCCAGCACGGATTGAACGATGGGGTCTACGTCTATAGGACTATAATTACAAAATTGTTCACAAACCTGGAAAATACAGCAATCCGGCTGATTATCTCTCAAGACATCCCACGAATGATGATTTACCTGTGCATTTCTCCATTGAAGAATACATCCACTTTGTTGCAGCTCACGCCATGCCAAAAGCACTTTCTGTTGATCAGTTTATGAATACGACAACAAGTGACAAGACACTCTGTGCCTTAATACAAATTATCCAAAATAGAAGGTGGCATGAAATTCAAACGAAAAAATTTCCTGAAGATGGGATTGATCTGAAAGAGTTAAAACTATTTTCAAATGTACGTGAGGAATTATCAGTCACTGAAGATCAACTCATCCTTCGTGGTACCAAACTGGTTGTACCTAAGGCCTTGTGCAACCTAGTCATACAGATAGCACACGAAGGTCATCTAGGAATTGTTGGCACAAAAAAGTTACTCAGAGAAAAAGTGTGGTTCCCAAATATGGATAAATTGGTGGAAGAGAAGATTGGACATTGCTCCACTTGTCAATTAATTACTCCATCATCAACTCTAGAGCCATTACAAATGTCTCCGTTACCCACTGCTGTATGGGAGGAAGTGGCAGTCGAAATATATGGACCATTACCAAATGGCCAATACATTCTGGTAACAATTGATGAATATTCTAGATACCCTGTCATTTCATTCATCTCTTCAACGTCTGCTAATAGTGTCATACCAGAACTGGACGACCTATTCTCTGCATATGGCATTCCAAGAGTGGTCAAAACAGATAATGGACCTCCATTCAATGGACATGTGTTTCCACATTTTTCTGAATACTTGGGGTTCGGCCACAGAAAAATCACACCTTGCTGGCCGCAAGCTAATGGAATCGTAGAACGTTTCATGCGCACCATGGGGAAACGAATCAAGGCAGCTAGCCTGGAGCACACCCCACTGAAACAGTCACTATACAAATTCCTGCGCAATTACCGCAACACGCCACATTCCACCACTAATGCTGCGCCATCTCATCTAATGTTCAGCAGAACTCTTCGTACACGGATCCCTGATGTGACCAGTCATCCCTTACCAAATGACTCTTCAGTGCGATCAACGGATTTTTTTAACAAGCAAGCCATGAAACATTATGCAGACAGAAGGCGACGGGCACAGCCATGTGCCATCAAAAGAGGCGATATGGTTGTTGTGCGTCAAAAATCAACCAACAAAACCTCAGCTGTATATAGTCCTGCAAAATATAATGTTACTGAGAGAAAAGGCAGTATGGTCACGGCTGAGCGAGACGGACACATCAACATCACTCGAAATTCCTCACATTTTAAAATCATACCGCAGAACAATGGTAATGAACTCCCACCAGTGGAAGATTTGATACCCGACGGTGGAGAGGACCAACAAGAGGTGACTGATCCGTCAGCACTGGACACCCCCAATGAACCCCGACATTACCCTACACAGGAAAGAAGGGCTCCATCGAGACTTATTGAAGAGATATAGTTTAAAAAAAAGGGGAATAAGAGAATACAGACATATGGTTTTTCTTGGACATTTTCGTGTTGTTACATTGTCAATATTTGTTTTAGGTTGTTAATATATATATATATATATATATATATATATATATATATATATATATATATATATATATATACAGTTAGGGCCAGAAATATTTGGACAGTGACACAAGTTTTGTTATTTTAGCTGTTTACAAAAACATGTTCAGAAATACAATTATATATATATATAATATGGGCTGAAAGTGCACACTCCCAGCTGCAATATGATAGTTTCCACATCCAAATCGGAGAAAGGGTTTAGGAATCATAGCTCTGTAATGCATAGCGTCCTCTTTTTCAAGGGACCAAAAGTAATTGGACAATGGACTCTAAGGGCTGCAATTAACTCTGAAGGCGTCTCCCTCGTTAACCTGTAATCAATGAAGTAGTTAAAAGGTCAGGGGTGGATTCCAGGTGTGTGGTTTTGCATTTGGAAGCTGTTGCTGTGAGCAGACAACATGCGGTCAAAGGAACTCTCAATTGAGGTGAAGCAGAACATCCTGAGGCTGAAAAAAAAGAAAAAATCCATCAGAGAGATAGCAGACATGCTTGGAGTAGCAAAATCAACAGTTGGGTACATTCTGAGAAAAAAGGAATTGACTGGTGAGCTTGGGAACTCAAAAAGGCCTGGGCGTCCACGGATGACAACAGTGGTGGATGATCGCCGCATACTTAATTGGGGGAAGAAGAACCCGTTCACAACATCAACTGAAGTCCAGAACACTCTCAGTGAAGTTGGTGTATCTGTCTCTAAGTCAACAGTAAAGAGAAGACTCCATGACAGTAAATACAAAGGGTTCACATCTAGATGCAAACCATTCATCAATACCAAAAATAGAGAGGCCAGAGTTAAATTTGCAGAAAAACACCTCAAGAAGCCAGCTCAGTTCTGGAAAAGTATTCTATGGACAGATGAGACAAAGATCAACCTGTACCAGAATGATGGGAAGAAAAAAGTTTGGAGAAGAAAGGGAACGGCACATGATCCAAGGCACACCACATCCTCTGTAAAACATGGTGGAGGCAACGTGATGGCATGGGCATGCATGGCTTTCAATGGCACTGGGTCACTTGTGTTTATTGATGACATAAGAGCAGACAAGAGTAGCCGGATGAATTCTGAAGTGTACCGGGATATACTTTCAGCCCAGATTCAGCCAAATGCTGCAAAGTTGATTGGACGGCGCTTCATAGTACAGATGGACAATGACCCCAAGCATACAGCCAAAGCTACCCAGGAGTTCATGAGTGCCAAAAAGTGGAACATTCTGCAATGGCCAAGTCAATCTCCAGATCTAAACCCAATTGAGCATGCATTTCACTTGCTCAAATCCAGACTTAAGACGGAAAGACCCACAAACAAGCAAGACCTGAAGGCTGCGGCTGTAAAGGCCTGGCAAAGCATTAAGAAGGAGGAAACCCAGCGTTTGGTGATGTCCATGGGTTCCAGACTTAAGGCAGTGATTGCCTCCAAAGGATTTGCAACAAAATATTGAAAATACAAATATTTTGTTTGGGTTATGTTTATTTGTCCAATTACTTTTGACCTCCTAAAATGTGGAGTGTTTGTAAAGAAATGTGTACAATTCCTACATTTTCTATTAGATATTTTTGTTCAACCCTTCAAATTAAACGTTACAATCTGCACTTGAATTCTGTTGTAGAGGTTTCATTTCAAATCCAATGTGGTGGCATGCAGAGCCCAACTCGCAAAAATTGTGTCACTGTCCAAATATTTCTGGCCCTAACTGTATATATATATATATATATAAAAAAAAGGGGATGATGTAATGTATAAGAATTAGATCTGTCTCTTTAAGAAAGCGAGGGCGGGAGTTGAGAGTAGTTTCAGTTTCAGTTCTGGCCTGAGGAGGAAATCTTATGCTGCTGTTATGCTGTGTGCTGGAGGAAAAGAGAAGAATAAAATACAGTTAAAGCTTACTCTCTCTTAAATTCCTTACACCGTGTGGACATTACAAGGCCCATTTCCAACCACCATCACTCCAGTGTTCTTGTGGTACTGTGTGTTTGCTAACTGTGTAAGAAGGCTAATGAATGGCTAGAATACCCTTAAAAACCCTTGTGCAAGTATGTTAGCACAGCTGAAAACAGTTTAGCTGATTAGAGAATCTATAAATCTGACCTTCCTGTGAGCTAGTTGAGAATCTGGAGCATTTGCTGGTTCCATTAAACTCTCAAAATGGCCAGAAAAAAGAACTTTCATGTGAAACTCGACAGTCTATTCTTGTTCTTAGAAATGAAGGCTATTCCAAGCGAGAAATTGCCAAGAAACTGAAGATTTCCTACAACGGTGTGTACTACTCCCGTCAGAGGAGGCTCTAACCAGAGTAGAAAGAGAAATGGAAGGCCCCGCAGCACAACTGAGCAACAAGACAAGTACATTAGAGTCTGTAGTTTGAGAAATTGATGCCTCACAGGTCTTCAACTGGCAGCTTTATTAAATAGTACACGCAAAACGGCAGTGTCAACGTCTACAGTGAAGAGGCAACTCCGGGATTCTGACCTTCAGGGCAGAGTGGCAAAGAAAAAGCCATATCTGAGACTGGCTAATAAAAGGAAAAGATTAATATGGGCAAAAGAACACAGATATTGTACAGAGGAAGATTGGAAAAAGTGTTATGGACAGACAAATCCAAGTTTGAGGTGTTTGGATCACACAGAAGAATATTTGTGAGATGCAGAACAACTGAAAAGATGCTGGAAGAGTACATGATGCCATCTGTCAAGCATGGTGGAGGTAATGTGATGGTCTGGAATTGCTTTGGTGCTGGTAAAGTGGGAGATTTGTACAAGGTAAAAGGGATTTTGAATAAGGAAGGTTATCACTCCAATTTACAACGCCATGCCACCACAGACTGTCCAGGAGTTGGCGGATGCTTTAGTCGAGGTCTGGGAGGAGATCCCTCAGGAGACCATCCGCCGCCTCATCAGGAGCATGCCCAGGCGTTGTACAATAGGGAGGTCATACAGGCACGGGGAGGCCACACACAATACAGAGCATCTTTTCCTTGTCATGAGGCATTTCCACTGAAGTTGGATCAGCCTGTAATTTGATTTTCCACTTTAATTTTGAGTATCATCCCAAATCCAGAACTCCATGGGATATTCATTTTGATTTACATTGATAATTGTTATGTTTTATTGTCCTGATTCCACTATGCAATGAGTAAAAATTTTCAACTGGAATATTTAATTCAGAGATATCTAGGATGTGGTATTTTAGTGTTCCCTTTATTTTTGTGAGCAGTGCATATAGTGTTCAGCATAATTGTGTACTTTTGTAAAGTAAGTTTTTAATCATTATCTCACTGAGCACAATAACAATTTCCAAAATTTTGACTAGATTAAGTTTCATAGAACTTTTTTAAACCCATAAAATGAAAGTAAGGTTAAAGGGGTTGTCCGGTACAGAAGGAGAATTCTGCAGTCGATCTGTGTGACTGGAGACTTATAAATCCCCCCAGCACAGGCACTATGCACTGCGAGGATTTGCCGGTTTCTGAACTGGGACCGGCAGATACATATGCGTTATGGAGAACATGAAGGGTGTGATCAGCTCACCTATCCCGAGTGCAGAGGATCTCAATTCCAAAGGAAAGACAGTCCACAAATAGAGGTTGATCCAGGACTTCAGATAAAATGGAAAATGCTATTCCTTCGTTAAAAACATGTGTCAAAAGAGATTCCACATTGTCAATTATTATGCTAAATTATCCACGGAAAAAGTCCCAAAGAAGATAAAGGTCTTGTTTAGCTTTTGGCATGCAGAGCACCATAACCCCGAAGCACTCGTGAAGCCTGAGATTCAGTTGTCCTCTATCAGTCCTGCCTGTCGATCACGTATTTGCTCTAGTGCCGTCCTTTCTCTCCTTCTGTTTGTATCCGTTAAGATTAAGGTCTTGGTTGGTGTACATTTTTGTTGTAATTTACACCACTAATTCACACCACTATGATGAATTTGTCAGGTGTGCATGGACACATTCCATATTGCTCGAGCTCTGTAAACTTCTTGAAAAGTCACTTAGTCCAGTAAGTAATTCTCATGCATCATTGGTAGCTCTGTGCTGACTCGGTATGACCCCCACAAGGTCTAAAGCAATAGAAACCTCAAAAAATCCAAGGCATGAGAGACTAGAAGAGATAAAACGTAGCCTTTATTGCAACCTTAAAATCGCATATGAAATACAAAAACGAGACAGACGATGCACCGTTTTGGCCCTAGAGTGCCCTTTTCAAGTGAGAAATACAATAAAAATTACAGCTGTCTTATCCATACTATTCTCTGGTTCCTTGGAATCTTTGGAGTTTCAACTTCTTGAAAAGTGTCCGGGACTGGTCTTAAAATGTCAAAAATCACAACATTTTTGCACAACTAAGAGTTTCACAAAAGTTATGTGAGATATAATCAGTTTTAGACCAGAACACTGTTCAAAACTGCTTGATGAATCAGACTATAATCTCCCTGAATTTCTTTTCCAATGCCTGGTGTATATTCAAGTCCAGATTCAGATGAGCATGTTCAAAATCATTCATTTTTCATCTAGAAAAAAGCAGACAATTTTACATTTGTATTGTCATCTATATGCCAGTTTTTTACTTCCGTTTTATACATCCATTTTATACATCAACATTTTAAAATATAATATTAGGTCAAATACAGTTTCCTATATTAATAATTGCAAGTGGGCCGTGAAAAATGCATGACATACGGATGGTAACCCGCATGTATTGTTTTTTTACTCACCCATAGACTTTGTAAAGATCATGGTGCATGGTGTGATTTTAATACGCTTCCATGAATGAGCTCTAATTCTGTAGTAATTGTTTTGAGGATAATAAAGCTTCTCTTTTCCATAGGTATGTGATCATGAGCTGGAGTGTCATTGTGAAGAAGGCTGGGCGCCCCCCGACTGTACTGTTAGAGGAGGATCCGGTAATAAGTTTACATGATGAGTGTTTAAAGAGGACCCGTCACTTGCAGAAAAGCTTAAGTTGAATACCTTGCAAAAATCCGCTAGTTCCCCTGATTTTGCAGCTCTTTTCCGTTTTGCCCCACTTGACTTTTCCATAGGTTACAATGGCCACCACATCTTTCATGTTGATTTGAGACTGTAGTAGTCATTGAAAGTGGTATTACGTGTTATATTAGTTGTGCTGAGCTGTTTTTACATTTTTATATATTGCAATCTTCAGAAAACTGGTAATTTTGGAAAGTGAGGTTTGAATAATTTTGATTGCAACTTTGGTCATCTAAATGTATATGGGAGATGAGAGGTAAAACCCTGTAAGGAAGTGCTGGTAGTATTGCCACAAATGATCCACTGTGCCGCGGTGATGTCATTTTCTCTTTATTCATTTTGCACATAGCTTTGGCGTTACAGATGGATTTGGCTTTACAGATGGCTATGACATTACAGATGGCCGCTTCCAATCATTTTCTGTTCTGCACAAAAAGGAAAAAAAGGCATGAACCGCACCTCCAAAAATCATAAGTTGATCTAAAGCCGCTAGGCAAAAATTTATATAACTGAATATGAGGTTTTCAGTTTAACATTCTGATCAGACTGTATGAAGCCCACTGCCACGTCACGGCAAACCTCGTAGTGGGTCCTACCACCCTAATGGAGCGGAGCCGTGCGTCGACCACCGCCACAGCGGCAATGCACCAGCAGGGCAGACGACCTGTTGCCCCACAGCACCCATGCTTCGAGACTGAGCCCCCATGACTCAAGACTCCAGACCAAAAGTTCTGCATTTGTTTTCATGGTGGTGGACATCACTGTTACCGATCTTCTCAATATTGGTGTCAACCTTCTAGTTACCAGTTTCCATCGTCAGGATGTGAGTTTCTAACACGTTCACTGAAATCTTTGGGGGAAATTGAATAGGGCAGATTTACTGATTCTGAACAGTATGACAGTTGTAAGGCAGTGTCTGGTAAAGTCCTACAAGGTATATGCATTCTATCAAGATTTGTCACCTATGTCTGGTGAGAGTGTACAAGTTAGGTTACATTCATGTGAAATGTCCGCGTGCAATCTCAGACAGCACACAGACCCATAGAGTTTCATTGAGCTATACATAAATCTGGGAAAACCTAGATATTAGTGACATCCATGAGATTCGGAGTAGGTCCTTTCCTGATCTGTGTTTGCTGATCAGAATCAGACATACAAGTCTGTGGGGATCCATGAACATGGATGCCAAACAGATGACCCGTGAGAAAACAAAAATGTACCTTTTTTCGGAAATGGTAAAATCCACACGGATATGTGAATTAAGCCTTAGGTGTTTACTCTGTAAAATGCCTTAAAATGTTTGCATAACATGAAAATTTTATGACTTTTATGTTTTCAAGCCAGTTTCGGCCATCTCCGCCAAAGTGGGTGCAGCTTGGGAGGAACTGGGAAGGAACGGGACTTTTAAAATCATTAAAAGTTGTGTTGTACCCTTATGCCAGGACTATGTACAGGACACTGATCTCCCTGAGAATAAACCTCCAAAGCTAATTATGAATAATGGGAGGCATTACCAGTGTGAGACAAGTAGCTAACGCAGAGCAGTAGGACTGAACTTTGTCTCCTAACAAACACATTTGCTGCAGATATCACAGCTCTGCTGTATTGCAACACTATTGCAACATTGGCTGCCAATGAGATGGAAGCTGAAACTGAGAGGAACCTGCACATGGTCAGTCACGACTGCAGAGACCAACATTTTAAAGCCCTCCCCTCCTTGGCCCAGTAAAGCACAACACACAAATTATTTTGTTGGACGGGGTTCATCCATAGCTTTTATTTAAAATGTAACCATTAAACCAGTGAAAGTGCCATGTAAATTATCACCTTGTTGAAGCAATATGCTGGTCGTGGGACTCCCAGTGAGTAAATCTGCCTTCAATTCCATCACTTCATCTCCAGAGTAACCATGAACCGCCAACAGTGCTCCAGAGAAGGCAGCTGGAAAGAGGCAGCTCAAGTTATGCATGAGGCTTATATGAATATGCGATGGGGGGTTAAGGAGAGGTTTGAATACAGAGCCCAGACAGGCTGTACTATTAACAGCAGATGAAAGGGGGAGTAGGGAGAGACAAAAACATTCTGCTGCATATTCTTAAAGGGGAATAGAGCCTGTAGTAACACAACAGGACAGTGGCAGGGCAAAACTGTGCACTGTTTATTAAGAGCTGAGACCCGGCTGCTGCAGTCAGTGACAAACTCCTGTAGATGGTATGTTGTCATGCAAATCATACACAGCAGAGAGCGGCCATCACACATAACACTGGTACCTCCCCTTTTATTAAAAATAAGCTCTGGAGGCAGATCCTCTTGCAGATCTATGTCCGGCCCATAGTCCTGAACAGCTTATTTACATACAATTAAAAAAATTGTGGATTTCTCTGGAATAAAACATCAGATCGCAGATATCAAGGTATCATTTTATTCAGCTTTCTATTACCTCCATGCCCCTCTTGGAAAAGTGTCTGGTGGATTAAAAAAAATTGGCTATAGTGGGAAGGATAAGTAAAGTACACCTGTACTTTAACTTGAAGCTTCTGCGCTGAATTCCGGAATGTATTACATGGCCCCGCAGCCGCCATGGGCCATTTATAATACTGTTTTTTTCTTGTTGCAGGAGGACTTAGGACCCTGGTGTGACTGCGGCCAGGATAGTTTCATTGCAGATGACTCCACACATGGTCACTGTTCGTTACTTCTGTGGTTTTGTTCCTCTTGTGGATTAAACACTTTTAATAAATGTATTTACTATAAGTTATATATAAGCTGCATTTAATATTTGCACAACAATCAGTTGCATTCTGTGGGAGAATTTGGTAACAAGTGTTCATTTTTCATACATTGCCCCCACAGTAAGAATGAGGTCTTACACAGTTCTAATGGAATCAACAGAATGTCTATATCACGTAAGAAGAAGCCAGGTCATCCACAGAGAAAGGCAATCTTTGTATGGTTCCTGTACTCTGGCCAATAATGGAGAGTAAGGGACTCCCCTTTAGAACTTGGCATCATCAAATATTTTTATAAAACAGCCAACCACTTTAAGAATAATATTTAAAACCAACACTAGTCAAAAAAGTTTTACACTATGCTGCACTTTAGTACTATGGCCAGCGCCCCTGCATGGTGTCCCCTCCTCCTTCCATGCAGAGATGCCGGCTTACTCACCACCCTGGCCCTCGGCGTGGTCCCAGGCATGCTCCTGCTTCCTGTGTTTTGTTCCCAATAGCTGGAAAGGATCTTATATAAAAGACTCCCTCTCCCTTAGGCACAGTGGGTCCACAAATCCTCTTGCACCACAGTTGGGCATAGCATGCACCTCCATAAATCTTGACAAAAGTTGTGATGATTGTTATTGACAAGTGTTTTGAGGTGCTAGTCGGCAGTCCTTCAAACAGATAGTTGGGAAAGAGATGATATAAGTGAGCGGTCAGGTGGCCTAGGCATTTTTTATACTTTTGATGTAATTACTTAGTATGAGTGAGAAGTGTATAAAGCTGAATCGTCTATTTTGGACTAAACTCAGTCATGTGCACGCTGCCATGAGCTCATCTAATCCAGGAAATAGCAACCCCATAAGCTAATTTCTTACTGACTACTACACTTTTACTCTACTCTGTCCCATATACAGCAAGCTCTTATTTTCTGTATGTTTTGACACTTTTTAGAGTAGTATATGAGTACCTTTTTGCTATAGTTTGTGTTTCAGTATGTTTTCTGTGGGATCAAATCAGTTGGGCTAACTGTTGTTTCCCTTGCTCCTAAATTAGCCTTGTGCATCCAAGACCCAGTAGCCTGTTTTCAGTTTTGTCCTTCGTTGAACAGATTTTAATAGGTGCTTATGACACTGAGTCAGTTCTCGTGGACAAGCTGAGAGTCAGGGTAGTCAAGGAGTCAGAGGTCAAAAGCCAGGACAGTACGCCATAAACAGAGGGAAGAGACAAAGGCGTAGTCAGATAACGGCCCAAGATCAGAATACCAGGAGGAAAGTGGATCACAGCAAAGGGAGCAGGCTAAAAGGATGGTCAGAAAGAGATCCAAGGTCAGGCAGCAAAAAGATTTACATGCAGAACTCAAGGCACTGAGACAAACCACACAGAGCTGAACCTATGTCTAGCAGAGATCTGACCAACTAAGTAGCTGGGCAATAACCTGAGACAGGGAACACCTGAAGGCAGCTCAGAACCTACCATTCTCAGATTAACCAACTAAGCCATAAATAAAAATACAGACATCTCCGCACACCCCTGCACCAGCACACCACTGCAGGAGAACTTTCTCACGCTCACAGTATGTTATGATGCGGTGGTCTAGGAGCAACATGGAACGAGCTCTGAAAGAAGTGGTAACTGTACTGACCGCAGTCCCTAAGCTCAACACCACACTAGAAGTAGCCGTGGAATGCTCCTAACTCTCCCTAGGCATCTCGTCACAGCCTAAGAGCTAACTACCCCTAAAGACAGAAGCAGGAAAACTATCTTGCCTCAGAGAAAATCCCCAAAGGATAGATTAGCCCCCCACAAATAATGACTGTGAGTGGAGAGGGAAAAGACATACACAGAATGAAACCAGGATGAGCACAGGAGGCCAGTCTAGCTTGATAGATAGGACAGGATGGAATACTGTGCGGTCAGTATAAAACACTACAAAAATCCACGCAGAGTTTACAAAAAAAATCTCCACACCTGACTAAAGGTGTGGAGGGTAAATCTGCTTCCCAGAGCTTCCAGCAAGACAGAATTAATTCATACTGATAACGCTGGACAAACATAGAAAGCACTGAACGGATAAGTCCAAAATCTGTGAACAAAAAAGCGCAAGCAAAAACTTAGCTTTGCAGAACTGGTCAGGATAACAGGGAAATCCAAAGAGATGTGAATCCAACCAGGGACCATTTACAAGTGGCACTGGCTGAAGAAAGAGCCAGGCTTAAATAGCCGATCAGAAGAGATAAGTGGAGGCAGCTGATGACAGCTAACTCCAAGGAGCAGCCATACCACTTGAAACCACAAGAGGGAGCCCAAGAGCAGAACTCACAAAAGTGCCACTTACAACCACCGGAGGGAGCCCAAGAGCGGAATCCACAACAGTACCCCCCCCTTGAGGAGGGGTCACCGAACCCTCACCAGAGCCCCCAGGCCGATCAGGACGAGCCAAATGAAAAGCACGAACCAAATCGGTGGCATGGACATCATAGGCAACAACCCAAGAATTATCCTCCTGGCCATAACCCTTCCACTTGACAAGATACTGAAGCCTCCACCTCGAAAAACGAGAATCCAAAATCTTCTCAACCTCATATTCCAACTCTCCCTCAACCAACACCGGGGCAGGAGGGTCAACTGAGGGAACAACGGGCACCACATATCTCCGCAACAAAGATCTATGGAAAACATTATGAATGGCAAAAGAGGCTGGAAGAGCCAACCGAAAAGACACCGGATTAATAATTTAAGAAATTTTATAAGGACCAATAAACCGAGGCTTAAACTTAGGGGAAGAAACCTTCATAGGAACATGACGAGAAGACAACCAAACTAAATCCCCCACACGAAGCCGGGGACAAACACACCGACGGCGGTTAGCAAAACGTTAATCCCTTTCCTGAGACAAAATCAAATTGTCCACCACATGAGTCCAAATCTGCTGCAGCCTGTCCACCACAGAATCAACACCAGGACAATCAGAAGGCTCAACCTGCCCAGAAGAAAAACGAGGATGAAAACCAAAATTAGAAAAGAAAGGTGAAACCAAAGTAGCCGAACTAGCCCGATTATTAAGGGCACACTCGGCCAACGGCAAGAAAGACACCCAATCATCCTGATCAGCAGACACAAAGCATCTCAAATAGGTCTCCAAGGTCTGATTAGTTCGCTCAGTTTGGCCATTAGTCTGAGGATGAAACGCCGAAGAAAAAGACAAATCAATGCCCATCCTAGCACAAAAGGCCCGCCAAAATCTAGAGACAAACTGAGAACCTCTGTCAGACACAATATTCTCCGGAATGCCATGCAAACGAACCACATGCTGAAAAAATAATGGAACCAGATCTGAGGAGGAAGGCAACTTAGGCAAAGGTACCAGATGGACCATTTTAGAGAACCGGTCACAAACAACCCAGATAACAGACATCTTCTGGGAAACAGGAAGATCCGAAATAAAATCCATGGAAATATGCGTCCAGGGCCTCTCAGGGACCGGCAAAGGCAAAAGCAACCCACTAGCGCGGGAACAGCAAGGCTTGGCCCGGGCGCAAGTCCCACAGGACTGCACAAAAGCACGCACATCGCGCGACAAGGAAGGCCACCAAAAGGACCTGGCAACCAAGTCTCTGGTACCAAAAATCCCAGGATGACCAGCCAACACTGAACAATGAACCTCAAAAATTACCTTACTTGTCCATCTATCAGGAACAAACAGCTTCCCCACTGGACAGCGGTCAGGCCTATCAGCCTGAAATTCCTGAAGCACCCGCCGCAAATCAGGGGAGATAGCAGAAAGAATCACCCCCTCCTTAAGAATGCCAACCGGCTCAAGGACTCCAGGAGAATCAGGCGAAAAACTCCTAGAGAGGGCATCAGCCTTAACATTCTTAGATCCCGGAAGATACGAGACCACAAAATCAAAACGGGAGAAAAACAGGGACCATCGAGCCTGTCTAGGATTCAGCCGCTTGGCCGACTCGAGGTAAATCAGATTCTTATGATCGGTCAGGACCACAACGCGGTGTTTAGCTCCCTCAAGCCAATGTCGCCACTCCTCAAACGCCCACTTCATAGCCAACAACTCCCGATTGCCGACATCATAATTGCGTTCCGCAGGTGAAAACTTTCTGGAAAAAAAAGCACACGGTTTCATCAAAGAACCATCAGACTCCCTCTGAGACAAAATGGCCCCTGCCCCAATCTCAGAAGCGTCGACCTCAACCTAAAAAGGAAGAGAAATATCGGGCTGACGCAACACAGGGGCAGAAGTAAATCGGCGTTTAAGCTCCTCAAAGGCCTCAACAGCCTCAGAGGACCAATTCGTAACATCAGCGCCTTTCTTCGTCAAATCAGTAAGGGGCTTAACCACACTGGAAAAGTTGGCAATGAAACGGCGATGGAAATTAGCAAAGCCCAAAAATTTTCGAAGGCCCTTCACAGATGTGGGTTGGATCCAGTCACGAATAGCTTGGACCTTAACAGGATCCATTTCTATAGACGAGGGAGAAAAAATAAAACCCAAAAAAGAGACCTTCTGAACTCCGAATAGGCACTTAGACCCCTTCACAAACAAAGCATTATCACGAAGGATCTGGAACACCATCCTGACCTGCTTCACATGAGACTCCCAATCATCGGAAAAAATCAAAATATCATCCAAATATACGACCATGAATTTATCAAGATAATTGTGGAAAATATCATGCATGAAAGACTGGAACACAGATGGAGCATTAGAGAGCCCAAATGGCATCACAAGGTATTCAAAATGGCCTTCGGGCGTATTAAATGCAGTTTTCCATTCGTCACCCTGTTTAATACGAACAAGATTATATGCCCCTTCTCCAAAGACTCCTTGACATAACTCCGCATGGCAGCATGCTCTGGCACAGACAGATTGAAAAGTCGGCCCTTAGGGAACTTGCAACCAGGAATCAAGTTAATAGCACAATCACAGTCCCTGTGCGGAGGAAGGGAACTGGACTTGGGCTCATCAAATACATCCTGGAAATCCAACAAAAACTCAGGGACCTCAGAAGAGGGGGAAGAGGAAATTGACATCACAGGAACGTCACTATGTACCCCTTGACAACCCCAACTAGTCACCGACATAGTTTTCCAATCCAGCACCGGATTATGTTCCTGTAACCATGGAAAACCCAGTACAACAACATCAGGCAGGTTATGCAACACCAGAAAACGGCAATCTTCCTGATGTGCTGGAGCCATGTACATAGTCATCTGTGTCCAGTACTGAGGTTTATCCTTGGCCAAGGGTGTAGAATCAATGCCCCTCAAAGGAATAGGGCTCTGCAAAGGCTGCAAGGAAAAACCACAGCGCCTGGCGAATTCTAAGTCCATTAAGTTCAGGGCAGCGCCTGAATCCACAAATGCCATGACAGAAAAGGAAGACAATGAGCAAATCAGGGTCACAGATAAGAGAAATTTAGGTTGTATAGTACTAATGGTAACAGACCTAGCGACTCTCTTAGTACGCTTAGGGCAATCAGAGATAACATGAGCAGAATCACCACAGTAAAAACACAGCCTATTCTGACGTCTGAATTCCTGCCGTTCTGTTCTAGTCAAAATCCTATCACATTGCATAGGCTCTGGACTCTGCTCAGAGGATACTGCCATATGGTGCACAGCTTTGCGCTCGCGCAGACGCCGATCAATCTGAATGGCTAAAGACAAAGATTCGCTCAAACCGGCAGGCGTAGGAAAGCCCACCATAACATCTTTAAGGGCTTCAGAAAGACCTTTTCTGAAAATAGCAGCCAGAGCCTCTTCATTCCATTTAGTGAGCACAGACCATTTTCTAAATTTCTGGCAGTATAACTCTGCCGCTTCCTGACCTTGACACAAGGCCAACAGGGTTTTTTCTGCATGATCCACAGAATTAGGTTCGTCATACAATAATCCGAGCGCTTGAAAAAATGCATCAACATTCAATAATGCCGGATCCCCTGTTTCAAGAGAAAAAGCCCAGTCTTGAGGGTCACTACGCAGCAAGGATATGATGATTTTTACTTGCTGAATGGGATCACCAGAAGAACGGGGTTTCAAAGCAAAAAACAATCTGCAGTTATTTTTAAAGTTCAAAAACTTGGATCTGTCTCCAAAAAACAAATCAGGAGTAGGAATTCTAGGCTCTAAAGCCAGGGTCTGGACAACATAGTCCTGGATACTCTGTACTCTTGCAGCAAGTTGATCCACACGAGAAAACCAACCCTGAACATCCATGCCAAAGCATATATCCTGAACCACCCAGATATCAAGAGGAAAAGAAAGAGAAAAAAAAAGACAAACCAAAGCACAGAAAAAAAAATGGTTTAGAACTTACTTTTCCTACTTTTGAGATGCATTTAATTCATTTTGTGGCCACTTGTACTCTTATGATGCGGTGGTCTAGGAGCAACATGGAACGAGCTCTGAAGGAAGTGGTAACTGTACTGACCGCAGTCCCTAAGCTCAACACCACACTAGAAGTAGCCGTGGAATGCTCCTAACTCTCCCTAGGCATCTCGTCACAGCCTAAGAGCTAACTACCCCTAAAGACAGAAGCAGGAAAACTATCTTGCCTCAGAGAAAATCCCCAAAGGATAGATTAGCCTCCCACAAATAATGACTGTGAGTGGAGAGGGAAAAGACATACACAGAATGAAACCAGGATGAGCACAGGAGGCCAGTCTAGCTTGATAGATAGGACAGGATGGAATACTGTGCGGTCAGTATAAAACACTACAAAAATCCACGCAGAGTTTACAAAAAAAATCTCCACACCTGACTAAGGGTGTGGAGGGTAAATCTGCTTCCCAGAGCTTCCAGCAAGACAGAATTAATTCATACTGATAACGCTGGACAAACATAGAAAGCACTGAACGCATAAGTCCACAATCTGTGAACAAAAAAGCGCAAGCAAAAACTTAGCTTTGTAGAACTGGTCAGGATAACCGGGAAATCCAAAGAGATGTGAATCCAACCAGGAACCATTTACAAGTGGCACTGGCTGAAGAAAGAGCCAGGCTTAAATAGCCGATCAGAAGAGACGATAAGTGGAGGCAGCTGATGACAGCTAACTCCAAGGAGCAGCCATACTGTTATGGTCTGGTGATTAAGGAGCGACATACGACTAGCTCTGAGCAGGTGGTAACTATACTGACCACAGTCCCTAAGCTTGACACAACACTAGAAGTAGCCGTGGAATGCTCCTAACTCTGCCTAGGCATCTCGTCACAGCCTAAGAGCTAACTACCCCTAAAGATAGAAGCAGGAAAACTATCTTGCCTCAGAGAAAATCCCCAAAGGATAGATTAGCCCCCCACAAGTAATGACTGTGAGAGGAGAAGGAAATGACATACGTAGTATGAAACAAGATTAAGCTCAGGAGGCCACTTCTAGCTAGATAGAAATAGTACAGGACAGAACGCTGTGCGGTCAGTAATAAAAACTAGAAAAAGTCCACCGCAGAGGAATGCAAAAATCTCCACACCTGACTAAAGGTGTGGAGGGCAAACTCTGCTGCCCAGAGCTTCCAGCCTAGCTGAATAGATCCATACTGATAAGCTGGACAAATGAACAAAACATAGAAAGTGCTGAACAACAAAGTCCACAACAAGTGAACTGCAAAAGGACAAGCAAGGACTTAGCTTTTGCTGAACTGGTCAGAGTGTCAGGAAAATCCTAAGAGCAATGACTCCAGGCAGGAACAATTGACAACTGGCATTGAATGAGGGATAAGGCCAGACTAATATAGCCGAGCCAGAAAGACGATCAGTGAAAACAGCTGCTGAAGCTAAATCCAAGAAGCAGCCATACCACTCAAAACCACAGGAGGGAGCCCAAGAGCAGAACTCACAAAAATGCTACTTACAACCACCGGAGGAAGCCCAAGAGCGGAATTCACAACACAGTTATAGTGGAAGCTTTGTGTTGGAAAAAATAAGCCTTTTGTGCCCAGTAGTAATGAGTGAGCACTAAAATGCTTGTGTGTTCGTTACTCGAGTTGAGCAAATCGTAATGCTTGGGTGCTCAACCCGAGTACTGAGTAAAAGGGGAGTCAATGGGAAACTCGAAAATTTTCCCGGCGCCCCGACTCCCCAGAGGTCTGAAGGAGTCTAAAATTGCTCACATTGATAGAAACAGTGCTGAAATAGCATGGAAACAGCATGGGGAAGACCCCTGGAAGTATATCTGAATCCCAAGTCACTTCTGGGAACAAATTTGTCAGAATATTACGTGTTATGAACAGGTGATTCAGAACCACAATGGACCTAGTGGTTAAGAGCACACAAAGTGACCTGATAGTTACTAACATAGGACGAGCTCTGAGACGTGGGAACTCTGCTGACCGCAATCCCTAATCCTATCATACCACTCTAGAGGTAACCGTGGAGCGCTCCTGACAAAAACCTAGGCGCCTCGGGCACAGCCTGAGAAACTAGCTAGCCCTGAAGATAGAAAAATAAGCCTACCTTGCCTCAGAGAAATTCCCCAAAGGAAAAGGCAGCCCCCCACATATAATGACTGTGAGTAAGATGAAAATACAAACACAGAGATGAAATAGATTTTAGCAAAGTGAGGCCCGACTTCCTGAATAGACCGAGGATAGGAAAGATAGCTTTGCGGTCAGCACAAAAACCTACAAACAACCTCGCAGAGGGGGCAAAAAGACCCTCCGCACCGACTAACGGTACGGAGGTGCTCCCTCTGCGTCTCAGAGCTTCCAGCAAGCAAGAAAAACCAATATAGCAAGCTGGACAGAAAATATAGCAAACAAAAGTAACACAAGCAAAACTTAGCTTATGCAGGGCAGACAGGCCACAAGAGCGATCCAGGAGAAAGCAAGACCAATACTGGAACATTGACTGGAGGCCAGGAACAAAGAACTAGGTGGAGTTAAATAGAGCAGCACCTAACGACTTAACCTCGTCACCTGAGGAAGGAAACTCAGAAGCCGCAGCCCCACTCACATCCACCAGAGGAAGCTCATAGACAGAACCGGCCGAAGTACCACTCATGACCACAGGAGGGAGCTTGACCACAGAATTCACAACAGTACCTTGAGGAGGGGTCACCGAACCCTCACCAGAGCCCCCAGGCCGACCAGGATGAGCCAAATGAAAGGCACGAACCAGATCGGCAGCATGAACATCAGAGGCAAAGACCCAGGAATTATCTTCCTGACCATAACCCTTCCACTTAACCAGGTACTGGAGTTTCTGTCTCGAAATACGAGAATCCAAAATCTTCTCCACTATATACTCCAACTCCCCCTCAACCAAAACCGGGGCAGGAGGATCAACGGATGGAACCACAGGTGCCACGTATCTCCGCAACAATGACCTATGGAATACGTTAAGGATGGAAAAAGAAGCTGGATGGGTCAAACGAAAAGACACAGGATTAAGAACCTCAGAAATCCTATACGGACCAATGAAATGAGGCTTAAACTTAGGAGAGGAAACTTTCATAGGAATATAACGAGATGACAACCAAACCAAATCCCCAACACGAAGTCGGGGACCCACACAGCGCCTGCTTTTAGCGAAACGTTGAGCCTTCTCCTGAGACAATGTCAAATTGTCCACCACATGAGTCCAAATCTGCTGCAACCTATCCACCACAGTATCCACACCAGGACAGTCAGAAGACTCAACCTGCCCTGAAGAGAAACGAGGATGGAAACCAGAATTGCAGAAAAACAGCGAAACCAAAGTAGCCGAGCTGGCCCGATTATTAAGGGCGAACTCAGCCAAAGGCAAAAAGGACACCCAATCATCCTGATCGGCAGAAACAAAACATCTCAGATATGTTTCCAAGGTCTGATTGGTTCGTTCAGTCTGGCCATTTGTCTGAGGATGGAAAGCCGAGGAAAAAGACAAATCAATGCCCATCCTAGCACAAAAGGCTCGCCAAAACCTCGAAACAAACTGGGAACCTCTGTCAGAAACGATGTTCTCCGGAATGCCATGTAAACAAACCACATGCTGGAAGAACAATGGCACCAAATCAGAGGAGGAAGGCAATTTAGACAAGAGTACCAAATGGACCATCTTAGAGAAGCGATCACAAACAACCCAAATGACCGACATTTTTTGAGAGACGGGGAGATCCGAAATAAAATCCATAGAGATATGTGTCCAGGGCCTCTTCGGGACTGGCAAGGGCAAAAGCAACCCACTGGCACGATAACAGCAGGGCTTAGCCCTAGCACAAATCCCACAGGACTGCACAAACGAACGCACATCCCATGACAGAGACGGCCACCAAAAGGATCTAGCCACCAAATCTCTGGTACCAAAGATTCCAGGATGACCAGCCAACACCGAACAATGAACCTCAGAGATAACTCTACTCCTCCATTTATCAGGGACAAACAGTTTCTCCGCTGGGCAACGGTCAGGTCTATTAGCCTGAAATTTTTGCAGCACCCGCCGCAAATCAGGGGAGATGGCAGACAAAATTACCCCCTCTTTGAGAATACCCGCCGGCTCAGACAAACCCGGAGAGTCGGGCACAAAACTCCTAGACAGGGCATCCGCCTTCACATTTTTAGAGCCCGGAAGGTACGAAACCACAAAGTCAAAATGGGAGAAAAACGGCGACCAACGAGCCTGTCTAGGATTCAACCGTTTGGCAGACTCGAGATAAGTCAAGTTCTTGTGATCAGTCAAGACCACCACGCGATGCTTAGCTCCTTCAAGCCAATGACGCCACTCCTCGAATGCCCACTTCATGGCCAGCAACTCTCGATTGCCAACATCATAATTACGCTCAGCAGGCGAAAACTTCCTGGAAAAGAAGGCGCATGGTTTCATCACCGAGCCATCAGAACTTCTTTGCGACAAAACAGCCCCTGCTCCAATCTCAGAAGCATCAACCTCGACCTGGAACGGGAGCGAAACATCTGGTTGGCACAACACAGGGGCAGAAGAAAAACGACGCTTCAACTCTTGAAAAGCTTCCACAGCAGCAGAAGACCAATTGACCACATCAGCACCCTTCTTGGTTAAATCAGTCAACGGTTTAGCAATACTAAAAAAATTATTGATGAAGCGACGATAAAAATTAGCAAAGCCCAGGAACTTTTGCAGACTCTTCAGAGACGTCGGCTGAGTCCAATCATAAATGGCCTGAACTTTAACAGGGTCCATCTCAATAGTAGAAGGGGAAAAAATGAAACCCAAAAATGAAACCTTCTGAACACCAAAGAGACACTTTGACCCCTTCACAAACAAAGAATTCGCACGCAGGACCTGGAACACCATTCTGACCTGCTTCACGTGAGACTCCCAATCATCCAAGAAGACCAAAATATCATCCAAGTATACAATCAGGAATTTATCCAGGTACTCTCGGAAGATGTCATGCATAAAGGACTGAAACACTGATGGAGCATTAGAAAGCCCGAATGGCATAACCAGGTACTCAAAATGGCCCTCGGGCGTATTAAATGCTGTTTTCCATTCATCGCCCTGTTTAATACGCACAAGATTACACGCACCACGAAGATCTATCTTGGTGAACCAACTAGCCCCCTTAATCCGAGCAAACAAATCAGACAGCAGCGGCAAGGGGTACTGAAATTTGACCGTGATTTTATTTAGAAGGCGGTAATCAATACAAGGTCTCAGCGAACCATCCTTCTTGGCCACAAAAAAGAACCCTGCTCCCAATGGCGACGACGACGGGCGAATATGACCCTTCTCCAAGGATTCCTTTACGTAACTCCGCATAGCGGCGTGCTCAGGCACAGACAAATTAAACAGTCGACCTTTAGGAAACTTACTACCAGGAATCAAATCGATAGCACAATCACAATCCCTATGCGGAGGTAGGGCACTGGACTTGGGCTCTTCAAATACATCCTGGTAATCCGACAAGAACTCTGGGACCTCAGAAGGGGTGGATGATGAAATAGACAGAAATGGAACACCACCATGTACCCCCTGACAACCCCAGCTGGACACAGACATGGATTTCCAATCCAATACTGGGTTATGGACTTGTAGCCATGGCAACCCCAACACGACCACATCATGCAGATTATGCAACACCAAAAAGCGAATATCCTCCTGATGCGCAGGAGCCATGCACATGGTCAGCTGGGTCCAGTACTGAGGCTTATTCTTGGCCAAAGGCGTAGCATCAATTCCTCTCAATGGAATAGGATACTGCAAGGGCTCCAAGAAAAACCCACAGCACCTAGCATACTCCAAGTCCATCAAATTCAGGGCAGCGCCTGAATCCACAAATGCCATGACAGAATAGGATGACAAAGAGCAGATCAAAGTAACGGACAAAAGAAATTTCGACTGTACCGTACCAATGGTGGCAGACCTAGCGAACCGCTTAGTGCGCTTAGGACAGTCGGAGATAGCATGAGTGGAATCACCACAGTAAAAACACAGCCCATTCTGACGTCTGTGTTCTTGCCATTCAGCTCTGGTCAAAGTCCTATCGCACTGCATAGGCTCAGGTCCAAGCTCAGATAATACCGCCAAATGGTGCACAGTTTTACGCTCACGCAAGCGTCGACCGATCTGAATAGCCAAAGACATAGCATCATTCAGACCAGCAGGCATAGGAAATCCCACCATGACATCCTTAAGGGCTTCAGAGAGACCCTTTCTGAAAATTGCTGCCAGCGCACATTCATTCCATTGAGTGAGCACAGACCACTTCCTAAACTTCTGACAATATATCTCTACCTCATCCTGACCCTGACACAGAGCCAGCAAATTTTTCTCTGCCTGATCCACTGAATTAGGTTCATCATACAGCAATCCGAGCGCCAGAAAAAACGCATCAATATTACATAATGCAGGATCTCCTGGCACCAGGGAAAATGCCCAGTCTTGAGAGTCACCACGTAATAAAGAAATAATGATCTTAACTTGTTGAACTGGGTCACCAGAGGAGCGGGGTTTCAAAGCCAGAAACAGTTTACAATTATTCTTAAAACTCAGAAACTTAGCTCTATCTCCAGAAAACAAATCAGGAATAGGAATTCTTGGTTCTAACATAGAATTCTGAACCACAAAGTCTTGAATATTTTGTACTCTTGCAGTGAGATGATCCATACAAGAAGACAGACCTTTAATGTCCATCACAACACCTGTGTCCTGAACCACCCAAACGTCTAGGGGAAAAGAAAGACAAAACACAGTACAGAGAAATAAAAATGGTCTCAGAACTTCTCTTTTCCCTCTATTGAGAAGCATTAGTACTTTGGGCCTCCAGTACTGTTATGAACAGGTGATTCAGAACCACAATGGACCTAGTGGTTAAGAGCACACAAAGTGACCTGATAGTTACTAACATAGGACGAGCTCTGAGATGTGGGAACTCTGCTGACCGCAATCCCTAATCCTATCATACCACACTAGAGGTAGCCGTGGAGCGCTCCTGACAAAAACCTAGGCGCCTCGGGCACAGCCTGAGAAACTAGCTAGCCCTGAAGATAGAAAAATAAGCCTACCTTGCCTCAGAGAAATTCCCCAAAGGAAAAGGCAGCCCCCCACATATAATGACTGTGAGTAAGATGAAAATACAAACACAGAGATGAAATAGATTTTAGCAAAGTGAGGCCCGACTTACTGAATAGACCGAGGATAGGAAAGATAGCTTTGCGGTCAGCACAAAAACCTACAAACAACCACGCAGAGGGGGCAAAAAGACCCTCCGCACCGACTAACGGTACGGAGGTGCTCCCTCTGCGTCTCAGAGCTTCCAGCAAGCAAGAAAAACCAATATAGCAAGCTGGACAGAAAATATAGCAAACAAAAGTAACACAAGCAAAACTTAGCTTATGCAGGGTAGACAGGCCACAAGAACGATCCAGGAGAAAGCAAGACCAATACTGGAACATTGACTGGAGGCCAGGAACAAAGAACTAGGTGGAGTTAAATAGAGCAGCACCTAACGACTTAACCTCGTCACCTGAGGAAGGAAACTCAGAAGCCGCAGCCCCACTCACATCCACCAGAGGAAGCTCATAGACAGAACCAGCCGAAGTACCACTCATGACCACAGGAGGGAGCTTGACCACAGAATTCACAACAATTACGCCACTTTTACAGACTGACAATGAAACATTCAAAACCGCACTTAAAATGGATTTGACTGGAAACAATTTTAAGAAACATTTTTTCCAGGATAATGACTTGTATGTGGCAAAATAAATAAAAGAAAAAAATATTCTCTTCCACATCTTGGGCTATGTTCACACATAGTGTTTTTTGCTACATTTTTGGAAGTTTGCATTGCTTTCAATGGTGAAAAAAACATTCACCAAGAAATGTAATTTTAACATTTTACTACCTTATGTGGTCATATAATGTGTGAGACATGATCAGACACATCCTGTTTAATTTATGAAAAAGGGACTCTGAAAGTCAAGCGGTCATTCTACTGTTTACTGTAAATGGAATGAGGCCTACAAATAAAAGAACACAGTAGTTACAGTCAAATATGGAGGTTCAAAGATATTTTGGGGTTTTTTTGCTTCCTTCGGCATTGGGTGACTTGACGGTGTGCAAGGAATCATGAAATGTGAAAATTGCCAAAGGATGTTGGGTCGCAATTAGAGATGGACACCTGGATGATCAGGTCTGGTGGGTTCAGCCGAACAGTTTCAAAAAGTTCAGGTTCAGGTACCAGAACAGTACCAAACCTGGACCCCATTCACTTGAATGGGGGGCCTGAACATCCAGTGCTTGCCACGCTGTCATGTGCATGACAGCGTTGCAAACACCACTTCTGATCTGCAGTAAAAACATCATCAGTCAGAGAGCCACGGTTTCCACACTGTCAAAAGACAGAGTGAGCCCGCAGCTGTGATGAGAGGTAGAAAATTTACTTTCTGTCACTGGTGTCAGCTGATGTGACTACTGCTCCCATCAGCCGATGCCTGCTGCTAATAACAGTGAGAGTAGGTGGCGGCTGATGAGAGTATTCATCAGCTGGTGCTCGCTCTCTAAATAAAGAATAAAATGGACATGGACTCCCCTATATTTTTGATAACCAGCCAGGCAAAACTCAGAGCTGTGGCTGCAAACCTAAGCTGTCAGCTTCAGCAAGGCTGCTTGTCAAGAATGGAGTGGTCCCCAATTCGATTTCTTAAATTATTTAAATAAATAGTTCAAAATAAACATTGTGGGGTTCCCCCCAAAAAAATTTTGACAACCAGCCTTACTAAAGCAGACGGCTGGGGGATGATATTCTCAGGCTGGTAAGAGGCCATGGATATTGACTCCCCAGCCTAAAGATAGCAGCCCACAGCCGTCCAGAAAAAGCGCATCTGTTAGATGTGCGGTTTCTGGTGCTTTGCCCGGCCCTTCCCACTTGCCCTTTACCTCTGTATTGTCGGGTGACATCAAGCTCTTGGATTAGTAATGGAGAGGCATCTATAAGACACCTATCCATTACTAATCCTACAGTTATATTCTAAATAAACACACGGCCAGAGTAAACTCCTTTTTTTTAAATAAAACAAAACACACTTTTCCATTATTTAAAAATAACAAACACAGTTATACTCACCTAACGCCCATTCCACTGAAGCCCTTGTCTTCTGTAATTAAACAAAAATAAAAAACAACAATATCCCTCATCTGCCTGTCGTTCTGTCCCACATCGTAATCCATGTCTGGGATATAAATAGTTTTAAACTGGAAGGTGCCAAGACGTGACCATCCAGGCTGAGAATCACTGACGAATGAGCTGCTGGGAGCGCAGCATCAGTGACTAGCAGTGGTGTCATCGAGGTTACCTTTGGTCACTGAGGCTTCGTTCCTAGCCGGGATGAACTGCAGTGGCCTCTCTCTAGTGAGATCACCGCTAGCACTGTGAGAAAAGTCTCATGGTGCAGAGGTGAGCTCACCGCAGTGAAATTCTCCTGGTGAATTCGCCTCTGCACCGTGAGACTTTTTATCACTGTGCTAGTGGTGATCTCACCAAGGTCACAGCAGTTCATTGGCCCGGCTGGGAATGCAACCTCAGTGACCGGCAGTAACCTCGATGCGCTCGCAGCAGCTCAGTTCCCAGTGGTTCTCAGCCTGGACGGTTGCATCTTGGCACCATCAAGGTTGAAAACTGTTTATCCCCCAGACATGGATTATGGCATGGGACAGAACGACAGACAGGTGTGGGATATTGTTGTTTTTTTTATCTTTGTTTTATTACAGGAGACGAGGGATTCAATGGAATGGGTGTTAGTTGAATATAACTATGTTTATTATTTTTAAATAAAAAAGTAAAAGTGTGTTTTGTTTTATTTCAAATAAAGGACTTTATTCTGGCTGCCTTTATTTACCATATAACTATAGGATTAGTAATGGATTGGTGTCTTATAGATGCCTCTCCATTACTAATCTGTGGCCTTGATGTCACCGGACAATACAAAGGTGACATCAACCCCACAAATATGAACTTCACTTGCCACCGCTACAGGGCAAGTGGGAAGAGCCGGGCAAAACGCTGGAATTGGCGCATCGGTTAGATGCGCCTTTTCTGGGTGGCTGCAAGCTGCTACTTTTAGGCTGGGGGAGGGCAATATCCATACCCCCTTACCGGTCTGAGAATCTCAGCCCCCAGCTGTCTGCTTTAGCTTGGTTGGTTGTCAAAGATGTGGGGCACCCCACACAGTATTTTTTAAATTATTTATTTAAATAAAAAAAAAAACATAGCGGTGCCCCCTTTATTCTTGATAACCAGCCTTTCTGAAGCTGATAGCTGAGGCTTGCAGCCCCCAGCTGTGAGTTTTGCCTGGCTGGTTATCAAAAATACGGGTAAACCAATGCTTTTTTAAATATTATTTACTCCCATCACCTGCCGTCTGCTCTCGCTGTTATTAGCAGCAGCAGGCCTCAGCTGATGGGAGCAGTAGTTCAATCAGCCAACACCAGTGACCGAAGTTAAACTTTAGACCTACAATGACAGCTGTGTGCTCACGCTGTCTTTTGACAGCATGGGAACCTCGGCCGTCTGACCAGCAGAGATTATTTTACCGCCGTTCAGAAGCGGTGTTTGCCACACTGTCATGCACATGACAGCGTGAGGAAAACCCGGTGTTCAGGGGACCAAACCTGAACAGTAACACGGACTTTCTGGTGCAGTCTGTGTTCGGTATCTGTGCCAGAACAGTAGGTGTTCGGTATGGAAGCCAAACTTTGCTGGGTTCACCCATCTCTAGTCGCAACGTATTGCCCAGTGTCACAAAGCTGAGGTTTGCATTCTAAGTCATGGGTCTTCTAGCAGGACAATGTCACCAGACATACTTCAAGAATCACCCAGAAATGGATAGTTACAAAGCACTGGAGAATTTAGAAGTGCTAATTCCAGCTCCAGTAGCATAAAGTCTCCCACCACTACCTCTTACATACAGATGCTACAGAGAAACTGAGAATGGACACATTAAATCACTTAATTTTGTCTGCTTTGATGAATTTCTGAGTACAGATCACTGAAAAAACATGAATCTATCAATGTGTGTATGAAAAAAAGCAATCAAGTTATGGACTGTGGAAGAGATGCATGTGACCAGAATGAACACTGATTTCCAGCAGATGATACCTAGCACTTATCCCTACCCTAAACGCAGTTAATATCGATATTATTGGAGAATAGAATACATTTAAGTTAGCTCTGAAAAAAGCTATTAATTTAACGTAGCAGCATGAAGGACTGTTATTTCATCAACCCAGTTGGGAAATAGTGGAGTGTTTTGCATCTACTCAGCCTGATACTGAGGAGACCAGGATATTCTGTACTTACTGTGCAAAGTACGAGGGGCGGTCCAGACCTGGCGAATAGGGGGGGGGGGGTGTTCCTCCAGTTCAAAGCCGGCTTCTTGAATGGTAGCCATGGCAACTGCAGCTTTGTGAGCCGGTGTGTTATCTTGGTGAAACAGCACTCCAGCCCGCAGTTTCCCACGCTTTTTCACCTTGATAGCCTCCCACAATCTTCTTATTTGTTCTGCATAGTAGGAGCCCGTAATAGTGGCTCCCTTCTCCAACTAGTCCACCATAATTCCTTCAGCGTCCCAAAACACGGTCGCCATAACCATCCCAGCTGAGCTTGACACTTTGAATTTCTTCGGCGTCGGTTCGTCGGCTCGTTTCCATGTCATCGATTGTTGTTTAGTTTCGGGATCAAAGTGGTGGATCCAGGTCTCGTCCATGGTCAAAAAACGTGACAAAAAATTTTCCTTGTCTGCTTGGAACTTTTCGAGATTTGCTATTGAAATGTCAACTCGTTTCTTCTTTTGCTCGTCGGTTAACATTTTTGGCACCCAACGCGCAGAGACCTTTCTCATATGCAATTCTTTTGCAAGGATTCTTTGAATACTGCCATATGAGATCCCTGTGACCTCAGCTACATGCCTGATAGTCACTCTTCGATCTGCCAATACAAATTCTTCAACTTTTTTCACGTTTTCTTCATTGAGGGACGTGGATGGGCGTCCTTCACGATGTTCATCTTCCGTCGATGTTCTTCCCAGCTTAAATTCCTTGGCCCAGCGTGCAACTGTGGAATATGGAGGAGAAGAGTCCCCCAATGTTTCCACCAAGTCGCTGTGTATGTCTTTGGTAGTCATTTATTTCAAGCAGAGGAATTTGACAGCTCTGAGCTCGTTTTTTTCCATTTTGATGTTCACTCCTCGGCAGTTCATATTCAAATGAATGTAGCTCCCGGGAATCGTGGTCTATTTAAGTGATTTTTTTTTCCTGGACTAGTGGGTACATAAGAGAAAAGAAAACATTTTATTTTAATTTCTGTGTGCAATAGAAATAACCGATTATCATTACTTTTGGATCGCCCCTCGTATTATGTTCCAGCTGTGAAATCCTGTATGCAATGTGAAAACTCCTTATGTGACAACCACCTGACAGCCCACAACAAGGCACTGGATCATATACTAATAGAACCCACAGGGTATTTTGGTTTCCAAAAATGTTCACTCAATTGCAAGGTGGAGCCTCAGAAAAGCATTTTTTCCCATTACTAAGGAGTGGGTTTCCTAGACTGGTAAAGCTTATGCACTAAGTGCATAGAAGGAGGCATTCCAAAACCCCTTTAAAGAGACATAGTGCGGGGCCTCAGAAAAACATTTTTTTCCCATTATTAAGGAGTGGGTAT
Organism: Ranitomeya imitator; assembly: GCF_032444005.1. NCBI lineage: Eukaryota > Metazoa > Chordata > Amphibia > Anura > Dendrobatidae > Ranitomeya > Ranitomeya imitator. The sequence goes on from NC_091285.1 coordinate 625,300,504, forward strand.
CTTAAACTGGTAATGCACATGCACTAAGTGCATGGGCTGAAAAATATTTACCCCTTGATAGTATACATATATATCAAATAATGTTTGAGATACGCCTCTTAAAAATTTTTAATGCGGGCATCATAAACACCCTTAAAAAATTTATAGCCAGGGTAGTATGATCACCCTGTTGATATGGTGGTGGAGGAGGAGGATAACACAAAAAAAGATGAAATCATGAAGCATATACTCATGTTTGGGTGGGAAGGGCTGCATGGGAATAGAAAAAAAAATATTGGATTTGAGTTTATGTTCCGCTGCTGTCATCCGGTGGCGTTGAGAAGTCTGGGTCTATCCAGCCCTTGTTCATTTTGCTAAGAGTGAGCGTTTTCAGATGACAGGCGAATGTGCCAATTAGTTATAATACCACTGGTAGCACTAAAAACTCGCTCTGACAAAACACTAGCGGCAGAGCGGACCAGGACCTCCAAGGCATAGAGATAGTTCATGCCCCGTGTCTAGCTTGGACACCTAATAGTTGTAAGGCACAGAGGAATCATGGATGATGCTGGTATGGTCGGCAACGTACTCCTTCAGCATCTTCCCTAAAATGCTTTCCCACTTATCAGAGTATCCCGTGCATCAGGGCCTGGGCAAAGAGAGGGTCTGAGAAAACGGTCCCATTCCTATGATTGTGTTCCCCTGCTGCATCTGGCATGTGTCTCCCTTATCTCTACTCCTTGGTTGTCCAAGGATCTGTGACCTCTGCCGCCAGCGTTGTCAGATGGAATTTTTTTAAATAATTCTTCAACTAGGACCTTCTGGTGCTGCAACATTTTATTAGACTTATCTACAACAGGAAGGAGAGATGTAAAGTTCTTCCTGTAGTGTGGATCTAGAAGTGTGACTAACCAGTAATTAGTATTGGCCAAAATATGTACAACGTGAGGGTCACAGGAAAGGCAGAGGAACATAAATTCAGCTGTGTGTCCCAGATTGCCAACAGCCAAGACTTCCCTGTCCCCACCAAGAGGATTACTGTCCATCTTCTCCTTCTCGTCCTTCTCCTCGTCCTCCCTCTTCTCCTCATCTTCAGGCCATCCACGCTGAACAGACAGGATGAAGGTGGTGTGGGTAGCACCGTCTGTCGCGCATGCAGCCAGCTCCTGTTCCTCCTCCACATTATCACCCAATCCATGTTGGCAACATGAGATGAGGCTGGGATGTGAAGCATCACCCAATATAGTTTCTTGCTCCATCTCAACTTCCTCTGCCTGCAAAGCCTCCTATTTAATTGTGAGCAGCAAGCATTTCAGTAGACAGAGAAGCGGGATGGTTACGCTGATTATGGCATCATTGCCACTCACCATCTTAGTCAAGTTTACAAAGTTTTGGAGAACAGTACAGATGTCAGACATTCATGCCCACTCATCAGCTCTTATGTGCGGAGGCTGGCTGAAATCCTGACCGGCATATTGTAGCTGGTATTCAGCTACTGCCCTCTGCTGCTCACAAATCCTTGCCAACATATGTAACATTGAGTTCCAACGCATGGTGAAACATCACACATCAGTCGGTCAGCTGGAAGTTGAAAATGCTGCTGCTGCAGCACTGCCAGTGCGGCGGTAGCTGTATCTGACTTGCAGAAATGGGTACACATGTGGCATACTTTCACAAGTAGCTCAGGCAGATCTGGGTAGGTTTTGAAAAACCGCTGAACCACTAAGTTAAGCACGTGAGCCAGGCATAATACGTGTGCGAGGTTGAAAAGCCCCCACCAGGTTACAGCCATTGTCACACATGACCATGCCTGGTTATAGGCTAAAGGCGACAGCCATAGATCAGTCTGTTCTTAGACCTTTCAACAACTCTGCAGGGACATATAGCATCCCTGGCAACAAGTACTTGTCCATGTGTCCATTGTTAAATGAACCTTCCCAGTAACAACGTTGGTCAGGGCATGGCTGATGTTATGGGACACGTGCTTGTGTAAGGCGAGGACGTCACACCAGGAGAAATAGTGGCGGCTGGGGACCGAATACCGAAGGACAGCCATCGCCATGAGGTTGTGCAAAGCTTCCGCCTCCACAAGTTTAAACGGCAACATTTCTAGGGCAAGCAGCCCTAGCGCAACACACTCACATTCTCTCACAGGTGAGCAGTGTTAATCCCAGATATAGTCTGAGCCATGGGTCTGATCCAGACTTTAGTCTGATCCATGTATCTTTCAAATGCCATCTTTCAAATTACAGATTTTTAATTACAATACTTTCAATTAGACTTGAATTGGACTGGAATTTCACTATAAGGTAACAGAATATCAAGCCACTACAATGTTTCGGTTTCTTTTCTCTTTCACACCTATACTACATTTTTTTTCTTACCTCCTGTAATCCCCCCACCTAGTAAGGAACTAGTAATTTCACCCTCCATCCTCCCCAGCCATCTCACCTCCTTCTCACAGCTGTTCCTCCACATACAATCCTTTTTCTCCAGACACACATGGCCGCATCATGTCCTATCCTGCTTCCACCTTCTAACGCTCTGTCTGCTACTCCTCTTCGCTGGTGACGTATTCCCAAATCCTGGCCCTCCTCAATACATCCCCACACTCATTTCTAACCCCCTATCACGATCCTCTACATGTTTTCCCAACCATGATAACCTTATATTTATTCATCCAGCTCCCACTCCCCCCGTCCCCCTACCTGGAGCACTATGGAACGCACACTCCGTCTGCAACAAACTGCCATTTATCCATGACCTCTTCATCACCAACAAACTGTCCTTCCTCGGCATCACTGAAACGTGGCTCACCCCCTCTGACACAGCCTCTCCAGTTGCACTTTCCTATGGCAAATTCCACCTCTCTCACACCCCTCGCCCCAGCACAAAACGTGGTGGAGGAGTTGGCTTACTCCTGTCCAACACCTGCTCCTTTACTCCAATCCCGCTACCACCCTTCGCTACTCTTCCCTAGTTTGAGGTGCACTCTGTCTGCATCTATTCCCCCTCGAACCTCCAGCTGGCTGTAATCTACTGCCCCCAGAACTAGCCATGTCCACCACTTCACTACCTGGCTACTTCATTTCCTCTCTGCTGACATCCCCACTATCATCATGGGTGACTTCAATATCCCTATTGACACTTCCACCTCAGCTGCCTCTAAACTTTGATCGCTCACTGCCTTCTTGGGCCTCACTCAATGGTCTTCTGCGGCCACTCACAAAGATGGTCACACACTAGACCTTATCTTTACCCGCTTCTGTTTCCTTACTAATCTCACTAACTCACCGCTCCCCCTGTCTGACCACAACCTACTGACATTCTCTTCCCTCTCCTCTTCTAGTGCGCAACCCCCACTCTACAAACTCACTCTCGCAGAAATCTCAAACACCTCAATTTACAATCACTCTCTGAGTCCCTTCTCCCTCTTACAGACATAGCTTCCCTTCATGACACAGATGCTGCTGCCACTGTTTCTAACACCATAATAATAGCAACACTCGATTCGGCCGCCCCACTCATGCATAGCAAAACTCGTACAATGAACAGACAGCCCTGACTGACCAGCCTGACCAAAGAACTGAGACGGGCTTCCAGGATCACTGAGCGGAGATGGAAGAGATCACACTCTGCTGAGCACTTCATCGCATACAAGCAGTCCCTCACTAGCTTCAAGTCCACACTCACTGCCACAAAACAAACGTACTTCTCATCTCTCATATCCTCCCTGTCTCACAACCCTAAACAGCTTTTCAACACTTTCAACCTGCTACTCCGTCCCCCAGCACCTACTCGCTCCCCTCTCATTTTTGCTGAAGACTTTGCCTCTTCATGCTGGAAAAGCCGTTAAAGGACAGAAGGTGCCCGGGACCTGTGAAGTGAAAGGTTTAAGCATTATAGTACAAGTTCCTCGGTATTGCTAACCGGCTGCAAGAACTCTGCAACCGCCTACGTGTCCTGATTGTGTCGTTCGGAGCAGGCCCAGTAGTAAGTAACGCTAAAAGCCCACTGTGACGTTGCAGTAAGTAAGAGACACAAGGCTGGAATAAAACCTTTAGTTAGTTACTTAGTTAGGTATCTTGACTCTATGGACCACGTTTTCCTACTGGAATCAACGGCTAGAAACCCTAAATTTGTGACTGTTTTCGTGCTGTTCAGTAACTAAGGATTCCATTCTACATTTAGGTGCTGACACAGTGAACTCCAGGAAGGAATTGTGTTTTCCTCTGTGTTCTGCTGGAAGAGGGGTCTCTCTGTGGGACAATATGAGATGGAGCAGTGATTCAGCTCCAACAGACTTTGTCCACAGCACCTTCTCTGATGTGTATAGGTTAAGTTTGTAATACTCTCAGTATAGTCGAGGATGGACTTTTCCTCTAGTTTCTTGAGTTTATACAGGGATGGGAGGGGAACATTTGGTTGGGAAATAAGAATAGAAATATATGTATCTATTCTTAAGATTGTGAACCACTGTGCTAGACCACAGGCGAGCCAGTTTTGTCTCAGGGTGTAATATGGTAACAGCAGCTGGTTAAGACGGGCACGCTAACAGTTAAATTCCCATAGAGAAAATAGCAGAAATAGTTCTCTTGGGTGCCGAGCTGTCTAGCATAGTGGGTATAGCATTCTGGCAAAATGTTTGTGGAGCTCCCCCAGACGCAGGGCCGCGGGTTACTCAGTACCGATCCTCTCTGGCTCAGTTCTGGGGATGTCACGGTAGCTGGACCCGGTCCGTGACCCTGCAAAGGGGCGTCCAATGAAAGGTGATGCGAGTCTGTCAAGGTTTTGTGATGCCACCTGTGGTATTCGGTCAGGGTGACTGACGCTGCTTGGGGTCCACTGGGGTGATGTGATGGCAGCTAGATGGTGTAACTTCCCACAGGCGAAGTATGTCCCCAGGGCTTCCCAGTGATGTAGATGGTGATGGTGTGAGGTGCAGACAATAACGAGGACACAGGGTTGCAGTCACTTTACCTCTTTACTGGTGACTTCAGGATCCTCAGTCCAGAGCCCAGTTAACTGGGCTGTCTGAGACCGGCCGGTCCGAAGGCACATCCAGAGTTCCCTTTGCAAGTGGAAATCAGTGCCTACCATTAGTGCCTGTGTGTTGTAGTGCTTCCCTGCTGACCATTCGGGATAGTCCTCACAACTTCTATTCTCGTTTCTTTCTAATTCGTTCCAGATCTTTCTAGTTCTTCGTCCCCCAGGTATGTTATGGCTAGGACGCACCCGTTTGACGGGTAGGCTCGGAGTTCTTCCGGGACCCTAGAGACGCCCCTCTCCACGCGTTGCCCCTTATGTCTGTAAGGTAGACAGCCAACCTATAATTAACTGTCCTGCGGAGTTTGAAGTAAGGCATAGAGTCAGTTACTTCCTCGGTGTTCCGGCCACCGGCTATGCGCCTCAGTAGGATGTTGCCGTTCTCCGGGCACGACTCCTACTGGCTCTCCTTTGTGCTTGATCTCGTTTCTCACTGTCCACAATATCCTTCGCTTCGTGTCTCTTTCTTAGGATACCGCCGCGGGGTGTGCAGGCGTGGTTCCGTAACGTTCTGTTCTGGTCGCTAGGTACCTGCCAGGTTCCCACGCCTGACAGGGCCCCCCCTGAATCTTCTCCCTGCAACACCCCCTGCCACGGGATGTTGCCTGAATCCAACCCTGTCAGCTTCTGAACTAACTTCCTATCCAACCCCTAGTTTTACCAGTGTGAGGAGTGGCCTAGTAAATAATAATAATCTTTATTTTTATATAGCGCTAACAAAACCTTTTGCTCCCCCTAGTGGCCGGAGTGTGAAGTGTAATGTGTGCTGGTGATACCTGGTCAGTAGAACTCCTTTAGTGCCATCAGACGTACCATCACTCCCCTTAGTGGCAGAGCAACGTTACTGCAACGACCAGATCTCTGGGGCGCTGCACTCCCCCCGGTTAAATCCAGTACTCCTGGACTGGGAAGAAGAACAACAATACATGTTAGCAAAAGACATACAAAATTTTGGAATGCTTGAAACAAGTAATTAGAACAATGTTTCCCTTTATGGGAGGTGAGGACACTTGAACGTTACAAACAAAAACAAGGTTAAATATTTTAAATAACATTCTGACTATAAATAACTTCTGGTACCCTTCCGGGTATTCTACTAAGTGCAAATTCTGAACAATAATTTAACTTCTCCTTTAAGGGCATATAAGCTGAACCCACTAAAGGCTTACTATAAAGTACTATAAGACAAACTCAACTTTTTCTTTTCTTTCTAACTTCACCAATGCAGGACCGTCTAGCTCCTTGGCTGGGCCTACTGTTATTGTCGCAACCAACTATCATTCTACGGTTCTCAGGAGGACTCTCTATCCCCTACGGGTTCACTTTCAACTTTTCCTGTCCTTAATCTCTTGTAACATTAGTAACAGTTTCTAAATCTCAACATTATTACAATTATAACTTTCCTAAGGCAACATCATACTTAAGTGCAACATGTGAACATTCCCTTTAAGAGGGAACCAAGTCTCTTGAAGGTAGTGCAGATTCTCTCTGTCTGCAAGTCCGTTTGAAAGCAAGACCTTCTGTGCTGTGTTCAAAGCAGTCTCTTCACAAAGCCTTCTTTCGTTGTAAAACCAGTAGGGGGCACCTTTAATAAGGTGCGAACTATATACAAAACAGTTTTTGAATCATTCTTTGTCCATGATTTGGTAGTCTTTTAGAACAATGGACAAACAAACCAAAAAGAAGAGGGATCCCGGGTAAACGAAGGGATCCCTAAGAGTTAACCCTGGACGGGTTCAAGTAGAAAAAGAGCAGGAGACGGTTAGTTAACTATTTACAGTTTCAGGTTTCCGAGGTTTATCCTCGCAACGGTAGGTTGCATGGCACCAGTCGGAAATGCACACTTCCTGACCGGGGAAGGTCTGTATTCGAGCTCTCATCTGATGCTGTATCACCATTGCGGGTCTGCCTCTCCGGTGTGGTCAAGTCATTAACGGGTTTGATTTGGATGTCAATTGTTGTAGTAGATTCTGCAGGGGTGACGATACGCACGGTGATAGTAGTGCTAGAATCCACTAGTTCAAAGACAAGGGGGTTACTGTCATTAATCTTAGTCGCGGCAGTAGGCTCAAATCGTTGGACATTCTTGGCATACCATCCTTGCTCACCCCGGTGGCTGGTGTAGGTCACATGGTCCCCCCTGCGCAAGCTTTGATTAGGGGCCCCACCACCGGACTGAGTTTCCACATTGTAGTTGGCAACAAAGATTTCGCCCGGCAATCCCGGGTCCAGTATAAAGCCCCAACCCCTCTTCGGGTGAAAGGCTAACACTGTCCCTCGTCTCACCGGATCCTTTTTACCACGTTTAAACTTAGATCTCGGCACATTTTGGGCAGTCTGTTTTATTTGTTCCCGGTCTTCCCACTGTGCAACTAAGCATTGTCTATACTGCTCCCAGGTGAGCCCAACGACATAGGAGCCTTTCTGTCTGGACCCGTCTGGCTGGATCCTTGGCGCATCCCACTCAAAGATCACCCCCTCTTGACTCACATCTAACGACTCGCCCATAGATATCGGTAATGGGGGCAGTATCCCCCTCATGGCGTAAAGGGCAGTCACCCCAATCTCGGTAGCAGGAGGCTGGTCACAGCTGGGATGGGGAGCGGTCGCTGGAGCTGGATCGGTCGGTGGGGCAGGGTCGCTTGTGGTACCTGCGTTTGATGTGGTTCCACCGATATCGATCGGCTCCGCTGACGAGGACACTGAAGTCGGCTGCGGCTCTGACCACGGCTCTCCCTGTGCGATCTTCTGGCACATCTCCGACTTCCATTCCTTCGCCGTCGCCGACCCCACTTCTGGAGTCGGGTGGTTCGATGTCTCCTCCGGCAACTCCAGGAAGTCCAGATCCCCCTGTGGCGGCAAGCCCTGGTTCGGCTCTGCTGGGTTGCAGTAATCCTGGGTCACTTCGTCGCCGCTCAGGCACCCGCTGGTCGCCGTCTCCTCTCCTGGATCTGCGGCAGAACACACACGAGGCTCCTCCATTTTCTGGGGTTTGAGCTCCTGCATTCCTGAGCTCGTCATCCTGCAGCCGTAGTTGGAGGGGGCGGATGCTGCTTTTGGCGCTGTTTTCACGATCCCCTCCCATGACACGCCCTCCTTCTTCTCCTGCGCTCCTCGTGGCACGGCAATGGCGGCGGATTTGGTGGGAATCTTTGCGGTCATCAGCAATACACAGTCTTGGCAATAAGTCACAGTTCAAACACAATTCAATCACAGTTTCAAGGCACACATGAACTGATTCTTCAGGCTTAAGTACAATCCTGTTCGTGACGCCAATTTGGAGCGCCCCCAGGGCTGCGGGTTACTCAGTACCGGTCCTCTCTGGCTCAGTTCTGGGGATGTCACGATGGCTGGACCCGGTCCGTGACCCTGCAAAGGGGCGTCCAATGAAAGGTGATGCGAGTCTGTCAAGGTTTTGTGACGCCACCTGTGGTATTCGGTCAGGGTGACCAACGCTGCTGGGGGTCCACTGGGGTGATGTGATGGCAGCTAGATGGTGTAACTTCCCACAGGCGAAGTATGTCCCCAGGGCTTCCCAGTGATGTAGATGGTGATGGTGTGAGGTGCAGACAATAACGAGAACACAGGGTTGCAGTCTCTTTACCTCTTTACTGGTGACTTCAGGATCCTCAATCCAGAGCACAGTTAACAGGGCTGTCTGAGACTGGCCGGTCTGAAGGCACATCCAGAGTTCCCTTTGCAGGTGGAAATCAGTGCCTACCATTAGCGCCTGTGTGTTGTAGTGCTTCCCTGCTGAGCATTCGGGATAGTCCTCACAACTTCTATTCTTGTTTCTTTCTAATTCGTTCCAGATCTTGCTAGTTCTTCGTCCCCCAGGTATGTTATGGCTAGGACGCACCCGTTTGACGGGTAGGCTCGGAGTTCTTCCGGGACCCTAGAGACGCCCCTCTCCATGTGTTGCCCCCTATGTCTGCTTAGGTGATGTAAGGTAGACAGCCAACCTATAATTAACTGTCCTGCGGAGTTTGAATTAAGGCATAGAGTCAGTTACTTCCTCGGTGTTCCGGCCACCAGCTACGCGCCTCAGTAGGATGTTGCCGTTCTCCGGGCACGACTCCTACTGGCTCTCCTTTGTGCTTGATCTCGTTTCTCACTGTCCACAATATCCTTCGCTTCATGTCTCTTTCTAAGGCTGGGTTCCCATTGCGTTATGGGAACGCGCTTAACGGACAGCGTTGCACGGCGAAATTAACGCCGTGCAACGCGTCCGTTAGCGCGCCCATTCACGGCAATGGGAACGCGCAGCACTAGCGCGTGCCATGTTCGGCACGCGCTAGCGACGCGCCGGTGTTTCCTGGCGCGCCGCGGACGCTGCTTGGGGGATCGGAGATCTGCGAGAGCGGGGACGTTACCGCGACCCCAAGACGCGGCCCCATTAAAAACATTGCTTTAGCGCAACCCGCTAGCGCTAGCGCTAAACGGGTTGCACTAACGCAATGTGACCCTAGCCTTAGGATACCGCCGCGGGGTGTGCAGGCGCGGTTCTGTTCTGGTCGCTAGGTACCTGCCAGGTTCCCACGCCTGACAGGGCCCCCCTGCCACGGGATGTTGCCTGAATCCAACCCAGTCAGCTTCTGTAACTTCCTATCCAACCCCTAGTTTTTACCAGTGTGAGGAGTGGCCTAGTAAATAAAACCTTTTGCTCCCCCTAGTGGCCGGAGTGTGAAGTGTTGTGAATTTTGTTGTCAAGCTCCCTCCTGTGGTCATGAATGGTACTTCGGCTGGTTCTGTCCATGGGCTTCCTCTGGTGGTTGTGAGTGGGGCTGCGGCTTCAGAGTTTCCTTCCACAGGTGACGAGGTTAATTCGTTAGCTGGCTGCTCTATTTAACTCCACTTAGATCATTGCTCCATGCCACCTGTCAATGTTCCAGTATTGGTCTGTTCGCTCCTGGATCGTTCTTGTGACCTGTCTTCTCCAGCAGAAGCTAAGTTCCTGCTTGTTTTTCTCTTGTTTGCTATTTTTCTGTCCAGCTTGCTATTTTGATTTTTGTCTTGCTTGCTGGAAGCTCTGGGACGCAGAGGGAGCGCCTCCGCACCTCTGCGTGTTTTTTTTGTAGTTTTTGTGCTGACCGCAAAGTCACCTTTCCTATCCTCTGTCTGTTCAGTAAGTCAGGCCTCTCTTTGCTAAATCTATTTCATCTCTGTGTTTGTGATTTTCATCTTAACTCACAGTCATTATATGTGGGAGGCTGCCTTTTCCTTTGGGGAATTTCTCTGAGGCAAGGTAGGCTTTATTTTTCTATCTTTAGGGCTAGCTAGTTCCTTAGGCTGTGACGAGTTGCATAGGGAGCGTTAGGAGCAATCCACGGCTATTTCTAGTGTGTGTGATAGGATTTGGGATTGCGGTCAGCAGAGTTTCCACGTCCCAGAGCTTGTCCTGTATTATTATTAACTATCAGGTCTTTCCGTGTGCTCTTTACCACCTGGTCCATTATTGTCCTAACCACCAGGTCATAACAGTACAGGTGGCCCAAAGTATTAATGCATCTCAATAGAGGGATAAGAGAAGTTCTGAGACCATTTTTTTTCTTTGCACTGTGTTTTGCCTTTCTTTTCCCCTAGACCTCTGGGTGGTTCAGGATACAGGTGTGGATATGGACATCCAAGGTCTGTCCTCTTGGATGGATAATCTCACTGCAAGGTTACAAAACATTCAAGATTTTGTGGTTCAGAATCCGATGTCAGAGCCTAGGATTCCTATTCCTGATTTGTTTTTTGGGGATAGATCTAAGTTTCTGAATTTCAAAAATAATTGTAAATTGTTTCTTGCTTTGAAACCTCGCTCCTCAGGTGACCCTGTTCAACAAGTGAAAATCATTATTTCTTTGTTACGTGGCGACCCTCAAGACTGGGCATTTTCCCTTGCACCAGGAGATCCGGCATTGCGTGATGTTAATGCGTTTTTTCTGGCGCTTGGATTGCTTTATGATGAACCAAATTCAGTGGATCAGGCAGAGAAAATCTTGCTGGCTCTGTGTTAGGGTCAGGATGAGGTAGAGATATATTGTCAGAAGTTTAGGAAGTGGTCTGTACTCACTCAGTGGAATGAATGTGCCCTGGCAGCAATTTTCAGAAAGGGTCTCTCTGAAGCCCTTAAGGATGTCATGGTGGGATTTCCCATGCCTGCTGGTCTGAATGAGTCTATGTCTTTGGCCATTCAGATCGATCGACGCTTATGTGAGCGTAAAGCTGTGCACCATTTGGCGGTATTATCTGAGCATAGACCTGAGCCTATGCAATGTGATAGGACTTTGACCAAAGCTGAACGGCAAGAACACAGACGTCGGAATGGGCTGCGTTTTTACTGTGGTGATTCCACTCATGCTATCTCCGATTGTCCTAAGCGCACTAAGCGGTTCGCTAGGTCTGCCACCATTGGTACGGTACAGTCTAAATTTCTTTTGTCCGTTACTCTGATTTGCTCTTTGTCATCCTATTCTGTTATGGCATTTGTGGATTCAGGCGCTGCCCTGAATTTGATGGACTTGGAGTTTGCTAGGCGCTGTGGTTTTTTCTTGGAGCCCTTGCAGTATCCTATTCCATTGAGAGGAATTGATGCTACGCCTTTGGCCAAGAATAAGCCTCAGTACTGGACCCAATTGACCATGTGCATGGCTCCTGCACATCAGGAGGATATTTGCTTTTTGGTGTTGCATAATCTGCATGATGTGGTCGTTTTGGGGTTGCCATGGCTACAGGTCCATAATCCAGTATTGGATTGGAAATCTATGTCTGTGTCCAGCTGGGGTTGTCAGGGGGTACATGGTGATGTTCCATGTTTGTCTATTTCGTCATCCACACCTTCTGAAGTCCCGGAGTTTTTGTCGGATTACCGGGATGTATTTGATGAGCCCAAATCCAGTGCCCTACCTCCTCATAGGGATTGCGATTGTGCTATTAATTTGATTCCTGGTAGTAAGTTTCCTAAGGGCCGACTGTTCAATTTATCTGTGCCAGAACACGCCGCTATGCGGAGTTATATAAAGGAATCCTTGGAAAAAGGTCATATTCGCCCGTCGTCATCACCGTTAGGAGCAGGGTTCTTTTTTGAGGCCAAGAAGGATGGTTCTTTGAGACCTTGTATTGATTACCGCCTTCTTAATAAAATTACAGTGAGGTTTCAGTATCCTTTGCCGCTGCTGTCTGATTTGTTTGCTCGTATTAAAGGGGATAGTTGGTTCACCAAGATAGATCTTCGAGGGGCGTATAATCTTGTGCGTATTAAACAGGGCGATGAATGGAAAACAGCATTTAATACGCCCGAGGGCCATTTTGAGTACCTGGTTATGCCATTCGGGCTTTCCAATGCTCCATCAGTATTTCAGTCCTTTATGCATGACATCTTCCGAGAGTACCTGGATAAATTCCTGATTGTATATTTGGATGATATTTTGGTCTTCTCGGATGATTGGGAGTCTCACGTGAAGCAGGTCAGAATGGTGTTCCAGGTCCTTCGTGCTAATTCTTTGTTTGTGAAGGGGTCAAAGTGTCTCTTTGGAGTTCAGAAGGTTTCATTTTTGGGTTTCATTTTTTCCCCTTCTACTATCGAGATGGACCCTGTTAAAGTCCAGGCCATTTATGATTGGACTCAGCCGACATCTCTGAAGAGTCTGCAAAAGTTCCTGGGCTTTGCTAATTTTTATCGTCGCTTCATCAGTAATTTTTCTAGTGTTGCTAAACCGTTGACTGATTTGACCAAGAAAGGTGCTGATGTGGTCAATTGGTCTTCTGCGGCTGTGGAAGCTTTTCAGGAGTTGAAGCATCGTTTTTCCTCTGCCCCTGTGGTGTGCCAGCCAGATGTTTCGCTCCCGTTTCAGGTCGAGCTTGATGCTTCTGAGATTGGAGCAGGGGCTGTTTTGTCGCAAAGAAGTTCTGATGGCTCGGTGATGAAACCATGTGCCTTCTTTTCTAGAAAGTTTTCGCCTGCTGAGCGCAATTATGATGTTGGCAATCGAGAGTTGTTGGCCATGAAGTGGGCATTCGAGGAGTGGCGTCATTGGCTTGAAGGAGCCAAGCATCGCGTGGTGGTCTTGACGGATCACAAGAATTTGACTTATCTCGAGTCTGCCAAACGGTTGAATCCTAGACAGGCTCGTTGGTCGCTATTTTTCTCCCGTTTTGATTTTGTGGTTTCGTACCTTCCGGGCTCTAAGAATGTGAAGGCTGATGCCCTGTCAAGGAGTTTTGTGCCCGACTCTCCGGGTGTTCCTGAGCCGGCGGGTATTCTCAGAGAAGGGGTAATTTTGTCTGCCATCTCCCCTGATTTGCGGCGGGTGGTGCAAAAATTTCAGGCTGATAGACTTGACCGTTGCCCAGCGGAGAAACTGTTTGTACCTGATAAATGGACGAGTAGAGTCATCTCTGAGGTTCATTGTTCGGTGTTGGCTGGTCATCCTGGAATCTTTGGTACCAGAGATTTGGTGGCTAGATCCTTTTGGTGGCCGTCTTTGTCACGGGATGTGCGTTCTTTTGTGCAGTCCTGTGGGACTTGTGCTCGGGCTAAGCCCTGCTGTTCTCGTGCCAGTGGGTTACTTTTGCCCTTGCCGGTCCCGAAGAGGCCCTGGACGCATATTTCTATGGATTTTATTTCGGATCTCCCTGTCTCTCAAAAGATGTCGGTCATATGGGTGGTTTGTGATCGCTTCTATAAGATGGTCCATTTGGTACCCTTGTCTAAATTGCCTTCCTCCTCTGATTTGGTGCCGTTGTTTTTCCAGCATGTGGTTCGTTTACATGGCATTCCGGAAAACATCGTTTCGGACAGAGGTTCCCAGTTTGTTTCGAGGTTTTGGCGATCCTTTTGTGCTAGGATGGACATTGATTTGTCTTTTTCCTCGGCTTTCCATCCTCAGACAAATGGCCAGACTGAACGAACCAATCAGACCTTGGAAACATATCTGAGATGTTTTGTTTCTGCCGATCAGGATGATTGGGTGTCCTTTTTGCCTTTGGCTGAGTTCGCCCTTAATAATCGGGCCAGCTCGGCTACTTTGGTTTCGCCGTTTTTCTGCAATTCTGGTTTCCATCCTCGTTTCTCTTCAGGGCAGGTTGAGTCTTCTGACTGTCCTGGTGTGGATACTGTGGTGGACAGGTTGCAGCAGATTTGGACTCATGTGGTGGACAATTTGACATTGTCTCAGGAGAAGGCTCAACGTTTCGCTAACCGCAGGCGCTGTGTGGGTCCCCGACTTCGTGTTGGGGATTTGGTTTGGTTGTCATCTCGTTATATTCTTATGAAAGTTTCCTCTCCTAAGTTTAAGCCTCGTTTCATTGGTCCGTATAGGATTTCTGAGGTTCTTAATCCTGTGTCTTTTCGTTTGACCCTTCCAGCTTCTTTTTCCATCCATAACGTATTCCATAGGTCATTGTTGCGGAGATACGTGGCACCTGTGGTTCCATCCGTTGATCCTCCTGCCCCGATTTTGGTTGAGGGGGAGTTGGAGTATATAGTGGAGAAGATTTTGGATTCTCGTATTTCGAGACAGAAACTCCAGTACCTGGTTTCTGAGAGAGAGAGTACAAAGGAGGGCAACAAAATTAATAAAGGGGATGGGAGAACTACAATACCCAGATAGATTAGCGAAATTAGGATTATTTAGTCTAGAAAAAAGACGACTGAGGGGCGATCTAATAACCATGTATAAGTATATAAGGGGACAATACAAATATCTCGCTGAGGATCTGTTTATACCAAGGAAGGTGACGGGCACAAGGGGGCATTCTTTGCGTCTGGAGGAGAGAAGGTTTTTCCACCAACATAGAAGAGGATTCTTTACTGTTAGGGCAGTGAGAATCTGGAATTGCTTGCCTGAGGAGGTGGTGATGGCGAACTCAGTCGAGGGGTTCAAGAGAGGCCTGGATGTCTTCCTGGAGCAGAACAATATTGTATCATACAATTATTAGGTTCTGTAGAAGGACGTAGATCTGGGTATTTATTATAATGGAATATAGGCTGAACTGGATGGACAAATGTCTTTTTTCGGCCTTACTAACTATGTATGTATGTTACTATGTATGTATGGTTAAGTGGAAGGGTTATGGTCAGGAAGATAATTCCTGGGTCTTTGCCTCTGATGTTCATGCGGCCGATCTGGTTCGTGCCTTTCATTTGGCTCATCCTGTTCGGCCTGGGGCCTCAAGGGGGGGGTACTGTTGTGAATTCTGTGGTCAAGCTCCCTCCTGTGGTCATGAGTGGTACTTCGGCTGGTTCTGTCTATGAGCTTCCTCTGGTGGATGTGAGTGGGGCTGCGGCTTCTGAGTTTCCTTCCTCAGGTGACGAGGTTAAGTCGTTAGGTGCTGCTCTATTTAACTCCACCTAGTTCTTTGTTCCTGGCCTCCAGTCAATGTTCCAGTATTGGTCTTGCTTTCTCCTTTATCGTTCTTGTGGCCTATCTGCCCTGCATAAGCTAAGTTCTGCTTGTGTTACTTTGTTTGCTATTTTTTCTGTCCAGCTTGCTATATTTGGTTTTTCTTGCTTGCTGGAAGCTCTGAGACGCAGAGGGAGCATGTTATGTTTGCTAATGACAGGTGTTATGAAGGCAATCCAGAAACACAGTGTGCTTAGCGATCAGAGCGCACACAGTGATCTGACAAATACCCAAAAATACAAGAACGAGCTCTGAGACGTGGAAACTGTAGACTGCACACCTGATCCTATCCTAAACACAACTAAAAGCGGCTGTGGATTGCGCCTAACAACTACCTAGGCAACTCGGCACAGCCTAAGAAACTAGCTAGCCTGAAGATAGAAAAATAGGCCTGACTTGCCCCAGAGAAATTCCCCAAAGGAAAAGGCAGCCCCCCACATATGACTGTGAGTAAGATGAAAAGACAAAACGTAGGGATGAAATAGATTCAGCAAAGTGGGGCCCGATATTCTAGGACAGAGCGAGGACAGTAAAGCGAACTTTGCAGTCTACAAAAAACCCTAAAGCAAAACCACGCAAAGGGGGCAAAAAAACCCACCGTGCCGAACTAACGGCACGGCGGTACACCCTTTGCGTCTCAGAGCTTCCAGCAAAAACAAAAGACAAGCTGGACAGAAAAAAAGCAACAAAAAAGCAAAAAGCACTTAGCTATACAGAGCAGCAGGTCACAGGAACAATCAGGAGAAGCTCAGATCCAACACTGAAACATTGACAAGGAGCAAGGATAGCAGCATCAGGCGGAGTTAAGTAATGAAGCAGTTAACGAGCTCACCAGAACACCTGAGGGAGGAAGCTCAGAAGCTGCAGTACCACTTGTGACCACAGGAGTGAATTCAGCCACAGAATTCACAACAGTACCCCCCCCCCTTGAGGAGGGGTCACCGAACCCTCACCAGAGCCCCCAGGCCGACCAGGATGAGCCGCATGAAAGGCATGAACAAGATCGGAAGCATGAACATCAGAGGCAAAAACCCAGGAATTATCTTCCTGAGCATAACCCTTCCATTTAACCAGATACTGGAGTTTCCGTCTAGAAACACGAGAATCCAAAATCTTCTCCACAATATACTCCAATTCCCCCTCCACCAAAACCGGGGCAGGAGGCTCAACAGATGGAACCATAGGTGCCACGTATCTCCGCAACAACGACCTATGGAATACATTATGTATGGAAAAGGAGTCTGGGAGGGTCAAACGAAAAGACACAGGATTGAGAACCTCAGAAATCCTATACGGACCAATAAAACGAGGTTTAAATTTAGGAGAGGAAACCTTCATAGGAATATGACGAGAAGATAACCAAACCAGATCCCCAACACGAAGTCGGGGACCCACACGGCGTCTGCGATTAGCGAAAAGTTGAGCTTTCTCCTGGGACAAGATCAAATTGTCCACTACCTGAGTCCAGATCTGCTGCAACCTATCCACCACAGAATCCACACCAGGACAGTCCGAAGACTCAACCTGTCCTGAAGAGAAACGAGGATGGAACCCAGAATTGCAAAAAAATGGAGAAAACAAGGTAGCCGAGCTGGCCCGATTATTAAGGGCGAACTCAGCCAACGGCAAAAAGGACACCCAATCATCCTGGTCTGCAGAAACAAAACATCTCAGATATGTTTCCAAGGTCTGATTGGTTCGTTCGGTCTGGCCATTAGTCTGAGGATGGAAAGCCGAGGAAAAGGATAGGTCAATGCCCATCCTACCACAAAAGGCTCGCCAAAACCTTGAAACAAACTGGGAACCTCTGTCAGAAACAATATTCTCAGGAATGCCATGCAACCGAACCACATGCTGAAAGAACAAAGGTACCAAATCAGAGGAGGAAGGCAATTTAGCCAAGGGCACCAGATGGACCATTTTAGAAAAGCGATCACAGACCACCCAAATGACTGACATCTTTTGAGAAACGGGAAGGTCAGAAATGAAATCCATCGAAATATGTGTCCAAGGCCTCTTTGGGACCGGCAAGGGCAAAAGCAACCCACTGGCACGAGAACAGCAGGGCTTAGCCCTAGCACAAATCCCACAGGACTGCACAAAAGTACGTACATCCCGTGACAGAGATGGCCACCAGAAGGATCTAGCCACTAACTCTCTGGTACCAAAGATTCCAGGATGACCAACCAACACCGAACAATGAAGTTCAGAGATAAGTTTATTAGTCCACCTATCAGGGACGAACAGTTTCTCTGCTGGACAACGATCAGGTTTATTCGCCTGAAATTTTTGCAGCACCCGCCGCAAATCAGGGGAGATGGCAGACACAATGACTCCTTCCTTGAGGATACCCGCTGGCTCAGATAAACCCGGAGAGTCGGGCACAAAACTCCTAGACAGAGAATCCGCCTTCACATTTTTAGAGCCCGGAAGGTACGAAATCACAAAGTCGAAGCAGCCAAAAAATAACGACCAACGGGCCTGTCTAGGATTCAAGCGCTTGGCAGACTCGAGATAAGTCAAGTTCTTATGATCAGTCAATACCACCACGCGATGCTTAGCTCCTTCAAGCCAATGACGCCACTCCTCGAATGCCCACTTCATGGCCAGCAACTCTCGATTGCCCACATCATAATTACGCTCAGCGGGCGAAAACTTCCTGGAAAAGAAAGCACATGGTTTCATCACTGAGCAATCAGAACCTCTCTGTGACAAAACAGCCCCTGCTCCAATCTCAGAAGCATCAACCTCGACCTGGAACGGAAGAGAAACATCTGGCTGACACAACACAGGGGCAGAACAAAAACGACGCTTCAACTCCTGAAAAGCTTCCACAGCAGCAGAAGACCAATTAACCAAATCAGCACCCTTCTTGGTCAAATCGGTCAATGGTTTGGCAATGCTAGAAAAATTACAGATGAAGCGACGATAAAAATTAGCAAAGCCCAGGAACTTTTGCAGACTTTTCAGAGATGTCGGCTGAATCCAATCCTGGATGGCTTGGACCTTAACTGGATCCATCTCGATAGTAGAAGGGGTAAAGATGAACCCCAAAAATGAAACTTTCTGCACACCGAAGAGACACTTTGATCCCTTCACAAACAAAGAGTTAGCACGCAGGACCTGAAAAACCATTCTGACCTGCTTCACATGAGACTCCCAATCATCTGAGAAGATCAAAATGTCATCCAAGTAAACAATCAGGAATTTATCCAGATACTCACGGAAGATGTCATGCATAAAAGACTGAAACACAGATGGAGCATTGGCAAGTCCGAACGGCATCACTAGATACTCAAAATGACCCTCGGGCGTATTGAATGCAGTTTTCCATTCATCTCCTTGCCTGATTCTCACCAGATTATACGCACCACGAAGATCTATCTTAGTGAACCAACTAGCCCCCTTAATCCGAGCAAACAAGTCAGATAACAATGGCAAGGGATACTGAAATTTAACAGTGATCTTATTAAGAAGGCGGTAATCAATACACGGTCTCAGCGAACCATCCTTCTTGGCTACAAAGAAGAACCCTGCTCCCAGTGGTGATGACGATGGGCGAATATGTCCCTTCTCCAGGGATTCCTTCACATAACTGCGCATAGCGGCGTGTTCGGGCACGGATAAATTAAATAATCGACCTTTAGGGAATTTACTACCAGGAATCAAATTGATAGCACAATCACAATCCCTATGCGGAGGTAGAGCATCGGACTTGGGCTCTTCAAATACATCCTGATAATCAGACAAGAACTCTGGGACCTCAGAAGGGGTGGATGACGAAATCGACAAAAATGGAACATCACCATGTACCCCCTGACAACCCCAGCTGGATACCGACATGGAATTCCAATCCAATCCTGGATTATGGGTTTGTAGCCATGGCAACCCCAACACGACCACATCATGCAGATTATGCAACACCAGAAAGCGAATAACTTCCTGATGTGCAGGAGCCATGCACATGGTCAGCTGGGCCCAGTATTGAGGTTTATTCTTGGCCAAAGGTGTAGCATCAATTCCTCTCAATGGAATAGGACACCGCAAAGGCTCCAAGAAAAACCCACAACGTTTAGCATAATCCAAATCCATCAGATTCAGGGCAGCGCCCGAATCCACAAACGCCATGACAGAAAACGACGACAAAGAGCATATCAAGGTAATGGACAGAAGGAATTTGGACTGTACAGTACCAATGACGGCAGACCTAGCGGACCGCTTAGTGCGCTTAGGACAATCAGAAATAGCATGAGTGGAATCACCACAGTAGAAACACAGACCATTCAGACGTCTGTATTCCTGCCGTTCAACTCTAGTCATAGTCCTATCGCACTGCATAGGCTCAGGTTTAACCTCAGGCAGTACCGCCAAATGGTGCACAGATTTACGCTCGCGCAAGCGTCGACCGATCTGAATGGCCAAAGACAAAGACTCATTCAAACCAGCAGGCATAGGAAATCCCACCATGACATCCTTAAGAGCCTCAGAGAGACCCTTTCTGAACAAAGCTGCCAGCGCAGATTCATTCCACTGAGTGAGTACTGACCATTTCCTAAATTTCTGACAATATACTTCTATATCATCCTGACCCTGGCACAAAGCCAGCAAATTTTTCTCAGCCTGATCCACTGAATTAGGCTCATCGTACAGCAATCAGAGCGCCAGGAAAAACGCATCGACACTACTCAATGCAGGGTCTCCTGGCGCAAGAGAAAATGCCCAGTCTTGAGGGTTGCCGCGCAAAAAAGAAATAATAATCAAAACCTGTTGAATAGGATTACCAGAAGAATGAGGTTTCAAGGCCAGAAATAGCTTACAATTATTTTTGAAACTTAGAAACTTAGTTCTATCTCCAAAAAACAAATCAGGAATAGGAATTCTTGGTTCTAACATAGATTTCTGATCAATAGTATCTTGAATTTTTTTTTTTTTTTTTTTTAAATTCTTTATTTAAAGTTTTCAAATAACATAAACAAATATCAATAAACAGAAAAGCTCACATATGAATCCCAAACAAATGTTGATTCAGGAGATAATAAAGCACTAAAACTTACAGGAAATCCAACCGGGTATTGCTGGAAGGAAAATTAGTGAGCATAGTAAAACATAAACAAACTGGTTCAGGCCAAAAAAGGATAGCCTAAAAATGTGGTATTGCACATATAAAATAGATGAAGGCTATAGGATATGACGGTAGGAGTTAAACAAAAGCAATTAAGTCGTTTCAAGAGGTGAGGAAGGACAGAAGGCTCCAACATGAGGCAGGTCATGCGATGAAACAAAAAAAAACAAAAAACAACAGCCCGTTTTGGGGGGGGGGGGGCTCGGTCACGGCGACGCATCCCAGAACCCGCAAGGAGGAGAAACAGAAAACACGCATGGCGAGACATATCTATAGCAGTAGAGACAACTTTCAAAGGGGGGGGAGGCAGGTCCACCAGAGTGGGTGGAAAATTCGATCCAGGGAAGCCAAGAATTTAGAAATTTTTCATGGGAACGAGTTTCCCAACTAGATAGTTCTTCTAGGCGAAGGATGTCCTGGACCTTGGAGATCCATTCTTTTAGCGTAGGGGGGGTTAATTGCCTCCAGTGTGTAGAGATCAGATGTTTAGCAGCTGCAACTAGAATGGGAAGCAGACCATGCTTCCCTGGTTTAAAAGTAGTGGAAGGGAGGGAAAGTAAGACATCCTGGGGGCTCAGGTCTTGCGACATTAGGCCCATACTTTGTAAAGATTTATTTATATCGTTCCAGAATTGTGTTAAACCCGGGCAGAGCCAGAAGATATGAAATAAAGTCCCTATAGACTGGGAGCATCTCCAGCACAGCGGAGAGTCCGCCAGCCCTAAGTGAAATAGTCGCTCTGGGGTTCTGTACCACCTGGAGAGAATTTTAAACGCATTCTCTTGTAATAAGATACATCTGGAAAACCCATGAGAGTTGGCAAGTACCTGTTGAGTTTCCCGGGGGGATAGTGTGATCCTCAACTCTGTCTCCCAGGAAGAGAGGTATAGAGGTTTAAATTGATTAGAGGTCTTAAGGAGATTTGCGTATAATTTGGAGACTAATTTGGTGATTGGCGATTTCAAATTAACCAGAAATTCTAGCCATAAACAATTGAGGGGTGGTCTCTCAATTAAATTGAGTTTCGACATGACATGGCGAATATGGATTTTCTGGAGGAGATTGGAGGGCTGTTTTGTCGCATTAGATGGCCAATTGTCATTGCAGGGAACTTGTTTGGCTAAGAACTGGGAGATTGTGACATCAGGGATGGAGTCCCAGAGGCCAAAGGCATCTTGGTATTTGGGGTCTGTTAGCCAGGGAGTAACTTTGAGTGGGATCTTGTCAAGAAATAGGCAGAAAGGAGGGTGGTTTGGGACAAGGGCACGTCTGACAGATAAGGTATTAAGAATTATTTCATCGAATTTCTGGTGCGGGGGGATAGTGGAAGTCCATAGGTAACGATCGGCTCCCATACCCAGTAGGGACAATTCAAGTTGCGTGTTTAAGTTATCTGGGTTGGGTTTTGTTAAGTTTATCCACCTAGCGAGGTGAATTGCTTTGTGGTAGGTGCGAAAATCAGGTAGACCCAGACCACCTTCACCCCTGGGTAGAGAGAGGATTTTTAGAGGAAGTCTAGCTTTTTTACATTTCCACACAAACTGGGAGACCAATTGGTTAATTGAAAGGAAAAAAGAGTTGGGGAGAGTTATAGGGACCATATTCATGATATAGAAGATTTTTGGAAAGATATAGGATTTTATGACGTTTATCCTACCCATCCAAGATAGATATGGCAGGTCGTACTTTTTTAAATCTATACGTAGGTTAGCTAAAAGGGGGATGTAGTTATGTTTATAAAGAGAGGAAGGGTCAGCCGATAGGTGTATTCCGAGGTATTTCAATTTTTCTGGAGGCCAATTGAAGGGGGTGTCTTTTTTTATTATAGAGATATCTGATTTGCTTGCTGAGACGTTTAAAGCTTCTGATTTGTTCATATTTATTTTAAAATTGGAAATCTCACCAAATTCTGCGAATAGTGACATAAGTCTGGGAAAAGATGATCTTGGGTTAGTAGTTAAAAGTAGGAGATCGTCAGCGAAGGCAGCCACCTTGACCTCTGTACCACCCACCCTTAAGCCTTTGATGTCAGTGTCCTGTCTTATCCTCTCCATTAGGGTCTCCATTACCACGATAAAAAGGGCAGGGGAAAGAGGACAGCCCTGTCTGGTGCCATTCCGTATTTTAAAGGGCTCAGAGAAGATCCCGTTCACCCCGACTCTAGCAGATGGGTCTACATAAAGGGACATGATAGCGTCTATGAAAGGGGGCGGGAAGGCAAATTTTTGAAGTGTACAGACCATGTATCTCCAGCTGATCCTGTCGAACGCCTTTTCGGCGTCCGTTGAGAGGACGACTAGCGGCGTTCTGGTTGTCTTTGCATAGGAAATAGCGTGCAAGACCTTTACCGAGTTGTCTTTGCCCTCCCGTCCTCTCACAAACCCCACCTGATCGGGGCGGATAATTCCACCTAATACTTTATTAATTCTTGAGGCCAATATCTTAGCCCACAATTTGAGGTCGGTGTTGAGTAACGAAATGGGACGATAATTACTGCAAAGGCTGTCATCCTTCCCTTCTTTGGGTATAATGGCAATGTAGGCTTCCAGCGCTTGTCGGGGTGGGGTCATTCCTCCAAAGAAGGAGTTGAAGAGATTTACTAGATGGGGAAGGAGGACGTCAGAGAATTTTTTATAGTATCCCACCGGGAACCCGTCTGGACCAGGAGATTTGCCATTGGGGGTAGCCTTTAAAGTGTCTTCCACCTCCTTAAATGTGACTTCAGCCATAAGTGTGTTGCAGTCCTCAGGGGAAATTGTTGGAAGGGGAAGAGGGGCCAAAAAATTTTTAATTTTGGATAAAGCTGTTGAACAGTCTTTCATATTATCAGGGGGGGGTAAATTATAAAGGGATTCATAATATTGGCGGAAGGTCTCAGCAATTTCCTTGGAGTCCACAACTCTCTTATTTGTCTTGGTGAAAACATGTTTAATAAATTTCTTTTCTTTTTGCTTTTTAAGTAACTGTGTTGTGAGTTTGCTACTTCTGTTCCCATGCATGTAGAAGCGATGTCTGCAATACATGAACAGTTTTGCTGATTTCACGTTTAACAAATCTTTGAGTTTGTTTCGAAGGGAAGTGAGTTCTTGTAGGGAATCGCTCGATCTGGTGGATTTATGGGTACGCTCTGATATATTAATTTGATGAAGGAGCGACTGTATTTCTTTGTGTCTCTGTTTTTTTATATGAGAGCCTAGAGAGATAAGTTCCCCTCTGAGAACGGCCTTGTGTGTTTCCCAGATGATGGGAGAGATTTGTCCAGAGTTAATATTTTCATCAAAGAATCGGGAAATGGTAGATTTTAGACTATTCATATGTTTTGGGTTATCAAGCAATGATTCATTTAAACGCCAGGTCATGGTGGCTCTAGGTAAGGTGGAGATTATTATTTCCAGGAAGATAGGTGCGTGATCTGATATTGTAATTTCTCCAATTCGGGATGTTTTGATTAAGTGTAAAGTGTGAGACTGCACAAGTAAGTAGTCTATGCGGTGGTATGAATTATGTGGGGGTGAAAAGAAGGTATAGTCTTTTGTGGTGGGGAAGAAATTACGCCAGGGATCGACTAACTGTAGAGAGCTTAATTTGTTTAAAAATTTTTGTCTCAGTTTCTGAGAGATGGGGGAGGAGCCACTAGAGGCGTCTAAATTGGGTTGCAGCGTTAGATTGAAGTCGCCACCCAGAATCAACAACCCTTCTTGGAAAAGATGGAGAGTATCTAGAGTTTTAATGAGCCATTGAATTTGATTGGAGTTAGGTGCGTATAAATTAGCTAGGGTGATTTTTGTGTTTGCCAATATGCCTTTTACAAAAATATATCTGCCTTCCGAATCTGCCAAGCTGTCCCCAAATGTGAAGGGAAGACCCTTTCTAAGCACTATGCTTACTCCTTTGGAAGCAGAGGAGGAGCAACTGTTATGCCAAGTGGGGAAAGAGGAGAATGACATATTCGGAGTTCTACCCGTTTTAAAATGTGTTTCTTGCAGAAATACTACCTGCGCGGATTGTTTTTTTAGTAATGAGAGGGTTTGATTGCGTTTCGCGGGAGAGTTAAGACCCTTCACATTAAAGGATGCCACCGTGACCGAGCCCACATCAGACCTACCATCAGCCATCAGTCCTAACCCCAAGATCCACCGTCACACCGTAGGGCCTGAAAAAACAAAACAACAAGGTAAACAAAAAACTTTGTACAATATAGAACTCGCCCATCGCAGGGGGGGGGTGTAAGAACCCAAACATGAGCGAGAGTTGTTCAAGTGGTGATCTTTAGAAAGAAGATGTCTAGAGATTCAAACAATAGAAAATTATTTTCGGAAACCTGTGGAACGAAACATAGCAACACATAAAGAAGAAAAAAGCAAAACCAAGACAGACGGCAGGAGAGGACCTCTCAACTCCATATAAGTCTGTCACCGTTGCAAGCAAAAATAAATTCTAAAATTACTTCTAAGAGTTCAGGTAGGGTGGTTTTTTGAGACGGTTTTCTTCGCTCGTGGGGAAGCGTGCTTCTTCTTTACAAACCACTCCTGTGGTTTCGACAGCTGGGGAAGACTCCATCCCGTGTCAACTGGCAGCCAGGATGGAATGTCCATTGGAGCAATATCAAGAGCTGTCCAGGCCTCATCCAGATCCGCAGGGGAGCGTATTGTGATCTGACGATTTCCTAGTGTTATCGCGAGACCGAAAGGGAAAAGCCACTTATATAGCAAGCCCTTTGCTCTCAGTTCTGTCAGGAGAGGTTTGAGGATACGTCTCTTTGCAAGAGTAGCTGGGGCCAGGTCCTGGAATATTTGAAGCTGGGAGCCATCATATGAGAGACTGTCTTTCTCCTTCGCATTGGCTAGGATGGCAGCAGTGTCTACATAACTCAGGAGACCGCATATAACATCCCTTGGAGGGTCGTTCTGTTTAGGTCTGGGTTTGAGAGCGCGGTGAACTCTTTCGATGACAACTGTATCAGCTCTCTCCTTACCCAGAAGGTTAGAAAAAATTTCTCTGGAAACCTTGTCCAGTGATTCACGAGCGAAAGATTCAGGAATACCTCTCAATCTGATATTTTTCTTCTACTGCGGTTTTCCTGGTCTTCCGCTGCCAAAAGGGCTGTGTTTAGCTGGTGTTGTTGTTGAATGAGTTGGTCTTGTAAGCATATTATTGCTTCTGTCGCTTCCATATTGGCCGCCTCCAAGGTTTCCACTCTCTGGCCCATTTGTTGAATGTCAGCCCTCATACCAGCTATTTCCTCCAAGAGTGGACGCATACTTTGTGTCATCAGCTTCTTCATAAAGGCTCTGGAGATTGGTACAGAGTCCTCTGCAGTAGATTCACAGTCTGAGCCGTCTCCGCTGGAGTCAGAGTCACCCAAGGTATCAGGGGAGATAGGCCTTTTTGGCGGTTTTTTTGAAGGAGTTTGAGTTGCTTCAGGTCTCTTTTTAAGGTATTTATCAAGGTCGCCATGTGTGTTGCATTTCTGGCTTTCCGCTAGAGCCTTAGTCGAACTTTTTTCACGCTCTTTATTTGATTTGCCCATGTTTAAGCTTCTGATAGCGTGATGTGCAATGATCACCACTTGAACATTTAGAGAAGGATCAGTTATCCATTTATCTGTGTGGGGCGATACCTTTGAGTTTGTGCAGAGGCGTCACCCCAGTACTGAGTGAGTACAGAAGTCCATAAAAACTAAATATAATTGCAAAAAAAAAAAAAAAAATAGAAAAGGAAAAGGAATAAAAATGAGCTGAAAAGAAGTGAGAACTGGAATAGAACCTCTGCTGTGATTCCACTAGGTGGCAGTGAAGTACTGTGTAGTGACTTCTTTTGTATTAGGCCAGTTCCACAGAGGAGACCTTCAGCCTCAGAGTTGTAGTTGTATAAGGCACATTATTGCAGTAGAAAATATGGCACTCCAGTAATAAGATGGAGGTGAGGGTATAGTGGAGACACAAAGCAATCTCCTGTCCCACCGAGGGAGAGTAGAGCGTCTAATTATGCTGGTTTTGGGTCCTGTGGGACCTATTGTAGATATGGCTGCAGGAGCCTTGGTACAGCAGTCACAAAAGGTCAGATTGTCTTTTCCTCCTTCTCTTTTAACCCCCTCCTTCCTTATCTGGTCCTTCTCCTCCCCTCCTTCCCCCAGACGGCGTCTAGTGGCTCAGTTTAACCCTTCACCAAGGGGTTGTTTGGTATGTTGTGTAGGTCAACAAGGGGGGGTGGGGGAGGGGATGCGTGGCTGCAGGGGATCAGACCAGCGTATCTCAAGTCCCAGGAGTGAGCACTGGAGCACGGCTGCTTCCCTTCGCCTCAGGTGACAGGAAGGCTATTCTGCCCGGTGATCAGTTTTTCTATGGGGCCCGCAGCAGTGGCTCAGGCGGCCGGATCCCAGCTGGGGATGGAGCGCGGCAGCTCCGATTCACCCCACAAGCAGGTGAGTGAGCGTTTGGTGAGGAGGGGTAACGTGCGGCCTCGGTGGTGAATGCGGCAGGGTCGCAGTGGGCTCGGCGGTCAGAGGGGTTGGCGAGAGCGCCGCCGGCGAGGCCGCAGGATGCGCTCCTCCTTCAGGTCTTCTTACCTCCTCCCGGCGCCACAGCACAGCCCTCCAGGCACCGCAGAACGCTCTAGGCGGTCAGTCAGGAATCCGGGTGTAGATGTTGGTGGGAGATTCCCACTACAGGGTAGTTCGATGCGGTCTCCACACTGGGCTCAGCACTCAGCCCACAACTGGTGGGAAGGGGGATCCTCCAGCAGGCTTCAGGCCCACGTGTAGGCCTCGTGATTAAAGTGTGGTTAGACGCCAATTTATGGGTCAGATGAGGCGAAAAAAGACCTCTGGGCCAGCGGGGAGATGAATAACGTCCTCCAGTCTGGTGGATGGGTTAATAAGGCTGCAGATTAAGTTAGATTATTGCAGCCAGCAGAGGAGCTCAATGGAGACACGTCCTGCTCCTTCAGCTGCTGGCCACGCCCGTATCTTGAATTTTTTGTACATTTATAACGAGATTATCCATTGAAGAGCACAGACCCTGAATATCCATGTCCACACCTGTGTCCAGAATCACCCAAATGTCTAGGGGAAAAAAAAAAAAAGTGAACACAGAGCAGAAAAAAAAAAAAAAATGATGTCAGAACTTTTTCTTTCCCTCTATTGAGAATCATTAGTTGGGCTCCTTGTACTGTTATGTTTGCTAATGACAGGTGTTATGAAGGCAATCCAGAAACACAGTGTGCTTAGCGATCAGAGCGCACACAGTGATCTGACAAATACCCAAAAATACAAGAACGAGCTCTGAGACGTGGAAACTCTGTAGACTGCACACCTGATCCTATCCTAAACACAACTAAAAGCGGCTGTGGATTGCGCCTAACAACTACCTAGGCAACTCGGCACAGCCTAAGAAACTAGCTAGCCTGAAGATAGAAAAATAGGCCTGACTTGCCCCAGAGAAATTCCCCAAAGGAAAAGGCAGCCCCCCACATATAATGACTGTGAGTAAGATGAAAAGACAAAACGTAGGGATGAAATAGATTCAGCAAAGTGGGGCCCGATATTCTAGGACAGAGCGAGGACAGTAAAGCGAACTTTGCAGTCTACAAAAAACCCTAAAGCAAAACCACGCAAAGGGGGCAAAAAAACCCACCGTGCCGAACTAACGGCACGGCGGTACACCCTTTGCGTCTCAGAGCTTCCAGCAAAAACAAAAGACAGGCTGGACAGAAAAAAAGCAACAAAAAAGCAAAAAGCACTTAGCTATACAGAGCAGCAGGTCACAGGAACAATCAGGAGAAGCTCAGATCCAACACTGAAACATTGACAAGGAGCAAGGATAGCAGCATCAGGCGGAGTTAAGTAATGAAGCAGTTAACGAGCTCACCAGAACACCTGAGGGAGGAAGCTCAGAAGCTGCAGTACCACTTGTGACCACAGGAGTGAATTCAGCCACAGAATTCACAACAGGAGCACCTCCGTACCGTTAGTCGGTGCGGAGGGTCTTTTTGCCCCCTCTGCGTGGTTGTTTGTAGGTTTTTGTGCTGACCGCAAAGATATCTTTCCTATCCTCGGTCTATTCAGTAAGTCGGGCCTCACTTTGCTAAAATCTATTTCATCCCTGTGTTTGTATTTTCATCTTAACTCACAGTCATTATATGTGGGGGCTGCCTTTTCCTTTGGGGAATTTCTCTGAGGCAAGGTAGGCTTATTTTTCTATCTTCAGGGCTAGCTAGTTTCTCAGGCTGTGCCCGAGGCGTCTAGGTCTGATCAGGAACGCTCCACGGCTACCTTTAGTGTGGTATGATAGGATTAGGAATTGTGGTCAGCAGAGTTCCCACGTCTCAGAGCTCGTACTATGTGATTAGCAACTATCAGGTCATTTTCTGTGCTCGTAACCACCAGGTCCATTGTGGTTCTGAATCACCTGTTCATAACAGATTGGGTGTCCTTTTTGCCTTTGGCTGAGTTCGCCCTTAATAATCGGGCCAGCTCGGCTACTTTGGTTTTGCCGTTTTTCTGCAATTCTGGTTTCCATCCTCGTTTCTCTTCAGGGCAGGTTGAGTCTTCGGACTGTCCTGGTGTAGATACTGTGGTGGATAGGTTGCAGCAGATTTGGACTCATGTGGTGGACAATTTGACATTGTCCCAAGAGAAGGCTCAACGTTTCGCTAACCGCCGGCGCTGTGTGGGTCCCCGACTTCGTGTTGGGGATTTGGTTTGGTTGTCGTCTCGTTATGTTCCTATGAAGGTTTCCTCTCCTAAGTTTAAGCCTCGTTTCATTGGTCCGTATAAGATTTCTGAGGTTCTCAATCCTGTGTCATTTCGTTTGACCCTTCCAGCTTCTTTTGCCATCCATAATGTATTCCATAGGTCGTTGTTGCGGAGATACGTGGCGCCTGTGGTTCCATCCGTTGATCCTCCTGCCCCGATTTTGGTTGAGGGGGAGTTGGAGTATGTGGTGGAGAAGATTTTGGATTCTCGTATTTCGAGACGGAAACTCCAGTACCTGGTCAAGTGGAAGAGTTATGGTCAGGAAGATAATTCCTGGGTCTTTGCCTCTGATGTTCATGCTGCCGATCTGGTTCGTGCCTTTCATTTGGCTCGTCCTGGTCGGCCTGGGGGCTCTGGTGAGGGTTCGGTGACCCCTCCTCAAGGGGGGGTACTGTTGTGAATTCTGTTGTCAAGCTCCCTCCTGTGGTCATGAATGGTACTTCGGCTGGTTCTGTCCATGGGCTTCCTCTGGTGGTTGTGAGTGGTGCTGCGGCTTCTGAGTTTCCTTCCACAGGTGACGAGGTTAATTCGTTAGCTGGCTGCTCTATTTAACTCCACTTAGATCATTGCTCCATGCCTCCTGTCAATGTTCCAGTATTGGTCTGTTCGCTCCTGGATCGTTCTTGTGACCTGTCTTCTCCAGCAGAAGCTAAGTTCCTGCTTGTTTTTCTCTTGTTTGCTATTTTTCTGTCCAGCTTGCTATTTTGATTTTTGTCTTGCTTGCTGGAAGCTCTGGGATGCAGAGGGAGCGCCTCCGCACCGTGAGTCGGTGCGGAGGGTCTTTTGCGCCCTCTGCGTGTTTTTTTTTGTAGTTTTTGTGCTGACTGCAAAGTCACCTTTCCTATCCTCTGTCTGTTCAGTAAGTCGGGCCTCTCTTTGCTAAATCTATTTCATCTCTGTGTTTGTGATTTTCATCTTAACTCACAGTCATTATATGTGGGGGGCTGCCTTTTCCTTTGGGGAATTTCTCTGAGGCAAGGTAGGCTTTATTTTTCTATCTTTAGGGCTAGCTAGTTCCTTAGGCTGTGACGAGTTGCATAGGGAGCGTTAGGAGCAATCCACGGCTATTTCTAGTGTGTTGATAGGATTAGGGATTGCGGTCAGCAGAGTTTCCACGTCCCAGAGCTTGTCCTGTATTATTATTAACTATCAAGTCTTTCCGTGTGCAATTTACCACCTGGTCCATTATTGTCCTAACCACCAGGTCATAACAGTGAAGTGTAATGTGTGCTGGTGATACCTGGTCAGTAGAACTCCTTTAGTGCCATCAGACGTACCATCACTCCCCTTAGTTGCAGAGCAACGTTACTGCAACGACCAGATCTCTGGGGCGCTGCATTTGTTTGATGTGTTGAGCGGCTCCCTCCCTGCGATGAGCCAGGCAATGCTGTCGGGCGGGCGGCGATCTGGCAGAGCCTCCCGGCCACCGGCTCGCCTGAGCCCGCCAATTCATTTGAAGAGGAGCGTGCACAGTTCAAGCGCGCGCGCTTCCTCACACGTGGGCGGCAGACAGCACGTCTCGGCAGCAGCGGTCAGGTAGGCACAGGAGGGGGCCATACTTAAACCTACCAGCACCGCTCTTTCGGCGGGTACTATTTCTAGGGGAGGGGGTTTACAGCACCAGCCTCTGGGCGCTGTAACTGGGTCAGGGCTGATACCTGCTGCTAGTATGGGGGGAGTTCAGGGGTCATCTGCGTCGTCGCAGGAGGCTGAGGGATTAGGAGAGTCACAAGAGATTGTTTCCCCGACTCCACAACCAATGGGAGAAGGTAGCAATAATACAGGGAGGGGGTGGGAAGCATTAATAGCAACCCAACAGCAGATACGTTCTGCCTCAGTATTCGTGCAGCAAACTGTTGCTGGCCACGCGTGGGGTTAGAGTGGAATCCCCTTTCCCCTCATGCCCACTGATTTTTACAACACCTCCTTCACAAATCCCTGGGGGGCAAGTAGTTCCATCATAATTGGCAGCAGGAGAACATCAGAACGCCTCAGCAGTCTTATCGCTGGTGGCAACCGATGTTGGACCATCCGCACAGGGTGCTGGCACCCCGGCTCTGGTTAGCGGTCAGAGCGCGGGTAACCGCTCCGCGCACAGCCTCTCCTCTTCATCGTCGTCCAGACACTATCGTCGATGCCGAAAAAGGCGTAGGGAGCATTATGGTAGTAGGGGGCATTCCCATAGGTCCCGATCCAGCCGTCGCAGCAGGCGGTCTAGAGAGTCAAGGTGGCGTTCTCCATCCTCGTCGGATAGTTCATCCAGCCGGTCTCGTCGACACGTTTCATCACACCACAGGTCCACGTCCTGAGTGGAACAGCGAAGTGCTACCAACCACGAAACTCAAGAGCAGAGCCGTACGGTGCCTAATATGCAACCCGGTGAGTACGCCTTTACTGGGGCTTGGGGCGGTGACAGGGGTAATACGGTGAATTTAGCGGACGCGGCGATCCTGTTGAGTGCGGGTGGCGGCAGGATTTTCGTGAATCCCAGGTTGCTACAACCAGCAGCGCCACCCAAACCCTCCCTCCCCCCTCCCCGCCTGGACATTTACAAAGATGGACTCTTTTGTGGTGTTCCACCCCTAGGGTCCCATCTAGACATTAGCGTGAAGGAACAAATTTGGGCTAACGAGTTCATCGACATTTGGTCCCTCGTATCCAAAAAGTGTACGACAGGAAGCCGAAGGTAGCCAAAACTATCAACAATTAGCTGCAGGCTTTCGCGGTTCTAGGTTGCGTGATGGGGAGAAGCACCCAGAACACTGTTCCGAGCTGTTCATTTATTTAGACAGCATCTACAGGTCGTACAAGTCCCACGGCGGTTCGGCATGGGGGAAATATGATGAAGATTTCCGCCGTCGGCTAGCGGTTAACCCACATTTGGGGTGGGGGGTCAAAGCCACTGATTCCTGGTTGTGCTTAATGATGGCCCAGAAAACCCTGCAGCCCTTTCCCGGTTCGCCCGCCGGTGCAGGGTCGGCGGTTATACGAAGACCTGGCATTTGTTAGCTGTTCAATGAGGGCCACTGCAAATTCTACGGATTATGCAAATACAAGCCTGAATGTTCCGTGTGCATCCAAATGCACAAGACCCCCTCAAAAAGCAAATAGCAACAAGACACCCGGAGAGGGTGAACCATTTGACACCGGTGAGCGTAAAAAACATGGAACCGTGGTTGGCCAGGTACCCCAATAAACCGGCCGCGGCTCAGCTCAGTTTCGGGTTTTCTTTTGTTTTTTTCATCCCTTTCGTTTTTTCGGACAAACCTCAGTCGGCCCCCAATTTAAAATCTGCTAGGGACTTCCCAGTTGTTCTGTACAAAAAATTGAAGAAGGAAATTCAAGCAGGACGCTTCCGGGGCCCATTCGACGTCCCCCCCTTTTATAACTTACGGGTTTCCCCGTTGGGCATAGTTCCCAAAAA
The DNA here is from genome assembly GCF_032444005.1 of Ranitomeya imitator. Lineage (NCBI taxonomy): Eukaryota > Metazoa > Chordata > Amphibia > Anura > Dendrobatidae > Ranitomeya > Ranitomeya imitator. Next base: position 625,333,218 of record NC_091285.1, read on the forward strand.
AGAGCTGGGAAAATACCAGCTAATTCACCATTTGTCTTACCCAAAAGGCAGATCGGTGAACGACGGCATCCCGGGAGACGACACGGCGGTAACGTATATACCCTTTGACAGAGCCGTTGAAATGGTCAGAAAAGCTGGGCCAGGGGCCCTTATGGCCAAATCAGATATCGAATCCGCATTCCGGCTGCTCCCGGTTCACCCGGATTGCTATCACCTGTTAGGTGCCATGTTCGAAGGCCGATACTACTACGACACATGCCTCCCTATGGGATGCTCAATTTCCTGCCATTATTTCGAAATGTTTAGCACATTTCTGGAATGGGTCGCCTGTAAAGTAACGCGTTTGTCATCTATTACGCACTACCTCGATGTCTTTTTGCCAGTGGGATCGGCAAATTCGGAATCGTGTTCCCAGGCCCTGGCTCAATTTAAGGATTTCATGTCCCACTTCGGTGTACCCCTGTCCCCGGAAAAAACAATAGGTCCTGTCCCCGTAATCACTTTCCTCGGGATCGAAATTGATTCGGTTGCCATGGAATTCAGGTTGCCCCAGGACAAGATCGCGAAGCTGTTAGATCTAATCGAGGGGTGCTTATCGGTTGGTAAGGTTTCCCTAGTTCAAATGCAATCCCTTTCGGCTCCCTGAATTTTGCTTGTAAGATAATGCCGATGGGCAGAATCTTTTCTCGCAGGTTGATTCTTGCCACGAGCACGAGGCAACCTCACCACAGGATCAGGATCACTGCCCAACTACGTAGTGATCTGATCATATGGCAGCGATTCCTTAATTCCTACAATGGTAAAACGTGTTTTCAGGAGGAGGACTGCGATAGCGACAGTCTTGGCCTAACGTTCGGACCAGCGGGTCCGGCAGGTTTCAGTGTTAGTTTCAAGGACCAGAAGTGCATTGGAACATGGCCTGAATCTTGGGTTGGCAGAGCATGGCCTCGGGACCCGATCTTAACGGAGTTGTTTCCCCTGGCGGCTGCCATGGAACTTTGGGGCCAGCTCTTTTGCAACAAGCGCATCCGACTGCAGCCCAGAACGGACAGCGCTACACATGCCATTAATATCCTGTCATCTTCCTCTTTACCTGTCATAAAGATCATCGGTTTCATTGTTTTGAGATGTTTGGAGTTCAATGTGTGGATAAAAGCGAGCGTTGGTAACAGTGTTAATGACAGTTTAACGAATGTCAAACATCGGTCTGATTCACAGGTACGGTGTGGTCGGCACCCGAGGGAACAACCGCGAATTCTGGTATGCCCTCCTTCGGTTTGGGATGTCCTGGAGAATTAATTCCCCTGATAAGGTCATCCATCACTCCGTCTATCTGGAGAGCATACGGTAAGGCGTGGGATGAGTGGTGTAGTTCAGCAGCAGATAAACCGGTAGGTACTTCGGACTCCCTGAGGGTTCAGGTCACTTTGGCTTTCCTGGCTCGATTGCAGGCCTCCGGGATTTCGGGAGCGGTGGCTCGTAACCGCATATCGGGCGTGGCTTTCCATTTTAAATTACGCGGTTGGTCCGATTCAACCAAGCATTTTTTGATCGGGCAAGTACTGACGTCAGGTAAGCGCGCGGAATGACCAAAGGAGGCCCATTTCCTTCCTGCTCCTGTCCAGTTTAGTTAAGGCTTCGGGCAATGTTTGTGACTCCGTTTACGAAGCCACTTTGATCTCAGCGGCTTTCGGCCTGGCGTTTTTCGGGGCCATGCGGGTCAGCGAGATACTCCCCTCATCCCGCCGCAAGGCAGGTGGCCTGCAGCTGGACGACATAGTGATTTGTGAGGAAGGCTTGAGGGTAAGTTGTTATGAACTGGTGGTTTAGGAGCAACATGGGACGAGCTCTGAAGGAGGTGGTACCTGTACTGACCGCAGTCCCTAAGCTCAACACAACACTAGAAGTAGCCGTGGGATGCTCCTGTCACTCCCTAGGCACCTCGTCACAGCCTGAGAATTAACTACCCCTAAAGATAGAAACAGGAAAACTATCTTGCCTCAGAGAAAATCCCCAAAGGATAGATAGCCCCCCACAAGTAATGACTGTGAGTGGAGAGGGGAAAGACATACACAGAATGAAACCAGGATGTAGCACAGGAGGCCAGTCTAGCTAGATAGATAGGACAGGATAGAATACTGTGCGGTCAGTATTAAAAACGACAAAAATCCACACAGAGTTTACAAAAGTCTCCACACCTGACTAAAGGTGTGGAGGGTAAATCTGCTTCCCAGAGCTTCCAGCTTAACTGAATTAATCCATACTGACAAGCTGGACAAAACATAGAATGCACAGAACGAATAAGTCCACAACATGTGGACAGAAAAGAGCAAAGCAAGGACTTAACTTTGCAGAACTGGTCAGGATATCAGGGAAATCCAAGAGAGATGTGAATCCAACTAGGAACCATTGACAATTGGCACTGGCTGAAGAGAAGAGCCAGGCATAAATAGCCGAGCAGAAAGACAATCAGTGGAAGCAGCTGCAGACTGCTAAATCCAAGGAGCAGCCATACCACTTAAAACCACCGGAGGGAGCCCAAGAGTGGAATTCACAACAGTACCCCCCCTTGAGGAGGGGTCACTGAACCCTCACCAGAGCCCCCAGGCCGATCAGGATGAGCCAAGTGAAAAGCACAAACCAAATCGGCGGCATGAACATCGGAGGCAACAACCTAAGAATTATCCTCCTGGCCATAACCCTTCCACTTGACAAGATACTGAAGCCTCCGCCTCGAAAAACGAGAATCCAAAATTTTCTCAACCTCATATTCCAACTCTCCCTCAACCAACACCGGGGCAGGAGGATCAACCGAGGGAACAACGGGCACCACATATCTCCGCAACAAAGATCTATGGAAAACATTATGAATGGCAAAAGAGGCTGGAAGAGCCAAACGAAAAGACACCGGATTGATAATTTCAGAAATCTTATAAGGACCAATAAACCGAGGCTTAAACTTAGGGGAAGAAACCTTCATAGGAACATGACGAGAAGACAACCAAACCAAATCCCCCACACGAAGCAAAAGAAAGGTGAAACCAAAGTAGCCAAACTAGCCCTGTTATTAAGGGCAAACTCGGCCAACGGCAAGAAAGCCACCCAATCATCCTGATCAGCAGACACAAAGCATCTCAAATAGGTTTCCAAGGTCTGATTAGTTCGCTCAGTTTGGCCATTAGTCTGAGGATGAAACGCCGAAGAAAAAGACAAATCAATGCCCATCCTAGCACAAAAGGCCCGCCAAAACCTAGAGACAAACTGAGAACCTCTGTCAGATACAATATTCTCCGGGATGCTATGCAAACGAACCACATGCTGAAAAAACAATGGAACCAAATCTGAGGAGGAAGGCAACTTAGGCAAAGGTACCAGATGGACCATTTTAGAGAACTGGTCACAAACAACCCAGATAACAGACATCTTCTGGGAAACAGGAAGATCCGAAATAAAATCCATGGAACTATGCGTCCAGGGCTTCTCAGGGACCGACAAAGGCAAAAGCAACCCACTAGCACAGGAACAGCAAGGCTTGGCCCGGGCGCAAGTCCCACAGGACTGCACAAAAGCACGCACATCGTGCGACAAGGAAGGCCACCAAAAGGACCTAGCAACCAAATCTCTGGTATCAAAAATCCCAGGATGACCAGCCAACACTGAACAATGAACCTCAGAAATTACCTTACTTGTCCATCTATCAGGAACAAACCGCTTCCCCACTGGACAGCGGTCAGGCTTATCAGCCTGAAATTCCCGAAGCACCCGCCGCAAATCAGGGGAGATGGCAGAAAGAATCACCCCTTCCTTAAGAATGCCAACCGGCTCAAGGACTCCAGGAGAATCAGGCAAAAAACTCCTAGAGAGGGCATCAGCCTTAACATTCTTAGATCCCGGAAGATACGAGACCACAAAATCAAAACGGGAGAAAAACAGGGACCATCGAGCCTGTCTAGGATTCAGCCGCTTGGCCGACTCGAGGTAAATCAGATTCTTATGATCAGTCAAGACCACAATGCGGTGCTTAGCTCCCTCAAGCCAATGTCGCCACTCCTCAAACGCCCACTTCATAGCCAACAACTCCCGATTGCCGACATCATAATTGCGTTCCGCAGGCGAAAACTTTCTGGAAAAAAAAGCACACGGTTTCATCAAAGAACCATCAGAATCCCTCTGAGACAAAACGGCCCCTGCCCCAATCTCAGAAGCGTCAACCTCAACCTGAAAAGGAAGAGAAACATCCGGCTGACGCAACACAGGGGCAGAAGTAAATCGGCGTTTAAGCTCCCGAAAGGCCTCAACAGCCGCAGAGGACCAATTCGTCACATCAGCGCCTTTCTTCGTTAAATCAGTAAGGGGTTTAACCACACTGGAAAAGTTGGCAATGAAACGGCGATAGAAATTAGCAATGCCCAAAAATTTTTGAAGGCTCTTCACAGATGTGCGTTGAATCCAGTCATGAATAGCTTGGACCTTAACAGGATCCATTTCCATAGACGAAGGAGAAAAAATAAAACCCAAAAAAGAGACCTTCTGAACTCCGAATAGGCACTTAGACCCCTTCACAAATAAAGCATTATCACGAAGGATCTGGAATACCATCCTGACCTGCTTCACATGAGACTCCCAATCATCGGAAAAAATCAAAATATCATCCAAATATACAACCATGAATTTATCAAGATAATTGCGGAAAATATCATGCATGAAAGATTGGAACACAGACGGAGCATTAGAGAGCCCGAATGGCATCACGAGGTATTCAAAATGGCCTTCGGGCGTATTAAATGCAGTTTTCCATTCGTCACCCTGTTTAATAAGAACAAGATTATATGCCCCTCGAAGGTCAATCTTAGTAAACCAACTAGCCCCCTTAATCTGAGCAAACAAATCAGAAAGCAAAGGCAAGGGGTATTGGAATTTGACCGTGATCTTATTAAAAAGACGATAATCTATACAGGGTCTCAAGGAGCCATCCTTCTTAGCAACAAAAAAGAAACCCGCTCCCAATGGTGACGAAGACGGACAAATATGCCCCTTCTCCAAAGATTCCTTAACATAACTCCGCATGGCGGCATGCTCTGGCACAGACAGATTGAAAAGTCGGCCCTTAGGGAACTTACAACCTGGAATCAAGTTAATAGCACAATCACAGTCCCTATGTGGAGGAAGGGAACTGGACTTGGGCTCATCAAATACATCCTGGAAATCCGACAAAAACTCAGGGACCTCAGAAGAGGGGAAGAGGAAATTGACATCAAAGGAACGTCACTATGTACCCCTTGACAACCCCAACTAGTCACAGACATAGTTTTCCAATCCAGCACCGGATTATGTTCCTGTAACCATGGAAAACCCAGTACAACAACATCATGCAGGTTATGCAACACCAGAAAACGGCAATCTTCCTGATGTGCTGGAGCCATGTACATGGTCATCTGCGTCCAGTACTGAGGTTTATCCTTGGCCAATGGTGTAGCATCAATGCCCCTCAAAGGAATAGGGCTCTGCAAAGGCTGCAAGGAAAAACCACAGCACCTGGCGAATTCTAAGTCCATTAAGTTCAGGGCAGCGCCTGAATCCACAAATGCCATGACAGAAAAGGACGACAATGAGCAAATCAGGGTCACAGATAAAAGAAATTTAGGCTGTACAGTACTGATGGTAACAGACCTAGCGACCCTCTTAGTACGCTTAGGGCAATCAGAAATAACATGAGCAGAATCACCACAGTAAAAACACAGCCTATTCTGACGTCTGAATTCCTGCCGTTCTGTTCTAGTCAAAATCCTATCACATTTCATAGGTTCAGGACTCTGCTCAGAGGACACTGCCATATGGTGCACAGCTTTGCGCTCGCGCAGACGCCGATCAATCTGAATGGCTAGAGACATAGATTCGCTCAAACCGGCAGGCGTAGGGAAGCCCACCATAACATCTTTAAGGGCTTCAGAAAGACCTTTTCTGAAAATAGCAGCCAGAGCATCCTCATTCCATTTAGTGAGCACAGACCATTTCCTAAATTTCTGGCAGTATAATTCTGCCGCTTCCTGACCTTGGCACAGGGCCAACAGGGTTTTTTCTGCATGATCCACAGAATTAGGTTCGTCATACAATAATCCGAGCGCTTGAAAAAATGCGTCTACATTCAGCAATGCCGGATCCCCTGATTCAAGGAAGAATGCCCAGTCCTGAGGGTCACCACGCAGCAAGGATATGATGATTTTAACTTGCCCTTTAACTACCCCTAAAGATAGAAACACAAAAACTATCTTGCCTCAGAGAAAATCCCCAAAGGATAGATAGCCCCCCCACAAGTAATGACTGTGAGTGGAGAGGGAAAAGACATACACAGAATGAAACCAGGATGTAGCACAGGAGGCCAGTCTAGCTAGATAGATAGGACAGGATAGAATACTGTGCGGTCAGTATTAACCCCTTCATGACCCAGCCTATTTTGACCTTAAAGACCTTGCCGTTTTTTGCAATTCTGACCAGTGTCCCTTTATGAGGTAATAACTCAGGAACGCTTCAACGGATCCTAGCAGTTCTGAGATTGTTTTTTCGTGACATATTGGGCTTCATGTTAGTGGTAAATTTAGGTCAATAAATTCTGCGTTTATTTGTGATAAAAACGGAAATTTGGCGAAAATTTTGAAAATTTCGCAATTTTCACATTTTGAATTTTTATTCTGTTAAACCAGAGAGATATGTGACACAAAATAGTTAATAAATAACATTTCCCACATGTTTACTTTACATCAGCACAATTTTGGAAACAAAATTTTTTTTTGTTAGGAAGTTATAAGGGTTAAAATTTGACCAGCGATTTGTCATTTTTACAACGAAATTTACAAAACCATTTTTTTTAGGGACCACCTCACATTTGAAGTCAGTTTGAGGGGTCTATATGGCTGAAAATACCCAAAAGTGACACCATTCTAAAAACTGCACCCCTCAAGGTACTCAAAATCACATTCAAGAAGTTTATTAACCCTTCAGGTGCTTCACAGCAGCAGAAGCAACATGGAAGGAAAAAATGAACATTTAACTTTTTAGTCACAAAAATTATATTTTAGCAACAATTTTTTTATTTTCCCAATGGTAAAAGGAGAAACTGAACCACGAAAGTTGTTGTCCAATTTGTCCTGAGTACGCTGATACCTCATATGTGGGGGTAAACCACTGTTTGGGCGCACGGCAGGGCTTGGAAGGGAAGGAGCGCCATTTGACTTTTTGAATCAAAAATTGGCTCCACTCTTTAGCGGACACCATGTCACGTTTGGAGAGCACCCGTGTGCCTAAAAATTGGAGCTCCCCCACAAGTGACCCCATTTTGGAAACTAGATGCCCCAAGGAACTTATCTAGATGCATAGTGAGCACTTTGAACCCCCAGGTGCTTCACAAATTGATCCGTAAAACTGAAAAAGTACTTTTTTTTCACAAAAAAATTATTTTAGCCTCAATTTTTTCATTTTCACATGGGCAACAGGATAAAATGGATCCTAAAATGTGTTGGGCAATTTCTCCTGAGTACACCAATACCTCACATGTGGGGGTAAACCACTGTTTGGGCACATGGTAAGGCTCGGAAGGGAAGGAGCGCCATTTGACTTTTTGAATGAAAAATTATTTCCATCGTTAGCGGACACCATGTCGCGTTTGGATAGCTCCTGTGTGCCTAAACATTGGCGCTCCCCCACAAGTGACCCCATTTTGGAAACTAGACCCCCCAAGGAACTTATTTAGATGCCTAGTGAGCACTTTAAACCCTCAGGTGCTTCACAAATTGATCTGTAAATATGAAAAAGTACTTTTTTTTCACAAAAAAATTCTTTTCGCCTCAATTTTTTCATTTTCACATGGGCAGTAGGATAAAATGGATCATAAAATTTGTTGGGCAATTTCTCCCGAGTACGCCGATACCTCATATGTGGGGGTAAACCACTGTTTGGGCACTCGGCAGGGCTCGGAAGGGAAGGCGCGCCATTTGACTTTTTGAATGGAAAATTAGCTCCAATTGTTAGCGGACACCGTGTCGCGTTTGGAGAGCCCCTGTGTGCCTAAACATTGGAGCTCCCCCACAAGTGACCCCATTTTGGAAACTAGACCCCCCCAAGGAACTTATCTAGATGCATATTGAGCACTTTAAACCCCCAGGTGCTTCACAGAAGTTTATAACGCAGAGCCATGAAAATAAAAAATAATTTTTCTTTCCTCAAAAATGATTTTTTAGCCTGGAATTTCCTATTTTGCCAAGGATAATAGGAGAAATTGGACCCCAAATATTGTTGTCCAGTTTGTCCTGAGTACGCTGATACCCCATATGTGGGGGTAAACCACTGTTTGGGCGCACTGCAGGGCTCGGAAGGGATGGCACGCCATTTGGCTTTTTAAATGGAAAATTAGCTCCAATCATTAGCGGACACCATGTCACGTTTGGAGAGCCCCTGTGTGCCTAAACATTGGAGATCCCCCAGAAATGACCCCATTTTGGAAACTAGACCCCCAAAGGAACTAATCTAGATGTGTGGTGAGGACTTTGAACCCCCAAGTGCTTCACAGAAGTTTATAACGCAGAGCCATGAAAATAAAAAAAAAAATTATTTTCTCAAAAATGATCTTTTAGCCTGCAATTTTTTATTTTCCCAAGGGTAACAGGAGAAATTTGACCCCAAAAGTTGTTGTCCTGTTTCTCCTCAGTACGCTGATACCCCATATGTGGGGGTAAACCACTGTTTGGGCACATGCCGAGGCTCGGAAGTGAAGTAGTGACGTTTTGAAATGCAGACTTTGATGGAATGCTCTGTGGGCGTCACGTTGCGTTTGCAGAGCCCCTGATGTGGCTTAACAGTAGAAACCCCCCACAAGTGACCCCATTTTGGAAACTAGACCCCGAAAGGAACTTATCTAGATGTGTGGTGAGCACTTTGAACCCCAAGTGCTTCATAGAAGTTTATAATGCAGAGCCGTGAAAATAATAAATACGTTTTCTTTCCTCAAAAATAATTATTTAGCCCAGAATTTTTTAATTTTCCCAAGGGTAACAGGAGAAATTTGACCCCAATATTTGTTGTCCAGTTTCTCCTGAGTATGGTGATACCCCATATGTGGGGGTAAACCACTGTTTGGGCACACGTCGGGGCTCAGAAAGGAAGTAGTGACTTTTGAAATGCAAACTTTGATGGAATGGTCTGCGGGCATCACGTTGCGTTTGCAGAGCCCCTGGTGTGCCTAAACAGTAGAAACCCCCCACAAGTGACCCCATTTTAGAAACTAGACCCCCCAAGGAACTTATCTAGATATGTGGTGAGCACTTTGATCCCCCAAGTGCTTCACAGACGTTTACAACGCAGAGCCGTGAAAATAAAAAATCATTTTTCTTTCCTCAAAAATGATGTTTTAGCAAGCATTTTTTTAGATTCACAAGGGTAACAGGAGAAATTGGACCCCAGTAATTGTTGCGCAGTTTATCCTGAGTACACTGATACCCCATATGTGGGGGTAAACCACTGTTTGGGCACACGTCAGGGCTCGGAAGTGAGGGAGCACCATTTGACTTTTTGAATACGAGATTGCCTGGAATCAATGGTGGCGCCATGTTGCGTTTGGAGACCCCTGATGTGCCTAAACAGTGGTAACCCCTCAATTCTACCTCCAACACTAACCCCAACACACCCCTAACCCTAATCCCAACTGTAGCCATAACCCTAATCACAGCCCTAACCACAACCCTAATTCCAACCCTAACCCTAAGGCTATGTGCCCACGTTGCGGATTCGTGTGAGATATTTCCGCACCATTTTTGAAAAATCCGCGGGTAAAAGGCACTGCGTTTTACCTGCGGATTTTCCGCGGATTTCCAGTGTTTTTTGTGCGGATTTCACCTGCGGATTCCTATTGAGGAACAGGTGTAAAACGCCGCGGAATCCGCACAAAGAATTGACATGCTGCGGAAAATACAACGCAGCGTTTCCGCGCGGTATTTTCTGCACCATGGGCACAGCGGATTTGGTTTTTCATATGTTTACATGGTACTGTAAACCTGATGGAATACTGCTGCGAATCCGCAGCGGCCAATCCGCAGCCAAATCCGCACAGTGTGCACATAGCCTAATTCTAAAGGTATGTGCACACTGCGGAAAACGCTGCAGATCCGCAGCAGTTTCCCATGAGTTTACAGTTCAATGTAGACCTATGGGAAACAAAAATCGCTGTACACATGCTGCGGAAAAACTGCACGGAAACGCAGCGGTTTACATTCCGCAGCATGTCACTTCTTTGTGCGGATTCCACAGCGGTTTTACAACTGCTCAAATAGAAAATCGCAATTGTAAAACCGCAGTGAAATGCGCAGAAAAAAACGCGGTAAATCCGCCATAAATCCGCAGCGGTTTAGCACTGCGGATTTATCAAATCCGCAGAGGACCAGAATACGTGTGCACATACCGAAGCCCTACCCCTAACCCTACCCCTAACCCTAGCCCTACCCCTAACCCTACCCCTAACCCTACCCCTAACCCTATCCCTAACCATAAGGGATCCTAACCCTAACCTACAGTTAGTGTTGTGAATTCCACTCTTGGGCTCCCTCTGGTGGTTGTAAGGGGCACTTTTGTGAGTTCTGCTCTTGGGCTCCCTCCGGTGGTTTTAAGTGGAATGGCTGCTCCTTGGATTTAGCAGTCTGCAGCTGCTTCCACTGATTGTCTTTCTGCTCGGCTATTTATGCCTGGCTCTTTCCTTCAGCCAGTGCCACTTGTCAATGGTTCCTGGTTGGATTCACATCTCTCTTGGATTTCCCTGATATCCTGACCAGTTCAGCAAAGATAAGTCCTTGCTTTGCTCTTTTCTGTCCACATGTTGTGGACTTATTCGTTCTGTGCATTCTATGTTTAGTCCAGCTCTTCAGTATGGATTAATTCAGTTAAGCTGGAAGCTCTGGGAAGCAGATTTACCCTCCACACCTTTAGTCAGGTGTGGAGATTTTTGTAAACTCTGTGTGGATTTTTGTAGTTTTTAATACTGACCGCACAGTATTCTATCCTGTCCTATCTATCTAGCTAGACTGGCCTCCTGTGCTACATCCTGGTTTCATTCTGTGTATGTCTTTTCCCTCTCCACTCACAGTCATTACTTGTGGGGGGGCTATCTATCCTTTGGGGATTTTCTCTGAGGCAAGATAGTTTTCCTGTTTCTATCTTTAGGGGTAGTTAATTCTCAGGCTGTGACGAGGTGCCTAGGGAGTGACAGGAGCATCCCACGGCTAGTTCTAGTGTTGTGTTGAGCTTAGGGACTGCGGTCAGTACAGGTACCACCTCTTTCAGAGCTCGTCCCATGTTGCTCCTAAACCACCAGTTCATAACAGTACAAGTGGCCAGAAATGAATTAAATGCATCTCAAAAGAAGGAAAAAAAAATTCTGAGCCATTTTTTTTTCTGTGCTCTGTTTTGTCTTTTTTTTCCTCTTGATCTCTGGGTGGTTCAGGATTTATGCTCTGGCATGGATGTTCAGGGTTTGTTTTCTCGTGTGGATCAACTTGCTGCAAGAGTACAGAGTATCCAAGATTATGTTGTCCAGACTCCGGCTTTGGAGCCTAAAATTCCTACTCCTGATTTGTTTTTTGGGGACAGATCCAAGTTTTTGAACTTTAAAAATAACTGCAAATTGTTTTTTGCTTTGAAACCCCGTTCTTCTGGTGATCCCATTCAGCAAGTTAAAATCATCATATCCTTGCTGCGTGGTGACCCTCAGGACTGGGCATTCTCCCTTGAATCAGGGGATCCGGCATTGCTGAATGTAGACGCATTTTTTCAAGCGCTCGGATTATTGTATGACGAACCTAATTCTGTGGATCATGCAGAAAAAACCCTGTTGGCCCTGTGTCAAGGTCAGGAAGCGGCAGAATTATACTGCCAGAAATTTAGGAAATGGTCTGTGCTCACTAAATGGAATGAGGATGCTCTGGCTGCTATTTTCAGAAAAGGTCTTTCTGAAGCCCTTAAAGATGTTATGGTGGGCTTCCCTACGCCTGCTGGTTTGAGCGAATCTATGTCTCTAGCCATTCAGATTGATCGGCGTCTGTGCGAGCGCAAAGCTGTGCACCATATGGCAGTGTCCTCTGAGCAGAGTCCTGAGCCTATGCAATGTGATAGGATTTTGACTAGAACAGAACGGCAGGAATTCAGACGTCAGAATAGGCTGTGATTTTACTGTGGTGATTCTGCTCATGTTATTTCTGATTGCCCTAAGCGTACTAAGAGGGTCGCTAGGTCTGTTACCATCAGTACCGTACAGCCTAAATTTCTTTTATCTGTGACCCTGATTTGCTCATTATCGTAGTTTTCTGTCATGGCATTTGTGGATTCAGGCGCTGCCCTGAACTTAATGGACTTAGAATTTGCCAGGCGCTGTGGTTTTTCCTTGCAGCCTTTGCAGAGCCCTATTCCTTTGAGGGGCATTGATGCTACACCATTGGCCAAGGATAAACCTCAGTACTGGACGCAGATGACCATGTACATGGCTCCAGCACATCAGGAAGATTGCCGTTTTCTGGTGTTGCATAACCTGCATGATGTTGTTGTACTGGGTTTTCCATGGTTACAGGAACATAATCCGGTGCTGGATTGGAAAACTATGTCTGTGACTAGTTGGGGTTGTCAAGGGGTACATAGTGACGTTCCTTTGATGTCAATTTCCTCTTCCCCCTCTTCTGAGGTCCCTGAGTTTTTGTCGGATTTCCAGGATGTATTTGATGAGCCCAAGTCCAGTTCCCTTCCTCCACATAGGGACTGTGATTGTGCTATTAACTTGATTCCAGGTTGTAAGTTCCCTAAGGGTCGACTTTTCAATCTGTCTGTGTCAGAGCATGCCGCCATGCGGAGTTATGTTAAGGTTGAAATTCATGGAGGGAAAAATGGTAACAAAATTCTCATTGGGGTCTGTTACAAACCCCCAAATATAACAGAAAGCATGGAAAGTCTACTTCTAAAGCAGATAGATGAAGCTGCAACCCATAATGAGGTCCTGGTTATGGGGGACTTTAACTACCCGGATATTAACTGGGAAACAGAAACCTGTGAAACCCATAAAGGCAACAGGTTTCTGCTAATAACCAAGAAAAATTATCTTTCACAATTGGTGCAGAATCCAACCAGAGGAGCAGCACTTTTAGACCTAATACTATCTAATAGACCTGACAGAATAACAAATCTGCAGGTGGTTGGGCATTTAGGAAATAGCGACCACAATATTGTGCAGTTTCACCTGTCTTTCACTAGGGGGACTTGTCAGGGAGTCACAAAAACATTGAACTTTAGGAAGGCAAAGTTTGACCAGCTTAGAGATGCCCTTAATCTGGTAGACTGGGACAATATCCTCAGAAATGAGAATACAGATAATAAATGGGAAATGTTTAAGAACATCCTAAATAGGCAGTGTAAGCGGTTTATACCTTGTGGGAATAAAAGGACTAGAAATAGGAAAAACCCAATGTGGCTAAACAAAGAAGTAAGACAGGCAATTAACAGTAAAAAGAAAGCATTTGCACTACTAAAGCAGGATGGCACCATTGAAGCTCTAAAAAACTATAGGGAGAAAAATACTTTATCTAAAAAACTAATTAAAGCTGCCAAAAATGAAACAGAGAAGCACATTGCTAAGGAGAGTAAAACTAATCCCAAACTGTTCTTCAACTATATCAATAGTAAAAGAATAAAAACTGAAAATGTAGGCCCCTTAAAAAATAGTGAGGAGAGAATGGTTGTAGATGACGAGGAAAAAGCTAACATATTAAACACCTTCTTCTCCACGGTATTCACGGTGGAAAATGAAATGCTAGGTGAAATCCCAAGAAACAATGAAAACCCTATATTAAGGGTCACCAATCTAACCCAAGAAGAGGTGCGAAACCGGCTAAATAAGATTAAAATAGATAAATCTCCGGGTCCGGATGGCATACACCCACGAGTACTAAGAGAACTAAGTAATGTAATAGATAAACCATTATTTCTTATTTTTAGTGACTCTATAGCGACAGGGTCTGTTCCGCAGGACTGGCGCATAGCAAATGTGGTGCCAATATTCAAAAAGGGCTCTAAAAGTGAACCTGGAAATTATAGGCCAGTAAGTCTAACCTCTATTGTTGGTAAAATATTTGAAGGGTTTCTGAGGGATGTTATTCTGGATTATCTCAATGAGAATAACTGTTTAACTCCATATCAGCATGGGTTTATGAGAAATCGCTCCTGTCAAACCAATCTAATCAGTTTTTATGAAGAGGTAAGCTATAGGCTGGACCACGGTGAGTCATTGGACGTGGTATATCTCGATTTTTCCAAAGCGTTTGATACCGTGCCGCACAAGAGGTTGGTACACAAAATGAGAATGCTTGGTCTGGGGGAAAATGTGTGTAAATGGGTTAGTAACTGGCTTAGTGATAGAAAGCAGAGGGTGGTTATAAATGGTATAGTCTCTAACTGGGTCGCTGTGACCAGTGGGGTACCGCAGGGGTCAGTATTGGGACCTGTTCTCTTCAACATATTCATTAATGATCTGGTAGAAGGTTTACACAGTAAAATATCGATATTTGCAGATGATACAAAACTATGTAAAGCAGTTAATACAAGAGAAGATAGTATTCTGCTACAGATGGATCTGGATAAGTTGGAAACTTGGGCTGAAAGGTGGCAGATGAGGTTTAACAATGATAAATGTAAGGTTATACACATGGGAAGAGGGAATCAATATCACCATTACACACTGAACGGGAAACCACTGGGTAAATCTGACAGGGAGAAGGACTTGGGGATCCTAGTTAATGATAAACTTACCTGGAGCAGCCAGTGCCAGGCAGCAGCTGCCAAGGCAAACAGGATCATGGGGTGCATTAAAAGAGGTCTGGATACACATGATGAGAGCATTATACTGCCTCTGTACAAATCCCTAGTTAGACCGCACATGGAGTACTGTGTCCAGTTTTGGGCACCGGTGCTCAGGAAGGATATAATGGAACTAGAGAGAGTACAAAGGAGGGCAACAAAATTAATAAAGGGGATGGGAGAACTACAATACCCAGATAGATTAGCGAAATTAGGATTATTTAGTCTAGAAAAAAGACGACTGAGGGGCGATCTAATAACCATGTATAAGTATATAAGGGGACAATACAAATATCTCGCTGAGGATCTGTTTATACCAAGGAAGGTGACGGGCACAAGGGGGCATTCTTTGCGTCTGGAGGAGAGAAGGTTTTTCCACCAACACAGAAGAGGATTCTTTACTGTTAGGGCAGTGAGAATCTGGAATTGCTTGCCTGAGGAGGTGGTGATGGCGAACTCAGTCGAGGGGTTCAAGAGAGGCCTGGATGTCTTCCTGGAGCAGAACAATATTGTATCATACAATTATTAGGTTCTGTAGAAGGACGTAGATCTGGGTATTTATTATGATGGAATATAGGCTGAACTGGATGGACAAATGTCTTTTTTCGGCCTTACTAACTATGTTACTATGTTACTATGTTACTATGATAAGGGGCATATTCGTCCGTCTTCGTCACCATTGGGAGCGGGTTTCTTTTTTGTTGCTAAGAAGGATGGCTCCTTGAGACCCTGTATAGATTATCGTCTTCTTAATAAGATCACGGTCAAATTCCAATACCCCTTGCCTTTGCTTTCTGATTTGTTTGCTCAGATTAAGGGGGCTAGTTGGTTTACTAAGATTGACCTTCGAGGGGCATATAATCTTGTTCTTATTAAACAGGGTGACGAATGGAAAACTGCATTTAATACGCCCGAAGGCCATTTTGAATACCTCGTGATGCCATTCGGGCTCTCTAATGCTCCGTCTGTGTTCCAATCTTTCATGCATGATATTTTCCGCAATTATCTTGATAAATTCATGGTTGTATATTCGGATGATATTTTGATTTTTTCCGATGATTGGGAGTCTCATGTGAAGCATTTCAGGATGGTATTCCAGATCCTTTGTGATAATGCTTTGTTTGTGAAGGGGTCTAAGTGCCTATTCGGAGTTCAGAAGGTCTCTTTTTTGGGTTTTATTTTTTCTCCCTCGTCTATGGAAATGGATCCTGTTAAGGTCCAAGCTATTCATGACTGGATTCAACCCACATCTGTGAAGAGCCTTCAAAAATTTTTGGGCTTTGCTAATTTCTATCGCCGTTTCATTGCCAACTTTTCCAGTGTGGTTAAACCCCTTACTGATTTGACGAAGAAAGGGGCTGATGTGACGAATTGGTCCTCTGCGGCTGTTGAGGCCTTTGGAGAGCTTAAACGCCGATTTAATTCTGCCCCTGTGTTGCGTCAGCCGGATGTTTCTCTTCCTTTTCAGGTTGAGGTTGACGCTTCTGAGATTGGGGCAGGGGCCGTTTTGTCACAGAGGGATTCTGATGGTTCCTTGATGAATCCGTGTGCTTTTTTTTCCAGAAAGTTTTTGCCTGCGGAACGCAATTATGATGTCGGCAATCGGGAGTTGTTGGCTATGAAGTGGGCGTTTGAGGAGTGGCGACATTGGCTTGAGGGAGCTAAGCACTGCGTTGTGGTCTTGACTGATCATAAGAATCTGATTTACCTCGAGTCGGCCAAGCGGCTGAATCCTAGACAGGCTCGATGGTCCCTGTTTTTCTCCCGTTTTGATTTTGTGGTCTCGTATCTTCCGGGATCTAAGAATGTTAAGGCTGATGCCCTCTCTAGGAGTTTTTTTGCCTGATTCTCCTGGAGTCCTTGAGCCGGATGGCATTCTTAAGGAAGGGGTGATTCTTTCTGCCATCTCCCCTGATTTGCGGCGGGTGCTTCGGGAATTTCAGGCTTATAAGCCTGACCGCTGTCCAGTGGGGAAGCGGTTTGTTCCTGATAGATGGACAAGTAAGGTAATTTCTGAGGTTCATTGTTCAGTGTTGGCTGGTCATCCTGGGATTTTTGGTACCAGAGATTTGGTTGCTAGGTCCTTTTGGTGGCCTTCCTTGTCGCGCGATGTGCGTGCTTTTGTGCAGTCCTGTGGGACTTGCGCCCGGGCCAAGCCTTGCTGTTCCCGCGCTAGTGGGTTGCTTTTGCCTTTGCCGGTCCCTGAGAGGCCCTGGATGCATATTTCCATGGATTTTATTTCGGATCTTCCTGTTTCCCAGAAGATGTCTGTTATCTGGGTTGTTTGTGACCGGTTCTCTAAAATGGTCCATCTGGTACCTTTGCCTAAGTTGGTTCCATTGTTTGTCTCTATGTTTTGGCAGGCCTTTTGTGCTAGGATGGGCATTGATTTGTCTTTTTCTTCGGCGTTTCATCCTCAGACTAATGGCCAAACTGAGCGAACTAATCAGACCTTGGAAACCTATTTGAGATGCTTTGTGTCTGGTGATCAGGATGATTGGTTGGCTTTCTTGCCGTTGGCCGAGTTTGCCCTTAATAATAGGGCTAGCTCGGCTACTTTGGTTTCACCTTTCTTTTGTAATTTTGGTTTTCATCCTCGTTTTTCTTCGGGGCAGGTTGAGCCTTCTGATTGTCCTGGTGTGGATTCTGTGGTGGACAGGCTGCAGCAGATTTGGACTCATGTGGTGGACAATTTGACGTTGTCTCAGGAAAAGGCTCAATGTTTTGCTAACCGCCATCGGTGTGTTGGTCCCCGGCTTCGTGTGGGGGATTTGTTTTGTTTGTCTTCTCGTCATGTTCCTATGAAGGTTTCTTGATTCCTAGGTTGGTTTGGCGAGGCGCCAGGGAGCTGAGCGCCATGGAAAGATCTAGACGCACTTTAAACCAACGGATATCTCGCTTTATCAGGTTTAAGAATGGTGTTGTGGTGAGGCACCACCGATTATTGGGGATAATTCGCGTTTTCTCCTACCAGAAGGGGTCCATCTTAATGACGCTGGCTTGGATATTTTTCTGGATGGTCTTCGGGAAGGGGTGGTTCAGGCGCTCCATTCTTTGGGTGGGTCGTAGCTCGGGTCACGGGCTACTCCGTGGCGGAATGGGTGGAGATTCTGGTGGTGAAGATACCTGCACCGGGAGACCGGAAGGCAGACAATCTCCCTACACCCGATTGGTTGGCAAATTTTGCCGGTTTTAAACTGCGACCATAATTTTAAGCCAAAAGAAAAATCTGGAAGTTATTTGAATAAGTTCTTTCATAAATAAACAAGTTATATTACATAGTAACATAGTTAGTAAGGCCGAAAAAAGACATTTGTCCATCCAGTTCAGCCTATATTCCATCATAATAAATCCCCAGATCTATGTCCTTCTACAGAACCTAATTGTATGATACAATATTGTTCTGCTCCAGGAAGACATCCAGGCCTCTCTTGAACCCCTCGACTGAGTTCGCCATCACCACCTCCTCAGGCAAGCAATTCCAGATTCTCACTGCCCTAACAGTAAAGAATCCTCTTCTATGTTGGTGGAAAAACCTTCTCTCCTCCAGACGCAAAGAATGCCCCCTTGTGCCCGTCACCTTCCTTGGTATAAACAGATCCTCAGCGAGATATTTGTATTGTCCCCTTATATACTTATACATGGTTATTAGATCGCCCCTCAGTTGTCTTTTTTCTAGACTAAATAATCCTAATTTCGCTAATCTATCTGGGTATTGTAGTTCTCCCATCCCCTTTATTAATTTTGTTGCCCTCCTTTGTACTCTCTCTAGTTCCATTATATCCTTCCTGAGCACCGGTGCCCAAAACTGGACACAGTACTCCATGTGCGGTCTAACTAGGGATTTGTACAGAGGCAGTATAATGCTCTCATCATGTGTATCCAGACCTCTTTTAATGCACCCCATGATCCTGTTTGCCTTGGCAGCTGCTGCCTGGCACTGGCTGCTCCAGGTAAGTTTATCATTAACTAGGATCCCCAAGTCCTTCTCCCTGTCAGATTTACCCAGTGGTTTCCCATTCAGTGTGTAATGGTGACATTGATTCCTTCTTCCCATGTGTATAACCTTACATTTATCCTTGTTAAACCTCATCTGCCACCTTTCAGCCCAAGTTTCCAACTTATCCAGATCCATCTGTAGCAGAATACTATCTTCTCTTGTATTAACTGCTTTACATAGTTTTGTATCATCTGCAAATATCGATATTTTACTGTGTAAACCTTCTACCAGATCATTAATGAATATGTTGAAGAGAACAGGTCCCAATACTGACCCCTGCGGTACCCCACTGGTCACAGCGACCCAGTTAGAGACTATACCATTTATAACCACCCTCTGCTTTCTATCACTAAGCCAGTTACTAACCCATTTACACACAATTTCCCCCAGACCAAGCATTCTCATTTTGTGTACCAACCTCTTGTGCGGCACGGTATCAAACGCTTTGGAAAAATCGAGATATACCACGTCCAATGACTCACCGTGGTCCAGCCTATAGCTTACCTCTTCATAAAAACTGATTAGATTGGTTTGACAGGAGCGATTTCTCATAAACCCATGCTGATATGGAGTTAAACAGTTATTCTCATTGAGATAATCCAGAATAACATCCCTCAGAAACCCTTCAAATATTTTACCAACAATAGAGGTTAGACTTACTGGCCTATAATTTCCAGGTTCACTTTTAGAGCCCTTTTTGAATATTGGCACCACATTTGCTATGCGCCAATCCTGCGGAACAGACCCTGTCGCTATAGAGTCCCTAAAAATAAGAAATAATGGTTTATCTATTACATTACTTAGTTCTCTTAGTACTCGTGGGTGTATGCCATCTGGACCCGGAGATTTATCTATTTTAATCTTATTTAGCCGGTTTCGCACCTCTTCTTGGGTTAGATTGGAGACCCTTAATATAGGGTTTTCATTGTTTCTTGGGATTTCACCTAGCATTTCATTTTCCACCGTGAATACCGTGGAGAAGAAGGTGTTTAATATGTTAGCTTTTTCCTCGTCATCTACAACCATTCTTTCCTCACTATTTTTTAAGGGGCCTACATTTTCAGTTTTTATTCTTTTACTATTGATATAGTTGAAGAACAGTTTGGGATTAGTTTTACTCTCCTTAGCAATGTGCTTCTCTGTTTCCTTTTTGGCAGCTTTAATTAGTTTTTTAGATAAAGTATTTTTCTCCCTATAGTTTTTTAGAGCTTCAATGGTGCCATCCTGCTTTAGTAGTGCAAATGCTTTCTTTTTACTGTTAATTGCCTGTCTTACTTCTTTGTTTAGCCACATTGGGTTTTTCCTATTTCTAGTCCTTTTATTCCCACAAGGTATAAACCGCTTACACTGCCTATTTAGGATGTTCTTAAACATTTCCCATTTATTATCTGTATTATTAGTTCTGAGGATATTGTCCCAGTCTACCAGATTAAGGGCATCTCTAAGCTGGTCAAACTTTGCCTTCCTAAAGTTCAGTGTTTTTGTGACTCCCTGACAAGTCCCCCTAGTGAAAGACAGGTGAAACTGTACAATATTGTGGTCGCTATTTCCTAGATGCCCGACCACCTGCAGATTTGTTATTCTGTCAGGTCTATTAGATAGTATTAGGTCTAAAAGTGCTGCTCCTCTGGTTGGATTCTGCACCAATTGTGAAAGATAATTTTTCTTGGTTATTAGCAGAAACCTGTTGCCTTTATGGGTTTCACAGGTTTCTGTTTCCCAGTTAATATCCGGGTAGTTAAAGTCCCCCATAACCAGGACCTCATTATGGGTTGCAGCTTCATCTATCTGCTTTAGAAGTAGACTTTCCATGGTTTCTGTTATATTTGGGGGTTTGTAACAGACCCCAATGAGAATTTTGTTACCATTTTTCCCTCCATGAATTTCGACCCATATGGACTCGACATCCTCATTTCCTTCGCTAATATCCTCCCTTAAAGTGGACTTTAGACAAGACTTTACATAGAGACAAACCCCTCCTCCTCTCCGATTTTTACGATCCTTTCTAAACAGACTGTAACCCTGTAAGTTAACTGCCCAGTCATAGCTTTCATCTAACCATGTCTCGGTTATTCCCACTATGTCAAAGTTACCTGTAGATATTTCTGCTTCTAGTTCTTCCATCTTGTTTGTCAGGCTTCTGGCGTTTGCAAGCATGCAGTTTAGAGGATTTTGTTTTGTTCCAATCTCCTCGCTGTGGATTGTTTTAGAAATGTTCTTACCTCCCTTCTGAGTATGTTTTCCTGGATCTTCTTTGTTCAAGTCTAATGTTTTTCTTCTCGTCCCCTCTTCTTCTAGTTTAACGCCCTCCTGATGAGTGTAGCGAGTCTTCTGGCGAATGTGTGTTTCCCAGGTTTGTTGAGGTGTAGTCCGTCTCTGGCGAGGAGTCCATCGTACAAGTAATTCACACCGTGGTCCAGGAATCCGAATCCTTGTTGTCTGCACCATCGTCTTAGCCAGTTGTTTGCATCAAGGATCCTGTTCCATCTCCTGGTGCCATGCCCGTCTACTGGAAGGATAGAAGAAAAAACTACCTGTGCATCCAGTTCCTTTACTTTCTTCCCCAACTCTTCAAAGTCTTTGCAGATTGTCGGTAGGTCCTTCCTTGCCGTGTCATTGGTGCCAACATGTATCAGAAGAAATGGGTGGACGTCCTTGGAGTTGAAGAGCTTTGGTATCCTATCGGTCACATCCTTGATCATCGCACCTGGAAGGCAGCATACTTCTCTTGCAGTTATGTCCGGTCTGCAGATGGCTGCTTCTGTGCCTCTCAGTAGTGAGTCTCCCACCACCACCACTCTTCGTTGCTTCTTGGCTGTACTTTTTGCTGTCACTTGTTGCTGTGTGCCCTTTTCTTTTTTGCTTGCTGGTATTGCTTCATCCTTAGGTGTGCCATCTTCATCCTCTACAAAGATTTGATATCGGTTCTTCAGTTGTGTGGTTGGTGATTTCTCCATGGTCTTCTTGCTTCTTTTGGTCACATGCTTCCACTCATCTGCTTTTGGAGGTTCTCTGACACTTTTTTCACCTTCTGTGACCAGTAGAGATGCTTCTGTTCTGTCTAGAAAGTCTTCATTCTCTTTGATGAGTTTCAAGGTTGCTATTCTTTCTTCCAGACCCCGCACCTTTTCTTCTAAAAGGGCCACTAGTCTACACTTCTGACAGGTGAAATTTAATTCTTCTTCTGGTCGATCTGTGAACATGTAGCACATGCTGCAGCTCACCATGTAGGTTGTCACATCTGCCATGTTGCTCCTAGATCCTGCTGACTTGCTGTGTGTTTTCCTTCTTGTGTAATCTACTCAGCCAAGCTCTCTTGCAATAATGTCCTACAGGCAAAAATTCGGTTTGAAATATATTGAAATAGGCATGTGTGGCGTCACTTTGTGGGAGAAGAGTTTTTCTGGGTCGCGGCAGTCTGAGGGACACTGCGGCAGTCCCGCTGTCCCCTGACTGCCGGACCTCTGTATGGCTACCCCCGGTCTCCCACGGGGTGACGGCGCCAGTGATTGGGGGGGCGTGGCCTCATTTGAAAAGGGGACGGGCGCGCCTCACGTGGCTTCCGGCTTCCTCACTCTGAACCCGGACCTGGTTCCCGCCCTCCCTCCCTTGTGTTTTGGTTGGTTTTTCAGTTGCAGCTGCGGAATTGGTGGAGATTCTGGTGGTGAAGATACCTGCACCGGGAGACCGGAAGGCAGACAATCTCCCTACACCTGATTGGTTGGCAAATTTTGCCGGTTTTAAGCTGCGACCATAATTTTAAGCCAAAAGAAAAAGATGGAAGTTATTTGAATAAGTTCTTTCATAAATAAACAAGTTATATTGAAATAGGCATGTGTGGCGTCACTTTGTGGGAGGAGAGTTTTTCTGGGTCGCGGCAGTCTGGACCATGTGGAAATGAGTTCTTTTCTCGTCTGTGACTCCACCGTATCCTGAACAACACCCTCGGTGCATGATTTACACTACACCTCCACACTGTTGTTATAAGGGCTCCAGACCACACATCCAGACTGCTGTTATAGGGACTCCAGAATACACATCCAGACTGCTGTTATAGGGGCTCCAGACTACACATCCAAACTGCTGTTATAGGGAGCTCCAGAATACACATCCAGTCTGCTGTTATAGGGGCTCGAGACGACACATCCAAACTGCTGTTATAAGGGCTCCAGACTACACATCCAAACTGCTGTTATAGGGAGCTCCAGAATACACATCCAGACTGCTGTTATAGGGGCTCGAGATGACACATCCAAACTGCTGTTATAAGGGCTCCAGACTACACATCCAAACTGCTGTTATAGGGGCTCCAGAATAAACATCCAGACTGCTGTTATAGGGGGCTCCAGAATACACATCCAAACTGCTGTTATAGGGGCTCCAGAATACACATCCAAACTGCTGTTACAGGGGGCTCCAGAATACACATCCAGACTGCTGTTATCGGGGCTCGAGACGACACATCCAAACTGCTGTTATAAGGGCTCCAGACTACACATACAAACTGCTGTTATAGGGGCTCCAGAATAAATATCCAGACTGCTGTTATAGGGGGCTCCAGAATACACATCCAGACTGCTATTATAGGGGGCTCCAGAATACACATCCAGACTGCTGTTATAGGGGACTCTGGACTACACATCCAGACTGCTGTTATAGTGGGCTCCAGATTACGCATCCAGACTGCTGTTATAGGGAGCTCCAGATTTCACCTACAGACTGCTGTTATGGGGGGGCTCTAGACTATACATCCAGACTGCTGTTATAGGGGTATCCAGATTACACATCCAGACTGCTGTTATAGGGGCTCCAGACTACACATCCAAACTGCTGTTATAGGGGGGCTCCAGACTACATCTCCAGACTGCTGTTATAGGGGCTCCAGACTACACATCCGAACTGCTGTTATAGGGGCTCTAGAATACACATCCAGACTGCTGTTATAGGGGCTCGAGATGACACATCCAAACTGCTGTTGTAAGGGCTCCAGACTACACATCCAAACTGCTGTTATAGGGGCTCCAGAATAAACATCCAGACTGCTGTTATAGGGGGCTCCAGAATACACATCCAAACTGCTGTTATAGGGGCTCCAGAATACACATCCAAACTGCTGTTATAGGGGGCTCCAGAATACACATCCAGACTGCTGTTATAGGGGACTCCAGCCTACACATCCAGACTGCTGTTATAAGGGCTCCAGACTGCTATTATAGGGGGCTCCAGAATACACATCCAGACTGCTGTTATAGGGGGCTCCAGAATACACATCCAGACTGCTGTTATAGGGGACTCTGGACTACATATCCAGACTGCTGTTATAGTGGGCTCCAGATTACACATCCAGACTGCTATTATAGGGGGCTCCAGAATACACATCCAGACTGCTGTTATAGGGGACTCTGGACTACACATCCAGACTGCTGTTATAGTGGGCTCCAGATTACGCATCCAGACTGCTGTTATAAGGAGCTCCAGATTTCACCTCCAGACTGCTGTTATAGGGGGGCTCTAGACTATACATCCAGACTGCTGTTATAGGGGTATCCAGATTACACATCCAGACTGCTGTTATAGGGAGCTCCAGACTACACATCCAGACTGCTGCTATAGGGGGGCTCCAGACTACATCTCCAGACTGTTGTTATAGGGGCTCCAGACTACACCTCCAGACTGCTGTTATAGGGGGCTCCAGATTACACCTCCAGACTGCTGTTATAGGGGGCTCCAGACTACACATCCAGACTGTTGTTATAGGGGGCTCCAGATTACACATCCAGACTGCTGTTATATGGGGCTCCAGACTACACATCCAGACTGCTGCTATAGGGGGGCTCCAGACTACATCTCCATACTGTTGTTATAGGGGCTCCAGACTGCTGTTATAGGGAGGCTCCAGACTACACATCCAGACTGCTGCTATAGGGGGGCTCCAGACTACAACTCCAGTATGTTGTTATAGGGGGCTCCAGAATACACATCCAGACTGCTGTTATAGGGGCTCCAGACTGCATCTCATGACTGCTGTTATAGGGGGCTCCAGACTACACATCCAAACTGCTGTTATAGGGGCTCCACACTACAGATCCAAACTGCTGTTATAGGAGGCTCCAGACCACACCTCTAGACTACTGTTTTATGGGGCTCCAGACTACACATCCAGACTGCTTTTATAGGGGGCTCCAGACTACACATCCATAATGTTGTTATAGGGGGCTCCAGACTACAAATCCAGACTGCTGTTATAGGGGGCTCTAGACTACACATCCAGATTGCTGTTATAGGGGGCTCCAGACTACACATCCAGACTGCTATTATAGGGGGCTCCAGATCACACATCCAGACTGCTGTTATAGGGGCTCCAGACTACAGACCAGAAGCGTAGCTAGGGGTTCAGCCCAGGGGGGGGGCGAGACATCTGAGTGGGCCCCAACCTCTGATTACAACTATGGTGATGCACCCTAATAGTGGACGTAGGAGAACCTCAGCAGATGAACCTGTTGCAACTAAAAAAAAACATCTCCACAAGACCAATACTGATATTACCACCATATTGTGACCATATAGGGGTAGATACCAGTCCTACAAAGCATACAAGTGATTACAGCACAGTTACAGATGGTGACTTACCACTGACGTTCTTTCTGATGGAATCGTTCACTTTTCCATCTGGTCCAGACCGACATGGCGACTTCTTCACCCAGGACTCAGCTGCAGAAATTACAACAAAGACACGTTTCACTTCTCATATTCCAGCCATCACCATCTATTCCCAATTTGCACAAACTCCCCATCCTGCTGATACCCCAATACTGAGCTGCTGCCGTATGTGTCCCTATTACTGCTCCTGCTGTGTGGTACAAATGCAATGCCCCTCATACTGCATCACATAGTAATGCCACCACTGTGCCCTTACATAGTACAATGTCTCCTTTGTGCTCTCACAGTAGCCCCAAACTCTTTACAGGCCCCCACAGTAGTCCCCACACTGTATATAGGCCCCTACACTGTATGATGGCCCGACAGCAACCTTCAAACTGTATAGTGACCCCTGCGTTAGCTCCCACACTGTATAATGACTCCTGCCTTAGGTCCCACGCTGTGTAACGCCCCCCACATTATCTACCACACTTTATAATGACCCCTCCATTAGCTTCCACACTGTATAATGACCCCTGCATTAGTGTCCACGCTGTATGACCCCCGCATTAGCTTCCACGCTGTATAATGGAACCCGCTGTAGCTCCCACTCCTTGGATTCTGGTCACTGTCTGTCCCTCTCTGTGGGCTGATACTTGCACAGCCGTGAAATATATGACAAAGACATAAATTCGAAGAAACAGCGAGTGGGTGCGTATAGAGTCCATCATATGGGTATAGCTCCCTGAATGTGTCCAGGTAACCCTAAAGGAATACTCTTGTCTGTACAAGACCCCAAAGAGGGAAAGATAATGAGGGAACCAGAAAAAAGACCAAACTAAAGAAAAAAGTACACCCCCTGGCTCTTCTGTTCCTTTTTCCTCTTCTCCCCCTTGGGGATCTTGTGGTGTAGACTGAGTATATGTAAATGGACCCACACCCATATGTGATTTTCTATATGCACCTACTTGCTGTTTCTATTGTCTTCTGTCTGGCTATTTATCATCTTAATATATACTTGCCTTGTAATGTTTTCACATCCTGTTCCGTCTAGATGTGTCCGGATCCCAGAATTCTAAGAGGCGGAAGTTCACCGACCTCCATATTGGGACACTCAAGTGATTGGTGTCTCAATTTGGAAACTGCTTATGGTACCAGCCTCTTGCGCGGTACTACCAGCGGAACACTGTCCACCACACACACTGTATACGCCGTACGCACCACACACCCACACACACTGTATACGCTATAGGCAGTACACACACACTTTATACTCATCCTCTTGTGCGGTACCACCAGCGGAACACCGTTGCAAACATGCCACTGCCGGAATCAGCCAAATGACTCACTGACCGCTGCCATCTTTGTACAAGAGGAGCGCATAGTAAATGGGGTAGACAGGTCAAAGAAGAGAGCACAGACGGGGGAAAGAGAGAGTGGATAGTTGGGTGAGCACATGGGGAGGAGAGATTCTCAACGCTACAAAGCCTGCCCTCATCATGACATTACCGCCCTCCCGATGCGATAGCATCGGGTCTCCATATAGTAAATATATATTCATCCTCAACTATTTTTTTTAAAAGTTTTACCTTTTATTTTTCATATTTCGTGTTTTTTTATTTTTCGTGTTTACCGCCTTAGATTTACTGATATGAAATCATGCAGACACTGGTCTGATAGGATCCTGACCCAGGCTACAGGATAGAACATATACAGTATATGGGTTGGGGTCTTATCAGACCAGTGTCTTTATGTATATATATATATATATATATACATACATACATACATTCATTCATACACACACATATATATATATTTATATATATACTAGACGGTGGCCCGATTCTAACGCATCGGGTATTCTAGAATATGCATGTCCATGTAGTATATTGCCCAGTCACGTAGTATATTGCCCAGCCACATAGTATATTTCCCAGCCACGTAGTATATTGCCCAGTGACATAGTATATTGCCCAGCCACGCAGTATATTGCCCAGCCACGTAGTATATTGCCCAGCCACGAAGTATATTGCCCAGTGACGTAGTATATTGCGCAGACACGTAGTATATTGCCCAGCCACGTAGTATATTGCCCAGCCACGTAGTATATTGCCCAGCCACGTAGTATATTGCCCAGCCACGTAGGATATCGCCCAGTTACGTAGTATATCGCCCAGTTACGTAGTATATTGCACAGCCACGTAGTATATTGCCCAGTTACGTAGTATATTGCCCAGTAACGTAGTATATTGCCCAGTTACGTAGTATATTGCCCAGCCACGTAGTATATTGCCCAGTTACGTAGTATATTGCCCAGTAACGTAGTATATTGCCCAGTTATGTAGTATATTGCCCAGTAACGTAGTATATTGCCCAGTTACGTAGTATATTGCCCAGCCACGAAGTATATTGCCCAGTTACGTAGTATATTGCCCAGTAACGTAGTATATTGCCCAGTTGCGTAGTATATTGCGCAGCCACGTAGTATATTGCCCAGTAACGTAGCATATTGCCCAGTTACGTAGTATATTGCCCAGTGACGTAGTATATCGCACAGCAACGTAGTATACAGCACAGAGCCACGTAATATATTGGCCAGTAATGTAGTATATTGCCGAGTGACGTAGTATACAGCACAGAGCCACGTAGTATATTGCACAGCGAAGTAGTATATTGCCCAGCCAGGTTTGTGACAGGTGAAAAAATAAAAAATAAACATATACTCACCTTTCCGAGGGCCCCTTGTAGTCCATGGCAGCTTCCGGTCCCAGCGTTGGTATGGGGGCAGGGCCTGTGATGACGCCGCGGTCACATGACCATGACGTCATGGCAGGTCCTTCTGCCATTCTGTCTTTGCCACTAGAAACTGCAGCGGAAGATAGCGGCTGGCGTGAGCGACTACGGAGGGCGAGAATAGCAGGGTTTTTTTTATTATTATTTTTAACATTACATTTTTTTACTATTGATGCCGCATAGGCAGCGTCAATAGTAAAAAGTTGGAGACACACAGGGTTAATAGCGGCGGTAACGGAGTGCGTTACCCGCGGAATAACGTGGTCTGTTACCGCTGGCATTTACCCTGTGTGAGCACTGACCGGAGGGGACTATGCGGGCGACAGGCACTGACTGCGGGGAGGAAGGAGCGGCCATTTTCTTCCGGACTGTGCCCGTCGCTGATTGGTAGCGGCAGCCATGACAGGCAGCTGCCGAGACCAATCAGCGAATGAATAACCGTGACAGAAGGACAGACAGACAGACGGAAGTGACCCTTAGACAATTATATATATATAGATATGTACATATACTGACAAGACTGGTCAGTAATGTGCACTCATAGACGTGACCCTGGCTGCAGGACCCCACACATGAGGATATTTGTCTCTTTCCCATATATGGTATATATAGGAAAGAGACATACCGTATATCCTCATCTGTGGGGTCCTGCAGCCAGGGTCACTCACTCTATGAGTGCACATTACTGACCAGCCGCCATAAATCTTCAGTGCCTTAGAAACTCCAGATACAGCACAGGAATCCTGCTGGGGCTTATCAGGAGAGCAGCAGAGTAGAAGTGTGAGCTGTACTTACACCACTGTGTCCTGCTGCTCTCTGACTGGAAAAAGATGCTCCTTCCTATCTGCTCTCAGCAGACATGGCATGGCATGCCCAGTACTCAGCGTGCAATGTGGGCGTCTTCAGTATACTGGAGGCAGCTGTCAGGTACAGTGCTGGTTACTCAGCGTGTATCAGCATGGGGGGGGGGGCTTTAGGGAATATGGTCCTCTCTCTTCAGCCATGGCCCACAGTAGTGCAGGGAGATCATGTCTCCCTCTTCTCTACCACGGAGCTTAACTATATCGGCGGGCTGTGCACGCTGATATAATTAAGTGTAGCATAGCTCCGGGTGGGCCCCTATGAGCCGTGGGCCCGGGATGACCACACCCTCTGCCCCCCTGGTAGCTACGCTACTGCTACAGACCCAAACTGCTGTTATAGGAGGCTCCAGACTACACCTCTAGACTACTGTTTTATGGGGCTCCAGACTACACCTCCAGACTGCTGTTATAGGGGGCTCCAGACTACACCTCCAGACTGCTGTTATAAGGGGCTCCAAATTGGTCTTAGGGGTTTAGAGATCATTCAAGTATGGTACACTGGAAACAGGATGATGCTACCTGTCACGAGCTTGAAGCTGGATGCGACAGTGTGTTGGGAGTGCTTGGTGGGAGAATACTGAATGGGGGTATTGTGAGAACCCCTGGATCTTGCTATACTGCTTCGGGGTGCTTTCTGTGGAAAAACTTAGGTTAGGCCAGTTTCACACGTCCAGATAATTCCAGTACCGTACAAAATTGGTACTGGAGTTATCCGTGTCCGTGTGCATACGTGGCACATCAGTGTGGCACACGGGCGGCACACGTGTGCCACCCGTGTGCCCACTGGGTACCACACGCAACGTGCCAGAGACAGCGCTAAAGTTTAGCGCTGTCCCTGGCATCGTGCTGAAGCCCCATTCATATCTTCCCTGCAGCAGCGTTTGCTGCAGGGAAGATATGAATATTAGTGTGTAAAATGCAGATCCAGGTCCCCCCCCTCCCACCCCCTGTGCGCTTCCCCCACTGTGATTAAAATACTCACCTAGCTTCTGGATCTTTCGCCGCAGCGTCCTCTCCTGGCCGCAGCTACTCCTGTATGCGGTCACGTGGGGCCGCTCATTTACAGTAATGAATATGCGGCTCCACCCCTTTGGGAGGCGGAGACGCATATTCATGATTGTAATCGGCGGCCCCACGTGACCGCATACAGGAGAAGCTGGTATTTTAATCACAGCGGGTGTGCGCACAGGGGGTGGGAGGGGATGAGACCTGGATCTGCATTTTACACACTAATAATCATATCTTCTCTACAGCAAACGCTGCTGGCGAGAAGATATGAATGGAGGCTTCAGCACCAGTGGGGGGGACAGCGCTTAATGTAGCGCTGTCTCCTGCTCGGCACACGCACTGCACACGGATAATGTCCGTGTGCGGTATGTGTTTTATACGGACCCATTGACTTTAATGGGTCCGTGTAATACGTGCGCTCCCACGAACACTGACATGTCTCCGTGTTTGGCACACGGAGACACGGTCCACAAAAAATCAATGACATCTGAAAAGATGCATTGATTTTTATGTGTCTACGTGTGTCAGTGTCTCCGGTACGTGAAGAAACTGTCAAATCACATACCGGAGACACTGACATGTGAAACCGGCCTTATCATTATACCAATAATGTGGCTTTGATTGCCCATACTGTGAGGTGGGCAGGAGCTGGATATCGCTCGCAACCATCTCTCAGAACAGAATGCGGCTTGTAATCATCTCTCAGAACCAGAGGCATAGCTAGGGGTTTGCTTCAGAGGGGGCAAACTTCTGAGTGGGCCCCTAACCAGGTAACCCTGATTACAACTTTGGTGGAGCACCCTAATAGTGGATGTAGGAGAACCTCAGCAGATGACGGCTCTGTTACTGAATAAAATCTCTATACAAAGACCAAAACTGATATTACCGCCATATGGTGACCATATAGTGTTAGATTCCAGTCCTGCAAAACATGTAATATTACAGCACAGTTATAGATGGTGATTTACTGCTGACATTCTTTCTGGTGGAATCATTCATTTTTTGACATCTTTTACATCTGGTCCAGTCCGCCATGACGACTTCTCCAGCTAGGGCTCGTCTGCAGAGATTACAACAAAGACAAATCTGACTTCTCACATTTCAAGCACCGTCTCCATCTACCCATAACCTCCTCAAACTGCTGAAACCCTAATTCTGAGCAGCCGCTGCTGCCATATGTGTCCCTATTACTGCACTTGCTGTGTGGTATTGTGTGCCCTCTGATTTTCCTCCTATTGGAGCCCTAGATTCCCTTTTCATTGTACTCGTAAAAGTATGATGACTAGTGTTGAGCATTCCGATACTGCAAGTATCGGGTATCGGCCGATATTTGCTGTATCGGAATTCCGATACCGAGTTCCGATATTTTTGTGATATCGGAAATCGGTATCGGAGTGTGCGGTGCGTATGGTTCCAAGGGTCTGGAGGAGAGGAAACTCTCCTTCAGGCCCTGGGATCCATATTAATGTAAAGAATAAAAATAAAAAATATGGATATACTCACCCCTCCGGCGAACCCTGGCTGTCACCGCTGCAAGCGTCCGCCTCCGTTCCTGAGAATGTAGTGAGTGAAGGACCTTCGATGACGTCGCGGACAGGTGAGCGGTCACGTGAGCGGCCAGGTGACCGGTCACCTGAACGCGACGTCATCAAAGGTCCTTCACTCACAGCATTTTTAAGGACGGAGGCGGACGCTCGCAGCGGTGACAGCCAGGGTCCTTCGGAGGGGTGAGTATAGCCATATTTTTTATTTTTATTCTTTATTTTTTACATTAATATGGATCCCAGGGCCTGAAGGAGAGTTTCCTCTCCTTCAGACCCTGGGAACTATCGAGGATACATTCCGATATTTGTGTCCCATTGACTTGTATTGGTATCGGAACTCGGTATCGGCGAGATCCGATATTTTGCCGGTATCGGCCGATACCATCCGATACCGATACTTGCAAATATCGGAAGGTATCGCTCAACACTAATGATGACAAGTGCCCCCTAAACTCTAAGATACCCCTACAGTGAATTCCTCCACAGTACCTTCTACATGCACAATATGATGACCCTATTGTACCCCACCCTGCAACTGTCCCGGAAAAGTAACCCTGCAACACAATATGATCCCCCAACTGTGACCCCCACACAGCCCTCCATGTAGTATAATGGTCCCACACCTCTACACACTGTATATTACCCCCACACAGTATGATGGACCTCGCACAAACCTTCACACTGTATAATCGCTTGCATAGTTTAAAGGCTCCCACATGATCCTCCAAATTTTTTAATAGTCCCCACATAGACCTCCCTACTGCATAATTCACCTCATAATGCACCCCATGTCCCATGCAGTATAATGCATCCCCCCATGGTCCTTACAGTATAATGCATCCCCCATGGTTCTTACAGTATAATTCATCCTCTCATTGTCTATACAGTATAATGCATCCCCCCATGTTCCATACATTATAAAGCATCCTCCCATGGTGCATACAGTATAAAGCATTCCTCATGGTCCATACAGTATAAAGCCTCCCTCCATGGTCCTGACATGTGTATGTCAGGTGTCACAGACAGTCAACCTGGATCCGGCTGTAGAAGATTATTGCCATTAGCTCTACAAGCACCTTCTTGAATTTTGCATCTCTGTTATGGTGTGATATCCTTTTCACTCTAGGACCCAACAGTAGTACTAGCAGTCGGCTAGTGTCTTCTTGGAGTTGTCTTGGAGGATTGCTGGTGTGATATCTCGGTGGTCTTCTCAAGCTAATTGTATCTCTTCGTTTGTCCACCCTCTCTGTCTTTAATTGTAGTGGGGACTGATTAGGGCACACCTCGCCCCCTCACTATCCAGGACCTATCGCTAGGGTCAGGCAGGGATTAAGTTTCTGCTTGACGATAGGTGCAGAACCTATTTAGGGACGTTTAGGGCAGACAGGATGTTGTTAGATCTGCCTAGGGGTCGCCACTCCCCCATTCCCTAGTGTTTGGTCCTCCACTCCCTCTCCCCGTTGTTGTGCACCTTGCTTCTCCCTCACCCAGCATGACATTAAAGGGAACCTGTCACCCCGTTTTTTCAATATGAGCTAAAAATAGCGTTAAATAGGGCCTGAGCTGTGCTTTACAATAGTGTCTTTATTGTCCCCTGATTCCCCACCTTTGCTGCCAAAATACCATAGTAATACCATAGTAAAGTCGCCGTTTTCGCCTGTCAATCACGCTGGTCCGTTCAAATGGGCGTTGTGAAATCACTGTTTCTCCCCCCGCTCCCCGGCGTTTCTGACGTAACTCGATCTGTGAATAGCACAGATCGCGCTCTTTTTTTGCAGTTGCGCAGTGCATTCGGCTCTTGCGCATGCGTAGTATGTATTGCCCAACAGTGGGCAAAGCATACAATACATCATTGCGCATGCGCCAGTTTTTTACTGTAACCTCTGTTCCCCGGAAGTCTCGGTATGCAAATTTGCATATCTAGACTTCCGGGGTACACAGGTTACAGTGAAGAGCCGCGCATGCGCAGTGATGTGCTGTATTCTATGCCCACAGTTGGGCAAAGCATAATGCGCAGGTGCGAGACTAGACTTTGCTGCGCAGGCGCGAAACAGTACGCCAACGCCGGGAAGAAATTTCTTAGGGAAAAGGAAGAGGTGGGGGAGAAACAGCGATTTCGCAACGCCCATTTGACCGGACCAGCGTGATTGACAGGCGAAAACGGTGACTTTACTAAGGTATTTTGGCAGCAAAGGTGGGGAATCAAGGGACAATAAAGACACTATTGTAAAGCACAGCTCAGGCCCTATTTACCGCTATTTTTAGCTCATATTGAAAAAACGGGGGGGCCTTTTTCCCTTTAACACCAGCCGTATACTTTTAAAAGAAAAAAACAAAATAAACACTTGTTTTTTTGTGTGTGTTTTTTTTTTCATTTTTCCAGGTTCATGGATCCCGTTTCTGTGATGGCAGAGCAGCTACAAAGGTTGTCACTGGAAGTGACTGACCTTCGATCTGAGGTTCAGCAGCAATGGCAGCGGCTGCAGAAGACTCTTACTGTGCGGGACTCTGCGGTTAGGCCAGTCCAGCTTGAACCTAAATTTGCCAGGTTTTCAGGAGGTAGGGACAAGTTTTTTCTATTGAAAGAAGCATGTAAATTTTACTTTAGACTTCGTCCTTACCCATCTGGAGATGAGGAGCAACGAGTGGGAATTGTGATTTCACTGTTGCTAGGGGATCCTCAGTCCTGGGCTTCTTCTTTGCCACAGGGGTCTATATGTCTCCAGTCCATAGAAGGATTTTTTAGGGCTTTAGTCCTTATCTATGATGATCCTAACCGAATTTCCTTGGCTTAATCAAGGCTGCGTCACCTTCAGCAGGGGAATCGTTCAGTGGATACTTGAATTCCGCAGGTGGGCAACCGATACCAAATGGAATGACCAGGCTCTTAGAAGCCAATTTTGTCATGGGCTTACTGAAAGGTTAAAACAGGCTTTGGCATTGTATGAAACCCCAGAGTAATTGGAGGCTGCCATGTCATGTCTTCCATGTCTATGGATGGATAGACGCCTGCGGGATAGATGGTTAAGACCACCTTCTCCTGAGCCCACTTTCCGAGACAATACCCCTGTGCCCGGGGGACGGTCCGGGTGTGAACCAATACTTGTGGTGTTAGAGGAAGCCATGCAGTTAGGAGGTGCTTCTGTGTCGTATGTCTGCCCTGACATTCACAAGAAAAAGTTTGTGTGTTTTTTTGTGGGAAGAAGGAACATTTTATTGGGGCCTGATTCCTAAACAAAAAGAGAGTTGATTAACCCTTGGGAGTCTGGAGTTTGATAATAGTGTTGAGCGATATCGTCCGATATTTGAAAGTATCGGTATCGGATGGTATCGGCCGATATCCGAAAAATATCGGATATCGCCGATACCGATATCCGATACCAATACAAGTCAATGGGACACAAATATCGGAAGGTATCCTCTTTGGTTCCCAGGGTCTGAATGAGAGGAAACTCTCCTTCAGGATCTGGGATCAATATTCATGTGTAAAATAAAGAATAAATATAAAAAATATTGATATACTTACCCTCGGACCGCTGCAACCGCCATGATTCCCTTCCTAAGAATGAGCGCGTTAAGGACCTTCGATGATAATTCGACCTAATTTTGTTATGGAAAACTGGGTAAGCTTATTGACTCGAGTATAAGCCGGGTATGCATTGTCCCCTCATCCCTGTCCTGGTGTGCATGGCTCCCCCTCCCTGTCCTTGTATGCATGCCTCACCCGTCACTGTCCTGGTATGCGTGGCTCCCCCATTCTGTCCTGGT
The DNA here is from genome assembly GCF_032444005.1 of Ranitomeya imitator. Classification (NCBI taxonomy): domain Eukaryota; kingdom Metazoa; phylum Chordata; class Amphibia; order Anura; family Dendrobatidae; genus Ranitomeya; species Ranitomeya imitator. The sequence goes on from NC_091285.1 coordinate 625,368,710, forward strand.
ATATGGGGCTCCCCCATCGCTGTCCTGGTATGCGTGGCTCCCCCTGTCGCTGTCCTGGTATGTGTGTGTCCCCTGTCCTCTCCTGGTATGCGTGGCTCCCCCATCCTGTTCTGGTATGCATGGCTTTCCCCATCCTGTCCTGGTATGCGTGGCTCCCCCTGTCACTGTCCTGGTATGCGTGGCTCCCCCTGTCCTATCCTGGTATGCGTGGCTGCCCCTGTCCTATCCTGGTATGCGTGGCTCCCCCGGTCCTATCCTGGTATGCATGGCTGCCCCTGTCCTATTCTGGTATGCGTGGATCCCCCGTCCTATCCTGGTATGTGTGGCTTCCCCCGTTGCTGTCCTGGAATGTATGGCTTCCCCCATCGCTGTCCTGGTATGCGTGGCTCCCCCGTCCAGTCCTGATATGCGTGGCTTACGCATCCTGTCCTGGTATGCGTGGCTCCCCCTGTAGCTGTCCTGGTATGCGTGGCTCCCCCTGTCACTGTCCTGGTATGCATGTCACCCACTGATCCCCCTCCCCCGCCGGCTTTCTGGGGCAATGACTCGTGTATAAGCCGAGGGGGGTGTTTTCAGCACAAAAAAATAGTACTCCCACATCGGAATCCCTCCCTTTCATGTGGGCTCTGGCGCTGACATGTGCATCTAACAGCCAAGGGTGGATCGCGATTCCACCTGTTAAATGCCGATGTCAGTCTCTGATCATCGCCTGTATCTTGCAGAACTATCTATCTATCAATCAGACAACTGCAGCTTCTGGTCTCCCATGGAGACTATTGAAGCATGCAAAAAAGTGAAAAAAATGTTTTTAAAAATATTTAAATTTAAAAAAAAAAATATATAAAAGTTCAAATCACCCCCCCTTCGCTCAATTCAAAATAAAACAATTAAAAAATCAAACATACACATATTTGGTTTCGCCAGGTTTAGAATCGCCCAATCTAGCAATATAAAAAATGAATTAACCTGATCGGAAAACGGCATCTCGAGAAAAAAAATTAAAAACACCAGAATTACGTTTTTTTGGTCATCGTTAGATTGCAATAAAATGCAATAACAGGTGATCAAAAGATCATATCTACATCAAAATGGTATCAATAAAAATAGCAGCTCGGCACGCAAAAAATAAGCCCTCACTTAACCCCAAATCACGAAAAATGGAGACGCTACGAGTCTCAGAAAACGGCACCTTTTTTTTTTTCACCAAAGTTTAGATTTTTTTTCACCAATGAAATAAAAAAGAACCTAGACATGTTTGGTGTGTACGAACTCATAATGACCTGGAGAATCATAATGGCAGGTCAATTTTAGCAGTTAGTGAACATGGTAAAAAAACAAGTGTGTAATTGCACTTTTTTTTGCAATTTCACCGCACTTGGAATTTTGTTCCCATTTTCCAGTACACAATATGTTAAAACCAATCATTTCGTTCAAAAGTACAACTTGTCCCACAAAAAGCTCTCACATGTCCATTTTGACAGAAAAATAAAAAAAGTTATGGCTCTGGAAAGAAGGGGAGCAAAAAACAAGAATGCAAAAACGAAGATACCTCTGGTCGTTAACCCCTTTCTGCCATTAGACTTACTATTCCGCCCATGTGGGGTGGGCCCTACTTCCCAAGGACAGAATAGTACGTCATAGGCGATCGGCCGTGCTCACGGGGGGAGCGCGGCCGATCGCGGCCGGGTGTCAGCTGCTTATCGCAGCTGACATCCGGCACTATGTGCCAGGAGCGGTCACGGACCGCCCCCGGCACATTAACCCCCGGCACACCGCGATCAAACATGATCGCGATGTGCCGACGGTGCAGGGAAGCATCGCGCAGGGAGGGGGCTCCCTGCGGGCTTCCCTGAGACCCCCGCAGCAACGCGATGTGATCACGTTGCTCCGGGGGTCTCTTACCTTCCTCCCTGCAGCAAGTCCCGGATCCAAGATGGCCGCGGATCCGGGTCCTGCAGGGAGGGAGGTGGCTTACCAACTGCCTGCTCAGAGCAGGCACTTGGTAACGCTGCAGCGCTCTGAGACAGATCGGTGATCTGTCAGAGTGCTGTGCAAACTGGCAGATCACCGATCTGTATTGTCCCCCCCTGGGACAAAGTAAAAAAGTTAAAAAAAATTTTTACAAGTGTGTAAAAAAAATTTAAAAAAAATCCTAAATAATGAAAAAAAAAAAAAAAGTATTATTCCCATAAAGACATTTCTTTATCTAAAAAAAAAAAAAAACAATAAAAGTACACATATTTAGTATCGCCTCTTCCGTAACGACCCGACCTATAAAACTGTCCCACTAGTTAACCCCTTCAGTAAACACCGTAAGAAAAAAAAAAAAAAACGAGACAAAAAACAACGCTTTATTATCATACCGCCGAACAAAAAGGGGAATAACACGCGATCAAAAAGACGGATATAAATAACCATGGTACCGCTGAAAGCGTCATCTTGTCCCGCAAAAAACGAGCCACCATACAGCAACATCAGCAAAAAAATAAAAAAGTTATAGTCCTCAGAATAAAGCGATGCAAAAATAATTATTTTTTCTAAAAAATAGTTTTTATCGTATAAAAGCGCCAAAACATAAAAAAAAGATATAAATGAGGTGTCACTGTAATCGTACTAACCCGAAGAATAAAACTGCTTTATCAATTTTACCAAACGCGGAACGGTATAAACGCCTCCCCCAAAAGAAATTCATGAATAGCTGGTTTTTGGTAATTCTGCCTCACAAAAATCGGAATAAAAAGCGATCAAAAAATGTCACGTGCCCGAAAATGTTACCAATAAAAACGTCAACTCGTCCCGCAAAAAACAAGACCTCACATGACTCTGTGGACTCAAATATGGAAAAATTATAGCTCTCAAAACGTGGTAACGCAAAAAATATTTTTTGCAATAAAAAGCGTCTTCCAGTGTGTGACGGCTGCTAATCATAAAAATCCGCTAAATAACTCGCTATAAAAGTAAATCAAACCCCCCTTCATCACCCCCTTAGTTAGGGAAAAATAAAAAAATTAAAAAAATGTATTTATTTCCATTTTCCCATTAGGGTTAGGGCTAGGGCTAGGGTTAGGGCTATGGTTAGGGTTAGGGCTAGGGTTAGGGTTAGGGCTAGGGTTAGGGTTAGGGCTAGGGTTAGGGCTAGGGTTAGGGCTAGGGTTAGGGCTAGGGTTAAGGCTACAGTTAGGGTTAAGGCTACAGTTAGGGTTGGGGCTAAAGTTAGGGTTAGGGTTTGGATTACATTTGCGGTTGGGAATAGGGTTGGGATTAGGGTTAGGGGTGTGTCTGGGTTAGAGGTGTGGTTAGGGTTACCGTTGGAATTAGGGTTAGGGGTGTGTTTGGATTAGGGTTTCAGTTATAATTGGGGGGTTTCCACTGTTTGGGCACATCAGGGGCTCTCCAAACGCGACATGGCGTCCGATCTCAATTCCAGCCAATTCTGCGTTGAAAAAGTAAAACAGTGCTCCTTCCCTTCGAGCTCTCCCGTGTGCCCAAACAGGAGTTTACCCCAACATATGGGGTATCCGCGTACTCAGGACAAATTGGACAACAACTTTTGGGGTCCAATTTCTCCTGTTACCCTTGGGAAAATACAACACTGGGGGCTAAAAAATAATTTTTGTGGGAAAAAAAAAGATTTTTTATTTTCACGGCTCTGCGTTATAAACTGTAGTGAAACACTTGGGGGCTGAAAGTTCTCACAACACATCTAGATAAGTTCGTGGGGCGGTCTAGTTTCCAATATGGGGTCACTTGTGGGGGTTTCTACTGTTTAGGTACATTAGGGGCTCTGCAAACGCAATGTGACGCCTGCAGACCATTCCATCTAAGTCTGTATTCCAAATGGCGCTCCTTCCCTTCCGAGCCCTCCCATGTGCCCAAACGGTGGTTCCACCCACATATGGGGCATCAGCGCACTCAGGACAAATTGGACAACAACTTTTGGGGTCCAATTTCTCCTGTTACCCTCGAGAAAATACAAAACTGGGGGCTAAAAAATAATTTTTGTGGGAAAAAATTTTTGTTTTATTTTTACGGCTCTGCATTATAAACTTCTGTGAAGCTCTTGGTGGGTCAAAGTGCTCACCACACATCTAGATAAGTTCCTTAGGGGGTCTACTTTCCAAAATGGTGTCACTTGTGGGGGGTTTTAATGTTTAGGCACATCAGTGGCTCTTCAAACGCAACATGGCGTCCCATCTCAATTCCTGTCAATTTTGCATTGAAAGGTCAAACGGCGCTCCTTCCCTTCCGAGCTCTCCCATGCGCCCAAACAGTGGTTTACCCCCACATATGGGGTATCAGAGTACTCAGGACAAATTGTGCAACAACTTTTTGGTTCTAATTTCTTCTCTTACCATTGGGAAAATAAAAAATTGGGGGCGAAAAGATAATTTTTGTGAAAAAAAATGATTTTTTATTTTTACGGTTCTGCATTATAAACTTCTGTGAAGCACTTGGTGGGTCAAAGTGCTCACCACACCTCTCACAAAGCTTTTCGAACTGTAACATACAGTACATATATACAACATACATATAGACATACAGTACATACAACATAGAGTACATACTCACCATCACCTTGATCCCCGAAGCCAGTGTCACCTGTAAAAAATATTAAAATAATAAGCAAACAATAAACTCCCTGATCTGCAGAAATCCTATTAAAGCGAGTGTTCCACGACGATCTCCCCTGGAGAGCAGCAGCATCAGCTCCAGGAATACAATGACAGAAGGTATTCTTCCGCACTGTATTCCTCCGCCCCTGTGAGAAATAGTCCCTAGTCTCACTTGTAGCACTGCTGTGAAGCACTTGGTGGGTCAAAGTGCTCACCACACCTCTAGATAAGTTCCTTAGGGGGTCTACTTTCCGTTCATTCATAAACATCGGCCTTGCTATTATATATCTACTAGATGGTGGCCCGATTCTAACACATCGGGTATTCTAGAATATGTATGTACTTTATTTACGAAGTGGTGTTTAAATCCTGCTGCAATATCGCTGATTGGTCGCGGCTGGCCGTGCGCGAGTAATCAGCGAAGCGTGGTTTAAATCCCCCACCAATTCACGGACTGACTGCACCTGTCGCTGATTGGTCGCGCCAGCCGCCCGCGACCTATCAGCAACGCGGGATTTCCGTTACAGACAAACAGACCCTTAGACGATTATATATATCCTAGATGGTGGCTCGATTCTAACGCATTGGATATTCAAGAATATGGTTGTATGTATGTACGTCGCGCTGTGAGTGGGGGTTAAATTCCGCGACAATATCGCTGATTGGTCGCGGCCGACCGCATAGTATATAGCACAGCCACGTAGTATATAGCACAGCCATGTAGTATATACCACAGCGAGGTAGTATATAACACAGCCCACGTAGTATATAGCACAGCCCACGCAGTGGATAGCACAGCCATGTAGTATATAGCACAGCCACGTAGTATATAACACAGCCACGTAGTATATAGCACAGCGATGTAGTATATAACACAGCCCACGTAGTATATAGCACAGCCAGCACAGTAGCTATAGCAGCCACGTTGTATATTGCCCAGCCACGTAGTATATAGCACAGAGACATAGTATATAACACTGCCCATGCAGTATACAGTATAACACAGGCCACGTAGTATAGAGCACAGCGATGTAGTATATTGCCCAGCCACGTAATATATACCACAGCCACGTAGTATAAAGCACAGCCCACATAGAATATAGCACAGAGATGTAGTATATAACACAGCCCACGCAGTATCTAACACAGCCCACATAATATATAGCAATGTGGACACCATATTCCTGTTAAAAACATAATTAAAATAAAAAACACTTCTATACTCACCCTCCATTGGCCCCGGGATCCAGGCGAGGCATTTACCGATGCTCCTCGCGAGGCTCCGGTCCCAAGAGTGCATTACAGTCTCGCGAGATGATGTAGCGGTCTCACGAGACCGCTACGTCATCATCTCGCGAAACCGCAATGCATGGACCGGTCACCGGAGCGTCGCGAGGAGCGGGAAAGGCCTCAGCTGGATCCAGGGGCTGACGGAGGGTGAGAATATAATGTTTTTTTTTTATTATTATTATTTTTAACATTAGATCTGCATAGGCAGCATCAATAGTAAAAAAGTTGGTCACACAGGGTTAATAGCAGCGATAACGGAGTGCGTTACACCGCGGCATAGCGAGGTCCGTTAACGCTGCCATTAACCCTGTGTGAGCGCTGACTGGAGGGGGCACTGACTGCAGGGGAGTAGGGAGCCGCCATTTCACCGCTGGACTGTGCCCGTCGCTGATTGGTCGTGGACGTTTTGCAGCGACCAATCAGTGACTTGGGATTTCTGTGACAGACAGACAGAATAAAGATATATAGATATACTAAACATCGGGCTTGGTATTATCTATCTATTATCTATCTATCATCTATCTATCTATTATCTGTCTATTGATATATCTATCTAGCTATCTATCGATATATCTATCGATAGATATATTTATAGATAGATAATAGATACGATAGATAAATACGATAGATCTATCTATTATCTATCATCTATCTATCGATCTATCTGTTATCTATCATCTGTCTGTGTGTATAAACATTATTCTTCAATGGAGTATGTAAATGAAGAGGTTGGACAAGAAATGACATCACCCTTTTTTTGGTATATCTTTATGGAGCTTACAAAACACACAAATCCACATCAAAAAACGCATCAAAAAACGCATGAAAAAAGCAGGTGACCTGCCAGTGACCTCAGGTGCAGATTTGGTCAGGATTTTACCTGCATAACATCCTAACCAAATCCTGATGCAATCCTGAACGTGGACACATACCCCAAGACTGAAAATAAACTTCTTTAGTTGGTCATTCTACTCACAAAGCTTTTCGAACTGTATCATACAGTACATATATACAACATACATATAGACATACAGTGCATACAACATAGAGTACATACTCACCATCACCTTGATCCCCGAAGCCGGTGTCACCTGTAAAAAATATTAAAATAATAAGCAAACAATAAACTCCCTGATCTGCAGAAATCCAATTAAAGCGAGTGTTCCACGACGATCTCCCCTGGAGAGCAGCAGCATCAGCTGCAGGAATACAATGACAGAAGGTATCCTTCCGCACTGTATTCCTCCGCCCCTGTGAGAAATAGTCCCTAGTCTCACTTGTAGCACTTCTGTGAAGCAATTGGTGGGTCAAAGTGCTCACCACACCTCTAGATAAGTTCCTTAGGGGGTCTACTTTCCAAAATGGTGTCACTTGTGGGGGGTTTCAATGTTTAGGCACATCAGTGGCTCTCCAAACGCAACATGGCGTCCCATCTCAATTCCAGTCAATTTTGCATTAAAAAGTCAAATGGTGCTCCTTCGCTTCCAAGCTCTGTCATGCGCCCAAACAGTGGTTTACCTCCACTTATGGGGTATCGTCGTACTCAGGACAAATTGTACAACAAGGTTTGGGGTCCATTTTCTCCTGTAACCCTTGGTAAAATAAAACAAATTGGAGCTGAAGTAAATTTTTTGTGAAAAAAAGAAAGTTAAATGTTAATTTTTATTTAAACATTCCAAAAATTCCTGTGAAACACCTGAAGGGTTAATAAACTTCTTGAATATGGTTTTGAGCACCATGAGGGGTGCAGTTTTTAGAATGGTGTCACACTTGGGTATTTTCTATCATATAGACCCCTCAAAATGACTTCAAATGAGATGTGGTCTCTAAAATAAAATGGTGTTGTAAAAATGAGAAATTGCTGGTCAACTTTTAACCCTTATAACTCCCTAACAAAAAAAAATTTTGGTTCCAAAATTGTGCTGATATAAAGTAGACATGTGGGAAATGTTACTTATTAAGTATTTTGTGTGACATATCTCTGTGATTTAATTGCATAAAAATTCAAAGTTGGAAAATTGCGAAATTTTCAAAATTTTCGCCATATTTCTGTTTTTTTCACAAATAAACGCAGGTAATATCAAAGAAATTTTACCACTATCATGAAGTACAATATGTAACGAGAAAACAATGTCAGAATCACCAGGATCCGTTGAAGCGTTCCAGAGTTATAACCTCATAAAGGGACAGTGGTCAGAATTGTAAAAATTGGCCCGGTCATTAACGTGCAAACCACCCTTGGGGCTAAAGGGGTTAAGGGATTAAAGAGTCGTTTTGACACTGCACCTATACTCATTCAACCCAATGTTTCTCAACCTTTTGTCATAGAAGTGGATGCATTGTAGGTGGGGGTTGGGATTGTTTGTCTCAGGGGTCCGTCCCTTGGTAAATGGCATCCGTGCGCCTTCTTTTCCAAATAATTATCCTCGGCTGAGAGAAATTATGACGTGGGTAATAAGGAGCTTTTGGCAATTAAATTGTAAGGAAGGAAAGGTACGGCTGATTAGGGCGGTCACACCAAGACAGACACTTGTATTAGGGTATGTTTCCACGTTCAGGAAACGCTGCATGTTTGACGCTGCGTAGAACCGCAGCGTCAAACACGCAGCGTCCAGATGTTAAAGCATAGTGGAGGGGATTTCATGAAATCCCGTCTCCACTATGCGGTAAAACACGGAGGCGGCAGACAGGCATAAACTGACATGCGGCGCGTCTTTTCAGAATGCAGCATGTTTGTTTACAGAGTGGCGACGATCCGTTGCCGCACCGTATATTTACCATAGACCAGAGGTGTCAAACTGCATTCCTCGAGGACCGCAAACAGGTCATGTTTTCAGGATTTCCTTGTATTGCACAGGTGATAATTTAATCACCTACACAGAATGATTCCAGCACCTTGTGCAATACAAGGAAATCCTGAAAACATGACCTGTTTGCGGCCCTCGAGGAATGCAGTTTGACACCTCTGCCATAGACTATCATTAGATGCGATAAAATTGCATCTAATGATTAGTCACATGCGTAGAAACTGCGTACAAGCAGCTTACTACGCATGTCCATGCCGGCTCATGCCCGTCGCTGGAAGTCCCTCGTCCACTGCAGTCCTCACGATAACTTATGTTATCGCGAGAACTGCCGTGCACGTGACTGGGACTTATCTCCGGTCACTAGTCTGGTTCTCGCAAACAGCTGATCAGCTGATTGTGAGAAGGCTGTAGTGTAGGTGATCGCTGGAGAGTTATCTCCGGCGATCATCTACCGGCTCTGCTACATCTAGATGTCAGGCATCCAGATGTACAGTAGCAGAACTGAACTCGTCTACACTGTGTGCACATACAACACACAACGCACAACAAACACCATACAACATGCGACATGCAACGACATGCGACAACATGCAACATGCGATGACATGCGACATGCAACAACATGCGACATGCAACAACATCCGACATGCAACAACATGCGACATGCAACATGCAACAACATGCGACATGCAACATATGACATGAAACATGTGACATGCAACATGCGACAACATGCAACATGCAAAATGCAACAACATGCAACATGTGACATGTCGCATGCGACATGTAACATGCGACATGCAGCATGCGACATTCAACAACATGCGACATACATGTGACGACATGCAACATGTGACATGCAACATGCGGCAACATGCAGCATGTGGCAACATGCAGCATGTGGCGACACGCATGCAACATGCGACAGCAACAGTATGCGGCATGCAACATGCGACAACATGTGACATGCAACATGCTACATGCAACATGTGCCGACATGCGCCATGCAATATGCAACAACTTGTGACATGAAACATGCAACAACATGTGACATGCAACATGTGACATGCAACATGCGCCAACATGCACCAACATGTGACATGCAACAACATGCGACAACATGCGGCATGCGACATGCATCGACATGCAACATGCGACAACATTCAACATGTGATCGCATGCAACATGCGACATGCAACATGCGACAACATGTGACATGCGACATGCAACATGCACCATACGACATGCACCATACAACATGCAACATACACCATACAACTCATACATACAGTACATACATACAACATACATACAGACATACAGTACATTAAACATAGAGTACATACTCACCATCACTTGTTACTTTGATTCCCGAAGCCAGTGTCACCTGTAAAAAATATTAAAATAATAAACACTATACTCCCTGATCCGCAGAAATCCAATTAAAACGAGTGTCCCACGACGATCTCCCATGGAGAGCAGCAGCATCAGATGATGCGACCGCTCTTCAGGGGCTCCAGGAATACAATGATGGAGGGTATCCTTCCACAATGTATTCCTCACAATGTATTCCTACGCCCCTGTGAGAAAATAGTCCCTTGTCTCACTTTTGGCATTGCTGTGTGAGAAAGTTCCCACGCACCAATTGCCATAATGTGAAACCAGTGAACTACAGTAGCAGTGATATCACCCGATGTCACTGTTCTATAGGGGAGATCGACGTGGGACACTCGTTATTAATTGGACTGCGTCGGACAGGGAGTATACGGTTTATTATTTTACGTTTTTTGCAGGCGATCGAGTATGGTGAAATTAAGAATAATAAAATACTTTTTTCTGGCTGTGTCTATTTCTTTTTTAACTCTTTCACTACTCTAGGATTAATAATGGATAGGCATCTTTTTCGCCTCTCCATTATTAACCCGGCCTAATGTCACCTTACAATAGCAAGGTGACATTAACCCGTTATTACCCCATATCCCACCGTTACACGGGAGTGGGAAGAGAGGGGCTAAGTGCCAGAATTGGCGCATCTTACAGATGAGCCGTTTCTGGGGCGGCTGTGGGCTGGTATTTGTAGCCGGGGGGGCAATATCCATGGCCCCTCTCTAGGCTATGAACATCAGCCCGCAGCTGTCTGCGTAGCCTTTCTGGCTATAAATTATAGGGGGACCCCACGTCAATTTTGTTTGGGGGTCCCCCTATTTTAATGGCCAGTAAAGGCAAAGCAGACAGCTGCGAGCTGATATTCATAGCCTGGGAGGGGCCATGGGTATTACCCCCTTCCCAGGCTACAAATATTGGCCCCCAGCCATCGGCTTTCCCCCTCTGGCGCAGAAAATTGTGCGGGAGCCCACGCCATTTTTTTCCCTTTCTTTTTTTTTAATTAAACGTTCATTCATAAACATTGGCCTTGCTATTATATATCTACTAGATGGTGGCCCGATTCTAACACATCGGGTATTCTAGAATATGTATGTACTTTATTTACGAAGTGGTGTTTAAATCCTGCTGCAATATCGCTGATTGGTCGCGGCTGGCCGTGCGCGAGTAATCAGCGAAGCGTGGTTTAAATCCCCCACCAATTCACGGCCTGACTGCACCTGTCGCTGATTGGTCGCGCCAGCCGCCCGCGACCTATCAGCAACGCGGGATTTCCGTTACAGACAAACAGACCCTTAGACGATTATGTATATCCTAGATGGTGGCTCGATTCTAACGCATTGGATATTCAAAAATATGGTTGTATGTATGTACGTCGCGCTGTGAGTGGGGGTTAAATTCCGCAACAATATCGCTGATTGGTCGCAGCCGACCGCGTAGTATATAGCACAGCCACGCAGTATATAGCACAGCCATGTAGTATATACCACAGCGAGGTAGTATATAACACAGCCCACGTAGTATATAGCACAGCCCACGCAGTGGATAGCACAGCCATGTAGTATATAGCAGCCACATAGTATATAACACAGCCACGTAGTATATAGCACAGCGATGTAGTATATAACACAGCCCACGTAGTATATAGCACAGCCAGCACAGTAGATATAGCAGCCACGTAGTATATTGCCCAGCCACGTAGTATATAGCACAGAGACATAGTATATAACACTGCCCATGCAGTATACAGTATAACACAGGCCACGTAGTATAGAGCACAGCGATGTAGTATATTGCCCAGCCACGTAATATATACCACAGCCACGTAGTATAAAGCACAGCCCACATAGAATATAGCACAGAGATGTAGTATATAACACAGCCCACGCAGTATCTAACACAGCCCACATCATATATAGCAATGTGGACACCATATTCCTGTTAGAAAACATAATTAAAATAAAAAACACTTCTATACTCACCCTCCGTTGGCCCCGGGATCCAGGCGAGGCATTTACCGATGCTCCTCGCGACGCTCCGGTCCCAAGAGTACATTACAGTCTCGCGAGATGATGACGTAGCGGTCTTGCGAGACCGCTACGTCATCATCTCGCGAGACCGCAATGCATGGACCGGTCACCGGAGCGTCGCGAGGAGCGGGAAAGGCCTCAGCTGGATCCAGGGGCTGACGGAGGGTGAGAATATAATGTTTTTTTTTATTATTATTATTTTTAACATTAGATCTGCATAGGCAGCATCAATAGTAAAAAAGTTGGTCACACAGGGTTAATAGCAGCGTTAACGGAGTGCGTTACACCGCGGCATAGCGAGGTCCGTTAACGCTGCCATTAACCCTGTGTGAGCGCTGACTGGAGGGGGCACTGACTGCAGGGGAGTAGGGAGCCACCATATCACCGCTGGACTGTGCCCGTCGCTGATTGGTCGTGGACGTTTTGCAGCGACCAATCAGCGACTTGGGATTTCGGTGACAGACAGACAGAATAAAGATATATAGATATACTAAACATCGGGCTTGTTATTATCTATCTATTATCTATCTATCTATCATCTATCTATCTATTATCTGTCTATTGATATATCTATCTAGCTATCTATAGATATATCTATCGATAGACATATTAATAGATAGATAATAGATACGATAGATAAATACGATAGATCTATCTATTATCTATCATCTATCTATCGATCTATCTGTTATCTATCATCTGTCTGTGTGTGTAAACATTATTCTTCAATGGAGTATGTAAATGAAGAGGTTGGACAAGAAATGACATCACCCTTTTTTTTGGTATATCTTTATGGAGCTTACAAAACACACAAATCCACATAAAAAAAACACATAAAAAAACACATGAAAAACGCAGGTGACCTGCCAGTGACCTCAGGTGCAGATTTGGTCAGGATTTTACCTGCATAACATCCTAACCAAATCCTGATGCAATCCTGAACGTGGACACATACCCCAAGACTGAAAATAAACTTCTTTAGTTGGTCATTCTACTCACAAAGCTTTTCGAACTGTATCATACAGTACATATATACAACATACATATAGACATACAGTACATACAACATAGAGTACATACTCACCATCACCTTGATCCCCGAAGCCAGTGTCACCTGTAAAAAATATTAAAATAATAAGCAAACAATAAACTCCCTGATCTGCAGAAATCCAATTAAAGCGAGTGTTCCACGACGATCTCCCCTGGAGAGCAGCAGCATCAGCTGCAGGAATACAATGACAGAAGGTATCCTTCCGCACTCTATTCCTCCGCCCCTGTGAGAAATAGTCCCTAGTCTCACTTGTAGCACTGCTGTGTGGGAAAAGTGAGACCCTGAACTAAGGTAACCTCAGTGATGCACTGAAGGAGCCACTGTCTCCTGTCAGTGTGTCACCGAAGGTCTATAGAGCAGTGACATCACCCGATGTCACTGTTCTATAGGGGAGATCGTCGTGGGACACTCATTATTAATTGGACTGCGTCGGACAGGGAGTATACGGTTTATTATTTTAATTTTTTGCAGGCGATCAAGTATGGTAAGTATGGTTAAATTAAGAATATTAAAATACCTTTTTCTGGCTGTGTCTTTAATTTTTTTTAACCCTTTCACTACTATAGGATTAATAATGGATAGGCATCTTATTGACGCCTCTCCATTATTAACCGGGCTTAATGTCACCTTACAATAGCAAGGTGACATTAACCCCTTATTACCCCATATCCCACTGCTACAGGGGAGTTGGAAGAGAGGGGATAAGTGCCGGAATTGGCGCATCTTTCAGATGCACCATTTCTGGGGCGGCTGCGGGCTGTTATTTGTAGCCAGGGGGGGTAGGGCAATATCCATGGCCCCTCTCTAAGCTATGAATATCAGCCTGCAGCTGTCTGCGTAGCCTTTCTGGCTATAAAATATAGGGGGACGCCACATTATTTTTTTGGGGGGTCCCCCTATTTTACTAGCCAGTAAAGGCTACGCAAACAGCTGCGGGCTGATATTCATAGCCTGGGAGGGGCCATGGGTATTAACCCCTTCCCAGGCTACAAATATTGGCCCCCGGCCGTTGGCTTTCCCCCTCTGGCGCAAAAAAGTGCACGGGAGCCCACGCCATTTTTTTTTCATTTTTTTAAAACTGAAACATATTGTTCATTAACCCCTTTGTGCCAGCTGACGGAATAGTATGTCAGCTGGCAGTATTCCCCGCTTTGAGGTGGGCTCCGGCGGTGCCAGAACATGTCAGCTGTTTTCAATTTAAAAAAAATTTACATGATCGCTAAACGGCGTAGCGAGAAAAAAAATCAAAAGCCAAAATTATGTTTTTTTAGGCTAGGTTTAGATTGCGTTAGGGCAATCCGTTTAGCGCTTAGCGCTAGCGGATTGCGCTAACGCAATGTCTTTTTTGGGGTCGCGTTAGTGTCCCCGCTAGCGCAGATCCTTGATCTGCGAGAGCGGGGAATGGACCTCGGGCGCACCTCGGACGCTGCAAGCAGCGTCCGAGGCGTGTCACAAAACATCGGCACATCGCTAGCGCGTGCCGAAAATGGCACGCGCTAGCGATGCGCGTTCCCATTGCTGCCAATGGATGCGCTAGCGGAAGCGTTGCACAGCGTTAATTTCGCCGTGCAACGCTGTCCGTTAGCGCTTTCCCATTAATGCAATGGGAACCTAGCCTTAGTCACCGCGACATTGCATTAAAATGCAATAACGGGCGATCAACAGAACGTATCTGCACAAAAGTGGTATCATTAAAAATGTCAGCTCGGCACACAAAAAATTAGCCCTCACCCAACCCGATATCTCATAAAATATAGACGCTACGGGTATTGGAAAATGACACAATTATTATTTATTTTTATTTTTTTAGCAAAGTTTGGAATTTTTTTTCACCACTTAGATAAAAAATAACTTAGACATGTTTGGTGTCTATGAACTTGTAATAACCTGGAGAATCATAATGGCAGGGGTCAGTTTTAGGCTGTGTGCACACATTGCAGATTTGGGTGCAGACCCCGCCCGCACACACAGACATGCACACTGTCACCGCCCACACACACTTCCCTCCTCCCGAACTGCAGCATTTCTCGGACCCACATCCGCAGCAAAACTGCAGATCTTTTTTACATCTGTGGTTTTGCTGCGGATGTGCTCAGCTCAATGCAAGTCTATGGCTGCCGTCACACTAGCAGTATTTGGTCAGTATTTTACATCAGCATTTGTACGCCAAAACCAGGAGTGGGTGAGAAATACAGAAGTGGTGCATATGTTTCTATTATACTTTTCCTCTATTTGTTCCACTCCTGGTTTTGGCTTAGAAATACTGATGTAAAATACTGACCAAATACTGCTAGTGTGACGGCAGCCTATGGGTGCAGAAACGCTGCAGTTCCGCACAAAAGAAGTGACATGCTCATGAGCATGTGCACAAGAAGTCTGCGGCTCCCAAAGACTTACATTGGTTGTGCACTACACTGCGGATTTGATGCAATTCCGTGCGCCAAAAACGCTGCAGATCTGCAATCAAATCCGCAACGTGTGCACATAGCCTTAGCATTTAGTGATCATAGCAAAAAAAACAAGCAAAAAACAAGTGTGGGATTGCACTTTTTTTGCAATTTCATCGCACTTTGAATTTTTTGCACATTTTCTGTTACACGACATGGTAAAATCAATCGTGTCGATCAAAAGTAGAACTTGTCCAGCAAAAGATAAGCCCTCACATGGCCATATTGACGGAAAAATTATGGCTCTGGAAAGAAAGGGAGCGATAAACGAAAAAACAAGAAAAGCTCCATGGGTGAAGGGGTTTAGAAACATGGATATGGACATATCTATGGAAATAGATATAGATATATAGATATATCTCTGTATGTATCTATCTATCTACCTATGTGTGCAATGGAGTGTGGGTTGGACAAATGTAAAAGAGGAGGTTGGACAGAAATGACATCACAAATCTTTTTGGAGATAGAGGAGGGAGAGGAGGGAGGGGTTTGGGTGTGTTTTGGAGTGGGTGTGCTAGGTTCGGGCTTAGAGGCCAGTGCAATGCATCATGGAACTTGTAGTATTAGGCTAGTTTCACACTAGCGTTTTGATCTGCGGAGGGCTGCGGACTTCCTCTGTGAAGCCCTGCCCTCGGCCGCACCTCCGGGATGCCTCGTAGCTCCATGTATAGTATAGAATTCACCCCACACGTCCTTCTCTGTGCTGTGATGGGGTGGATCCACAAACATCAGCGCAGACACATGATACGCTGCTGTCTCTCGCTCCTTCTCCAGAACAATCGCTTTCAAATGATTTGCCTCAACAGTAAAATCCACGGTAATCTTCAGAATGTTTGCCATCACCATCACGCCTTCCATCTTCGCCAGCCACTTGCTCTCCTCTACAACCTACACTTGCTTCTCTACAACCTGTCAAAGATGGGATGTAGGAACACATTATATATAGGTTTCCAGTAGCCAATAACGTTTGAGAGCCTCCCATGGGCATTTTTGAAAACTGGATCCGTCGCAAAACGGATAAAAAAAACTGACGAAACAGATGAAAAACTGATGAAACGGATCCTTTTTTTTGCCAGTTCCACTAGTCAGACCCGGAGGAAAAACGGATCCATTTCATCAGTTTTTCACAATTTACGCCAGACCCATCGCTCCTACGCGACACCAGATCCAGCCTGACGGAAAAAACCGGATGTGTGAAAGTAGCGTTAAACGGTAACCATTTCAAAGAGGATTCTGGGCCTACGGCCGGGATAAGGCGGGGCTGAGACGGTAAAGCCTTTTACCTTCTCCTTTTGAAACCGAAGAAGGGGAATGGGAGGAAGCTGGTGTACCTAGAGGCATGGATGTCACAGGACAGGACAAGAATTGACTAGCAAGACAGTGATTGTCAGGATGGGACAGGGATTCTCCAGCCAGACAGTGATTGCCAGGACGGGACAGGGATTGACCAGCCAGACAGTGATTGCCAGGACGGAACAGGGGTTGACCAGCCAGTGATTGCCAGAATGGGACAGGGATTGTCCAGCCAGACAGTGATTGCCAGGATGGGACAGGGGTTGACCAGCGAGACAGTGATTGCCAGGACGGGACAGGGATTGTCCAGCCAGAAAGTGATTGCCAGGACGGGACAGGGATTGACCAGCGAGACAGTGATTGCCAGGACGGGACAGGGGTTGACCAGCCAGTGAATGCCAGAATGGGACAGGGATTGTCCAGCCAGAAAGTGATTGCCAGGATGGGACAGGGATTGACCAGCCAGACAGTGATTGCCAGGACGGGACAGGGGTTGACCAGCCAGTGATTGCCAGAATGGGACAGGGATTGTCCAGCCAGACATTGATTGCCAGGATGGGACAGGGGTTGACCAGCGACACAGTGATTGCCAGGATGGGACAGAGATTGTCCAGCCAGACAGTGATTGCCAGGATGGGAGAGGGGTTGACCAGCGAGACAGTGATTGCCAGGAAGGGACAGAGATTGTCCAGCCAGAAAGTGATTGCCAGGACGGGACAGGGATTGAACAGCCAGACAGTGATTGCCAGGACGGGACAGGGATTGTCCAGCCAGAAAGTGATTGCCAGGACGGGACAGGGATTGACCAGCGAGACAGTGATTGCCAAGACGGGATAGGGGTTGACCAGCCAGTGATTGCCAGAATGGGACAGGGATTGTCCAGCCAGACAGTGATTGCCAGGTTGGGACAGGGGTTGACCAGCGAGACAGTGATTGCCAGGACGGGACAGAGATTGTCCAGCCAGACAGTGATTGCCAGGATGGGACAAGGGGTTGACCAGCGAAACAGTGATTGCCAGGACGGGACAGGGATTGACCAGCGAGACAGTGATTTGCCAGGACGGGACAGGGGTTGACCAGCCAGTGAATGCCAGAATGGGACAGGGATTGTCCAGCCAGAAAGTGATTGCCAGGACAGGACAGGGGTTGACCAGCCAGTGATTGCCAGAATGGGACAGGGATTGTCCAGCCCGACAGTGATTGCCAGGATGGGACAGGGGTTGACCAGCGAGACAGTGATTGCCAGGACGGGACAGAGACTGTTCAGCCAGAAAGTGATTGCCAGGATGGGACAGAGATTGCCCAGCCAGAAAGTGATTACCAGGATGGGACAGGGATTGACCAGCGAGACAGCGATTGCCAGGAAGAGTCGGGATTGCCGGGAAGACAGGGAAAGCCCTAGAAATGTCACTGTGTATGTGAGTCGCCCGCCAGGGCCGTGGGATACCCGGTACCGGGTCCAGTGTTCACAGTGGGATGTCACGTTGGCGACCCGGTCCGTGGCCCTGGGCGCCCATGTAAAAGGAGAAATTGAATAAAGTTTATGTTCGTGACGCCACCTGTGGTATTCGGTCAGTGGGGACCGACGCTAAGGGGTCCTCTGGGGTGATGTTATGGCAGCTAGATGGTATACCTTCCCAAGGGTGAAGTATATCCCCAGGGCTCCCGGTGTGTAGATGGATGATGATGGTGAAAGGTGTAGTAAAGAACGAGGACGCAAGTTTGCAGTCTCTTTACAGGGTTTACTGAAGACTTCAGGCTGCCACAGTCCAGGGTACCAGATCACAGGGCAGGCAGGGTCCGGCTGGCTTGAAAGCGAATCCAGACTTCCCTTTACCAGGTGGAGTTAAAAGACTTCCTCTAGCGCGGTGGTGTTGTAGTGCCTTACTACCTATGGCTTCAGATAAGGTCCTCACAGTTCTTCTCTCTGTCCCCCATATAGGATAGGACAATACCTGTGTTCTGTCCCCACATGAGGCGAATGGAGGTGTGGTTGATTAATAAGTGTTGTGAGAGAGAAACGTACCTCCGTATTTCTTCGATGTGAGGCAGACAGGACCAATGCTGCTCAGCGTCCAGAGAGATGATGCACTCCAGGGATTGTGTAATCCAGACTTGTTTATTTTGTAGATCTGGACATACAGCGTATAACTGGTAATACAGAACTTCTCCAGAAATGCAGGGTAGACAGGGTACAGTAAGATGTAGCACCAAGTGTGTCTGCAAGTGTGAGCAGCATGAGAGAGTGGTCGAAAGACTGATGCCTTCCTAAGCCCAGTTCAAAAGCACGTCCTCTCACAACAGAAAGTAAACTGGAAATGGCTGCCAGAGGAAGAGAAGATTTGACCCCTGAACCGGATGTAAGACATGCCCACAAGAAATACATGAAAAACAAGCTGCCATACAGAAAAAGGCCATTGGGTGGCAGCAGAGTAAAATATAACAACATACATGGAAACTGAGGAATATACATGGAACAGCACACTCCCCGTCTGAAATTCCATAAGGGATTTCACTATATCAATGTCCTTAAAAAGTCCAACAACCTAGAAAGTGAAACCAAACATGCATGTAATGCAATAATAACTTTAAACAAGACATTAAGTCAGTTCCTGAGATAATCCAATGGAAAACCCATCTTCGGATCAGAGAAGCCGCACTAGGCCAAACTATCTCTGACCCACTGTAATCCAATGGACAAATAGTAGTGCAGTGTTCTGTTCATAGTTTATCCTACCAGAATGTCCTCGATAGTGAGTATTTTTTTGGCAGACGTGCCAACCATGACAGTCTTTGTCTCCATGTGGCTTGTGATAAGATCTCGCAATGTGGACTAACCTTGCAATAGTCTTGACGAGTTTCGTCCAATTGGAGAAGCGTTCGAAGCGCTGACAACCGAGGGTGGAGGTTGGTTTTGCATTCGTGGCCAGAGCACTGACCTTGGAGCGGACTTCTGGATCATCGTCCGGATCCTGGATGCTGAAGAATTCCTGAACACATTCACTTCCCTTCTGTTCCAGCAGAAACTTTGGACCTGAAAGCCAAGAAGAGTTAGCAAAGGAATTTATAGACATAGGTCTAGTGGCATGGTCGGCTGGATTAAGTTCAGATGGGATATAGTGCCACTGTTCAGGTTTGGAAGACCTTCTTATTCTCTCAATGCAGTTACTGACGTACACGTAGAAGCGCCTTGTTTGGTTGTAGATGTAACCTAAGACAACTTTACTGTCACTGTAGTATTGTACGTCATCTATGTGAGTGTCCAGCTCATGCTGAATAAAGTCTGCGAGTTCTACTGCAAGCACAGTCCCACAGAGTTCCAGCCTGGGAATAGTGTGGTCAGGCTTGGGAGCCAACTTAGCTTTGCCGAAAACGAACCCAACATGATCTTGATTGTCAGATCCCGTTACCTTCAGGTAGACAACAGCTGCAATGGCCTCCGTGGATGCATCCGAGAACACATGGAGTTCCGTCCTGGTGCTAGCAGCAAGTGAGATTCCAGCGTAGCATCTCGGTATATGGATTTTATCCAAGGCACACAAAGACTGCTTCCAGGTTTCCCATTTTGGTTCCTTATCAGGAGGTAGAGGGGTATCCCAGTCCTTGACAGTTTCGGACAACTGTCTCAGAAGGGATTTACCTTGTATGGTAATTGGTGCTACGAATCCCAGTGGGTCATACAGGCTATTTACCACTGACAGGACACCACGTTTAGTGAATGGTTTGTCTGCACAGTTGATTTGGAATCCGAAGGTGTCGGCTGACAGGTTCCACCTCAGGCCCAAGCTTCTCTGCACAGGCGGACGGTCTGGTCCCAGGTCTATGTCCTTGAATCCAAGTGCGTGGTCGCTTGACTCAAAGGCTCTCATGACAGCTGGGCTGTTTGAGGCAATTTTGTGCAGTCTAAGCTTAGCTCGGTACAGCATATGTTGGGTCCTTTTGAGTAGGTCGATTGCAGCTTCTTCTGTAGGTAGAGATTTTAGTCCATCATCTACGTAGAAGTCTTTCTCTACAAAGTCTCTGGCGTCTGTTCCATACTCGGACTCTCCTTCTTGTGCGGTTTTCCGCAGGCCATATGTTGCCACAGCGGGTGAAGGGCTGTTCCCGAATACGTGCACCCGCATGCGATACTCCACCATCTCTTTGCTGGGGTCATTGTCCTTGTACCACAGGAACCTGAGGAAATTCCTGTGGTCCTCTCGGACTATGAAACAGTGGAACATCTGTTCAATGTCGGCGGTGATGGCAATGGGCTCTTTCCTGAACCTCATCAACACTCCTACTAAGTTGTTTGTCAGATTAGGACCTGTGAGGAGGACATCATTGAGAGATACGCCTTGATGTTTGGCGCTTGAATCAAAGACAACTCTAATTTGTTTAGGTTTCTTCGGGTGATATACTCCAAATGAGGGTAGGTACCAGCACTCCTCATTTTCCTTTAAGGGAGACGCTGGCTCCGCATGGTTGTTATGGAATATTTTGCCCATAAAGGTGACAATGTGTTCTTTCATCTCCGGTTTATTGCTTAGCGTGCGCTGGAGAGAGTTAAATCTGGACAAGGCTTGTTCACGATTGTTCGGGAGCCTTACCCTGGTAGCTCGGAAGGGTAAGGGGAAAACCCAGTGATTGGTTTCGTCCTTAAGGAACTCATTGTCCATTATCCTGACAAATTCCTTGTCTTCCATAGATGGGGCTACTTTGTTGTCATCCTTAGTGGTATGAAACACCAATTTTCCCAAGTCTTCTGCATAGGGAGAAGGGATAACATCAGGCAGCTGTACAGAATCTGGAAGCTTTTCCTTCACCTCATAGTGATGAGGACATGGTTTGCAGAAGGTAGTGCGCCCGTCTCGGCGTACGTACGTCTTAAAGGAATGGACTCCTGTTTGGTCCAAGCATACATTTCCTATGACTATCCACCCCAAGTCAAGTCTCTGGGCGTAGGGGGCGTAGTCAGGACCATTACACTGTTGGCGGACTTTATGTATCCTCAAATTGTCTCTGCCGAGCAGAAGTAGGATTTCAGCATCTGTGTCCAAAGGTGGGATAACGCTGGCTAGGTGCCTTAAGTGTGGTTGGTGGAAATCAGCTTCCGGGGTAGGGATCTCATCCCTTTGGTCTGGTATTTGATCGCATTCAATTAGCGTAGGTAGGGGTATTTCTACGTCTTCATTGACAGGAGAAGCGATGATACCTTGTGCTCTTCTGCCGCTAGTCTCTATGCGCCCCGAGCAAGTATTCAGAGTGTAGGGCGTTGCTGGTCCCTTGATTCTAAAGGCTTCAAAGAACTTAGGTCCAGCTAGGGATCGATTGCTCTGATCGTCAATGATGGCATACATTTTTACAGCCTTCTCTGGTTGCCCTTCTGGATAGACTCTGATTAGGCATATCCTGGCACAGCATTTAGCACTTTGATTCTCCCCACATACCTCTGAGCATGAGCAGGACACAGCTGTGGTGGACTTGGCGTGATTCTGTGGCTCCCCGCCATGGTTTGTAGCGGGACCAGAGGTAACTGCGACTGCTGGATCGCTGGTGGCTGAGCCTGGGTGCAAGGCTGATGGGTGTCTGTCACTATGACACTCTTCACACTTAATGGCAGATTTACAGTCCTTGGCCATGTGTTCTGATGAAGCGCAGCACTTGAAACATACCCCAAGTTCGCTGAGGATTTTCTCGCGCTCCTGCATGGTTTTGGACCTGAAGCCTCTACATTTGTTCAGTGAGTGTGGTTTTTTGTGAATGGGACACTCACGATTGAAAGACTTATCCCTCGACGGAATAGTGTACTGCTTGTCGGCAGGTACTGCAGGTGATGGCAGGTTAGTCTTTCTGACGCTTACACTGTTCCTTGAGTCCTTGCGTCTATGTGCGACGCTTTCATACCTTGATGAAGGTGTTGCTGGAGCTGCAGTGTTAGACTCCAGGAAGTCGAGGCTAGGGTCGTTCCTCATTTGGGCTTGTTCGTCAATGAACTTGCAGAACTGAATGAACAGAGGAAAGGTGACGTCATGTGACCTTTTATACCTGGAGACGCACACTGCCCACTTCTCTTGCAGACTGTGTGGCAGCTTTGAGATGATCGGGTTCACCCCGTGGGCAGTGTCCAGGTAGCACAGTCCAGACAGACGAGGGTCTCTTTTAGCAAGTTCCAGCTCCATAAGCAGGTCACTTAAATCCAGAAGCTTGTGGGCTTCCTTAAGGTTGATCCTTGGAACGTTCTGCAGTCTCTTGAATAGGGACTTTTCTATGGCTTCAGCGCTGCCGTAGGTTCTTTCAAGTCTCTGCCAGGCCGCAGCGAGACCTGCTTCAGCTTGCCCCACATAGACGGTCCTAAGACTCTTGATACGGTTTGTGGATTCAGGACCCAACCATTTTACCATGAGGTCGAGCTCCTGCTCCGCGGATAGGTTGAGATCAGCAATGGCGGCCTTGAAGGTTGCTTTCCAGGCTCTGTAGTTCTCTGCACGGTCGTCGAATTTTGAGAGGCTAGTGCTGATTAGCTCCCTGCTCACCATGAACCTGGCAAACTCGGACATGTCTGATCCTTCACTCCTTGTTACCATATTAGCTTGTGGTGCCCCTCGGGCGTATAAGCTGTGTGGCGTGGAAGGGTGAATTGTTCCCGGGTAGAATGATGTCGCTGCAGGGTTGAGCTGTGGTTTAACCTCTAGAGATTCCGATGACTGCTGCTTGAACTGTGGAGGCGGGCTGGAGTGTGCCTTGTGGTCGTCTTGCGATGATGATTGCTCCTGAGGGGGTACATCACGGCGTTGGTCTTGGGTCTCTGTAGGGGCTGTGGGCGATACTGGCACCATAGGTTGGGCTGACTTGGACGTTTCCGCAATGTTGGGTTGAACGTCACTGGAGAAGGTGTGCGCTACAGGTATCTGTTTCTGCACGTAGTCTCTGGTACGAACAGCTGGGTCGTCTTCTTCCTGTGGTGGCAGGCAAATTGGGTCGAGGTTTTGCTTCAATGCTTGCTCGAGTATTTTTACTTCGGCTAATGCAATTTCTTCCTCCATTTCTGTTTGAAGAATCCTTGCTTGAGCCTCTGCTTCTGTTTGAAGAATCTTTGCTCGAGCCTCTGCTTCTGCTCTCTTCGCTTCTGCTTCTGTTTGAAGAATCTTTGCTCGAGCCTCTGCTTCTGCTCTCTTCGCTTCTGCTTCTGTTTGAAGAATCTTTGCTCGAGCCTCTACTTCTGCTTTCTTTTCGGTGTATGAACGTCTTAGTTTGGACCGCTCTGCATTTAAACGGGCCTCTAGGATTCTGTCGCTGAGGGCTGAAGTTCTTGAGCAGGATGATTTGTATGACCGAGCAGAGTGTTTAGACGAGGCTGACCTGTGCGATCTAGTTTCTTGCAGATGGGTGATACGAAGCTCCGCTTTATCTTTGGCGTCTTGCACGGCGGCGTCCCTTTCTCTGTCTGTGGAATCTGCCTTGCTTAACTCTGATAGGGCTTCGTCGATTTTAGATTCTTTTAGGAAGGCAGCATACTTTGTGGACAGTCTCTTGTATCTGCCGTGGGCCACGTCTAGCTGTCTTATAGTGTCCTGTAAACCCGCTGCATCATTTTTATGGCGTTGGACGCTTGACATAAGGGAGGCGACTCGTTCCCATAGGTCGTCCAAGTTGTCATTGAACTCATCCCTTGTGGAACAGTAATTCTCGAGGACCTTTAATGTTGGCTTGATGGAACGTACTTGTCGTGCATCTGGGTCTGCTGTGGAAGCGGGCTCCGCTTCCTGGTCTTCATAATGGACAGTATCAGGTTGTATTTGCTCTGTTTCAGCATTGGGGAACTGTGGAAGGTCCTTTTCGGCCATTTTGATTTAAGGTGCGCTGTCCCTTTAAGAAACTGAACCTTTAAATTGGGGGCTGGAAATTGCGGTGCAGCTTAGTTGCGACCCCCTGATAAGATTCCCAAGGTGTTGTTGGAGAATTGTGGGGTTCTGCGGTCCGACGATCTGCAGCAGTGTGGTATAATACACAGAGAGTCTTTATGTACAATGCAGTCTGAGGTGATGCTGCAGGAGATTTCTTAGCAGAGCAGGGCTGCAGTATGTGAGCGGGCAGAGAGCGGGCACGTGAATAGTGATATAAGGGTGATTCTGGCCGGGCTTCAAGGCAGTCTTTCGACTGTTCTGTCCCCACATGAGGCGAATGGAGGTGTGGTTGATTAATAAGTGTTGTGAGAGAGAAACGTACCTCCGTATTTCTTCGATGTGAGGCAGACAGGACCAATGCTGCTCAGCGTCCAGAGAGATGATGCACTCCAGGGATTGTGTAATCCAGACTTGTTTATTTTGTAGATCTGGACATACAGCGTATAACTGGTAATACAGAACTTCTCCAGAAATGCAGGGTAGACAGGGTACAGTAAGATGTAGCACCAAGTGTGTCTGCAAGTGTGAGCAGCATGAGAAAGTGGTCGAAAGACTGATGCCTTCCTAAGCCCAGTTCAAAAGCACGTCCTCTCACAACAGAAAGTAAACTGGAAATGGCTGCCAGAGGAAGAGAAGATTTGACCCCTGAACCGGATGTAAGACATGCCCACAAGAAATACATGAAAAACAAGCTGCCATACAGAAAAAGGCCATTGGGTGGCAGCAGAGTAAAATATAACAACATACATGGAAACTGAGGAATATACATGGAACAGCACAACCTGCATGACAGGTAACTTGAGCCTTTTTACAGGGACTCTTGCACGCCCCGGGCTCTATGTGTTACTGTGTCTCGGGTGTGTGTGGTGGACAGGTAACTTGCAGTTCAGCTGTCCAGCCGGTCTCTGCTGTGAGTCGTAAAGTTCCTTACAACCTCGGTGTCCCGGCTACCGGTTATCTGCGCTTCAGAGGGAGATAGTTCATTCGCAGCTGGTCTCCTATGGTGTGTCCTCTCCTGTGCTTCACTCTCCTGCACGCTCATTAAACAATGTCCTTTCCTTCTGTGTGTCTCTTTCCAGGAGCTGTAGTACTTCAGACTACACAGCCCCTTATGCGTTCTTCCTGCCTCAGACTGCTCCAGTCTGCTTCTCATTAAGTCTGACTGACTTTCCCGCCAAAACCACAATATATATGCATATGCAGGGCAGTCACCTAGGAAATAGGATCAAAAGCTCCCCCTTGTGGCCTGGAGTGTGAACATGTTGTGTCCATTGTGGTTACCTGATAAAAGATATACTTCATCGCTTCCAAATGTAACATCACTCTCCCCGTAAGGAAAGCAATGCTACGGTGACGACCAGGACCCTGGGGCGCCACATATGCACTGTGCCACATCTGTAATGAAAACCGTGTTGATAAGTAAAGTAGAGCTGTTAGGCTATGTGCACATGTTGCGGTTTGATGTGCGGATTTTTCCGCACTGTTTTTGCAAAATTCGCAGGTAAACTGCACTGCAGATTACCTGCGGATTTCCCGCGGATTTACAGTGGTTTTTGTGCGGATTCCACCTGCGGTTTTACACCTGCGGATTCCTATTGAGGAGCAGATGTAAACATCTGCGGAATTCGCACAAACAATTGACATGCTAAGGAGAAAACAACGCTGCGTTTCCACACTTTTTTTCCGCAGCATGTGCACTGTGGATTTTGTTTTCCATACGTTTACATGGTACTGTACAACGCATGGAAAACAGCTGCAGATCTGCAGCAAAATCCCTAACGTGTGCACATAGCCTTAGGAATGAACATTGAATCTAGAGTTGTTTGTGAGACCCGTGGATCTGGAGCCGAAATGAACGAAGCAGAGGGGACTCCGGCAATAAATGTGAGTGTTCTGTTGCACACGTTGCACATACAGCAGAGGGGACATTATGCTTCCTTTGTGGGGCGTCAGGGTGTGGGAACACTACAGCTCGTTGCCACGACTACCACGTTGGCCGCCTTACAATGCCAATAAGTTGAATGCACGATGCAGCGGGGGCGCCAGGCCCCATAGTGGCCACTTTCTGGGGACCCCTGGAGGAGCGGGGACCCTAGGCAGCTGCCCCTAACGCCGGCCTTGTAATTTTATACAGCAGATGTGAAGGGGTTAACTCCATTTGTTCCTGAAACCCAATGGAGCAATGGAATGTGCAAATTTAAATGTGAACGCAGACTAATGACCACAACCACTAAAGCATCACCATGTAATCAGCTCTACCGCTATGACTTCCTTGTAATTAGTGTTTATTACACTAAGATCAACAGCTCAATACCATGGGGGGCAACAATCGGCTAAATCATAGCCCTAGATATCCAGGATATATTGGGCTTTTCTGGGTGACTCCTTCCCAATAATCCTGGAGGAACAGATCCAGAAATGTCCTGTATGTGATGGAGATGGTATGACCTGTGCAGCCAGCAGGTGGCAGCACCTCCCACAGGAGACCCGGTCTCTGCCACTGATGCTGCTTCTTGTCAGTCAGGAGTCGCCTGTGAGAGGAGAGGACCCTATAGGAGGTGACTGATACAGGACCCTGTTATGGGGACCTGGCTGGCACTACTATGGGGGTCCTCCCACTATTATGGGGTTCTGTCTCTGTCTGGGGTCACTGTTATAAGGGGAGATTGTATGAGGGAAGATTTATGGCCATGACTGTTATATGACTCTCGCTGACATGGGGGTCTATGACTGTTAGTTATAGGGGTCTAGGCCGTCACCGTTAGGAAGTTTTGTGGAGCAGTCTACATAGCAACCAATCAGATGTTGACATTTTTTGGAGGTTCAGGAAAATGAAACTAACAGGTTGCTATGGTAACTGCTTCGCTTTCCTGGCTCCCGCTGTATACTGGGGGGATTATTACTGGTACAGGGTCTCACCCCCCCGCTGTATACTGGGAGATTATTACTAGTACAGGGTCTCACCCCCCCGCTGTATACTGGGGGGATTATTACTAGTACAGGGTCTCACCCCCCCCCCCCCCGCTGTATACTGGGGGGATTATTACTAGTACAGGGTCTCACCCCCCCCCGCTGTATACTGGGGGGATTATTACTAGTACAGGGTCTCACCCCCCCCCCCCCCCCCGCTGTATACTGGGGGGATTATTACTAGTACAGGGTCTCACCCCCCCCCCGCTGTATACTGGGGGGATTATTACTAGTACAGGGTCTCACCCCCCCGCTGTATACTGGGGGGATTATTACTAGTACAGGGTCTCACCACCCCCGCTGTATACTGGGGGGATTATTACTAGTACAGGGTCTCACCACCCCCGCTGTATACTGGGGGGATTATTACTAGTACAGGGTCTCACCACCCCGCTGTATACTGGGGGGATTATTACTAGTACAGGGTCTCACCCCCCCGCTGTATACTGGGGGGATTATTACTAGTACAGGGTCTCCCCCCCCCCCCCCCCCCGCTGTATACTGGGGGGATTATTACTAGTACAGGGTCTCACCACCCCCGCTGTATACTGGGGGGATTATTACTAGTACAGGGTCTCACCACCCCCGCTGTATACTGGGGGGATTATTACTAGTACAGGGTCTCACCACCCCGCTGTATACTGGGGGGATTATTACTAGTACAGGGTCTCACCCCCCCCCCGCTGTATACTGGGGGATTATTACTAGTACAGGGTCTCACCACCCCCGCTGTATACTGGGGGGATTATTACTAGTACAGGGTCTCACCACCCCGCTGTATACTGGGGGGATTATTACTGGTACAGGGTCTCACCCCCCGCTGTATACTGGGGGGATTATTACTAGTACAGGGTCTCACCCCCCCCGCTGTATACTGGGGGGATTATTACTAGTACAGGGTCTCACCCCCCCCGCTGTATACTGGGGGGATTATTACTAGTACAGGGTCTCACCACCCCCGCTGTATACTGGGGGGATTATTACTAGTACAGGGTCTCACCCCCCGCTGTATACTGGGGGGATTATTACTAGTACAGGGTCTCACCACCCCTGCTGTATACTGGGGGGATTATTACTAGTACAGGGTCTCACCCCCCGCTGTATACTGGGGGGATTATTACTAGTACAGGGTCAGGGTCTCACCACCCCGCTGTATACTGGGGGGATTATTACTAATACAGGGTCTCACCACCCCGCTGTATACTGGGGGGATTATTACTGGTACAGGGTCTCACCCCCCGCTGTATACTGGGGGGATTATTACTAGTACAGGGTCTCACCACCCCCGCTGTATACTGGGGGGATTATTACTAGTACAGGGTCAGGGTCTCACCACCCCGCTGTATACTGGGGGGATTATTACTAATACAGGGTCTCTCCCCCTGCTGTATACTGGGGGGATTATTACTAGTACAGGGTCTCACCCCCCCGCTGTATACTGGGGGGATTATTACTAGTACAGGGTCTCCCCCCCCCGCTGTATAATGGGGGGATTATTACTAGTACAGGGTCTCTCCCCCTGCTGTATACTGGGGGGATTATTACTAGTACAGGGTCTCACCCCCCCGCTGTATACTGGGGAGATTATTACTAGTACAGGGTCTCACCCCCCCCCCCCCCCCCGCTGTATACTGGGGGGATTATTACTAGTACAGGGTCTCACCCCCCCGCTGTATACTGGGGGGATTATCACTAGTACAGGGTCTCACCACCCCCGCTGTATACTGGGGGATTATTACTAGTACAGGGTCTCACCACCCCCGCTGTATACTGGGGGATTATTACTAGTACAGGGTCTCACCCCCCGCTGTATACTGGGGGGATTATTACTAGTACAGGGTCTCACCCCCCCCCCCCCCGCTGTATACTGGGGGGATTATTACTAGTACAGGGTCTCACCCCCCCGCTGTATACTGGGGGGATTATTACTAGTACAGGGTCTCATCCCCCCGCTGTATACTGGGGGGATTATTACTAGTACAGGGTCTCACCCCCCCGCTGTATACTGGGGGGATTATTACTAGTACAGGATCTCATCATCCCCGCTGTATACTGGGGGGATTATTACTAGTACAGGGTCTCATCATCCCCGCTGTATACTGGGGGGATTATTACTAGTACAGGGTCTCATCATCCCCGCTGTATACTGGGGGGATTATTACTAGTACAGGGTCTCACCCCCCCCCCCCCCGCTGTATACTGGGGGGATTATTACTAGTACAGGGTCTCACCACCCCCGCTGTATACTGGGGGATTATTACTAGTACAGGGACTCACCCCCCGCTGTATACTGGGGGAATTATTACTAGTACAGGGTCTCACCACTCCCGCTGTATAGTGGGGGGATTATTACTAGTACAGGGTCTCACCACCCCCGCTGTATACTGGGGGGATTATTACTAGTACAGGGTCTCACCACCCCCGCTGTATACTGGGGGGATAATTACTGGTACAGGGTCTCACCCCCCGCTGTATACTGGGGGGATTATTACTAGTACAGGGTCTCTCCCCCTGCTGTATACTGGGGGGATTATTACTAGTACAGGGTCTCACCCCCCCGCTGTATACTGGGGGGATTATTACTATTACAGGGTCTCACCCCCCCCGCTGTATACTGGGGGGATTATTACTAGTACAGGGTCTCACCCCCCCCCCCGCTGTATACTGGGGGGATTATTACTAGTACAGGGTCTCACCCCCCCGCTGTATACTGGGGGGATTATTACTAGCACAGGGTCTCACCCCCCCCCCCTCCGCTGTATACTGGGGGGATTATTACTAGTACAGGGTCTCACCCCCCCCCCGCTGTATACTGGGGGGATTATTACTAGTACAGGGTCTCACCCCCCCCGCTGTATACTGGGGGGATTATTACTAGTACAGGGTCTCACCCCCCCGCTGTATACTGGGGGGATTATTACTAGCACAGGGTCTCACCACCCCCGCTGTATACTGGGGGGATTATTACTAGTACAGGGTCTCACCCCCCGCTGTATACTGGGGGGATTATTACTAGTACAGGGTCTCACCACCCCCGCTGTATAGTGGGGGGATTATTACTAGTACAGGGTCTCACCACCCCCGCTGTATACTGGGGGGATTATTACTAGTACAGGGTCTCACCACCCCGCTGTATACTGGGGGGATTATTACTGGTACAGGGTCTCACCCCCCGCTGTATACTGGGGGGATTATTACTAGTACAGGGTCTCACCACCCCCGCTGTATACTGGGGGGATTATTACTAGTACAGGGTCAGGGTCTCACCACCCCGCTGTATACTGGGGGGATTATTACTAATACAGGGTCTCTCCCCCTGCTGTATACTGGGGGGATTATTACTAGTACAGGGTCTCACCCCCCCGCTGTATACTGGGGGGATTATTACTAGTACAGGGTCTCCCCCCCCCCCCCCCCCCCCGCTGTATAATGGGGGGATTATTACTAGTACAGGGTCTCTCCCCCTGCTGTATACTGGGGGGATTATTACTAGTACAGGGTCTCACCCCCCCGCTGTATACTGGGGGGATTATTACTAGTACAGGGTCTCACCCCCCCCCCCCCGCTGTATACTGGGGGGATTATTACTAGTACAGGGTCTCACCCCCCCGCTGTATACTGGGGGGATTATCACTAGTACAGGGTCTCACCACCCCCGCTGTATACTGGGGGATTATTACTAGTACAGGGTCTCACCACCCCCGCTGTATACTGGGGGATTATTACTAGTACAGGGTCTCACCCCCCGCTGTATACTGGGGGGATTATTACTAGTACAGGGTCTCACCCCCCCCCCCCCGCTGTATACTGGGGGGATTATTACTAGTACAGGGTCTCACCCCCCCGCTGTATACTGGGGGGATTATTACTAGTACAGGGTCTCATCCCCCCGCTGTATACTGGGGGGATTATTACTAGTACAGGGTCTCACCCCCCCGCTGTATACTGGGGGGATTATTACTAGTACAGGGTCTCATCATCCCCGCTGTATACTGGGGGGATTATTACTAGTACAGGGTCTCATCATCCCCGCTGTATACTGGGGGGATTATTACTAGTACAGGGTCTCACCCCCCCCCCCCCCCCGCTGTATACTGGGGGGATTATTACTAGTACAGGGTCTCACCCCCCTGCTGTATACTGGGGGGATTATCACTAGTACAGGGTCTCACCACCCCCGCTGTATACTGGGGGATTATTACTAGTACAGGGTCTCACCCCCCGCTGTATACTGGGGGAATTATTACTAGTACAGGGTCTCACCACCCCCGCTGTATAGTGGGGGGATTATTACTAGTACAGGGTCTCACCACCCCCGCTGTATACTGGGGGGATTATTACTAGTACAGGGTCTCACCACCCCCGCTGTATACTGGGGGGATAATTACTGGTACAGGGTCTCACCCCCCGCTGTATACTGGGGGGATTATTACTAGTACAGGGTCTCTCCCCCTGCTGTATACTGGGGGGATTATTACTAGTACAGGGTCTCACCCCCCCGCTGTATACTGGGGGGATTATTACTATTACAGGGTCTCACCCCCCCCCGCTGTATACTGGGGGGATTATTACTAGTACAGGGTCTCACCCCCCCCCCCGCTGTATACTGGGGGGATTATTACTAGTACAGGGTCTCACCCCCCCGCTGTATACTGGGGGGATTATTACTAGCACAGGGTCTCACCCCCCCCCTCCGCTGTATACTGGGGGGATTATTACTAGTACAGGGTCTCACCCCCCCGCTGTATACTGGGGGGATTATTACTAGCACAGGGTCTCACCCCCCCCCTCCGCTGTATACTGGGGGGATTATTACTAGTACAGGGTCTCACCCCCCCCCCCGCTGTATACTGGGGGGATTATTACTAGTACAGGGTCTCACCCCCCCGCTGTATACTGGGGGGATTATTACTAGTACAGGGTCTCACCCCCCCCCCCGCTGTATACTGGGGGGATTATTACTAGTACAGGGTCTCACCCCCCCCCGCTGTATACTGGGGGGATTATTACTAGTACAGGGTCTCACCCCCCCGCTGTATACTGGGGGGATTATTACTAGCACAGGGTCTCACCACCCCCGCTGTATACTGGGGGGATTATTACTAGTACAGGGTCTCACCCCCCGCTGTATACTGGGGGGATTATTACTAGTACAGGGTCTCACCACCCCCGCTGTATAGTGGGGGGATTATTACTAGTACAGGGTCTCACCACCCCCGCTGTATACTGGGGGGATTATTACTAGTACAGGGTCTCACCACCCCCGCTGTATACTGGGGGGATTATTACTGGTACAGGGTCTCACCCCCCGCTGTATACTGGGGGGATTATTACTAGTACAGGGTCAGGGTCTCACCACCCCGCTGTATACTGGGGGGATTATTACTAGTACAGGGTCTCACCACCCCGCTGTATACTGGGGGGATTATTACTAGTACAGGGTCTCTCCCCCTGCTGTATACTGGGGGGATTATTACTAGTACAGGGTCTCACCCCCCCGCTGTATACTGGGGGGATTATTACTAGTACAGGGTCTCACCCCCCCCGCTGTATACTGGGGGGATTATTACTAGTACAGGGTCTCACCCCCCCCCCGCTGTATACTGGGGGGATTATTACTAGTACAGGGTCTCACCCCCCCGCTGTATACTGGGGGGATTATTACTAGTACAGGGTCTCACCCCCCCGCTGTATACTGGGGGGATTATTACTAGTACAGGGTCTCACCCCCCCGCTGTATACTGGGGGGATTATTACTAGTACAGGGTCTCACCCCCCCCCCCCCCCCCGCTGTATACTGGGGGGATTATTACTAGTACAGGGTCTCACCCCCCTGCTGTATACTGGGGGGATTATCACTAGTACAGGGTCTCACCACCCCCGCTGTATACTGGGGGATTATTACTAGTACAGGGTCTCACCACCCCCGCTGTATACTGGGGGATTATTACTAGTACAGGGTCTCACCCCCCGCTGTATACTGGGGGAAATATTACTAGTACAGGGTCTCACCACCCCCGCTGTATAGTGGGGGGATTATTACTAGTACAGGGTCTCACCACCCCCGCTGTATACTGGGGGGATTATTACTAGTACAGGGTCTCACCCCCCGCTGTATACTGGGGGGATTATTACTAGTACAGGGTCAGGGTCTCACCACCCCGCTGTATACTGGGGGGATTATTACTAGTACAGGGTCTCACCACCCCGCTGTATACTGGGGGGATTATTACTAGTACAGGGTCTCTCCCCCTGCTGTATACTGGGGGGATTATTACTAGTACAGGGTCTCACCCCCCCGCTGTATACTGGGGGGATTATTACTAGTACAGGGTCTCACCCCCCCCCGCTGTATACTGGGGGGATTATTACTAGTACAGGGTCTCACCCCCCCCCCCGCTGTATACTGGGGGGATTATTACTAGTACAGGGTCTCACCCCCCCGCTGTATACTGGGGGGATTATTACTAGCACAGGGTCTCACCCCCCCCCCCTCCGCTGTATACTGGGGGGATTATTACTAGTACAGGGTCTCACCCCCCCCCCCGCTGTATACTGGGGGGATTATTACTAGTACAGGGTCTCACCCCCCCCGCTGTATACTGGGGGGATTATTACTAGTACAGGGTCTCACCCCCCCGCTGTATACTGGGGGGATTATTACTAGCACAGGGTCTCACCACCCCCGCTGTATACTGGGGGGATTATTACTAGTACAGGGTCTCACCCCCCGCTGTATACTGGGGGGATTATTACTAGTACAGGGTCTCACCACCCCGCTGTATACTGGGGGGATTATTACTAGTACAGGGTCTCACCCCCCCCCCCCCCGCTGTATACTGGGGGGATTATTACTAGTACAGGGTCTCACCCCCCTGCTGTATACTGGGGGGATTATCACTAGTACAGGGTCTCACCACCCCCGCTGTATACTGGGGGATTATTACTAGTACAGGGTCTCACCACCCCCGCTGTATACTGGGGGATTATTACTAGTACAGGGTCTCACCCCCCCCCCGCTGTATACTGGGGGGATTATTACTAGTACAGGGTCTCACCCCCCCGCTGTATACTGGGGGGATTATTACTAGCACAGGGTCTCACCACCCCCGCTGTATACTGGGGGGATTATTACTAGTACAGGGTCTCACCCCCCGCTGTATACTGGGGGGATTATTACTAGTACAGGGTCTCACCACCCCCGCTGTATAGTGGGGGGATTATTACTAGTACAGGGTCTCACCACCCCCGCTGTATACTGGGGGGATTATTACTAGTACAGGGTCTCACCACCCCCGCTGTATACTGGGGGGATTATTACTGGTACAGGGTCTCACCCCCCGCTGTATACTGGGGGGATTATTACTAGTACAGGGTCTCACCACCCCGCTGTATACTGGGGGGATTATTACTAGTACAGGGTCTCTCCCCCTGCTGTATACTGGGGGGATTATTACTAGTACAGGGTCTCACCCCCCCGCTGTATACTGGGGGGATTATTACTAGTACAGGGTCTCACCCCCCCCGCTGTATACTGGGGGGATTATTACTAGTACAGGGTCTCACCCCCCCCCGCTGTATACTGGGGGGATTATTACTAGTACAGGGTCTCACCCCCCCGCTGTATACTGGGGGGATTATTACTAGTACAGGGTCTCACCCCCCCGCTGTATACTGGGGGGATTATTACTAGTACAGGGTCTCACCCCCCCGCTGTATACTGGGGGGATTATTACTAGTACAGGGTCTCACCCCCCCCCCGCTGTATACTGGGGGGATTATTACTAGTACAGGGTCTCACCCCCCTGCTGTATACTGGGGGGATTATCACTAGTACAGGGTCTCACCACCCCCGCTGTATACTGGGGGATTATTACTAGTACAGGGTCTCACCACCCCCGCTGTATACTGGGGGATTATTACTAGTACAGGGTCTCACCCCCCGCTGTATACTGGGGGAAATATTACTAGTACAGGGTCTCACCACCCCGCTGTATAGTGGGGGGATTATTACTAGTACAGGATCTCACCCCCCCCGCTGTATAGTGGGGGGATTATTACTAGTACAGGGTCTCACCACCCCCGCTGTATACTGGGGGGATTATTACTAGTACAGGGTCTCACCCCCCGCTGTATACTGGGGGGATTATTACTAGTACAGGGTCAGGGTCTCACCACCCCGCTGTATACTGGGGGGATTATTACTAGTACAGGGTCTCACCACCCCGCTGTATACTGGGGGGATTATTACTAGTACAGGGTCTCTCCCCCTGCTGTATACTGGGGGGATTATTACTAGTACAGGGTCTCACCCCCCCGCTGTATACTGGGGGGATTATTACTAGTACAGGGTCTCACCCCCCCGCCGCTGTATACTGGGGGGATTATTACTAGTACAGGGTCTCACCCCCCCCCCCCCGCTGTATACTGGGGGGATTATTACTAGTACAGGGTCTCACCCCCCCGCTGTATACTGGGGGGATTATTACTAGCACAGGGTCTCACCCCCCCCCCCCTCCGCTGTATACTGGGGGGATTATTACTAGCACAGGGTCTCACCCCCCCCCCCCTCCGCTGTATACTGGGGGGATTATTACTAGTACAGGGTCTCACCCCCCCCGCTGTATACTGGGGGGATTATTACTAGTACAGGGTCTCACCCCCCCGCTGTATACTGGGGGGATTATTACTAGCACAGGGTCTCACCACCCCCGCTGTATACTGGGGGGATTATTACTAGTACAGGGTCTCACCCCCCGCTGTATACTGGGGGGATTATTACTAGTACAGGGTCTCACCACCCCGCTGTATACTGGGGGGATTATTACTAGTACAGGGTCTCACCCCCCCCCCCCGCTGTATACTGGGGGGATTATTACTAGTACAGGGTCTCACCCCCCTGCTGTATACTGGGGGGATTATCACTAGTACAGGGTCTCACCACCCCCGCTGTATACTGGGGGATTATTACTAGTACAGGGTCTCACCACCCCCGCTGTATACTGGGGGATTATTACTAGTACAGGGTCTCACCCCCCGCTGTATACTGGGGGGATTATTACTAGTACAGGGTCTGACCACCCTGCTGTATACTGGGGGGATTATTACTAGTACAGGGTCTCACCACCCCCGCTGTATAGTGGGGGGATTATTACTAGTACAGGGTCTCACCCCCCGCTGTATACTGGGGGGATTATTACTAGTACAGGGTCAGGGTCTCACCACCCCGCTGTATACTGGGGGGATTATTACTAGTACAGGGTCTCACCACCCCGCTGTATACTGGGGGGATTATTACTAGTACAGGGTCTCACCACCCCCGCTGTATACTGGGGGATTATTACTAGTACAGGGTCTCACCCCCCGCTGTATACTGGGGGGATTATTACTAGTACAGGGTCTGACCACCCTGCTGTATACTGGGGGGATTATTACTAGTACAGGGTCTCACCACCCCCGCTGTATAGTGGGGGGATTATTACTAGTACAGGGTCTCACCCCCCGCTGTATACTGGGGGGATTATTACTAGTACAGGGTCAGGGTCTCACCACCCCGCTGTATACTGGGGGGATTATTACTAGTACAGGGTCTCACCACCCCGCTGTATACTGGGGGGATTATTACTAGTACAGGGTCTCTCCCCCTGCTGTATACTGGGGGGATTATTACTAGTACAGGGTCTCACCCCCCCGCTGTATACTGGGGGGATTATTACTAGTACAGGGTCTCACCCCCCCCCGCTGTATACTGGGGGGATTATTACTAGTACAGGGTCTCACCCCCCCCCCCGCTGTATACTGGGGGGATTATTACTAGTACAGGGTCTCACCCCCCCGCTGTATACTGGGGGGATTATTACTAGCACAGGGTCTCACCCCCCCCCCCCCCCCCGCTGTATACTGGGGGGATTATTACTAGTACAGGGTCTCACCCCCCCCGCTGTATACTGGGGGGATTTTTACTAGTACAGGGTCTCACCCCCCCGCTGTATACTGGGGGGATTATTACTAGCACAGGGTCTCACCACCCCCGCTGTATACTGGGGGGATTATTACTAGTACAGGGTCTCACCCCCCGCTGTATACTGGGGGGATTATTACTAGTACAGGGTCTCACCACCCCGCTGTATACTGGGGGGATTATTACTAGTACAGGGTCTGACCCCCCCGCTGTATACTGGGGGGATTATTACTAGTACAGGGTCTCACCCCCCGCTGTATACTGGGGGGATTATTACTAGTACAGGGTCTCACCCCCCCGCTGTATGCTGGGGGGATTATCACTAGTACAGGGTCTCACCACCCCCCGCTGTATACTGGGGGGATTATTACTAGTACAGGGTCTCCCCACCCCCGCTGTATACTGGGGGGATTATTACTAGTACAGGGTCTCACCCCCCGCTGTATACTGGGGGGATTATTACTAGTACAGGGTCTCACCACCCCCGCTGTATACTGGGGGGATTATTACTAGTACAGGGTCTCACCACCCCCGCTGTATACTGGGGGGATTATTACTAGTACAGGGTCTCACCACCCCCGCTGTACACTGGGGGGATTATTACTAGTACAGGGTCTCACCACCCCCGCTGTATACTGGGGGGATTATTACTAGTACAGGGTCTCACCACCCCCGCTGTATACTGGGGGGATTATTACTAGTACAGGGTCTCACCCCCCGCTGTATACTGGGGGGATTATTACTAGTACAGGGTCTCACCACCCCCGCTGTATACTGGGGGGATTATTACTAGTACAGGGTCTCACCACCCCCGCTGTATACTGGGGGGATTATTACTAGTACAGGGTCTCACCACCCCGCTGTATACTGGGGGGATTATTACTAGTACAGGGTCTCACCACCCCCGCTGTATACTGGGGGGATTATTACTAGTACAGGGTCTCACCCCCCGCTGTATACTGGGGGGATTATTACTAGCACAGGGTCTCACCACCCCCGCTGTATACTGGGGGGTTATTACTAGTACAGGGTCTCACCACCCCCGCTGTATACTGGGGGGATTATTACTAGTACAGGGTCTCACCCCCCGCTGTATACTGGGGAGATTATTACTAGTACAGGGTCTCACCACCCCCGCTGTATACTGGGGGGATTATTACTAGTACAGGGTCTCACCCCCCGCTGTATACTGGGGGGATTATTACTAGTACAGGGTCTCACCCCCTCTGTATACTGGGGGGATTATTACTAGTACAGGGTCTCACCACCCCCGCTGTATACTGGGGGGATTATTACTAGTACAGGGTCTCACCACCCCGCTGTATACTGGGGGGATTATTACTAGTACAGGGTTTCACCCCCCCCCCGCTGTATACTGGGGGGATTATTACTAGTACAGGGTCTCACCACCCCCGCTGTATACTGGGGGGATTATTACTAGTACAGGGTCTCACCACCCCCGCTGTATACTGGGGGGATTATTACTAGTACAGGGTCTCACCACCCCGCTGTATACTGGGGGGATTATTACTAGTACAGGGTCTCACCACCCCCGCTGTATACTGGGGGGATTATTACTAGTACAGGGTCTCACCACCCCCGCTGTATACTGGGGGATTATTACTAGTACAGGGTCTGACCACCCCGCTGTATACTGGGGGGATTATTACTAGTACAGGGTCTCACCCCCCCGCTGTATACTGGGGGGATTATTACTAGTACAGGGTCTCACCCCCCCCGCTGTATACTGGGGGGATTATTACTA
This sequence comes from Ranitomeya imitator, assembly GCF_032444005.1. Lineage (NCBI taxonomy): Eukaryota > Metazoa > Chordata > Amphibia > Anura > Dendrobatidae > Ranitomeya > Ranitomeya imitator. The sequence continues at coordinate 625,408,206 of NC_091285.1, forward strand.
GTACAGGGTCTCACCCCCCCCCGCTGTATACTGGGGGGATTATTACTAGTACAGGGTCTCACCCCCCCGCTGTATACTGGGGGGATTATTACTAGTACAGGGTCTCACCCCCCCGCTGTATACTGGGGGGATTATTACTAGTACAGGGTCTCACCCCCCCGCTGTATACTGGGGGGATTATTACTAGTACAGGGTCTCACCCCCCCGCTGTATACTGGGGGGATTATTACTAGTACAGGGTCTCACCCCCCTGCTGTATACTGGGGGGATTATCACTAGTACAGGGTCTCACCACCCCCGCTGTATACTGGGGGATTATTACTAGTACAGGGTCTCACCACCCCCGCTGTATACTGGGGGATTATTACTAGTACAGGGTCTCACCCCCCGCTGTATACTGGGGGAAATATTACTAGTACAGGGTCTCACCACCCCCGCTGTATAGTGGGGGGATTATTACTAGTACAGGGTCTCACCACCCCCGCTGTATACTGGGGGGATTATTACTAGTACAGGGTCTCACCCCCCGCTGTATACTGGGGGGATTATTACTAGTACAGGGTCAGGGTCTCACCACCCCGCTGTATACTGGGGGGATTATTACTAGTACAGGGTCTCACCACCCCGCTGTATACTGGGGGGATTATTACTAGTACAGGGTCTCTCCCCCTGCTGTATACTGGGGGGATTATTACTAGTACAGGGTCTCACCCCCCCGCTGTATACTGGGGGGATTATTACTAGTACAGGGTCTCACCCCCCCCGCTGTATACTGGGGGGATTATTACTAGTACAGGGTCTCACCCCCCCCCCCCGCTGTATACTGGGGGGATTATTACTAGTACAGGGTCTCACCCCCCCGCTGTATACTGGGGGGATTATTACTAGCACAGGGTCTCACCCCCCCCCCCCTCCGCTGTATACTGGGGGGATTATTACTAGTACAGGGTCTCACCCCCCCCCCCGCTGTATACTGGGGGGATTATTACTAGTACAGGGTCTCACCCCCCCCGCTGTATACTGGGGGGATTATTACTAGTACAGGGTCTCACCCCCCCGCTGTATACTGGGGGGATTATTACTAGCACAGGGTCTCACCACCCCTGCTGTATACTGGGGGGATTATTACTAGTACAGGGTCTCACCCCCCGCTGTATACTGGGGGGATTATTACTAGTACAGGGTCTCACCACCCCGCTGTATACTGGGGGGATTATTACTAGTACAGGGTCTCACCCCCCCCCCCCCGCTGTATACTGGGGGGATTATTACTAGTACAGGGTCTCACCCCCCTGCTGTATACTGGGGGGATTATCACTAGTACAGGGTCTCACCACCCCCGCTGTATACTGGGGGATTATTACTAGTACAGGGTCTCACCACCCCCGCTGTATACTGGGGGATTATTACTAGTACAGGGTCTCACCCCCCCCCCGCTGTATACTGGGGGGATTATTACTAGTACAGGGTCTCACCCCCCCCCGCTGTATACTGGGGGGATTATTACTAGTACAGGGTCTCACCCCCCCGCTGTATACTGGGGGGATTATTACTAGCACAGGGTCTCACCACCCCCGCTGTATACTGGGGGGATTATTACTAGTACAGGGTCTCACCCCCCGCTGTATACTGGGGGGATTATTACTAGTACAGGGTCTCACCACCCCCGCTGTATAGTGGGGGGATTATTACTAGTACAGGGTCTCACCACCCCCGCTGTATACTGGGGGGATTATTACTAGTACAGGGTCTCACCACCCCCGCTGTATACTGGGGGGATTATTACTGGTACAGGGTCTCACCCCCCGCTGTATACTGGGGGGATTATTACTAGTACAGGGTCAGGGTCTCACCACCCCGCTGTATACTGGGGGGATTATTACTAGTACAGGGTCTCACCACCCCGCTGTATACTGGGGGGATTATTACTAGTACAGGGTCTCTCCCCCTGCTGTATACTGGGGGGATTATTACTAGTACAGGGTCTCACCCCCCCGCTGTATACTGGGGGGATTATTACTAGTACAGGGTCTCACCCCCCCCGCTGTATACTGGGGGGATTATTACTAGTACAGGGTCTCACCCCCCCCCGCTGTATACTGGGGGGATTATTACTAGTACAGGGTCTCACCCCCCCGCTGTATACTGGGGGGATTATCACTAGTACAGGGTCTCACCACCCCCGCTGTATACTGGGGGATTATTACTAGTACAGGGTCTCACCACCCCCGCTGTATACTGGGGGATTATTACTAGTACAGGGTCTCACCCCCCGCTGTATACTGGGGGAAATATTACTAGTACAGGGTCTCACCACCCCGCTGTATAGTGGGGGGATTATTACTAGTACAGGATCTCACCCCCCCCGCTGTATAGTGGGGGGATTATTACTAGTACAGGGTCTCACCACCCCCGCTGTATACTGGGGGGATTATTACTAGTACAGGGTCAGGGTCTCACCACCCCGCTGTATACTGGGGGGATTATTACTAGTACAGGGTCTCACCACCCCGCTGTATACTGGGGGGATTATTACTAGTACAGGGTCTCTCCCCCTGCTGTATACTGGGGGGATTATTACTAGTACAGGGTCTCACCCCCCCGCTGTATACTGGGGGGATTATTACTAGTACAGGGTCTCACCCCCCCCCGCTGTATACTGGGGGGATTATTACTAGTACAGGGTCTCACCCCCCCCCCCCCCCGCTGTATACTGGGGGGATTATTACTAGTACAGGGTCTCACCCCCCCGCTGTATACTGGGGGGATTATTACTAGCACAGGGTCTCACCCCCCCCCCCCTCCGCTGTATACTGGGGGGATTATTACTAGTACAGGGTCTCACCCCCCCCCCCGCTGTATACTGGGGGGATTATTACTAGTACAGGGTCTCACCCCCCCCGCTGTATACTGGGGGGATTATTACTAGTACAGGGTCTCACCCCCCCGCTGTATACTGGGGGGATTATTACTAGCACAGGGTCTCACCACCCCCGCTGTATACTGGGGGGATTATTACTAGTACAGGGTCTCACCCCCCGCTGTATACTGGGGGGATTATTACTAGTACAGGGTCTCACCACCCCGCTGTATACTGGGGGGATTATTACTAGTACAGGGTCTCACCCCCCCCCCCGCTGTATACTGGGGGGATTATTACTAGTACAGGGTCTCACCCCCCTGCTGTATACTGGGGGGATTATCACTAGTACAGGGTCTCACCACCCCCGCTGTATACTGGGGGATTATTACTAGTACAGGGTCTCACCACCCCCGCTGTATACTGGGGGATTATTACTAGTACAGGGTCTCACCCCCCGCTGTATACTGGGGGGATTATTACTAGTACAGGGTCTGACCACCCTGCTGTATACTGGGGGGATTATTACTAGTACAGGGTCTCACCACCCCCGCTGTATAGTGGGGGGATTATTACTAGTACAGGGTCTCACCACCCCCGCTGTATACTGGGGGGATTATTACTAGTACAGGGTCTCACCCCCCGCTGTATACTGGGGGGATTATTACTAGTACAGGGTCAGGGTCTCACCACCCCGCTGTATACTGGGGGGATTATTACTAGTACAGGGTCTCACCACCCCGCTGTATACTGGGGGGATTATTACTAGTACAGGGTCTCTCCCCCTGCTGTATACTGGGGGGATTATTACTAGTACAGGGTCTCACCCCCCCGCTGTATACTGGGGGGATTATTACTAGTACAGGGTCTCACCCCCCCCCGCTGTATACTGGGGGGATTATTACTAGTACAGGGTCTCACCCCCCCCCCCGCTGTATACTGGGGGGATTATTACTAGTACAGGGTCTCACCCCCCCGCTGTATACTGGGGGGATTATTACTAGCACAGGGTCTCACCCCCCCCCCCCCGCTGTATACTGGGGGGATTATTACTAGTACAGGGTCTCACCCCCCCGCTGTATACTGGGGGGATTATTACTAGTACAGGGTCTCACCCCCCCGCTGTATACTGGGGGGATTATTACTAGCACAGGGTCTCACCACCCCCGCTGTATACTGGGGGGATTATTACTAGTACAGGGTCTCACCCCCCGCTGTATACTGGGGGGATTATTACTAGTACAGGGTCTCACCACCCCGCTGTATACTGGGGGGATTATTACTAGTACAGGGTCTCACCACCCCCGCTGTATACTGGGGGGATTATTACTAGTACAGGGTCTCACCCCCCGCTGTATACTGGGGGGATTATTACTAGTACAGGGTCTCACCACCCCCGCTGTATACTGGGGGGATTATTACTAGTACAGGGTCTCACCACCCCGCTGTATACTGGGGGGATTATTACTAGTACAGGGTCTCACCACCCCCGCTGTATACTGGGGGGATTATTACTAGTACAGGGTCTCACCCCCCGCTGTATACTGGGGGGATTATTACTAGCACAGGGTCTCACCACCCCCGCTGTATACTGGGGGGTTATTACTAGTACAGGGTCTCACCACCCCCGCTGTATACTGGGGGGATTATTACTAGTACAGGGTCTCACCCCCCGCTGTATACTGGGGAGATTATTACTAGTACAGGGTCTCACCACCCCCGCTGTATACTGGGGGGATTATTACTAGTACAGGGTCTCACCCCCCGCTGTATACTGGGGGGATTATTACTAGTACAGGGTCTCACCCCCGCTGTATACTGGGGGGATTATTACTAGTACAGGGTCTCACCACCCCCGCTGTATACTGGGGGGATTATTACTAGTACAGGGTCTCACCACCCCGCTGTATACTGGGGGGATTATTACTAGTACAGGGTTTCACCCCCCCCCGCTGTATACTGGGGGGATTATTACTAGTACAGGGTCTCACCACCCCCGCTGTATACTGGGGGGATTATTACTAGTACAGGGTCTCACCACCCCCGCTGTATACTGGGGGGATTATTACTAGTACAGGGTCTCACCACCCCGCTGTATACTGGGGGGATTATTACTAGTACAGGGTCTCACCACCCCCGCTGTATACTGGGGGGATTATTACTAGTACAGGGTCTCACCACCCCCGCTGTATACTGGGGGATTATTACTAGTACAGGGTCTGACCACCCCGCTGTATACTGGGGGGATTATTACTAGTACAGGGTCTCACCCCCCCCCCCCCCGCTGTATATTGGGGGATTATTACTAGTACAGGGTCTCACCACCCCCGCTGTATAGTGGGGGGATTATTACTAGTACATGGTCTCACCCCCCCGCTGTATATTGGGGGATTATTACTAGTACAGGGTCTCACCACCCCCGCTGTATACTGGGGGGATTATTACTAGTACAGGGTCTCACCACCCCCGCTGTATAGTGGGGGGATTATTACTAGTACATGGTCTCACCCCCCCGCTGTATATTGGGGGATTATTACTAGTACAGGGTCTCACCACCCCCGCTGTATACTGAGGGGATTATTACTAGTACAGGGTCTCACCACCCCCGCTGTATAGTGGGGGGATTATTACTAGTACAGGGTCTGACCACCCCGCTGTATACTGGGGGGATTATTACTAGTACAGGGTCTCACCACCCCCGCTGTATACTGGGGGGATTATTACTAGTACAGGGTCTCACCACCCCCGCTGTATACTGAGGGGATTATTACTAGTACAGGGTCTCACCACCCCACCCCGCTGTATACTGGGGGGATTATTACTAGTACAGGGTCTCACCACCCCCGCTGTATACTGGGGGGATTATTACTAGTACAGGGTCTCACCACCCCCGCTGTATACTGGGGGATTATTACTAGTACAGGGTCTCACCACCCCACCCCGCTGTATACTGGGGGGATTATTACTAGTACAGGGTCTCACCACCCCCGCTGTATACTGAGGGGATTATTACTAGTACAGGGTCTGACCACCCTGCTGTATACTGGGGGGATTATTACTAGTACAGGGTCCCCCCCCCCCCACCCCGCTGTATACTGGGGGGATTATTACTAGTACAGGGTCTCACCACCCCCGCTGTATAGTGGGGAGATTATTACTAGTACAGGGTCTGACCACCCTGCTGTATACTGGGGGGATTATTACTAGTACAGGGTCCCCCCCCCACCCCGCTGTATACTGGGGGGATTATTACTAGTACAGGGTCTCACCACCCCCGCTGTATACTGAGGGGATTATTACTAGTACAGGGTCTCACCGCCCGCTGTATACTGGGGGGATTATTACTAGTACAGGGTCTCACCACCCCCGCTGTATACTGGGGGGATTATTACTAGTACAGGGTCTCACCCCCCCCCCCCCGCTGTATGCTGGGGGGATTATAACTAGTACAGGGCCTCACCCCCCCGCTGTATACTGGGGGGATTATTACTAGTACAGGGTCTCACCCCCCGCTGTATAGTGGGGGGATTATTACTAGTACAGGGTCTCACCCCCCGCTGTATAGTGGGGGGATTATTACTAGTACAGGGTCTCACCACCCCCGCTGTATAATGGGGGGATTATTACTAGTACAGGGTCTCACCACCCCCGCTGTATACTGGGGGATTATTACTAGCACAGGGTCCCACCCCCCGCTGTATACTGGGGGGGAATATTACTAGTACAGGGTCTCACCCCCCCCCCCCCCCCCCGCTGTATACTGGGGGTATTATTACTAGTACAGGGTCTCACCTTCCCCCCCGCTGTATACTGGGGGGATTATTACTAGTACAGGGTCTCACCCCCTTGCTGTATACTGGGGGGATTATTACTAGTACAGGGTCTCACCACCCCGCTGTATACTGGGGGGATTATTACTAGTACAGGGTCTCACCACCCCGCTGTATACTGGGGGGATTATTACTAGTACAGGGTCTCACCCCCCGCTGTATACTGGGGGGATTATTACTAGTACAGGGTCTCACCCCCCCCCCCCCCCCCGCTGTATACAGGGGGGATTATTACTAGTACAGGGTCTCACCCCCCGCTGTATACTGGGGGGATTATTACTAGTACAGGGTCTCACCACCCCGCTGTATACTGGGGGGATTATTACTAGTACAGAGTCTCACCCCCCGCTGTATACTGGGGGATTATTACTAGTACAGGGTCTCACCTCCCGCTGTATACTGGGGGGATTATTACTAGTACAGGGTCTCACCCCCCGCTGTATACTGGGGGGATTATTACTAGTACAGGGTCTCACCACCCCCGCTGTATACTGGGGGGATTATTACTAGTACAGGGTCTCACCACCCCCGCTGTATACTGGGGGATTATTACTAGTACAGGGTCTCACCACCCCACCCCGCTGTATACTGGGGGGATTATTACTAGTACAGGGTCTCACCACCCCCGCTGTATACTGGGGGGATTATTACTAGTACAGGGTCTCACCACCCCCGCTGTATACTGGGGGATTATTACTAGTACAGGGTCTCACCCCCCCCCCCCCCCGCTGTATACAGGGGGGATTATTACTAGTACAGGGTCTCACCCCCCGCTGTATACTGGGGGGATTATTACTAGTACAGGGTCTCACCACCCCGCTGTATACTGGGGGGATTATTACTAGTACAGAGTCTCACCCCCCGCTGTATACTGGGGGGATTATTACTAGTACAGGGTCTCACCTCCCGCTGTATACTGGGGGGATTATTACTAGTACAGGGTCTCACCCCCCGCTGTATACTGGGGGGATTATTACTAGTACAGGGTCTCACCACCCCGCTGTATACTGGGGGATTATTACTAGTACAGGGTCTCACCACCCCGCTGTATACTGGGGGATTATTACTAGTACAGGGTCTCACCACCCCGCTGTATACTGGGGGGATTATTACTAGTACAGGGTCTGACCACCCCGCTGTATACTGGGGGGATTATTACTAGTACAGGGTCTCATCGCCCCGCTGTATACTGGGGGATTATTACTAGTACAGGGTCTGACCACCCCGCTGTATACTGGGGGGATTATTACTAGTACAGGGTCTCATCGCCCCGCTGTATACTGGGGGATTATTACTAGTACAGGGTCTCACCACCCCGCTGTATGCTGGGGGGATTATTACTAGTACAGGGTCTCATCGTCCCCGCTGTATACTGGGGGGATTATTACTAGTACAGGGTCTCATCGTCCCCGCTGTATACTGGGGGGATTATTACTAGTACAGGGTCTCATCGTCCCCGCTGTATACTGGGGGGATTATTACTAGGACAGGGTCTCACCACCCCGCTGTATACTGGGGGGATTATTACTAGTACAGGGTCTCATCACCCTGCTGTATACTGGGGGGATTATTACTAGTACAGGGTCTCACCACCCCCGCTGTATACTGAGGGGATTATTACTAGTACAGTGTCTGACCACCCCGCTGTATACTGGGGGATTATTACTAGTACAGGGTCTCACCACCCCCGCTGTATAATGGGGGGATTATTACTAGTACAGGGTCTCACCACCCTGCTGTATACTGGGGGGATTATTACTAGTACAGGGTCTGACCCCCCCCCGCTGTATACTGGGGGGATTATTACTAGTACAGAGTCTGACCACCCCCGCTGTATAGTGGGGGGATTATTACTAGTACAGGGTCTCACCCCCCCCTGCTGTATACTGGGGGGATTATTACTAGTACAGGGTCTGACCCCCCCCCGCTGTATAGTGGGGGGATTATTACTAGTACAGGGTCTCACCCCCCCCCCCCCCCCGCTGTATACTGGGGGGATTATTACTAGTACAGGGTCTCACCCTCCCCGCTGTATAGTGGGGGGATTATTACTAGTACAGGGTCTCACCCCCCCCCCCCCCCCGCTGTATACTGGGGGGATTATTACTAGTACAGGGTCTCACCCTCCGCTGTATACTGGAGGGATTATTACTAGTACAGGGTCTCACCACCCCGCTGTATACTGGGGCGTTATTACTAGTACAGGGTCTCACCACCCCCGCTGTATACTGGGGGATTATTACTAGTACAGGGTCTCACCACCCCGCTGTATACTGGGGGGATTATTACTGGTACAGGGTCTGACCACCCCGCTGTATACTGGGGGGATTATTACTAGTACAGGGTCTCACCACCCCGCTGTATACTGGGGGATTATTACGAGTACAGGGTCTCACCACCCCCGCTGTATACTGGGGGATTATTACTAGTACAGGGTCTCACCACCCCGCTGTATACTGGGGGGATTATTACTGGTACAGGGTCTGACCACCCCGCTGTATACTGGGGGATTATTACTAGTACAGGGTCTCACCCCCCCTGCTGTATACTGGGGGTTATTACTAGTACAGGGTCTCACCCCCCCTGCTGTATAGTGGGGGGATTATTACTAGTACAGGGTCTCATCACCCCCGCTGTATACGGGGGGGGATTATTACTAGTACAGGGTCTCTCGTCCCCGCTGTATACTGGGGGGATTATTACTAGTACAGGGTCTCACCACCCCCGCTGTATACTGGGGGGATTATTACTAGTACAGGGTCTCACCACCCCCGCTGTATACTGGGGGGATTATTATTAGTACAGGGTCTGACCACCCCGCTGTATACTGGGGGGATTATTACTAGTACAGGGTCTGACCACCCCGCTGTATACTGGGGGGATTATTACTAGTACAGGGTCTCACCACCCCCGCTGTATAATGGGGGGATTATTACTAGTACAGGGTCTGACCACCCCGCTGTATACTGGGGGGATTATTACTAGTACAGGGTCTCACCACCCCCGCTGTATAGTGGGGGGATTATTACTAGTACAGGGTCTCACCCCCCCTGCTGTATACTGGGGGGATTATTACTAGTACAGGGTCTGACCCCCCCCCGCTGTATACTGGGGGGATTATTACTAGTACAGGGTCTCACCCTCCCCGCTGTATAGTGGGGGGATTATTACTAGTACAGGGTCTGACCACCCCGCTGTATACTGGGGGGATTATTACTAGTACAGGGTCTCACCCCCCCACTCCCCCCCGCTGTATACTGGGGGATTATTACTAGTACAGGGTCTCACCACCCCGGCTGTATACTGGGGGATTATTACTAGTACAGGATCTCACAGCCCCCGCTGTATACTGGGGGGATTATTACTAGTACAGGGTCTCACCACCCCCGCTGTATACTGGGGGGATTATTACTAGTACAGGGTCTCACCCCCCCCCCCCCGCTGTATGCTGGGGGGATTATAACTAGTACAGGGCCTCACCCCCCCGCTGTATACTGGGGGGATTATTACTAGTACAGGGTCTCACCCCCCGCTGTATAGTGGGGGGATTATTACTAGTACAGGGTCTCACCCCCCGCTGTATAGTGGGGGGATTATTACTAGTACAGGGTCTCACCACCCCCGCTGTATAATGGGGGGATTATTACTAGTACAGGGTCTCACCACCCCCGCTGTATACTGGGGGATTATTACTAGCACAGGGTCCCACCCCCCGCTGTATACTGGGGGGGAATATTACTAGTACAGGGTCTCACCCCCCCCCCCCCCCCCCGCTGTATACTGGGGGTATTATTACTAGTACAGGGTCTCACCTTCCCCCCCGCTGTATACTGGGGGGATTATTACTAGTACAGGGTCTCACCCCCTTGCTGTATACTGGGGGGATTATTACTAGTACAGGGTCTCACCACCCCGCTGTATACTGGGGGGATTATTACTAGTACAGGGTCTCACCACCCCGCTGTATACTGGGGGGATTATTACTAGTACAGGGTCTCACCCCCCGCTGTATACTGGGGGGATTATTACTAGTACAGGGTCTCACCCCCCCCCCCCCCCCCGCTGTATACAGGGGGGATTATTACTAGTACAGGGTCTCACCCCCCGCTGTATACTGGGGGGATTATTACTAGTACAGGGTCTCACCACCCCGCTGTATACTGGGGGGATTATTACTAGTACAGAGTCTCACCCCCCGCTGTATACTGGGGGATTATTACTAGTACAGGGTCTCACCTCCCGCTGTATACTGGGGGGATTATTACTAGTACAGGGTCTCACCCCCCGCTGTATACTGGGGGGATTATTACTAGTACAGGGTCTCACCACCCCCGCTGTATACTGGGGGGATTATTACTAGTACAGGGTCTCACCACCCCCGCTGTATACTGGGGGATTATTACTAGTACAGGGTCTCACCACCCCACCCCGCTGTATACTGGGGGGATTATTACTAGTACAGGGTCTCACCACCCCCGCTGTATACTGGGGGGATTATTACTAGTACAGGGTCTCACCACCCCCGCTGTATACTGGGGGATTATTACTAGTACAGGGTCTCACCCCCCCCCCCCCCCCGCTGTATACAGGGGGGATTATTACTAGTACAGGGTCTCACCCCCCGCTGTATACTGGGGGGATTATTACTAGTACAGGGTCTCACCACCCCGCTGTATACTGGGGGGATTATTACTAGTACAGAGTCTCACCCCCCGCTGTATACTGGGGGGATTATTACTAGTACAGGGTCTCACCTCCCGCTGTATACTGGGGGGATTATTACTAGTACAGGGTCTCACCCCCCGCTGTATACTGGGGGGATTATTACTAGTACAGGGTCTCACCACCCCGCTGTATACTGGGGGATTATTACTAGTACAGGGTCTCACCACCCCGCTGTATACTGGGGGATTATTACTAGTACAGGGTCTCACCACCCCGCTGTATACTGGGGGGATTATTACTAGTACAGGGTCTGACCACCCCGCTGTATACTGGGGGGATTATTACTAGTACAGGGTCTCATCGCCCCGCTGTATACTGGGGGATTATTACTAGTACAGGGTCTGACCACCCCGCTGTATACTGGGGGGATTATTACTAGTACAGGGTCTCATCGCCCCGCTGTATACTGGGGGATTATTACTAGTACAGGGTCTCACCACCCCGCTGTATGCTGGGGGGATTATTACTAGTACAGGGTCTCATCGTCCCCGCTGTATACTGGGGGGATTATTACTAGTACAGGGTCTCATCGTCCCCGCTGTATACTGGGGGGATTATTACTAGTACAGGGTCTCATCGTCCCCGCTGTATACTGGGGGGATTATTACTAGGACAGGGTCTCACCACCCCGCTGTATACTGGGGGGATTATTACTAGTACAGGGTCTCATCACCCTGCTGTATACTGGGGGGATTATTACTAGTACAGGGTCTCACCACCCCCGCTGTATACTGAGGGGATTATTACTAGTACAGTGTCTGACCACCCCGCTGTATACTGGGGGATTATTACTAGTACAGGGTCTCACCACCCCCGCTGTATAATGGGGGGATTATTACTAGTACAGGGTCTCACCACCCTGCTGTATACTGGGGGGATTATTACTAGTACAGGGTCTGACCCCCCCCCGCTGTATACTGGGGGGATTATTACTAGTACAGAGTCTGACCACCCCCGCTGTATAGTGGGGGGATTATTACTAGTACAGGGTCTCACCCCCCCCTGCTGTATACTGGGGGGATTATTACTAGTACAGGGTCTGACCCCCCCCCGCTGTATAGTGGGGGGATTATTACTAGTACAGGGTCTCACCCCCCCCCCCCCCCCGCTGTATACTGGGGGGATTATTACTAGTACAGGGTCTCACCCTCCCCGCTGTATAGTGGGGGGATTATTACTAGTACAGGGTCTCACCCCCCCCCCCCCCCCGCTGTATACTGGGGGGATTATTACTAGTACAGGGTCTCACCCTCCGCTGTATACTGGAGGGATTATTACTAGTACAGGGTCTCACCACCCCGCTGTATACTGGGGCGTTATTACTAGTACAGGGTCTCACCACCCCCGCTGTATACTGGGGGATTATTACTAGTACAGGGTCTCACCACCCCGCTGTATACTGGGGGGATTATTACTGGTACAGGGTCTGACCACCCCGCTGTATACTGGGGGGATTATTACTAGTACAGGGTCTCACCACCCCGCTGTATACTGGGGGATTATTACGAGTACAGGGTCTCACCACCCCCGCTGTATACTGGGGGATTATTACTAGTACAGGGTCTCACCACCCCGCTGTATACTGGGGGGATTATTACTGGTACAGGGTCTGACCACCCCGCTGTATACTGGGGGATTATTACTAGTACAGGGTCTCACCCCCCCTGCTGTATACTGGGGGTTATTACTAGTACAGGGTCTCACCCCCCCTGCTGTATAGTGGGGGGATTATTACTAGTACAGGGTCTCATCACCCCCGCTGTATACGGGGGGGGATTATTACTAGTACAGGGTCTCTCGTCCCCGCTGTATACTGGGGGGATTATTACTAGTACAGGGTCTCACCACCCCCGCTGTATACTGGGGGGATTATTACTAGTACAGGGTCTCACCACCCCCGCTGTATACTGGGGGGATTATTATTAGTACAGGGTCTGACCACCCCGCTGTATACTGGGGGGATTATTACTAGTACAGGGTCTGACCACCCCGCTGTATACTGGGGGGATTATTACTAGTACAGGGTCTCACCACCCCCGCTGTATAATGGGGGGATTATTACTAGTACAGGGTCTGACCACCCCGCTGTATACTGGGGGGATTATTACTAGTACAGGGTCTCACCACCCCCGCTGTATAGTGGGGGGATTATTACTAGTACAGGGTCTCACCCCCCCTGCTGTATACTGGGGGGATTATTACTAGTACAGGGTCTGACCCCCCCCCGCTGTATACTGGGGGGATTATTACTAGTACAGGGTCTCACCCTCCCCGCTGTATAGTGGGGGGATTATTACTAGTACAGGGTCTGACCACCCCGCTGTATACTGGGGGGATTATTACTAGTACAGGGTCTCACCCCCCCACTCCCCCCCGCTGTATACTGGGGGATTATTACTAGTACAGGGTCTCACCACCCCGGCTGTATACTGGGGGATTATTACTAGTACAGGATCTCACAGCCCCCGCTGTATACTGGGGGGATTATTACTAGTACAGGGTCTCACCACCCCGGCTGTATACTGAGGGGATTATTACTAGTACAGGGTCTCATCACCCCCGCTGTATACGGGAGGGGATTATTACTAGTACAGGGTCTCTCGCCCCCGCTGTATACTGGGGGGATTATTACTAGTACAGGGTCTCACCACACCCGCTGTATACTGGGGGGATTATTACTAGTCTCATCGTCCCCGCTGTATACTGGGGGGATTATTACTAGTACAGGGTCTCTCGCCCCCGCTGTATGCTGGGGGAATTATTACTAGTACAGGGTCTGACCACCCTGCTGTATACTGGGGGGATTATTACTAGTACAGGGTCTCACCACCCCGCTGTATACTGGGGGGATTATTATTAGTACAGGGTCTCACAGCCCCCGCTGTATGCTGGGGGAATTATTACTTGTACAGGGTCTGACCACCCTGCTGTATACTGGGGGGATTATTACTAGTACAGGGTCTCACCACCCCGCTGTATACTGGGGGGATTATTATTAGTACAGGGTCTCACAGCCCCCGCTGTATACTGGGGGGATTATTACTTGTACAGGGTCTGACCACCCCCGCTGTATACTGGGGGGATTATTACTAGTATAGGGTCTCACCACCCCGCTGTATATTGGGGGATTATTACTAGTATAGGGTCTCACCACCCCCGCTGTATACTGGGGGATTATTACTAGTACAGGGTCTCACAGCCCCCGCTGTATACTGGGGGGATCATTACTAGTACAGGGTCTCACCACCCCGCTGTATACTGGGGGGATTATTACTAGTACAGGGTCTCACCACCCCGCTGTATACTGGTGGGATTATTACTAGGTCTGTCCGCCCATTATTACCTGCTATCAGGTATTATACGTCACTTCTTCTTATCTTCCAGGATAACGGTGATAAGACGTGTCCGGACCATGCTGAGACATCTTCTCCTGGTTCTGGTGCTCCTGGGTGAGGACAGTCACCATTTCTGGAGGTTTTCTATGAATGTGGCGTCGTTCTCCCCATGTGTTACTTCTGCAGGTTGTGGGATGTGTCTGTTACTGCCATTCTGTAATATATGTGTGGTGGTCTTCACGTCTTGTCTGTGTACATATAGACCCCGGTGTGCTGTATATAGCGCTCATACAGCCGCTGTACCGGAAGTGTAATCCCAGGTGGCGGCCGTTCCCGTCACCCACATCACTTGGTGCAGCCTATGATTTATAGGGTTTATCCGGGATAATAAATCATGGCCGCGTCCTCCCTATTACACTTCATTCACTTCAATGGGTCTGAGCCGCAGTACCAGGCGCAGCCTATTACCAGTCTGTGGTGCTAGTGTAGGAAGAATGTAGCCATGTTTTTTTGTCAGACAGTAACCAGACGGCCCCGGCACCAATTGTCTCCAAATAACATAGGATCTGTGATTCTGACAGTAGATATCAGGGTACGGTCAGGCCGCCCCCATACACCCCCGGTTATTGAAATCTGCCACTATATGATATGTTTTAGATCCCCTATATCTATAATCTGTGCCCGGTCATGGTATTTGTTGGCCCTTTGATGACAAACGCCCCGTATAACCTACCCTCAATGCGAAAACTCCATGTGTCTCCAGATCACATTTTGCCCCCCAAGCCCAATAGTCCTTGGCACCTTCCCAGCTTTGCCCGATGCAGATGCCGGCCCCATTACTTCTACTTGTTAATGTCTTTGTATTTTTCCCTTTTAGTATTCGCTCAGTTACCAGGAGGACAGACATATGAGGTCGTCTTTCCTCGGAGGTTGCACACTGTCTACAAGAGAGACACCCAGGTATCTCCCACTCCATGTGCCCAATAATTATAGAAGAAGCTTCTAATCAAGGGTATCACTGTCATAAAGTGACGGTGGTAAGAAGTCCGTTCACATCTTCATCAGAGCCTTCATCGCAGATACCATCATATTTCAAAAGAATAATATTATTTTTACTTTCTTCCTATGTTATGAATATATTTTTATTTTTTATGTATTGATTTATTTTCAGTCAAAATTATGGACATCTTGGCGGAACCCAATATTCCCCATTATTAGTGAATGGGATTTGTCAGGCTGGGTGGTATCCATAATGCAATTGATATGGCAGAGGTTTTGCTTTTATTTTAAATGGAAGTTACAACCCAGATATGAACTTAGCCGTATACATATAGACAAACTTACCATTGCCTTCAATTAGTCAGAGTGAAGAGAACGAAAGTCTCTTGATTTTAATATAAACCGTGTAGTACCCGATTGCTCCTTTGGGGGTGCTGTGGGTGAATTGAACTCTTTCTGATTGGCCCTCCAAAAGAATAGAGCTGATCTATTTAAGTCCCATTATTAGGGGCAGCCTGCAATCAATTAGTCTTCAAGAGACTTATCTAATATGTAAAAATGTAAAAAAAAATCTTTATTGAATTATTAAAATAGTATTTTTATCTGTTTATCCAGAGCATTTATCCAGATGTTCTTCAATATGAGATCCACCTGCGTGGGAAGCCAACAGTCATTCACATTGAGAAGACAGAGTGAGTGGTCACAGTGTGGGTTATGTATATCTCGGGTGGTGAGATGACCGTATATACTTGTACATATCCCTTATAACAAAGGACGTAACTATAATAGGTGCAGGGGATGGAGTCGCACCCCAGTCCTGGAGCCTACGTGAGCCCAATCGATCTCTTTGACCCATATTAGAAGACCTATATTGGAGATTTTGCATTTCGGCTCTCAAGTTACGCCACTACTTATAGCAGGATGATGTACTGAAGATTTCCACTGACGTCATGATACATTAATAACTGACTAACTTCTCTATGTTTCTGCAGGGGTCTGTTTGCGGAGGATTACACAGAAAGCAATTATCTAGAGGACGGCACTCTGGTCACCAGGCGCCCTGAGCACCAGGTACCGTAAGTCACCAGTCTTCAGGCACAGATTTATTAAAAGCTTGAAAAAGGATGATAAAAATATCACAAGGGGAACTTTTTTTTTAATTTATTTGCATTAAATTTAGAAATAGCAGGAGTTATTTCTCCTCTGTACAATGACTTATCTCTATCCAGGACTGGGACGAGGGGTCGACAGGGTAGGAGAAAATGCTACTATCTTCTGCCTACCCAAGAAGGGCGCACTTTGAAAAAAAAATTGCTGAATGTCTGTGGTCGCTCTACGTCTTCACAGATATTCAGCACCGTGACTGTTGGGGCACAGGCATGAAGGTGAGCGATGTCACTGACACTGATCACCGATCTCTCCTGCACCTCGGGTGTCACTCCCTCCCTGCTTTCAGTTGTCTTTGCGTCTATCAAATGCGAATGCAATTGCTGTGTGCACCGCCTGGGACAGGAGTAGAGGAGCTGTACTCTCCCCTGCTTTGCCGAAATCTCCAGCAAGACATAGGCCACTTCCGGCCTGCACCTTGTTAAAGAAGGCGCACGCAGGAGACTTTGGATGCCGAGGTACAGTGACGTCAGTGCACCATCCAGCGTCCACTGCGGCACTTCAAAGAAGAGGAGACGGTGGACCGGGAGCCGGGATTAGGTGAGTATGACCTTTTTTTTTTCTTTAATTCTTATATTACTGTGTAGGGGCCATAAAATGATGGGCTATGCAGATGGGGAGCAGATAAAATGAGGGAAGGGGCTGTGCTGATGGGATGATAAACTGAGGCACTGTGCAGATAGGGAGAATAAAATGAGATACTGTGTAGATGGCAGAATAAACTTAGGGCTGTACTAATGAGGGGTGAATAAACAGAGGGACTGTGCTGATGGGAATGAAATGAGGGGCTGTGCAGATCAGGGGAATAAAATGAGGGTCTATGCAGAGGGGGGAGAATAAAATGAGAGGCTGTGTCGATGGGGGAATAAACATAGGGGATGTGCTAATGGGGCTGAATAAACAGAGGGCTGTGCAGTTGGGGGCATAAACTGGTGGGCTGTGCAGACGGGAATAAGCTGAGGGGCTGTACAGAGGGGGGATAAAATGACAGGCTGTGCAGATGGGGGAATAAACAGAAGGGCTATGCAGATGGGGGATAAACTGATGGGCTGTGTAGATGGAATAAATTGATAGGCTGTGCAGATGTGGGGAATAAGTTGTGGGGATATGCTGATGAAGGAATAAAGTGAGGTGCTGTGCAGATAGGTGTGTATAAACAGGGGCTGCTGATGGAGGGAATAAATTGACTAGCTATGCAGACGGGGGAATAAACAGACGGGATTGTGCAGATTGAGGGAATAAGCTCAGGGGTTGTGCAGATGGTGGGATAAAATGATAACCTGTGCAAATGGGGGTAAAAACAGATAGGCTGTGTATATGGGAATAAACAGAGGGGCTGTGCAGATGTGGGGGAATAAACAAAGGGGCTGTACAGATGGAGGAATAAACTGAAGGGCTGTGCAGATGGGGGACAAACTGCGGGGCTTTGCAGATGGGGAGAATAAACTCAGGGGCAGTGCAGGTGGGAGAATCAATTGAGCGGCTGTGCAGAGGGGGAACAAAATGAGGGGCTGTGCAGGGGGCGTAAAATGAGAGGCAGTAAAGGGGGGTCAAAAAATGAGATGCTGAGAAGGGAGGACAGCAAAGTATATGAGGAGCAGCGGTGACCATACTGTATATGAGGCTGTGGAGGTCATTATATTGGGGGCAGTGGTGATCATACTGGATAGGGGGCTGTGGTGAATATCATACTGTATGAGTGTTGTTTGTAGGCCATAATACTGTATGGGGTGTTGTGAGGATTATCATAGTATACATCGGGGCTGTTTTGGACATTATACTATTTATGCGGGTCTGTAGTGGACATCATACTATATGGGGTCTGTGATGGTGACCATACTATCTACTATATAATTGTCTAAGGGTCACTTCCGTCTTTCTGTCTGTCTGTCTTTCTGTCACGGAAATCCCAAGCCACTGATTGGTCACGGCAAAACGGCCACGACCAATCAGCGACGGGCACAGTCTGGCAACGAAATGGCCACTCCTTACTCCCCGCAGTCAGTGTCCCCTCCATACTCCCCTCCAGTCAGCGCTCACACAGGGTTAATGGCAGCGTTAACGGACCGCGTTATGCCGCGGTGTAACGCACTCCGTTAACGCTGCTATTAACACAGTGTGACCAACTTTTTACTATTGATGCTGCCTACGCAGCATCAATAGTAAGAAGATCTGATGTTAAAAATAAGAAGAAACAAAAAATCATTATATACTCACCTTCCTGCGCTTTTCCCGCTCCTCGCGACGCTCCGGTGACCGGTCCATGGATTGCGGTCTCGCGAGATGATGACATAGCAGTCTCGCGAGACCTCTACGTCATCATCTCGCGAGACCACAATGCACTCTTGGGACTGGAGCGTTGCGAGGAGCATCGGTAAATGCCTCGCCTGGATCCGGGGGGGCCGATGGAGGGTGAGTATATAACTATTTTTTATTTTAATTCTTTTTTTAACAGGGATATGGTGCCCACATTGCTATATACTACGCGGGCTGTGTTAGATACTACGTGGGCTGTGTTATATACTACATCTCTGTGCTATATACTATGTGGGCTGTGCTATATACTACGTGACTGTAATATATACTACGTGTCTGTGCTATATACTACGTG
Source organism: Ranitomeya imitator (assembly GCF_032444005.1). Taxonomy (NCBI): domain Eukaryota; kingdom Metazoa; phylum Chordata; class Amphibia; order Anura; family Dendrobatidae; genus Ranitomeya; species Ranitomeya imitator. The sequence continues at coordinate 625,427,733 of NC_091285.1, forward strand.
GCTGGGCTATATACTACGTGGCTGGGCAATATACTACGTGGCTGGGCAATATACTACGTGTCTGTGCTATATACTACGTGGCTGGGCAATATACTACGTGGCTGGGCAATATACTAAGTGTTTGTGCTATATACTACGTGGCTGGGCAATATACTACGTGGCTGGGCAATATACTACGTGTCTGTACTATTTACTATGTGGGCTGTGCTATATACTATGTGGCTGGGCAATATTCTACGTGGCTGTGCTATATACTACGTGGGCTGTGTTATATACTACGTGGGCTGTGTTATACGCTACTTGGCTGTGCTATATTTCTCTGCTGTATCTGTGCATCATGAATCGTGGTATGTGTTAAAGAGGGGGACCCACTGAGACTCTTTCGCCCGGGGCCCTCAAAAACCTGGAGCCGGCCCTGGCTTCACTGATTGATTATGCCCGGCCGCGAACAAACAACGACAGGCGCAGTCCGAATCCTGTGTATAAATTGCATTATTCTGAAATCTTCATAAATAAACTACATACATATTCTAGAATACCCGATGCGTTAGAATCGGGCCACCATCTAGTACTGTATATTGGGGGTTGTTGTGGATATCATACATTATGGGTGGCTGTGCTGACCACCATCCTATGTGGGCGGACAGTGTGAGAAGTGGTTACAGTATGAAGAGGACAGCGTGGTGGGTAGTATGAGGTCATAGTGTAAAAATGGGCACAGAATGGATATGTAGAGGGGACAGTGTGAAATAGAGGCACACTATAGAGGGAGGGTAGCATGGTGGGGGGAGGACAGTGTGGAGATATAGAAAGTGTAATGGAAAATTAGAGAGGGGACAGACATAGTATAGGCCGTGGTTCATAGGGCCAGAAGGTGTGGCGGTTATAGCTGAATGGTAGAAAGTATGGAGGCCATATACCAGAGGAGGCTTATTTATTGTTATAATATGAACAGATATTTTTATGCAGTGGGCATTTTAATAACACTCTTAACGCTGTGTCGGGATGTGCTGCTAAAGACCGGAGAAGAGAGAGGTCTGCAGAGAACAGCTGTGGATGTGAAAAGTCATCAAGAAATCTAGACAAGATGGAGATGAAAAGAAAGAGACGACTGTAAGATGTAATCCATAAGGTAGCTGGATGTAAATGTTTATTTGTGATACTGAATAATTCTAATCAGTGCTGTGGTTCCTGTATGGTCCATGGTCTGATGATGGCTGTTAATAACAATTCCCAGTATCTCCCTACCATTGTTAAGGAAATACTGGGAGTTGTAGGGTTGTAGATTCATGCAATAACATTTTTATGGGGTTGACTTGATATTACAATTGTTTGTTGTACTAAGCTTGGTTCTTGTATTCAAGTACTCTTGGTTCTTGTCATGTAATTATGTACTTATGGTGGTCCTGGTAATGTATTCATGTACTGATGGAGGTTCTGGTGACGTATTCATGTACTGATGGTGGTTCTGGTGACATAGTCAAGTGCTAATGGTTGGTCTGTTAATGTATTCATGTACTGATGGTGGATCTAGTGATAATGTCACGGCCACAAGTGTCGGTCCAGCGGACGGTACCACAAACACCAACAATGGGATGGGAAAAGGGGGAGGAAGGCCTTAATAGTAGGGACGAGGGATGGGACACTTCCCAACTCAGCCTGTGCCTATCCCTAAGCTCCAATAACACCTTATGCGGGTCCTCCCCCCCGCCACCATCATGAATCTGGTCCCTAGTTGTCACCTCACTTAACCCTGGCTAGTGCAATGGCAGGCAAGGATGCTAGCCTCACTACTGCAGATGGTACAAATACAGGGGCTAGTGACAAGTGTGAGACAGACAAGGTAAATACACAACTAACGTAGCTCCAGGTGCAACATCCACTAGGGCTGTGGGGCACTCGGAAATGGGTCGCACAGCTCTTAAAGGGGTGGTCACAGTAGCGGTGACCCAATCCGTGGCCCTGGGCGCGTAATAAAAGGGATGAGGGAATGTTTGTATGTTTGTAGGGGATTGGGGCTGAGGTCTTCCTACTGTGCTGTTCTCTAGGTGCTTGGTGCTTTTAGTTCTCCTCAAGTCCCTTTCTCAGTCTGTCCACTAAGTGAAACACCACCTGCATGGCAGGCAGCTTGAGCCTGTTCCTCGTGGTGACTCTGGGTTCTCGTATGCTGCTGTGCCTTTGGGTCTCAGCTAAGGCCAGGAGATCTGCAATCTCCTGTCCTCCGGATTTGATTGCGGGGCCTGAAGTTCCAACACAAACATGGACTCCGGTGTCCAGTCTTCGACGCTTAGTACTGGGGTGAGCTCAGTCGCAGCTCCTATCCCCAGATTCTCCTCACTTCCTGCCTCTGTCACTGTCTGCTCTCTCACACTAAACTGACTAACCCCGCCTCCAGGCCAGAATTTAAGAATTTATAGGGAAGTTCCCCTAAAACAGGTGTTAGAGCTCCCCATTCTGGTCAGGGATCAGAAAAGGTGTTGTATGCTGATTGTATTACCTGCTAAGGGGATCCCTCTTGCTTCCAGGCATGGCATCACCACCCCTGAGGAAGGCGGTGCCACACACAGGCACCGCTGCCAAGCTCCACACCACAGAGAATACGGAAACAGAACCCCAAACTCCACAGAAGTAGCAGATGCAGAGCTGACACAAGAGAGCTGCAACTCCTCGGCTGGTCTCCATAGAAAACTCTATCATTATCAGTCAGCTGATGCATCAGGTGGCTATTTAAAGGATGGTGGGAGTGGTCACCACTCACATCAGCTGACCAGCTACAACTCAGCTGCCAGCAAGGAAACTGACATTAACCCTTGCTGGCACGAAAGCAAAAACGTTTAAATTAAATCAGAGCCAGACTGTCACAAATCCAAAAATAAATCATTACACTACCCCCCTTTCAATGAGGGGCTTCCTTAACACCAGACCTCACCAGAAATGTGGTACGATAAAGACGCTTCAACCCACAGAGGTTTTCCCCCATGTCACCAAACACATACCATCATTACATTCTGGGGGAACCACCACTCTTCCCTGATCCCTCCTCCTGAGAGGACACCAAGACTCAGGGTTTACTTGTGGTGAGGGTTGAATCCTGCCCTTATTCCCTGGTAGCACCTTATCTGCCTACACCGGAGAAGAAGGGGCAGGTTTGAGAAGGACGGCAGAGACAGTAGCTCCCAGGCAACAGTCTTTATAAGACTGGTCCCAGCTCACTACTTTCTTGGACTGCCAATCTGTGATTGGATTGTGTCTCTTCAGCCAGGGAAGACATAAGATGATGGGGGTTTGCGTACCTTCCAGATGTAGCACAACATGGACTCTTCATGAAGAGTCCCTATATGCAGGTTAATATTGTCTGCGACTTGGGTCAGACTCCTCTGACTGAGAGGAACAAAGTCAATCGCATGAATGGAAATGGGTCTCACCAGCGTCCTACCAATCAGACCATGGGTCTGAACAAAGTGAGAATCCACCAGATTGATCCCAGCTTTATTATCAACAGGAACCGATACCGTCTCAGTCTCCCCACCAACCACCATTTCAGAATAAATGGAAAACTGAGACGTGAAGGTGGAGGAAATGTACACACCCTGGTCGCCTCCCTCCATATGACCAGGGGAATGCGGCTTCCAATGACCCAGGAGTAGCATAATGCACCAGTGTACCCTGAAGCCTAGCTGACAGAACCTTACAAAAATGGCCCTAAGAGCAGGGTCGTTCCACTGTGTGTCAGTGGTACATCTCCGAAACTCTAATCAGTACTCCTCAGCTTGTCCGGTCCCCTGCTTGATCTTATGGAGTCAAGACTCCGCCAGGGAGACGCCATCAGGATCCCCATACACCAGCACCAATGCCGCAAAAAACTCATCCAACGACTACAAAGATTGTGAATCGGTCCTGAAGAACGAGGGCAAAGCCTGAAATATAACTTACAGGTCTCCTTAAGACCAAAGATTTATATCTCCCTCCAGAGAACCTGTCAGGGAGAGATATCTTGGGTTGCAGTTGAGCCAAGACATAAGCCGAGACCATGAACCCAGACAAGACACCTGCTGAAGCTGCTGTACCACCTAAGACCACAGATCCGTTAACTCATCTGTGAGGGTCTGGATCAGGTGAGCCAAAGCCTCTGCTTGTGCCATAGGTTCACCGGGAGAATTGTACAGTTGGTGATAATGTCACTACCACAAGGGTCGGTCCAGCCGATGGCACAGCAAACACCAATAACGGGATGGGAAAGGGGGAGGAAGGTTCTAATAGTAGGAAACAAGGGATGGGGCACCTCCTAACTCAGCCTGTGCCTATCCCTAAGCTCCCCTAATGTCCTATGTGGGTCCTTCCCCCCCGCCACCATCTTGAACTTGGTCCCTAGCTGCCACTTGACTTTACCCTGGCTAGTGAACTGGCTGGCAAGGATACTAGCCTCACCACTGCAGATGGTACAAACACAGGGGATAGTGACAAGCATGAGACAGACAGGCCCTTCACCATCTTCCTGAAGCTGTGGGCCACTGGAAGCTGCGCGTGTGCAGATTGAGATCTCGGCGGCCATTTTCCTGAAGCCGAGGGCTGCCGAGATCTCATTCTGTGCATGTGCGGCCTCAGGAAGATGGCCGCCAAGAAACCAGTGATGCACTCCGCTCTGTTCGCCGTGGACACCGCTACATTTCTGCAGCCGGTATCCTGAGGAAGGAAACCTGCTCCATGCTTTGCCTCACCGCCGACACCAGACCCACAGCATCGCACCACTGGGATACCCCGGGACTGCAGCATTGCCCCACTTCTGCAAACTCGGCTTCAGGAAAATGGCCGCCGAGATCTCTTCTGCGCACGCGCGGCATCCCGCGGCCATTTTCCTGAAGCCCCGTGCAGCAGAGCACTCCATCTGCGCACGCGCGGCCCAAGGAAGATGGCCGCCCCCACCGATGACAAGATAATAGCGCATATCGCGCGCTGTTTCTTCACGTGCGCGCAGTGGATTCGGCACTTGGACATGCGCACACCACTACGCCACCAACTTAAAGCTGGGGAAGAAACAGCGCTGTGACCACGCCCACCCGACCTGACCAGCCTGATTGACAGGCGAAAACGGCGACTTTGGTAATGTATTTCGCAGCATAGGTGGGGAATCAGGGTACACTACATACACTATAGTAACGCACAGCGCAGGCCCTATTTAACAGTATTTTTATCTCAATCTGAAAAAACGGGGTGATCTTTAAGAGATTAGAAACTGTGATGGGAAAGCTTTTTTAAGACCAGACTCATTGATCTCTACAATCATTATTAACTGACAAAACCTAAGATAGAAGTAAAATGACCATATACCCTGCTGTAGCTAAATAAGTAAACAGAAATAGTGCATATAAATAAGGGTACTTGATTTAAAAAAAAAAGCGTAAAAGCTATCACACGATTGATTGGTCATTTCCTGGTAGCACCCTCCTTTGCAAATAAGAATTTTCAATACTTCGTAAATTCTTCCAGTTCAGTGAGATTCCTGGGTCGTCTTGCATGCACTGCTATTTTGAGGTGTAGCCACAGATTTTCAATGATGTTCAGATCAGGAGACTGTGAGGGCCATTGTAAAACCTTCAGCTTGCGCCTTTTGAGCTAGTCTATTGTGGATTTTGACATGTGTTTAGGATCATTATTCATTTGTAGAATCCATCCTCTTTTTAACTTCAGCTTTTTTACAGATGGTGTTGTGTTTGCATCAAGAATTTGTTGAAGTTTAATTGAAACCATTCTTCCCTCTACCCGTGAAATGTTCCACATGCCATAGGCTGCAACACAACTTCAAAGTATGATTGATCCAACCCCATGCTTAATGGTTGTCGAGATGTTCTTTTCCTGAAATTCTGTGCCATTTTTTCTCCACACATACTTTTGAACATTGTTTGGCGAAAGAGTTCTATTTTCACCTTATCGGTCTGCAGGACTTGTTTCCAAAATGCTTCAGGCTTGTTTAGATATTCTTTTGCATACTTCTGACGCTGAATGTTATGGTGAGGACGCAGTAAAGGTTTACTTCTGATGACTCTTCCATGAAGGCTATATTTGTGCAGGTGTCTCTGAACAGTAGAACAAAGTACCACAACTCCAGAGTCTGCTAAATCTTTCTGAAGGTCTTTTGTAGTCAAGCAGGGGTTCTGAGTTGCCTCCCTAGGAAGTCTATATGTAGCTCTCACATTAATGAAGGCACAAGAGGTGGCGCCAGGCGCACGGAGGGGTCGAGTGATGGCTGGGAGGCGTTTGTGTCAGGGGGGAAAAGACGTGCCCCCCGGACAGACTACAGGTATGGCGGGCAAATAAAAAAAACGAATATTGCAGGGTTGGAAGGGACCCCAAATCAAAGAGCCACCTTGACAGAATGCAGCATTAGTGCTGCACAATGTGGCTCTTTTAGTTAAAAACACCAGGAAGGGGGGGTGGGGGGTGAGAGGTTCCCTTTAAGCACTTTTAGAGATAATTTCATCTTCAACTTGCTTAACTGTTCACAATAACAATAATTTTGACCAGGGGTGCACAATCTTTTACATGCCACTGTATATATACCGGGCAGCACAGTGGCTCAGTGGTTAGCACTGCAGCCTTGCAGCGCTGGGATTCCACTGAGGTCAACATCTGCAAGGAGCTTGTATGTTCCCTATTTTTGCGTGGGTTTCCTCCAGCTTATCCGGTTTCCTCTCACACTCTAAAGACATACTTATAGGGATTTTAGATTGTGAGCCCAATGTGGACAGTGCCGATATAATGTCTGTAAAGTGCTGTGGAATTAATAGCACTATATAAGTGAGTAAAATAACTAAAAATAAATGAACATTTTTACTGTATATAAACAGATATACTGTATATACATATAGATTTCTAAAAATCTCTCTCTCTCTAGGATCATTGCAACTACCAAGGGTATGTAAAGCATGAGAACGACTCAATGGTTATCCTCAGTACATGTAACGGGTTAAGGTATTTATCTCATCTAATTTGTCTATCTACACTATATGGACAAAAGTATTGGTACAAACGTCTCTATCATTGAATCAGGTTGGTCATTCATTGCCATTGCCCCCGCTGTATAATATCCATGCCATCTGACTTTACTAATATATGACAGAATGGCGGGTGGTAAAGATCTCACTGATACCAGCGCGGTCCTGTAATATGAGTCACTGGTGTAACAAGTCAGATCGTAACATTTCTTTCTCTTAAATATTTCACTATCATATATATTATTGAAAATCGGAAGAAACTGCAGCAACCCACTCACGAAGTGGAGACCATGTAAAGTTCCAGGGTGGGGTCACCGATTGCTGAGGAGCAGAGGGAAGAAGTCACCAATGCTCTGCTGACTCCATAAGTGCAGAGTCCAAACCTCCTCTAGTGTTATCATTAGCACAAACTGTTTCCTAGGAGCTTTATTGTTTTGCATGGGTTTCCATGTTCTAACATCTGCATGCCTTATATCAACAAGCACAATGTCAAGCATCAGGTGGAGTAATGTAAACCACGTGGCGGGGTGACGGATAAACTTCTCTATCTGGCCTCTGATGAGCAAGTCTTGGTTTGGCTAATGCCAGGAGAACGTTACCAGCCTGATTGCATTGTGCCAGATATAAACTTTGGTGGAAGAGGGATAATGCTATGCTGACGTTCTTTGGGGATTGTCCTCAACACCGTAGTTCCAGTGGAAGGAGATTGAAATAATTCAGCCCACAAGACATTTGGATAATTCTAGCTTCCTAGTTTGTGGGACCAGTTTGAGGAATACATTTTTTGATCCCCATGACTGTACCCCAGTGACTCAAGTGAGGTCCATATAGACACGGTTGGGGGAGTGTGGTGTAGAAGAACTTGACCAGCTGCACGGAGCACTGACCCCAGCCCAATCCAACACATTTAATATGAACTAGAACGGAGATTGTGAGCTCGGCCTCTCCTCCAACATCAGTGGCTGACCTTTTAAATTATTTTTTGAATAAATAGGCAAATATTCCCACAGAAACCTCAAAAATATTGTAGAAAACTTTCCCAGAAGAGCAGAAGCTGTTATAACTGAAAAAGGGGGGACCGACTCGATATTACCTATGAATTTAGAATGTCATGCCATAAAAGCTCCTATAGGTGTCAAGTGTAATCTATCTATGCATGTATCTAAAGGTTTAAAAATGCAGGACTCCAAAAGTAGTATTATGAAAAATAGTGCAAAAATTTATTAGCCCGTGTGAACAAGGCAACATTTTAAGTAAAAAACACAGAGCCTTTCTCAAGCCTTGAAAAAGGCTTTGTATTTTTGAGCCGCCATGTTGCCTTTTTCACACAGGCTAATAAACTTTATCACTTTTTTTCACAATACAACTTTTAGATTACACAAGCATTACAGACTGTCTGCTAATCTTTTATTTACATATCCTTTCTGTAATACTTATCTATCTCTTATAAACTGAATAACTCATTTTTTTGTGATTTTCCATGTTGTTCATCTCACAGCGGTCTTATCCAGACACAGGGGCAGAGTTTTTTTATTGAACCGCTGATGTTCACAGAAAGTCAAGAGCACGAAGTATATGAGCAAGTGGAACTGCCCATGACAGGCTGCGGTGTCAGTGAGAACTCTACAAAACAGAAACCACCGTCCATTGCATCATTTCGGGCTTCAGATCATGAGGTGATATTATCCGTTTAGTCTCCTCTACTACCCTATCTGTCTCAGTATATCCTGTGTGATCGTATACCGCAGTCTAGTCTAAGTGTATGCTATGTGGTGTAAACAGTAGAGTAGAGTTTCATAAGTCTTCAGCTTTATCTTTACTTTCATGGTAGGATGTATGGAAGGATGGGGGTGGAGCTTGTGGGAGACGAGTAGTCTGAGAGCTGCCAGGGGGGATCTGATAGGTGGTGATGTTATCCAGTAGTTTACCATTGTCATGGCTTGGCTCCGTGGCTCAATCCGGTGATTTTTGGCTGGTAGTCAGTTTCCATCTCTGTTGGATGACAGCTTGTTTTGTTCTCTGTCTAACTGCTGATAATACACTTGTCTTTGCTTTGCTGTGTTTGCTGTCGGGTGACCCTGGACCAGGGGCTCCTTCCCTGTCCCTACCACTAGGGGCTGCTGTGGCTTGCCCTATTCCCCGGGACACTTCTCAAGGTGAAGATGCCGGGGGCACCACTCTTGCCTTATCTTCTGAATCAGCCCTCCGTCTGTTCTCTTCACCCACCCAGAGAAGAGGGGCACTACTGTGCACTGCAGTACTCTACACCAAGGGCAAACTGAAAATACCAAGCATACAAATATTCACTCACATATAACAGAGGAATGCACCAGGGAGTGGAGGAAGGGGAAATAACCAAAGTAAGAGGACGGAAGGGAATTATCACACGTACAAACCATGCAACAGTCACAGATAACTCCTCCAAAACTCTGTGTCATATAAAACACCTCTCCTCCAAGATATGCAGCAAAACCTAGCTCTGACAAGGGTTTGAATCAGGACCCCCACTATAATGAGGATGGGAGTGGCTAACCGAGCTCAGCTGAGAGCTCATAGTCCCAGAGTTTCCAACATGACCTATTAACCCCTGTTATGCCAAAAGAAATAAACACTTTTTTTCAGCACAGGAGTAGGAGCAATCAGACGCTGCGGTCTTCTGTCTTCTCTATGTTTCAGTAACCCTGTGACATCCTCCTTCTACTCATCCAGTCACATGACAAGTAGAGATACAAATGTATTTTCCCATTGGTATGGCTTAGTGGACATGCACTGTGTTCATGAGATATGTTGCAGACCTGTCCTGTAAGTTACTGACGTATTTAGAACGTTAGCGTTGTCTTTTGTTGTTGTACCTGTACTGAAATATTATATGATCTTGTTTTCAGAAGGAAAATCTGTGGATAACAAAAAAGTACATTGAGCTCTTTATAGTGGCAGATCTGAGTATGGTAAGTGGGATTATATGAAATCCCTGATAAAGTCATTGTATTATGTGTACTAGCAAATCAATGTGCTGTAATATAGCAGATACTGGGCAGTCACTCATTATAGGAGATAATATAAGTACAGGATGTCTTCCATGCCCAACAACAATTATCTCATAAAGAGCATAACTGGACGTGTGAGAAGATGACCTCATATAGCCTATAGAGATAATATGCTAGTATCTGCAGACCACCAGCTAGTTAGCTGTGAACTGAACAGGCAGAAGATACAGTCATGGGAAAAACTAAGTATACCCTCTTTGACGTCTATGGTTTCACTTATCAGGACGCTATAATAAAAATATGCTCCCTGAAACGTGTTAAAATTAGGTAACTACAACACCATATATATGTTGAATTTCTTTACATTTGCTGAGTATGGGAGGTTTTCTGTCGGGCCCAATTGATACTTATTGATGGTTGATGGACGGTTTTCGGCAAGCAGGATTATTCTATGGGGTGAACTGATACGCCCTTTTTGAAAACACTCTTCAAGGATCAAGATAAAAGATGTGACATAAAAACAATATTAAATCATGGTGGGAGATTAAGAATTCTATAAAACATCACATTGTCCCAACGGGTCTTCACATTAATATTTATCCATCACCAAGGACAACTAATCCAGAACTACGAGCGACTTGGTTGAAGGAATCGGCGTCTTCATCAGTCAGGTTTATGAATATCCTCCTTGAGGAAGAAAAAACATTTTTGAGAGGAGCTCTACTAAACAACTAAATTAATTCATTGAGCGTACATTGAAATTTAAGTGTGATCCTTACTTTAATACACGAGGGAGATCTCGGTTTAGAGATATCAAACGCTATTAAAGGAGAAAAAACATGCTCAATTCCTAAGATATCTAGGATGATTTAAGAATAATCAATCTTATAATTTCTCAACCAACAATAATAAAATGACAGATATCTCCTCATCTGATGGTGACATCAGGCACAAAGAGGTCAGATAATAAAGGACGGTGTACGTTGGGACTAAAGAGATAGGGAGGCCTTTTAAAACAAGATGGCAAAGGCAAAGAGCTAGACAAGGTCAGGACTTTTGTCATCACAAATACAAAAACAATACAGGGCGGCATTCCTAGCATACCTCAATCCTATTGTCATGCGTCTGGGTTCAAACCCTTGAGCCTCTGTTTTGTGGTCGGCTTCTCTGGGTGTTTAGTTTCTGCCATCCTTGCTTCAGTCTTGTTAGGATAACAGGTGTTTTCATTCACTCATACGACTGCCCCATCACCTTTCTGGTGCGGCTTTATTTACTTTCCCCCTGCTTTTGTTTCCTGCTGGTGATATTTGGCTGTCCGGCCATACAGCTGTAGTTTAAGCCAGTCAGTGATAGTCCAACTACGGTTTATCGCTCTGCTGTTTATGTTCTGTACCCTGCACCTATTTTTATTTTTAGGAGGTAGGCGGCATATTTTCTAACAGTACATACCGTATATACTCGAGTATAAGCCGACCGAGTATAAGCCGACCCCCCTAATTTTGCCCCAAAAAACTGGGAAAACTTAATGACTCGAGTATAAGCCTAGGGTGGAAAATGCAGCAGCTACCGGTAAATTTCAAAAGTAAAAATAGATACCAATAAAAGTCAAATTAATTGAGACATCAGAAGGTTAAAGGGAACCTGTCACCTGAATTTGGCGGGACTGGTTTTGGGTCATATGGGCGGAGTTTTCAGGTGTTTGATTCACCCTTTCCTTACCTGCTGGCTGCATGCAGGCTGCAATATTGGATTGAAGTTCATTCTCTGTCCTCCATAGTACACGACTGCAGAAGGCAAGATTGCTTTGCGCAGGCGTGTACTATGGAGGACAGAGAATGAACTTCAATCCAATATTGCAGCCAGCATGCAGCCAGCAGGTAAGGAAAGGGTGAATCAAACACCTGAAAACTCTGCCCATATGACCCAAAACCAGTCCCGCCAAATTCAGGTGACAGAGTCCCTTTAAGTGTTTTTTAATATCCATATTGAATCAGGAGCCCCATATAATGCTCCATAAAGTTTGATGGGCCCCATTAGATGCTCCATATTAAAATATGTCCCATATAATGCTGCATAAAGGGTAATAAGGGACTCATAAGATGCTCCATATAGATATTTGCCCTATATAGTGCTGCACAAGTGTTATGGCCCCATAAGATGCTCTGTACAGTCACTTGCCCCATATAGTGCTGCACAAGCGTTATGGCCCCATACAGATGCTTCGCACAGCCACTTGCCCCTTATAAAGCTGCACAAGTATGGCCCCATAAGATGCTCTGCACAGCTACTTGCCCCATATAATGCTGCACAAGTATGGCCCCATAAGATGCTCTGCACAGCCACTTGCCCCATATAGTGCTGCACAAGTATGGCCCCATAAGATGCTCTGCACAGCCACTTGCCCCATATAATGCTGCAAAAGTGTTAAGGCCCCATAAGATGCTCTGCACAACTACTTGCCCCTTATAATGCTGCACAAGTATGGCCCCATAAGATGCTCTGCACAGCCACTTGCCCCATATAATGCTGCACAAGTATGGCCCCATAAGATGCTCTGCACAGCTACTTGCCCCTTATAATGCTGCACAAGTATGGCCCCATAAGATGCTCTGCACAGCTACTTGCCCCATATAATGCTGCACAAGTATGGCCCCATAAGATGCTCTGCACAGCTACTTGCCCCATATAATGCTGCACAAGTATGGCCCCATAAGATGCTCTGCACAGCCACTTGCCCCATATAGTGCTGCACAAGTATGGCCCCATAAGATGCTCTGCACAGCTACTTGCCCCATATAGTGCTGCACAAGTATGGCCCCATAAGATGCTCTGCACAGCCACTTGCCCCATATAGTGCTGCACAAGTATGGCCCCATAAGATGCTCTGCACAGTCACTTGCCCCATATGCTGTGGCTGCCATAAAAAAAAAAAATCACATACTCGCCTCTCTTCGCTCAGGACCCCGGCACTGACACCTGCTCCTTGTGCGGCTCTGTCTTCGGCACTGACGCTCAGCAGAGGGCGCGCACTGACTACGTCACCGCGCCCTCTAACCTGAGCGTCACTGCTGAAGACAGAGCAACACCCGGACCAAGGAGCAGGTGACTATCGCGCAGCGCTCCCCCTCCCCCCCTATGGGGGGTAGAGCCGCATATTCATTACTGTATATAAACGGTGCCATGTGACCGCTCAATACAGGAAGAAGATGCAGCGCCGGGGAAGAAGCAGGGAATGCAGGGACCGCGCCGGGAGCAGGTAAGTATAATTACAAAGCCCCCGCTCCCCCTCCTCTGCCGACCCCCGGGTATGACTCGAGTATAAGCCGAGAGGGGGACTTTCAGCCCAAAAAAATGGGCTGAAAATCTCGGCTTATACTCGAGTATATACGGTACATAATCCTTTGTTTTGTACTTTGTGATTTCTGTTTCTCACTCTGGGATCGCTTTCTAATTCAGCACACTTTCCCTTCTGTAGGTAATTTGCACTCTTTGCCCTGCGATTCATTAGGAGGAATGTGAACCACTTGACAGCATTTCATGCAGTATTGGTCCAAGTTGCCTTCATCTAATCTGTGTTTAGCGCTATCTCAGCTCATGCAGGAACCACTATGGTCTGCGGGAGGCAAAATCTCTAGACTGTACAGGAACTGGCAGGCTTAGTTGCAGTTTTACTGTGTCTCAAATTTTCCCAAGAAAGTTTATAACACCTATTTTTGTCCCATCGTTGTCACATTCCTCTTCCTTTTTTTAGAGCAAAGAGCTCCAGTCAGTTCTCAATTGAGGAAAAGGTTATAACAAATCATAACCAGATTATTAACCTTTCTTACTATAGACGGTCAAGAAAAGATTGCAGAATATTACAGAAAGGATTGAATTTTGTACCCACCACATCATTTAAAGGGGTTTGTCTAGCTCAAAATCTTAAGTCTGCAGTCACTCAAAAGGAGAGCATTTTGACTTTTGGAGCAAAAAATTGGCTGGAAGAGATAGCCATGTCATGTTTGCAGGACCCCAGTGGAAACTGCCCCCAAATTGACCCCATTTTGGAAATTGCACCCCTCAAGAAATTTATCTAGAAGTGTGATGAGCACCTTTAACCTACAGGTGCAGTTTGTTGTGCAATTTCTCCTGAGTACACCGATACACCTTATGTGGTGGAAAATTACTGTTTGGGCACACGGTATTGCTCGAAGGAGTGAAAATTGAATTCTTGAGCACCATTTTGGCTGGAATAGATTGCAGATGTCATGTCACATTAGAAGAGTTCCTGACATGCCAAAATAGCAGAAACACCCACAAGTGACCTCATTTTCAAAACTACACCTCTCGAGGAATTCATCTTGAGATGTAGTGAGTATTTTTGCCTTCAAGTGATTCACAGAAGAGTATAACATTGGGCTGAGTAAATGGAATATTACTAGTGATGAGCGAATATACTCGTTACTCGAGATTTCCCAGGCACGCTCGGGTGTCCTCCGAGTATTTTTTAGTGCAACCAGGCAACCCCCACATGTACTTATGCTGGCTAACAGCTGTAAATCATTCAGCTGCGGCGATGAAAACTAAATCTCCGAGCACTAAAAAATACTCGGTGGACACCCGAGCATGCTCGGGAAATCTCGAGTAACGAGTATATTCGCTCATCACTAAATATTACCATTTTTTCCACTAAAATGTTACATGGGTCCCAAGTTTTAAATGTTCAAAAAGAATAATAGGAGAAAATGAGCAATACAGTTTGTTATGCGATTTCTCCTGAGTACGACAATACTCCATATTTGGTTGAAAACTACTTTTAAGGCACAGTGCAAAGCTCAAAGGGGAAGGAGCACCATATTGGAGTTCAGATTTTGCTGGAATGGTTAGAGGGTGCCATGTCACATTAGCAGAGCCCCTAAGGTGCCATAACAGCGGAATCCCCCTTAGTGACCCCATTTTACAAACTTCAGCCCCAATGAATTCATCTAAGGGGTGCAGTGAGCATGTTGACACCACATCTGCCTCAATCTGCCTGAATTTTATACTATTGGACAGTGAAGAAAGAATACATTTTTACCAATAAATGTTGTTTTAGCCCCAATTTTGTAATTTTTATAAGGGCTAAAGCGAAAAACTGGACAACACAATTTGTTATGAAATTTCTCCTGAGCACGCCAGAACCCTATATGTTATTGGGAAATACTTTTCAGAAAGCTCAAAAGGGAAGGAGCACCTTATTATAGTGCAGATTTTTCTCTTTACCTCTCAATGAATTCTTCTAGGGGTGCAGTGATCATATTGACACCACGGGTGTGTCACAGAATTTTATTCCATTGGACAGTGAAGAAAAAATACTTACGATTTTCTCACAAACGTTTTGTTATAGCCCCAGATTTTACATATTCACACAGGGAAATGTGTAAAAATGGCACCAAAATCTGTCATTATCGTAGAATAGTTTTTGGACTCTACATACAGTCTCAGAATCACACCTCAAATGAGCCTATTTTTAAATTACACCCCTATGAGAAATTATCTTCTTTGATGTAGTCACGATTTTGACTCCATGTTTGTTTTCCAGAAATGAGCAGCAATGGATGTTGCCGAGTGAAAATTGCAAATCTGCCAGTTTAGTGCCCTTTACATTGTAGCCCCAATACATTGTAGTGCTCAGTACGTTGTAGTTCTCATACATTGGGCTCAGCTGATGTGCTGTTTCGTGAAAGTTATGTTCTTCAGTTTTATGTGTATCTTCATGTTATGTATATTCTTACATTTCTGCTCTGCTGCCACCCAATGGCTTTTTTCCATATGGCAGCTTGTTATTTATTTCTCGTGGGCATGTCTTCCACTTCCAGTTCAGGGGTCAAGTCTTCTCTTCCTCTGGCAGCCATTTCATTTTTAGTTTACATGCTGTTGTGAGAGGACACGCTTGAACCGGGCTTAGGAAGGCATCAGTCTTTCGACCTCTTGCTGTTCACTCGCTGTCACAAATACACTTGCTGTACTTGGCTCAACTCTGGAGAAGTTACTGTATACCATCGTACGCTGTATGTCCAGATTTACAATTAAACAAGCCTGGATTTCACAATCCCTGGTGTGCATCATCTCTCCGGATGCTGAACAGCATTGGTCCTGTCTGCCCTGCATCAAGGAAAACTGAAGGTACGAATCTTTCACAACACCTATTAGTCAACCACACCTCCACTCGCCTCATGTAGAGACAGAACAGCTCATGCTTCTGGATACATGTACCTGTAAATTATGCGGGCTCTCTTCGCTGCAGAGCCTTTGTGCTACCAGTAAAATGGATGCCCCTTATATTTCCAATGACAGATGACGGACCTGAGTGGGACTTGCTTTTGTTGTGGATTGACTTGAAGCTTGTATTGGGAGCATCATTTTGGATCACGTTTATCCTGTGCTCTAATCTGAGCACTTACTTTGGGGTTTCCATCAAAATCTCTGACTCACGCGATTCAGATGAAACCACCATGGGTCCTTTCACTTATGAGGCAGCAGCGTTACTCTTGAGTCCATCTGACCTCTGTTCTGCGGTGTCCTTTTTAGAGGTGCACAAAACTGTGGCCAACCACACATTTATGCACACTTAAAAAGGACACTGCAGGATCATAGGCCAGGCAGCGTCCACAGTGCCTCCATCAGCCTCAGTATAGGGAATCTTCTGTTGGGGGTTTAATCTGAATCATGTATTTCAGAGATTTACACAAAATCCCAATGTAAGTGCTCAGCATAGAGCACAGGATAAATGTGAGCCGAGCCAAGCCTTATTGTGATCATAGGGAGCCAGAACGAACAAATCAACAGCAGATCAAGAATTATTTTTTATGCCGTTTCTCTTGCGATATAAGTGGTTAGATGACTTTATTCTTCGGGTCAGTGCGATTACAGTGATACCAGATTTATATATTTTTTTATATATGGCTGCTGTCACACACCGAAAGACGCATTTTTTTGAATAATAAGTTTTTGCATAGTCACATTTTTAGAGCTAGAATTTTTCTATATTTCTGTCAATAGAGTCATGAGAGTCCTTTTTTTTGTGGGACGAGTTGATGTTTTTATTGGTGCCATTTTCAGGGACATTTTTGATTGCTTTCTATTATGATTTTTGGGAGGCTGAATGAACAAGAATCAGCAATTCAGGACATTTTTTATGCCTTTCACTGTGTGGTAAAAGTGATAAAGCAGATTTATTCTTAGGGTCAGCAAGATTACAGTGATACCACATTTATATAATTTTTTAATGTGTTGGTGCTTTTACACAATAAAAACTATTTAAAAAAAATTGTTTTTCACATCGCTCTGTTCTAAGAACTATGACTTTTTTTAATTTCTCTGCTGATGGAGCTGTGTGGCAGCTTGTTTTTGTGTGGGACAAGATCACGTTTTCAGTGGCACTATTTTTATTTACATTCAATACATTATTTTTTATCGCGTTTTATTCCAATATTTTTTCAGTGGTATGATGAAAAAGCATACTTTTTAGCCAAGTTTTTTTTATGTGGGTTTACTGAAGAGGTAAACTAGTGTGATCGTTTTACAGGTCAGGTCGTTCCATATGTGATGACACCAAATATGGGTACTTAAAGGAGCCCCGACCAAGTATTGAGTGCATTTACTGAACATACATTTCAGTAGGCCAACATTTCGGATTTTAAAATAATTTTTCAAGCTGGTGTTATAGAGTATTCTAATTAACTGAGATAATGACTTTTGGGTGTTCATTGGCTGTAAGCCATACTCATCAACTCATCAACATTAACAGAAATAAACACTTGAAATAGATCACTCTGTTTGTAATGACTCTATAGAATATGAGTTTCATTTTTTGTATTGAAGAACTGAAATAAATTAATTTTTTTATTCTAATTTTGTGAGAAACACCTGTATGTATTGGTATAATACTTTTTCTATTTTTTCTTTTTTGTTGTTGTTTATTTTGGGATTTTTAAAAAATATTTTGTACATTTTTTTTAAATTTTATTATTTAGTCCCTCTATGAGGCTTTAGCTTTTATTATTCTTATCTCTGGTATAATTTATTGCAATGCATTGTACCTGTCAGTTTTACCATGACAAAAGCCTATGACCAAGCTCCTGGGAGTTACTGAACTTAGCATTAAGTGGGTTAAACATCTGGGGTGTAGTGCGGGGACTGCCTCTGGCTGTGACAGCCTGGTCTCGGCTTTCACTTAAAGGGAACCTGTCACCCCCAAAACCGAAGGTGAGCTAAGCCCACCAGCATCAGGGGCTTATCTACAACATTCTGGAATGCTGCAGATAAGCCCCCGATGTATCCTAGTGTGCCCCGCGCGGTCGCCATGACATACCCATACATCATTGATCAGGAACACCTTCCCAACCATGACGTATGGGTACATCAAATGTCGTGAAGGGGTTGAACATCATGATAATCTCAATTTTGAACAATGTACCTTATCTGAAGAATATTGGGAAGGGGTCCAAACATTGGTAGAACTACTTAATGAAAATGATAGATATAGGACAGGACCATTCACCAATCTTAAAGATAAAAGCACTTAAATGCCCCTTATAGAAGACGTGACAAGCATTGATCTCTTCCTTATGGTGGTAGAGGAAGACCTATGGAAAATTTGTTGTAGCAATCCAGTACATATATCAATCGGAATCTAAGTAATTGGACAGATTAGAAAAAAAATCAACATATTATTTTAAAGCCCTTAGATAATGGAGGTAATCTGACTTTGTTAGATCATTGCAAATATTTGTCTAGGTGCTATTCCATCTTGAGAGATGTGGAAACTTATCAAATTGTAGATTTGGACCCTACATCAGCGTACAGTGAATCTCTCCACAAAATCTTTGTGGAGTGTCTGGTCAAGGCCTAATCTCAAAAACTGAATTTAAGTTTGTGGAACCTTACATTCCCACTATACCCACTCTTTATCGCTCCCAAAGATCCATAATGGCTTACACCTACTCAAAGGATGTCCCATTGTCTCGGCGGTGATTTCAGTTAGCAAAAATGGTGGCATACACATTGATAGGATTTTACGTTCATTTGTTACTGCACTTCCATCATATCAGAGAAACAACAGATTTTCTTATCAAACTAGAGGGCATAATGATTGAGACGGGTACTCTCTTGACACATGGAGGTGTTATACAGCAGAATTCCACATGGAGCTGGTATAAAGGCTTTTCATTTTCTGAAATCTAAAGCAGTGCAGTGTAAACTGCATTATCAATTCCTCAGACGTCTGCTTCTTTTTGTACCCACTCGCAACTATTTTCTTTTTTATGGCAAATTCTTCCACCAGCTCAAGAAACAATGACGGGAATCCCCTGTGGCTCGTCTTATGGCAACCTCCGTCTGGGCTGGTGGGAGATAGCTGTGGTCTTTCAGGAGGATGAGATGTGGTGGAATCCTAAAATTATATTTTGGGCCAGATACATAGATGACATTTGTTTTATCGTCTGGAACGGATTATGATTTTATCACTTTTCTTAATTTCTTAAATACAAATAATATAGGACTGAGATTCATATCCAAAATGTAACAAAAATGAGCTACCCTTCCTTGATTTGATTGAAAAATGAGGTTTGGATGGTAGCTTGACAAAGTTTACATATTACATATTGTAAACCAACAGCGAATAATAACTTTAAACTCCTTCCCGACCTGTGACACAGCGTATGCGTCATGAAAGTCGGTGCCAATCCGACCTGTGACGCATATACTGTGTCACAGAATGATCGCGTTCCTGCAGGCTGGGTTAAAGGGTTAACTCCAATTTCACCCGACCTACAAGAACAGGGGGAGTGGTGCTTCAGCCCAGGGGGGTGGCTTCTCCCCCCGTGTCTACGATCGCTCTGATTGGCTGTTTCACTTTCAACAGCCAATCAGAGCAATCGTAATGTTTCAACAATGAATATTGATGAAATATTACAATCCAGCCATGGCCGATGCTGCAATATCATCGTCCATGGCTGGAGACCCTAATCCCCCACTGACTGACCCCCACTGACTGACAGCAGCGATCTGGCGCCGCTGTCAGCCTTTCCTACCCCTCTGTTCTGTCCCCGCTGCACTCCTCTCCCCTCCGCCCCCCTGTCCTGTCCAGCGCCCCCCGCTGTCCAATCCCACCCCCCCATACTTACCGAGTCCTGGGGTACCTCCCGGTGTCCGTCCGGCTTCCAAGATGGGCGCCGCCATCTTGCATGCACAGTGCGCCCGCCGAATCTTCCGGCCGGCAGATTCATGCATTCATTTTGATCACTGTGATACATCCTATCACAGTGATCAAAATAAAGAAAATAGTAAATAGCTCCCCCCTTTATCGCCCCATAGGTAGGGAACATTATAAAATAAAGAAATTATATTTATTTTTATTTTTCCACTAGGGTTAGGGCTAGAAGTAGGGTTAGGGTTAGAACTAGGGTTAGGGCTAGGGTTAGGGCTAGGGTTAGGCTTCTTTCACACTTGCGTCAGTACGGCTCCGTCGCTAAGCGTTGGCGCGACGTACCGACGCACGTTGTGAAATTGTGCATGATGTGGGCAGCGAATGCAGTTTTTCAACGCATCCGCTGCCCATTCTGAAGTCCAGGGAGGAGGGGGCGGAGTTCCAGCCACGCATGCGCGGTAGAAAATGGCGGACGCGATGTACAAAAAAATGTTCCCTTGAACGTTTTTTCATGACGATGGTCCACCAAAACACGACGGATCCAGTGCACGACAGACGCGACGTGTGGCCGTACGTCACGATCCGTCGTCAATACAAGTCTATGGGAAAAAAACGCATCTTGCGGGCACATTTGAAGGATCCGTTTTTTCCCCAAAACAACGGATTGCGACGTACATCACAAGACGCAAGTGTGAAAGAAGCCATAGGGTTAGAACTAGGGTTAGGGCTAGGGTTAGGGTTGCAATTAGGGTTAGAATTAGGGTTAGGGTTAGAACTAGGGTTAGGGTTAGAATTAGGGTTAGAATTAGGGTTAGAATTAGAGTTAGAATTAGGGTTGGAATTAGGGTATGTGCACACGGTGTGGATTTGGCTGCAGATTCGCAGCAGTTTTCTGTTCGGTGTACAGAACCATGTAAACCTATGGAAAGCCAAATCTGCTGTGCTCATGGTGCGGAAAATACCGTGGGGAAAAGCTGAGTTGTATTTTCCGCAGCATGTCAATTCTTTGTGCGGATTCCGCAGCATTTTACACCTGCTCCTCAATAAAAATCCATACAAAAAGCGCAGGAAATCCTCGGTAAAAAACGATTTCAAAAACGGAAAAAGCGGAAAAATCCGCACACAAATCCGCAACGTGGGCACATAGCCTTAGGGTTAGGGATGGAATTAGAGTTATGGTTGGGATTAGAGTTGGGGTTGAATTAGGGATAAGATTAGGGTTAGCGGTGTGTTGGGGTTAAGTTTAGGCTTGTGGTTAGGGTTATGGTTAGGGTTGGGATTAGGGTTAGGGGTGTGTTGGGGTTAGTGTTTGAGATAGAATTGAGGGGTTTCCACTGTTTGGGCACATCAGGGGGTCCCAACGCCGACATGGCGCCACCATTGATTCCAGCCAATCTTGCGTTCAAAAGTCAAATGGTGCTCCCTCCCTTCCGAGCCCTGACGTGCGTCTAAACAGTGGTTTACCCCCACATTTGGGGTAACGGCGTACTCAGGACAAACTGGACAACAACAATTGGGGTCTAATTTCTCCTGTTACCCTTGGTAAAATACAAAGCTGCGGGCTAAAAAATAATTTTTGGGGGAAATTTTTTTTTCTTTTTTTTTCATGGCTCTGCGTTATAAACTGTAGTGAAACACTTGGGGGTTCAAAGTTCTCACAACACATCTAGATAAGTTCTTTGGGGGGTCTAGTTTCCAATATGGGGTCACTTGTGGGGGGTTTCTACCCTTGTGAAAATAAAAAATTGCGGACGAAAAAAAATATTTTTTATTTTTACGGCTCTACGTTATAAAGTTCTGTGAAGCACTTGGGGGTTCAAAGTGCTCACCACACATCTAGGTAAGTTCCTTCGGGGGTCTAGTTTCCAAAATGGGGTCACTTGTGGGGGGTTTCTTCTGTCTAGGCACATCAGGGGCTCTGCAAACGCAACGTGACACCTGCAGACCATTCCATCAAAGTCTGCATTTCTAAACGTCACTACTTCACTTCCGAGCCCCGACGTGTGCCCAAAAAGTGTTTTACCCCCACATATGGGGTATCAGCGTACTCAGGACAAACTGGACAACAACAATTGGGGTCCAATTTGTCCTTTTACCCTTGTGAAAATAAAAAATTGAGGGCTAAAAATCATTTTTTTGAGGAAAGAAAAATGATTTTTTATTTTCACGGCTCTGCGTTATAAACTTCTGTGAAGCACTTGGGGTTCAAAGTGCTCATCGCACATCTAAGTTACTTCATTGGGAGGTCTAGTTTCCAAAATGGGGCTCTCCAAACGCAACATGGTGTCCGCTAATGATTGGAGCTAATTTTTCATTCAAAAAGTCAAATGGCGCTCCTTCCCTTCCGAGCCTTGCTGTTGTGAATTCTGCTCTTGGGCTCCCTCCGGTGGTTATGAGTGGTAGTGCTGCTGCCTTTGGATCGCAGCATTCATCAGGTGCGTTCGCTTATTGCAATTAGGTCTGGGCTATTTAGCCTGGCTTGATTCTTTAGTCAGTGCCAGTTGTCCATTGTTTTTGGAGGATTCACATCTCTGACTGGTCTCTCCTGTTTTGCAGTCCATGTCTACAAAGATAAGTTCTGGCTTTGTTTTGCAGTTCACATGCTGTGGGCTTAATAGTTCAGTGCATTTTCTTGTTTTGTCTTGTCCAGCTTTGTCTGTGGAAGTATTCCTTCAGCCATGCTGGAATCTCTGGAGATGCAGATATACGCTCCATGTCTTTAGTCAGATGTGGAGTTTTTGTATTTTCTGTGGTGGATATTTTCTAGTGTTTTAGTACTGAACGCATAGTACTCTGTCCTATTCTTTCTATTTAGCTAGAATGGCCTCCTTTGCTAAATCCTGATTTCAGTCTGCGTATGTCATTTCCCTCTCCTCTCACAGTCAATATTTGTGGGGGGCTATCTTTCCTTTGGGGATTTTCTCTGAGGCAAGATAGTTTTCCGTTTCTATCTTTAGGGGTATTTAGTCCTCAGGCTGTGTCGAGGTGTCTAGGGAGCGTTAGGTACATCCCACGGCTACATCTAGTTGTGTGGTTAAGTTCAGGGTCTGCGTTCAGTACAGGTACCACCTTCTCCAGAGTACGTCTGATGCTGCTTCTAGGCCACCAGATCATAACACCTTGCCGTGTGTCGAAACAGTGGTTTACCCCCACATTTGAGGTATCGGTGTACTCAGGAGAAATTGCCCAACAAATTTTAGGATCCAATATTAGTAAAACAGGATGATACCGCGCTAAAGGGAAATGTCTGTGCTGAGGAATCTATATACCAATAGGTGGAGTGTACAAAAGTTGCCCCTATTAATAAACTCCCCGCTGAGTCCCTGCTACATGTGATGGGAAAAAGTGGAAGGATAAGTGCACTGTGATAAATACTATGCTGAGCACAATGTGGTACCAGAGGTGTTGGCACTAACCAATACGAGTCTGACTCACCGAGGTCTGATGCCAGCGCCAGGTGGCAGCAGCCAAACAGGAAGGTGGTGAGTCGGCATGGAAACCAGAAACGCCCTCTACTAATAGACCGGGTACATCCACGCAAAGAAGACCCCTGAATACTGCCGTAGGAGGACAACATAAAACCAATATAGGCACAAAGTCGGCCACTATCTTACCTCCCAGACCCATTAGGAATTCACTACTCAGAAACAAAACTAAAACTAATACATCTAATAGAAACAAAGCAGGTGGGCCCCCCCCATTTCAGCATTCGGATCCAGGTTGCGCCGTCCCATCAATCAGGATTTTTTCCGGGCAAGACCTATAAAACCAAAAGAGGTAGGAGGGGGAGGGAACTCCCCAAAACGCAAGTGATAACTAATACAAATCCAACCTCCACCAATCCTCAGAGAATTTTTAATTTAACCCCTTAATGACCGCCAATACGTCTTTTAACTGACCTGAGATATAAGAGAATAGCTTCCCCATACAGATGACAATCCAGCATCTGTCGGTTGTACACTATAGTTGACAACTTGCTGTACCAGCCACGATCAGTATTTGCACCATCTAAATCTGTTTAACCCCTTAGATGCTGCTGTCAATAGTGACTACATCATTATAAATGGTTAACAGAGTGTGGGGGCTTCTTCTTTGTCACAATTGGTGCCCTCAGATCATGATTTTGTTGTCCTGATGTTTGCCATGGCAATTCATGACCAAATAGCGGCCTTAGAGTCTGACGGCTGTTGTAATCTGTTTAGAAGTTAGCAACATTTAGGTGGTAAAAATACACATTTTCATTTCTGTCATACCACTTTGCATTAATTCCTGTAAAGCACCTGAAGGGTTAATAAACTACCTGACAGCAGTTTTCAATATGTTTAGGGGTGCTGTTTTTAAAATGGTATCACGTTTGTGGGTTTCCCAATATATGGGACTCCTAAAGTCACTTAAAACATGGATAAGTCCCTAAAAAAATAAATTTTGTAAATTTCTTTGAAAAAATGAAAAATTGCTGCTACATTTTTAAACCTCCTAAAATGCTAACAAAATAAAATAACATTTTACAAATGGTGCTGATGTACAGCAGACATGTGGGAAATGTTATTTATTAACGGTTTGCTGTTGTATGACTATCTGGATTAAAGGGATAATCATTCAAATTTAGAAAATTGCTAATTTTTTAACATTTTTCTCAAATTTTTGATATTTTTTATAAATAAAAACAAAAAATGTTGAACAAATTTACCATTATCATAAAGTATAATGTGTCACGAAAAAACAATCTCAAAATCACTGGGATTTGTTGAAGCGTTGCAAAGTTATTACCACATAAAGTGACACTGGTCAGATTTAAAAAATTTGGTTCGGTCACTAAGGGGTTAAGCTCCCACCAACTAACTGTCAATGAAATCTCGCTCCTCCGAAGAGGGCTAAAATATGTACCCATCATCTGTGGGCCGCCCATTTATTCTGTTTATCAGTATGAAGAAATACTTGAGAAACTTGGCCGTAAAGAAATAGTTTTTAAAAAAAGAGAAGTATCCATCTAACCTGACTACTATAGAATCTGGCAGTCCATGTGTCTGCTTGGTGACACTGTCACATGTAAAAAACTTATAAACGATCCCACTCACAGCTATGTCAAAAAATTAAACATCTTGTGCCTCAAAGGTAAATCATTGGAAATTCTGAACAAAAAGGAGTATGAATTTGTCATGAATAAAGACCCAAGCTTGGCCGTCTTTTATCATATTCCTAAGCTCCACAAGAATATGACACGCCCCCCCGGAAGGCCAATTATTTCAGGCATAAACAGCCTTACAGCAAACTTATCACGGTACGTGGATACGCACCTGCAAAAATGCATGCCGTCTTATTTGAAAGACACAGGCCACATTTTGCAGGTTTTAGAACAGGTCAAGTGGAATTCCAGGTACATCCTCGGGACGTTGGACATCAAATTGTTATATACGGTAATTAACCAAAAGATGGGCTGCCAGATTGCAGGTCAATTTCTCCGCTCTTTGGATACCTACCCAGATAATCAGATTATGTTCATCAAAGAGTGTTTGGATTTTATTCTGCGCCATAATTACTTCATGTATGAAAGTGAATTTTATTTGCAGATATGGGGTACGGCCATGGGGACTTGCTTTGCTCCGAGCTATGCAAATTTGTACGTGGCCAAGTGGGAGGAGTCCCACATCTATACATCCGGGAGCCTACGTACTGGCCTAGTCCTCTGGCGTCGATATATCGACGATGTTATATTCATCTGGGATGGCCCTAGACATAGCCTGGATTCATTTATTTTGAGCCTGAATGATAACAATTTTGGCCTGGAATTTACTCCCATGATTAGCACCACGAGCGTGAATTTCTTGGATTTGAGCATATACATTGAAGAAAATAACCTGCTCACAAAATGGTATCGAAAGGAAGTTGATTCCAATAGCTTCATTCACATGAGTAGCTGTCATTTGCCAGTCTGGCTCATAAATAATCCCAGAGGTCAGTATACAAGAATAAGGCGCAACTGCACCACTCTGGATGATTACAACGAGGAGGCGGGTATCCTGACAAGACAATTCCTGGAAAAAGGATATCCAATCTCTTTATTGGAACAGGCTAAACAAGAGGTGGGGGCTGCCCCGAGGGAGCCTCTGGTACACAAAACCAGGAATATCAACCCACCAAACATTAGTATACAGGATCAAATTCGGCAATTGTCATTTATTACCCAATTTCATTCCGGCTGTAAGAAAATTAAATCTATTATTCTGAAACACTGGGCCATTCTGCGGAGAGACAAGGTTATAGGTGAATATCTACCTATTGCCCCAAGATTTGTATTCAGGAAGGCCCATTCCTTGGGCAACTTGGTTGCTCCAACCCTTAAGAGCCGAAAGGCAGATGTCGATATACCTAGGAACATTGCTCCTGGATTTACCCCATGTGGTACTTGTTATTGTTGTAAAAACACAATCCACAACAAACTAAAACAAGTTACGTTTACTGATTCTGAGGCCACGAGCACCTTTAGTATTAAAAGCAAGGGTCATCTATCTAATTGAATGCCCTTGCAAAAAATTGTACGTAGGCCACACTAAAAGACGGCTCATGGTACGCATCAAAGAGCACCTGATAAACATTAAGAAAGGGCATATAGGCCATCCCCTCTCACGCCATTTCTCTGAGAAGCATAACAAATGTATTAAAGGTGTGCGCTTTATGGGTATCCAAAAAATTCAGCAGAATGTCAGAGGGGGCAACCTTATAGAGACGATGTCAAGAGCGGAATCCAAGTGGATTTTTTCTCTGGATTGTTTGGCCCCAAGGGCCTCAATTTTGGGCTAGAACTCTATGGATTTTAAGGTGTGGTGATCCAACGACCTGTTGGGGCCCCTCCTTATTGACCCTATGTGCAATTTCAGTATCAGCCCTATGGGCGGGGCTAGGAGTGGGGGGTGGGACACTAGTGGCTATATAAGTGGGGTTTCCCAAGCAGACGGTAACCCTGATGAAGAAGGACTGCGTTCCTTCGAAACGCGTCGGTTGTCTGCTTGGTCCCAGTGTTGCTCCACACTTTTTGTGACGTCACACAGTGAGCGCTCGTGTCGGCCATTTTTTTTCTCTTATTTCCCTTACTGTCTCCAGCGACGCCACCGGCCGGGGCGTTCCTGGTTTCCACGCCGACTCACCGCCTTCCTGGTTGGCTGCTGCCACCTGGCGCTGGCTTCCTCGCCCAGTACTTGTTCCTCAGGATCAGCATCTCATGTGCTGGACTCACTTTCCAGGCGCTCGGATCCTTGGTACCTCTGGCACTACGTTTATCATCAGACCTCATATTGGTTAGTGCCAACACCTCTGGTACCACGTTGTGCTCAGCATAGTATTTATCACAGAGCACTTATCCTTCCACTTTTTCCCATCGCATGTAGCAGGGACTCAGCAGGGAGTTTATTAATAGGGGAAACTTTTGTATACTCCACCTATTGGTATATAGATTCCGCAGCACAGACATATCCCTTTAGCGCGGTATCATCCTGTTTTACTAATATTGTTTACTTACGTTGACAGCCCTGGCATCTGGCTGTTTTGATACCAGCAGCAAAGGGTATCTTTTCTATTGGTAGTGCTGGTGTTTTCTTTTGTTGTATAAATTTTAGGATCCATTTTATCCTGTTGCCCATGTGAAAATGAAAAAATTGAGGCTAAAAGAATTTTTTTGTGAAAAAAAAAGTACTTTTTCATTTTTACAGATCAATTTGTGAAGCACCTGGGGATTAAAGTGCTCACTATGCAGCTAGATAAGTTCCTTAGTGGGTCTAGTTTCCAAAATGGGGTCACTTGTGGTGGAGCTCCAATCTTTATTGCATACAGGGGCTCTCCAAACGCGACATGGTATCTGCTAAAGTTTGGAGCCAATTTTTCATTCAAAAAGTCAAATGGCGCTCCTTCCCTTCCAAGCCCTGTCGTGCGCCCAAGCAGTGGTTCCCCCCACATATGGGGTATCAGTGTACTCAGGACAAATTGGACAACAACTTTTGGGGTCCAGTTTCTCCTTTTACCCTTGGTAAAATAAAAAAATTGTTGCTAAAAGATCACTTTTGTGACTAAAAAGTTAAATGTTTATTTTCTCCTTCCATGTTGCTTCTGCTGTTGTGAAACACCTAATGGGTTAATAAGCTTCTTGAATGTGGTTTCGAGCACCTTGAGCGGTGCAGTTTTTAGAATGGTGTCACTTTTGGGTATTTTCAGCCATATAGACCCCTCAAACTGACTTCAAATGTGAGGTGGTCCCTAAAAAAAATGGTTTTGTAAATTTTGTTGTAAAATTGAGAAATCGCTGGTCAAATTTTAACCCTTATAACTTCCTAGCAAAAAAAATTTTGTTTCCATAATTGTGCTGATGTAAAGTAGACATGTGGGAAATGTTATTTATTAACTATTTTGTGTCACATAACTCTCTGGCTTAACAGAATAAAAATTCAAAATTAGAAAATTGCGAAATTTTCAAAATTTTCGCCAAATTTCTGTTTTTTTCACAAGTAAACGCAAAAATTTACTACTAACATGAAGCCCAATTTTTCCACAAAAATGATATTTTAGCCCCAAATTTTTTATTTTCACAAGATGATAGGAGAAAATGGAACTCCAAAATTTGTTGTGTAATTGCTCCTGAGTGCACTGATACTGCATATATGGGGGTAAACTACTGTCTGGGTGCACAACAGGTCTCAGAAAAGAAGGAGTGATGTTTTGGAACGCAAACTTTGATGGAACGGTCCGACTGTCATGTTGCATTTGGAGAGCCCCAGATGTGCATAAACAGTGGAAAACCCTCACAAGTGACCCCTCAGGGAATTTATCTAGATGTATGCTGAGCACCTTGAACCCACAGGTGCTTCACAGAGTTTTACACCGTTGATCTGTGGAAATGAAAAAATATATATTTTTCACCCCAAAATGTGGTTTAGCCTCAATTTTCTTCATTTTCACAAGGATAGCAGGAGAAAATGGGCCTGAAAATGTCTTATGCAATTTCTACTGAGTATGCCGATAACCCATATGTGATCAAAAACAACTTTTGAAGCACAGTGCAAAGCTCAGACAGGAATAAGCACCATAATGGAGTTCAGATTTTGCTGGACTGGTTTCAGGGTGTCATGTCACATTGGCAGAGCCCCTGAGGTGCCACAACAGCAGAAACCACATAAGAGACCCCATTTTACAACTACACCTCTCAATTAATTCATCTTGCGGTGCAGTAATCATATTGACACCACAGGTAGGTCACAGAATTTTTTTACCATTGGGCTGTGAAAAGAAAAATAAATATATTTTTACCACCTAAATTTTGTTTTAATCCCCAGACTTTACATTTTAACATGGGAAAATGTGTAAAAATGGCACCAAAATTTGACACCAAATTTCTGCTGAATGTGGAAATACCCCATATGTGGCTATACAGAACTGCTTAGCCACAAGGTGAGACTTGGTAGAGACGAAGTGCTATTTGACTCTTGGAGAACAAATTATAGTAGAATAGTTTGCAGAATCCATATACAGAGCCCCTAAGTGCAAGAAGAGCAGAATTCCCCTCTCAAGTAACCACATTTTAAAAATTATGCCCTTCTGGGAATTTATTTGCCGGTATAGTGACAATTTTGACTCCATCGGTGTTTTCCACCTACAAGCAGCAATGGATGTTGCTGAGTGAAAATTGCAAATCTGCTATTGTTGTGTCTAGTATGTTGTGCTTGTGCTTCTGGAAACATGGACCCCATAAATTAAGTGTGTCTCATTGCTACAGAAAAGACAAACGAAATGCTAACTGCAGTTTATGCACACTGGGGCATTAGGATTTGGGAGAACAGAATTCGCTGGATTTCTTTTGGAGGGTGAGGTGCCATTTTGCTTTTTCAGAGCCTTTGTACCACCATTAACGTGGAATCCCTCTACATTTCCATTGGCAGATGACGGACCTGAATGGGTGCTTGCTTTATTTGTGGATTGAGTTGAAACTTTTATTGTGAAAATTTTACATAATATTTTGGATCACATTTATCCGGCGCTCTACTCTGAGAACTTACATCGGGGTTTCCAGCTAAATCTATTAATGATGTGATTCAGATGATATCCCTGAGGGATCCATTCACTTTAATGAGTCCGCAGAGTTACTCTGGACTCCGACTGGCCTCTGTTTAGTAGTGTCCTTTTTTTCAGATGTGCACAAAACTGTGGCCTACTGCTCTTTTGTTCACTCTTAAAAAGACGGACATCGCCATATCATAGGCCAGACGGCGTCCACAGTATGTCCATCTGCCTTATTATAGGGAATCTTCCACTGAGGGTTCCGTTTTGTTTCAGAGATTTAAATGGATACCCCGTTGTAAGCAGTCAGTGCAGAGTGCAGGATAAATATGTGATCTTTGGGGGGCAGAATAAACAATTCAACAGCAGTTGAATAATTGATTTTATTCGGGTTGGTGCGATTACAACGATGCCAGATTTGCAAAAAAGTTTTTGCATCGCCACATTCTGAGAGCTATAATTTTTCTATACTTCTACAGAGTCATGTGAGCGATTGTTTTTGCAGGACGAGTTGATGTTTTTATTGATACTATTTTTGAGCATATAATATTTTTGATTGTTTTTCATTCCAATTTTGAGAAGCAGAGTGAACAAAAAGCAGAAGTTCAGGTTGTAGTTGTTTTTTTTTATGCCGTTCTCTTTGTGGTAAAATTGATAAGGCAGCAATACCACATTTATATAATTTTTTACAATAGAAAAAAAGTATTGTTTTTCCATCTTTATATTCTGCGAGCTATAACTTTTTATTTCTCTGCTGATGGAGCTGTATGGTGGCTTGTTTTTTGCAGGACAAGATGACATTTTCAGCTATATCATTTTTTATTTCCGACTGCATTTTATTCCACTTTTTGTTCGGCGGTATGATGAGAAAGCATAGTTTTTTGCCTTGTTTTTTATTTATTTTTATACAGTGTTCACTAAACGGGTTAACTATTGGGACAGTTTTATAGGTCGGGTCGTTCTGGACATGGCAATACCAAATATGTGTACTTTTTTGTTTAGTTTTATTTTTACACATATATAGGTATTTATTAGGTTAATATTTTGTCATTTTTTTTTATTTTGTGTTTTTTTTACAATTTTTTTTTTACGTTGTGGCGGTGCCGATCAATATAATTGCTATTGCATTCATAGTAACATTGTAACATAGTTAGTAAGGCCGAAAAAAGAAATTTGTCCATCCAGTTCAGCCTATATTCCATCATAATAAATCCCCAGATCTACGTCCTTCTAAAGAACCTAATAATTGTATGATACAATATTGTTCTGCTCCAGGAAGACATCCAGGCCTCTCTTGAACCCCTCGACTGAGTTCGCCATCACCACCTCCTCCGGCAAGCAATTCCAGATTCTCACTGCCCTAACAGTAAAGAATCCTCTTCTATGTTGGTGGAAAAAACCTTCTCTCCTCCAGACGCAAAGAATGCCCCTTTGTGCCCATCACCTTCTTTGGTATAAACAGATCCTCCGCGAGATATTTGTATTGTCCCCTTATATACTTATACATGGTTATTAGATCGCCCCTCAGTCGTCTTTTTTCTAGACTAAATAATCCTAATTTCGCCAATCTATCTGGGTATTGTACTTCTCCCATCCCCTTTATTAATTTTGTTGCCCTCCTTTGTACTCTCTCTAGTTCCATTATATCCTTCCTGAGCACCGGTGCCCAAAACTGGACACAGTACTCCATGTGCGGTCTAACTAGGGATTTGTACAGAGGCAGTATAATGCTCTCATCATGTGTATCCAGACCTCTTTTAATGCACCCCATGATCCTGTTTGCCTTGGCAGCTGCTGCCTGGCACTGGCTCCTCCAGGTAAGTTTATCATTACCTAGGATCCCCAAGTCCTTCTCCCTGTCAGATTTACCCAGTGGTTTCCCGTTCAGTGTGTAATGGTGATATTGATTCCTTCTTCCCATGTGTATAACCTTACATTTATCATTGTTAAACCTCATCTGCCACCTTTCAGCCCAAGTTTCCAACTTATCCAGATCCATCTGTAGCAGAATACTATCTTCTCTTGTATTAACTGCTTCACATAGTTTTGTATCATCTGCAAATATCGATATTTTACTGTGTAAACCTTCTACCAGTTCATTAATGAATATGTTGAAGAGAACAGGTCCCAATACCGACCCCTGCGGTACCCCACAGGTCACAGCGACCCAGTTAGAGACTATACCATTTATAACCACCCTCTGCTTTCTATCACTAAGCCAGTTACTAACCCATTTACACACATTTTCCCCCAGACCAAGCATTCTCATTTTGTGTACCAACCTCTTGTTCGGCACGGTATCAAACGCTTTGGAAAAATCGGGATATACCACGTCCAATGACTCACCGTGGTCCAGCCTATAGCTTACCTCTTCATAAAAACTGATTAGATTGGTTTGACAGGAGCGATTTCTCATAAACCCATGCTGATATGGAGTTAAACAGTTATTCTCATTGAGATAATCCAGAATAACATCCTTCAGAAACCCTTCAAATATTTTACCAACAATAGAGGTTAGACTTACTGGCCTATAATTTCCATGTTCACTTTTAGAGCCCTTTTTGAATATTGGCACCACATTTGCTATGCGCCAGTCCTGCGGAACAGACCCCATCGCTATAGAGTCCCTAAAAATAAGAAATAATGGTTTATCTATTACATTACTTAGTTCTCTTAAGGTACCTTCACACTCAGCGACGCTGCAGCGATACCGACAACGATGTCGATCGCTGCAGCGTCGCTGTTTGGTCGCTGGAGAGCTGTCACACAGACAGCTCTCCAGCGACCAACAATGCCGGTAACCAGGGTAAACATCGGGTTACTAAGCGCAGGGCCACGCTTAGTAACCCGATGTTTACCCTGGTTACCAGCGTAAAAGTAAAGAAAAAAAACACTACATACTTACCTACCGCTGTCTGTCCCCGGCGCTGTGCTTTCCTGCACTGACTGAGCACAGCGGCCGGAAAGCAGAGCGGTGACGTCACCGCTGTGCTTTCCGGCTGGCCGGCGCTCACAGCTAGTGCAGAGAAGCACAGCGCCGGGGACAGACAGCGGTAGGTAAGTATGTA
Source organism: Ranitomeya imitator (assembly GCF_032444005.1). Classification (NCBI taxonomy): domain Eukaryota; kingdom Metazoa; phylum Chordata; class Amphibia; order Anura; family Dendrobatidae; genus Ranitomeya; species Ranitomeya imitator. The sequence goes on from NC_091285.1 coordinate 625,460,989, forward strand.
GTGTTTGTTTTTTTTACTTTTACGCTGGTAACCAGGGTAAACATCGGGTTACTAAGCGCGGCCCTGCGCTTAGTAACCCGATGTTTACCCTGGTTACCAGTGAAGACATCGCTGAATCGGCGTTACACACGCCGATTCAGTGATGTCTGCAGGGAGTCCAGCGACAAAATAAAGTTCTGAACTTTCTGCAGCGACCAACGATCTCCCAGCAGGGGCCTGATCGTTGGTCGCTGTCACACTGAACGATATCGCTAGCCAGGACGCTGCAACGTCACGGATCGCTAGCGATATCGTTCAGTGTGACGGTACCTTTAGAACTCGTGGGTGTATGCCATCCGGACCCGGAGATTTATCTATTTTAATCTTATTTAGCCGGTTTCGCACCTCTTCTTGGGTTAGATTGGTGACCCTTAATATAGGGTTTTCATTGTTTCTTGGGATTTCACCTAGCATTTCATTTTCCACCATGAATACCGTGGAGAAGAAGGTGTTTAATATGTTAGCTTTTTCCTCGTCATCTACAACCATTCTTTCCTCACAATTTTTTAAGGGGCCTACATTTTCAGTTTTTATTCTTTTACTATTGATATAGTTGAAGAACAGTTTGGGATTAGTTTTACTCTCCTTAGCAATGTGCTTCTCTGTTTCCTTTTTGGCAGCTTTAATTAGTTTTTTAGATAAAGTATTTTTCTCCCTATAGTTTTTCCATTTTTCTTCTCTTTTGCAACTTTGTGGTGGTAGAGCCCATTTTGGGTACGCTCCTAACTAAAGCTCTAAGATGTGTTCATATCGATATTACTAATTTTTATGACAAAGTTATTTGTACAACTATTATCACATCTTAATAACTCTTTATCTTCCAGTACAATAAATATGGACGCCATATAGACAATGTTAAAATGCATCTTTTTGGAGTAGTGAACTATATGAATAAGGTAAGGCCGCTGGTATCATTTACACTTCTACAGGAAACACTAGAATATCTTCATAATCATTGCTGTTTCTAATAAAGACATCTCTCTTCTTTCCTACTCAGGTGTATAAAACCATCAACATTTTTGTAGCCCTCATTGGGATTGAAATCTGGGACTCTACAGATCAGATTGAAGTGGTTTCCGACTACAATGTGCTGCTGCGAAGATTCCAGGAATGGAGAATTCAGAACTTGCTGCCCAGGAAACGTCATGATAATGCCCAGTTTATCACGTAAGCCTCCAGGGCTGGGTTTCCATCACCTGGCTTGCGGCGTTAAACATGTTGCTGATCAGCAGTTGTTTAATAGCAAGCCTAGGCAAGCAGATTGATGATTTTTACTTCGCCTGAAAAATCATTTCATCCATTGAACAACTGTTTGCTCGTTCGTTGGGTAATCGGCCGCCTGTTTATACTGCACAAATATTGGGAAACAAGCTTTTATAGGAATACTCTTTCCAGGTAATCAGGAAGATAAAATCCAGTTTAATAATCCTGATATCTGGATTCCTGTTGATTACATATTTTCACTGTACAGTTTTAGGTACATAGAGTGCATATTCTCCAGATATTATTATTATTATTATTATTATTAATAATAATAATAATAATAATCTTTATTTATATAGCGCCAACATATTCCGCAGAGCTTAGAGTTTAACAGATTTAAACACAACAGTCATAAGTAACAATGTTAACAGTACAATAATTAAAGCAACACAAGACGACCCTGCTCGTGAGAGCTTACAATCTACAATGAGGTGGGGAAATACAAAGTACAGGTGTGTATTTACAATGATGTATTTACAATGATGGTCCAGCCATCTTCAGGGAGTGGGGGATAGATGGAAGTAGTGAATGGGCTACACACAACAAAATAACTGATTAGGGAACATTATAGGCCACTCTGAACATATGTGTTTTGAGGGAGCGCCTAAAACTATGCAAATTTTGTGGGGTAGAGCATTCCAGAGGATTGGCGCAGCACGGGAGAAGTCTTGTAGTCGGGAGTGAGAGGTACGGATTAGTGCAGAGGTTAGTCGAAAGTCATTTGCAGAGCGCAGTGGTCGGTTAGGATGATAGACAGAAATGAGGGATGAGATGTAAGAGCAGTGGTCCCCAACTCCAGGCCTCGAGGGCCGCCAACAGTGCAGGTTTTCAGGATTTCCTTAGTATTGCACAGGGGTTGTGCAATACTAAGGAAATCCTGAAAACCTGCACTGTTGGCGGCCCTCGAGGCCTGGAGTTGGGGACCACTGTGTAAGAGGGTGCTGCACTGTGGAGACCTTTGTGGGTGAGAACAAGTACTTTGAATTGTATCCGATAATGAATGGGCAGCCAGTGTAATGACCGGCGAAGAGCGGACGTGTTTGAGTAACGATTAGCTAGATAGACGACCCTGGCTGCTGCATTAAGGATAGTGTTGTGAATTCTGTGGTCACAAGTGGTATTGCAGTCTCTGGGCGTCCTCCCTCAGGTGTTTTGGTGAGCTCGTTGGCTGCCTTGCTATTTAGCTCCACCTGAGTCTGTCTTCCTTGCTCCTTGTCAATGTTCCAGTGTTGGATCTGAGCTACTGCATCTTTCCTTGGGCCTGCTGCTCTGCTAGATAAGTGCTTCTAGTTTGTTTTCTGTTTTTTTCTGTCCAGCTTGTTATTATCTTTTGCTGGAAGCTCTGAGAAGCAAAGGGGTGCACCGCCGTGCTGTTAGTTCGGCACGGTGGGTCTTTTTGCCCCTTTGCGTGGTTTTCGTTTTAGGGTTTTTGGTAGACTGCATAGTTCTCTTTGCTATCCTCGCTCTGTCTAGAATATCGGGCCTCACTTTGCTGAATCTATTTCATTCCTACGTTTGTCTTTTTCATCTTGCTAACAGTCATTATATGTGGGGGCTGCCTATTCCTTTGGGGTATTTCTCTGAGGTAAGTCAGGCTTGTATTTCTATCTTCAGGCTAGTCAGCTCCTCAGGCAGTGCCGAGTTGCATAGGTAGTGATAGGCGCAATCCACTGCTGCTTCCAGTTGTGTGAGGACAGTTCAGGTACTGCAGTCTACAGAGATTCCACGTCTCAGAGCTCGTCCTATTGTTTTGGGTTTTTGCCAGATCTCTGTATGTGCGCTGATTACTGCACGCTGTGTTGCCTGATTGCCAGCCATAACAGTACAAGGAGCCAATTCAATGATTTCCAATAGAGGGAAAAAAGAAATCCTGACATCATTTTTTTTTCTTAGCTCTGTCTTCAGTCTTTTTTTTCCCCTAGACATTAGAGTGCTTCAGGACACAGCTGTGGACATGGATATTCAGGCTCTGTGCTCCTCAATGGATAATCTCGTTGTAAATGTACAAAAGATTCAAGATACTATTGATCAGAAATCGATGCTAGAACCAAGAATTCCGATTCCTGATTTGTTTTTTGGTGACAGAACTAAGTTCCTGAGCTTCAGAAATAATTGTAAGCTATTTTTGGCCTTGAAACCTCATTCTTCTGGTAATCCTATTCAACAGGTTTTGATTATTATTTCTTTTTTGCGCGGCGACCCACAGGACTGGGCGTTTTCTCTTGCACCAGGAGATTCTGCATTGAGTAATATTGATGCATTTTTCCAGGCGCTGGGATTGCTTTACGATGAGCCTAATTCAGTGGATCAAGCTGAGAAAAATCTGCTGGCTTTATGCCAGGGTCAGGATGATGTAGAACTATATTGTCAGAAATTTAGAAAATGGTCAGTACTCACTCTGTGGAATGAATCTGCACTAGCGGCTTTGTTCAGAAAGGGTCTCTCTGAAGCTCTTAAGGATGTAATGGTGGGATTTCCTATGCCTGCTGGTTTGAATGAGTCTATGTCCTTGGCCATTCAGATCGGTCGTCGCTTGCGCGAGCGTAAATCTGTGCACCATCTGGCGGTACTGTCTGAGAGTAAGCCTGAGCCTATGCAGTGCAACAGGACTATGACTAAAGTAGAACGGCACGAACACAGACGTCTGAACAGACTGTGTTTCTATTGTGGTGATTCTACTCATGCTATTTCTAATTGTCCTAAACGCACTAGGCGGTTCGATAGCTCTGCCGTTATTGGTACTGTACAGTCCAAATTCCTTTTGTCCATTACCTTAATGTGCTCTTTGTCATCATATTCTGTCATGGCGTTTGTGGATTCAGGCGCTGCCCTGAATCTGATGGATTTGGATTATGCTAAACGTTGTGGATTTTTCTTGGAGCCTTTGCGGTGTCCTATTCCGTTGAGAGGAATTGATGCTACACCTCTGGCCAAGAATAAGCCTCAGTACTGGGCCCAGCTGACCATGTGCATGGCTCCTGCACATCAGGAAGTTATTCGCTTTTTGGTACTGCATAATTTGCATGATGTGGTCGTGTTGGGGTTGCCATGGCTACAAACCCATAATCCAGTATTGGATTGGAACTCAATGTCGGTAACCAGCTGGGGTTGTCAGGGAGTACATGGTGATGTTCCATTTTTGTCTATTTCGTCATCCATTCCTTCTGACATCCCAGAGTTCTTGTCGGACTTTCAGGATGTATTTGAAGAGTCCAAGTCTGATGCCCTTCCTCCGCATAGGAATTGTGATTGTGCTATCGATTTGATTCCTGGTAGTAAATTCCCTAAGGGTCGTTTATTTAATTTGTCCGTACCTGAACACACCGCTATGCGCAGTTATGTGAAGGAGTCCCTGGAGAAGGGACATATTCGCCCATCGTCGTCACCATTGGGAGCAGGGTTCTTTTTTGTAGCCAAGAAGGATGGTTCGCTAAGACCGTGTATTGATTACCGCCTTCTTAATAAGATCACTGTTAAGTTTCAGTATCCCTTGCCATTGATTTCTGACTTGTTTGCTCGGATTAAGGGGGCTAGTTGGTTTACTAAGATTGATCTTCGTGGTGCGTATAATCTGGTGAGAATCAGGCAGGGAGATGAATGGAAAACGGCATTTAATACGCCCGAGGGTCATTTTGAGTATCTGGTGATGCCGTTCGGACTTGCCAATGCTCCATCTGTTTTTCAGTCTTTTATGCATGACATTTTTCGTGAGTATCTGGATAAATTCTTGATTGTTTACTTGGATGACATTTTGATCTTCTCAGATGATTGGGAGTCTCATGTAAAGCAAGTCAGAATGGTTTTCCAGGTACTGCGTGCTAATTCCTTGTTTGTGAAGGGATCAAAGTGTCTCTTCGGTGTGCAGAAAGTTTCATTTTTGGGGTTCATCTTTTCCCCTTCTACTATCGAGATGGATCCGGTTAAGGTTCAGGCCATCCAGGATTGGACTCAGCCGACATCTCTAAAAAGTTTGCAGAAATTCCTGGGCTTTGCTAATTTTTATCGTCGCTTCATCTGTAATTTTTCTAGCATTGCCAGACCATTGACCGATTTGACCAAGAAGGGTGCTGATTTGGTTAATTGGTCTTCTGCTGCCGTGGAAGCTTTTCAGGAGTTGAAGCGTCGTTTTTGCTGTGCCCCTGTGTTGTGTCAACCTGATGTTTCTCTTCCGTTCCAGGTCGAGGTTGATGCTTCTGAGATTGGTGCAGGGGCGGTTTTGTCACAGAGAGGTTCTGGTTGCTCAGTGTTCAAACCATGTGCTTTCTTTTCCAGGAAATTTTCTGCTGCTGAGCGTAATTATGATGTGGGCAACCGAGAGTTGCTGGCCATGAAGTGGGCATTCGAGGAGTGGCGTCATTGGCTTGAGGGTGCTAAGCATCGCGTGGTGGTTTTGACTGATCATAAGAACCTTACTTATCTTGAGTCTGCCAAGCGCTTGAATCCTAGACAGGCCCGTTGGTCGTTATTTTTTGCTCGTTTTGATTTTGTGATTTCATACCTTCCGGGCTCTAAAAATGTGAAGGCGGATGCTCTGTCTAGGAGTTTTGTGCCCGACTCTCCGGGGTTATCTGAGCCGGCGAGTATCCTCAAGGAAGGAGTCATTGTGTCTGCCATCTCCCCTGATTTGCGGAGAGTGTTGCAGAAATTTCAGGCTAATAAACCTGATCGTTGTCCGGCCGAGAAACTGTTCGTCCCTGATAGGTGGACTAGTAAAGTTATCTCTGAACTTCATTGTTCGGTGCTGGCCGGTCATCCAGGAATCTTTGGTACCAGGGAGTTGGTTGCTAGATCCTTTTGGTGGCCGTCTCTGTCGCGGGATGTGCGTGCTTTTGTGCAGTCCTGTGGAATTTGTGCTAGGGCTAAGCCCTGCTGTTCACGTGCCAGTGGGTTGCTTTTGCCCTTGCCGGTCCCGAAGAGGCCTTGGACACATATTTCGATGGATTTCATTTCTGACCTTCCCGTTTCTCAAAAGATGTCTGTCATTTGGGTGGTCTGTGATCGCTTTTCTAAGATGGTCCATCTGGTGCCCTTGGTTAAATTGCCTTCCTCCTCTGATTTGGTGCCTTTGTTCTTCCAGCATGTGGTTCGTTTACATGGCATTCCTGAGAATATTGTTTCTGACAGAGGTTCCCAGTTTGTCTCAAGGTTCTGGAGAGCCTTTTGTGGTAGGATGGGCATTGACCTATCTTTTTCCTCGGCCTTCCATCCTCAGACTAATGGCCAGACCGAACGAACCAATCAGACCTTGGAAACATATCTGAGATGTTTTGTTTCCGCTGACCAGGATGATTGGGTGTCATTTTTGCCGTTGGCTGAGTTCGCCCTTAATAATCGGGCCAGCTCGGCTACCTTGGTCTCTCCATTTTTCTGCAATTCTGGGTTCCATCCTCGTTTCTCTTCAGGACAGGTTGAGTCTTCGGACTGTCCTGGTGTGGATTATGTGGTGGACAGGTTGCAGCAGATCTGGACTCAGGTAGTGGACAATTTGACCTTGTCCCAGGAGAAGGCTCAGCTTTTCGCTAATCGCAGACGCCGTGTGGGACCCCGACTTCGTGTTGGGGATCTGGTTTGGTTATCTTCTCGTCATATACCTATGAAGGTTTCCTCTCCTAAATTTAAACCTCGTTTTATTGGTCCGTATAGGATTTCTGAGATTCTCAATCCGGTGTCTTTTCGTCTGACCCTCCCAGACTCCTTTTCCATACATAATGTATTCCATAGGTCGTTGTTGAGGAGATACGTGGCACCTATGGTTCCATCTGTGGAGCCTCCTGCCCCTGTTTTGGTGGAGGGGGAATTGGAGTATATTGTGGAGAAGATTTTGGATTCTCGTGTCTCTAGACGGAAACTCCAGTATCTGGTCAAATGGAAGGGCTATGCTCAGGAAGATAATTCCTGGGTTTTTGCCTCTGATGTCCATGCCCCAGATCTTGTTCGTGCCTTTCATGTGGCTCATCCTGGTCGGCCTGGGGGTTCTGGTGAGGGTTCGGTGACCCCTCCTCAAGGGGGGGGTACTGTTGTGAATTCTGTGGTCACAAGTGGTATTGCAGTCTCTGGGCGTCCTCCCTCAGGTGTTTTGGTGAGCTCGTTGGCTGCCTTGCTATTTAGCTCCACCTGAGTCTGTCTTCCTTGCTCCTTGTCAATGTTCCAGTGTTGGATCTGAGCTACTGCATCTTTCCTTGGGCCTGCTGCTCTGCTAGATAAGTGCTTCTAGTTTGTTTTCTGTTTTTTTCTGTCCAGCTTGTTATTATCTTTTGCTGGAAGCTCTGAGAAGCAAAGGGGTGCACCGCCGTGCTGTTAGTTCGGCACGGTGGGTCTTTTTGCCCCTTTGCGTGGTTTTCGTTTTAGGGTTTTTGGTAGACTGCATAGTTCTCTTTGCTATCCTCGCTCTGTCTAGAATATCGGGCCTCACTTTGCTGAATCTATTTCATTCCTACGTTTGTCTTTTTCATCTTGCTAACAGTCATTATATGTGGGGGCTGCCTATTCCTTTGGGGTATTTCTCTGAGGTAAGTCAGGCTTGTATTTCTATCTTCAGGCTAGTCAGCTCCTCAGGCAGTGCCGAGTTGCATAGGTAGTGATAGGCGCAATCCACTGCTGCTTCCAGTTGTGTGAGGACAGTTCAGGTACTGCAGTCTACAGAGATTCCACGTCTCAGAGCTCGTCCTATTGTTTTGGGTTTTTGCCAGATCTCTGTATGTGCGCTGATTACTGCACGCTGTGTTGCCTGATTGCCAGCCATAACAGGATAGACTGGAGAGGGGAAAGTCAAGTGAGGGGTAGGCCATTTAATAGAGCGTTGCAGTAGTCCAGGTGGGAGTGGATCAGGGCGACAGTGAGGGTTTTTCTTGTTTCTATGGTGAAAAAAGGGTGGATTCTAGAGATATTCTTTAGGTGTAAGCGGCATGAGCGGGCAAGAGATTGTATATGGGATGTGAAGGAGAGATCGGAGTCAAACATAACACCCAGTGTTATGATCCGGTGACCTTGGAGCAGCATGAGAACTTTCACTGGAGATGGTGGCCACTATACTGACCGCAATCCTGAACTTAACACCGCAACTATAAGTAGCCGTGGAGTGTACCTAACACACCTAGACACCTCGTCACAGCCGGAGGACTAAATACCCCTAAAGATGGAAATAGGAATACTATCTTGCCTCAGAGCAGATCCCCAAAGGATAGACAGCCCCCCACAAATATTGGCGGTGAGTCGGAGAGGAAAAAACATACACAGGCAGAAAAACAGGATTTAGCACAGGAGGCCACTTTAGCTAGATAGGACAGGATAGGACAGAGTTCTGTGCGGTCAGTATTAAAACCCTTCAAAAATATCCACAGCAGAATATACAAAAACTTCCTACATCTAACTAAAGATGTAGGAGCGTATATCTGCAACTCCAGTGAATCCTACAATCAGAGCAGGAATACAAACAAAAACAAGCACACACCAGTGTGCCACAGAAACAAAAACCAAACACTTATCTTTGCTGAATTTGGCAGAAAGCAGGAGAAGCCAGAAAGTGATCCAACACTTCACAAGGAACATTGACAACTGGCAAGGGCTAATGAATCCTGCACACCTAAATATCCCAGTCAGAATTGTAATCAGCAGATACACCTGGCCAGGACTGCGACTCAGAGACAACTGCATTCCCACCTACAACCACTGGAGGGAACCCAAGAGCAGAATTCACAACAGTACCCCCCCCCCCTTGAGGAGGGGTCACCGAACCCTCACCAGGGCCCCCAGGACGATCAGGACGAGCCAGATGAAAGGCACGGACCAAATCAGCAGCATGGACATCAGAGGCAAAAACCCAAGAATTACCTCCTGGCCATAACCCTTCCATTTGACCAGGTACTGAAGCTTCCGCCTCGAAAAGCAGGAATCCAAAATCTTCTCAACAACATATTCCAACTCCCCATCAACCAACACAGGGGCCAGAGGATCAACAGAGGGAACAACGGGCTCCACATATTTCCGCAACAAAGATCTATGGAAGACATTATGGATAGCAAAAGAGGCCGGAAGAGTCAGTCGAAAAGACACCGGATTAATAATCTCAGAAATCCTATAAGGACCAATAAACCGAGGCTTAAACTTAGGAGAAGAAACCTTCATAGAAACATGACGAGAAGACAACCAGACCAGATCCCCAACCCGAAGCCGGGAATCAACACACCGACGACGATTAGCAAAACGTTGAGCCTCTTCTTGAGACAACACCAACTTGTCCACCACATGAGCCCAAATCTGCTGCAACCTGTCCACCACAGAATCCACACCGGGACAGTCAGAATGCTCAACCTGCCCAGAAGAAAAACGAGGATGAAAACCAAAATTACAAAAGAAAGGCGAAACCAAGGTAGCAGAACTAGCCCGATTATTAAGGGCAAACTCGGCCAATGGCAAGAAAGCCACCCAATCATCCTGATCAGCAGACACAAAGCATCTCAAATAAGTCTCCAAGGTCTGATTAGTTCGCTCGGTCTGGCCATTTGTCTGAGGATGAAATGCAGAAGAAAAAGACAAATCAATGCCCAGCCTAGCACAAAAGGCCCGCCAAAACCTAGAAGCAACCTGGGAACCTCTGTCGGACACAATATTCTCCGGAATACCATGCAAACGAACCACATGCTGAAAAAACAACGGAACCAAATCTGAAGAGGAAGGCAATTTAGGCAAGGGCACCAAATGAACCATCTTAGAGAACCGGTCACAAACAACCCAGATAACAGACATCTTCTGGGAGACTGGGAGATCAGAAATAAAATCCATCGAAATATGCGTCCAGGGCCTCTCAGGGACTGGCAATGGCAAAAGCAACCCACTAGCACGGGAACAACAAGGCTTAGCCCGCGCACAAGTCCCACAGGACTGCACAAAAGAACGCACATCACGCGACAATGAAGGCCACCAAAAGGATCTACCAACCAAATCTCTGGTACCAAAAATGCCAGGATGACCAGCCAACACGGAACAGTGAACCTCAGAAATCACTCTACTAGTCCATCTGTCAGGAACAAACAGTTTCCCCACAGGGCAGCGGTCAGGTTTGTCAGCCTGAAATTCCTGAAGAACCCGTCGTAATTCAGGGGAAATGGCAGAAAGGACCACCCCCTCTTTCAGAATACCGACCGGCTCTAAGACCTCAGGAGAATCAGGCAAAAAACTCCTAGAGAGGGCATCAGCCTTAATATTCCTAGAACCCGGAAGGTACGAGACCACAAAATCAAAACGGGAAAAAAACAAGGACCATCGAGCCTGTCTAGGATTCAGCCGTTTAGCAGACTCGAGATAAATCAAATTCTTATGATCGGTCAAGACCACAATACGGTGCTTAGCTCCCTCAAGCCAATGTCGCCACTCCTCAAACGCCCACTTCATAGCCAACAACTCCAAATTGCCGACATCATAATTGCGTTCAGCAGGCGAAAACTTACGGGAAAAGAATGCACACGGTTTCATTAAGGAACCAACAGGATCCCTCTGAGACAAAACGGCCCCTGCCCCAATCTCAGAAGCGTCAACCTCAACCTGAAACGGAAGAGAAATATCCGGTTGGCGCAATACTGGAGCAGAAGTAAATCGACGTAAGCTCCTGGAAGGCAGAGACAGCCGCAGAGGGCCAATTCGCCACATCAGCGCCTTTCTTCGTCAAATCGGTCAAGGGTTTAACCACGCTGGAAAAATTAGCAATGAAACAGCGATAAAAATTTGCAAAACCCAAAAATTTCTGAAGGCTCTTCACGGATGTTGGCTGAATCCAATCATGAATGGCCTGAACCTTAACCGGATCCATCTCTATAGACGAGGGAGAAGAAATGAAGCCCAAAAAAGAAACCTTCTGCACCCCAAAGAGACACTTAGACCCTTTCACAAACAAAGCATTGTCACAGAGGATCTGAAATACCATCCTGACCTGTTGCACATGAGACTCCCAATCATCGGAAAAAATCAAAATATTGTCCAAATATACAATCAAGAATTTATCAAGATAAGTCCGGAAGATATCATGCATGAAGGACTGAAAAACATATGGAGCATTAGAGAGTCCGAATGGCATCACAAGGTATTCAAAATGGCCTTCGGGCGTGTTAAACGCAGTTTTCCATTCATCAGCCTGCTTAATACGAACAAGATTATATGCCCCTCGAAGGTCAATCTTCGTAAACCAACTAGCTCCCTTAATCCTAGCAAACAAATCGGTAAGCAAAGGTAAAGGGTATTGAAACTTGACTGTGATTTTATTCAAGAGGCGATAATCAATACAGGGTCTCAAGGAGCCATCTTTTTTAGCAACAAAAAAGAACCCTGCTCCCAACGGTGAAGAAGATGGCCGAATATGCCCTTTCTCCAAAGACTCCTTAATATAGCTCCGCATGGCGGTATGTTCAGGCACAGACAGGTTGAAAAGTCGACCCTTAGGAAACTTACAGCCTGGAATCAAGTCAATAGCACAATCGCAGTCCCTGTGCGGTGGAAGGAAACTGGACTTGGGCTCATCGAATACATCCTGAAAATCGGACAAAAACTCTGGAATTTCAGAAGAGGAAGAAGAGGAGATTGACATCAAAGGAACATCATTATGAACCCCCTGACAACCCCAACTAGTCACAGACATGGACTTCCAATCCAACACAGGATTATGTACCTGCAACCACGGAAAACCCAGCACGATAGCATCATGCAAGTTATGCAACACCAGAAATCGACAATCTTCCTGATGGGCTGGTGCCATGCGCATGGTCACCTGTGTCCAAAACTGGGGCTTATTTTTAGCCAAGGGTGTAGCATCAATGCCCCTTAATGGAATAGGGTTCTGCAAAGGCTGCAAGGGAAAACCACAACGCTTGGCAAACTCAAAATCCATTAAATTCAAGGCGGCGCCTGAATCCACAAACGCCATGACAGAAAATGATGACAATGAGCAGATCAAGGACACAGATAACAAAAATTTAGGTTGTACAGTACTGATGGTAATTGAACTGGCGATCCTCTTTGTCCGCTTAGGGCAGACAGAAATTACATGAGAAGCGTCCCCACAATAACACAACCTATTTTGACGTCTGAAACCTTGTCGTTCCGTTCTAGACAGAATTCTATCACACTGCATAGGCTCAGGAATTTGCTCTGCAGATAACGCCACAGCGCGCACAGTTCTGCGCTCCCGCAAGCGTTGGTCAATCTGAATGGCCAGAGACATAGAATCATTCAGACCGGAAGGCGTGGGAAACCCCACCATAACATCTTTAACGGATTCAGAAAGTCCCCTTCTGAAAATTGCCGCCAAAGCATCATTATTCCATTTAGTCAACATAGACCATTTTCTGAATTTCTGACAATACAATTCTGCCGCCTCTTGACCCTGAGACAGGGCCAGCAAGGTCTTCTCAGCTTGATCCACAGAATTAGGTTAATCATATAATAATCCCAAAGCCTGAAAAAAGTGTCAATATTAAGCAAAGCCGGATTCCGCGATTCCAGGGAAAACGCCCAATCCTGCGGGTCGCCACACAGCAGGGAGATTACGATTTTTACCTGCTGAATGGAATCAACAGAGGATCGAGGTCTCAGAGCAAGAAACAGTTTACAGTTGTTTTTAAAACTCAAAAATTTGGACCTGTCACCAGAAAACAAATCAGGAGTAGGAATCTTCGGTTCTAAAGCAGGAGTCTGAACAATATAATCAGAAATACCCTGCACCCTAGCAGCAAGCTGGTCTACACGAGAAGCTAATTCCTGAACATTCATGCTTGCCCCAGGCTCCTCAGCCACCCAGATATTAAGAGGGAAGGGAACACAAAACAGACTGGAGAAAAAAAAATGGCTCAAGAGCTTTCTTCTCTTCTTCTGAGATGCATTTAACTCATTGTCGGCCAGTTGTACTGTTATGATCCGGTGACCTTGGAGCAGCATGAGAACTTTCACTGGAGATGGTGGCCACTATACTGACCGCAATCCTGAACTTAACACCGCAACTATAAGTAGCCGTGGAGTGTACCTAACACACCTAGACACCTCGTCACAGCCAGAGGACTAAATACCCCTAAAGATGGAAATAGGAATACTATCTTGCCTCAGAGCAGATCCACAAAGGATAGACAGCCCCCCACAAATATTGGCGGTGAGTCGGAGAGGAAAAAACATACACAGGCAGAAAAACAGGATTTAGCACAGGAGGCCACTCTAGCTAGATAGGACAGGATAGGACAGAGTTCTGTGCGGTCAGTATTAAAACCCTTCAAAAATATCCACAGCAGAATATACAAAAACTTCCTACATCTAACTAAAGATGTAGGAGCGTATATCTGCAACTCCAGTGAATCCTACAATCAGAGCAGGAATACAAGCAAAAACAAGCACACAGCAGTGTGCCACAGAAACAAAAACCAAACACTTATCTTTGCTGAATTTGGCAGAAAGCAGGAGAAGCCAGAAAGTGATCCAACACTTCACAAGGAACATTGACAACTGGAAAGGGCTAATGAATCCTGCACACCTAAATATCCCAGTCAGAATTGTAATCAGCAGATACACCTGGCCAGGACTGCGACTCAGAGACAACTGCATTCCCACCTACAAAAACTGGAGGGAACCCAAGAGCAGAATTCACAACAACCCAGACAGCGCGCCTGCTGCCGGGGTGTTATTATGGTGCCACCCACGGAGAGGAAAAAGTCAGGTTTAGGGAGGTTAGTAGATGGTGGGAGCAGAAGAAGTTCAGTTTTGGAGAGGTTGAGTTTCAGATAGAGAGCGGACATGATGTCAGAGACTGCGGACACACAGTCAGTGGTGTTCTGTAGTACAGCAAGAGTAAGGCCAGGGGATGACGTATATAGTTGTGTATCGTCGGCATAAAGATGGTACTGAAAGCCAAATCTGCTGATGGTCTGTCCATTTGGGGCCGTGTAGAGGGAGAAGAGAAGGGGGCCAAGGACTGAGCCCTGGGGTACCCCGACAGAGAGAGGAAGAGGAGATGAAGCGGAGCCAGAGAACAGAACACTGAAGGAGCGGTCAGAAAGATAGGAGGAGAACCAGGAGAGAGCAGTGTCCTTAATGCCAAGTGACTGGAGCCTAGAGAGTAGGAGAGGGTGGTGAACAGTGTCGACAGCTGTAGAAAGATCGAGAAGAATGAGCAGAGAGTGGTCACCGTTACATTTTGCTGTCAGAAGGTCGTTGGTCACTTTGATGAGTGCAGTTTCTGTCGAGTGTAGGTGGCGGAAGCCGGACTTTGAATGGTCTAGGAGGGAGTGAATGGAGAGGTAATGGGTAAGGTGGGAGTAGACTAGGTGCTCCAAGAGTTTAGAGATGAAGGAGAGATTGGAGACCGGTCTGTAGTTGTTTGTGCAGGATGGGTCGAGGGTGGGTTTCTTTAGTAACGGAATAATGATAGAGTGTTTGAAGGAGGACGGGAAAATGCCTGAGGAGAGTGAGAGCTTAAAGATTGTAGTTAGGTGAGTAGTGACGACTGGAGAGAGAGACTGGAGGAGATGAGAGGGAATGGGGTCGGTAGAGCATGTAGTCGGACGAGAAGAAGAGAGGAGCCTGGAAACTTCTTCTTCTGTGATGGGATCAAATGCGGAGAATGAGCCAGGGGAGATGCAGGGAGGGATGGGAGTCACTGAACTTGGTGTCTGGATCTGATTTCCTGACGGATATTGTCTATTTTCTCTGTAAAGTGGGAGGCCAGGTTATTATTTATTTATATAGCACCATTGATTCCATGGTGCTGTACATGAGAAGGAGTTACATACAAATTACAGATATCACTTACAGTAAGCAAACTAACAATGACAGACTGATATAGAGGGGCGAGGAACCTGCCCTTGTGGGCTTACATTCTACAGGATGGTGGGGATGGAGACAATAGGTTGAGGGTTGTAGGAGCACTGCTGTTGGTGAGGCGGTAGCTTCAGTAGTGGTGAGGAGGCAGCGGGGTCAGTGCAGGCTGTAGGCTTTCCTGAAGAGGTGAGTTTTCAGGTTCCGTCTGAAGGATCCGAATGTGGTTGATAGTCGGATATGTTGGGGCAAAGAATTCCAGAGTATGGGGGATATTCTGGAGAAGTCTTGGAGGCGGTTGAGTGAGGAGCGGATAAGTGTGGAGGAGAGAAGGAGGTCTTGGGAGGACTGGAGATTACGTGAGGGAAGATATTGGGAGATTAGTTCAGAGATTCAGTGGGGCAAAAAGTATTTAGTCAGTCAGCAATAGTGCAAGTTCCACCACTTAAAAAGATGAGAGGCGTCTGTAATTTACATCATAGGTAGACCTCAACTATGGGAGACAAACTGAGAAAAAAAAATCTAGAAAATCACATTGTCTGTTTTTTTTAACATTTTATTTGCATATTATGGTGGAAAATGAGTATTTGGTCAGAAACAAACAATCAAGATTTCTGGCTCTCACAGACCTGTAACTTCTTCTTTAAGAGTCTCCTCTTTCCTCCACTCATTACCTGTAGTAATGGCACCTGTTTAAACTTGTTATCAGTATAAAAAGACACCTGTGCACACCCTCAAACAGTCTGACTCCAAACTCCACTATGGTGAAGACCAAAGAGCTGTCAAAGGACACCAGAAACAAAATTGTAGCCCTGCACCAGGCTGGGAAGACTGAATCTGCAATAGCCAACCAGCTTGGAGTGAAGAAATCAACAGTGGGAGCAATAATTAGAAAATGGAAGACATACAAGACCACTGATAATCTCCCTCGATCTGGGGCTCCACGCAAAATCCCACCCCGTGGGGTCAGAATGATCACAAGAACGGTGAGCAAAAATCCCAGAACCACGCGGGGGGACCTAGTGAATGAACTGCAGAGAGCTGGGACCAATGTAACAAGGCCTACCATAAGTAACACACTACGCCACCATGGACTCAGATCCTGCAGTGCCAGACGTGTCCCACTGCTTAAGCCAGTACATGTCCGGGCCCGTCTGAAGTTTGCTAGAGAGCATTTGGATGATCCAGAGGAGTTTTGGGAGAATGTCCTATGGTCTGATGAAACCAAACTGGAACTGTTTGGTAGAAACACAACTTGTCGTGTTTGGAGGAAAAAGAATACTGAGTTGCATCCATCAAACACCATACCTACTGTAAAGCATGGTGGTGGAAACATCATGCTTTGGGGCTGTTTCTCTGCAAAGGGGCCAGGACGACTGATCCGGGTACATGAAAGAATGAATGGGGCCATGTATCGTGAGATTTTGAGTGCAAACCTCCTTCCATCAGCAAGGGCATTGAAGATGAAACGTGGCTGGGTCTTTCAACATGACAATGATCCAAAGCACACCGCCAGGGCAACGAAGGAGTGGCTTCGTAAGAAGCATTTCAAGGTCCTGGAGTGGCCTAGCCAGTCTCCAGATCTCAACACTATAGAAAACCTTTAGAGGGATTTGAAAGTCCGTGTTGCCAAGCGAAAAGCCAAAAACATCAATGCTCTAGAGGAGATCTGCATGGAGGAATGGGCCAACATACCAACAACAGTGTGTGGCAACCTTGTGAAGACTTACAGAAAACGTTTGACCTCTGTCATTGCCAACAAAGGATATATTACAAAGTATTGAGATGAAATTTTGTTTCTGACCAAATACTTATTTTCCACCATAATATGCAAATAAAATGTTAAAAAAACAGACAATGTGATTTTCTGTATTTTTTTTCTCAGTTTGTCTCCCATAGTTGAGGTCTACCTATGATGTAAATTACAGACGCCTCTCATCTTTTTAAGTGGTGGAACTTGCACTATTGCTGACTGACTAAATACTTTTTTGCCCCACTGTATATGGAGGAGATAGGTTATGGATGGCATTGTAGGTCAGTATTAGTAATTTGAACTGGATACGCTGAGGGAATGGGAGCCAGTGAAGAGATTTGCAGAGAGGGGAAGCGGAGGAGTAGCGAGGAGAGAGATTAATTAGTCGGGCAGCGGAGTTATTGATGGACTGGAGAGGTGCAAGGGTTTTAGCAGGGAGGCCACAGAAAAGGAAGTTGCAGTAGTCAAGACGGGAGATGATGAGGGCATGCACAAGCATTTTAGTAGATTGACGGTTGAGGAAGGGACGGATTCTGGAGATATTTTTGACCTGGAGGCGACAGGAGGTGGAGAGAGCTTGGATGTGCGGTTTGAAGGACAGGGCAGAGTCAAGGGTTACTCCGAGGCAGCGGATTTCCGGTACGGGGGAAAGCGTGATGTCATTAATTGCGATAGATAGGTCAAGTATGGAAGATCTATGAGATGGAGGAAAGATGATGAGTTCAGATTTGTCCACATTGAGATTGAGAAAGCGAGAGGAGAAGAAGGAGGATATGGCTGATAGACACTCCGGGATTCTGGACAGCAGAGAGGTGACGTCTGGTCTAGAAAGACAGATCTGAGTGTCATCAGCATAAAGGTGGTACTCAAATCCATGGGACTTTATGAGTTATCCCAGGCCAAGTGTGTAGATTGAGAGGAGTAGGGGTCCTAGAACGGAGCCTTGGGGGACTCCAACAGAGAGAGGGTGGGATGAGGAGGTAGTATGGGAGTGGGAGCGCTGCATGTGTGGTTGGAAAGGTATGAGGAGATCCAGGATAGGGCGAGGTCTTTGATGCCAAAGGAGGTGAGGATCTGTAGTAGGAGGCAGTGGTCAACTGTGTCAAAAGCAGAGGACAGGTCTAGAAGGAGGAGTACAGAGTATTGTCCGTTAGCTTTGGCTGTAAGTAGGTCATTAGTGATTTTGGTCAGGGCTTTCTCAGTTGAGTGATGGGGGCAGAAACCAGATTGTAGATTGTCAAAGAGCAAGTTAGATGAGAGGTTGGAGGAAAGTTCAGCGTGGACGTGCTGCTCCAGGAGTTTGGAAGCGAATGGGAGCAGCGATATTGGGCGATAGCTAGACATAGCTGTTGGGTCGAGGATTGGCTTTTTAAGGATAGACGTGATTGTGGCATGTTTGAAAGCAGAAGGGAAGGTGCCAGAAGTTAGTGATAGGTTGAAGAGGTGTGGGATGGGGTCAAGCGCACAGGTGGTGAGGTGCGATTTGGAGAGGAGACAATTAAACCCCCCTTCAGTGATCTTGGAGAGGGAACTTATGGGGTTTGGGCATTGGTCTGGTATACAAAGGGGTTGTGGTGGTTGAACAAATGAAGACTTGCCTTGTTTGGTCGATCTTATTTTTATAGTGTGTGGCAAAGTCCTCAGCAGAGATGAGGGAGGTTGGAGGGGGCAGTGGGGGGCGGAGGAGGGAGTTATAGGTTTTGAATAACTGTTTGGGGTTGTAGGATAGGGAGGATACGAGGGTTGTGAAGTAGGCCTGTTTAACAGAGGTGAGAACAGATTTAAAAGCGAGTGTTGCCTGTTTGAATGCAGTGAAGTCGTCTTGCGAATGTGTTTTCTTCCAATGCCGCTCTGCAACCTTGGACAGTTGCCGGAGCTTTTTAGTGGTGTTATTGTGCAGTGTTGTCTATTGATACGTCGCACTCTGCCATGAACGAGAGGGGCGACTGTGTCAATAGCTGATGCGAGAGTGGCATTGTAGAAAGCAGTGGCAGTGTCTGTGTCTTGGAATGAGGATATGGAGGTCAGTGGTAGGATAGAGTCAGAGAGCGTGTGGGAGTCTAGGTGTGCAAGGTTTCTGTGGGGGTGCCCATGTTGCTGGGCACGGGTGTTCGGTGAGGAGGACAGGGATGAGAAAGTGAGCAGATGGTGGTCAGATAGAGGGAGACGGGAGGTGGTGAAGTTAGATAGAGAGCAGAGACGGGTAAAGACCAGGTCTAATGTATGTTCGTCTGTGTGGGTGGCTGCGGAGGACCACTGAGTAAGTCCAAAAGATGAAGTAAGGGACAGAAGTTTGGAGCCTGCTGACTGAGGGGTATCAGTGGGGATGTTGAAGTCGCCCATGATGATGGTGGGAATGTCAGCAGAGAGAAAGTGAAGATGCCACTTATTGAGTTGGTCAATAAAGGCAGTGGCTGGGCCTGGAGGTCGGTATATGACTGCCACTTGGAGGTTGTAGGGAGAGTAGATGCGGACAGAGTGGACTTCAAAAGAGGGGAGGATAAGGGAGGGTAGAGGTGGGATTGGGTTAAAGGTTCAGTTAGAAGAAAGGAGAAGACCCACTCCTCCACCATGTCTGTTGCCGGGGCGAGGGGTGTGGGTGAAGTGGAGGCCGCCGTAACACAGCACAGCAGGGGAGGCGGTGTCAGAGGGTGTTAGCCATGTTTCTGTGAGGCCAAGGAAGGCAAGCTTGTGAGAGAGAAAAAGGTCATGAATCACATGAAGCTTATTTCAGATTGAGCGGGAATTCCAGAGTGATCCAGAGAGAGGGAGCAAGGGGGTGGGCGTCAGGTGCACGGGTTTTATGTTGGAAAGATTGCGGTAGTTCGTATTAGATAGGGAGCGATAGGAGGGGGTAGTCATAGGAGGTATGAGCTGTGGGGGGCCAGGGTTGGGAGATATGTCGCCAGCAGTGTGGAGAATTAGAGAAATGGAGAGCAGGTTGGAGAAGGAGAGTGGCCGGCTTGTTTTGTGTTTTATTAGGATAGATTTGAGGTTGAGGAGCAGGTCAGCAGAGGAGGAAAGGTGGGGAGATAAGAGTGCAGTAGAGATGATTATTTGGTTAGAGGGTGCTGTGGTTTGTGGATAGCGAAGGAGAGAGAGGATTAGTGGAGCAAACACTGTAAGGGCATATGTAAACATGATGAAGGAGTAAGATGGGTTAATAGAAAAGCTAGATTCAAGTAATTAGAAGTGCTTATTCAGCAGACATACCCAAAAGAGACTGATACATAGAGTGGGGTCCTGACTCCTGCCGTGACTAACTGCCATTGAAATCACTGCGTCGTCTATATGCTTAGCTGTGTGATGCTTTGCTGCAGGGATGCGCGTGCCTGACCCCACACGCGTTCACCCCTTAAAATGCTACTAAATTTATAGGACTGAATAAAGGATCAGGTGAGAGGGATTGTGGGTCCTTATTTGGGATAAATTAGCAATTGGCCAACATCCCGAGGGAGGTTACATGATCAAAGGCACTGAGCCTGGCTACAGCCATATGCTCTAACACCTCCTTGCACAAGATAATAGCTCCTGTGATCCCAGCATGGATGTGCAGCAGTAAGCATTTAATACAATACAACAAATGAATTTAGCAAACATTCAGCAGGCACATTAACGGAATTGTTGCAGGATGATAGGCAGCAGATGACAGCATATATATATATTTAGGCACAGTTTTTTTTTTTTTAGGGATGTTGACTTTGATGGAAGTACAGTCGGACTTGCAACTGTGTCAGCCATGTGTGAAGCAAATTCTGCTGCAGTTAACCAGGTAAGGCTGGTTTCACATTTGCGTTTAAATCCGCAGCGTTTTAAACGCATCCGCAAGTGGTGAAAAATTAAATGCGTACAAACGCAGCATTTTTTAGCAGCATGCGTTGTCGCATGCGGCTAAAAAAAGCCGCGTTTGTACGCATTTACATGCGTTTTTTCCTGCGTTTGCGTTTTTGGTGCGCATGATGAGAAATTTCACAAGAGAAAAATCAAGATAACCAGACACCGCCAATGGGACTACAGAGGGCGTGTATGATGGGATCTCTATATATAGACCCTAGGGCTACTGAAATCTTAACAGTTTGCTACTGTATCCTGTGTCATGATGGATCTTTGCATGGAGAGCTTTTATTTCAACCTGGATTTCAGCTTCAAGCTGTTTCTTGCCTGTGCTTTTGCTTGGGAGCAAGACAGAAATCGCGAAAGATGGAGGAGGAGACAATGTAGGCGTTTTTGGAGGCACCCCATTATTGAACTACGTGAGAGCCGTGGAGCCTATCACACGCTCTATGCTTAGCTTAATGCCAACCCGGAGAAATTCCAGGAATACACACGAATGTCGCAAGACTCGTTCCGGGATTTGCTTTCTCGTGTCCAAGGAGCCATACGGCGACTGGACACCCAGCTCCGTAGAGTGATTCCACCCGAGGAACGTCTGCTGGTTACATTAAGGTACGTTCAAAATCTAAACCAATGACAGTCCAAATTTAGGTTTTTCTGACATGTATTTTTTGTGTATTTTCCTTTCCTATAAAAAAATATCGTAACCACACATGGTTATCTCAATTGAAACGCATGCGTTCAAAAACGCAACCAAACGCATGTGCTTAAAAACGCATGCGTTTACATAGACAGCAATGTGTTTTTTTTACGCAAACCTTGCGCAATCGAACGCATGCGTTTCCTGGCGGCAAATAGACGCCTCTAGAAATTACTACATGTTGCATTTCCGCGCCAAGACGCAAGCATCAAAAAGACGCATGCGTCGTCAAACGCGGCCAAACGCGTACAAAAAAAAACGCATGCGTTTTTAATGTTAAATATAGGAAAACACGACGCATGCGTTTATATTCGGTACAAACGCAGCGGCAAAAAAGGCAAATGTGAAACCAGCCTTAGGGTACCGTTACACTATACGATTTACCAACGATCACGACCAGCGATACGACCTGGCCGTGATCGTTGGTAAGTCGTTGTGTGGTCGCTGGAGAGCTGTCACACAGACAGCTCTCCAGCGACCAACGATGCCGAGGTCCCCAGGTAACCAGGGTAAACATCGGGTTACTAAGCGCAGGGCCGCGCTTAGAAACCCGATGTTTACCCTGGTTACCAGCGTAAAAAAAAAGAAACACTACATACTTACATTCCGGTGTCCGTCAGGTCCCTTGCCGTCTGCTTCCCGCACTCACTGACTGCCGGCCGTAAAGTGAAATCACAGCACAGCGGTGAGTCACCGGATCGTACTGTCGTAGCGACAAAAGTGCCACTGTGTGACGGTACCCTTAGTTGAGTTTATCCAGCTGGGCCACACAGTCTGTTGGTTGTATGTGTAGCCCTTTGTGGATAAACAATGTTTGTTTATATAGAGATGGCCCTGATAAATGAAGAACAAGTGGAAGTTAATTGTTCAGCATCTTAAAGGGGTAGTTTGGCCTAAAAGAGTAGGGTCCCTCACAGAGAAACTTCATTCTAAGTGAATAAGGTATGCCATTGTAATATTAAGGGCTTACTTGGTGAGATAGATTTTCTAAAACATAGGTCTGGGTGACTGGGGGAAGAGCGTGATCTGGAGGCGATGATGCTGGATAACAAGTCTTGATAGAAACAGGTGGATCAACGAGGACTAGGATAACAGGGTATCCATGACAAATAAGTAGATCGGGTAGCACAGATGAATCAGAGTCAGGTGTGCGGAAACACATGGTATTGCGACAGAGAGGACGGAAGAAATCGGACAGAGAGTGGACCCTCTGGGTCATGGCACTGAAGCTCCAACGGGCGAGCAAACCTGGGAGACCAACTCCTATACAGGGATCGTGAGGAGCAGACCCAAGGAGTCAGATACCACAACTGCTGGAAACCAAGAGGGACGGCTCAGAAGAGTAAGCAAGGAAATACGGACAACAGAGAAATCCAGTCAAAAGGCGAGACAGAGAAAGGAGGAAGAGTCAAATACGGGGCTAAAAGCACGCATGAAATGCACACGATAATCAGGCGTCACTGGTAGGGTGGAGACGCCAGATATACCTGATGCCACAATCTGATTGGAAAGCAGGGACTGCTGGGAAGAAGCAGAAAGGGTTAATTAGAACAAGGAGTCCGCGCCCGTACCCTTAAGCACCTGAATGGAGCAGAGACTGACTGAGAGAATGCAGGAAGAGAAGCACCACGCTGAAGCCCCCTAGTGGCAGAAGAAGGGAACAGAGAACCAGAGAGACGTCTGGAGCGAGGAGGAGCCAGCCGCACAGGAAGCTCGGGAACAGCGGTGGCAGCGTCCGCAATGGAGGGGAGGACAGCGAGGCGACGAGAGCGCCGAGGAGGAAGTGAAGCAACGGACATCGCAGCAGAACCTGCAGTGGACACGGCTGCGAGCTAGGAGGAGGGCCGTAGAGAGCCATCCTTCTTTCGGACAAAGAAGAATCCGCATATGACGACCCCCCAGATCTGCTCAAGCAGTTTGTGTACTCATGTGACGACTCATATGTGATTTGCATACAGACAGTCACATGCAGTCGAGCTGCTCTTCCTAATTTTCTTGATGGGCAGTGAAAACTACAGCTCCTGCTTCATTGAGAAAAGCAGGAACAGAAGTCACATGACTGTAAGTATGAATATCGCATATTAGTGGTTATGTGAGGACCGCCGGAACCGGCAAGCAGAGCCCGAATCCTGACAATGAGTGTATTACAAATTTCAATATGCAAATTGCCTCTTCTGAGAAAAAGAGGACTTAACTCTATAGTGCCACCTGTTGGAAGTAGCGATCCAAAAGTCACAATCAACTCTTTAACGAGTCGTGCACTATGACTTAGGATAAAAGCCAAATAAGTATCTCAATTCGCAGACATGGTGTTTCGGGCTGTTGGCCCTCGTCAATGCGAAGCATGAGAACTAATTTGGCTAGGTGAGAGGCTCTGGACTGGGGTCTAAGGGGTATCGTTTCTCCTTATGCTAGGTTCCCATTGCGTTAATGGGACAGCGCTAACGGACAGCGTTGCACAGCGAAATTTACGCCGTGCAACGGGTCCGTTAGCGCACCCATTGACAGCAATGTTATTTGTTTTTGTAGCGCATCGCTAGCGCGTGCCATTTTCGACACGCGCTAGCGATGTGCCGTTCTTTTGTGATGCGCCTCGGACGCTGCTTGCACTGTTTGAATGCGATGAAGTGCTCGTTAGAGTGGGATCTTTTCCATCTGCGCTCAGCAGCCCTGGAAGCTCGCCTCAGTTCTTTGGTCAGGCTGGTGTGCCAGGGCTGTCTGTTGATTTTGCGAGCTTTGGTATGTGTAAGTGGGGCAGCAGATTCCAAAGCTACAGCTATTGTGGTGTTATATAGAGCGGCAGTGTCATCCGCATTGTTTATGGAACTTATGCCTGTGAGGGGGAGGAGGGATTCAGAGAATGAATGTAGGTCAAGATGTTTAAGATTTCTGCGAGGGTGTAAAAGTTTGTGGGGTGGGGATTGTAGACATGGAGTGGAGAGAGATGAGAATGTGAGAAAGTTGTGGTCAGAGAGTGGAAGAGGTGAGTTAGAGAGGTTAGATAGAGAGCAGAGGCGGGTGAAGATGAGGTCCAGTGTGTGACCGTCTTTGTGAGTGGCTGCAGAAGACCATTGAGTGAGGCCGAAGGAGGAAGTGAGAGTTAGAAGTTTAAGTGGCAGCTGAGAGGGAAGTGTCAATGGGTATGTTGAAGTCGCCCATGATGATAGTGGGGATGTCCGCAGAAAGGAAATGAAGTAGCCAGGTGGTGAAGTGGTCAAAGAAGGTGGTGGCTGGCCCTGGGGGGCGGTAAATGACAGCCAGTTGGAGGTTGGTGGGGGAGTAGATGCGCACAGAGTGCACCTCAAAGGAAGGGAGGGTAACAGAGGGTGGCAGTGGGATTGGGGTGAAGGAGCAGTTATCTGACAGGAGAAAACCAACTCCTCCACCATGTTTGCTGCTGGGGCGGAGTGTGTGGGAAAGGTGGAAGCCACCGTAAGAGAGTGCAGCAGGGGAGACTGTGTCAGAAGGGGTGAGCCAGGTTTCGGTGATGGGGAGGAAGGAAAGTTTGGTAGTAACAAAAAGATCATGGATGTAGGAGAGCTTGTTGCAGACAGAGCGAGCGTTCCACAGAGATCCTGTTGGAGGGACTGGGGAAGCGGGGGCTGGGTGAATGGGTATAAGGTTAGAGAGGTTACAGAAGGTTGTGATAGAGCGTGGATGGGAGGTAGAAATGATTGTGGGAATATGGTGAGGAGGACCGGGATTTGGAGAGATATCACCAGCAGTGAGAAGGAGCAGAGAAAGTGTAAGCAGGTGGGAGCAGGAGAGGGCATGAGGGGGCTGTCTGTGCTTGGAGACAGAAGATTGTATGTTAAGGATCAGTTCTGAGGAGGAGGTGAGGTGGATGGGGAGGATTGAAGAGGAGATGAACAGTTCCTTACTTGGTGTGGGGATTGGGGGAGGTAGCAGAAAGTGAAGGATTATAGGGGTGAAAGTGAAAACAAACAGAAACATGGTTTACAATGACTGTGGCCAGTTACCTTCAGTTCCCTTCTGGTTCAATTCAGGTTTTAATTCTACTGTAATCCACACTTTTAAGGACACACTTCTAAGGGATCACACTGCAGTAATGTAGTAATGCAGTAATGCAGTTCAATTTTCATGTTTGCATGTTTTAGCGCCGCAGTGAGTGTATTACAGACTGTAATGATATGGACATGCTACAGTGCTTAGTCTTATAAATAAAGGGGTTGTCCAGGTTTGTGATGACAGTCTGTACCCACTTTATGTGACTGTTTAGAGTGCAGACTTTGACCACAAACCTTGAAAATCCCTTTAATGTTACAAGTTATGAATTATTACATCTGTGCAGAATCAGAACCAATAACAGCACAGAAATATATTACCATATCCCCCATTAGTAAATAATTACTTCGTTATAACCCCCATCAGTACAGGAATTTTTCACTAGAACCACCAACAGTACAGAAATACATTACCAAAAACTGCATGAGTACAGGAATACATGACCAGAACCACAACAGCACAGAAATACATCACCAGATCACCTACCAATACAGGAATACATCACCAGAACCACCAACAGTACAGAAATAAGTCACCAGAACCACCATCAGTAAGTACATGGATACATCACCCGAACCGCCATCAGTACATGAATGCAACACCAGAACCACAATCAGTACATGAATAAAGCAGCAAGCTTAGTACATCAATCAATTGCAATGTCAGGTTAGCCCCATTTACAATTATATCACATGAATCTACAATTCACAGTATGTTCTTAACAATGGTAAGGTGGTACTGGGAGTTGTTGTTAGTCATCATCAGGCTTTGGACCATAAAGGAACCACACTACTGATGAGACATAGTCAGTATCACAAGATTACATTTACATCCAGGTACCTTATAGGTGATATCTACTCTGATTAGATGTGTTCTCTTTCATTTTTTTCTTAATTTTGTTCAGACGCCATGGTGTCTTCGAACATCAACAGCTCGTATATGTAAACTTCTCTCTTCTCCAGTCTTCTGCAGCACATTTTGCACTTAATGAGCTCCCACACTGTCCCTGTTATGGTATATGCCATCCACACTGTCTGCTCACACTGCGTCCCTTCCTGCCCAGTCACTATACTAAACCCCCTCTTCACACTCCCCCCTCTGTATACTGTCCCCCCCATGCTGCCCCTCTCTATTCTGCCCCTCCACACTACTCAGTTGCTATACTGTGCCTCCTTCCACTTTTCCTTCATCTCAATATTCCCCCAATACTATCTTCTCACATATCCCCTCTCAGATTCCCATACTGTCTCCTAGCATGCTAGCCCCCCACTACCCCATACTTTTCTTCACTTATTTACACCTATCCCCACCATACTGTGTCCTCAAACTCTCCCTCCCCATACTGTCCCCTCACATGATTGCCCATTACATTCTGTTTTTTCATCTCCATTTTACCGACGTTCCTTCAACATGCCTATACCGCGCTGGAAAATGTCATCAGCAGTGTGATCAGATGACCTGATCACGCTTCTGACGTTGTCCTGACCAGAAGTTGCCAATGGTCAGGACTTCAATTGGACTCACGCCTCAAATGCATGAGTACAATGGAATGCTGGGAGCCGGCATGGTACACTTGACATTGAACAGTCAAATCCCACTCTGGGAGATGTAGCCATCTGGCAGGCACCTCGGACCACCACATCAGCCAGCAGAAAAAGAGGAGAACCAGGAGCATATAGTAAAGGTATATATAAGAGAATCTTCATTTATACAAAACATTAAAATCTGGACATCAGTAATCATAACATGTATTCCAAAACATCACATAAGAAAAGGGGAAACACAAACCCTAAACCTCGCCGCCCCTAAACTGTAGGAGATGATTGTATAAACAGCTAGGAGCGGTGAGCTCCATATAGCTGAAGGTAATTGCATGGGAAGAAAAGAAGGAAATTGCTGCTGTGCCAGGAAACAGTGGAAAGTCTAAGGCAAGTGCACCATAACAGATACAATAAGTGACCCATGTCACAGCAGCAGAAACTAAACTGTAAACTTACCCATGCAGGGGGGAGGAGAGGTGAGGGAGTCCCGCCGGTGAGATGGCCCTGACGCGCGTTTTGCAGCGCTAACACGCCGCTTCCTCAAGGGGATATGGAGTATGGTAGAGCAGGACCTGCCTATCACCCCCCCTGACCTCGATCACATGTCCGACGGCCGCCAATCGCAGTGGCACTATCGGAGCATGCGCACTGCGGCAGGAAAGCCTGACATGAGGACCTGGCGTCCAGCCAAGCACGGAGGTCACGAAAAAAGTTTCCGGACCTGCGCACAGGGCGAAAGGACACCCGCCCACATGTCAGAGCCGCCCGCACGCAGGGGGATGCGCTCGGCCACAGGAGGGCGCGCTGCAGTGGAACGATGTGGATTAAGGGTAAATATTGAAACAAAGTTGCATTCGGTAAATAAGCGCCGGAAGCCCACATACGGACATAACAATACAGACAAAATATACAAACATATGTGTCAGATATGTCCCAATATGGATAATGATGATGACAAATCATGGTGTAATCCATTCCTGCACAGGGGTATAGTATCGCAAATACCGGTGCTCAGGAAGGATATCATGGAACTAGAGAGAGTACAAAGGAGGGCAACAAAATTAATAAAGGGGATGGGAGAACTACAATACCCAGATAGATTAGCGAAATTAGGATTATTTAGTCTAGAAAAAAGACGACTGAGGGGCGATCTAATAACCATGTATAAGTATATAAGGGGACAATACAAATATCTCGCTGAGGATCTGTTTATACCAAGGAAGGTGACGGGCACAAGGGGGCATTCTTTGCGTCTAGAGGAGAGAAGGTTTTTCCACCAACAAAGAAGAGGATTCTTTACTGTTAGGGCAGTGAGAATCTGGAATTGCTTGCCTGAGGAGGTGGTGATGGCGAACTCAGTCGAGGGGTTCAAGAGAGGCCTGGATGTCTTCCTGGAGCAGAACAATATTGTATCATACAATTATTAGGTTCTGTAGAAGGACGTAAATCTGGGGATTTATTATGATGGAATATAGGCTGAACTGGATGGACAAATGTCTTTTTTCGGCCTTACTAACTATGTTACTATGTTATGTTACTATGTAATTGACGCAGGAACTGTGCAGATAACTTCATGTGCATTGGGCAGGCGCTTGATGGTCAGTACTCTTCAGAAAACATCCACACATGCAGCGGGCCCGAGTGATGATGGCGGCTTTCAAAAATGGGTAGCGTGACAAGGGAGGAGGACCAAAGCAGGGCCCACATAGCGATAATTACTGGTAATAAAAGAAAAGGAGAAAAAAACAAGTTAAAAACAGCTTAAAAACAAAACTGAAACCCACCGGAGGGATCCTAATGGAAACTAAAGATGGGGGATAGCACTGAGAGACAGGAGTATAATAGACTAGAGGTAGGGAGCGAAACTAAGGGATTCGTTAAGACCTTTCGGGGTCACAGTATCGAGCATGACGATCCACTTAGTTTCAATCTGTGCTAACCGTTTTTTATTGTCACCACCTCTAATGCCCAGATGAAGCACATCAATCCCCCTCACCTTAAACAATTTTTCATTGCAATTGTGGTGTGACCTAAAATGACGGGGGATTGTTTTGAGATCCACCGCCGTGGACACTGTCCTGGCCGCGCCAATGTCCCGCACATGCTCCCGTACACGAACTCTAAGTTCGCGAGTAGTAAGACCAACGTATATCCTGGGGCATGGGCAAGTAGCATAATATATGACGTTAGTAGTGCCCCAGGATATACGTTGTTGGAATACTTTAGAGCCATCACTGGAGGCAAAATCGGAACAGCGCAGGACAGTGCCCACATGGTGTACATCCCAAACGAGGGCCACCAGTACCAAAGAAGTTTTTTTCTGGGGCCGGGATATAATGGCTCCTCACCAACATGTTGCTGAGATTAGTGCCTCTTCTAGGGGTCATGAGGGGAAAGGCACCCAGGGCAGCACACAGGGAGGGATCAACCTGAAGAACAGGCCAATGCTTTTTCAGGATGGAACGCATACTCTCCCATTCATGATTGTAGGTGGAAATGAATCTGATACGTCCATCACCACCCACAGTACGGCATCGGGCATTAGAGTGCAATAGATCACTCCGTGGTGTATTACGCGCCCGATCATATCCAGCTTTTATGGACCTGCGGCTGTACCCGCGGGCCACAAATCTGTCCTTCAAATCAGTTGCCTGTGACTCAAAGCAGGCCTCAGTAGAGCAAATCCGCCGCAGCCTGAGGAACTGTCCGACCGGGACAGTCCTAATGGTGGCTGGGTAATGGGCAGAGGAGGCATGCAATAGAGAGTTGACAGCGGTCGGCTTCCTGTACACATCCGTCTGGATGCGCTGGTCAGAATCGAAGTCCAGACAGATATCCAAGAAGTCGACCATAGCCTCACTGGAATTGTGTGTGAGCCGTATATTAAACGGGTTCTTATTGAGACTCATCATAAAGTCCTCGAGCTGGTGGGCAGACCCCCCCACAAAAACAGAATGTCATCGATGTAGCGATACCAGCACAGCACATGGGCAGCAAACGGTGGGCCCCCATCGCCAAAAATCTCCCTCTCCCAGGCACCAAGGAAGAGGTTGGCGTACGAGGGCGCACACGCCACGCCTATGGCTGTGCCATGCTTCTGGAGGTTAAAGTTGTCTTTGAAGACAAAGAAATTGTGGGTGAGGATGTACCCCACCAGCTCGAGGATCAGCTCACACAAAGGGCCGCCCAGGTCGGAGGCCCCCAGGAAGCGGCGGACAGCAGCCAGCCCATGGGAGTGATCTATGCACGTATATAAGCTCTCGACGTCGGCCGTAACAAATATAGTGCCCTGGTCCACAAGGATGCCATCGACCCCAGACAGGACGTCCGTCGTGTCTTTAACATATGATGGTAGAGTCTACCAACGGTTTAAGGTAGTAGTCAATGAATCGACACACAGGATCACATATGCCGTTGATCCCAGACACGATGGGACGTCCCGGAGGGTCGAGGGCATCCTTATGGACCTTGGGCAACAAGTAGAAAGTTGGGACCCTCGGTGACCATCAACCCATCAAATACCTGCTTGGTAATGACATTTTCATCGAGGGTCCCAACTAACATGTTCTCCAGTTCCCGTAGGAAGGGAGCCGTGGGATTGGAGGACAGCTTGAGGTAGGTGTTAGAGTCTTTGAGCTGCCGGAAAACTTCCCGCTCATATATAACACACGGCCAGATCACCACGTTCCCCACCTTGTCCGCTGGTTTAACGACGACGTCTTTCATAGACTTAAGTTGTTGTATGGCTTGGCGATGCCTAAAGGTCAAAATGTCATATGTCCGCCATGCTGACAATTTCTTAAAATCCTCGCCAACCAATTTGGTGAAGACTTCTATTGCCGGTGACAGGGACAAGGGGGGAAACTTGGTCGATCTAGGATGGGTAGAGGGAGGAAACTTACTTAAGGTACCTTCACACTGAACGATATCGCTAGCGATCCATGACGTTGCAGCGTCCTGGCTAGCGATATCGTTCAGTGTGACAGCGACCAACGATCAGGCCCCTGCTGGGAGATCGTTGGTCGCTGCAGAAAGTCCAGAACTTTATTTCGTCGCTGGACTCCCTGCAGACATCGCTGAATCGGTGTGTGTGACGCCGATTCAGCGATGTCTTCACTGGTAACCAGGGTAAACATCGGGTTACTAAGCGCAGGGCCGCGCTTAGTAACCCGATGTTTACCCTGGTTACCAGCGTAAAGGTAAAAAAAACTAACACTACATACTTACCTTCCGCTGTCTGTCCCCGGCGCTCTGCTTCTCTGCACTGGCTGTGAGCGCCGGTCAGCCGGAAAGCACAGTGGTGACGTCACCGCTCTGCTTTCCGGCCGCTGTGCTCACAGTCAGAGCAGGAAGCAGAGCGTCGGGGACAGATAGCTGAAGGTAAGTATGCAGTGTTTGTTTTTTTTACTTTTACGATGGTAACCAGGGTAAACATCGGGTCACTAAGCGCGGCCCTGCGCTTAGTAACCCGATGTTTACCCTGGTTACCGGCATCGTTGGTCGCTGGAGAGCTGTCTGTGTGACAGCTCTCCAGCGACCAAACAGCGACGCTGCAGCGATCAACATCGTTGTCGGTATCGCTGCAGCGTCGCTTAATGTGAAGGTACCTTTAGGTCGGGTGTCTGTTGTTCCTCAAGCAAGTCCTCCAAATCACGAAGGGTCTCCCTCTCTATTTCACTCATCCCCTCAGTAAAGTATCTGCTGGTGTGAAGTTTCTTGAGGATGACTTTACGGGAAAATAAATGAAGGTCCTTTAATGCTGAAAAATAATCAAAAGAATTGGTGGGAGAAAAAGTCAGACCCCTACTGAGGACATACACCTGATCCTCTGAGAGAGTGTGAGTAGAGAGATTGAGCACTTGTAAGCATCCCTGTGTACCAACCTAGGCAGCCCTCCCTCCAGACGTCTGGGTTTTATTGTATTGTCTTGTGGCCATTCTTCTATCGCTAGGTCCCAGAATAACGGAACCACTAGGTTGGGAGGCGGTGATGACTTCCTCATCACAGGTAGATTTGTTGGAGCGGGTGGAGGTGGACCTAGATCTAGATTGGAAGCCATTTCTGGACCTAGCACGAGACCGTCCAAATGGGTTCTGCCACCTATACACTCTGGAGTGTTGTTTGTCCTGAATGTCTCGCTGGAATTTTTTTGCTTGTTAGTAAGGTCTTCCCATTTGCCCCTGAACTCCTCATCATCAATCGGAAAAGAGGGGAAGACGTGAATGCGGAGTCCCCCTGGGATAAGATCTTTTTGGATATACTTATCGAGGAATTCATAATTCCACCAAATACGCGTTCTTTCGCGCAGCAAAACCGTGTGATGACCTCCTGTAACTCTCTGGTGGGCCCATCACTGCCCCCTTCATTGCTGTCATGGAATACCTCATTAAGCTGTGCACGCCATGTTCGGTCACGTGCACGAAAGTCCATTATAACAACGGAAAAAACTGTGAAACACACAGAAGCAATTAGTAATAACCGGAATTCCGAATGCATATCAAGAAAATCTGGGAGAGGATATTAGTATATATGGTAATAACCCAGATTATATTATAATCGCTCCAAAAACTAGATGTAGAAAAAGAGGAGAACCAGGAGCATGTAGTAAAGGTATATATAAGAGAATCTTTATTTATAGAAAACATTAAAATCTGGACATCAGTAATCATAACATGTATTCCAAAACATCACATAAGAAAAGGGGAAACACAAACCCTAAACCTCGCCGCCCCTAAACTGTAGGAGATGATTGTATAAACAGCTAGGAGCGGTGAGCTCCATATAGCTGAAGGTAATTGCATGGGAAGAAAAGAAGGAAATTGCTGCTGTGCCAGGAAACAGCGGAAAGTCTAAGGCAAGTGCACCATAACAGATACAATAAGTGACCCATGTCACAGCAGCAGAAACTAAACTGTAAACTTACCCATGCAGGGGGGAGGAGAGGTGAGGGAGTCCCACCGGTGAGATGGCCCCGACGCACGTTTCGCAGCGCTAACACGCCGCTTCCTCAAGGGGATATGGAGTATGGTAGAGCAGGACCTGCCTATAACCCCCCCTGACCTTGATCACATGTCCGACGGCCGCCAATCGCAGTGGCACTATAGGGAGGGAGGGCTGCCCAGGTTGGTACACAGGGATGCTTACAAGTGCTCAATCTTTCTACTCACACTCTCTCAGAGGATCAAGTGTATGTCCTCGGTAGGGGTCTGACTTTTTCTCCCACCAATTCTTTTGATTATTTTTCAGCATTAAAGGACCTTCATTTATTTTCCCGTAAACTCATCCTCAAGAAACTTCACACCAGCAGAGACTTTACTGAGGGGATGAGTGAAATAGAGAGGGAGACCCTTCGTAATTTGGAGGACTTGCTTGAGGAACAACAGACACCCGACCTAAGTAAGTTTCCTCCCTCTACCCGTCCCAGATCGACCTAGTTTCCCCCCTTGTCCCTGTCACCGGCAATAGAAGTCTTCACCAAATTGGTTGGCGAGGATTTTAAGAAATTGTCAGCACGGCGGACATATGACATTTTGACCTTTAGGCATCGCCAAGCCATACAACAACTTAAGTCTATGAAAGACGTCTTCTTTAAACCAGCGGACAAGGGGGGGAACGTGGTGATCTGGCCGTGTGTTAAATATGAGCGGGAAGTTTTCCGGCAGCTCAGACACTCTAACACCTACCTCAAGCTGTCCTCCAATCCCACGGCTCCCTTCCTACGGGAACTGCAGAACATTTTATTTGGGGCCCTCGATGAAAATGTCATTACCAAGCACGTATTTGATGGGTTGATGGTCAGGTCACCGAGGGTCCCAACTTTCTACTTGTTGCCCAAGGTCCATAAGGATGTCCTTGACCCTCCGGGACGTCCCATCGTGTCTGGGATCGACGGCATATGTGATCCTGTGTGTCGATTCATTGACTTCTACCTTAAACCGTTGGTAGAGACTCTACCATCATATGTTAAAGACACGACGGACGTCCTGTCTAGGGTCGATGGCATCCAAGGGCTGCACGGTGGCGCAGTGGATAGCACAGCAGCCTTGCAGCACTGGAGTCCTGGGTTCAAGCCCCACTAAGGACAACATCTGCAAAGAGTTTATATGTTCTCTCCGTGTTTGCGTGGGTTTCCTCCGGGTGCTCCAGTTTCTTCCCACATTCCAAAGACATACTTATAGGGAATTTAGATTGTGAGCTCCAACGGGGACAGTTATGATAATGTGTGCAACCTGTAAAGCGCTGCGGAATATGTTAGCGCTATATAAAAATAAAGAATATTATTATTATTATTATCATCCTTATGGACTAGGGGACTATATTTGTTACGGCCGACGTGGAGAGCTTATATACGTGCATAGATCACTCCCATGGGCTGGCTGCTGTCCGCCGCTTCCTGGGGGCCTCCGACCTGGGCGGCCCTTTGTGTGAGCTGATCCTCGAGCTGGTGGGGTACATCCTCACCCACAATTTCTTAGTCTTCAAAGACAACTTTTACCTCCAGAAGCGTGGCACAGCCATGGGCGCGGCGTGTGCGCCCTCATACGCCAACCTCTTCCTTGGCGCCTGGGAGAGGGAGATTTTTGGCGACGGGGGCCCACCGCTTGCTGCCCATGTGCTGTGCTGGCATCGCTACATCGATGACATTCTGTTTTTGTGGGGGGGGGGGGGGGGGTCTGCCCACCAGGTCGAGGACTTTATGATGAGTCTCAATAAGAACCCGTTTAATATACGGCTCACACACAATTCCAGTGAGGCTATAGTCAACTTCTTAGATATCCGTCTGGAGGTCGATTCTGACCAGCGCATCCAGACGGATGTGTACAGGAAGCCGACCGCTGTCAACTCTCTATTGCATGCCTCCTCTGCCCATTACCCAGCTACCATTAGGGCCGTCCCGGTCGGACAGTTCCTCAGGCTGCGGCGGATTTGCTCTTCTGAGGCCTGCTTTGAGTCACAGGCAACTGATTTGAACGACAGATTTGTGGCCCGCGGGTACAGCCGCAGGTCCATAAAAGCTGGATATGATCGGGCGCGTAATACACCATGGAATGATCTATTGCACTCTAATGCCCGACGCCGTACTGTGGGTGGTGATGGACGTATCAGATTCATTTCCACCTACAATCATGAATGGGAGAGTATGCGTTCCATCCTGAAAAAGCATTGAGCCCTCCCTGTGTGCTGCCCTGGGTGCCATTCCCCTCATGACCCCTAGAAGAGGCACTAATCTCAGCAACATGTTGGTGAGGAGCCATTATATCCCGGCCCCAGAAAAAAACTTCTTTGGTACTGGTGGCCATCGTTTGGGATGTACTCCATGTGGGCACTGTCTTGCCTGCGCCAATGTCCTGCGCTGTTCCGATTTTGCCTCCAGTGATGGCTCTAAAGTATTCCAAATCAGACAACGTATATCCTGCGGCACTACTAACGTCATATATTATGCTACTTGCCTGTGCCCCAGGATATACGTTGGTCTTACTACTCGCGAACTTAGAGTTCGCGTACGGGAGCATGTGCGGGACATTGGCGCGGCCAGGACAGGTGAGGGGGATTGATGTGCTTAATCTGGGCATTAGAGATGGTGACAATAAAAAACGGTTAGCACAGATTGAAACTAAGTGGATCGTCATGCTCGATACTGTGACCCCGAAAGGTGTTAACGAATCCCTTAGTTTCACTCCCTACCTCTAGTCTATTATACTCCTGTCTCTCAGTGCTATCCCCCATCTTTAGTTTCCATCAGGATCCCTCTGGTGGATTTCAGTTTTGTTTTTAAGCTGTTTTTAACTTATTTTTTTCTCCTTTTCTTTTATTACCAGTAATTATCGCTATGTGGGCCCTGCTTTGGTCCTCCTCCTCCCTTGTCACGCTACCCATTTTTGAAAGCCGCCATCATCACTCGGGCCCGCTGCATGTGTGGATGTTTTCTGAAGAGTACTGACCATCAAGCGCCTGCCCAATGCACATGAAGTTATCTGCACAGTTCCTGCGTCAATTACGTCACGTGACTTTGTATTTGTGATACTATACCCCTGTGCAGGAATGGATTACACCATGATTTGTCATCATCATTATCCATATTGGGACATATCTGACACATATGTTTGTATATTTTGTCTGTATTGTTATGTCCGTATGTGGGCTTCCGGCGCTTATTTACCAATTGGAACTTTGTTTCAATATTTACCCTTAATCCACATCGTTCCACTGCAGCGCGCCCTCCTGTGGCCAAGCGCATCGCCCTGCGTGCGGGCGGCTCTGACATGTGGGAGGGCGTTCTTTCGCCCTGTGCGCAGGTCCAGAACCTTTTTTCCTGACCTCCGTGCTTGGCTGGACGCCAGGTCCTCATGTCGGGCTTTCCTGCCGCAGTGCGCATGCGCCGATAGTGCCACTGCGATTGGCGGCCGTCGGACATGTGATCGAGGTCAGGGGGGTTATAAGCAGGTCCTGCTCTACCATACTCCATATCCCCTTGACGAAGCGGCGTGTTAGCACTGCGAAACGTGTGTCGGGGCCATCTCACCGGCGGGACTCCCTCACCTCTCCTCCCCCCTGCATGGGTAAGTTTACAGTTTAGTTTCTGCTGCTCTGACATGGGTCACTTATTGTATCTGTTATGGTGCACTTGCCTTAGACTTTCCGCTGTTTCCTGGCACAGCAGCAATTTCCTTCTTTTCTTCCCATGCAATTACCTTCAGATTCTCTTATATATACCTTTACTATATGCTCCTGGTTCTCCTCTTTTTCTGCATCTAGTTTTTGGAGCGATTATAATATAATCTGTGTTATTACCATATATACTAATATCCTCTCCCAGATTTTCTTGATATGCATTTGGAATTCCGGTTATCACCACATCAGCCAGCCTGGTCGCTGTGTCCAGGGCAAATGAACCACTCTAGATACACGAAGCTTTAGAGTCTTTGTCCTACTGCAGTCAGACGCATGATGGATAAGTGATTCTACAAGACTCCTATGCCTGCCAAGACGGTGATTCGTCTAGGTCCATCCTGTGGCTGCTCTTTGCAGGAGACTGCATCCCCCATTAAAAATAAAGAAATGGAAAAAGCACACATATCTGGTATCTCTGTGTCTGTAAAAGTCCAAATTATTAAATGAATTAGCTAGCTAGGTAAATACCGTAACAATAATGAGGGACACTGCGGCATAGCCCGCTGTCACCTGACTGCGGGGCCTCTGTATGGCTCCTCCCCGGTCTCCCACGGGGTGACGGCGCTTTGATTGGAGGCCACGCTGCCGGGGGGCGGGGCCTCATTTGAAAAAAGGGGGTTTGCGCCGATTTGAGCTTCCGGATCCTCTCACTTGGACCCGGACCTGTTTCCCGCCCTCCCTCCCTTGTGTTCGATGTGTTGGTTTTTGTGTGTTATTTAGTCGCAGCTGGTGGAATGGGTGGAGATTATGGTGGTGAGTAGGGTTGAGCGAAACGGGTCGTTCATTTTCAAAAGTCGCCGACTTTTGGCAAAGTCGAGTTTCATGAAACCCGATCCGACCCCTGTGCGGGGTCGGCCATGCGGTACGCGACTTTCGCGCCAAAGTCGCGTTTCAATGACGCGAAAAGCGCCATTTCTCAGCCAATGAAGGTAAACGCAGAGTGTGGGCAGCGTGATGACATAGGTCCTGGTCCCCACCATCTTAGAGAAGGGCATTGCAGTGATTGGCTTGCTGTCTGCGGCGTCACAGGGGCTATAAAGGGGAGTTCCCGCCGACCGCCATGTTACTGCTGCTGATCTGAGCTTAGGGAGAGGTTGCTGCCGCTTCGTCAGAAGCAGGGATAGCGTTAGGCAGGGTCCATTAACCACCAAACCGCTTGTGCTGTAGCGATTTCCACTGCCCAACACCACCTTCGGTGTGCAAGGACAGTGGAAGCTACATTTTTTTTTTTTTTCCCCCTCAGCGCTGTAGCTCATTGGGCTGCCCTAGAAGGCTCCCTGATAGCTGCATTGCTGTGTGTACGCCGCTGTGCAAACCAACTGCTTTTTTCAAAGCACAAATCCTCTTGTTCCTTCCTTTCTGCACAGCTATCTTTTTGGTTTGTACACACTTTTTATTTAATTTGTGCATCAGTCCACTCCTTATTGCTGCCTGCCATACCTGGCTGAGATTACTGCAGGGAGATAGTAATTGAAGGACACTCCCTGTTTTTTTTTTTTTTTTGTGGGAGATTAAGATTGACATTTCTGCTAGAGTGCCATCCCTGTCTGTGTCATCTCTCACTCAGTGGGCCATAGAAAGCCTATTTATTTTTTTGCTTGATTTGGGTTATAAAATCTACCTGAAAAAATCACTACATCAATCAGTGGGAGAAAAATATTGGCCTCAGGGCTTGTGTGCCACTCTTGACTCCTGTGTGCATCATCACTCACTCAGTGGGCCATAGAAAGCCTATTTATTTTTTTGCTTGATTTTGGTTCTAAAATCTACCTGAAAAAATCACTACATCAATCAGTGGGAGAAAAATATTGGCCTCAGGGCTTGTGTGCCACTCCTGACTCCTGTGTGCATCATCACTCACTCAGTGGGCCATAGAAAGGCCATTTTTTTTTTTTTTTGCTTTATTTGGGTTCTAAATTCTACCTGAAAAAATCAATAAATCAATCAGTGGGAGATTAATATTGGCCTTTGGGCTTGTGTGCCAGTCCTAAGCGTGCCATCTCTCTCTGTCTCTCAGATAGTGGGCCATAGAAAGCCTATTTATTATTTTTTTATTGGGTTTATAAATTTTCCCTGGAACAAAAAAAAAAAGTGGGAGATAAATATTGGCCTCTGGGCTTGTGTGCCACTCCTGACTCCTGTGTGAGTCATCTCTCACTCAGTGGGCCATAGAAAGCCTTTTTTTGTTTTATTTGTTTTCTAAATTCTCCCTGAAAAAATCATTTTATTTTATTTGGTTTCTAAATTCTTCCTGAAAAAATCATTTTATTCTATTTTTTTTTTCCTAAAGTCTCCCTGAAAAAAAAACAAAAAAAAAACAAATCAGTGGGAGATTAATATTGCCCTTTCTGCTTGTGTGCCAGTCTTGACTCCTGGGTGTGCCATCTCTCTCTCTCTCTCCAATTGTGGGCCATAGAAAGCCTATTATTTTTTTTAGCTTGATTTGGGTTCCAAAATCTACCTGAAAAAATTACTACATCAATCAGTGGGAGATAAATATTGGCCTCTGGGCTTGTGTGCCACTCCTGACTCCTGTGTGCGTCATCTCTCACTCAGTGGGCCATAGAAAGCCTTTTTTTGTTTTATTTGTTTTCTAAATTCTCCCTGAAAAAATCATTTTATTTTATTTGGTTTCTAAATTCTTCCTGAAAAAAATCATTTTATTCTATTTTTTTTTTCCTAAAGTCTCCCTGAAAAAAAAAAAAAAAAAACAAATCAGTGGGAGATTAATATTGCCCTTTCTGCTTGTGTGCCAGTCTTGACTCCTGGGTGTGCCATCTCTCTCTCTCTCTCCAATTGTGGGCCATAGAAAGCCTATTATTTTTTTTAGCTTGATTTGGGTTCCAAAATCTACCTGAAAAAATTACTACATCAATCAGTGGGATATAAATATTGGCCTCTGGGCTTGTGTGCCACTCCTGACTCCTGTGTGCGTCATCTCTCACTCAGTGGGCCATAGAAAGCCTTTTTTTGTTTTATTTGTTTTCTAAATTCTCCCTGAAAAAATCATTTTATTTTATTTGGTTTCTAAATTCTTCCTGAAAAAATCATTTTATTCTATTTTTTTTTTCCTAAAGTCTCCCTGAAAAAAAAAAAAAAAAAAACAAATCAGTGGGAGATTAATATTGCCCTTTCTGCTTGTGTGCCAGTCTTGACTCCTGGGTGTGCCATCTCTCTCTCTCTCTCCAATTGTGGGCCATAGAAAGCCTATTATTTTTTTTAGCTTGATTTGGGTTCCAAAATCTACCTGAAAAAATCACTACATCAATCAGTGGGAGATAAATATTGGCCTCTGGGCTTGTGTGCCACTCCTGACTCCTGTGTGCGTCATCTCTCACTCAGTGGGCCATAGAAAGCCTTTTTTTGTTTTATTTGTTTTCTAAATTCTCCCTGAAAAAATCATTTTATTTTCTTTGGTTTCTAAATTCTTCCTGAAAAAATCATTTTATTCTATTTTTTTTTTTCCTAAAGTCTCCCTGAAAAAAAAAAAAACAATCAAATCAGTGGGAGATTAATATTTACATTTGTGCTTCAGTGACAGTCCTGCGTGTGTGGCATCTCTCTCATTTGTTGCCACCAACAACAGAGTGTGTAATATTGTGCCTGATTTTCGTTGTGGTCTCACTCACCTGTAAAGGGGTAGCTAAATCATACTGAAGTTATAGCTCACTGTGTAATTTGTGTGACAGCAACAAATACCGTTAGTTTGTTTACGTTTTTAAAACAATGAGGAAGTATGGTGGAAGAGGTCGTGGCCGGGGGCGTTCATTGTCAGCTGGTAATGAGGGTAGTGGTAGTGGTGGAGCATCAGCTGGTCGTGGGAAAAAAAATATTGCACCTAAGTCTGGAGCTGTGGAGCCAGGTTCGTCGTCTGGCTACACAAGGCCTCGAACGCTCCCTTTTCTGGGAGTAGGAAAACCGCTTTTAAAGCCGGAGCAGCAAGAGCAAGTTTTGGCTTATCTTGCTGACTCAGCCTCTAGCTCTTTTGCCTCCTCTCGTGAAACTGGTAAATGTCAAAGCAGCGCGTCGTTAGTGGATGTTCACGGTCAGGGACAAGTCGCTTCCTTGTCCTCTTCAGCAAAAACAACAACAGAGAAGAATGCAGCAGGCGACACAACGGGTTACTCCATGGAGCTCTTTACACATACCGTCCCTGGCTTAGAAAGTGAAGCAGTTAACAGTCCATGCCCATTACAAGTTGAATCTGACATGGAGTGCACTGATGCACAGCCACAGCCAGACTACTATGCTGGTCCTTTGACTCAGACCACAACATTGCCCTCGCAGGGTGCTGATCAAGAATCAGACCCTGATGAGACTATGTTGCCCCATCACGAACGCTATACCACCGACCGACACGGTGACACAGACGAAGTTGCACACGAGCTACAAGAAGAGGTAATAGATGACCCAGTTCTTGACCCCGATTGGCAGCCATTGGGGGAACAGGGTGCAGGCGGCAGCAGTTCTGAAGCGGAGGAGGAGGGGCCGCAGCAGGCATCAACATCGCAACAGGTTCCATCTGCCGGGCCCGTATCTTGCCCAAAACGCGTGGCAAAGCTAAAACCTGTTGGAGGACAGCGTGGCCATCCGGTTAAAGCTCAGTCTGCAATGCCTGAAAAGGTATCCGATGCTAGAAAGAGTGCAGTCTGGCATTTTTTTAAACAACATCCAATTGATCAGCGCAAAGTCATCTGTCAAAAATGTTCAACTACCTTAAGCAGAGGACAGAATCTGAAAAGTCTCAATACAAGTTGCATGCATAGACATTTAACCACCATGCATTTGCAAGCCTGGACTAACTACCAAGCCTGGACTAACTACCAAACGTCCCTTAAGGTTGTAGCACCCTCGGCCAATGAAGCTAGTCAGCAACGCAACATCCCTTCCGGCAGTGTAGGGCCACCATTTTCCGCACCACCTGCAGTATCTGTGCAGGTTTCTTTGCCAGGCCAAAGCCGTCAGGGTCAGGGAATCACCAGTTTCGTAGTAGGAAACACTGCATCTAGGGCACCGGTGGCAACAATACCATCTCCCACCGTCTCTCAGTCTGCCATGTCCACCGGCACCCCCGCTAGTTCCACGATCTCCAGCTCTCCAGTCCAGCTCACCCTACATGAGACTATGGTTAGAAAAAGGAAGTACTTAGCCTCGCATCCGCGTACACAGGGTTTGAACGCACACATAGCTAGACTAATCTCGTTAGAGATGATGCCCTACCGGTTAGTTGAAAGCAAAGCTTTCAAAGCCCTGATGGACTACGCTGTACCACGCTACGAGCTACCCAGTCGACACTTTTTTTCCAGAAAAGCCATCCCAGCCCTCCACCAGCATGTTAAAGAGCGCATCGTCCATGCACTCAGGCAATCTGTGAGCACAAAGGTGCACCTGACAACAGATGCATGGACCAGTAGGCATGGCCAGGGACGTTACGTGTCCATCACGGCACACTGGGTAAATGTGGTGGATGCAGGGTCCACAGGGGACAGCAAGTTTGGGACAGTTCTGCCTAGCCCACGGTCTAGGAAACAATTGGCTGTAGCCGTTCGCACCCCCTCCTCCTCCTCTTCGTCCTCCTGCAGAAGCGAGAGCTCGTCCACAGACCGCAGTCGCACAACCACTCCATCCGCAGCTGCCACTGTTGCACACCAGGTCTCCCATTATGGGGCAGCTACTGGCAAACGTCAGCAGGCTGTATTGGCTATGAAGTGTTTGGGCGACAACAGACACACCGCGGAAGTTCTGTCCGAGTTCTTGCAGAAAGAAACGCAGTCGTGGCTGGGCACTGTAGATCTTGAGGCAGGCAAGGTAGTGAGTGATAACGGAAGGAATTTCATGGCTGCCATCTCCCTTTCCCAACTGAAACACATTCCTTGCCTGGCTCACAACTTAAACCTGGTGGTGCAGTGCTTCCTGAAAAGTTATCCAGGGTTATCCGACCTGCTCCTCAAAGTGCGTGGACTTTGCTCACATATCCGCCGTTCGCCCGTACACTCCAGCCGTATGCAGACCTATCAGCGTTCTTTGAACCTTCCCCAGCATCGCCTAATCATAGACGTTGCAACAAGGTGGAACTCAACACTGCACATGCTTCAGAGACTGTGTGAACAGAGGCGGGCTGTTATGTTTTTGTGGGAGGATACACATACACGGGCAGGCAGTAGGATGGCAGACATGGAGTTGTCAGGTGTGCAGTGGTCGAAGATTCAAGACATGTGTCAAGTCCTTCAGTGTTTTGAGGAATGCACACGGCTGGTTAGTGCAGACAACGCCATAATAAGCATGAGCATCCCCCTAATGTGTCTGCTGATGCAAAGTTTGACGCACATAAAGGATCAGGCGTCTGCAGCTGAGGAAGAGGAAAGCCTTGATGACAGTCAGCCATTGTCTGGCCAGGGCAGTGTACAGGACGAGGTAGCGGGCGAAGAGGAGGAGGAGGACGAGGAGGATGATGGGGATGATTATATTTTTAATGAGGAAGCTTTTCCGGGGCCACTGGAAATTGGTGGCGCGGCAAGGCCGGGTTCTGGTTTTTTGAGGGACACAAGTGACGTGGATTTGCCTGAAACTGCCCCTCAACCAAGCACAACCGCAGATTTGAGAACTGGAACTTTGGCCCACATGGCGGATTATGCCTTACGTATCCTCAAAAGGGACACACGCATAACTAAAATGATGAATGATGACGATTACTGGTTGGCCTGCCTCCTTGATCCTCGCTATAAAGGCAAATTGCAAAATATAATGCCACATGAGAACTTGGAACTAATATTAGCAACCAAACAATCAACTCTTGTTGACCGTTTGCTTCTGGCATTCCCTGCACACAGCGCCCGTGATCGTTCTCACACGAGCTGCAGGGGCCAGCAGACCAGAGGAGTTAGAGGGGCAGAAATCAGAAGTGGCGTTGGCCAGAGGGGTTTTCTGACCAGGTTGTGGAGTGATTTTGCTATGACCGCAGACAGGACAGGTACTGCAGCATCAATTCAAAGTGACAGGAGACAACATTTGTCCAGTATGGTTACAAACTATTTTTCATCCCTTATCGATGTTCTCCCTCAACCGTCATTCCCATTTGATTACTGGGCATCAAAATTAGACACCTGGCCAGAATTGGCAGAATATGCATTGCAGGAGCTTGCTTGCCCGGCAGCTAGTGTCCTATCAGAAAGAGTATTCAGTGCTGCAGGTTCAATACTAACAGAAAAAAGGACTCGTCTGGCTACCCAAAATGTAGATGATCTAACCTTCATTAAAATGAACCACAACTGGATTTCAAAATCTTTTGCCCCACCTTGCCCGGCTGACACCTAGCTTTCCTATGAAAAGGTCTTGCCTGTGGACTATTCTGAATGCCTTTTCCAATCTCGTAA
The DNA here is from genome assembly GCF_032444005.1 of Ranitomeya imitator. NCBI lineage: Eukaryota > Metazoa > Chordata > Amphibia > Anura > Dendrobatidae > Ranitomeya > Ranitomeya imitator. Next base: position 625,504,975 of record NC_091285.1, read on the forward strand.
TTTTCTGCACCTGATTGTCCAGCATACGACATGTTTACACCTCACTAAATGGCCAAACTCCCCACACGGGGCCGTGGTATCGACACTTGGCGACAGCACCCGTGAGAGTGCAGTTTGTCTGAAGAGGTGGGTGAGCCCGCTTTTGGTCGACGGCACTGCCACTGGGTCCCTCCTAGTACAATAAAGTGTCTCTGGCGGTGGTGGTGCGCACCCAACGTCAGACACACCGTTGTAATATGAGGGGCCCTGGGCCTGTACCGCCGGCCACAAGACAGTTTCCCCCCACCCCAGCTCAAACAGTGCTCTACCACTTGCAAAATTATCTCACAGCTCCACCAATGTTTAGTCTATGCGCTGACATCCTTCAATGCCTGCCACTGACAATACCATTGTATTGACATTTTTGTTATGTTAGGCCTTCGATGCCTGTCTGTGGTCACTCCTTCCACTAGGCCTCCACTGACCACACCACTGCTGCCCGTGTACCCCTGTAACCAATTTAAAATTGCCTACAGCCATGTGTTATTATTTTAGGCCTTCGATGCCTGTCTGCGGTGACTCCTTCCACTAGGCCTCCACTGACCACACCACTGCTGCCCGTGTACCCCTGGAACCAATTTAAAATTGCCTACAGCCATGTGTTATTATTTTAGGCCTTCGATGCCTGTCTGCGGTCACTCCTTCCACTAGGCCTCCACTGACCACACCACTGCTGCCCGTGTACCCCTGTAACCAATTTAAAATTGCCTACAGCCATGTGTTATTATTTTAGGCCTTCGATGCCTGTCTGCGGTCACTCCTTCCACTAGGCCTCCACTGACCACACCACTGCTGCCCGTGTACCCCTGGAACCAACATCAGAAAATATAAAAATAAGTATTTTGCTTATAAAAAAGAAAATACTGGAGAGATATCAAATGCAGACATTTTAACATTAAAAACAAACACATACAACAAAAATCTGGTACAGTACTAAAAATGGCCACCAGCTACAATAACTTTCTCCTGCAAGTAGTTAACTGAAAGGTTTTTTCAATTTTAAACACAGATATGGCATCCACCGAGTGTTGTCCTGTCGCATCTTCTTTATATTATTGCCAAGAAGATGCAAAACAATGAAAATAATAAAATCATTATTTACCAAAAAAATAGAGTAAGTCAAAACCACATTGCAAATAAACATTCATTACAAATAAAGAAGCAGGGCGCGTCCGAGGGTGAGTATATACCTAATAAGAATATAATCACCCTCGGACGCGCCCTGCTTCTTTCCGACAGCCTTCCTTCCTAAGAATCAGCCCTTCCGTGGTGTAGAGAGAGGGTTTGTTACACTCCAAGGTGTTCCCCAGGTTGCCTTTCCTGAGCTTCGATCTTCCGGCTCTCGTTTAGTAGTTGTTGGAAACTACGGTGCATTGGGCCTACAAATTGGGTATGGGGTGTAGAGAGATGGTGTGTTCCACTCCAAGGTGTTCCCCAGGTTGCCTTTCCTGAGCTTCGATCTTCCGGCTCTCGTTTAGTAGTTGTTGGAAACTACGCTGCATTAGGCCTACAAATTGGGTATGGGGTGTAGAGAGATGGTGTGTTCCACTGTAGAGAGATGGTGTGTTCCACTCCAAGGTGTTCCCCAGGTTTCCTCTCCATTGCTTCGATCTTCCGGCTCTCGTTTAGTAGTTGTTGGAAACTTCGCTGCATTAGGCCTACAAATTGGGTATGGGGTGTAGAGAGATGGTGTGTTACACTCCAAGGTGTTCCCCAGGTTTCCTCTCCATTGCTTCGATCTTCCGGCTCTCGTTTAGTAGTTGTTGGAAACTACGCTGCATTAGGCCTACAAATTGGGTATGGGGTGTAGAGAGATGGTGTGTTACACTCCAAGGTGTTCCCCAGGTTTCCTCTCCATTGCTTCGATCTTCCGGCTCTCGTTTAGTAGTTGTTGGAAACTACGCTGCATTGGGCCTACAAATTGGGTATGGGGTGTAGAGAGATGGTGTGTTCCACTCCAAGGTGTTCTCCAGGTTGCCTTTCCTGAGCTTCGATCTTCCGGCTCTCGTTTAGTAGTTGTTGGAAACTACGCTGCATTAGGCCTACAAATTGGGTATGGGGTGTAGAGAGATGGTGTGTTACACTCCAAGGTGTTCCCCAGGTTTCCTCTCCATTGCTTCGATCTTCCGGCTCTCGTTTAGTAGTTGTTGGAAACTACGCTGCATTAGGCCTACAAATTGGGTATGGGGTGTAGAGAGATGGTGTGTTCCACTGTAGAGAGATGGTGTGTTCCACTCCAAGGTGTTCCCCAGGTTTCCTCTCCATTGCTTCGATCTTCCGGCTCTCGTTTAGTAGTTGTTGGAAACTACGCTGCATTAGGCCTACAAATTGGGTATGGGGTGTAGAGAGATGGTGTGTTACACTCCAAGGTGTTCCCCAGGTTTCCTCTCCATTGCTTCGATCTTCCGGCTCTCGTTTAGTAGTTGTTGGAAACTACGCTGCATTAGGCCTACAAATTGGGTATGGGGTGTAGAGAGATGGTGTATTCCACTCCAAGGTGTTCCCCAGGTTTCCTCTCCATTGCTTCGATCTTCCGGCTCTCGTTTAGTAGTTGTTGGAAACTACGCTGCATTGGGCCTACAAATTGGGTATGGGGTGTAGAGAGATGGTGTGTTCCACTCCAAGGTGTTCTCCAGGTTGCCTTTCCTGAGCTTCGATCTTCCGGCTCTCGTTTAGTAGTTGTTGGAAACTACGCTGCATTAGGCCTACAAATTGGGTATGGGGTGTAGAGAGATGGTGTGTTACACTCCAAGGTGTTCCCCAGGTTTCCTCTCCATTGCTTCGATCTTCCGGCTCTCGTTTAGTAGTTGTTGGAAACTACGCTGCATTAGGCCTACAAATTGGGTATGGGGTGTAGAGAGATGGTGTGTTCCACTGTAGAGAGATGGTGTGTTCCACTCCAAGGTGTTCCCCAGGTTTCCTCGCCAATGCTTCGATCATCATGCTCTCGTTTAGTAGTTGTTGGAAACTACGCTGCATTAGGCCTACAAATTGGGTATGGGGTGTAGAGAGATGGTGTGTTCCACTCCAAGGTGTTCCCCAGGTTTCCTCTCCATTGCTTCGATCTTCCGGCTCTCGTTTAGTAGTTGTTGGAAACTACGCTGCATTAGGCCTACAAATTGGGTATGGGGTGTAGAGAGATGGTGTGTTCCACTGTAGAGAGATGGTGTGTTCCACTCCAAGGTGTTCCCCAGGTTTCCTCGCCAATGCTTCGATCATCATGCTCTCGTTTAGTAGTTGTTGGAAACTACGCTGCATTAGGCCTACAAATTGGGTATGGGGTGTAGAGAGATGGTGTGTTCCACTGTAGAGAGATGGTGTGTTCCACTCCAAGGTGTTCCCCAGGTTTCCTCGCCAATGCTTCGATCATCATGCTCTCGTTTAGTAGTTGTTGGAAACTACGCTGCATTAGGCCTACAAATTGGGTATGGGGTGTAGAGAGATGGTGTGTTCCACTCCAAGGTGTTCTCCAGGTTGCCTTTCCTGAACTTCTATCTTCAGGCTCTCATTAAATTGTGGTTAAACGGAACAACTGCATTTGGCGTACTAGTTGGTTTGGGGCCTACTATCGGTGTCTGCCGCTCCTTGCTGTTCTCCTGGTTTCCTGTCCTGAAATTCCGTTTTCAGGCGCTCGTTAAGTAGTTGTTAATGTTAGACTGCATTTGGCCTACTAGTTGGGTTGGGGCCTACTATCGGTGTCTGCCACTCCTTGCTGTTCTCCTCCACTGAACAAAGCTGTGCCGCCTGTTTACTACTGTTGCCAATTTTGAACTGCATTTCGACTACTTACTGATTTGGGCCTACTCTCTGTGTCAGCCTCTCATTCCAGTTGTCCTCCACTGCAATGCCCCCTGATTAGTCCTGTGTTACCAATTTTGAACTGCATTTAGCCCACTTTATTCTTTGGGCCTATATCTGTGTTTCCTCCTCATCCTGCCCATTGCCCAGCCAGTGATAGATGAGTCTGCTGGTACATTGACCCATAACGCAACATTTCCCGTGCACGCTACACTGCAAGATTGTGACCCTGCTGAAAGTCAGGTCCCCCTTCCCGCATACCATACCACCTTACACGGGGACAAACAGGAAGGTGCAGATGAAAGTGCAGGTTCCTTCATCAGGTGGGGGGAGGAATACTAGTTGGCGACGTCACTGGCACAGGGCCTCTCATGGTACGCAAAAGTGTTGCTGCCGGTGGGAGGCGCCCCCGCCGTGCAAACACACCGCTGTACTTTGAGGGGCCCTGTGCCAGTGCCAATGCCAACGAGTGGGCCCCCCCTGCTTGCTCAGGTTCACAGCACTTGCAAAGTTGAAATACTTACCTCTCCCTGCTCCACTGCCGTGACGTGGTCCAGATTTCCTGGGCCCACTAATTACTTGAACCAGCCCTACCCACCACAACTTTAGCCAAATGACCCCCAATTTCAAATGCCTTCCAATTATTATAAGGTAAATTACGCTTGTCAAGCTTCATTAAGAAGAATGGATGGTTTTGACATTAAAATGGGCACTCTAGGTGTTTTCCTGGCCCCCACTCACTGCCGACTATGCTGCCCCATTGACTTGCATTGGGTTTCGTGTTTCGGTCGATCCCGACTTTACGTCATAATCGGCCGATTTCACTCGACCCGACTCTTGAGATAGTCGGGTTTCGCGAAACCCGGCTCGACTCTAAAAAGGTCAAGGTCGCTCAACTCTAGTGGTGAGGATACCTGCTCCGGGAGTCCGGAAGGCAGACAATCTCCCTACACCCGACTGGTTGGCAAATTTTGCCGGTTTTAAGCTGCGACCCAAATCTTAAGCCAAAAGAAAAGATTCAAGTTACAGGAACAAAATTATTTCATAAAATAAACAAAATATTAGTTTGAATTTTCTGGTGTGGCGTCACTTTGTGGGAGAATATTATCGCGGGTCTCGGCAGTCAAAATTGAATTGCAGTTTTTCGGCGCTGCAACAATGCAGAAATAAAATAAGAAGTGATCAAAATGGCAAATCTAGCAAGGAAAATTGCAACATTAGAAAATTTTATTTTTTACGACTATCCGGATTTTTTTTACAACTTAAATAAGAAAAAAAAACTATACAAATTTATTGTCGATATCACACTATCCTGTTGAGTCAACTTGGCAGGTGATTTTTATCACAAAATGAACGCCATGAACCCCCCCCCCCCCCAAAGAAATAAACAATGCCGAAATTGTGCATATTTTTTTTCAGAATGTCACCTCGCTTGGAATTCTTCTTCCTATTTTCCTGTACATTTTATTGGATTGATGGTGTCATTCAAAAGCACAACTCTTCCTGCAAAATATAAACCTTCATAAGGCTAAGTTGAATATAAAATAGAAAAAATCATGGGCTCTTGGATCTAAGACAAAGCAGAAAAAGGGAATTTTTTAACATAATACATAAAAAATCCAAAATCAGCATAGACCATTTTTATCAAAATGTTCTAAGAGTACTCTAATTCCCTTTTTTTGCTTTGATTTTTATATAATTCATTACTGTGGTGGGGTTGGATTCTTCCATGGATATATATTCAGCTTTGTCAGATTATATTGATGAATTTATAGAGATATCTATATCTATAGATAGAGGTGGTCTTTCTAATTATTCACATGTGCTGTTGCAGTGCACACTGAGAATTGCTCATTTTATTTTTGGATGCCTTTGAGGAAGGACCATTTTTAACGAGTTCGAAATGCGTCAGGTGTTGGGGGTTCCCCCTCATGTACTGTTTTTATTGATGAAGATGTCTGAATAAATAAAATTATCTTTTTAAGCAAAGGACTCCTGTGCCGGAAAAATCTCTTGTTTCTATATTCACAGTTATGTCTACTGACATATGAAAATATTTTAATACTAGAGGTTAGGACCATCCCGAATAGGGTCACCTTGACGTCGTTGATGGGTTTTACTTTTTTTTTTTAATCAAAATTATGTTAAATAAGTACCCTATGTTATTTTCATGCACTATTGCTATTTATTTATTGCAGGTTATTTGCTCACTTTGTTTTTATCGGTTTGGTGGTTTAGTGAATAGCATGTGTAGTGTGACGGGTCCAATCTATTATTTTTTTCATTTTATTTTTAAGAATACTTTTACTGTAACCCTGAATAATTTTTTTCTCATTAATCACATTAGTTACCTAGCTTTTTTTTTCCTCCAGGATCACAGTAGTATTGCTGCTTCCGTTGGTTCCACTGTCGCACACGAGATGGGCCATAACTTAGGAATGTATCATGACTTAAATACCTGCACATGCGGAGCTCCAGTCTGTGTCATGAGTGCAGTTCTCAGGTAAAAGCATCAACTTCAATTCATCCCACGCCTTATAGATGCTTCTGGATTAAAGAGAATTGATTATATTCTAATCAATGTTAGTTATTACATTATTAGTGAAATCTATGCCAGCTCATTGTTGATCTACATTTTGACGGAATCTGTCAGCAGGTTTTTACTATGTAGTCTGAGAGCAGCATGATGTAGGGGCAGAGACCCTGATTCCAGGAATGTGTCACTTATTAGGCCGTGTTTTGTTGTTTCAATAAAATTAGTGTTTGATCAGCAGGAGATTATCACTAGAGGACTAGGTGTCTGGCAGCTTTCTGTCAATATACAGTGTCTTGCGAAAGTATTCTGCCCCCTGGAACTTTTCAACCTTTTCCCACATATCATGCTTCAAACATAAAGATACCAAATGTAAATTTTTGGTGAAGAATCAACAACAAGTGGAACACAATTGTGAGGTTGAACGAAATTTATTGGTTATTTTAAATTTTTGTGGAAATTCAAAAACTGAAAAGTGGGGCGTGCAATATTATTCGGCCCCTTTAACTTAATACTTTGTTGCGCCACCTTTTGCTGCGATTACAGCTGCAAGTCGCTCAGGGTATGTCTCTATCAGTTTTGTATATTGAGAGACTGAAATTCTTGCCCATTCTTCCTTGGCAAACAGCCCGATCTCAGTGAGGTTTCATGGACATCGTTTGTGAACAGCAGTTTTCAGCTCTTTCCACAGATTCTCGATTGGATTGAGGTCTGGACTCTGACTTGGCCATTCTAACACCTGGATACGTTTATTTGTGAACCATTCCATTGTAGATTTTGCTTTATGTTTGGGATCATTGTCTTCTTGGAAGACAAATCTCCGTCCCAGTCTCAGGTCTTTTGCAGACTCCAACAGGTTTTCTTCAAGAATGGTCCTGTATTTGGCTCCATCCATCTTCCCATTAATTTTAACCATCTTCCCTGTCCCTGCTGAAGAAAAGCAGGCCCAAACCATGATGTTCCCACCAGCATGTTTGACAGTGGGGATGGTGTGTTCACGGTGATGAGCTGTGTTGCCTTTACACCAAACATATCATTTGGCATTGTTGCCAAAAAGTTTGACTTTGGTTTCATCTGACCAGAGCACCTTCTTCCACATGTTTGGTGTCTCCCAGGTGGCTTGTTGCAAACTTTAAACGACACTTTTAATGGATATCTTTGAGAAATGGCTTTCTTCTTGCCACTCTTCCATAAAGGCCAGATTTGTGCAGTGTACGACTGATTGTTGTCCTATGGACAGACTGTCCCACCTCAGCTGTAGATCTCTACAGTTCATCCAGAGTGATCATGGGCCTCTTGGCTGCATCTCTGATCAGTCTTCTCCTTGTTTGAGATGAAAGTTTAGAGGGACGGCCGGGTCTTGGTTGATTTGCAGTGGTATGATACTCCTTCCATTTCAATATGATCGTTTGCACAGTGCTCCTTGGGATGTTTAAAGTTTTGGAAATCATTTTGTATCCAAATCCGGCTTTAACCCCTTTCTGACCTCCGACGGGATAGTAAGTCCAAGGTCAGATCTCCTGCTTTGATGTGGGCTCCGGCGGTGAGCCTGCATCAAAGCCAGGACATGTCAGTTGTTTTGAACAGCTGACATGTGCCCGCAATAGCGACGGGTGGAATAGCGATCCACCCGCTGCTATTAACTAGTTAAATGCTGCTGTCAAACGCTGACAGCAGCATTTAACTACCGCTTCCGGCCATCGGGACAGAAATGTGCGCATCACCGACCCCCATCACATGATCGGGGGTCAGAGATGAGTTGGCATGACAATCTGAGATCTCCTTGAGAACTTTATGGTTGCTGATGCCGGCTAGTTGTGAGCACCACCCTGTGGTCGGCGCTCATAGCAAGCCTGTAATTCAGCTACATAGGAGCGATCTGATGATCACTGCTATGTAGCAGAGCCGATCAGGCTATGCCAGCTTCTATTGAGACTATTGAAGCATGGCAAAGGTAAAAAAAAAATGTTTAAAAAAATATGAAAAAAAAATAGAAAAGTTTAAATCACCCCCCTTTCGCCCCATTCAAAATAAAACAATAAAAAAAATCAAATATACACATATTTGGTATCGCCGCGTTCAGAATAGCCCAATCTATCAATAAAAAAAAGGATTAACCTGATCACTAACGGCATAGCGAGAAAAAAAGTTGAAACGCCCGAATTATGTTTTTTTAGTCGCCGCAACATTGCATTAAAATGCAGTAACAGGTGATCAAAAGAATATATCTGCACTAATTTAGTATCATTAAAAATGTCAGCTCAGGATGCAGAAAATAAGCCCTCACCCGACCCCAGATCACGAAAAATGGAGACGGTGCGGGTATCGGAAAATGGCACTTTTTTTTTTTCTTTTTAGCAAAGTTTGGAAAATTTTTTCACCACTTAGATAAAAAAGAACCTAGACATGTTTGGTGTCTATGAACTCATAATTGGAAAATTTAACCGTGAGCACTACTAGAGAAGGGGTGCTAAGGACAGGTTCCCAAACCATATAGATTAAGGCTGCCGTCACACTAGCAGTATTTGGTCAGCATTTTACATCAGTATTTGTAAGCCAAAACCAGGAGTGGGTGATAAATGCAGAAGTGGTGCATATTTTTCTATTATACTTTTCCTCTAATTGTTCCACTCCTGGTTTTGGCTTACAAATACTGATGTAAAATACTGACCAAATACTGCTAGTGTGACGGCAGACTAAGGCCGGCGTCACACTCAGCGTATAAAAATACGGTCCGTAATTTACGGCCGTAATACGCTGAAAAGTCCCCAAAATAGTGGTCCGTAGCTCCGCCGTAGGCAGTGTGTGTCAGCGTATTTTGCGCATGGCATCCTCCGTATGTAATCCGTATGGCATCCGTACTGCGAGATTTTCTCGCAGGCTTGCAAAACCGACATACGGATATACAAGGGATCCATGTGCTCAAAAAATAATAAAAACTATAATAATAAAAACTATATATATGAAAACACAAAAGCGCACAGAGAGGTAAAAAAATACTCTGTTGTAAAAAAAGTCACAGTAAATAAGCAAGTGCTAGTCAAAAAATGAAAAAATACAGGGTATTTAGTTAATACGTTTTTTTGCAAAAAAAGTATGTTAAGCTGCTCCACCAATCGCCAAGGTATACCCATAATAGAGCAGTCCTGTCTAATGTATATAATCCCTATCTGATGTATTTAAAAACCTGATCATCCGTATAGTACTTGTATGACCAGGGCTCCGAGAGAAAATATCCACATTGAACATGCAAGATGGAACAGCTACAATGCAAATGACCCACAGAGGAGTGGTGAACTCCCCAGTCTTGTAGAAACAAGAGAACAATTATAAAACCAAAAACAAATGGGCCACCTGCATAGCGAACAAGTCTGTAGGAACCTGTTCACACCACCAAAGAACTTGAAAACACAAAAGTGCACAGAGAGGTAAAAAAATACTCTGTTGTAAAAAAGTCACAGTAAATAAGCAAGTGCTAGTCAAAAAATGAAAAAATACAGGGTATTTAGTTAATACGTTTTTTTGCAAAAAAAGTATGTTAAGCTGCTCCACCAATCGCCAAGGTATACCCATAATAGAGCAGTCCTGTCTAATGTATATAATCCCCATCTGATGTATTTAAAAACCTGATCATCCGTATAGTACTTGTATGACCAGGGCTCCGAGAGAAAATATCCACGTTGAACATGCAAGATGGAACAGCTACAATGCAAATGACCCACAGAGGAGTGGTGAACTCCCCAGTCTTGTAGAAACAAGAGAACAATTATAAAACAAAAAACAAATGGGCCACCTGCATAGCGAACAAGTCTGTAGGAACCTGTTCACACCACCAAAGAACTTGAAAACACAAAAGTGCACAGAGAGGTAAAAAAATACTCTGTTGTAAAAAAGTCACAGTAAATAAGCAAGTGCTAGTCAAAAAATGAAAAAATACAGGGTATTTAGTTAATACGTTTTTTTGCAAAAAAAGTATGTTAAGCTGCTCCACCAATCGCCAAGGCATACCCATAATAGAGCAGTCCTGTCTAATGTATATAATCCCTATCTGATGTATTCAAAAACCTGATCATCCGTATAGTACCTGTATGAATAGGGCTCAGAGAGAAAATATCCACGTTGAACATGTGAGATGGAACAGCTACAATGCAAATGACCCACAGAGGAGTGGTGAACTCCCCAGTCTTGTAGAAACAAGAGTTTTTGTTTTTTGATATATATATCTATATATATAATTGTCTAAGGGTTTTTCCGTCTGTCTGTCTGTCTGTCTGTCTGTCTGTCTGTCTGTCTGTCCTGGAAATCCCGGCTCTCTGATTGGTCGAGGCCGCCAGGCCTCGACCAATCAGAGACCGGCACAGCATCGACGTAGAAATCCCGCGTCTCTGATTGGTCGAGGCCACCAGGCCTCGACCAATCAGCAACGGGCACAGCGACGATGATGTCATAAAGGACGTAGACATCTCACGTTTCTGATTCAGCGACGGGCACAGTATCGACGTAGATGACATAATGGTTGCCATGGCGACGATGATGTCATAAAGGTTGCCTCGACCAATCAGCGACGGGCACAGTCTGCCGCGAATTCTGGAATCATCATTGTCCATATACTACGGGGACATGCATATTCTAGAATACCCGATGCGTTAGAATCGGGCCACAATCTAGTATATATATATATATCTATATATATAATTGTCTAAGGGTTTTTCCGTCTGTCTGTCTGTCTGTCTGTCCTGGAAATCCCGGCTCTCTGATTGGTCGAGGCCGCCAGGCCTCGACCAATCAGCAACGGGCACAGCGACGATGATGTCATAAAGGACGTAGAAATCCCGCGTCTGATTGGTCGAGGCCGCCAGGCCTCGACCAATCATCAACGGGCACAGTGACGATGATGTCATAAAGGACGTAGACATCTCACGTTTCTGATTCAGCGACGGGCACAGTATCGACGTAGATGTAATAATGGTTGCCATGGCGACGATGATGTCATAAAGGTTGCCTCGACCAATCAGCGACGGGCACAGTGTGCCGCGAATTCTGGAATCATCATTGTCCATATACTACGGGGACATGCATATTTTAGAATACCCGATGCGTTAGAATCGGGCCACAATCTAGTATATATATAATTGTCTAAGGGTTTTTCCGTCTGTCTGTCTGTCCTGGAAATCCCGCGTCTCCAGCAGAGGGCGCCTCTCCGCGAATGAAGGTAACTACAGGTCATTGACCTAGTTTCCATTCATTCGCTGGGGTTTTACAGTCAGGAACACAGCTGCATTATAGCAGAGCTCCTGGCTGTAAAAAAAATTAACCCCTTCAGATGGATTTACATCATGGGACGTTACAGATCCTCTGAAGGTATGTATATTGTTGTTTTATTATTTTTTCTTTGTCACAGAGGGAGGGTCTTCAGGTGGATTACCAGAATAATAAAATATTCAAACAACCTGTGTTTTTATTTCATTAAAAGACTTTTTGATTATGTGTTTGTGTTTTTTTTAACCATTTCAGACTATTGGATTAATAATGGATAGGTGTCATAATTGACGCCTCTCCATTATTAATCTGGCTTAATGTCACCTTACAATAGCAAGGTGACATTAACCCTTCATTACCCCATATCCCACCGCTACACGGAATGGGAAGAGAGTGGCCAAGTGCCAGAATAGGCGCATCTTCCAGATGTGCCTTTTCTGGGGTGGCTGGGGGCAGATGTTTTTAGCCAGGGGGGGCCAATAACCGTGGACCCTCTCTAGGCTATTAATATCTGCCCTCAGTCACTGGCTTTACTACTCTGGCGGAGAAAATTGCGCGGGAGCCCACCTCAGTTGTTTCCGCCATTTAACCCTTTAATTTAATAGCTAGAACGGCCAAATTGTGCACATACACGCCACTAACATTAGTAGTGTGGAATATGCAAAAAAAAGGGGATATGAGATGGTTTACTGTATGTAAACTATGTCTCATATCATGTCGGGTTTTGGAAGGAGATAGCAAAAGCCGGCAATTGAATTACCGGCTTTAAAGCTATCTAGCGCTGTATGAAATATTAATATATATACATATATGTGTCTCACTGACATATATATATATATATATACCTATTCTATGTGTACACATTTATTCTACCTATTCTATTGTAAGCTGTCAGTGTCATTTTACTGTACACCACACTGAATTGCCGGATTTTCTCTCTAACACCGCTGCGTATTTCTTGCAAGTCACACTGCTGGTCCGTGTGTAATCCGTATTTTTCTGGCTTCCATAGACTTTCATTGGCGATTTTTTTGCGCAATACGGTGACAAACGCAGCATGCTGCGATTTTCTACGGCTGTTTAAAGCCGTATAATACGAATCAGTAAAATACGGCATATAGGAGCTGGGGCATAGAGAATAATTGGGCCGTGTGTAATGCGTGTTTTACGGACGTATTTTATGCGCTCATACGTCCGTAAAACTCGCTAGTGTGAGGCCAGCCTAATAGTAAGAGACCTAGCACTCAAATTTAGGTAAGATGTAGCAGTTAAAATTTATTGTAGTAAATACAGGAAAATGTTTCGGTCAATTGTGACCTTCATCAGTTACAGGAGGTTATTAAATAAAAGCCGGTAACGGGAATTATAATCGCTGCACGATCATATATCAAAATTAGTTCAGCGTGGTTGTTGTAGGCAAACCTGCTATGAGCAAATAGGAAGACAAGTGACAAGCGGTGTGTGTATGTGTGTATGTCCGGGATTGGCATCTGTACCGTCGCAGCTACAGCCAGAACATTTTTCACAGTCACACGTCTGGACCCCGAGAGCATCATAGGCTATGTTGTGTGGCAAAATTTTAACCCCGCGCGTTCCAATTCACCAAACAATTTTGCCCCTATATACATAATGGGGAAAAAGTGAAAGGAAAAGTGTTGGAGGCAAATTGACAGCTGCCAGATGTGAACAAGGGGGACTTAAAGAATGAGAGCAATGGCGCCAAAGAGTATGTACCGTACAGTTACTAAAGTGGGGTCCCAACATGGGATACTCACCACACACGGGGATATGAACACACACAAAACGCGCCACACACTACCACGTGCTTGAACACATATACCACCCTCAGCACACATTTCACCACACATACACCAACCTCGCCACATAAAAGTCGAAATACAAAAGTCGCCGCTCAAAACTCGCCACGCACAAAATTCGCCACATGCAAAACTAGGCTCACGCAAAACTCGCCACACGTGCAAAACTCACCTCATGGAAAACTCGCCACATGCAAAACTTGCACACGCAGAAAAATTGCCACATGCACAAAAGTTGCAACACATGCAAAAGTTGCCTCACACAAACTTGCACATACTCAAAATGCACCACACATAAAACTCGCCACGCGCAAAACTCGCCATGCGCAAAACTTGCTGCACACATCTTGCTACACTAACCTGTCACATACAACTCGACACACAAAAAGTTGCTACACACATGTCGCCACACAAAACTCATCTCACAAAAGTCGCTACATGCATGTCGCCACACGCAACTCAACACACACAACTTGACACATGAAACTCGCCCTAAAACACACACAAGTCTGGTATTATGCTTGAAAAATAAAAATCTGATTAATAAGCAGACAAACTACAAGAGCAACAAATGTATCATATAGGAAATACGGCAGCTGTCAGTCACATGATCTGTCTATTATGTGTATGTGTGAGCTAATATATACTGCCGGGGGGGAGGGCTTCCTGTTGGCTGGGGATTTATCAGGCTGCCAATTTGGCTTACAAATACTGAGGTAAAAATACTGACCAAATATTGTGTGAACGAGGTCTAATACAGGAGTAGATGACACACATATATACTATATACAGGAGGAGATGACATACAGATATATACTATATACAAGAGCAGATTACACACAAGTATATACTATATACAGGAGGAGATGACATACAGGTATATCCTATATGAAAAAGGAGATGACACATAGGTATATAGAGGAGGAGATGACATACAGCAGGTATACACTATATACAGGGGAGATGACATACATGTATATACTATATACAGGAGATGACATACAGGTATATACTATATACTAGATGGTGGCCCGATTCTAACGCATCGGGTATTCTAGAATATGAATGTAGTTTATTTATGAAGTTTTCAGAATAATGCAATTTATGCACAGGATTCGGCCGGCCGCAACCAATTAGCGAAGCGTGGTTCAAATTCTGCGCCAATTCGCGGGCGGACTGCGACTGTTGCTGATTGTTCGCGGCCGGGCGTGACAAATCAGTGATGCCAGGGCCTGCTCCAGGTTTTTGAGGGCCCCGGACGAAAAAGTCTCAGTTGGCCCCCCTCTTTGACACATACCACGATTCATGATGCACAGATACAATGGAGAAATATAGCACAGCCAAGTAGCGTATAACACAGCCCACGTAGTATATAGCACAGCCACATAGTATATAACTCAGCCACGTAGTATATAGCAGAGGTCCCCAACTCCAGTCCTCAAGGCCCACCAACAGGTCATGTTTTCAGGATTTCCTTTGCATTGCACAGGTGATGCAATTATTACCTGGGCAAGACTAAGGAAATCCTGAAAACATGACATGTTGGTGGGCCTTGAGGACTGGAGTTGGGGACCCCTGGTATATAGTACAGCCACATAGTATATTGCCCAGCCACTTAGTATATTGCCCAGCCATGTAGTATATTGCCTAGCCACGTAGTATAAAGCAAGGAAAATGAAGAGCAATACGGCAACACTCACCGGTCCAGGTGTGGTTCAAATTCTTTATTGAAGCATTAAAACAAAGCCGTCTTGTTCACGGTCCGGGATGGTGAAACATGAAAGGAGGTGACCAGGATGTGACGATGGACGTTTCGCGCCTACGTCAGCGCTTCAACGGGTCTGAGGTGCAGGAGAGTGACGTAGATATAAATAGGTGAGTGGGAGAGAAACCTCCCTCCCTCCCTCCTTGCCCACGCCCCTTACCTCCGGCCCCTCCAGACGAAATACACATGTGCCAAACATAAAATACATTAAAATACATAAAATCCAGGGACAAGCCCAGAATATATACCCCGCCTTGTACAAGCCCCCTGCACACCACAAGGATCCAGTAAAACTACATCAATTTAAGGGAGAACTCACCCACTCCATGCGCAGCGTGCTGAACGCACCTATCTATGATCTCTCAGACAGACCTCTTACATACTCATGTCGCGGGGTTGTGCTCACACAGAAAAGGTGGTAGTCTATCAACGCATGAGTAGGAAACTAGTCCCGGGGGGAACTACAGGAAGGTGGACATGTCAATCCTGTCGTTCAAGCCAGCTGGACCCATCGCGCGCGTGCGCATGATCCACCTGGCTTCCTTTCTTAACAACAACTTGTGTAAATCACCCCCTTGTGCAGGTAAGACCACCCTCTCCACCCCCGCAAAACTGAGGACCTCCGGATCACCTAGATGTGCATCTCTGATGTGCTCGATCAACCTAGGCACACCCTTACCCGTCCGGATAGATCTGAAGTGCTCCCTGAAACAAACACATAGTTGGCGTATGGTCTTCCCTATGTAAAATCTTTTGCAGGGACAAAACAACACATAGACTACGTAATCAGTCTTACAAGAAATGAACTGCTGAACAGTGTGTCTGACAGGACCTATATTAAGCACCTGCCCAGTAGCATGATATTTACACGAAAGACAATGGCCACAGCAAAAATTACCCTTAGGGACCGATTGTTCTAACCATGTGGTCCTAGGATTAGAGATACGATTGCGGACCAATATATCCGTTACCCGAGTACTCCGTCTATTCGAGATAAGTGGTCCTCCAGACACCCTATCCAAGAGATCCCTATCCCTGGCCAACACATGCCAATGCCTCCTAATGGATGCCCTAATCTCATGGTCCATCAGACCATACCGAAAACAGAAGGTGAAGCGCTGCCATTGTTTACTTCCTCATCTGAGAGCAACATAATGTAGGGAAAGAGACCCTGATTCCAACAATGTAGCACTTAATTTACTGGGGGCAGTAGTTGTGGCACAATCAGAGTTTTTAGATGTAGCATGTAGCAGAGCTCAGAAAGCTGGCCCCACCCACACCACATATTTCTTTGTAAATTGCAGGCAGCGATAATCTCCTGGTTATAAAACTTTCATTATATTGAAACAACAGCACACAGCCTATTAAGTGACACATCGCTGAAATCAGTATCCCAGCCCCTACCTCATGCTCTACTCAGATTACAGCAGATTACAGAGCAAAAACCTGCTGACAGATTACCTTTAAGTGATACATTGATGGAATCAGGGTCTCTGCACCTACATGATGCTGCTGTCAGATTACATAGTGAAAATCTGCTGACAAATTTCCTTTAATATTCTGGCCCACAGGCAACTGAAAATATAAGACTGAGTTATTAAGAGGGGTGCTAATCTTAACAAATCTTGCTCACCTTTCTCCAGTAGGCTGTAGGTTCAAGACTATGAAACACCCTTCTTAGTAAGCTTACTCTTTCACAGAATAAAGGCAGCTATGGATACAAAGCTCAGTCACATGTGATCCTGTCATGGATGCCAGACATTGCCCCTACCATTGGGCCACCAGACTTGTTAAGGGTCAATACTGAGTGTGATCCCTGTTAATTTTTTTTCTATAAGGCTCATGTACTTTTCACATATGCTAATGGTTGTTTTTCTTTCTTAGTAAACCTGTTAGGCCACGTACACACGTTGCAGAAAGGTGTGCGGATTTTTCCACACTGATTTTGGTAAATCTGCAGGAATTCCGCACTGCGGATTTACTGCGGAATTACCGCGGATTTACCCAGTTTTTTTCACAGTTTTTGTGCGGATTCCACCTGCGGTTTTACACCTGCGGATTCCTATTGAGGAGCAGGTGTAAACCGCTGCGGAATCCGCACAAAGAATTGACATGCTGCGTTTTCACGCGTTTTTTTTCGCAGCATGTGCACTGCGGAATTTTGTTTTCCATAGGTTTACATGGTACTGTAAACTCATGGAAAACTGCTGCGAATCCGCAGCGGCTAATCCGCACCGTGTGCACATACCCTGTGGTGCGCCCCGTGGGTTCCTAGCCTGCAGATTCGTGGATAACACCATTGTCTGCAGATCTTGTGCAGTCACTATCAGTCACCCATATAATCCCATGTGCTTTTATCATTCCAGTTTTAGGCCTCCAATCGCCTTCACCAGCTGCAGCATCGAAGACATGAGGAACTTCATCTATTCTTACTTTCCAGACTGCTTATTAAATATTCCGCAGACCTCACAAGTGCTGACTCCCCCCGTGTGTGGTAATAAATTCATTGAAAATGGGGAGCAGTGTGATTGTGGTGAACCCCAGGTAAGGACCACGCTAGTACCAGCTGCTATGTATGATGTGGAAGACTGCTGTCACTTTATTTTTTTTCTTTTGTGATGTATGCCAAGCACGTCTAGTCAGCATGTGCAAATTGCATACTTGTGGTCGCATGACTGCCTGTCCTTACTGACAAGACTAGTGGAATCCTGACAGTGTACTCACTGCTTGCTCTCAAGATACAGAAATCAACTTTTATCAGAAGACCGGATGACCCTTTAACCCCTTAAGCCCCAAGGGTGGTTTGCACATTAATGTCCGGGCCAATTTTTACAATTCTGACCACTGTCCCTTTACGAGGTTATAACTCTGGAATGCTTCAACAGATCTTGGCGATTCTGACAATGTTTTCTCGTGACATATTGTACTTCATGATAGTGGTAAAATTTCTTTGATATAACTTGCATTTAATTGTGAAAAAAATGGAAATTTGGCGAAAATTTTGAAATTTTTGCAATTTTCCAACTTTGAATTTTTATTAATAATTAATAAGTAACATTTCCCACATGTCTACTTTACATCAGCACAATTTTGGAACCAAAATTTTTTTTGTTAGGGTGTTATAAGGGTTAAAAGTTGACCAGCAATTTCTCATTTTTACAACACCAATATTTTTTAGGGACCACATCACATTTGAAGTCATTTTGAGGGGTCTATATGATAGAAAATAACCAAGTGTGACATCATTCTAAAAACTGCACCCATTAAGGTGCTCAAAACCACATTCAAGAAGTTTATTAACCCTTCAGGTGTTTTACAGGAATTTTTGGAATGTTTAAAAATAAATTAACATTTAACTTTTTTTCACAAAAAAATTACTTCAGCTACAATTTGTTTTATTTTACCAAGGGTAACAGGAGAAAATGAACCCCAAAAGTTGTTGCACAATTTGTTCTCAGTACGCTGATACCCCACATGTGGGGGTAAACCACTGTTTGGGTGCATGGCAGAGCTCGGAAGGGAAGGAGCGCCGTTTGACTTTTCAATGCAAAATTGACAGGAATTAAGATGGGACGCCATGTTGCGTTTGGAGAGCCCCTGATGTGCCTAAACATTGAAACCCCCCACAAGTGACACCATTTCTCCTTCGCCACATTGGGGGACACAGGACCATGGGTGTTATGCTGCTGTCACTAGAAGGCTGACACTAAGTTGAGACAAAAAAAGGTTAGCACCTCCCCTGCAGTATACACCCTCATGCTGGCTTCCAGAGACCCAGTTCAAGCTTAGTGTCCGTAGGAGGCACACTGGATTTAATTCTCTTTCTTTTTTTTATCGGACGAAGGGGCAACGGAACCTTTCAAGGCTCCGATCTCCCCGAACCAACAACAGGTGAGCCCGGGAGTTTACCTCTCCGTATCCTCTCCTGCGACGTGGGATACCACTGCCTGAGCTGATTTTTGGGGGCGACGGGCCATTTCTAAGGACCGATCTCCCCCCCCCTCCTTACAAACGAGCACTGTTGTGAATTCTGCTTTTGGGCTCCCTCCGGTGGTTGTAGGTGGTAATGCAGTTGTCCCTGGGCTGCAGTCCTGGACAGGTGTATCTGCTGATTGCAATTCTGACTGGGGTATTTAGGTTTGCAGGACTCATTAGTCCTTGCCAGTTGTCAATGTTCTTGGAAGGTGTTGGACCTCTGTCTGGCTTCTCCTGCTTAGCTGCCAATTCAGCAAAGATAAGTGTCTGTTTATTTTTCTTTGGCACACAGGCTGTGTGCTTGTTTTTGATTGTATTCCTGCTCTGAGTGTAGGATTCTCTGGAGTTGCAGATATACGTTCCACGTCTTTAGTTAGATGGAGGAATTTTTGTATGCTCTGCTGTGGATATTTTTGGAAGGGTTTTAATACTGACCGCACAGTACTCTGTCCTCTCCTTTCCTATTTTAGCTAGAGTGGCCTCTTGTGCTAAATCCTGTTTTCTGCCTGAGTGTGTCTTTCCTCTCCTCACAGCCAATATTTGTGGGGGGCTGCCTATCCTTTGGGGTTCTGCTCTGAGGCAAGATAGAATTCCTATTTCCATCTTTAGGAGCATTTAGTCCTCCGGCTGTGTCGAGGTGTCTAGGGTTTGTTAGGCACACCCCACGGCTACTTCTAGTTGCGGTGTTTAGATCAGGATTTGCGGTCAGTATAGTTACCACCTACTCCAGTGAATGTTTTCATGCTGCTCCAAAGTCACCGAATCATAACAGTACAACTGGCCAACAATGAGTTAAATGCATCTCAGAAGAAGGGAAGAAAGGTGTTGAGCCATTTTTTTTTCTTCAGTCTGTTTTGTCTTCTCTTCCCTCTTAATCTCTGGGTGGCTGAGGAGGCTGGTGCTAGCATGGATGTTCAGGAATTAGCTTCTCATATAGACCAGCTTGCTGCTAGGGTACAGGGTATTTCTGATAATATTGTTCAGACTCCTGTTTTAGAACCGAAGATTCCTGTTGTGAATTCTGCTCTTGGGTTCCCTCCGGTGGTTGTAGGTGGGAATGCAGTTGTCTCTGAGTCACAGCCCTGGCCAGGTGTATCTGATAATTACAATTCGGACTGGGATATTTAGATGTGCTGGATCCTTTAGCCCTTGCCAGTTGTCAATGTTCCTTGTGAAGTGATGGATCACTTTCTGGCTTCTCCTGCCTGCTGCCAAACTCAGCAAAGATAAGTGTTTGGTTCTTTGTATCTGTGGCACACTGCTGTGTGCTTTTTTCAGTTTTATTCCTGCTCTGATTGTAGGATTCACTGGAGTTGCAGATTTACGCTCCTACATCTATTAGTTAGATGTAGGAAGTTTTTGTAATTTCTGCTGTGGATGTTTTTGAAGGGTTTTATACTGACTGCACAGAACTCTGTCCTATCCTGTCCTATCTATTTAGTGTGGCCTCCTGTGCTAAATTCTGTTTTCTGCCTGTATATGTTTTTTCCTCTCCGACTCACTGCCAATATTTGTGGGGGGCTGTCTATCCTTTGGGGATTTTCTCTGAGGCAAGATAGTATTCCTCTTTCCATCTTTAGGGGTAATTAGTCCTCCGGCTGTGAAGAGGTGTCTAGGTGTGTTAGGTACACTCCATGGCTACTTCTAGTTGTGGTGTTAAGTTCAGGATTGTGGTCAGTACAGTGGCCACCATCTCCAGTGAAAGTTCTCATGCAGCTCCAAAGTCACCGGATCATAACAGTACAACTGGCCAACAATGAGTTAAATGCATCTCAGAAGAAGGGAAAGAAGCCCTTGAGCCATTTGTTTTCTCCAGTCTGTTTTGTGTTCTCCTCCCTCTTAATATCTGGGTGGCTGAGGAGCCTGATGCAAGCATGAATGTTTAGGATTTAGCTTCTCGTGTAGACCAGATTGCTGCTAGGGTGCAAGGTATTTCTGATTATATTATTCGGACTTCTGCCTTAGAACCAAAGATTCCTACTCAAGATTTGTTTTCTGGTGACAGGTCTAAATTTTTGAGTTCCAAAAACAACTGTAAACTTTTTTTGCCCTGAGACCTCGATCCTCTGGTGATTCCATTCAGCAGGTAAAATCGTTATTTCACTGCTGCGTGGCTACCCGCAGGAGTGGGCATTTTCCCTGGAATCTGGGAATCCGGCTTTGCTTAATATTGACTCCTTTTTTCAGGCTTTAGGATGATTGTATGATGTGCCTAATTCTGTGGATCAAGCTGAGAAGACCTTGTTGGCCCTGTCTCAGGGTCAAGAGGCGGCAGAATTGTATTGTCAGAAATTCAGAAAATGGTCTGTGTTGACTAAATGGAATAATGATGCTTTGGCGGCAATTTTCAGAAGGGGGCTTTCTGAATCCGTTAAAGATGTTATGGTGGGGTTTCCCACGCCTTCCGGTCTGAGTGAATCTATGTCTCTGGCCATTCAGATTGACCGACGCCTGCGGGAGCGCAGAACTGTGCGCACTGTGGCGTTATCCTCAGAGCAAATTCCTGAGCCTATGCAATGTGATAGAATTCTGTCTAGAACAGAACGACAAGGTTTCAGACGTCAAAATAGGTTGTGTTATTATTGTGGCGATGCTTCTCATGTCATTTCTGTCTGCCCTAAGCGGACAAAGAGGATCGCCAGTTCAATTACCATCAGTACTGTACAACCTAAATTTTTGTTATCTGTGTCCTTGATCTGCTCATTGTCATCATTTTCTGTCGTGGCGTTTGTGGATTCAGGCGCCGCCTTGAATTTAATGGATTTTGAGTTTGCCAAGCATTGTGGTTTTCCCTTGCAGCCTTTGCAGAACCCTATTCCTTTAAGGGGCATTGATGCTACACTCTTGGCTAAAAATAAGCCCCAGTTTTGGACACAGGTAACCATGCGCATGGCGCCAGCCCATCAGGAAGATTGTCGATTTCTGGTGTTGCATGATTTGCATGATGCTACCGTGCTGGGTTTTCCGTGGTTGCAGGTACATAATCCTGTGTTGGATTGGAAGTCCATGCCTGTGATTAGTTGGGGTCGTCAGGGGGTTCATAATGATGTTCCTTTGATGTCAATCTCCTCTTCTTCTTCTTCTGAAATTCCAGAGTTTTTGGCTGATTTTCAGGATGTATTCGATGAGCCCAAGTCCTGTTTCCTTCCACCTGCGATTGTGCTATTGATTTGATTCCAGGCTGTAAGTTTCCTAAGGGTCGACTTTTCAACCTGTCTGTGCCTGAACATACCGCCATGCGGAGCTATATTAAGGAGTCTTTGGAGAAAGGGCATATTCGGCCATCTTCTTTACCGTTGGGAGCAGGGTTCTTTCTTGTTGCTAAAAAAGATGGCTCCTTGAGACCCTGTATTGATTATCGCCTCTTGAATAAAATCACAGTCAAGTTTCAATACCCTTTACCTTTGCTTACCGATTTGTTTGCCAGGATTAAGGGAGCTAGTTGGTTTACTAAGATTGACCTTCGGGGGGCATATAATCTTGTTCGTATTAAGCAGGGTGATGAATAGAAAACTGCGTTTAACACGCCCGAAGGCCATTTTGAATACCTTGTGATGCCACTCGAGCTCACTAATGCTCCATCTGTTTTTCAGTCCTTCATGCATGATATCTTCCGGACTTATATTGATAAGTTCTTGATTGTATATTTGGACGATATTTTGATTTTTTACGATGATTGGGAGTCTTATGCGGAACAGGTCAGGATGGTGTTTCAGATCCTTCGTGACAATGCCCTGTTTGTGAAAGGGTCTAAGTGTCTCTTTGGGGTGCAGAAGGTTTCTTTTTTGGGCTTCATTTTTTCACCCTCGTCTATAGAGATGGATCCGGTTATGGTTCAGGCCATTCATGATTGAATTCAGCCCACATCCGTGAAGAGCCTTCAGAAATTTTTGGGTTTTGCAAATTTTTATCACCGTTTCATTGCTAATTTTTCCAGCGTGGTTAAACCCTTGAACGATTTGACGAAGAAAAGCGCTGATGTGGCGAATTGGTCCTCTGTGGCTGTCTCTGCCTTTCAGGAGCTTAAACGTCGATTTACTTCTTTTCCCGTGTTGCGCCAACCGGATGTTTCTCTTCCGTTTCAGGTTGAGGTTGACGCTTCTGAGATTGGGGCAGGGGCCGTTTTGTCTCAGAGGGATCCTGTTGGTTCCTTAAGGAAATCGTGTGCCTTCTTTTCCCGTAAGTTTTCGCCTGCTGAACGCAATTATGATGTCGGCAATCGGGAGTTGTTGGATATGAAGTGGGCGTTTGAGGAGTGGCGACATTGGCTTGAGGGAGCTAAGCACCGTTGTTATGGTCTGGTGATTATGGAGCGACATGAGACTAGCTCTGAACAGGTGGTATCTATACTAACCGCAGACCCTAAGCTCAACACACAACTAGAAGCAGCCGTTGATTGCTCCTAACGCTCCCTATGCAACTCGTCACAGTCTAAGAGCTAACTACCCCTAAAGATAGAAACAGGAAACTATCTTGCCTCAGAGAAAATCCCCAAAGGAAAGACAGCCCCCCACATGTAATGACTGTGAGAGGAGAAGGAAATGACATACGTAGTATGAAACAAGATTGAGCACAGGAGGCCACTTCTAGCTAGAAAGGGAAGTACAGAAAAGAGCTCTGTGCGGTCAGTAGAATAAAAACTAGAAAAAGTCCAACGCAGAGAAATGCAAACATCTCTGTTATGATTAGGTAATTCAGAACCACAATGGACCTTGAAGTTCAGAGCACACAAAGTGACCTGACAATAACCAAAAGACATAGGACGAGCTCTGAGACGTGGGAACTCTGCTGACCGCAATCCCTAATCCTATCCAAAGACACTAGAGGCAGCCGTGGATTGCGCCTAACGCTCCCTATGCAACTCGGCACAGCCTGAGAAACTAGCTAGGCCTAAGATAGAAAAAAAAAGCCTACTTTGCCTCAGAGAAATACCCCAAAGGAAAAGGCAGCCCCCCACATATAATGACTGTGAGTAGAGATGAAAATACAAACGCAGAGATGAAATAGATTTAGCAAAGTGAAGCCCAACTTACTGAACAGACCGAAGATAGGAAAGATAACTTTGCGGTCAACACAAAACCCTACAAACAACCACGCAGAGGGGGCAAAAAGACCCTCCGCACCGACTAACGGTACGGAGGTGCTCCCTCTGCGTCCCAGAGCTTCCAGCAAGCCAGAAAAACCAATTAAGCAAGCTGGACAGAAAAAATAGCAAACAAAAATAACACAAGCAAAACTTAGCTTATGCAGAGCAGACAGGCCACAGGAACGATCCAGGAGGAAGCAAGACCAATACTAGAACATTGACTGGAGGCCAGGAGCAAAGCACTAGGTGGAGTTAAATAGAGCAGCACCTAACAACTTCACCACATCACCTGAGGAAGGAAACTCAGAAGCCGCAGTACCACTCACCTCCACCAACGGAAGCTCATAGACAGAATCAGCCGAAGTACCACTTGTGACCACAGGAGGGGGCTCTGCCACAGAATTCACAACAGTACCCCCCCCTTGAGGAGGGCTCACCGAACCCTCACCAGAGCCCCCAGGACGACCAGGATGATCCATATGAAAGGCACGAACAAGATCGGGAGCATGGACATCAGAAGCAAAGACCCAGGAATTATCTTCCTGAGCATAACCCTTCCACTTAACCAGATACTGGAGTTTCCGTCTTGAAACACGAGAATCCAAAATCTTCTCCACAATATACTCCAACTCCCCCTTCACCAAAACCGGGGCAGGAGGATCAACAGATGGAACCATAGGTGCCACGTATCTCCGCAACAATGACCTATGGAATACGTTATGGATGGAAAAAGAATCTGGAAGGGTCAAACGAAAAGACACAGGATTAAGAACCTCAGAAATCCTATACGGACCAATGAAACGAGGCTTAAACTTAGGAGAGGAAACCTTCATAGGAATATGACGAGATGACAACCAAACCAAATCCCCAACACGAAGTCGGGGACCCACACAGCGTCTGCGATTAGCGAAACGTTGAGCCTTCTCCTGGGACAAGGTCAAATTGTCCACTACATGAGTCCAAATCTGCTGTAACCTGTCCACCACCGTATCCACACCAGGACAGTCCGAAGACTCAACCTGCCCTGAAGAGAAACGAGGATGGAACCCAGAGTTGCAGAAAAACGGCGAAACCAAGGTAGCCGAGCTGGCCCGATTATTAAGGGAGAACTCAGCCAAAGGCAAGAAGGACACCCAATCATCCTGATCAGCAGAAACAAAGCATCTCAGATATATTTCCAAGGTCTGATTGGTTTGTTCGGTCTGGCCATTAGTCTGAGGATGGAAAGCCGAGGAAAAAGACAAATCAATGCCCATCCTAGCACAAATAGCTCGCCAAAACCTCGAAACAAACTGGGAACCTCTGTCAGAAACGATGTTCTCTGGAATGCCATGTAAACGAACCACATGCTGGAAGAACAATGGCACCAAATCAGAGGAGGAAGGTAATTTAGACAAGGGTACCAAATGGATCATTTTAGAGAAGCGATCACAAACCACCCAAATGACCGACATTTTTTGAGAGACGGGGAGATCCGAAATAAAATCCATAGAGATATGTGTCCAAGGCCTCTTCGGGACCGGCAAGGGCAAAAGCAACCCACTGGCACGAGAACAGCAGGGCTTAGCCCGAGCACAAATCCCACAGGACTGCACAAAAGAACGCACATCCCGCGACAGAGACGGCCACCAAAAGGATCTAGCCACTAAATCTCTGGTACCAAAGATTCCAGGATGACCAGCCAACACCGAACAATGAACCTCAGAGATAACTTTATTCGTCCACCTATCAGGGACAAACAGTTTCTCCGCTGGGCAACGATCAGGTTTATTAGCCTGAAATTTTTGCAGCACCCGCCGCAAATCAGGGGAGATGGCAGACAAAATTACTCCCTCTTTGAGAATACCCGCCGGCTCAGACAAACCCGGAGAGTCGGGCACAAAACTCCTAGACAGGGCATCCGCCTTCACATTTTTAGAGCCCGGAAGGTACGAAACCACAAAGTCAAAACGGGAGAAAAACAGCGACCAACGAGCCTGTCTAGGATTCAACCGTTTGGCAGACTCGAGATAAGTCAAGTTCTTGTGATCAGTCAAGACCACCACGCGATGCTTAGCTCCTTCAAGCCAATGACGCCACTCCTCGAATGCCCACTTCATGGCCAGCAACTCTCGATTGCCAACATCATAATTTCGCTCAGCAGGCGAAAACTTCCTGGAAAAGAAGGCGCATGGTTTCATCACCGAGCAATCAGAACTTCTCTGCGACAAAACAGCCCCCGCTCCAATTTCAGAAGCATCAACCTCGACCTGGAACGGAAGCGAAACATCTGGTTGACACAACACAGGGGCAGAAGAAAAACGACGCTTTAACTCTTGAAAAGCTTCCACAGCAGCAGAAGACCAATTGACCACATCAGCACCCTTCTTGGTCAAATCGGTCAATGGTTTAGCAATACTAGAAAAATTACAGATGAAGCGACGATAATAATTAGCAAAGCCCAGGAACTTTTGCAGACTCTTCAGAGATGTCGGCTGAGTCCAATCATAGATGGCCTGGACCTTAACAGGGTCCATCTCGATAGTAGAAGTGGAAAAAATGAACCCCAAAAATGAAACCTTCTGAACACCAAAGAGACACTTTGATCCCTTCACAAACAAAGAATTAGCACGCAGGACCTGGAACACCATTCTGACCTGCTTCACATGAGACTCCCAATCATCCGAGAAGACCAAAATATCATCCAAGTATACAATCAGGAATCTATCCAGGTACTCTCGGAAGATGTCATGCATAAAGGACTGAAACACCGATGGAGCATTGGCAAGTCCGAAAGGCATAACTAGGTACTCAAAATGGCCCTCGGGCGTATTAAATGCAGTTTTCCATTCATCGCCCCGCTTAATATGCACAAGATTATACGCACCACGAAGATCTATCTTGGTGAACCAACTAGCCCCCTTGATCCGAGCAAACAAATCAGATAGCAGCGGCAAGGGGTACTGAAATTTGACCGTGATTTTATTTAGAAGGCGGTAATCTATACAAGGTCTCAGCGAACCATCCTTCTTGGCCACAAAAAAGAACCCCGCTCCCAATGGCGACGATGACGGGCGAATATGACCTTTCTCCAAGGACTCCTTCACGTAACTCCGCATAGCGGCGTGCTCAGGTACAGATAAATTAAACAGTCGACCTTTAGGAAACTTACTACCAGGAATCAAATCGATAGCACAATCACAATCCCTATGCGGAGGTAGGGCATTGGACTTGGGCTCATCAAATACATCCCGGTAATCAGACAAGAACTCTGGGACCTCAGAAGGGGTGGATGACGAAATAGACAGAAATGGAACATCACCATGTACCCCCTGACAACCCCAGCTGGAGACAGACATTGATTTCCAAGCTAATACTGGGTTATGGACTTGTAGCCATGGCAACCCCAACACGACCACATCATGCAGATTATGCAACACCAGAAAGCGAATATCCTCCTGATGTGCAGGAGCCATGCACATGGTCAGCTGGGTCCAGTACTGAGGCTTATTCTTGGCCAAAGGCGTAGCATCAATTCCTCTCAATTGAATAGGACACTGCAAGGGCTCCAAGAAAAACCCACAACGCCTAGCATACTCCAAGTCCATCAAATTCAGGGCAGCGCCTGAATCCACAAATGCCATGACAGAATAAGATGACAAAGAGCAGATCAAAGTAACGGAGAAAAGAAATTTTGACTGTACCGTACCAATGGTGGCAGACCTAGCAAACCGCTTAGTGAGCTTAGGACAATCGGAGATAGCATGAGTGGAATCAGCACAGTAGAAACACAGCCCATTCTGACGTCTGTGTTCTTGCCGTTCAACTCTGGTCAAAGTCCTATCGCACTGCATAGGCTCAGGTTTATGCTCGGATAATACCGCCAAATGGTGCACAGATTTACGCTCACGCAAGCGTCGACCAATCTGAATGGCCAAAGACATAGACTCATTCAGACCAGCAGGCATAGGAAATCCCACCATGACATCCTTAAGGGCTTCAGAGAGACCCTTTCTGAACAAAGCTGCCAGCGCAGATTCATTCCACTGAGTGAGTACTGACCATTTCCTAAATTTCTGACAATATACTTCTATATCATCCTGACCCTGGCACAAAGCCAGCAAATTTTTCTCAGCCTGAAAATAGCTGCCAGCGCACCTTCATTCCATTGAGTGAGCACGGACCACTTTCTAAACTTCTGACAATAAATCTCTATCTCATCCTGACCCTGACACAGAGCCAGCAAATTTTTCTCTGCCTGATCCACCGAATTAAGTTCATCGTACAGCAATCCGAGCACCAGGAAAAACGCATCAATATTACATAATGTAGGATCTCCTGGCGCAAGGGAAAATGCCCAGTCTTGAGGGTCGCCACGTAATAAAGAAATAATGATCCTAACTTGTTGAACTGGGTCACCAGAGGAGCGAGGTTTCAAAGCCAGAAACAGTTTACAATTATTTTTGAAACTCAGAAATTTAGCTCTATCTCCAGAAAACAAATCAGGAATAGGAATTCTTGGTTCTAACATAGAATTCTGAACCACAAAGTCTTGAATATTTTGTACTCTTGCAGTGAGATGATCCACACATGAAGACAGACCTTTAATGTCCATCACTACACCTGTGTCCTGAACCACCCAAATGTCTAGGGGAAAAAAAAGGCAAAACACAGTGCAAAGAAAAAAAAATGGTCTCAGAACTTCTTTTTTCCCCTCTATTGAGAAGCATTAGTACTTTGGGGCCTCCAGTACTGTTATGATTAGGTAATTCAGAACCACA
Organism: Ranitomeya imitator; assembly: GCF_032444005.1. Lineage (NCBI taxonomy): Eukaryota > Metazoa > Chordata > Amphibia > Anura > Dendrobatidae > Ranitomeya > Ranitomeya imitator. The sequence goes on from NC_091285.1 coordinate 625,534,007, forward strand.
ATGGACCTTGAAGTTCAGAGCACACAAAGTGACCTGACAATAACCAAAAGACATAGGACGAGCTCTGAGACGTGGGAACTCTGCTGACCGCAATCCCTAATCCTATCCAACCACACTAGAGGCAGCCGTGGATTGCGCCTAACGCTCCCTATGCAACTCGGCACAGCCTGAGAAACTAGCTAGGCCTAAGATAGAAAAAAAAGCCTACCTTGCCTCAGAGAAATACCCCAAAGGAAAAGGCAGCCCCCCACATATAATGACTGTGAGTAGAGATGAAAATACAAACGCAGAGATGAAATAGATTTAGCAAAGTGAAGCCCAACTTACTGAACAGAACGAAGATAGGAAAGATAACTTTGCGGTCAACACAAAACCCTACAAACAACCACGCAGAGGGGGCAAAAAGACCCTCCGCACCGACTAACGGTACGGAGGTGCTCCCTCTGCGTCCCAGAGCTTCCAGCAAGCCAGAAAAACCAATTAAGCAAGCTGGACAGAAAAAATAGCAAACAAAAATAACACAAGCAAAACTTAGCTTATGCAGAGCAGACAGGCCACAGGAACGATCCAGGAGGAAGCAAGACCAATACTAGAACATTGACTGGAGGCCAGGAGCAAAGCACTAGGTGGAGTTAAATAGAGCAGCACCTAACGACTTCACCACATCACCTGAGGAAGGAAACTCAGAAGCCGCAGTACCACTCACCTCCACCAACGGAAGCTCATAGACAGAATCAGCCGAAGTACCACTTGTGACCACAGGAGGGAGCTCTGCCACAGAATTCACAACAAATCTCCACACCTAACTAAAGGTGTGGAGGGCAAACTCTGCTGCCCAGAGCTTCCAGTTAAGCTAAATAGATCCATACTGATAAACTGGACAAATGAGCAAAAACAAGACAGTACAAAACAACAAGTCCACAATAAGTGAACTGCAAAGGACATGGAAGGACTTAGCTTAGTAGAACTTGGTCAGAGTGTCAGGAAAATCCAAAGAGCAATGACTCCAGGCAGAGACAATTGACAACTGGCATTGAATGAGGGCTAAGGCCAGACTAATGTAGCCGAGCCCAAAAGACAATCAAAGGAAACAGCTGAGAAGCTAAATCCAAGAAGCAGCCATACCACTAAAGACCATAGGAGGAGCCCAAGAGCAGAACTCACAAAAATACTACTTACAACCAAGAACGGAATTCACAACAGTACCCCCCCCCCTTGAGGAGGGGTCACCGAACCCTCACCAGAGCCCCCAGGCCGATCAGGACGAGCCAAATGAAAAGCATGAACTAACTCGGCGGCATGAACATCGGAGGCAACAACCCAAGAATTATCCTCCTGGCCATAACCCTGCCACTTGACAAGATACTGAAGCTTCCGCCTTGAAAAACGAGAATCCAAAATTTTCTCAACCACATATTCCAACTCCCCCTCAACCAACATCGGGGCAGGAGGATCAACAGATGGAACAACGGGCTTCACATATCTCCGCAACAAAGATCTATGGAAAACATTGTGGATGGAAAAAGAAGCTGGAAGGGCCAAACGAAAAGACACAGGATTGATAATCTCAGAAATCTTATAAGGACCAATAAACCGAGGCTTGAACTTAGGGGAAGAAACCTTCATAGGGACATGACGAGAGGATAACCAGACCAAATCCCCCACACGAAGCCGAGGACCAACACACCGACGGCGGTTAGCAAAACGCTGAGCCCTTTCCTGGGACAACGTCAAATTGTCCACCACATGAGCCCAAATCTGCTGCAACCTGTCCACCACAGAATCCACACCAGGACAATCAGAAGGCTCAACCTGCCCTGAAGAAAAACGAGGATGGAAACCAAAATTACAAAAGAAAGGCGAAACCAAGGTAGCAGAACTAGCCCGATTATTAAGGGCAAACTCGGCCAACGGCAAAAAAGTCACCCAATCATCCTGATCAGCAGACACAAAGCATCTCAAATAGGTTTCCAAGGTTTGATTAGCTCACTCAGTTTGGCCATTTGTCTGAGGATGGAACGCCGAAGAAAAAGACAAATCAATACCCATCCTAGCACAAAAGGCCCGCCAAAACCTGGAAACAAACTGGGAACCTCTATCAGACACAATATTCTCCGGAATGCCATGCAAACGAACCACATGTTGAAAAAACAATGGAACCAAATCAGAGGAGGAAGGCAATTTAGGCAAAGGTACCAAATGGACCATTTTAGAGAACCGGTCACAAACCACCCAGATAACTAGCCCCCTTAATCCTAGCAAATAAATCAGAGAGCAAAGGTAAAGGATATTGGAATTTGACCGTGATCTTATTAAGAAGGCGATAATCAATACAGGGTCTTAAGGAGCCATCCTTCTTGGCAACAGAAAAGAATCCCCCTCCCAATGGTGACGAAGACGGCCGAATATGCCCCTTCTCTAAAGACTCCTTAACATAGCTCCGCATGGCGGCATGCTCTGGCACAGACAGATTGAAAAGTCGGCCCTTAGGGAACTTACAACTAGGAATCAAGTCAATAGCACAATCACAGTCCCTATGTGGAGGAAGGAAACTGGACTTGGGCTCATCAAATACATCCTGGAAATCCGACAAAAATTCAGGAACATCAGAAGAGGGGGAAGAGGAAATTGACATCACTGGAACGTCACTATGTACCCCTTGACAACCCCAACTAGTCACCACAGACATTGATTTCCAATCCAGCACTGGATTGTGTACTTGTAACCATGGAAAACCCAGTACAACATCATCATGTAAATTATGCAACACCGGAAAACGACAATCTTCCTGATGTGCAGGAGCCATGCACATAGTCAGCTGAGTCCAATACTGAGGTTTATTCTTGGCCAATGGTGTAGCATCAATACCCCTCAAGGGTATGGGACTCTGCAAAGGCTGCAAAGAAAAACCACAGCGCCTAGCGAATTCTAAGTCCATTAAGTTCAGAGTATGGAGTATGTGGCGGAGAAGATTTTGGATTCTCGTATTTCAAGACGGAAACTCCAGTACCTGGTCAAGTGGAAGGGTTATGGTCAGGAAGATAATTCCTGGGTTTTTGCCTCTGATGTTCATGCTGCCGATCTGGTTCGTGCCTTTCATTTGGCTCATCCTGGTCGGCCTGGGGGCTCTGGTGAGGGTTCGGTGACCCCTCCTCAAGGGGGGGGTACTGTTGTGAATTCTGTTGTCAAGCTCCCTCCTGTGGTCATGAATGGTACTTCGGCTGGTTCTGTCCATGGACTTTCTCTGGTGGCTGTGGGTGGAGCCGCTGTTTCTGAGTTTCCTTGCACAGGTGACGAGGTTAATTCGTTAGCTGTCTGCTCTATTTAACTCCACTTAGATCATTGCTCCATGCCAGCTGTCAATGTTATAGTATTGGCCTAGTTCGCTCCTGGATCGTTCTGGTTACCTGTTTACTCCAGCAGAAGCTAAGTTCCTCCTTGCTATTTTCTTGTTTTCTATTTTTCTGTCCAGCTTGCTATTGTGTATTTTGTCTTGCTTGCTGGAAGCTCTGGGATGCAGAGTGGCGCCTCCGCTCCGTGAGTCGGTGCGGAAGGTTTTTTTTCCTGCACACTCTGCGTGGCTTTTTGTAGGTTTTTGTGCTGACCGCAAAGTGACCTTTCCTATACTCGGTCTGTTCAGTAAGTCGGGCCTCTCTTTGCTAAATCTACAGGTCCTTCTCAAAAAATTAGCATATAGTTTTAAATTTCATTATTTACCATAATGTAATGATTACAATTAAACTTTCTTATATTATAGATTCATTATCCACCAACTGAAATTTGTCAGGTCTTTTATTGTTTTAATACTGATGATTTTGGCATACAACTCCTGATAACCCAAAAAACCTGTCTCAATAAATTATTTCACCCATCCAATCAAATAAAAGTGTTTTTTAATAACAAACAAAAAAACCATCAAATAATAATGTTCAGTTATGCACTCAATACTTGGTCGGGAATCCTTTGGCAGAAATGACTGCTTCAATGCGGCGTGGCATGGAGGCAATCAGCCTGTGACACTGCTGAGATGTTACGGAGGCCCAGGATGCTTCAATAGCGGCCTTAAGCTCATCCAGAGTGTTGGGTCTTGCGTCTCTCAACTTTCTCTTCACAATATCCCACAGATTCTCTATGGGGTTCAGGTCAGGAGAGTTGGCAGGCCAATTGAGCACAGTAATACCATGGTCAGTAAACCATTTACCAGTGGTTTTGGCACTGTGAGCAGGTGCCAGGTCGTGCTGAAAAATGAAATCTTTATCTCCATAAAGCATTTCAGCCGATGGAAGCATGAAGTGCTCCAAAATCTCCTGATAGCTAGCTGCATTGACCCTGCCCTTGATGAAACACAGTGGACCAACACCAGCAGCTGACATGGCACCCCACACCATCACTGACTGTGGGTAATTGACACTGGACTTCAGGCATTTTGGCATTTCCTTCTCCCCAGTCTTCCTCCAGACTCTGGCACCTTGATTTCCGAATGACATGCAAAATTTGCTTTCATCAGAAAAAAGTACTTGGGACCACTTAGCAACAGTCCAGTGCTGCTTCTCTGTAGCCCAGGTCAGGCGCCTCTGCCGCTGTTTATGGATCAAAAGTGGCTTTACCTGGGGAATGCGGCACCTGTAGCCCATTTCCTGCACACGCCTGTGCACGGTGGCTCTGGATGTTTCCACACCAGACTCAGTCCACTGCTTCCTCAGGTTCCCCAAGGTCTGGAATCGGTCCTTCTCCACAATCTTCCTCAGGGTCCGGTCTCCTCTTCTCGTTGTACAGCGTTTTCTGCCACATTGTTTCCTTCCAACAGACTTACCATTGAGGTGCCTTGATACAGCACTCTGGGAACAGCCTATTTGTTGAGAAATTTCTTTCTGGGTCTTACCCTCTTGCTTGAGGGTGTCAATGATGGCCTTCTTGACATCTGTCAGGTCGCTAGTCTTACCCATGATGGGGGTTTTGAGTAATGAACCAGGCAGGGAGTTTATAAAAGCCTCAGGTATCTTTTGCATGTGTTTAGAGTTAATTAGTTGATTCAGAAGATTAGGGTAATAGGTCGTTTACAGAACCTTTTCTTGATATGCTAATTTATTGAGACAGGTTTTTTGGGTTATCAGGAGTTGTATGCCAAAATCATCAGTATTAAAACAATAAAAGACCTGACAAATTTCAGTTGGTGGATAATGAATCTATAATATATGAAAGTTTAATTGTAATCATTACATTATGGTAAATAATGAAATTTAACACTATATGCTAATTTTTTGAGAAGGACCTGTATTTCATCTCTGTGTTTGTGATTTTCTTCTTAACTCACAGTCATTATATGTGGGGGGCTGCCTTTTCCTTTGGGGAATTTCTCTGAGGCAAGGTAGGCTTTATTTTTCTATCTTTAGGGCTAGCTAGTTCTTAGGCTGTGTCGAGTTGCATAGGGAGCGTTAGGAGCAATCCACGGCTATTTCTAGTGTGTGTGATAGGATTAGGGATTGCGGTCAGCAGAGTTCCCACTTCCCAGAGCTTGTCCCTTTCCGGGTGCTCTTAACCACCAGGTCCATTATTGGCCTAACCACCAGGTCATAACAACATGGGTGTCGGTTTCCGGAATCTATCGGCCGACTTCTTGTAGCGCTCCTGTGCTGCGGTCAGAGAGTCTTTCAAAACTTCAAGATTACGTTGCAACACCGCCACTCTGTCTTGAACTCCGGGACCGAAGTAGCAAATGGAGACCTAGGCAAAATATTTGGATGATATCCCAGATTGGCGAAAAAAGGCGTTACCTTTGTGGAACTGCTCTGTGAGTTGTTATACGAAAAATTCTGCTAGTGGAAGTAGCTTCAGCCAATCATCCTGCAAATGACTGACGTAACAGCATAGATATTGCTCCAAGGTTTGATTAGTCCGTTCCGTCTGCCCGTTGGTCTGAGGGTGGTATGCAGAAGACAAGCAAACATTAATGTGGAGCGCAGAACAAAATCCTTTCCAAAACCTAGAGGTAAATTGTATTCCCCGGTCTGAGATGATCTCATCTGGTACCCCATGCAGCCGGAAAACGTTCTGGATAACCAGATCCACTGTCTCTGTAGCTGAGGGAAGACCGATGCAAGGAATGAAATGAGCAGCCTTCGTTAAACGGTCCACTACCACCAAAATAGTATTTTTACCGCCAGAGGTGGGTAACTCCACAATAAAGTCCATCGAAATAGACCCCCAAGGGCGAGATGGTATGGGTAGTGGCTTAAGAAGGCCAGTAGGTGAAACACGAGGATCTTTGTACCGGGCACAAACCTCACAAGAGCGGACATAATCATTCACATCCTTCAAGCAGGTAGGCCACCAGAAAAATCGACTTAAAAATTCCTGCGTCTTCTGTACCCCCCGATGACCAGCCAATACGGAGTCATGGACCAATTTGAGAATTCGAAGTCTCACAGCCTCAGGGACATAAATACAGCGCTCTCTAAGCCATACACCATTCTAAAAGACAAGATTCACATTGTCAGGTGGGGCAGCAAGAAATACGTCACTATCATAGGCCAGCTTGATCTCCTCCCACAGGTCCCGGTACTGGAGCACTCCTATGAAATTGGCATCGGACAAGATGGTCTTAGACGGGGTCCCAGGCACGGAGTCCATTGTGTGGATTCGGGATAGTGCATCGGCTTTCCCATTACGTGAACCTGGGTGGTACGAGATGATAAAATCAAACTGGTTCAAGAACAAACTCCACCTAGCTTGTCGAGGAGAAAGGCATCTGGCGGACTTAAGGAATTCCAGATTAAGGTGATCTGTGAGCACCACTACCTGTTGAGTTGCTCCCTGCAAATGGTGTCTCCATTCCTTAAAGGCGGAAATGATTGCCAAAAGTTCCTTATCTGCAATATCATAGTTCAGTTCAGCAGATGATAACCTGCGAGAAAAGAAGGCACACGGGTGCAACAAACCTTTGTCTCCGGTGCGTTGTGAGAGGATTGCTCCCAGTGCACAGTCAGAAGCATCCACCTCCACAACAAAAGGCAGTGCAGGATCCGGGCGCATCAATATCGGAGCCGTGGTAAAACAAACCTTGAGGCGATCAAAGGCTTCCTGGGCTTGCGAAGACCATACCAACTTCTTCCCCTTCTTAGTGAGGAGAGTGAAGGGACGGACAATTTCTCCTTCGCCTCATTGGGGGACACAGACCGTGGGTGTATGCTGCTGCCAATAGGAGGCTGACACTAAGTGATACAAAAAAAGTTAGCTCCTCCCCTGCAGTATAAACCCTCCTGCTGGCTCTCAGCTAACCAGTTCTTGTTTAGTGTCTGTAGGAGGCACTTGGGTCTGTTTCAGACCCCAACGTTTTTATTTTATTGTTTACTTTTCTGTAAATTTTTATTTTCTAATTAACGGAGTGAAGGGGGCGACGGTTCCTTTCAAGGTTCCGATCTCCCCCGAACCATCAACAGGCGAGCACGGCGAGTATACCTCTCCGTACCCTTTCCTGCGACGTGGGAAGCCATGCCTGAGCTCACTTCAGGGGCGACGGTTCCTTTCATGGTCCCGATCTCCCCACACCAGCAGCAGGCGACCACATGGAGTGTTGCCTCCATGTATCCTCTCCTGGAGCCAGGCCTAATGCCGGACAACTGACCCTGTCCACCCGGACTGAACTCCGTGGCTGTACAGAGGCCCCTCTCTATGGCGTCCGAGCAGCCCCCACTGTCCCACCACTGTGAAAGCGGATGGCACAAGGAGGCGGACGGTTCCTCTCCACCTCCCTAACAAACGGATGATGGATTGAGGCTTATCCCTGCACCGTCCACACTGCACAGAACAGCGCTGAAACCCACATCCGTGGCGGCTCCATGCCGGGACGTGCATCAATGGTGAGTGGATCCATCTTCAGTGAGATATTCAAATGCTGACAGGCAGCCTCAGCCACTTCCCTGTGGCCCACCTCTCTGAGGTAACGCTCTGGATGGCTGCAAAAATTTAGCCCCTGGCTTCAGCCGATTTGTAGGCCGCATCTTGGAAGTCTTGCCTGGAACGACCCACTGGGGACTTCCGCCGGCTACAGAAATTTAGGCCCCGGCTTAGGCCTATTCAACATTGTGTCTGTGGCCCCGCCCCCCAAATTGGCGCTTCTCGCTCTCTGCGAGATTTTATCAACTCTGCAGCTCCCGGTGGCCATCTTGGTCCACCCGGCCAGCTCACACTGGGGTGACAGTATTTTTGCATTAAAGGGGCACATTGACTCTACATCAGTACCCGGGTAAGGAAGTACCTGGTCTTAAAGGCACATGACTAGTATTTCCTGGTCTTAAAAGCACATGACCAGTATTCCCTGGTCTTAAAGGCATGTGGCCAGGATTCCCAGTCTTAAAGGCGCATGACCAGTATTCCCCGGTCTTAAAGGCGCATGGCCAGTATTCCCCGGTCTTAAAAGCGCATGACCAGTATTCTCTGGTCTTAAAGGCGCATGACCAGTATTCCCTGGTCTTAAAGGCGCATGACCAGTATTCCCTGGTCTTAAAGGCGTATGACCAGTATTCCCTGGTCTTAAAGGCGTATGACCAGTATTTCGTGGTCTTAAAGGTGCATGACCAGTATTCCCTGGTCTTAAAGGCGTATGACCAGTATTCTCTGGTCTTAAAGGCGCATGACCAGTATTCCCTGGTCTTAAAGGCGTATGACCAGTATTCCCTGGTCTTAAAGGCACTTGATCAGTCCGAGGAGCCCTCCGCCGCCGACCCCAGCTTTATCCTCTAGTTCCCCTCAGTGGACTTCTTCACTGACCAATCCATGGTTCTCGGACCAAGAGATTGAATCCCTCTGTGTACCCTCTGTGTTTGGAGTGATGGCAGGACCAATATACATGGTCCCTATCCTACATGGGAGCCATCGGCTAGCAGGGGCCGCAAGTATTCTAGAAACGTGCAGGCGTCTAGAAACATACAGGCATCTAGAAAACGGAAGTTTTTCGTTTCCTGCTCCCTCACCAATGATTTGATGACAACAAGGCTCTGAATATGGATTGGATATTGCCTGAGCTTGCCAGAGCTTCAAAGACTAAACTCCCTCGAGAGCATTTGCCATTCAATTCGGATAAGCGATTCACTGGACAGAAGCCTCTACGTGGGATGCCATGCCTGGCCTGTTTTTTAAGGGCGACGGGTCCTTTAAAGGGCACCGATCTCCCCACACCATCAACAGACGAGCACACGGAGTGTCGTCTCCATGTTTCCTCTTCTGCATCCAGGCCTAACGCCAGACAACCTGTCCTGTCCACCTGGAGACCTGAACTCTGTGGACATATAGAGGCACCCTTTTTGGCGTACGAGCTCCCCCCTCTGCATCACCACTATTTAGTGGATGATGCAAGAGGGCGGACAATTCCTCTCCACTTCCCTGTTAAGAGGTTGATGGATCGAGGGTTCCTAATTTTTATCTCTGCACCGTGAAAAGAGGAGATGGCAAGAGACTATGACCTGCTGGATGCAGCCGCACATTCTGCCATGGGGCAGTTTAACCGGGTAGAATCTCCTGTGGTATACCTACCAGTATCCCTACCTGATGGGTCATCAATTAAAAATACCACGGACTGTCAGATAGCAAATCTGGTTCGTTCCGTCTTGCGGCTTCGGGTCCAGTGCTCTATCCTCCCTAGCGGCCGCATGGATTGCTAGAGCAATGGTTTCCTGGCTGGAGACCTTAACTACCTTGATTCACACCAGCAACAACTGGCCAATCAAATCTTTTGAGCGGGAGACTGACAAAGGATTGTATAAGGATTGTCCAGCACAGTCTAGATCTAAGGGATCTTGGTTCCAAACAGGGGAACGAAAAGTAAGATCGACCCTGGACCTCAAACTTCTAACAACCTTTGACATGGTCCTCCTTCTTTGGATGGAGTCCCTCCGCTCAGCCATTACTTCAACAGAAAAAGGTGCAGTTTCCGGCATCCATCGACATTCGGGTTGCTTGCCCTCTGCAAAAATTCCTTAGTCACAACCTTGTCCTTCGGCCTTGCTTCCGCACCCAGAGTGTTCGCTCGGGTCATGGTGGATGTCATGTTTCTCTTGCACTCTAGAGGTGTGCTCGTCCTGCCCTGTTTGGTCTGTCTAGCCGCCCTTCCAGGACTACGCTGAGTCGTCTATATCTCTTGCGATACCTTCTCTCCTGGGCTGGCAGCTACACTTAGACAAGTTCTCCTCATTTCCAGCCCAGCAGATATCCTTTTTGAGGATGATCCTGCACACTTCTAGAAGGATGGTAATTCTTCCTCGAGACAAGGTCATGGCCCTTCAACAGGGAGCTCGCGCAAGGAGAGTTCTGAGGACTTGATTACTCACCCCCTCATTTCATTCGATTTGCTAAGAGAGTTCTGAGCAAAAATGGTGACGACAATGGAAGCAGTTTCCTTCGCTCCGCTCGTTTTCAGCAAGTCAAGCAGACTTTCAGACAATAGTCTCTGAGCTCCTTCTTCATCCAGGGCCTTTCTTCCGGTTCAATGGTTATTAGTAACTTCCAATGCCAGTCTTCTTCTCCCCATCATTGTTCTGGAGATCCGAACGGTAGTCTTACAGCAGGTCCACTGCCTTCTGGCGGGTCTCCCTATCCGAATTCAATTGGATAATGCCACGGCAGTGCCTTACGTCAGTCATCTAGCAGGTACCCACGGTCAGACGCCATGACCGAGGTACCTCACTTTCTCTGATGGGCCGAAGTCTATTATTCGGTGATCACGGCAGTATATATCCCAGAAGTAGAACTCTGAACGGCAAACAAATTCAGCCGTCAGGGTTCCGCCTCAAGTCAGTGGGAACTTCACCCCAAAGTCTTCCATCAGATCTGTCCTTACTGGAGCTCTCCAGTTGTAGGTGGGATGACATCCAGACTGAAGGCCAATGTACTCGAGTACGTGGTTCGGCCTCGAGATCCAAGAGCCATCGCTCTCCATGCTCTGGTTCTGCCGTGGTACCAGTTTCCATAACTCCCCTTCCACTGCTTCCGAAAGCCTTTCGGAAGCAGAAAGGGGCCCCAGTGATCCTCAGAGATCCGCACGGACCACGTCCGTTTTTTTGTTTGCGGAGCTAGTATCTTCTTGCCTTATCGCAGCACAACCGCAAGTAGGGACTTTGTCACAGGGAGTTTTCACACGTAGTTCTTCCCTATCGCATACCGTTAGATCATTGGGACCTTATTATTCCTAGGAGCCTTACAGTAGGCTCCGTTTTCATCCGGGCAGACTTTACTATCAGGGAAAGTCGTCCCGTTCTCCTCTGCGATATTCTCACTCTGACAAGTCTTCGGAGCTAGCTTCTCTACTCTTTCAGACTTTTTTCCCTTATTTCCTTCGAGGCAAGGTTGTCCTCAGCCATCTCCATCCCTTGTTACCAAGGTGGTACTGTATTACCACTGTTATGAGGGCATAGTTCTTCCCTCATCTCTTTTGGCTCCAGTCCACAAAATGGAATAAGATCCCCCATATTCTGGACGAAGTGAGTGCTCTGAGTAGGTACGTCTTGAGGACGGCGTCCTTCTGAAGGTTGGACGTTTTATTTGGGCTTCCTGACGGTAGAGGAAGGCTTCCTGACATTTTCAGGAAGGGTTTAGCCGTTTCATCGACCATGATAACATGGTGAATTCTTTTCACCATCCAGGAATCCTTCCGTGCTAGATGTCAGCCTATCTCCCTGTTTATCAAGGGTTCTAGGCACCAGGCGTCAGCAAGGCACGCCTGCAAGCTTGGGGATTTGTCCAGTCCGCATGCATTCTTGAAGCACTATAATTCCCACACTTCCACAGATGTGAATCTGGGCAGGCGGACTCTGGAGGCCGCGGTGGCGCACTTGTAAGTAGCGGTTACACAGGGCCTGATCTGTTGTTGTCCCCACCCAGGGACTGCTTTGGGACGTCCCACGGTCTGTGTCCCCCAATGAGGCGAAGGAGAAATAGGGATTTTTGCGTACTCACCGTAAAATCCTTTTCTCCGAGCCATTCATTGGGGGACACAGCTCCCACCCTGTTATTCGCTTATGATTGTTTTTTATAATCTGACATGCTATACTCTCATATATAATATGATATGCTATACGCTCATATATTGTTATTGATCTCCTACTGCTTTTGCACCGAACTGGTTAGCTGAGAGCCAGCAGGAGGGTTTATACTTAGTGTCAACCTCCTATTGGCAGCAGCATACACCCACGGTCTGTGTCCCCCAAAGAATGGCTTGGAGAAAAGCATTTTACGGTGAGTACACAAAAATCCCTATTTCTGAAAAATTCCGGATAAAACGTCTATAAAGTTGGCAAAACCAATGAATCGTTGTACCTCTTTGATGTTTCCAGGTACCGGCCAATCTATGATCGCCTGGATCTTGCTGGACTCCATATTCAATCCCTGGGGAGAAATAACATAGCCTAAACATTCACAATAAAACAAACACACTGGCGCTAAGATAAACACCCCGCAGTAAAGCTGCAGGCACCTGGGCGGACTGTGTGCAAAACCCTGCCAGAGAAGAACTAAATCTGTAAAACAAACAGTCCATAAGACGGACACAAACAGGGGCCAATCCTGACGCGTTTCGAGGGTAACGACCCTCTTCCTCAAGGTAACATGGACTTATGGACTGGTGACGTCACCGTTTAGCCACGCCCCCTTTTCGTTTCGCTACTGTTCGGCGGCGCCATCGGTCGAGGCGGCCAGCCGGGATCTCCAGCGGCGAGCGTACAGGGGACTATTGCACTACGGGAGGACGCTCCCTTTTCAGTTATGTACTGCTGATGCCACAGCCCTCTCACACTTCGGAGGATACAGTTCTGTGGCAGCCACCTTCTTACCCAGGACATTTGTTAGCCTCCGTCTGTGAGGTAGGATATTGGAACTCACTTACCATACAGCTATAGCCTTTGTGTAGCGCAGCACCTCTTGTTTGTTTGTTTTATAGCCTAAAAATTGAATCTTGGAGCAATGAAATTCACACTTTTCGAGTTTGATGTACAAATGATTATCTCTCAAACGTCTGAGCACGGTCTTGACATGTTCCTGTAGTGAATCAGAGAAAATCAAGATGTCATCCAGGTAAATTACTACATAATGATCCAGTAAATCCCTGAAGATATCGTTGGCCAAGTGTTGAAAAGCAGCAGGAGCGTTACAGAGTCCGAATGGCATCACTAAATATTCAAAATGTCCATACCGACATCTGAAAGCTGTCTTACATTCGTCTCCGGGACGTATACAGAGTAAATTATATGCCCCGCGAAGATCTAATTTGGTAAATATTTTGGCTTGGCGAACTCTCTCTTCAACAATTCAGGAATTAAAGGCAACGGGTACCTGTTATGAATGGTTACCTTGTTTAGCTCCCGGTAGTCAATACAAGATCTTAGAGTGCCATCTTTTTTCTTTACAAAGAGTATGGGGGCTCCCGCTGGTGAGGAGGAAGGTCAGATAAACCTCTTGGCTAAATTCTCATCTATGTATTCACGTAGTGTCTTTAATTCTGGAGCTGACAACGGGTAAACATGGCCGAAAGGAATCGCTGCCCCAGGAAGCAGCTCTATGGGGCAGTCATAAGGTCTATGTGGAGGGAGTTGGTCTGCCTTCCTCTTGTCACAAATGTCCGAGAACTCCTGGTAAACCAGAGGGAGAGTAGATACCTGTTTCGTTTCCTCCAAGTTCTGGGTAACTGGAGCCATTACCAGTGGACTGATGGTAGGGCTGCACTTCGGAAGGAAGGATATCTGTTATGAACTGGTGATTCAGAACCACAATGGACCTGGTGGTTATTAGCACACAAAATGACCTGAAAGATACTAATCACATAGGACGAGCTCTGAGACGTGGGAACTCTGCTGACCGCAATCCCTAATCCTATCACACCACACTAGAGGTAGCCGTGGAGCGCTCCTGACCAGACCTAGGCGCCTCGGGCACAGCCTGAGAAACTAGCTAGCCCTGAAGATAGAAAAATAAGCCTACCTTGCCTCAGAGAAATTCCCCAAAGGAAAAGGCAGCCCCCCACATATAATGACTGTGAGTAAAGATGAAAATACAAACACAGAGATGAAATAGATTTTAGCAAAGTGAGGCCCGACTTACTGAATAGACCGAGGATAGGAAAGATAGCTTTGCAGTCAGCACAAAAACCTACAAACAACCACGCAGAGGGCGCAAAAAGACCCTCCGCACCGACTAACGGTACGGAGGTGCTCCCTCTGCGTCCCAGAGCTTCCAGCAAGCAAGACAAACCAATATAGCAAGCTGGACAGAAAAAAATAGCAAACAAAAGTAACACAAGCAGAACTTAGCTTATGCAGGGCAGACAGGCCACAAGAACGATCCAGGAGAGAGCAAGACCAATACTGGAACATTGACTGGAGGCCAGGAACAAAGAACTAGGTGGAGTTAAATAGAGCAGCACCTAACGACTTAACCTCGTTACCTGAGGAAGGAAACTCAGAAGCCGCAGCCCCACTCACATCTACCAGAGGAAGCTCATGGACAGAACCAGCCGAAGTACCACTCACGACCACAGGAGGGAGCTTGACCACATAATTCACAACAGATATCTCCTTGGTTTCCCAATTGATGTTTGGATTCTGTGACCGCAACCAGGGAATTCCTAAAATTACAGGAAAATGAGGAGAAGATATTAACATAAAGGAAATTGTTTCCTGATGGTCTGGTTCCATCTTACACTTCAGAAGCACCGTCTCACGATCTACTGGTCCGGAAACTAATGGAGAACCATCCACCGTTTCCATGGTGACTGGTGAGGCTCTTAGTTGTGTCTTAATACCATGTTCCCTGGCAAAAGAAGAATCCATGAAATTTCCACCTGCTCCAGAGTCTATCATAGCAGAACTTGGTATCCACTGTCCCTCCCACCGAATCTGAATAGGAAGAGAACAATGTGAGTATTTCTCCCCTTGATCTTTAGGGGAGGTCGGCATCACTGTTAGGGGAACCACAGCATCTATATGTAAACTAGTCTCCGAAACTTCTGACTCAGTGTCCGTATTGTCATAGTCCCCTATTGCCGCCAACACTTTGTTAGGTCGCCTGGGACATTTAGGACAATTAATGAGGAAATGATCCGATTGACCGCAGTAAAAACATAAGCGCTCACGAAACCGATATTCACGGCGTTCGTTACTCTCACGTTTTTGTAGTGAGTCCACTTGCATAGGCACCTCCTCAGCCTCCCGCGGGTTCTTGTTGGTAGTTTCCCTAGACGGGAGAGTAAAATTAGTAATGCGATTTGAAGCCGCCCATTTCTCTTGTCTGCGTTCAGTTAGGCGGATATCAATACGCACACAGTGTTGTAAAAATAACTCATACTCCTGTGGAGATTCTGAGCGAGCTAGCTCATCCTTGATTGTACTGGACAACCCTTTCCTAAAAATTGGCAATAAAGCATTGTTATCCCAGTTGGTATCCACTACTAACCTCTTAAATTCAGTAATATACTCTATGACTGAACATTTCCCCTGGCGTAAGGAAAGCAAGGATTTTTTCAGCGGAGGCACGGCGATTGGGATCATCAAACATTTGCACCATAGCTGCCAGAAAATCATCCAAATCATTTAGACGGACATCGCGACTTTCAACCATAGGATTTGCCCAAGCCAGTGCCTGTGATGTCAACAACATAATAATACATAGTACCTTAGATCTATCAGACTGATAGTAGGAGGCATGTACATCAAAAAATAATATGCATTGATTAACAAACCCACGGAATTGACTTCGGTCACCATTAAACCGGAAAGGAGGCAATTTAGGCATACTGGTGGGTGGTGTATGCTGAACAGGTGGTGTATGCTGAGCAGGTGGTGTGACCTGAGCATCTACCAGGGTACGTAAATCCTGGAGAGCCTGACCAAACACCTGCGCATTGTGGTTAGCCCGTGAGTCCATGTCTCTAATCTTATTTTGTACAGCCGCCATCTCCTGCTGCAAGGAGTTAATCATAGCAAACATCTTGTCTACCCATGTCTCTGTCATTGCCCCAGCAGAATCCTTTTTTTTGTGCTGGAGTATCCTGTAATACTATTGTAGGAACTCAAGGATTCTGATAGCATAGGGCAATGAACAGACAGAGACGGGTTTCTTTAGTGCAAATAGTGTATTTGTACAACAGCAATAACACGCAAAACAATATACTGATAACCCACTGTGTCCTAGAAAGAAACGAGTCCTTGAAATATATCCATCAAACTGGCAGAGTTCTTAAGGCAGAGTCCTCAGTAAGGTGAGTGTGATGGGTGACGTGGTGCAGATCCAAACACTGTCGGCACAGAAAGAGTCTAATCCAGGTATGGAAGAAACACAGGGAAGTCCAGAATAAGTCCACAAGTTCATCCCAGGTGTAGCATGAACACAGGTAAGTCCAGAAACAGGTTCACATTAAAATATAATATGTGTGTTGTTTCCAACGGCTCCCACCGGGGGGAGTAAATGAAGGATTAAGTGACAACACTCAGTCCCGAAACAAGTCCTGAAACAAAGTTCCAAAAACACAGTTCTTACCAGAAGGAGTGAACCGAGGGTTAAGTTCCAAGTCAGCAGACTAATGATAACCTAGAGAGTGTAGCTTACAAATGCAGGAAATATCCAGAGCCAGAACTAGAGACACTCAGAAACCAGCAGCTGAGCGAAGGAGAACAGAATCAGAATACTCCAGCAAAAGAGTCTGACACCTGACCCGGGTTTTAAACAAACGAACAGGAAGTAGGGCAGACAAAAACAGCAAACTCCATCTTAACAAAGGGCAAAATCATTCACAAGGTGACTTAGAAAACCCGGAATACTGACACCCACATTCTTCGTTGGGCCGAAGCCAACCACTCCACCATTTCCGCGGTGCACATTCCGGGAGTCGAAAACTGGGCGGCGGACTTTCTCAACCGTCAGGACCTTGCCTCGGGGGAGTGGGAACTTCATCCAGAGGTTTTCCGGCAAATCTGCCTTCACTGGGGGACCCCGAACGTGGATCTGATGGCGTCCAGATTGAACGCCAAGGTTCACAATTTCATAGCACGTTCTCGGGATCCCCAGGCTATCGGAGTGGACGCGCTGATATCCCCGTGGCATCAGTTCCAACTCCCGTACGTGTTTCCTTTGCTTCCCTTACTGCCGAAGGTGATCCGGAAAATCAAGACGGAGGGGGTTCCTGTCATTCTTGTCGCCCTGGATTGGCCACGTTGCGCTTGGTACGCGGAGCTCGTTCAGCTTGTATCCGACGTCCCCTGGCAGTTACCAGACCGCCCAGATCTGCTTCGCCAAGGGCCGATCTGCCACCAGAGCTCAGGGGTCCTACGTTTAACGGCGTGGCTGTTGAAACCTGGATTCTAACTCGAGCAGGTTTGCAAGGCCGCAACGTGGTCCAGCCTGCATACTTTCCCAAAGCGCTACAATGTCCACATTCATTCCTCTGCGGATGCGGCCCTTGGCAGACGTATTCTGCAAGCGGCCGTCGCGCATTTATAGTCAGATGGTACACGGAGTTATTTGGTTGTATTGTTCCCCTCCCAGGGACTGCTTTGGGACGTCCCATGGTCCTGTGTCCCCCAATGTGGCGAAGGAGAAATAGGGATTTTTGTGTGTACTCACCATAAAATCCTTTTCTCCGAGCCACTCATTGGGGGACACAGCACCCACCCTGTTAGCCTGTTCGGCTCGTTACCTTTTTCGGTTTTTGACTTTCTTTGACATGTTATACTCTAATGTTACATGATATATTGTTATTAATCTCTTACTGCTTTTGCACTGAACTGGGTCTCTGGAAGCCAGCATGAGGGTGTATACTTCAGGGGAGGAGCTAACTTTTTTTGTCTCAACTTAGTGTCAGCCTCCTAGTGACAGCAGCATAACACCCATGGTCCTGTGTCCCCCAATGAGTGGCTCGGAGAAAAGGATTTTACGGTAAGTACACACAAAAATCTCTATTTTGTAAAGTAGACCACCTATGGAACTTATCTAGATGTGTGGTGAGCACTTTAACCCACCAAGTGCTTCACAGAAGTTTATAATGCAGAGCCGTAAAAATAAAAAATCATATTTTTTCACAAATATGATCTTTTCGCCCCCAATTTTTTATTTTCCCAAGGGTATCAGAAGAAATTGGACCCCAAAAGTTGTTGTGCCATTTGTTTTGAGTATAAGTTTATAACGCAGAGCCGTGAAAATGAAAAATAATTTTTTTCCCCACAAAAATGATTTTTTAGCCCCAAAATTTTTATTTTCACAAGGGTAACAGGAGAAATTGGACCGCAAAGGTTGTTGTCCAATTTGTACGGAGTACGCTGATACCCCATATGTGGGGGTAAAACACTGTTTGGGCGCATGGCAGCGCTTGGAAGGGAAGGAGCGCCGTTTGACTTTTCAATGCAAAATTGACTGGAATTGAGATGGGACGCCATGTTGCGTTTGGAGAGCCCCTGATGTGCCTAAACATTGAAACCCCCCACAAGTGACACCATTTTGGAAAGTAGACCCCCTAAGGAACTTATCTAGTTGTGTTTTGACAGCTTTGAACCCCCAAGTGTTTCACTACAATTTATAACGCGCAGAGCCATGAAAATAAAAAATCATTTTTTTTTCACAAAAATTATTTTTTAGCCCCCAGTTTTGTGTTCTTTTTCAAGGGTAACAGGAAAAATTGGACCCCAAAAGTTGTTGTCCAATTTGTCCTGAGTACGCTGATACCCCATATGTGGGGGGAAACCACCGTTTGGGCGCATGGCAGAGCTCGGAAGGGAAGGAGCGCCATTTGGAATGCAGACTTAGATGGATTGGTCTGCAGGGTTCACGTTGCATTTGCAGAACCCCTGATGCACCTAAACAGTGAAACCCTCCCAGAAGTGACACCATTTTGGAAACTAGACCCCCCAAGGTACTTATCTAGATGTGTTGTGAGAACTTTGAACCCCCAAGTGTTTCACTACAGTTTATAACGCAGTCATGAAAACAAAAATTAAATTTTTTCCCACAAAAAATGTTTTTTTTTAGCCCCCAAAATTTTTATTTTCCCAAGGGTAACAAGAGAAATTGGACACCAATAGTTATTGTCCAATTTGTCCTGAGTATGCTGATACCCCATATGTTGGGGTAAACCCCTGTTTGGGCGCACGGGAGAGCTCGGAATGGAAAGAGCACTGTTTTACTTTTTCAACGCAGAATTGGCTGGAATTGAGATCGGATGCCATGTCGCGTTTGGTGAGCCCTGATGTGCCTAAACAGTGGAAACCCCCAATTCTAACTGAAACCCTATCCCAAACACACCCCTAACCCTAATTCCAACCATAACCCTTACCACACCCTTAACCCTGACACACCCCTAACCCTAATCCCAACTGTAAATGTAATCCAAACCCTAACTTTAGCCCCAACCCTAACTTTAGCCCCAAACCTAACCCTAACTTTAGCCCCAACCCTAACTGTAACTTTAGTCCCTCCCCTAACCCTAACTTTAGCCCCAACCCTAACTGTAGCCCTAACCCTAACTTTAGCACCAACCCTAACTGTAACTTTAGCCCCAACCCTAACCCTAACTTTAGCCCCAGCCCTAACCGTAGCCCCAACCCTAACTGTAGCCCTAACCCTAGCCCAACACTAACCCTAGCCCCAACCCTAACCCTAGCCCCAACCCTAACCCTAGCCCCAACCCAAAACCCTAACCCTATCCCTAGCCCTTACTCTAGCCCTAACCCTAGCCCTAACCCTAACCCTGACCCTAGCGCTAACCCTAATGGGAAAATGGAAATAAATACATTTTTTAAAATTTTTAATGTTTCCCTAACTAAGGGGGTGATGAAGGGGGGTTTGATTTACTTTTATAGTGGTTATTTTTTTAGCAGATTTTTATGATTGACAGCTGTCACACACTAAAAGACACTTTTTATTGCAAAAAATATTTTTTGCGTTACCACATTTTGAGACCTATAATTTTTCCATATTTTGGTCCGCAGAGTCATGTGAGGTCTTGTTTTTCGCGGGACGAGGTGACGTTTTTATTGGTAACATTTTCGGGCACATGACTTTTTTTAATCTGATTATTGTGAGGCAGAATGACCAAAAACCAGCCATTCATGAATTTCTTTTGAGGGGGCGTTTATACCGTTCCACGTTTGGTAAAATGGACAAAGCAGTTTTATTCTTCGGGTCAATACGATTACAGAGATACCTCATTTAGGCTGGTTTCACATTTGCGTTTAAATCCGCAGCGTTCAAAACGCATCCGCAAGTGGTGAAAAAACGCATGTAAACGCGTACAAACGCTGCGTTTTTTAGACGCATGCGTTGTCGCATGCGGTTAAAAAAGCGCCGCGTTTGTACGCGTTTACATGCGTTTTTTCCTGCGTTTGCGCTTTTGGTACGCATGATGAGAAATTTCACAAGCTGGTTTTTGTTCATTCTGCTTCACAAAAATCGGAATAAAAAGCAATCAAAAATGTCACGTGCCCGAAAATGTTACCAATAAAAATGTCAACTCGTCCCGCAAAAAAAAAAGACCTCACATGACTCTGTGGACCAAAATATGGAAAAATTGTATCTCTCAAAATGTGGTAAGGCAAAAAATATTTTTTGGAATAAAAAGCGTGTTTCAGTGTGTGACAGCTGCCAATCATAAAAATCCACTAGAAAACCCCTTATAAATAGAAATCAAACCCCCTTCATCAACTCCTTAGTTAGGGAAAAATTAAAAAATGTATTTATTTCCATTTTCCCATTAGGGTTAGGGCTAGGGTCAGGGTTAGGTTTAGAGTTAGGGTTTGGATCCCTTTATCACCTTGATGGTGGATTAGGGTTAGGGCTAGGTTTAGAGTTAGGGTTAGGGTTTGGATCCCTTTATCACCTTGATGGTGGGTTAGGGTTAGGGTTTGGATCCCTTTATCACCTTGATGGTGTCTTAGGGTTAGGGCTAGGGTTAGGGTTTGGATCCCTTTATCACCTTGATGGTGGCTTAGGGTTAGGGTTAGGGCTAGGGTTAGGGTTTGGATCCCTTTATCACCTTGATGGTGGCTTAGGATTAGGGCTAGGGTTAGGGTTTGGATCCCTTTATCACCTTGATGGTGGCTTAGGGTTAGGGCTAGGGTTAGGGTTTGGATCCCTTTATCACCTTGATGGTGGCTTAGGGTTAGGGCTAGGGTTAGGGTTTGGATCCCTTTATCACCTTGATGGTGGCTTAGGATTAGGGCTAGGGTTAGGGTTTGGATCCCTTTATCACCTTGATGGTGGGTTAGGGTTTGGATCCCTTTATCACCTTGATGGTGTCTTAGGGTTAGGGCTAGGGTTAGGGTTTGGATCCCTTTATCACCTTGATGGTGGCTTAGGGTTAGGGTTAGGGCTAGGGTTAGGGTTTGGATCCCTTTATCACCTTGATGGTGGCTTAGGATTAGGGCTAGGGTTAGGGTTTGGATCCCTTTATCACCTTGATGGTGGGAGGTGGCTTATCAGTGTCTAGAGGGCGCCCTCTGCTGGTTGTCCTCATATGAACTCGAGCCAGGGAGCTTTCTAGATCTAGGAACAGCCAGCAGAGGGTGCCTCACTGAAAATGCAGGTAAATATAGGTCATTGACCTAATTTACCTTCATTCTCCGGGATTTTGCAGACATGAGCAGCTGCATTAGCGGAGCTCGTGGCTGCAAAATATTTTAACCCCTTCAGATGGATTTACATCGTTGGACGTGACAGATCCTCGGAAGGTATGTATATTGTTGGTTTATTATTTTGACTTTCTTCCAGATCGAGGGTCTTCAGTGAGTGGATTGAGAGTAGAATAAATTAATACAACAACCTTTGTGATTTTTTCATTAAATTAATTTTTAATAATGTGTGTGTGTTGTTGTTTTTTTAACCCTTTACTAGTATTGGATTAATAGTGGATAGGTGTCATAATTGACGCCTCTCCATTATTAATTAGGCTTAATGTCACCTTACAATAGCAAGGTGGCATTAACCCTTCATTACCTCATATCCCACCGCTACACGGGAATGGGAAGAAAGTGGCCAAGTGCCAGAATAGGCACATCTTCCAGATGTGCCTTTTCTGGGGTGGCTGGGGGCAGGTGTTTTTAGCCAGGGGGGGCCAATAACCATGGACCCTCTCCAGGCTATTAATATCTGCCCTCAGTCACTGGCTTTACTACTCTGGCGGAGAAAATTGTGCGGGAGCCCACGCCAATTTTTTCCGCCATTTAACCCTTTAATTTAATAGAACGGCCAAATTTTGCATATACACACTACTAACATTAGTAGTGTGGAATATGCAAAAAAAATGGGGATATGAGATGGTTTACTGTATGTAAACCATGTCTCATATCATGTCGGGTTTAGGAAGGAGAAAGCAAAAGCCGGTAATTGAATTACCGGCTTTCTGCTATATCGCGCTGGATGAAATAATAATATATATACATATATGTGTCTCAATGACATATATATATACCTATTCTATGTGTACACATTTATTCTACCTATTCTATTGTAAGCTGTCAGTGTGATTTTACTGTACACCGCACTGAATTGTCGGCTTTTCTATAGAACACCGCTGCGTATTCCTCGCAAGTCACACTGCTGGTCCGTGTGTAATCCGTATTTTTGGGGCTTCCATAGACTTTCATTGACGTTTAATTTGCGCAATACGGTGACAAACGCAGCATGCTGCGATTTTGTACGGCCGTAGAAAGCCGTATAATACTGATCAGTTTAATATGGCAGATAGGAGTAGGGGCATAGAGAATAATTGTGCCGTATGTTATGCGAGTTTTACGGACGTAGTTTCTGCGCTCTTACGTCCGTAAAACTCGCAAGTGTGATGCTGGCCTAACACGTATGGCCAGCCCAGCTTCTTCTTTCACACAGTTTTGATAAAGCATTGTTGTTGTTTTTTTAAAAAAAAAGTCATGTAGTTCACCTATGCTTAGAAGCATTTTTTCATTTGTTTTGGTGCTTTTTGTTCACTTATCCTTTTGTTAATGCTTTGTTTCCCTATAAGACTATATTGTTATAGGAGAATGCTTGAAAAAGGGAATACTCCTTAATAGCATGGGTATACAATCTGCCACTAGCAGGCTTGACACTAGCTGAAAAAAAGTGTTGGTTTCGTCTACTGGGCTCTTCCCTCTCTTCCGACACCAAACAGTTCAGTTTTAGCCTAGTATCAATTGTAGGCAAGAAGAAGATTTATTAGGGTGTCAGCATAATTGCACAAAATCCACAAGGTTCCTGCTCATATGGACCTTGATCATGGCCTTGAATTAGCAGAAAATGTTATATATTAGTTTGATATACCATAAAGAAGTGATATGACATATATCGTATATACTAGAGTATAAGCCGACCCGAGTATAAGCCGATCCCCCTAATTTTGCCACAAAAAACTGGGAAAACTTAATGACTCAAGTATAAGCCTAGGGTGGAAAATGCAGCAGCTACCGGTAAATTTCAAAAATAAAAATAGATACCAATAAAAGTTAAATTAATTGAGATATCAGTAGGTTAAGTGTTTTTGAATATCAATATTGAATCAGGAGCCCCATATAATGCTCCATACAGTTCATGATGGGTCCCATAAGATGCTCCATACAAAATATGCCCCATATAATGCTCTATACAGTTTATGATGGGCCCCATAAGATGCTCCATACAGTTCATGATGGGCCCAATAAGATGCTCCATATTAAAATATGCCCCATATAATTCTGCACAAAGGTTAATAATGGCCCCATAAGATGCTCCATAGACACATTTGCCCCATACAGTACTGCATAAAGGTTAATAAGGGCCCCCATAAGATGCTCCATAGAGACATTGTAATGAATGGAAACGGAGGCACAGATGTAGAAGTTCACATTCGTATTTATTAAGGTTTGTTGTGGAACCACTAGACCACAGTGCGGGGGGCTCCGAAGGGGGCGTTACTGCGTCCTCGAACAGGGACAGAAAGGAATACCTGGAGGACACGGGTGCTACCTTCAGTTAGACCCCGTACTCGTGGCGGCTGTCCCAGCAGAACAGACGGACCAGCAAGGTTAGCGGGTGCTGCAGAGCTCACTGGAGGATACCGGGTATAGAAGCTGGCACCGAGGGTACTGGCGTGGTCCGGAAGTGAGGCTGGTGGATTGGCAGGACTAGACGGGTCCAGTGTAGATACTGCGGATGCAGTCCAGCATAACCGGGTAACTGGTAGCAGAAGATCTGTGGAGACAGACAGAATAAGCTAAGTTCCTTGCAGATACCTCAGAAATAGAAGCGCAAGATAACAGGAACCGGAAGTCAGCAACAGTAGATACTTGTCCTGTACCATTGGTTAGAGGCAACATTTGGAAAATGCACACTGGCCTCTTTAAGAGACCGGGAGCGAGCGCGCGTGTGGCCTAAGAACCCTGCCAGGGAACCTGCTGGCCGCACACCAGGAAGCAGGAGAGGGAAGAGGGGTGGGGGCCGTGTCCAGACAGCGTGAAGCCAGCACAGAGCGAGAGTCCTGACGGAGACCCCCTTTAGGTACAGTAAACAGACCGGGTGTAACACACATTTGCCCAGTATAATGCTCCACAAATACTGATTATGGCCCCATAAGATGTTCCAGAGATATTTGCCCCATATAATGCTGCACATGGCCCCATAAGATGCTCCATAGAGATATTTGCTCCATATAATGCTCCACATGGCCACATAAGATGCTCCATACAGATATTTGCCCCATATAATGCTGCACATGGCCCCATACAGATATTTGCCCCATATAATGCTGCACATGGCCCCATACAGATATTTGCGCCATATAATGCTGCACATGGCCCCATACAGATATTTGCGCCATATAATGCTGCACATGGCCCCATGCAGATATTTGCCCCATATAATGCTGCACATGGCCCCATAAGATGCTCCATACAGACATTTGCCCCATATGCTGTTGCTGCGATTAAAAAAAAAATCACATACTCACCTCTCAGGCCCCCGGCACTTGCTATATTCACCGGTCCGCGTTCCACCGACGACCGCCGCTGTGTCTTTCCCGTCCGCTGCACTGACCTTCAGGCAGAGGGCGGCACGCACACTAATCGCGTCACCGCGCCCTCTGACCTGAGCGTCACTGCACAGGACGTGGAAAACTGCGTTATACTCACCTGCTCCTGACGCAGTGCAGTCCCTGGTTCTCCGTCTCCGGCAGCTTCTTCCTGTATTGAGCGGTACCATGTGACCGCTCACTACAGGAAGAAGCTGCCGACACCTGGAGAACCAGGGACATGCAGGGATCGCGCCAGGAGCAGGTGAATATTATTAGACAGGTGCCGCTCTCCCTCCCCTGCCGACCCCTGGGTATGACTCTAGTATAAGCCAAGAAGAGCAATTTTAGCCTAAATAAATGGGTTGAAATTCATGGCTTATACTCAAGTGTATACGGTAATTGAAAAGTTAAAATCAGAAATGATGGCTCTCAAATAAGAGAAACCAGAAACATGACAACCGAGCACAAAAACAAAGGTATATGAAAGGGTAATAGAGGAATTCTAGTGTATAATGTTATATAGCATGTAAAAGCTGTCATATATAGTATCTCTAATATTATTGGTGGTTAAGTAGAGATAACAGGAACAGCCATAACATAGCGCAAAGTATTGTTGTGGATAGACCAAATGAACACTGTTAGTAAGCTGTACCAATAAATATCACACTTATTATCCCTCTTATTAGTATACGAGTTATATGTAGATAGTTATAGAGTTTTTTTACTATCTACATAAATTCTATTAGACATGATTTACTGTATATACGTATCTCTAATTTGTGCTACAGTATTGGCCCTTTCTCTATTATCATGAAATTGGGACATTCATATTGGGGAGCATCTCCACTTTTGCCTACTTCTGTGAATTTTGATGGAGACTCTAAGGTCTGCTGGGGTTTTGTGAACTATTGCACCATGCATTTTGAACTTTGTCCCCAACAACTTTTTTCTGACCAGTCGAAAGTAGCTTATATTTTTTCTTTATTATCTGGAGATACGTAGGCTTGGACATCATGTGAACGAGATGATCCTATAATGTATTGTCTACCTTCTCTCCTGATCACCTTCGGTAGAATCTTTGACAAACAAGTTCACTTTCAGTCAGCCACTGACTCCATACTTTGCCGTAGAATCCTGACGAGTGCTATGATAGAAAACATCGCATAGCACTCGGACCAGTGTTAATCTATGGGGCAGCTCACATCACCATATTTTTTCCCAGGCGTATTCGACGTGCGTGTATAATTGCTGCATGCTGATATTATCTCGTATATCATCTGAGACTCGCCAATGCAAGACTATGGGTGCGAGAAAAAAATCGCATTGCACTCGGACCATGCGAGTGCTGTCCAATTTTTATGCATCGGTGTGTTAGGAGTCGAGTTCCCACCGCTGCACAAGGGGAACCATGTCTGCTGCGGTCTCCCATTCTGCATTGGCCACAGTGGAGCCTGTTCAGCGGAGATGTCGGTCCCAGCGTCTCACTGAATCTGATACTGTGCAAAGGGTTACTGCTGCCTCTCCAGGCTCTACTATTGTACCCTGCACTGGTTTGCGGCGAGCAGGTTTTTCTGGGACTAAGTCCTGCTTTGCACACACTGAGCATGCCCAGGGTAAGATCTCTCAGTGGAGATCAAGGGTCACATGCTCAGGTACTGCAGCAACTTCCATTGGTCCTCCAGGAAGGTCTTGTACCTGATCAAGTTCTGTGGCAGCCTTCCATTGGTCCTTCTGGGAAGGTCCTGTAGGTGCTACAGCTATAAAAGGTTCTCATGACCGCATGGCCATGTGCTAGTATCAAATATGTATGAGCTCAGCGCCAGTGTGGTCGTGTGTGTGGTCAGGGACCCAGCTGAAATAAGCCCCTAGAATGCTGGCACCTCCGGTGAGGAGTTTTGTGTATGCAGTCAGGGACCCGGCTGAAATAAGCCCCTAGAATGCTGGCACCTCCGGCGAGGAGTTTATGTCTGAATTCAGGGCTGGCTAATAGCCATTAGAATTCCGGCTCCACCGGACAGGAGCTGCTTGTTGGTTGGACTGCATGACCACTGTCGGCTCTACACAGTAGCTGTGTCCCCTGTGAGCTAAACAGGGCACAGCGTTCTCTTTACTACGGACCCTGTGAAGTAACAGAGTTCGTTTGTACTAATTTGCTTCGCCGCCTTGCTTAGCAGCAGGTTCTTTCCTGCACGGTGGATCCCGGGTTGCGAACGTACCTATCTAATCTAATAAATATATTCGGTGCATTCTGCCAACCCTAACACGGTGTCCTTTGATAAGCCGGCAATTCATGTGCCGCATACAGTAAAATCACACTGACAGGTTAGGCTACGTTCACATTAGCGTTGTGCGGCGCAGCGTCGGCGACGCAACGCATGACGCATGCAAAACGCATGCACAACGCATCGTTTTGTGACGCATGCGTTCATTTTTTGCATGATTTTTGGCGCAGAAAAAACTGCATCATGCAGTGTCCTCTGCGCCCTGACAGTTGCGCCAAAATGACGCATGCGTCACAAATGCAAGACAAAGCATGTCCATGCGCCCCCCATGTTAAATATAGGGGCGCATGACGCATGCGTCACCGCGGCTGCGCCCGATGCTGCACCGCACAACGCTAATGTAAACGCAGCCTTAGAATAGCATAGATATTATAGACATATACACATAGAATACATAGATATATAGATGTCAGAGACACACACATCTTCTTAATATATACTTACCTTGTAATGTCTTCACATCCTGTTCCATCCAGAAGTGTTCGGATGCCAGAATTCCAAGCGGCGGAAGTTCACCAACCGCCATATTGGGACACCCAAGTGATGGGTGTCTCAATATGGAAACTGCTGGTGGTACCAGCCTCTTGCGTGGTACGACCAGCGGAACACCGTCGCACCACACACACACACACACTGTATACGCCGTACGCACCATACATACACACACAAACACACTGTATATGCCGTACGCACCACACACACAATCACACTGTATACGCCGTACGCACCACACACACATGCACCACCAGCGGAACACTGTCATGAACACGCCGCCACTGGGATCAGCCGAATGATCCACTGACCGCCGCCATCTTTGTACAGGAGGAGCGCATGCGCAGTTTTAATGTGACCGCCGCTATCTGTCTGCACAAAGATGGTGGCGGTCTGATTTCCTGCGCTGCTCAAATTCTGCGCAGGCGCAGTGAATCACTCGGCGGCAGATGCGCGACGTGTCTACAGGCAGAGGAAGCCAGTCACATTAACCCCTTCATGACCTTGGGATTTTTCATTTTTCCGTGTTCGTTTTTCACTCCCCTCCTTCCCAGAGCCATAACTTTTTTATTTTTCCGTCAATTTGGCCATGTGAGGGCTTATTTTTTGCGGGACGAGTTGTACTTTTGAACGACATCATTGGTTTTAGCATGTCGTGTACTAGAAAACGGGAAAAAAATTCCAAGTGCAGTGAAATTGCAAAAAAGTGCAATCCCACACTTTTGTTTTTTGTTTGGCTTTTTTGCTAGGTTCACCAAATGCTAAAACTGACCTGACATTATGATTCTCCAGGTCAGTACGAGTTCATAGACACCTAACATGACTAGGTTATTTTTTATCTAAATGGTGAAAAAAAATTCCAAACTTTGCTAAAAATAAAAAAATAAAAAATTGCGCCATTTTCCGATACTCGTAGCGTCTCCATTTTTCGTGATCTGGGGTCGGTTGAGGGCTTATTTTTTGCGTGCTGATATGACGTTTTTAATGATATCATTTTAGTGCAGATACATTCTTTTGATCGCCCGTTATTGCATTTTAATGCAATGTCGCGGCGACCTAAAAAACGTAATTCTAGCGTTTCGAATTTTTTTCTCGCTACGCCGTTTAGCGATCAGGTTAATGCTTTTTTTTAATTGATAGATCGGGTGATTCTGAGCGTGGCGATACCAAATATGCGTTGATTTGATTTTTTTTTATTGATTTATTTTGATTGGGGCGAAAGGGGGGTGATTTAAACTTTTATATTTTTTTTATTTTTTTCACATTTTTTTTAACTTTTTTTTTTTACTTTTGCCATGCTTCAATAGCCTCCATGGGAGGCTAGAAGCAGGCACAACGCGATCGGCTCTGCTACATAGCAGCGATCATCAGATCGCTGCTATGTAGCAGAAATGGAGGTGTGCTGTGAGCGCCGACCACAGGGTGGCGCTCACAGCCACCGGTGATCAGTAACCATAGAGGTCTCAAAGACCTCTATGGTTACAATATACAAGCATCGCCGACCCCCGATCATGTGACGGGGGTCGGCGATGACGTCATTTCCGGCCACCCGGCTGGAAGCGGTAGTAAAATGCCGCTGTCTGCGTTTGACAGCGGCATTTAACTAGTTAATAGGTGCGGACAGATCGCGATTCTGCCCGCGCCTATTATGGGCACATGTCAGCTGTTCAAAACAGCTGACATGTCCCGGCTTTGATGCGGGCTCACTGCGGAGCCCTGCATCAAAGCGGGGCTTCTGACCTCGGACGTACTATCCCGTCCGAGGTCAGAAAGGGGTTAAAGAGGTTTTCACCCCTGGGCGAAGCTTTCTCAGCGAAATGCGCGTCGGGTGTCGTGGGTCCCTGGCTGGTGGTCTACATTAGGTAAATACGTTCCTTCCATCTGGTATGTTTTGCTTGTACTGTTGTACACTTCCTGATGCTGCCGCTCACAGTGATTTTGCACTCCTAAAAACCTAGATATATACGATTTTATGCTGTGATTTGCACACCTATGCTAAATTACTGACTTACCTTTATGATACATAGGCACTATTTTTGAGTGCATTTTTTACTGACAGCTGCAGCGTAGGGTGGTGTGGTAACTGCTTTCTTATGGTTTTTCTTGAATGTATGGTTAAATTTATTGATAATAATATTGTTACGGTGAAGGTAACGCTACATGGACTATTACCACTTATTTCCAGCCATACCTATTGGTTTCTCCTGCATTTTGTTTGGTTTTCCCTGATTTTATATTTGATCTTTATATATTTTTACATTTGCTTATGAATAAAATGTATACATTTTTTATTAGTGTCGCCTAGTGCTTCTTTGGTGTTATAGGTTTTCCCATGAACTAAAGTTAATTTAAAAAATTGTCTGTGCCTGATCGCGTACGGAGCATACCACATCTGCTTGGCAGGGGAGGAAGCAAAAATCAATACTGACATTACAACAAGGGATCGCAGAGGATTCATTTTGTCAAGTAAAATATTTCACTGACTGTTTTTAAGCAATATTTTACCTCACAAAATGTATCCTCTGTGATCTCCTGCTGTAATGTCAGTATTATCTTTTGCTTCCTCCCCTGCCCAGGAGCTGTGGTATGTTCTGTACACGGTCAGACACAGACAATTTTTAAAATGAACTTTTGTTAGTGGGAAAACCCCTTTAAAAAGCAAATATCAACACCAACATGGCTCCTCCTAAAACGTACGCCAATGACAATGAAAGGAAAGCAGCAAAGGCACAACGTCGAAGACAACAACGGGCAAATGAGACTCTTGAAGACCAACAGCATCGCTGGGACAAAAACAATGCATATAAGCGTAGCACATGAGTTCCACGATGCCATTAGGAGCACAGACGGGAGAAGTCAGCACATGGGGAAAGAGAGAGTGGATAGGTAGGTGAGCACATGGGGGGAGAGATTCTCAATTCTACAAAACCTGCCCCCATCATGACATTACCGCCATTCCGATGCGATAGCATTGGGCCTCCATCTAGTACATATATATGTATATATATTACATAGATAGATAGAAGAAAAGCCGGTAATTCATCTGCCATGTTCTATAAAATCACTGCAGGAGCCAACAGGATAGAAGAGATGGATTACATACAGTAAATACAAGTGGAATAGGTAGATATATAGATGTCAGTGACAAATACAATTAGTACAGTGTGTGTGCAAACTACTGGACATGTATTTACTTAATAAAATATATATTTTTTTAAATGGCGTGGGCTCCAGCGCAATTTTTGCAACCAGCAGAGAGAAAGCCGATGGCTGGGGGCAGATGTTTATAGCCTGGGAAGGGGGTAATACCCATCTAGCTTCCCAGGTTATTAATATCAGCTCACAGCTGTATAATTAGCCTCTACTGGCTATTAAAATGGGGGACCCTAAAAAAAGACGTAGGGTCCCCTTATAATTAATAACCAGTAAAGGCTATCCAAACAGCTGCGGGCTGATATTAATAGCCTAGGAAGGGGCCATGGATACTGCCCCCAGGCTAAAAACAT
The DNA here is from genome assembly GCF_032444005.1 of Ranitomeya imitator. Lineage (NCBI taxonomy): Eukaryota > Metazoa > Chordata > Amphibia > Anura > Dendrobatidae > Ranitomeya > Ranitomeya imitator. The sequence continues at coordinate 625,565,290 of NC_091285.1, forward strand.
CAGCTCTCAGCCATCCCAGAAAAGTCGCATCTCTAAAATGCGCCAACTCTGGCACTTAACCTCCCTCTTCCAACTTGCCCTGTAGCGGTGACAAATAGGGTGATAGTTGTGGGGTTGATGTCACCTTTGTAGTATCAGGTGAAATCAAGCCCAGAGGTTAATAATGGAGATGCCCTGTCCAGTGTCCCTATTCAAACCAAATGGGACACTTTTATGAGCATCCTGAGTAAGATCTGTGCACAATATACACCCTATGGGAATAAACAGGGTAGAAATAATCCAGCTAAATGGATGTAAACAAATAGATCAGAGCAATAATCATTCCAAAGGTTGTAATAAAGGACCAATGAGCCACCTAGAAATTATCATAGGGCGACAGAACACTCCTATAAATATGCATAAAAACTTAGAAAGATGGAGTCAAAAAGTCTGTCTATAATAAATAAAAAAAATATTTATAAAGGCATATGTACACATTTATCCTAGATGGGTATATTTCTCAGGAACATGTTTCCCCCGATCCTTTTACTATAATGTCTTGTGTTGACTCCCAGACTCGCTCTGCCTGAGTCCTTTACAATCTACCTGTTGTTCTGTACTACTATTAATTCTGGTGGGAAAACATTTTACTAAATGTTGTTGTATTATGTAACAATAAAGACTTTTTAATATTTATTTTAGGCAGACTTTTTGGCTCCATCTTTCTAAGTTTTCATCCAGCTAAAAAGAGCAGTTAGGCGCACAATAAATGACAACAAGAGAACATTTAGGGAATTAAAGGAAGAGGGTGGGTATGATGCATTAGATAATTCTAGAGAAAAAAATTAATCTTGTAAAAAAATAAAGCAGGGCAGCAAAGGTTGAGACAGAGAGACTCATTGCCAAAGAAAGCGCAACAAATAATTTACAACAGTAAGAAACTCAAAAATGATATTGTTGTCCCCCTCAAAAATAATGTGTGTGAAATGGTGGAAGAGGATGAGGTAAAGGCCAATTTACTAAACGCTTTTTTTTGTACATTATGTACACAAGAAAATCCCATAACAGGTGACATGAACAGGATACCATCAATTCTCAGTGAAATGTCACCTGCTTATTAACCCCACAGGAAGTACAGTGATGCCTCAAAAATACTTAATCACTGGGCCTAATGGCATACACCCTTGAGTACTGCAGGTATTAAATACAGTGATAGTGCTACACATAAAATACATTTTCATTAATTTGATTTTGTGGTTAATTATTTCCATTAGCCTTGTAGGGTGTTTTCCATTTCCATTATGTCTGTTGGTCTCCGTTACCAGGGTTTTACATTCTAAGCGGGCCAACTAGTCTGGGGACACTAACGCCCCTTCGACCAGCCAAAGACCTCATTTACATATCACAATCAGACTTTACAAATACTTTTTCTAAAGATCTGTTAATGTGTGTGTTGTCACAAAGGGACTTTGGGGGGCACAGGTTCCCTGTAAGACCACGGTCACACGTTCAGTATTTGGTCAGTATTTTACCTCGGTATTTGTAATCCGAAACCAGGAGTGGGTGATAAATCCGGAAGTGGTGACGTGTTTCTAATGTACTTTCCCTCTGATTGTTCCACTCCTGGTTTTGTCTTACAAATACTGAGATAAAATACTGACCAAATACTGATCGTACCTCTGTAATATTAAATTATCCTACTTTGTGTTGATCACCTTGCAGAGTTTAGTATGATCAGCAAATATTGAAATTCTACTTTATGCCCTCTACAAAGTCATTAATAAATGTGACATGAACATGAACCGCGCATCCAAAAAGCACACATTGATGTAATGCCACTACAAAAATTTACAAAACTGAACATAAGGTTCTTAGTTTAATAAATAATGTAAAGCATTAATAATTATGCAAAAAAAGAAGAGGGCTCTCTATGGTTCCTTGCCGTTAACTGTGACCCAATCCAACAATCCAAGTTTGCTCCATTCATTATCACCCTTTGCTTCTTATCAATGAGCCTGTTGTTAACCCAATTACATATACAGTCATGGCCGAAAGTGTTGGAGTGTTGGTACCCTTGAAATCGTTCCAGAAAAGGAAGTATTTCTTCCATTAAATTATTGCAATTACACATGTTTTGTTATACACATCTTTATTTCATTTGTCTGTATTGGAATAATAAAAATAAAGACAAAAAGGCAAATTGGACATAATTTCACATAAAACCCCCCAAAATGGTCGAGACAAAATTGTTTGGCACCTTTCCAAGAATGTGGGTAAACAACTTTGTTTCAAGAATGTGATGTTTGTGTAAACTCACCTGTGGCAAGTAACAGGTGTGGGCAATATGAAAATCACACCTGAAACTAGATAAAAAGGGGAGAAGTTGACTCAATCTTTGCATAGAGTGCCACTCTAAGTATGGAGAACAGACAGAGGAGAAGAGAACAGTCGGAAGACTTAAGAACCAAAAGTGTCATGCATCAGGCCTCTGTCCACACCTTTGCAAAATTGTACCATATCCACTTTATGGCTTCTGATGTGAACTTAGTACGTAAATTGCTGTGGGCTGCTTCCTGCTAGGTGGGCACATCGTCAGCTCTTGTTTTTCCAACTCATTATTTCTGCTCTAGGATTTTCCACAGTCCTATGTCCTCCAATGATATTGACATAAAAATTGGATTTTTGCACGTACAGTAAAATTGGGGGACACAGCTCAGACTTCATTTCCTTTGTTAAAGAAACTTTATTTATTTGGGGATTGCTCTTTTTCTCCTTCTGGCTCTAAAGTGAGCTTCCTTGCACCCTAGGAAAGGATCTAGCCCATCATGAGTCAAGTGGCAGATTGTATACCCAAGCCTGTATGATATGGAAATTTGGGTTGGTTAAATCTATCCCGTGTGTGCTGCGGCCGTTCCCAATAAGACTAAGAGTATTTTGAGCGCTCATCAAGAATGGACTGTACACCATTGTGACAGAAAAGCATTCCATCAATACTGACTCTTTATTGTACATACATAGTTTTATAATTGCATATAGAAAGGAGTGGTTAGGGGTGGTTAGTTAATTAACATATTGTCTAGCTCCTCTGTTATTGGTTATCTAAATATATATATAGAATATTGTGATTAATGCACATCTGAATGCTGATTAAGTAACTAAAATGAAGTTCTCTGCATCTAGGACAAAGGTGAGACATCTAATCAGCACTTAAGACATCTGGAGTTCTTCCGCTTTTTTGGGTGGAAATCACTGAACAGTCTGTCTGGCTTATATCAGTTTATGTCAGCCATTTTAAGCAATTGAGTATAGTGTATATAGATATATTTGCGTTTATATGAGTATATATGATTATAGAGGAGTATACATGCAAGTGAGATCTACATGATATAAATATTTCTATCACAAGCCCCCCTTAGATATCACTTGCCCTAAACCTAGCCTCCTGTCCCAAAGCGCTGCAACTCTTTTGTGCTGCCAGTGAACTGACGCAAGCCTAGTGCCTACGCCCCACTCCGTACAGACTTTTCGCAAATGGGGGGTCAGGAGATCTGTCCCTAACGGGGGTTAGTTGCAATGAGTCTCTTAGTCAATAGCATGTGTAGTGTATTCTTCATCAGGTAGATCATCTATTCAGTCAGGCAGGGCATCCACAACATCGTTTTGGCTTGGGTGTCAACTTCTGGTAGGGGAGCGTTCTTGCAATGCGATGCGTGGATCCAAGTGGGTCTTCCCTCCAGCTTTACAGAGGTTGGTGTCATCAGCGGCACTTGGACAGGACCATCAGATCTGGGATCGAGTGGTGTTCTCCTTACAAACTTTTTTCACCAACTCCCAGTCTCCTGGCTTCAAGGAGTGCGTACCGGACATTGAATCTGGATCTGGCAATGAAGAAAAAACTCGAGAATGGATGTTAGCAAGTTTCTTGGTGAGTTCAATTACATAAGCAGACAAAGTATCATATTGTATAATCAGCTGCTGAGGGAAATAATACCCCTAACCTGGGACTGGACCCAAACAAAATTTCATATGGTGACAGCTTTTCTGGGCCTCTGGAAGTGTGCCTTACACTAAGTAGTGTGATTGTCTCATGCCATGGTTTGCATGTCTCTTGGGCAACTTTCAACATCCTGATCTTAAGTGTCCCATTCAGTCTATCCACTTTCTCGCTACTCTGGGGATTGTAGGGAGTGCGTAGGCCTAAGTCTGACCCTACTGCTGACCAGATCACCCATGTGAGATTTGCTGTGAATGCGGGTCCCTGGTCACTGCCTATCTCTTCTGGGACCCCATATCTGCGTATCTCATCTCTGAGGGTAGTCTCTTTGCAGTAGTCTTTGCTGACTGGTTCCTCACTGGGAAAACTTCTGTCCATCCTGAGAACACGTCCACGACCACAAGGGCATATTCAAAACCTCCACTTGGCGGCATCTGGATGTGGTCTATCTGGATCCTCTGGAAGGGGTACAGCGGGCTGGCAAGATGATGTGTGGGAACTTTCTCCATTCTTGCAGGGTTGCATTTGCCGCAGGTCAGACAGCTGCTGGTGAACTTGGCTGTTAGGGTGGAGATCCCTGGAGCGAACCAGTAAGCACCAATCTGATCATTCATCTGTGTCTTTGATCTGTGCGTGGGCCCATGTGCCCACTGGACCACCATAGGATACATGCTTCGGGATAAACAGGGTTTGTAGTTCATTGAGTACACCCTTCCTTTTTCATGTGTTACTCCCTTCCGCATCCAGCATTCCTTCTTGTCCTTTTGGGGCTTGCACCTGCAGCTTTTTGAGCAGATCCCAGGATGTCATCTGGTCAGGTTTCTTGTCTTCAGTCAACATGTAGTAGCCGTCCGGCTCTACGACTTCTCCCACTTCTCCATATTGTCTTCCCTTGGCTGCTTCTTTGGCTGCCATATCCGCCATGTTGTTGCCCCGTGCCACTACTGTGTTCAACTTTCCATGTGCTTTGACTTTTAGTACTGCCACCATTTTTGGAAGTTGGAGTGTGTCCAGCGGGTCCTTGATGGCTCCATGATGCTTCACGGTTGTTCCGCTTGCTGTGATGAAGTCCCTTGCAGCCCAGATGGGTCCAAAATCATGTGCTATGCCATGCGAGTACCTTGAATCGGTGTATATGTTTACAGTTTTGCCTTCTGCAATCTGGCAGGCCTTCGTCAGCGCTATCAGTTCTGCTTCCTGAGCTGACAAACTAGGCGGCAGACTTCTGGACCACAGGATCTCTTGATTGCTGGTCACTGCACATCCCATGTGGAATCTTCCTTCATCATCTGCAAATCTGGAGCCATCCACATAGAGGATCAGCTCTGGGTTGGTCAGTGGCTCTTCTGCCACCTTGGGTAGTCCTGCTGTTTCCTGTTGCATGATGCTGAAGCAATCATGGTCATCCGTCCGGAGCAAATCCATATCCCTGCGGAAGGTATCATGCAGATTTTGATCAGAATTTTGATCTGAGGGTCCATATCTGTATCCCCCCTTGGGAGTGTTAGTAGAGTGGACGGGTTGAGGAGTAGAGAGCACTGGAGGCGAAGATGCCTGGCGGTGGAGAGATGTTTTGGCTGGGTTTGGTTGAGGATTTCTGAGATGTCATGCGGAGCTAGGATTTCTAATCTGCAATCCAAGAATGATGTCAGCAGTCTTGTCCAGGAGGGCCGGTGCTGCAAATGCTGCTCTCTTGCAGGAGGGGGCTTCCCTTGCAACTGGATCCAGGTGAGCTGAAAAGTAGTCCAAAGGTCTCTGCTTTCCCCCTTGAAGCTGCGTCAGGACTCCAGTAGCAAGGCCTTCTTTTTCCATCAGGTAGAGACGGAATGGCTTCTCGTAGTCAGGTAGGCCTAGTGCTGGCGCTGAGACTACAGAGCCTTTTAACTTCTTGGACGAGTTGAAGGCTTCATCTGTCAGGAGGAACGGGGTTGCATTGACGCAATCATCCAGAGGCTGAATTAGGACTGAGGCATCAGGGATCCAGGCTCTGCAATATGAAACAAGGGAGTAAGTAAGAAAAAAAATCCAGCTGCGGAGTAAAAGTCATCAATTTTATTTCCACATATTTAAAATTCGGAAAAAGCTGCTTGCAAGTAACTGCACAACTATTCCAGAAAAGAAGCCATAAGTTAGCTGAACGTGTTTCGAGCACGCATGGTGCTCTTTGTCCACAGCGAGGTATTGCAAGGCGATGTGCAAGGAACAGTGATTCCTATTTCCAGGTAGACCTTCAGTTGGTCAGAGGCAGCTTGACTCTAGCCTGGCCTGGGCCTTACGAGAGTACGGGTACCTGGCTTTAGTGACACCCGTACTGGGGCAACTTGAGGTTTTCCCACGTCCTGGGGTCCCTTAGACCATAGACTCTCTGGTACTATGTCCAGTACCTCCTTGGGTAGGCCTCATCGGTTGCTTGAGGTTCTTGTAGGGCTGCCAGCATGATTCTTCTTGGGTCACGGATGAAGAAAGTGTCACGGTCCCATCTTCCTGGAACACTGTGGTTGCCTTCAGCTTCTGCAGTAGGTCCGCTCCCAGCAGGTTGAGTGGCAGGTTCTTGACACCACAAACTGGGACAGGATAGAGTGTCCTGGCTGAGTGCACACGTTCAGAGGCTTTGTAAGCTGAGAATGTCTGACTTGACCATCAATGCCCATGCGAGACACAGAGGATTCTGATAGGCAGGTGGGATCAACGAGTTCCATAGGTCTCATCACACTTCTGGCTGCACCGGTGTGCAGAAGAAAAGATCTGACAACGCCATCCACTTTCAGGGCAATTTGAGGTATTGGTCCTGCAGACGGGGTTTTACATGTCAGGAGCGTAGTGTGTTGCAGACCTGGCTTGCTTGCCCCTGTCCTATGAACGGGGTACTTCACTGCCTTCTGTACTTCTTCCTTGACCTGTTTCTCTGGACCAACTCTTGGGTTGCATGGGTGCTCTGCACTGGTTCCAGAAATGGCCAAACTTGCCATAGATGTAACACTTGACACTTCTTCTCTCTTTGTAGGGTGGTTGCGCTTCCAGGTCAGTGGTCACCATGAGAGGGGCCGTCTTCTGCACTCCTGGTTGGGACTCAATCCCTTTGGCTACTGTGGACAATGGCATGATGGGCACTGTAGCGGCAGTGGGGTCCGGCCTGCTGATTGAAGCTGCGGAGCCTGGTGGTAAGATGGGGCCTGCAGGTGCGTCCATGGTGAGGCCCGGGGGTGCCATGGAACCGGCGGCTGCATCCAACCCGAGGTCTTGGGGAATTACAGGGGCTGCGGCTGCATCTGCCACCACTTCTTCCCCCTGGTTTGACATAACTTCTCCCCTTTGCTAACCTTATTGAGGTCGGTGTCTCCTCTCCGGAGTCTGCAGCGGTTCTTCCGGTGTGTCGTTCGGCACTTTGCAGAGTCTTCACTCCTGGCTCCCCTTCCGGCGTTCTCAGCAGCACGGCACCTGTTTCCTTCTTCGCGCTCTTTGTGGTGCTATAATGGCAGCAGTTTTGGCGACAATTGGCAATAAGCAGTCTCCCAGGCGCACATTTCCCATTTTGCTGGGTCAGTCCACTGCTATTGACCTGTTCTCGGGCCTAGCCACTATCAGTGGTTTCCTAATTGGCTGTCTCAGTCCATGCACAAAGGCCTGTGCCAACATTTGCATGTGTATCTGGTCATGAATGGTGAAGCTCAAGCTTGGAATACTTGCATTATTCTGCCATGAAACGTCTCCACAGACTCTGTCTTGTCTTGGCTCATGTCATGTAAGCTGAAGGCTTGTCCTGCCAATCTGCCTTTGGCTCACACTCTGAGCTGTTCAATTAGCTGTGGCCCTGACTCCCAAGCGTGTACATCTAATTCTGCTGGAATTTTGAATTGTTCCTTCATGATTGGCCAGATTGCATCACCTGCTTTTTAGTTCCATTTATGGCCCAGAGATCATTCCAGGTGGCTATATATGTTCGCTGGTTCTTCTACGTTCTTCAGTAAAATGGCATGGGATGCATCCCTGGGTCTGGAAGATTGTCACCTGACTTGAAGTGCACTGGCACATAGTGTAATGGAGGTGCCTCTATTTGCCCCTGCATTCTTGGTGCCTGTGGGTTTCTTTAACTAGTACTGGATAGCATGTATGATGTTCCCTCCGCATCTTCATCAGAGGAATAGTTGTGATAGAGTGCACTGGGGTCATGCAGTGGCTGATAAGCGGTCTTAGATATTGCCTTTTTGTGAGAGGATGTCTCCCCACCTTGCTGAAGCTGTGGGGGGCTTATAGTTCCATTGTGGTGTGAATGTTGGCTGCTCTGAACGGGGATACTGATCACCATCTGATGGTGGTGCCTGTGCCCCCCCTGTCCCCGGACCTGATATGCCCACTGCTGGATGTGCCTGGGGGAAGCCTGCTGCGGGTTGGGGGGTGCCTTCTGCCGGGGGATCTCCACCATCCTCCCCCGATACCATGACTGTCAGAGGCTGGGCTGTATTGGGAACATAATATGCCTTGTGCTGTGAGCACCGGATAGAGAGACACCACACTGCCTGGATTTGGCACCTGCCCGACAGGCGGAAAAGCAGGAGAAGGAGAGTGTGAAACAGGAGGAGATACGTGGTGCAGAGGAAAAGAAGGAGGTAGAGATATAAGGTGCGGAGAAAGCGGAAATGAAAAGTGGGAGGGAGGAGGTGGGTGTGGTGTAGGAGGAGGAGATGAAGAAAAAGGAGGGTTTGATGAAAGGCGTATAGGAGGAGGGGGTGTGGAAGAGAGAGAGAGAAGGAGGAGAAGAGAGGAGTGGAGATGGGTGTGGAGAAGGAAGAGCAGGAGGAGATAGGTGTGGTGGGGAGTGGAGAAGGAGGAGAGAGATAGAGAGAGGGGGGAGAGAGAAGAGAAAAGTGTGGAGAAAGAGGAGAGGAAAGGAGAGTGAGAGAGAAGAAGGAGGAGAGAAAGAGTGACAGAGAAAAAGTAGAATAGAGAAGAACAACAAGAACAATAGAGAGGAGCAATGATGCCTTCTCCCTGTAGGGAGGGACGGGGCACGCCACATACTGTGCAAAAACTCCCTATACCATGCATTCTGCTGAATGCAGACTGCGCAGATCCAATATCTCCCGTCTTATACACACAAAAATCACTTCCTGGTTTGCTCACATATCTCTCTGTACCACCTAAACGATGTAAGCTCTGCTGCTACTTTATACCATGTGTCAGCATTCAGCAATTTAACATCAGCTAACTTCCCTTGTTTTCCTTTCTACGTCATGGCATTCTGCCGTTCTGATGAATTTCACATACTTTATACCTTCTAAAATCTTCACATAGTTAACACTTTTGTGTTCTGCCACTATCTGGGGGGCCATTTTCTCATCAGGAAGTAAAAAACCCTCCTGTTGCTTGGCCACCTTATTCTCCATGGCAAAAATAAAAATGAAAGACAAACAAAAAAAGGAAAAAAAAAACAGCAAAAAAACTTCAGAAAGATTGATATATAAAAACACAAAAAATGAAAGGAAAAGTAAGCTTTCAAAAAATAGATGCAAGAAGTTGAAACCAAAACAAAAGAATACCATCAAAAACTCGGTACACGATCCAAAACTCAGGATCTTTGTACAAAAGGAAAAACTTTTTTTCTCAAAAGGCAGAAAAGAAAAAAAAACTTTAAAAAACTTTAAAAACTTTAAAATGCAACAAAGACAGAAGGACAGAAGGAAAAAAAACCTTCAAAAGAGTAAAAAAGATTAAAACGGCTTCTCTTCTCCCTTTTTTTTATTTCCTAAACTCTCTGCGCACAAATGCAGTCAGAGACACACTTCCCCTTTTTATATGCTGCTGTATCCAATGTTACCAAAAATCACGTATGTCACATCAAAAATGATAGATATCATTTAGTTTCACCTCTTCAAATAAATGCTATACCATAGCCGGATATATGCAAAAACAGGAAACTTAGCAACAAGGAAAAGGAGGAGAAAAAAAAAACCCCAAAAAACTGTTGTGACAGTGTGATTTACAATGCATATATCTCTCCTAGCCGCATGGAGGAGGGGAACTTCAGAAGAGAGAAAAGAAGGAAAAAAAAATCTATTTTTCAATTCTATGCACTTAAGCAACAATACGTGACATTAACAAACAAAATATCGACGTCCGGGAGACTCGATACCCTCTTTATTATTTTGTGACACGTGCAGGTTGCGCTGGGAACAGACTACTGCCAATCGCACTGGGCACACCTGTGCCCGGGCCGCCTGAGTGAGATCCACAACAAGCGGGAAATCTACCACCCCGATCTGGTCGTCCTGACTGGATCACCGGCACTACGGGAATCTGCAGTAGCCCTCTAAGTTATCACTACCCAAGCCTGGAGCTACCTGCCCCCCGGAACTGCCCCCCTGTTCCTCCTATGCACGGGAATCCTGCAATAACTTATCGAGCGATTTGACCTCCTGCGGTCTGTTACCCAGCAACCACAAGCAAAACAGCCACTGTTCCATCCAACTGTCTCCCGGATCTTACACAAACACAGAACACATACACGGCACACAGCAGACACCTTGATCCCAGGGTTTGGATACAGGCTTTGGACTGTTTACACTACCTGGGAATGCGGTGGTGACCACACCTGACCGGCAAGAGGTATAGACCTGGACTGGGCACAGGGGACTTTCAGGTAAGATGATAACATTTTCTTACCTTACTTATGGAGCTGCGCAGTCTCCGTCCCGTGAACCAAGGCCGTGGCCAACACCTCCGTCTCTCTGGTCAGCGGGGTCGCCGTGTGTTTCGTCTACGCCTCACTGTTGGGCGCCATTTGATATGGAAATTTGGGTTGGATAAATCTATGCCGTGTGTGCTGCGGCCGTTCCCAATAAGACTAAGTATTTTGAGCGCTCATCAAGAATGGACTGTACACCATTGTGACAGAAAAGCATTCCATCAATACTGACTCTTTATTGTACATACATAGTTTTATAATTGCATATAGAAAGGAGTGGTTAGGGGTGGTTAGTAAATTAACATATTGTCTAGCTCCTCTGTTATTGGTTATCTAAATATATATGGAATATTGTGATTAATGCACATCTGAATGCTGATTAAGCAACTAAAATGAAGTTCTCTGCATCTAGGACAAAGTTGAGACATCTCATCAGCACTTAAGACATCTGGAGTTCTTCTGCTTTTTTGGGTGGAAATCACCGAACAGTCTGTCTGGCTTATATCAGTTTATGTCAGCCATTTTAAGCAATTGATTATAGTGTATATAGATATATTTGCGTTTATATGAGTATATATGATTATAGCGGAGTATACATGCAAGTGAGATCTACATGATATAAATATTTCTATCACATGTACAAAATCCAATGAACTAGACCAGGGGTGGGGAACCTCAGGCCCCAGGGCCATTTACGGCCCCGATGACCTTTTATCAGGCCCCCGAGCAGATTCTCAGGGGCCGCATTCTACCCCCTTCTGTGATGAGCCTGGCATAAAAATAATCTCAATTTTTATAGTTTGCCTCTGCCTGATGAACAAATATTTGCAATTTTTTTTTTAAAGCCAGAAAGCCGACATAAAGACTTTGACTAGTTTCACCCTATCTGCGAAACCACCTTAAACATTGAGGCTGTTGGTCCACATGGTTGTCAGGGATCCTGAAGGAAATGGTTGTCAGGTCACATAGGTGGAAGGCTCCACATGATAAAAAAGAGTTCTGATTCCTGTACTGTCATTGTAACAAGCCATACATGTACATGACCTTCCCTTGGTGAGGACAGGATCTTACCTTCTAGGACTCAACCATGAAGGATCCCATACAATGAAAGCATGAAAGCAAAGCAGAGGTCACAAGAAACTGATGCACAGAGAACATGACTAGGGTACTGAAAAGTTTCTATGGCAATAAAGAATAAAGACATAACGCTGAGTGACGATGGAATATATATGGCCACAGCAGCCTTTATTAACGTTATGTTGTGTCTTGGCTAGGAGTGTACAAGTAACTGCTGTGATGCTCAGACCTGTAAACTGAAGCCAGGATGTCAGTGTGACGACGTTGATCTGTGCTGCCAAGATTGTAAGGTGAGTGTATAAAGTCAAGCAACAGAATGACATAGTAATGCTCCTTATATTCCACATAGTGATATTATATAGGGACAGTGGAAGGGAGATTGCGTATAATTTAATCCATGGAGGCACTTTGACGTATATTTAAGTCAAATGTCGTGTCCCTGCCTTTAATGCGGGCTCAGAAGCATCAGCCATCAAGTGCCTCTAACAGTCGCTGGTGGAGCAATGCTCTGCCCACGAATGTTAATTACCGTATATACTCGAGTATAAGCCGACCCGAGTATAAGCCGACCCCCCTAATTTTGCCACAAAAAACTGGGAAAACTTATTGACTCGAGTATAAGCCTAGGGTGGAAATGCAGCATTTACCGGTGAATTTCAAAAATAAAAATAGATCATTATTTCCCCATAGCTGTGCCATATAGTGCTCTGCACCGTTCATATTTCCCCATAGCTGTGAACCATATAGTGCTCTGCACCGTTCATTGTGCCCCCTAGCTGTGCCATATACGGTGCTCTGCACCGTTCATTGTGCCCCATAGATGTGCCATATACGGTGCTCTGCACCGTTCACTGTGCCCCATAGCTGTGCCATATACGGTGCTCTGCACCGTTCACTGTGCCCCATAGCTGTGCTGTGCCATATACGGTGCTCTGCACCGTTCACTGTGCCCCATACATAGCTGTGCTGTGCCATATACGGTGCTCTGCACCGTTCACTGTGCCCCATAGCTGTGCCATATACGGTGCTCTGCACCGTTCACTGTGCCCCATAGCTGTGCTGTGCCATATACGGTGCTCTGCACCGTTCACTGTGCCCCATAGCTGTGCTGTGCCATATACGGTGCTCTGCACCGTTCACTGTGCCCCATAGCTGTGCTGTGCCATATACGGTGCTCTGCACCGTTCACTGTGCCCCATAGATGTTCCACATAAATTTGTGCCGCCGCTGCCGCAATAAAGAAAAAAAAACACATACTCACCTCCCTTGATTGCAGCTCCCGGCGTCTCATTCCGGCGCCTCCATCTTCCCGGCGTCTCTGCTCTCTGACTGATCAGGCAGAGGGCGCCGCGCACACTGTATGCGTCATCGCGCCCCCTGCCTGAACAGTCAGAGAGCAGAGACGCCGGGAAGATGGAGGCGCCGGCCGGGAAGATGGATCGGCGCCCGGCGGCTGGAACGAGGACAGGTGAATATGCTATACTCACCTAGTCCTGGCGATCCTCGCGCTGTCCCCTCCTGTCTTCGGTGCCGCAGCTTCTTTCTCTATCAGCGGTCACCGGCACCGCTGATTAGAGAAATGAATAAGCGGCTCCGCCCCTATGGGAGGTGGAGCCGCTTATTCATTTCTGTAATGAGCGGTCCCACGTGACCGCTGAAGAGAGGAAGAAACTGCAGCGCCGAAGCCCGTGGGACGGCAGGGACAGCGCGAGGATCGCTGGGACTAGGTAAGTATGCCTCAGCGCCCTCACCCCCTCACCCGCCGACCCCACCGCTACCGTGACTCGAGTATAAGCCGAGGGGGGCACTTTCAGCCCAAAAATTTGGGCTGAAAATCTCGGCTTATACTCGAGTATATACGGTAGTTAAATCCTGCTTTCAATCTCTGACAGTGGGATTTAACACACACTGGCCGGAAGCACATCACAAATCCTGGCCATGGACGCACCTCCGTCATGTGATTGGGAGACGTTCATAGGAGAGAGTGATTTCTGCTATACATAGCAGTGCTAAGTATTGAAGACAGTAAAAAGTAAAAAAAAAAAAAGTTTTAAAAAATATATAAAAAATAAATAAAAAAACACAAAAGTTGAAATCACCCCCCTGAAATGTATCCAATCCGTAATCGGCGCAGTGAGAAAAAAAAATCAAAACCCCAGAATTACATTTTTTGGACACTGCAACACTGCAATAAAATTGTCACGATCAGCTGCAGCCGCATATACGGCGCAGCCCATAGACGCCCCAAAGCCGACCAACCTCAGAAGGCGTGGGGCGCGCATCCCCCGGGGATGCAATACAAACCCTTTAAACCACAGAGGGGGACCCGGCCTACCCAAACTAGGGGAGGGCAGCGACCGGGGTTCTGTGGCAGCTGAGCATGTCGACAAAGTAAAACACGTAGGACATGATTACACCGATACTTCAGGTATAGAGAAAGTAAAGTTTACTAAAGTAAAGTCACACAGTACATAAACAAAGCATGTCGATGTCAGGCTCCTGATTCCACACCTCAGAAGGGTACCACCCAGTGGACCCCAAGGCACCAACCAGTAGCGTAGCTACCAGGGGGGCAGGGGGTGCGGCCGCCCCGGGCCCACAGCTCACAGGGGCCCACCTGGAGCTACACTTAATTAGCTTGGTGATAGAGCAGGAGATACGATCTCCCTGCTCTACCTCGGGCAGGGGCTGGAGACAGGTGGTGAAGCTTTGCCCCCTCCCCCCAGTGCTGACCCTGTACCTGTGTCCAGTAGACACGCCCACATTGCACGCTCAGTGAACGTGTCTGTGGCAGAGAAGTCAGGACCATGGCGCTGGGGCTTCCCTCCAGAGAGGAGCAGGACAGGGGACACAGTGCTGTAAGTAACAGCTCACACGTCTGTCCATAGTGGCCTGAGGTGTCTGCACTGTGCAGGGAGGAGGTGACAGGACGCTGCTTCTCTCCAGAAGACCCAGCCACATACTGTATCTGCACTCTCTGAGACACTGGAGAGCAGCTGAATCTAATGGTTCCTCAGACAAGACTGGTCAGTAATGTGCACTGATAGACGTGACCCCGGCTGCAGGACCCCACACATGAGGATGCACGTCTCCTTTTTATATATAGGAAAGAAACATATCCTCATCTGCAGTCGGGGTCACGTCTATCAGTGCACATCACTGACCAGTCTTGTCAGTATATATACCTTGGATTTACTGATATGAGATCATACAGACACTGGTCTGATAGATCCTGACCCCGGCTATAGGAGATATATATATATATATATATATATATATATGTGTATATATATATATATATATATATGTATATATATATATATATATATATATATATACATAATGCAGTCCTATAGCCGGGGTCAGGATCTATCAGTCCAGTGTCTGTATGATCTCATATCAGTAAATCCAAGGTTGTAAACACAAAACCCCCATTATAAAACCTTTTATTAAAATAAAAGTTTCAGTGAGTTTATACAGTGTGATAAATAGCCAGACAGAAGAAAAAAGCATCATAAGTAAGTGTGTATAGAAAATCACATATGGGTGCGGGCCCCTAAACATATACTCAGTCTAGACAACAAGACCCCAAAGGGGGAGAAGGGAAAAAGAGGGGAGTAGACGAGCCAGGGGGTGTACTTTCTTCTTTAGAAGTAATATTCTAACTCCCCCTCTTTCTTCTGGTTGGCTCCTTTCCTTTTCCCTCTTTGGGATCTTGTCCAGACAACAGTATTTTTTTAGGGTTAGGCTACTTTCACACTTGCGTTATTAGGCGTACATCGCAATGCGTCGTTTTGGAGAAAAAACATCCTGCAAAGTTGCCCGCAGGATGCGTTTTTTCTCTATTGACTTGCATTAGCAACGCATTGCGACGTATGGCCACACATCGCATCCGTCGTGCAACGGATGCGTAGTGTTTTTGGCGGACGCGACGCACAAAAAAAGTTCAATGTAACTTTTTTTGTGCGTCGTGACCGCCATTTTCGACCGCGCATGCATGGCCGAAACTCTGCCCCCTCCTTCCCGCTAATCGAAATGGGCAGCGGATGCGTTGTAAAACTGCATCCGCTGCCCACGTTGTGCTACATTTAACACACTGGTACAGCGGTACATCGGGCTGACGCATGGCGATGGCCCCGTACTGATGCAAGTGTGAAAGTAGCCTTACCTGGATAAATTCTGGAAGCTATACCAATACACTGGCCTCTATACGCACCCACTGGCTGTTTCTATTTTCTTCTATTTAGCTCTTTGTTAAGTATATCAGGCCTGTAAAAGTAGCAGCCCACAGACAGGGACAGACAGCGACCAGATTCTAAAGAGTGGGAGCTATTGCAAGTTCCATTATACAGCATGGGAGCTGCTGCGGGGGTCATTATACAGTGTGAGAGATAATGCAAGGGCCGTTATACAGTTTGGAAGCTGCTGTCGGGCCATCATACAGTGTAGGGGCGTATATACAGTGTTGGGACCACTGTGGGGGCTGTAAAGGGTTTGGGGCTACTGTGAAGGCACATAGACATTTTAGTATGTAAGAGCACAATGGTGGCATTACTATGTGAAGCAGTATGAGGAACAATGCTTTTGTGCCACACAGCAGGTGCAGTAATAGGGACCTATATGGAGCAGCCGCTCAGTATTGGGGTATCAGGTGCAGTAATAGGGACACATACGGCAGCAGTGGCTCAGTATTGGGGCATCAGGTGCAGTAATAGGGACACATACGGCAGCAGCGGCTCAGTATTGGGGTATCAGGTGCAGTAATAGGGACACATACGGCAGCAGTGGCTCAGTATTGGGGCATCAGGTGCAGTAATAGGGACACATACGGCAGCAGCGGCTCAGTATTGGGGTATCAGGTGCAGTAATAGGGACACATACGGCAGCAGCGGCTGAGTATTGGGGTATCAGGTGCAGTAATAGGGACACATACGGCAGCAGAGGCTCAGTATTGGGGTATCAGGTGCAGTAATAGGGACACATACGGCAGAGGCTCAGTATTGGGGCATCAGGTGCAGTAATAGGGACACATACGGCAGCAGTGGCTCAGTATTGGGGTATCAGGTGCAGTAATAGGGACACATACGGCAGAGGCTCAGTATTGGGGCATCAGGTGCAGTAATAGGGACACATACGGCAGAGGCTCAGTATTGGGGCATCAGGTGCAGTAATAGGGACACATACGGCAGCAGTGGCTCAGTATTGGGGTATCAGGTGCAGTAATAGGGACACATACGGCAGCAGCGGCTCAGTATTGGGGTATCAGGTGCAGTAATAGGGACACATACGGCAGCAGTGGCTCAGTATTGGGGTATCAGGTGTAGTAATAGGGACACGCACGGCAGCAGTGGCTCAGTATTGGGGTATCAGGTGCAGTAATAGGGACACATACGGCAGCAGCGGCTCAGTATTGGGGTATTAAGGGCAGTAATAGGGACACATACGGCAGCAGCGGCTCAGTATTGGGGTATCAGGTGCAGTAATAGGGACACATACGGCAGCAGCGGCTCAGTATTGGGGTATTAGGGGCAGTAATAGGGACACATACGGCAGCAGCGGCTCAGTATTGGGGTATCAGGTGCAGTAATAGGGACACATATGGCAGCAGTGGCTCAGTATTGGGGTATCAGGTGCAGTAATAGGGACACATACGGCAGCAGCGGCTCAGTATTGGGGTATCAGGTGCAGTAATAGGGACACATACGGCAGCAGCGGCTCAGTATTGGGGTATCAGGTGCAGTAATAGGGACACATACGGCAGCAGCGGCTCAGTATTGGGGTATCAGGTGCAGTAATAGGGACACATACGGCAGCAGTGGCTCAGTATTGGGGTATCAGGGGCAGTAATAGGGTCACATACGGCAGCAGAGGCTCAGTATTGGGGTATCGGGTGCAGTAATAGGGACACATACGGCAGCAGTGGCTCAGTATTGGGGTATCAGGGGCAGTAATAAGGACACATATGGCAGCAGCGGCTCAGTAGATGGTGATGGGGCTGGAATATGAGAAGTGAAATGTGTCTTTGTTGTATTCTCTGTAGCCGAGTCGTTGCTGGAAGAAGTTGTCATGTGGGTCTGGGTCAGTTGGAAAAGACGGGAAAAGTGACGACTCCATCAGAAAGAACGTCAGTGGTAAGTCACCATCTGTAACTGTGCAGTGATCTATGTTTCGTAGGACTGGTAGTGATGGTCTTTGTGGAGTTTTTTTTAGTTACAGGGGGATCATCGGCTGAGGTTCTTATACACGCAATTACAGTGCCACACCGTAGTTGTAGTCAGGGGTTAGGGGCCCACTCAGATATCTCACCCCCCCTGAGCTGAACCCCTAGCTACGCCTCTGGCACCAACGGATCACCGAGGCACAGATAGGCGGGACATCAGGACCCAGGCAGGACATCAGGGTACAGGCAAGACATCAGGGTACAAACAGGACATCTCGACTCAGGAAAGACCTCCGGACATCAGGACACAGGCAGGGCATCAGGGTACAGACAGGACATCTGGACCCAGGGTCACCGGCAGACATCAGACAGGAGTCGTTCGGTTCCGGACATCCGACACGACCTACAGACACCACCAGAGACATCAGGCTCCAAGCTCCAGACAGCGGTCATCAGGTTCCAGACTGTGGTCGTCAGGCTCCGGGCATAGGACCTAGGAAGGAACTCAAGCGTGATGGTGCAGACACCGCCGTACTGGCCATGAGCCAGACGGGGTTAACTGCATGGTAGTCAGAGCACAGAGTAGTAGATGCTCAGCAGAAACACCCGTTTCAAGACACTCAAAGTCACTGGGAATGAGGCTCCAGATGCAGAGGGATTGCAGGAACTTAATCACAGCAGACACAGTTCAGGTACAGGACAGGTACAGGATCAAGGATTCGGGCCTGGATATACCGCCTCCAGGAAAGGCGCCAGAACAGGACAAGACAGGAATCAAGGCAAGGACTTTGGTACCAAAACATAGACAGGAGAGGTGCAGGAACACAAACACACATAGCAAAGTTCAAGAGCTTTGTGAGGAAGCTCGGGCCCCCCCCCATAGGGCAGGGGAGCTTTATATATGAGCTGCCCCTCAGCAATTGGCTGGGGACGGCATTTGAAGTACACACCCTAACCCTGATAAAAGCAGGGGAGGTGTGGCCGCGCACGCCCTAAGCACTCACAGAAACCATTACAGCACCAGTGCAGGATCTGAGGCTCAGGGCACCTGGCTGAGACTGCATGCACCGAACCACGTAGAAAGCCATGCACCAGCTGCAAATGACCTCACAACCCGCGGACAGCTTCACAGCATCAACCAGGGACCGCACATCAGAAAGGTATTTAGCAGGGCAAATACCTAAATGCCCATGTACGACTGCGCAGCAGAGCAGGGAACTGAGAAGGCTCATTAAGGTAACAGCCAACAGTATCCCAGCTCAAATTAGGGGGAAAAGAGTAAAGGGTTAAAGCAAACATATGCATTGTCATGCCGAAAACCAGAAACAGACAGAACGGCATGACAAAAATGCAATAAGAGGCGATCAATACATTGTATCTACACCAAAGTGGTATCAATGAAATTTTCAGCTCAGGACGCAAAAAATAAACCCTCACCCAGCCCCAGATGCCGGGTCTCGTAAAAAATGGTAACAAAAGCAAAAAAAAATTTGTGGGGGGGGGGGGGGGGTCGGTACAAATTTTTTTTTTTTTCACCACTTAAATAAAAAAAACAATCTATACATGTTTAGTATCTGTGCACTGACCTGGGGAGTCATATCTCCAGGTCAGTTTTACCATATAGTGAATATGGAAAATAAAAAAGGCAAAAACCAATTGTGGAATTGCACTTTTTTTGCAATTTCATTGTACTTGGAACTTGTATTCCCACTTTCCAGTGCATAACATGAAAAAAAAAATATTTATATAGCACCAACATATTCCGCAGCGCTTTACAGTTTAACAGTTTCAAACGCAACAGTCATAAGTAACAATAATTAAAGCACAATAAGATGATCCTGCTTGTGAGAGCTTACAATCTACAATGAGGTGGGGGAGATACAAGGTACAGGAGCTTATTTACAATGATGTATTTACAATGATGTCCAGCCATCTTGAAGAAGTGGGGGATAGATGGAGATAGTGAATGGACTACACACACGCCCTTACACATAATATAACTTTGATTAGGGAACATGATAGGCCGCTCTGAACAAATATGTTTTAAGGGAGCGCCTAAAACTATGCAAATTGTGGATGGTCCTAATTTCTTGGGGTAGAGCATTCCAGAGGATTGGCGCAGCGCTGGAGAAGTCTTGGAGATGGGAGTGGGAGGTATGGATTAGGGCAGAGGTTAGTTGAAAAAAGAATGATGTCATTCAAAAGTACAACTTGTCCCATAAAAAATAAGCCATTATACAGCTATGCGAGTTGAAAAATAACAAAATTATGAGTCTTGGAAAAAGGGAAGCAAAAACTGAAAATGTAGAATATAATATTAGAAGATGCGTTATCTCACTATGTAGATCAAGAGTTCAGTAATGTATGTGGATCCTATAGTGTGAATTCATTACACATCTGTTTGTAAAAGTTGGGGATAAAAATAAGCTTTAAAGAGATGGTACAAAACTACTGATTTAATCCTAAATGTCTATTTAATGAAATAATCTTATTGCTGTTCTAATATACATTAATCAATTGTTGCATCTCTACTCTACTACTAAATGTAAGGTTATACACATGGGAAGAAGGAATCAATATCACCATTACACATTAAAGGTTAAACCACTGGGTAAATCTGACAGGGAGAAGGACTTGGGGATCCTAGTTAATGATAAATTTACCTGGAGCAGCCAGTGCCAGGCACCAGCTGCCAAGGCAAACAGGATCATGGGGTGCATTAAAAGAGGTCTGGATACACATGATGAGAGCATTATACTGCCTCTGTACAAATCCCTAGTTAGACCGCACATGGAGTACTGTGTCCAGTTTTGGGCACCGGTGCTCAGGAAGGATATAATTGAACTAGAGAGAGTACAAAGGAGGGCAACAAAATTAATAAAGGGGATGGGAGAACTACAATACCCAGATAGATTAGCGAAATTAGGATTATTTAGTCTAGAAAAAAGACGACTGAGGGGCTATCTAATAACCATGTATAAGTATATAAGGGGACAATACAAATATCTCGCTGAGGATCTGTTTATACCAAGGAAGGTGACGGGCACAAGGGGGCATTCTTTGCGTCTGGAAGAGAGAAGGTTTTTCCACCAACATAGAAGAGGATTCTTTACTGTTAGGGCAGTGAGAATCTGGAATTGCTTGCCTGAGGAGGTGGTGATGGTGAACTCAGTCGAGGGGTTCAAGAGAGGCCTGGATGTCTTCCTGGAGCAGAACAATATTGTATCATACAATTATTAGGTTCTGTAGAAGAACGTAGATCTGGGGATTTATTATAATGGAATATAGGCTGAACTGGATGGACAAATGTCTTTTTTCAGCCTTACTAACTATGTTACTATGTTACTCTATCAGGTTTTTTGTTTTTTTTACCAAGTGCATGTTGGGATACTCAACTCATGAGAGCACATAGGCGGCAGTCACTTTTGCAGCCCCGGTCCCCACTCTGAGCTTAAACATCATCAGTGACGTCCGTTTCAGGGGCTGGGCTAGTCCCTACTCTACTGAGCATACGTCGGTTTTCAATTCCTACATATGATCATTAAGATCTTGTCATTGTGCATATACTTTTTAATGCACAGTGAAATTGCTCTCCTTCGCTCCCACGTCTGTTTCAGGGGCAGAGATGGTCTCTGTTTTTCCTGCTCGGTGGGTTAACTGCTTACAATGTGCACTGACAGTGCACTTTCTTGCTGTCATTGTGCATTAAAAAGAACATTGCACAAAATCCTACTGAGCATACTTCAGAATTGACAAATGACACATGGTCAGTAGAGCAGTTACTAGCCCAGCCCCTTAAACGTATGTCATTGATGACACTTAGTTTCAGGGAGGGGGCAGAGGCTGTGACTGCAGCCTCTGCCCTTTGATGATGTCTAATTTCAATATACCATCATGCACTAGGGATTCTCAAACAAAATGTCATCAAGCAGGAAGTTGTTAAAAAAAATAATACATCAAAATAAGGCTGCTAGAGTAGAGAAGGAACAGTAAGGAATTTTTAATTAAAATATATTAGAAAATCAATTAGATTATTGCATTAAATAGATAGACATTTAGGATTAAATCAGTGTTAGTTTTGGACCACCACTTTAAGGGGTATACTGTACATTAGATGTACAATATATCATCTGAAGCTGCTCATTCAGTGGTACCAGCCGATAATTCAATGCATATAAGTGCCTTTAAGTATCAGACCATTTTTCCTGTATAAGGACTTGTATATAACGCACAATTTAAAAAGGATTAAAAAAATAAATGATTTCAGTAAACCAAACTTGAATTAAAAAAAACTAAATTGGAAATTTCAGTGTAGTTTATGAAGAAATCAAGAAGTTCCAAAAATATGGGGTCTCAGAGGGACTCATATTCACTCTGTATTATACCTAAAGGAGGGCCTCATACACATTATTTTCAAATTGCCATGTAGTGGTACTCCTCGACTAATAAAGGCTTTGCACTAAGTGCAAAGCCTACCAAAAATTACAAGCAGGGTCATTCACACTCCCTTCAAGGCACCAACTGTGGTACCCCATTCAAATATTGTGAAGAAAGTGTAGTTGTGGGACTTGTACACTCATAAAAGCTCTGTAAACCGTGCAAAGACTGCCAAAAATTACAGGCAGGATCATCCATACACCCTTCAAGACACCAACTGTAGTAACTCATTCAAATATTGTAAAAAGTGTAGTTGTGGCACTTCTACACTCAAAAAGGCTTTGCACATAGTACAAAGCCAGTAACAAAATTTAAGTAGGGTTATCCAGTCATCCATAGACCCTTGAAGTCAACAACTGGAGGGCCTTATTAAAATATTTTGAAAATGTAGTTGATGCACTTCTACACTCATAAAGGCTTTGCACAGGAAAAAAAATATAAGTAGGGGTCATTTAGTCATCCATGGATCCTTGAAGGTAGGGCCGTGACAAAGTATTTTGATTCCCGAGGCAGATGAAGCCAATAGTGCCCCCCTCCACCCAAAAGTAAAAGAATGATCAGAGACTAAGGTAACAGGACCCCTAATGCACATCACCCCTTCCTCTCCAATGGGATAGATAGCAAACTCTGATGACCACTTCCACTAGAATTGTTACCTATTTCTCAAAAATGTGTTATCATAAGTAAAAAAGTGATGTATTTTAGGAATGTGACTTAAAAGAAAGTGCAATTTCAAAGTTACATACAGAATCAATAATTTTTTGCGGACCATTTACCCAATACAGGGGAAAAATAGCGATGTTCATCCCTGTCATCCTATTTTTTTAAGTTGGACCCAGGGATAGTTATGGAAACTAATAAAGCATAGCTATAATTGGGGCCATTTAGTTTTAATTAAGGTGTCCAGCATTTGGCAAATGTCCTAATGGAAAATAAACAGACTTCCCCTGTAAATAAAGGGATACATCTGATTGTTTTTGTACCCTTCATGCGACAAATACAGCTTGCACAAAACTGATCGTGGCTCTGATGATGTATTCCAGTTCTGGTGACATATTTATGTAGTGATGGTTGTTCTGGTGCTGTATTAATGTAGTGATGACAATTCTGTTGATATATTCATCACCAGAACCATTATCAGTCATTGAATACAAAGCCAAAATCATTACCAGTACATAATTAGAGCACCAGAGCTATCAATAGTACATGAATATGGCACCAGAAACATCATTAGTAAATAAATACATCACCAGAACCACCATCAGTACATGAATGCATCACCAGATCCACCATCAGTACATATATACATCACAAGAACCACCATTAGTACATGAATGCATCACTAGATCCACATCAGTCCATGAATACATCACCAAAACCACCATTACTAGATGAATGAATCACTAGATCCACCATCAGTACGTGAATGCAAAAACAGACCCAGACTCCGTCACCAGAACCTCCTTCAGTGCATGAATATGTCACCAAGACCACTATAAGTATACACATTCATGACCAGAACCAAAAGTACTTGAATACAAGAACCAAGCTTAGTAGAACAATCAATGATGACCATGATGATAATTAGCCTGTCAGTTTATTTCCCCCATCTGCAAGCCTTTCTGCTTATTCCCCATCTACACAATACCTTATTATTACATTCTCCCCCCCCATTTTATTCCCTCTCCTCTGCACAGCTCTTCATTTTAACCCCCCCTCCCCTGCACAGCCCCTAATGTTATTCCCATCATCTGCACAGCCCCACATTTTATTGCCCTCCTCTGCACTGATCATCATTTTAATCCCCCCTCTGCAAAACCCTTCAGATTATTACCCTCAATTAGCACATTTCCTCAGTTTATTCCCCTTATCTGCACAACCCTCACTATATTCTTCTCTTCCTCTCTTGCAAGGCCCCTCAATTTATTCCCCCATCTGCCCAGCCCCTCAGTTTATTCCCTCCATCAATACAGCTCCTCAGTTTATTCCCCCTTCTGCAAAGACCCTCAGTATATTCCCCTATCTGCACAGACCCTCATTTTATTCCCCCTTTCCTGTTCAACATAGCCTGTCATTTTATCCCCCCATCAGCACAACCTCTCACTTTATTTTATCCCCCATTAACACAGCTCCTCCCCTAATTTTATCTCCCCCACTAACACAGCCCGACCTCTTCCCCCATTTCCCCCCCATCAGCACAGCCCCTCTCCTCATGTTATCCCCCCATCAGGACAGCCTCTTCTCCCATTTTATGCCGCCCTGCACTGTAATAGAAGAATAAAAAAAATGGTTATACATAATCCCGGCTCTTGTCCACCTTCTCCTCTTCTGTGAAGTGAAGCAGTGGACGGCGTGATGATGTCACTACACAGCACTATTCAACATCCCCCTGCGCGTGCCTTCTCTAATAAGGCACAGGTCGGAAGTGGCTTGCGTCTTGCTGGAGATCCTGGTGGAGCAGGGGATATTACAGCTCGTCTGCTCCTGTCCCGGGCAGTGCACACAGCAATTGCATTCACATCTGATAGCTGCGAATGCAATGGAGTTCAGGGAGGTAGCGACGGCCGTGGCGCAGTCATAGAAAAGGGCGAGCTGTGTCAGTGACTGATACTGCTCTCCTGTGTGCCCACGCCCTGGCCGTCACTGTCCTGAATGTCTGCGGACACAGGAAGATGTTGGACAACCACAGAAATTCAGCAATTTTTCTTTTCAAAATGCGCCCTCCTTGGGTAGGCAGGAAGTGGCGCCCTTGATAGGTGGCTACCCTGCCTACACTTTGTCCTGGCCCTGCTTGAAGGCGACAACTGGTGGGCCAAATTCAAATATTGAAGATTAAAATCACTTTATGTGCTGCTGTCATCAGGTGGTATGGGAAAGTCATTGCTAATCTAGACTTAGTTAATTTTTTATCAGAGTGAGCCTGTCAGCACTTTCTGTTGACAGGCAAAAGCGCCTGTCTGTTATGGCCCCCCTGGCGGCACTAAAAACTTGCTCAGACAAGACGCAATTGGCAGGGCAGCACAACACCTCCAAGGCATAAAGGGACAGCTCCTACCAGGTGTTCAACTTTGAAACCTAATAGATGAAGGTTGCAGAGGAATTAGGGTGTATGCTGGTTTTTGCCAGGTATTGTGTGAGGAATCTCGGGGAGAAAGGTGAACCCTCTGAGACCGTGACGACGAACCCCTTACGGACGAGCTGATCAGGTAGACCACCCCCTATACAGGGAGTGTTAGGGGCAAGGGACTATCGCCACGGAAGCTGGAGGACCAAAGAGGAAGGAAAAACCAAGAGAACCGCAGGGAGACAGGGATTAGAAGGAACACGGTACCGCTAGAAACACAAGGAGAGCTGTAACGCGGGAACAGCGACGAGACAGGAACTTCAGGAACCGAAACCAAGGACTGACGCAGGGACACTAGAAACAGAAGGAGAGCTGGAAACACAGGAAGAGTGACGAGACTGGGACTTCAGGAACCGAAGCCACTGACGCAGGACTGCGGAAAGACAAACAGCAAGGCACAAGATCCAAGATCAGAGCACAAAAGATGCATGGAGGTTACGTACGACCAGGAGCACTTGCAAAGCACAAGTGATCATCAGGCACAGAGGCAGGGAGCAGACAGGAAGAAATAGCGCGAGAGCTTACTTCCGGGTGGTGAGGGTCCTCCAGGACCATAGAGTGGACAGGGCAGACAGCGTAGAAAGAGGCTAGAGGTGCGCACGCGCAGAATGGAAGCCGGCGTGTGTGCGCACCCGACGATCAGCTGACGTCGGGAGCGAGCGCTGGAGGAGGGACGCCACAGCAGCAGAGCCGCGCCGGGACGCCGAGGACAGGTAAGTATAGCAGAGAAAAGTGGGTGGCGGCGGCGTAACATCTTGATTGACATCTTTAAAAATGTTTCCCTCCTTGTAAAAAATATCTGGTCATCAGGGCCTGGATGCTGGGAGGGTGTCATGAAATTGGCCCAGGCCTTTGACAGTGTACCACTTCCTCTTCTGTACCTGGTGTGTGTCTTCTTGGTTGGACAAGGAAGCTTGCCCCTGTTGCTAGAGTTGTCTGATTGGAATTTTTTTAAACATATTTCCACAATGGCCTTCTGGTACAGCACCATTTTAGTAGACCTCTCCGCATCAGGAGGGAGAGATGCAAGGTTCTCCTTGTATCCTGAGTTTAGCAGGGTGAACAACTAGTACTCTTTTTTGGCAAAGATGAATGTAACGCGAGGGTCAATGGGAAGGCAGCGGTACATAAAGTCGGCCATATATGCCAAGCTCCCTACAGTTCCCCGTCTTCACTATGATGACTACTCTCCATCTCTTTCTCCTCATTCCCCTACTCAGCCCATTCACGTAGGAGAGACAGGGCATGAAGATTGTGTGGGTACTAGCCTCAACCAGCTCTTGTTCCTCCTCCTCAGCTTCCACCTCCTCATTGTTATCCAATCCACACTGAGCATATGAGATGAGGCTGGTCTGGGTAGTATCTCCATGTCTCATGTCTTCCTCCATCTTCACCTGGTCCACATGCAAAGCTTCACTTTTAATTGTCAGCAGCGACTGTTTAAGTAGGCACAGAAGCGGGATCATTGTGCTGATGACGGGGTCATCGCCGCTCACCATCTTTGTGGAGTCCTGTTGTGAATTCTGCTTTTGGGCTCCTTCCGGTGGTTGTAGGTGGTAATGCAGTTGTCCCTGGGCTGCAGTCCTGGACAGGTGTATCTGCTGATTGTAATTCTGACTGGGGTATTTAGGTTTGCAGGACTCATTAGTCCTTGCCAGTTGTCAATGTTCTTGGGAGGTGTTGGACCTCTGTCTGGCTTCTCCTGCTTAGCTGCCAATTCAGCAAAGATATGTATCTGTTTCTTTTTCTATGGCACACATGCTGTGTGCTTGTTTTTTGATTGTATTCCTGCTCTGAGTGTAGGATTCTCTGGAGTTGCAGATATACGTTCCACGTCTTTAGTTAGATGGAGGAATTTTTGTATAATCTGCTGTGGATATTTTTGGAAGGGTTTTAATACTGACCGCACAGTACTCTGTCCTATCCTTTCCTATTTTAGCTAGAGTGGCCTCTTATGCTAAATCCTGTTTTCTGCCTGTATGTGTCTTTCCTCTCCTACTCACAGCCAATATTTGTGGGGGGCTGCCTATCCTTTGGGGTTCTGCTCTGAGGCAAGGTAGTATTCCTATTTCCATCTTTAGGGGTATTTAGTCCTCCGGCTGTGACGAGGTGTCTAGGGTTTGTTAGGTACACCCCACGGCTACTTCTAGTTGCGATGTTAAGATCAGGATTTGCGGTCAGTATAGTTACCACCTACTCCAGTGAAAGTCTTCATGCTGCTCCAAGGTCACCGGATCATAACAGAGTCCTCAAAGTTTTGGAGAGCCACACAAATGTCAGACATCCATGCCCACTCTAATGTTGTTATGTGCTGAGGCTGACTAGAAACACCAATGGGCGTGTTGGAGCTGGTATTTCACAACTGGCCTCACAAAGCCTTGCCAGCATGTGCAGTGTGGAGTTCTAGGATGTGGTCATGTCGCACACCAGTCAGTAAGCTGGAAATTGCAGCCAATGCTCGTCAAGTGCCATGCATATTTGAGCACCCAGGTACTTAAGTGATATCCGAGTATCACCTAGCACATTCACTCATCCCTAATTAGCAAAAATTAAATGTATGGTATCAAATAACTAAAAATTGGCATATGCATATGTACTCACCACTCTTGCTATGAAGCCCCTACAAATTTTTGGTGCAAGCAATTACCTTCATATGACACGTGCTTAGTGAAAGGAAGTCCACCTATGTGCAATCTAAGTGTCAAATGGTTAGTCAGTTTATAGACTTTTCTGAAAAGCAACAGTGACTGTAACACCATTAACCAACCAACACCATGAAGATCAAGGAGATCTGCAACAAGTGAGGGACAACATTTGTTGAGTAGTACAAGTCAGGGTTGGGTTATAAAGCATATCTCAATCTCTGTTGATCCTCGGCGCACCATCAAATCCATTATCATTAAATGGAAAGAACATAGTACCGCAACAAACTTACCACCCATCAAAACTCTCACCCCAGGCAAGGAGGGCAATAATCAGAGCGGCAGCCCAGAATACAAAGGTGATCCTGAAGATGCTGCAGAGTTTCCAAGCAGAGACTGGAGTATCTGTCCATAATATCACAATAACCTGTACATTCGATAGAGGTGGCCTTAATTGAAGAGTGGGCAGAAAAAAAGCCTTTACTTACACACAAAAATTGTAAGGCTCATTTTTAGTTTGCCAAAAGACATGTGGGAGACTCTCCAAATGTATGAAGGAAGTTGCTGTGGTTAGATGAAACCAAAACTTAAGTTTGTATCCACCAAGGTAAACCAAGCTGTGTTGGTCTGGCGTCAAACCAACACAGCTGATCACCCCAAGAAGACCATATGAACAGTGAAACATGGCAGGGGCAGCATTATGCGACATTATGGCAGTGGCGATCATTATGCGATACCAATGTTTTTCGGCATCAGGGACTGGGAAAATGGTTGGAATTAAAAGGAAGATGGATGGTGCAAAATACAGGGATATTCAGAAGAAGAACCTGTTTGTCTGTCAGTGATTTGAGACTGGGAGGGAAGTTCACCTCCAACAAGACAGTGACCCAAACATATTTCTAAAGCAACACTTGAGTGAATTAAGGGGAAGTGTGTAAATGTTTTGGAGTGGCCTAGTCAAAGCCCAGACCTTAATCCAATTGAGAATCTGTGGTCAGATTGAAGATTGCTTTTCACCAGAGGAAACCATCTAACTTGAAGGAGCTGCAGCACTTTTGCCTTGAGGAAAGGGCAAAAATCCAAGTGACAATGTAAGTCATGTACCGGGGTGTGTTCCTCAGGATGCAGCGAACTCATGTGAGAGAAAAAACGACTCCTAAACATTTCACTCACCGCAATTATTTTACGTAGGTATACATATTAGTCCATAAACAATGAAAAGAACACATTCAAATATGATAGACACAGAAGGACCTCCCAAAAGAATTTTAGACAGGCCACAAAAATGTTAAGTTCAAAAACATATCATTTTATTTGTATCAAAAAGATAAAAGCCTCAAGCTATAATACACAATTCAATCATGATGTAAAAGTACCTCCGATCTAAACACAAACAGATCTCATGTAAACATACACTGATACCTATATGTTAATCATTGTACAATAAATATTTTCTGCAGGCCACTAAGTGGCTATATGCCATATAAATCAATGTAATGGTAATGGATAATATGTATGAGGAAACCTAAGAGGGAAACACACATGTAAAAAGTGCTAGGTGCATGAATATAAACAACCTCGCATACAGGTCATATATATAGAGGGCTAAAGGTAATAGTACAGAGGGTATTACCCTAACTTTGGTACTTAATATCCTAACAGAAACACCTAAACAAAGTGCCTGAAAATTGCGGGTTAATTTGCAAACCATGGAAAGACCTCAAAACATATTTACCACAGTAGGATGACACGAGACCTGTGGAAACCCCTACGCGCGTTTCGATTAATTCTTCTTCCGGGGGCATATAGCATGGAGGGAAATGGGAGTGTATTTAAATAAACCTCAGCCAATCACAACGCTGGTTGCGGCCGCAATAGAATTAACATAGTGTGACGAACGTAACCCCACCTGGGACCGATTGCGCAAATGCGGAGGTAGCAATACCAGATGCTTATATCATATAATAAGTATATCCCCGCAGCAGACCCAGTGCGCATTTACGGAAGTGACAGACCAAATCGCGGCGTGAATGAAAGCCGCGAAAGAATTAACAAAATAAAACAAAACAAATGAATTCTTCTTTCGGGCAATACCAGATGCTTATATCATATAATAAGTATATCCCTGCAGCAGACCCAGTGCGCATTTAAGGAAGTGACAGACCAAATCGGGGCGTGAATGAAAGCCGCGTCGCGGCCGAATACTCCTTGTGGCACAGATTGGACCCGCGACCTTACCTGGCTTACCCGGGTCAGTGCTCGAGTCCGGTCGCTGCCGTCGGTGGGTGGATCCCTAGGCTTGCAGCTCCGACAGCGCATGTGCCGCCATACTTGTTGCCATGCAACACTAGCCTCGGCTTGTCATTTCCGGTATCGGGGCATCGGGTCCCATATTGGGATATAATGGTATACATACAGTGGGGCAAAAAAGTATTTAGTCAGTCAGCAATAGTGCAAGTTCCACCACTTAAAAAGATGAGAGGCGTCTGTAATTTACATCATAGGTAGACCTCAACTATGGGAGACAAACTGAGAAAAAAAAATCCAGAAAATCACATTGTCTGTTTTTTTTAACATTTTATTTGCATATTATGGTGGAAAATAAGTATTTGGTCAGAAACAAACAATCAAGATTTCTGGCTCTCACAGACCTGTAACTTCTTCTTTAAGAGTCTCCTCTTTCCTCCACTCATTACCTGTAGTAATGGCACCTGTTTAAACTTGTTATCAGTATAAAAAGACACCTGTGCACACCCTCAAACAGTCTGACTCCAAACTCCACTATGGTGAAGACCAAAGAGCTGTATAAGGACACCAGAAACAAAATTGTAGCCCTGCACCAGGCTGGGAAGACTGAATCTGCAATAGCCAACCAGCTTGGAGTGAAGAAATCAACAGTGGGAGCAATAATTAGAAAATGGAAGACATACAAGACCACTGATAATCTCCCTCGATCTGGGGCTCCATGCAAAATCCCACCCCGTGGGGTCAGAATGATCACAAGAACGGTGAGCAAAAATCCCAGAACCACGCGGGGGGACCTAGTGAATGAACTGCAGAGAGCTGGGACCAATGTAACAAGGCTTACCATAAGTAACACACTACGCCACCATGGACTCAGATCCTGCAGTGCCAGACGTGTCCCACTGCTTAAGCCAGTACATGTCCGGGCCCGTCTGAAGTTTGCTAGAGAGCATTTGGATGATCCAGAGGAGTTTTGGGAGAATGTCCTATGGTCTGATGAAACCAAACTGGAACTGTTTGGTAGAAACACAACTTGTCGTGTTTGGAGGAAAAAGAATACTGAGTTGCATCCATCAAACACCATACCTACTGTAAAGCATGGTGGTGGAAACATCATGCTTTGGGGCTGTTTCTCTGCAAAGGGGCCAGGACGACTGATCCGGGTACATGAAAGAATGAATGGGGCCATGTATCGTGAGATTTTGAGTGCAAACCTCCTTCCATCAGCAAGGGAATTGAAGATGAAACGTGGCTGGGTCTTTCAACATGACAATGATCCAAAGCACACCGCCAGGGCAACGAAGGAGTGGCTTCGTAAGAAGCATTTCAAGGTCCTGGAGTGGCCTAGCCAGTCTCCAGATCTCAACCCTATAGAAAACCTTTGGAGGGAGTTGAAAGTCCGTGTTGCCAAGCGAAAAGCCAAAAACATCACTGCTCTAGAGGAGATCTGCATGGAGGAATGGGCCAACATACCAACAACAGTGTGTGGCAACCTTGTGAAGACTTACAGAAAACGTTTGACCTCTGTCATTGCCAACAAAGGATATATTACAAAGTATTGAGATGAAATTTTGTTTCTGACCAAATACTTATTTTCCACCATAATATGCAAATAAAATGTTAAAAAAACAGACAATGTGATTTTCTGGATTTTTTTTTCTCAGTTTGTCTCCCATAGTTGAGGTCTACCTATGATGTAAATTACAGACGCCTCTCATCTTTTTAAGTGGTGGAACTTGCACTATTGCTGACTGACTAAATACTTTTTTGCCCCACTGTACCTTGTTGCTTAGTTACACTCTCTGGCCCGTCATTTCCACTATTGCCTATTGGGCCCTTCATGGGTATATATTTGCTGCACTATATAAGTATTTTTCACTTTGCAATATTAGCCATGGCATTATGCGGGTTAACATTTGTTTTGTTTTATTTTGTTCATTCTTTCGCGGCTTTCATTTACGCCGCGATTTGGTCCGTCACTTCCGTAAATGCGCACTGGGTCTGCTGTGGGGATATACTTATTATATGATATAAGCATCTGGTATTGCTACCTCCGCATTTGCGCAATCGGTCCCACGTGGGGTTACGTTCGTCACACTATGTTAATTCTATTGCGGCCGCAACCAGCGTTGTGATTGGCTGAGGTTTATTTAAATACACTCCCATTTCCCTCCATGCTATACGCCCCCGGAAGAAGAATTAATCGAAACACGCGTAGGGGTTTCCACAGGTCTCGTGTCATCCTACTGTGGTAAATATGTTTTGAGGTCTTTCCATGGTTTGCAAATTAACCTGCAATTTTCAAGCACTTTGTTTAGGTGTTTCTGTTAGGATATTAAGTACCAAAGTTAGGGTAATACCCTCTGTACTATTACCTTTAGCCCTCTATATATATGACCTGTATGCGAGGTTGTTTATATTCATGCACCTAGCACTTTTTACATGTGTGTTTCTCTCTTAGGTTTCCTCATTCATATTATCCATTACCATTACGTTGATTTATATGGCATATAGCCACTTAGTGGCCTGCAGAAAATATTTATTGTACAATGATTAACATATAGGTATCAGTGTGTGTTTACATGAGATCTGTCTTTAGATCAGACATACTTTTACATCATGATTGAATTGTGTATTATAGCTTGAGGCTTTTATCTTTTTGATACAAATAAAATGATATGTTTTTGAACTTAACATTTTTTGTGGCCTGTCTAAAATTCTTTTGGGAGGTCCTTGTGTGTCAATTATTTTACTTAGTTATCTGAATGACTCAACCAGAAAATGGAAAACATTCAAAACAGAATACAGACACTCAACCGAGTGTCCAACATGTGGAAAGCTCATAGAGACTTATCCAAAGCAATTTGCAGCTGTAATTGCCGCAAAAGGAGGCTCTTTAAAGTACTGACTTTAGGGAGGTTAATAGTTATGCACACTGAAGTTTTCAGTTGTTTTGTCTTATTTGTTGTTTGATTCACAATAAAAAGAAAACCAAATGTTCACAGTCTTAATGTATCTTATGTGAAATATATATACAGCATTCTCAGTGTATTTTATGCATATACTAATGATGGGCGATTATACTCGTTGCTCGGGTTATCCCGAGCACGCTCGGGTGGTCTCCGAGAATTTGTAACTGCTCGGAGATTTAGTTTTCATTGCCTCAGCTGCATGATTTACGGCTGCTAGCCACGCTGAGTACATGTGGGGTTGCCTGGTTGCTAGGGAATCCCCACAGGTATTCAAGCTGTCTATCAGCTGTAAATCATGCAGCTGAGGCAATGTAAACTAAAGCCCCAAGCAGTTACAAATACTCGGAGACCAACCGAGCATGCTTAGGAAAACCCAAGCAACGAGTATACTCGCTCATCACTAGTATATACAGTACACAGTACCTGCTGTCATGCATACTTGATGTAATTTTCAGTTTCTGAATTATTCTGAATGTATACACTGCACATTACCACTTCTCCTGTCCTGTTGAAAGACTGCATTGAACTTTAGGGGGGTGAGTATGGGTGTGTTTAATGTTTGCCATGTCTGCAGGACTGTACAGTGGTTGTGAAAGTATTCGGCTTCCTGGAACTTTTCAACCTTTTCCCACATATCATGCTTCAAACATAAAGATACCAAATGTAAATTTTTGGTGAAGAATCAACAACAAGTGGAACACAATTGTGAAGTTGAACGAAATTTATTGGTTATTTTACATTTTTATGGAAATTCAAAAACTGAAAAGTGGGGCGTTCAATATTATTCTGCCCCTTTACTTTCAGTGCAGCAAACTCACTCCAGAAGTTCATTGTGGATCTCTGAATGATCCAATGTTGTCCTAAATACCTAATGATGATAAATATAATCCACCTGTGTGTAATTGTAGCGCCCCCAAGGGCTAGGGGTTACTCGGTACCGGGCCCTTCGGTTCTCGTCGGGGAAGTCATGGTGGCTGACCCGGTCCGTGGCCCTAGGGGAGCGTCCGTTGTAAATTGGGGGGATAGGTCTTTAAAGGGATAGTGTTCTTGACGCCACCTGTGATATTCGGTCAGGGTGACCGACGCTGCTTAGGGGTCCGCTGGGGTGATGTTATGGCAGCTAGATGGTATACCTTCCCACAGGTGAAGTATGTCCCCAGGGCTTCCCAGAGTGTAGATGGTGGATGGTGAATGATGAAAGGCGCAGTGAATACCGAGGACACAAGGTTGCAGTCTCTTTACCTTTACTGAGGGCTTTAGCATCCACAGTCCAGGGTAGGGACCACAGGGTAGGCAGAGTCCAGCCGGTCTGAAGTCAAATCCAGAGTCCCCTTATCCAGGTGGAATTCAATAGCCTTCCTCTAGCGCCTGAGTGTTGTAGTACCTCCCTGCTGAGCAACTCGGTAAGGTCCTCACAACTGTTGCAGATGTTAAGTCTCTTCCTCTCTGTCCCCCTGATGGATAGGACAAACCCGTATGACTGGTGGCCTGAGGCTTTTTATGGGGACCCTAGAGACGCCCCGGCCCCCACAAGTTGCCACCGTGCCTCCTGGGTATATGGTCGGGCAGCTAACGTGGAATCAACTGTCCTGCCAGTCTCTGAAGTAAAGCATAGAGATCCTTACTCCCTCGGTGTTCTGGCTACCGGTACTGTGCTTCAGAAGGAGGCAGCCTGCTTTTAGCTGGTCTCCCGCTGATGTTCCTCTCCTTTTGCTATGACTTCGTTTCTCACTCACTGCAACACAATTCCTTTCAATGTCTCTTTCTTGGGATGCTGCCGCATGGGATGCAGGCACAGCTCCGTGTACCCTCGTCTTCCGCAGGCCGCAGTCTGGAGCTGGCTGGAACCCACTCCAACCAGCCTCTGCCAAACTCGGTCGGGACTCACTGTCTAACTTCCTAACCAACCCACCAGTTTTACCCAAGTGTGAGGAGTGCCCTAATAGATAGAAGCTTAGCTCCCCCTGGCGGACTGAAGTGTGAAGTGTGTATTGTGGTTGTGATACCTGGACAGAAGATCTCCTTCATTGGCCTCAGACGTAACATCACTACCCCTGGTGGAAGAATAACATTACTGCAATGACCAGGACTCTGGGGCGCTGCACAATCAAGTCTCCGAATAAATGCACCTCTTCTGTGATTGTCTCAGGGTTCTGTTTGAAGCACAGAGAGCATCATGAAGACCAAGGATCACAACAGGCAGGTCCGTGATACTGTCGTGGAGAAGTTTAATGCTGGATTTGGATACAAAATGATTTCCAAAACTTTAAACATCCCAAGGAGCACTGTGCAAGCAATCATATTGAAATGGAAGGAGTATCATACCACTGCAAATCTACCAAGACCCGGCTGTCCCTCTAAACTTTTATCTCAAACAAGGAGAAGACTGATCAGAGATGCAGCCAAGAGGCCCATTGTTATGGCTGGCAATCAGGCAACACAGCGTGCAGTAATCAGCGCACATACAGAGATCTGGCAATAACCCAAAACAATAGGACGAGCTCTGAGACGTGGAATCTCTGTAGACTGCAGTACCTGATCTATCCTCACACAACTGGAAGCAGCAGTGGATTGCGCCTATCAACTACCTATGCAACTCGGCACTGCCTGAGGAGCTGACTAGCCTGAAGATAGAAATACAAGCCTGACTTACCTCAGAGAAATACCCCAAAGGAATAGGCAGCCCCCACATATAATGACTGTTAGCAAGATGAAAAGACAAACGTAGGAATGAAATAGATTCAGCAAAGTGAGGCCCGATATTCTAGACAGAGCGAGGATAGCAAAGAGAACTAAGCAGTCTACAAAAAACCCTAAAACGAAAACCACGCAAAGGGGCAAAAAGACCCACCGTGCCGAACTAACAGCACGGCGGTGCACCCCTTTGCTTCTCAGAGCTTCCAGCAAAAGATAATAACAAGCTGGACAGAAAAAACAGAAAACAAACTAGAAGCACTTATCTAGCAGAGCAGCAGGCCCAAGGAAAGATGCAGTAGCTCAGATCCAACACTGGAACATTGACAAGGAGCAAGGAAGACAGACTCAGGTGGAGCTAAATAGCAAGGCAGCCAACGAGCTCACCAAAACACCTAAGGGAGGAAGCCCAGAGACTGCAATACCACTTGTGACCACAGAAGTGAACTCAGCCACAGAATTCACAACAGTACCCCCCCCTTGAGGAGGGGTCACCGAACCCTCACCAGAACCCCCAGGCCGACCAGGATGAGCCACATGAAAGGCACAAACAAGATCTGGGGCATAGACATCAGAGGCAAAAACCCAGGAATTATCTTCCTGAGCATAACCCTTCCATTTGACCAGATACTGGAGTTTCCGTCTAGAGACACGAGAATCCAAAATCTTCTCCACAATATACTCCAATTCCCCCTCCACCAAAACAGGGGCAGGAGGCTCCACAGATGGAACCATAGGTGCCACGTATCTCCTCAACAACGACCTATGGAATACATTATGTATGGAAAAGGAGTCTGGGAGGGTCAGACGAAAAGACACCGGATTGAGAATCTCAGAAATCCTATACGGACCAATAAAACGAGGTTTAAATTTAGGAGAGGAAACCTTCATAGGTATATGACGAGAAGATAACCAAACCAGATCCCCAACACGAAGTCGGGGTCCCACACGGCGTCTGCGATTAGCGAAAAGCTGAGCCTTCTCCTGGGACAAGGTCAAATTGTCCACTACCTGAGTCCAGATCTGCTGCAACCTGTCCACCACAGAATCCACACCAGGACAGTCCGAAGACTCAACCTGTCCTGAAGAGAAACGAGGATGGAACCCAGAATTGCAGAAAAATGGAGAGACCAAGGTAGCCGAGCTGGCCCGATTATTAAGGGCGAACTCAGCCAACGGCAAAAATGACACCCAATCATCCTGGTCAGCGGAAACAAAACATCTCAGATATGTTTCCAAGGTCTGATTGGTTCGTTCGGTCTGGCCATTAGTCTGAGGATGGAAGGCCGAGGAAAAAGATAGGTCAATGCCCATCCTACCACAAAAGGCTCGCCAGAACCTCGAGACAAACTGGGAACCTCTGTCAGAAACAATATTCTCAGGAATGCCATGTAAACGAACCACATGCTGGAAGAACAAAGGCACCAAATCAGAGGAGGAAGGCAATTTAACCAAGGGCACCAGATGGACCATTTTAGAAAAGCGATCACAGACCACCCAAATGACAGACATCTTTTGAGAAACGGGAAGGTCAGAAATGAAATCCATCGAAATATGTGTCCAAGGCCTCTTCGGGACCGGCAAGGGCAAAAGCAACCCACTGGCACGTGAACAGCAGGGCTTAGCCCTAGCACAAATTCCACAGGACTGCACAAAAGCACGCACATCCCGTGACAGAGATGGCCACCAGAAGGATCTAGCAACCAACTCCCTGGTACCAAAGATTCCTGGATGACCGGCCAGCACCGAACAATGAAGTTCAGAGATAACTTTACTAGTCCACCTATCAGGGACGAACAGTTTCTCGGCCGGACAACGATCAGGTTTATTAGCCTGAAATTTCAGCAACACTCTCCGCAAATCAGGGGAGATGGCAGACACAATGACTCCTTCCTTGAGGATACTCGCCGGCTCAGATAACCCCGGAGAGTCGGGCACAAAACTCCTAGACAGAGCATCCGCCTTCACATTTTTAGAGCCCGGAAGGTATGAAATCACAAAATCAAAACGAGCAAAAAATAACGACCAACGGGCCTGTCTAGGATTCAAGCGCTTGGCAGACTCAAGATAAGTAAGGTTCTTATGATCAGTCAAAACCACCACGCGATGCTTAGCACCCTCAAGCCAATGACGCCACTCCTCGAATGCCCACTTCATGGCCAGCAACTCTCGGTTGCCCACATCATAATTACGCTCAGCAGCAGAAAATTTCCTGGAAAAGAAAGCACATGGTTTGAACACTGAGCAACCAGAACCTCTCTGTGACAAAACCGCCCCTGCACCAATCTCAGAAGCATCAACCTCGACCTGGAACGGAAGAGAAACATCAGGTTGACACAACACAGGGGCACAGCAAAAACGACGCTTCAACTCCTGAAAAGCTTCCACGGCAGCAGAAGACCAATTAACCAAATCAGCACCCTTCTTGGTCAAATCGGTCAATGGTCTGGCAATGCTAGAAAAATTACAGATGAAGCGACGATAAAAATTAGCAAAGCCCAGGAATTTCTGCAAACTTTTTAGAGATGTCGGCTGAGTCCAATCCTGGATGGCCTGAACCTTAACCGGATCCATCTCGATAGTAGAAGGGGAAAAGATGAACCCCAAAAATGAAACTTTCTGCACACCGAAGAGACACTTTGATCCCTTCACGAACAAGGAATTAGCACGCAGTACCTGGAAAACCATTCTGACTTGCTTCACATGAGACTCCCAATCATCTGAGAAGATCAAAATGTCATCCAAGTAAACAATCAAGAATTTATCCAGATACTCACGGAAAATGTCATGCATAAAAGACTGAAAAACAGATGGAGCATTGGCAAGTCCGAACGGCATCACCAGATACTCAAAATGACCCTCGGGCGTATTAAATGCCGTTTTCCATTCATCTCCCTGCCTGATTCTCACCAGATTATACGCACCACGAAGATCAATCTTAGTAAACCAACTAGCCCCCTTAATCCGAGCAAACAAGTCAGAAATCAATGGCAAGGGATACTGAAACTTAACAGTGATCTTATTAAGAAGGCGGTAATCAATACACGGTCTTAGCGAACCATCCTTCTTGGCTACAAAAAAGAATCCTGCTCCCAATGGTGACGACGATGGGCGAATATGTCCCTTCTCCAGGGACTCCTTCACATAACTGCGCATAGCGGTGTGTTCAGGTACGGACAAATTAAATAAACGACCCTTAGGGAATTTACTACCAGGAATCAAATCGATAGCACAATCACAATTCCTATGCGGAGGAAGGGCATCAGACTTGGACTCTTCAAATACATCCTGAAAGTCCGACAAGAACTCTGGGATGTCAGAAGGAATGGATGACGAAATAGACAAAAATGGAACATCACCATGTACTCCCTGACAACCCCAGCTGGTTACCGACATAGAGTTCCAATCCAATACTGGATTATGGGTTTGTAGCCATGGCAACCCCAACACGACCACATCATGCAAATTATGCAGTACCAAAAAGCGAATAACTTCCTGATGTGCAGGAGCCATGCACATGGTCAGCTGGGCCCAGTACTGAGGCTTATTCTTGGCCAGAGGTGTAGCATCAATTCCTCTCAACGGAATAGGAAACCGCAAAGGCTCCAAGAAAAATCCACAACGTTTAGCATAATCCAAGTCCATCAGATTCAGGGCAGCGCCTGAATCCACAAACGCCATGACAGAATATGATGACAAAGAGCACATTAAGGTAATGGACAAAAGGAATTTGGACTGTACAGTACCAATAACGGCAGAGCTATCGAACCGCCTAGTGCGTTTAGGACAATTAGAAATAGCATGAGTAGAATCACCACAATAGAAACACAGTCTGTTCAGACGTCTGTGTTCGTGCCGTTCTACTTTAGTCATAGTCCTGTCGCACTGCATAGGCTCAGGCTTACTCTCAGACAATACCGCCAGATGGTGCACAGATTTACGCTCGCGCAAGCGACGACCGATCTGAATGGCCAAGGACATAGACTCATTCAAACCAGCAGGCATAGGAAATCCCACCATTACATCCTTAAGAGCTTCAGAGAGACCCTTTCTGAACAAAGCCGCTAGTGCAGATTCATTCCACAGAGTGAGTACTGACCATTTTCTAAATTTCTGACAATATACTTCTACATCATCCTGACCCTGGCATAAAGCCAGCAGATTTTTCTCAGCTTGATCTACTGAATTAGGCTCATCGTAAAGCAATCCCAGCGCCTGGAAAAATGCATCAACATTACTCAATGCAGAATCTCCTGGTGCAAGAGAAAACGCCCAGTCCTGTGGGTCGCCGCGCAAAAAAGAAATAATAATCAAAACCTGTTGAATAGGATTACCAGAAGAATGAGGTTTCAAGGCCAAAAATAGCTTACAATTATTTCTGAAGCTCAGGAACTTAGTTCTGTCACCAAAAAACAAATCAGAAATCGGAATTCTTGGTTCTAGCATCGATTTCTGATCAATAGTATCTTGAATCTTTTGTACATTTACAACGAGATTATCCATTGAGGAGCACAGAGCCTGAATATCCATGTCCACAGCTGTGTCCTGAAGCACTCTAATGTCTAGGGGAAAAAAAAGACTGAAGACAGAGCTAAGAAAAAAAAATGATGTCAGGATTTCTTTTTTCCCTCTATTGGAAATCATTGGTAGGCTCCTTGTACTGTTATGGCTGGCAATCAGGCAACACAGCGTGCAGTAATCAGCGCACATACAGAGATCTGGCAATAACCCAAAACAATAGGACGAGCTCTGAGACGTGGAATCTCTGTAGACTGCAGTACCTGATCTATCCTCACACAACTGGAAGCAGCAGTGGATTGCGCCTATCAACTACCTATGCAACTCGGCACTGCCTGAGGAGCTGACTAGCCTGAAGATAGAAATACAAGCCTGACTTACCTCAGAGAAATACCCCAAAGGAATAGGCAGCCCCCACATATAATGACTGTTAGCAAGATGAAAAGACAAACGTAGGAATGAAATAGATTCAGCAAAGTGAGGCCCGATATTCTAGACAGAGCGAGGATAGCAAAGAGAACTAAGCAGTCTACAAAAAACCCTAAAACGAAAACCACGCAAAGGGGCAAAAAGACCCACCGTGCCGAACTAACAGCACGGCGGTGCACCCCTTTGCTTCTCAGAGCTTCCAGCAAAAGATAATAACAAGCTGGACAGAAAAAACAGAAAACAAACTAGAAGCACTTATCTAGCAGAGCAGCAGGCCCAAGGAAAGATGCAGTAGCTCAGATCCTACACTGGAACATTGACAAGGAGCAAGGAAGACAGACTCAGGTGGAGCTAAATAGCAAGGCAGCCAACGAGCTCACCAAAACACCTAAGGGAGGAAGCCCAGAGACTGCAATACCACTTGTGACCACAGAAGTGAACTCAGCCACAGAATTCACAACAGCCCATGATCACTCTGGATGAACTGTGTTATGTTTGCTAATGACAGGTGTTATGAAGGCAATCCAGAAACACAGTGTGCTTAGCGATCAGAGCGCACACAGTGATCTGACAAATACCCAAAAATACAAGAACGAGCTCTGAGACGTGGAAACTCTGTAGACTGCACACCTGATCCTATCCTAAACACAACTAAAAGCGGCTGTGGATTGCGCCTAACAACTACCTAGGCAACTCGGCACAGCCTAAGAAACTAGCTAGCCTGAAGATAGAAAAATAGGCCTGACTTGCCCCAGAGAAATTCCCCAAAGGAAAAGGCAGCCCCCCACATATAATGACTGTGAGTAAGATGAAAAGACAAAACGTAGGGATGAAATAGATTCAGCAAAGTGGGGCCCGATATTTTAGGACAGAGCGAGGACAGTAAAGCGAACTTTGCAGTCTACAAAAAACCCTAAAGCAAAACCACGCAAAGGGGGCAAAAAAAACCCACCGTGCCGAACTAACGGCACGGCGGTACACCCTTTGCGTCTCAGAGCTTCCAGCAAAACAAAAGACAAGCTGGACAGAAAAAAAGCAACAAAAAAGCAAAAAGCACTTAGCTATACAGAGCAGCAGGTCACAGGAACAATCAGGAGAAGCTCAGATCCAACACTGAAACATTGACAAGGAGCAAGGATAGCAGCATCAGGCGGAGTTAAGTAATGAAGCAGTTAACGAGCTCACCAGAACACCTGAGGGAGGAAGCTCAGAAGCTGCAGTACCACTTGTGACCACAGGAGTGAATTCAGCCACAGAATTCACAACAGTACCCCCCCCCTTGAGGAGGGGTCACCGAACCCTCACCAGAGCACCCAGGCCGACCAGGATGAGCCGCATGAAAGGCACGAACAAGATCGGAAGCAGGAACATCAGAGGCAAAAACCCAGGAATTATCTTCCTGAGCATAACCCTTCCATTTAACCAGATACTGGAGTTTCCGTCTAGAAACACGAGAATCCAAAATCTTCTCCACAATATACTCCAATTCCCCCTCCACCAAAACCGGGGCAGGAGGCTCAACAGATGGAACCATAGGTGCCACGTATCTCCGCAACAACGACCTATGGAATACATTATGTATGGAAAAGGAGTCTGGGAGGGTCAAACGAAAAGACACAGGATTGAGAACCTCAGAAATCCTATACGGACCAATAAAACGAGGTTTAAATTTAGGAGAGGAAACCTTCATAGGAATATGACGAGAAGATAACCAAACCAGATCCCCAACACGAAGTCGGGGA
This sequence comes from Ranitomeya imitator, assembly GCF_032444005.1. Lineage (NCBI taxonomy): Eukaryota > Metazoa > Chordata > Amphibia > Anura > Dendrobatidae > Ranitomeya > Ranitomeya imitator. Next base: position 625,607,984 of record NC_091285.1, read on the forward strand.
CCCACACGGCGTCTGCGATTAGCGAAAAGTTGAGCTTTCTCCTGGGACAAGATCAAATTGTCCACTACCTGAGTCCAGATCTGCTGCAACCTATCCACCACAGAATCCACACCAGGACAGTCCGAAGACTCAACCTGTCCTGAAGAGAAACGAGGATGGAACCCAGAATTGCAAAAAAATGGAGAAACCAAGGTAGCCGAGCTGGCCCGATTATTAAGGGCGAACTCAGCCAACGGCAAAAAGGACACCCAATCATCCTGGTCTGCAGAAACAAAACATCTCAGATATGTTTCCAAGGTCTGATTGGTTCGTTCGGTCTGGCCATTAGTCTGAGGATGGAAAGCCGAGGAAAAGGATAGGTCAATGCCCATCCTACCACAAAAGGCTCGCCAAAACCTTGAAACAAACTGGGAACCTCTGTCAGAAACAATATTCTCAGGAATGCCATGCAACCGAACCACATGCTGAAAGAACAAAGGTACCAAATCAGAGGAGGAAGGCAATTTAGCCAAGGGCACCAGATGGACCATTTTAGAAAAGCGATCACAGACCACCCAAATGACTGACATCTTTTGAGAAACGGGAAGGTCAGAAATGAAATCCATCGAAATATGTGTCCAAGGCCTCTTTGGGACCGGCAAGGGCAAAAGCAACCCACTGGCACGAGAACAGCAGGGCTTAGCCCTAGCACAAATCCCACAGGACTGCACAAAAGTACGTACATCCCGTGACAGAGATGGCCACCAGAAGGATCTAGCCACTAACTCTCTGGTACCAAAGATTCCAGGATGACCAGCCAACACCGAACAATGAAGTTCAGAGATAAGTTTATTAGTCCACCTATCAGGGACGAACAGTTTCTCTGCTGGACAACGATCAGGTTTATTCGCCTGAAATTTTTGCAGCACCCGCCGCAAATCAGGGGAGATGGCAGACACAATGACTCCTTCCTTGAGGATACCCGCTGGCTCAGATAAACCCGGAGAGTCGGGCACAAAACTCCTAGACAGAGCATCCGCCTTCACATTTTTAGAGCCCGGAAGGTACGAAATCACAAAGTCGAAGCGGGCAAAAAATAACGACCAACGGGCCTGTCTAGGATTCAAGCGCTTGGCAGACTCGAGATAAGTCAAGTTCTTATGATCAGTCAATACCACCACGCGATGCTTAGCTCCTTCAAGCCAATGACGCCACTCCTCGAATGCCCACTTCATGGCCAGCAACTCTCGATTGCCCACATCATAATTACGCTCAGCGGGCGAAAACTTCCTGGAAAAGAAAGCACATGGTTTCATCACTGAGCAATCAGAACCTCTCTGTGACAAAACCGCCCCTGCTCCAATCTCAGAAGCATCAACCTCGACCTGGAACGGAAGAGAAACATCTGGCTGACACAACACAGGGGTAGAACAAAAACGACGCTTCAACTCCTGAAAAGCTTCCACAGCAGCAGAAGACCAATTAACCAAATCAGCACCCTTCTTGGTCAAATCGGTCAATGGTTTGGCAATGCTAGAAAAATTACAGATGAAGCGACGATAAAAATTAGCAAAGCCCAGGAACTTTTGCAGACTTTTCAGAGATGTCGGCTGAATCCAATCCTGGATGGCTTGGACCTTAACTGGATCCATCTCGATAGTAGAAGGGGTAAAGATGAACCCCAAAAATGAAACTTTCTGCACACCGAAGAGACACTTTGATCCCTTCACAAACAAAGAGTTAGCACGCAGGACCTGAAAAACCATTCTGACCTGCTTCACATGAGACTCCCAATCATCTGAGAAGATCAAAATGTCATCCAAGTAAACAATCAGGAATTTATCCAGATACTCACGGAAGATGTCATGCATAAAAGACTGAAACACAGATGGAGCATTGGCAAGTCCGAACGGCATCACTAGATACTCAAAATGACCCTCGGGCGTATTGAATGCAGTTTTCCATTCATCTCCTTGCCTGATTCTCACCAGATTATACGCACCACGAAGATCTATCTTAGTGAACCAACTAGCCCCCTTAATCCGAGCAAACAAGTCAGATAACAATGGCAAGGGATACTGAAATTTAACAGTGATCTTATTAAGAAGGCGGTAATCAATACACGTCTCAGCGAACCATCCTTCTTGGCTACAAAGAAGAACCCTGCTCCCAGTGGTGATGACGATGGGCGAATATGTCCCTTCTCCAGGGATTCCTTCACATAACTGCGCATAGTGGCGTGTTCGGGCACGGATAAATTAAATAATCGACCTTTAGGGAATTTACTACCAGGAATCAAATTGATAGCACAATCCTAATCCCTATGCGGAGGTAGAGCATCGGACTTGGGCTCTTCAAATACATCCTGATAATCAGACAAGAACTCTGGGACCTCAGAAGGGGTGGATGACGAAATCGACAAAAATGGAACATCACCATGTACCCCCTGACAACCCCAGCTGGATACCGACATGGAATTCCAATCCAATACTGGATTATGGGTTTGTAGCCATGGCAACCCCAACACGACCACATCATGCAGATTATGCAACACCAGAAAGCGAATAACTTCCTGATGTGCAGGAGCCATGCACATGGTCAGCTGGGCCCAGTATTGAGGTTTATTCTTGGCCAAAGGTGTAGTATCAATTCCTCTCAATGGAATAGGACACCGCAAAGGCTCCAAGGAAAACCCACAACGTTTAGCATAATCCAAATCCATCAGATTCAGGGCAGCGCCCGAATCCACAAACGCCATGACAAAACGACGACAAAGAGCATATCAAGGTCATGGACAGAAGGAATTTGGACTGTACAGTACCAATGACGGCAGACCTAGCGGACCGCTTAGTGCGCTTAGGACAATCAGAAATAGCATGAGTGGAATCACCACAGTAGAAACACAGACCATTCAGACGTCTGTATTCCTGCGGTTCAACTCTAGTCATAGTCCTATCGCACTGCATAGGCTCAGGTTTAACCTCAGGCAGTACCGCCAAATGGTGCACAGATTTACGCTCGCGCAAGCGTCGACCGATCTGAATGGCCAAAGACAAAGACTCATTCAAACAAGCAGGCATAGGAAATCCCACCATGACATCCTTAAGAGCCTCAGAGAGACCCTTTCTGAACAAAGCTGCCAGCGCAGATTCATTCCACTGAGTGAGTACTGACCATTTCCTAAATTTCTGACAATATACTTCTATATCATCCTGACCCTGGCACAAAGCCAGCAAATTTTTCTCAGCCTGATCCACTGAATTAGGCTCATCGTACAGCAATCCGAGCGCCAGGAAAAACGCATCGACACTACTCAATGCAGGGTCTCCTGGCGCAAGAGAAAATGCCCAGTCTTGAGGGTCGCCGCGCAAAAAAGAAATAATAATCAAAACCTGTTGAATAGGATTACCAGAAGAATGAGGTTTCAAGGCCAGAAATAGCTTACAATTATTTTTGAAACTTAGAAACTTAGTTCTATCTCCAAAAAACAAATCAGGAATAGGAATTCTTGGTTCTAACATAGATTTCTGATCAATAGTATCTTGAATTTTTTGTACATTTATAACGAGATTATCCATTGAAGAGCACAGACCCTGAATATCCATGTCCACACCTGTGTCCAGAATCACCCAAATGTCTAGGGGAAAAAAAAAAGTGAACACAGAGCAGAGAAAAAAAAAAAAAAAATGATGTCAGAACTTTTTCTTTCCCTCTATTGAGAATCATTAGTGTGGCTCCTTGTACTGTTATGTTTGCAAATGACAGGTGTTATGAAGGCAATCCAGAAACACAGTGTGCTTAGCGATCAGAGCGCACACAGTGATCTGACAAATACCCAAAAATACAAGAACGAGCTCTGAGACGTGGAAACTCTGTAGACTGCACACCTGATCCTATCCTAAACACAACTAAAAGCGGCTGTGGATTGCGCCTAACAACTACCTAGGCAACTCGGCACAGCCTAAGAAACTAGCTAGCCTGAAGATAGAAAAATAGGCCTGACTTGCCCCAGAGAAATTACCCAAAGGAAAAGGCAGCCCCCCACATATAATGACTGTGAGTAAGATGAAAAGACAAAACGTAGGGATGAAATAGATTCAGCAAAGTGGGGCCCGATATTCTAGGACAGAGCGAGGACAGTAAAGCGAACTTTGCAGTCTACAAAAAACCCTAAAGCAAAACCACGCAAAGGGGGCAAAAAAAAACCCACCGTGCCGAACTAACGGCACGGCGGTACACCCTTTGCGTCTCAGAGCTTCCAGCAAAACAAAAGACAAGCTGGACAGAAAAAAAGCAACAAAAAAGCAAAAAGCACTTAGCTATACAGAGCAGCAGGTCACAGGAACAATCAGGAGAAGCTCAGATCCAACACTGAAACATTGACAAGGAGCAAGGATAGCAGCATCAGGCGGAGTTAAGTAATGAAGCAGTTAACGAGCTCACCAGAACACCTGAGGGAGGAAGCTCAGAAGCTGCAGTACCACTTGTGACCACAGGAGTGAATTCAGCCACAGAATTCACAACAGAACTGCAGAGATCTACAGCTGAGGTGGGACAGTTTGTCCATAGGACAACAATCATTCGTACACTGCACAAATCTGGCCTTAATGGAAGAGTGGCAAGAAGAAAGCCATTTCTCAAAGATATCCGTAAAAAATGTAATTTAAAGTTTGCAACAAGCCACCTGGGAGACACACCAAACATGTGGAAGAAGGTGCTCTAGTCAGATGAAACCAAAATCAAACTTTTTGGCAACAATGCCAAACAATATGTTTGGCGTAAAGGCAACACAGCTCATCACCCTGAACACACCATCCCCACTGTCAAACATGGTGGTGGCAGCATCATAGTTTGGGCCTGCTTTTCTTCAGCAAGGACAGGGAAGATAGTTAAAATTGATTGGAAGATGGATGGAGCCAAATACAGGACCATTCTTGAAGAAAACCTGTTGGAGTCTGCAAAAGACCTGAGACTGGGACGGAGATTTGTCTTCCAAGAAGACAATGATCCCAAACATAAAGCAAAATCTACAATGGAATGGTTCACAAATAAATGTATTCAGGTGTTAGAATGGCCAAGTCAGAGTCCAGACCTCAATCCAATCGAGAATCTGTGGAAAGAGCTGAAAATTGCTGTTCACAAATGATCTCCATCAAACCTCACTGAGCTCGAGCTGTTTGCCAAGGAAGAATGGGCAAGATTTTCAGTCTCTCGATGTACAAAACTGATAGAGACATTCCCCAAGGGACTTTCAGCTGTAATTGCAACAAAAGGTGGCGCAACAAAGTATTAAGTTAAAGGGGCCGAATAATATTGCATGCCCAATTTTCAGTTTTTGAATTTCCACAAAAATGTAAAATAACCAATAAATTTCGTTCAACTTCACAATTATGTTCTATTTGTTGTTGATTCTTCACCAAAAAATTACATTTAATATCTTTGTTTGAAGCATATGTGGGAAAAGGTTGAAAAGTTCCAGGGAGCCGAATACTTTCGCAAGGCACTGTTTGTAAATACAAATTAATAAATGACTCCTGGATAATGTTTATCTTACATTTGGAAGTTATCCGCTGTTCATGGGGTCCCACTGATCATGAGAACTGGAGCTCTGAAGAGCTTCGTCTGAATGGAGCTGTGGTCGATCCTGTTAACATCTACTACATTCACATGGTCTCAACAATTGGTCTGTTAGGTATAAAAAATTAATTAATCATCAAATAGGTAATAATTCACCAACAAAATTTGTACATATTTAGATGCTAGTAGTGATATTTCTTTTATATAAGAAGACACTATAATTTGTTAAGATTGAAGAAGCCTAAGCAAAATTGGTAAGTAGAGAAGTAGGGTACCTGAAATATGCAAGTATGTATTTTGCACAATAATGCAAAATAAAGTGCCCAAGCAGTATTGCAGCATTAAGTATAAACAATATCAAAACAGGTCATACAAATATTTACCCTGTGCAACCATGCAAAATAAAATAAAGTGTATGTACAATATTTAGACATCAATCCCATACATTAAGAGCAAAAGAAAATATACTGGTGGCACAAATAAGTAGGGAGATAAGATATTAAGGCTATTGGTGAACTATAAGGATATGCAGACAAGGATAACAGTGATCCCAAGTGTATCGCCATTCAGGAGTGTGGCTTCATCAAGGGAAGTATTGGTAGTGTACAATATAGGATAAGACTTAAGTTATGACACAAGGTAGGTAAGATAGTTAGTGACTGTAGTTAGGTAGTGACATTAGGGTAAGGATGGTGTTAATGTTTGAGACTAGCCCATAGTGGGAGTGGTTAGTGTTAGGAAAAGATCACTTCCTGTAGTTAGGCAGATAGAGACAGGTTCAAGTTGAAGTAGGAAGTGTCTGTGAGCAATGCTGCCATTTGGGTGAACTAGTGATCGAGTGTCATGGGGCTACCGTGACAGGGAGGTTCCAGAGAACCGCAGCGCTCTGGGCCTCGTTCACACACTGTGAACAGAAGCTCTTCACCTATATTCTGACCTGGCTGCTTTGTGCCAGCAGTGCAGGAGTTAACCTTATTGCTGAGAACTGGGTCTCTCTCAGCTGAACTGGATTTTGTAATCTGATCCTCTATATAGACCCAGTCCTGATTTCAGCTATTGTCAGTATTCAGTTCTACTGCCTGGCTGGAGGTTGATGGAGAGAGGTGTTGGTGTTGGAGGTTTATTTACAGAGATTGGTGTCTACAGTTTTGGTTGCATGTTAAACCTGTTTTCCTTCCTAAGTTTATTCCTTCTCTTCCCTTCTCTGTTTCCTCTGTGGTTGTGTGAGCATTTGGTGAGTTTGAATCTTTTAGTTACCTTGTCTGTTTACCCTGTTATTGGTTGTATTATTACACGGGTGCACTCCACCTCCTTTGAGGGGAGAAGGGGCCACTCATAGGGCCTGCACAGGAGACAGGGATACGCTGGTGGCTCGGGCCTCCTAACCTTCATAGGTACCCCCGAGATAAGGGAAAGCCAGGGCCCCATTAAAGTGGTAGGGTCAGGTGCGGGTCCCAGTACGCCGTCCTGCCCTTTAACGCCGCTTACGGCGTGACATCGAGAAGTTATTTCCTATCCCACAGACAAGTGTTAACTTCCAAACTAAAGCAACATTTTTTGAACCAAATTGCATCTTGCATGGGGTGGGTTGTTATAGATATGTATGGGTTGGTGGGGTTTTGTTCCAGGGCTGCTTTTTTGTCATAGACCAGCCCTGTATGGGAAAATTAGTTTTGTTTTGTATCCCTTGCAATGAGATTGTAGAGTAGGGTCAGAAAGGTGAATGTTTTAAAAGTAATCAAATCTGTAACCGTGTATGTATCATTCCTATGCGCTATATATGATTTCCCCACAGATTAAACCTGCGGGATCTATTTGTAGACCGGCCAAGGATGAGTGTGACCTTACCGATATGTGTGATGGGAAGTCTCCGGTGTGTCCAAAGGATAGTTTTAAAGTAAATGGCTTCCCATGCATGGATGGAAATGGGGCCTGTTACATGGGAAAATGTCCGGTAATAAGAAACCAATGTATTGGCATCTGGGGTCCGGGTGAGTAACGTTGGAGGAAGCCTGGAGTTTACAGTCTGTCACTTTCTTAGATGATGGCACAGCTATTAGGACGTCCCTGGTAAGAGTGTGAGTACAGTAAAGGGCAGTGCCAAAAATGTAATCAAGATGTAGAATAACATCATATAACTACTAAAATGAATGGTATATTCACAGATTTAGTTACAGTTTTAGCTTCTTTTAATTCAGGAGCCATCCCTGGATATGATGACTGTTTTTCAATTAATACAGAAGGCTCCCTAAGAGGACACTGCAGACAAGAAGGGGAAAGATACGTTCCATGTGGGATTGCGTGAGTATGGTATCAGATTGGAGTAAAATAACAGATTTGTTTAGTTTGGTTTGGAAATACAGTACAGTGAAGTGACAGCATGAAAAAAATATGATGAAGAATTTAAAAAAATGAGCAATGTAGTTGACCACACGGTCATGATTCATTAATGACCCACTAGCACTTTGGCATGCTTGGATAGGAAAAAACTGTCAAAAGTTTTCCTGTTATTAAAAGAAGGCCGCCTCACGAAGCTTGATGGTCGGGCAAACCAGCATGCATAAGAACGATTAGGCTAGGTTCACATTGCGTTAGTGCAATCCGCTTAGCGGATACGCTAACGGATTGCGCTAACGCAATGTCCAAAAAGGGATTGTGTTCGGCAATCCCGCTAGCGCAGATGCCCGATCTGCGCTAGCGAGGAACGGATCCTGAACACTGCAAGCAGCGTTCGCGGTCCGTCCAAAACTAACGGCACATCGCAGACGCATGCCAAAAATGGCATACGTTTGTGATGTGTTAGGGATCCGTTAGCACATTGCAGTCAATGGGTGCGCTAACGGATCCGTTACATAGCGTTAATTGCGGCTATTGCACCATGTAACGGATTCCGTTAGCGGACACCCACTAACGCAATTTGAACCTAGCCTTACTATTGATCATTAGCCCTTGTAAACTTGCCATCAAATTATAATTTTTCTTTTTTTTTTTTTTTTGGGGGGGGGGGTTGTTTGCATTGTGTTTTGCTCCATTGCTGTTTTTAATTTTTCACTTTACTCTATCTTACAATCCCATAGGGAACTTGAACAGGCAATCATTTTATTTCTTTTACTATATACTGCAATACTGGTACAGTACAGTATATAATACAAGTGATAAAATAGAGTAGTTACTTCTGTGAATTCAAAGGAACATCTAGATCAGGGGTGGGCAATTAATTTTGCCATGGGGCCGCATGAGAAATTTGGATGGTTTTAGAGGGCCGGACTAATATAATTAACTAATTTTTACCCAATACTGTAGTATACATATGCTATATTTTCATGAACAAACAGTATGTTAAACAATGCAGAGATTGTCCAGGCCCCATAATGTCCAGATTTCATTAGTGCCCCCATAATGTCCAGATTTCATTTGTGCCCCCATAATGTCCAGATTTCATTCATTAGTGCCCCCATAATGTCCAGATTTCATTAGTGGCCCCATAATGTCCAGATTTCATTAGTGCAGATAATAACCCAGTGCACAAGTATAGAGGAGCAGATAATAACCCAGAGCACAAGTACAGAGGAGCAGATAACCCAGAGCACAAGTACAGAGGAGCAGATAACTCAGAGCACAAGTACTGAGGAGCAGATAATAACCCAGAGCACAAGTACTGAGGAGCAGATAACCCAGAGCACAAGTACAGAGGAGCAGATAACCCAGAGCACAAGTACAGAGGAGCAGATAATAACCCAGAGCACAAGTACTGAGGAGCAGATAACTCAGAGCACAAGTACTGAGGAGCAGATAACTCAGAGCACAAGTACTGAGGAGCAGATAATAACCCAGAGCACAAGTACAGAGGAGCAGATAACTCAGAGCACAAGCACTGAGGAGCAGATAATAACCCAGAGCACAAGTACTGAGGAGCAGATAATAACCCAGAGCACAAGTACAGAGGAGCAGATAACCCAGAGCACAAGTACTGAGGAGCAGATAACTCAGAGCACAAGTACAGAGGAGCAGATAACTCAGAGCACAAGTACTGAGGAGCAGATAACTCAGAGCACAAGTACTGAGGAGCAGATAACCCAGAGCCCTTACCACCGACCACCGGCACCGTCCGACTCCACAAGTGACCTCAGTACAGCGCTGCAGTGCCACACAGAACACCGGCGTCCGGCGCAACGGAGCAGAGCAGCAGCATGTGTCACGCTGAGGGACGTCACCTGCTGCTGGCGCTTCCCTGATGCGGAAGTGGCAGCGGCGGTCAGCGCCTCTCAGCGGACAGGAGTTTGAATGCAGGGCGCGCAGGCGTGGCTGAAGGGAAGGGGAGCCGAGCGGTGCCTGGGGCGGCGGGCGGCAAGGGAAGGGGAGCCGAGCGGTGCCTGGGGCGGCGGGCCGTTTACAACCGTCAGGCGGGCCGGATGCGGCCCGCGGGCCGCATCTTGCCCAGGTCTGATCTAGATCAGTGTTTCCCAAACTTCAAGGCCCCCAACAGATCATTTTTTCAGGATTTCCTTAGTATGGTGAATGATGTGTTGGGGGCCGTGAGGATTGAAGTTTGGGAAATACTAATCTACATTGTGCGATCGCGTCACTGGTTGGAGGCTGAAAAACACCTTAATAAACACACACCAATATTGAAGAGGTAAGCTATAGGCTGGACAACGGTGAGTCATTGGACGTGGTATATCTCGATTTTTCCAAAGCGTTTGATACCGTGCCGCACAAGAGGTTGGTACGGTACACAAAATGAGAATGCTTGGTCTGGGGGAAAATGTGTGTAAATGGGTTAGTAACTGGCTTAGTGATAGAAAGCAGAGGGTGGTTATAAATGGTATAGTCTCTAACTGGGTTGCTGTGACCAGTGGGGTACCGCAGGGGTCGGTATTGGGACCTGTTCTCTTCAACATATTCATTAATGATCTGGTAGAAGGTTTACACAGTAAAATATCGATATTTGCAGATGATACAAAACTATGTAAAGCAGTTAATACAAGAGAAGATAGTATTCTGCTACAGATGGATCTGGATAGGTTGGAAACTTGGGCTGAAAGGTGGCAGATGAGGTTTAACAATGATAAATGTAAGGTTATACACATGGGAAGAAGGAATCAATATCACTATTACACACTGAACGGGAAACCACTGGGTAAATCTGACAGGGAGAAGGACTTGGGGATCCTAGTTAATGATAAACTTACCTGGAGCAGCCAGTGCCAGGCAGCAGCTGCCAAGGCAAACAGGATCATGGGGTGCATTAAAAGAGGTCTGGATACACATGATGAGAGCATTTTACTGCCTCTGTACAAATCCCTAGTTAGACCGCACATGGAGTACTGTGTCCAGTTTTGGGCACCGGTGCTCAGGAAGGATATAATGGAACTAGAGAGAGTACAAAGGAGGGCAACAAAATTAATAAAGGGGATGGGAGAACTACAATACCCAGATAGATTAGCGAAATTAGGATTATTTAGTCTAGAAAAAAGACGACTGAGGGGCGATCTAATAACCATGTATAAGTATATAAGGGGACAATACAAATATCTCGCTGAGGATTTATTTATACCAAGGAAGGTGACGGGCACTAGGGGGCATTCTTTGCGTCTGGAGGAGAGAAGGTTTTTCCACCAACATAGAAGAGGATTCTTTACTGTTAGGGCAGTGAGAATCTGGAATTGCTTGCCTGAGGAGGTGGTGATGGCGAACTCAGTCGAGGGGTTCAAGAGAGGCCTGGATGTCTTCCTGGAGCAGAACAATATTGTATCATATAATTATTAGGTTCTGTAAAAGGACGTAAATCTGGGGATTTATTATGATGGAATATAGGCTGAACTGGATGGACAAATGTCTTTTTTCGGCCTTACTATGTTACTATGTTACTATGTTTCACTTAAATGAAATGATCTATTGTTTAAATCAGGTTTTTTAGTTAGATGTATTTAAAAAAAAAAATAGCAATTTTGTTTTAAATCACAAATTAGTAATCTTGCAGCTTTCACACTGGATACTAAGGCTTTTTTAGAATTATACTTCCTGTCCTTTCCGAAAGATTTTAAAACAGTTTCTTTATCATCAAAGTTAGTGTTACAATGGCTGATAATGCAGGATCCACCAATCACAATAGCCGATATGACAGCTGTACCTGATCCCCACTCCCTTCACAAGGAACTTTGCACACGCCATTAGATACATCAATCAAAATATGGGGTCGGAGTCTATCTGAGGAAAATGTACATGCACATTTCCTGAAAAGACTGGAACTTACAGTCTAAAAAAGGTGTGGTTTAGAAGATAAATAGTCAGCCTTCTAAATCATTCAGAGTTCGGTGTGCCTGGAGACGAAAGCTTCAGAGAGCTGTTTATGTGAAAGAGGGGTTGAACCTTGTTATTTACCCTGAGCGGTCAGATCCTTGTTATACCAGAGAGGCCTTTTTTATTTTTCTGAACTTTGCACTGGTTTATGTTGTACTTTTTAAATAAACCAGTAGAAGAGGAGAAATATTCTTTTGGCCTGTGTTGTTGAGCACGAAATTCTGACGGATCCGCATGTGCAGGTGAACGAAAAGCTATATTCAATTCCCGAAGCCCGCTGCAAGTTGATTTTGAAGCAGGTGAGTAAAATGTTGAGCCTGGGTGTAATCGAGGGGTCAAAGAGCGACTGGTCCAGCCCCATTGTCCTGGTTTTGAAGCCTAATGGAGAATGGCATTTGTTGTAACAATTACAGAGAGCTAAATGAGGTGTCCAAATTTGATGCATATCCAATGCCCTGCAGCGATGAACTCATTTAGAGGCCATATACATGACCACCCAGGACCTAACAAAAGAGTACTGGCAATTCCTCCTGTTCCAAAATATCAAGGAAAAGACAACCTTCTGTACACCTAAAGGTTGCTATCTGTATACCAGCATGCCAGCTACCTTAAAGAGGGCCATGAACCGGATCTTCGCCCCTCACAAAAAGTATGCTGCAGCTTACCTGTATGATATTGTGATCTTCAGCCTGGATTGGGGAAGTCATCTGCAGGATTTCCAGGCTGTAATAGGTGCGATGAGGGAAGCAGGGTTTACCATAATCCCAAAGAATTGCACCATGAGGAAGGAAGAGGAAAGATACTTGGGCTATGCTGTAGGAAAGGGCAAGATACTTGGGCTATGTTGTAGGAAAGGGCAAAATAAAGGTGGACTGTTTGCAACTGATCTCCAAGAAACAGGTCAGGGTGGTTCTGAGAATTATGGGATACTATTGGCGCTTTATCCCAAATCTCGCCATAATAACCGCACCCCTATCTGACCTTCTTAAGAGCACGAAGTCATCGATGCCAAGTGCTCTTCTGAAGCGGAGTGGCGTTCCAGGAGTTCAACTTGCCCTGTGGAAACAGCCAGTCTTCGTAGCGCCTGACTTCAGCAGGGAGTTTGTGGTCCAGACGGACGCCTCTGAGGTAAAATTGGGAGCCATGTTGTCCCAGGAGATAAATGGCGAATACCATCCAATCCTATATCTAAGTAGGAAACTCCTCCTGTGAAAATAGCTAAGACATCATAAAGAAAGAATGCTTGGCTATTAAGTTGGCAGTTGACAGGCTAAGGTACTACCTGTTAGGAAGGAAGTTCAGGCTAGTGTCAGATCATGCACTCCTGAGATGGATGAGGGGAACGATGGGGAAAAATGCCCTGGTTTCTAAGTGCTCTAGGACTTCAGCTTTCTTGTAGAGCACAGGCCCGGGAAGCTATCCAGTAACACAGATGTCCTGTCTAGAGATCCCTTTGTGACTGTAGGTGCCAAAACCCCTGGCTTTGGTCAGAGGGAGAGGGGGTGGGGAATATGTGACAAAGTCACTGGCAAAGTACTGGAGGGGAGATATGTATCACTGAGGTTGTTAGCTTCAGTTATATGGACCTAGAAAAATGTTCCAGCACACTAAGTGCTGAGAGGGGTTTATCTGCCATGTTAAGGGCTAGGTTTAGTGAACAACTGAAGAGTGGGTGGAAGGCTGTTCACCATATTTCCATCCCAATGGTGTGGTTTAGAAGGTAAATAGTCAGCCTTCTGAATAATTCAGTATTCGATGTGCCTGGAGACGAAAGCTCTAGAGTGGTGTTTATGTGAAAGAGAGCTGAACATTGTTGTTTACCTTGAGCGGGCGGATCCTCCCTGCCACATGGACTGTGCTATATGTTATTTTTGGTTTTCCAGCTATTCAAAAAAGGCTGTGTTTATTTTGCTTGTTCTACCTGTCTACCTATGTTAGCAGCCGAGTAAGCCAATCTACCACAGAATTTAGACTTTATTTTCAAAAAACTTAACTACAAGTATCAAGTATGGTCAATTTGTGGTGATCTGAAAGTGCTCTCTTTGCTCCTTGGGCAGCAAGGAGGATACACGGCTTATGCGTGCTTTTTGTGGGAATGGGAAGTCTGGCATAGGACTCATCACTGGAGCAAAAAAGAGTTTGTGAAAGCTCTACCGAACGAAGGAGAGACTTTTCAGTACCTGTGTACCAAGCAGCGATTGTCAGAAGCAAAACTGAAGGAAGGCATTTTTACCAGTCTGGATATTTGGAAACTCATGAAGGACAACGTGTTTGGGATTCTTTTAAAGATGTCATGAAGAAATTTCTAGGTTATAGCAAAGATTCAACATTTAAATCCATTGTGGAGAACATTCTGAAATGTTTCAAAGCCTTGGGTTGTGTGATGCATTTGAAGTTACATTTTTTACATTCCTGTTTGGACTACTTTCATGAAAAACTTGGTGCTGTTAGCGAAGAGCAAAGATAAATCTTAAATCAGGAAATCAATGAGATGGAACGAGAACATGATGAGTGACTACTGCTGGATACTTCATAGAAAAGATTCTCAGGTCTACTATAAGAGAAAAGGTATCAAGAAAAGCTTTGAAGAGAAAAGGAAAAGGAGCCAGAATTTTATTTCCAATAAAATTGCAGAATTAATTTTCAATAAATTTTTATATATAATATTGTGTACATTTTAATAAAAAATTTTATTGTTCATCTCGCTTATACGTAGTTTTAACAGTGTTTTGTACAAAATTCTTACGTGATGGTTTAAAATAGAGGTTTTTTTTTTTAACCAAGGCATAAGAAAACATAAGAGTCAGTCATTGAATTAGAAATAATTTTCATAAACCCAAGTTTTGCATACCTGTATTATGATAACTATTTATTGACAAGAGATGTCCTCTTTGGTCTTCCTTGCTCAGTGGTCAGATATCAGAATCGGGCTGTGCTGTATCTCTATATAATACTCTGTGATCTGTAGATTCCTCATCCTTTGTAGAGCAGACTATGACTATGCGGTATTGGCACTGGCGTTTCATGAGCCAGTCTAAAACATAAGTTTAATGGCATTGTACCAAATTTTATTAAAAGCTGCACATCTGTCAGTAATTTTAGTAAACCAATAAAACTTTTACAAAGCCATTAATAAATTTCTTTTGTTGTTTCTTACAGGGATGTAAAGTGTGGACTTCTGTTTTGTAGTGGTGGTACTGACTCTGCTGACATCCCAGGCTACCTTATTAACTTTGGCCAATGCAAAACTTTAGTATTTAATAAAGGAATCGTGGTTGATGGGACAAAGTGCAGTGCTACAAATGTAAGTACACCTCTGCTTATCTGCCTGCTCAGGAAGAAGCAGTCATACAGAACAGTATATACTGTTAGTTATTAAGGTTTTGTAGCTGTGCACACCTCAGCAGTCGTCTAAATATATGGAAACCAGTGAAACACCTGTCTGTGCCACGCCGCTCTCTGCTGTGCGAACAGTATATTATATTAGTTAGTAGGGTTTTGTAGCTGTGCACACCTCAGTAGTCGTCTAAATATATAAATATGACTTAAGTTTATTTAAAACCATCAGTTACGACCATTGTGTTTTGCTGTAATGCATCTAAGTTTGAAGGAAATCTGTCAGCAGGTATTTGGTATTCAATCTAGGAGCAGCATGATATAGTGACAAAGACCCTGATTCCAACTTCCATAAGTCTCACTTATTGGACTGCTTGAATCAGTTTTAATAGAATCCCTGTTTTCTCTGCTGTACAGTAGTTTGTAAAAATTTAAGCACCCCTGGTCGAAATTACTGCTATTTTTAATGCTATTGTCACGGACTGCACTTTGACCGAATATTTGGTCTTGTGAACAAGCCCTACCTTGTGATACTTCAGGCTGAGTCACAATTACAGCCGCAATTCCAGTCTTGTTTTAAGGACTCATTCAGACATCTGGGCCAATCAGTCCGAGATCGGACCACAATGCACGAACTGGCCACAATCCTCCCGACCCGAGTGTGAGAACCTCATAGGAAAACATGACGATGTCACGCTTGGGTCAGGAGAGCCGAGGTCAGTCCATGCATTAGCTGTATGAGCTCGGATGCCTGAATGAGCCATAAAGCTGAGATTCTTAGTCTTAGATATCTGCTGAAATATTGCTTGTTAATATTCCCCTCCCTCCTTTGACTTCAGCCAGTGTGATTGAGGAGAGGGCTGGCAGCAGGAGAGCATGAATTAACGCTTTCCCCAACAAGTATCTATCTTATACATCTTTGCAGGGCGGCAACTCAGTAGCCAAGGACAAATAAAATACTCTACAGGTGCTAAATATTCACCTTCTGTCGCCAACTTAACCATGAGTTGGTGGAAGGCGTGCTACATCTTCAATATCACTAATCCATTTCTGGACTGTATATTCTGGTATGGCAGATTCATCGATGATTTGCTCCTGATCTGAGCATCCGATGGATCTGCCATACCATCACTCATTGAATTTACAGTATGAATCTGAATCCATTTAATCTAAAATTGACTTTCAATGTACAGAAAATCAACATTGAATTCTTGGATTTAAAACTACCAGGTGTCGATGGCCAATTATTACAGAAACTTTTAGGAAAGAAACACCATTCTGCAGTCACCACCCCATGCATACTAACAAATCAATCCCAATAGGTGAGCTCACAAGAGTTAAAATAAATTGTAGTTCAGCTACATATGAAAATGAATCATTGAAAATTAATAGGAGACTCAGTGACAGGGGCTATAAACAATGGATGCTCACAAGAGCAAAAAACATTGTTGATAAAAAAAAACCCTAGGCTTAAATGCTCTAGTAATGAAGAATGCACAGATAGATGTCTCGCACCTATTACTTTATATTCAGAATACAGTGAACAATTTGCTATCATTAAGAAATTGTTTATCAAAATTCTCTCCATATTGGAAACAGATAAGAAATCAGCGGCACTTATAAAAAAAAAAGGTTACTGTGTTGTCCTAAGGAAAGCACAAATTCTCGTACAAAGTGATGTAAAAAACTAAGCTAGACAGCAAAAAGAATTGGTTATCAATTAGTGGATTTTTTAAAATTGTGGAGTGAAATCTTGTAACATATTCATATAGCAAGAAATGTAAGAGTTTTTTTGATTCTTCAAACAAAACAGAGTTTCCTATTTCCATCAGTTGCCAATCAAATGTTGTTGTTTACGTCGTGGTGTGCTCCACTGCAACTTAACCCCTTAACGACTGCCGATACGCCTTTTAACGGCGGCCGCTAAGGGTACTTTAACCACAGCGCCGTTAATTAACGGCGCTGTGGAAAAAGTAAATAGCGCCCCCCAGAGTCAGATTTTCTCTGGGTTCTCGGCTGCCGGGGGTAGCCGAGACCCCAGAGAACATGATTCAGGGGTTTTTTTACCGACCCCGCATTTGCGATCGCCGGTAATTAACCGTTTACCGGCGATCGCAAAAAAAAAAGTGATTTCTTTTTAATTTCTCTGTCCTCTGATGTGATCGCACATCGGAGGACAGAAAAAAGGGGTCCCAGATCGCCCCCCAATACTTACCTATCTCCCCCAGTGCTCCTCGTGGCTCCCGGTGGGCGCCGCCATCTTCAAAATGGCGGGCGCATGCGCAGTGCGCCCGCCGGCCGGCCCCGGGAGAATCTTTGGGGTCTCGGCTGCTGGGGGTAGCCGAGACCCCAAAGAACATGATCGGGGTCGGTTTTACCGACCCCTGTTTTGCGATCGCCGGTAATTAACTGTTTACCGGCGACCGCAAAAAAAAAAAAAAGCAAAGTGTAATTCTCTGTCCTCTGATGTGATCGCACATCAGAGGACAGAGAAATAGGGGGATTCGGGGACCCTATCATACTTAGCTGTGTCCCTGGGTCCTCCTGCTGCTCCTCCTGGCCGCGGGCGAAAAGAAAATGGCGGGCGCATGTGCAGTGCGCCCGCCGTCTGTCTCCATCTGCTGGCCGGCAGGAGAACAGCAGTTGGGGCTAAAATTAGGGTTAGGGGTAGGGTTAGGGGTAGGGTAAGGGGTAGGGTTAGGGGTAGGGTTAGGGCTAGGGTTAGGGCTAGGGTTAGGGCTAGGGTTAGGGTTAGGGCTAAATTTAGGGTTAGGGTTGGGGCTAAATTTAGGGTTAGGGTTGGCGCTAAATTTAGGGTTAGGCTTCTTTCACACTTACGTCGGTACGGGGCCGTCGCAATGCGTCGGCCCGACATACCGACGCACGTTGTGAAAATTGTGCACAACGTGGGCAGCGGATGTAGTTTTTCAACGCATCCGCTGCCCAATCTATGTACTGGGGAGGAGGGGGCGGAGTTACGGCCACACATGCGCGGTCAGAAATGGCGGATGCGACGTACAAAAAAACGTTACATTGAACTTTTTTTGTGCTGACGGTCCGCCAAAACACAACTGATCCAGTGCAAGACGGACGCGACGTGTGGCCATCCGTCACGATCCGTCGGCAATACAAGTCTATGGGCAAAAAAACGCATCCTGCGGGCACATTTGCAGGATCCGTTTCTTGTCCAAAACGACGGATTGCGATGGATGCCAAACGACGCAAGTGTGAAAGTAGCCTTAGGGCTAGGGTTAGGGTTGGGGCTAAAGTTAGGGCTAGGGTTGGGGCTAAAGTTAGGGTTAGAGTTGGGATTAGGGTTAGGGTTTGGATTAGGGTTGGTATTAGGGTTAGGTGTTGTGAACTGGTAATTCAGAACCACAATGGACCTTGAAGTTCAGAGCACACAAAGTGACCTGACAATTACCAAAAACATAGGACGAGCTCTGAGACGTGGGAACTCTGCTGACCGCAATCCCTAATCCTATCCAACCACACTAGAGGTAGCCGTGGAGCGCTCCTGACCAGTCCTATGCGCCTCGAGCACAGCCTGAGAAACTAGCTAGCCCTAAGAAAGAAAAATAAGCCTAGCTTGCCTCAAAGAAATACCCCAAAGGAAATGGCAGCCCCCCACATATAATGACTGTGAGTTGAGATGAAAATACAAACGCAGAGATGAAATAGATTTAGCAAAGTGAGGCTCAACTTACTGAACAGACCGAAGATAGGAAAGATTGCTTTGCAGTCAACACAAAACCCTACAAACAACCACGCAGAGGGGGCAAAAAGACCATCCGCACCGACTAACAGTACGGAGGTGCTCCCTCTGCGTCCCAGAGCCTCCAGCAAGCAAGAAAAACCAATATAGCAAGCTGGACAGAAAAAATAGCAAACAAAAATAACACAAGCAAAACTTAGCTTATGCAGGATAGACAGGCCACAGGAACGATCCAGGAGAAAGCAAGACCAATACTAGAACATTGACTGGAGGCCAGGATCAAAGCACTAGGTGGAGTTAAATAGAGCAGCACCTAACGACTTAACCTCATCACCTGAGGAAGGAAACTCAGAAGCCGCAGTACCACTCTCATCCACCAAAGGAAGCTCATAGACAGAACCAGCCAAAGTACCACTCACGACCACAGGAGGGAGCTTGGCCACAGAATTCACAACAGTACCCCCCCCCTTGAGGAGGGGTCACCGAACCCTCACCAGAGCCCCCAGGCCAACCAGGATGAGCCACATGAAAGGCACGAACCAGATCGGCAGCATGGACATCAGAGGCAAAGACCCAGGAATTATCTTCCTGACCATAACCTTTCCACTTAACCAGATACTGGAGTTTCCGTCTCGAAACACGAGAATCCAAAATCTTCTCCACTATATACTCCAACTCCCCTTCAACCAAAACCGGAGCAGGAGGATCAATAGATGGAACCACAGGTGCCACGTATCTCCGCAACAATGACCTATGGAACACGTTATTGATGGAAAAAGAAGCTGGAAGAGTCAAACGAAAAGACACAGGATTAAGAACCTCAGAAATCCTATATGGACCAATGAAACGAGGCTTAAACTTAGGAGAGGAAACCTTCATAGGAATCATAGGAATATAACGAGATGACAACCAAACCAAATCCCCAACACGAAGTCGGGGACCCACACAGCGCCTGCGGTTAGCGAAACGTTGAGCCTTCTCCTGGAACAAAGTCAAATTGTCCACTACATTTCCCATATGGTCTAGCGGTTAGGATTCCTGGTTCTCACCCAGGCGGCCCGGGTTAGACTCCCGGCATGGGAAAGTACCCTTTTATAGGCTGAACTGGATGGACAAATGTCTTTTTTCGGCCTTACTAACTATGTTACTATGTTACATGAGTCCAAATCTGCTGCAACCTATCCACCACAGTATCCACACCAGGACAGTCCGAAGACTCAACCTGCCCTGAAGAGAAACGAGGGTGGAACCCAGAATTGCAGAAAAATGGCGAAACCAAAGTAGCCGAGCTGGCCCGATTATTAAGGGTGAACTCAGCCAAAGGCAAAAAGGACACCCAATCATCCTGATCAGCAGAAACAAAACATCTCAGATATGTTTCCAAGGTCTGATTGGTTCGTTCAGTCTGGCCATTTGTCTGAGGATGGAAAGCCGAGGAAAAAGACAAATCAATGCCCATCCTAGCACAAAAGGCTCGCCAAAACCTCGAAACAAACTGGGAACCTCTGTCAGAAACGATGTTCTCTGGAATGCCATGTAAACGAACCACATGCTGGAAAAACAATGGCACCAAATCAGAGGAGGAAGGCAATTTAGACAAGGGCACCAAATGGACCATCTTAGAGAAGCGATCACAAACCACCCAAATGACCGTCATTCTTTGAGAGACGGGGAGATCCGAAATAAAATCCATAGAGATATGTGTCCTAGGCCTCTTCGTGACCAGCAAGGGCAAAAGCAACCCACTGGCACGAGAACAGCAGGGCTTAGCCCGAGCACAAATCCCACAGGACTGCACGAAAGAACGCACATCCCGCGACAGAGACGGCCACCAAAAGGATCTAGCCACCAAATCTCTGGTACCAAAGATTCCAGGATGACCAGCCAACACCGAACAATGAACCTCAGAGATAACTTTATTCGTCCACCTATCAGGGACAAACAGTTTCTCCGCTGGGCAACGGTCAGGTCTATTAGCCTGAAATTTTTGCAGCACCCGCCGCAAATCAGGGGAGATGGCAGACAAAATTACCCCCTCTTTGAGAACACCCGCCGGCTCAGGCAAACCCGGAGAATCGGGCACAAAACTCCTAGACAGGGCATCCGCCTTCACATTTTTAGAGCCCGGAAGGTACGAAACCACAAAGTCAAAACGGGAGAAAAACAGCGACCAACGAGCCTGTCTAGGATTCAACCGTTTGGCAGACTCGAGATAAGTCAAGTTCTTGTGATCAGTCAAGACCACCACGCGATGCTTAGCTCCTTCAAGCCAATGACGCCACTCCTCGAATGCCCACTTCATGGCTAGCAACTCTCGATTGCCAACATCATAATTTCGCTCAGCAGGCGAAAATTTCCTGGAAAAGAAGGCGCATGGTTTCATCACCGAGCAATCAGAACTTCTCTGCGACAAAACAGCCCCTGCTCCAATTTCAGAAGCATCAACCTCGACCTGGAACGGAAGCGAAACATCTGGTTGGCACAACACAGGGGCAGAAGAAAAACGATGCTTCAACTCCTGAAAAGCTTCCACAGCAGCAGAAGACCAATTGACCACATCAGCACCCTTCTTGGTTAAATCAGTCAACGGTTTAGCAATACTAGAAAAATTATTGATGAAGCGACGATAAAAATTAGCAAAGCCCAGGAACTTCTGCAGACTCTTCAGAGATGTTGGCTGAGTCCAATCATAAATGGCCTGAACTTTAACAGGGTCCATCTCGATAGTAGAAGGAGAAAAAATGAACCCCAAAAATGAAACCTTCTGAACACTAAAGAGACACTTTGACCCCTTCACAAACAAAGAATTAGCACGCAGGACCTGGAACACCATTCTGACCTGCTTCACATGAGACTCCCAATCATCCGAGAAGACCAAAATATCATCCAAGTATACAATCAGGAATTTATCCAGGTACTCTCGGAAGATGTCATGCATAAAGGACTGAAACACTGATGGAGCATTAGAAAGCCCGAATGGCATAACTAGGTACTCAAAATGGCCTTCGGGCGTATTAAATGCTGTTTTCCATTCATCGCCCCGTTTAATACGCACAAGATTATATGCACCACGAAGATCTATCTTGGTGAACCAACTAGCCCCCTTAATCCGAGCAAACAAATCAGACAGCAGCGGCAAGGGGTACTGAAATTTGACCGTAATTTTATTTAGAAGGCGGTAATCAATACAAGGTCTCAGCGAACCATCCTTCTTGGCCACAAAAAAGAACCCCGCTCCCAATGGCGACGATGACGGGCGAATATGACCCTTCTCCAAAGACTCCTTCACGTAACTCCGCATAGCGGCGTGCTCAGGTACAGATAAATTAAACAGTCGACCCTTAGGAAACTTACTACCAGGAATCAAATCGATAGCACAATCACAATCCCTATGCGGAGGTAGGGCATTGGACTTGGGCTCATCGAATACATCCCGGTAATCAGACAAGAACTCTGGGACCTCAGAAGGGGTGGATGATGAGATAGACAGAAATGGAACATCACCATGTACCCCCTGACAACCCCAGCTGGACACAGACATTGATTTCCAATCTAATACTGGGTTATGGACTTGTAGCCATGGCAACCCCAACACGACCACATCATGCAGATTATGCAACACCAGAAAGCGAATATCCTCCTGGTGCGCAGGAGCCATGCACATGGTCAGCTGGGTCCAATACTGAGGCTTATTCTTGGCCAAAGGCGTAGCATCAATTCCTCTCAATGGAATAGGACACTGCAAGGGCTCCAAGACAAACCCACAGCGCCTAGCAAACTCCAAGTCCATCAAATTCAGGGCAGCGCCTGAATCCACAAATGCCATGACAGAATAGGAAGACAAAGAGCAGATCAAAGTAACGGACAAAAGAAATTTCGACTGTACCGTACCAATGGTGGCAGACCTAGCGAACCGCTTAGTGCGCTTAGGACAATCGGAGATAGCATGAGTGGAATCACCACAGTAGAAACACAGCCCATTCTGACGTCTGTGTTCTTGCCTTTCAGCTCTGGTCAAAGTCCTATCGCACTGCATAGGCTCAGGTTTATGCTCAGATAATACCGCCAAATGGTGCACAGATTTACGCTCACGCAAGCGTCGACTGATCTGAATGGCCAAAGACATAGACTCATTCAGACCAGCAGGCATAGGAAATCCCACCATGACATCCTTAAGGGCTTCAGAGAGACCCTTTCTGAAAATAGCTGCCAGCGCACATTCATTCCATTGAGTGAGCATGGATCACTTTCTAAACTTCTGACAATAAATCTCTATCTCATCCTGACCCTGACACAGAGCCAGCAAATTTTTCTCTGCCTGATCCACTGAATTAGGTTCATCGTACAGCAATCCGAGCGCCAGAAAAAACGCATCAATATTACATAATGCAGGATCTCCTGGCGCAAGTGAAAATGCCCAGTCTTGAGGGTCGCCACGTAATAGAGAAATAATGATCTTAACTTGTTGAACTGGGTCACCAGAGGAGCGGGGTTTCAAAGCCAGAAATAGTTTACAATTATTTTTAAAATTCAAAAACTTAGCTCTATCTCCAGAAAATAACTCAGGAATAGGAATTTTAGGTTCTAACATAGGATTCTGAACCACTAAATCTTGAATATTCTGTACATTTATAGCGAGATTATCCATCAAAGAGAACAGACCCTGAATGTCCATGTCCACTCCTGTGTTCTGAACCACCCTGATGCAAAGGGGAAAAGAAAGACAGAACACAGTGCAAAGAAAAAAAAATGGTCTCAGAACTTCTCTTTTCCCTCTATTGAGAAGCATTAGTACTTTGGGCCTCCAGTACTGTTGTGAACAGGTAATTCAGAACCACAATGGACCTTGAAGTTCAGAGCACACAAAGTGACCTGACAATTACCAAAAACATAGGACGAGCTCTGAGACGTGGGAACTCTGCTGACCGCAATCCCTAATCCTATCCAACCACACTAGAGGTAGCCGTGGAGCGCTCCTGACCAGTCCTATGCGCCTCGAGCACAGCCTGAGAAACTAGCTAGCCCTAAGAAAGAAAAATAAGCCTAGCTTGCCTCAAAGAAATACCCCAAAGGAAAAGGCAGCCCCCCACATATAATGACTGTGAGTTGAGATGAAAATACAAACGCAGAGATGAAATAGATTTAGCAAAGTGAGGCCCAACTTACTGAACAGACCGAAGATAGGAAAGATTGCTTTGCGGTCAACACAAAACCCTACAAACAACCACGCAGAGGGGGCAAAAAGACCATCCGCACCGACTAACAGTACGGAGGTGCTCCCTCTGCGTCCCAGAGCCTCCAGCAAGCAAGAAAAACCAATATAGCAAGCTGGACAGAAAAAATAGCAAACAAAAATAACACAAGCAAAACTTAGCTTATGCAGGATAGACAGGCCACAGGAACGATCCAGGAGAAAGCAAGACCAATACTAGAACATTGACTGGAGGCCAGGATCAAAGCACTAGGTGGAGTTAAATAGAGCAGCACCTAACGACTTAACCTCATCACCTGAGGAAGGAAACTCAGAAGCCGCAGTACCACTCTCATCCACCAAAGGAAGCTCATAGACAGAACCAGCCGAAGTACCACTCACGACCACAGGAGGGAGCTTGGCCACAGAATTCACAACAGTTAGGGTTGGCATTAGGGTTACGCTTGGGATTAGGGTTACGTTTGGGATTAGGGTTAAGGTTAGGGTTGTGATTAGGGGTGTATTGGGATTAGGGTTAGGTTTGAGGTTAGGGTTGAGATTAGGATTAGGGGTGTGTTGGATTTAGGGTTTTGATTAGGGTTATGGTTAGAGTTGACATTAGGGTTGTTTTGGGGTAAGGGTTGTGATTATCGTTAGGGTTAGTGATTAGGATTATGGATCAGGTTGGGATTAGGTTTAGGGGTGTGTTGGGGTTAGGGTTGGAGCTAGAATTGGGGGGTTTCCACTGTTTAGGTACATCAGGGGGTCTCCAAACACGACAGCCAATTTTGCGCTCAAAAAGTCAAATGATGCTCCCTCCCTTCTGAGCTCTGCCGTGCGCCCAAACAGTGGGTTACTCTGCATTATAAACTTCTGTGAAGCACTTGGGCATTCAAAGTTCTCACCACACATCTAGATAAGTTCCTTGGGGGGTCTAGTTTCCAAAACGGGGTCACTTGTGGGGGGTTACTACTGTTTAGGTACATCAGGGGCTCTGCAAACGCAACATAACGCCCACAGACCATTCTATCAAAGTCTGCATTCCAAAACGGCGCTCCTTCCTTCCGAGCTCTGCCGTGCGCCCAAACAGTGGTTTACCCCCACATATAGGGTACCAGCATACTCGGGACAAATTGGACAACAACTTTTGGGGTCCAATTTCTCTTGTTACCCTTGTGAAAATAAAAACTTGGGGGCTAAAAAATCTTTTTTGTGGAAAAAAAATTATTTTTTATTTTCAGGACTCTGCATTATAAACTTCTGTGAAGCACTTGGGCATTCAAAGTTCTCACCACACATCTAGATAAGTTCCATGGGGGGTCTAGTTTCCAAAATGGGGTCACTTGTGGGGGATTTCTACTGTTTAGGCACATCAGGGGCTCTCCAAACGCGACATGGCGTCCGATCTCAATTCCAGACAATTCTACATTGAAAAAGTAAAACGGCACTCCTTCTCTTCCAAGCTCTGCGGTGCGCCCAAACAGTGGTTTACCCCCACATATTGGGTATCGAAGTACTCAGGAGAAATTGCACAACAATTTTTGTGGTCTAATTTCTCCTGTTACCCTTGTGAAAATAAAAATTTGGGGGCAAAAGTTAATTTTTGTAGAAAAAATGCGATTTTTTTTTTTTTTTCACGGCTCTACGTTATAAAGTTCTGTGAAGCACATGGGGGTTCAAAGTGCTCACCACACATCTAGATAAGTTCCTTAAGGGGTCTAGTTTCCAAAATGGTGTCACTTGTGGGGGGTTTCCACTGTTTAGGCACATCAGGGGCTCTCCAAACGCGACATGGCGTCCGATCTCAATTCCAGACAATTCTACATTGAAAAAGTAAAACGGCACTCCTTCCCTTCCAAGCTCTGCGGTGCGCCCAAACAGTGGTTTACCTCCACATATGGGGTATCGACGTATTCAGGAGAAATCGCACAACAACTTTTGTGGTCTAATGTCTCCTGTTACCCTTGTGAAAATAAGAATTTGTGGGCGAAAAGATCATTTTTGTGTAAACAAAAGCGATTTTTTATTTTCACGGCTCTACGTTATAAACTTCTGTGAAGCACTTTGGGGTTCAAAGCGCTCACCACACATCTGGATAAGTTCCTTAAGGGGTCTAGTTTCCAAAATGGTGTCACTTGTGGGGAGTTTCCACTGTTTAGGCACATCAGGGTCTCTCCAAAAGCAACATGGTGTCCCATCTCAATTCCAGCCAGTTCTACACTGAAAAAGTCAAACGGCGCTCCTTCACTTCCAAGTTCTGCGGTGCGCCCAAAAAATGGTTTACCCCCACATATGGGGTATTGGCGTATTCAGGAGAAATTGCATAACAAAATTTATGGTTACATTTCTGTTTTTACGCATGTGAAAATAAAAAAAATGGTTCTGAATTAAGATGTTTGCAAAAAAAAGTTAAATGTTCATTTTTTCCTTCCACATTGTTTCAGTTCCTGTGAAGCACGTAAAGGGTTAATAAACTTCTTGAATGTGGTTTTGAGAACCTTGAGGGGTGTAGTTTTTAGAATGGTGTCACACTTCGTTATTTTCTATCATATAGACCCCTCAAAATGACTTTAAATGTGATGTGGTCCCTAAAAAAAAAATGGTGTTGTAAAAATGAGAAATTGCTGGTCAACTTTTAACCCTTATAACTCCCTAATAGTGTTGAGCGATACCTTCCGATATCGGAAAGTATCGGTATCGGATTGGATCGGCCGATATTCAAAAAATATCGGATATCGCCGATACCGATACCCGATCCCAATGCAAGTCAATGGGACCAAAATATCGGAATTAAAATAAACCCTTTCTTTCCTTGTAGGTTCATTCTACATCAAGGAAAACAACTAAGAATAATGTAGGATGTATTGTGGGAGGTGGCGGAGACATTAAAGGCAATGAGGTTTAGCCCAATCAAATAGAATAGCATGATTTTTTTTTTTTTAAAGACGTTCGGAGTGAAAAAGATATTGACTATGTAATTTTTTTTTTATTTTGTCAGATATTGATGTTTCACTATTCCACGCCCTTCCCCTTCTTTTTTTTATTTTTTTTTTTTACTTTTCCCACACTTTCATCATCATCATCATCAGCATCTTTGACATCAACTTCTTCTTCACCTTATTCATCTTCTTCTTCATCTTCTACCTATTTTTTTTTTTTATTACATTCTTCATATTCATTTTATTCAACTATTATTATTCTTCCTATTCTACATATTCTTTTTATTCCACTGTTATTATTCTTCCTATTCTACTTCTTCATCATATTCTCATTTGTGACAGGCATTCCCGTAGTTGTTATCTATAAAAGTTGGAAGATTACATCTTCCGTTCTGCCAGTCACAAAAGTTACATTTGTCCGCGTTCAGTTTGGCCTGCAGCATCAGGCTTTATCCAGGGGCACCACGAGGAGGAACGGACTCACCCCCATACACTGCTTAGTCTTCTTCTGCATATAATTTAGATAATATCTTTTGCTCTGATATTAAGTCTTATGCTTAATGTTCTTCTGCTCTTTGTTCTGCAGCCTCTTGTTCTTCTGCTTCTCGGTCTTCCATGTCGTCGTCTCCAGGGTCGTCGTCTTCAGTGTCGTCATCTCCGCCGTCGTCGTCTCCGCCGTCGTCGTCTCCGCCGTCGTCGTCGTCGTCATCGGGGTGGTCTTCCGGGTCGTCGTCATCGGGGTGGTCTTCCGGGTCGTCGACTTTAGGGTCTTAAACTTGGAAATGTAGCAGAAGGTACAAGAAGGCTGAGAAAATGCCAAGAACCAGCTGATGGAACTGGAACTCGGATGGCTACCCGAAGGTTCAAGAGCCTATGGAACTACCGAGGACCAGCTGACGTTACTGGAACCCGGTTACTAAGCAGGAGGTACCCGTGCTAAAAAGCACTACCAAGGACCGCCTGGCGTTGGCAGAACTCGGATACCCAGAAGGAGGCACCTAAGCCAAAGGCTCTGCCCGGAACCAGCTGACGTTACTGGAACCAGGATGGGGAGCAGAAGGTACAAGAGCAAAAGACACTGCCGAGAACCAGCTGACGGTGCTGGAACCAGGTGGTGGACCCGAAGGCCCACAGGAGAGGAGAGAACAGCTAGGCCGCGAGGCAGCCGCAGTTACCGAACCCCAACAGTCCTACAGGGGGAGCTGGGCCTACTGGCACTACAGAACCAGCCTTGACTACCAGTTCACGCAGCCCACATAGGAAGCTCCTAAACTGGAGGCACCCTGGAGTTGGCTAACCCGACCGCACCACGACGGGGCAAGCATAGGCGTCTCAGTGAGCTTGACACAACCCGGAAACAGATGACGGTGCTGAAACCAGGCTTGGCACGAGGGAGTACCTGTGTCAAGAACACTGCCGAGAACCAGCTGGCGGTGCTGGAACCCAGATGCGTTGCTCCAGTGTGCAAGAGCCAATGGCACGACCGAGGACCAGCTGGCGGTGCTGGAACCCGGTTACTAAGCTGTAGGTGCCCGCGCTTAAAAGCACTACCAAGGACCGCCTGACGTTGGCGGAACTCGGATACCCAGGAGGAGGCACCTAAGCCAAAGGCTCGGCCTGGAACCAGCTGACGGTGCTGGAACCAGGTGGTGGACCCGAAGGCCCACAGGAGAGGAGAGAACAGCTAGGCCGCGAGGCAGCCGCAGTTACCGAACCCCAACAGTCCTACAGGGGGAGCTGGGCCTACTGGCACTACAGAACCAGCCTTGACTACCAGTTCACGCAGCCCACATAGGAAGCTCCTAAACTGGAGGCACCCTGGAGTTGGCTAACCCGACCGCACCACGACGGGGCAAGCATAGGCGTCTCAGTGAGCTTGACACAACCCGGAAACAGCTGACGGTGCTGAAACCAGGCTTGGCACGAGGGAGTACCTGTGTCAAGAACACTGCCGAGAACCAGCTGGTGGTGCTGGAACCCAGATGCGTTGCCCCAGTGTGCAAGAGCCAATGGCACGACCGAGGACCAGCTGGCGGTGCTGGAACCCGGTTACTAAGCTGTAGGTGCCCGCGCTTAAAAGCACTACCAAGGACCGCCTGACGTTGGCGGAACTCGGATACCCAGGAGGAGGCACCTAAGCCAAAGGCTCGGCCTGGAACCAGCTGACGGTGCTGGGACCAGGTGGTGGACCCGAAGGCCCACAGGAGAGGAGAGAACAGCTAGGCCGCGAGGCAGCCGCAGTTACCGAACCCCAACAGTCCTACAGGGGGAGCTGGGCCTACTGGCACTACAGAACCAGCCTTGACTACCAGTTCACGCAGCCCACATAGGAAGCTCCTAAACTGGAGGCACCCTGGAGTTGGCTAACCCGACCGCACCACGACGGGGCAAGCATAGGCGTCTCAGTGAGCTTGACACAACCCGGAAACAGCTGACGGTGCTGAAACCAGGCTTGGTACGAGGGAGTACCTGTGACAAGAACACTGCCGAGAACCAGCTGGCGGTGATGGAAACCAGATGCGTTGCCTATTAAAGATTGTCTTCCTAGAGCCCCAAGTAGCGGTGTTGGAGCTAAGGGTAAGCAGGGGGAGCAGAGTGTAGGCCGAAGCCTGCACTGGAGGCAGCTTTGTGTCTGCGTTGCGTTTGCAGGACACTTTGCCGGCTACACAGTGGGGGAACAGCTGGCGTTGCTGAACCCCACTAACACAATGGCGTGTGTTTTTCTCTGTGCAGCTAGCACTTGCGGGCAAAAACTAGCGATGTTAGAGCCCGTGTTGAAGCAGGAGGAGGAGGAGAGGAGCAGAGTGTAGGCCGAAGCCTATTTGAACCAATTTCAAAGTAAACCTTTAACCCTCCCTCAGGTGTTACAAAGTACAAGAGACACACCTTGTGCAGTATTAATGCTGCACAAGTGAAAGGTTGCTCTATTAATTTGTCTACTTGCACACGCTGAATGAAAGACGTACACAATTTAGCCCATTCTACAGTCAAACTGTAGTGGATGCGTGACTTGGCTTTTTAAGGAGACGCAGCACAGGTGTCCCAAATAACGCCTTGGTGCTTGGCGCAGCTTCCTGAGCGTTGTTATTTGCTGTACAGGAGTCTGCGCTCTTGTGTTATCCCTTGGCAATGCCCTGTTAGAGCTGCCCGTCTTATGACCTCATTTCATGTTGGCCGGTGCGGTTAACGATGGCCATAAATCCCAGACCCACAGTGGCTTTTCCTAAAGTCACACTGCGGTGCTGTGATTCGTGGCCTTGAGCAGTAAATATTTTGGCCGCTCACACACGTCCTTACACCTGCTTCAGACTGGGCGGCCTCTGCTGATCCCTTCTCGCATGCCGCGGCCATGAGGCTGCACAGTCTGAAGAAGGCGGAAGGAGATGAGTTAAGACAGGTGAAGATATGCACTGCTCCTGCCCATCAATCACACCCTCGCAGTCAAAATAAGACAACGAGGAGCATTGTTTCAGGCAGGGCGGACGCACAGGCGCAACAAGCCAACCAATGATGTCAGAAGACGGGAAGCGCTACCAAGGGGGGTGCTGCGTATCATTAGAAAGGAAAGTCACACCTCGGGGACAGTGGAATG
Organism: Ranitomeya imitator; assembly: GCF_032444005.1. Taxonomy (NCBI): domain Eukaryota; kingdom Metazoa; phylum Chordata; class Amphibia; order Anura; family Dendrobatidae; genus Ranitomeya; species Ranitomeya imitator. The sequence continues at coordinate 625,638,616 of NC_091285.1, forward strand.
GTCTCAATGAGACACATTTAGTACGTGTTTAATTAAACGTGGGCAAGGAGAAAAAGTCAGCCACCTTGTACAAATGCAGCAGTACTGCTGTACAAGGTGGCTGTTATACATAGAAACACCTGGGGGTGGGGGGCAGGCTCCCTTCAATTTCAGTTCATGTGCCTGCGTGGCGTTTTCAGGACACGTTGCCAGCTACACAGCAGGGGAACAGCTGGCGGTGCTGAACCCCACTAACACGTTGGCTGGTGTTTTTCTCAGTGCAGCTAGCATGTCCGGGCAGAAACTGGCGGTGTTTGAGCCCAGGGTCAGCAGGAGGAGGAGAGGAGCAAAGTGTAGGCCGAAGCCTGCACTGGTGGCAGCTTTTGGTCAGTTGTGCCAGCGTGGCTTGTGCTGGACACGATGCCGACTACACAGCAGGGGAACAGCTGGCGGTGCTGAACCCCACTAACACATTGGCTGGTGTTTTTCTCTGTGCAGCTAGCATGTCCGGGCAGAAACTGGCGGTGTTTGAGCCCAGGGTCAGCAGGAGGAGGAGAGGAGCAAAGTGTAGGCCGAAGCCTGCACTGGTGGCAGCTTTTGGTCAGTTGTGCCAGCGTGGCTTGTGCTGGACACGATGCCGACTACACAGCAGGGGAACAGCTGGCGTTGCTGAACCCCACTAACACATTGACTGGTGTTTTTCTCTGTGCAGCTAGCAGTTCCGGGCAAAAACTAGCGGTGTTTGAGCCCAGGGTCAGCAGGAGGAGGAGAGGAGCAGAGTGTAGGCCGAAGCCTAGTTGAACCAATTTCAAAGGTTACCTTTAACCCCCCCCCTCAGGTGTTGCAAGGTACAAGAGCCACACCTTGAACAGCATTAATGATGCACAAGTCAAAGGTTGCTCTATTTTATTTTGCTCCTTGCACACGCTGAATAAAACACGTACACTATTTAGCCCATTATACTGTCAAACAGTAGTGGAGGCGTGACTACTAGTCTTTTTAAGGAGACGCAGTACAGGTGTACAAATTTACACCTAGGTGCTGGGCGCAGATTCCTTACCGTTGTTATTTGCAGTACAGGAAACTGCGCTCTTGTGTTATCCCTTGGCAATACCCTGTTAGTGCAGGCCGTCTCATGACCTCATTTCATGTTGGCCGGTGCGGTTAACGATGGCCATAAATCCCAGACCCACAGTGGCTTTTCCTAAAGTCACTCTGCGCTGCTGGGATTCGTGGCCTTGTGCAGTAAATATGTTCGCCGCTCACACATGTCCTTACACCTGCTTCAGACTGGGCGGCCTCAGCTGATCCCTTATCGCCTGCCGCGGCCATGAGGCCGCACAGTCAGAAGAAGGCGGAAGGAGGGGAGTGAAGACAGGGGAACATATGCACTGCTCGTGCCCATCAATCACACCCTCGCAGTCAAAATATGAGACAACGGGGGGCGTTGTGTCGGGCAGGGGGGACGCACAGGCACAGCCAGCCAACCAATGATGTCAGGAGACAGGCAGCGCTAACAATGGGGGTGCTGCGTGTCATTAAAAAGGAAAGTCACACCTCAGGGACATTGTAATGGTCTGTAATGAGACACATTTTGTACTTGTTGAGTTCCACGTGTGCAAGGAGAAAAAGTCAGCCACCTTGTACAAATGCAGCAGTACTGCTGTACAAGGTGGCTGTTATACATAGAAACAACTGGGGGGGTGGGGGGCAGGCTCCCTTCAATTTCAGTTCATGTGCCTGCGTGGCGTTTGCAGGACACGTTGCCAGCTACACAGCAGGGGAACAGCTGGCGGTGCTGAACCCCACTAACACGTTGGCTGGTGTTTTTCTCAGTGCAGCTAGCATGTCCGGGCAGAAACTGGCGGTGTTTGAGCCCAGGGTCAGCAGGAGGAGGAGAGGAGCAAAGTGTAGGCCGAAGCCTGCACTGGTGGCAGCTTTTGGTCAGTTGTGCAAGCGTGGCTTGTGCTGGACACGATGCCGACTACACAGCAGGGGAACAGCTGGCGGTGCTGAACCCCACTAACACATTGGCTGGTGTTTTTCTCTGTGCAGCTAGCATGTCCGGGCAGAAACTGGCGGTGTTTGAGCCCAGGGTCAGCAGGAGGAGGAGAGGAGCAAAGTGTAGGCCGAAGCCTGCACTGGTGGCAGCTTTTGGTCAGTTGTGCCAGCGTGGCTTGTGCTGGACACGATGCCGACTACACAGCAGGGGAACAGCTGGCGTTGCTGAACCCCACTAACATATTGACTGGTGTTTTTCTCTGTGCAGCTAGCAGTTCCGGGCAAAAACTAGCGGTGTTTGAGCCCAGGGTCAGCAGGAGGAGGAGAGGAGCAGAGTGTAGGCCGAAGCCTAGTTGAACCAATTTCAAAGGTTACCTTTAACCCCCCCCCCCTCAGGTGTTGCAAGGTACAAGAGCCACACCTTGAACAGCATTAATGATGCACAAGTCAAAGGTTGCTCTATTTTATTTTGCTCCTTGCACACGCTGAATAAAACACGTACACTATTTAGCCCATTATACTGTCAAACAGTAGTGGAGGCGTGACTACTAGTCTTTTTAAGGAGACGCAGCACAGGTGTACAAATTTACACCTAGGTGCTGGGCGCAGATTCCTTACCGTTGTTATTTGCAGTACAGGAAACTGCGCTCTTGTGTTATCCCTTGGCAATACCCTGTTAGTGCAGGCCGTCTCATGACCTCATTTCATGTTGGCCGGTGCGGTTAACGATGGCCATAAATCCCAGACCCACAGTGGCTTTTCCTAAAGTCACACTGCGGTGCTGGAATTCGTGGCCTTGTGCAGTAAATATGTTCGCCGCTCACACATGTCCTTACACCTGCTTCAGACTGGGCGGCCTCAGCTGATCCCTTATCGCATGCCGCGGCCATGAGGCCGCACAGTCAGAAGAAGGCGGAAGGAGGGGAGTGAAGACAGGGGAACATATGCGCTGCTCGTGCCCATCAATCACACCCTCGCAGTCAAAATATATGAGACAACGGGGGGCGTTGTGTCGGGCAGGGGGGACGCACAGGCACAGCCAGCCAACCAATGATGTCAGGAGACGGGCAGCGCTAACAATGGGGGTGCTGCGTGTCATTAAAAAGGAAAGTCACACCTCAGGGACATTGTAATGGTCTGTAATGAGACACATTTTGTACTTGTTGAGTTCCACGTGTGCAAGGAGAAAAAGTCAGCCACCTTGTACAAATGCAGCATTACTGCTGTACAAGGTGGCTGTTATACATAGAAACACCTGGGGGGTGGGGGGCAGGCTCCCTTCAATTTCAGTTCATGTGCCTGCGTGGCGTTTGCAGGACACGTTGCCAGCTACACAGCAGGGGAACAGCTGGCAGTGCTGAACCCCACTAACACGTTGGCTGGTGTTTTTCTCAGTGCAGCTAGCATGTCCGGGCAGAAACTGGCGGTGTTTGAGCCCAGGGTCAGCAGGAGGAGGAGAGGAGCAAAGTGTAGGCCGAAGCCTGCACTGGTGGCAGCTTTTGGTCAGTTGTGCCAGCGTGGCTTGTGCTGGACACGATGCCGACTACACAGCAGGGGAACAGCTGGCGTTGCTGAACCCCACTGACACATTGACTGGTGTTTTTCTCTGTGCAGATCGCATGTCCGGGCAAAAACTGGCGGTGTTAGAGCCCAGGGTCAGCAGGAGGAGGAGAGGAGCAGAGTGTAGGCCGAAGCCTGCACTGGTGGCAGCTTTTGGTCGGTTGTGCCAGCGTGGCTTGTGCTGGACACGATGCCAACTACACAGCAGGGGAACAGCTGGCGGTGCTGAACCCCACTAACACATTGACTGGTGTTTTTCTCTGTGCAGCTAGCAGTTCCGGGCAGAAACTAGCGGTGTTTGAGCCCAGGGTCAGCAGGAGGAGTAGAGGAGCAGAGTGTAGGCCGAAGCCTAGTTGAACCAATTTCAAAGGTTACCTTTAACCCCCCCCTCAGGTGTTGAAAGGTACAAGAGCCACACCTTGTGCAGCATTAATGCTGCACAAGTAAAAGGTTGCTCTATTTAATTTGCTCCTTGCACACGCTGAATAAAACACGTACACTATTTAGCCCATTATACTGTCAAACAGTAGTGGAGGCGTGACTTGTCTTTTTAAGGAGATGCAGCACAGGTGTAAAAATTTACACCTAGCTGCTGTGCGCAGATTCCTGAGCGTTGTTATTTGCTGTACAGGAGTCTGCGCTATTGTGATCCCTTGGCCATGCGCTGTGAGCGCTTCCTGTCTTCTGACCTCATTTCATGTCGGCCGTTGCGGTTAGCGATGGACATGAATCCCAGACCCACAGTGTGTTTTCAAAAAATCACACTGCGTGGCTGGGATTCGTGGCCTTGTTCAGTAAATATGTTTGACGCTCACACATGTCCTTACACCTGCTTCAGACTGGGCGGCCTCAGCTGATCCCTTATCGCCTGCCGCGGCCAGGAGGACACCCAGTCTGAAGAAGGCGGAAGGAGATGAGTGAACACAGGCAAACATATGCACTGCACATGCCCATCAATCACACCCTCGCTGTCCAAAAAAATAAGACACCGAGGGGCGTTGTTTCGAGCAGGGCAGACGCACAGGCGCAGCCAGCTAACCAATGATGTCAAAAGACGGGCAGCGCTAACAAGGGTGGTGCTGCGTATCATTAGAAAGGAAAGTCACACCTCAGGGACAGTGGAATGGTCTCAATGAGACACATTTAGTACGCGTTTAATTAAACGTGGGCAAGGAGAAAAAGTCAGCCACCTTGTACAAATGCAGCAGTACTGCTGTACAAGGTGGCTATTATACATAGAAACACCTGGGGGTGGGGGGCAGGCTCCCTTCAATTTCAGTTCATGTGCCTGCGTGGCGTTTGCAGGTCACGTTGCCGGCTACACAGCAGGGGAACAGCTGGCGGTGCTGAACCCCACTAACACATTGGCTGGTGTTTTTCTCTGTGCAGCTAGCACTTCCGGGCAGAAACTGGCGGTGTTTGAGCCCAGGGTCAGCAGGAGAGGAGCAGAGTGTAGGCCGAAGCCTGCACTGGTGGCAGCTTTTGTTCTGTTGTGCCAGCGTGGCTTGTGCTGGACACGTTGCCGACTACACAGCAGGGGAACAGCTGGCGGTGCTGAACCCCACTGACACATCACCTAGTGTTTTTTCTGTGTAGACAACACTTCCAGGTGGCAACTGACAGTGTTGAAACCCAGGGAATCAAAGAGGAGCAGAGTGTAGGCCGAAGCCTGCAGTGGAGCAAGTTGAAAGGGAACCTTTAACCCCCCCCCCCCCCAGGCATTTTTTGCTGAAAGAGCCATCTTGTACAGCAGTAATACTGCACATGGAAAATGGTGGCTCCGAAAATTATGCTCCTTGCAAACGCAGAAGTACACACTCATATAATGTGTCCCCTCACACCGTCAAACCATCCCGGAAGTGGGACTTTCCTTTGTAATGTGACACAGCACAGCCGTCATTCCAACCCCCTTGGTGCCAGGCGCCACCTCCTCAACGTTGTTTGGTTCTGTCACGGAGCCCGCGCGTCACGGAGCCCGCGCTGTAATGTTATCCCTTGGCCATGCACAGTTAGCGGTGCCCGTCTTCTGACATCATGTAGGTGTCAGGCTGGCAGTGCCTGTGCGTCCAAGCTGCCCGAGATCCAACCTTGCAGTGTCATCTAATGTAGTCCCACTGCGGGCCAGGGATCCATGGGCATGCGCAGTGCATATCATCGCCTCTCACTCACCTCCTTCCTGCTTCTTCAGACTGTGCGGCGTCACGGCCGTGGCATGCTATTAGGGATCAGCTGACGCCGCCTAGTCTGCAGAAACATGAAGAAGGGGAGTGAGAGGCTAGTATATGCACTGCGCATGGCCATGGATACCAGGCCCACTGTGGGATCACATTAGACGACACTGCGAGGTGTGATTTCGGGCAGCGTGGACGCACAGGCGCAGCCAGGACGACAACAAATGATGTCAGAGGACAGGCAGCGCAAACTGTGCATGGCCAAGGGATAACATAACAGCGCAGGGTCCATGACGGAATCAAACAACGCTAAGGAGGCAGCGCACGATGCCAAGGGGGTAGCAATGACGGCTGTGCTGCGTCACATTACAAAGGAAAGTCCCACCTCCGGGACGGTTGGACGGTGTGAGGGGACACATTACATGAGTGTGTAGTTCAGCGTTTGCAAGGAGCATAATTTCAAGAGCGACCTTTCCCTTGTGCAGTATTAGTGCTGCACATGGTGGCTCTTTCAGTAACAAACGCCTGGGGGGGGGGGACAGGTCCCCTTACATTTTAGTTGTGCCAGCGTGGCGGTCGCATGACACGTTGCCGGATACACAGCTGGGGATCAGCTGACGTTACTGAACCCCAATAACAGAGGAGCGACTGTTGACTGTGCACACAGCACTTCCAGGCACCAACTGGCGGTGTTAGAGCCCAGGGACAGCAGGAGGAGCAGATTGGAGGTATTGCCGCACACACAGCTGGGGATCAGCTGACGTTACTGAACCCCAATAACAGAGGAGCGACTGTTGACTGTGCACACAGCACTTCCAGGCACCAACTGGCGGTGTTAGAGCCCAGGGACAGCAGGAGGAGCAGAGGAACAGAGTGTAGGCCGAAGCCTGATTGGAGCAAGTTGAAAGGGAACCTTTAACCCCCCCCCCCCAAGACGTTTGTAGCTGAAAGAGCCATCTTGTGCAGCACTAAGGATGCAAAAGGAAAAGGTTGCTCTTTTAATTATGCTCCTTGCAAACACCGAAGTAAACACTAAAAATGTGTCCCTTTATACCGTTAAACCGTTCCGGAGGTGCGAATTTCCTTCGTAATGGGACACAGCACAGCTGTCATTCCTATCCCCTTGGTGTCGTGCGCTGCCTCCTCAGCGTTGTTTTAAGCTGTCACGGAGCCTGCGCTGTTCTGTTAGCCCTTGGCCATGCCCAATTAGCGCTGCCTGTCTTCTGACATAATTTGGTATCAGGCTGTCCGTGCCTGTGCGTCCACGCTGCTCCAGATCCCACCTCGCAGTCTCGTCTAACATAATCCCACTGCGGGCCTTGGAACCATGGCCATGCACAGTGCATAACCTCGACTCTCACTCCCCTCCTTCCCTCTTCTTCAGACTGTGCGGTGTCACGGCCGTGGCATGCTAGGGATCAGCTGACGGCGCACAGTCTAAAGAAGGCGGAGGGAAATGAGCGAGAGCCCGAGGGGAAGATATGCACTGCGCATGCCCATGGATCCCAGGCCCGCAGTGTGACTCAATCAGAAGAGACTGCGAGGCGGGATCTCGGGCAGCGCGGCCGCACAGGCGCAGCCAGCCTGACACCAAATTATGTCAGAAGACAGGCAGCGCAAATAGGGCATGCCCAAGGGATAACAGAACAGCGCAGGCTCCGTGACAGCTTAAAACAACGCTGAGGAGGCAGCGCATGGCACCAAGGGGGTAGGAATGACGGCTGTGCTGCGTCACATTACGAAGGAAAGTCCCAGTTCCGGGACAGTATAACGGTATCAGTGAACACATTTTATAAGTGTTAAGTTCTGCGTGTGCAAGGAGCTAAAAAAAAAGAGCTACCTTTTCCTTGTGCAGCATTACTGCTGCACAAGATGGCTCTTTCAGTAACAAACGACGGGGGGGGGGGGGGACAGGTTCCCTTACATTTAGGTTGTTGTGCCAGCGTGGCGGTCGCAGGACACATTGCCGGCTACACAGCTGGGGATCAGCTGACGTTACTGAAACCCAATAACACTGGGTCGTATGTTTTTACTGTGCAGCCTGCACTTCTGAGCCGCAACTGGCGGTGTTGGAGCCCAGGAATAGCAGTTCAGGTGGTAGAAAGATGAACACAGCAGGAGACCTGGATGACACCCAATTACTTAATCAGGCAGAGGAGTGGCAAATTCCTGCGAGATCCAGGCCTGGTTCATTTTCAGGAAAGTAAGCCGGTCAACGTTATCGGAGGATAGTCGCATGCGACGGTCTGTTAGTACACCACCTGCGGCACTAAAGACACGTTCCGATAAGACACTAGCCGCAGGGCAAGCCAGCACCTCCAATGCATACTGGCTTAGCTCTGGCCATGTATCCAGCTTAAAGACCCAAAACTTGAACGGGGAAGAGCCGTCTGGGAGTACAGTAAGAGGGCAAGCCATGTAGTCTGTCACCATCTGACGGAACCGTTGCCTCCTGCTGACTGGAGCCGCCGGTGATGGTGTAGACATTTGGGGCGGGCACACAAAAGTGTGCCAGAGTTGTGCCATACTGGGCTTGCCTTGGGCAGAGGCACTGCTTCTGCTCCCTCTTTGGGCAGAGCCTCCCCCACTGCCTCGACGCACTGAGCTGCTTTGTAAAGCACTAGCAGCACTCCTCTCAGTTGGACAGGAGAAGATGATGGAATTCACCGGTGTGTCGTGGTACTCCCGCAATTTACGCTCCCGGGTCAACGCAGGGATGAGGTTTTGGACGTTGTCACGGTAGCGAGGATCGAGGAGGGTGAACACCCAATAATCAGGCATGTTGAGAATGTGGTCGATGCGGCGGTCGTTTCTCAGGCACTGCAGCATGAAATCCACCATGTGCTGCAGAGTGCCAACTGGCCCAGAAACGCTGTCCCCTGCTTGAGACATGATCTCTGCCCGCTCGTCATCACCCCACCCTCGCTGTACACACTGACCACTGGACAATTGTGTCGCTCCCTCCTCTGGACGGAGCTCTTCCTCCTCCATTGACTCCTCCTCATCCTCCTCACAAATTGGCCCCTGCGTACCCCTTTGTGAGGAACCACGTGGCGCTGACTCTCCAGAAGCTGATGGAAAAGGTGACTCCTCATCCTCCACCTCTTCCACCACATCATCCCTTAACCCTTGCAAAGTTTGCTGAAGCAGGCAGATAAGGGGGACAGTCATGCTGACTAGTGCATCATCTGCACTTGCCATCCGCGTGGAATAATCAAAAGGACGCAAAACCTGGCAGACGTCCTTCATAGTGGCCCACTCTGTGGTTGTGAAGTCTGATCGGCGCTGACTGCGACTTCTTTGCGCCTGATGCAGCTGGTACTCCATAACTGCTTGCTGCTGCTCACACAACCGCTCCAGCATATGTAACGTGGAATTCCACCGGGTAGGTAGGTCACATATGATGCGGTGTTCCGGAAGGCGGAATCGGCGCTGCAGAGCAGCAATGCGGGATCTGGCCAAGCTGGAACGCCGCAAGTGAGCACACTCTAGGCGGACCTTGTGCAGCAGGGCATCAAGATCCGGATAGTCCCTCAGAAAACTCTGCACAACCAAATTGAGCACATGTGCCAGACATGGGATGTGAGTGAGGTTGCCAAGGGCCAAAGCTGCCACCAGATTTCGGCCATTGTCACACACTACCATGCCTGGCTGGAGATTCGCTGGCAGTAACCACACATCGCTCTCCTGCTTGATGGCATTCCAGAGCTCCTGCGCTGTGTGGCTTCGATGCCCCAATGAAACTAGTTTCAAGACGGCCTGCTGACGTTTGGCCACGGCTGTGCTCATGTCGGTCATAGGTAAACGTTCACGGGTCCATGTGGAGGTGGACTGTGACGGATCCTGCAGAGAGGAATCAGAGGAACTGGTGTAAGAGGAGGAGTCGATGCGTACAGACTGGATTCCTGCAATCCTTGGAGTGGGCAGGACACGTCCTGCGCCACTCGCACGATCTGTACCTGGCTCAACAACATTAACCCAATGGGCAGTGAGGGAAACATATCGCCCCTGTCCATGCTGACTGGTCCACGCATCGGTGGTGAGGTGGACCTTGCTACTGACGGCGTTCAGTAGCGCATGTTTTATGTTTGCCTCAACATGCCTGTGCAGGGCAGGGACAGCCTGCCTGCTGAAGTAAAAGCGGCTGGGCACCTTGTACTGTGGGACTGCCAATGCCATCAAGTCACGGAAGCTGTCAGTCTCCACCAGCCTGAACGAGAGCATTTCCAGGGACAACAGTTTGGCAATGCCTGCATTCAGAGCCTGTGCTCGGGGGTGGTTGGCCGAGAATGCCCGCCTTTTCTCCCATGCCTGTACTACCGATGGCTGTAGAGTAGACTGGGAGTGTGAGGATGACTGGGAAGGTGGTGCTGTGGGTGGAATTACACAAGGTCTCTGGGAGGAAGCCAAACCAGCTGTGCGTGAGCTGGAGGAAGAGGCAACACGAGCTGAAGAGGTGGTAGCTGCCGCTGTTGGTTGGCCTACATCTTCAGTGTGTTTCTGTAACTCCACCGCGTGCCTGGTCCGCACATGTTTCCACATATTTGTGGTATTAAGGTTGCTGACATTTTTCCCTCTTTTTACTTTATGATGACACAGCTTGCATTTGACAAAACAAATGTCATCTGCAACTGTGTCAAAAAAGGACCAGGCACTGCAAGTCTTGGGAGCGCCCTTTTTGGCTTTGGAAAGAGACAGGCTCCTAACGGGTGCCAAAGTGGAGGCTACAGGCTCCGCAGTCTTCCCCCTCCCTCTCCCTCTTTGGCCCGTAAGAGGAAGCTCTTCCTCTGAGCTGCTCCCACCACCTTCCTGTTCCTCACGCCACGATGGGTCAAGGACCTCATCATCTCCACTACCCTCTGCCACCAACTGCTCCTCCTGGGTAGTCTCAGCAGCACAGTACGCACGAGAAAGCGGCACCTGAGTTTCATCATCAGATGCGTACTGCGCTGTGGTCACCGGAGGCACTGGCCCACCTGCCTCTTCAGAGTCAGAGAGAAAAAGGTGTTGGGCATCACTGCACACTGCCTCTTCTTCCATTTCTCCAATGCTGCTTGGCTGGCCCCCTGTTTCCAAGCCAAGAGATTCAGAGAACAGAAGTAGAGACGGCTCCTGTCCTGGGCTCTCTGACTGCCTGGCCAATTTGGCAGGTGGTGAAGAGACAGATGGCTGCTCTCCAGTGCTCTGTGCCTGAGAGGATGTGGCACTAACTGAAGTCGATGCCGAGGCGTTAGCTGCCATCCACCCGACAACGGCTTCAATTTGGTCTTCACGCAGCAGCGGTGCACGGCGCTCTCCGACAAAGCTGCGCATGAAGGACTGTTCCCTGCTGAAACTGAGTGACGACGAGTCACCGGCGCCCGCAGCAGGCACAGAATCACCACGTCCTCTCCCTGCTCCTCTCCCTGCTCCGCGCCCACGCCCACGTGCCTTACTCCCTGCCCTCTTCATCTTGGTTGACAGATAAAGATAAGCAGAAAAGTACTAAGGCCTTAGTGTGCTTATTCCTGTAATGCTCCTCCTAACAGGTGTAAGAAACACTAATGTTGTAAATTGTGGACTAAACTTTATTATTTTTCAAATGTGGCCTACACAAGTGTTAAGTTGTGTTTGGTGAACTTAACTTTTTTGTTGGTGCAGATCGGGCTACAGAGCAAGTTTAAATCACACGGAGACCGTGCAGACAGCCGTAAACGGCGCTGCAAGGCCCAAAAACCCTCCTCTCGGTTATCCTATATAGTGTTTTTCCACTATTTAGCTGGATACAAGTGGAGAGACACTAATAGGAATTTTTTTTTTCAAATTTTAAACTGGCTGCACTATTTGAAAAAAAGGAAATTGTTTTTCAAGGTATGAGGCAGTAACGCACCCTGAGCTGAATCCAACCGGCTATGGCTGCACACAGACTACAGGGCGAGCTGCGCTCACACAGAGACCGTGCAGACAGCCGTAAACGGCGCTGCAAGGCCAAAAAACCCTCCTCTAGGTTATCCTATATAGTGTTTTTCCACTATTTAGCTGGATACGAGTGGAAAGACACTAATAGGAATTTTTTTTTTCAAATTTTAAACAGGCTGCACTATTTGAAAAAAAGGAAAATTTTTCTCAAGGTATGAGCCAGTAACGAACCCTGAGCTGAATCCAACCGGCTATGGCTGCACACAGACTACAGGGCGAGCTGGGCTCACACGGAGACCGTGCAGACAGCCGTAAACGGCGCTGCAAGGCCCAAAAAACCCCCTCTAGGTTATCCTATGTAGTGTTTTTCCACAATAGAGCTGGAGACTGGTGGAAAAACACTAATAGGAAATTTGAGAAAAAATGTGCAGCAGGCTGCACTAAGAGCAAAAAAGGACAACTGTGTGAGGCAGTGTGAACCCCCCCTGAGCTGAATACAACCGGGTATATGGCTGCACACAGACTACAGAGTGAGCTGCACACACACACACACACAGAGACCTTGCAGAACGCTGTTAAAACAGCGCTGCAAGGCAAGAGCAAGGTGAACAGTGAAGAACACACAGCGTTTTGCTAAATTAGCCTTTGGAAAGGAAAATAAAGCAATTAGCTAGCTCGACTGGCCCTCAGTTAGAACACAGCGTCCTGTCCCTAACTGAAATCACAGCAGAGTGAGCGCAAAATGGTGGCAGCGTTTTTTATAGTGCAGAGTGACATCATTTCAGCAGCCAATCCCAGCCTTGCCAGTACTTACATGCCCACCATGCTAAACAGGATGTGCCCACACTTCCAATCATTCCTCATTGGCTGCTGCGTTCAGTTTGAATTCTGGGAACTTCCGATTCTGGTATCCGATACGCGGGAAGTATCGGAATTCGGTATCGGAATTCCGATACCGCAAATATCGGCCGATACCCGATACTTGCGGTATCGGAATGCTCAACACTACTCCCTAACAAAAAAAATTTTGTTTCCAAAATTGTGCTGATGTAAAGTAGACATGTGGGAAATGTTATTTATTAACTATTTTTTGTGACATATCTCTCTGATTTAAGGGCATAAAAATACAAAGTTTGAAAATTGCAAAATTTTAAAAATTTTCACCATATTTCCGTTTTTTTCATAAATAATCGCAAGTAATATCGAAGAAATGTTACCACTAACATGAAGTACAATATGTCACGAAAAAACACTCTCAGAATCAGCGGGATCCGTTGAAGCGTTCCAGAGTTATAACCTCATAAAGTGACAGTGGTCAGAATTGTAAAAATTGGCTCGGTCATTAAGTACCAAATTGGCTCTGTCACTAAGGGGTTAAAATACGTCGGCTGTACCACTCCCCAACTATTGGTTCACATTAGGGAGCATGTCTCCGATATACACAACCATGAAAATAATAAGCAAATTTCTCAGGCAATAAAGCATTTAATTGAAAAACACCATAGTGAACAACACCTAATCTTACACAAGGACATGAGGAGGATTAAACATCTGAACATCTCCCTCCAGTTCCTGCAGCCCAATGTCTCCTTCAGTGAGTCCAGCTGAAGTTCAGGTGGCATTTTAACTGACTACTGTATATCTCATCCTCCATAGCAGCAACACTAATGATCCTAAGCTGATACAGAATTGGATCTCAGCTTCAAAATTAAACCTGGATCATTGGTGTAGCTGTGATCAAGACAGACATATGGCCATTAGTAGCTAGCAATCCTGCAAGCAACTCTCACTGACATTTTGCTTGGTCTTCCAGATCTTATCTTGAAATCCACGACCAGGTCATAGATTCATAGCATACATACAGGGGCTCATCAGGGGACCATTTGGGAGCAAGCCATTGTGGCTTGCTCCCAAATGGTCCCCTGATGAGCCCCTGTACTGGGAGAGGGCGAAACGCGTAGGGATGGAGACATGGGACATACTATGTCACAATATTCAGATAAGTAACTTATTATGGTTTCAGTAGCATGTATCTGGTTCTCTCTGGCAGAAATCTGTTAAATATAACGATGTGCAATGCTGTGGCCATAAGAGACCAGTGAAACTATCCAACTGTGAAGTTTCTGTTTATGTGTGCTATGAATCTATGACCTGGTCGTGGTGATTTAACTATGCAGCCAACTATGGCAGCAGAATCTCAATAGCTTACTGCGCACAAGAGCACTTTATGCATTATATTCTGGTTTTCAAATAGTATTACCTTGGAGGCCCTTTCGTTTTGCTCTTCTCTGTGTTCTACGGAATTCAGATGAATATATATTCATATATCACGATAACTCATAGGAGTAACTAAGGCTATATCCCTGGTCCTCAAAGTGGACAGAAGTGCAATAGATTCTTTAGTGCAATATCATATCTGGTGCCTTTATTATTATTTTTTCTTTATTCTTTCACTCATCTAGCTTGACCAAGGTTGTGGTTGTGTGCATGTTGTTGGGGTTTTGGGTGTGGGTAGTTGTTAGGGTCCGACTAGGGCCAGAAGGGACAGCCGACGTTAAGTGGGGGCGCCATGTCGATTATAGGGTGCCAATCTCCACTGCCAGGAAGGTACAGTTCTATTAGGAATTAATCAGGGATACAGCTACGACTGCATCTCCCAGAAAAGAGTTCATGTTGTATTTTGGCTGTACTAACACCCCGCCCTTGACCTTGGTTATGGTGTTGGTAGTTACTATTTATACATTACTATTTTATGATAAATAATAAAGAATTTTTTAAGGGTTGTTTTTCTTTTTGGTTGATATATTTTTCTCCATTGGGACAGAGGTCTTGAGTCCTATGTCATAATTTCTTAGAAATATGTTTTTGGCCTTCCTTCTCAGCCTTCTTCCTTCCTTTAACCCCTTAGTGACAGAGCCAAATTTTTGAAATCTGACCAGTGTCACTTTATGTGGTAATAACTCTTGAACACTTCATCAAGTCCCAGTGTTTTTTCGTGACACATTATACTTTATGATAATGTTAAATTTAGGTCGATATGTTTTGTGTTTATTTATAGAAAATATCAGAAATTTGAGAAAAAATTTTAAAAATTAGCAATTTTCAAACTTTGAATGATTATCCCTTTAATCCAGATAGATACTCATACCACAGCAAAACATTAATAAATAACATTTCCCTCATGTCTGCTTTACATCAGCATCATTTGTAAAATGTTATATTATTTTGTTAGCATTTTAGGAGGTTTAAAAATATAGCAGTAATGTTTCATTTTTTCACGGAAATTTATTTTTTTAGGGACTTATCCATGTTTGAAGTGCCTTTAGGGGTCCTATTTATTGGAAAAAACCCCAAAGTAATACCATTTTAAAAACAGCACCCCCAGACATATTGAAAACTGCTGTCGGGTAGTTTATTAACCCTTCAGGTGATTTTCAGGAATTAATGCAAAGTGGCATGACAGAAATGAAAATGTGTATTTTTACCACCTAAATGCCTCTAACTTCTGAACAGATTACTACAGCCGTCAGACTGTAAGGCCGCTATTTGGTCGTGAATTGCCATGACAAACATCAGGACCACACAATCATGATCTGAGAGCACCAACTGGGATAAAGAGGAAGCCCCCACACTCTGTTAAACATTTATATGATGTAGTCACTATTGACAGCTGCATTTAAGGGGTTATACAGATATGGACAGTGCCAACACAGATCGTGGCTTATACAGCAAGTTGTCAGCTATAATGTACAGCCGACAGCTGTTGGATTGTCACCTTGTATGGGGAGGCTATTCTCTTATATCTCAGGTCAGTTAAAAGACGTATCGGTGGTCATTAAGGGGTTTTAATACAACTCCCATCGATCCAGCGGAGCCTTCTACACATCATCTTTATCTGGTCAAAGCCATAAGAACCTACCTTACCATTAGAGAAGTATTCTGGAGTTTAGATTCTCTCTTTGATCCCTGATGAGCAAAGCAAGGACTGACACCCTAAAATGACCATCTCCAAGTTGATCAGGTTGTCTGTTGTGGAAGTCTACAATGCCAAGTATAAACCTCTGCCCTTTTTGGGTTACTGTTCATTACAAAGGCAATCGGGCCTCCTGGGTGGACATTTCTCAAGATTTACTATATAACTTCTGCTGACCCCAACTTGCTGTGTAAAGTCCTGCTAAGCCACTGTCTGCTGGAGGATCGCATATTCAGATGTTGTTTTTACCACCCATTGGGACTGCCCTAGAACATCCCCAATGCTATTAACAACTATCTGTGTTAAGGGCAGACACATTAAAAGTTTATATACTGCAAATATATCTAATTTTGTTGTAAACGTCATGTTTGTTTTATATTAGATGTAAGACCTATTGAACTAATTGTATTATCAACGTAAAGTACAAAGTGTCACAAAAATACAGGCTCAAAACTACTGGGATACGTAAACCAAAGTTATTGCTATATAAAGTGACACATGTCAGATTAGAAAAATGGGACTTCATCCCAACATCTGAAATAGTGTAGATAATTGAGGCATATATGAACTTTGCTGACATTGAGCTCATATTTTTAAATAGTTTTTGTGTGTAAATCACTACTTGTATGTGCGTTTTAGGCACAAATGTATGGATTCATTTATTATTTTCATTTTTATATATTATTTTTATTATATAATTTCTGTTTGTCGCATAATGACATGAATGTGGAAAATGGCTGTCAACAGCATGTCAACACAGCTGCAATCATCAGGTTGTCTGCTTTCAGGAATTATATAGAGCATAGTTGTTCACTTAGTTTTCAAGGTATAATCCCTATATTTTATTATTATTGTTATTATTATTATTTATAAATTGTAACCTTTCAGAATTTTCATTATAAAACCAGATTTTTGGTCTTTCCATTTCTGATAATTGTATAAAATATATGAAGACATAGACCTAAGTGGTATGTTTGGACTCTGCACATGCCAAACTTTTATTTTAAGGAGGTGTAGTGTATCTCACTTCCTATCTGAGTATTATTATTGTTATTATTATTATTATTATTATTATTATTATTAGTATTATTATTATTTATAAATTGTAACCTTTCAGAATTTTCATTATAAAACCAGATTTTTGGTCTTTCCATTTTGATAATTGTATAAAATATATGAAGACATAGACAGGCGCAAAATGTGGAAAAAAGTCAGCAAAAGGGTTAACACAGAAACTATCTGAAAGACGGCTTTGTCATCATTTAATATACACTTCCTGACAGAAGTTATGTCGCTTACCCATGTTATGTAAATAAAAACTTATATAACCTGACGTTAAATTCATCCATTGCGTGTATAAATTATTTTTTTGAAAACTGAAACCCTCCGAAATGTGGTTTAGGTTAAGAAAATAAATTGGCATCAATGCAGAAATAGTGATCAGTTAATGGACACAGAATGGTCAGATTTTGGCAAGACAAAAGTTTTGTCGCCCACAGAAAGTGATGTGATATTCAAACAAATAATTAACTTAAAATACAAATATATGTTGCATATCATTGGTGAATGAAGTTTTGGTGCTATTAGAGTCATATTTAATATTTTGTGTGACTTCCATGAGCTTGAAGGACTGCATCCATGCGGTTCAACAATGATTCATACAATATAATCTAAAGAATGCAGTCTAACATGCCTTCCAGATTTCATCTAGATTCTTTGGTTTTGTCTTCCAAGCTTCCTCTTTCATCCTACTCCAAACATGCTCAATGATGTTCATGTCTGGTGATTGGGCTGGCCAGTAGAGTTGAGCGACCTTGACCTTTTTAGAGTCGAGCCGGGTTTCGCGAAACCCGACTATCTCAAAAGTCGGGTCGAGTGAAATCGGCCGATTATGACGTAAAGTCGGGATCGACCGAAACACGAAACCCAATGCAAGTCAATGGGGCAGCATCGTCGGCAGTGAGTGGGGGCCAGGAAAACACCTAGAGTGCCCATTTTAATGTCAAAACCATCCATTCTTCTTAATGAAGCTTGTCAAGCGTAATTTACCTTATAATAATTGGAAGGCATTTGAAATTGGGGGTCATTTGGCTAAAGTTGTGGTGGGTAGGGCTGGTTCAAGTAATTAGTGGGCCCAGGAAATCTGGACCACGTCACGGCAGTGGAGCAGGGAGAGGTAAGTATTTCAACTTTGCAAGTGCTGTGAACCTGAGCAAGCAGGGGGGGCCCACTCGTTGGCATTGGCACTGGCACAGGGCCCCTCAAAGTACAGCGGTGTGTTTGCACGGCGGGGGCGCCTCCCACCGGCAGCAACACTTTTGCGTACTATGAGAGGCCCTGTGCCAGTGACGTCGCCAACTAGTATGCCTCCCCCCACCTGATGAAGGAACCTGCACTTTCATCTGCACCTTCCTCTTTGTCCCCGTGTAAGGTGGTATGGTATGCGGGAAGAGCAACCTGACTTTCAGCAGGGTCACAATGTTGTTGTGTAGCGTGCACGGGGAATGTTGCGTTATGGGTCAATGTACCAGCAGACTCATCTATCACTGGCTGGGCAATGGGCAGGATGAGGAGGAAACACAGATATAGGCCCAAAGAATAAAGTTGGCTAAATGCAGTTCAAAATTGGTAACACAGGAATAACCAGGGGGCATTGCAGTGGAGGACAACTGGAATGAGAGGCTGACACAGAGAGTAGGCCCAAATCAGTAAGTAGTCGAAATGCAGCTCAAAATTGGCAACCGTAGTAAACAGGTGGCACAGCTTTGTTCAGTGGAGGAGAGCAGCAAGGAGTGGCAGACACCGATAGTAGGCCCCAACCCAACTAGTAGGCCAAATGCAGTCTAACATTAACAACTACTTAACGAGCGCCTGAAAACGGAATTTCAGGACAGGAAACCAGGAGAACAGCAAGGAGCGGCAGACACTGTTAGTAGGCCCCAAACCAACTAGTACGCCAAATGCAGTTGTTCAATTTAACCACAATTTAACGAGAGCCTGAAGATAGAAGCTCAGGAAAGGCAACCTGGAGAACACCTTGGAGTGGAACACACCATCTCTCTCCACCCCATTCTGTAGGCCTAATGCAGTGTAGTTTTCTACAACTACTAAACGAGAGTCGGAAGACCGAAGCAATGGCAAGGAAACCTGGGGAACACCTTGGAGTGTAACACACCATCTCTCTCCACCCGATACCCATTTTGTAGGCCTAATGCAGTGTAGTTTTCTACAACTACTAAACGAGAGTCGGAAGATCGAAGCAATGGCGAGGAAACCTGGAGAACACCTTGGAGTGTAACACACCATCTCTCTCCACCCCATAGCCAATTTGGAGGCCTAATGCAGTGTAGTTTCCAACAACTACTAAACGAGAGCATTAAGATCGAAGCTCTGGAAAGGCAACCTGGAGAACACCTTGGAGTGGAACACACCATCTCTCTTCACCCGATACCCATTTTGTAGGCCTAATGCAGTGTAGTTTTCTACAACTACTGAACGAGAGTCGGAAGACCGAAGCAATGGCAAGGAAACCTGGGGAACACCTTGGAGTGTAACACACCATCTCTCTCCACCCGATACCCATTTTGTAGGCCTAATGCAGTGTAGTTTTCTACAACTACTAAACGAGAGTCTGAAGACCGAAGCAATGGCAAGGAAACCTGGGGAACACCTTGGAGTGTAACACACCATCTCTCTCCACCCGATACCCATTTTGTAGGCCTAATGCAGTGTAGTTTTCTACAACTACTAAACGAGAGTCGGAAGACCGAAGCAATGGCAAGGAAACCTGGGGAACACCTTGGAGTGTAACACACCATCTCTCTCCACCCGATACCCATTTTGTAGGCCTAATGCAGTGTAGTTTTGTACAACTACTAAACGAGAGTCGGAAGACCGAAGCAATGGCAAGGAAACCTGGGGAACACCTTGGAGTGTAACACACCATCTCTCTCCACCCGATACCCATTTTGTAGGCCTAATGCAGTGTAGTTTTCTACAACTACTAAACGAGAGTCGGAAGACCGAAGCAATGGCAAGGAAACCTGGGGAACACCTTGGAGTGTAACACACCATCTCTCTCCACCCCATACCCAATTTGTAGGCCTAATGCAGCCTACTTTCCGACAACTACTAAACGAGAGCATGAAGATCGAAGCTCAGGAAAGGCAACCTGGGGAACACCTTGGAGTGTAACACACCCTCTCTCTACACCACGGAAGGGCTGATTCTTAGGAAGGAAGGCTGTCGGAAAGAAGCAGGGCGCGTCCGAGGGTGATTATATTCTTATTAGGTATATACTCACCCTCGGACGCGCCCTGCTTCTTTATTTGTAATGAATGTTTAGTTGCAATGTGGTTTTGACTTACTCTATTTTTTTGGTAAATAATGATTTTATTATTTTCATTGTTTTGCATCTTCTTGGCAATAATATAAAGAAGACGCGACAGGACAACACTCGGTGGATGCCATATCTGTGTTTTAAATTGAAAAAAACTTTCAGTTAACTACTTGCAGGAGAAAGTTATTGTAGCTGGTGGCCATTTTTAGTACTGTACCAGATTTTTGTTGTATGTGTTTGTTTTTAATGTTAAAATGTCTGCATTTGATATCTCTCCAGTATTTTCTTTTTTATAAGCAAAATACTTATTTTTATATTTTCTGATGTTGGTTCAAGGGGTACACGGGCAGCAGTAGACAGGTCAGTGGAGGCCTAGTGGAAGGAGGGACCGCAGACAGGCTTCGAAGGCCTAACATAATAAATTGGGCTGGCTGTAGGCAATTTAAAATTTGTTCCAGGGGAACACGGGCAGCAGTGGCCTGGTCTGTGTAGTAGTAGTGGAAAGAACGGGCCGCAGACAGGCTTCGAAGGCCTAACATAACAAAAATTGGGATGTAGGCAATTTACAATTGGTTCCAGGGGAACACGGACAGCAATAGACAGGTCAGTGGAGGCCTAGTGGAAGGAGGGACCGCAGACAGGCTTCGAAGCCCTAACATAATAAATTGGGCTTGCTGTCGGCAATTTTAAATTGGTTCCAGGGGAACACGGGCGGCAGTAGCCAGGTCAGTGTAGTAGTAGTGGAAAGAACAGGCCGCAGACAGGCTTCGAAGGCCTAACATAACAAAAATTGGGCTGTAGGCAATTTAAAATTGGTTCCAGGGGAACACGGGCAGCAGTAGACAGGTCAGTGGAGGCCTAGTGGAAGGAGGGACCGCAGACAGGCTTCGAAGCCCTAACATAATAAATTGGGCTGGCTGTAGGCAATTTAAAATTGGTTCCAGGAGAACACGGGCAGCAGTAGACAGGTCAGTGGAGGCCTAGTGGAAGGAGGGACCGCAGACAGGCTTCGAAGGCCTAACATAATAAATTGGGCTGGCTGTAGGCAATTTAAAATTGGTTCCAGGGAAAACGGGCAGCAGTGGCCTGGTCAGTGTAGTAGTAGTGGAAAGAACGGGCGGCAGACAGGCTTAGAAGGCCTAACATAACAAATATTGGGCTGTAGGCAATTTAAAATTGGTTCCAGGGGAACACGGGCAGCAGTAGACAGGTCAGTGGAGGCCTAGTGGAAGGAGTGCCCGCAGACAGGCTTCGAAGGCCTAACATAAGAAAAATGTCAATACTATGGTATTGACAGTGCCAGGCATTGAAGGATGTCAGCGCATAGACTAAACATTGGTGGAGCTGTGAGAGAAAATTTTGCAAGTGGTAGAGCACTGTTTGAGCTGGGGGGGGGGACTGTCTTGTGGCCGGCGGTACAGGCCCAGGGCCCCTCATATTACAACGGTGTGTCTGACGTTGGGTGCGCACCACCACCGCCAGACACTTTATTGTACTATGAGGGACCTAGTGGCAGTGCCGTCGACCAAAAGCGGGCACACCCACCTCCTCAGACAAACAGTACTCTCACGGGTGCTGGCGCCAAGTGGCGATACCACGGCCCCGTGTGGGGACTTTGGCCATTTAGGGAGGTGTTAACATGTCGGATGCTGGACAATCAGGTGCTGCAAATTACGAGATTGGAAAAGTCGTTCAGAATAGTCCACAGGCAAGACCTTTAAATAGGAAAGCTAGGTGTCAGCCGGGCAAGGTGGGGCAAAAGATTTCGAAATCCAGTTGTGGTTCATTTTAATGAAGGTTAGATCATCTACATTTTGGGTAGCCATACGAGTCCTTTTTTCTGTTCGTATTGAACCTGCAGCACTGAATACTCTTTCTGATAGGACACTAGCTGCCGGGCAAGCAAGCTCCTGCAATGCATATTCTGCCAATTCTGGCCAGGTGTCTAATTTTGATGCCCAGTAATCAAATGGGAATGACGGTTGAGGGAGAACGTCGATAAGGGATGAAAAATAGTTAGTAACCATACTGGACAAATGTTGTCTCCTGTCACTTTGAATTGATGCTGCAGTACCTGTCCTGTCTGCGGTCATAGCAAAATCACTCCACAACCTGGTCAGAAAACCCCTCTGGCCAACGCCACTTCTGATTTCTGCCCCTCTAACACCTCTGGTCTGCTGGCCCCTGCAGCTCGTGTTAGAACGATCACGGGCGCTGTGTGCAGGGAATGCCAGAAGCAAACGGTCAACAAGAGTTGATTGTTTGGTTGCTAATATTAGTTCCAAGTTCTCATGTGGCATTATATTTAGCAATTTGCCTTTATAGCGAGGATCAAGGAGGCAGGCCAACCAGTAATCGTCATCGTTCATCATTTTAGTAATGCGTGTGTCCCTTTTGAGGATACGTAAGGCATAATCCGCCATGTGGCCCAAAGTTCCAGTTCTCAAATCTGTGGTTGTGCTTGGTTGAGGGGCAGTTTCAGGCAAATCCACGTCACTTGTGTCCCTCCAAAAACCAGAACCCGGCCTTGCCGCGCCAACAATTTCCACTGGCCCCGGAAAAGCTTCCTCATTAAAAATATAATCATCCCCATCATCCTCCTCGTCCTCCTCCTCCTGTTCGCCCGCTACCTCGTCCTGTACACTGCCCTGGCCAGACAATGGCTGACTGTCATCAAGGCTTTCCTCTTCCTCAGCTGCAGACGCCTGATCCTTTATGTGCGTCAAACTTTGCATCAGCAGACGCATTAGGGGGATGCTCATGCTTACTATGGCGTTGTCTGCACTAACCAGCCGTGTGCATTCCTCAAAACACTGAAGGACTTGACACATGTCTTGAATCTTTGACCACTGCACACCTGACAACTCCATGTCTGCCTTCCTACTGCCTGCCCGTGTATGTGTATCCTCCCACAAAAACATAACAGCCCGCCTCTGTTCACACAGTCTCTGAAGCATGTGCAGTGTTGAGTTCCACCTTGTTGCAACGTCTATGATTAGGCGATGCTGGGGAAGGTTCAAAGAACGCTGATAGGTCTGCATACGGCTGGAGTGTACGGGCGAACGGCGGATATGTGAGCAAAGTCCACGCACTTTGAGGAGCAGGTCGGATAACCCCGGATAACTTTTCAGGAAGCACTGCACCACCAGGTTTAAGGTGTGAGCCAGGCAAGGAATGTGTTTCAGTTGGGAAAGGGAGATGGCAGCCATGAAATTCCTTCCGTTATCACTCACTACCTTGCCTTCCTCAAGATCTACAGTGCCCAGCCATGACTGCGTTTCTTTCTGCAAGAACTCGGACAGAACTTCAGCGGTGTGTCTGTTGTCGCCCAAACACTTCATAGCCAATACAGCCTGCTGACGTTTGCCAGTAGCTGCCCCATAATGGGAGACCTGGTGTGCAACAGTGGCAGCTGCGGATGGAGTGGTTGTGCGACTGCGGTCTGTGGACGAGGTCTCGCTTCTGCAGGAGGACGAGGAGGAGGAGGAGGGGGTGCGAACGGCTACAGCCAACTGTTTCCTAGACCGTGGGCTAGGCAGAACTGTCCCAAACTTGCTGTCCCCTGTGGACCCTGCATCCACCACATTTACCCAGTGTGCCGTGATGGACACGTAACGTCCCTGGCCATGCCTACTGGTCCATGCATCTGTTGTCAGGTGCACCTTTGTGCTCACAGATTGCCTGAGTGCATGGACGATGCGCTCTTTAACATGCTGGTGGAGGGCTGGGATGGCTTTTCTGGAAAAAAAGTGTCGACTGGGTAGCTCGTAGCGTGGTACAGCGTAGTCCATCAGGGCTTTGAAAGCTTCGCTTTCAACTAACCGGTAGGGCATCATCTCTAACGAGATTAGTCTAGCTATGTGGGCGTTCAAACCCTGTGTACGCGGATGCGAGGCTAAGTACTTCCTTTTCCTAACCATAGTCTCATGTAGGGTGAGCTGGACTGGAGAGCTGGAGATCGTGGAACTAGCGGGGGTGCCGGTGGACATGGCAGACTGAGAGACGGTGGGAGATGGTATTGTTGCCGCCGGTGCCCTAGATGCAGTGTTTCCTACTACGAAACTGGTGATTCCCTGACCCTGACTGCTTTGGCCTGGCAAAGAAACCTGCACAGATACTGCAGGTGGTGCAGAAAATGGTGGCCCTACACTGCCGGAAGGGATGTTGCGTTGATGACTAGCTTCATTGGCCGAGGGTGCTACAACCTTAAGGGGCGATTGGTAGTTAGTCCAAGCTTGCAAATGCATGGTGGTTAAATGTCTATGCATGCAACTTGTATTGAGACTTTTCAGATTCTGCCCTCTGCTTAAGGTAGTTGAACATTTTTGACAGATGACTTTGCGCTGATCAATTGGATGTTGTTTAAAAAAATGCCAGACTGCACTCTTTCTAGCATCGGATACCTTTTCAGTCATTGCAGACTGAGCTTTAACCGGATGGCCACGCTGTCCTCCAACAGGTTTTGACTTTGCCACGCGTTTTGGGCAAGATACGGGCCCGGCAGATGGAACCTGTTGCGATGTTGATGCCTGCTGCGGCCCCTCCTCCTCCGCTTCAGAACTGCTGCCGCCTGCACCCTGTTCCCCCAATGGCTGCCAATCGGGGTCAAGAACTGGGTCATCTATTACCTCTTCTTGTAGCTCGTGTGCAACTTCGTCTGTGTCACCGTGTCGGTCGGTGGTATAGCGTTCGTGATGGGGCAACATAGTCTCATCAGGGTCTGATTCTTGATCAGCACCCTGCGAGGGCAATGTTGTGGTCTGAGTCAAAGGACCAGCATAGTAGTCTGGCTGTGGCTGTGCATCAGTGCACTCCATGTCAGATTCAACTTGTAATGGGCATGGACTGTTAACTGCTTCACTTTCTAAGCCAGGGACGGTATGTGTAAAGAGCTCCATGGAGTAACCCGTTGTGTCGCCTGCTGCATTCTTCTCTGTTGTTGTTTTTGCTGAAGAGGACAAGGAAG
Source organism: Ranitomeya imitator (assembly GCF_032444005.1). Taxonomy (NCBI): domain Eukaryota; kingdom Metazoa; phylum Chordata; class Amphibia; order Anura; family Dendrobatidae; genus Ranitomeya; species Ranitomeya imitator. The sequence continues at coordinate 625,663,503 of NC_091285.1, forward strand.
CGACTTGTCCCTGACCGTGAACATCCACTAACGACGCGCTGCTTTTACTTTTACCAGTTTCACGAGAGGAGGCAAAAGAGCTAGAGGCTGAGTCAGCAAGATAAGCCAAAACTTGCTCTTGCTGCTCCGGCTTTAAAAGCGGTTTTCCTACTCCCAGAAAAGGAAGCGTTCGAGGCCTTGTGTAGCCAGACGACGAACCTGGCTCCACAGCTCCAGACTTAGGTGCAATATTTTTTTTCCCACGACCACCTGATGCTCCACCACTACCACTACCCTCATTACCAGCTGACAATTAACGCCCCCGGCCACGACCTCTTCCACCAGACTTCCTCATTGTTTTAAAAACGTTACCAAACTAACGGTATTTGTTGCTGTCACACAACTTACACGGTGAGCTATAACTTCAGTATGATTTAGCTACCCCTTTACAGGTGGGTGAGACCACAACGAAAATCAGGCACAATGTTACACACTCTGTTGTTGGTGGCAACAAATGAGAGAGATGCCACACACGCAGGACTGTCACTGAAGCGCAAATGTAAATATTAATCTCCCACTGATTTGTTTTTTTTTTTTTAAAAGGGAGACTTTAGAAAAAAAAAATAATAAAAAAAAATGATTTTTTAAGGAAGAATTTATAAACCAAATAAAATGAAATGATTGTTTCAGGGAGAATTTAGAAAACAAATAAAAAAAAAATAGGCTTTCTATGGCCCACTGAGTGAGAGAGGACGCACACAGGAGTCAGGAGTGGCACACAAGCCCAGAGGCCAATATTTATCTCCCACTGATTGATTTAGTGATTTTTTCAGGTAGATTTTGGATCCCAAATCAAGCAAAAAAATAAATAGGCTTTCTATGGCCCACAATTGGAGAGAGAGAGAGAGATGGCACACCCAGGAGTCAAGACTGGCACACAAGCAGAAAGGGCAATATTAATCTCCCACTGATTGATTTATTGATTTTTTCAGGTAGAATTTAGAACCCAAATCAACCAAAAAAATAAATAGGCTTTCTATGGCCCACTATTTGTGAGAGAGATGGCACGCTCAGGACTGGCACACAAGCCCAGAGGCCAATATTAATCTCCCACTTTTTCTTTTTTTTTCCAGGGAAAATTTATAAACCCAATAAAAAAAATAATAAATAGGCTTTCTATGGCCCACTATCTGAGAGAGAGAAATGGCACGCTTAGGACTGGCACACAAGCCCAAAGGCCAATATTAATCTCCCACTGATTGATTTATTGATTTTTTCAGGTAGAATTTAGAACCAAAATCAACCAAAAAAATAAATAGGCTTTCTATGGCCCACTATTTGTGAGAGAGATGGCACGCTCAGGACTGGCACACAAGCCCAGAGGCCAATATTAATCTCCCACTTTTTTTTTTTTTTACCAGGGAAAATTTATAAACACAATAAAAAAAATAATAAATAGGCTTTCTATGGCCCACTATCTGAGAGAGAGAGATGGCACGCTTAGGACTGGCACACAAGCCCAAAGGCCAATATTAATCTCCCACTGATTGATTTATTGATTTTTTCAGGTAGAATTTAGAACCCAAATCAAGCAAAAAAATTAATAGGCTTTCTATGGCCCACTGAGTGAGAGATGGCACACACAGGAGTCAGGAGTGGCACACAAGCCCTGAGGCCAATATTTTTCTCCCACTGATTGATGTTGTGATTTTTTCAGGTAGATTTTGGAACCCAAATCAAGCAAAAAAATAAATAGGCTTTCTATGGCCCACTGAGTGAGAGATGACACAGACAGGGATGGCACTCTAGCAGAAATGCCAATCTTAATCTCCCACAAAAAAAAAAAAGGAACTGTCCTTCAATTACTATCTCCCTGCAATAATCTCAGCCAGGTATGTCAGGCAGCAATAAGGAGTGGACTGATGCACAAATTAAATAAAAAGTGTGGACAAACAAACAAGATAGCTGTGCAGAAAGGAAGGAACAAGAGGATTTGTGCTTTGAAAAAAGCAGTTGGTTTGCACAGCGGCGTACACACAGCAATGCAGCTATCAGGGAGCCTTCTAGGGCAGCCCAATGAGCTACAGCGCTGAGGAAAAAAAAAAATGTAGCTTCCACTGTCCCTGCACACCGAAGGTGGTGTTGGGCTGTGGAAATCGCTACAGCACAAGCGGTTTGGTGGTTAATGGACCCTGTCTAACGCTATCCCTGCTTCTGACGAAGCGGCAGCAACCTCTCCCTAAGCTCAGATCAGCAGCAGTAACATGGCGGTCGGCGGGAACGCCCCTTTATAGCCCCTGTGACGCCGCGGACAGCAAGCCAATCACTGCAATGCCCTTCTCTAAGATGGTGGGGACCAGGACCTATGTCATCACGCTGCCCACACTCTGCGTTTACCTTCATTGGCTGAGAAATGGCGCTTTTCGCGTCATTGAAACGCGACTTTGGCGCGAAAGTCGCGTACCGCATGGCCGACCCCGCACAGGGGTCGGATCGGGTTTCATGAAACCCGACTTTGCCAAAAGTCGGCGACTTTTGAAAATGAACGACCCGTTTCGCTCAACCCTACTGGCCAGTCCTTGAGCACCTTGATTTTTTTGCCAGGAGGAACTTTGTTGTAGAGATGGATGTATGAGCTGGAGCACCATCCTACTGCAGAATTTGACCCCTTCTATGATTTGGAATATAAGAGGTAGCTAATACTTCTTGATATTTAGGGCTATTGATATTGCCTTCCACCTTGCAAATGTTTCGCACAATCCCTTACTGAATGTAACCGCAGACCATGATCTTTCCACCACCAAATTTAACTTTTCTGGGTGTATTTTGGATCCATACGGGCTCCAGTAGGTCTACTGCAGTATTTGCGGCGGCTGTGCTGTAATTCTACTGAAGATTCTTCACAGAAATCCACCTTCTGCCACTGTTCCAGCCGCCATCTGTTTAGCAGGCTGTGGGACCTTGCAAATGCCTCACGTTTTTTTATTTGCCTTTTGTTTAGTGCTGGATTATGTGCACTGATTCGACCATGGTGGCCATTTCGAGACAGAATCCTACAAACTGTTCTAGTGACACAGGGACTTGAGGTGACCAGGCCTGTTGGAGCTCTGCTGCAGTGGAAGAGGGGCTTGCTTTGGATTTTCTAACCAACAAACATTCCTCCTGAGCAGTTGTCTTTCGGGGTTTGCCGGACCTGGGCTTGTCAAACACATCTCCAGTCTCTTCAAATCTTTTTTTAATTCTTTGTACTTGATGCTGAGACACAATAAAGGTGCTAGCCACCTCTGCAGTGGATCTGGTCTTCAGCCTCTTGATGATCCAGGCTTTGGTCGGAGGGTGGATTTTTGGCATGTTGTCAGAGCTCAAGTTGCAGTTCAAGTGAAGGTCTGGGGTGCTGGGGTTCTTTTTATACATACACACACTAATTAACCGATTATTTACTGAGCATAGGTGAGGATATAAACTAAGATTTGGTGCATTATATGACCAAGCCACAAAACTTTTGTCTTTCCAAAATCTGACCAGTCTGTGTCCATTAACTGATCAATATTTCTGCATTGATGCCAATTTATTTTCTTAACCTAAACCACATTTCGGAGGGTTTCAGCTTTCAAAAGAATAATTTATACAAACAATTGATGAATTTATATTTAGGTTATAAGCTTTTATTTACATAACATGGATAAGCCACATAACTTCTGTCAGGGAGTGTGAATATGTAACTGCGAATTACTGTGTCTTTCAGGTCTGTATCAATAAGAAATGTACCAAAATCGAGGAAGCCTACATGACAGCAGGATGTCAATCAAAATGCACAGGACATGCGGTAAGACCAAATGTGGTACCCGGATCTTATCTTTTCTGCAGTTATATATATATATATATATATATATATATATATATATATATATACAGTGTATATATGTGTGTATATATATATATATATACAGTACAGACCAAAGTTTTCACACACCTTCTCATTTAATGATTTTTCTGTATTTTCATGACTATGGAAATTGTAAATTCACACTGAAGGCATCAAAACTATGAATAAACACGTGGAATTATATACTTAACAAAAAAGTGTGAAACAACTGAAAATATGTCTTATATTCTACGTTCTTCAAAGTAGCCACCTTTTTCTTTGATGACTGTGTCACGATCCACACAGTGACCGTCACCCCCATGTTACAGATCGGGGTGACTTTAGGCCAACAGACGGCTATCACATGTGCAGGGGGCTTATCTTAGTTATCTCTCCACTCCACAATGTGATGAAAAAACACACACAAGGCTATTGACCTCTTAGTTTACAGCAGGGGCTTATTTTAGGTATCCCACTGCTCTTCAATATATCAAGAACTGCAGGAATTTATGTACAGTATATCCTGCTTACAGTTCCTCTTGAAACTTGCAGCTCTCTGGCGCCCCCCCTTACTCTCAGGTCAGATTAGGTACTGCACCTAGGGTAATTAGTCACCAGAAAGGCTGCCTGCTATGTACTGGCTATTGGGCACGCTGCAGCAACGCAATTAACTACTCCCACTCAGGCTGGAACAATAATTATCAACGCCGCAGTCGCTACAACGACTCCCAACTACCCAGTACAAATGTATGCTGCCACCAGCTTCGATTAAACGGGTCCGAAGCTAACCCAAAACAGTAGCGTAATTCCCTTCACAAGACTTAGGGTACGTTTTAGAGCAGGAAGAACGACTCTAGTATTAAATATTATACTCCGTCAAAGGTTTAAGGCAGTGTTTATAAAAAATCATATAAAGATGTTACAATATGAGACAATTGAAAATATGTACAAAGGTAATTATCAAAAAACAGGGATTACATGAGAAATCAACACTTACATGTGTTCAGAGCATTGCTGGCAACCAGGCTAGTTCCATATGTCCCAATGCATTAGGACTGCAGTCAGGGCTTCCCAGGTAAAACTAAACTGCTGGGGTCTGGCAAAACTTATAAACCGCAGCCTCTGACATCACCAACAGGGCTGGCTTACCCTGACCCTCTTCTCTCTTCAGTTTACCTAAATTTAACCTAAATTTGTCTAATGCCTGTAACTCCGCTACAGAACATGTCATAGTCATAACAAACCCAGCATTCATCTCGTATTAACATTGGCATTCTAATGAGATCAAATATGTCCTATTTGTGATGCATAATTACAGAGAAATCCCTACTTTTTACCTGATGGAGTTAGAAGCTCATGTTTAAAGTGGCTGACAGAACAGCCGATAAATGTTAGCAATATGTATTTATTATTCTCTTAGCCCAAGTCGTTGGCCCAGAATCTTATAATATTAGAACAAAGACTTTACAGAAGGGAATCAGACCGGTTTTAGCTAGCACAACTTTCCATTGCAGCTATGCCAGTCGTAAATACCTTTCTTCAATAAAACTCCCCCACATACAATGACAAGACAAGCTCTTGCCTGAGTTAAAGGGAAGGGGGGGGGGTTTAGCCCACAGCCTGGGCTAACAAAAGAAACTAAACTTATATGATATTTCATACAATATCGTGACAGACTGCTTTGTACACTCTTGGCATTCTCTTGATGAGCTTCAAGAGGTAGTCACCGGAAATGGTTTTCACTTCACAGGTGTGCCCTGTCAGGTTTAATAAGTGGGATTTCTTGCCTTATAAATGGGGTTGGGACCATCAGTTGTGTTGTGCAGAAGTCTGGTGGATAAACAGCTGATAGTCCTACTGAATAGACTGTTAGAATTTGTATTATGGCAAGAAAAAGCAGCTAAGTAAAAAAAAACGAATGGCCATCATTACTTTAAGAAATGAAGGTCAGTCAGTCCGAAAAATTGGGAAAACTTTGAAAGTGTCCCCAAGTGCAGTTGCAAAAACCATTAAGCGCTACAAAGAAACTGGCTCACATGAGGACCGCCCCAGGAAAGGAAGACCAAGAGTCACCTCTGCTTCTGAGGATAAGTTTATCCGAGTCACCAGCCTCAGAAATCACAGGTTAACAGCAGCTCAGATTAGAGACCAGGTCATTGCCACACAGAGTTCTAGCAGCAGACACATCTCTACAACAACTGTTAAGAGGAGACTTTTTGTAGCAGGCCTTCATGGTAAAATAGCTGATAGGAAACCACTGCTAAGGACAGGCAACAAGTAGAAGAGACTTGTTTGGGCAAAAGAACACAAGGAATGGACATTAGACCCGTGGAAATCTGTGCTTTGGTCTGATGAGTCCAAATTTGAGATCTTTGGTTCCAACCACCATGTCTTTGTGCGACGCAGAAAAGGTGAACGGAAGGACTCTACATGCCTGGTTCCCACCGTGAAGCATGGAAGAGGAGGTGTGATGGTGTGGGGGTGCTTTGCTGGTGACACTGTTGGGGATTTATTCAAAATTGAAACTAAAAGAAAGAACCTGGCACTCAACTTAATGCTCGTGAGATTTTAATGGTAGTAGCCAAAAAACGTTTCGGTCCTATATCTGGACCTTCATCAGTTACGTACTATGATGAAAAAGTGAATGACTGTAGTGTCATATAAGGCACAGCATGGTCTGTGTTATGAAAGGCAATTCAGTACTACAATGGACATAGCGGTCAGAGCACATACAGTGATCTGACAATAACCCAAAATCATAGAACGAGCTCTGAGACGTGGGAACTCTGCAGACCGCAATCCCTAATCCTCTCCAAACAACACTAGAGGCAGCCGTGGATTGCGCCTAACTCTACCTATGCAACTCGGCACAGCCTGAGAAACTAACTAGCCTGAAGATAGAAAATAAGCCTACCTTGCCTCAGAGAAATACCCCAAAGGAAAAGGCAGCCCCCCACATATAATGACTGTGAGTTAAGATGAAAAGATAAGAGATGAAATAGATTCAGCAAAGTGAGGCCCGACTTTCTTAACAGATCGAGGATAGAAAAGGTAACTTTGCGGTCTAGACAAAACCCTAAAGAACACCACGCAAAGGGGGCAAAAAGACCCTCCGTACCGAACTAACGGCACGGAGGTACACCCTTTGCGTCCCAGAGCTTCCAGCAACAAATTAGACAAGCTGGACAGAAAAAATAGCAAACAAATAGCAAAGAAGAACTTAGCTATGCAGAGCAGCAGGCCACAGGAATGATCCAGGGAAAAGCAAGTCCAACACTGGAACATTGACAGGAAGCCAGGATCAAAGCATTAGGTGGAGTTAAGTAGAGAAGCACCTAACGACCTCACCAAATCACCTGAGGGAGGAAACTCAGAAGCCGCAGTACCACTTCCCTCCACCAACAGAAGCTCACAGAGAGAATCAGCCGAAGTACCACTTGTGACCACAGGAGGGAGCTCTGCCACAGAATTCACAACAGTACACCCCCCTTGAGGAGGGGTCACCGAACCCTCACCAGAGCCCCCAGGCCGACCAGGATGAGCCACATGAAAGGCACGAACAAGATCAGGAGCATGGACATCAGAGGCAAAAACCCAGGAATTATCTTCCTCAGCATAACCCTTCCATTTAACCAGATACTGGAGTTTCCGTCTAGAAACACGAGAATCCAAAATCTTCTCCACAATATACTCCAATTCCCCCTCCACCAATACCGGGGCAGGAGGATCAACAGATGGAACCATAGGTGCGACGTATCTCCGCAACAATGACCTATGGAATACGTTATGTATGGAAAAAGAATCTGGAAGGGTCAGACGAAAAGACACAGGATTAAGAACCTCAGAAATCCTATACGGACCAATGAAACGAGGTTTAAACTTAGGAGAGGAAACCTTCACAGGAATATGACGAGAAGATAACCAAACCAGATCCCCAACACGAAGTCGGGGACCCACACGGCGTCTGCGATTAGCGAAACGTTGAGCCTTCTCCTGGGACAAGGTCAAATTGTCCACTACATGAGTCCAAATCTGCTGCAACCTGTCCACCACAGCATCCACACCAGGACAGTCCGAGAAACGAGGATGGAACCCAGAATTGCAGAAAAATGGCGAAACCAAGGTAGCCGAGCTGGCCCGATTATTAAGGGCGAACTCAGCCAAAGGCAAAAAGGACACCCAGTCATCCTGATCAGCAGAAACAAAGCATCTCAGATATGTTTCCAAGGTCTGATTGGTTCGTTCGGTCTGGCCATTAGTCTGAGGATGGAAACCGAGGAAAAAGACAAGTCAATGCCCATCCTACCACAAAAGGCTCGCCAAAACCTTGAAACAAACTGGGAACCTCTGTCAGAAACGATATTCTCTGGAATGCCATGTAAACGAACCACATGCTGGAAGAACAATTGCACCAAATCAGAGGAGGAAGGCAATTTAGACAAGGGTACCAAATGGACCATCTTAGAAAAGCGATCACAGACCACCCAAATGACTGACATCTTTTGAGAAACGGGAAAATCAGAAATAAAATCCATAGAGATATGTGTCCAAGGCCTCTTCGGGACCGGCAAGGGCAAAAGCAACCCGCTGGCACGAGAACAGCAGGGCTTAGCCCGAGCACAAATCCCACAGGACTGCACAAAAGTACGCGCATCCCGCGACAGAGACGGCCACCAAAAGGATCTAGCCACTAACTCTCTGGTACCAAAGATTCCAGGATGACCAGCCAACACCGAACAATGAACCTCAGAGATAACTTTATTGGTCCACTTATCAGGGACAACCAGTCTCTCCGCTGGACAACGATCAGGTTTATTAGCCTGAAATTTTTGCAGCACCCGCCGCAAATCAGGGGAGATGGCAGACACAATTACTCCTTCCTTGAGGATACCCGCCGGCTCAGACAAACCCGGAGAGTCGGGCACAAAACTCCTAGACAGAGCATCCGCCTTCACATTTTTAGAGCCCGGAAGGTACGAAATCACAAAGTCAAAACGGGCAAAAAACAGCGACCAACGAGCCTGTCTAGGATTCAACCGCTTAGCAGACTCAAGATAAGTCAAGTTCTTATGATCAGTCAATACCACCACGCGATGCTTAGCTCCTTCAAGCCAATGACGCCACTCCTCGAATGCCCACTTCATGGCCAGCAACTCTCGGTTGCCCACATCATAATTTCGCTCAGCAGGCGAAAACTTCCTGGAAAAAAAAGCGCATGGTTTCATCACTGAGCAATCAGAACCTCTCTGCGACAAAACAGCCCCTGCTCCAATCTCAGAAGCATCAACCTCGACCTGGAACGGAAGAGAAACATCTGGTTGACACAACACGGGGCAGAAGAAAAACGACGCTTCAACTCTTGAAAGGCTTCCACAGCAGCAGAAGACCAATTGACCAAATCAGCACCCTTCTTGGTCAAATCGGTCAATGGTTTGGCAATACTAGAAAAATTGCAGATGAAGCGACGATAAAAATTAGCAAAGCCCAGGAACTTTTGCAGACTTTTCAGAGATGTCGGCTGAGTCCAATCATGGATGGCTTGGACCTTAACAGGATCCATCTCGATAGTAGAAGGGGAAAAGATGAACCCCAAAAATGAAACCTTCTGCACACCAAAGAGACACTTTGATCCCTTCACAAACAAAGAATTAGCACGCAGGACCTGAAAAACTGTTCTGACCTGCTTCACATGAGACTCCCAATCATCCGAGAAGATCAAAATGGCATCCAAGTACACAATCAGGAATTTATCCAGGTACTCTCGGAAGATGTCATGCATAAAGGACTGAAACACTGATGGAGCATTGGCAAGTCCGAACGGCATCACTAGATACTCAAAATGACCCTCGGGCGTATTAAATGCAGTTTTCCATTCATCTCCTCGCCTAATCCGCACCAGATTATACGCACCACGAAGATCTATCTTGGTGAACCAACTAGCCCCCTTAATCCGAGCAAACAAATCAGATAACAATGGCAAGGGGTACTGAAATTTAACCGTGATCTTATTTAGAAGGCGGTAATCTATACAAGGTCTCAGCGAACCATCCTTCTTGGTTACAAAAAAGAACCCTGCTCCTAATGGTGACGATGACGGGCGAATATGCCCCTTCTCCAGGGATTCCTTCACATAACTGCGCATAGCGGCGTGCTCAGGCACGGATAAATTAAACAGTCGACCTTTTGGGAATTTACTACCAGGAATTAAATTGATAGCACAATCACAATCCCTATGCGGAGGTAGGGCATTGGACTTGGGCTCATCAAATACATCCCGGTAATCAGACAAGAACTCTGGAACCTCAGAAGGGGTGGATGACGAAATTGACAGAAATGGAACATCACCATGTACCCCCTGACAACCCCAGCTGGACACCGACATGGCTTTCCAATCTAATACTGGATTATGGGCTTGTAGCCATGGCAACCCCAACACGACCACATCATGCAGATTATGCAACACCAGAAAGCGAATAACCTCCTGATGTGCAGGAGCCATGCACATGGTCAACTGGGTCCAGTATTGAGGCTTATTCTTGGCCAAAGGCGTGGCATCAATTCCTCTCAATGGAATAGGACACTGCAAGGGCTCTAAGAGAAACCCACAACGCTTAGCATACTCCAAGTCCATCAAATTCAGGGCAGCGCCTGAATCCACAAATGCCATGACAGAATACGATGACAAAGAGCAGATCAAGGTAACAGACAGAAGAAATTTTGACTGTACCGTACCAATGGTGGCAGACCTAGCGAACCGCTTAGTGCGCTTAGGACAATCAGAGATAGCATGAGTGGAATCACCACAGTAGAAACACAGCCCATTCAGACGTCTGTGTTCTTGCCGTTCAACTCTGGTCAAAGTCCTATCGCACTGCATAGGCTCAGGTTTAAGCTCAGGTAATACCGCCAAATGGTGCACAGATTTACGCTCACGCAAGCGTCGAACGATCTGAATGGCCAAAGACATAGACTCATTCAAACCAGCAGGCATAGGAAATCCCACCATGACATCCTTAAGGGCTTCAGAGAGACCCTTTCTGAACATAGCTGCCAGAGCAGATTCATTCCATTGAGTGAGCACGGACCACTTTCTAAATTTCTGACAATATACCTCTATCTCATCCTGACCCTGACAAAGAGCCAGCAAATTTTTCTCTGCCTGATCCACTGAATTAGGTTCATCGTACAGCAATCCGAGCGCCAGGAAAAACGCATCGATATTACTCAATGCAGGATCTCCTGGTGCAAGAAAAAATGCCCAGTCCTGAGGGTCGCCGCGCAAAAAAGAAATAACAATCAAAACCTGTTGAACTGGATCACCAGAGGAGCGAGGTTTCAAGGCCAGAAACAATTTACAATTATTTTTGAAACTCAGAAACTTAGTTCTATCTCCAAAAAACAAATCAGGAATAGGAATTCTTGGTTCTAACATAGATTTCTGATCAATAGTGTCTTGAATCTTTTGTACTCTTGCCGAGAGCTGATCCACAAATGAAGACAGACTTCTAATGTCCATCGCTACACCTGTGTACTGAACCACCCAAATGTCTAGGGGAAAAAAAAGGCAAAACACAGTGCAAAGAAAAAAAAATGGTCTCAGAACTTCTTTTTTCCCTCTATTGAGAATCATTAGTACTTTGGGCTTCCTGTACTGTTATGAAAGGCAATTCAGTACTACAATGGACATAGCGGTCAGAGCACATACAGTGATCTGACAATAACCCAAAATCATAGAACGAGCTCTGAGACGTGGGAACTCTGCAGACCGCAATCCCTAATCCTCTCCAAACAACACTAGAGGCAGCCGTGGATTGCGCCTAACTCTACCTATGCAACTCGGCACAGCCTGAGAAACTAACTAGCCTGAAGATAGAAAATAAGCCTACCTTGCCTCAGAGAAATACCCCAAAGGAAAAGGCAGCCCCCCACATATAATGACTGTGAGTTAAGATGAAAAGACAAACGTAGAGATGAAATAGATTCAGCAAAGTGAGGCCCGACTTTCTTAACAGATCGAGGATAGAAAAGGTAACTTTGCGGTCTACACAAAACCCTAAAGAACACCACGCAAAGAGGGCAAAAAGACCCTCCGTACCGAACTAACGGCACGGAGGTACACCCTTTGCGTCCCAGAGCTTCCAGCAACAAATTAGACAAGCTGGACAGAAAAAATAGCAAACAAATAGCAAAGAAGAACTTAGCTATGCAGAGCAGCAGGCCACAGGAATGATCCAGGGAAAAGCAAGTCCAACACTGGAACATTGACAGGAAGCCAGGATCAAAGCATTAGGTGGAGTTAAGTAGAGAAGCACCTAACGACCTCACCAAATCACCTGAGGGAGGAAACTCAGAAGCCGCAGTACCACTTCCCTCCACCAACAGAAGCTCACAGAGAGAATCAGCCGAAGTACCACTTGTGACCACAGGAGGGAGCTCTGCCACAGAATTCACAACAGGTCTGCTTCTGGTATTTGCGCAGATAGGTTTAGGCACACAGACTGGACTTATTAACGCTGATAGGTGCTGTGCTTGTGTCCAGACACGGAATCCCCGCTTGTCCGTGTCTGGACACAAGCACAGCACCTATCATCGTTAATAAGTCCAGTCTGTGTGCCTAAACCTATCTGCGCAAATACCAGACGCAGACCATGCTGTGCCTTATATGACACTACAGTCATTCACTTTTTCATCATAGTACGTAACTGATGAAGGTCCAGATATAGGACCGAAACGTTTTTTGGCTACTACCATTAAAATCTCACGAGCATTAAGTTGAGTGCCAGGTTCTTTCTTTTAGTATCACATGGTGTGGGAACCTACCTGGGCACCACTAGTAGTAGTGCACACGGCTTTATCTTTGAAATTATTCAAAATTGAAGGCATACTGAACCAGCATGGCTACCACAGCATCACCCCCTGACGAAGGATTAGCGTCTGAAACGCGCGTCGGGGTGCTCTCTATCTTGGAGGGACGGACCCCTATAGGTAACACTATAATCTATTTTATTTTCTCTATACTACTCTATACTACCACCTGCTTATTATTATTTCCTTTATGCTATACCGACCTAATACACTGCCCCTGTGATTCTCCTTCCACATACCATGGCATAGTGGGCACCTTTGTGCACCTCGGTTTATGTATACTGCCATAAGTGCACGTTCACACATTTAGTCATATCGTGCAACTTGACCTCATGTAGTTATATCCAGGTGTATAGTGCACCTTTTTTTCTGGATATATCTGTTTTAAATAGTGCACCTATATCTACCATAGTCTGCTCTAGACCATTACATTTTTCACTATATTTTGTTTTTATTAATCATTTTTCATTCACATTAGGTTCAATGTATTTCCTTTTTTTACACATTTTTCACAGTTTTTTTTTTTTTTTTTGCACGTATACATTGCTATACACTTGATATTTTTCCACGTTATGGATATGTTGGCACTACGTTTATACGAGGTGCTTATTAGTATGGGGAAGTGATTTTTATATACATTTTTTATTTTTTCATCATCTTTATAATTGTTTTGGTTTAATGCACTTTCCTATATGGTTGCACATACCCAAACATTAGTTTTGGTCTAGGCTTAGGTGGATATTTCTATAAGCTGATTGTATAATGGGACAGTGTATGTCGTATACCCATTGACTTGTTATTTCTGGTGTAGTCCGTCCATATATAATTTATTATTACTTTTTCTATATAATTTCCCTCCAAGTACAGGCACATTGTTAGTGCCATTGCCATATATCTTAATAAAGGCATTTTTTATATATATATTTTTGTCCTTTTATTATTTCCATATTACGGTTTTTATTATTTTCAGGGTTCTGTTTGTTGTGCTTTGTTACCACAGCATCTTGCAGCGGCATGGTATTCCATCCGGTTTGCGTTTAGTTGGACCATCATTTATTTTTCTACAGGACAATGACCCCAAACACACCTCCAGGCAGTGTAAGGGCTATTTGACCAAGAAGAAGAGTGATGGGATGCTAAGCCAGATGACCTGGCCTCCACAGTCACCAGACCTGAATCCAATCGAGATGGTTTGGGGTGAGCTGGACCGCAGAGTGAAGGCAAAAGGGCCAACAAGTGCTAAGCCTCTCTAGGAACTCCTTTAAGATTGTTGGAAGACCATTCTCGGTGACTACCTCTTGAAGCTCATCAAGAGAATGCCAAGAGTGTGCAAAGCAGTCATCAAAGCAAAAGGTGGCTACTTTGAAGAACTTAGAATATAAGACATATTTTCAGTTGTTTCACTTTTTTGTTAAGTATATAATTCCACATGTGTTAATTCATAGTTTTGATGCCTTCAGTGTGAATGTACAATTTTCATAGTCATGAAAATACAGAAAAATCTTTAAATGAGAAGGTGTGTCCAAACTTTTGGTCTGTACTGTATATAGATATATATATACTACCGTTCAAAAGTTTAGGGTCACTACGAAATTTTCTTATTTTTGAAACCGGTTTTTACGTACCGGTAATAGGATTTTACGGAGCCACGACAGCACCCCTACGAGAGAGGGGATCCGCCCACCTTCCGGACAGGAACCTACAGGATTAAAAAGGGGAGGTCCCCCTCACCACTCCAGTTTGTGTTTCAGAGTATAAGGGACACCGCCATTGAGTTAGTACATAAACATATATACTTAAACATTACTAAATACCATCACCTTCTAAAGAGTGATTTTTAACAAGCACACTTTCCCCAAAGGGTGCAGAAACCAGTGAATAACTACGGGGGGGGGGGGGGGTGGGGGGGAATGTGCGGGTGCTGTCGTGGCTCCGTAAAATCCTATTACCGGTACGTAAAAACCGGTTTTCCTATCGCCACGACAGCACCCCTACGAGAGATTTTCAAAGATCAATCACCTGGGAGGGACTACAGCACTAAGTACTGTACGGCCAAAAACTAAATTGGCCTCTGAAGATAAATCAAGACGATAATGTCTATAAAAGGTGGAAGGAGATGACCAAGTTGCCGCCTTACATATTACGTCTATGGAGACGTCCGCTCTTTCCGCCCAGGATGAGGCCATGGCTCGAGTGGAGTGGGCCCTGATGCCATCTGGTGGTGTCTGGCCTTTAGCAGTATAAGCAAGATATATGGCATCTCTTATCCATCTGGCGATAGACGCTTTAGTTACACTCGCCCCTTTCCTTGGATTCTGAAAGGAAATAAACAGAGCCCTACTCTGCCTCCATGGTTCTGTTTTGTGTAGGTACTCTAATAGAGTTCTTCTGACATCTAACATGTGATATTTCTGCTCGTCAGCTGAATTCGGATTGTTACAGAAAGATGGTAAAATTAT
Organism: Ranitomeya imitator; assembly: GCF_032444005.1. Taxonomy (NCBI): domain Eukaryota; kingdom Metazoa; phylum Chordata; class Amphibia; order Anura; family Dendrobatidae; genus Ranitomeya; species Ranitomeya imitator. The sequence continues at coordinate 625,678,671 of NC_091285.1, forward strand.
TTCTTGACTTCTATGAAATTTGGAAGCTACTTTTGGTAGGTATGCTGGATCAGGTTTTAACACTACCCTGTCCTGAAAGACCATTAAATAAGGAGGGTCTATCGACAAAGCTTGTAAGTCACTCACTCTCCTAGCAGAGGTCAGGGCTACTAGGAAGGCTGTTTTTAAGGTTAAATTTTTTATGGAGACAGAATCTAATGGCTCAAAGGGGGGTTCTGTTAAGGCGTCTAAGACCAAATTTAGATCCCATGGTGGTAATCTAGGAATATATACTGGGTTACTACGTTCAGTGGCCCTGATAAATCGGGAAACCCATCTATTTCCCGCCACATCACTGTTATATAACGCTCCCAAAGCTGATACTTGGACTCTAAGGGTATTTACCGCCAAGCCCAATTCTCGGCCCCTCTGTAAAAACTCCAGAATAGCCGGAATTGGGACCTTGCCAGAAAAGGAATTTTGGTAGAAGTCAAGGAACTTTTTCCAAGTTTTAGCATAGATTTTAGTGGTAACTTCTTTCCGGCTATTTAAAAGGGTAGATATGAGAGCTTCTGAAAACCCTCTTCTCCTCAATAACTCCCTCTCAAATTCCACGCCGTCAGATGCAGGGATTCCACATTGGGGTAACGGAATGGACCGTGAGAAAGAAGCTCCGGGCTGGTCGGCAGTACCCAGGGGTCGGACACAGACATTGCCCTGAGTAACGAGAACCATGCCCTCCTGGGCCAAAAGGGGGCAATCAGGATCACTCTCGCCCTGTCCTCCCTGATCTTCCTGAGGACTAACGGGATCAGACACATTGGAGGGAACGCGTAAGCTAGAGGAAAACTCCAGTGTATTTGAAGGGAGTCTATTATACAGGGCCTGTCCGCCACCCGAAGAGAAGCGAACTTCCTGGTCTGCCTGTTCTCTCTCGTTGCGAATAGATCGATAATGGGCAATCCCCACAGGTCCACTATCTGTCTGAACACCCGTCGATCTAGAACCCATTCTCCCTGACGTAGAGAATGACGGCTGAGGTAATCTGCCTCTGTGTTGAGCTCTCCCCGAATGTGCACAGCTGATAGAGAGCGAAAGTGGGCTTCGGCTATTTCGAGTATGTCTGTGGCGGTGTTCATTAGGGATCTTGACCTTGTACCCCCTTGATGGTTGAGATATGCCACTACTGTTGTGTTGTCTGTCTGGACTCTTACATGTGAATCCTGCAGAGATGGAAGCAACCTGAGTAAGGCCTTCTTTACTGCTGTGAGCTCTTTCCAATTTGAGGACTCTTGAGCCTCTGAGAGAGACCATTGCCCTTGAGTCCAAACATCTCCTATGTGAGCTCCCCAACCTATTGGACTGGCATCGGTTGTGACCGTGTTGTCTGGTACTACACTCCAGCGTACTCCTTTCCCTAAATGTCTTCTGTTTAACCACCATCTCAGACTGTGTAGAGTGGTGGTGGAGAGCCTGAGTCTTCCGCCTAATTGCCCTTGAAGACTTCTCTCTGTATCCAAGACTTGGACCTGTAACACTCGAGTGTGGAATTGAGCCCACTGGACGGCTGGTATGCAGGACGTTAGAGATCCCAGAAGGGACATAGCGTCTCTTAAAGTCAGATCTGGCTTCCTTGTTACCGTACTGACTTTGTGCACAACCCTCTGCTTTTTCTCCTCCGGAAGGAAACATTGTTGCACTTCCGAATCCAGCAGAATACCTAGGAAAGTCTGAGTTGTTGATGGGTCGAGTCTTGACTTCTCCATATTGACTATCCAACCCAAGTCCTGGTCGTTTAAGCGCACCGCCATTCTGAGGAATTGTTGATGATCCTGGTGAATGGGCAGATGGTAATACGCATCTTTTAAATCCAGGACTGTCATATAACATCTGGGAAAGAGAAGATTAGTTGCCGTTTTAATAGATTCCATCTTAAAGGCATGATACTCTAGATGTTTGTTTAATCTCCGTAAGTTTATGATGGTTCTAAAGGATCCATCTGGCTTGGAGATTAAAAATAAAGGGGAATAGAACCCTTTCCCCTGTTGATGTTTTGGAACCTCCACTATGACTTTCTTCCGTCTTAGCATTTGGACCTCTTTTTCAAGGGCCTTTTGTTGGTCTAAGGAATCAGGGGCAGTTAAGATATAAGATTCAGAAGTCTTTCCCGGAACTCTAATTTTAACCCTGAATTGATTATACCTAGAACCCAATTGCTCGAAGTTATTTTGGCCCATTGAGCATGGAAGTATTTTAACCTGCCCCCTACTGGAAGATCTCTATTAACGATAGTTTCTTCTTCTTCTTGAGGAAGATGACGAAGCATTAAAGTCCGAACCTTTCTTTTTTGGGTCTGATGGTTCCCAGTCTCGGTTGTGGTAAGGTCTTCGGTATTGGAAGCGTCTCCTGAAGGTATTCCTAAAGGTAGGATTGAAAGCTTTAGGAAAACCTTTCTTCCTATCCTCAGCCTTAGCTAGGATATCATCCAATACCGGGCCAAACAGGTACTCACCCCTACACGGTATTGTACACAGTTAAGCTTTCGCCTGGGCATCCCCTTTCCAGGTCTTAAGCCATAAGGCTCGGCGAGCAGCATTTGAGAGACCTGCTGATCTTGCCGCCAATTTTAAAGAATCCACTGACGCGTCCGCTAAATACGCCACCCCTTCACGTATTTGCGAAAGTGAGTTCAACATCTTGTCTCTGGGCACCTTGGACTTCAGCTGTTCTTCCAGTTGGGATATCCACACCATGACGGATCTAGCCGTACACGTGCTAGAGATAGCAGGTTTGAACGCCCCTGCAGTTGGTTCCCATACTTTCCTCAAAAACATGTCCGCCTTCCTATCTGATGGGTCTTTCAGAAGGCCCATGTCCTCCAGCGGCAAGGTACCGGCTTTAGATGTAGAAGCCACCGCTGCATCCACTTTCGGGACTTTCATCCACTCTGCCAGCTCATTATCTTCAAAGGGATACCTTCTGTTAGCTGATGATGGAAGGAAACCCTTATCCTGCTTATCCCATTCTCTTTTTATAAGAGTCTTAACCGTATCCACCACCGGGAACGCCTTACGACTCCTCTGGCACAAGCCCGCAAACATTATGTCCTGTGCGGACCTTGGTTCCTTGCTCTCTGCAACACCCATGGTAGCTCGGACTCCTTTAACTAACATGTCCATGTTGTCCACCGAGAAACAAGGCCTTCCCTCTTCATCTGAGGAGGATGGAGATGAGGAGCGGGAACATTCCCCTTCTTGCAGGGACAGGCTAGATCCTGGCGATATGTCCCTGCCCGACCTTTCCTGGCGGCTGCCTCTAAGGGAATAGCTAATTTCTTCCCTGATGACCGCTCTAAGGTCTGATGACCAAAGGGGAGCTTCCTCTTCTAAGGTCTGAGATATGCACGCCTGACACAGCCTTTTGGTATAACTGTCAGGCATTGGTGTCATGCATAGAGCACATTGCTTGTGCTTAGATTTTGTGGTCTTTTTTCCCTAAAACAAAGCACAAATAACAGACCATTTCAGCACCAGGTGTCTGATTTAACACTCACCATAAGGCTGATCCTGTGAATACCGGTTCTGGAGGAGTAGGATCCAAATGTGACGCTGGGGCGCTCGGACGCTGCTGCCCCCGTACCACGCTGCTGCTGCTTCTACTTGAGCGGCCGCTACCGCTCTTACTGCGCTGTTCCGTTCCCTCTCCATGAGGGTGCTCGGCGTCCCCTACTGAGGACATGGTTGCGCGCCTCCTATCCTAGGCGTCGCTCTTTTACAGCGCTACAGCGCTCCTCCCCCGGCTTACCCCGGAAGCGTACCAACTACTTCCGGGTTCACCAGCGCCGGTGTGGACGCTGCACACCGCGCTCAACCGCGGACCAGGACGGCACTGCCCGACTCCTGGGACGCACTCCTCATGGCCAGACGAGGGGGGGTCTGCACGCAGGACACCCCCGACACTGTTTCCGAGCCCCCGATTCCGCCGTTCCTAAAAGACACCGCGCGGAGGCATGGAGGCCCGGGTAAGACTGCTGATCCTGCAGGCTCCCGCCGTCCGGACAGGAACCCAAACTGGAGTGGTGAGGGGGACCGCCCCTTTTTAATCCTGTAGGTTCCTGTCCGGAAGGTGGGCGGATCCCCTCTCTCGTAGGGGTGCTGTCGTGGCGATAGGAAAAGAAAGGCAGTTTTTTCCAATGAAGCTAACATTAAATGATTCAGAAATACACTCTATACAATGCAAACATCTGGTTTGTAATGCAATATCTTCATAGGTGTATAGAGGCCCATTTCCAACCACCATCACTCCAGTGTTCTTATGGTACTGTGTGTTTGCTAACTGTGTAAGAAGGCTAACGGATGGTTAGAATACCCTTGAAAACACTTGTGCAAGTATGTTAGCACAGCTGAAAACAGTTTGGCTGATTAGAGAATCTATAAATCTGACCTTCCTGTGAGCTAGTAAAACCAAAAACACTCAGTTTAAAAAATCACAGTAATCTGCAAGTGCTAGTAAAAAGATGTAAAAAACAGGGTATTTGGTTGATACGTTTTTTGCAAAAAATGTATACTAAGCTGCTCCACCAAACGTCAAGGTATACCCATATCAGAGCAGTCCTAACTGATGTATGCAATCCCTATCTGATGTATTTAAAAACCTGATCATTTGTACATTACCTGTGTGAACAGGGTTCAGAGAGGAAAAGTCCATGTGGACATGCTGAGTGGAACAGCTTTTGTGCAGATAACCCAAGAGGAGTGGTGGGTAACTCACTAGTCTTGTAGAAACAAGAGAACAATTATGGAAACAGGAACACATGGGCTACTTGCACAGTGAACAAGTCTGTAGGAACATGCTCACACACCACCAAGAAACTTGAAGACACAAAAGAGCATAGTAAAACCAAAAACACTCAGTTTAAAAAATCACAGTAATCTGCAAGTGCTAGTAAAAAAATGTAAAAAACCGGGTATTTGGTTGATACGTTTTTTGCAAAAAATGTATACTAAGCTGCTCCATCAAACGTCAAGGTATACCCATATCAGAGCAGTCCTAACTGATGTATGCAATCCCTATCTGATGTATTTAAAAACCTGATCATTTGTATATTACCTGTGTGAACAGGGTTCAGAGAGGAAAAGTCCATGTGGACATGCTGAGTGGAACAGCTTTTGTGCAGATAACCCAAGAGGAGTGGTGGGTAACTCCCTAGTCTTGTAGAAACAAGAGAACAATTATGGAAACAGGAACACATGGGCTACTTGCACAGTGAACAAGTCTGTAGGAACATGCTCACACACCACCAAGAAACTTGAAGACACAAGAGAGCATAGTAAAACCAAAAACACTCAGTTTAAAAAATCACAGTAATCTGCAAGTGCTAGTAAAAAGATGTAAAAAACAGGGTATTTGGTTGATACGTTTTTTGCAAAAAATGTATACTAAGCTGCTCCACCAAACGTCAAGGTATACCCATATCAGAGCAGTCCTAACTGATGTATGCAATCCCTATCTGATGTATTTAAAAACCTGATCATTTGTATATTACCTGTGTGAACAGGGTTCAGAGAGGAAAAGTCCATGTGGACATGCTGAGTGGAACAGCTTTTGTGCAGATAACCCAAGAGGAGTGGTGGGTAACTCCCTAGTCTTGTAGAAACAAGAGAACAATTATGGAAACAGGAACACATGGGCTACTTGCACAGTGAACAAGTCTGTAGGAACATGCTCACACACCACCAAGAAACTTGAAGACACAAAAGAGCATAGTAAAACCAAAAACACAGCACCTCAGCTTCAGGAAAATGGCCGCCGCGATCTCTTCTGTGCACGCGCGGCATCCCGCGGCCTTTTTCCTGAAGCCCCGTGCAGCAGAGCACTCCATCTGCGCACGCGCGGCCCCAGGAAGATGGCCGCCCCCACCGATGACAACGGTAATAGCGCAGATCGCGCGCTGTTTCTTCACGTGCGCGCCGTGGATTCGGCACTTGGACATGCGCACACCACTACGCCACCAACGTAAAGCTGGGGAAGAAACAGCGCTGTGACCACGCCCACCCGACCTGACCAGCCTGATTGACAGGCGAAAAAGGCGACTTTGGTAATGTATTTCGCAGCATAGGTGGGGAATCAGGGTACACTACATACACTATTGTAACGCACAGCGCAGGCCCTATTTAACAGTATTTTTATCTCAATCTGAAAAAACGGGGTGACAGGTTCCCTTTAAATGGAATAGACAACAGATGGAAATTATTGGCAATTATTAAGACACACTCAATAAAGGAGTGGTTCTGCATGTGGGGACCACATATATAAAAAATCAAAGGGCTGTCAAAGGACTCATAATGCTAGCAGAAAAGCATACATATATATGTAAGACAAAAAAAATATACTTATATATTATAAAAAGCCAGAGAGAGATAGGTCAAATAAAAAGCCTTTATTATAATAGTATGGCAACATCAGCACAAAAGTGCATGTACTTGGGAAATAAATATACACAGGCGTACAGGTAGAAAATCCGATATAAAAATTACATAGACAATCCCACAATCTAATCATAAGCGCATGTATGAAAGAAATTGCGTGCATACAAGGGGAAATTATGCAACCAGTAAAAAAAGGTGCTAAATATGGGTTGAAAAAAATATAAAATATATCATACATGTGTGTCCGCTAAGAACAATGTGCAAAAAGGTGCAACAGTATAATTGTGCAGAATTGCATGTAAAAAACGGAAGGCAAAATCTATAGTGTACCATATGTCCCCTCCTGCAGTATGGTATCATACATGCACACCAATGTTTGCTATAAGATATGTGGGAATTAACGAAATATAGCCGTATATATACCTGTCGGTCCTGCGTGCCCAAGTCAGGGGACCACAGACCACATCTCAGTACCAATGCCTTCTGGCTGATGTTTTGGTCACTTTTGAATGTTGGTTGTGCTTTCACACTCGTGGTAGCATGAGACAGACTACAACCCATACAAGTGGCTCAGGTAGTGCAGCTCATCCAGGATGGCGCATCAATGCGAGCTGTGGCAAGAAGGTTTGCTGTGTTTGTCAGCGTAGTGTCCAGAGGCTGGAGGTGCTACAAGGAGACAGGCCAGTACACCAGGAGATGTGGAGGGGGCCATAGGAGGGCAACAGCCCAGCAGCAGGACCGCTACCTCCGCCTTTGTGCAAGGAGGAACAGGAGGAGCACTGCAAAATGACCTCCAGCAGGCCACAAATGTGCATGTGTCTGCACAAACGGTTAGAAACCGACTCCATGAGGATGGTCTGAGTGCCCGATGTCCACAGATGGGGGTTGTGCTCACAGCCCAACACCGTGCAGGATGCTTGGCATTTGCAACAGAACAGCACGATTGGCAAATTCGTCACTAGCACCCTGTGCTCTTCACAGATGAAGGCAGGTTCACACTGAGCACAAGTGACAGACGTGACAGAGTCTGGAGATGCCGTAGAGAGCGATTTGCTGCCTGCAACATCCTTCAGCATGACAGGTTTGGCAGTGGGTCAGTAATGGTGTGGAGTGGCATTTCTTTGGAGGGCCGCTCAGCCCTCCATGTGCTCGCCAGAGGTAGTCTGACTTCCATTAGGTACCAAGATGAGATCCTCAAACCCCTTGTGAGACCATATGATGGTGTGGTTGGCCCTGGGTTCCTCCTACTGCAGGACAATGCCAGTCCTCATGTTGCTGGAGTGTGTCTGCAGTTCCTGCAAGATGAAGGCAATGAAGCTATGGATGGCCCGCCCTTCTCCAGGCCTGAATCCGATTGAGCACATCTGGGACATCATGTCTGGCTCCATCCACCAATGTCACGTTGCACCACAGACTGTCCAGGAGTTGGCGGATGCTTTAGTCGAGGTCTGGGAGGAGATCCCTCAGGAGACCATCCGCCACCTCATCAGGAGCATGCCCAGGTGTTGTACAATAGGGAGGTCATAAAGGCACGGGGAGGCCACACACAATACAGAGCATCTTTTCCTTGTCATGAGTCATTTCCACTGAAGTTGGATCAGCCTGTAATTTGATTTAACACTTTGATTTTGAGTATCATTCCAAATCCAGACCTCCATGGGATATTCATTTTGATTTACATTGATAATTGTTGTTTTATTGTTCTGAACACATTCCACTATGCAATGAGTAAAAATTTTCAACTGGAATATTTAATTCAGAGATATCTAGGATGTGGTATTTTAGTGTTCCCTTTATTTTTGTGAGCAGTGTATATAGTGTTCAGCATAATTGTGTACACTCCTTTTGTAAAGTAAGTTTTGAATCATCTCACTGAGCACAATAACAATTTCCAAAATTTTGACTAGACTAAGTTTCATAGAACTTTTTTTAACCCATAAAATGAAAGTAAGGTTAAAGGGGTTTTCCGGTCCAGAAGGATAATTCTGCAGTCGATCTGTGTAACTGGAGACTTTTAAATCCCCCCAGCACACGCACTATGCACTGCGAGGATTCTCCGGTTTCTGAACTGGGACCGGCAGATACATATGCCTTATGGAGAACATGAAGGGTGTGATCAACTCACCTATCCCAGAGTGCACAGGATCTCAATGCCAAAGGAAAGACAGTCCACAAATAGAGGTTGATCCAGCACTTCAGATAAAATGGAAAATGTTATTCCTTCGTTAAAAACATGTGTCAAAAGAGATTCCACATTGTCAATTATTCTGCTAAATTATCCGCGGAAAAAGTCCCAATGAAGATTAAGGTCTTGGTTGGTGAACATTTTTGTTGTAATTTACACCACTAATTTACACCACTATGATGAATTTGTCAGGTGTGCATGGCCACATCCCATATTGCTCGAGCTCTGTAAACTTCTTGAAAAGTCACTTAGTCCAGTAAGTAATTCTCATGCATCATTGGTAGCTCCGTGCTGACTCTGTATGACTCCCCACAAGATCTAAAGCAATAGAAACCTCAAAAAACCCAAGGCATGAGAGACTAGAAGAGATAAAACGTAGCCTTTATTCCAACCTTAAAATTCCATATGAAATACAAAAACGAGACAGGCGATGCAACGTTTTGGCCCTAGAGTGCCCTTTTCAAGCGAGAATTACAATAAAAATAACAGCCATGAGAAATGCAATAAAAATTACAGCTGTCTTATCCATACTATTCTCTGGTTCCTTGGAATCTTTGGAATTTCAATTTCTTGAAAAGTGTCAGTGTCCGGGACTGGTCTTAAAATGTCAAAAATCACAACATGTTTGCACGACTAAGAGTTTCACAAAAGTTATGTGAGACATAATCAGTTTTAGACCAGAACACTGTTCCTGCAATGTCTGTTTATGTGAAGTGCATGTAATTGCCACCTGGTATGCTGCTCATCTACTCAGCTTTTCCTGCAATGTCTGTTTATGTAAAGTGCATTTAATTGCCACCTGGTATGCTGCTCATCTACTCAGCTTTTCCTGCAATGTCTGTTTATGTGAAGTGCATGTAATTGCCACCTGGCATGCTTTGCTTACCCATTATTTTCTATCCATATGTATTTCACTCCTCTTGTGTCTTCCTTGCATACCTGAGTGGCCAATCTACCCCACCCCCTCTTTATGACCTGGCTTAACTGTGAACATGTGCTCTGGACACACACGCCCACATTCCCCCTCTCAGCTGTGAGCCCTTAGGTGCACATAAATTCAAAGTCGTGAGTCTGACCAGATGTGTCTGACCATCTTGAAATCCCATCTTTTAAATTACAGATTTTTAATTACTATGAATTCGACTAGAATTGGACTGGAACTAACTGGAAGGTAAAGGAATAGAAAACTACTATAATGTTTCGGTTTCTTGTAACATTCACCCCCATACTACCTTATTTCTTCCTGTCTCCTGTAATCCCTCCACCCAGTAAGGAACTAGTTATTTCTTCCTCCACCCTCCCCAGCCACCTCACCTCCTCCACAGAACTATTCCCCCATATACAATCCTTTCTCTCCAGACACACACGGCCACATCATGACCTCATGACCTATCCAGCTCACACCTTCTAACGCTGTCTGCTGCTCCTCATTGCTGGCGACATATCCCCAAATCCTGGCCCTCCTCATCACATCCCCACACTCATTTCTAATCCCCTGCCACGACCCTCTACACGTCTTCGCAACCACAGTAACCTCATACCCATTCATCCAGCCCCCTCTCCCCCGGTCCCCCTACATGGAGCACTATGGAACGCACGCTCTGTCTGCAATAAACTGTCATTTATCCATGACCTCTTTATCAATAACACACTCTCCTTCCTCGGCATCACTGGAACCTGGCTTACCCCCTCTGACTCAGCCTCTCCAGCCGCTCTTTCCTATGGTGGATTCCACCTCTCTCCCACCCCTCGCCCCAGCAACAAACGTGGTGGAGGAGTTGGCTTGCTCCTGTCCGATACCTGCTCCTTTACCCCAATTCCACTACCACCCTCTGCTACTCTTCCCTCGTTCGAGGTGCACTCCGTCCGCATCTGCTCCCCCTCCAATCTACAGCTGGCTGTCATCTACCGCCCCCCAGAACTAGCCATCTCCACCTTCAGTGATGTAGTATATTGCCTAGCCACATAGTATATTGCCCAGTCATGTAGTATATTGCCCAGCCACGTAGTATATTGCCCAGCTACATAGTATAGAGCACAGAGCCACGTAGTATATTGCCCAGTCACATAGTATATTGCTCAGTTACATAGTATATTGCCCAGTTACGTAGTATATTGCCCATTGACGTAGTATATTGCCCAGCCACCTAGTATATTGCCCAGCCACCTAGTATATTGCCCAGTCACGTAGTATATTGCCCAGTGATGTAGTATATTGCCTAGCCACATAGTATATTGCCCAGCCACGTAGTATATTGCCCAGCCATGTAGTATACAGCACAGAGCCACGTAGTATATTGCCCAGTCACATAGTATATTGCTCAGTTACATAGTATATTGCCCAGTTACGTAGTATATTGCCCATTGACGTAGTATATTGCCCAGCCACCTAGTATATTGCCCAGCCACCTAGTATATTGCCCAGTCACGTAGTATATTGCCCAGTCACGTAGTATATTGCCCAGTGATGTAGTATATTGCCTAGCCACATAGTATATTGCCCAGCCACGTAGTATATTGCCCAGCCATGTAGTATACAGCACAGAGCCACGTAGTATACAGCACAGAGCTACGTAGTATACAGCACAGACACGTAGTATATTGGCCAGTCACGTAGTATATTGTCCAGCTACGTAGTATATTGCCCAGCCACGTATGTAACAGGTTAAAAAATAAACATTCTCACCTTCTGAAGGGCCCTTGTAGTCCTGTCGCCTGTGTGCGGTGCACGCGGCAGCTTCCGGTCCCAGGTTTGGTATGAGCGCAGGACCTGTGATGACGTCACGGTCACATGACCGTGATGTCATGGCAGGTCCTTCTCGCATAGCATCCTTAGCACTGGAACCTGCCGCTTGCACTGCCGAGGAGAGGGTGCACGTCGGAGGGTGAGAATAATGTTTTTTTTTTGTATTATTATTATTTGTAACAGTAGATCTTTTTACTATTGATGCTGCATATGCATCATCAATAGTAAAAAGTTGGTCACACAGGGTTAATAGCTGCGTAACCGAAGTGCGTTACACCGCGCTCCGGTAATGCTGGCATTAACCCTGTGTGAGGGCTGACTGGAGGGGAGTACGGAGCGGGCACAGACTGCGGGGAGGAAGGAGCGGCCATGTTGCCGCCGGACTGCGCCTGTCGCTGATTGGTCGTGGGCATTTTGCCATGACCAATCAGCGACTTGGATTCCCATGACAGACAGAGGCCGCGACCAATGAATATTCGTGACAGAAAGACAGACAGACGGAAGTGACCCTTAGACAATTATATAGTAGATTTTTTATAAGACATGGTTTTTCCTTTTTTTTTTTTTTCTGTGCTGTGTTGTGCATAAATATGTGATTCTTCAGAATTTCTTTTAGTCTTTGCCTGATGAAGAGACCTGTGTAGTCTCGAAAGCTTGCAATTTGTTACCATCTTTTCAGTTAGCCATTAAAAGGTATCAACCACTGAGGACTCTCAATTCTAAATATTTTTATCTCTACTGGCTAACACGGTACCAAGATATATATCTTTCCTGTAGTAGTAGTAGTAATTTTTTTGAGGATAATAAAGCTTCTCTTTTCAATAGGTATGTGATCATGAGCTGGAGTGTCATTGTGAAGAAGGCTGGGCGCCCCCCGACTGTACTGTTAGAGGAGGATCCGGTAATAAGTTTACATGATGAGTGTTTAAAGAGGACCCGTCACTTGCAGAAAAACTTGAGTTGAATACCTTGCAAAAAAACCCTAGTTCCCCTGATTCTGCAGCTCTTTTCCGTTTTGCCCCACTTGACTTTTCCATAGGTTACAATGGCCACCACATCTTTCATGTTGATTTGAGACTGTAGTAGTCATTGAAAGTGGCATTATGTGTTTTATTAGTTGTGCTGAGCTGTTTTTACATTTTTATATGTTGCAATCTTCAGAAAACTGATAAAATTTGGAAAGTGAGGTTTGAATAATTTTGATTGCAACTTTGGTCATCTAAATGTATATGGGAGATGACAGGTAAAACCCTATAAGGAAGCGCTGGTAGTATTGCCACAAATGATCCACTGTGCCGCGGTGATGTCATTTTCTCTTTATTCATTTTGCAGATGGCTTTGGCTTTACAAATGGCTATGGCATTACAGATGGCCGCTTCCCATCATTTTCTGTTCTGCATTTGTTTTCATGGTGGTGGACATCACTGTTACCGATCTTCTCAATATTCGTGTCAACCTTCTAGTTACCAGTTTCCATCGTCAGGATGTGAGTTTCTAACACGTTCACTGAAATCTGGGGGAAATTGAATAGGGCAGATTTACTGATTCTGAACAATATGACAGTTTTAAGGCAGTGATTGGTAAAGTCCTAGAAGGTATATGCGTTCTATCAAGATTTGTCACCTATGTCTGGTGAGAGTGTACAAGTTAGGTTACATTCGTGCATTTGTGTGAAATGTCCGCACGCAGACAGCACACAGACCCATAGAGTTTCATTGAGCTATACACAAATCTGGGAAAACCTAGATATGAGAGTGACATCCATGAGATTCGGAGTAGGTCCTTTCCTGATCTGTGTTTGCTGATCAGAATCAGACATACAAGTCTGTGGGGATCCATGAAACATGGAAGCCAAACAGATGACCCGTGAGAAAACAAAAATGTACCTTTTTTCGCAAATGGTAAAATCCACACCGATATGTGGATTAAACCTTAGGTGTTTACTCTGTAAAATGCCTTAAAATGTTTGCACAACATGAAAATTTTATGACTTTTATGTTTTCAAGCCAGTTTCGGCCATCTCTGCCAAAGTGGGTGCAGCTTGGGAGGAACTGGGAAGGAACGGGACTTTTAGAATCATTAAAAGTTGTGTTGTACCCTTATGCTAGGACTATGCCCAGGACACTGATCTCCCTGAGAATAAACCTCCAAAGCTTATTATGAATAATGGGAGGCATTACCAGTGTGAGACAAGTAGCTAACGCAGAGCAGTAGAACTGAACTTTGTCTCCTAACAAACACATTTGCTGCAGATATCACAGCTCTGCTGTATTGCAACACTATTGCAACATTGGCTGCCAATGAGATGGAAACTGAAACTGAGAGGAACCTGCACATGGTCAGTCACGACTGCAGAGACCAACATTTTAAAGCCCTCCCCTCCTTGGCCCAGTAAAGCACAACACACAAATTATTTTGTTGGACGGGGTTTGTCCATAGCTTTTATTTAAAATATAACCATTAAACCAGTTAAAGTGCCATGTAAATTATCACCTTAGTTGAAGCAATATGCTGGTCGCGGGACTCCCAGTGAGTAAATCTGCCTTCAATTCCATCACTTTATCTCCAGAGTAACCATGAACCGCCAACAGTGCTCCAGAGAAGGCAGCTGGAAAGAGGCAGCTCAAGTTATGCATGAGGCTTATATGAATATGCGATGGGGGGTTAAGGAGGGGCTTAAATACAGAGCCCAGACAGGCTGTACTATTAACAGCAGATGAAAGGGGGAGTAGGGAGAGACAAAAACATTCTGCTGCGTATTCTTAAAGGGGAATAGAGCCTGTAGTAACACAACAGGTCAGCGGCAGAGCAAAACTGTGCACTGTTTATTAAGGGCTCAGACCCGGCTGCTGCAGTCAGTGACAAACTCCTCTAGATGGTATGATTTCATCCAAATCACACACAGCAGAGAGCGGCCATCACACATCACACTGGTAACTCCCCTTTTATTAAAAATAAAGCTCTGGAGGCAGATCCTCTTGCAGATCTATGTCCGGCTTATAGTCCTGAACAGCTTATTTACATATAATAAAAAATTTGTGGATTTCTCTGGAATAAAAGGTCAGATCGCAGGTATCAAGGTATCATTTTATTCAGCTTTCTATTACCTTCATGCCCCTCTTGTCTGGTGGATTAAAAAAAATTGGCTATAGTGGGAAGGATAAGTAAAGTCTCTACAATGAGACTTGTACACATGTACTCTAACTTGAAGCTTCTACGCTGAATTCCGGAATATATTACAAGGCCCCGCAGCCGCCATATGCCATTTATAATACTGTTTTTTTCTTGTTGCAGGAGGACTTAGGACCCTGGTGTGACTGCGGCCAGGATAGTTTCATTGCAGATGACGCCACACATGGTCATTGTTCGTTACTTCTGTGGTTTTGTTTCTCTTGTGGATTAAACACTTTTAATAAATGTATTTACAATAAGTTATATATAAGCTGCTTTTAATATTTGCACAACAATCAGTTGCATTCTGTGGGAGAACCTGGTAACAAGTGTTCATTTTTCATACAGTGCCCCCACAGTAAGAATGAGGTATTACACAGTTCTAATGGAATCAACAGAATATCTATATCACGTAAGAAGAAACCAGGTCATCCACAGAGAAAGGCAATCTTTGTATGGTTCCTGTACTCTGGCCAATAATGGAGAGTAAGGGACTCCCATTTAGAACTTGGTATCATCAAATATTTTTATAAAACGGCCAACCACTTGAAGAATAATATTTCAATCCAACACTAGTCAAAAAAGTTATCCACCATGCTGCACTGTAGCACTATAGCCAGCTCCCCTGCATGGTGTCCCCTCCTCCTTCCATGCAGAGATGCCGGCTTACTCACCACCCTGGCCCTCGGCGTGGCCCAGGCATGCTCCTGCTTCCTGTGTTTTGTTCCCAATAGCTGGGATGGATCTTATATAAAAGACTCCCTCTCCCTTAGGGAGTCGCCAAGGAACAAGTTGAGTCATTAGGTAGTGTGTTCTACCAGGCAGTTGTGAGGTCCCCTGGTCCCGATGCGGCCAGTGCCCTCAACCCAAATCAATGGTTCTGTTGCGGCCAGTGTCCTGAACCTCGTCCTCTGGTCCCAGTGCAGCCATTGCCTGAATGTTGTCCCTTGGTCCCAGTGTGTTCAGTCCTGTTACCGAAGTCCCCTAGTCCCAATGTGGCCAGTGCTAACATTTTTCCCCTGGTCCTGGAGTGGCCATTCCTGATTTTGGAGTCCACTGGTCCCATGAGACCAGTCCTGTTCCCAAAGTATCCTGTCCCAGTGTGGCCAGTTGCCTGAATATCGTCTCGGTTGGTGTGTAGCCAGTCCCTGATCAGGTATCTTAGACCGATGTGTCTGATCATAGTTCTAATCTGTGTCAGCGAACCTCAGTAGCTGCAGTACTGGGATCTGCCCAGGAGTGGTACCTGGCGGCTAACTGCAGACCAGTCTGTCTCCATCATCAGGAGCTCCAGTGAACACCTGACAGCCGCTTAGGTATGCCTCTTCCTAGGCAGGCCCAGTTCTGTGGCACAGTGGTTCCACAAATCCTCTTGCGCCACCGTTGGGCATAGCATGCACCTCCATAAATCTTGACAAAAGTTGTGATGATTGTTATTGACAGGTGTTTTGAGGTGCTAGTCGGCAGTCCTTCAAACAGATAGTTGGGAAAGAGATTATATAAGTGAGTGGTCAGGTGGCCTAGGCATTTTTTATACCTTTGATGTAATTACTTAGTATGAGTGAGAAGTGTATAAAGCTGAATCGTCTATTTTGGACTAAACTCAGTCATGTGCACGCTGCCATGAGCTCATCTAATCCAGGAAATAGCAATCCCATAAACTAATTTCTTACTGACTACTACACTTTTACTCTACTCTGCCCCATATACAGCAAGCTCTTATGTTCTGTATGTTTTGACACTTTTTATAGTAGTATAGCAGTACCATTTTGCTACAGTTTGTGTTTCAGTATGTTTTCTGTGGGATCAAATCAGTTGGGCTAACTGTTGTTTCCCTTGCTCCTGAATTAACCGTGTGCATCCAAGACCCAGTTACATGTTTTCAGTTTTGTCCTTCGTAGAACAGATTTTATTAGGTGCTTATGACACTGAGTCAGTTCTCGTGGACAAGCTGAGTCAGGGTAGTCAAGGAGTCAGAGGTCAAAAGCCAGGACAGTACGCCATAAACAGAGGGAAGAGACAAAGGCGTAGTCAGATAACGGCCCGAGATCAGAATACCAGGAGGAAAGTGGATCAGAGCAAAGGGAGCAGGCTAAAAGGATGGTCAAAAAGAGATCCAAGGTCAGGCAGCAAAAAGATTTACATGCAGAACTCAAGGCACTGAGACAAACCACACAGAGCTGAACTTTTGTCTGGCAGAGATCTGAGGCTAACAGACCAGCTAAGTAGCTGGGCAATAACCTGAGACAGGGAACACCTGAAGGCAGTTCAGAACCTCCCATTCTCAGATTAACCAACTAAGCCGTCAATAAAAATACAGACATCTAGCACACCCCTGCACCAGCACACCCCTGCAGGAGAACTTTCTCATGCTCACAGTGCCCTCAGACAGGGAATAGCAGTTAACACAGAGACACTGAGCATACGGTGCTCAGTGTGTCTGCTGGATGACAGGCTGCATGGTTGCATCATGCAGCCTGCCATCTAGATGTAGCAGAGCTGGACCCGTCGTGGGACAAATGGATTTAAAGCATCTCTGTGGAAAGGTGAGGAATACTGTTGTTTGGTTTTTTTACCACTTTTACAGATGACAAGAGCATTAGGGGAGTAGGCGAGGTCATAAGTATGGTTTAATTAAGAATATTTAAAGGAGTATGTCTTTCTTTCAATTAAAGGACTTTTTCTCGGTGTCTGTGTTTTCTTACAATGTGACTAGGGTATTAGTAATAAGATCGTCTTATTGATGCCTCTCCATTACTAACCTCGGGACTTGATGTCACCTGACGGTGATATCAACGCCCCCAACTATTACACCACTTTCCACCACTACAGGGCAAGTGGGAAGAGCGAGGCCAAAGTTCCAAAATTGGCGCATCTTAGAAACAGAAATTGAAGCAGTTCTTCTTTGTTTGATGGCTTGTGGCTATCCATCTTCCTCTTGATTACATTCCAGAGGTTTTCAATGGGGTTCAGGTCTGGAGATTGGGCTGGCCATGACAGGGATTTAATGTGGTGGTCCTTCATCCACACCTTGATTGACCTAGCTGTGTGGCATGGCGCATTGTCCTGCTGGAAAAAACAGTCTTCAGAGTTGGGGAACATTGCTTGAGCAGAAGGAATCAACTGTTTTTCCAGGATAACCTTGTATGCGGCTTGAAGCATACGTCCTTCGTAAAGATTAACCTGCCCAATTCCAGCCTTGCTGAAGCATCCCCAAATCATCACCAATCCTCCACCAAGTTTCACAGTGGGTGCAGGACACTATGGCTTGTACGCCTCTCCAGGTCTCCATTTAACCATTAAACAACCAGGTGTTGGGCAAAGCGGAAAATTAGACTCATCGGAGAAGATTACCTTACTCCAGTCCTCTATGGTCCAATCCTTATGGTCTTTGGCAAACTTCAACCTGGCTCTCCTTTGCGTCTCATTGATGAAAGGCTTTTTTCTAGCTTTGCATGACTTGAGTCCTGCCTCTAGGAACCTGTTACAATCTGTTCTTGCCGTGCACTTCACTCCAGCTGCCTTTTGCCATTCCTTTTGTACGTCACTTGATGTCATCCTGCAGTTGCTGAGTGACATTCAAATAAGATGACGGTCATCCCGGTGAGTGGAGAGTCATTTCTGCCCTCTGCCATTGTGTAGCTTTGTTGTCCCCAATGTCTGCTGCTTGACCTTGTTGTAATGGACTGCCATCTTAGGAATTTTAAGGATGGAGGAAACATGATGCTCACTGTGTCCCTCTGCTAGTAATGCCAGAATTGAGCCCTTCTTTTCCTCACGCAAGACTTTTCTTCTCAACTCCTTTGGCATGGTTAAAAGTTATTTTTTCATTGCTATTACTTTTGGGATATTACTAGCACTTGTTTTGCCATCCAGCTTGTCCTATTGCAAGAAGATTGTGAACACCACAGCAGTGTTTTTTATTCTTTCCTTCGTTAAATAAGATTTGGTTCAGGTGATCACCTAATCAGAAGCACATTAAGTAGAATGAGGTGTCCTCTGGTTGGAATTCAACTGACACTGGAATGAAATGGCTATGAGTAATGAGTGAGCACTAAAATGCTCGTGTGTTCATTACTCGAGTTGAGCAAATCGTAATGCTTGGGTGCTCGACCCGAGTACTGAGTAAAAGGGAAGTCAATGGGAAACTCGAAAATGTTCCCGGTGCCCCCACTCCCCAGAGGTCTGGAGGAGTCTAAAATTGCTCAAATTGATAGAAACAGCACGGAAACAGCATGGGGAAGACCACTGGAAGTATCTCTGAATCCCAGGTCGCTTCTGGGAACAAATTTGTCAGAATATTACGCCACTTTTACGGACTGACAATAAAACATTCAAAACCGCACTTAAAATGGATTTGACTGGAAACAATTTTAATCAAAAAAAGAAAAAGAAAAAACGGAAAGAAACCATCCGAATACCCTCCATCTGAGTATCCATGGGCGCATCCAGACGGGATCACACATCGAATCACACATACGTGAAGAACAAGTCCATCACGTGGTGAAGAAACATCATAAGTCCTCATCCTTGGAAGATATCAGGCTCAGAAGGAAGAAATCAGGTAAGTCTAAACAGTATAGCCTATAAATAAATACAGGCAAGATTAATACCTAAATAAAGCATTATATACCTATACTTAAGATACTATAGATTAAAACACACTAAAAAAATTTTTTTATTTAAAATTTTAATATAATATTAGTTTATGGGATTTTAATATAAAAGATTACATATAAGGATTTCTTGTACGTTTTGTAAATCCTTATATGTAATCTTTTATATTAAAATTTTAAATAAAAAATTTTTTTAGTGTGTTTTAATCTATAGTATCTTAAGTATAGGTATATAATGCTTTATTTAGGTATTAATCTTGTCTGTATTTATTTATAGGCTATACTGTTTAGACTTACCTGATTTCTTCCTTCTGAGCCTGATTTCTTCCAAGGATGAGGACTTATGATGTTTCTTCACCACGTGATGGACTTGTTCTTCACGTATGTGTGATTCGATGTGTGATCCCGTCTGGATGCGCCCATGGATACTCAGATGGAGGGTGTTCGGATGGTTTCTTTCCGTTTTTTCTTTTTCTTTTTTTGATTGCACTTTTTGATAAAACAATAATATTGTCAATTATATTAACCCTATATATGTAACCATTATGATACAACATAAAACTTTGCCGGCTATGATCTTACATGGAATTTCAAGGATGCTTATTAATTGTGTATTATTTGATTTTTTTGTTACAGTTATAAATTCTATATTATTTTATGATGGTTTCCATGAATATATATACTAGCACTGGCAGGAATAAGACCTAGGATATTACATATATGGCGGGCTTTTGGTTCTGTATATTAATACTATTATATTAACATTACTATATCATCTAGAACATAATCAGGTATATATATACAGTGGGGCAAAAAAGTATTTAGTCAGTCAGCAATAGTGCAAGTTCCACCACTTAAAAAGATGAGAGGCGTCTGTAATTTACATCATAGGTAGACCTCAACTATGGGAGACAAACTGAGAAAAAAAAATCCAGAAAATCACATTGTCTGTTTTTTTATCATTTTTTTTGCATATTATGGTGGAAAATAAGTATTTGGTCAGAAACAAACAATCAAGATTTCTGGCTCTCACAGACCTGTAACTTCTTCTTTAAGAGTCTCCTCTTTCCTCCACTCATTACCTGTAGTAATGGCACCTGTTTAAACTTGTTATCAGTATAAAAAGACACCTGTGCACACCCTCAAACAGTCTGACTCCAAACTCCACTATGGTGAAGACCAAAGAGCTGTCAAAGGACACCAGAAACAAAATTGTTCCTGCACCAGGCTGGGAAGACTGAATCTGCAATAGCCAACCAGCTTGGAGTGAAGAAATCAACAGTGGGAGCAATAATTAGAAAATGGAAGACATACAAGACCACTGATAATCTCCCTCGATCTGGGGCTCCACGCAAAATCCCACCCCATGGGGTCAGAATGATCACAAGAACGGTGAGCAAAAATCCCAGAACCACGCGGGGGGACCTAGTGAATGAACTGCAGAGAGCTGGGACCAATGTAACAAGGCCTACCATAAGTAACACACTACGCCACCATGGACTCAGATCATGCAGTGCCAGACGTGTCCCACTGCTTAAGCCAGTACATGTCTGGGCCAGTCTGAAGTTTGCTAGAGAGCATTTGGATGATCCAGAGGAGTTTTGGGAGAATGTCCTATGGTCTGATGAAACCAAACTGGAACTGTTTGGTAGAAACACAACTTGTCGTGTTTGGAGGAAAAAGAATACTGAGTTGCATCCATCAAACACCATACCTACTGTAAAGCATGGTGGTGGAAACATCATGCTTTGGGGCTGTTTCTCTGCAAAGGGGCCAGGATGACTGATCCGGGTACATGAAAGAATGAATGGGGCCATGTATCGTGAGATTTTGAGTGCAAACCTCCTTCCATCAACAAGGGCATTGAAGATGAAACGTGGCTGGGTCTTTCAACATGACAATGATCCAAAGCACACCGCCAGGGCAACGAAGGAGTGGCTTCGTAAGAAGCATTTCAAGGTCCTGGAGTGGTCTAGCCAGTCTCCAGATCTCAACCCTATAGAAAACCTTTGGAGGGAGTTGAAAGTCCGTGTTGCCAAGCGAAAAGCCAAAAACATTACTGCTCTAGAGGAGATCTGCATGTAGGAATGGGCCAACATACCAACAACAGTGTGTGGCAACCTTGTGAAGACTTACAGAAAACGTTTGACCTCTGTCATTGCCAACAAAGTATATATTACAAAGTATTGAGATGAAATTTTGTTTCTGACCAAATACTTATTTTCCACCATAATATGCAAATAAAATGTTAAAAAAACAGACAATGTGATTTTCTGGATTTTTTTTTCTCAGTTTGTCTCCCATAGTTGAGGTCTACCTATGATGTAAATTACAGACGCCTCCCATCTTTTTAAGTGGTGGAACTTGCACTATTGCTGACTGACTAAATACTTTTTTGCCCCACTGTATATCGGGGAAATTAATATATCCCGAGTCCTTATACCACCTACGTTATATCCTCGCTGGTGCGCACGCGCCGCTGAGGTCTGGGGTCGTTTACCAAGGCGTCATGTTGTCCTGGCAACGCCGGGAATGTACCTATGCGTCCAGTCACATGATTCGTCATATTATGGTATTTGTGATCATACCCCCTTTTTCTTTCTTTTCATTTCCTTATTTTTATATTATCACCCATTCCGTCATCCATTTATCTCAAAAATATCCCTTTTATATACTTATCGTAATATTACTTGTTAATCATCATATCCCTGGTTCTTATGCCGCCCATATCGCGTCCTTGGTGGTGCGCATGCGCCGCTGGGGTCCGGGAATCGAGGCCGATGTGTCATGGTGTCCTTGGTAACGCCGGGAACGTAACCTGTGCGTCCGGTCACGTGATGCGTATGGCCCTGGTCTTCCGGGTCTCCTTGGCGGCGCATGCGCCGCTCACACTACGGATGTGATTATCGGCGCCATATTCAAATCTGGGCCACTATATAAATTGGCCATGACGCCTATAAGACACACACACCCTGACGAAGGAGCAAGTGCGTCCGAAACGCGCGTCGTGGTGCCCCTGATTGTCCTGGCTACCCACAGTGGAGTATATACAAATTAATCAGAGTAAGTGTCTTCCTACTTCTACCTACCTGTTCTGTGTTTGCACCTTTTATAAAAGCACTTTAGTTTTTCTTGCAAGTTATTGCAATTATACCCATTACATCATATGTACATTATGGCACCTTAGGCACATTGCACTTTTTTTCACTTTTTATTCAACTGAGAATTTTTTATATATGTATTTTTGATATTTTCAATAGGTGGTAGGACTGAGCAGTGACCAGGGATTCAAGCTTCAGGAGGCTAATTTGCATATTCCAGGTGCCTTCTGGGAGAAGCGAAGTCTCCCTAAGCTAGAAGATCGTTGGGTACAGCCGGGACCAGCTGCTTCGAAAGCATCACCAAACCAGGGATTCAAGCTTCAGGAGGCTAATTTGCATATTCCAGGTGCCTTCTGGGAGAAGCGAAGTCTCCCTAAGCTAGAAGATCGTTGGGTACAGCCGGGACCAGCTGCTTCGAAAGCATCACCAAACCATTTTTGCCTGTAGGACATTATTGCAAGAGAGCTTGGCTGAGTAGATTACACAAGAAGGAAAACACACAGCAAGTCAGCAGGATCTAGGAGCAACATGGCAGATGTGACAACCTACATGGTGAGCTGCAGCATGTGCTACATGTTCACAGATCGACCAGAAGAAGAATCCAATTTCACCTGTCAGAAGTGTAGACTAGTGGCCCTTTTAGAAGAAAAGGTGCGGGGTCTGGAAGAAAGAATAGCAACTTTGAAACTCATCAAAGAGAATGAAGACTTTCTAGACAGAACAGAAGCATCTCTACTGGTCACAGAAGGTGAAAAAAGTGTCAGAGAACCTCCAAAAGCAGATGAGTGGAAGCATGTGACCAAAAGAAGCAAGAAGACCATGGAGAAATCACCAACCACACAACTGAAGAACCGATATCAAATCTTTGTAGAGGATGAAGATGGCACACCTAAGAATGAAGCAATACCAGCAAGCAAAAAAGAAAAGGGCACACAGCAACAAGTGACAGCAAAAAGTACAGCCAAGAAGCAACGAAGAGTGGTGGTGGTGGGAGACTCACTACTGAGAGGCACAGAAGCAGCCATCTGCAGACCGGACATAACTGCAAGAGAAGTATGCTGCCTTCCAGGTGCGATGATCAAGGATGTGACCGATAGGATACCAAAGCTCTTCAGCTCCAAGGACGTCCACCCATTTCTTCTGATACATGTTGGCACCAATGACACGGCAAGGAAGGACCTACCGACAATCTGCAAGGACTTTGAAGAGTTGGGGAAGAAAGTAAAGGAACTGGATGCACAGGTAGTTTTTTCTTCTATCCTTCCAGTAGACGGGCATGGCACCAGGAGATGGAACAGGATCCTTGATGCAAACAACTGGCTAAGACGATGGTGCAGACAACAAGGATTTGGATTCCTGGACCACGGTGTGAATTACTGGTATGATGGACTCCTCGCCAGAGACGGACTACACCTCAACAAACCTGGGAAACACACATTCGCCAGAAGACTCGCTACACTCATCAGGAGGGCGTTAAACTAGAAGAAGAGGGGACGGGAAGAAAAACATTAGACTCGAACAAAGACGACCCAGGAAAACATACTCTGAAGGGAGGTAAGAACATTTCTAAAACAAGCCACAGTGAGGAGATTGGAACAAAACAAAATCCTCTAAACTGCATGCTCGCAAACGCCAGAAGCCTGACAAACAAGATGGAAGAACTAGAAGCAGAAATATCTACAGGTAACTTTGACATAGTGGGAATAACCGAGACATGGTTAGATGAAAGCTATGACTGGGCAGTTAACTTACAGGGTTACAGTCTGTTTAGAAAGGATCGTAAAAATCGGAGAGGAGGAGGGGTTTGTCTCTATGTAAAGTCTTGTCTAAAGTCCACTTTAAGGGAGGATATTAGCGAAGGGAATGAGGATGTCGAGTCCATATGGGTTGAAATTCATGGAGGGAAAAATGGTAACAAAATTCTCATTGGGGTCTGTTACAAACCCCCAAATATAACAGAAAGCATGGAAAGTCTACTTCTAAAGCAGATAGATGAAGCTGCAACCCATAATGAGGTCCTGGTTATGGGGGACTTTAACTACCCGGATATTAACTGGGAAACAGAAACCTGTGAAACCCATAAAGGCAACAGGTTTCTGCTAATAACCAAGAAAAATTATCTTTCACAATTGGTGCAGAATCCAACCAGAGGAGCAGCACTTTTAGACCTAATACTATCTAATAGACCTGACAGAATAACAAATCTGCAGGTGGTCGGGCATTTAGGAAATAGCGACCACAATATTGTGCAGTTTCACCTGTCTTTCACTAGGGGGACTTGTCAGGGAGTCACAAAAACATTGAACTTTAGGAAGGCAAAGTTTGAACAGCTTAGAGATGCCCTTAATCTGGTAGACTGGGACAATATCCTCAGAAATAAGAATACAGATAATAAATGGGAAATGTTTAAGAACATCCTAAATAGGCAGTGTAAGCGGTTTATACCTTGTGGGAATAAAAGGACTAGAAATAGGAAAAACCCAATGTGGCTAAACAAAGAAGTAAGACAGGCAATTAACAGTAAAAAGAAAGCATTTGCACTACTAAAGCAGGATGGCACCATTGAAGCTCTAAAAAACTATAGGGAGAAAAATACTTTATCTAAAAAACTAATTAAAGCTGCCAAAAAGGAAACAGAGAAGCACATTGCTAAGGAGAGTAAAACTAATCCCAAACTGTTCTTCAACTATATCAATAGTAAAAGAATAAAAACTGAAAATGTAGGCCCCTTAAAAAATAGTGAGGAAAGAATGGTTGTAGATGACGAGGAAAAAGCTAACATATTAAACACCTTCTTCTCCACGGTATTCACGGTGGAAAATGAAATGCTAGGTGAAATCCCAAGAAACAATGAAAACCCTATATTAAGGGTCACCAATCTAACCCAAGAAGAGGTGCGAAACCGGCTAAATAAGATTAAAATAGATAAATCTCCGGGTCCGGATGGCATACACCCACGAGTACTAAGAGAACTAAGTAATGTAATAGATAAACCATTATTTCTTATTTTTAGTGACTCTATAGCGACAGGGTCTGTTCCGCAGGACTGGCGCATAGCAAATGTGGTGCCAATATTCAAAAAGGGCTCTAAAAGTGAACCTGGAAATTATAGGCCAGTAAGTCTAACCTCTATTGTTGGTAAAATATTTGAAGGGTTTCTGAGGGATGTTATTCTGGATTATCTCAATGAGAATAACTGTTTAACTCCATATCAGCATGGGTTTATGAGAAATCGCTCCTGTCAAACCAATCTAATCAGTTTTTATGAAGAGGTAAGCTATAGGCTGGACCACGGTGAGTCATTGGACGTGGTATATCTCGATTTTTCCAAAGCGTTTGATACCGTGCCGCACAAGAGGTTGGTACACAAAATGAGAATGCTTGGTCTGGGGGAAAATGTGTGTAAATGGGTTAGTAACTGGCTTAGTGATAGAAAGCAGAGGGTGGTTATAAATGGTATAGTCTCTAACTGGGTCGCTGTGACCAGTGGGGTACCGCAGGGGTCAGTATTGGGACCTGTTCTCTTCAACATATTCATTAATGATCTGGTAGAAGGTTTACACAGTAAAATATCGATATTTGCAGATGATACAAAACTATGTAAAGCAGTTAATACAAGAGAAGATAGTATTCTGCTACAGATGGATCTGGATAAGTTGGAAACTTGGGCTGAAAGGTGGCAGATGAGGTTTAACAATGATAAATGTAAGGTTATACACATGGGAAGAGGGAATCAATATCACCATTACACACTGAACGGGAAACCACTGGGTAAATCTGACAGGGAGAAGGACTTGGGGATCCTAGTTAATGATAAACTTACCTGGAGCAGCCAGTGCCAGGCAGCAGCTGCCAAGGCAAACAGGATCATGGGGTGCATTAAAAGAGGTCTGGATACACATGATGAGAGCATTATACTGCCTCTGTACAAATCCCTAGTTAGACCGCACATGGAGTACTGTGTCCAGTTTTGGGCACCGGTGCTCAGGAAGGATATAATGGAACTAGAGAGAGTACAAAGGAGGGCAACAAAATTAATAAAGGGGATGGGAGAACTACAATACCCAGATAGATTAGCGAAATTAGGATTATTTAGTCTAGAAAAAAGACAACTGAGGGGCGATCTAATAACCATGTATAAGTATATAAGGGGACAATACAAATATCTCGCTGAGGATCTGTTTATACCAAGGAAGGTGACGGGCACAAGGGGGCATTCTTTGCGTCTGGAGGAGAGAAGGTTTTTCCACCAACATAGAAGAGGATTCTTTACTGTTAGGGCAGTGAGAATCTGGAATTGCTTGCCTGAGGAGGTGGTGATGGCGAACTCAGTCGAGGGGTTCAAGAGAGGCCTGGATGTCTTCCTGGAGCAGAACAATATTGTATCATACAATTATTAGGTTCTGTAGAAGGACGTAGATCTGGGTATTTATTATGATGGAATATAGGCTGAACTGGATGGACAAATGTCTTTTTTCGGCCTTACTAACTATGTTACTATGTTACTATGTTACTTATGTTGATCTAGACTATAACAGCCAGTTGAATTGGGGCACGTAGTAGCAATTTGGTTACATATATATTGGTATTTAATTATTACTATTTATTTTTCCTTGTAATTCTATGTGTGGAATTTAATAAAATTATATTTTATATGATTATATCTTTGTCTTGATTAATTCTTGGATTTGTTACCATGGGAAGAGCTTGATTTTTTTGCAATATAATTTATTCACCTGAGGTGGGCACATTTTCTTTTTTGGATTAATACTGTAAAACTTGACACTATTTTTAGAAGGCCAAGAGGCGACTTGTGGACAGATGAGACCAAGATAGAGCTTTTTTGTAAAGTACATCATTCTACTGTTTACTGTAAATGGAATGAGGCCTACAAATAAAAGAACACAGTAGTTACAGTCAAATATGGAGGTTCAAAGATATTTTGGGGTTGTTTTGCTTCCTTCGGCACTGGGTGCCTTGACAGTGTGCAAGGCATCATGAAATGTGAAGATTCCGAAAGGATGTTGGGTCGCATTTAGAGATGGACACCTGGATGATCGGGTCCAGTGGGTACAGCCGAAAAGTTACAAAAAGTTCAGGTTCATGTACCAGAACAGTACCGAACCTGGACCCCATTCACTTGAATGGGGGGCCTGAACATCCAGTGCTTGCCACGCTGTCATGTGCATGACAGCGCTGCAAACACCACTTCTGATCTGCAGTAAAATCATCACCGTCAGTCAGAGAGCCACGGTTTCCATGCTGTCAAAAGACAGTGAGCCCGCAGCTGTGATCAGAGGTAGAAAATTTACTTCCTGTCACTTGTGTCAGCTGATGGGACTACTGCTCCCATCAGCCGACGCCTGCTGCTAATAACAGCGAGAGTAGGTGGCGGCTGATGAGAGTATTCATCAGCTGGTGCTCGCTCTCTAAATAAAGAATAAAATGGACATGGACTCCCCTATATTTTTGATAACCAGCCAGGCAAAACTCACAGCTGTGGCTTAAGGGGCCATGGATATTGGCTCCCCAGCCTAAAGATAGCAGCCCACAGCCGTCCAGAAAAAGCGCATCTGTTAGATGTGCCGTTTCTGGTGCTTTGCCCGGCCCTTACCACTTGCCCTGTACCTCTGTATTGTCGGGTGACATCAAGCCCTTGGATTAGTAATGGAGAGGCATCTATAAGACACCTATCCATTACTAATCCTACAGTTGGATTCTAAATAAACGCACAGCCAGAGTAAAGTCCTTTCTTTGAAATAAAAAAACACACTTTTCCATTATTTAAAAATAACAAACACAGTTATACTCACCTAACGCCCATTCCACTGAAGCCCTTGTCTTCTGTAATTAAGCAAAAATAAAAAACAACAATATCCCTCATCTGCCCGTTGTTCTGTCCCACATCGTAATCCATGTCTGGGGTATAAACAGTTTTAAACCTGGACGGTGCCAAGACGTGACCGTCCAGGCTCAGAATCACTGACGAATGAGCTGCTGGGAGCACAGCATCAGTGACTAGCAGTGATGTCGTCGAGGTTACCTCCGGTCACTGAGGCTTCGGTCCTAGCCGGGATGAACTGCAGTGGCCTCCCTCCAGTGAGATCACCGCTAGCACTGTGAGAAAAGTCTCATGGTGCAGAGGCGAGCTCACCGCAGTGAAATTCTCCCGGTGAACTCGCCTCTGCACCGTGAGACTTTTTCTCACTGTGCTAGTGGTGATCTCACCAAGGTCACAGCAGTTCATTGGCCCGGCTGGGAATGCGACCTCAGTAACTGGCAGTAACCTTGATGACAGCGCTAGTCGCTGATGCTGTGCTCGCAGCAGCTCAGTTCCCAGTGCTTCTCAGCCTGGACGGTTGCATCTTGGCACCATCCAGGTTGAAAACTGTTTATTCCCCAGACATGGATTATGGCATGGGACAGAACGACAGACAGGTGAGGGATATTGTTTTATTATTTTTGTTTTATTACAGGAGATGAGGGATTCAATGGAATGGGAGTTAGTTGAATATAACTATGTTAATTATTTCTAAATAAAAAAGTAAAAGTGTGTTTTGTTTTATTTCAAATAAAGGACTTTATTCTGGCTGTCTTTATTTACCATATAACTATAGAATTAGTAATGGATTGGTGTCTTATAGACGCCTCTCCATTACTAATCTGTGGCCTTGACGTCCCCGGACAATACAAAGGTGACATCAACCCCACAAATATGAACTCCACTTGCCGCCGCTACAGGGCAAGTGGGAAGAGCCGGGCAAAACGCTGGAATTGGCGCATCGGTTAGATGCGCCTTTTCTGGGTGGCTGCAAGCTGCTACTTTTAGGCTGGAGGAGGGCAATATCCATGCCCACTTACCGGTCTGAGAATATCAGCCCCCAGCTGTCTGCTTTAGCTTGGTTGGTTGTCAAAGATGGGGGGCACCCCACACCGTATTTTTTAAATTATTCATTTAAATAAAAAAAATCATAGTTGGGCCCCCTTTGTTCTTGATAACCAGCCTTTCTGAAGCTGACAGCTGAGGCTTGCAGCCCCCAGCTGTGAGTTTTGCCTGGCTGGTTATCAAAAACTAGATTGTGGCCCGATTCTAACGCATCGGGTATTCTAGAATATGCATGTCCCCGTAGTATATGGACAATGATGATTCCAGAATTCGCGGCAGACTGTGCCCCTCGCTGATTGGTTGAGGCAACCTTTATGACATCATCGTCGCCATGGCAACCATTATGACATCTACGTCGATACTGTGCCCGTTGCTGAATCAGAAACGTGGGATTTCTACGTCCTTTATGATATCATCGTCGCTGGGCCCGTTGCTGATTGGTCGTGGCCTCGACCAATCAGAGACGCGGGATGTCTACGTCCTTTATGACATCATCGTCGCTGTGCCCGTCGCTGATTGGTCGAGGCCTGGCGGCCTTGACCAATCAGAGACGCGGGATTTCTACATCGATACTGTGCCCATCGCTGGTTGGTCGAGGCCTGGCGGCCTCGACCAATTAGAGACGTGGGA
Organism: Ranitomeya imitator; assembly: GCF_032444005.1. Classification (NCBI taxonomy): domain Eukaryota; kingdom Metazoa; phylum Chordata; class Amphibia; order Anura; family Dendrobatidae; genus Ranitomeya; species Ranitomeya imitator. Next base: position 625,708,413 of record NC_091285.1, read on the forward strand.
TTTCCAGGACAGACAGACAGAAAGACAGACAGACAGACAGATGGAAAAACCCTTAGACAATTATATATATAGAAGATACGGGGGAACCCACTCTTTTTTTAAGATTATTTACTCCCATCACCCGTCGTCTGCTCTCGCTGTTATTAGCAGCAGCAGTCGTTAGCTGATGGGAGCAGTAGTTCAATCAGCCAACACCAGTGACCGAAGGTAAATTTTATACCTACGATGACAGCTGTGTGCTCACGCTGTCTTTTGATAGCATGGGAATCTCGGCTGTCTGACCAGCAGAGATGATTTTACCGCCGATCAGAAGCGGTGTTTGCCACATTGTCATGCACATGACAGCGTGAGGAAAACCCGGTGTTCAGGGGACCAAACCTGAACAGTAACATGGACTTTCTGGTGCAGTATCTGTACCAGTATCTTCAGTATCTGTGCCAGAACAGTAGGTGTTCGGTATGGAAGCCGAACTTTGCTGGGTTCGCCCATCTCTAGTCGCAATGTAGTGCCCAGTGTCAGAAAGCTGGGGTTTGCATTCTAAGTCATGGGTCTTCTAGCAGGACAATGACACCAAACATACTTCAAGAATCACCCAGAAATGGATGGATACAAAGCACTGGAGAGTTCAGAAGTGCTAATTCCAGCTCCAGTAGCACAAAGTCTCCCACCACTCCCTCTTACATACAGATGCTACAGGGAAACTGAGAATGGACACATTAAATCACTTAATTTTGTCTGCTTTGATGAATTTCTGAGTACAGATCACTGAAAAAACATGAATCTATCAATGTGTGTATGAAAAAAGCAATCAAGTTATGGACTGTGGAAGAGATGTATGTGACCAGAATGAACACTCATTTCCAGCAGATGATGCCTAGCACTTATCCCTACATTAAACGCAGTTAATAGCGATATTATTAGAGAATAGAATATATTTGAGTTAGCTCTGAAAAAAGCTATTAATTTAACGTAGCAGCATGAAGGACTTGTTTCATCAACCCAGCTGGGAAATATAGTGGAGTGTTTTGCATCTACTCACCCTGATATGGAGGAGACCAGGATATTCTGTACTTACTGTACAAAGTATTATGTTCCGGCTGTGAAATCCTGTATGCAATGTGAGAACTCCTTATGTGACGACCACCTGACAGCCCACAACAAGGCACTGGATCATATACTAATAGAACCCACAGGGTCTTTTGGTTTCCAATTACAAGGTGGAGCCTCAGAAAAGCATTTTTTCCCATTACTAAGGAGTGGGTTTCCTATACTGATAAAGCGTATGCACTAAAGGTACCGTCACACTAAGCGACGCTGCAGCGATACCGACAACGATCCGGATCGCTGCAGCGTCGCTGTTTGGTCGCTGGAGAGCTGTCACACAGACAGCTCTCCAGTGACCAACGATCCCGAGGTCCCCGGTAACCAGGGTAAACATCGGGTTACTAAGCGCAGGGCCGCGCTTAGTAACCCGATGTTTACCCTGGTTACCATCCTAAAAGTAAAAAAACGCTACATACTTACCTACCGCTGTCTGTCCTCGGCGCTCTGCTTCTCTGCTCTGGCTGTGAGCGCCGGGCAGCCGGAAAGCAGAGCGGTGACGTCACCGCTCTGCTTTCCGGCCGCTGTGCTCACAGCCAGAGCAGAGAAGCACAGCGCCGAGGACAGACAGCGGTAGGTAAGTATGTAGCGTTTGTTTTTTGTTACTTTAACGATGGTAACCAGGGTAAACATCGGGTTACTAAGCGCGGCCCTGCGCTTAGTAACCCGATGTTTACCCTGGTTACCAGCGAAGACATCGCTGAATCGGTGTCACACACGCCGATTCAGCAATGTCTGCGGGGAGTCCAGCGACGAAACAAAGTTCTGGACTTTCTTCCCCGACCAGCGACAGCACAGCAGGGGCCTGATCGCTGCTGCCTGTCACACTGGACGATATCGCTAGCCAGGACGCTGCAACGTCACGGATCGCTAGCGATATCGTCTAGTGTGACGGTACCTTAAGTGTAAAGGATGGCAAAAAATTAGAAGGAGGCACTCCAAAACCCCTTTGAAGAGACATAGTGCAGGGCCTCAGAAAAACATTTTTTCCCATTATTAAGGAGTGGGTGTCTTAACCCCTTCATGACCCAGCCTATTTTGACCTTAAAGACCTTGCCGTTTTTTCAATTCTGACCAGTGTCCCTTTATGAGGTAATAACTCAGGAACGCTTCAACGGATCCTAGCGGTTCTGAGATTGTTTTTTCGTGACATATTGGGCTTCATGTTAGTGGTAAATTTAGGTCAATAAATTCTGCGTTTATTTGTGATAAAAACGGAAATTTGGCGAAAATTTTGAAAATTTTGCAATTTTCACATTTTGAATTTTTATTCTGTTAAACCAGAGAGTTATGTGACACAAAATGGTTAATAAATAACATTTCCCACATGTGTACTTTACATCAGCACAATTTAGGAAACAAAATTTTTTGTTTGCTAGGAAGTTATAAGGGTTAAAATTTGACCAGCGATTTCTCATTTTTACAACGAAATTTACAAAACAATTTTTTTTAGGGACCACCTCACATTTGAAGTCAGTTTGAGGGGTCTACAGTGGGGCAAAAAAGTATTTAGTCAGTCAGCAATAGTGCAAGTTCCACCACTTAAAAAGATGAGAGGCGTCTGTAATTTACATCATAGGTAGACCTCAACTATGGGAGACAAACTGAGAAAAAAAAATCCAGAAAATCACATTGTCTGTTTTTTTATAATTTTATTTGCATATTATGGTGGAAAATAAGTATTTGGTCAGAAACAAACAATCAAGATTTCTGGCTCTCACAGACCTGTAACTTCTTCTTTAAGAGTCTCCTCTTTCCTCCACTCATTACCTGTAGTAATGGCACCTGTTTAAACTTGTTATCCGTATAAAAAGACACCTGTGCACACCCTCAAACAGTCTGACTCCAAACTCCACTATGATGAAGACCAAAGAGCTGTCAAAGGACACCAGAAACAAAATTGTAGCCCTGCACCAGGCTGGGAAGACTTAATCTGCAACAGCCAACCAGCTTGGAGTGAAGAAATCAACAGTGGGAGCAATAATTAGAAAATGGAAGACATACAAGACCACTGATAATCTCCCTCGATCTGGGGCTCCACACAAAATCCCACCTCGTGGGGTCAGAATGATCACAAGAACGGTGAGCAAAAATCCCAGAACCACGCGGGGGGACCTAGTGAATGAACTGCAGAGACCAGGGACCAATGTAACAAGGCCTACCATAAGTAACACACTACGCCACCATGGACTCAGATCCTGCAGTGCCAGACGTGTCCCACTGCTTAAGCCAGTACATGTCCGGGCCTGTCTGAAGTTTGCTAGAGAGCATTTGGATGATCCAGAGGAGTTTTGGGAGAATGTCCTATGGTCTGATGAAACCAAACTGGAACTGTTTGGTAGAAACACAACTTGTCGTGTTTGGAGGAAAAAGAATACTGAGTTGCATCCATCAAACACCATACCTACTGTAAAGCATGGTGGTGGAAACATCATGCTTTGGGGCTGTTTCTCTGCAAAGGGGCCAGGACGACTGATCCGGGTACATGAAAGAATGAATGGGGCCATGTATCGTGAGATTTTGAGTGCAAACCTCCTTCCATCAGCAAGGGCATTGAAGATGAAACGTGGCTGGGTCTTTCAACATGACAATGATCCAAAGCACACCACCGGGGAACGAAGGAGTGGCTTCGTAAGAAGCATTTCAAGGTCCTGGAGTGGCCTTGCCAGTCTCCAGATCTCAACCCTATAGAAAACATTTGGAGGGAGTTGAAAGTCCGTGTTGCCAAGCGAAAAGCCAAAAACATCACTGCTCTAGAGGAGATCTGCATGGAGGAATGGGCCAACATACCAACAACAGTGTGTGGCAACCCTGTGAAGACTTACAGAAAACGTTTGACCTCTGTCATTGCCAACAAAGGATATATTACAAAGTATTGAGATGAAATTTTGTTAATGACCAAATACTTATTTTCCACCATAATATGCAAATAAAATGTTAAAAAAACAGACAATGTGATTTTCTGGATTTTTTTTTCTCATTTTGTCTCCCATAGTTGAGGTCTACCTATGATGTAAATTACAGACGCCTCTCATCTTTTTAAGTGGTGGAACTTGCACTATTGCTGACTGACTAAATACTTTTTTGCCCCACTGTATATGGCTGAAAATACCCAAAAGTGACACCATTCTAAAAACTGCACCCCTCAAGGTACTCAAAACCACATTCAAGAAGTTTATTAACCCTTCAGGTGCTTCACAGCAGCAGAAGCAACATGGAAGGAAAAAATGAACATTTAACTTTTTAGTCACAAAAATTATCTTTTAGCAACAATTTTTTATTTTCCCAATGGTAAAAGGAGAAACTGAACCATGAAAGTTGTTGTCCAATTTGTCCTGAGTACGCTGATACCTCATATGTGGGGGTAAACCACTGTTTGGGCGCACGGCAGGGCTTGGAAGGGAAGGAGCGCCATTTGACTTTTTGAATGAAAAATTGGCTCCACTCTTTAGCGGACACCATGTCACGTTTGGAGAGCCCCATTGTGCCTAAAAATTGGAGCTCCCCCACAAGTGACCCCATTTTGGAAACTAGACGCCCCAAGAAACTTATCTAGATGCCTAGTGAGCACTTTAAACCCTCAGGTGCTTCACAAATTGATCTGTAAAAATAAAAAAGTACTTTTTTTCACAAAAAAATTCTTTTTGCCTCAATTTTTTCATTTTCACATGGGCAATGAGATAAAATGGATCATAAAATTTGTTGGGCAATTTCTCCCAAGTACGCCGATACCTCATATGTGGGGGTAAACCACTGTTTGGGCACACGGCAGGGCTCGGAAGGGAAGGCGCGCCATTTGACTTTTTGAATGGAAAATTAGCTCCAATTGTTAGCGGACACCATGTCGCGTTTGGAGAGCCCCTGTGTGCCTAAACATTGGAGCTCCCCCACAAGTGACCCCATTTTGGAAACTAGACCCCCCCAAGGAATTTATCTAGATGCATATTGAGCACTTTAAACCCCCAGGTGCTTCACAGAAGTTTATAACGCAGAGCCATGACAATAAAAAATAATTTTTCTTTCCTCAAAAATGATTTTTTAGCCTGGAATTTCCTATTTTGCCAAGGGTAATAGGAGAAATTGGACCCTAAATGTTGTTGTCCAGTTTGTCTTGAGTACGCTGATACCCCATATGTGGGGGTAAACCGCTGTTTGGGCGCACGGCAGGGCTCGGAAGGGAAGGCACGCCATTTGGCTTTTTAAATGGAAAATTAGCTCCAATCATTAGCGGACACCATGTCGCGTTTGGAGAGCCCCTGTGTGCCTAAACATTGGAGATCCCCCAGAAATGACCCCATTTTGGAAACTAGACCCCCAAAGGAACTAATCTAGATGTGTGGTGAGGACTTTGAACCCCCAAGTGCTTCACAGAAGTTTATAACGCAGAGCCATGAAAATAAAAAATAATTTTTCTTTCCTCAAAAATGATTTTTTAGCATGGAATTTCCTATTTTGCCAAGGGTAATAGGAGAAATTGGACCCTAAATGTTGTTGTCCAGTTTGTCCTGAGTACGCTGATACCCCATATGTGGGGGTAAACCACTGTTTGGGCGCACGGCAGGGCTCGGAAGGGAAGGCACGCCATTTGGCTTTTTAAATGGAAAATTAGCTCCAATCATTAACGGACACCATGTCGCGTTTGGAGAGCCCCTGTGTGCCTAAACATTGGAGATCCCCAAGAAATGACCCCATTTTGGAAACTAGACCCCCAAAGGAACTAATCTAGATGTGTGGTGAGGACTTTGAACCTCCAAGTGCTTCACAGAAGTTTATAATGCAGAGCCATGAAAATAATAAATCATTTTTCTTTCCTCAAAAATGATGTTTTAGCAAGCATTTTTTTATTTTCACAAGGGTAACAGGAGAAATTGGACCCCAGTAATTGTTGCGCAGTTTATCCTGAGTATGCTGGTACCCCATATGTGGGGGTAAACCACTGTTTGGGCACACGTCGGGGCTCGGAATTGAGGGAGCACCATTTGACTTTTTGAATACGAGATTGGCTGGAATCAATGGTGGCGCCATGTTGCGTTTGGAGACCCCTGATGTGCCTAAACAGTGGAAACCCCTCAATTCTACCTCCAACACTAACCCCCCCACACCCCTAACCCTAATCCCAACTGTAGCCATAACCCTAATCACAACCCTAACCACAACCCTAATTCCAACCCTAACCCTAAGGCTATGTGCCCACGTTGCGGATTCGTGTAAGATTTTTCAGCATCATTTTTGAAAAATCCGCGGGTAAAAGGCACTGCGTTTTACCTGCGGATTTTCCGTGGATTTCCAGTGTTTTTTGTGCGGATTTCACCTGCGGATTCCTATTGAGGAACAGGTGTAAAACGCTGCGGAATCCGCACAAAGAACTGACATGCTGTGAAAAATACAACGCAGCGTTTCCGCGCGGTATTTTCCGCACCATGGGCACAGCGGATTGGTTTCCTATAGGTTTACATGGTACTGTAAACCTGATGGAACACTGCTGCGACTCCGCAGCGGCCAATCCGCTGCGGATCCGCAGCCAAATCCGCACCGTGTGCACATGGCCTAATTCTAAAGGTATGTGCACACGCTGCGGAAAACGCTGCGGATCCGCAGCAGTTTCCCATGAGTTTACAGTTCAATGTAAACCTATGGGAAACAAAAATCGCTGTACACATGCTGCGGAAAAACTGCACGGAAACGCAGCGGTTTTCATTCCGCAGCATGTCACTTCTTTGTGCGGATTCCGCAGCGGTTTTACAACTGCTCAAATAGAAAATCGCAGTTGTAAAACCGCAGTGAAATGCGCAGAAAAAACGTGGTAAATCCGCCATAAATCCGCAGTGGTTTAGCACTGAGGATTTATCAAATCCGCTGCGGAAAAATCCGCAGAGGACCAGAATACGTGTGCACATACCGTACCCTAACCCTAACCCTAGCCCTAACCCTAACCCTAGCCCTAACCCTAACCCTACCCCTAGCCCTAACCCCACATTAGTGTTTCCAGCCATGGCCGATGATATTGCAGCATCAGCCATGGCTGGATTGTAATATTTCACCAGTTATAATAGGTGAAATATTACAAATCGCTCTGATTGGCAGTTTCACTTTCAACAGCCAATCAGAGCGATCGTAGCCACGGGGGGGGGGTGAAGCCACCCCCCCTGTGCTAAACTACCACTCCCCCGTCCCTGCAGATCGGGTGAAATGGGAGTTAACTCTTTCACCTGATCTGCAGGGACGCGATCTTTCCATGACGCCACATAGGCGTCACAGGTCGGATTGGCACCGACTTTCAAGACGCCTACGTGGCGTCAAAGGTCGGGAAGGGGTTAAACTGGTAATGCGCATGCACTAAATGCATGGGCTGAAAAATATTTACCCCTTGATAGTATACATATTTATCAAATAATGTTTGAGGTACGCCTCTTAAAATTTTTTAATGCGGGCATCATAAACACCCTTAAAAAACTTATAGCCAATGTAGCATGATCATGCTGTTGATATGGTGGTGGAGGAAGAGGATGACACAAAAAAGATGAAATCATGAAGCGTATACTCATGTTTGGGTGGGAAGGGCTGCATAGGAATAGAAAAAAAACATTGGATTTGAGTTTATGTTCCGCTGCTGTCATCCGGTGGTGTTGAGAAGTCTGGGTCTATCCAGCCCTTCTTCATTTTGCTAAGAGTGAGCCTTTTCAGATGATAGGCGGATGCGCCAATTAGTTATAATACCACCGGCGACACTAAAACCCGTTCTGACAAAACACTAGCGGCAGAGCGGGCCAGGACCTCCAAGGCATAAAGAGACAGTTCATGCCACGTGTCTAGCTTGGATACGCAATAGTTGTAAGACACAGAGGAATCATGGATGACACTGGTATGGTCTTTAAGGTACTCCTTCAGCATCTTCCAAAATGTTTTCCCACTTATCAGAGTACCCAACGCATCAGGGCCTGGGCGAAGAGAGGGTCTGAGAAAATGGTACCTGTTGTGAATTCTGCTCTTGGGCTCCCTCCGGTGGTTATGAGTGGTAGTGCAGCGGTAGTTGGATCGCAGCATTTATCAGGTGTATCCATTTTTTGCAATCTGGGCTGGGCTATTTAAGTCCTGCTTTATCCTTTAGTCAGTGCCAGTTGTCCATTGTTTTTGGAGGATTCACATCCATTCCTGGTCTCTCCTGGTCTGCTGTTCATTTCTTCAAAGATAAGTTCTGGCCTTGTTTTTGCTGTCCACCTGCTGTGGACCATATAGTTCTGTGCATTTTCATGTTTTGTTTTGTCCAGCTTTGTCTATGAAGGATTTCTTGCAGCCTAGCTGTGTCTCTGGAGATGCAGATATACCCCCCATGTCTTTAGTCAGATGTGGTGATTTGTATTTTCTGTGGTGGATATTTTCTAGTGTTTTAATACTGACCGCATAGTACTCTGTTCTATTCTTTCTTTTTAGCTAGTATGGCCTCCTATGCTAAATTCTGATTTCATGTCTGCATATGTTATTTCCCTCTCCTCTCACAGTCAATATTTGTGGGGGGCTATCTATCCTTTGGGGATTTTCTCTGAGGCAAGATAGGTTTCCTATTTCTGTCTTTAGGGGAAGTTAGTTCTTAGGCTGTGTCGAGGGGTCTAGGGAGTGTTAGGTACCCCCCACGGCTACTTCTAGTTGCGCTGCTAGGTTCAGGGTTTGCGGTCAGTACAGGGACCACCTTCTCCAGAGTCCGTCTCATGCTCCTCCTAGGCCACCAGATCATAACAGTACAACTGGCCCACAATGAGTTAATTGCATCTCAGAAAAAGGGAGGACAGGTTTTGAGCCATTTTTTTTTCCTTAGCCTGTTTTTTCTGTTCCTCCCTCTTAATCTCTGGGTGGCTACGGAACCTAGTAATAACATGAATGTTCAGGAGTTAGTTTCTCGGGTGGATCAGCTTGCTGCTAGGGTACAGGGTATTTCAGATTTTATTATTCAGACTCCTGCCTTAGAACCTAAGATTCCCACTCCTGATTTGTTTTTTGGTGACAGATCCAAATTTTTGAGTTTCAAAAATAATTGTAAACTGTTTTTTGCATTGAGACCCCGTTCTTCTGGTGATCCCATTCAGCAGGTTAAAATCATCATATCCTTGCTGCATGGTGACCCACAGGATTGGGCATTTTCCCTGGAATCTGGCAATCCTGCTTTGCTTAACCCCTTAGCGACCGCCGATACGCCTTTTAACAGCGTCCGCTAAGGGTACTTAAACCACAGCGCCGTTAATTAACGGTGCTGTGGAAAAAGTAAATAGCGCCCCCCAGAGTCGGATTTTCTCTGGGGTCTCGGCTGCCGGGGGTAGCCGAGACCCCAGAGAACATGATTCGGGGGGTTTTGTACCGCATTTGTGATCGCCGGTAATTAACCGTTTACCGGCGATCGCAAAAAAAAAACAACGCGATTTCTTTTTAATTTCTTGGTCCTCCGATGTGATCGCACATCAGAGGACAGAGAAAAGGGGTCCCCGATCGCCCCCCAATACTCATCTATCTCCCCCGGTGCTCCTCGTGGCTCCCGGTGGGCGCCGCCATCTTTTACCGACCCCTGTTTTGCGATCGCCGGTGATTAACTGTTTACCGGCGACCGCAAAAAAAAAAATAGCAAAGTGTAATTCTATGTTTTCTGATGGTGATTGCACATCAGAGGACAGAGAAATAGGGGGATTCGGGGACCCTATCATACTCACCGGTGTCCCTGGGTCCTCCTGCTGCTCCTCCTGGCCGCCGGGGAAAAGAAAATGGCGGGCGCATGCGCAGTGCATCCGCCATCTGTCTCCATCTGCCGGCCATCAGGAGAAGAGCAGTTGGGGCTAAAATTAGGGTTAGGGCTAGTGTTAGGGCTAGGGTTAGGGCTAGAGTTAGGGCTAGGGTTAGGGCTAGGGTTAGGGCTAGGGTTAGGGCTAGGATTAGGGTTAGGTCTAGGGTTAGGGCTAGGGCTAAATTTAGGGTTAGGGTTGGAGCTAAATTTAGGGTTAGGGTTGGGGCTAAATTTAGGGTTAGGGCTAGGGTTAGGGCTAGGGTTAGGGCTAGGGTTAGGGCTAGGGTTGGGGCTAGGGTTAGGGCTAGGGTTAGGGCTAGGGCTAAATTTAGGGTTAGGGTTGGGGCTAAATTTAGGGTTAGGGTTGGGGCTAAATTTAGGGTTAGGGTTGGCGCTAAATTTAGGGTTAGGCTTCTTTCACACTTACGTTGGTACGGGGCCGTCGCAATGCATCGGCCCGACATACCGACGCACAACGTGGGCAGCGGATGTAGTTTTTCAGCGCATCCGCTGCCCAATCTATGTCCTGGGGAGGAGGGGGCGGAGTTACGGCCACGCATGCACGGTCAGAAATGGCGGATGCGACGTACAAAAAAATGTTACATTGAACGTTTTTTTGTGCTGACGGTCCGCCAAAACACTGATCCAGTGCACGACGGACGCGACGTGTGGCCATCCGTCACGATCCGTCGGCAATACAAGTACATGGGCAAAAAACGCATCCTGCGGGTACATTTGCAGGATCCGTTTCTTGTCCAAAACGACGGATTGCGACGGATGCCAAACGACGCAAGTGTGAAAGTAGCCTTAGGGCTAGGGTTAGGTTGGGGCTAAAGTTAGAGCTAGGGTTGGGGCTAAAGTTAGGGTTAGAGTTGGGATTAGGGTTAGGGTTTGGATTAGGGTTAGGGTTGGCATTAGGGTTACGCTTGGGATTAGGGTTAAGGTTAGGGTTGTGATTAGTGGTGTATTGGGATTAGGGTTAGGTTTGAGGTTAGGGTTGAGATTAGGATTAGGGGTGTGTTGGATTTAGGGTTTTGATTAGGGTTATGGTTAGGGTTGACATTAGGGTTGTTTTGGGGTAAGGGTTGTGATTATCGTTAAGGTTAGTGATTAGGATTATGGATCGGGTTGGGATTAGGGTTAGGGGTGTGTTGGGGTTAGGGTTGGAGCTAGAATTGGGGGGTTTCCACTGTTTAGGTACATCATGGGGTCTCCAAACACGACAGCCAATTTTGCGCTCAAAAAGTCAAATGGTGCTCCCTCCCTTCTGAGCTCTGCCGTGCGCCCAAACAGTGGGTGACCCCCACATATGGGGCATCAGCGTACTCGGGATAAATTGGACAACAACTTCTGGGGTCCAATTTCTCCTGTTACCCTTGTGAAAATAAAAACTTGGGGGCTACAAAATCTTTTTTGTGGAAAAAAAAAATATTTTTTATTTTTATGACTCTGCATTATAAACTTCTGTGAAGCACTTGGGCATTCAAAGTTCTCACCACACATCTATATAAGTTCCTTGGGGGGTCTAGTTTCCAAAACGGGGTCACTTGTGGGGGTTTACTACTGATTAGGTACATCAGGGGCTCTGCAAACGCAACGTAACGCCCACAGGCCATTCTATCGAAGTCTGCATTCCAAATCGGCGCTCCTTCCTTCCGAGCTCTGCCGTGCGCCCAAACAGTGGTTTACCCCCACATATGGGGCATCAGCGTACTCAGGATAAATTGAACAACAACTTTAGTGGTCCAATTTCTCCTGTTACCCTTGTGAAAATAAAAACTTGGGGGCTACAATATCTTTTTTGTGGAAAAAAAAATATTTTTTATTTTCAGGACTCTGCATTCTAAACTTCTGTGAAGCACTTGGGCATTCAAAGTTCTCACCACACATCTAGATAAGTTCCTTAAGGGGTCTAGTTTCAAAAATGGTGTCACTTGTGGGGGGTTTCCACTGTTTAGGCACATCAGGGGCTCTCTAAACGTGACATGGCGTCCGATCTCAATTCCAGCCAATTCTGCATTGAAAAAGTCAAACGGCGCGCCTTCACTTCCAAGCTCTGCGGTGCGCCCAAACAGTGGTTTACCCCCACATATAGGGTATTGGCGTATTCAGGAGAAATTGCATAACAAAATTTATGGTTACATTTCTGTTTTTACACATGTGAAAATAAAAAAATGGTTCTGAATTAAGATGTTTGCAAAAAAAAGTTAAATGTTCATTTTTTCCTTCCACGTTGTTTCAGTTCCTGTGAAGCACGTAAAGGGTTAATAAACTTCTTGAATGTGGTTTTGAGAACCTTGAGGGGTGTAGTTTTTAGAATGGTGTCACACTTGAGTATTTTCTATCATATAGACCCCTCAAAATGACTTCAAATGTGATGTGGTCCCTAAAAAAAAATGGTGTTGTAAAAATGAGAAATTGCTGGTCAACTTTTAACCCTTATAACTCCCTAACAAAAAAAATTTTGTTTCCAAAATTGTGCTGATGTAAAGTAGACATGTGGGAAATGTTATTTATTAACTATTTTTCGTGACATATATCTCTGATTTAAGGGCATAAAAATACAAAGTTTGATAATTGCAAAATTTTAAAAATTTTCGCCATATTTCCGTTTTTTTCATAAATAATCGCAAGTAATATCGAAGGAATGTTACCACTAACATGAAGTACAATATGTCACGAAAAAACAATCTCAGAATCAGCGGGATCCGTTGAAGCGTTCCAGAGTTATAACCTCATAAAGTGACAGTGGTCAGAATTGTAAAAATTGGCTCGGTCATTAAGTACCAAATTGGCTCTGTCACTAAGGGGTTAATGTTGATTCTTTATTTCAAGCATTGGGGTTATTGTATGATGAGCCTAATTCTGTGGATCAAGCTGAGAAGATCTTGTTGGCCCTGTGTCAGGGTCAAGAAGCGGCAGAATCGTATTGCCAGAAATTTAGAAAATGGTGTGTACTGACTAAATGGAATGAGGATGTCTTGGCGGCAATTTTCAGAAAGGGTCTTTCTGAATCCGTTAAAGATGTTATGGTGGGGTTCCCCACGCCTGCTGGTCTGAGTGATTCTATGTCTCTGGCCATTCAGATTGATCGGCGCTTGCGTGAGCGCAGAGTTGTGCACACTGTGGCGTTGTCCTCTGAGAGGAGCCCTGAGCCTATGCAGTGTGATAGGATTTTGTCTAGAGCCGAACGACAAGGATTTAGGCGTAAGAATAGGTTGTTTTTACTGCGGCGATTCTGCTCATGTTATTTCTGATTGCCCTAAGCGTACCAAGAGAATCGCTAGTTCTGTTACCATCAGTACTGTACAACCAAAATTTCTGTTATCTGTGACCTTGATCTGCTCATTATCATCATTTTCTGTCATGGCATTTGTGGATTCAGGCGCCGCTCTGAATTTAATGGACTTAGAATTTGCCAGACGTTGTGGTTTCCCCTTGCAGCCTTTGCAGAACCCTATTCCTTTAAGGGGGATTGATGCTACACCGTTGGCTAAAAATAAACCTCAGTTTTGGACACAGCTGACCATGCGCATGGCACCAGCCCATCAGGAAGATTGTCGTTTTCTGGTGTTGCATAATTTGCATGATGATATTGTCCTGGGTTTTCCATGGTTACAGCTACATAATCCGGTGTTAGATTGGAAATCCATGTCTGTGACTAGTTGGGGTTGTCAGGGGGTTCATGATCACGTTCCTTTGATGTCAATTTCCTCTTCCCCCTCTTCTGAAATTCCTGAGTTTTTGTCAGATTTCCAGGATGTATTCGATGAGCCTAAATCTAGTTCCCTTCCACCACATAGGGACTATGATTGTGCTATTGACTTGATTCCAGGTTGTAAGTTCCCTAAGGGTCGACTTTTCAACCTGTCTGTGCCAGAACATGCCGCCATGTGGAGCTACAGTGGGGCAAAAAAGTATTTAGTCAGTCAGCAATAGTGCAAGTTCCACCACTTAAAAAGATGAGAGGCGTCTGTAATTTACATCATAGGTAGACCTCAACTATGGGAGACAAACTGAGAAAAGAAAATCCGGAAAATCACATTGTCAGTTTTTTTATCATTTTATTTGCATATTATGGTGGAAAATAAGTATTTGGTCAGAAACAAACAATCAAGATTTCTGGCTCTCACAGACCTGTAACTTCTTCTTTAAGAGTCTCCTCTTTCCTCCACTCATTACCTGTAGTAATGGCACCTGTTTAAACTTGTTATCAGTATAAAAAGACACCTGTGCACACCCTCAAACAGTCTGACTCCAAACTCCACTATGGTGAAGACCAAAGAGCTGTCAAAGGACACCAGAAACAAAATTGTAGCCCTGCACCAGGCTGGGAAGACTGAATCTGCAATAGCCAACCAGCTTGGAGTGAAGAAATCAACAGTGGGAGCAATAATTAGAAAATGGAAGACATACAAGACCACTGATAATCTCCCTCGATCTGGGGCTCCACGCAAAATCCCACCCCGTGGGGTCAGAATGATCACAAGAACGGTGAGCAAAAATCCCAGAACCACGCGGGGGGACCTAGTGAATGAACTGCAGAGAGCTGGGACCAAGGTAACAAGGCCTACCATAAGTAACACACTACGCCACCATGGACTCAGATCCTGCAGTGCCAGACGTGTCCCACTGCTTAAGCCAGTACATGTCCGGGCCCGTCTGAAGTTTGCTAGAGAGCATTTGGATGATCCAGAGGAGTTTTGGGAGAATGTCCTATGGTCTGATGAAACCAAACTGGAACTGTTTGGTAGAAACACAACTTGTCGTGTTTGGAGGAAAAAGAATACTGAGTTGCATCCATCAAACACCATACCTACTGTAAAGCATGGTGGTGGAAACATCATGCTTTGGGGCTGTTTCTCTGCAAAGGGGCCAGGACGACTGATCCGGGTACATGAAAGAATGAATGGGTCCATGCATCGTGAGATTTTGAGTGCAAACCTCCTTCCATCAGCAAGGGCATTGAAGATGAAACGTGGCTGGGTCTTTCAACATGACAATAATTCAAAGCACACCGCCAGGGCAACGAAAGAGAGGCTTCGTAAGAAGCATTTCAAGGTCCTGGAGTGGCCTAGCCAGTCTCCAGATCTCAACCCTATAGAAAACCTTTGGAGGGAGTTGAAAGTCCGTGTTGCCAAGCGAAAAGCCAAAAACATCACTGCTCTAGAGGAGATCTGCATGGAGGAATGGGCCAACATACCAACAACAGTGTGTGGCAACCTTGTGAAGACTTACAGAAAACGTTTGACCTCTGTCATTGCCAACAAAGGATATATTACAAAGTATTGAGATGAAATTTTGTTTCTGACCAAATACTTATTTTCCACCATAATATGCAAATAAAATGTTAAAAAAACAGACAATGTGATTTTCTGGATTTTTTTTTCTCAGTTTGTCTCCCATAGTTGAGGTCTACCTATGATGTAAATTACAGACGCCTCTCATCTTTTTAAGTGGTGGAACTTGCACTATTGCTGACTGACTAAATACTTTTTTGCCCCACTGTATATTAAGGAGTCTTTGGAGAAGGGGCATATTCGGCCATCTACTTCACCATTGGGAGCAGGTTTTTTTTTTGTTGCCAAGAAGGATGGCTCCTTGAGACCGTGTATTGATTATCGCCTCTTGAATAAGATCACGGTCAAATTTCAATACCCTTTGCCTTTGCTTACTGATTTGTTTGCTAGGATTAAGGGGGCTAGCTGGTTTACTAAGATTGACCTTCGAGGGGCATATAATCTTATTCGTATTAAACAGGGTGACGAATGGAAAACTGCATTTAATACGCCTGAAGGCCTTTTTGAATACCTAGTGATGCCATTCGGACTCTCTAATGCCCCATCTGTGTTCCAGTGCTTCATGCATGATATCTTTCGGAGTTATCTTGATAAATTCATGGTTGTATATTTGGATGATATTTTGATTTTTTCCGATGGTTGGGAGTCTCATGTGAAACAGGTCAGGATGGTATTTCAGATCCTCCGTGATAATGCTTTATTTGTGAAGGGGTCGAAGTGCCTCTTTTGAGTGCAGAAGGTTTCTTTTTTGGGCTTCATTTTTTCTCCCTCATCTATAGAAATGGATCCGGTTAAGGTTCAGGCCATTCATGATTGGATTCAGCCCACATCTGTGAAGAGCCTTCAGAAATTCTTGGGCTTTGCTAATTTTTATCGTCATTTCATTGCCAACTTCTCCAGTGTGGTTAAACCTCTGACCGATTTGACAAAGAAAGGCGCTGATGTGACGAATTGGTCCTCTGCGGCTGTTTCTGCCTTTCAGGAGCTTAAACGCCGATTTACTTCTGCCCCTGTGTTACGTCAGCCGGATGTTTCTGTTCCATTTCAGGTTAAGGTTGATGCGTCTGAGATTGGGGCAGGGGCCGTTTTGTCTCAGAGGAATTCTGATGGTTCCTTGATGAAACCGTGTGCCTTCTTTTCTCGGAAGTTTTCGCCTGCAGAACGCAATTATGATGTCGGCAATCGGGAGTTGTTGGCTATGAAGTGGGCATTTGAGGAGTGGCGTCATTGGCTTGAGGGGGCCAAGCACCGTATTGTGGTCCTGACCGATCATAAGAATCTGATTTTTCTCGAGTCTGCCAAACGGCTGAATCCTAGACAGGCTCGATGGTCCCTGTTTTTCTCCCGTTTTGATTTTGTGGTCTCATACATTCCTGGTACTAAGAATGTTAAGGCGGATGCCCTCTCTAGGAGTTTTTTTCCTGATTCCCCTGGGGTTTTTGAGCCAGTCGCCATTTTGAAGGAAGGGGTTATTCTTTCTGCCATCTCCCCTGATTTGCGACGGGTTCTTCAGGAATTTCAGGCTGATAAACCTGACTGCTGTCCAGTGGGGAAACTGTTTGTTCCTGATAGATGGACTAGTAAAGTGATTTCTGAGGTTCATTGTTCTGTGTTGGCTGGCCATCCTGGGATTTTTGGTACCAGAGATTTGGTTGGTAGGTCCTTTTGGTGGCCTTCTTTGTCGCGGGATGTGCGTTCTTTTGTGCAGTCCTGTGGGATTTGTGCGCGGGCTAAGCCGTGCTGTTCCCGCGCTAGTGGGTTGCTTCTGCCTTTGCCGGTCCCTGAGAGACCTTGGACGGATATTTCTATGGATTTTATTTCAGAGCTTCCGGTTTCCCAGAGGATGTCTGTTATCTGGGTGGTTTGTGACCGGTTTTCTAAGATGGTTCATTTGGTACCTTTGCCTAAATTGCCTTCCTCTTCTGATTTGGTTCCGTTGTTTTTTCAGCATGTGGTTCGTTTGCATGGCATTCCGGAGAATATTGTGTCTGATAGAGGTTCCCAGTTTGTTTCTAGGTTTTGGCGGGCCTTTTGTGCTAAGCTGGGCATTAATTTGTCTTTTTCTTCTGCATTTCATCCTCAGACAAATGGCCAAACCGAGCGAACTAATCAGACTTTGGAAACCTATTTGAGATGCTTTGTGTCTGCTGATCAGGATGATTGGGTGTCTTTCTTACCATTGGCCGAGTTGGCCCTTAATAATCGGGCTAGTTCTGCTACCTTGGTTTCGCCTTTTTTTTGTAATTTTGGTTTTCATCCTCGTTTTTCTTCAGGGCAGGTGGAGCCTTCTGATTGTCCTGGTGTGGATTCGGTGGTTCACAGGCTGCAGCAGATTTGGGCTCATGTGGCGGACAATTTGGTGTTGTCTCAGGAGGAGGCTCAGCGGTTTGCTAACCGTCGTCGGTGTGTTGGTTCCCGGCTTCGGATTGGGGATTTGGTCTGGTTGTCTTCCCGTCATGCTCCTATGAAGGTTTCTTCCCCTAAGTTCAAGCCTCGGTTTATTGGTCCTTATAAGATTTCTGAGATTATCAATCCAGTGTCTTTTCGTTTGGCCCTTCCAGCCTCTTTTTCCATCCATAATGTTTTCCATAGATCTTTGTTGCGGAAGTATGTGGTGCCCGTTGTTCCCTCTGTTGATCCTCTGGCTCCGGTGCTGATTGATGGGGAGTTGGAGTATGTGGTTGAGAAGATTTTGGATTCTTGTTTTTCGAGGTGGAAGCTTCAGTATCTGGTCAAATGGAAGGGTTATGGCCAGGAGGATAATTCGTTGGTTGTTGCCTCCGATGTTCATGCTGACGATTTGGTTCGTGCCTTTCATTTGGCTCGTCCTGATCGGCCTGGGGGCTCTGGTGAGGGTTCGGTGACCCCTCCTCAAGGGGGGGGGGGGTACTGTTGTGAATTCTGTTCTTGGGCTCCCTCCGGAGGTTATGAGTGGTAGTGCTGCGGTAGTTGGATCGCAGCATTTATCAGGTGTATCCATTTTTTGCAATCTGGGCTGGGCTATTTAAGTCCTGCTTTATCCTTTAGTCAGTGCCAGTTGTCCATTGTTTTTGGAGGATTCACATCCATTCCTGGTCTCTCCTGGTCTGCTGTTCATTTCTTCAAAGATAAGTTCTGGCCTTGTTTTTGCTGTCCACCTGCTGTGGACCATATAGTTCTGTGCATTTTCATGTTTTGTTTTGTCCAGCTTTGGCTGTGAAGGATTTCTTGCAGCCTAGCTGTGTCTCTGGAGATGCAGATATACCCCCCATGTCTTTAGTCAGATGTGGTGATTTGTATTTTCTGTGGTGGATATTTTCTAGTGTTTTAATACTGACCGCATAGTACTCTGTTCTATTCTTTCTTTTTAGCTAGTATGGCCTCCTATGCTAAATTCTGATTTCATGTCTGCGTATGTTATTTCCCTCTCCTCTCACAGTCAATATTTGTGGGGGGCTATCTATCCTTTGGGGATTTTCTCTGAGGCAAGATAGGTTTCCTGTTTCTGTCTTTTGTCTTTAGGGGAAGTTAGTTCTTAGGCTGTGTCGAGGGGTCTAGGGAGTGTTAGGGACCACCTTCTCCAGAGTCCGTCTCATGCTGCTCCTAGGCCACCAGATCATAACAGGTACCATTCCTTTGATAGTGTTCCCCTGCTGCATCTGGCGTGTGTCTCCCTTATCTCTACTCCTTGGTTGTCCAAGGATCTGTGACCTCTGCCGCCAGCGTTCAGATGGAAATTTTTTTAATAATTCTTCAAATAGGACCTTCTGGTGCTGCAACATTTTATTAGACCTATCTGCAAGGGGAAGAGAGATGGAAAGTTCTCCTTGTAGCGTGGATCTAGAAGTGTGACTAACCAGTAATTAGTATTGGCCAAAATACGTACAACAGGAGGGTCACAGGAAAAGCTGTGTGTCCCAGATTGCCAACAGCCAAGACTTCCCTGTCCCCACCAAGAGGATAAGTGTCCATCTTCTCCTTCTCGTCCTCCTCGTCCTCCCTCTCCTCATCTTTAGGCCATCCACACTGAACAGACAGGATGAAGGTGGTGTGGGTAGCACCATATGTCGCGCATGCAGCCAGCTCCTGTTCCTCCTCCTCCACATTATCACCCAATCCATTTTGGCAACATGAGATGAGGCTGGGATGTGAAGCATCACCCAATATAGTTTCTTGCTCCATCTCAACTTGCTCTGCCTGCAAAGCCTCCTATTTAATTGTGAGCAGCAAACGTTTCAGTAGACAGAGAAGTGGGATGGTTACGCTGATTATGGCATCATTGCCACTCACCATCTTAGTCAAGGTCGCAAAGGTTTGGAGAACAGTACAGATGTCAGACATTCATGCCCACTCATCAGCTCTTATGTGCGGAGGCTGGCTGAAATCCTGACTGGCATATTGTAGCTGGTATTCAACTACTGCCCTCTGTTGCTCACAAATCCTTGCCAACATACGCATAGTGACATCACACAGCAGTCGGTCAGCTGGAGGTTGAAAATGCTGCTGCTGCAGCACTGCCAGGGCAGCAGTAGCTGTAACTGACTTGCGGAAATGGGTACACATGTGGCATACTTCCACAAGTAGCTCAGGCAAATCTGGGTAGATTTTGAAAAACCGCTGAACCACTAAGTTAAGCACGTGGGCCAGGCATAGTACGTGTGCGAGGTTGAAAATCTTCAGAGCCCCCACCAGGTTACAGCCATTGTCACACATGACCATGCCTGGTTATAGGTTAAAGGCGACAGCCACAGGTCAGTCTGTTCTGTTAGACCTTTCAATAACTCTGCAGCGGTGTGTGGTTTGTTACCTGAGCAGATTAGCTTCGGCAGAGTCTGTTGCTGCTTGGCCAAAGCAGTGCTGCATTTCTCCCAGCTTGCAACTGATTTTGACATTTCACAGATGTAGGGTGAGGAGAAGAAGGTGCAGGGACTGTTGTAGAAGGTGGGGGGAACCCTGATTGAACCAGGACCCGCAATTCTCAGTGTTGATAGAGCGTGTTATGTCCCAGGGTCCAACTGGGTCCCATCTTCCACAACATTCGCTGTGTGCCATCAGAGACATACAGTATAGCATCCCTGGAAACAAGCACTTGTCCACATGTCCGTGGTTAAGTGAACCTTCCTAGTAACAGCATTGGTCAGGGCATGGCTGATGTTATGGGACACGTGCTTGTGTAAGGCGAGGTTGTCACACTGGGAGAAATAGTGGCGGCTAGGGACCGAATACCGAGGGACAGCCATCGCCATGAGGTTGTGCAAAGCTTCCGCCTTCACAAGTTTAAATGGCAACATTTCTAGGGCAAGCAGCCCTAGGGCAACACACTCACATTCTCTCACAGGTGAGCAGTGTTAATCCCAGATATATTCTGAGCCATGGGTCTGATCCAGACTTTAGTCTGATCCATGTATCTTTCAAATCCCATCTTTCAAATTACAAATTTCTAATTACAATACTTTGAATTAGACTTGAATTGGACTGGAATTTGACTGTAAGGTAACGGAATATCAAGCCACTACAATGTTTCGGTTTCTTTTCTCTTTCACACCTATACTACACTATTGTTTTCCTTACCTCCTGTAATCCCCCCACCTAGTAAGGAACTAGTAATTTCACCCTCCATCCTCCCCAGCCATCTCACCTCCTCCTCACTGCTGTTCTGACACATACAATCCTTTTTCTCCAGACACAGACGGCCGCATCATGTCCTATCCTGCTCCCACCTTCTAACGCTCTGTCTGCTACTCCTCATCGCTGGTGACGTATCCCCAAATCCTGGCCCTCCTCAATACATCCCCACACTCATTTCTAACCCCCTGCCACGATCCTCTACCTGTTTTCCGAACCATGATAACCTCATACCCATTCATCCAGCTCCCACTCCCCCGGTCCCCCTACCTGGAGCACTATGGAACGCACACTCCGTCTGCAACAAACTGCCATTTATCCATGACCTCTTCATCACCAACAAACTGTCCTTCCTCGGCATCACTGGTACCTGGCTCACCCCCTCTGACTCAGCCTCTCCAGTTGCACTTTCCTATGGCAGATTCCACCTCTCTCACACCCCTCGCCCCAGCACCAAACGTGGTGGAGGAGTTTGCTTGCTCCTGTCTAACACCTGCTCCTTTACTCCAATCCCGCTACCACCCTACTCTACTCTTCCCTAGTTTGAGGTGCACTCCGTCTGCATCTATTCCCCCTCCAACCTCCAGCTGGCTGTCATCTACCGCCCCCCAGAACTAGCCATGTCCACCTTTCTCGACCACTTCACTACCTGGCTACTTCATTTCCTCTCTGCTGACATTCCCACTATCATCATGGGTGACTTCAATATCCCCATTGACACTTCCACCTCAGCTGCCTCTAAACTTTTATCGCTCACTGCCTCCTTCGGCCTCACTCAATGGTCTTCTGCGGCCAATCACAAAGATGGTCACACATTAGACCTTATCTTTTCCCGCTTCTGTTTCCTTACTAATCTCACCAACTCACCCCTCCCTCTGTCTTACCACACCCTACTGACATTCTCTTCCCTCTCCTAGTGCGCAACCCCCACTCTACAAACTCACTCACTCTCGCAGAAATCTCAAACACCTCAATTTACAATCACTCTCCGAGTCCCTTCTCCCTCTTACAGACATAGCTTCCCTTCATGACACAGATGCTGCTGCCACTTTTTCTAACACCATAATAACAGCAACACTCGATTCGGCCGCCCCCCTCATGCATAGCGAAACTCATACAATGAACAGACAGCCCTGGCTGGCCAGCCTGACCAAATAACTGAGACGGGCTTCCAGGGTCACTGAGCGGAGATGGAAGAGACCTGTTGTGAATTCTGTTGTCAAACTCCCTCCTGTGGTCATGAATGGTACTTCGGCTGGTTCTGTCCATGGGCTTCCTCTGGTGGTTGTGAGTGGAGCTGCGGCTTCTGAGTTTCCTTCCACAGGTGACGAGGTTAATTCGTTAGCTGGCTGCTCTATTTAACTCCACTTAGATCATTGCTCCATGCCACCTGTCAATGTTCCAGTATTGGTCTAGTTCTCTCCTGGATCGTTCTTGTGACCTGTCTTCCCAGCAGAAGCTAAGTTCCTGCTTGTTTTTCTCTGGTTTGCTATTTTTCTGTCCAGCTTGCTATTTTGATTTTTGTCTTGCTTGCTGGAAGCTCTGGGACACAGAGGGAGCACCTCCGCACCGTGAGTCGGTGCGGAGGGTCTTTTTGCGCCCTCTGCGTGGTCTTTTTGTAGTTTTTTGTGCTGACCGCAAAGTTACCTTTCCTATCCTCTGTCTGTTCAGTAAGTCGGGCCTCACTTTGCTAAATCTATTTCATCTCTGTGTTTGTAATTTTCATCTTTACTCACAGTCATTATATGTGGGGGGCTGACTTTTCCTTTGGGGAATTTATCTGAGGCAAGGTAGGCTTTATTTTTCTATCTCTAGGGCTAGCTAGTTTCTTAGGCTGTGTCGAGTTGCATAGGGAGCGTTAGGAGCAATCCACGGCTATTTCTAGTGTGTGTGATAGGATTAGGGATTGCGGTCAGAGTTCCCACGTCTCAGAGCTCATCCTATATTATTAGTAACTATCAGGTCATTCCGTGTGCTCTTAACCACCAGGTCCATTATTGTCCTTACCACCAGGTCATAACAGAGACCCCACTCTGCCGAGCACTTTACCGCATACAAACAGTCCCTCGCTAGCTTCAAGTCCACGCTCACTGTCGCAAAACAAACGTACTTCTCATCTCTCATATCCTCCCTGTCTCACAACCCTTAGCAGCTTTTCAACACTTTTAACTCGCTACTCCATCCCCCAGCTCCTCCTCCCTCCCCTCTCATTTTTGCTGAAGACTTTGCCTCTTTCTTTAAACAGAAGATCAATACGATCAGAGAAAGCTTTGGCCCACAGTGCTCAATGCCTCTCTTAGTTGCTTAACCCTGTTCCTCCAAAACTAGCTTCTCCACCAGGACAGAAGATCAGCTCTCCATCCTCCTGTCAAGTTCACACCTCACCACTTGCACGCTTGATCCACTCCAATCCCACCTCATCCCTAACCTCACCACAGTCTTCATCCCAACCCTAACACACCTCTTCAACCTCTCACTCACAACTGATGTCTTCTCCATCCTTCAAACATGCCAAGATCACACCCATCCTCAAAAAGCCCTCCCTCGACCCATCCTCTGTGTCTAGCTATCGCCTGATATCTCTTCTCCCTTATGCCTCAAAACTACTGGAACAGCATGTCCATCTTGAACTGTCCTCCCACCTCTCCTCCTGCTCCCTCTTTGACCAGTTACAATCTGGCTTCCGACCCCATCACTCAACTGAAACTGCCCTAACTAAAGTCACCAATGACCTACTCTGTCCTCCTTCTCCTAAACCTGTCTTTTGCCTTTGACACTGTGGACCACTCTTTCCTGCTACAGATTCTATCATATCTTGGCAACTGTTGAAAATTCTGCTTTTGAGCTCCCTCTGGTGGTAGCAGATGGTAATGCAGTTGTTACTGGGCTGCAGTCTTGGACAGGTGTATCTGCTAATTGCAGTTCTGACTGGGGTATTTAGGCTTGCAGGACTCATTAGTCCTTGCCAGTTGTCAATGTTTTTTGGGATATGATGGATCTCTGCCTGGCTTCTCCTGCTTGGCTGCCACTTCAGCAAAGATAAGTGTCTGATTCTTTTTCTGTGGCTCACAGGCTGTGTGCTTGTTTTTTATTGTATTCCTGCTCTGAATGTAGGATTCGCTGGAGTTGCAGATATACGCTCCTACGTCTTTAGTTAGATGGAGGACGTTTTTGTATATTCTGCTGTGGATGTTTTTGAAGGGTTTTAATACTGACCGCACAGAACTCTGTCCTATCCTGTCCTATTTTAGTTAGAGTGGCCTCTTGTGTTGAATCCTGTTTTTCTGCCTGTGTATGTTTTTTCCTCTCCGACTCACCGCCAATATTTGTGGGGGGCTGTCTATCCTTTGGGGTTCTGCTTTGAAGCAAGATAGTATTCCTATTTTCCATCTTTAGGGGTATGTAGTCCTCCGGCTGTGACGAGGTGTCTAGGATTGTTAGGTACACTCCACGGCTACTTCTAGTTGCGGTGTTAAGTTTAGGATTTGCAGTCAGTATAGTGACCACCTACTCCAGTGAAAGTTTTCATGCTGCTCCAAGGTCACCGGATCATAACAGGCAACACAGACTTGGCCCTATCCTGGATCTTGTCATATCTAACAGACCTAATTTTCTGTGTCTCCCTCTCCCACACCACCTCCTCACCTCACCCCTTGTCTGTCGGTGTTCCTCAAGGCTCAGTTCTAGGACCCCTACTCTTCTCCATCTACACCTTCGGCCTGGGACAACTCATAGAATCCCACGGTTTGCAATATCATCTCTACGCTGATGACCTGCAGATCTACCTATCCGGACCTGACCTTACCTCATTACTCACCAAAATCCCACACTGTCTGTCTGCTATCTCAGCCTTCTTTTCTGCTCGCTTTCTAAAACTGAACATGGACAAAACAGAATTCATCATCTTTCCTCCATCTCACTCTACCCCTCCACCAGATCTATCCATCACTTTCCCCAGTCCCGCATGCTCGGTGCCTCGGGGTGATCCTCGACTCTGCCCTCTCTTACAAGCCACATATCCAAGCCCTTGCCTCCTCCTGCCGTCTCAAACTCAAAAATATGGATCCGTGCATTCCTTGACCACAAAACCACAAAAACACTAGTTAACGCCCTTATCATATCCCACCTTTACTACTGCAACCTCCTACTCTCTGGCCTCCCCTCTAGCACTCTGGCACCACTCCAATCCATTCTACACTCTGCTGCCCGACTAATCTACCTGTCTCCTTGCTATTCCCCAGCCTCTCCCCTATGCCAAGCCCTTCACTGGCTTCCTACCGTCCAGAGACTCCAGTTCAAAACCCTTACTGACATACAAAGCCATCCACAACTAGTCTCCTCCATACATCTGTGACATGGTCTCCCGGTACTTACCTACACGCAACCTTCAATCCTCACAAGATCTCCTTCTCTACTCCCCTCTTATCTCTTCTTCCCACAACCGCATCCAAGACTTCTTCCGTGCTTCCCCCATACTCTGGAACTCTCTACCCCAACACATCAGACTCTCGCCTACCATAGAAACCTTCAAAAAGAACCTGAAGACTTACCTCTTCCGTCAAGCCTACAGTCTGCAGTGATCCTCAACCTACTGAACCACCGCACAACCAGCTCTACCCTCTCCTAGTGTATCCTCACCCATCCCCTGCAGATTGTGATCCCTCGCGGGCAGGGTCCTCCCTCCTTCTGTACCTGTTAGTGCCTTGTTTTTTGCACATGTTTATTGTATTTGTCTATATTTGCCTCTTTTTCACATGTAAAGCGCCATGGAATAAATGGCGCTATAAAAATGTATAATAGTAATAATAATAGTTCGGTATTGTGACTGGGGGGGCTACATATTTACGCTTGCATTCCAAGGACTGTGCTAGGGACAATTGAACACTGCTTGGACAAATACGTGGACGTGGTTGCTGTCAGTGGTTTCAACTGTGCAATGACAGGTGCAGGGTGAGAGGCATCTTTGCCTACATCATGGACAAGGGAAGAGGCAGTGGTGTCACCCGCAGACACTGTTTCTGGACCCTGCTGTTCGGTCCAACTAGTCGGATGTTTTGCTGCTACGTGCCTGAGCATGCTGATGGTGGTCAGGATGGTAGTTGTGCTGCCCCTGCTGATGCTGGCATGGCAGATGTTGCAAATGGCCTTTTTTTGGGTTAACTGGACTGTTTTTAAAAAAACAAGTCTGCCTGTATGCTGTTGACGCACAACTGGCGCAGTATAAATGGTGCATAATATTTCTCTGCTCACAACAATTTGCAGGATTAAGAGCAAAAAGAATATTATTAGCCATGAAAAAGGTTTTACGTATGAGTTTCAACAGAAAGGACGTGCAATTAACCCTAACTCACTATCACTTCGGCGCAATCTCTCCCTAAGTGCTGTTAACAGCATTATTAATTTTGATTATAATTAGCCCTAATAAGGGCTGTTGTTGCAGTTGAAATATTAATGGGGTCTAATCCCTGTCTATATGCATCTAAAGTTCAACAGCACCTCTCCCTGCTCTGCCTGTTTCCATTGGTGCACTGTGCCAAGCATGGTGTCCCGGGACTTATATAGACACAATGACGCTATGCAGCCAGTAAATGAGAGTAATGCCACAACCAAATTTGCTATGGCATTACAGTGACTGGCAGGCAATCTTTGCATGTTTATTGGCTATCTAACAAGCGCCAAACAAGTGGGGAGGGAACTCTAGCTTGCACGTGAGTAGAGCAAATTTAATCAGGTCCCTGCTTATTCGGCAAGCTATAGTGCTTGTCGAATAATCTGCAGCAGGAACCCGGGGATACATGGAGCGTGTCGGCTGATCAGTTGTTCTAGGCCGCAGCTGCATGTCGCGGCTGTGTCCCTGTCACAGCACATGCATGGAGATCCCAACACACAGGCTGTCCAAGCATGTGCTGTGACAGTGACACAGCCGCAACACATACAGCTGTGGCTCCAACAGCTAATCAGCCGGTTCATTCAATGTAACCGGGTTCCCTCTGCAGCCTATTCGGCAAACGTTATAGTTTGCCGAATAAGCAGGGACCCGATCAAATTTGCTCATCTGTACGTGTGATTAAAAAATACTCGCCGGGTAACAAGCATCTCGAGCATGCTCGCTCATCACTAGTGCCCAGTCTTTTGTAGGGCCCAATCCTGTGCAGTGGCCTATAGACGGAATTTATACTTCAATGACTAAAAAAAATTAAAAAAATTACCAAAAATTATAAAGATGGTAAATAAGTAATTGTGAAGCAATTAGTTATTTTTTTAAGCATGCCAATTCATTTTTTTTTTACAAAACATTAATACAATATTACACCCCCCAAAAAAAGTTTTTTTATTTTTCTTGCCCACCATATCCCAAAGAAAGTATAAGCGATTTTTATAAAACAATGTGAAGCAGCAGTAATATGCCTGTACAATGTGGTCCCAGGAAAAGCAATGAGAAGTACCCGGAGGATCCAGCTTTAGCCAGTTTTACACAGATGCCCAAGTTTAACAATCACATGTGGTGGCACATAATTTGTTAGCAACAGCATTTCAGCAATATGGCATTGGTAACTTGGTAATGCCATTTCAACTCATTGGCCTTCACTGACCACAGCCCACTTTCAATGGTACCCTGTTGTGAATTCTGTGGCAGAGCTCCCTCCTGTGGTCACAAGTGGTACTTCGGCTGATTCTCTCTGTGAGCTTCTGTTGGTGGAGGGAAGTGGTACTGCGGCTTCTGAGTTTCCTCCCTCAGGTGATCTGGTGAGGTCGTTAGGTGCTTCTCTACTTAACTCCACCTAATGCTTTGATCCTGGCTTCCTGTCAATGTTCCAGTGTTGGACTTGCTTTTCCCTGGATCATTCCTGTGGCCTGCTGCTCTACATAGCTAAGTTCTTCTTTGCTATTTGTTTGCTGTTTTTTCTGTCCAGCTTGTCTATTTTGTTGCTGGAAGCTCTGGGACGCAAAGGGTGTACCTCCGTGCCGTTAGTTCGGTACGGAGGGTCTTTTTGCCCCTTTGCGTGGTTTTCTTTAGGGTTTTGTGTGGACCGCAAAGTTACCTTTTCTATCCTCGATCTGTTAAGAAAGTCGGGCCTCACTTTGCTGAATCTATTTCATCTCTACGTTTGTCTTTTCATCTTAACTCACAGTCATTATATGTGGGGGGCTGCCTTTTCCTTTGGGGTATTTCTCTGAGGCAAGGTAGGCTTATTTTCTATCTTCAGGCTAGTTAGTTTCTCAGGCTGTGCCGAGTTGCATAGGCAGAGTTAGGCGCAATCCACGGCTGCCTCTAGTGTTGTTTGGAGAGGATTAGGGATTGCGGTCTGCAGAGTTCCCACGTCTCAGAGCTCGTTCTATGATTTTGGGTTATTGTCAGATCACTGTATGTGCTCTGACCGCTATGTCCATTGTAGTACTGAATTGCCTTTCATAACAGTACAGGAAGCCAAAAGTACTAATGATTCTCAATAGAGGGAAAAAAGAAGTTCTGAGACCATTTTTTTTTCTTTGCACTGTGTTTTGCCTTTTTTTTCCCCTAGACATTTGGGTGGTTCAGTACACAGGTGTAGCGATGGACATTAGAAGTCTGTCTTCATTTGTGGATCAGCTCTCGGCAAGAGTACAAAAGATTCAAGACACTATTGATCAGAAAGCTATGTTGGAACCAAGAATTCCTATTCCTGATTTGTTTTTTGGAGATAGAACTAAGTTTCTGAGTTTCAAAAATAATTGTAAATTATTTCTGGTCTTGAAACCTCGCTCCTCTGGTGATCCAGTTCAACAGGTTTTGATTGTTATTTCTTTTTTGCGCGGCGACCCTCAAGACTGGGCATTTTCTCTTGCGCCAGGAGATCCTGCATTGAGTAATATCGATGCGTTTTTCCTGGCGCTCGGAATGCTGTACGATGAACCTAATTCAGTGGATCAGGCAGAGAAAAATTTGCTGGCTCTTTGTCAGGGTCAGGATGAGATAGAGGTATACTGTCAGAAATTTAGAAAGTGGTCCGTGCTCACTCAATGGAATGAATCTGCGCTGGCAGCTATGTTCAGAAAGGGTCTCTCTGAAGCCCTTAAGGATGTCATGGTGGGATTTCCTATGCCTGCTGGTTTGAATGAGTCTATGTCTTTGGCCATTCAGATCGGTCGACGCTTGCGTGAGCGTAAATCTGTGCACCATTTGGCGGTATTACCTGAGCTTAAACCTGAGCCTATGCAGTGCGATAGGACTTTGACCAGAGTTAAACGGCAAGAACACAGACGTCTGAATGGGCTGTGTTTCTACTGTGGTGATTCCACTCATGCTATCTCTGATTGTCCTAAGCGCACTAAGCGGTTCGCTAGGTCTGCCACCATTGGTACGGTACAGTCAAAATTTCTTCTGTCCGTTACCATGATCTGCTCTTTGTCATCGTATTCTGTCATGGCATTTGTGGATTCAGGCGCTGCCCTGAATTTGATGGACTTGGAGTATGCTAAGCGTTGTGGGTTTCTCTTAGAGCCCTTGCAGTGTCCTATTCCATTGAGAGGAATTGATGCCACGCCTTTGGCCAAGAATAAGCCTCAAAACTGGACCCAGCTGACCATGTGCATGGCTCCTGCACATCAGGAGGTTAATCGCTTTCTGGTGTTGCATAATCTGCATGATGTGGTCGTGTTGGGGTTGCCATGGCTACAAGCCCATAATCCAGTATTAGATTGGAAAGCCATGTCGGTGTCCAGCTGGGGTTGTCAGGGGGTACATGGTGATGTTCCATTTCTGTCAATTTCGTCATCCACCCCTTCCGAGGTTCCAGAGTTCTTGTCTGATTACCGGGATGTATTTGATGAGCCCAAGTCCGATGCCCTACCTCCGCATAGGGATTGTGATTGTGCTATCAATTTGATTCCTGGTAGTAAATTCCCAAAAGGTCGACTGTTTAATTTATCCGTGCCTGAGCACGCCGCTATGCGCAGTTATGTGAAGGAATCCCTGGAGAAGGGGCATATTCGCCCGTCATCGTCACCATTAGGAGCAGGGTTCTTTTTTGTAGCCAAGAAGGATGGTTCGCTGAGACCTTGTATAGATTACCGCTTCTAAATAAGATCACAGTTAAATTTCAGTACCCCTTGCCATTGTTATCTGATTTGTTTGCTCGGATTAAGGGGGCTAGTTGGTTCACCAAGATAGATCTTCGTGGTGCGTATAATCTGGTGCGAATCAGGCGAGGAGATGAATGGAAAACTGCATTTAATACGCCCGAGGGCCATTTTGAGTATCTAGTAATGCCATTCGGACTTGCCAATGCTCCATCAGTGTTTCAGTCCTTTATGCATGACATCTTCCGAGAGTACCTGGATAAATTCCTGATTGTGTACTTGGATGACATTTTGATCTTCTCGGATGATTGGGAGTCTCATGTGAAGCAGGTCAGAACAGTTTTTCAGGTCCTGCGTGCTAATTCTTTGTTTGTGAAGGGATCAAAGTGTCTCTTTGGTGTGCAGAAGGTTTCATTTTTGGGGTTCATCTTTTCCCCTTCTACTATCGAGATGGATCCTGTTAAGGTCCAAGCCATCCATGATTGGACTCAGCCGACATCTCTGAAAAGTCTGCAAAAGTTCCTGGGCTTTGCTAATTTTTATCGTCGCTTCATCTGCAATTTTTCTAGTATTGCCAAACCATTGACCGATTTAACCAAGAAGGGTGCTGATTTGGTCAATTGGTCTTCTGCTGCTGTGGAAGCTTTTCAAGACTTGAAGCGTCGTTTTTCTTCTGCCCCTGTGTTGTGTCAACCAGATGTTTCTCTTCGGTTCCAGGTCGAGGTTGATGCTTCTGAGATTGGAGCAGGGGCTGTTTTGTCGCAGAGAGGTTCTGATTGCTCAGTGATGAAGCCATGCGCTTTTTTTTCCAGGATGTTTTCGCCTGCTGAGCGAAATTATGATGTGGGCAACCGAGAGTTGCTGGCCATGAAGTGGGCATTCGAGGAGTGGCGTCATTGGCTTGAAGGAGCTAAGCATCGCGTGGTGGTATTGACTGATCATAAGAACTTGACTTATCTTGAGTCTGCTAAGCGGTTGAAGCCTAGACAGGCTCGTTGGTCGCTGTTTTTTGCCCATTTTGACTTTGTGATTTCGTACCTTCCGGGCTCTAAAAATGTGAAGGCGGATGCTCTGTCTAGGAGTTTTGTGCCCGACTCTCCGGGTTTGTCTGAGCCGGCGGGTATCCTCAAGGAAGGAGTAATTGTGTCTGCCATCTCCCCTGATTTGCGGCGGGTGCTGCAAAAATTTCAGGCTAATAAACCTGATCGTTGTCCAGTGGAGAGACTGTTTGTCCCTGATAGGTGGACCAATAAAGTTACCTCTGAGGTTCATTGTTCGGTGTTGGCTGGTCATCCTGGAATCTTTGGTACCAGAGAGTTGGTGGCTAGATCCTTTTGGTGGCCGTCTCTGTCGCGGGATGTGCGTGTTTTTGTGCAGTCCTGTGGGATTTGTGCTCGGGCTAAGCCCTGCTGTTCTCGTGCCAGTGGGTTGCTTTTGCCCTTGCCGGTCCCGAAGAGGCCTTGGACACATATCTCTATGGATTTAATTTCTGATCTTCCCGTTTCTCAAAAGATGTCAGTCATTTGGGTGGTCTGTGATCGCTATTCTAAGATGGTCCATCTGGTACCCTTGTCTAAATTGCCTTCCTCCTCTGATTTGGTGCCATTGTTCTTCCAGCATGTGGTTCGTTTACATGGCATTCCAGAGAATATCGTTTCTGACAGAGGTTCCCAGTTTGTTTCAAGGTTTTGGCGAGCCTTTTGTGGTAGGATGGGCATTGACTTGTCTTTTTCCTCGGCTTTCCATCCTCAGACTAATGGCCAGACCGAACGAACCAATCAGACCTTGGAAACATATCTGAGATGCTTTGTTTCTGCCGATCAGGATGACTGGGTGTCCTTTTTGCCTTTGGCTGAGTTCGCCCTTAATAATCAGGCCAGCTCGGCTACCTTGGTTTCGCCATTTTTCTGCAATTCTGGGTTCCATCCTCGTTTCTCTTCAGGACAGGTTTAGTCTTCGGACTGTCCTGGTGTGGATACTGTGGTGGACAGGTTGCAGCATATTTGGACTCATGTAGTGGACAATTTGACCTTGTCCCAGGAGAAGGCTCAACGTTTCGCTAATCGCAGACGCCGTGTGGGTCCCCGACTTCGTGTTGGGGATCTGGTTTGGTTATCTTCTCGTCATATTCCTATGAAGGTTTCCTCTCCTAAGTTTAAACCTCGTTTCATTGGTCCGTATAGGATTTCTGAGGTTCTTAATCCTGTGTCTTTTCATCTGACCCTTCCAGATTCTTTTTCCATACATAACGTATTCCATAGGTCATTGTTGCGGAGATACGTGGCACCTATGGTTCCATCTGTTGATCCTCCTGCCCCGGTTTTGGTGGAGGGGGAATTGGAGTCTATTGTGGAGAAGATTTTGGATTCTCGTGTTTCTAGACGGAAACTCCAGTATCTGGTTAAATGGAAGGGTTATGCTCAGGAAGATAATTCCTGGGTTTTTGCCTCTGATGTCCATGCTCCCGATCTTGATCGTGCCTTTCATGTGGCTCATCCTGGTCGGCCTGGGGGCTCTGGTGAGGGTTCGGTGACCCCTCCTCAAGGGGGGGGGGTACTGTTGTGAATTCTGTGGCAGAGCTCCCTCCTGTGGTCACAAGTGGTACTTCGGCTGATTCTCTCTGTGAGCTTCTGTTGGTGGAGGGAAGTGGTACTGCGGCTTCTGAGTTTCCTCCCTCAGGTGATCTGGTGAGGTCGTTAGGTGCTTCTCTACTTAACCCCACCTAATGCTTTGATCCTGGCTTCCTGTCAATGTTCCAGTGTTGGACTTGCTTTTCCCTAGATCATTCCTGTGGCCTGCTGCTCTACATAGCTAAGTTCTTCTTTGCTATTTGTTTGCTGTTTTTTCTGTCCAGCTTGTCTATTTTGTTGCTGGAAGCTCTGGGACGCAAAGGGTGTACCTCCGTGCTGTTAGTTCGGTACGGAGGGTCTTTTTGCCCCTTTGCGTGGTTTTCTTTAGGGTTTTGTGTGGACCGCAAAGTTACCTTTTCTATCCTCGATCTGTTAAGAAAGTCGGGCCTCACTTTGCTGAATCTATTTCATCTCTACGTTTGTCTTTTCATCTGAAAGGGAACCTGTCACCCCGTTTTTTGAGATTGAGATATAAATACTGTTAAATAGGGCCTGCGCTGTGTGTTACTATAGTGTATGTAGTGTACCCCGATTCAATGCAAACTCGGCTTTGGAAAAATGGCCGCCACGATCTCTAATGCGCACGCGCGGCATCCCGCGGCCTTTTTCCTGAAGCCCCGTGCAGCAGAGCACTCGATCTGCGCACGCGCGGCCCCAGGAAGATGGCCGCCCCCACCGACGAAAGGGATGACAGCGCAGATCGCGCGCTGCTTGTTCACGTGCCCACAGTGGATTAGTCACCTCAACATGCGGACACCACTACGCCACCAACGTAAAGCTGAGGAAGAACCAGCGCTGTGAACACGCCCTCCCGACCTGACCAGCCTGATTGACAGGCGAAAACGGCGACTTTGGTAAGTTATTTCTCAGCATAGGTGGGGAATCGGGATACACTACATACACTATAGTAACACACAGCGCAGGCCCTATTTAACAGTATTTATATCTCAATCTCAAAAAACGGGGTGACAGGTTCCCTTTAACTCACAGTCATTATATGTGGGGGGCTGCCTTTTCCTTTGGGGTATTTCTCTGAGGCAAGGTAGGCTTATTTTCTATCTTCAGGCTAGTTAGTTTCTCAGGCTGTGCCCAGTTGCATAGGCAGAGTTAGGCGCAATCCACGGCTGCCTCTAGTGTTGTTTTGAGAGGATTAGGGATTGCAGTCTGCAGAGTTCTCACGTCCCAGAGCTCGTTCTATGATTTTGGGTTATTGTCAGATCACTGTATGTGCTCTGACCGCTATGTCCATTGTAGTACTGAATTGCCTTTCATAACAGTACCCATGCCCTGGCTTCACAAGTCCAGTATTTCTACACTAAGACTCGCAGGTTTGGCCTACACATTGCCTCTTTAGCCCCACTTCGGCTATGCTATCTCAGGGCTACCCACAGCCCATAGCTATACTTCATTAAGCTCCCGGCTGTACCCACTGCAGCAGAGCTTTCATTCCTTGTGTAACACCTGCACTCGGAACTGTCAGGGCAGCTACTGGTATACTG
Organism: Ranitomeya imitator; assembly: GCF_032444005.1. Classification (NCBI taxonomy): domain Eukaryota; kingdom Metazoa; phylum Chordata; class Amphibia; order Anura; family Dendrobatidae; genus Ranitomeya; species Ranitomeya imitator. The sequence goes on from NC_091285.1 coordinate 625,742,374, forward strand.
TGACTTACAGACACTAAGAAGAGCTTTGCAGCTGCTGTTAAACAGGGACCTACCGACATTAGCAGATTTTCCCCTGAGCTACAGTGGACTACAATTCCCCGGGACCCTTGTTTCAGTCAGATGACACAGCCTGGATTGGATGAGGAGGGACTTGGAGGGAGGAGCTGGGCAGAAAGTGAAAGCCAGTGCAGAGAAAGAAAAGAGCATGGCAACTTGCTGTGAGAGACTGAGCATGGGGGATTTGCATCAATCTATGCTGCAGTGTTGCTGTCCCCTCGGATATAGCCGCGCTGCTGGAGAGAGTGCGGCCTTTTTTTACCCTCTGAAGCAAGTTACATCAAGAACTTGGAGAGTTCCGCCAGCACTCCCACTGTATAAAGGACTGAATCCGTCTGCCCCCAGCTGGTGTCCAGAGACCCATCCGACCATTGGAGACGCGCAATGAGTGCCCTTCTGAGACTTGTGGTTCTACCAGCGCTGTTTACAGTGAGTGCACTACAGCTCAGACTGTTATGAACTGGTGGTTTAGGAGCAACATGGGACGAGCTCTGAAGGAGGTGGTATCTGTACTGACCGCAAACCCTGAACCTAGCAGCGCAACTAGAAATAGCCGTGGGGGGTACCTGACACTCCCTAGACCCCTCGGCACAGCCTAAGATCTAACTTCCCCTAAAGACAGAAACAGGAAACCTATCTTGCCTCAGAGAAAATCCCCAAAGGAAAGATAGCCCCCCACAAATATTGACGGTGAGAGGAGGGGAAAATAACATACGCAGAAATGAAATCAGATTTTAGCATAGGAGGCCATACTAGCTAGATAGATAGGACAGGACAGGATACTGTGCGGTCAGTATTAAAAACTACAAAAAAATCCACACAGAGTTTACAAAAATCTCCACACCTGACTAAAGGTGTGGAGGGTATATCTGCTTCCCAGAGCTTCCAGCTAACAGAATAAGTCCATACTGACAAGCTGGACAAAACATAAAATGCACAGAACAATTAAGTCCACAACATGTGGACAGAAAAGAGCAAAGCAAGGACTTATCTTTGCTGAACTGGTCAGGATATCAGGGAAATCCAAGCAGAGATGTGAATCCAACCAGGAACCATGGACAAGTGGCACTGGCTGAAGGGAAGAGCCAGGCTTAAAAGCCGAGCAGAAAGACAATCAGTGGAAGCAGCTGCAGACTGCTAAATCCAAGGAGCAGCCATTCCACTTAAAACCACCGGAGGGAGCCCAAGAGCAGAACTCACAAAAGTGCCACTTACAACCACCGGAGGAAGCCCAAGAGCGGAATTCACAACAGTACCCCCCCCCCTTGAGGAGGGGTCACCAAACCCTCACCAGAGCCCCCAGGCCGATCAGGACGAGCCAAGTGAAAAGCACGAACCAAATCGGCGGCATGGACATCGGAGGCAACAACCCAAGAATTATCCTCCTGGCCATAACCCTTCCACTTGACAAGATACTGAAGCCTCCGCCTCAAAAAACGAGAATCCAAAATTTTCTCAACCTCATATTCCAACTCTCCCTCAACCAACACGGGGCAGGAGGATCAACCGAGGGAACAACGGGCACCACATATCTCCGCAACAAAGATCTATGGAAAACATTATGAATGGCAAAAGAGGCTGGAAGAGCAAAACGAAAAGACACCGGATTGATAATTTCAGAAATCTTATAAGGACCAATAAACCGAGGCTTAAACTTAGGGGAAGAAACCTTCATAGGAACATGACGAGAAGACAACCAAACCAAATCCCCCACACGAAGCTGGGAACCAACACACCGACGGCGGTTAGCAAAACTTTGAGCCTTTTCCTGAGACAACGTCAAATTGTCTACCACATGAGTCCAAATCTGCTGCAGCCTGTCCACCACAGAATCCACACCAGGACAATCAGAAGGCTCAACCTGCCCCGAAGAAAAACGAGGATGAAAACCAAAATTACAAAAGAAAGGTGAAACCAAAGTAGCCGAACTAGCCCTATTATTAAGGGCAAACTCGGCCAATGGCAAGAAAGCCACCCAATCATCCTGATCAGCAGACACAAAGCATCTCAAATAGGTTTCCAAGGTCTGATTAGTTCGCTCAGTTTGGCCATTTGTCTGAGGATGAAACGCCGAAGGAAAAGACAAATCAATGCCCATCCTAGCACAAAAGGCCCACCAAAACCTAGAGACAAACTGAGAACCTCTGTCAGACACAATATTCTCCGGAATGCAATGCAAAGGAACCACATGCTGAAAAAACAATGGAACCAAATCTGAGGAGGAAGGCAACTTAGGCAAAGGTACCAGATGGACCATTTTAGAGAACCGGTCACAAACCACCCAGATAACAGACATCTTCTGGGAAACAGGAAGATCCGAAATAAAATCCATGGAAATATGCGTCCAGGGCCTCTCAGGGACCGGCAAAGGCAAAAGCAACCCACTAGCGTGGGAACAGCAAGGCTTGGCCCGGGTGCAAATCCCACAGGACTGCACAAAAGCACGCACATCCTGCGACAAGGAAGGCCACCAAAAGGACCTAGCAACCAAATCTCTGGTACCAAAAATCCCAGGATGACCAGCCAACACTGAACAATGAACCTCAGAAATTACCCTACTTGTCCATCTATCAGGAACAAACAGCTTCCCCACTGGACAGCGGTCAGGTTTATCAGCCTGAAATTCCTGAAGCACCCGCCACAAATCAGGGGAGATGGCAGAAAGAATCACCCCTTCCTTAAGAATGCCAACCGGCTCAAGTACTCCAGGAGAATCAGGCAAAAATCTCCTAGAGAGGGCATCGGCCTTAACATTCTTAGATCCCGGAAGATACGAGACCACAAAATCAAAACGGGAGAAAAAAAGGGACGATCGAGCCTGTCTAGGGTTCAGCCGTTTGGCCGACTTGAGGTAAATCAGATTCTTATGATCAGTCAAGACCACAACGCGGTGCTTGGCTCCCTCAAGCCAATGTCGCCACTCCTCAAATGCCCACTTCATAGCCAACAACTCATGATTGCCGACGTCATAATTTCGCTCCGCAGGCGAAAACTTTCTGGAAAAAAAAGCACACGGTTTCATCAAAGAACCATCAGAATTCCTCTGAGACAAAACGGCCCCTGCCCCAATCTCAGAAGCGTCAACCTCAACCTGAAAAGGAAGAGAAACATCCGGCTGACGCAACACAGGGGCAGAAGTAAATCGGCGTTTAAGCTCCCGAAAGGCCTCAACAGCCGCAGAGGACCAATTCGTCACATCAGCGCCTTTCTTCGTCAAATCAGTAAGGGACTTAACCACACTGGAAAAGTTGGCAATGAAACGGCGATAGAAATTAGCAAAGCCCAAAAATTTCTGAAGGCTCTTCACAGATGTGGGTTGAATCCAGTCATGAATGGCTTGGACCTTAACAGGATCCATTTCCATAGACGAGGGAGAAAAAATAAAACCCAAAAAAGAGACCTTCTGAACTCCGAATAGGCACTTAGACCCCTTCATAAATAAAGCATTATCACGAAGGATCTGGAATACCATCCTGACCTGCTTCACATGAGACTCCCAATCATCGGAAAAAATCTAAATATCATCCAAATATACAACCATGAATTTATCAAGATAATTGCGGAAAATATCATGCATGAAAGATTGGAACACAGATGGAGCATTAGAGAGCCCGAATGGCATCACAAGGTATTCAAAATGGCCTTCGGGCGTATTAAATGCAGTTTTCCATTCGTCACCTTGTTTAATACGAACAAGATTATATGCCCCTCGTAGGTCAATCTTAGTAAACCAACTAGCCCCCTTAATCCGAGCAAACAAATCAGAAAGCAAAGGCAAGGAGTATTGGAATTTGACAGTGATCTTACTAAGAAGACGATAATCTATACAGGGTCTCAAGGAGCCATCCTTCTTAGCAACAAAAAAGAAACCCGCTCCCAATGGTGACGAAGACAGCCGAATATGAACCTTCTCCAAAGACTCCTTAACATAACTCCGCATGGCGGCATGCTCTGGCACAGACAGATTGAAAAGTCGGCCCTTAGGGAACTTGCAGCCAGGAATCAAATCAATAGCACAATCACAGTCCCTGTGCGGTGGAAGGGAACTGGACTTGGGCTCATCAAATACATCCTGGAAATCCGACAAAAACTCAGGGACCTCAGAAGAGGGGGAAGAGGAAATTGACATCAAAGGAACGTCACTATGTACCCCTTGACAACCCCAACTAGTCACAGACATAGTTTTCCAATCCAGCACCGGATTGTGTTCCTGTAACCATGGAAAACCCAGTACAACAACATCATGCAGGTTATGCAACACCAGAAAACGGCAGTCTTCCTGATGTGCTGGAGCCATGTACATGGTCATCTGCGTCCAGTACTGAGGTTTATCCTTGGCCAATGGTGTAGCATCAATGCCCCTCAAAGGAATAGGGCTCTGCAAAGGCTGCAAGGAAAAACCACAGCGCCTGGCGAATTCTAAGTCCATTAAGTTCAGGGCAGCGCCTGAATCCACAAATGCCATGACAGAAAAGGACGACAATGAGCAATTCAGGGTCACAGATAAGAGAAATTTAGGCTGTACAGTACTGATGGTAACAGACCTAACGACCCTCTTAGTAAGCTTAGGGCAATCAGAAATAACATGAGCAGAATCACCACAGTAAAAACTCAGCCTATTCTGACGTCTGAATTTCTGCCGTTCTGTTCTAGTCAAAATCCTATCACATTGCATAGGCTCAGGACTCTGCTCAGAGAACACTGCCATATGGTGCACAGCTTTGCGCTCGCGCAGACGCTGATCAATCTGAATGGCTAGAGACATAGATTCGCTCAAACCAGCAGGCGTAGGGAAGCCCACAATAACATCTTTAAGGGCTTCAGAAAGACCTTTTCTGAAAATTGCAGCCAGAGCATCCTCATTCCATTTAGTGAGCACAGACCATTTTCTAAATTTCTGGCAGTATAATTCTGCCGCTTCCTGTCCTTGACACAGGGCCAACAGGGTTTTTTCTGCATGATCCACAGAATTAGGTTCGTCATACAATAATCCGAGCGCTTGAAAAAATGCATCTACATTCAGCAATGCCGGATCCCCTGATTCAAGGGAGAATGCCCAGTCCTGAGGGTCACCACGCAGCAAGGATATGATGATTTTAACTTGCTGAATGGGATCACCAGAAGAACGGGGTTTCAAAGCAAAAAACAATTTGCAGTTATTTTTAAAGTTCAAAAACTTGGATCTGTCCCCAAAAAACAAATCAGGAGTAGGAATTTTAGGCTCTAAAGCCGGAGTCTGGACAACATAATCTTGGATACTCCGTACTCTTGCAGCAAGTTGATCCACATGAGAAAACAAACCCTGAACATCCAAGCCAGAGCATAAATCCTGAACCACCCAGAGATCAAGAGGAAAAAAAGACAAAACAGAGCACAGAAAAAAAAATGGCTCAGATTTTTTTTTCCTTCTTTTGAGATGCATTTAATTCATTTTTGGCCACTTGTACTGTTATGAACTGGTGGTTTAGGAGCAACATGGGACGAGCTCTGAATGAGGTGGTATCAGTACTGACCGCAAACCCTGAACCTAGCAGCGCAACTAGAAATAGCCGTGGGGGGTACCTGACACTCCCTAGACCCCTCGGCACAGCCTAAGATCTAACTTCCCCTAAAGACAGAAACAGGAAACCTATCTTGCCTCAGAGAAAATCCCCAAAGGAAAGATAGCCCCCCACAAATATTGACGGTGAGAGGAGGGGAAAATAACATACGCAGATTTTAGCATAGGAGGCCATACTAGCCAGATAGATAGGACAGGACGGGATACTGTGCGGTCAGTATTAAAAACTACAAAAAAATCCACACAGAGTTTACAAAAATCTCCACACCTGACTAAAGGTGTGGAGGGTAAATCTGCTTCCCAGAGCTTCCAGCTAACAGAATAAGTCCATACTGACAAGCTGGACAAAACATAGAATGCACAGAACAATTAAGTCCACAACATGTGGACAGAAAAGAGCAAAGCAAGGACTTATCTTTGCTGAACTGGTCAGGATATCAGGGAAATCCAAGCAGAGATGTGAATCCAACCACGAACCATGGACAAGTGGCACTGGCTGAAGGGAAGAGCCAGGCTTAAAAGCCGAGCAGAAAGACAATTAGTGGAAGCAGCTGCAGACTGCTAAATCCAAGGAGCAGCCATTCCACTTAAAACCACTGGAGGGAGCCCAAGAGCAGAACTCACAAAAGTGCCACTTACAACCACCGGAGGGAGCCCAAGAGCGGAATTCACAACACCAGACTATGGCCACTATGGCCATTAATATTTATCTAAGTGCACCAACTGTTCTAATTTGCGCACCAACATCTGCGGCAACTGGGCCCCAACGTTTGGACTGAGTTAAACCAGAAGAAACAAAAACCCTGCTACGTTATACTTGCAGGGTTGAAGTAGAATTAGATTGTGATGTGTATATGACTTAGACAGAGCACAGTTAGGCTACGTTCACATTAGTGTTTTGCGGGGCTGCGTCGGGCGCAGCCGCGGCGACGCATGCGCCATGCGCCACTATATTTAACATGGGGGGGCGCATGGACTTGCGTTGTCCTGCGTTTTGTGACGTATGCGTTTTTTTGGCGCAACAATGCATGATGCAGTTTTTTCTGCGCCAAAAATCATGGAAAAATGAACGCATGCGTCACAAAAAGCTGCGTTTTGCATGCGTTTGTGCATGCATTGTGCGTTGCGTCACCGACGCAGCACCGCAAAATGCTAATGTGAATGTAGTCTTACTTGTATTGCATGTTATTCTTTTAAATCCATCTCATTTATGCTGTATAGCAATAAACCTGTTAAACTGTTTTACTCCTGATCCCTGTGAGTGTGTACTGAGTGTGGCAGGGGCTTCCCGAGTCAGCCCCTGGCAGAAGATAATAGTCCTTCTGCAGTCCCAGAGAGAGAGAGCTCCAGTCAAGATTCGGGTGGAGGCACTGCGCCCTGGAGAGGTGAGACCCCCCATAACACCCAGTGTACCGTGGTAACCCTAAAGGGGTGTTACACTTGCCTGCTCCACTTCCCAGGATCCAGGATGTTCTGGCCATATTATGATCCAGACTGCTACTTTATCCAGTACAGTTTACAAGCCTTGCTACCTCCTCCTTGCACTGGCACTCACATTCCCTGTACTTGGTTTCACTGTCTTCACTACTCACTGCTGACTCCTCTTACCAGGAAGAGGAAGTAAGTCTGAACTCACTCCCCAAATCTCCTTCCAACTGCTGGGCTGGCTGAATGTTAACTCTTTTGTCCCTGCATCTACTCTGTTACTTTCATTTTCTCAACACAAGTATATAGAGGGGCTATAATCACACATGAAACAATTTCATAAAACATCTCACAAAGAAAATGCAACAATATAGCACACTACAGTCCTCATGATATCTTCAGGGGGTATTTCTTCTTCTGCCATAGTCTCTGCTGTATCGGTAAGTATGGTATTGCTGTATTAGTATCTACAGCCATCTATAATATAATGCTGGGAGCGTCACTCTGTCCGAAGCCTCTATAGACTGCGCAAGCGCCGGCACAGTCTGGCCTCCACAGAGTGACGCTCCCAGGAGATCGCGGTATGCGTAAGCACTGAACGCACACCGCGATCTCCACCGGAGAGTCAGGGACCGCCAGGAGGGTAAGTATATTCACCTGTCCCCTGTTCCAGCGCTGCGTGCGGCTCCGTCTCCCGGGTTCTCTGCTGTGACGTTCACAGTTCAGAGGGCGCGATGACGCACTTAATGCACGCCGGCGCCGCCCTCTGACTGAACAGTCACAGCCAGAGGAGTCGGAAGATGGAACGGGACAGACAGGTGAGTATAGCAAGTGCTGGGGGCCTGAGCTAGCGGTGACTCTGGCACCTGACCCCCACAGTGCGCCGGTGTCCCGCCTGCTCAGGCCCCTGTTATGGACCTGGTGGTTAGGAGCACCCGGAACGACCTGATGGTTAAACTAACACAGGACAAGCTCTGGGAAGTGGGAGCTCTGCTGACCGCAACCCCCAATCCTATCACACACACTAGAAATAGCCGTGGAGCGTACCTAACTCTGCCTAGACGCCTCTTCACAGCCTAAGAGCTAACTAGCCCTAGAGATAGAAAATAAAGCCTACCTTGCCTCAGAGAAATTCCCCAAAGAAAAAGGCAGCCCCCCACATATATTGACTGTGAGTTAAGATGAAAGTCACAAACACAGAAATGAAACAGGTTTCAGCAAAGGAGGCCAGACTTACTAAACAGACTGAGGATAGGAAAGGTATCTTTGCGGTCAGCACAAAAAACTACAAAAAGACCACGCAGAGTGTGCAAAAAGACCTCCGCACCGACTCACGGTGCGGAGGTGCCACTCTGCATCCCAGAGCTTCCAGCTAGCAAGGCAAAATCATGATAGCAAGCTGGACAAGAAAACAATGAACAAATAAATAACAAGCAGGGACTTAGCTTCTGCTGGAGTAGACAGGTCACCAGAAAGATCCAAGAGCGAACTGAACCAGTACAAGAACATTGACAGCTGGCATGGAGTAACGATCTGAGTGGAGTTAAATAGAGCAGCCAGCCAAAGAATAAACTAAGTCACCTGTGGAAGGAACCTCAGAAGCAGCAGCTCCACTCACAGCCACCAGAGGGAGTCCATGGACAGAACTCGCCGAAGTACCATTCATGACCACAGGAGGGAGTTCGATAACAGAATTCACAACAGGCCCCCCAGCAATCGGCGCCCAGCGACCATAGGTGAGTTTGGTATTTTTTTTTATATATATGGCAGCAGCATACGGGGCATATAAAATGGAGCATCTTATGGGGGGCATATAATACAATGGAGCATCTTATGGGGGGGCATATAATACAATGGAGCATCTTATGGGGGGCATATAATACAATGGAGCATCTTATGGGGGGCATATAATACAATGGAGCATCTTATGGGGCCATCAACCATAATGGAGCAGTGTACGGGGGCATATATTATGGAGCATCTTATGGGGGCCATAAACCTTTATGGAGCAGTGTACGGGGGCATACAGACTGGAGCGTCTTATGGGGGCCATAAACATTTATGGAGCAGTGTACGGGGGCATACACACTGGAGCGTCTTATGGGGGCCATAAACCTTTATGGAGCAGTGTACGGGGGCATACACACTGGAGCGTCTTATGGGGCCATAAACCTTTATGGAGCAGTGTACGGAGGCATACACTATGGAGCATCTTATGGGGGCCATAAACCTTTATGGAGCAGTGTACGGGGGGGGGGCATACACTATGGAGCATCTTATGGGGGCCATAAACCATAATGGAGCAGTGTACGGGGGCATATACTATGGAGCATCTTATGGGGGCCATCAACCATAATGGAGCAGCGTATGGGGCATATGGATGGGAGAAGCAAATTACAGAATGGTGGCGCAGGATGGGAGCAGCACATGACAGAACGGGGGCGCAGAATGGGAGCAGCACATGACAGAATAGGGCAGCACATGACAGAACGGGGGCGCAGGATGGGAGCAGCACATGACAGAATAGGGCAGCACATGACAGAACGGGGGTGCAGGATGGAAGCAGCACATGACAGAACGAGCGCAGGCTGGGAGCAGCACATGACAGAAAAGGGGCACAGGATGGGAGCAGCATATGACAGAACAGGGGCGCAGGATGGGAGCAGCACATGACAGAACAGGGGCACAGGATGGGAGCAGCACATGACAGGATGGGGGCGCAGGATGGGAGCAGCAAATAACAGAATGGAGGCGCAGGATGGGTGCAGAACATGTCAGAATGGAGGCGCAGGATGGGTGCAGCACATGTCAGAATGGGGGCGCAGGATGGGAGCAGCACATGTCACAATGGGGGCGCAGGATGGGAGCAGCACATGACAGAATGGGGGTGCAGGATGGGTGCAACACATGACAGAATGGGGGCGCAAGATGGGTGCAACACATGGCAGGATGGGGCGCAGGATGGGTGCAGCACATGACAGGATGGGGACGCAGGATGGAGCAGCACATGTCAGAATGGGTGTGCAGGATTGGAGCAGCACATGTCAGAATGGGGGTGCAGGATGGGTGCAGCACATGACAGGATGGGGACGCAGGATGGAGCAGCTCATGACAGGATGGAGACCATATAGCAATATAGATGCTCGCCACCCGGGCGTAGAACGGGTTCAATAGCTAGTAGACATATATCCAGGTAGATAATAGAATCATAGAATGGTAGAGTTGGAAGGGACCTCCAGGGTCATCGTGTCCAACCCCATGCTCAATGCAGGATTCATTAAACCATCTCAGACATATGTATGTCCAGCCTCTGTGTGAAGACTTCCATTGAAGGAGAACTCAACACCTCTCGTGGCAGCCTGTTCCACTCATTGACAGTGACCTTGATCAAAATGTTTTTTCTAATATCTAATCTGTATCTTCTCCCTTTCAGTTTCCTTCCATTGCTTCTCTTGTTTCCATGTGCAAATGAGAAAAATGATGATCCCTCTACACTGTGACATCTCTAGATATGCTATCTGTATAACCAATAGGCTCAAGAGTCTTTTCTATGGATGACACGCTGAATGATGTAAAGAATGTTCAAAACACAGATTACGGTAAGTGGGGAAATTGCGTCATTATACAGTGAGCGCTGCGAAAAATTGCCAGCTGTAGGAGATATTTTGGGGGAAAGACATAATTTCCTAACAAAGACACTATACTTTAACTGCACATGATATATATATATATACATATATTTATATATATATATATATATATATATATATATATATATATATATACTGTGTATATATATATATATATATATATATATATATATGCAGTACAGACGAAAAGTTTGGACACACCTCGTTTAAAGATTTTTCAGTATTTTCATGACTATGATAATTGTACATTCACACTGAAGACATAAAGACTATGAATTAACACATGTGGAATTATATACTTAACAAAAAAGTGTGAAACAGCTGAACTTATGTCTTATAATCTAGGTTCTTCAAAGTTGCCACCTTTTGCTTTGATGACTGCTTTGCACACTCTTGTCATTTTCTTGATGAGCTTCAAGAGGTAGTCGCCAGAAATGGTTTTCACTTCACAGGTGTGCCCTGTCAGGTTTTATAAGTGGGATTTCTTGCCTTATAAATGGGGTTGGGACCATCAGTTGTGTTGTGCAGAAGTCTGGTGGATACACAGCTGATAGTCCTACTGAATAGGCTGTTAGAATTTGTATTATGGCAAGAAAAAAGCAGCTAAGTTAAAGGGAACCTGTCACCCCCGTTTTTTCAGATTGAGATAAAAATACTGTTAAATAGGGCCTGCGCTGTGCGTTACAATAGTGTATGTAGTGTACCCTGATTCCCCACCTATGCTGCGAAATGCATTACCAAAGTCGCCGTTTTCGCCTGTCTGTCAGGCTGGTCAGGTCGGGTGGGCGTGGTGACATCACTGTTTCTTCCCCAGCTTTCTGTTGGTGGCGTGGTGTGCGCATGTCCAAGTTCTGAATCCACTGCGCGCAGGTGAAGAAAAAGCGCGCGATCTGCGCTATTACCCTTGTCATCGGTGGGAGCGGCCATCTTCCTGAGGCCGCACGTGCGCAGATGGAGTGCTCTGCTGCACGGGGCTTCAGGAAAATGGCCGCGGGATGCCGCGCGTGCGCAGATGAAGATCGCGGCGGCCATTTTCCTGAAGCCGAGATGCAAACTCGGCTTTGGGAAAATGGCCGCCGCGATCTCTTCTGCGCACGCGCGGCATCCCGCGGCCATTTTCCTGAAGCCCCGTGCAGCAGAGCACTCCATCTGCACACGCGCGGCCTCAGGAAGATGGCCGCCCCACTGATGACAAGGGTAATAGCGCAGATCGCGCGCTTTTTCTTCACCTGCGCGCAGTGGATTCGGAACTTGGACATGCGCACACCACTACGCCACCAACGGAAAGCTGGGGAAGAAACAGTGATGTCACCACGCCCACCCGACCTGACCAGCCTGATTGACAGGCGAAAACGGCGACTTTGGTAATGTATTTCGCAGCATAGGTGGGGAATCAGGGTACACTACATACACTATTGTAACGCACAGCGCAGGCCCTATTTAACAGTATTTTTATCTCAATCTGAAAAAACGGGGTGACAGGTTCCCTTTAAGAAAAACGAGTGGCCATCATTACTTTAAGAAATTAAGGTCAGTCAGTCCGAAAAATTGGGAAAACTTTGAAGTGTCCCCAAGTGCAGTGGCAAAAACCATCAAGCCCTACAAAGAAATTGGCTCACATGAGGACCGCACCAGGAAAGGAAGACCAAGAGTCACCTCAGCTTCTGAGGATAAGTTTATCCGAGTCACCAGCCTCAGAAATCGAAAGTTAACAGCAGCTCAGATTAGAGACCAGGTCAATGCCACACAGAGTTCTAGCAGCAGACCCATCTCTACAACAACTGTTAAAGGGACTCTGTCACTTGAATTTGGCGGGACTGGTTTTGGGTCATATGGGCGGAGCTTTCGGGTGTTTGATTCACCCTTTCCTTACCTGCTGGCTGCATGCTGGCTGCAATATTGGATTGAAGTTCATTCTCTGTCCTCCGTAGTACACGCCTGCGCAAGGCAAGATTACTTTGCGCAGGCGTGTACTATGGAGGACAGAGAATGAACTTCAATCCAATATTGCAGCCAGCATGCAGCCAGCGGATAAGGAAAGGGTGAATCAAACACCCGTAAACTCCGCCCATATGACCCAAAACCAGTCCCGACAAATTCAGGTGACAGGTTCCCTTTAAGAGGAGACTTTGTGCAGCAGGCCTTCATGGTAAAATAGCTGCTAGGAAACCACTGCTAAGGACAGGCAACAAGCAGAAGAGACTTGTTTGGGCTAAAGAACACAAGGAATGACATTAGACCAGTGGAAATCTGTGCTTTGGTCTGATGAGTCCAAATTTGAGATCTTTGGTTCCAACCACCGTGTCTTTGTGCGACGCAGAAAAGGTGAACGGATGGACTCTACATGCCTGGCTCCCACCATGAAGCATGGAGGAGGAGGTGTGATGGTGTGGGGGTGCTTTGCTGGTGACACTGTTGGGGATTTATTCAAAATTGAAGGCATACTGAACTAGCATGGCTACCACAGCATCTTGCAGCGGCATGCTATTCCATCCGGTTTGCATTTAGTTGGACCAGTATTTATTTTTCAACAGAACAATGACCCCAAACACACCTCCAGGCTGTGTAAGGGCTTTTTGACCAAGAAGGAGAGTGATGGGGTGCTACGCCAGATTACGTGGCCTCCACAGTCACCAGACCTGAACCCAATCAAGATGGTTTGGGGTGAGCTGGACCGCAGAGTGAAGGCAAAAGGGCCAACAAGTGCTAAGCATCTCTGGGAACTCCTTTAAGATTGTTGGAAGACCATTCCTGGTGACTACCTCTTGAAGCTCATCAAGAGAATGCCAAGAGTGTGCAAAGCAGTCATCAAAGCAAAAGGTGGCTACTTTGAAGAGCCTAGAATATAAGACATAATTTCAGTTGTTCCACACTTTTTTGTTAAGTATATAATCCCACATGTGTTAATTCATAGTTTTGATGTCTTCAGTGTGAATGTACAATTTTCATAGGCATGAAAATACAGAAAAATCTTTAAATGAGAAGGTGTGTCCAAACTTTTGGTCTGTACTGTATATATATATATATATATATATATATATATATATATCATATAAAAAATTTTTTTACATGTTTAGGTACAGACACGAAGGACTGTTGGAGCAGAGGTATACATTTCTACAAAAGGCGGAGTTGGATTGGCTCTGTTGAAATAGTAGGAGCCGTAATGGGTAGTGGCCATGACTGCCCACCAGGTACGGACTGGGGCTGCCCTGCATTTGAAATCACACAGGCCTGTGCTGTCCCCATCCCCAAGCACCAGATGGAATATATTACTAATATTACCCTGGATGGAGGAAAGCAGCATTTACTATAAGACTAAGATTACTAATGATACCCGTGGCCTGCTGGGGTAAGTGACTGATTCATCCACTTTGTTTTCCCCCACAACTTGTATCTTGAGAACACGGATTCTGTTAACAACGTAGCAGTCAAGGCTGCCCACAACCAGACAGGCCCTTCTGGCATTTGCCAGAATTGCCATATGGCCAGTCCGACCCTGCTGCCCACCCAATTCATTAAATGTGCTAACATTTTGTACACCAGAAACACTAATCCAGCTGCGCATGGAGGAGCACATCACTCAAAAGATGAGGCAAATTTAGTGGCATGCACCTCTTAAAGGGAACCATTAATCTGGAGATTAACAGCATTATGAAGGTGCTTTACTGCAGTACTGAAAGTGCGACACCCAGGAGAAACTGAACTTTATTTCTCCTGGGAGCCACTGGCTTTCAGTCATACAGTCATGCCCTAAGCAATTACAGTCGTCACTTCCAGCACTGAGAACAGAGGCTGTAAGCACGCCCCGACACTGACTGACAGCTAGCTTTGCAGTGCATCAGTCCAGAGCCTGTCATCAGTAACACTTGTTAACACATGTAAAACATAAGATATAATCTCATTATAATTTAATTTATTTTTTTTGCTATAATACTTATACAAATATGTTTGAAGATAGAATAATTTGTATGTACTATTGAGGAATCATAATATCATTTATATTGCCCTGACTTGAGTCATTTCTTGCAATGGGCATTGACTCCTCCTCTTTAGGCACTCCTTCCTTCCCTTTACAGGAGCGTCCACTCATGGAGATTCAATGTTGGTGAAACCTCCCTAAAGATATTATCATGTCATGATGTATTATAATATTGGATGCACACTTCTTCTATTTACATTACATTTTTTATGTTTATACCTCATTATAGAACACTGATGAAGGTCGTTATATAACTGAAACGTCTGCACTATATGTACTATATCTCGGACTGCATTAACATCATTTCCTATTTCATCCGTTGCATGCCAAGTCTCATTTTACTAGATATTCAGGTCTGGGACCCTACTTGAGCACCAACAACGGTTGTGTCACGTTATTTATTTCTTATTTATACCTTCCTGTAATTATGTCCTCCATGCTGGCCCCTTCCTATAAAAATGTCCTTCATCCTGACCCCTTCCTGTAATAATGTCCCCGCATTCTGGGCCCCTTCCACTAATAATGTCCCCCATCGTGGAATAATGTCTCCATCCTGGGCCCCTTACAGTAATAGGTATCCCCCACCCTGGTATAATGCCCTTCATCCTTGGGCCCCTAAAAGTAAGATATGTTCCACATACCGGTCTATTGCTGCCCATCCTTGGGCAACTATGAAAAATATATGTCCCCCATCCTGGTATAATGGTCCCCATTCTTGGCTTCTTAAAGTAATTTATGTAAATAAAAATAAATGATTCTACTCTTTCCCCCCCCCCCAGGACGTGCGGCGTCCTCTTCCATTGCCAGTGTAGAAGCTGACTGCTGACTTCAGCGTACAAGCGACGGGCAGTGCATGACATCACTGCGATACGCCGCCAGTGCCTTACAAGCTGATGTCTGCTGCAGGCTTCTGATTGGCTGACAGCGTGTGGTGCAGTGCAGGGACCCGGTAGGTCTCTGTGCAGCAATAAATTTCAGCTGAATGTTCGTCTTCAGATGCGCATCCAGCTGAGGTGGCTGCTCGCTTCGGTGGGCTCCGTTCCATCATGGATCATCTCTGTGACTGCAATCGTTACACCCATGCATTTTATACATGTGTACCGCATATGAATATGCGTGTAAATGCGAGCGTCTATAAGAAGGTGGAACATGACATTGGAAGGGCCAAGACACACGTCTGGCCATTTCCCTTTGCTGGCAGTTTCTTCTCCCCTTCAGATGATTTCAGTCTTCATTACTTCCTAAGTAGCTAAGTATTGCATAAATGTTATTGAAATCAGTGGACTTCACTTAATTAAGATAAACAGTAGATTAATGATTTAATGAAGAAGAACAAAAATAAGAGTTTTTCTCCTGGTCGCTGCATTGCCGTACATTTGAGCGTGATCCTACATCCTGTGTGACCCACCTACGGTGTTGCCAATGCTGTTGACATCACCCATATCATATTTGTAGGAATTCATAGTTCATCGTTGCTTGTTGTGGGATCGGACATATCGGTATGACATATCCTGTTTGTGGTTTTCTCACTGTTGTGTCTTCATCAGGTTTTCTGATGAAGAAGGAACTTGGTGAAATAATTTTCCTGTTACTAAACATTCCCTCATCTAACCCAAATGTGTGCTCATTACAATACACAGTGGGATACGGATGTATTCCTGGATGTTAGAAATGGTATCATTATCGGAAGCACGCACATCTCCAGATGCTCCCATGTATTATCCACAATATATAGGGGCTCCAGTCTACACTTCCAGACTGCTTTTAGAGGGGCTCCAGACTACACATCCAGATTGCTGTTATAGGGGAACCAGACTACACATTCAGACTGCTGTTATAAGGGGGGCTTCAGACTACACATTCAGACTGCTGTTATAGGGGGCTCCAGACTACACATACTGACTGCTGCTATAAGGGAGTTCCAGAATGAGATGTGTGTCGGCTCACCAGGGCGATATAATTGAAGATAAATGTAATTGTACTCAATCCTGAATAATCTTTGTACTTGCTGTCAATAGATTTGTTTCTTTATAGTTATTGTTGTTAACTGGCCACAAGATGTAGCTGTTGTTTGATCATGGTTAATAGACTGTAATATGTCTGTAAGATGTGAAAGGGAGGGTTTTTATAAACACAAAACACAGGAAGAGGAAGCGTGGCCATCTTGGGCAGAGTCTGCAGGAATGAGGAGTGTATGAGGCTGTGCTGGAGAGGAATACAGTGACATCTCCTCTTGACAGCACCCGACTGAGTAAGGAGAAGCGGCAGAGTGAAGCTGAACGGAACCGGTATCCAAACCTGTCCGGATGCAAGGTAATTCATGCTGGAAAAGCCGTTAAAGGACAGAAGGTGCCCGGGACCTGTGAAGTGAAGGGTTTAAGCATTATAGCACAAGCCTCCTCGGTATTGCTAACCGGCTGCAAGAACTCTGCAACCACCTACGTGTCCTGATTGTGTCATTCAGAGCAGGCCCGGTAGTAAGTAACGCTAAAAGCACACTGCGACGTTGCAGTAAGTAAAAGTGCACGCATCACAATATGTTTCGGCACCAAGAGACACAAGGCTGGAACAAAACATTTAGTTAGTTACTTAGTTAGGTATCTTGACTCTACGGACCACGTTTTCCTACTGGAATCATCGGCTAGAAACCCTAGACTTGTGACTACGTTTTTGTGCTGTTCAGTAACTAAGGATTCTATGCCACATTTAGCTGCTGACACAGTGAACTCCAGGAAGGAATTGTGTTTTCCTCTCTGTTCTGCTGGAAGAGGGGTCTCTGTGGGACAATATGAGATGGAGCAGTGATTCAGCTCCAAAAGACTTTGTCCACGGCACCTTCTCTGATGTTTATAGGTTAATTTTGTAATACTCTCAGTATAGTCGAGGATGGACTTTTCCTCTAGTTTCTTGAGCTTATACAGGGACGGGAGGGGAACATTTGGTTGGGAAATAGGAATAGAAATATATGTATCTATTCTTAAGATTGTGAACAACTGTGCTAGACCACAGGGGAGCCAGTTTTGTCTCAGGGTGTAATATGGTAACGGCGGCTGGTTAAGACGGGCACGCTAACAGTTACATTCCCATAGAGAAAATAGCAGAAATAGTTCCCTTGGGTGCTGAGCTGTCTAGCACAGTGGGTATAGCCTTCTGGCAAAATGTTTGTTTGATGTGTTTTCTTTGTGTGTTTATCAAAACCGAGTACAAATATCTTCGTTCCTAAAGGTACCTTCACACTGAGCGACTTTAGAACGATAACGATAGCGATCCGTGACATTGCAGCGTCCTGGATAGCGATATCGTTGTGTTTGACACGCAGCAGCGATCAGGATCCTGCTGTGAGATTGCTGGTCGGAGCTAGAAGGCCAGAACTTTATTTCGTCGCTGGATCACCCGCTGACATCGCTGAATCGGCGTGTGTGATGCCGATTCAGCGATGTCTTCACTTGTAACCAGGGTAAACATCGGGTTACTAAGCGCAGGGCCGCGCTTAGTAACCCGATGTTTACCCTGGTTACCAATGTAAATGTTAAAAAAAACAAACACTACATGCTTACATTCCGGTGTCTGTCGCGTCCCCTCGCCGTCAGCTTCCCGCACTGTGTCAGCGCCGGCCGGCCGTAAAGCAGAGCACAGCGGTGACGTCACTGCTCTGCTTTACGGCCGGCGCTTACACAGTGCAGGGAAGGTGACGGCGGGGGACGCGACAGACACCGGAATGTAAGTATGTAGTGTTTTTTTTTTTTTTGCATTTACAATGATAACCAGGGTAAACATCGGGTTACTAAGCGCGGCCCTGCGCTTAGTAACGCGATGTTTACCCTGGTTACCAGGGGACTTTGGCATCGTTGGTCGCTGGAGAGCTGTCTGTGTGACAGCTTTCCAGCGACCGCACATCGACGAAACAGCGACGCTGCAGCGATCGGCATCGTTGCCTATATCGCTGCAGCGTCGCTTAGTGTGACGGTACCTTTAGTAAAATATTTACTGAAAGTGGACTGTGTGGAAATGAGTTCTTTTCTCGTCTGTGACTCCGCCGTATCCTGAACAACACCCTCGGTGCATGATTTACACTACACCTCCACACTGTTGTTAGAAGGGTCCAGACTACACATCCAGACGGCTGTTATAGGGGCTCCAGACTACACATCCAGACTGCTGTTATAGGGGGCTTGAGACGACACATCCAAACTGCTGTTATAGGGGGCTCCAGACTGCTATTATAGGGGGCTCCAGAGTACACATCCACACTGCTGTTATAGGGGGCTCCAGACTACACATCCACACTGCTGTTATAGGGGGCTCCGGACTACACATCCACACTGCTGTTATAGGGGGCTCCAGACTGCTATTATAGGGGGCCCCAGAATACACATCCAGACTGCTGTTATAGGGGACTCCGGACTACACATCCACACTGCTGTTATAGGGGGCTCCAGACTGCTATTATAGGGGGCTCCAGACTACACATCCAGACTGCTGTTATTTGGGCTCCAGAATACAAATCCAGATTGCTGTTATTGGGGCTCCAGAATAAACATCCAGACTGCTGTTATAGGGACTTCAAATTGCACATCCAGACTGATGTTATAGTGGGCTCCAGATTACACATCCAGACTGCTTCTAAAGGGGGCTCCAGACTACACATCCAGACTGCTGTTATATGGGCTCCAGAATACAAATCCAGACTGCTGTTATAGAGACTTCAAATTGCACCTCCAGACTGTTGTTATAAGGGGCTCCAGACTACACACCCAGACTGCTGTTATAGGGGACTGCAGACTACACCTCCAGACTGTTGTTATAGGGGGCTCCAGACTACACATCCAGACTGCTGTTATAGGGGACTGCAGACTACACCTCCAGACTGTTGTTATTGGGGCTCCAGAGTACACATCCAGACTGCTGTTATAGGGGGCTCCAGACTACACATCCAGACTGCTGTTATAGGGGACTGCAGACTACACCTCCAGACTGTTGTTATAGGGGCTCCAGACTACACATCCAGACTGCTGTTATAGGGGACTGCAGACTACACCTCCAGACTGTTGTTATTGGGGCTCCAGAGTACACATCCAGACTGCTGTTATAGGGGGCTCCAGACTACACTTCCAGACTGCTGTTATAGGGGACTGCAGACTACACCTCCAGACTGTTGTTATAGGGGCTCCAGACTACACATTAAGACTGCTGTTATAGGGGACTGCAGACTACACCTGCAGACTGTTGTTATTGGGGCTCCAGACTACACATCCAGACTGCTGTTATAGGGGGCTCCAGAATACACATCCAGACTGCTATTATAGGGGCTCCAGAATACACATCCAGACTGCTGTTATTGGGGCTCCAGAATACACATCCAGACTGCTATTATAGGGGCTCCAGAATACAAATCCAGATTGCTGCTATAGGGGGCTCCAGACTACTCATCCAGACTGCTGTTATTGGGGCTCCAGACTACACATCCAGACTGCTGTTATTGGGGCTCCAGACTACACATCCAGACTGCTATTATAGGGGCTCCAGAATACAAATCCAGACTGCTGCTATAGGGGGCTCCAGACTACTCATACAGACTTCTGCTATATTGGCTCCAAATTGCACCTCCAGACTGCTGTTATAGGGGACTCCAGATTACACATCCAGACTGCTGTTATTGGGGCTCCAGACTACTCATCCAGACTGCTGTTATTGTGGCTCCAGACTACACGTCCAGATTGTTGTTATAGGGGGCTCCAGACTACACCTCCTGACTGTTGTTATAGGGGCTCCAGAATACACATCCAGAAATATAATTTCTTGAGAGATCATCAGGAACAAGGAGTCTTGAAGTTAGAGTACTGTCCTACTGAAGAAATGACAGCAGACATTTTCACGAAGGCGTTGAATGCTGATAAACATCAGAGGCTAATAAAAAAGTTGGGTTTGATTGAATAAGTCCTTACTGTTGAGAAAGGGTGTTGGCATATGCAACAGATTAGGACTTATTATAAGTGAAAGGAGGACTTTATACTAACCAGGCAGCAGATGGTGATAGTGTGTAAAGTTATATACTTGCTGTAATATGGGGAGGGAAGCTCTCAGTTGTTGGTTGTTTTCTTACTTTCTGTTTTGCTTTTCTTCATGAATGTGTTGTGTTCAGTGCACGGACTGTGTGACACTGAATTGTATCTCATGTTTATCCAGTATGAAGTAAATACTGTTTACTCAAGATATCTTGCTGATTGAAGCTCTCCTAAGTACAGCGGTGACTGCAAGAAGACGCACTCTGTAACAGTTATAGGGGGGCTCCAAACTACACCTCTTGACTGTTGTTATAGGGGCTCCAGAATACACATCCAGACTGCTGTTATAGGGGGCTCCAGATTACATATCCAGACTGCTGTTATAGGGGCTCCAGAATATACATCCAGACTGCTTTTATAGGGGCTCCAGACTACACATCCACACTGCTTTTATAGGGGCTCCAGACTACACATCCAGACTGCTGTTATAGGGGGCTCCAGATTTCACCTCCAGACTGCTGCTATAGGGGGCTCCAGATTTCACCTCCAGACTGCTGTTATAGTGGGCTCCAGACTACACATCCAGACTTGTTATAGGGGTCTCCAGACTACACCTCCAGACTGTTGTTATAGGGGGCTCCAGATTACACATCCAGACTGCTGTTATAGGGGACTGCAGACTACACCTCCAGACTGCTGTTATTGGGGCTCCAGACTACACCTCCAGACTGTTATTATAGGGGCTCCAGAATACACATCCAGACTGCTGTTATAGGGGGCTCCAGATTACACCTCCTGACTGTTGTTATAGGGGCTCCAGAATACACATCCAGACTGCTGTTATTGGGGCTCCAGACTACACATCCAGATTGTAGTTGTAGGGGGGCTCCAGACTACACCTCCTGACTGTTGTTATAGGGGCTCCAGAATACACATCCAGACTGCTGTTATAGGGGGGCTCCAGACTACACCTCCTGACTGTTGTTATAGGGGCTCCAGACTACACATCCAGACTGCTGTTATAGGGGGCTCCAGACTACACCTCCAGACTGTTGTTATAGGGCTCCAGACTACACATCCAGACTACTGCTATAGGGGGGCTCCAGACTACAACTCCAGACTGATGTTATAGGGGCTCCAAAATACACATCCAGACTGCTGTTATAGGGAGGCTCCAGACTACACATCCAGACTGCTGCTATAGGGAGGCTCCAGACTACACATCCAGACTGCTGTTATAGGGGGGCTCCAGACTACACATCCAGAATGCTGTTAATGGGGGCTCCAGACTACACCTCCAGACTGTTGTTATAGGGGCTCCAGAATACACATCCAGACTTGTTATAGGGGCTCCAGAATACACATCCAGACTGCTGTTATAGGGGCTCCAGACTACAGATCCAAACTGCTGTTATAGGGGCTCCAGAGTCCAGACTACACCTCCAGACTGCTGTTATAAGGGGCTCCAAATTGGTCTTAGGGGTTTAGAGATCATTCAAGTATGGTACACTGGAAACAGGATGATGCTACCTGTCACGTACTTGAAGCTGGATGCAACAGTGTGTTGGGAGTGCTTGGTGGGAGAATACTGAATGGGGGTATTGTGGAAACCCCTGGATCTTGGTATACTGCTTCGGGGTGATTTCTGTGGAAAAACTTAGGGTATCATTATACCAATAATGTAATGTGGGCTTCGATTGCCCATACTGTGAGGTGGGCAGGAGCTGGATATCGCTCGCAACCATCTCTCAGAACTGAATGCGGCTTGTAATCATCTCTCAGAACCAGAGGCATAGCTAGGGGTTTGCTTCAGAGGGGGCAAACTTCTGAGTGGGCCCCTAACCAGGTAACCATGATTACAACTTTGGTGGAGCACCCTAATAGTGGATGTAGGAGAACCTCAGCAGATGACAGCTCTGTTACTGAATAAAATCTCTATACAAAGACCAAAACGGATATTACCGCCATATGGTGACTATATAGTGTTAGATTCCAGTCCTGCAAAACATGTAAGATTACAGCAAAGTTATAGATGGTGATTTACAGCTGACATTCTTTCTGGTGGAATCATTCATTTTTTGACATCTTTTCCATCTGGTCCAGTCCGCCATGATGACTTCTCCAGCTAGGGCTCGTCTGCAGAGATTGTGTCCCTATTACTGCACTTGCTGTGTGGTACTGTGTGCCCTCTGATTTTCCTCCTATTGGAGCCCTAGATTCCCTTTTCATTGCACTCGTAAAAGTATGATGACAAGTGCCCCCTAAACTCTAAGATACCCCTACAGTGAATTCCTCCATAGTACCTTCTACATGCACAATATGATGACCCTATTGTACCCCACCCTACAACTGTCCCGGAAAAGTATGGTGACCTCAACACAATATGATCCCCCAACTGTGACCCCCACACAGCCCTCCATGTAGTATAATGGTCCCACACCTCTACACACTGTATATTGCCCCCACAAAGTATGATAGACCTCGCACAAACCTTCACACTGTATAATCGCTTGCATAGTTTAAAGGCTCCCACATAATCCTCCAAATTTTTTAATAGTCCCCACATAGACCTCCCTACTGCATAATGCACCTCATAATGCACCCCATGACCCATACAGTATAATGCATCCCCCCATGGTTCTTACAGTATAATGCATCCCCCATGGTTCTTACAGTATAATGCATCCTCTCATTGTCTATACATTATAATGCATCCCCCCATGTTCCATACATTATAAAGCATCCTCCCATGGTCCATACAGTATAAAGCATCCCTCATGGTCCATACAGTATAAAGCCTCCCTCCATGGTCCTCACATGTGTATGTCAGGTGTCACAGACAGTCAACCTGGATCCGGCTGCAGAAGATTATTGCAATTAGCTCTACAAGCACCTTCTTGAATTTTGCATCTCTGTTATGGTGTGATATCCTTCTCACTCCTAGAGTGAGTGAGTGCCTTTTCTGGGGTGGCTGGGGGCAGATGTTTTTAGCCGGGGGGGCCAATAACCACGGTCCCTCTCTAGGCTATTAATATCTGCCCTCAGTCACTGGCTTTCCCACTCTGGCGGAGAAAATTGCGCGGGAGCCCACACCAATTTTTCCCGGGATTTAACCCTTTAATTTAATAGCTAGAGACCCCAAATTTGGCCCAAAGATACTTCTTACATTACTAAAGAGGAATATGTAGTAAAGGAAGGGATATGAGATGGTTTACTGTATGTAAACCATGTCTCATATCCTGTCGGGTTTGTGAAGGAGATAGCAAAAGCCGGCAATTGAATTACCGGCTTTTCTGCTATCTAGCGCTGAATTAAATATAAATATATATATATGTATATATATATATATAGATATATATATATATATATATAAAATGTGTGTCTCACTGACATATATATATATACCTATTCTATGTGTACACATTTATTCTACCTATTCTATTCTATTCTGCCAGTGTGATTTTACTGTACACCGCACTGAATTTTCTATAGAACACCGCTGCGTATTCCTCGCAAGTCACACGCATGGTCCGGGTGTAATCCGTAATTTTCTCGTCCCCATAGACTTTCATTGGCATATTTTTTGCGCAATACGCTGACAAACGCAGCATGCTGCGATTTTCTACGCCCGTAACATTCCGTATATTACGGATGTGTAATATACGGCAGATGGGAGCTGCCCCATAGAGAATCATTGGGCCGTGTGCAATGCATATTTTCTGGACGTATTTTCTGCGCTCATACGTCCGTAAAACTCGCTAGTGTGACGCCGGCCTAAGACTGAAAAGAAACTTCTTTACTTGGTTATTCTACTCACAAAGCTTTTCGGCGGTGAATCCGCGGACCTCCTTTCTCGTCGTTTTTGGTGGCCAGGATTGCATCAGGATATGGTCGAACAGGTATCTGCTTGCAGTGTTTGCGTGCATTCTAAAGTATCGCATACCCGTTCATCTGGTCCTCTTCTTCTAATGGCTATTCCTAGCAGACCATGAACACATTTGTCCATGGATTTTATTACTGACCTACCGGTATCAGCAGGCAAGACTGTGGTTCTGGCGGTTGTGGATAGGTTCAGTAAAATGGTGCATTTCATTGAATTACCGCCACTTCCAAATGCCAGGACTCTTGCTCAGGTTTTTGTTAATAAGATTGTGAAGCTTCACGGGGATCCCTCAGAATTGGTGCTATATTGGGGAAGCCAATTTGTTTCTTAGTTCTGGAAAGCGTTCTGTACTCGTTTGGGGTTGCAGCTATCCTTTTCCTCTGCTTTCCATCATCAGTCGAATGGACAGACTGAGCGCACTAATCAGAATTCGGAGATATACCTCAGCTGTTTTGTCTCCGAAAACCAGGAAAATTGGGCATGTTACTTACTGTTGGCAAAGTTTGCTATTACTAATCATCACCAAGAATATACTGGCAGGTCACCGTTCTTTGCATATTGTTTCCATACACAGTTTGGTAGTTTTAGTGGGGGGAGGGGCTCCGGGTGTTCCTGAGGAGGAAGGTTTTGCTTCGTCCCTCTCTTCAGTGTGTCTGGAGGGGTACAGAGTAATTTGAAGATCATGGGAGAAAGGTAAAAACGTATGACTGACAGGAAACGCTCGCCAGGTCCAGACCTAAGTGTGAATGACTTTGTGTTGTTGTCTACCAGAAATATCAAGTTGAAGATCCCTTCCTGGAAAATGGGATCTATGTTTATTGGCCCCTACAAAATAACCACCATCATTAACCCTGCAGATTTTTGTCTTGAGCTACCCCAGGCTCTTAAAATTCACAATAACAGTTATTCAACACCTTCAATTCTCTCCTCCGTCCCCCAGCACCTCCTCCCTCCCCACTTATCTCCGCTGAAGACTTTGCCTCATTTTTCAAGCAGAAGATTGATAGCATCAGAGACAGTTTTGGTTAACAACCAGCAGAGCCCTTCCTCCCGACTTCCCAGCCCTCCACCTCCAAACCAATTTCTCCACCATTACAGAAGATCAACTCTCCACTCTACTCTCAAGATCGCATCTCACCACCTATGCACTTGACCCGCTCCCATCCCACCTCATCCCAAACCTCACCACAGTCTTCATCCCAACCCTAACCCATCTCTTCAACCTTTCACTAACAACTGGTGTTTTCCCCTCAAGCATTAAACATGCCTCCATCACACCTATCCTCAAAAAGCCCTCTCTTGACCCATCCTCTGTATCTAGCTATCGCCCTATATCACTTCTCCCCTGTGCCTCCAAGATACTGGAACAACACGTCTACCTTGAACTGTCCTCCCATCTCTCTTCTTGCTCCCTCTTTGACCGCTTACAATCTGGCTTCCGGTCACACCATTCCACTGAAACTGCCCTAACTAAGGTCACCAATGACCTCTTAACCGCCAAGAGCAAGCGACACTACTCTGTCCTCCTCCTCCTCGACCTGTCGGCTGCCTTTGACACAGTGGACCATTCCCTATTATTACAGACCCTCTCGTCCTTTGGCATCACAGACTTGGCCCTATCCTGGATCTCATCATACCTAACAGACCGGACATTCAGCGTCTCCCACTCACACACCACCTCCTCACCTCGCCCTCTATCTGTCGGAGTCCCACAAGGTTCAGTCCTTGGGCCCCTGCTCTTCTCCATTTACACCTTTGGCCTTGGACAGCTCATAGAATCTCATGGCTTTCAGTATCACCTCTATGCTGATGACACACAGATCTACATCTCTGGATCAGATATCACCTCCCTACTAACCAGAATCCCTCAATGTCTGTCCACTATTTCATCCTTCTTCTCCGCTAGATTTCTGAAACTTAACATGGACAAAACAGAATTCATCATCTTTCCCCCATCTCACGCGACCCCCCCAACGAACCTATCCATTACAGTAAATGGCTGCCCACTCTCCCCAGTCCCACAAGCTCGCTGCCTCGGGGTAATCCTTGACGCTGATCTCTCCTTCAAACCACATATCCAAGCCCTTTCCACTTCCTGCCGACTTCAACTCAAAAATATTTCATGAATCCGTTCATTCCTCAACCAAGAATCTGCAAAAACCCTAGTCCATGCCCTCATCATCTCTCGCCTTGACTACTGCAACCTCCTGCTCTGTGGCATCCCCTCTAACACTCTTGCACCCCTCCAATCTATTCTAAACTCTGCTGCCCGACTAATCCACCTGTCCCCCCGCTATTCCCCGGCCTCTCCCCCCTGTCAGTCCCTTCACTGGCTCCCCATTGCCCAGAGACTCCACTACAAAACCCTAACCATGACGTACAAAGCCATCCACAACCTGTCTCCTCCATACATCTGTGACCTCGTCTCCCGGTACTTACTTACACGCAACCTCCAATCCTCACAAGATCTCCTTCTCTACTCCCCTCTTATCTCCTCTTCCCACAATCGTATACAAGATTTCTCTCGCGTATCACCCCTACTCTGGAACCCTCTACCACAACACATCAGACTCTCGCCTACCATTGAAACCTTCAAAAAGAACCTGAAGACCCACCTCTTCCGACAAGCCTATAACCTGCAGTAACCACCGATCTACCAAACCGCTGCATGACCAGCTCTATCCTCACCTACTCTATTCTCACCCATCCCTTGTAGATTGTGAGCCTATGCGGGCAGGGTACTCACTCCTCCTGTACCAGTTATGACTTGTATTGTTTAACATTATTGTACTTGTTTTTATTATGTATACCCCTCCTCACATGTAAAGCGCCATGGAATAAATGGCACCATAACAATAAATAATAATAATAATAATGTGTTCCACAGGTCTCTGCTCAAGAGGTATGTTGAACCTCTTGAGTCCTCTCCCCTGCCGCCGCCCCCAATCATTGTTGATGGTAATTTGGAGTTCCAGATCTCGAGGATTGTTGATTCTCGTCTTCAGTGTTGTTCCCTGCAGTACTTGGTGCTCTGGAGGGGTTATGGCCCAGAGGAAAGGATTTTGGTTTCAGCATCAGAGATAAATGCCCCTAGACAAGTTTGTTCGTTCCATGCCTCTCATCCTGAGAAACTAGGTCCTGAGTGTCAGGAGACCATTCATAAATGGGGTGGTACTGTCACGGGTGTGTCAGGTGTGACAGACAGTCATCCTGGATCTGGCTATAGCACCTTTTTGATCTTTGCATCTCTGTTATGGTGTGATATTCTTCTCCCTCTAGGACCCAACAGTTACCTCCACCTTCTTCTGCTAATTAATACATCCTTGCTGAAGGTTTTAATGCCTTTAGTCTCTTCAACAAGGTGCTGGTGTTAGCTCCATTTCCCTCTGTCCAGTTGGAAGTACTAGCAGTCGGCTAGTGTCTTCTCGGAGTACTCTTCAAGGATTGCTGGTGTGATATCTCAGAGGTCTTCTCAAGCTAAGTGTATCCCTTCATTTGTCCATCCTCTCTGTCTTTAGTTGTACTGGGGGCTAGCGCTCACCCTGTCTCCTCACTATCCAGGGCCTATCGCTATGGCCAGGCAGGGATTAGGTTCCTGCTTGGCGATAGGTGCAAAACATATTTAGGGACATTTAGGGCAGAAAGGATGTTGTTTGATCTGCCTAGAGGTTTCCATCCCCCCTTCCCTAGTGTTTGGGAAGGGGGGATGGAGACATAGTAACATAGTTAGTAAGGCCGAAAAAAGACATTTGTCCATCCAGTTCAGCCTATATTCCATCATAATAAATCCCCAGATCTACGTCCTTCTACAGAACCTAATAATTGTATGATACAATATTGTTCTGCTCCAGGAAGACATCCAGGCCTCTCTTGAACCCCTCGACTGAGTTCGCCATCACCACCTCCTCAGGCAAGCAATTCCAGATTCTCACTGCCCTAACAGTAAAGAATCCTCTTCTATGTTGGTGGAAAAACCTTCTCTCCTCCAGACGCAAAGAATGCCCCCTTGTGCCCATCACCTTCCTTGGTATAAACAGATCCTCAGCGAGATATTTGTATTGTCCCCTTATATACTTATACATGGTTATTAGATCGCCCCTCAGTCGTCTTTTTTCTAGACTAAATAATCCTAATTTCGCTAATCTATCTGGGTATTGTAGTTCTCCCATCCCCTTTATTAATTTTGTTGCCCTCCTTTGTACTCTCTCTAGTTCCATTATATCCTTCATGAGCACCGGTGCCCAAAACTGGACACAGTACTCCATGTGCGGTCTAACTAGGGATTTGTACAGAGGCAGTATAATGCTCTCATCATGTGTATCCAGACCTCTTTTAATGCACCCCATGATCCTGTTTGCCTTGGCAGCTGCTGCCTGGCACTGGCTGCTCCAGGTAAGTTTATCATTAACTAGGATCCCCAAGTCCTTCTCCCTGTCAGATTTACCCAGTGGTTTCCCATTCAGTGTGTAATGGTGATATTGATTCCTTCTTCCCATGTGTATAACCTTACATTTATCATTGTTAAACCTCATCTGCCACCTTTCAGCCCAAGTTTCCAACTTATCCAGATCCATCTGTAGCAGAATACTATCTTCTCTTGTATTAACTGCTTTACATAGTTTTGTATCATCTGCAAATATCGATATTTTACTGTGTAAACCTTCTACCAGATCATTAATGAATATGTTGAAGAGAACAGGTCCCAATACTGACCCCTGCGGTACCCCACTGGTCACAGCGACCCAGTTAGAGACTATACCATTTATAACCACCCTCTGCTTTCTATCACTAAGCCAGTTACTAACCCATTTACACACATTTTCCCCCAGACCAAGCATTCTCATTTTGTGTACCAACCTCTTGTGCGGCACGGTATCAAACGCTTTGGAAAAATCGAGATATACCACATCCAATGACTCACCGTGGTCCAGCCTATAGCTTACCTCTTCATAAAAACTGATTAGATTGGTTTGACAGGAGCGATTTCTCATAAACCCATGCTGATATGGAGTTAAACAGTTATTCTCATTGAGATAATCCAGAATAACATCCCTCAGAAACCCTTCAAATATTTTACCAACAATAGAGGTTAGACTTACTGGCCTATAATTTCCAGGTTCACTTTTAGAGCCCTTTTTGAATATTGGCACCACATTTGCTATGCGCCAGTCCTGCGGAACAGATCCTGTCGCTATAGAGTCCCTAAAAATAAGAAATAATGGTTTATCTATTACATTACTTAGTTCCCTTAGTACTCGTGGGTGTATGCCATCTGGACCCGGAGATTTATCTATTTTAATCTTATTTAGCCGGTTTCGCACCTCTTCTTGGGTTAGATTGGTGACCCTTAATATAGGGTTTTCATTGTTTCTTGGGATTTCACCTAGCATTTCATTTTCCACCGTGAATACCGTGGAGAAGAAGGTGTTTAATATGTTAGCTTTTTCCTCGTCATCTACAACCATTCTTTCCTCACTATTTTTTTAAGGGGCCTACATTTTCAGTTTTTATTCTTTTACTATTGATATAGTTGAAGAACAGTTTGGGATTAGTTTTACTCTCCTTAGCAATGTGCTTCTCTGTTTCCTTTTTGGCAGCTTTAATTAGTTTTTTAGATAAAGTATTTTTCTCCCTATAGTTTTTTAGAGCTTCAATGGTGCCATCCTGCTTTAGTAGTGTAAATGCTTTCTTTTTACTGTTAATTGCCTGTCTTACTTCTTTGTTTAGCCACATTGGGTTTTTCCTATTTCTAGTCCTTTTATTCCCACAAGGTATAAACCGCTTACACTGCCTATTTAGGATGTTCTTAAACATTTCCCATTTATTATCTGTATTCTTATTTCTGAGGATATTGTCCCAGTCTACCAGATTAAGGGCATCTCATCTTGTAGATTGTGAGCCCTCGCGGGCAGGGTCCTCTCTCCTCCTGTACCAGTTGTGACTTGTATTTTTCAAGATTATTGTACTTGTTTTATTATGTATACCCCTCCTCACATGTAAAGCGCCATGGAATAAATGGCGCTATAATAATAAATAATAATAATAATAATAATCTCTAAGCTGGTCAAACTTTGCCTTCCTAAAGTTCAGTGTTTTTGTGACTCCCTGACAAGTCCCCCTAGTGAAAGACAGGTGAAACTGTACAATATTATGGTCGCTATTTCCTAGATGCCCAACCACCTGCAGATTTGTTATTCTGTCAGGTCTATTAGATAGTATTAGGTCTAAAAGTGCTGCTCCTCTGGTTGGATTCTGCACCAATTGTGAAAGATAATTTTTCTTGGTTATTAGCAGAAACCTGTTGCCTTTATGGGTTTCACAGGTTTCTGTTTCCCAGTTAATATCCGGGTAGTTAAAGTCCCCCATAACCAGGACCTCATTATGGGTTGCAGCTTCATCTATCTGCTTTAGAAGTAGACTTTCCATGGTTTCTGTTATATTTGGGGGTTTGTAACAGACCCCAATGAGAATTTTGTTACCATTTTTCCCTCCATGAATTTCGACCCATATGGACTCGACATCCTCATTTCCTTCGCTAATATCCTCCCTTAAAGTGGACTTTAGACAAGACTTTACATAGAGACAAACCCCTCCTCCTCTCCGATTTTTACGATCCTTTCTAAACAGACTGTAACCCTGTAAGTTAACTGCCCAGTCATAGCTTTCATCTAACCATGTCTCGGTTATTCGGCTTGTAATCATCTCTCAGAACCAGAGGCATAGCTAGGGGTTTGCTTCAGAGGGGGCAAACTTCTGAGTGGGCCCCTAACCAGGTAACCATGATTACAACTTTGGTGGAGCACCCTAATAGTGGATGTAGGAGAACCTCAGCAGATGACAGCTCTGTTACTGAATAAAATCTCTATACAAAGACCAAAACGGATATTACCGCCATATGGTGACTATATAGTGTTAGATTCCAGTCCTGCAAAACATGTAAGATTACAGCAAAGTTATAGATGGTGATTCACAGCTGACATTCTTTCTGGTGGAATCATTCATTTTTTGACATCTTTTTCATCTGGTCCAGTCCGCCATGATGACTTCTCCAGCTAGGGCTCGTCTGCAGAGATTGTGTCCCTATTACTGCACTTGCTGTGTGGTACTGTGTGCCCTCTGATTTTCCTCCTATTGGAGCCCTAGATTCCCTTTTCATTGCACTCGTAAAAGTATGATGACAAGTGCCCCCTAAACTCTAAGATACCCCTACAGTGAATTCCTCCATAGTACCTTCTACATGCACAATATGATGACCCTATTGTACCCCACCCTACAACTGTCCCGGAAAAGTATGGTGACCTCAACACAATATGATCCCCCAACTGTGACCCCCACACAGCCCTCCATGTAGTATAATGGTCCCACACCTCTACACACTGTATATTGCCCCCACAAAGTATGATGGACCTCGCACAAACCTTCACACTGTATAATCGCTTGCATAGTTTAAAGGCTCCCACATAATCCTCCAAATTTTTTAATAGTCCCCACATAGACCTCCCTACTGCATAATGCACCTCATAATGCACCCCATGACCCATACAGTATAATGCATCCCCCCATGGTTCTTACAGTATAATGCATCCCCCATGGTTCTTACAGTATAATGCATCCTCTCATTGTCTATACATTATAATGCATCCCCCCATGTTCCATGCATTATAAAGCATCCTCCCTTGGTCCATACAGTATAAAGCATCCCTCATGGTCCATACAGTATAAAGCCTCCCTCCATGGTCCTCACATGTGTATGTCAGGTGTCACAGACAGTCAACCTGGATCCGGCTGCAGAAGATTATTGCAATTAGCTCTACAAGCACCTTCTTGAATTTTGCATCTCTGTTATGGTGTGATATCCTTCTCACTCCTAGAGTGAGTGAGTGCCTTTTCTGGGGTGGCTGGGGGCAGATGTTTTTAGCCGGGGGGGCCAATAACCACGGTCCCTCTCTAGGCTATTAATATCTGCCCTCAGTCACTGGCTTTCCCACTCTGGCGGAGAAAATTGCGCGGGAGCCCACACCAATTTTGTCCGGGATTTAACCCTTTAATTTAATAGCTAGAGACCCCAAATTTGGCACAAATATACTTCTTACATTACTAAAGAGGAATATGTAGTAAAGGAAGGGATATGAGATGGTTTACTGTATGTAAACCATGTCTCATATCCTGTCGGGTTTGTGAAGGAGATAGCAAAAGCCGGCAATTGAATTACCGGCTTTTCTGCTATCTAGCGCTGAATTAAATATAAATATATATATATATATATGTATATATATATATATATATATATATATATACATATATATATATAATGTGTGTCTCACTGACATATATATATACCTATTCTATGTGTACACATTTATTCTACCTATTCTATTCTATTCTATTCTGCCAGTGTGATTTTACTGTACACCGCACTGAATTTTCTATAGAACACCGCTGCGTATTCCTCGCAAGTCACACGCATGGTCCGGGTGTAATCCGTAATTTTCTTGTCCCCATAGACTTTCATTGGCGTATTTTTTGCGCAATACGCTGACAAACGCAGCATGCTGCGATTTTCTACGCCCGTAACATTCCGTATATTACGGATGTGTAATATACGGCAGATGGGAGCTGCCCCATAGAGAATCATTGGGCCGTGTGCAATGCGTATTTTCTGGACGTATTTTCTGCGCTCATACGTCCGTAAAACTCGCTAGTGTGACGCCGGCCTAAGACTGAAAAGAAACTTCTTTACTTGGTTATTCTACTCACAAAGCTTTTCGGTGGTGAATCCGCGGACCTCCTTTCTCGTCGTTTTTGGTGGCCAGGATTGCATCAGGATATGGTCGAACAGGTATCTGCTTGCAGTATTTGCGTGCATTCTAAAGTATCGCATACCCGTTCATCTGGTCCTCTTCTTCTAATGGCTATTCCTAGCAGACCATGAACACATTTGTCCATGGATTTTATTACTGACCTACCGGTATCAGCAGGCAAGACTGTGGTTCTGGCGGTTGTGGATAGGTTCAGTAAAATGGTGCATTTCATTGAATTACCGCCACTTCCAAATGCCAGGACTCTTGCTCAGGTTTTTGTTAATAAGATTGTGAAGCTTCACGGGGATCCCTCAGAATTGGTGCTATATTGGGGAAGCCAATTTGTTTCTTAGTTCTGGAAAGCGTTCTGTACTCGTTTGGGGTTGCAGCTATCCTTTTCCTCTGCTTTCCATCATCAGTCGAATGGACAGACTGAGCGCACTAATCAGAATTCGGAGATATACCTCAGCTGTTTTGTCTCCGAAAACCAGGAAAATTGGGCATGTTACTTACTGTTGGCAAAGTTTGCTATTACTAATCATCACCAAGAATATACTGGCAGGTCACCGTTCTTTGCATATTGTTTCCATACACAGTTTGGTAGTTTTAGTGGGGGGAGGGGCTCCGGGTGTTCCTGAGGAGGAAGGTTTTGCTTCGTCCCTCTCTTCAGTGTGTCTGGAGGGGTACAGAGCAATTTGAAGATCATGGGAGAAAGGTAAAAACGTATGACTGACAGGAAACGCTCGCCAGGTCCAGACCTAAGTGTGAATGACTTTGTGTTGTTGTCTACCAGAAATATCAAGTTGAAGATCCCTTCCTGGAAAATGGGATCTATGTTTATTGGCCCCTACAAAATAACCACCATCATTAACCCTGCAGATTTTTGTCTTGAGCTACCCCAGGCTCTTAAAATTCACCATAACAGTTATTCAACACCTTCAATTCTCTCCTCCGTCCCCCAGCACCTCCTCCCTCCCCACTTATCTCCGCTGAAGACTTTGCTTCATTTTTCAAGCAGAAGATTGATAGCATCAGAGACAGTTTTGGTTAACAACCAGCAGAGCCCTTCCTCCCGACTTCCCAGCCCTCCACCTCCAAAACCAATTTCTTCACCATTACAGAAGATCAACTCTCCACTCTACTCTCAAGATCGCATCTCACCACCTATGCACTTGACCCGCTCCCATCCCACCTCATCCCAAACCTCACCACAGTCTTCATCCCAACCCTAACCCATCTCTTCAACCTATCACTAACAACTGGTGTTTTCCCCTCAAGCATTAAACAGGCCTCCATCACACCTATCCTCAAAAAGCCCTCTCTTGACCCATCCTCTGTATCTAGCTATCGCCCTATACCACTTCTCCCCTGTGCCTCCAAGATACTGGAACAACACGTCTACCTTGAACTGTCCTCCCATCTCTCTTCTTGCTCCCTCTTTGACCGCTTACAATCTGGCTTCCGGTCACACCATTCCACTGAAACTGCCCTAACTAAGGTCACCAATGACCTCTTAACCGCCAAGAGCAAGCGACACTACTCTGTCCTCCTCCTCCTCGACCTGTCGGCTGCCTTTGACACAGTGGACCATTCCCTATTATTACAGACCCTCTCGTCCTTTGGCATCACAGACTTGGCCCTATCCTGGATCTCATCATACCTAACAGACCGGACATTCAGCGTCTCCCACTCACACACCACCTCCTCACCTCGCCCTCTATCTGTCGGAGTCCCACAAGGTTCAGTCCTTGGGCCCCTGCTCTTCTCCATTTACACCTTTGGCCTGGGACAGCTCATAGAATCTCATGGCTCATGAGGATGTCGAGTCCATATGGGTTGAAATTCATGGAGGGAAAAATGGTAACAAAATTCTCATTGGGGTCTGTTACAAACCCCCAAATATAACAGAAACCATGGAAAGTCTACTTCTAAAGCAGATAGATGAAGCTGCAACCCATAATGAGGTCCTGGTTATGGGGGACTTTAACTACCCGGATATTAACTGGGAAACAGAAACCTGTGAAACCCATAAAGGCAACAGGTTTCTGCTAATAACCAAGAAAAATTATCTTTCACAATTGGTGCAGAATCCAACCAGAGGAGCAGCACTTTTGGACCTAATACTATCTAATAGACCTGACAGAATAACAAATCTGCAGGTGGTTGGGCATTTAGGAAATAGCGACCACAATATTGTGCAGTTTCACCTGTCTTTCACTAGGGGGACTTGTCAGGGAGTCACAAAAACATTGAACTTTAGGAAGGCAAAGTTTGAACAGCTTAGAGATGCCCTTAATCTGGTAGACTGGGACAATATCCTCAGAAATGAGAATACAGATAATAAATGGGAAATGTTTAAGAACATCCTAAATAGGCAGTGTAAGCGGTTTATACCTTGTGGGAATAAAAGGACTAGAAATAGGAAAAACCCAATGTGGCTAAACAAAGAAGTAAGGCAGGCAATTAACAGTAAAAAGAAAGCATTTGCACTACTAAAGCAGGATGGCACCACTGAAGCTCTAAAAAACTATAGGGAGAAAAATACTTTATCTAAAAAACTAATTAAAGCTGCCAAAAAGGAAACAGAGAAGCACATTGCTAAGGAGAGTAAAACTAATCCCAAACTGTTCTTCAACTATATCAATAGTAAAAGAATAAAAACTGAAAATGTAGGCCCCTTAAAAAATAGTGAGGAAAGAATGGTTGTAGATGACGAGGAAAAAGCTAACATATTAAACACCTTCTTCTCCACGGTATTCACGGTGGAAAATGAAATGCTAGGTGAAATCCCAAGAAACAATGAAAACCCTATATTAAGAGTCACCAATCTAACCCAAGAAGAGGTGCGAAACCGGCTAAATAAGATTAAAATAGATAAATCTCCAGGTCCGGATGGCATACACCCACGAGTACTAAGAGAACTAAGTAATGTAATAGATAAACCATTATTTCTTATTTTTAGTGACTCTATAGCGACAGGGTCTGTTCCGCAGGACTGGCGCATAGCAAATGTGGTGCCAATATTCAAAAAGGGCTCTAAAAGTGAACCTGGAAATTATAGGCCAGTAAGTCTAACCTCTATTGTTGGTAAAATATTTGAAGGGTTTCTGAGGGATGTTATTCTGGATTATCTCAATGAGAATAACTGTTTAACTCCATATCAGCATGGGTTTATGAGAAATCGCTCCTGTCAAACCAATCTAATCAGTTTTTATGAAGAGGTAAGCTATAGACTGGACCACGGTGAGTCATTGGACGTGGTATATCTCGATTTTTCCAAAGCGTTTGATACCGTGCCGCACAAGAGGTTGGTACACAAAATGAGAATGCTTGGTCTGGGGGAAAATGTGTGTAAATGGGTTAGTAACTGGCTTAGTGATAGAAAGCAGAGGGTGGTTATAAATGGTATAGTCTCTAACTGGGTCGCTGTGACCAGTGGGGTACCGCAGGGGTCAGTATTGGGACCTGTTCTCTTCAACATATTCATTAATGATCTGGTAGAAGGTTTACACAGTAAAATATCGATATTTGCAGATGATACAAAACTATGTAAAGCAGTTAATACAAGAGAAGATAGTATTCTGCTACAGATGGATCTGGATAAGTTGGAAACTTGGGCTGAAAGGTGGCAGATGAGGTTTAACAATGATAAATGTAAGGTTATACACATGGGAAGAGGGAATCAATATCACCATTACACACTGAACGGGAAACCACTGGGTAAATCTGACAGGGAGAAGGACTTGGGGATCCTAGTTAATGATAAACTTACCTGGAGCAGCCAGTGCCAGGCAGCAGCTGCCAAGGCAAACAGGATCATGGGGTGCATTAAAAGAGGTCTGGATACACATGATGAGAGCATTATACTGCCTCTGTACAAATCCCTAGTTAGACCGCACATGGAGTACTGTGTCCAGTTTTGGGCACCGGTGCTCAGAAAGGATATAATGGAACTAGAGAGAGTACAAAGGAGGGCAACAAAATTAATAAAGGGGATGGGAGAACTACAATACCCAGATAGATTAGCGAAATTAGGATTATTTAGTCTAGAAAAAAGACGACTGAGGGGCGATCTAATAACCATGTATAAGTATATAAGGGGACAATACAAATATCTCGCTGAGGATCTGTTTATACCAAGGAAGGTGACGGGCACAAGGGGGCATTCTTTGCGTCTGGAGGAGAGAAGGTTTTTCCACCAACATAGAAGAGGATTCTTTACTGTTAGGGCAGTGAGAATCTGGAATTGCTTGCCTGAGGAGGTGGTGATGGCGAACTCAGTCGAGGGGTTCAAGAGAGGCCTGGATGTCTTCCTGGAGCAGAACAATATTGTATCATACAATTATTAGGTTCTGTAGAAGGACGTAGATCTGGGGATTTATTATGATGGAATATAGGCTGAACTGGATGGACAAATGTCTTTTTTTGGCCTTACTAACTATGTTACTATGTTACTATGTTACTATGGCTTTCAGTATCACCTCTATGCTGATGACACACAGATCTACATCTCTGGATCAGATATCACCTCCCTACTAACCAGAATCCCTCAATGTCTGTCCACTATTTCATCCTTCTTCTCCGCTAGATTTCTGAAACTTAACATGGACAAAACAGAATTCATCATCTTTCCCCCATCTCACGCGACCCCCCCAACGAACCTATCCATTACAGTAAATGGCTGCCCACTCTCCCCAGTCCCACAAGCTCGCTGCCTCGGGGTAATCCTTGACGCTGATCTCTCCTTCAAACCACATATCCAAGCCCTTTCCACTTCCTGCCGACTTCAACTCAAAAATATTTCATGAATCCGTTCATTCCTCAACCAAGAATCTGCAAAAACCCTAGTCCATGCCCTCATCATCTCTCGCCTTGACTACTGCAACCTCCTGCTCTGTGGCATCCCCTCTAACACTCTTGCACCCCTCCAATCTATTCTAAACTCTGCTGCCCGACTAATCCACCTGTCCCCCCGCTATTCCCCGGCCTCTCCCCTCTGTCAGTCCCTTCACTGGCTCCCCATTGCCCAGAGACTCCACTACAAAACCCTAACCATGACGTACAAAGCCATCCACAACCTGTCTCCTCCATACATCTGTGACCTCGTCTCCCGGTACTTACCTACACGCAACCTCCGATCCTCACAAGATCTCCTTCTCTACTCCCCTCTTATCTCCTCTTCCCACAATCGTATACAAGATTTCTCTCGCGTATCACCCCTACTCTGGAACCCTCTACCACAACACATCAGACTCTCGCCTACCATTGAAACCTTCAAAAAGAACCTGAAGACCCACCTCTTCCGACAAGCCTATAACCTGCAGTAACCACCGATCTACCAAACCGCTGCATGACCAGCTCTATCCTCACCTACTGTATTCTCACCCATCCCTTGTAGATTGTGAGCCTATGCGGGCAGGGTACTCACTCCTCCTGTACCAGTTATGACTTGTATTGTTTAACATTATTGTACTTGTTTTTATTATGTATACCCCTCCTCACATGTAAAGCGCCATGGAATAAATGGCACCATAACAATAAATAATAATAACAATAATGTGTTCCACAGGTCTCTGCTCAAGAGGTATGTTGAACCTCTTGAGTCCTCTCCCCTGCCGCCGCCCCCAATCATTGTTGATGGTAATTTGGAGTTCCAGATCTCGAGGATTGTTGATTCTCGTCTTCAGTGTTGTTCCCTGCAGTACTTGGTGCTCTGGAGGGGTTATGGCCCAGAGGAAAGGATGTGGGTTTCAGCATCAGAGATAAATGCCCCTAGACAAGTTTGTTCGTTCCATGCCTCTCATCCTGAGAAACTAGGTCCTGAGTGTCAGGAGACCATTCATAAAAGGGGTGGTACTGTCACGGGTGTGTCAGGTGTGACAGACAGTCATCCTGGATCTGGCTATAGCACCTTTTTGATCTTTGCATCTCTGTTATGGTGTGATATTCTTCTCCCTCTAGGACCCAACAGTTACCTCCACCTTCTTCTGCTAATTAATACATCCTTGCTGAAGGTTTTAATGCCTTTAGTCTCTTCAACAAGGTGCTGGTGTTAGCTCCATTTCCCTCTGTCCAGTTGGAAGTACTAGCAGTCGGCTAGTGTCTTCTCGGAGTACTCTTCAAGGATTGCTGGTGTGATATCTCAGAGGTCTTCTCAAGCTAAGTGTATCCCTTCATTTGTCCATCCTCTCTGTCTTTAGTTGTACTGGGGGCTAGCGCTCACCCTGTCTCCTCACTATCCAGGGCCTATCGCTATGGCCAGGCAGGGATTAGGTTCCTGCTTGGCGATAGGTGCAAAACATATTTAGGGACATTTAGGGCAGAAAGGATGTTGTTAGATCTGCCTAGAGGTCTCCATCCCCCCTTCCCTAGTGTTTGGGAAGGGGGGATGGAGACATAGTAACATAGTTAGTAAGGCCGAAAAAAGACATTTGTCCATCCAGTTCAGCCTATATTCCATCATAATAAATCCCCAGATCTACGTCCTTCTACAGAACCTAATAATTGTATGATACAATATTGTTCTGCTCCAGGAAGACATCCAGGCCTCTCTTGAACCCCTCGACTGAGTTCGCCATCACCACCTCCTCAGGCAAGCAATTCCAGATTCTCACTGCCCTAACAGTAAAGAATCCTCTTCTATGTTGGTGGAAAAACCTTCTCTCCTCCAGACGCAAAGAATGCCCCCTTGTGCCCATCACCTTCCTTGGTATAAACAGATCCTCAGCGAGATATTTGTATTGTCCCCTTATATACTTATACATGATTATTAGATCGCCCCTCAGTCGTCTTTTTTCTAGACTAAATAATCCTAATTTCGCTAATCTATCTGGGTATTGTAGTTCTCCCATCCCCTTTATTAATTTTGTTGCCCTCCTTTGTACTCTCTCTAGTTCCATTATATCCTTCATGAGCACCGGTGCCCAAAACTGGACACAGTACTCCATGAGCGGTCTAACTAGGGATTTGTACAGAGGCAGTATAATGCTCTCATCATGTGTATCCAGACCTCTTTTAATGCACCCCATGATCCTGTTTGCCTTGGCAGCTGCTGCCTGGCACTGGCTGCTCCAGGTAAGTTTATCATTAACTAGGATCCCCAAGTCCTTCTCCCTGTCAGATTTACCCAGTGGTTTCCCATTCAGTGTGTAATGGTGATATTGATTCCTTCTTCCCATGTGTATAATCTTACATTTATCATTGTTAAACCTCATCTGCCACCTTTCAGCCCAAGTTTCCAACTTATCCAGATCCATCTGTAGCAGAATACTATCTTCTCTTGTATTAACTGCTTTACATAGTTTTGTATCATCTGCAAATATCGATATTTTACTGTGTAAACCTTCTACCAGATCATTAATGAATATGTTGAAGAGAACAGGTCCCAATACTGACCCCTGCGGTACCCCACTGGTCACAGCGACCCAGTTAGAGACTATACCATTTATAACCACCCTCTGCTTTCTATCACTAAGCCAGTTACTAACCCATTTACACACATTTTCCCCCAGACCAAGCATTCTCATTTTGTGTACCAACCTCTTGTGCGGCACGGTATCAAACGCTTTGGAAAAATCGAGATATACCACGTCCAATGACTCACCGTGGTCCAGCCTATAGCTTACCTCTTCATAAAAACTGATTAGATTGGTTTGACAGGAGCGATTTCTCATAAACCCATGCTGATATGGAGTTAAACAGTTATTCTCATTGAGATAATCCAGAATAACATCCCTCAGAAACCCTTCAAATATTTTACCAACAATAGAGGTTAGACTTACTGGCCTATAATTTCCAGGTTCACTTTTAGAGCCCTTTTTGAATATTGGCACCACATTTGCTATGCGCCAGTCCTGCGGAACAGATCCTGTCGCTATAGAGTCCCTAAAAATAAGAAATAATGGTTTATCTATTACATTACTTAGTTCCCTTAGTACTCGTGGGTGTATGCCATCCGGACCCGGAGATTTATCTATTTTAATCTTATTTAGCCGGTTTCGCACCTCTTCTTGGGTTAGATTGGTGACCCTTAATATAGGGTTTTCATTGTTTCTTGGGATTTCACCTAGCATTTCATTTTCCACCGTGAATACCGTGGAGAAGAAGGTGTTTAATATGTTAGCTTTTTCCTCGTCATCTACAACCATTCTTTCCTCACTATTTTTTTAAGGGGCCTACATTTTCAGTTTTTATTCTTTTACTATTGATATAGTTGAAGAACAGTTTGGGATTAGTTTTACTCTCCTTAGCAATGTGCTTCTCTGTTTCCTTTTTGGCAGCTTTAATTAGTTTTTTAGATAAAGTATTTTTCTCCCTATAGTTTTTTAGAGCTTCAATGGTGCCATCCTGCTTTAGTAGTGTAAATGCTTTCTTTTTACTGTTAATTGCCTGTCTTACTTCTTTGTTTAGCCACATTGGGTTTTTCCTATTTCTAGTCCTTTTATTCCCACAAGGTATAAACCGCTTACACTGCCTATTTAGGATGTTCTTAAACATTTCCCATTTATTATCTGTATTCTTATTTCTGAGGATATTGTCCCAGTCTACCAGATTAAGGGCATCTCTAAGCTGGTCAAACTTTGCCTTCCTAAAGTTCAGTGTTTTTGTGACTCCCTGACAAGTCCCCCTAGTAAAAGACAGGTGAAACTGTACAATATTGTGGTCGCTATTTCCTAGATGCCCAACCACCTGCAGATTTGTTATTCTGTCAGGTCTATTAGATAGTATTAGGTCTAAAAGTGCTGCTCCTCTGGTTGGATTCTGCACCAATTGTGAAAGATAATTTTTCTTGGTTATTAGCAGAAACCTGTTGCCTTTATGGGTTTCACAGGTTTCTGTTTCCCATTTAATATCCGGGTAGTTAAAGTCCCCCATAACCAGGACCTCATTATGGGTTGCAGCTTCATCTATCTGCTTTAGAAGTAGACTTTCCATGGTTTCTGTTATATTTGGGGGTTTGTAACAGACCCCAATGAGAATTTTGTTACCATTTTTCCCTCCATGAATTTCGACCCATATGGACTCGACATCCTCATTTCCTTCGCTAATATCCTCCCTTAAAGTGGACTATAGACAAGACTTTACATAGAGACAAACCCCTCCTCCTCTCCGATTTTTACGATCCTTTCTAAACAGACTGTAACCCTGTAAGTTAACTGCCCAGTCATAGCTTTCATCTAACCATGTCTCGGTTATTCCCACTATGTCAAAGTTACCTGTAGATATTTCTGCTTCTAGTTCTTCCATCTTGTTTGCCAGGCTTCTGGCGTTTGCGAGCATGCAGTTTAGAGGATTTTGTTTTGTTCCAATCTCCTCGCTGTGGATTGTTTTAGAAATGTTCTTACCTCCCATCTGAGTATGTTTTCCTGGGTCTTCTTTGTTCAAGTCTAATGTTTTTCTTCCCGTCCCCTCTTCTTCTAGTTTAACGCCCTCCTGATGAGTGTAGCGAGTCTTCTGGCGAAGAAGACCTCTCCCCATTGTTGTACAACTTGCTTCTTCCTCACCCAGCAGAACAGGTCCTTACAGTATAATGCATCCCTCGATAGTCCACACAGCATAAAGCATCCCCTGTGTTCCTTACAGTATACAGTAATGAATCTCCCATGGTCCACACAAAGTATAATGCATCCCCCAAGTGTCCTCAATATAGTTTTATGGCCACACAGTGTTCTAGAAAACAATAAAATACAATTCTCACCTCTCCTCCTCGTTCCTCTGCTGCTCCAGGCTCCGCACCGCCAGCTTGTCTTCTCAAGCATTGCACATCTCAGCGTAGAGGACACCATGTGTGACGTCAGACGCTGAGGAAGAATGATGGGTGAGGAAGCGTCAACTGATGCTCCCTCCTTCATCATTGCTTTCAACTGTATCGGCACTGGGCAGATGCCAATACAGTTGAATTTGCTGGGGGGCCCTGTGTCAGTGCTGGCACTGCCTCCCGACTCATGGGCTCCATAGCGGCAGTGCAGGGAGATTGTTTCTCTCTGCTGTGCCTCACAGTTTAACTGTATCAGCGCATTGCTCACACTGTTACAGTTAAACATATCGTAGCACCGTGTGGGCACCTCAAAGCAGGGGGCCCTGTGCGGCCGCATCCTCTGCCTCCCAGGTAGCTACGTTACTGCTCAGAACTGAATGTGGCTTGCGACTCTCTCTTAGATCTGAATGTGGCTCTCAAGGTCAGAAAGGTTGGGGACCTCTGCACTACACGATACAAACTGGTGTCAATATTATGGGGTCCCCCATGCTTTGGTCCTCTCATTCTAACACTGCTAGTCCATGTCTAAGTGATGATGTGGGATCCAAATACATTAAGTCTGACCTGTCACCAGCTCAAAAGTGGTCAGTATTTTATTCCCACTGCTCCTCTGAAGGATAAAAAAAATCCTCCTTATGGGTCCAGACATATGGGGCTTTTTTACTCAGTTGTAAGATTTCTCTCACTAAGTGTATTGGGGGACACTCGCTTGGCACGGGATTAACGTAGTCAGGCACGATTTTTCGCTTAAACACAGTCTATACGGTTTATTAAAGTGTCATAAACCGAGTTATGCACAGTTCATTATATACATTTCATCAAACACAATAGGCACCAACTGGTGATCTTAACTTGCAGCTTTATCTTGTACACTTCTTATACGGCTTTGTTTCACAGACACTAAACATGCTGGACCTCTCACTTCGCCCAGTTACCATGGGTGTCCGT
Organism: Ranitomeya imitator; assembly: GCF_032444005.1. Taxonomy (NCBI): domain Eukaryota; kingdom Metazoa; phylum Chordata; class Amphibia; order Anura; family Dendrobatidae; genus Ranitomeya; species Ranitomeya imitator. Next base: position 625,786,442 of record NC_091285.1, read on the forward strand.
ACGCCATACAGTTCACCAATGTCCCAAGTCACATACAGCGCATATGACACTCGGTCTCTAAACACGCCGAACCTCACTCCGTTCAGTCACCGTGGGAGAACACAAAGTTCATAGAACATTACAAGCAGCAACAGTCTGTATGCGTACCTGACTGGAGCTTCTGCTCCACCTGCTGACTCCTTGTCAGTCTACTCCTCTGGGAAAGCTGCCTCGCAGGGATCACCAACTTGCCTGGGCGGCATATCTTAGTCAGTCCAGACCCACTGAAGGACGGTAGCTTCCCCAACATAGACCATCCAGAATCATAGTCTTTCTGTGCGCTATTCAGGGATTCGGTCCTACTCCCAGGATCTCCCAACACACCAGCATGACCTCTTCAGGAAACCTACTCCCAGGTCTTCCAACACAGGTTGCCCAGTGTGCTATTCAGGATTCCTACTCCCAGGAAATCCAACACACTGGCATCTCCTCCTCACATGAACTGCCCATGTGACCTGTCCAGGAGCTATTCAGGACCTCGTCCAACACCCCAGGCATATGACCTGTCCAGGTACTATTCAGGACCTCGTCCAACACCCCAGGCATATGACCTGTCCAGGTGCTATTCAGGACGTCAGTCCAATACCCAAGGCATATGACCTGTCCAGGTGCTATTCAGGACGTCAGTCCAACACCCCAGGCCACTAGCCCCACCATGTGCTCTTCAGGACTCCTACTCACAGGAAATCCAACACAGGTTGTTCAGTGTGCTATTCAGGACTCCTACTCCCAGGAAATCCAACACACCAGCATGTGCTATTCAGGACTCCTACTCCCAGGAAATCCAACACATTAGTATGTGCTCTTCAGGATTCCTACTCCCAGGAAATCCAACACATACTTCCAGGACCTTCACCACTCAGGTCCAAACACTGGAACCACACAGGAACATGTGACCCACACTCTGGTCACATTATATACCCTTAACCACTCCCCGGGGTGGGAGTGTGGATGTGTGGCTAGTTTGTCCTGCCCATCTCACACAACTAGCCTAGTAAGTCTCCCTTACAACTACACCATACATATACACACTCTTGAGGGACTACAGGTCCCAGAACAACAACATTGCATCAGACTTACCACGCAGACTCCCTCTGCGACACATATTGGCCATTCACAACACAGCCAGTCACTTCACCACGATTATCACAATACATATGCCCCCATGCACATCCCAAGGAGCACTCACAGTGCCCCCTAGCTGCCACAGGGGTCACTGCATCACACAGTGCATCCAGTATGCTAATCTTTATGGTCTTTACCAAGGGAGTAAAGCATTGAATACTCAGAGAAGCAGCAGTAGTAAAATTAGAAAAAAACTGGATGGGTCATTTTCAAGAAATCAAATTCTGAACGTGCCCCTTTTGCCCAACCTCAAGGCCCCAATCAGCTCAGTTCAGGTAGAGCTGCAATCATGGACCTGGGGCAAAATAAGGTACCCAAGCTCACTTGTGCCCTGTCACCCATTCATTTCTGTAAGATGTCACTTATTAAATGAAAGAGCTGTATTTATAAGGGTTGTTTATAAAATGTTTATATTAAAAATGGGTTCATGGGGTTGTTGAAGCACAAAGAAAACCTTCTCACCTACTGGACCAATGTCGCTTTGCTGCACCACTGCCTGTGTCACCTGCCTATTTCCTCATATCGCCTTCTGGCAGGAGACATGAAATGATTGCTGCAGCCAAACAGCCGTTACTGATTGGCTGAAGCTTCACATTCCAGACTGTGAATGCTGCAGGTGATCAGTGGTCACCGATTGGCTGCAGCGGTCATGTGATGTTCTCTGGCAGAAAAGGCTATGTGGATACAGGCAGTGATGTGGAGGAGCGGCCGCGATCCCATAGGTGAGCATATTTTAATAACACCGTGGGCCATTTTATATATACAAGAATGTAGTGGATAATGATTGGCAGATCCACTGTCGTGTACTGTCCAATCAGTGCAGACACAGACTGTGTAGGGATACACCCTATTACAACAGTAATTTATTCACATGTTTTCTGGTCAAGCGTCTTATTTTTATTTTTATTTCATTTTTTTATTTCATTTTTAACTTTTTAATTATCCTACGCTGCAATAATATTTCCTATTACCTCTTTGATTTGATGTATGACTGTGCCTTAGTTTTATACGATGCATCATCAAAAAAAGGAAATGTCATCATTCATCTGATATGAAATGTAACAAGTACAAAACTTCTTGCCCAACTTTGTGCCAGATAAATCCTGTTATGGAAATGAGTTCTGTAGATTTTTGCAAAATTATTCATATCCCGGAAAACTTGCTGTGTTGACCAGAATAAGAAACAGTGCCATTTTTGTCCATGGCTGTGTCTGGTATTGCAGATTATTCCCATTAATTAGATATCTTTATTACAGTAACATATCAATTAGTAATGGTGAGGATTATTACTTACTCTCTGCTCTATAGATCTCTTAATTTGAGTGTCTTATGACCACCAGATATGTAGCATGTGAGCTATGTTGTATCACCAGCAGTTTGCTATAACATGCATGGACCACACATAGTGCTATGTAAAACAATCCTGCCATAGCATTGTCATGTGTCGAGAACTGTAGCTATAGGGGATGCAGTGGTAGCAGTTACACCCTGGTCCCTAATGTGGGCCACAAGAAACAACAGCATTATAGACAGCACATAATTGTTGTGGGCCCCCCTGTCGACAACATTTTTGGGGATGTTCAATCCAAGCCCCTCTTGGAATACACCAGCCCTCCAGATCCACCCCAAAAGGTCCAATTTTGGGTGAGGTTTACAGAAATCACACCAACTTTTATCATAAGAGTAGAGAAGAGTGGATTGATTAACGCAAATTTGAAAATTTTATGATTCACAGTTCGCCAAAAAAAACCTTTCTCCCTTTGGGGGCCTTGAAGAAGCGTGTTTACGCGAAACAGCATTGGCTGGCGTGAGAGGTGTTTTCCCGACGCAATTTGTCTATGTTTGAATATAATAAGCACATTTCTTCGTTATCGACTGCTGCTATATTTCTTTTCAAGTCTATAAAAATAAGGTCGTCTGTGGTTATGTCATACACACCTCCGTAGAAAATTTTCCCAAAAATGACTATTTAAAGGAGCAAAGGAGATAACAATCACAATTGACAACACTCCTAATATGGCATTTGGGAAGTAAGTTTCACGCAATCTCAATAGACACAGCATTATTGAGAAATCCACTTGTGCATGCAGAATTTAAAGACTTGCCCACACTTCCTCTGCCATTAGTTCCTCTGAGCCGCGAAAACCGACAGCATAGAAGCAATGTTGGGAGCGGCACTGGCCGTGCTTGTGCTGCTGATCAGTCAGAGTCACGGTAAGTCCTTACAAGAAAACAAGTGTCCTAACAAGGTTCATAAGATTTGTACACTAGGTGCTGATTTTTATGATTCATTTTTTTTGGAAATGGAAGTTGTTTAGTCTTCTGGTTTTGCGATTATAGAAGTGAGTGCTCAGGTACCTTCCTTTTTTCACGATACCATCAAGATGACTGGTTTCAGATTATTTCTAGGAGTGACTGTGTTTGAGTTTTGTTCTTTTCTTCTTAACAAATCTAGGTAATATTTCACGTTATGTCCAGATTTTCCACCGGTACCTACCTTTTCAGAAGTGTCCACAGGTGTAAATGTAGAGGAAGCAACGCTTGTAGTTGGAACCAGACTCTGTAGTCTAAGAGGGGAGGAGGTTACCGTCCCACTGCCCCATATTAGAGGACCAGCAATATAAATGCTTGCGGCCCTGTGCACTTCCTGGGCGATCACATATAGCTTTTCATTTCATGACTTTTAACTTTTAACTGTCTGATATATCGGAAAAATCTCAGTCATGGCAAACCTGTAACATTGGTTACATAAACCTATCAACAATAAGAGCATATAGCCCCAAGAATGAACATGTCACCATACATAGTACAAAAAAGGTAAATTTTATTAAATTACTGATGACATACAAAAATATAAAAACGTCAAGAAACAGTGAGGGACGGGAAAATGGTGACTGACCAAATGGGCAGACATGGACAATCCAACCTCACAAACATATAGTATGGGGGCAGGCAAAATGACGGCTTATACATACCAATAAAGTGATAGGCAAAGTACCACAGAGTATAAGTGTCCCTGGGTATGTGGTATATCAAATGAGAGATGGGGGATACCACCTGGAGATCAAAGTCTCCAGTGGTAATAGTACACTCCCAAAAAAGCCCCTATAACCTCTCCATTAGTGCCTATATACTGCTTGTACCTACATTTAATCTAAATAGTGCCAATCATAATGTCAGCCGCTTACCCATAAGAGGTCTGGTGCCATGTGTGTCCATCAGAAAGCCCCGACGCGCGTTTCGCGTATTGTGCTTCCTCGGGGGGCCGTGTGGAAAGTGAGGGGAATCGGGTTTTATAAAGCCCCATCACAGCTGTATCTCATGATGGCCGCTAATGCTGCGGCGCATGGGGGCGGACCTAACCGCCGGTAATGCGCTTCCTTCAGGCATCTCGGCGGTGCACAGAAAGGGAAAACATTCCCATGACGTCATTGTTCTGTGCGTCGCCATACATAGATGCCGTTGGGGACGCGACCAAAGCGGAGATCCACCGCGCATGCGCACCATCGCCGCGGCCATCTTGGAATGGGGCAAACCAGACTGGCAAGAACAGAAGAAGAGGGGGGAGGAAGGGATGAATAGGAGCGCAACTCTATGAGCAAGAGTATATACACAGAACACAAAGACTTTGTAGTGGACATTATACAAATATAAATATGCAAATAAATAATAATCACCAGCAGTTACAATAATGACAATAATAATATCAATTTGATCCGATGACTGTAACGACCAGACCCAAAAACATTTGGGGGGGCCGCAACATAATGGCTCCTGACCAATTGATCTTTGAGGCTGCGCGCCCTCCTAGCTGTAAGCAATGGTCGCGGGAACTCCGTTATCCTGTGCGGTTTTGACTGGTGGAATAAATGATCGGGGAGGAAAGCGCGGATGGACATTTATTGAAATATCTACAGATTTCTGCAGAAACTTGAGCATGCTATGAGCGTTACAGTCATCGGATCAAATTGATATTATTATTGTCATTATTGTAACTGCTGGTGATTATTATTTATTTGCATATTTATATTTGTATATTTTGCCTGCCCCCATACTATATGTTTGTGAGGTTGGATTGTCCATGTCTGCCCATTTGGTCAGTCACCATTTTCCCGTCCCTCACTGTTTCTTGACGTTTTTATATTTTTGTATGTCATCAGTAATTTAATCTTTAGAAATACCCTGGTTTAGGGAAAGAGGGGAAAAAAAAAAAAAAAAAAGAGACAAGTGCGGCGCTTCCTCTGAGCGTAATACGTTTTTACCAACAAGTTAAAAACATTTCTTTTATTTGTAGTTATGCTCACCTTCTATCGGTAAGAAATGCACGTTGAGATTCTCAAGGAATCAATTCTTTAGGCAACTCTTCTTCGTATGTTGTATAATCCAATAAGGTGTGCAGCTCACTTTGGAGAACTATGTGTTGATCCTGCTTCAGATCCACATAGGTGGCAATTTCAAAGAGAAAAAAAAAAAAAAAAAAAAAAACTCCAAGTAAATGTGGCGCTAAGCACCTACGGATTTTTTTAATTCATCCACTTCAAGTGAAAAATGTTAAAAAATTCATTTATTTTCTCAAAATAAAATATATTTGTAAATTTTTTTAAAAAACAGTACAACGCGTTTCGGCTGCTATTTTTACAGTGCAGCCTTCATCAGGTAGTAAAAAAACAAAAAGAACAAACAATACAATAAGCACTATAAAATGATGTTACAACCTCCAAGTTCTCTTATTTATGAGGGTTCCTAGAAGGGATTAGCAGGGCGGGACCGGGGATCAGGTTCTCCTTTCCTGATGACTAACTACATGGTAGCCTCTAAAGAGACACATTTATCCTATATATATAAAAGAGCAGTTTAGTAATTTAATAAAATTTACCTTTTTGGTACTATGTATGGTGACATGTTCATTCTTGGGGCTATATGCTCTTATTGTTGATAGGTTTATCTATAGTGTGGGAGCTTTGGCCCCTTCTGCTCTTGTGATAGGTGCTATGGGCACTTTTCATTTGTGGGAGCAATATTTATATTTGTGTATCCGCAAGGTTGGTTTTTGTTCTGCATTAACATTGGTTACATGTGGCCTGCATGGGCATAAGGCTCTCATAGTCCACACACCCAGCCAGGACCTCCACTTTCATGTATCATTCTGGTGCACCACAGACAAGTGCCTCGTCCACGGCTACTGGCCCCACACCATGTTATAGAGATATGAGATGACAGCAGTTAGTACAGTGTAATTGTGGTGTCAGAACTTGCAGCTGAATGTCTGTGTCTGCCTTTAGCTCTTTCCCTTTTCATAGTATTTTAAAAGAAACCACTGTCATCTCCTATCTCAGTAATGGGTAAATCTGTCTTCCCTGAATACTGATTTTACCCATGATCGAGAGTGAGAGATCAGTCCAGGAAGAGAAAAAAAAAACAACAGATTTCTCGGATATTTTACAAAGTTGCTTATTTTCATGTGCTCTGTTGATTTGAGAAATAATTAAAATGAGGTTCCCTTTTTTAGCGTAATCTGTATAAACCTCTACGGAGTTGTTTCTATCTGTAGAATGTAAAAAAATATTAAAGATTTAGACTAATAATTTCTCGGTCTTGTGGGGCCAGTTAATTGTAGGTATTCTTCCAGTCTTCAGATTCCCCTTTACCATTTCGTGTGGGCTCCTTTTATGCAGTTATTGGCCTCCTATATGATGAACATGGTTGGATTGCTAGGGTGGGCAGCAAGGTTGTGTTAAGTCAAGGTAGATGTAATGCAGAAGCGTACTACAAAGAATTCAGGCATTGGATGGTTGACTCTTAGTGGAGTGCTCAATTGTCGGTTTTGCTTAGGTTTGATGTCATTAAGGAGTTGATGGTAAACCACCTTCTGCAAAGCTCCTTAGAGTCCACCCTGTCCTTGGCCATCAGGAAATGTAACTTCTTTGGTACCTTTTGCTACAAATGAGGTGTCTTCTTCTACAGAAGTGGAACTCATATAAACTGGAATCACACCAATAATGGTACTAACCTATTACAGAGATTTTACAAATTTAGAATTAGCTAAAAGGCTCCACCCTACACAAGGCGAACATTGTTCTTTTTCAGGTTTAATTTCATTGTAGCTATTAGACCAGGAAATAAAAATAATAGGAAAGCAGGAGATAAAGTCCTGGATGGCAGGTATATGTCATCGAGGTGCTTAGCCTCGGTGATGTAAATCCTGGAGAATGCTCCAGCAACAACAAGTTGCTGAAAGGGTTTTTTTTTCACAGGACCAGATTTTGGGTCTGGGTTTTAGGAATTGACCAGAAGAGCTTGGGTGGGAATGGTGGCTACCATATTTGCTATCATATCTCCAGTCCAGGCTTTCCAGGTCCTTTATAAGGTGCCAAACATTTTGCTTCTCAAATTGTTCCTATAAGGGAATTATAAGATCCTCCTTGATGGGACATTCGGTATCTAAAGGTCTATTTGACCTAATTATTGGTTGCTGTCATCTACAGTAATCTGTGTGACACGAAAACTCATGTGTTAGCTTGTTATATTTGCCCTTACTAAATTGCCCTGCATTAAACATGCTAGAAAACTTCTGCCTCTCCCTATTTTTGAAAGTTCTATAACACATCAATGGACTTTATTACCAAGCAGTCTTGGAAAAGCTATTATTTGATAATGATAAGCCAGTGTAGTAAACCTTGATATGCTGAATCTCACATCCTCTATGTTCTTGGATGATGGCCCCCTCTTCCTTATATATAAATATAATCTTGTTAGCCAACTAGGTATAATCTTCATGAAGATACCCACAGGAAAGAGCTGATGATCACGCCTCCTTGGCTAACAAGATTAGATTAACATACAGGTAAAAGGGCGCCATATCTCAGGAAAGGAAGCAGAAGAAAAACAGTCAGATTAAGGAGAACATGCTGTGATGGTGCGGGCACATGTGCTTTGTCTGTGCTACCACTTGCAGGTGTCGGCTGTATTATACAGCTGATACCCAACTTTAAGGTGTTTGTAAATATCTATGTAAGCATGAGCAACATTACAGACAACATTTGAAGATGAATGATAAAACCCTGATCCTTGTTTTAACCCTTTCATTACCCGGCCAATTTTTTTTTTTTTTTTTATTTGTGCTTCCACTTTTTCTATTTCTTCTTTCAAGAGCCATAATGTTTAGATTTCTCTGCCAACATAGACGTACAACAGCAATTTAAAAAAAAAAGATATGTAGTTTTGAATGGAACCATTCAGTTTACAATACAATTTGCTGGAAAATTCCTTTTTCTGCTATTTTATTGATTTTCTCTTTTTTTGGGGGGGGGGGACATATTTGTACAGTGTTTATTCTGCAGGAAAAATTACCCGTCAATATGATTCTACAGGTCTTCATGATTCCGGTGATATCGAACATGTATCTTTTTTTATTTAAGTGGTGAAAATAATAGAAACTTAGAAATTGAAAGAAATATTAGTTTTTATTGTCAAGTTCTTAGAGCAGTTAACTTTTTTATGTTTCCATCAATGGAATGGTAGTATGGGGCTTGTTTATTGCGTGGCAAGCTAACATTTTGTGGTTCATACAACGTTTCAATCTCTTTTTCTTACATATTTTTAGGGAGGAGAGGTGACTAAAAATACACAATTCTGCCATTTTTATTTTTTTTCTCTTTACAGTGTTTATTGTGATCGTGTGGTCAAAATAATTTTATATTTTGATAGATCAGAGGTGACAATATGAAATATGTTGATATATTATTAAATGGGAGTCAACACAATTTCATTACTATTTTTTAAACTTTTTCTTCTATCTTTCACTTTATTTTTAAGTTCCTTTAGGCAAATTGAGTGCTTGTTCTATATACTGCAATACAACTGCGGTATATAGTAAAATGACCCTGCTCTCCTATGATGTCCAGCCATAGGCCGGGGTCACACTTGCGAGTGCAATGCGAGAAACTCGCACGAGTCTCTCTCATCAATACCCAGCACTGTCACCGGCACTCGGGATCGGAGTGTGTGGCAGCATGTATTTCTATGCAGCTGAACGCTCGGGTCCTGAATGTTGGTGGCAGTGCCGGGTATTGATGTGAGAGACTCGTGCGAGTTTCTCGCATTGCACTCGCAAGTGTGACCCCGGCCAGAGGCAGGGCTTCACAGAAGGACAAAGATGGCAGCAAGGGGCTTTCTGAAGTACCTTATGACTGACATCAGAGGCCATTGATCCACTGAGATGTCATCGAGGAGGGTGCCATTGGAGATGGTGCATGCTCACTGGCAATATCACTATTTAAATACCACTATCAGTGACTAACAGGGGTATATAAATAGTTAAATATCAGTGATCGGAGCAATCTCTAGATGCTGCTGATACAGGAAAATACCATCTATTATTATTATACAGTACATTTTTATAGCGCCATTTATTCCATGGCGCTTTACATGTGAAAAGGGGGCAAATATAGACAAATGCAATAAACATGAGCAAAAAAAAGGCACTACCAGGTACATAAGGAGGGAGGACCCTGCCCCTGAGGGCTCACAGTCTTCAGCTATGCAACACATCCAGTATATTTCTGTTATAGTGCAGGCTCAGCTCATGAGCCTGCTCCATATACTGGAACCCGACATTTGACAAACTATTCCGTCAAATGTTGGAAAGCAGTTAATTTACTTTTGGAAAATAATGGTCATGTGGTGAAAATAGCATGCTGTGCATGGGTAGTCCCTCCACCTTCAGAGGCCCATTGGACAATTCACCAGTTTTCCAGATGGTCAGTCGAAATTTGCTCTAATTTATCAACGCAAGTGTTTTGCACACTAGCATTAACGAAGGGTCAGATGATGTAAAATGTACCTCTTAATAAATTTAGTGCATCATTCAGCTGCAATGAACCACTGTAAAGATGTACTCCAGTCGGGGACTAGATTACACTTCTGGCATAAGCTACACCATTTTTAAGGCAAGGTGAATTTAATTTTGTGACATTTCAGGCCACAGACTATGATCGTAATGCGCAGTTACACAATTTGTATCTAAATTTTGGAAAGCTTTTTGTACTGTTAGAGATGTAAAGATGTCTCTGCTTGGTTTTGTTTCAGCTCTGCTTGGTTTACTGTGCGACGTATGGTTTCTTGTTGAAACCATGACCCCAGACTGTTCCAGGTTGGCCTTCAGGTCTTTGGATGTTTGATGTGGTGTTTTTTCCACTATTTGCACCAGCTTTCAAAGACATCTCTTGTCAATTTTCCTCTTTCCCCCATGTCCAGGGAAGTTCTTGATGGTTCCATGCTTGGCAAATGTCTTAATAACATTGCACACTTTTGAAAAAGGGATACCAAGATCTTTGGAGATGGCCTTATAGCCTTTGGAAGTCTTGTGTTTGATAGCAGTTCTGATGTCCTTAGGCTGCTCCTTTGTCTTCAGCATTGTGACAAAAGGAACAGGGCCTACCATGTGGCTTTTTAAAAGGCCGGCGTCACATTCAACGTAGGCAAATACGGTCCGCTTTTTATGGCCGTAATACGTGCGTAATATGCAGAAATGTCCCAGAAATAGTGTTCCGTAGGTAATACGTTGCCAAGGTGTGGTCGCGTATTTTGCGCATGTAATGTTGCGTATGTGATCCGTATGTAATCCGTAATGCGTATTTTACACGCAACATGACAAAATGGACATTTAACGGTTTTCTGGACGGCAATTAATTTAAATCATCATCACCAACCCTATTTAAGCCCTCTACAACAAGTGGGACCTTCCCATCTGGCCATTTAGTTGGTGTACGTCTCTTGGGCGTGTTGTTATTACCTTAAAACCATGTCTGACCTACTGTCTTTCAACCCAACTCAGCGGGGGTTGTTTCACTGGGTCTTGTCGCGTCGATTTGGGCAGCCATATCCCGTGATTGTTGATCCGCGAAGGAGGAGACGAAGATTGTGGGTGCATCCTCTTTTGACCAAACGCCTCACTAAAAGACATTTTGAGAGGCTCTATACAGCTCTGAGGGCACATCCTGACAAGTTCTATCTGTACTGTCGCATGACCATCAGAACCGTTGATATATTGTTGGAGATATTACATCCAGATATCACCTATCAGGACACAAGGATGCGCAAAGCCATATCCGCAGAGGAGCATCTTCTCCTTACCTTACGGTATGTATTCAACATCCTCACATACTGTATGTTGATGATCTTTTTTTTATGTGTTGTGTTCTAGCAGGTTTTTTCAAGTATATGTGTACATTGGGGCACAAGCAGATCCAGAAAAAGTGTGTTTAATGTTATAGTTAAGTACCCTAGGAAAATTTTTCAGTTTACAGCGTTAATCATGTTTTTTAAAATATACAACCTACTTGTGCTTCTTCATGTTTTGTGTGACCTCTTGTTACCTACCTAATATTTTTTTTTTCACTTTCAGCTTCCTGTCCACTGGCTTGTCGTATGCGGGACTACACCTGGAGTTTCTGATTGGGAGGTCGACAATTTCGGGCATTGTGCTGTCAACCTGTAGTCAAATATGGGCTAAACTCCAGGAACTTGTGATGCCTGAGCCAAAACAGGCTGATTGGCTCAAAATAGCCCTTGGTTTCCAGAACACTTATGACTTCCCAAACTGCATTGGAGCCATGGATGGGAAACATATCAGGGTGTGTAAGCCGCCGAACTCTGGCTCCCAATTCTACAATTATAAGCAGTTTTTCTCTGTAGTTCTGTTAGCTGTAGTTGACAGTAACTACATGTTTATAATTGTAGACATTGGGGCCTATGGCCGAACTGGAGACTCTAGGGTCTTCAATTCGTCCATTATGGGTCGGCGGCTACATGACAACCAGTTAGACCTCCCACCACCACAACAACTCCCAGGCTCCAATGCGGAGGCAGTGCCTTTTGTTCTTGTTGAAGATGAGGCCTTCCAACTGATGAGGCACGTCATGAGGCCTTATCCCCGGCACAACCTGGATCACCGGCGGAGGGGATTTAATTTGCGGCTTTCCAGGGTGCGGAGACTGGTGGAGTGCGCCTTTGGGATTCTGACGGCCAAATGGCGTCTCCTCCAGTCTGCCATTCAGCTCAGTGAGGCTACAGTGAATGAAGTCATAAAAGCCTGTATTATTTTGCACAATTTTACCCGCATACATGATTGCTCCTCAGCTGATATTGATGAACACATGTTGAGCAATGTGATTAGGCCTACACCACATGGCCCTCCTCCACGCTGTCCCCTTTCTGGCATAAAAGTTAGGGATGTTTTCACCAATTATTTTGTTTCTCCTCAGGGTGCGACTCCCTGGCAAGATTATGCTGTTTCTCATTTGTGATTTTTTACTTTTTAACTATATTCTAAGTTTAACAAAAAATTATATTCTGAACTCTGTGTGTTGTATTTACTTAATTCACATATGGTTATGAACAGAGCATATGTGTGTGATGTAAGAATGATTGGCTCACAAACGTAATTTGGCTCTTTACGATATTTTTTAATTACCGAAAAAGCCTTTTTTGTTTAACTCAAATGCATATTTTTTCCATATGGTTTTTTCAGCCAATTCAAGTTGGCATAATTTTTAAACAACAGGAACAGCATAACAAAGTGCTACGACAGCACAAACATATAGAACACATGGTTATGTGCCACAAACCCAAAAACAAAAACATTACAGGTTTTGGTAAGTGGAGGTGATGGGGGAAGCTCAGGGTCCTGCTCAGGTGGCCTTTGTTGGGCCAATTGTCCTTCACCCTGTGTAGATGCTGTGTGGGCCGGAGGAATATTCAGCCTTTGATCATGTGGACCAGTCGTGTATTGGACATAAGGAATCTGACTGTAGTATTCATGTTGATGAAAATATGGCCTTGACTCATATCCACCCCCAATATGGCCATGTCGTCCAAACCCAGGTTTGGACCAGCCTCCAGCACTGGGTCTGAACAAGTGGCCATATTGGGAAGGTTAATGGTAGGCTGGCATATGGTACTGAGGTTGCCATGGTGGGTTTTGTGTGGGTAGGGGTTGAGGTGTAGGCTCACGTGGAGGAGGTGCTTCAATTCCCTGTTGAGCATGCACCTTTTGAGATTTTGGCAGCCGCAGGACGTTACGTGATGACAGCTGCTAACTCTCAATAAACTCCTTCAGCTCATATGGCTCATTTGGGGGGGTGCATGCATCAATAAGAATTTGAAAACACCCTCTCACACGCAGCCTCACCTAACGGGCTAGGGGACGTAAGTACCGGGCCAGGCTCCTCGTATATGCCTTCTCCCCCTCATCCACAGTAACCCTTGCAAGATAGATCAGGACACCAGCATCCACATTCCTCCTACTTTGGAGGAGCTCTCTCCTTCGGTGAGAACTCCGTGACATCACAGCAGCCTGTGGTGAAGTCTCCAGGGGAACAGTTGGGCTGCTGCTGTTGCCAGGATCATCCTGGCTTGCTTGTGTTGCTGCTGCTGTTGGTGGTGGGGCCTCATCTTGGCCAGGTGCTGCTGGAGCTGGATACCCAGATGACGAGGATCCTGGAGGGATGGAGCATGACCGATAAGAAGATGGGACAGCCACCTCTTCTCCTTCCCCAACTGGGTCTATGACCACCACAGAATCGGATCCTGTCTCCCTCTCTGTGAGGTTGGACTGTGTTCTGTTATAAAAGTATGTTGGAGAAAATAAATAAATAAATGTCTGACCATTCTAAACATATGTGTATAATGTGTTGCGTTGTTTGTACTTACGGTCTGAGATCCATACTGGGATTCAAAAAGGTCAATCTATCAAAATAGATATATTTTTTCTTTTTAGGTGGTGCGCCTGACCCACTCCTGTCCCGCTGCTGCCTTTCCCTCCTGTACTGATCGCGGATGCTCCGCCATCTTTTCATTACATCATCCACTGCAACAAAAGAGAGTAAAATAATGTATTACGCCATTGTGCACAGTGGTCACACAAGGTGTAATTGACTAGACAGATTGTAGTGTAGCCTAGGAAGCTGCATTTATTTAATATAAATTTTGTATTTTTTAACAACAAAAATGAACACCATAGAAGGATAGAGTCCTCTCCCCTCTATCCCAGTATGTCTTTTTTCAGTTGTACACTGTAGGGGACATCTATAATAACCCTGTATGTAACCCGTTTCTCATGTACAGCACCATGTAATTAATGTTGTTCTAGAAATTAATATATGCAACACTTAAAAATAATTTTAAAATTACTTAAAAGGAGTTAGGTACTGCTGATTAACATAAAGATCAATGTACAAACATGAGTGTACTTACTTATTTGCCTCTGTGCTTCACGTGGCCGCTGATCATAATATGGGAATAGGGACCCACATATACTCCTCCATGCTGCCTCTTTTTGAGCCCAGTTGGCATAGTTGGGATCTCTCTGGTCCCAAATTTCGGGCCTTTCCTGGACCAAAATGATGAGCATGTCAACATTTATGATGGTAGCCATGCTGATTCAGACTCCGTGGAGGCGTTCGGCAGACTTCCGGGATCTCTGTCTGGCTTTTTCAGCTAATTAGCATGTCTCAGCTTCCTGATTGAGGCCTTGGGACATTTCCTTGCACCTGCCAGAGTCTAGCGTATTTCTCGCAAGTCACAATCATGGTCCGTATGCATTCCGTATTTTGCGCGCCCCCATAGACTTGCATTAGCGTATTTTTTGTGCAATACGCTGATAAACCCAGCATGCTGCGATTTTCTACGGCCGTAGAATACCGTATAATACGGATGCATAATATAGAGCAGATAGGAGCAGCCCCATAGAGAATCATTGGGCCGTGTGCAATGCGTATTTTCTGGACGTATTTTCTGCGCTCATACGTCCGTAAAACTCGCTAGTGTGATGCCGGCCAAGCACTGAAGTTATCATTCATTTACAATTAATCTCAGGTGATTCTCATTTGTGATTTACCACAGCAGAGTCAAAATGTGTTTCCATACTAATTTAATGTAAAGGTGCCAATACCAGTGTCACAGCAAGCTTTAGGTTTTCCTATTTATCTCTCCCACTGTTTTTTGTTTTAAACTATTTTTTATCATTTGCTCTTTTGTATTTGACACGAGGGCTCTATACAAAAAACTGTTTCACTTGATTCAACTGATACCAAGAATCCAAAAAAGGTCTCCATTCCTCAGCAGATGTGGTTTCCACCTTTTTTCAGTTCCCCTTATGAAAATGATAACACGTTAGCAGTTGAAAATGATACAAATCAGATTAACATAGTGTGGTATCATGTTCAACAACACCGTGACAGCTCAGCCTCCTTATGGATTTGGGCTGTCAATTTTGTGAATGAGATTGCCCGACTGATGGAGTCCCTCTGAGAAGATACAGGTGCAATGTCTGGTGACCAGCCCGTACCACCCACAGACTAACGGCCTGTGTGAACAGTTCAATGGCACCCTGAAGCAGATGCTTAAGATGTTGGTCGATTCCCACGGGCGCGACTGGGAGCCTTACCTCCCTCACCTGCTATTTGCCTACCAATGTTCCACAGGCCTCTATGGGGTTCTCCCCCTTTGAGCTCCTGTACAGGCGATGTGTGCAAGCGTCCCTGGCTCTGGTGAAAGAGGCATGGGAATTCGACCTCTGGAGTGTTGGTCATCGAGTATTTTTTGTGCTTTCAAGACAAGATGCAGGCCTTGGCGTAGCTAGTGCAGAATAATATGATGCAAGCCCAGGTCGACCAGAAGCGAAGGTACCACCAAAATGCTTGTCAAAGGACCTATCAGGTGGGTCGAAAGGTGTGGGTACTGGTGCCTATACCCCAGAACAAGCTTCTGGCAACCTGGGAATGCCCGTACCTTGTGCACTAGCTGCTCAACTCCATAAAATACCTGGTTATCCTTGTCTACACCCGGGGAAGGTGGAAGGCCTTCCATGTGAACATGATGAAGGCACATCATGCAACCATATGCAACCTGTCAGAAGACGGTGAGGCGGAGACCCTCCCAGATATGCTCACCCAGGCTAGGGTGGGTGGGACCATCGGGGATAGTGAGGTCTGCTACCAGCAGCTGTGAGTAACCCTACACCCCTGCCATGATTTATTCAGCAACAAGCCCATAAAGACAGAGTCAGCCTTCCATCATATGAACACCGGGGATCACCCCCCAATCTGGCGTTCAGCATATCAGGTCTCCCTGGAAGTGCAGCAACACATGCGTCAGGAGATTGATGAGATGCTGAAGCTGGGGGTCATCCAAACATCAAGCAGCGATTGGGCCTCACCGATAGTCCACGTCATAAAAAAGGACTGGACCACCCTGTTCTGTGTGGACTTCAGGGGACTCAATGAGGTCATGGTCAGTGATGCGTACCCCATGCTATGCATCAATGACTTGCTCGATAAGTTGGCAAGAGTAAAGTACCTGACCATCATGGATCTGAGTCGGGGATATTAGCAGATTCCCCTGACCCGTGATTCGTGGGAACACTTTACTTTTATCACACCATTCAGACTGTAGGAGTCCACAGTGATGCCATTCGGCACAAAGAATGCCCCTGCCATTTTTCAACGGATAGTCAATGAGCTGCTCAAGGGACTTGAAGGGTGTGCGACCCCATACCTGGACAACATTGCCGTCCTCAAATTCCATCTGGGAAGATCATCTAGAGTATCTGGCGCAGGTGCTCGGGCAGATCCACTGGGCAGTCTTGACCATTAAGCCAGAAATGTGTCAGCTGAGCATGAGTGAGGTTCACTACCTGGGACATCGTATAGGCAGGGGGGCTCTGAAGCCAGAGCCTGGGAAGGTGGATACCATCGCATCCTGGTCCACTCCCAGCACCACAAAACAGGTGATGTCCTTCCAGGGCACCGTCAGGTTCTATAAGAGGTTTGTCACCTATTATAGTAGTCTGGCAAAGTCCCTGACAGACCTTACCAAGAAGAAGCTGCCCTCTGCAGTCGATTGGACAAATGACTGTGAGAAGGCGTTCCAGGCGCTGAAGATTGCCCTTTCCAACTTCCCGGTACTACAAGCCGCTAACTTCACATGGCCGTTTGTAGTACAGACTGACACCAGTGACTTTGACCGTAGTGCTGTGCTCAGCCAGGTCGACTCTACAAGCCAAGAAAATCCCGTTTTTACCTGATCCGGAAGCTACTGCTAAGGGAGGTGGCCTACTCTACGATGGAAAAGGAATGACTGGCAATTGTGTGGGACCTGCAGCGTCTGCAGCCCTACTTGTACAGATGTCAGTTCACTGTGTAAATGGACCACACACCCCCTCAGGTGGTTACACACTGTATCTGGAATGAATATGAGATTGCTTCACTGGAGCCTTGTGCTACAGCAGTGCCACTTCACCATTTACCACAAGAAAAGCTATGACCATGGTAATGGCAACGGGTTATCCCGACGAGTGAAGGTTGCAGAAAGGCACACCGGGGAACACTGGAAAGTGCTGACCCCTAGCGCCCTCCAAAGGGGCCAAACTATTCCTGCCAGGATGGATCCCTATTGAGAGTGTAAAGCTAATTAACTGATGGAAGAATTCCCCCAATGGATGGGAGTCATAATTTCATAAAGCGTTATGGACTTATCTTATGTCCTAGCTGTATAATGGTTACATTTTTGAGATCTCCAGAATGGGCCGAATGCCCGCCGGGGTCTCAGCCCGATCTAACCCCCTAGGGGTATGGAGAAGTCTTGTTTGGGCTGCAAGTGTAACGGGGAAATGGCCAGATATTATGGCACCAAAATTGCTGCCCCTGACCTTCTATAGAGAAGTTATGATACATCATAGATTTTGGAGTCTCAGCTTCCAGAGCAAGTGGGAGGGAGACTAGGACCATCCTGGGGTGTGGGGAAAGGCGTTATTAACCAAGGGGTTAACTGCACATGCGACGATGTGGGCATTCATTCTCTGCCAAGGGAAGTCACGCCATGCTGCATATTGGAAGAAACTGGAAATAGCTGGCCCCTACACCTCCCATGTGGTTGCCAGCATCCAATGGGTGAACATCATGCCGGTAACTGACTTTTGTATTATCTGCTTACACTTTTGTACTACCACCTGTATTTGCATATCTGACCATTGTATACAGTATGTATAACCATTGTGTATATAGTGTATTGTCTAGTGTGCCCTTAAGGCGAATAAATATATAATTTAACCTTAGGTTGTTCATTTATCTCGATTCACAAATCGATAAGTCCCTGTTCTCGGTTTTAATTTTCCATGCTACGGGGGCTGGTTTCTGGCCCGATATAATCCTGTTAAAGGACCCGGCTTATATCTAAGTAGCTGAAGAGCCCGGCGTTGCCTGGGCATAGTAAATATCTGTGGTTAGTTATAGCACGTCACTTCTCTTATTTTCCCATCCCGCCTCTCATTTTCCCAATCACATCTCTCATTTTCTCCCTCACATCTCTCATTTTCTCCCTCACTCCTCTCATTCCCCCCTAACACTTGTCATTTCAACCTCACATCTGTCATTTTCTGATCACTCCATTATTTTTCCTCACTCCTCTCATTTTGCACTCACACCTTTTCATTTTCACCTCACACCTCTCATTTTTACCTCATCACCTCAGTATATACATGTTTGTCATCTCCCTTATATATAGTATACATCTGTATGTCATCTCCTGTATATAGTATATACCTGTATGTCATCTCCCCTGTATATATTATATACCTGCTGTGTGTCATCTCCCCTATATATAGTATATACCTGAATGTCATCTCCTTCTATATATAGTATATACCTGTATGTCATCTCCTCCTGTATATAGTATATACCTGTGTGTCATCTCCCCTGTATATAGTATATATCTGTGTGTCATCTCCTCCTGTATATAGTATATACCTGCATGTCATCTTCTATATATAGCATATACCTGTATGTCATCTCCTCCTGTATATAGTATATACCTGTAGGTCATCTGCTCCTGTATATAGTATATACCTGTGTGTCATCTCCTCCTGTATATAGTATATACCTGTATGTCATCTCCTCCTGTATATATATGTACCTGTATGTCATCTCCTCCTCTATATAGTATATACCTGTGTGTCATCTCTCCTGTATATAGTATATACCTGTGTGTCATCTCCTCCTGTATTAGACCTCGTTCACACGTTATTTGCTCAGTATTTTTACCTCAGTATTTGTAAGCTAAATTGGCAGCCTGATAAATCCCCAGCCAGCAGGAAGCCCTCCCCCTGGCAGTATATATTAGCTCACACATACACATAATAGACAGGTCATGTGACTGACAGCTGCCATATTTCCTTTATGGTACATTTGTTGTAGTTTGTCTGCTTATTAATCAGATTTTTATTTTTGAAGGATAAGACCAGACTTGTGTGTGTTTTAGGGCGAGTTTCGTTTGTCAAGTTGTGTGTGTTGAGTTGCGTGTGGCGACATGTATGTAGCGACTTTTGTGAGATGAGTTGTGTGTGGCAACATGCGTGTAGCAACTTTTTGTGTGTTGAGTTGCATGTGACAGATTAGTGTAGCAACTTGTGTGCAGCAAGTTTTGCGCATGGCGAGTTTTGCACGTGGCGAGTTTTGTGTGGTGCCTTTTGAGTATGTGCAAGTTTTGTATGAAGAAATTTTGCATGTGTTGCAACTTTTGTGCATGTGGCAATTTTTCCGCATGTGCAAGTTTTGCGTGTGGCGAGTTTTCCATGAGGTGAGTTTTGCACTTGTGGCGAGTTTTGCAAGAGCCTAGTTTTTGCATGTGGCGAGTTCTGCGCGTGGCGAGTTTTGAGCGGCGACTTTTGTGTTTCGACTTTTATGTGGCGAGGTTGGAGAATGTGTGGTGAAATGTGTGCTGAGGGTGATATGTGTTCAAGCACGTGGAAGTGTGTGGCGCATTTTGTGTGTGTGTTCATATCCCCGTGTGTGGTGAGTATCCCATGTCGGGGCCCCACCTTAGCAACTGTACGGTATATACTCTTTGGCGCCATCGCTCTCACTCTTTACGTCCCCCTTGTTCACATCTGGCAGCTGTCAATTTGCCTCCAACACTTTTCCTTTCATTTTTTCCCATTATGTAGATAGGGGCAAAATTGTTTGGTGAATTGGAATGCGCGGGGTAAAATTTCACCTCACAACATAGCCTATGACACTCTCGGGGTCCAGACGTGTGACTGTGCAAAATTTTGTGGCTGTAGCTTCAACGCCTCCAACACTTTTCCTTTCACTTTTTTCCCCATTATGTAGATAGGGGCAAAATTGTTTGGTGAATTGGAACGCGCGGGGTGTCTGTGTACAACTGTGCCAAGCTGACCTTACGTGTCTCCCTGGTGTGCGGAACGTCACGTTAGTGCAAGTGAAGAGACTGTACTGCGTGATCCCTCCAACGTAACAGTGACATCATGCGGGGTGGGGAGGTGCGGGTTCATCAAATGTGGTGGCTGCAGTAGGATTCTGCGCGATCTCTCGGGTGTCATCCTTTGCAAGTACCATAACTGCAGTAGCTTCACATGCAGTCAAGTTTACATTACAGGGATCCATCTTTACCATTTGGCTTATTGTCCAAGAACCCAATTGGTTTGTCACTGTTCCTATTGACCACACCAGCTTATATGCACTAGATGTGAATGGACAGTCCTCTCGATAGCCCCAGATCAACCAGGCTCTCACTATCCGATGATCACTTTCTAATTCTGGGCTTGCATTTCTGCTGCTCACTCTGACCCAGTAATGACTCTGTACAATAATAATAATTTTATTTATATAGCGCCAACATATTCCGCAGCACTTTACAAATTATAGAGGGGATTTGTACAGACAATAGACATTACAGCATAATAAAAATCACAATTCAAAATAGATACCAATAGGAGTGAGGGCCCTGCTCGCAAGCTTACAATCTATAGGACCATCAACTTTCCCAGTGACAATTGGTGCACTTTGGACTACAGAGTCTCAACTGTGAATCAATTCTGGCCAACAAACAGTTTTACAGTAGCTCCACTGGACCACCATCTCTGATTCTTTATAATTCTGCCTACAATGCACCCTCATATGACATTATGGCTGTGCGCAAGCCTAAGTAATTACCCAATCTCAGCAGGCTCCATTGCGTGCACTAAACTCTTTTACTTAAAATTTCAAATGGCCTCTCTCAAAAACTAACTTAACGCAATGTCAGCACCACAAACTTCACCATCAACATGTCTGACCTCAGAACCTCTTTCTGCAAGCTGGTCACAATGAAGCTGGGTTTCCTTTTGCTTATTGACAGTGGCAGCCGGGTCTAGTAGCATCACCATGTACATCTTTATAGTACCAGAGATAAAGGTGCACCAATACATGGAGAGCAACGTAAAGCCAAACAACATGACAAAAAAAAACTTTTAAAGAACACACAACAATTCTCAGACAAGTCCCGCAGCCCAAAATATTTCAGTCATTGTTTGTGACTGGCTGTCAAGTGACTTGTAAAGCTACGTCTTCTCCCTACCCTGCCAAAAAATGCCTACAAACATACGTTAAGTCTAAGTAAGTAAAGTTGTCACCATGTGAATCCCAGCTGGACCCCAGTCGTAATTCCACCACATTGATGACCAATAGATGTAAATCCACAATGCCATACTATGATCTTTGTGCGGCGCTACACTTTTTCACCCTGTATCCTTAGCACTACATGTAAAGAATATTGTTTTCTTTCATTACCACCATAGTTGTGTTTTTTCCTATCAAAAAGTGAAGATCTTGGAAATTATAAGATTGGTGCACAACATGTCGTTATACCATGATAATGTTTATTTACTGATTGGCTGAAACTTGAAGATTTTTTGTCCCATTGCTAAAATGAGAATTATGCACTGACGACTGTTAGGTGTCGAGTTCCCGCTTCTGCACAAGGGGAATCTCGAGCCATCTCCGCTGCGGTCTCCCATTCTTATCCAGCCGCAGTGGAGTCTGCTCAGCAGAGACGTCGGTCCCAGCGTCTTGCTCAGTCTCACTCTGTACAAAGAGTTACTGCTGATTTTCCTGCTTCTGCCATTGAAG
Organism: Ranitomeya imitator; assembly: GCF_032444005.1. Lineage (NCBI taxonomy): Eukaryota > Metazoa > Chordata > Amphibia > Anura > Dendrobatidae > Ranitomeya > Ranitomeya imitator. Next base: position 625,808,569 of record NC_091285.1, read on the forward strand.
TCAGTGTTGGGCAGCGGCGAGCAGATGCTTTTGGGGCTAAGTCCTGCTTTTCTCTTTTTGAGCATGCCCAGGGCAAGATCTCCCATTGGAGATCGAGGGTCACATGCTCAGGTACTGCAGCACATCCCATTGGTCCTCCAGGAAGGTCCTGAAAGGGCAAAACTTTGGTAGCAGCTTCCCATTGGTCCTTTATTGGAAGGTCCTGAACGTGCTGCAACTTTATAAGCTGTGCATGACCGCACGGCCATGCACTAGTGTACATTTATAAATGTGTGTGTGTTGTGAGTGAAAGTCGCTCTTTAAATAACCCTCCCTATTGGATGACTGTTCGCGGAAGGTGTATGTTTGCTATCTAGCGCCCGACTTAGCCATCAGCACGTAAACACACAATACAGCGTCTTATTGCTGTGACCGCCAGAGCGGCGCCTTGTGCTTTCACAGCGCTTTCCTGACCTAAGCCTGGGTGGTTAGTGGCGTTCGCCAGTGCGGCACTGCATGCACTCTCGTGCTTCTATTGCTGTCACTCTGACACCTCAGTAGCGGTGTCGAGCGCATGAGGTCTATGTACTCAAATCCTGTGTCTTGGGATTGAGTTCTGAGACTCGTTGCTTGCGCTCTTGGTGCGGTACCACGGCCCTGTGACGTAACAGGGTTCGCTTCCTTCACACAGGGTGAGGTTAGCCCATGTGTGTATTCACTTTGTACCGCCATATAGTCCGTCATTACTTGGCAGCAGGTTCCATCTCTGCACGGTGGACCCCGGGCTGCCAACGCACCATACTCTATCTGTCTTATTATTTGGTGCGTTCCGCTAGCCCTAACAAAAGCGCCAGGGTCTGGCTAGTAATGACGGACAAACAGCAATCCTTGCGGTATATCCAGCAGCTGGAGGGTAGGTTGACGGCTCTCGAGAGCTCAACCTCAGCTGTGGATGTTACCGCAGTTGCTGTACAGACTGCTAGCGTGGCTGCAGCAACCTTGTCCATTGCCACCCCTGTTCCGACATTATCTCGCCTCCCGCTGCCAGAAAAATTTTCTGGTGATAGCAAATTTTGTAGGGGATTCGTGAGTCAGTGCTCTATTCACCTCGAGCTCCTGGCTGCACGTTTTCCCACAGAGCGGGCTAAGGTGGGATTTATAGTGTCTCTCTTGTCGGACAGGGCGTTGGAATGGGCTACGCCGCTGTGGGAGCGTGGCGATCATGTGGTGCAGAGTGCTCCGCTGTTCCTGAGCACTCTGAATCAGGTCTTTTTAGGACCTCAAGTCACCCATGATACTGCGCTCCAACTGCTGGCATTAACTCAGGGTGAGTCCTTGGTCAGTCATTTTGCCGTCCAATTCCGCACTTTAGCTTCTGAGCTGGACTGGTCGGATAAAGCCCTTATCCCCATATTTTGGAGGGGCCTGGCTGTTCACGTTAAGGACGCTCTGGCCACTAGGGAGATTCCTGCCACACTGGAGGAGTTAATAACTGTCTCCACTCGAATTGACCTCCGTTTTAACGAGCGGAGGTTAGAGCGAGCCCAGTGTAGGCAGAGGTTTCGGCTGGCTCCTACCTTCGCCAAACCTCTGGAATCTCCGGTCCTGGTTCCTGAGTCACATGAGGCCATGGAAGTGTCACAAGCGGAATCTAAGTCCCGGACCGCTTGTGCACTCAAGGTCTGTCATGTTTGCCAGCAGTCAGGACATCTAGCCACCAGATGTCCTCAGCGGTCGAGGAAACGTCAGCGTCTAGTGGTAGTAGGTGGAGGTACACTAGACACGGTGACGTTTGCCTCTAAATTGTCCTTTAAGGGGACAATTATTATAGGCTCATTCTCCCACTCGGTAGAGCTCTGCGTGGATTCTGGGGCGGAGGGCAATTTTATGTCTTCTGCCTTCGCCCAACGTCACGCAATACCCCTGGTTATGCTAGCTCAACCAGTAACGGTACGAGTGGTGAATGGGTCGACACTGCCCTCACAGATAACACACCAGACCATCCCTTTTACTCTGTCCATGTCGCCATCTCATCAGGAGATTATATCTCTGCTCGTCATTCCTGAGGGAATTGATGAGGTCCTGTTGGGAATACCTTGGCTACGGTACCACTCTCCTCATATCGAGTGGTCCTCAGGCAGAATTCTGGGATGGGGCGAATCTTGTGGGGGTAGGTGTCAGAGGGAGTGCGTTCAGGTTGCTACTACAGAGGTACCCACAGATCTATCCTCTCTCCCCAAGCAGTATTGGTCTTATGCAGACGTGTTCTCCAAAAAGGCGGCGGAGATCCTTCCGCCCCATCGCCCCTATGACTGTCCTATTGATCTCTTGCCTGGTGCTGAGCCTCCCCGGGGTCGAGTCTATCCGTTATCTCTCCCGGAGACGGAGGCAATGTCACAGTACATCCAGGAAAATCTGGCAAGAGGATTCATTAGGAAGTCAGTGTCACCTGCTGGGGCAGGGTTCTTCTTCGTGCAGAAGAAGAATGGGGAATTGCGTCCATGCATAGACTACAGGGGTCTTAACGCCATCATCGTTAAGAATAAGTATCCTTTGCCCTTGATATCTGAGCTCTTCGATAGGCTTCGGGGAGCAAGGGTATTTACTAAATTAGATCTGCGGGGTGCTTACAACCTGATTCGCATCCGTGAGGGGGATGAATGGAAGACGGCTTTTAACACCAGGGATGGGCACTATGAATATCTGGTGATGCCCTTCGGGCTCTGTAATGCCCCAGCCGTTTTCCAAGACTTTGTGAACGACATCTTCCGGGATATGCTTTCCACCTCGGTCGTAGTCTATCTGGATGATATTCTCATCTACTCTCCAGATATTGACTCCCACCGGAGAGATGTTTGCAAAGTCTTCGACCTCCTACGGGCAAACTCCCTCTATGCCAAGTTGGAGAAGTGTATGTTCGAGCAGGAGTCCTTACTTTCCTAGGCTACATCATCTCTGCCCAGGGATTGGCTATGGATCCTGCCAAACTACAGGCTGTGATGGACTGGCAGGAAGCCCATTCTCTTAAAGCGGTGCAGCGCTTTATGGGGTTCATTAATTATTATCGCCAGTTCATTCCGCACTTCTCAACTTTGGTAGCTCCCTTGGTTGCCCTCACCAAGAAGGGGGCAAATCCCAAACTGTGGTCTGAGGAGGTCTCCAAGGCCTTTAACTCCATAAAGTCACACTTCGCTAGCGCTCCCATCCTACATCGCCCCGATGTTGATAAGCCATTTATCATGGAGGTGGATGCCTCTTCTGTTGGTGCTGGAGCAGTCCTCTTCCAAAAGGATGCTCAAGGTCGGAAGCATCCTTGCTTCTTCTTTTCTAAGACCTTCTCACCAGCAGAGAGGAATTATTCCATCGGGGACAGGGAGTTGCTAGCCATGAAGTTGGCTTTCTTGGAGTGGAGACATCTCTTGGAGGGAGCACGTTTTCCCTTCCAAGTCTTCACAGACCATAAAAATTTGGTGTACCTGCAGACAGCCCAGCGGTTGAATTCTCGCCAGGCCAGATGGTCCTTATTCTTCTCCCGGTTTCATTTCACTGTCCATTTTCTTTCTGGGGAGAAGAACATTCGGGCCGACGCTCTCTCTCGCTCCGTTGTGTCATCTGCGGAGGAGGAAGAGGAGCCTCGGCTTATTGTCCCCACCGAGAGCTTGAGAACTGTGGCCCCGGTTTCGCTAGAGTCTGTGCCTCCGGGCAAGACTTTTGTACCATCCAGTTTGCGACCAGAGGTTCTCTCTTGGGCACACTCGTCCAGGGTGGGTGGACATTTTGGTTCCAAAAGGACATCTGAGTTACTGGCGAGGACATACTGGTGGCCGCATATGGCTCGTGATGTCGCAGAATATGTTCGGGCGTGTGTCTCTTGCGCCAAGAACAAGTCCCCTCGGCAATGGCCAGCTGGTTTGCTTTACCCTCTGCCGGTGGCGGACAGGCCCTGGGAGATGGTCGGGATGGACTTTGTGGTGGGCTTACCCAAGTCTCGTAACTGCACCATTATCTGGGTGATCACCGACCATTTTTCCAAAATGGTGCACTTGGTGCCTCTTCCACGGCTACCTTCTGCACGGGCTTTGGCTGTCTTGTTCTTCAAACATATATTTCGCCTACACGGTATGCCAGACAAAATTGTTAGTGACCGGGGTCCCCAGTTTGCGTCTCGATTCTGGAGAGAGCTTTGTCGTCTACTCAGTATTGAGTTGAATCTCTCTTCGTCATATCATCCCGAGACGAATGGTTTGGTAGAGAGGGCCAACCAGACCTTGGTCACATATTTACGACATTTTGTTTCTGCCAGGCAGGATGACTGGGCATCCTTGCTACCGTGGGCAGAGTTTGCACTTAACAACACCGTAGCCGACTCCACCGGTCAGAATCCATTCCTCCTAAATTACGGCCAGCATCCGCATGTCCCTGTGCCCATGCCTGTGTCTTCTGCTGACTCCAGGGTGGCAGACTGGGCTGTGGAGGCACGGGACATTTGGGACCGCACTCAGGATGCCATTCGGGCCTCCAAGGAGAGAATGAGGTCCTCCGCCGATACTCATCGGCGTCCCGCTCTGACCTTTGCTCCTGGCGACTTAGTGTGGCTCTCCGCCCGTAACATCAGGCTGTGTGTTGAGTCCACTAAGTTTGCACCTCGCTACTTGGGTCCCTTCAAGGTCCTTGAACAGGTTAACCCTGTGGTCTACCGTCTGGCCCTTCCTCCACGCTTGGGTATCACCGACACCTTTCATGTGTCCCTCTTGAAACCCGTATACATGTCCCGGTTTTCCGAGTCATCTGCCGGGACATCGGGTTCGTCTACGGACGATTACGAGGTGAACGCTATTTTGGGGTGCAAGGTGGTACGTGGCAAAAAGTTCTATCTGGTGGATTGGAAGGGTTATGGCCCAGAGGACAGGTCCTGGGAGCCTGCTGAAAACATTCGGGCCCCACAGCTCATTGCTGCCTTCGAGCGTAGCGAGGCCCAAGGAGGGGGGGTCCTAGGAGGGGGGTTAATGTTAGGTGTCGAGTTCCCGCTTCTGTACAAGGGGAATCTCGAACCATCTCCGCTGCAGTCTCCCATTCTTATCCAGCCGCAGTGGAGTCTGCTCAGCAGAGACGTCGGTCCCAGCGTCTTGCTCAGTCTCACTCTGTACAAAGAGTTACTGCTGATTTTCCTGCTTCTGCCATTGAAGTCAGTGTTGGGCAGCGGCGAGCAGATGCTTTTGGGGCTAAGTCCTGCTTTTCTCTTTTTGAGCATGCCCAGGGCAAGATCTCCCATTGGAGATCGAGGGTCACATGCTCAGGTACTGCAGCACATCCCATTGGTCCTCCAGGAAGGTCCTGAAAGGGCAAAACTTTGGTAGCAGCTTCCCATTGGTCCTTTATTGGAAGGTCCTGAACGTGCTGCAACTATATAAGCTGCGCATGACCGCACGGCCATGCGTTAGTGTACATTTGTAAATGTGTGTGTGTTGTGAGTGAAAGTCGCTCTTTAAATAACCCTCCCTATTGGATGACTGTTCGCGGAAGGTGTATGTTTGCTATCTAGCGCCCGACTTAGCCATCAGCACGTAAACACACAATACAGCGTCTTATTGCTGTGACCGCCAGTGCGGCGCCTTGTGCTTTCACAGCGCTTTCCTGACCCAAGCCTGGGTGGTTAGTGGCGTTCGCCAGTGCGGCACTGCATGCACTCTCGTGCTTCTATTGCTGTCACTCTGACACCTCAGTAGCGGTGTCGAGCGCATGAGGTCTATGTACTCAAATCCTGTGTCTTGGGATTGAGTTCTGAGACTCGTTGCTTGCGCTCTTGGTGCGGTACCACGGCCCTGTGACGTAACAGGGTTCGCTTCCTTCACACAGGGTGAGGTTAGCCCATGTGTGTATTCACTTTGTACCGCCATATAGTCCGTCATTACTTGGCAGCAGGTTCCATCTCTGCACGGTGGACCCCGGGCTGCGAACGCACCATACTCTATCTGTCTTATTATTTGGTGCGTTCCGCTAGCCCTAACAGACGACAAGCAGAGGTCTTGAAAATGGTGATGAAGTAAAAGAAAAAATATTACATGTTAGTTACCTAAAACCATAAAATCTGTTTATATTCTGATCGAATGATATCAATAATTCCATGGTCATTTCCTGCAGGCTTTAATGAAATACCAGAGGGGCGAAAACATGAGGTGGTCTTCCCTCAGAAACTACACGCACATTACAAGAGAGACACACAGGTACAGTGAATATCTATCTATCTATCTATCTACCTATCTATCATGGGCTGTAGGGAAGTAGAGCTTATGTGGTCACAAAGGGCACATCACCTGCTACTTTGATCTATCTGCAGTACTGTACAATGGTATTCCTGATGTTTTTCCTGTTTAGTTGCATTAGTTACAACCGAGAATAAAATGGATTTTAAGTTGAGATTTTCTGTACTCCTAGTTGTTGCAATGGACTGAAAAAAAAAATCTTATTTAAAAATTAAAGAGCTAAAAATGTAGAGGTTGTGAGCAAATATAATATATATTCACTCCCTGTGCTATGAAATTATTAAGGGTGTGTGCACACTGAGGCCTAGATTTATCAAAGCATTTAAGCTCAAAAAGTTGGGTAAAAGCTTTGAAAAGTCGCTAAATTTTGACGCAACATGGAGTTGTGCAAAAATCTTGCAACTTTTGGCATCTTCACACCAGTTTCTCCCAACTCCACTAAAATGGCCGTGGAGGCGTACGTCACTCGTCATACGCTACAGATTATGAAGAGGCGTACAGATCATCATGAATCAGGAGCATCTTGATTAATCCGGGAGTTAGTTTTTTTGCTTAGCTTTTGGGATGCGTGCATACTAAGTTCTCTTCCCCTAGTTGTATACTTACCAGCTGCCGTCTTCATCTTTTATTGGCGCTGCTCCTATCATCTTCTGCAGGTTGTGACCTGCCGAGTCGCTCAAGTGTTTGATGACCGATCGTGAAGTCACAACTCAATGTAAGTCGATGAGACCCAGAATGAGGCTCTCAGACTTACATTTAGAGCTTATGTCCATTAGTTGTGACTTACGGTGTCAGAAGCTGTGGTCACAATATGGCAGAGCTTGACCGGAGTGGCACTGGGAAGAGCTGAAGACAGCAGCTGGTAAGTATATTACTAGGTGCAAATTACTTACATTAGTAGCACCACTGCAGCACTGAAATGAAAAAGACACTGGAGTGGTGCTTTAAAGAAAGCCATAAGAAAATAGAATTGGAGTTGGCCAAACAGCATGTGGCAGACTCCTCAAAAAGGTGGAAGAAGTTTCTCCACTCAGATGACACTAAAACTGAACTTTTTGATCATCAAAGGAAAACACTAGCATCCTGATTCATTAATACTGGCATGCTATACTCCAGTCTTATTGAGGGCCTGGAATAGCCAAGCACTGTTCCGCCCCGACTTATCCTTCCTTAGCTTTGCCCATTTTGGAATAGGCGTCCAAAATTTGCTTGAAAACACCAAAAGTTGCACATTACTTGTGCAACTACACATTGCACTTACATTTTTCAACTTTTCAAATAGTCTTATGACAGTTTTCTGTCCTAAATACTTGATAAATCAAAGTCTAGGTGTATAGAGAATCCATCACAACCCAGCACCCTTTGAACACTATACCCACAGTGAAGCATGGTGATGGCATCATCATCATGAAGGGATGCTTTTCATTATCAGAGACTGGGAAGCTGATCAGGATTGAAGGAAGATGGCAGTAAATACAGGGAAATTCTTGAACAAAAACTCTCGCAGTCTTCCAGAGATTTGAGACTAGGCCTGAGGTTCAATTTCCAGCTTGAATGACGGTCTTTTGAGGTGTTCATAGTCAATACTGAATAAATGTTTTTAAATAATTTACATTTTTCCTCATTGCATATGATTGACATGTCTATCCTGTGATTTACATAATTATACAACTTTTCTTTCTTGGTATTGCCACTTCAGCATTGATGAGTATATACAGTATACCATATCTATATATACTGCACAGATTGACTCACTCTTTGCCTATGGTAACTTGTATTCACAGGATATTTCAATAGCTGTGGTTTGTTCTTGTGTGGTTAATTGTGAAACTTACATCCTTTTTGGTGATGTTTATCTTCACATACTTTGTGTTCTTTCGTGTGGTAATATTTTGCAAGTAAATTAATAGGGAAGTTACTGAGGAAAAGTGTCTTTGCATGGAGCTCTTTGTGTCCACTATTAATGTTATTCACTTTTATTATGTCAGTCGTATTAAACCAGTCCAAATATTTCCAGCCAGATGGGAGTTTATTAATTCCAGAGTCGAATAGTACAACTGTGGGCAGTAAAACTAAACATTATTTAGAAGGCTGAGGAGGGCTTTTTATAAGGAGATCATTTCTACTGTAGGAATATATTGCTATACCTTTCCAGAAAATCCATGCTCTAACACTCCTATGAGTGTCCAAAATATTTTTCTGATTAATTTCACAAACTTTTTTTTTCTATTTCAGAGCTCTAAATCCCATTAATATAAGATAATGTTCTAATATTTCTAAAGCTACTAGTAGGGAAAGCTTAACAACTTACCGTAGGGGTGGACAATTAATTTTTCTGAGAGACCATGATTGTTTTGAAGGGCCAAAAAATTAGGCTGAAATTAATTCTACTCAATATTAAGATTTTATATTAATATTAAATGTTATTGCTTAATATTGAGAAGAATTGACTGTGGGTTTATTGTAATATATTCTTACCTGTAACAGCTATTTAAAACCATATAAGTTAATGCTTTTTATAACATTTATGAAAAGCAATAGATCATACTGGTCCTGTTACTCAGCCAAAAGCTCCCCCTAGACAGCATGATGTCCCCACAGGTCTCTACACAGTGTGATAAGCCCCACAACTGCCAATACAGAATGATGTGTCATGATTCCAATGGCAGGGAATCACAAAAGGACAAGCACCAACGAGCTCTAGGGTGATGGAACCTGAGCTGACCGCGACCCTAAACCTGAACACACAAATAACAATAGCCGGGGAACGTGCCTACGTTGATCCTAGACGTCTCGCACCAGCCAAAGATCTAACTTCCCCTATTAGAAGAAACACAGACCTCTCTTGCCTCCAGAGAAATACCCCACAGAAATAGCAGCCCCCCACATATAATGACGGTGAAATGAGAGGAAGGCACATACACAGTATGAAATCAGATTCAGCAAAATGAGGCCCGCTAAAACTAGATAGCAGAGGATACAAAAGTAAACTGCGCGGTCAGCAAAAAACCCTTCAAAAAACCATCCTGTAATTACTTGAACTCATGTTCCAACTCATGGAACATGAGGAGCAATTACAGCCCGCTAGAGCAACCAGCAGCAAAGAAACAATTATATGCAAGCTGGACAAGACAAAAATAAATCAAAACGTGGAACAAGAAAATCAAAAACTTAGCTTGTCCTGAAGATTACTGAAGCCAGAAGCTGAGGTAACAAAACACTCTGATAACCTTGATAGCCGGCGGGAAATGACAAGAAAGCCCGGTTAAATAGGAAACTCCCAAATCCTAATAGAACAGGTGGACACCAGAGACAGCAGAACACAAATCACCCAGTACCATCAGTAACCACCAGAGGGAGCCCAAAAACAGAACTCACAACAGTACCCCCCCTTGAGGAGGGGTCACCGAACCCTCACGAGAACCACCAGGGCGACCAGGATGAGCCCTATGAAAAGCGCGGACCAAATCATCAGCATGAACATCAGAGGCAACCACCCAAGAATTATCCTCCTGACCATAACCCTTCCACTTGACCAAATATTGGAGTTTCCGTCTGGAAACACGAGAATCCAAGATCTTCTCCACAACATACTCCAATTCACCCTCCACCAGCACCGGAGCAGGAGGCTCAGGCGAAGGAACAACAGGTACCTCATACCTCCGCAACAACGACCGATGGAACACATTATGAATAGCAAACGATGCCGGGAGATCCAAACGAAACGACACAGGGTTAAGAATTTCCAAGATCCTATAAGGACCGATGAACCGAGGCTTGAACTTAGGAGAAGAGACCTTCATGGGAACAAAACGAGAAGACAACCACACCAAGTCCCCAACACGAAGTCGAGGACCCACGCGGCGACGGCGATTAGCAAACTGCTGAGCCTTCTCCTGGGACAACTTCAAATTGTCCACCACATGACTCCAAATCTGATGCAACCTATCCACCACCATGTCCACTCCAGGACAATCAGAAGGCTCCACCTGACCAGAGGAAAAACGAGGATGAAACCCCGAATTACAAAAGAAAGGAGAAACCAAGGTAGCAGAACTAGCCCGATTATTAAGGGCAAACTCGGCCAGCGGCAAAAAGGTAACCCAGTCATCCTGATCAGCAGAAACAAAACACCTCAAATAAGTTTCCAAGGTCTGATTAGTTCGCTCCGTCTGGCCATTCGTCTGAGGGTGGAATGCAGACGAAAAGGACAAATCAATGCCCATCTTAGCACAGAACGTCCGCCAAAATCTAGACACAAACTGGGATCCCCTGTCAGAAACGATGTTCTCCGGAATCCCATGCAAACGAACCACGTTCTGGAAAAGCAGAGGGACCAACTCAGAGGAGGAAGGCAACTTAGGCAAGGGTACAAGATGAACCATTTTAGAAAAGCGGTCACACACAACCCAGATGACGGACATTTTTTGAGAGACAGGGAGATCCGAAATAAAGTCCATGGAAATGTGCGTCCAAGGCCTCTTCGGGATAGGCAAAGGTGACAACAATCCACTGGCTCGAGAACAGCAAGGCTTAGCCCGAGCACAAACCTCACAAGACTGCACAAAAGAACGCACATCCCTAGACAAGGAAGGCCACCAAAAAGACCTGGCCACCAAGTCTCTAGTACCAAATATTCCAGGATGACCTGCCAACGCAGAAGAATGGACCTCAGAGATGACTCTACTGGTCCAGCTATCCGGAACAAACAGTCTTTCAGGCAGACAACGATCAGGTTTACCCGCCTGAAACTCCTGCAAAGCACGTCGCAAGTCTGGGAATACGGCCGACAAAATCACCCCATCCCTAAGGATACCAGTGGGCTCAGAATTTCCAGGGGAGTCAGGCACAAAACTCCTAGAAAGAGCATCCGCCTTCACATTCTTTGAACCTGGCAGGTATGAAACCACAAAATTGAAACGAGAGAAAAACAGTGACCAACGAGCCTGTCTAGGATTCAGACGCCTGGCAGACTCAAGGTAAATCAGATTTTTGTGATCAGTCAAGACCACCACACGATGTCTAGCACCCTCCAGCCAATGACGCCACTCCTCAAATGCCCACTTCATGGCCAAAAGTTCCCGATTACCCACATCATAATTCCGCTCAGAGGGCGAAAATTTTCTAGAAAAGAACGCACATGGCTTCATCACCGAGCAATCGGAGCTTCTCTGTGACAAAACCGCCCCCGCTCCAATCTCGGAAGCATCAACCTCAACTTGGAAAGGAAGCGAAACATCAGGCTGACGCAACACAGGAGCAGAAGAAAACCGGCGTTTAAGTTCCTGAAAGGCCTCCACAGCCGCAGGAGACCAATCAGCAACATCAGCACCCTTCTTAGTCAAATCCGTCAAAGGCTTAACAACACTAGAAAAATTAGTTATAAAACGACGATAGAAATTAGCAAAGCCCAAGAACTTCTGCAAACTCTTAAGAGATGCAGGCTGCGTCCAGTCACAAATAGCCCGAACCTTGACGGGATCCATCTCAATAGTAGAAGGGGAAAAAATATACCCCAAGAAAGAAATCTTCTGGACTCCAAAGAGACACTTTGAGCCCTTTACAAACAAGGAATTAGCCCGCAGGACCTGAAACACCTTCCTGACCTGCTGAACATGAGACTCCCAGTCATCAGAAAAAACCAAAATATCATCCAAATACACAATCATAAATTTATCCAGATATTCACGGAAAATATCGTGCATAAAGGACTGGAAGACTGAAGGAGCATTAGAAAGTCCGAAAGGCATTACCAAATACTCAAAATGGCCCTCAGGCGTATTAAATGCGGTTTTCCACTCATCACCTTGCTTTATTCGTATAAGATTATACGCACCCCGGAGATCAATCTTAGTGAACCATTTAGCCCCCTTAATGCGAGCAAACAAATCAGTCAACAAAGGCAAAGGATACTGATATTTTACGGTAATCTTATTCAAAAGACGATTATCTATACAAGGTCTCAAGGACCCATCTTTCTTGGCCACGAAAAAAAAACCTGCTCCCAAAGGGGACGAAGATGGACGGATATGTCCCTTTTCCAAGGACTCCTTAACATAATCCCGCATAGCAGTATGCTCTGGCACTGACAGATTGAACAAACGACCTTTAGGAAATTTACTACCAGGAATTAAATCTATAGCACAATCGCAATCCCTGTGAGGAGGAAGCGAACTGAGCTTAGGCTCCTCAAAAACATCCCGATAATCCGACAAAAATACAGGAACCTCAGAAGGAGTAGATGAAGCGATAGAAATCGGAGGTGCATCATCATGAACCCCCTGACATCCCCAGCTTAACACAGACATTGTTTTCCAGTCAAGGACTGGATTATGAGTTTGTAACCATGGCAGACCAAGTACTAGAACATCATGTAAATTATACAACACCAGGAAGCGAATCGCCTCCTGATGAACGGGAGTCATACGCATGGTCACTTGTGTCGAGTACTGAGGTTTATTCATAGCTAAAGGTGTAGAGTCAATTCCCTTCAAAGGAATAGGGACTTCCAGAGGCTCAAGACTAAACCCACATCGCTTGGCAAATGACCAATCCATAAGACTCAGGGCAGCGCCTGAATCTACATAGGCATCGACGGAAATGGATGATAATGAGCAAATCAGAGTCACAGACAGAATGAACTTAGACTGTAACGTACTAATGGCAACAGACTTATCAACCTTTTTTGTGCGTTTAGAGCATGCTGATATAACATGAGCTGAATCACCACAATAAAAACACAACCCATTTTTCCGCCTATAGTTTTGCCGTTCACTTCTAGACTGAACTCTATCACATTGCATTGTCTCAAGTGCCTGTTCAGAAGACACCGCCAAATGGTGCACAGGTTTGCGCTCCCGTAAACGCCAATCAATCTGAATAGCCATAGTCATAGACTCATTCAGACCCGTAGGCGCAGGGAACCCCACCATAACATCTTTAATGGCCTCAGAAAGGCCATCTCTGAATCTTGCAGCCAGGGCGCACTCATTCCACTGAGTAAGCACTGACCATTTCCGAAATTTTTGACAATATATTTCTGCTTCATCTTGCCCCTGAGAGAGAGCTAATAAAGCTTTTTCAGCCTGAATCTCTTGGTTAGGTTCCTCATAGAGCAAACCCAATGCCAGAAAAAACGCATCCACATTAAGCAACGCAGGATCCCCTGGTGCCAATGCAAATGCCCAATTTTGAGGGTCACCCCGCAGGAAAGATATAATAATCTTAACCTGCTGAGCAGGGTCTCCAGAAGAGCGAGATTTCAAAGAAAGGAACAGCTTGCAATTGTTCCTAAAATTCAGAAAACTAGATCTATCTCCAGCAAAGAACTCTGGAATAGGAATTCTAGGTTCAGACATAGGAGCATGTACAACAAAATCTTGTATATTTTGAACCTTAGCAGCAAGATTATTCAAGCTGGAAGCTAAACTCTGGACGTCCATGTTAAACAGCTAAGGTCAGAGCCATTCAAGGATTAAGAGGAGGAAAAAAAAAACAGCCAGGCTGCAATTAGGGCTAGACAGCAACCTCAGAGGAGAAAAAAAAAAAAAAAACTTCCTCAGACTACTTTTCCTCCTACTTCAGCCCAAACATTTTTGGCCGGCTATACTGTCATGATTCCAATGGCAGGGAATCACAAAAGGACAAGCACCAACGAGCTCTAGGGTGATGGAACCTGAGCTGACCGCGACCCTAAACCTGAACACACAAATAACAATAGCCAGGGAACGTGCCTGCGTTGATCCTAGACGTCTCGCACCAGCCGAAGATCTAACTTCCCCTATTAGAAGAAACACAGACCTCTCTTGCCTCCAGAGAAATACCCCACAGAAATAGCAGCCCCCCACATATAATGACGGTGAAATGAGAGGAAGGCACATACACAGTATGAAATCAGATTCAGCAAAATGAGGCCGGCTAAAACTAGATAGCAGAGGATACAAAAGTAAACTGCGCGGTCAGCAAAAAACCCTTCAAAAAACCATCCTGTAATTACTTGAACTCATGTTCCAACTCATGGAACATGAGGAGCAATTACAGCCCGCTAGAGCAACCAGCAGCAAAGAAACAATTATATGCAAGCTGGACAAGACAAAAATAAATCAAAACGTGGAACAAGAAAATCAAAAACTTAGCTTGTCCTGAAGATTACTGAAGCCAGAAGCTGAGGTAACAAAACACTCTGATAACCTTGATAGCCGGCGGGGAAATGACAAGAAAGCCCGGTTAAATAGGAAACTCCCAAATCCTAATAGAACAGGTGGACACCAGAGACAGCAGAACACAAATCACCCAGTACCATCAGTAACCACCAGAGGGAGCCCAAAAACAGAACTCACAACAATGATGGCCCCACAGTTCACCGCAGTATACATTAGTATGGTTCTGACAGCCCCCAACACAATATGATGTCCCTCATAGTCTCCCACACAAAGCAATATGGTCCCAACAGCCACCCAACACTTTATAATGGACCCCACAGCCCTCTATACAAACCGTGTGATAGACCCAAAAGATCCGCTATACACACTTTGATGTTTCCCACACACAGTATGGCGGTCACCACAGCCCCCAACACAAGATTATGTCCATATAACCAGATTAAAATTATGATGGCCCCACAGTTTCCCTCACCAAAAGGTACTGACTAACAATGAACAAACACCCCCTCCCCCACAAATACTAGTCCTCACTGCCTGCTCTATCAGAGCGCTGCTTTGGACTGTACTACAGTATGTGTAGACTGAGGCTCCACGTAGCAGGCATGATGTAGTGACGTCATTTCGCCTACTGCGCTGAGACTCAGACACACAGGCTGAATGGTGGGACAGGGAGCTGACAGCGTCCTCTTCTACCAATGTTGACATCGAAACGCTGTGTGAGGGAATCAGTGTTCCATTTGGGCTCCCTCAGCTCACAGGCGGAACGGCACTGTTTCCAGCCTTCTTGCTATCAGGGTCCGTGAGCTAGATAGGAACAGCCAAACGGCTGGATGTGGCTTGTTGTATATACAGTATAAGGCTGCCGTCACACTATCAGTATTTGTTCAGTATTTTACCTCAGTATTTGTAAGCCAAAACCAGGAGTGGATGATAAATGCAGAAGTGGTGCATATGTTTCTATTATACTTTTCCTCTATTTGTTCCACTCCTGGTTTTGGCTTACAAATACTGAGGTAAAATACTGACCAAATACTGATCGTGTGACGGCAGCCTTAGGGTATGTGCACACGTTCAGGTTTTTTCACGTTTTTTTCGCTATAAAAACGCATTAAAAACGCATACATATGCATCCTATCATTTAGAATGCATTCTGCAAATTTTGTGCACATGATGCGTTTTTTTCCGCGAAAAAAACGCATCGCGGTAAAAAAAGCAGCATGTTCATTAATTTTGCAGATTTTTCGCGTTTTTGCCGCTATTTAATGCATTGGGAAAAACCGAGAAAAAAACACACAAAAAACGCGAAAAAAACAAATGCGGATTTCGGGCAGAAATGTCCGTTTTTTGTCAGGAAATTTCTGTAAGAAATCCTGATGTGTGCACATAGCCTTACTGTTCTGTTATGCGTAGAGCAAACTTTATTCCTTTACTCTGATGGCAGCGCAAAGGATATACTGTAAATCTTTCTAACAAAAAATGAACCAAAAACACTAAAGTTCTGCAGAGTGACTCTGAATAAAGCGGAGGACAAGGAGGTGCACTCAGCTCCATAGATTCTCTATGGACAGCCGGAGATAGCGGAGTACACCGTCTGGATATCTCCGGCAGTCAAATAGAGAATGAATGGTGCAAAGGTGCGAATATTCATTGTCATCGTTTTTCCAACTGGCTAGGGTCCCCGGGGATTTGACCCAATGGATAGAAAATAACTTGTAAACTTGGTAAAAACCCTGTAATACTGTGTGATGCATGTGTGATACACAGCACTGACTTGATGGGTCCTCTATAATAAGAGTCGCTAACTGAGCCACTTATGGTACTGAACAGGACCAGTCTCCCCAAGTTTTGCCTCTTATTACCCTCCCACTCGTTTACCTTCTCTTCTGTCTTTTCTATCTTCTTGTCTTTCTAGCTCCGGCCTTTTTTCTTTCCTGTCCCTATCTATGCATGCTGTGAGGTTTTCTTGGTTTGCAAAGTTTCACGATTTAGATGGACCCTGGCCATTAGCGGGTGGGATAAGTAGCACGATGGTTCCTTATTTGCAGCTGTGGCCACAGAAACCTTTGTTTTTTAAGATTTCACTTCTGAGATATTGTACAGATTAAATTCAAGACAGTAGAAAAACGTTATGGGAAATGGCTACAGGTTACATCTTTTTGTCTAGATTAACCCCTTCACCTACAGGACATTTTAAACACATTGTCATTGATTATACACAGCATTACATTATATTTTATCTGTGCATTTTAAAAATAATAACATGATATAACACATCATTTAGAATAACGATAAAAGGTATCAAAAAAACGCACAGGACACATTTATCATTGATATTTTTGGTACAAAAAAAAAAGACAAAAAACCCAGGATAATGCAACTGTAGAGCATGATGTATTTGCAATAATAAAAACCCAAAAGAGCAAGAAAAGTAATGCAATTTGCTTATTAAATGTGTTTATTAATTTATTTATAATGACATTTCCTCTAATTATTTTTTTTTTCTATTCCTAGAGAACCCATTTAGGTAAAAGGTGGAAAGCAATTGACTTTATAGGGAAGCTGTCAGCTAATTCACACAGCCCAATCTGCGGGCAGCATGAATCAGAGCCCGGCTGTATGATTCCAGCCAGATATTATTATTCTCTGAGATGCTTCACTGTTTCAGTGAAAATGCAGTTAGAGAATCCGGCCATAGGCGGCACCGGACTTGTCTGGTCTCTGGCCATGGTCCCCAGCCGAATCTTCTGGCTATATCTTATCTGAAATAGGGGAGCATTTCAGAGAAAAAAATACTTGACTGCAATCATGGAGCCAAAATATGTTTCATGAATGAATCAGCTGACAGGGGTTCTCCTTAATGTTTTCTTCAACAATTTACCTACCACCATAGCCTTTTGTAGTAAGTACTGGAATGTTCCCTTTTTTTCCCTACCAGAGTGAATATCCAGACCTGGTTCAATACAGGCTAGAAGTGAATGGAAAACCAATGGTTCTTCATCTAGAAAAAACTGAGTGAGTGTCTGTTGTATGTCCACAATTCGTGTGTAGCCAATATTCACATGTAGGGAGCCACCTTTTCAAGTCTTGTTGCTACATGGGTGTGAATTAGCTGAATAATTGTGTGGCTTAAGTTTTGTAAAATGATCAAAAGTAAGCGAAAAGTTAGTATAAAAGGATTTAAAGAAGTGCCAAATTTATCCTCCAGCATTAGCCACTGTAATAAATTTGGGACACCTAATTCTAAATTTATTTTTCGAATTCTAATGTCATTTTTCATAAATCTGGCCTATTAGTGTAATGTTCTGTTACCTCTTACCTATCAAGACCTTGAGGACATTTACAGTTCTATGATACAAACTATCTTTCCAGAGGCGCAGATATAGGGGGTGAATGGAGGTAGGCAATTGTCAATACTACATATTGTGCATTGGCTCCCGGTTCTTTGTTATCTCTAACTACCCTTCACTCTCCAAAATGCAGCCCATTGTATGTGGTGAAGAACATAATATGTCTAGGTGACCCTTTATAATTGATCACTGTCTCATTACTGTGCAATATTTACTAATACATTTCCCGTTCTCACAGAGACCTAATATCTGAAAATTACACAGAGACTCATTACCTGGAAGATGGTTCCCCAGTTACGACCAGTCCTAAGATTAAGGTAAGGTCTTACATATCAGTAGGAGGGTCTAGGAAACTATCCCCTTTTAAAACAAGCTTCCTCATGTTTGGGCCATTCTTTTATCAAAAATCTGAAAGAAAAAAAATGGTATAAAACAGTTAGGATAGCCTTAAAATGTTTGTGAATTTTGGCATTTTCATGTAATTCTGCTAAAATGGGCAAAGCTTTGATGGAACCAGATTGGACAGGTTGTGGCTACACCCACCCATCAAATTTATGGAAAGTGGCGGCGTGTATTATGCCAAAAATGTGACTTCAGTCACTGAGCCGGCGGTGCACGCCACTGATTAGATGTCCCAAATTCATAAAGTTTCATATGCTTCTTAATGAATTTGGCGCATCTTATTCCTGCACGCCCCTCAGTAAGATTGGAGTACGAAACACCAATCTTAATGAATTGGGGCCACTGCTAAGAGCCAGTTTTGTTCAGGTACAGATTGGGCATATTGAAATCCAAGCCCATCTGACATAAATCGGGAAGGGCATACACATAAGATCATCATCTGATCTTGGTGATGTTCGCAGGTTACCACGAGTTTTCCCTATAATTATCTGCATTGGCGTCTTGTAGGATCACTGTCTATATCAAGGATATGTGAAGAATGAGAGTGGTTCCCAGGTCAGCCTGAGCGCATGCCATGGATTAAGGTGAGATAATATATATAGGTCAGTACAATATTCTACAGCAAGTCTAAAAATCACAATCCTTGCTAGAGTAATAGTCTAAGGTATCATCCATGGTAAGACTAAGGATTGTCAAATCTGGAAAACTCACCCTGTCATGGAATTCTTAGCCTAACACATATAATATTAAAATTTATATTACCGACCATTATCCACTCCAACATCATCTGTCAGGCGAGAGTCGGAAGGACCCTGTACACATTAGACTGACTCATTCCGATGATAGCGACAGGCTCAGCTTTCTTTAGGCTAATGTGTAGGGGGCTTTATTTTAATATAGGGAAGCCCTGTTCTGGGTTGTCAACCGTTCAGAAATTTCAGGACAGTCTTTAGAAAAAGGGAACTTTTTTGTCCCATAAGGAAAAGAAGTTTAAGGCTATTCAAGTTTTTTCGCGTTTTTTGTGCTAAAACGCTATAAAAACTCATTAAAAACGCAGACATTATGCATTCTATCATTTAGAATGCATTCTGCATGTTTTGTGCACATGGATGCGTTTTTTTCCGCGAAAAAAACGCATCGCGATAAAAAAATGAGCATGTTCATTATTTTTGCGGATTTTCTGCGTTTTTTCCGCATTTGGGAAAAAATGCACAAAAAACGCACCAAAAACGCGTCAAAAACACGGTAAAAACGCATGCGGATTTCTGGCAGAAATGTCCGGTTTTTGTCAGGAAAATTTCTGCAAGAAATCCTGACGTGTGCACATACCCTAAGGCATCCATGATTTTTTTGAAGCTAAAGAAAGTTACCGTGTACAGATTATTTTAACAGCAATCATAATCATTTCACAGTGAATGAAGCTGATGTCTTCATATCAGAATAATGGTCTGTAGACAGGTATTACTTGTAGCCATAATGATTTATTATGGTTTTCCAATGTGTTTGTATAAAAGATTGTCTGTCCACGATTTTTTTACAAGCTGTCCAGCAAAAATAAAAAGTCAAGTTGACAACCCCGCCCCAGTTCAGAATCTTAATCTATAGGCCAAAGTAGAGAAAGGTTACAAAGTGTGCCTCTCGCTCTGGACCTGTTTTGCAGATGTCCTATGATTTGAATAGATACCGTGTTATACTGAATTTATCTTGTAGAATAGGGATTCTCCAAAGCGGAGATTTCTTTTAATATCAGGGGTCATATAATTGATTTTTGGAGAGGTAAAAATGTCTTCCAAACTAATATAATATTTACTTTTAGTGGCATCATTACAACACGAGAAAATAAATTTCTTATTCAGCCTCTGAAGATGTCAGAAACTGGGGCTCATGCTGTTTACGAGTATCAAGCCCAGGAGACCCCAAAAACTTGTGGTGTGGATGACAAAAATATCAATGAGACAATAATGACCAAGATAGACTTCTCAACTAGCAATCAAGAGGTGAGAAACATCTGTCTATCTATCCATCCCGGGCCATAAAGGTGGACAACATATGTGGTCACACAGGGCACTCCACCTGTTGCTTTTAGGGTACCAAGCCAGTCATCCTATTTGCTAAAAATATTTTTAACGCAACTCCCCACCCACTCCATTGTTTCATTGTCGCATTTCTCAAAGAGCATAACTCTGTTCATTCCAAGTTTTTATTCCTGCACATCTGATTCTCTGCTTGTATAAACCATTTATTTCAACTTTGCCAAAAAAGGATGTTAATGACCAATTCTTGGCTAGGGAACTTCCATATTTAGTCATCTACTGAAGGAACCATAATGGGTAGAGGACGGTCTAACTTGAGGTTCCTTGGCCTTTCTGCAAAATCTGTCACAAGGCCACCAGCTGTAATCTAATACTGGTGATTTCTTATTTTCCTTGTAACACAGGGGTGTAGCTAGGGAGGTCTACCAAGATGTATGTCCTGGGTCTTAGGTGCCAAATGAGGAGCATCAGCAATGCACTCAGGGGTCTATTCATCAAAGCCAGAAAACTGGTGCAAAAGGTTTTAAAAAGTCAGAGCACTTTTGCGCAATGCTTAATTGCACAACACTCTTGTGACTTTTGACATTTTCACACCAGATTGAAGGAACTACACCAAAATAGGCAGAGCTTGGGAGAAGCTGGGGCGGGGCAAGACATGGTTATGCTCGCCCATCCAAATAATTAAAAGGCGGCTTTTCTTACTCCAGAAATGCTACAACTGTCCCTGACTGCACTAGCATTTTGGGTGAGGAACACATAATTGAGAAGGTGCACCAAATTCATTAGCTGACGTGTGGCTCTTGTTGGATTTGGTGCTTCATACTCCAGCAAATTCTTCATTAAGACCGGCTTGCCACAACTACAGTCCTCATGAATCGGCTACTTAGTGCTTTTTTATTTAGAGTTATGGCAGCCAACCTAAGCTTTGCCCCGGGTGAAGGAAAGTCTAGTTATGGCATAACTCCGTCTATTATATGACTTTGAAGTTCCTTTGCTTTATCATCACAGAAACAAGAATTCCTAAAGGCAAGAAAGTATATCCAAATGTATATAGTGGCAGATAATTCTATGGTAAGATTATATATAGTACACGTGTAACATATAGTCTGCTATAGACTCTACACATACTCATTGGGGATTTCTGTGACCCATGTTATTAATTACCGTATCTTCTTGCGTTCAGTACATTAGATTTAACCGCAGAGCAGATGAAGTGAAGCAGAGAATATTTAAGATTATTAATTTTGTCAACCAGGTGAGTTCATGCCGTAATATACCGTAAATACATCTCTAGGTATAAACTTCGGTGAGGCGGCCACCCAAAATTGCATTTTTTCTTTATTTGTATAGCAGTTCTATAGAAGGGTAGATGTAGCAAAAGTTAAAAAGGTTTTCCAACTAAATACACTCATCACTTTTCCAGTGCACAGAATAGATGATAGATATATATTCACTGGGGGTCCACATAGGACACGGCCATGTCCTGAAAAAAATACATACTTCATATATGTGGCATTTTTTTTTCTTTTTGAACTCAATGGAAAAGTATGCATGGAGGAATATGAATACATTTAACATTTTCTACAACAGCTTGAACCTCCCATAAAAGCACAACCTGTCGTTCAAAAATGTGTAAGGAAAAACTATTGCCTCGATCAATCATTTTCCTTTTTTTTAGTAATTTTTCTTTTTTTATTGTCTAATGGAATCTGTTGACGTAGTTTAAGCCGAATTCTTCAAAATGAGGCATGCGGTTTATGAATTTTGTCTAAAGTAAAAAATTGTCTTTAGTTTTTTCTTTAACCCTTTTTGCCACCTTTTAGCACAAAAAGTTGCATGTTTTTTTTTAAATTTATGCCAAAATATCTGGTGTCCATAAAATCACTCGAGGAAGTGGGGCTGGAGTACATTTCCAACATATTTTGCAATTTTTTAAAAATATCGCAAATGTTGAATCAGCCAAAAATACTTGGAAACTTGAAAGTTCACCCTCAGTGGTGAACTAAAACAATTGTAAAGTAGACTTTAATAAAAAACGCTAAATAAAAGACAAATTAGGCATCAATGGAAAACAGGTGAAAAACATCAAAAAGTAGACAAGTTACAGACACGGGTGCAATAATGAATCAGGTCCTTTATTCACATACGGTACTTTTTTTTATGATGCAAATGGATGATAATATCTTAAACATATTCATTGTTTTTTGTTTTTTTTTTAAAGTAGATGGTTGCATTTAAAAAGACATTCATTTGTCTGTTCAACATGTACTTTTAATTAATAGGCGTATAAACCCCTAAATATTTTTGTGGCCTTAACTGGATTGGAAATTTGGAACACTGGAGACAAGTTTGAGGTGGTCTCCTCTTCTGGCACCACTCTGAATCGCTTCTCCGAGTGGAGGCAAACGCAGTTATTGCCTGGAAAACCAAACGACAATGCTCAGCTCCTAACGTAAGTCTTTGCCAAAAGATATCTAAATAATACGTGAGAATGATATGTGGCACGGGCAGCATGTATCAGGCAGTGGCTGTGTGATTTCATCCATGTATGTGAGACTCTGGAACACTGTGGCGCTTTAGAGAAAAACATAAGGTACTTTAAAGGCCGCCGGGTAATGAGCCGCACAGAAAACTAAGGCGAGTTCCCGGTAGATGCTCACCACCCGCTGCCCTAAAGTGTCAGGTCTCTCCCTACGTGCGTACACAGGGAGAGACCTGTCAGTCAGTGGCAGCAGATGGGGAGAGGCCGCTGGTGATTCACCGGTCTGACTAGTCTTGTGTGGCTCAGTCCCGGCGGATTTTTCTTTGAAACAGCATTTCAGAGTTAAACATATATGACTGAAATCACGCATCCAATGCCCGATACATGCTGCCCGTATTAGGTGTAAGGTTACATTTAACTGTGCAATTCCTTTTCTTCAATACATGTTGTAATCTCAATTCATACACACTAATGAGCAAAATGGTAAAAATGCTTTGAACATTGGACTTTCAGGCTTCATATCTCGTTATCCACTACTGCTTTGAAGGTGAAACTACCATCATTTTATAGACAATCATCTTGGCTATATCATACATAAATTTGAGTTGCAACTAGTGATGAGCGAGTGTGCTCGTTACTCGAGATTCCCGAGCATGCTCGGGTGTTCTCCGAGTATCTTGGGCGTGCTCGTAGCTTGTTTGTGTCCCCCGGATGCATGATTTGCAGCTGTTAGACAAGCTGAACACATGCAGAGATAGCCTGTTTGTTTAATATTATTTATAGATTGTGTGTTGTACATTGTTTTTTAGACCCCAAGTTTTTTCTTTTTTTGTTGTTCTTTTGTAACATTTGTTAATTTGTTCCCTCAGGAACATTGATTTTGATGGTTCCACTGTGGGACTTGCGTGGATCGGCACACTCTGTAATAATGCCAATTCTGCAGGTATTGTTCAGGTAGGACACGACGTATATTATTACTACACTTTAGATCCCCTATATACAGCCAAAATGCATTTAAAGGGAATCTGTCAGTAGGTTTTTGCTATGTAATCTGAGGACAGCATGAGGTAGGGGGCTAAAGCACAAATTTCAGTGATACGTAATAATGATATGTCATTTATCAAGCTGTTTGCTGCTGTTTACTTAAAGTACCGTCACACTCAGCGACGCTGCAGCGATATAGACAACGAGCCGATCGCTGGAGCGTCGCTGTTTAGGTCGCTGTAGAGACGTCAAACACAGCAACTCCAGAACGATGCAGGAGCGATCCAGTGATGTAACGGCGGCTCACTTATCGTTCTCGCTGGTTGTTAGCTCCATGTAAAACGTTGCTGGCATCGCTGCTTTTGATGCCAAACACGACGATACATGCCGACCTGACGACCTATTAAAGTTCTGGACTTCTAGCTCCGACCAGCGATATCACAGCGGGATCCAGACCGCAGCTGCGTGTCAAACACAATGAGATCGCTATCCAGGACGCTGCAACGTCAAACATCGTTGTCGTTCTCATTGTAAAGTTGCTGAGTGTGAAGGTACCTTTACAGTGAAGGTTTTATCACCTGATGATTATCATTGCCCAGACTACAGGAGCTTCAGAAGGGCTCGATATCTAGACCGACCATGCCACAAAAGGTGTATCTGTAATTAACTCAGATGTTGCCAAAAAACTATCAGAAGCTTCCAAACACGTCATCATCAAATAGGCAGTCCAGAATTGTTTAAAGGCATATGTAATTTTAGTGTATGTAAACTTTTGACTTTGCAGTAAGTAATAAAAATGGCTTAAAACATTCTCTCCCTCTCATTATTCTGGCATTTGGCAAATATTATGATTTCATGTCGGATTTTGAAAAAAACATGCATATGTGTCTTTTTATATAGCGTATGTAAACTTTTGGTTTCAACTGTATATATATATATATATACTAGCTGAAGAGCCCGGCGTTGCCTGGGCATAGTAAATATCTGTGGTTAGTTATAGCACCTCACTTCTCTTATTTTCCCATCACGCCTCTCATTTTCTCCCTTACACCTCTCATTTTCCCCCTCACTCCTCTCATTCCCCCCCAAACACTTGTCATTATGACCTCACATCTGTCAATTTCCGATCACTCAACTATTTTCCCTCACTCCTCTCATTTTGCACTCACACCTTTTCATTTTCACCTCACACCCCTCATTTTCACCTCACACCTCTCATTTTCCCCTCAGTATATACATGTTTGTCATCTCCCTTATATATAGTATACACCTGTATGTCATCTCCTGTATATAGTATATACCTGTATGTCATCTCCACTGTAAATAGTATATACCTGCTGTATGTCATCTCCTCCTGTATATTGTATATACCTATGTGTCATCTCCTCCTGTATATAGTACATACCTGTATGTCATCTCTTCTGTATATACTATATATCTGTATGTTATCTCCTCCTATATATAGTATATACCTGTATGTCATATCCTGTATATAGTATACACTTATATGTCATCTCCCCTGTATATAGTATATACCTGCTGTATGTCATCTCCTCCTCTATATACCTATGTGTCATCTCCTCTTTTATATAATATATACCTGTATGTCATCTCCTGTATATAGTATATACCTGTAAGTCATCTCCTCCTGTATATAGTATATACCTGTAAGTCATCTCCTCCTGTATATAGTATATACCTGTAAGTCATCTCCTCCTGTATATAGTATATACTGTACCTGGGTGTCATCTGCTCCTGTATATAGTATATACCTGTGTGTTATCTCCTCCTGTATATAGTATGTACCTGTATGTCATCTCCTCCTGTATATAGTCTATACCTGTGTGTCATCTGCTCCTGAATATAGTATATATCTGTGTGTCATCTCCTCCTGTATATAGTATATACATGTGTCATCTCCCCTGTATATAGTATATACCTGTGTGTCATCTCCTCCTGTATATAGTATATACCTGTGTGTCATCTCCCCTGTATATAGTATGTACCTGTATGTCATCTCCCCTGTATATAGTATATACCAGTGTGTCATCTCCTCCTGTATATAACATATACCTGTGTGTCATCTCCCCTGTATATAGTATATATGTGTGTGTCATCTCCTCCTGTATATAGTATATACCAGTAAGTCATCTCCTCCTGTATATAGTATATACCTGTGTGTCATCTCCCCTGTATATAGTATATATGTGTGTGTCATCTCCCCTGTATATAGTATATACCTGTGTGTCATCTCCTCCTGTATATAATATATACCTGTGTGTCATCTCCTCCTGTATATAGTATATACCTGTGTGTCATCTCCCCTGTATATAGTATGTACCTGCATGTCATCTCCCCTGTATATAGTATATTCCAGTGTGTCATCTCCTCCTGTATATAGTATATACCTGTATGTTATCTCCTCCTGTATATAGTATATACCTGTGTGTCATCTCCCCTGTATATAGTATATATGTGTGTGTCATCTCCTCCTGTATATAGTATATACCTGTGTGTCATCTCCTCCTGTATATAGTATATACCTGTGTGTCATCTCTCCTGTATATAGTATATATCTGTGTGTCATCTCCCCTGTATATAGTATATATCTGTATGTCATCTCCTCCTGTATTAGACCTCGTTCACACGTTATTTGGTCAGTATTTTTACCTCAGTATTTGTAAGCTAAATTGGCAGCCTGATAAATCTCCAGCCAACAGGAAGCCCTCCCTCCTGGCAGTATATATTAGCTCACACATACACATAAGGCTAAGTTCACACTGTGTTCAGTAACTACGTTAAACGGACTACGTTACACCGTGGTATAACGTGGTGTAACGTAGTCCGTTAACGCCGCCATTGAATGCAATGGCGGACGCATTGCTAGCGCACGCCCACAATGGGCGTGCGCTAGCGATGTGCCGTCATTTGAGTGACGGATCCAAGACGCGGGCTGCAGCGTTTCCGGGTCCGTCACTGCTAGCGCAGATGGAGCTAGCAGATGCTCCATCTGCGCTAGCGCGATGTAGCGCCGGCACTTGCACTAGCAGCAGTCCGTTAGCGTATGTGCTGAACGGGCTGCTGCTAACGCAGTGTGAACTTAGCCTAATAGACAGGTCATGTGACTGACAGCTGCCGTATTTCCTATATGGTACATTTGCTGCTCTTGTAGTTTGTCTGCTTATTAATCAGATTTTTATTTTTTAAGGATAATACCAGACTTGTGTGTGTTTTAGGGTGAGTTTCATGTGTCAAGTTGTGTGTGTTGAGTTGCATGTGGCTACATGCATGTAGCGACTTTTGTGAGATGAGTTTTGTGTGGCAACATGCGTGTAACAACTTTTTATGTGTCGAGTTGCATGTGACAGGTTAGTGTAGCAAGTTGTGTGCAGCAAGTTTTGCGCATGGCGAGTTTTGCGCGTGGTGAGTTTTATGTGTAGTACCTTTTGAGTATGTGCAAGTTTTGTGTGAGGCAACTTTTGCATGTGTTGCAACTTTTGTGCATGTGGCAATTTTTCCACGTGTGAAAGTTTTGCGTGTGGCAAGTTTTCCATGAGGTAAGTTTTGCACATGTGGCGAGTTTTGCGTGAGCCTAGTTTTGCTTGTGGCAAGTTTTGCGCGTGGCGATTTTTGAGTAGCGACTTCTGTGTTTTGACTTTTATGTGGCGAGGTTGGTGTATGTGTGGTGAAATGTGTGCTGAGGGTGGTATATGTGTTCAAGCGCGTGGTAGTGTGTGGCGCATTTTGTGTGTGTGTGTTCATATCCCCGTGTGTGGTGAGCATCCCATGTCGAGGCCCCACCTTAGCAACTGTACGGTATATACTCTTTGGCGCCATCGCTCTCACTCTTTAAGTCCCCCTTGTTCACATCTGGCAACTGTCAATTTGCCTCCAACACTTTTCCTTTCACTTTTTCCCCATTATGTAGATAGGGGCAAAATTGTTTGGTGAATTGGAACGCGCAGGGTTAAAATTTCACCTCACAACATAGCCTATGACGCTTTCGGGGTTCAGACGTGTGACTGTACAAAATTTTGTGGCTGTAGCTGCGACGGTGCAGATGCCAATCCCGGACATACACACATACACACACACATTCAGCTTTATATATATAATTTAAATAGTGAATTTGACACTACTTATATACAGTACAGACCAAAAGTTTGGACTCACCTTCTCATTTAAAGATTTTTCTGTATTTTCATGACTATGAAAATTGTACATTCACACTGAAGGCATCAAAACTATGAATTAACACATGTGGAATTATATACTTAACAAAAAAGTGTGGAACAACTGAAAATATGTTTTATATTCTAGGTTCTTCAAAGTAGCCACCTTTTGCTTTGATGACTGCTTTGCACACTCTTGGCATTCTCTTGATGAGCTTCAAGAAGTAGTCACCGGAAATGTTCTTCCAACAATCTTGGAGTTCCCAGAGATGCTTAGCACTTGTTGGCCCTTTTGCCTTCACTCTGCGGTCCAGCTCACCCCAAACCATCTCGATTGGGTTCAGGTCTGGTGACTGTGGAGGCCAGGTCATCTGGCGTAGCACCCCATCACTCTCCTTCGTGGTCAAATAGCCCTTACACAGCCTGGAGGTGTGTTTGGGGTCATTGTCCTGCTGAAAAATAAATGATGGTCCAACTAAATGCAAACCGGATGGAATAGCATGCCGCTGCAAGATGCTGTGGTAGCCATGCTGGTTCAGTATGCCTTCAATTTTGAATAAATCCCCAACAGTGTCATCAGCAAAGCACCATCAAACCTCCTCCTCCATGCTTCACAGTGGGAACCAGGCATGTAGAATCCATCCGTTCACCTTTTCTGCGTCGCACAAAGACACAGTGGTTGGAACCAAAGATCTCAAATTTGGACTCATCAGACCAAAGCACAGATTTCCACTGGTCTAATATCCATTCCTTGTGTTCCTTAGCCCAAACAAGTCTCTTCTGCTTGTTGCTTGTCCTTAGCAGTGGTTTCCTAGCAGCTATTTTACCATGAAGGCCTGCTGCACAAAGTCTCCTCTTAACAGTTCTTGTAGAGATGTGTCTGCTGCTAGAACTCTGTGTGGAATTGACCTGGTCTGTAATCTGAGCTGCTGTTAACCTGCGATTTCTGAGGCTGGTGACTCTGATAAACTTATCCTCAGAAGCAGAGGTGACTCTTGGTCTTCCTTTCCTGGGGCGGTCCTCATGTGAGCCAGTTTCTTTGTAGCGCTTGATGGTTTTTGCCACTGCACTTGGGGACACTTTCAAAGTTTTCCCAATTTTTCGGACTGACTGACCTTCATTTCTTAAAGTAATGATGGCCACCGCTTTTTTCTTGCCATAATACAAATTCTAACAGTCTATTCAGTAGGACTATCAGCTGTGTAACCACTACACTTTTGCACAACACAACTGATGGTCCCAACCCCACTTATTAAACCTGACAGGGCACACCTGTGAAGTGAAGACCATTCCCGGTGACTACCTCTTGAAGCTCATCAAGAGAATGCAAAGAGTGTGCAAAGCAGTCATCAAAGCAAAAGGTGGCTACTTTGAAGAACCTAGAATATAAGACATAATTTCAGTTGTTTCACACTTTTTTGTTAAGCATATAATTCCACATGTGTTAATTCATAGTTTTGATGCCTTCAGTGTGAATGTACAATTTTCATAGTCATGAAAATACAGAAAAATCTTTAAATGAGAAGGTGTGTCCAAACTTTTGGTCTGTACTGTATATAAAACTATTACAATTAGAAATATATATATATATATATATATATATATATATATATATATATAATTTAGTGAATTTGACACTACTTATATATAAAACTATTACAATTAGAACAACAAAAAGGTCTCAAAATATGTATATGATATATTGAAGTTTCCATATTTTGTAAAAGAAAAATGTCCCATCCCATAGCTATGTCCTGGGTGTCCAATGGAGTTATCTCTCCTGCCTCTGAGTTCAAGGGAATATTATGTTCCCTGGTGTCCAGTGGTGTTTGAAGGTTTTTTCCTTCTTTGTATAATGGGAGGTCAAAGTGATATGTGTTCTACAATGCTATTTTTTGGTGTCTGGAGGTAACATCTGCAATACTCACTACTAAAATAACACCATTTACTCTCATTAATTATGGCTAAGCGATGTTTTAGTAAATGTCAAGATCAAACATTTTTCATATTACATTCTCAGGACCACAGTGTTGACGATATTCCGGTTGCTGCTACTCTTGCTCATGAACTGGGGCACAATTTGGGAATGCCTCATGATGATGGATGCTACTGTGAAGCCTCATCTTGTATCATGGCTCCGTCTCTAAGGTGGGAGAATGGAAACGAATAAATCGATGTCTTTATTTCATATTCATTTATTGATTGTTTTCAAAATTGAGTACTAAGAAATCAGGGAGGATAGATTCTAAGATTGCTGGAAGAGCTTGTAAAGGTGAGGGATGGTGTTGGGAGGAGAATGACAAAAACAAAGGGGGGACAGAAAGGAAGTTCCATATTTTCTGCCGGCGTTGTACATAAATGAGATGTGTCTGAAGAATGTGACTTCGGATCTCTGTACAAGCAATGGTAGATAGGTTACTCGCTATCCTCTCCTCCCTAACCTGACCAGCTGTACGTGGATGATCCAGGAAAAAGCTCAATGGACAAACTTTTAGGTAATTTACTGACAGAACCTTGAGAACTGATGAGGTTGAGATGTCTGAAGAAGATAAATTGAAGGGGATGAGGTAGAAGATGGAGGTTGGAGTATAGAGGTAGCAGGAGAGTCCTCTTTCCAGCTCCGATGCATGCTTCTGCCAAGATGGCACTGACCAGAAGAAAGAAGATAGGAGGAATTACAGAGCGAGAGAGGCATGATGGGAGTTAAAGTTACAACACACGCTAACAAATAGTGTTGAGCATTCCGATACCGCAAGTATCGGGTATCGGCCGATATTTGCGGTATCGGAATTCCGATACTGAATTCCGATACTTCCCGCGTATCGGATACCGGAATCGGAAGTTCCCAGAATTCAAATTGAACGCAGCAGCCAATGAGGAATGAATGAAAGTGTGGGCACATCCTGTTTAGCATGGTGGGCATGTAAGTACTGGCAAGGCTGGGATTGGCTGCTGAAATGATGTCACTCTGCACTATAAAATAGCGCTGCCGCCATTTTGCGCTCACTCTGCTGTGATTTCAGTTAGGGACAGGACGCTGTGTTCTAACTGAGGGCCAGTTGAGCTTGCTAATTGCTTTATTTTCCTTTCCAAAGGCTAATTTAGCAAAACGCTGTGTGTTCTTCACTGTTCACCTTGCTCTTGCCTTGCAGCGCTGTTTTAACAGCGTTCTGCAAGGTCTCTGTGTGTGTGTGTGTGTGCAGCTCACTCTGTAGTCTGTGTGCAGCCATATACCCGGTTGTATTCAGCTCAGGGGGGGTTCACACTGCCTCACACAGTTGTTCTTTTTTGCTCTTAGTGCAGCCTGCTGCACATTTTTTCTCAAATTTCCTATTAGTGTTTTTCCACCAGTCTCCAGCTCTATTGTGGAAAAACACTACATAGGATAACCTAGAGGGGGGTTTTTGGGCCTTGCAGCGCCGTTTACGGCTGTCTGCACGGTCTCCGTGTGAGCCCAGCTCGCCCTGTAGTCTGTGTGCAGCCATAGCTGGTTGGATTCAGCTCAGGGTTCGTTACTGGCTCATACCTTGAGAAAAATTTTCCTTTTTTTCAAATAGTGCAGCCTGTTTAAAATTTGAAAAAAAAAATTCCTATTAGTGTCTTTCCACTCGTATCCAGCTAAATAGTGGAAAAACACTATATAGGATAACCTAGAGGAGGGTTTTTTGGCCTTGCAGCGCCGTTTACGGCTGTCTGCACGGTCTCCGTGTGAGCCCAGCTCGCCCTGTAGACTGTGTGCAGCTATAGCCGGTTGGATTCAGCTCAGGGTTCGTTACTGGCTCATACCTTGCGAAAAATTTTCCTTTTTTTTCAAATAGTGCAGCCTGTTTAAAATTTGACAAAAAAAAATCCTATAAGTGTCTTTCCACTCGTATCCAGCTAAATAGTGGAAAAACACTATATAGGATAACCTAGAGGAGGGTTTTTTGGCCTTGCAGCGCCGTTTACGGCTGTCTGCACGGTCTCCGTGTGAGCCCAGCTCGCCCTGTAGTCTGTGTGCAGCCATAGCCGGTTGGATTCAGCTCAGGGTTCGTTACTGGCTCATACCTTGAGAAAAATTTTCCTTTTTTTGAAATAGTGCAGCCTGTTTAAAATTTGAAAAAAAAAAAAATCCTATTAGTGTCTTTCCACCAGTCTCCAGCTCAATTGTGGAAAAACACTACATAGGATAACCTAGAGGGTTTATTTGGGGCCTTGCAGCGCCGTTTACGGCTGTCTGCACGGTCTCTGTGTGAGCGCAGCTCGCCCTGTAGTCTGTGTGCAGCCATAGCCGGTTGGATTCAGCTCAGGGTGCGTTACTGCCTCATACCTTGAAAAACAATTTCCTTTTTTTCAAATAGTGCAGCCAGTTTAAAATTTGAAAAAAAAAATTCCTATTAGTGTCTCTCCACTTGTATCCAGCTAAATAGTGGAAAAACACTATATAGGATAACCGAGAGGAGGGTTTTTGGGCCTTGCAGCGCCGTTTACGGCTGTCTGCACGGTCTCCGTGTGATTTAAACTTGCTCTGTAGCCCGATCTGCACCAAAAAAAAAGTTAAGTTCACCAAACACAACTTAACACTTGTGTAGGCCACATTTGAAAAATAATAAAGTTTAGTCCACAATTTACAACATTAGTGTTTCTTACACCTGTTAGGAGGAGCATTACAGGAATAAGCACACTAAGGCCTTAGTACTTTTCTGCTTATCTTTATCTGTCAACCAAGATGAAGAGGGCAGGGAGTAAGGCACGTGGGCGTGGGCGCGGAGCAGGGAGAGGAGCAGGGAGAGGACGTGGTGATTCTGTGCCTGCTGCGGGCGCCGGTGACTCGTCGTCACTCAGTTTCAGCAGGGAACAGTCCTTCATGCGCAGCTTTGTCGGAGAGCGCCGTGCACCGCTGCTGCGTGAAGACCAAATTGAAGCCGTTGTCGGGTGGATGGCAGCTAACGCCTCGGCATCGACTTCAGTTAGTGCCACATCCTCTCAGGCACAGAGCACTGGAGAGCAGCCATCTGTCTCTTCACCACCTGCCAAATTGGCCAGGCAGTCAGAGAGCCCAGGACAGGAGCCGTCTCTACTTCTGTTCTCTGAATCTCTTGGCTTGGAAACAGGGGGCCAGCCAAGCAGCATTGGAGAAATGGAAGAAGAGGCAGTGTGCAGTGATGCCCAACACCGTTTTCTCTCTGACTCTGAAGAGGCAGGTGGGCCAGTGCCTCCGGTGACCACAGCGCAGTACGCATCTGATGATGAAACTCAGGTGCCGCTTTCTCGTGCGTACTGTGCTGCTGAGACTACCCAGGAGGAGCAGTTGGTGGCAGAGGGTAGTGGAGATGATGAGGTCCTTGACCCATCGTGGCGTGAGGAACAGGAAGGTGGTGGGAGCAGCTCAGAGGAAGAGCTTCCTCTTACGGGCCAAAGAGGGAGAGGGAGGGGGAAGACTGCGGAGCCTGTAGCCTCCACTTTGGCACCCGTTAGGAGCCTGTCTCTTTCCAAAGCCAAAAAGGGCGCTCCCAAGACTTGCAGTGCCTGGTCCTTTTTTGACACAGTTGCAGATGACATTTGTTTTGTCAAATGCAAGCTGTGTCATCATAAAGTAAAAAGAGGGAAAAATGTCAGCAACCTCAATACCACAAATATGTGGAAACATGTGCGGACCAGGCACGCGGTGGAGTTACAGAAACACACTGAAGATATAGGCCAACCAACAGCGGCAGCTACCACCTCTTCAGCTCGTGTTGCCTCTTCCTCCAGCTCACGCACAGCTGGTTTGGCTTCCTCCCAGAGACCTTGTGTAATTCCACCCACAGCACCACCTTCCCAGTCATCCTCACACTCCCAGTCTACTCTACAGCCATCGGTAGTACAGGCATGGGAGAAAAGGCGGGCATTCTCGGCCAACCACCCCCGAGCACAGGCTCTGAATGCAGGCATTGCCAAACTGTTGTCCCTGGAAATGCTCTCGTTCAGGCTGGTGGAGACTGACAGCTTCCGTGACTTGATGGCATTGGCAGTCCCACAGTACAAGGTGCCCAGCTGCTTTTACTTCAGCAGGCAGGCTGTCCCTGCCCTGCACAGGCATGTTGAGGCAAACATAAAACATGCGCTACTGAACGCCGTCAGTAGCAAGGTCCACCTCACCACCGATGCGTGGACCAGTCAGCATGGACAGGGGCGATATGTTTCCCTCACTGCCCATTGGGTTAATGTTGTTGAGCCAGGTACAGATCGTGCGAGTGGCGCAGGACGTGTCCTGCCCACTCCAAGGATTGCAGGAATCCAGTCTGTACGCATCGACTCCTCCTCTTACACCAGTTCCTCTGATTCCTCTCTGCAGGATCCGTCACAGTCCACCCCCACATGGACCCGTGAACGTTTACCTATGACCGACATGAGCACAGCCGTGGCCAAACGTCAGCAGGCCGTCTTGAAACTAGTTTCATTGGGGCATCGAAGCCACACAGCGCAGGAGCTCTGGAATGCCATAAAGCAGGAGAGCGATGTGTGGTTACTGCCAGCGAATCTCCAGCCAGGCATGGTAGTGTGTGACAATGGCCGAAATCTGGTGGCAGCTTTGGCCCTTGGCAACCTCACTCACATCCCATGTCTGGCACATGTGCTCAATTTGGTTGTGCAGAGTTTTCTGAGGGACTATCCGGATCTTGATGCCCTGCTGCACAAGGTCCGCCTAGAGTGTGCTCACTTGCGGCGTTCCAGCTTGGCCAGATCCCGCATTGCTGCTCTGCAGCGCCGATTCCGCCTTCCGGAACACCACATCATATGTGACCTACCTACCCGGTGGAATTCCACGTTACATATGTTGGAGCGGTTGTGTGAGCAGCAGCAAGCAGTTATGGAGTACCAGCTGCATCAGGCGCAAAGAAGTCGCAGTCAGCGCCGATCAGACTTCACAACCACAGAGTGGGCCACTATGAAGGACGTCTGCCAGGTTTTGCGTCCTTTTGATTATTCCACGCGGATGGCAAGTGCAGATGATGCACTAGTCAGCATGACTGTCCCCCTTATCTGCCTGCTTCAGCAAACTTTGCAAGGGTTAAGGGATGATGTGGTGGAAGAGGTGGAGGATGAGGAGTCACCTTTTCCATCAGCTTCTGGAGAGTCAGCGCCACGTGGTTCCTCACAAAGGGGTATGCAGGGGCCAATTTGTGAGGAGGATGAGGAGGAGTCAATGGAGGAGGAAGAGCTCCGTCCAGAGGAGGGAGCGACACAATTGTCCAGTGGTCAGTGTGTACAGCGAGGGTGGGGTGATGACGAGCGGGCAGAGATCATGTCTCAAGCAGGGGACAGCGTTTCTGGGCCAGTTGGCACTCTGCAGCACATGGTGGATTTCATGCTGCAGTGCCTGAGAAACGACCGCCGCATCGACCACATTCTCAACATGCCTGATTATTGGGTGTTCACCCTCCTCGATCCTCGCTACCGGGACAACGTCCAAAACCTCATCCCTGCGTTGACCCGGGAGCGTAAATTGCGTGAGTACCACGACACACTGGTGAATTCCATCATCTTCTCCTGTCCAACTGAGAGGAGTGCTGCTAGTGCTTTACAAAGCAGCTCAGTGCGTCGAGGCAGTGGGGGAGGCTCTGCCCAAAGAGGGAGCAGAAGCAGTGCCTCTGCCCAAGGCAAGCCCAGTATGGCACAACTCTGGCACACTTTTGTGTGCCCGCCCCAAATGTCTACACCATCACCGGCGGCTCCAGTCAGCAGGAGGCAACGGTTCCGTCAGATGGTGACAGACTACATGGCTTGCCCTCTTACTGTACTCCCAGACGGCTCTTCCCCGTTCAAGTTTTGGGTCTCTAAGCTGGATACATGGCCAGAGCTAAGCCAGTATGCATTGGAGGTGCTGGCTTGCCCTGCGGCTAGTGTCTTATCGGAACGTGTCTTTAGTGCCGCAGGTGGTGTACTAACAGACCGTCGCATGCGACTATCCTCCGATAACGTTGACCGGCTTACTTTCCTGAAAATGAACCAGGCCTGGATCTCGCAGGAATTTGCCACTCCTCTGCCTGATTAAGTAATTGGGTGTCATCCAGGTCTCCTGCTGTGTTCATCTTTCTACCACCTGAACTGCTATTCCTGGGCTCCAACACCGCCAGTTGCGGCTCAGAAGTGCAGGCTGCACAGTAAAAACATACGACCCAGTGTTATTGGGTTTCAGTAACGTCAGCTGATCCCCAGCTGTGTAGCCGGCAATGTGTCCTGCGACCGCCACGCTGGCACAACAACCTAAATGTAAGGGAACCTGTCCCCCCCCCGTCGTTTGTTACTGAAAGAGCCATCTTGTGCAGCAGTAATGCTGCACAAGGAAAAGGTAGCTTTTTTTTTTTAGCTCTTTGCACACGCAGAACTTAACACTTATAAAATGTGTTCACTGATACCGTTATACCGTCCCGGAGCTGGGACTTTCCTTCGTAATGTGACGCAGCACAGCCGTCATTCCTACCCCCTTGGTGCCATGCGCTGCCTCCTCAGCGTTGTTTTAAGCTGTCACGGAGCCTGCGCTGTTCTGTTATCCCTTGGGCATGCCCTATTTGCGCTGCCTGTCTTCTGACATAATTTGGTGTCAGGCTGGCTGCGCCTGTGCGGCCGCGGTGCCCGAGATCCCGCCTCGCAGTGTCTTCTGATTGAGTCACACTGCGGGCCTGGGATCCATGGGCATGCGCAGTGCATATCTTCCCCTCGGGCTCTCGCTCATTTCCCTCCGCCTTCTTTAGACTGTGCGCCGTCAGCTGATCCCTAGCATGCCACGGCCGTGACACCGCACAGTCTGAAGAAGAGGGAAGGAGGGGAGTGAGAGTCGAGGTTATGCACTGTGCATGCCCATGGTTCCAAGGCCCGCAGTGGGATTACGTTAGATGAGACTGCGAGGTGGGATCTGGAGCAGCGTGGACGCACAGGCACTGACAGCCTGACACCAAATTATGTCAGAAGACAGGCAGCGCTAATTGGGCATGGCCAAGGGCTAACAGAACAGCGCAGGCTCCGTGACAGCTTAAAACAACGCTGAGGAGGCAGCGCACGGCATCAAGGGGATAGGAATGACAGCTGTGCTGTGTCCCATTACGAAGGAAATTCGCACCTCCGGAACGGTTTAACGGTATAAAGGGACACATTTTTAGTGTTTACTTCGGTGTTTGCAAGGAGCATAATTAAAAGAGCAACCTTTTCCTTTTGCATCCTTAGTGCTGCACAACATGGCTCTTTCAGCTACAAACGTCTTGGGGGGGGGGTTAAAGGTTTCCTTTCAACTTGCTCCAATCAGGCTGTGGCCTACACTCTGTTCCTCTGCTCCTCCTGCTGTCCCTGGGCTCTAACACCGCCAGTTGGTGCCTGGAAGTGCTGTGTGCACAGTCAACAGTCGCTCCTCTGTTATTGGGGTTCAGTAACGTCAGCTGATCCCCAGCTGTGTGTGCGGCAATACCTCCAATCTGCTCCTCCTGCTGTCCCTGGGCTCTAACACCGCCAGTTGGTGCCTGGAAGTGCTGTGTGCACAGTCAACAGTCGCTCCTCTGTTATTGGGGTTCAGTAACGTCAGCTGATCCCCAGCTGTGTATCCGGCAACGTGTCATGCGACCGCCACGCTGGCACAACTAAAATGTAAGGGGACCTGTCCCCCCCCCCCCCCCCAGGCGTTTGTTACTGAAAGAGCCACCATGTGCAGCACTAATACTGCACAAGGGAAAGGTCGCTCTTGAAATTATGCTCCTTGCAAACGCTGAACTACACACTCATGTAATGTGTCCCCTCACACCGTCCAACCGTCCCGGAGGTGGGACTTTCCTTTGTAATGTGACGCAGCACAGCCGTCATTGCTACCCCCTTGGCACCGTGCGCTGCCTCCTTAGCGTTGTTTGATTCCGTCATGGACCCTGCGCTGTTATGTTATCCCTTGGCCATGCACAGTTTGCGCTGCCCGTCCTCTGACATCATTTGTTGTCGTCCTGGCTGCGCCTGTGCGTCCACGCTGCCCGAAATCACACCTCGCAGTGTCGTCTAATGTGATCCCACAGTGGGCCTGGTATCCATGGCCATGCGCAGTGCATATACTAGCCTCTCACTCCCCTTCTTCACGCTTCTTCAGACTAGGCGGCGTCAGCTGATCCCTAATAGCATGCCACGGCCGTGACGCCGCACAGTCTGAAGAAGCAGGAAGGAGGTGAGTGAGAGGCGATGATATGCACTGCGCATGCCCATGGATCCCTGGCCCGCAGTGGGACTACATTAGATGACACTGCAAGGTTGGATCTCGGGCAGCTTGGACGCACAGGCACTGCCAGCCTGACACCTACATGATGTCAGAAGACGGGCACCGCTAACTGTGCATGGCCAAGGGATAACATTACAGCGCGGGCTCCGTGACAGAACCAAACAACGTTGAGGAGGTGGCGCCCGGCACCAAGGGGGTTGGAATGACGGCTGTGCTGTGTCACATTACAAAGGAAAGTCCCACTTCCGGGATGGTTTGACGGTGTGAGGGGACACATTATATGAGTGTGTACTTCAGCGTTTGCAAGGAGCATAATTTTCGGAACAACCATTTTCCATGTGCAGTATTACTGCTGTACAAGATGGCTCTTTCAGCAACAAATGCCTGGGGGGGGGGGTTAAAGGTTCCCTTTCAACTTGCTCCACTGCAGGCTTCGGCCTACACTCTGCTCCTCTTTGATTCCCTGGGTTTCAACACTGTCAGTTGCCACCTGGAAGTGTTGTCTACACAGAAAAAACACTAGGTGATGTGTCAGTGGGGTTCAGCACCGCCAGCTGTTCCCCTGCTGTGTAGTCGGCAACGTGTCCAGCACAAACCACGCTGGCACAACAGAACAAAAGCTGCCACCAGTGCAGGCTTCGGCCTACACTCTGCTCCTCTCCTCCTCCTGCTGACCCTGGGCTCAAACACCGCTAGTTTTTGCCCGGAAGTGCTAGCTGCACAGAGAAAAACACCAGCCAATGTGTTAGTGGGGTTCAGCAACGCCAGCTGTTCCCCTGCTGTGTAGCCGGCAACGTGACCTGCAAACGCCATGCAGGCACAGGAACTGAAATTAAAAGGGAACTTGGCCCCACCCCCCCAGGTGTTTCTATGTATAACAGCCACCTAGTACAGCAGTACTGCTGCATTTGTACAAGGTGGCTGACTTTTTCTCCTTGCCCACGTGGAACTCAACACGTACAAAATGTGTCTCATTGAGACCATTCCACTGTCCCTGAGGTGTGACTTTCCTTTGTAATGATACGCAGCACCCCCCTTGGTAGCGTTTCCCGTCTTTTGTCATCATGGTTAGCTGGCTGCGCCTGTGCATCCGCCCTGCTAGAAACAACGCCCCTCGTTGTCATATTTATTTTGTCAGCGAGGGTGTGGTTTATGGGCACGAGCAGTGCATATGTTCGCCTGTCTTAACTCATCTCCTTCCGCCTTCTTCAGACTGTGCGGCCTCCTGGCCGTGGTAGGCGATAAGGGATCAGCTGAGGCCGCCCAGTCTGGAGCAGGTGTAAGGACATGTGTAAGCGGCAAACCTATTTACTGCACAAGGCCACGAATCCCAGCCACGCAGTGTGATTTTTTGAAAACACACTGTGGGTCTGAGATTCATGTCCATCGCTAACCGCAACGGCCGACATGAAATGAGGTCAGAAGACAGGAAGCGCTCACAGCGCATGGCCAAGGGATCACAATAGCGCAGACTCCTGTACAGCAAATAACAACGCTCAGGAATCTGCGCCCAGTACCTAGGTGCAAATTTTGACACCTGCTGCGTGCTGCGTCTCGTTAAAAAGACAAGTCACGCCTCCACAACTGTTTGACAGTATAATGGGCTAAATAGTGTACGTGTTTTAGTCAGCGTGTGCAAGGAGCAAAACAAATAGAGCAACCTTTTACTTGTGCAGCATTAATGCTGCACAAGGTGTGGCTCTTGTACCTTGCAACACCTGAGGGGGGTTAAAGGTAACCTTTGAAATTGGTTCAACTAGGCTTCGGCCTACACTCTGCTCCTCTACTCCTCCTGCTGACCCTGGGCTCAAACACCGCTAGTTTTTGCCCGGAACTGCTAGCTGCACAGAGAAAAACACCAGCCAATGTGTTAGTGGGGTTCAGCACCGCCAGCTGTTCCCCTGCTGTGTAGTCGGCAACGTGTCCAGCACAAGCCACGCTGGCACAACAGAACAAAAGCTGCCACCAGTGCAGGCTTCGGCCTACACTTTGCTCCTCTCCTCCTCCTGCTGACCCTGGCTCAAACAACGCCAGTTTCTGCCCGGACATGCTAGCTGCACAGAGAAAAACACCAGCCAATGTGTTAGTGGGGTTCAGCACCGCCAGCTGTTCCCCTGCTGTGTAGCTGGCAACGTTTCCTGCAAACGCCACGCAGGCACATGAACTGAAATTGAAGGGAGCCTGCCCCCCACCCCCCCAGGTGTTTCTATGTATAACAGCCACCTTGTACAGCAGTACTGCTGCATTTGTACAAGGTGGCTGACTTTTTCTCCTTGCACACGTGGAACTCAACAAGTACAAAATGTGTCTCATTACAGACCATTACAATGTCCCTGAGGTGTGACTTTCCTTTTTAATGACACGCAGCACCCCCATTGTTAGCGCTGCCCGTCTCCTGACATCATTGGTTGGCTGGCTGTGCCTGTGCGTCCCCCCTGCCCGACACAACGCCCCCCGTTGTCTCATATATTTTGACTGCGAGGGTGTGATTGATGGGCACGAGCAGTGCATATGTTCCCCTGTTTTCACTCCCCTCCTTCCGCCTTCTTCTGACTGTGCGGCCTCATGGCCGCGGCATGCGATAAGGGATCAGCTGAGGCCGCCCAGTCTGAAGCAGGTGTAAGGACATGTGTGAGCGGCGAACATATTTACTGCACAAGGCCACGAATCCCAGCACCGCAGTGTGACTTTAGGAAAAGCCACTGTGGGTCTGGGATTTATGGCCATCGTTAACCGCACCGGCCAACATGAAATGAGGTCATGAGACGGCCTGCACTAACAGGGTATTGCCAAGGGATAACACAAGAGCGCAGTTTCCTGTACTGCAAATAACAACGGTAAGGAATCTGCGCACAGCACCTAGGTGTAAATTTGTACACCTGTGCTGCGTCTCCTTAAAAAGACTAGTAGTCACGCCTCCACTACTGTTTGACAGTATAATGGGCTAAATAGTGTACGTGTTTAATTCAGCGTGTGCAAGGAGCAAAATTAAATAGAGCAACCTTTGACTTGTGCATCATTAATGCTGTTCAAGGTGTGGCTCTTGTACCTTGCAACACCTGAGGGGGGGGTTAAAGGTAACCTTTGAAATTGGTTCAACTAGGCTTCGGCCTACACTCTGCTCCTCTACTCCTCCTGCTGACCCTGGGCTCAAACACCGCTAGTTTTTGCCCGGAAATGCTAGCTGCACAGAGAAAAACACCAGCCAATGTGTTAGTGGGGTTCAGCAACGCCAGCTGTTCCCCTGCTGTGTAGTCGGCAACGTGTCCAGCACAAGCCACGCTGGCACAACAGAACAAAAGCTGCCACCAGTGCAGGCTTCGGCCTACACTTTGCTCCTCTCCTCCTCCTGCTGACCCTGGGCTCAAACAACGCCAGTTTCTGCCCGGACATGCTAGCTGCACAGAGAAAAACACCAGCCAATGTGTTAGTGGGGTTCAGCACCGCCAGATGTTCCTCTGCTGTGTAGTCGGCATCGTGTCCAGCACAAGCCACGCTGGCACAACTGACCAAAAGCTGCCACCAGTGCAGGCTTCGGCCTACACTTTGCTCCTCTCCTCCTCCTGCTGACCCTGGGCTCAAACAACGCCAGTTTCTGCCCGGACATGCTAGCTGCACAGAGATAAAAAAAACAGCCAATGTGTTAGTGGGGTTCAGCACCGCCAGCTGTTCCCCTGCTGTGTAGTCGGCAACGTTTCCTGCAAACGCCACGCAGGCACATGAACTGAAATTGAAGGGAGCCTGCCCCCCACCCCCCCAGGTGTTTCTATGTATAACAGCCACCTTGTACAGCAGTACTGCTGCATTTGTACAAGGTGGCTGACTTTTTCTCCTTGCACACGTGGAACTCAACAAGTACAAAATGTGTCTCATTACAGACCATTACAATGTCCCTGAGGTGTGACTTTCCTTTTTAATGACACGCAGCACCCCCATTGTTAGCGCTGCCCGTCTCCTGACATCATTGGTTGGCTGGCTGTGCCTGTGCGTCCCCCCTGCCCGACACAACGCCCCCCGTTGTCTCATATATTTTGACTGCGAGGGTGTGATTGATGGGCACGAGCAGTGCATATGTTCCCCTGTTTTCACTCCCCTCCTTCCGCCTTCTTCTGACTGTGCGGCCTCATGGCCGCGGCATGCGATAAGGGATCAGCTGAGGCCGCCCAGTCTGAAGCAGGTGTAAGGACATGTGTGAGCGGCGAACATATTTACTGCACAAGGCCACGAATCCCAGCACCGCAGTGTGACTTTAGGAAAAGCCACTGTGGGTCTGGGATTTATGGCCATCGTTAACCGCACCGGCCAACATGAAATGAGGTCATGAGACGGCCTGCACTAACAGGGTATTGCCAAGGGATAACACAAGAGCGCAGTTTCCTGTACTGCAAATAACAACGGTAAGGAATCTGCGCACAGCACCTAGGTGTAAATTTGTACACCTGTGCTGCGTCTCCTTAAAAAGACTAGTAGTCACGCTTCCACTACTGTTTGACAGTATAATGGGCTAAATAGTGTACGTGTTTAATTCAGCGTGTGCAAGGAGCAAAATTAAATAGAGCAACCTTTGACTTGTGCATCATTAATGCTGTTCAAGGTGTGGCTCTTGTACCTTGCAACACCTGAGGGGGGGGTTAAAGGTAACCTTTGAAATTGGTTCAACTAGGCTTCGGCCTACACTCTGCTCCTCTACTCCTCCTGCTGACCCTGGGCTCAAACACCGCTAGTTTTTGCCCGGAAATGCTAGCTGCACAGAGAAAAACACCAGCCAATGTGTTAGTGGGGTTCAGCAACGCCAGCTGTTCCCCTGCTGTGTAGTCGGCAACGTGTCCAGCACAAGCCACGCTGGCACAACAGAACAAAAGCTGCCACCAGTGCAGGCTTCGGCCTACACTTTGCTCCTCTCCTCCTCCTGCTGACCCTGGGCTCAAACAACGCCAGTTTCTGCCCGGACATGCTAGCTGCACAGAGAAAAACACCAGCCAATGTGTTAGTGGGGTTCAGCACCGCCAGATGTTCCTCTGCTGTGTAGTCGGCATCGTGTCCAGCACAAGCCACGCTGGCACAACTGACCAAAAGCTGCCACCAGTGCAGGCTTCGGCCTACACTTTGCTCCTCTCCTCCTCCTGCTGACCCTGGGCTCAAACAACGCCAGTTTCTGCCCGGACATGCTAGCTGCACAGAGATAAAAAAAACAGCCAATGTGTTAGTGGGGTTCAGCACCGCCAGCTGTTCCCCTGCTGTGTAGCTGGCAACATGTCCTGCAAACACCACGTAGGCACATGAACTGAAATTGAAGGGAGCCTGCCCCCCACCCCCCCAGGTGTTTCTATGTATAACAGCCACCTTGTACAGCAGTACTGCTGCATTTGTACAAGGTGGCTGACTTTTTCTCCTTGCACACGTGGAACTCAACAAGTACAAAATGTGTCTCATTACAGACCATTACAATGTCCCTGAGGTGTGACTTTCCTTTTTAATGACACGCAGCACCCCCATTGTTAGCGCTGCCCGTCTCCTGACATCATTGGTTGGCTGGCTGTGCCTGTGCGTCCCCCCTGCCCGACACAACGCCCCCCGTTGTCTCATATATTTTGACTGTGAGGGTGTGATTGATGGGCACGAGCAGTGCATATGTTCCCCTGTTTTCACTCCCCTCCTTCCGCCTTCTTCTGACTGTGCGGCCTCATGGCCGCGGCATGCGATAAGGGATCAGCTGAGGCCGCCCAGTCTGAAGCAGGTGTAAGGACATGTGTGAGCGGCGAACATATTTACTGCACAAGGCCACGAATCCCAGCACCGCAGTGTGACTTTAGGAAAAGCCACTGTGGGTCTGGGATTTATGGCCATCGTTAACCGCACCGGCCAACATGAAATGAGGTCATGAGACGGCCTGCACTAACAGGGTATTGCCAAGGGATAACACAAGAGCGCAGTTTCCTGTACTGCAAATAACAACGGTAAGGAATCTGCGCACAGCACCTAGGTGTAAATTTGTACACCTGTGCTGCGTCACCTTAAAAAGACTAGTAGTCACGCCTCCACTACTGTTTGACAGTATAATGGGCTAAATAGTGTACGTGTTTAATTCAGCGTGTGCAAGGAGCAAAATTAAATAGAGCAACCTTTGACTTGTGCATCATTAATGCTGTTCAAGGTGTGGCTCTTGTACCTTGCAACACCTGAGGGGGGGGTTAAAGGTAACCTTTGAAATTGGTTCAACTAGGCTTCGGCCTACACTCTGCTCCTCTACTCCTCCTGCTGACCCTGGGCTCAAACACCGCTAGTTTTTGCCCGGAAATGCTAGCTGCACAGAGA
Source organism: Ranitomeya imitator (assembly GCF_032444005.1). Taxonomy (NCBI): domain Eukaryota; kingdom Metazoa; phylum Chordata; class Amphibia; order Anura; family Dendrobatidae; genus Ranitomeya; species Ranitomeya imitator. The sequence continues at coordinate 625,852,918 of NC_091285.1, forward strand.
AAAACACCAGCCAATGTGTTAGTGGGGTTCAGCACCGCCAGCTGTTCCCCCGCTGTGTAGCCGGCATCGTGTCCAGCACAAGCCACGCTGGCACAACCGACCAAAAGCTGCCACCAGTGCAGGCTTCGGCCTACACTTTGCTCCTCTCCTCCTCCTCCTGCTGACCCTGGGCTCTAACACCGCTAGTTTTTGCCCGGACATGCAATCTGCACAGAGAAAAACACCAGTCAATGTGTCAGTGGGGTTCAGCAACGCCAGCTGTTCCCCTGCTGTGTAGCTTGCAACGTGACCTGCAAACGCCACGCAGGCACATGAACTGAAATTGAAGGGAGCCTGCCCCCCACCCACAGGTGTTTCTATGTATAACAGCCACCTTGTACAGCAGTACTGCTGCATTTGTACAAGGTGGCTGACTTTTTCTCCTTGCCCACGTGGAACTCAACACGTACAAAATGTGTCTCATTAGAGACCATTACAATGTCCCTGAGGTGTGACTTTCCTTTGTAATGACACGCAGCACCACCCTTGTTAGCGCTGCCCGTCTTTTGACATCATTGGTTAGCTGGCTGCGCCTGTGCATCTCCCCTGCTCGAAACAACGCCCCTCGGTGTCTTATTTTTTTGGACAGCGAGGGTGTGATTGATGGGCATGTGCAGTGCATATGTTTGCCTGTGTTCACTCATCTCCTTCCGTCTTCTTCAGACTGGGTGTCCTCATGGCCGCGGCAGGCGATAAGGGATCAGATGAGGCCGCCCAGTCTGAAGCAGGTGTAAGGACATGTGTGAGCGGCAAACATATTTAGTGCACCAGGGCACGAATCGCAGCACCGCAGTGTGATTTTTTAAAAACACACTGTGGGTCTGGGATTCATGTCCATCGCTAACCGCAACGGCCAACATGAAATGAGGTCATAAGACAGGAAGCGCTCACAGCGCATGGCCAAAGGATCACAAGAGCGCAGACTCCTGTACAGCAACTAACAACGATCAGGAAGCTTCGCCCATGCAAAAAGGTGTTGTTTTCGACACCTGTGCTGCTTTTCTTTAAAAAGACAAGTCACGCCTCCACTACTGTTTAACAGTATAATGGGCTAAATAGTGTACGTGTTGCATTCAGCTTGTGCAAGTAGACAAATTAATAGAGCAACCTTTTACTTGTGCAGCATTAATGCTGCAGAAGGAGTGGCTCTTGTACTTTGTAACACCTGAGGGGGGGTTAAAGGTAACCTTTGAAATTGGTTCAACTAGGCTTCGGCCTACACTCTGCTCCTCTCCTCCTCCTGCTGACCCTGGGCTCTAACAACGCTAGTTTTTGCCCGGAAATGCTAGCTGCACAGAGAAAAACACCAGCCAATGTGTTAGTGGGGTTCAGCACCGCCAGCTGTTCCCCCGCTGTGTAGCCGGCATCGTGTCCAGCACAAGCCACGCTGGCACAACCGACCAAAAGCTGCCACCAGTGCAGGCTTCGGCCTACACTTTGCTCCTCTCCTCCTCCTCCTGCTGACCCTGGGCTCTAACACCGCTAGTTTTTGCCCGGACATGCAATCTGCACAGAGAAAAACACCAGTCAATGTGTCAGTGGGGTTCAGCAACGCCAGCTGTTCCCCTGCTGTGTAGCTTGCAACGTGACCTGCAAACGCCACGCAGGCACATGAACTGAAATTGAAGGGAGCCTGGCCCCCACCCCCAGGTGTTTCTATGTATAACAGCCACCTTGTACAGCAGTACTGCTGCATTTGTACAAGGTGGCTGATGTTTTCTCCTTGCCCACGTGGAACTCAACACGTACAAAATGTGTCTCTTTGAGACCATTCCACTGTCCCTGAGGTGTGACTTTCCTTTCTAATGATACGCAGCACCCCCCTTGGTAGCGCTTCCCGTCTTCTGACATCATTGGTTGGCTACTTGCGCCTGTTCGTCCGCCCTGCCTGAATAAAATGCTCCTCGTTGTCTTAATTATTTTGACTGCGAGGGTGTGATTGATGGGCACGAGCAGTGCATATCTTCGCCTGTCTTAACTCATCTCCTTCCGCCTTCTTCAGACTGTGCAGCCTCATGGCCGCGGCATGCGAGAAGGGATCAGCAGAGGCCGCCCAGTCTGAAGCAGGTGTAAGGACGTGTGTGAGCGGCCAAAATATTTACTGCTCAAGGCCACGAATCCCAGCACCGCAGTGTGGCTTTATGAAAAGACACTGTGGGTCTGGGATTTATGGCCATCGTTAACCGCACCGGCCAACATGAAATGATGTCATAAGATGGGCAGCGCTAACAGGGCATTGCCAAGGGATAACACAAGAGCGCAGACTCCTGTACAGCAAATAACAATGCTCAGGAAGCTGCGCCAAGCACCAAGGCGTTATTTTGGACACCTGTGCTGCGTCTCATCAAAAAACCAAGTCACGCATCCACTACAGTTTGACTGTAGAATGGGGTAAATTGTGTATGTCTTTCATTCAGCGTGTGCAAGTAGACAAATTAATAGAGCAACCTTTCACTTGTGCAGCATTAATACTGCACAAGGTGTGTCTCTTGTACTTTGTAACACCTGAGGGGGGGGTTAAAGGTTTCCTTTGAAATTGGTTCAACTAGGCTTCGGCCTACACTCTGCTCCTCTCCTTCTCCTCCTGCTTCAACACGGGCTCTAACATCGCTAGTTTTTGCCCGCAAGTGCTAGCTGCACAGAGAAAAACACACGCCATTGTGTTAGTGGGGTTCAGCAACGCCAGCTGTTCCCCCAGTGTGTAGCCGGCAAAGTGTCCTGCAAACGCAACGCAGACACAAAGCTGCCTCCAGTGCAGGCTTCGGCCTACACTCATCTCCCCCTGCTTACCCTTTGCTCCAACACCGCTAGTTGGGGCTCTAGGAAGACAATCTTTAATAGGCAAGGCAACGCATCTGGGTTCCAGCACCGCCAGCTGGTTCTCGGCAGTGTTCTTGTCACAGGTACTCCCTCGTGCCAAGCCTGGTTTCAGCACCGTCAGCTGTTTCCGGGTTGTGTCAACTTCACTGAGACGCCTATGCTTGCCCCGTCGTGGTGCGGTCGAGTTAGCCAACTCCAGGGTGCCTCCAGTTTAGGAGCTTCCTATGTGGGCTGCGTGAACTGGTAGTCAAGGCTGGTTCTGTAGTGCCAGTAGGCCCAGCTCCCCCTGTAGGACTGTTGGGGTTCGGTAACTGCGGCTGCCTCGCGGCATAGCTGTTCTCTCCTCTCCTGTGGGCCTTGGGGTCCACCACCTGGTTCCAGCACCGTCAGCTGGTTCCGGGCCGAGCCTTTGGCTTAGGTGCCTCCTCCTGGGTATCCGAGTTCCGCCAACGCCAGGCGGTCCTTGGTAGTGCTTTTAAGCGCGGGCACCTACAGCTTAGTAACCGGGTTCCAGCACCGTCAGCTAGTCCTCGGTCGTGCCATTGGCTCTTGCACACTGGGGCAACGCATCCGGGTTCCAGCACCGCCAGCTGGTTCTCGGCAGTGTTTTTGTCACAGGTACTCCCTCGTGCCAAACCTGGTTTCAGCACCGTCAGCTGTTTCCGGGTTGTGTCAAGCTCACTGAGACACCTATGCTTGCCTCGTCGTGGTGCGGTCGGGTTAGCCAACTCCAGGGTGCCTCCAGTTTAGGAGCTTCCTATGTGGGCTGCGTGAACTGGTAGTCAAGGCTGGTTCTGTAGTGCCAGTAGGCCCAGCTCCCCCTGTAGGACTGTTGGGGTTCGGTAACTGCGGCTGCCTCGCGGCCTAGCTGTTCTCTCCTCTCCTGTGGGCCTTGGGGTCCACCACCTGGTTCCAGCACCGTCAGCTGGTTCCGGGCCGAGCCTTTGGCTTAGGTGCCTCCTCCTGGGTATCCGAGTTCCGCCAACGCCAGGCGGTCCTTGGTAGTGCTTTTAAGCGCGGGCACCTACAGCTTAGTAACCGGGTTCCAGCACCGTCAGCTAGTCCTCGGTCGTGCCATTGGCTCTTGCACACTGGGGCAATGCATCCGGGTTCCAGCACCGCCAGCTGGTTCTCGGCAGTGTTTTTGTCACAGGTACTCCCTCGTGCCAAACCTGGTTTCAGCACCGTCAGCTGTTTCCGGGTTGTGTCAAGCTCACTGAGACACCTATGCTTGCCTCGTCGTGGTGCGGTCGGGTTAGCCAACTCCAGGGTGCCTCCAGTTTAGGAGCTTCCTATGTGGGCTGCGTGAACTGGTAGTCAAGGCTGGTTCTGTAGTGCCAGTAGGCCCAGCTCCCCCTGTAGGACTGTTGGGGTTCGGTAACTGCGGCTGCCTCGCGGCCTAGCTGTTCTCTCCTCTCCTGTGGGCCTTGGGGTCCACCACCTGGTTCCAGCACCGTCAGCTGGTTCCGGGCCGAGCCTTTGGCTTAGGTGCCTCCTCCTGGGTATCCGAGTTCCGCCAACGCCAGGCGGTCCTTGGTAGTGCTTTTAAGCGCGGGCACCTACAGCTTAGTAACCGGGTTCCAGCACCGTCAGCTAGTCCTCGGTCGTGCCATTGGCTCTTGCACACTGGGGCAACGCATCCGGGTTCCAGCACCGCCAGCTGGTTCTCGGCAGTGTTTTTGTCACAGGTACTCCCTCGTGCCAAACCTGGTTTCAGCACCGTCAGCTGTTTCCGGGTTGTGTCAAGCTCACTGAGACACCTATGCTTGCCTCGTCGTGGTGCGGTCGGGTTAGCCAACTCCAGGGTGCCTCCAGTTTAGGAGCTTCCTATGTGGGCTGCGTGAACTGGTAGTCAAGGCTGGTTCTGTAGTGCCAGTAGGCCCAGCTCCCCCTGTAGGACTGTTGGGGTTCGGTAACTGCGGCTGCCTCGCGGCCTAGCTGTTCTCTCCTCTCCTGTGGGCCTTGGGGTCCACCACCTGGTTCCAGCACCGTCAGCTGGTTCTGGGCCGAGCCTTTGGCTTAGGTGCCTCCTCCTGGGTATCCGAGTTCCGCCAACGCCAGGCGGTCCTTGGTAGTGCTTTTAAGCGCGGGCACCTACAGCTTAGTAACCGGGTTCCAGCACCGTCAGCTAGTCCTCGGTCGTGCCATTGGCTCTTGCACACTGGGGCAACGCATCCGGGTTCCAGCACCGCCAGCTGGTTCTCGGCAGTGTTTTTGTCACAGGTACTCCCTCGTGCCAAACCTGGTTTCAGCACCGTCAGCTGTTTCCGGGTTGTGTCAAGCTCACTGAGACACCTATGCTTGCCTCGTCGTGGTGCGGTCGGGTTAGCCAACTCCAGGGTGCCTCCAGTTTAGGAGCTTCCTATGTGGGCTGCGTGAACTGGTAGTCAAGGCTGGTTCTGTAGTGCCAGTAGGCCCAGCTCCCCCTGTAGGACTGTTGGGGTTCGGTAACTGCGGCTGCCTCGCGGCCTAGCTGTTCTCTCCTCTCCTGTGGGCCTTGGGGTCCACCACCTGGTTCCAGCACCGTCAGCTGGTTCCGGGCCGAGCCTTTGGCTTAGGTGCCTCCTCCTGGGTATCCGAGTTCCGCCAACGCCAGGCGGTCCTTGGTAGTGCTTTTAAGCGCGGGCACCTACAGCTTAGTAACCGGGTTCCAGCACCGTCAGCTAGTCCTCGGTCGTGCCATTGGCTCTTGCACACTGGGGCAACGCATCCGGGTTCCAGCACCGCCAGCTGGTTCTCGGCAGTGTTTTTGTCACAGGTACTCCCTCGTGCCAAACCTGGTTTCAGCACCGTCAGCTGTTTCCGGGTTGTGTCAAGCTCACTGAGACACCTATGCTTGCCTCGTCGTGGTGCGGTCGGGTTAGCCAACTCCAGGGTGCCTCCAGTTTAGGAGCTTCCTATGTGGGCTGCGTGAACTGGTAGTCAAGGCTGGTTCTGTAGTGCCAGTAGGCCCAGCTCCCCCTGTAGGACTGTTGGGGTTCGGTAACTGCGGCTGCCTCGCGGCCTAGCTGTTCTCTCCTCTCCTGTGGGCCTTGGGGTCCACCACCTGGTTCCAGCACCGTCAGCTGGTTCCGGGCCGAGCCTTTGGCTTAGGTGCCTCCTCCTGGGTATCCGAGTTCCGCCAACGCCAGGCGGTCCTTGGTAGTGCTTTTAAGCGCGGGCACCTACAGCTTAGTAACCGGGTTCCAGCACCGTCAGCTAGTCCTCGGTCGTGCCATTGGCTCTTGCACACTGGGGCAACGCATCCGGGTTCCAGCACCGCCAGCTGGTTCTCGGCAGTGTTTTTGTCACAGGTACTCCCTCGTGCCAAACCTGGTTTCAGCACCGTCAGCTGTTTCCGGGTTGTGTCAAGCTCACTGAGACACCTATGCTTGCCTCGTCGTGGTGCGGTCGGGTTAGCCAACTCCAGGGTGCCTCCAGTTTAGGAGCTTCCTATGTGGGCTGCGTGAACTGGTAGTCAAGGCTGGTTCTGTAGTGCCAGTAGGCCCAGCTCCCCCTGTAGGACTGTTGGGGTTCGGTAACTGCGGCTGCCTCGCGGCCTAGCTGTTCTCTCCTCTCCTGTGGGCCTTGGGGTCCACCACCTGGTTCCAGCACCGTCAGCTGGTTCCGGGCCGAGCCTTTGGCTTAGGTGCCTCCTCCTGGGTATCCGAGTTCCGCCAACGCCAGGCGGTCCTTGGTAGTGCTTTTAAGCGCGGGCACCTACAGCTTAGTAACCGGGTTCCAGCACCGTCAGCTAGTCCTCGGTCGTGCCATTGGCTCTTGCACACTGGGGCAACGCATCCGGGTTCCAGCACCGCCAGCTGGTTCTCGGCAGTGTTTTTGTCACAGGTACTCCCTCGTGCCAAACCTGGTTTCAGCACCGTCAGCTGTTTCCGGGTTGTGTCAAGCTCACTGAGACACCTATGCTTGCCTCGTCGTGGTGCGGTCGGGTTAGCCAACTCCAGGGTGCCTCCAGTTTAGGAGCTTCCTATGTGGGCTGCGTGAACTGGTAGTCAAGGCTGGTTCTGTAGTGCCAGTAGGCCCAGCTCCCCCTGTAGGACTGTTGGGGTTCGGTAACTGCGGCTGCCTCGCGGCCTAGCTGTTCTCTCCTCTCCTGTGGGCCTTGGGGTCCACCACCTGGTTCCAGCACCGTCAGCTGGTTCCGGGCCGAGCCTTTGGCTTAGGTGCCTCCTCCTGGGTATCCGAGTTCCGCCAACGCCAGGCGGTCCTTGGTAGTGCTTTTAAGCGCGGGCACCTACAGCTTAGTAACCGGGTTCCAGCACCGTCAGCTAGTCCTCGGTCGTGCCATTGGCTCTTGCACACTGGGGCAACGCATCCGGGTTCCAGCACCGCCAGCTGGTTCTCGGCAGTGTTTTTGTCACAGGTACTCCCTCGTGCCAAACCTGGTTTCAGCACCGTCAGCTGTTTCCGGGTTGTGTCAAGCTCACTGAGACACCTATGCTTGCCTCGTCGTGGTGCGGTCGGGTTAGCCAACTCCAGGGTGCCTCCAGTTTAGGAGCTTCCTATGTGGGCTGCGTGAACTGGTAGTCAAGGCTGGTTCTGTAGTGCCAGTAGGCCCAGCTCCCCCTGTAGGACTGTTGGGGTTCGGTAACTGCGGCTGCCTCGCGGCCTAGCTGTTCTCTCCTCTCCTGTGGGCCTTGGGGTCCACCACCTGGTTCCAGCACCGTCAGCTGGTTCCGGGCCGAGCCTTTGGCTTAGGTGCCTCCTCCTGGGTATCCGAGTTCCGCCAACGCCAGGCGGTCCTTGGTAGTGCTTTTAAGCGCGGGCACCTACAGCTTAGTAACCGGGTTCCAGCACCGTCAGCTAGTCCTCGGTCGTGCCATTGGCTCTTGCACACTGGGGCAACGCATCCGGGTTCCAGCACCGCCAGCTGGTTCTCGGCAGTGTTTTTGTCACAGGTACTCCCTCGTGCCAAACCTGGTTTCAGCACCGTCAGCTGTTTCCGGGTTGTGTCAAGCTCACTGAGACACCTATGCTTGCCTCGTCGTGGTGCGGTCGGGTTAGCCAACTCCAGGGTGCCTCCAGTTTAGGAGCTTCCTATGTGGGCTGCGTGAACTGGTAGTCAAGGCTGGTTCTGTAGTGCCAGTAGGCCCAGCTCCCCCTGTAGGACTGTTGGGGTTCGGTAACTGCGGCTGCCTCGCGGCCTAGCTGTTCTCTCCTCTCCTGTGGGCCTTGGGGTCCACCACCTGGTTCCAGCACCGTCAGCTGGTTCTGGGCCGAGCCTTTGGCTTAGGTGCCTCCTCCTGGGTATCCGAGTTCCGCCAACGCCAGGCGGTCCTTGGTAGTGCTTTTAAGCGCGGGCACCTACAGCTTAGTAACCGGGTTCCAGCACCGTCAGCTAGTCCTCGGTCGTGCCATTGGCTCTTGCACACTGGGGCAACGCATCCGGGTTCCAGCACCGCCAGCTGGTTCTCGGCAGTGTTTTTGTCACAGGTACTCCCTCGTGCCAAACCTGGTTTCAGCACCGTCAGCTGTTTCCGGGTTGTGTCAAGCTCACTGAGACACCTATGCTTGCCTCGTCGTGGTGCGGTCGGGTTAGCCAACTCCAGGGTGCCTCCAGTTTAGGAGCTTCCTATGTGGGCTGCGTGAACTGGTAGTCAAGGCTGGTTCTGTAGTGCCAGTAGGCCCAGCTCCCCCTGTAGGACTGTTGGGGTTCGGTAACTGCGGCTGCCTCGCGGCCTAGCTGTTCTCTCCTCTCCTGTGGGCCTTGGGGTCCACCACCTGGTTCCAGCACCGTCAGCTGGTTCCGGGCCGAGCCTTTGGCTTAGGTGCCTCCTCCTGGGTATCCGAGTTCCGCCAACGCCAGGCGGTCCTTGGTAGTGCTTTTAAGCGCGGGCACCTACAGCTTAGTAACCGGGTTCCAGCACCGTCAGCTAGTCCTCGGTCGTGCCATTGGCTCTTGCACACTGGGGCAACGCATCCGGGTTCCAGCACCGCCAGCTGGTTCTCGGCAGTGTTTTTGTCACAGGTACTCCCTCGTGCCAAACCTGGTTTCAGCACCGTCAGCTGTTTCCGGGTTGTGTCAAGCTCACTGAGACACCTATGCTTGCCTCGTCGTGGTGCGGTCGGGTTAGCCAACTCCAGGGTGCCTCCAGTTTAGGAGCTTCCTATGTGGGCTGCGTGAACTGGTAGTCAAGGCTGGTTCTGTAGTGCCAGTAGGCCCAGCTCCCCCTGTAGGACTGTTGGGGTTCGGTAACTGCGGCTGCCTCGCGGCCTAGCTGTTCTCTCCTCTCCTGTGGGCCTTGGGGTCCACCACCTGGTTCCAGCACCGTCAGCTGGTTCCGGGCCGAGCCTTTGGCTTAGGTGCCTCCTCCTGGGTATCCGAGTTCCGCCAACGCCAGGCGGTCCTTGGTAGTGCTTTTAAGCGCGGGCACCTACAGCTTAGTAACCGGGTTCCAGCACCGTCAGCTGGTCCTCGGTCGTGCCATTGGCTCTTGCACACTGGGGCAACGCATCCGGGTTCCAGCACCGCCAGCTGGTTCTCGGCAGTGTTCTTGTCACAGGTACTCCCTCGTGCCAAGCCTGGTTTCAGCACCGTCAGCTGTTTCCGGGTTGTGTCAACTTCACTGAGACGCCTATGCTTGCCCCGTCGTGGTGCGGTCGGGTTAGCCAACTCCAGGGTGCCTCCAGTTTAGGAGCTTCCTATGTGGGCTGCGTGAACTGGTAGTCAAGGCTGGTTCTGTAGTGCCAGTAGGCCCAGCTCCCCCTGTAGGACTGTTGGGGTTCGGTAACTGCGGCTGCCTCGCGGCCTAGCTGTTCTCTCCTCTCCTGTGGGCCTTCGGGTCCACCACCTGGTTCCAGCACCGTCAGCTGGTTCTCGGCAGTGTCTTTTGCTCTTGTACCTTCTGCTCCCCATCCTGGTTCCAGTACCGTCAGCTGGTTCCGGGCAGAGCCTTTGGCTTAGGTGCCTCCTTCTGGGTATCCAAGTTCCACCAACGTCAGGTGGTCCTTGGTAGTGCTTTCAGGCACGGGTACCTCCTGCTTAGTAACCGGGTTCCAGTAACGTCAGCTGGTCCTTGGTAGTTCCATTGGCTCTTGGACCTTCGGCTACCCATCCGGGTTCCAGTACCGTCAGCTGGTTCTCGGCAGTGTCTTTTGCTCTTGTACCTTCTGCTCCCCATCCTGGTTCCAGTAACGTCAGCTGGTTCCGGGCAGAGCCTTTGGCTTAGGTGCCTCCTTCTGGGTATCCGAGTTCCGCCAACGTCAGGCGGTCCTTGGTAGTGCTTTTTAGCACGGGTACCTCCTGCTTAGTAACCGGGTTCCAGTAACGTCAGCTGGTCCTCGGTAGTTCCATAGGCTCTTGAACCTTCGGGTAGCCATCCGAGTTCCAGTTCCATCAGCTGGTTCTTGGCATTTTCTCAGCCTTCTTGTACCTTCTGCTACATTTCCAAGTTGAAGACCCTAACGTCGACGACCCGGAAGACCACCCCGATGACGACGACCCGGAAGACCACCCCGATGACGACGACGACGACGGCGGAGACGACGACGGCGGAGACGACGACGGCTGAGACGACGATTGCGGAGATGACGACACTGGAGACGACGACCCTGGAGACGACAACATGGAAGACCGAGAAGCAGAAGAACAAGAGGCTGCAGAACAAAGAGCAGAAGAACATTAAGCATAAGACTTAATATCAGAGCAAAAGATATTATCTAAATTATATGCAGAAGAAGACTAAGCAGTGTATGGGGGTGAGTCCGTTCCTCATCGTGGTGCCCCTGGATAAAGCCTGATGCTGCAGGCCAAACTGAACGCGGACAAATGTAACTTTTGTGACTGGCAGAACGGAAGGTGTAATCTTCCAACTTTTATAGATAACAACTACGGGAATGCCTGTCACAAATGAGAATATGATGAAGAAGTAGAATAGGAAGAATAATAACAGTGGAATAAAAAGAATATGTAGAATAGGAAGAATAATAATAGTTGAAGAAAATGAATATGAAGAATGTAATAAAAAAAAAAATATAGGTAGAAGATGAAGAAGAAGATGAATAAGGTGAAGAAGTTGATGTCAAAGATGCTGATGATGATGAAGATGAAAGTGTGGGAAAAGGAAAAAAAAGAAGGGGAAGGTCGTGGAATAGTGAAACATCAATATCTGACAAAATAAAAAAAATTTACATAGTCAATATCTTTTTCAATCCGAACGTCTTTAAAAAAAAAAAAAATCATGCTATTCTATTTGATTGGACTAATCCTCATTGCCTTTAATGTCTCCGCCACCTCCCCCATACATCCTACATTATTCTTAGTTGTTTTCCTTCATGTAGAATGAACCTACAAGGAAAGAAAGGGTTTATTTTAATTCCGATATTTTGGTCCCATTGACTTGCATTGGGATCGGGTATCGGCGATATCCGATATTTTTTGAATATCGGCCGATCCAAACCGATACCGATACTTTCCGATATCGGAAGGTATCGCTCAACACTACTAACAAACACTACACAACATCATAATAAAGGAATCAAAATATTATACCTAAGTCCTTGTAGTAGTTACAAACTCAGAAGACGATAGCTGGACAGCACACTGTATACAAAAATGAGAGTCAGCCCTTTCATGAAGGGATGGGAATGGAAAGAGCAGCAGATGTATATGAGGATAGACTAGCCAATTTGAGTACCAGACTATCCTCTAGTGGTATAAGGCACTGGAAAAATAATGGTCCTCTAATTCAACAGGACCCTAATATTCCAGCATAGCATCTGAGAGGAGCATTATGTAGAAACAGAGATCCTGATTCCAGTGATGTATCATTTACTGGGATGCTTTCTGTAGTTTTGGTAAAATCAGTTTTATCAGCAGGGTGTTATCACTGCACCACTAGTAAACCTGCTGCCATGTAATCCTTCACAGTCGTGAGCTCTGTATAACCCCACCCCTACCACTGATTGGCAGATTTCTGCCTATGCACAGTGAAAGCTGCCAATCAGCAGTGTGGGCGGAGTTATACAGCACTCAGCATTGCGAGATCTGCAGCAGATAAAACTGTGATTTTATTACAACTGCACCAAGCTCTCCAGTAAGTGATACATTGCTGTAATCAGGGTCTCTGCCTCTAGATTATGCTGCTCACAGATGGGGTAGAAATAATTAGTGACAGATTCCCTTTAAATGTGGAATCAATCACTTGCAGCAAGGGTCTAATCATTAGATGATTAACAAACAACTTATTATTATTAAGTATATAATGTTCTTTATTCAGAAGCGCATCTCGCCTCAGCCTCCCGGCGTTGGCTACTTTGAGGAACCTGGAATATAAGACATATTTTCAGTTGTTTCACACTTTTTTGTTAAGTATATAATTCCACATGTGTTAATTCATAGTTTTGATGCCTTCAGTGTGAATTTACAATTTTCATAGTCATGAAAATACAGAAAAATCTTTAAATGAGTAGGTGTGTCCAAACTTTTGGTCTCTACTGTATATAGTCACCTGTGGGTGGTAAACATCTCCCTTCTATACCTGCGCCCTTTCCATACAGTTATGATCCCCCGAGAACCTTCAGCTCCTGCAGCCAACAACAATATCAGAAATTTATCCTGAATCATATGCCTGTATGTATGAAGGACAAGCCAAGCAAGGACGACATCCTCTCTACACCAGTGTGCGGCAATAAATTCACAGAAAAAGGTGAAGAATGTGACTGCGGCTCTGTGGAGGTATGAGTTCATCTTTAATCCCTTTTTCTGTGCCCCTGATTCTAAGTTTGACCATGTGACTTAGTTTCACATCAATTTGAATAGGGAATTAGGTACCAAAGCATAGCCTTAGTATTAGTGGGGGAAAACATAGTGATTGTCTGAAGTTAAAGCAATTATCCGGGACTATTTTATTTATTTTTTTTACTTTTGGCCAAACAACTAACAGGCTGGTAGTTACTACCTACCTCCCCATCATGCCCAGTGCTGATCTGTGTCGGCGCAGAGAGGTCACAGACCGCTTTTACAGCTTTCGTTGATGTCATGTCGACAAAGCAGTTACTTCTCTTCTTCTCTGTTAAAGGGAACCTGTCACCTTGGCGGGACCGGTTTTTGTCATATGGGCGGAGTTTTCGGGTATTTGATTCACCCTTTCCTTACCCGCTGGCTGCATGCTGGAAGCAATATTGGATTGAAGTTCATTCTCTGTCCTCCGTAATACACGCCTGCGCAAGGTCCCACCAAATTCAGATGACAGGTTCCCTTTAAAGCTGTGTGACCATCGATGTCATGGTGATTGACACCCAGCTCCCTGCTGCCTAACTGCATGAATCTGGCTGTCAATCAGCATAACGCTGAAATTCACATCACGTCCTGTCAATAGAGCAGCCCAGAAGAGGAAGAGCTGCTCTGTTGATGTGTAGCAGATGAATCTCTAGCAAGAGCCATTGGTGACTCCGTTGAGGTGACGCCAGGCAGAACAGGCAGGTAGTTGCCTCTGTTAGCGTCTACCTACCTGGGCCTATAGTGAAAAAAAAAATTAGTCCTGGACAACTCCTCTAATTCAGGACAACAGACATAGGACTGACTGCATCGGGACCAAGAGACCGGGTGGTAGAGAAGTGGATAATCTAACACCTTCAGATGTAACTCTTGTTCTCTTCTATGGAAAACTGAACAATTGAAGATAAACAGCCCATCTCCAGAGTCCAGATAGGAACATCAGGCTATGTAGCAGTCCGATATTTATGCAATGCAGTTTTTGGCTCAGCATCGTTGTGAGGTGATGGACGTGATGCATTCACTCATATCACTGTGGGGTCACTAGAACCTCATTAACGAAATAACGGTCTGATAGATGATGCTAACCAGACCATGATTGATCTCCATGTAATGGTAAAATCATGATAACAAACATGATGTCAATATCTACCGCCTGGAACCTTCAGGGGCGAAGATATCCTGTAAGTTGGGGATCTAATAAAATTCTAACAGACCCAGCACATGCCAGAATCTGCTGGCACATGAGCTCATTGAGGGGAGGTGTGTAAGCCTAATTTTGAGCTAATAAAATGCAGTATTTGGGTCTGGCTCATTTGTCAGTCCTTGGAAGACACAGTTAACTGTGGTTCTGTCCATTTTCCCAATCGGAGTTCTTCCCTCCGCTAAGCTCTGAGCCATTTTTCTGACCAGCTTTAGTAATTCCTTTTCGTTATTCCTTTTTATTTTATGCAATTGTATACATCTTATCCTTCTGGGTTAAATAAATAGCTCTGTTCCTTTTGCTCTGTAAACCACACCCCTGAGTTAATATACTACCTGTAATGGGTATCCAATTGGCCTGTATAAACGGTGGTGGCAGCTAGCAGTTCTTTTGAACTCACGTAATTGTGTATATACACATATTCCACGCTTTGGAATCTGAGGTTCTTGTGCATCACTCATCAGCAAATTGCGTAATTGTCCTGATGATTGGTGGCAATGGGATTGCGTTCCATAGACAAACTAGTGGCAGCAGTGAGTTCTGTGTGATCTCTCCGGTGTCATCTGTGACACAGTTGTAACAGTGGAGGGATCTGCATGAACCACATGGCTGTTAGCCGTGAGACCTATATTCAGTAGATATTTTGGGCACAGTGGTAACCATCTACCCACTCGCCATTGCAGGAATGTACTGACAAGTGCTGTAATGCCGCCACATGCAAACTGAAAGAAAGAGCCCAATGTTCAGAGGGTGAATGCTGCTCAAACTGTCAGGTGAGTTATGTATCAGAGGTATTTAATATTCATTGCATTTCCTCCATTTAGGTCTGCATCCTACAGATAATTAGGATTTTTCTCTTGTGTGAAAATTAATCTGAGAGCAGCATAATATAGATACAGAGACCCTGATTCCAGTGAAGTGTCATTTACTGAGTTACTTAGTGTAGTTGTCATTAAATTACTGTTTTATGATTATCACTAGAGGACTAGTAAAGCTGTTGCCATGTAGTCCAATCCCTCCACAAACACTGATTGGCAGCTTTCTGCCTATGCACAGTGTACACAGAAAGCTGCCAGTCAGTGATGTGGGCAGTCAAAATCGCAGCAAACAGCCCAGTAAGTGATATATCGTTGGATTTGGGGTCTTTGCCCCTTGATACTATCAGATGAGCAAATACTTAATGAAAGCTTCCCTTTAAAAGGTTGTCTCCCAAAAACAATCACTTTTTTTTAATAGAATCTGCAACCAGTGGATCTCTGAGGGTTCAACTTTGTCTGCAGCGGCCTCTACAAGAGAGATGTAGTATCACATGTTTGATTGACGGATTATGAGGCAACTTAATAATAGGGACAAACATCATTTACTAAACATTTCGTCTTTAAATTTGGGTTGTCAATAACAATGGAGAAAAGAACCAATCAAATGTGGTGTGAATATTAGAATAATCTTTTTATTTGTTTTATTAACAGATTATTATATAACGGGTTCACATTGTTGCATATAATCAAAAACAGCATGGTGTTACTTTGCTCCTATTACCAAACTTGCATACAATGAAATATGAAACATTAACAAAATATTACAAAGTTTGTGGAGGTTTCTTTTGCGTATTGTTTTTTTCCCCAGAACCCTTATGAATATAAAGGCAGAAATATTGTCATTAGAGTATATGTATCAACAAAAAAAAAAGAAAAACCTATGAAGAATAAGTGCAGGGCGCAGAGAAATACGGATAAAAGTTGAATTTTTATTGAAAATTAATTAAAAAATGTAAGATACAAGATAATCAAAGCTTATGAGTATAGAAGTAGTGGAGACAGCATGATACAGGCTTGAGGGCAAATAAATACAATAGATACAATTAAGCAAAATCAGAAGTACACACAATAGTGTAATACATAAAATGTAATCCCAATATTACAGACGGATACCAGTGTATAATAAATAGCATGAGATGTATTCATGTATAGAGGTCAGTGAATGGAGGTAAGGTGTCAAGTGAAAAAGATATAAGTACCATTAGTGGGGGATGTAAATATTAAATATGCACACTGGCATTAGGGAGGTCTCACCAGTCAGTGAAAGATCCGCACACCCGACGCGCGTTTCGCACCTAGCTTCATCATGGGGTGATGGTGAACTGCATATCCAGGCTGTTTACATTGTACATGTCATGGTAACCAATCAGAGATAATGTGGATAAGCTATTATACATGTGACGGATGAAGGACATCATCTGGATGATGGAAGTGATGTCAGACGCCATCTATAGTTGGCCTGCCCATTGACCAATAGCATGCACATAAAAAAAGGAGAGAGGAGATCTCTCTCCACCGGCATCACTGACTATCTGACTATTATGTCATTGGTCACATGATTGTACACATGGCAGTTTTGCTTACATCACTGGCCGCATGGAGCCACCCACCTAATGCAAGGTCAGTAGCTTCCTTGCCAAAAAAGGGCTTCGCACAGGAAAATGTTGTAATGTCTCAAAGTTCCTTATTCCAGAACACCAACTATACAAATTAATGGATCCAAGGGAATGGAGAAGTAAACCAGAGAGGACAATAATAACATTACCTCCTGCCAAAAGGATAAAATAGCTTTGAACCTCCACATCATGTGTGCAAGAATATTATAATATTTTTTTCTAAATTATTATTTATTTTTCTTACAGCTGAAGTCAGCGGGTACTGTGTGCAGACCGTCGAATGGTGACTGTGATTTGACCGATATGTGTGACGGGGAATCTGCCACGTGTCCCTCCGATCGCTGGCGAATGAATGGATCTCCGTGCGATAATAACGAGGGTTATTGCTACAATGGGAAATGCCCCACCCTAAGGAGGCAGTGTGAAACCTACTGGGGAGCAGGTAAAGCAACGGCCTCACAACTGTCTGTCCCCCGGATTTGTAGAGGAAAGTACATATTCCCAACGTGAAGTGGGGCAAGAATTTTTTTTCTATGTGTCTTGTGGTTCCTACACATTAGGTTATGAGGGTGCAGATAAATACTGGATGCCTGTGTTTTTGGCACATTTCCTCGATTTTTTTCATTTTGCCTTTTAGAAATCTTTAAAACTTTTGTCTATCCTAGGGTCCAAGGCCGCAGAAAATTCCTGCTATCAAACTATCGAAAATTTCTGTGAACGACTGAGGTAGGTATTATCTGCGGATTCTAAGGACGTGATGAGTCTTGATGTAGGCTTTATCATGTCTGATCTCTTGTATCTCTACAGTTCCAGGAGACCGCAATGTGGAGTTCTCCTCTGTTCTGGAGGTTACAGTCAACCTATCGTTAGAACTGGTTACTGCAGTTATTCAGGATGTAAAACTCTGAAGCCGGAAGTATTCGTGGAGATCGGAACAAAATGTGACGATAATAAAGTATGTGTTCTAGGTTCCCATACCCAAAGCTAAGAAATATGGGAATGTGGCCAGCACTGGGATCCATTTGTAATACATACATCCAAGGTTCCTGTTTAGATACTTTGGTAAAGGGATCATCCAAGTTTTTAATGTTGATGGCTTATTTTTGGGATACCGCACCAATAATAATTGTCGGGTCCTGACTCTTGGAACCCTCACAAATCAGCTTCTCCTACACAATGCTGTATTTTCATAGCAGCTGTGCAAAGTATTAAAACTTTGTCCTATTTATTATAGCACAGCCACATGTTAAATGGAACCGATTGTGCTCAGTAACCTACAGACAGTTTCAGGTTGGCGCCGTTATACCGATTACAACGACTCCTTGGTCGATGGTTGTTGTTTAATCTTTATTTTCAGTTTTCAGTTAATGATATGCTCCCGCTCCGGGGCGACGGTGCCTTCGCTACAGCATGATCGTATCTATAATGTGTTTTTCATTCCTTTCTTTGATGGTATACATAAATTCATTAAAAAAAAAACTGTTTGAAAATGGCACCGGCCGCGCCTGCGCAACAACAGCTATCAGCGATCCGATAGCTGCTACTACGCAGACATCCGGCGCCTTTTTCAAACTGATTTTTTTTAATGAATTTATGGCACATTATAGATGCGATCATGCTGCAGGCAGGCACCGCCACCTGCCTTAAGAAGGTGCTTTTTTTCCAATATATTCAGTGGGGGGAATAAGTATTTGATCCCTTGCTGATTTTGTAAGTTTGCCCACTGACAAAGACATGAACAGTCTATAATTTTAAGGGTAGGTTAATTTTAACATTGAGAGATAGAATATCATAAATAAAATCCAGAAAATCACATTGTACAAATTATAAATGTATTTGCATTTTGCAGTGAGAAATAAGTATTTGATCCCTCTGGCAAACAAGACTTAATACTTGGTGGCAAAACCCTTGTTGGCAAGCAAAGCAGTCAGTTGTTTTTTGTAGTTGATGATCAGGTTTGCGCACATGTCAGGAGGAAATTTGGTCCACTCTTCTTTGCAGATCATCTCTAAATCATTAAGATTTTGAGGCTGTGGCTTGGCATCTCGGAGCTTCAACTCCCTCCATAAGTTTTCTATGGGATAAAGGTCTGGAGACTGGCTAGGCCACTCCATGACCTTAATGTGCTTCTTTTTTAGCCACTCCTTTGTTGCCTTGGCTGTATGTTTCGGGTCATTGTCTTGCTGGATGACCAAGCCACGACTCATTTTTAATGTCCTGGCGGAGGGAAGGAGGATGTCACTCAGGATTTTACAATACATGGCACCATCCATTCTCCCATTGATGCTGTGAAGTAGTCCTGTGCCCTTATCCGAGAAACACCCCCAAAACATAATGTTTCCACCTCCATGCTTGACAGTGGGGACGGTGTTCTTTGGGTCATAAGCTGCATTTCTCTTCCTCCAAACATGGCAGGTTGAGATAACGCCAAAGAGCTAAATTTTTGTCTCATCTGACCACAGCACCTTCTCCCAGTCACTCACAGAATCATCCAGGTGCTCATTGGCAAACTTCAGACAGGCCTGCACATGTGCCTTCTTGAGCAGAGGGACCTTAAGGGCACTTCAGGATTTTAAACCTTTACGGCGTAATGTGTTAGCAATGGTTTTCTTGGCGACTGTTTTCCCAGCTGCCTTGAGATCATTAACAAGTTCCCTCTGTGTATTTTTAGTCTGATTTCTCACCTTCTTCGTGATCATGGATACCCCACGAGGTGAGATTTTGCATGGTGCCCCAGAGTGATGTCGATTAACAGTCATTTTTTTTGCTTCCATTTTCTTACTATTGCACCAACAGTTGTCTCCTTCTCACCCAGCGTCTTACTTATGGTTTTGTAGCCCATTCCAGCTTTGTGCAGGTCTATGATCTTATCCCTGACATCCTTATAAAGCTCTTTGGTCTTGCCCATGTTGTAGAGGTTAGAATCTGACTGATTAATTGAGCCTGTGGACAGGAGTCTTTTATAAAGGTGACTATGTAAGACAGCTGTCTGTAATGCAGGTAACGAGTTGATTAGGAGCGTCTAAGGCTGTGTGCACACGTTCAGGATTTTTCACGTTTTTCGCTATAAAAACGCGATAAAAACGCTTAAAGAACGTATACAAATGCATCCCATCATTTATAATGCATTCTGCAATTTTTGTGCATATGTTGCTTTTTTTTCCCGTGAAAAAAATGCATCGTGGAAAAAAATGCAGCATGTTCATTAATTTTGCGGATTTTTTGCAGATTTCCCACCATATTATTGCATCCCAGAACCTCCGGAAAAAAACGCAAAAGAAACGCGCAAAAAAACCGCAAGAAAACGCATGCGGATTTCTTGCAGAAAATGTCCAGTTTTGTTCAGGAAATTTCTGCAAGAAATCCTGACATGTGCACAAAGCCTTACTGGTCTGTAGGAGCTAGAACGCTTAATGGTTGGTAGCGGATCAAATACTTATTTCTCACTGCAAAACACAAATAAATTTATATAATTTATACAATGTGATTTTCTGGATTTTATTTTTGATATTCTATCTCTTAATGTTAAAATTAACCTTCCCCTAAAATTATAGACTGTTGACGTCTTTGTCAGTGGGCAAACTTACAAAATCAGCAAGGGATCACTGTATAATATTTATTATGCAAAACAGGGGGCGGGTCAGTGACCGGACAGAAGCCATACTGGTGAATACCTAATCAGAGCACCACATGAAGACCCGCCCACAGGCCGCCCCAGGGCACGGGCATTAACTCAAAACTGAAAATAAAGATCAGACAACAACCACAAGACAGATTTTTATCAACCAAAGTATCATTGTAATCAGCATAATGGCGCCGACCTGACACTGTCTTTAGGTTACCGTGCACAATCCTGCTGGCAGGTTCCCTTTAAAGTCCATTTACACTGCACGACTATCTTGAACAATAGCAATAATCGTGCAGTCTAAACGGGTGGCCGGTCACCCGAAAAGTAAGCCAAATGCTTGTTCGTCAGTTGAAATTATATTTTGTACATATTCTCAGGGGGCAGATGATTGTTCTGTGTTAACGTGACTTGTGCTGCCAAGAATAATCACACCCTATGCCACTGGCAGACATGGACAGAAGAGGGCCCCTGTGCAAGATCAGTATATGGGCCCTTTTACGTCCAATAGCTCAGCATAATGTACAATTCCACCTACTTTGAGGGTAAAAAGGGTCCCTCTTACCTCTTGGGCCCACTGCAGAATCTGCACCAACAGTATAACTGCCCCTGGACTATGCACAGCGGATAATCTATTGCTGAGCTATTATAGACCGATTAATGTTGATCTAAAGTGGGGTGACCTGTGTAAATGCTGGAAAAATGCATCCTATTTCTGCACAACACAGCACTACCATGTGCAGGAGGCAGAACATGTCCCGATGCAATGGAGCCACTGAATGGTGTTCTATATTGTGCCATGTTATGGCTCAGAACAACTTACAGGGGATGTTTTTCTGCAGCCGTCTCCTTTCCATTTACTCTGTATCCATTTCCCATTCTGCATGGTGACCCCGTAATCATCACTCGAGCTCGGGGTCTTTGGATGAAAAACAAAGGGTCTTTGGATGACATTTTATTTAAAAAAAACTCCCCAAAAATTAATAAACAGAAGCTGCTAGCTGCTTTTATGTGGCCAACGTATACCGAGTCTGGGTTTATTAGGCATAAAATAGACATTTTTATACTGTACTTTTTCTATAAAGGATTATTCCGAAATCTGCCCTTCATGGCAAAACTTCTAATTCCCATCCTCAAGAAGTGGGGTTATGAAAACAGTATGCTGTTTGTGTAACTCCCGTAGAAATAACTATGACTTATGCCAACAATATGGCACAACGAGCTATGTCATATCTATGATTCAGGAGACACCCCAACAACATAACTTCAATAGCAGGATACCGCATCTGTGCTCCTCTGTTCTCCTGGCTCCATCTCTGATGGCTGGGAATTAAAAGCGTTATTTATTCCCATCTTTGCCCTTTAAGTTTGTTCTCCAGCTTACTGATGAGGCGACGCTGGCTAATACTAGGCCTTTCTGACAGTATTTGAGGGAAGTGGTTTTGCTGTCTACCCCTTTTCCCTGCTCTGTGTCCCTTATCTATGTTGCATAGGTGACCAGTAGAGCTGGATGAAAATTTTACTTAGATTCACTTTTAGTTTTTTTCTTTTATCACCAGTTTTTGCCACCTACTGTAATTTGAGCGATGTGTCACTGAGCTGCTTGCTGTAGTTTTGATAAAATCAGTGTTTTATCAGCAGGAGATTATCACTAGAGGACTGCTGCCATGTATTTCTCCATAGTCGTGAGCTCTGTATAACCCCACAGTGTACACAGAACGCAGCCAATCAGTGGTGTGGGGGGGTTATAAAGGCTCAACATTCAGAGAACTGCTAGATCTGCAGAAGATAAAACTGTGATTTTATCAAAACTGCAGCAAGCAGCTCAGTAAATTACACATCTCTGGAATCAAGTTCTCTATCCATACATCACGCTGCTCTCAGATGATGTAACAAAATCCTAGGGACAGATTTACTTAACAGAAGTTTTCTTATATGCTTTAATTAGTTAGACAGCATGAAAATAAGCAAGTTTGCAATTGACTTGCTTTTTCTAGCTGCAATGAGAGGTTTTATCTTTTATAGCGTACAGCTCATTTACATGGAGCCCTCTACATTTCAGGAGAGGAGTTAACTCTTAACATCCCAGTCAGCTGTCTCCTGCCAATTGATTTCTATACTACACAGCTGCTCTCCTCCCTCCTCTCATCTTCTGATCAGACACAATTATAAATCACCAGGGCAGCTTGGACAGCTAGTCTGCTACTCACAGCTCTCTGCTCTCCCTGTCCTCAGCTCTGTGCTTTCCAAATGCCTTGTTATTTCTATGTGTGAATACAGGGATAACAGTGTAGACTCCAGAGCAAACCACAGTATTATTATTCACTAGAGCTGTCTCTCAAGGTGGAGTGCCCACCTTGCTCGAAACCTGGAAGTAATAAAACTGCAAGGGGATTGCGTTTCTCAGAGCTACTCAACAGACAACTTAAGAATAGCCCTTTAAAGGGATTGTCCACTACTTGGACAGCACTTTCTCAATCACCATTGTTCCCCCATGTAAAATAATAACAGCTATACTCACCTCCGGTGCGTACGCCATTCCTGCTATGTCAGCGCCTACTCTCCTGGGGCTCACTGGAATGACGCCTGCACCATAGGTGAGTATAAGTGTTATGATTTTACACGGGAGACTCCTTATTCAGGAATTGTCTAAGTAGTGGACAACCTCTTCTAAAGGGGTTCTCTGAGAAATGTATATTTGTGTGGTCAGTACAAACGACTGGCGCATGACTTATTCCTTCCAAGGGCCATACTAAGGACCAGGGAGCGCTCATTACGGGTGGAAGAAAGGTGATTCCGACAGCTAAATAGGAAAGGGTTCTTTACAGTTAGAGCAGTTAGACTAGACAAGAAGTAGTAATGGCAGACACTAGAGCAGGTTTTATTATAGGGCTGGATGATTTCCTCGATACACATAACATTGTGGGGTTATAGTTAATTTAGTGGCAAAAGAGCAATTGGTGGAGAAAGGTTGATTTTCATGGACCGAGGTCTTTTTATCAACCTATGTAACTATGCATTTTTCTAAATACCTTCATTTAGCATAACGGTATGCTTTATCTACTGCACTCTGGTAGGATTCAAAGATGGCAGCTCCCATCAATCACACCCCATCCTAGATTTCAGGACGGGTTCCACTCCTCCATGTTCTGTCAGTTTCAGTGAACAGAGGACTGAGCATTCACGATGCCTGACCGCACGCTGCCCTGACGTGTCCTCTGTGTTGTGCTTCATGCAGCCCATCCTGAAATCTAGGACAGGGTGTGAGTGATGGCAGCTGCCATCTTTGAATCCCGACAGAGTGCAGTAGAAAAAGTATACTTTTTTGCTAAATGAAGGTATTTAGGAAAATGTTCAATATTTAAATGTTTCTTATTTATTTTATGTCTTTATTTTATCACATTTCTCGGAGAACTCCTTTAAGGTACAGAAACACAAATATTTGATGTGTATCCCTGCATCAAGTACTTGAGATCCCATGTAGATATACAGGTAAAATGTATAGAAATAACAAGTCCTTTTGTTTGTTCGGATGATTCTTTTTGTCCTTCAACACTGAATAATTTGTCATTTTTCCAGGTATGTATAAATGAGAGATGCTCTGAGATACCACCATCCTTGAAGGCAGCAGAATGTGATGCCGGGTGCGGTAAAAATTCTGTGAGTTCTAGTTCCACCCACTTGTTCTTATTTCAACCTAACCCAGTTGTGTAGGAACAGAACTCATCACCGTAATATAAATTATAAAACATTGATAGTATTATCAGTTTTGTTTTTAATTTTGCCATTTGTCTGGTTATCTCATAATCCATAAAGAAGCACTCCTCCTCCTCCTCTTCCTGCGATCAAAGTTTTTATCCTCTTAATATATTGCAGTCATCATATTATATTACACTGTGTACTTACAATTGCTCATTTTGCCTTTCTACCCAGTTAATTTTTCTCTTTTCTATTAGGTCTACATTCGACTAGCTGAATCCTTAGCTCTATGTAGAAACAGGTCAGTTTTCCCTGCATGAGTCATAAATCACTGCAAATGTCCCTGGCAAGGTGAGTAGCAGAGCAGTTGGGTCAGGAGGTGAAGAGGGGAATGATAAATGCAGGCGACTTCCTGTTTCTACACAGAGCAGAGAAAAGAAGAATTATCTGGGTAGAAAGACAAAATGAGCAATTGTAAGTACACAGTATGTATAATATGATGACTGCAATGATTGTGGTGCCTTAGGTAAGAGAGCACCAGCGGGCCACCTGTGTACATCATAGAAGAGCACAGTGGTGCATGGTATCTGCCCATGTTTGGGGCTCCTCCTTCTTCTCCTCTCGCTTCCTCAAACTCAATGTGGACAAATCTGAACTCATCTTTCCTCCATCTCATAGATCTTCCTTATCAGACCTATCTATCACAATTAACGACATCACAATTTCCCCCGTACCGGAAGTCCGCTGCCTCAGAGTAACTCTTGACTCTGTCCTGTCCTTCAAACCGCACATCCAAGCTCTTTCCACCTCCTGTCGCCTCCAGCTCAAAAATATCTCCAGAATCCGTCCTTTCTTCAACCCTCAATTTACTAAAATGCTTGTGCATGCCCTCATCATCTCTCGCCTCGACTACTGCAACATCCTTTTCTGTGGCCTCCCTGCTAACATCCTTGCACCTCTCCAGTCCATTCTTAACTCTGCTGCCCGACTAATTCATCTCTCTCCTCACTACTCCTCCGCTTCCCCCTCTGCAAATCTCTTTACTGGCTCCCGATCCCTCAGCGTATCCAGTTCAAATTACTAATACTGACCTACAAAGCCATTCATAACCTGTCTCCTCCATATATCTCTGAACTAATCTCCTGATATCTTCCCTCACGTAATCTCTGGTCCTCCCAAGACCTCCTCTCCTCCACACTTATTCGCTCCTCACTCAACTGTCTCCAAGACTTCTCCCGAATATCCCCTATCATCTGGAATTCTTTGCCCCAACACGTCCGACTATCAACCACATTTGGATCCTTCAGACGGAACCTGAAAACCCACCTCTTCAGGAAAGCTTACAACCTGCAATGACCCAGCTGCCTCCTTACCACTACCAGAGATACTGCCTCACCAACACCGGAGCTCCTGCAACCCTTAACCGTTGTCTCCTTCCCCACAATCCTGTAGAATGGAAGCCCGCAAGGGCAGGGTCCTCGCCCCTCTGTATCAGTCTGTCATTGTTAGTTTGCTATATAAATAATAATAATAATGTTTGCTTGGTGCTGGCATAATCCTGATCTCGATAAAATTAGAAATTTCCTACTTTCCTTCTCTTACAGGTTTGTGACCAGAACATGAAATGTTATTGTAAAGAAGGTTGGGTACCCCCTAATTGTGACACCAGAGTTGACAACGGTCAGTACACAATTGATAACTATACATAAAATGCAGAATTGTGGGCAGAGGCGGACATAGAAATCAGGGGGTCCCTGTGCTGATGGGGGAACAGTATATGGGCCCCTTGTTCTGTGGTGTCTCAGAGAAATACATACTTTAATAGCTGGCGGGGCCGAGATAAGCTGGAGACTAGACCACGCATGCAACTTGGGCTCCAGCGGGTTTTAAAGAATGTTTTTCTCTAAAGCGCCGCAGCATTTCAGAGTCACACATACTGGGCTGAGATCATACAGCCCCGGCCTGATACATGCTGCCCGTGGATCAGTCAGCATGAATCAGACTCTGCTCTATTATTGCAGCCGTGTATGTTTTACTCTTAAATACTGCGGTATTTCAAAGAAAACGTGCTATGAAAAGCCGGCCAGGTATAGATGATCAGTCTAAGAATTTGTGCACATGAAGTCTTTTTCAAGAGGGTCCAATATGAGACCGCCCTGAAAAGCATTCAATAAAAGCCAAAAAGAAGGAACATATTATCAGTAAGTCATTTTTATATTGCAGTACATATGTTCAGGCTTTTCAGATTCTTTTAGCCTCTTCAGGCTTTGAAAGATGCAAAGTCATCGACAGCAAAGGTGGTGCAAAAAATGCTGGTTCTCTCAAGTTCAAGGCTTCTTCCTTGCCCGGATCCTATGATTGACAGTTAAACAAGTAGATGAACAGCGTTCCATCCAGGTGTAGTGGTTTGAAAAATAAGAATTTTATTCCACCATAGTAAAGCAATGTTTCAACCACCAGTAGGTCTTTGTCTTTGATTGACAGGTCTCTCCTTATACACACACATATATAGGTACACACCTGTTGGTCTAGGGGATTGGAACCGGGGAAAGTTGTCTTGGATTTAATAGACTAAGTCATCCAAGATGCTTAGTCCGCCACCGGCCTTTCAAAGTATGTTTTCTTTCTAAACAGTGATTGACTATAGATTTATAACCATCCGCACACTAGGGTTATTGTGATTTCTATTTCATACAGCAGCAATAATGGAGCTGTTCTCTGGTTGATGCAGCCTGTGGTTCGGAGGTTTGGACAATATGAATCTCCTGTTAGGTTCCCTTTATATTGGGTTGGTTGCAGATTATTGAGTATTACGCGTAAAATAGACATTTTTATATTATCGATTATCCATTTCTTAACTCTGTTTTCCCACTTTCCAATTAGGCAATGCCGGCTACATTGCCCTTGGTGTCATCATCGCTATTGTGGTCCTCGTGTTGGTTGTTGTGGTTCTTGTGGGTTACAAGAGATGTAAGAGGAGGACGCAGAGGTATGAAAGCAGCAGTAATAATAATAATAATAATAATAATTTTATTTATATAGCGCCAACATATTCTGCAGCGCTTTACAAATTATAGAGGGGATTTGTACAGACAATAGACATTACAGCATAACAAATAATCACAGTTCAAAATAGACACCAATAGGAATGAGGGCCCTGCTGCTCGCACGCTTACAAACAATAGGAAAAAGGGAGACACGAGAGGTGGATGGTAACAATTGCTTTCGTTGTTCGGACCAGCCATAGTGTAAGAATCGGGTGTTCGTGTAAAACTGCATGAACCAGTTAACAGCCTAAGCATGTAACAATACAGACACAGAGGGCTATTAACTGCATAAAATGAATGAGAACATGATGTGAGGAACCTGATTAAGGTTTAAGGTTTTTTTTTTGTTTTTGCTTTTTTAATGAGCCAGACAGGAATAGTTAGGTTAATGCATTGAGGCGGTAGGCCAGTCTGAACAAATACGTTTTAGTGCACACTTAAAAATGTGGGGATTGGGGATTAATCGTATTAACCTGGGTAGTGCATTCCAAAGAATTGGCAAAGCACGTGAAAAGTCTTGGAGACGGGAGTGGGAGGTTCTGATTATTGAGGATGCTAACCTCAGGTCATTAGCATAATGGAGAGCACGGGTAGGGTGGTAGACTGAGACCAGGAAAGAGATGTAGGGTGGTGCTGAGCCATTGGAGCGCTTTGTGAATGAGGGTAATAGTTTTGTACTGGATTCTTGTGTGGATGGGTAACCAGTGTAATGACTGGCACAGGGTAGAGGCATCGGTGCAACGGTTGGTGAGGAATATAATCCTGGTGGCAGCATTCAGGACAGGTTGCAGCGGGGAGAGTTTGGTAAGAGGAGGGCCAATTAAGAGAGAGTTACAATAGTCCAAACGAGAATGTATGAGTGAAACAGTAAGAGTTTTTGCAGTGTTGAAAGTATGAAAAGGGTGAATTATAGAAATGTTTTTGAGATGCAGATAAGATGAGCGAGCCAATGATCGGATGTGGGGGGGGGGGGAGGGTGAAGGAAAGCTCAGAATCAAGGATGACCCCAAGGCAGCGGGCATGCTGCTTGTGGGTAATTGTGGAACCACACATGGAGATGGCAATGTCAGGCAAAGGTAGGTTAATAGAGGGAGAAAACACGAGGAGTTCAGTTTTTGACAGGTTCAGTTTCAGATAGAGGGAGGACATGATGTTAGAGACAGTGGTAAGACAATCACTGGTGTTTTCTAAGAAGGAAGGCGTGATATCAGGAGAAGAAGTGTATCATTGAGTGTCGTCAGCATAGAGATGGTACTGGAAACCAAATCTACTGATTATTTGTCCAATAGGGGCAGTATACAAAGAGAAGAGGAGGGGGCCTAGGACTGATCCTTGAGGAACCCCAACAGTAAGGGGAAGGTGAGAGGAGGAGGAACCAGCAAAAGATACAGAGAAGGAGCAGTCAGAGAGATAGGAGGAGAACCAGGAGAGAACGGTGTCCTTGAGGCCGATGGAGCGGAGCATAGTGTGGAGGAGCTGATGATCCTCAGTATTGAATGCTGCAGAGAGATCCAAGAGAATTAGCATGGAGTAGTGACCATTAGATTTAGCTGTTAGTAGATCATTAGAGACTTTAGAGAGGACAGTTTCAGTAGAGTGTAAAGAGCGGAAATCAGATTGAAGAGGGTCGAGAAGAGAGTTATCTGAGAGATGGCGGATAAGACGGGAGTGGACCAGGCATTCGAGGAGTTTAGAGATGAAGGGAAGATTAGAGACAGGTCTATAATTAGCGGCACAGTTTTGATCGAGGGATGTTTTTTTTAGTAATGGGTGTATGATGGCATGCTTAAATGAGGAAGGAAAGATACCAGAAGAGAGAGAAAGGTTGAATATTTTTGTTAGGTGAGAGGTGATAGCCGGGGAAAGTGACTGGAGGAGATGTGACGGAATGGGGTCACTGGTGCAAGTGGTAGGGTAAGAAGATGCAAGGAGCCTGATTACTTCTTCTTCTGTAACTGGTTCAAAGTCAGAGAGTGAACTAGATGCAGTGGGGGAGGGAGGACAGTGCATGGTATGAAGGGATTGGGAGATAATTTCCTGTCGAACGTGGTAAATTTTTTCTTTGAAATAATTGGCCAGATCGTCAGCGCGGAAATCCGTGGTTGGGACCTGCACACTTGGGTTGAGTAGGTGCAGCGCCCCAGAGACCTGGTCGTTGCAGTATGACACTCTGCCACTAAGGGGAGTGATGGTACGTCTGATGGCACTGAAGGAATTCTCCTGACCAGGTATCACCAGCACACATTACACTTCACACTCCGGCCACTAGGGGGAGCAAAAGGCTTTATTTATTGGGCCCCTCCTCACACTGGTAAAACTAGGGGTTGGATAGAAAGTTAGTCAGAAGCTGACTGGGTTGGATTCAGGCAACATCCCGTGGCAGGGGGTGTTGCAGGGAGAAGGCACAGGGGGTCCCTGTCAGGCGTGGGAACCTGGCAGGTGCCTAGCGAAAAGAACAGAACGTTACGGACCCGCGCCTGCAATACCTTGCGGCGGTATCCTAAGAAAGAGACAAGAAAGGAAGTATATTGTGGAACAGTGTAAACGAGATCAAGCAAAAAGGAGTACCAGTAGGAGTCATGCCGTGAGACCGAGGCAACATCCTACTGAGGCGCGTAGCCGATGGCCGGAACACCGCGGGAGTAACTGACTTCATGCCTTACTTCAAACTCCGAAGAACAGTTAATTATAGGTTGGCTGTCTACCTTAAATTTCCTAAGAAGACATAGGGGGCAACAGTGGGAGAGGGGTGTCTCTAGGGTCCCGGAAGACCTCCCGGCCTTCCCGTCATACGGGTGCGTCCTTGCCAAAACATACTGGGGGACGAGAAACTAGTAACATCTGGAACTAAAGAGAGATAGAGCTGTAGAGAACGAACGAACAAGAACAGCAGTTGTGAGGACTATTCCGAATGCTCAGCAGGGTAGGACTACAACACACAGGCGCTAGTGGTGGGCAACGATTTCCATCTGCGAGGGAAACTCTGGAAGTGCCCATCAGGCCGGCCTGTCTCTGAAAGCCCTGTTAAACGTGCTCTGGATTGAGGATCCTGAAGTCTTCAGTAAAGAGGTAAAGAGACTGCAACCTTGTGTCCTCGTTATTGCCTGCACCTCACACCATCACCATCCACCATACTGGGAAGCCCTGGGGACATACTTCACCTGTGGGAAGGTATACTGTTGTGAATTCCGCTCTTGGGCTCCCTCCGGTGGTTGTAAGTGGCACTTTTGTGAGTTCTGCTCTTGGGCTCCCTCTTGTGATTTCAAGTGGTATGGCTGCTCCTTGGAGTTAGCTGTCATCAGCTGCCTCCACTTATCGTCTCTTCTGTTCGGCTATTTAGGCCTGGCTGTTCCTTCAGTCAGTGCCACTTGTAAATGGTTCCTGGTTGGATTCACATCTCTTTGGATTTCCCTGTTATCCTGACCAGTTCAGCAAAGCTAAGTTTTTGCTTGCGCTTTTCTGTTCACAGATTAATAATCTTTATTTTTATATAGCGCTAACATATTCCGCAGCGCTTTACAGTTTGCACACATTATCATCACTGTCCCCGATGGGGCTCACAATCTTGATTAAATTGTGGACTTATCCGTTCAGTGCTTTCTATGTTTGTCCAGCGTTATCAGTACGAATTAATTCTGTCTTGCTGGAAGCTCTGGGAAGCAGATTTACCCTCCACACCTTTAGTCAGGTGTGGAGATTTTTTTGTAAACTCTGCGTTGATTTTTGTAGTGTTTTATACTGACCGCACAGTATTCCATCCTGTCCTATCTATCAAGCTAGACTGGCCTCCTGTGCTCATCCTGGTTTCATTCTGTGTATGTCTTTTTCCTCTCCACTCACAGTCATTATTTTTGGGGGGCTAATCTATCCTTTGGGGATTTTCTCTGAGGCAAGATAGTTTTCCTGCTTCTGTCTTTAGGGGTAGTTGGCTCTTAGGCTGTGACGAGATGCCTAGGGAGAGTTAGGAGCATTCCACGGCTACTTCTAGTGTTGAGCTTAGGGACTGCGGTCAGTACAGTTACCACTTCCTTCAGAGCTCGTTCCATGTAGCTCCTAGACCACCGCATCATAACAGTATACCATCTAGCTGCCATTCCATCACCCCAGCGGACCCAACAGCAGCGTTGGTCACCCTGACCGAACACCACAGGTGGCGTCACGAACCTCTGACATACTGCACCACCTTTATTGGACGCCCCTTAGCAGGGTCGCGGACCGGGTCTAGCCACCATGACAGCCTCAGAACCGAACCAGAGAGGCCCGGTACCGAGAACTCGTGGCCCTGTGTCTGGGGGCGCTCCATAGGGAATGGAAAGTGTCAAAGAGACGTTTAGGGTTATTGGACAGCGAGGTGATGTGGGTGTTAAAATAGGTTTGTTTGGAGAGGTGAAGGGCAGAGTTGTATGTTTTAAGCATAAACTTATAATGGATGAAATCTTTGGGTAGATTATATTTTCTCCACAGACGTTCGGCGCACCTGGAGCACCGCTGTAGGAAACGTGTTCGCAGCGTGTGCCATGGTTGTCGCCATCTGTGCCGAGTTGTTCTATGTATAGGAGGTGCAATTTCATCCAGGGCACTTTGCAGGGTTTCATTGTAATGCTTCAGTGCAGAATCAGGACATGAGATGGAGGAGATAGGGGCCAATGAGGACTGCAAGTTCTGCATAAGTTTCTGGGTGTTAATGCCCTGTATGTTTCTATAAGTGTGGAAAGTGTGGGTGACCTGAGCAGGATGGCAGTTCTTGATAATGAAAGAAGGTTGTGGTTAGAGAGCAGGAGAGGGAGTTTGTGAAATCGTCCACTGAGCAAAGCCAGGAGAAGACCACGTCGAGGGAGTTTCCGTCTTCATGCGTTGGAGAGTTAGTATGCTGCAAAAGGCTGAAGAAGAGGTTAGAGATAAAAGGTGAGAAGCAGATGGGGAGAGGGGAAAAGCAATGGGGATGTTGAAATCACCCATGATGAGGGTGGGGATGTCAGGAGAGAAAGTGTGGAAGCCAGGTAGCAAAGTGATCCAGGAACTGATGAGAGGGGCCGGGAGGACTATACACCACCGCCACTCGCATGGAGAAAGGGATGTAGAGTCTGACAGCATGGTCTTCAAAGGAAGGGAAGACAAGTGAGGGTACTTGGGGGATAACTTGGAAGGTACATTTGGGTGATAGGAGCAGAGCAACGCCTCCACCTGCTCTGTTGTGCTATCCCGGGGTATGAGAAAAGTGTAGTCCACCATATGAGAGAGCAGCAGCGGTGGTGTCTGACTGCTGGATCCAGGTTTCAGTAAGAGCCAGGAGGCCAAGAGAAATGAAGAAGTCGTGGATGAAAGGGAGTTTATTACACACAGAGCAAGAATTCCAAAGGGCACAATTGAAAGAGGCAGAAGGCATGCAGGGAATATTAATAAGGTTAGAGGGGTTTCTGAGTGTAACAGTTGGGAGGTTTGACTGGCTATAACATGGGGGCCGGGGTTGGGAGAGATGTCCCCAGCGACTAGGAGAAGGAGGATAGAAAGAGTGAGCAGATGGTTAAGTGATTTGTGAGAGCGTCTCTTGTGTTGGATGTGGGACTGAATGGATCTGCGCTGTTAAGCAATGTGAACAGAGCATGATTGCTATACATAGGAGAGGAAAGGACAGAGGGGCCGATATCGATGGAGTGTAGAGAGTTAATGCAAGGGCGCTGAATGTGAGTAAATGCAGCAGTCAGGATATATATTATACAAATGCATATGGTGAATATTTGTTCTGTTCCAAATGAACAGGGATTAGAAAGATTAAAGTGTCTTACCTGTCTCCTGCCCTGTCTAACTGCCATGTTATAACTGCTAGTACTTAAAAAACTGTACTTTGAATAACTGTACACGAATAATAGTGCACAAATGCATCCCCAAACTATGTCTAAATTTATAGGAAACTAGCTCTTAGATCTCACTTTTTCTCTCTCTCTCTCTCGTTAGCAATTAATCTAACTCAGTTGAGACAGCAGGACACAATAAATGTAGTGAACAGATAAACAAATGTCCAGCCCTACATGGATCATAAACTGCTTTGAAAACAGTGATCTCTCTGCAGAAGGACAAGCAGAAGTGAGGTCCATATCCATATACAAAAAACAAATGCTTACTAAGATGGCTAACAAATCTACATACATACAGGATTCAATGCCTAAGCTGGAATGATATGATTTACCATTCAGGCTGCTTGCTGACAATGAATGGAGGAAAAAGACATGCAAGATTCAGTTCAGAGCTGGAATGATAGGATTTACCTGTATGAAGAGAATAGAGATGCGGGTTAGATTCATCAGTAGGGGTAAAAGGGAAAAAAATGAGAATTTGAGGGATCGAAATAATCTAAATAAGATCAGACCCATAATAGAGAGACACGTCCATAATATATTAGTTGATAGCACCAGTTGTGGGCCATTTGTTTGGCTTCGTAACCACTTCTAGGATATATCATTGGATTTCAATTAAAAAAAAAGCTTAACAGGATGTCAATATGTGCAATCCTCTATGTTTATAGGTTCCACTGCATCTAGTTTCAATCATTAGGATTCTTTCCTTTAAATTATGTTCTAGAAGAAATGCTTTATTGGGTATGACCACCCAAGATCTCCCCAGTAGTTAGGGTGGCTAAAAGATATCCCTATGTGCAAATGGTTCACCTCTCTGAGCCAAGAGACCCCTTAGATGGTCAATGGATGTCCTTGTGATATCACTGAGTGGTTGGTAGAAGGTAAAGAGGACTCTAGATTCTGCCTATTTCGCAAACGCATCGTCTAATTGTGCTTAGAACAGTTCATTATGGAAGCAGGTAGTTAGTATTAATGTTTGGGGATAGCAAGATAACCTCATCTGGAAAGGACTATGTAGTTATTGACCATGACACATCTCACTCCTCTCTATTCTCAGGAGGTCTGCTGGAGCCAACTCAGGTGTGACCAACCCCACCTTCGGAATCCAAAATCGGACTGCTCGGCAACCAGATTCCTATCTTCACAACCCAAAAGTAAGATGATCAACCGGATCATATTTGATTGTTTCCCATTAACACCTTTTGAAAGTAGTCGTGGTACTTTTTCAGTGAAATAAGCCAATCTCTAAGAGGCCAATTGGCCATCCGGTTAGTACTGAACTGTTACTGTTAGAGGACATACAGGACCTTTAAAAAAGAAAGTTCCTGAAATACAATTTATTGTCCCAGAGCTAGTGTCACATCACTATAGTGGTAAACAGCTCACGCCTCTCAATCCATCCTGGCATTGTATTGTAATCCAAGGTTTCCACTAGATGGAATTCTCTTATCACTCTGATCAACACAAGTTCTTATATAACATGACATTGCATTTTCCACATTTGCAGCAATATCCTGGAAGACCAATGTATCCACCACAGGCACCTCAGTCTCAGAAGCCTCAGGTATCATTATTACTCTCCTTACTTTTCTGTAGTGATATATAGAATATTCATTTTAGAAACATCTATGTATTGTATCAAAGGTTAGAGTTTAGGTTAGGGCATAATGCAGGGAGAGACAGCACAGGGCATAGTGCAGGGAGGGATAGCACAGGGCATAGTGCGGAGAGGGACAGCACAGGGCATAATGCAGAGAGAGACAGCACAGGGCATAGTGCAGGGAGGGACATCACAGGGCATAGTGCAGGGAGGGACAGCACAGGGCATAGTGCAGGGAGGGACAGCACAGGGCATAGTGCAGGGAGGGACATCACAGGGCATAGTGCAGGGAGGGACAGCACAGGACATAATGCAGGGAGGGACAGCACAGGGCATAATGCAGGGAGGGACAGCACAGGACATAGTGCAGGGAGGGACAGCCAGGGCCGGACTGGCCATCTGGCAATTCTGGCAAATGCCAGAAGGGCCTGTCTGGTCGTGGGCTGCCTTGTCTGCTACGTGGTTAACAGAATCAGTGTTCTCAAGACCCACACCATTAAGTGTTGGGACGGAACACAAAGTCGCTGACTCTGTCACTTGCCCCAGCAGCCACGGGTATCATAGAAATATTGGTCTGGTAGTAAATCTTGCTTTCCTCCACCCAGGGTAATATTAGTAGTAATATATCCCATCTGGTCCTTGGGAACGGGGACAGCATGGGCCTGTGTGATTTCAAATGCCAGGGCTGAATATCAGTCCCAGTCCGTACCTAGGGACAGAACAGGACATAATGCAGGGAGGGACAGCACAGGGCATAGTGCAGGGAGGGACAGCACAGGACATAGTGCAGGGAAGGACAGCACAAGACATAGTGCAGGGAGGGACAGCACACGGCATAGTGCAGGGAGGGACAGCACAGGACATAATGCAGGGAGGGACAGCACAGGGCATAGTGCAGGGAAGGACAGCACAAGACATAGTGCAGGGAGGGACAGCACGCGGCATAGTGCAGGGAGGGACAGCACGGGGCATAATGCATGGAGGGACAGCACAGGGCATAGTGCAGGGAGGGACAGCACAGGGCATAGTGCAGGGAAGGACAGCACAGGATATAATGCAGGGAGGGACAGCACAATACATAGTGCAGGGAGGGACAGCACAGGGCATAGTGCAGGGAAAGACAGCACAGGGCATAGTGCAGGGAGGGACAACACAGGGCATAGTGCAGGGAGGGACAGCACAGGACATAGTGCAGGAAGGGACAGCACAGGCCATAGTGCAAGGAGGGACAACACAGGGCATAGTGCAGAGGGACAGCACAGGACATAATGCAGGGAGGGACGGCACAGGACATAATGCAGGGAGGGACAGCACAGGACATAGTGCAGGGAGGGACAGCACAGGACATAGTGCAGGGAGGGACAGCACAGGGCATAGTGCAGGGAGGGACAGCACAGGACATAATGCAGGGAGGGACAGCACAAGACATAGTGCAGGGAGGGACAGCACAGGGCATAGTGCAGGGAGGAACAGCACAGGACACAGTGCAGTGAGGAACGGCACAGGGCATAGTGCAGGAATGACTCATTCGTTATATAGGGGATGTCAGCATACTTAATTCTGGTCAATATTAAGTGACATAATTAATCTGTTAATATTAATATTGAGCAGCATTTATTTCATCCTATTGGTTCGACCCTCCATAGTAGTCACGCTCTCTCATGTGGCTCCTCGAGAAAATTAATTGCCCATCCCTTTTGTAAGGCATAGTGAAGGAAAAGACAGCACAGCATATTGTGCAGAGGGATAGAGTAGGGTATAGTATTAATATTATTATTTATTAGAGCGTCATTTATTTTATGGCGCGTTACATGTGAGGAGGGGTATACATAACAAAAGCAAGTACAGTAATCTTAACCCCTTCATGACCCAGCCTATTTTGACCTTAAAGACCTTGCCGTTTTT
Organism: Ranitomeya imitator; assembly: GCF_032444005.1. Taxonomy (NCBI): domain Eukaryota; kingdom Metazoa; phylum Chordata; class Amphibia; order Anura; family Dendrobatidae; genus Ranitomeya; species Ranitomeya imitator. The sequence continues at coordinate 625,888,861 of NC_091285.1, forward strand.
TGCAATTCTGACCAGTGTCCCTTTATGAGGTAATAACTCAGGAACGCTTCAACGGATCCTAGCGGTTCTGAGATTGTTTTTTCGTGACATATTGGGCTTCATGTTAGTGGTAAATTTAGGTCAATAAATTCTGCGTTTATTTGTGATAAAAATGGAAATTTGGCGAAAATTTTGAAAATTTCGCAATTTTCACATTTTGAATTTTTATTCTGTTAAACCAGAGAGATATGTGACACAAAATAGTTAATAAATAACATTTCCCACAAGTTTACTTTACATCAGCACAATTTTGGAAACAAAATTTTTTTTTGTTAGGAAGTTATAAGGGTTAAAATTTGACCAGCGATTTGTCATTTTTACAACGAAATTTACAAAACCATTTTTTTTAGGGACCACCTCACATTTGAAGTCAGTTTGAGGGGTCTATATGGCTGAAAATACCCAAAAGTGACACCATTCTAAAAACTGCACCCCTCAAGGTACTCAAAACCACATTCAAGAAGTTTATTAACCCTTCAGGTGCTTCACAGCAGCAGAAGCAACATGGAAGGAAAAAATGAACATTTAACTTTTTACTCACAAAAATTATCTTTTAGCAACAATTTTTTTATTTTCCCAATGGTAAAAGGAGAAACTGAACCACGAAAGTTGTTGTCCAATTTGTCCTGAGTACGCTGATACCTCATATGTGGGGGTAAACCACTGTTTGGGCGCACGGCAGGGCTTGGAAGGGAAGGAGCGCCATTTGACTTTTTGAATCAAAAATTGGCTCCACTCTTTAGCGGACACCATGTCACGTTTGGAGAGCCCCCATGTGCCTAAAAATTGGAGCTCCCCCACAAGTGACCCCATTTTGGAAACTAGACGCCCCAAGGAACTTATCTAGATGCATAGTGAGCCCTTTAAACCCCCAGGTGCTTCACAAATTGATCCGTAAAAATGAAAAAGTACTTTTTTTTCACAAAAAAATTATTTTAGCCTCAATTTTTTCAATTTCACATGGGCAACAGGATAAAATGGATCCTAAAATGTGTTGGGCAATTTCTCCTGAGTACGCCGATACCTCATATGTGGGGGTAAACCACTGTTTGGGCACATGGTAAGGCTCGGAAGGGAAGGAGCGCCATTTGACTTTTTGAATGAAAAATTATTTCCATCGTTAGCGGACACCATGTCGCGTTTGGAGAGCTCCTGTGTGCCTAAACATTGGCGCTCCCCCACAAGTGACCCCATTTTGGAAACTAGACCCCCCAAGGAACTTATTTAGATGCCTAGTGAGCACTTTAAACCCTCAGGTGCTTCACAAATTGATCTGTAAAAATGAAAAAGTACTTTTTTTCACAAAAAAATTCTTTTCGCCTCAATTTTTTCATTTTCACATGGGCAGTAGGATAAAATGGATCATAAAATTTGTTGGGCAATTTCTCCCGAGTACGCCGATACCTCATATGTGGGGGTAAACCACTGTTTGGGCACACGGCAGGGCTCGGAAGGGAAGGCGCGCCATTTGACTTTTTGAATGGAAAATTAGCTCCAATTGTTAGCGGACACCATGTCGCGTTTGGAGAGCCCCTGTGTGCCTATGCATTGGAGCTCCCCCACAAGTGACCCCATTTTGGAAACTAGACCCCCCAAGGAACTTATCTAGATGCATATTGAGCACTTTAAACCCCCAGGTGCTTCACAGAAGTTTATAACGCAGAGCCATGAAAATAAAAAATAATTTTTCTTTCCTCAAAAATGATTTTTTAGCCTGGAATTTCCTATTTTGCCAAGGATAATAGGAGAAATTGGACCCCAAATATTGTTGTCCAGTTTGTCCTGAGTACGCTGATACCCCATATGTGGGGGTAAACCACTGTTTGGGCGCACGGCAGGGCACGGAAGGGAAGGCACGCCATTTGGCTTTTTAAATGGAAAATTAGCTCCAATCATTAGCGGACACCATGTCACGTTTGGAGAGCCCCTGTGTGCCTAAACATTGGAGATCCCCCAGAAATGACCCCATTTTGGAAACTAGACCCCCAAAGGAACTAATCTAGATGTGTGGTGAGGACTTTGAACCCCCAAGTGCTTCACAGAAGTTTATAACGCAGAGCCATGAAAATAAAAAAAAAAAATTATTTTCTCAAAAATGATCTTTTAGCCTGCAATTTTTTATTTTACAAAGGGTAACAGGAGAAATTTGACCTCAAAAGTTGTTGTCCAGTTTCTCCCGAGTACGGTGATACCCCATATGTGGGGGTAAACTACTGTTTGGGCACATGCCGGGGCTCGGAATTGAAGTAGTGACGTTTTGAAATGCAGACTTTGATGGAATGCTCTGCGGGCGTCATGTTGCGTTTGAAGAGCCCCTGATGTGCCTAAACAGTAGAAACCCCCCACAAGTGACCCCATTTTGGAAACTAGACCCCGAAAGGAACTTATCTAGATGTGTGGTGAGCACTTTGAACCCCCAAGTGCTTCATAGAAGTTTATAATGCAGAGCCGTGAAAATAATAAATACGTTTTCTTTCCTCAAAAATAATTATTTAGCCCAGAATTTTTTTTTTCCCAAGGGTTACAGGAGAAATTGGACCCCAAAAGTTGTTGTCCAGTTTCTCCTGAGTACGCTGATACCCCATGTGTGGGGGTAAACCACTGTTTGGGCACACGTCGGGGCTCAGAAGGGAAGTAGTGACTTTTGAAATGCAGACTTTGATGGAATGGTCTGCGGGCGTCACATTGCGTTTGCAGAGCCCCTGGTGTGCCTAAACAGTAGAAACCCCCCACAAGTGACCCCATTTTAGAAACTAGACCCCCCAAGGAACTTATCTAGATATGTGGTGAGCACTTTGAACCCCCAAGTGCTTCACAGACGTTTACAACGCAGAGCTGTGAAAATAAAAAATCATTTTTCTTTCCTCAAAAATGATGTTTTAGCAAGCATTTCTTTATTTTCACAAGGGTAACAGGAGAAACTGGACCCCAGTAATTGTTGCGCAGTTTATCCTGAGTATGCTGGTACCCCATATGTGGGGGTAAACCACTGTTTGGGCACACGTCGGGGCTCGGAATTGAGGGAGCACCATTTGACTTTTTGAATACGAGATTGGCTGGAATCAATGGTGGCGCCATGTTGCGTTTGGAGACCCCCTGATGTGCCTAAACAGTGGAAACTCCTCAATTCTAACTCCAACACTAACCCCCCCACACCCCTAACCCTAATCCCAACTGTAGCCATAACCCTAATCACAACCCTAACCCCAACACACCCCTAACCCTAATCCCAACTGTAGCCATAACCCTAATTCCAACCCTAACCCTAAGGCTTTGTGCCCACGTTGCGGATTCGTGTGAGATTTTTCAGCATCATTTTTGAAAAATCCGCGGGTAAAAGGCACTGCGTTTTACCTGCGGATTTTCCGCGGATTTCCAGTGTTTTTTGTGCGGATTTCACCTGCGTATTCCTATTGAGGAACAGGTGTAAAACGCTGCGGAATCCGCACAAAGAATTGACATGCTGCGGAAAATACAACGCAGCGTTTCCGCGCGGTATTTTCCGCACCAATTCGGCGGGCGCACTGCGCATGCGTCCGCCATTTTGGAAGATGGCGGCGGCCAGGGAGAAGACGGACGGAGCCCCGCAGGATCGGTAAGTATGATGGGGTGGGGGGGAACACGGGGGGGGAAATCGGAGCATGGGGGGGGGAATCGGAGCGCGGCAGGCGTGGAACGGAGCACGGGGGGCGTGGAACGGAGCACGGGGGGGCGTGGAACGGAGCACGGGGGGGCTGGAACGGAGCACGGGGGGGTGGAACGGAGCACGGGGGTGGATCGGAGTGCAGGGGGGGTGATTGGAGCACGGGGGGGTAATTGGAGCACGGGGGGAGCGGACAAGAGCACGGGGGGAGCGGAGCACAGGACAGAGGGGAGCCGGAGCAGTGTACCGGCCAGATCGGGGGGCTAGGGGGGCGATCGGTGGGGTGGGGTGGGGGCACATTAGTATTTCCAGCCATGGCCGATGATATTTCAGCATCGGCCATGGCTGGATTGTAATATTTCACCCGTTATAATAGGTGAAATATTACAAATCGCTCTGATTGGCAGTTTCACTTTCAACAGCCAATCAGAGCGATCGTAGCCACGAGGGGGTGAAGCCCCCCCTGGGCTAAACTACCACTCCCCCTGTCCCTGCAGATCGGGTGAAATGGGAGTTAACCCTTTCACCCGATCTGCAGGGACGCGATCTTTCCATGACGCCACATAGGCGTCATGGGTCGGATTGGCACCGACTTTCATGACGCCGACGTGGCGTCATGGGTCGGGAAGGGGTTAAAGGATACAAGTCACGACTGGTACAGTGAGAGAGAGGACCCTGCCCGCGAGGGCTCACAATCTAAATAAGGGAGGACTGCTCAGGGCTCAGTGCAGGAAGGGAAAACACAAGACATGGTGCATCTAGGGACAGCCAAGGCTTTGGTACAAAAAAGGATAGTGAGGGACAAAGTGTAGAAAGGGACAATGTATGGTATAGTGTTGGAAGTGACAATAGAGGTCATAGTACCAGAAGTGATCGCACAGGACACATTACAAAGGGCGACAGTACAGGGCATAGTGAAGGGGGGGGGGGACAGCGAAAAGCATAATTAATGGCGGGATAGTATTTGTTAAGCAGTGTTTTATGACAATATTTATGTGGACATTATATTCACTTTGTATAGGGTCGCAGTGTGATATTCTCTGTCTGATCTTTTGCTAATATTGTGGGATTCTAATGACATTACTACATACAGAAAATCGATCACTACCCATAATTCGTAATACAAACATAACTTACTGCTTTACTATTTTATGTCCACACAGATGTCACATGCGGCACCTCCTCACCCCCCTGCCCAGGCTCACAAACCACAGTCCCAGCATGTAAGTATAAGGCAGGAAATATCCACCCACAGCTTACAGCATATTGGAGATTGCTGACTCAGAACATGAACTGAACTTATTTAGCATTTACCACTGATATAGACTGATAAGAGATATTTAGGGCAGATATTGTGGGAGCACCTACATTTCTACATGCTAAAATCTCTACACACATACAGCAATGGTTTAATGTCAAGTTTTGCATGCCTTTGGGATCGAGTAAAGAGGGACATTTTGTGCAACTAAAGCAGTAGTATATTTTTTATGCTAAACCAGACCCCTAACCTTGCCCAATCTTTGTTCTCCCATTCAGTACGACGACCCCCAGAATGCCCCTTCACACAGTATGATGCCTCCAAAAATTCCCCCACAGGGCATTAGTCCCCAAAAATGTCACCACCTTATGCCCCACAGCGCCCTCAACAAACATATTATGATGCAAACATAAATTATCATGCCCCCAAACACAATATGATGGTCTCACGGTGCTTTCCCGCATAGTATAATACACCCCCATTGCCTCCTTGCACACGGTATGATGTCCTCAAAGTGCTTTCATCCATACAGTTGCCCCCACAGTTCCCCCACACATTATGATGCCCCCACAAGTCATTCCCACACACAGTATGGTGCCAACTCATATTATAATACCCCCACACATACAGTAGGATGCCCTCACAGTACGTTCCCCAACAGTATGATACTTCACATATCTCTCCCACAGACATGGTACCTGCCCACACACAATATGATGCCCTTCCACATATTAAGGGGCCTTGACAGTCCTATGCCTCAAGGTGCCACACTGACACCTATTATAGTGCCCCCACAATCTTCCACCCACATACACATGGTCAGTGCTGTATGCGGCTTGTAATAGCAGGCACAATCTATCGACTGTGGAACCAAGTCTCAGACTGGCACAGAGGGTGAATGATGGAGGAGCAGACAGCTGACCTCTCCCTGTTCCACCATTGTATGTAACTGTATCTGCCCCCTGAGCACATTGATGCAGTACATACAGGGGTATGACATCAGCCTCCCGTGACAGCAGTAGAGCTTCAAAATCTGCGAATGTCCCAATTAATCTGCTATAGTTGGGAGTTATAGTATAGTTATATTTTACCTCCATTGTCAACTATGAACAGAATTGCTTTACAATTTACAAATCTACAGTCGGGGGGCGTTATGTTCATTTTTAAAGAGGTATGAGGAGTTGGAGAAGAAAAAAAAACACATGCAAAACTCGGAGCTTCTAAAAAACAATGTGTGCCCATCATGTGTTTTTTGTTTAATTTTAGGCATTTCCACCGCCAGCTGCTGCGGCTCCTCAACGACCAATGTATCCCCCAAGACCACCACAGGTAACAGTGTACACTCACTTACTGACATGCTTCACTTTTCTGAAAAGATATAATGTACATATTATATGATTATTAATACTAATTAACATTGCAAAAAATAATGGGTAATAAATAATTATCAGTAAATACATTCTACATTGAAATTGTATCACCAGGAAGGAAAAGTTGTGGAATTATGAAAATTATCAGTTGAATAGACATGTTAATGGAAACAAATGATGAAAAAATGGAAGCAAAATAGTTTAAAACATCTTAATTTATTAAGTATGGCGTATGTGAGAACCACGTACAGAAGCGATTAGTTCTGCTTTGGTCTTAGACGCAATAATCACCAGTTTTGCTCTATAAACCACATGGTCAACTCATGAAGAGGCTTTTATGAAGGAACGTCACACCGGCCTCACTACCGGGTAGGATGGCATAATATGGATTGGCATATTGTACAGTAGTCTGATCCCTCTGGCCTTTATTCCAGGTACACTAACACCTTGGCATTACATGGTTTACGTGGCCATACAATGTATCACATGTAAATCAAAGGGCCACAGAAGTCATTTTTCAACATGACAAGCCAGGCCACATGTTGTTCATGCTATTGTGAGCAGCTTGCATGGCATAAACATGTTACTATGGCCTGCAGAGTCTCCAGACTTGTCTCCCATCAAGCACATTTCTAACAACATTGGTCGGCAATTGCAAAGACAGCTGCCAGCAGCGGATCTTGATGATTTGCCCAAATGCATTCAAGTTGCAGCAGAACATTCCTCAGACAACCATTAATAATCTCATTGATAGCAGCCAAGGACGTAAGTGCTGGGATTTCTGTGCCTGGCGCTCATACTCCATACTGAATAAATGAACATGTTTTGAAAACTTTTTTTTTCATCATTTATAAATCATTAAAGAGGTTGTTCACTACTTTTACATTGATGGCCTATCCCCAGGATAGGTTATCAATGTGTAATCGGACGGGGTCTGGTATCTGGCAACCCTGCTGATCAGCTGCTATAACCGGGCCAGAAGTACTTATTTGCTAGTCGTCAGCTTGTAGTGGCCGGGGCTATATACTGCACTATTGATTTGTATAAGAAGAGGATGTTTAGTACCCTGCGGTGGCCACTACAATGTAAAAGTAGTGTGGACAACCTCTCTATTCGGTCTATGCATCCTGTGATTTCTATAATTCCACGACTTTTCTTCTTGGTGTTACAATATCAATGTTGAGGAGTGTAGATATGGGATAAATGAAAAAAAAAAAAAAAAACCAATACATTGGTATGGTACTATAGATAGACATAGATTGATTTGGTTAGAAGAGCAACTCGGGAAGGCTGTCAACATTACCCCTGCTATGATTTTTATAGTGTTTTTGTTTTATTTTAGGCAATGCCACAGCCAGTTGCTACTCCTCCTTATAGACCAATGTATCCCCCAGTACCACCACAGGTACCGTGTACCCTTGTACTGACATGCTTTAATTTCTGACATGATATAATCTAGATTATATGATTATTAATATGACTTACAATTAATAATGGCTAATAATCAAGAATTAAACAGACATTTCATCGACATTAGATGTATAGATAGACATTGATAAATAAGTATATGATTTGAGAGACATGGGATGGATTAATAGATATCTAATAGATTAATTGATATTAAATAGATAGACATTAGATAGAAACAAGTAAATATATACATAAATATTGGAGAGATAGAAAAAAAAAGCTGAAAAAAACGATACAAGTGCAATGTAGAATATGGTGCAAGTCCAACCTAATGAACTCACAAAATGTAAAAAGAAACATAAAATGTGGGCTATACTCCAGATGATTCAGATGCAAAAAAACAAACAATAGTTTACTTCCTATGTGCATGCGGCTTACATTTTACCTTTTTTGTAAGTAGATAAAGACAATAATAGTATTATGTCCCATGAATGAGACATTTTACAGTCTGTCCTGTACATGTTACATGCTCTATTGCAGTTTCTCATATTGTTTATTGTTGCTATGTGTTCCTGTGTTTTGCATAGCTTAAATCCTCCCTTTCCATGAAGTTTGTCCCTTCTGTCTCCCTGTCTCCCTCGGCTGGGTGTGATGTCACTTCCTTCTTCTTCTCCCTGTGTCTCAGTCTCCATCTTGGCTTCATTAGAGGCACATGTGCTTTCTACTTGTCTGAAGAAAGCCTTTTTTACATGCTCTGTTTGTATGCATTCAACAAGAATTCTTAAAGATATCAGTCTCTTCTGGATTCTTCATAACATGTGTTCCTGCATCTGTGACCATCGCCAATTGCAAGTAAGGTGAAGGGATCCAGCATCTCACAGAGCCATATTTGCAGCCACAGGCCCCGGGGACAGAATAGATAGATATTGGATGTATAGATAGATGATTTACATACATCTTAGAGCTCACAGATTGCTGCTGTATGCTTTTGTTTGTGTAGTATGCAGTCATAGCAGATTGCACCTGTTCACACATGCTTTATTGTGTTGGGAGATTTTTTTCGTAGCATTTTGTTAGAAGTGGTGACTTCCTCCATATTTGGCTGAGGTCTTCCCATCCATCTTTGGATGTTTTTAATTACTTCTGGATCCTATCTCTCTTTTACATTTTTAGACTTTTAGCCTGGGAGAGTCATGTTTTATAAATATTAAGTTTAGGTTCCCATCAAAGAAATGTACGCCTTGTCTTGTAGGTTCTCAGGAGTTGGCCAATTTGTAAGAGCCTTCATTTTTATAAGTATATATATGTATCAGTAATAAAGTCCAAATGTCATATATTCAATGTTTGCATAAATCTTAGTGCTTACGGAGGCTGCTGGGTTCTTTTTTGATAGGTAGCTAGTTAGAGAGACATTAGATAGACAAATACTTAAAAATATAGATATTGGATGGATGGATAACTATCACATAGATTAAATCTTATCATTTTATGTTCAATTATTTGACCATCACACAATCCCCACAAATGATGTGACTTTACTGATTCTATTTCAGGCTGGTAAACCCAACTACAGAAGATAACACGGCCGCTCCTAGATGGAAGCCATTGGCGACAACCATTTTTTATACAATTCTGAGTCCTCTACTGGAGAGATGGGTTACTAATATCCTGATGCACATGTACGATATGCTTCGTTCTCGTTATTATTTATAGATCTGTATTCTGGGATTATATCACTATTGTCACCATTTCTTACTTGTAATATATTTATTAATAAATAATATTGTAGCAGACCGCTTGTATGTGTGTAGAGGGATCATTCTTATTCTCATTTGCACATGGAAACACGAGAAGCAATGGAAGGAAACTGAAAGGGAGAAGATACAGATTAGATGTTACAAAAAGCTTTTTGACAGGGAGGGTGAACAATGAGTGGAACAGGCTGCCACAAGAGGTGGTGAGTTCTCCTTCAATGGAAGTCTCCAAACAGAGGCTGGACAGACGACATCTGACCGAGATGGTTTAGTGAATCCTGCATTGAACAGGGGGTTGGACATGATGACCCCAGAGGTCCCTTCCAACTCTAATATTTTATGATTCTATGAAGATCACCTTGTCATTGGATACTGGGCATGCATGAATTTGGCAAATTATGTGCTAAGAATCTTTGTCTTTTCCTATTTTCTAGTGCAGTAATGCAATTCAAATTTCATATATTTCATGTTTACATGCTTTAGCTTAACAAAAATACAGAGTGCAACTTTGTTAGTTATGTATGGAGATAGCTTATCTTAGTATGCACATGTTCAGACCAGTGTTCTGTTTGGAAGTGACGGTCAGTCTTTTGCTATTTATAGCTATATCTAGAGCCAGGTCCGGTGTTCATTTTGCAGCAGTCTGCAGTGAGATGTTGAGCAGAATTGAATGTGTTGGAGCTACTGAGGGACCAGCCCATATGATCTCTATCTGGGAGGAAGAAAAGACCTCTGGTGTTGGCGGTCTTTGCTAGAAGCTGAGAGGGAGAAGACTAATCTGTTCTGGTAAGCCTGCACTGACATATAGGAGCCTGATGAAAGAACTGTTTGTTTGATGTTATACCTTTGAGCCCAGAGAAGGCTGTTTTGTTTTGAATCCCTTGGAGTTTTGTGAAGGCAACAGAACTGCATGTTTGTAGTAAACTGAAGCAATGGCCAGGGGAGCACCACGGTGCAGGAAGACTACTGTACACAAGATGAGGTGCAAACAACAAAGGGTAGATTTTTTGGAAGGCAAGGAATGAAGTGGATGAGGAAGATGTAAACAGGGGTATGCAATGGCAAAAGATAGTTTACAAGAGTTGTATTCTTTAGCTTGTCCGTAAAATAGCACGGTGCTCCAACTGTTACAGAGTCAACATACGTTACACAAGTAAATGCAAACAATAAACAAAGAATTATGCTACTCTATGTATAACCTCCCTGGCCTTTACTAAGCAGGCCACACGGCTGCCGTGTTCTGACTATTGAAGCCTACACTAGGCCCTGACATGTGCACAAAACAGGAACAAACTCACGGTGATGTTGGGGACTCAGATCCAGTCTCGGGAACCCCCAGCAGTCTAGTACAGTGGTGCGCACGGCTCTCTGCCAGGTCCATGAAACGTGGTCTTCTCCTTGCTTCTGGGTCCTGGAGGTGCTCCTGGAAACTGTAAATCACTTTCTCGGTATCTTCGTGGCTCCTCAAACTAACACAGGACAGCCACCCTCGCTGCACCCGGAAAAGTCTGTCAAATCTCCGTTACAGGCTGTGGGTCCTCTCTTGCAGCTATATCGGGACACAGTTCTCTCTTGCTGCTATTAGCACAAAGTTCTCTTTGCAGCAGCCTCAGCTCACACACACAGTTCAGGCTCCACCCCTGCCATCTGCACAGTCCAGTCCATTATACAGTCTATTGCAGGGGAGGAGAAGAACATTCCATCACGCCAGACAAGGGGGTGCAGTCTCTTAAAGTAACAGCGCGTTCCCTACTGTTCATAACAGCACCACCCTCCTACAAAACCACTTTGTGTGTGTGAACACTACCTACTTCTGAGCATGAATCCCTACAATTGGTGTTTTGGCTGTAGCCATGAAGTGCTAAAGAGCATAGGTGATTGCAGTGTGAAGACTGCATGTCCTGGCTAAAGTCAGCTACAGCATTGCAAACACAGTCTGAAAGCAGTGAAGAGCTTGCTAAACATTTGGTCCAACTGTAGCAGCCGCAATTACAGCAGCAGCCCCAACAGTTTCAACAGCAGTTGCAACAACAGGAGCAATAGCTGCAATAGCAGCTGGCTCTCCTGACAGAAGCTGTCTGGGCCAATGAGATGGCAAGTTCTGACAGCCAAAGGGACAGTATCTGTATGTGGCAAACAGTATGGGGGGTCTTGCAGAAAATGAATCTGGAGGTCGAGGAGGTGGAAGAGGGAGGAGGTATCCAACACTGTTTGGTGTGGGTGGGGGGTTGTTTTTGTTAGTGAACTGACTTAAAAGACATAGAATTTAAAAAATAAATAACCTAGAACCAGGAGGCGGAGGTACAAGTGTAGGAGGATGTCGAGGTGCAGGTGGAAGAGGCATAGGAGGAGGAAGTAGCCAAAACTTTTTTGGGGGTGTTTGAGGGAAAGGGGGTACTCTGAAGACAGGTAGTGAAATAATCTGCTGGCCACTCTTGTTGTGTACAGCCTGTGTAATACTCAGCACCTTTTGGGGGTCAATAAAATGAGGAGAGCATTAAATAGAGGACATGGCCATGTTGCTGCTGGTGGTGATTGTGAAGCTGCTGCAGGGAGAAAGAGGACGTGGTCGATCTGTGCCTGCTACGCACCCAAATGAAAACACATTCCTCTGGTGCACAGGTGGCAGGACGGTCTGTGTAATTTCGTAGGCCCGAGTAACGGTGGATGAATGGTGAGGCCATAACATGTAGAGGTGGTTTTAGATTGAATGGCCAAAAGGGCCTTCAGTTCCTTCACTTTTTCTTCCACCTGATCCCCTGCTAAAAGCGCAAATTTTGCACCTGTGGCCCATGGGCATTTGTCATCCAACTCACCCATGAGGCAAGTATGTCTGAACCCCAAGTCATGTAGCAGTCACTTCTGATTTTGAGGACTTTGCTAGCTGTGGTTCTGTAGGCCATCCACCTGACCCTGCCACACAATTGGAAGAGATTGAGTGCACTGATGCCCAATCACTTATTCTGTTTGAGGTTGAAATACATAGGAGGGGTAGTGCAAATGGTCAGCAGACCGCTGCGGCACATCTCTGATGATGATAATGATGAAACACTGGTGCCATCTGTCATGAACTGGGGTTGTTTGGTTGGCCCCGGTTCTTTTCTGAAGGAGATTTATCTATATCCCACTTCCCAGTTCCGGTTTGGAACTCGCAGCTCTCTGGCACCCGCCTTACCCTCAGGTCAGTCAGGGAACTGCACCTAGGATAATTAGTCACCAGAAAGGCTGCCTTCTATGTACTGGCTGTGGGGCACACACTGCAGTGAGGGTGATATAATGATTCCCAACCGCAGCCGAGCAATACACTATAAAAACCCTGTTCCGTCACTGCCAACAGTACCCACCAGCGCAGAACACTTCCGCTGCCACCAGCACCTATTCCTTAAATAATGGGTCAGGAGCCAACCCAATTAGTGGCGTAATTTACTTCAGAGGATGTGCCAGTACGTTATAGAGCAAAGAGAAACAAAGCTAGTAATTATATATATTTCACTACAAAAGGTAGGCAGTGTTTACAAAAGTATAACCGGATATTATTAAAGGAGAAAAGTATCATATATACAGACGATAACAAAAATAAAAGGGATTAAAGATGGAAATAGACTTACAGTTCTTTCATATCATTTCATAGCAGACCATGCGGTGCGGGGGAGGGGTGATACATCAAGATGCATTACAGAGCTTCTCTCAGCTAGCCTCCTTGACAAAAGCCAGTGAAAAATGAAGTCTCACTATCTTATACCTGTACCCAAAACCAAGGCACTCCCCCTGTGGTGATCTCACTGGGTGGCTGAATGATATGAAAAGCCATCTCTAAACATATCTGGGTGTATGAACCTCCTAGAAGAAAGACAAAGTTATCATTATGCTCAGCAAGACATGGGGGTTCATTGAAGTATAAACACAAAGTGGATATGAGCCCCAGTTAAACAGTAATCTGTTTCTCCATTTCTGCTAGGCGCTGCGCTTAGAAAACACACTGGTGTGTAGCCCTATTGTTGCACAGCCCAAATTTATAACTTTCATATCTTTCACCACCTGAGGTCGAATTATTCATCTTGAATAATTCTCACACAACTCAGAAGACGCATGGCTGCAAACAAAAGCATTCCTGACGGAGGGGGACAGGAGTATAGGATTACACATCTCTGACAGGCAGTGTGAGGAGGGGGGGTCAGAAAGCCCACAGCATGTGTCTGGGCCGTATGTCACTTACACATGCAGGAAGATGCAACAAAGCTCAATGTGTGATCGAACAATAAGACATTATGTCATATTTCCTGACACCATCTGCTGCAGCTTTCTGCTGTGAGTAGACCGGCAAAGAGTGCAGGGGTGAGAACTGGGGGGAACATCATGCAGGGATTATTATGAGACAGTTTCACAGTGAGACAGGTACACAGGGGAGAGCACCCTACCCTTGCAGCCTTACATTCTACAAGATAATGGGGGAGGAGACAGTAGGTTATGGGGTTGCAGCAGCATCAGTGTTGGTGAGGAAGCAGCAGGCTCACTGCAGGCTGTAAGCTGTTCTGAAGAGATGGGTTTTCAAGTTCCACTTGAAAGTTCCGGATGTAGGGGATAAATTGAACATGTTGGGCCACTGAATTCTACAGGATGGGGGATAATCGTGAGAACTCTTGCAGGCGACTGGATGAGGAACGTACTATTGTGGAGAAGAGAAGGAGGTCTTAGGAGAACCAGAGATTAGGTGGTGGGAGATATTGAGAGAATAGCTCAGAGATATATTAGCGAAGCAGATTATGGACATTGTGGAATTGGGAGACAATGAAGGAATTTGCAGAGGGGAGAAGCGGAGGAGTAGCGAGGACAGAAGTAGATTATTAGGGCAGCAGAGTTAAGGGCAGAGGTGTGCGATTGGGGATGATGAGATCCTAGACCCCACATGGAGTCAAGGCCATATGAGTGATGTGGGCAGTTTTGAGGAAGAGGTGGTGTTCACCCTGCCCCAGCTGCACAGCAAAAGAGGGAACAGGGTACAAAAGCACAGCAGCCACTGGCCACTGCGCTGACGAACTGAGCGCACCAAAGGCAGCTCAAAGGTGCTCCCTGACAATACACAGGTGGTTTGCATACTGTGTAATCTGAGACCGAAGTGAGGCATAAATGCTCTTACCCTGTGCACTGCTTGAAGGATGAGGCATCTGAATACAAAGCACGAACTGCAGTAGAGTACACACCTGAAAACCAGGATCTGAGCCTCCTCTTGCTCTTTTCTCCTGTGGTCTCGGCCTCTTTCTCCACCTCCTGAGCAAGAGGGCCACAAGCTCCCCAGCAATGTCACCGTGGATCTCCACATCATCCCATTGAAGCATTCAGCTGTACGTCTCCCAAACACTGGATCCCATATTCTACATGTGGCCTCACAAGTGATTTCTAATAGGCTAACAATACATTGCGATCATGGAACCACAGTACGTGGTTCCCAGCCACCACTACTTTTCCAGGTGGGCCTTCCCTGTTCTGCACGAACATGTGGACAAAATCAGGTGTGCACTGTGCATTGCCATCAGTGTAAAACTCCACGTAACCACTGATACATGGACTTGTAAGCACGGGCAGGGATGTTATATCTCTCTAAATTCCCACTGGGTATATGTTGTGGTGGCTGGGCCTGAGGAAGAGTGTCCTACCACCACCGAGGATTGCTGAATGTTAATCTGTCCATATTGCCTCCTCCTCCTACTCCGCTTCTTCCAGCGCCTCCTCCTCTGATCAGTGTAACGACAGCACCACTAATTTCAGCACAGCCAGGGGGAAAATGACAGCAGACTGTTCTGAAACTCATTTGTGGGAAAAATCCCACACTGCGCAGGAGCTGTGGATGGGGATTAAAGAAGTTGTCCATTACTATAACTTTTTTTTTTCATAAATCTTGCTATTATGTGCCACTGAAAACATCCACTGTGTTTATTTTAGCAATATTACCTGTTATCATGCTGTAGCAGCACATCTTCAATGCTGGATACAGCTCGCATGGGGTTAAGCGACAACTTCCTTTCTCCTGACTTATTGTGCTCTAATACTACAAGTTCCATGATGCATTGCACTGGCCTCTAAGCCCGAACCTAGCACACCCACTCCAAAACACACCCAAACCCCTCTCTCCTCTCCCTCCTCTATCTTCAGAAAGATTTGTGATGTCATTTCTGTCCAACTCCTCTTTTACATTTGTCCAACCCACACTTAGATAGATGCATACATACATACATACATACATACAGAGATATATCTATATATCTATATCCATAGATACAGTATGTCCATATCCATGTTTCTAAACCCCTTCACCCCTGGAGCTTTTTTCGTTTATCGCTCCCCTTCTTTCCAGAGCCATAATGTTTCCGTCAATATGGCCATGTGGGGGCTTATCTTTTGCGGGACAAGTTCTACTTTTGAACGACACCATTGGTTTCACCATGTCGTGTAACAGAAAATGTGAAAAAAATTCAAAGTGCGATGAAATTGCAAAAAAAGTGCAATCCCACACTTGTTTTTTGCTTGGCTTTTTTGCTAGGATCACTAAATGCTAAGGCTGTGTGCACATGTTGCGGATTTGATTGCAGATCCGCAGCGTTTTTTGCCGTACGGAATTGCATCAAATCCGCAGTGTAGTGCACAACCAATGTAAGTCTATGGGAGCCGCCGCAGACTTGTTGCGCACATGCTGCGGAAAAAGCAGCACCGAAACGCAGCTTTTTTTTTTCTGCAGCATGTCACTTTTGTGCGGAACTGCAGCGTTTCTGCACCCATAGACTTGCATTGAGTCGGGCACATCCGCAGCAAAACCACAGATGTAAAAAAGATCTGCAGTTTTGCTGCAGATGTGGGTCCGAGAAATGCTGCAGTTCGGGAGGAGGGAAGTGTGTGGGCGGTGACTGCGTGTCTGTGTGTGCGGGCGGGGTCTGCACCCAAATCTGCAACGTGTGCACACAGCCTAAAACTGACCTGCCATTATGATTCTCCAGGTCATTACGAGTTCTTAGACACCAAACTTGTCTAAGTTATTTATTATCTAAGTGGTGAAAAAAATTCAAAACTTTGCTAAAAAAAATAAATAATAATTGCGCCATTTTCCAATACCCGTAGCGTCTATATTTTCTGAGATAATGGGTTGGGTGAGGGCTAATTTTTGGCGCGCTGAGCTGACGTTTTTAATGATACCACTTTTGTGCAAATACATTCTTTTGATCGCCCGTTATTGCATTTTAATGCAATGTCGCGGCGACCAAAAAAACATAATTTTGGCTTTTGATTTTTTTTTCTCGCTACGCCGTTTAGCAATCATGTATTTTTTTTTTTATTGAAAACAGCTGACATGTTGCAGCTTTGAAGTGGGCTCACCGCTGGAGCCCACCTCAAAGCGGGGGGATACTGCCAGATGAGGAACTATTCCGTCAGCAGGCACAAAGGTGTTAATGAACAATATGTTTGTTTTTAAAAAATGGAAAAAAAAATGGCATGGGCTCCCGCACACTTTTCTGCGCCAGAGGTGGAAAGCCGACGGCCGAGGGCCAATATCTGTAGCCTGGGAAGGGGTTAATACCCATGGCCCCTCCCAGGCTATGAATATCAGCCCGCAGATGCCTGTGTAGCCTTTACTGGCTAGTAAAATAGGGGGACCCCCAAAAAAATGACGTGGGGTCCCCCTATATTTTATAGCGGGCTGATATTCATAGCCATGGATATTGCCCCCCCCCCCCTTCCCTATGGCTACAAATACCAGCCCGCAGCCGCCCCAGAAATGACGCATCTGAAAGATGCGCCAATTCCGGTACTTAGCCTCTCTCTTCCCACTCCCGTGTAGCGGTGGGATATGGGGTAATAAGGGGTTAATGTCACCTTGCTATTGTAAGGTGACATTAAGCACGGTAGATAATGGAGAGGTGTCAATAAGACGCCTCTCCATTATTAATCCTATAGTAGTGAAAGGGTTAAAAAAAATTAAAGACACAGCCAGAAAAAAGTATTTTAATATTCTTAATTTAACCATACTTCCATACTCAATCGCCTGCAAAAAAAAGTCCAATTAATAACGAGTGTCCCACGACAATCTCCCCTA
The DNA here is from genome assembly GCF_032444005.1 of Ranitomeya imitator. Lineage (NCBI taxonomy): Eukaryota > Metazoa > Chordata > Amphibia > Anura > Dendrobatidae > Ranitomeya > Ranitomeya imitator. The sequence continues at coordinate 625,906,418 of NC_091285.1, forward strand.
TAGAACAGTGACATCGGGTGATGTCACTGCTCTATAGACCTTCAGTGACACACTGACAGGAGACAATGGCTCCTTCAGTGCATCACTGAGGTTACCTTAGTTCAGGGTCTCACTTTATGGCAAAGCTGTGTGAGAATTTTCCCACACAGCAGTGCCACAAGTGAGACTAGGGACTATTTATCACAGGGGCGGAGGAATACAGTGTATGTACTGTATGTATGTACTGTAAGTGGCATGTTGCATGTTGTATGGTGCATGTCGCATGGTGCATGTCGTATGTCGCATGTTGTATGGTGCATGTCGTATGTTGTATGTCACATGGTGCATGTTGTATGTAGCATGTCACATGTTGCATGTCACATGTTGTATGTCACATGTTGTGTTGCATGGTGCATGTTGGTTGCATGTTGTATGTCGCATGTTGTTTGTCACATGTTGCAAAGTGCATATTGTGCGTCGCATGTTGTATGTTGTATGTAGCATGTCACATGTCGCATGGTGCATGTTGTATGTAGCATGTCGCATGTTGTATGTTATGTCTATATGTATGTTATATGTACTGTATATGTGTATGTTTTTTTTTTTTACTTTCAACACATTAGCCGGATGATGTGACTACTACTGTCCCATCATTGGCTAATGTGTCACTCACTTTCACAGTAGCAAGCATAAGCCGATGGGACTTGTAGTCCTATCGGACGATGCCTGCACACAGAGACACACACACCAATGACCCCCCTGCCCAAAGCAGACCCACAGACCCCCCGCCAGCAGATCCCAGCAGCTGCCGCAGACCCACCGCGCAGACACCTTCCCCTTCCCCCGCACACAGATCGCAGCACAGCCAGCAGACCGCACCGCCCCGCCCACAGACATGTGCGTGCAATAGCGGCCGGGTGAAATCGCGATTCACCCGCCGCTACTAACCTATTAAATGCCGCTGTCAAACGCTGACAGCAGCATTTAACCGGCACTTCCGGCCACGCGGCTGGAAATGAGCGCATCGCCGACCCCGTCACATGATCAGGGGTCGGTGATGAGTCAGGATAGTAACCATAGAGGCCCTTGAGACCTCTATGGTTACTGATGCCGGCCTGCTGTGAGCGCCACCCTGTGGTCGGCGCTCATAGCAAGCCTGCAATTCAGCTACATAGCAGCGATCTGATGATCGCTGCTATGTAGCAGAGCTGATCGTGTTGTGCCAGCTTCTAGCCTCCCATGGAGGCTATTGAAGCAAGGCACAAGTTAAAAAATAAGTTTTAAAAAATATGAAAAAAAATAAAAATATATAAAAGTTTAAGTCACCCCCTTTTCGCTCCATTCAAAATAAAACAATAAAAAAAAAAAAAAAAATCAAACCTACACATATTTGGTATCGCCACGTTCAGAATCGCCCGATCTATCAATAAAAAAAGCGTTAACCTGATCGCTAAACGGCGCAGCAAGAAAATTACGGTTTTTTTGGTCGCCGCGACATTGCATTAAAATGTAATAGCGGACGATGAAAAGAATGTATCTGCACAAAAGTGGTATCATTAAAAACGGCAGCTCGGTACGCAAAAAATAAGCCCTCACCAGACCCCAAATCACGAAAAATAGAGACGCTACAGGTATCAGAAAATGGCACATTTTTTTTTTTTTTTTTTTTTTTAGCAAAGTTTAGAATTTTTTTCCACCACTTAGATAAAAAATAACCTAGACCTGTTAGGTGTCTATGAGCTCGTAATGACCTGGAGAATCATAATGGCAGGTTAGTTTTAGCATTTATTGAACCTAGCAAAAAAGCCAATAAAAAGAAATTGTGGGATTGCACTTTTTTTTTGCAATTTCACCGAACTTGGAATTTTTTTCCCGTTTTCTAGTACAAGACATGGTAAAGCCAATGATGTCGTTCAAAAGTAAAACTTGTCCTGCAAAAAATAAGCCCTCACATGACCATATTGACGGAAAAATAAAAAAAGTTATGGCTCTGGGAAGGAGGGGAGCGAAAAACAAAAACAAACAAAAAAAAAAAATCGAAAAAGGGCCGCGGCGGGAAGGGGTTAAAGAAAATACAATTGTTGAATTCCTCCACAGAACAGTGATTGCAGTTTAGAGGGTCTGATTTGAGCCCTTTCTGGAGGTGAGTAGGTTCTTTTTTGCAGTCATTTATGACCACTATGAAATTAGCTTAGTCCTATCAGCTTTCTTGGCATAGGAGTCTACTGCCCTCCAGAGGAATCCTTGCAAATTACCATTTACTGAGTGTTCAACATGATTTTAGATTCTGAAGGGTGAGCAGTGGCACATGAGGAGCACACGGTGCTTATACATCATGATTGAGCCATTAAAAAACACAATGAACACCACTAAACACCATAAATCAAACCCAAATTAGGAATAAGAATCGTAATGTGTCTCAGGAGGTTAGGGTGCACTGTGAAGGTTACAGTGAATAAACACTGAGAAAAGGGAACCGAACCACCTAACCACTACCGGATAAGAAATAGCCAGAGAGTACCACAGTGTTATGATCAATAATATGCCTTTATTAAATCTATTGGCAATTCATACATTTAAAAGAGTTTTTAAAAAAATGTACATATATATATATATATGTATATATATATATATATATATATATATATATATATATATATATATATAGTATATGAATGAAAGAATATAAAAAACGCAGGTAATATTGTATGGTACCCAGAAGTCCCTAAATAATGAAGGTAACAACCCACCAAGGAAAAAATTACCTTTACTCGCTGTACTAGCAAAAACCAAAATAATTGGAAAAATAACAAAAAAATATAAATAATTTTTTATTTAAAATAAAGTAGAGGTCAATAATTGTCCAAAAAGTTTTTTTAGTGAGATACTAAAAAGATAAATATTATATTTCAAGTGAAACCAGAAAAAATATATAAGGCTATATATCCACTAAAAAAGTAGTGCAAAAAAACTAACATATATAATCTTCCAGACCATAATAGTGCTAAAAAAATAATAAAATAAAAAACCACAAAAATATATATATAGCAGCAACATGTATATCAAACAAAGTGACAAAAGTGCATAAGAAGATAACACAGCGAGATAAAAGAAGATATTATAAATGAGGTAATTTGAGATTATATACACTCAATGTATATAAAGTGACAAAGTGCAAAAAGGTGATTGTAGTACAGCGGGTTATATGGAAATGGTGTCAGCTCACCGCATAAAATATGTGTCCCGTTGCAGTAGACAACCGTGGGTTAAAAACCCTGCATATTGTTAGCTTGCTATATAAGCAGGTACCCACATGCAACATATGATATCTCGTTAATAGCTCAGCGGTCAAACCATCGCCGCAGGCAAGCTTACATAGACACTAGCTGGTTAGTAATTACCGTGGGTGAGCTGCCTTCAGGGGGAGACTGAGTCCTGCGTGCGCCCGACGCGCGTTTCGAATATGTTTCTTCGTCAGGGGATAGCGATTAATGATCCCAGAGGGTTTTTATAGCTCACACCAAACGCTGCGGCCCGGATACCAGCGGCGAATGCGCAGTCTGGAGGTCGGCCGGTTCCGGTCTCCCCGTCACATGGTCCGTCACCACGGGAACGGAGTACCCGGCGTGACAAAAAACCAAGGACGCAGAGCGCCGGCGCCAACAGACACGGACCGCGCATGCGCACCACCAGGGACACAGCGTGGGTGAAGCAATCCCCATCTGTATGTCCGGTGGAGCGCAAAGTTAAAGAAATTAAACAAAAGCTGCATACTAATGAAGTGGGATACAGCAATGCCCAGCCACGGGTCTGATAAATAGTGCTTGCCCAGAAAAATAAGGGGGAAGTAATAACCATAACAATTGTATGATAAGGAGAAAAAGGCACGGCACAGGTATACATAAACATGCACATACATATATACATATATATATATATATGTGTGCCGCGCCAGACACATCCATATAAGATAAAGAGGACTCACTGTATAAAATATACATGAGAAAATATCTAAAAAAATATATACAATATCTACATGAATATATGACAGATTAAACATATGAAAAATAGCTATGCATCCAATGTGTACAAAGCAAAGTGATGTATGTCATTCTGTAAACATTAAATACTACATAAGGAGTGCTTTTAATCTTTTTCTTTTTTCTTTCTTCTGCTTCCATATAGGGTATACTTCAATAATATGCAGCAGCACATCCTCCAACCATCCGACTCCACAGCAGACAGAACGCCACATAGAGTTCAAATCCACAGATGGTAAGTATATGAAACTATAAAAATAAAAATTATTAATAAGGGATCATAAAAATATTAAAAATTAAAATATATATAAAAATATTAATATTAAAACTTAAAAGGTTACAGAGTATAAAAATTTGGTTATAAAAATGGTACGAAACTAAGCCATACTTATTTCGCCACCTCTCTCATTTGTTTTGATCATATCTATGCCAGTTATTTTCAACATGGAGGCATCACACCCATGATGTAATTTGAAGTGTTTAGGGATTGTTTTTAAAGAAGAGATATCCTCCACTTCTTTGGCCGCTATGATTCCCAATACGTGTTCCCTGGTACGTACTTTTAATTGTCTAGTCGTCATCCCTATATATACCATGGAACATGGACACATGGCATGATAGATAACGGCTTTCGAGGTGCAATTAATTGCCTGTTTGATTTTGTATACGGAGGTACCATTAAAATTACAAAAAGTATCAGTTCTTTTAATATTATTGCAGGCCACACATTGACCGCAAGGTTTGCATCCTGGTACCACCTTTGAATTGGTAAGGAAAGATGGGATTTCTGCATTATATGAATAGTGACTTCTAACTAAGTTAGTTAAACACTTCAAATTACATCATGGGTGTGATGCCTCCATGTTGAAAATAACTGGCATAGATATGATCAAAACAAATGAGAGAGGTGGCGAAATAAGTATGGCCTTGGCAAGAAAAGAAACGAAATGGATATGGACGCTGGGTACTGTTGCACCAAAAGGGTTGAATGAGAACCTTAGTTTCGTACCATTTTTATAACCAAATTTTTATACTCTGTAACCTTTTAAGTTTTAATATTAATATTTTTATATATATTTTAATTTTTAATATTTTTATGATCCCTTATTAATAATTTTTATTTTTATAGTTTCATATACTTACCATCTGTGGATTTGAACTCTATGTGGCGTTCTGTCTGCTGTGGAGTCGGATGGTTGGAGGATGTGCTGCTGCATATTATTGAAGTATACCCTATATGGAAGCAGAAGAAAGAAAAAAGAAAAAGATTAAAAGCACTCCTTATGTAGTATTTAATGTTTACAGAATGACATACATCACTTTGCTTTGTACGCATTGGATGCATAGCTATTTTTCATATGTTTAATCTGTCATATATTCATGTAGATATTGTATATATTTTTTTAGATATTTTCTCATGTATATTTTATACAGTGAGTCCTCTTTATCTTATATGGATGTGTCTGGCGTGGCACACATATATATATATATATGTATATATGTATGTGCATGTTTATGTATACCTGTGCCTTGCCTTTTTCTCCTTATCATACAATTGTTATGGTTATTACTTCCCCCTTATTTTTCTGGGCAAGCACTATTTATCAGACCCGTGGCTGGGCATTGCTGTATCCCACTTCATTAGTATGCAGCTTTTGATTAATTTCTTTAACTTTGCGCTCCACCGGACATACAGATGGGGATTGCTTCACCCACGCTGTGTCCCTGGTGGTGCGCATGCGCGGTCCGTGTCTGTTGGCGCCGGCGCTCTGCGTCCTTGGTTTTTTGTCACGCCGGGTACTCCGTTCCCGTGGTGACGGACCATGTGACGGGGAGACCGGAACCGGCCGACCTCCAGACTGCGCATGCGCCGCTGGTATCCGGGCCGCAGCGTTTGGTGTGAGCTATAAAAACCCTCTGGGATCATTAATCGCTATCCCCTGACGAAGAAACATATTCGAAACGCGCGTCGGGCGCACGCAGGACTCAGTCTCCCCCTGAAGGCAGCTCACCCACGGTAATTACTAACCAGCTAGTGTCTATGTAAGCTTGCCTGCGGCGATGGTTTGACCGCTGAGCTATTAACGAGATATCATATGTTGCATGTGGGTACCTGCTTATATAGCAAGCTAACAATATGCAGGGTTTTTAACCCACGGTTGTCTACTGCAACGGGACACATATTTTATGCGGTGAGCTGACACCATTTCCATATAACCCGCTGTACTACAATCACCTTTTTGCACTTTGTCACTTTATATACATTGAGTGTATATAATCTCAAATTACCTCATTTATAATATCTTCTTTTATCTCGCTGTGTTATCTTCTTATGCACTTTTGTCACTTTGTTTGATATACATGTTGCTGCTATATATATATTTTTGTGGTTTTTTATTTTATTATTTTTTTAGCACTATTATGGTCTGGAAGATTATATATGTTAGTTTTTTTGCACTACTTTTTTAGTGGATATATAGCCTTATATATTTTTTCTGGTTTCACTTGAAATATAATATTTATCTTTTTAGTATCTCACTAAAAAAACTTTTTGGACAATTATTGACCTCTACTTTATTTTAAATAAAAAATTATTTATTTTTTTTGTTATTTTTCCAATTATTTTGGTTTTTGCTAGTACAGCGAGTAAAGGTAATTTTTTCCTTGGTGGGTTGTTACCTTCATTATTTAGGGACTTCTGGGTACCATACAATATTACCTGCGTTTTTTATATTCTTTCATTCATATACTATATATATATATATATATATGTACATTTTTTTAAAAACTCTTTTAAATGTATGAATTGCCAATAGATTTAATAAAGGCATATTATTGATCATATGATTGAGCCATGCATATCCTACAAGTACAAACATGATTATCTCCAATAATGCCCACCAATTACATCTATAATATAACGCTGGGAGCGTCACTCTGTCCGAAGCCTCTATAGACTGCGCAAGCGCAAGCGCCGGCGCAGTCTGGGCCTCACAGAGCGACGCTCCCGGGAGATCGCGGTATGCGTAAGCACTGAACGCATACCGCGATCTCCACCGGAGAGTCAGGGACCGCCAGGAGGGAGGGTAAGTATACTCACCTTTCCCGGTTCCAGCGCTGCTTGCGGCTCCGTCTCCCGGCTCCTCTGCTCCTGGCTCCGGAGGGCGCGGACTGCGCAGGCGCCGATTCCTGCTGCCGGAATCGGCGCCTGCGCAGTCCGCGCTTTCCGGCGCCATTTTCTTGAAGACACACTCTGGCTCCACTGCAGGTGTGTCTTCAAGAAAATGGCGCCGGAATGCGCGGACTGCGCAGGCGCTGATTCCTGCTGCCGGAATCGGCGCCTGCGCAGTCCCCGCTTTCCGGCGCCATTTTCTTGAAGACATACCTGCAGTGGAGCCGGACGATAGGTGAGTATGGTATTTTTTTTTTTTTTTATATGGCAGCAGCATTCGGGGGCATATAATACAATGGTGGCGCAGGATGGGAGCAGCACATGACAGAACGGGCGCAGGATGGCAGCAGCACATGACAGAACGGGCGCAGGATGGCCGCAGCACATGACAGAACGGGCGCAGGATGGCCGCAGCACATGACAGAACGGGCGCAGGATGGCTGCAGCACATGACAGAACGGGCGCAGGATGGCCGCAGCACATGACAGAACGGGCGCAGGATGGCCGCAGCACATGACAGAACGGGCGCAGGATGGCAGCAGCACATGACAGAACGGGCGCAGGATGGCAGCAGCACATCACAGAACGGGCACAGGATGGCAGCAGCACATGACAGAACGGGTGCAGGATGGCCGCAGCACATGACAGAACGGGCGCAGGATGGCCGCAGCACATGACAGAACGGGCGCAGGATGGCCGCAGCACATGACAGAACGGGCGCAGGATGGCCGCAGCACATGACAGAACGGGCACAGGATGGCCGCAGCACATGACAGAACGGGCGCAGGATGGCAGCAGCACATGACAGAACGGGCGCAGGATGGCAGCAGCACATGACAGAACGGCCGCAGGATGGCAGCAGCACATGACAGAACGGCCGCAGGATGGCAGCAGCACATGACAGAACGGGCGCAGGTGTTATGCTGTGCTATCAGGCAACACAGTGTGCAGTAATCAGCGCACATACAGTGATATGGCAATAACCCAAAAACAATAGAACAAGCTCTGAGACGTGGAATCTCTGCAGACTGCAATACCTGAACCTATCCTCACACAACTAAAAGCAGCAGTGGATTGCGCCTAACACTACCTATGCAACTCGGCACTGCCTGAGGAGCTGACTAGCCTGAAGATAGAAATATAAGCCTGACTTGCCTCAGAGAAATACCCCAAAGGAATAGGCAGCCCCCCACATATAATGACTGTTAGCAAGATGAAAAGACAAAACGTAGGAATGAAATAGATTCAGCAAAGTGAGGCCCGATATTCTAGACAGAGCGAGGATAGCAAAGAGAACTATGCAGTCTACAAAAAACCCTAAAGCAGAACCACGCAAAGGGGGGCAAAAAGACCCACCGTGCCGAACTAACGGCACGGCGGTGCACCCTTTGCGTCTCAGAGCTTCCAGCAAAAGAGAATAGCACAGCTGGACAGAAAAAACGGAAACAAAAACAAAGTAACACTTATCTAGCAGAGCAGCAGGCCACAGGAAAGATGCAGAAGCTCAGATCCAACACTGGAACATTGACAAGGAGCAAGGAAGACAGACTCAGGTGGAGTTAAATAGCAAGGCAGCCAACGAGCTCACCAAAACACCTGAGGGAGGAAGCCCAGAGGCTGCAATACCACTTGTGACCACAGGAGTGAATTCAGCCACAGAATTCACAACACGCAGGATGGCAGCAGCACATGACAGAACGGGCGCAGGATGGCAGCAGCACATGACAGAACGGGCGCAGGATGGCAGCAGCACATGACAGAACGGGCGCAGGATGGCAGCAGCACATGACAGAACGGGCGCAGGATGGCAGCAGCACATGACAGAACGGGCGCAGGATGGCCGCAGCACATGTCAGAACGGGCGCAGGATGGCCGCAGCACATGACAGAACGGGCGCAGGATGGCAGCAGCACATGACAGAACGGGCGCAGGATGGCAGCAGCACATGACAGAACGGGCGCAGGATGGCAGCAGCACATGACAGAACGGGCGCAGGATGGCAGCAGCACATGACAGAACGGGCGCAGGATGGCAGCAGCACATGACAGAACGGGCGCAGGATGGCAGCAGCACATGTCAGAACGGGCGCAGGATGGCAGCAGCACATGACAGAACGGGCGCAGGATGGCAGCAGCACATGACAGAACGGGCGCAGGATGGCCACAGCACATGACAGAACGGGCGCAGGATGGCAGCAGCACATGATAGAACGGGCGCAGGATGGCCGCAACACATGACAGAACGGGCGCAGGATGGCAGCAGCACATGACAGAACGGGCGCAGGATGGCCGCAGCACATGACAGAACGGGCGCAGGATGGCAGCAGCACATGACAGAACGGGCGAAGGATGGCAGCAGCACATGACAGAACGGGCGAAGGATGGCAGCAGCACATGACAGAACGGGCGCAGGATGGCAGCAGCACATGACAGAACGGGCGCAGGATGGCAGCAGCACATGACAGAACGGGCGCAGGATGGCAGCAGCACATGACAGAACGGGCGCAGGATGGCAGCAGCACATGACAGAACGGGCGCAGGATGGCAGCAGCACATGACAGAACGGGGACGCAGGATGGCAGCAGCACATGACAGAACGGGCGCAGGATGGCAGCAGCACATGACAGAACGGGCGCAGGATGGCAGCAGCACATGACAGAACGGGCGCAGGATGGCAGCAGCACATGACAGAACGGGCGCAGGATGGCAGCAGCACATGACAGAACGGGCGCAGGATGGCAGCAGCAAATGACAGAACGGGGACGCAGGATGGGAGCAGCAAATGACAGAACGGGCGCAAAATGGCAGCAGCACATGACAGAACGGGCGCAGGATGGCCGCAGCACATGACAGAACGGGCGCAGGATGGCAGCAGCACATGACAGAACGGGCGAAGGATGGCAGCAGCACATGACAGAACGGGTGAAGGATGGCAGCAGCACATGACAGAACGGGCGCAGGATGGCAGCAGCACATGACAGAACGGGCGTAGGATGGCAGCAGCACATGACAGAACGGGCGCAGGATGGCAGCAGCACATGACAGAACGGGCGCAGGATGGCAGCAGCACATGACAGAACGGGCGCAGGATGGCAGCAGCACATGACAGAACGGGCGCAGGATGGCCGCAGCACATGTCAGAACGGGCGCAGGATGGCCGCAGCACATGACAGAACGGGCGCAGGATGGCAGCAGCACATGACAGAACGGGCGCAGGATGGCAGCAGCACATGACAGAACGGGCGCAGGATGGCAGCAGCACATGACAGAACGGGCACAGGATGGCAGCAGCACATGACAGAACGGGCGCAGGATGGCAGCAGCACATGACAGAACGGGCGCAGGATGGCAGCAGCAAATGACAGAACGGGGACGCAGGATGGGAGCAGCAAATGACAGAACGGGCGCAGGATGGGAGCAGCAAATGACAGGATGGGAGCAGCAAATGACAGAATGGAGGCGCAGGATGGGAGCAGCACATGACAGAACGGGGGCGCAGGATGGGAGCAGCATATGACAGGATGGGGGCGCAGGATGGAGCAGCACATACCAGGATGGAGACCATATACCAATATAAATGCTCGCCACCCGGGCGTAGAATGGGTTCAATAGCTAGTCCTCTATATCAGGGGCTGCTGCCTCGGTTACAGTCCATATAGATGGGCATGAGGGTGCATGCTGGGTCTAAAAGTGAATCTGTCACCAGGATTTTGCTACTTAAAGGGAACCTGTCACCTGAATTTGGCGGGACTGGTTTTGGGTCATATGGGCGGAGTTTTCAGGTGTTTGATTCACCCTTTCCTTACCCGCTGGCTGCATGCTGGCTGCAATATTGGATTGAAGTTCATTCTCTGTCCTCCATCGTACATGCCTGCACAAGGCAAGATTGCTTTGCGCAGGCGTGTACTATGGAGGACAGAGAATGAACTTCAATCCAATATTGCAGCCAGCATGCAGCCAGCGGGTAAGGAAAGGGTGAATCAAACACCTGAAAACTCCGCCCATATGACCCAAAACCAGTCCCGCCAAATTCAGGTGACAGAGTCCCTTTAATCTGAGAGTAGATACAAAACGCTTATAGTACAAAACCACATGTTATTGTAGTAGATCCTGATTAACAATCAGGTCCATGTGTATGCAAGACCGGACTAGTCACACCCCATCATTATACTAACGTAAGAAAATCTACACAACAAAATGATTCCAGGGTCCATAGTATGTAGAAAATTGCAAAACTTTATTCACTAAAATAGCCAATAGTTTAAGTGCAAGGGAGAGATGTGTAATAGATTTAACAAACAAATTAAAACATTGCAAAAGTATGGGCGCGCACGGGAAATTGGTATGGAAATGAGGAAAAAAATTTTTTTACCTCACTTATACACAAACAATGTTTGACCAATCATATACCTAAAGGTACCGTCACACTCAGCGACACTGCAGCGATATAGACAACGAGCCGATCGTTGGAGCGTCGCTGTTTAGGTCGCTGTAGAGACGTCAAACACCGGCAACACCAGAACGATGCAGGAGCGATCCAGTAACGCAACGGTGACTCACTTATCGTTGTAGCTGGTTGTTAGCTCCATGTAAAACATTGCTGGCGTCGTTGCTTTTGATGTCAAACATGACGATACACGCCGACCTGACGACAAAATAAAGTTCTGGACTTCTAGCTACGACCAGCGATATCACAGCGGGATCCAGATCACTGCTGCGTGTCAAACACAACGAGATCGCTATCCAGGACGCTGCAACGTCACAGATCGTTGTTCTCGTTGTAAAGTTGCTGAGTGTGAAGGTACCTTTATGCTAATAGAGATTAGTTGTTGTCTTACCCCTATTGTGCCCTATATGAGTGCCATAGTAAGTATATAGAACAACATGTTATGCTCAAAATAATCGTCTTGTAATCAATATAAATCCATAATTACCCATAGACAAGGACAATCAAGGGCACACTCCACACCACTGTCCCAGTGCGTTCGCCCCGACGCGCGTTTCGGACTTCCTTTTTCAGGCCCCAGGCTTCTGGCTTTTTGCTAGAATGGAAGCCTATGGGCGCCAGATCCGGCAACAGACGGATTCCCGCGCCGGATTCCGTTTTTTTTTTAACGGAGCATGCTCCGATACAATTGGCCAGCCCCCAGTTAGGAAACAGATATAAAGCCTGCCATTTACCATTTATCAGCCAGCAAGACACAGAGTTGCCAACCAGAGAAATTTTTTTTTTTTTAGTCTTCAGATTCTGCGGCTCAGCCTCAAAGCGCCTCTTAGCGTCGTCTGGCGTGAGCGTCAGGGCGGTCGCCATCAAGTATTTAACTTTTTTTTTTTAATTCCACTTTATGTTGCTGTTTTGAGTTTCTGGTCTTTGTTTTTTGTCTTTTTTAACAGGCTTCACAGCGTGCTCCTGACTCGGACGGTGAGGAGGCTGGGCTAAATATTGACCTCCTCATCGATCTGATCCGAGAGCGGGAGCCACTGTGGAATATGGGGAACCGCCGCCACGCAGATCTTGGTGTTACCCGTCGGCTCTGGGAGGAAGTCTGCCAACAACTTGTGGTTTCACATGTTAAGGAGCTGAAACTCCTAAACCCTTCATCCAATTTTAATGTGGATACCCTCAAATGAAAACTGAAAGTCTGAACTTCAACTGCATCTGAATTGTATTATTTAAAATTTATTGTGGTAATGTCTATAACCAAAATTAGAAAAATGTCTCTGTCCAAATATATATGGACCTAACTGTATATGTATATATATATATATAATATCTATCTAATATATAAAGCTGAATGTGTGTGTGTGTGTGTGTGTGTGTGTGTATGTCCGGGATTGGCATCTGCACCGTCGTAGCTACAACCACAAAATTTTGCACAGTGACACGTCTAGACCCCGAGAGCGTCATAGGCTATGTTGTGAGGCGAAATTTTAACCCCGCGCATTCCAATTCACCAAACAATTTTGCCCCTATCTACATAATGGGGAAAAAGTGAAAGGGAAAGTGTTGGAGGCAAATTGACAGCTGCCAGATGTGAACAAGGGGGCTTAAAGAGTGAGAGCGATGGCGCCAAAGAGTATATACCATACAGTTGCTAAGGTGGGGCCCCAACATGGGATACTCACCACACACGGGGATATGAACACACACACAAAATGCGCCACACACTACCATGTTCTTGAACACATATACCACCCTCAGCAGACATTTCACCACACATACACCAACCTCGCCACATAAAAGTCGAAACACAAAAGTTGCTGTTCAAAATTCGCCACGCGCAAAACTCGCCACATGCAAAACTAGGCTCGCGCAAAACTCGCCACACGCAAAATTTGCACATGCGGAAAAATTGCCACATGCACAAAAGTTGCAACACATGCAAAAGTTGCCTCACACAAAACTTGCACATACTCAAAACGCACCACACATAAAACTCACCACGCGCAAAACTCGTCATGCGCAAAACTTGCTGCACACAACTTGCTACACTGGTCTGTCACATGCAACTTGACACACAAAGTTGCTACACGCATGACGCCACACAAAACTCATCTCACAAAAGTTGCTACATGCATGTCGCCACACGCAACTCAACACACACAACTTCACACATGAAACTCGCCCTAAAACACACACAAGTCTGGTATCCTTCAAAAATAAAAATCTGATTAATAAGCAGACAAACTACAAGAGCAACAATTCTACCATATAGGAAATACGGCAGCTGTCAGTCACATGACCTGTCTATTATGTGTATGTGTGAGCTAATATATACTGCCAGGCAGGAGGGCTTCTTGTTGGCTGGGGATTTATCAGGCTGCCAATTTAGCTTACAAATACTGAGGTAAAAATACTGACCAAATAATGTGTGAACGCGGTCTAATACAGGAGATGACATACAGATATATACTATATACAGGAGAGATGACACAGGTATATACTATATACAGGAGGAGATGACACAGGTATATACTATATACAGGGGAGATGACACACAGGTATATACTATATACCGTGGAAATGACACAGGTATATACTATATACAGGGGAGATGACACACGTATATACTATATACAGGGGAGATGACACAGGTATATACTATATACAGGGGAGATGACTGTTGTGAATTCTGTTGTCGAACTCCCTCCTGTGGTCGTGAATGGTACTGCGGCGAGTTCTGTCCATGGACTCCCTCTGGTGGCTGTGAGTGGAGCTGCTGCTTCTGAGGTTCCTTCTACAGGTGACGTGATTTATCCTTTGGTTGGCTGCTCTATTTAACTCCACTCAGATCGTTACTCCATGCCAGCTGTCAATGTTCCTGCATTTGTTCAGTTCGCTCTTGGATCGTTCTGGTGACCTGTCTACTCCAGCAGAAGCTAAGTTCCTGCCAGTTATTATTTGTTCATTGTTGCCTTGTCCAGCTGGATATCATGATTTTGCCTTACTAGCTGGAAGCTCTGGGATGCAGAGTGGCATCTCCGCACCGTTAGTCGGTGCGGAGGTCTTTTTGCACACTCTGCGTGGTCTTTTGTAGTTTTTTGTGCTGACCGCAAAGATACCTTTCCTATCCTCTGTCTGTTTAGTAAGTCTGGACTCCCTTTGCTGAAACCGGTTTCATTTCTGTGTTTGTGACTTTCATCTTTACTCACAGTCAATATATGTGGGGGGCTACCTTTTCCTTTGGGGAATTTTTCTGAGGCAAGGTAGGCTTTATTTTCTATCTCTAGGGCTAGCTAGCTCTTAGGCTGTGAAGAGGCGTCTAGGGAGTGTCAGGAACGCTCCACGGCTATTTCTAGTTGTTGTGATAGGATTAGGGGTTGCGGTCAGCAGAGCTCCCACATCCCAGAGCTTGTCCTGTGTCAGTTTAACTATCAGGTCGTGCCGGGTGCTCCTAACCACCAGGTCCATAACAGTACAGCTGGCCCAAAGTATTAATGCATCTCAATAGAGGGATAAGAGAAGTTCTGAGACCATTTTTTTTTCTTTGCACTGTGTTTTGTCTTTCTTTTCCCCTAAACCTTTGGGTGGTTCAGGACACAGGTGTAGATATGGACATTCAAGGTCTGTCCTCTTGTGTGGATCATCTCACTGCAAGGGTACAAAACATTCAAGATTTTGTGGTTCAGAATCCGATGTTAGAGCCTAGAATTCCTATTCCTGATTTATTTTCTGGGGATAGATCTAAGTTCTTGAATTTCAAAAATAATTGTAAACTGTTTCTAGCTTTGAAACCCCGCTCCTCTGGTGACCCCGTTCAACAAGTAAAAATCATTATTTCTTTGTTGCGTGGTGACCCTCAAGAATGTGCATTTTCCCTTGCGCCAGGAGATCCTGCATTGCGTGATGTTGATGCGTTTTTTCTGGCGCTTGGATTGCTTTATGATGAACCAAATTCAGTGGATTAGGCAGAGAAAATCTTGCTGGCTTTGTGTCAGGGTCAGGATGAAGCGGAGGTGTACTGTCAGAAGTTTAGAAAGTGGTCTGTGCTTACTCAGTGGAATGAGTGTGCCCTGGCGGCAATTTTCAGAAAGGGTCTTTCTGAAGCCCTTAAGGATGTCATGGTGGGATTTCCCACGCCTGCTGGTCTGAATGAGTCTATGTCTTTGGCCATTCAGATCGATCGGCGTTTGCGTGAGCGCAAAGCTGTGCACCATTTGGCGGTATTCTCTGAGCATAGGCCTGAGCCTATGCAGTGTGATAGGACTTTGACCAGAGCTGAATGGCAAGAACACAAACGTCGGAATGGGCTGTGTTTTTACTGTGGTGAATCCACTCATGCTATCTCCGATTGTCCTAAGCGCACTAAGCGGTTCGCTAGGTCTGCCACCATTGGTACGGTACAGTCTAAATTTCTTTTGTCCGTTACTCTGAATTGCTCTCTGTCGTCCTATTCTGTTATGGCATTTGTGGATTCAGGCGCTGCCCTGAATTTGATGGACTTGGAGTTTGCCAGGCGCTGTGGTTTTTTCTTGGAGCCTGTCACGATATGGTATGAAATATCATAAGTAGTTCTCTTGCTAGCCTGCGTGGGCTAAGCCCCCCTTCTTGGAGTGATACTGCAACAGTTTGTAGCTTCAAATTCCTGGCTTTCCTTCTCAGAGAGTGTGGGGGTTTTAGGAGAGCCAAAGGTATTTACGACCGGCATTTCCTGTGTAAGCTCTTGTCCAGTTATAAGTGAAGTAGAAACTTTGAGGATCCATGAATGATTCTTTGTTTAGTTTTTGTAAGATATTAGGCAAACGAGTTAAGCTAGAAATAGGAAAAATATATATTCCTTAACGTCACTCGGCGGAGCTGTCAACCGCTGTAAACATGAACTTCTAACTCCATCTGGTAAAGAAGTAGGGATTTCTCTGTAAATATGTATCCCAGATAGGACATATTTGATCTCATTAGAATGCTCACGTTAATCCGAGATGAATGTTGGGTTTGGTATGACTCTGACATGTTTTGGAGTGAAGTTATAGAAATCAGAGAAAATAGTTTAAAGTTTAGTCAGAATGTAGAGAGAGGAGGGTCTGGATAAGCCAGCCTTTCTGTGATGTCACAGCCTTAAGGTTTTAAGTGTCTGGCAGGCTTCCCCAGCTCAGACATCTTCTGGACTCCTTGTCTTCTCCTGAAGCCAGCAGCACGTCCAATGAGCTGGGACGTATGGAAAAAACTCCACTAGCCTGGTTGCCTGCCATGCTTTGAACATGTGAGTGTTACCTTTTCTCATTTAATCCCTGTTTATTTCATAATTACCCTTGTACATATTTGCAATTGTCTCATTTGTAACATCTTTATAAAATATTTTTGATAAAGCACTGCATAATTTTTTATGGGATATAATATTATATGTTAGTTCATTCTCCATGCTCTAAACGTACCCTGTCTCTGGAAGAGAATTACGCTACTGTGTTGGGTTAGCTTCGGACCCGTTTAATCAAAGCTGGTGGCAGGGATACCGTGCAGACTTTTGGGTTATGCTGAAGCGACTGCGGCGTTGCTAATTATTGTTCCTGCCTGAGTGGGAGTAGTTTATCGCGTCGCTGCAGCGCGCCCAATAGCCAGTACATAGCAGGCAGCCTTTCTGGCGACTAATTACCCAGGGTGCAGTACCTAATCTGACCTGAGAGTAAGGGGGGCACCAGAGAGCTGCAAGTGTTAAGCGGAACTGTAAGCGGGATATACATAAATCCCTGCAGTTTGTGGCATATTGAAAGCAGTGGGATACCTAGAATAAGCCCCTGCTGTAAACTAAGAGGTCAATAGCCTTGTGTGTGTTTTCTCATCACATTGTTAGCAGTGGAGGGATAATTAAGATAAGCCCCCTGCACATGTGATAGCCGTCTGTTGGCCTAAAGTCACCCCAACCCGTGACGTAGGGGTGACGGTCATGGTGTGAATCGTGACAAATTGGTGGCAGCGGTCAGGGGATTCCTGACAATTGGTGGCAAGGCGGTGGGATATCTTAGAGCATTAGTGATTTGGTTTGAGTAATCATTCCTCTCACTAAAAACTTGCAGAAAGTTCTTGCGAGGACTCTGCGCAAATAAGTTTGGAGAACGAACTCAGTGTTTTATTAGTCTTGAGACAATTGCGTACTGGTAATTATCCCCTCCCTTTCTCTTCGTTTTTCTATCCCATCTTTTATTTGGCAACCATGGCTGCGAAAGGGGAAGCCTGGTACAACCACCAGAAGAAGGACTTTCTTGCTGGGATATGCACATGCCATGGCCTGAACCCCCAGGGTAAGACCAAGACTCAAATGGTCGCTGAACTGGTGCAATTTGAAGCAGACCAAGCCAGGCCACAGAGCCCAGAGGCCGCAGAAGCCAGCACAAGCGAACATGGTGCTGCAGCAGAGGTGCAACCACTGAAAACGGGCCCTACTGGCAACCAGGGGGGTGCAGACCTCCTCCTGCAGCTGGCTCTGCAACAATGCGCCGCAGATGACCTAGAGGGACGTCAGCAGCTGATTCAGCAATACTATGAGCGAGCCAAGCGAGAGGCCGAGCGAGCCGAGCGAGAGGCCGAGCGAGCCGAGCGAGAGGCCCAGCGAGCCGAGCGGCAAGCGGAGCGGGAGTACCAGCTGCAGTTAGCCCAACTGCAAATGCAGGGGTTGTCCCAGTCCAGCCGTGAGCCAAGCAGCGCTCAGATACCTAAGCCCCGGCCCGATCACTTCCCTGTTATGGAGAAGGACGGAGACTAGTACACTTTTCTGCGGACCTTTGAGAAAGCCTGCAGACAGTATCGGCTGCCTACAGATGAATGGGCACGATACCTGACACCAGGGCTGAAAGGTAAAGCTCTGGAGGCGTTTGCTGCCCTCCCTCAAGAACAAGATGGTGACTATGAGGCCATCAAGCAGGCTCTGATAGCCAAGTACCAGCTTACACCCGATTTGTACCGTAGAAAGTTCCGGACCCTCCAACGTGGCCCACACGACAGTTACAGTGATGTGGTGCATGGACTGGGGACCCACTTTGACCAGTGGACCCAAGGACTGTCAGTGACCACCTTTGCACAGCTGCGAGACCTGATGATCAAAGACCAGTTCTTTCATCTTTGCCCAGCTAAGGTGCGACAGTTCGTGATGGACAGAGAACCCAAAGACGTGATGAAAGCAGCGCAGATTGCCGATGCCTATGAGGCCAACCATAGATCGGAAGTGCGGAAGCCAGTCACCACCAGCTGGAGAGGGGGTAAGCCTGCAACCAACGCCAGTACCCCTGCCAGCCAACACACCAGAGGTCCTGGCCCCATGGCCAACAGCACCAGACCTACCACCGAACCTCGCAAGTGTTTCACCTGCCATCAGACTGGTCATATCAGTCCCTCCTGCCCAACCAAGCAGAAGAATACCCCAGCCAAGGCCCCAGGGCCTAATGCAGCAGTTCATTTGGTGGGTGGTGTGGTTGGGAGGGTGTGTGACAACGTACAGCGCGTCATTGTGGGACGCCATGTTGCTACAGGCCTCAAAGACACCGGGGCTGAACGAACCCTCATCCGACCCAAACTGGCGGCCCCTGAAGAAATCATTCCGGATAAAACCCTAACTGTCACTGGGATTGGGGGCATCAGCTGTCCCTTACCGATGGCCCGGGTTTTTATTGATTGGGGTGCCGGGAACGGGGTGAAAGAAGTGGGGCTGTCTGATAATTTGCCCACTGATATTTTGTTGGGGACTGATTTGGGGAGGTTGGTTGCATACTACGTCCCTGACACCCCTCCCCAATCTACTAATAAGGGTAATGTTAACCCTGATGATGATGATGATGATGGGAAATCGCATGTGTTACCTGACCATGCTTTATCTTGGAATGATACATCTAATAACCATTTTTTTCCTAGGATTGATGGTGAAAATGTTGTACCTGTGCCAACTGAACCTGATAATGATTTTTCTGTGAAGGTTAATGTGTCCATAGGTACAGGCGTGCCCAGCCACGTCGCTCTGCGGAGTGAGACGGCTGAGGAACCCGTAACAGGGGCAAGTGTCGGTGCTACAGGAAATGGGGAGATGCATGGGAACCGTGAGGAAGGTGATGCCATGAAAGTGACCAGTGCCACCGAGGAAGGTAAATGGCCCATAAGTAGCACTGCCCCTGGAGTGTTGGGGGTGGATGGGGAGGTAGAGCCCATAGCAGCGCCGGCTGATGGGCCTGTAGAAACCTCCGGGGAGACAGCCTACGTAGCTGCTGTCACCCGCAGTCAGAGTGCCCGGAACGCAGATAACTGTCTGCCTTCTGGACCCTCCTCAGTCATCACTGTGACTGAACCAGAGGTGGACCCAGAGCACGTCCAAGAGGGTTCCCGTGGGGAAGGGACCCTGACATCGCTTCTGGCTTCCCCTAGCCAGGAGTTTCAGGCCGCTCTGCACACAGATGCGAGCCTAGAGAGTTTGAGACAACTCGCCGGGACGCGCTTCTCCGAGACTGATAAGGAGAAGGTGTTCTGGGAACAAGGAAGGTTGTACCGGGAGACAGTACCCGGAGAATCACAAAAGGAGTGGTTGAGGGAAAGACAGCTGGTCGTCCCGCAGCAATTCCGGGGTGAGTTGTTGCGGATTGCCCATGAGATCCCGCTAGCTGGACACTTGGGGATCAGCAAAACTAAGGCCCGGCTGTCTCAACACTTCTATTGGCCTAAGATGGGGACAGATGTGTCAAACTACTGCCACTCCTGTGTCACTTGTCAAAGGCTGGGGAAAGTGGGGCCTGCTATTAAGGCTCCCCTGATCCCTTTGCCAGTGATAGAGGAGCCTTTCCAGAGGATCGCGGTGGACATTGTGGGCCCGCTGGCCGTCCCCAGCAGCTCTGGAAAGCAATACATCCTTACTGTGGTAGACTATGTTACCCGGTACCCAGAGGCAGTAGCTCTGTCATCAACTAGGGCAGATAAGGTGGCGGATGCCCTGTTGGCCATCTTTTCACGTGTAGGGTTTCCCAGGGAAATGCTTACTGATCAAGGGACCCAATTTATGTCTCGCCTAATGGAGGCTCTCTGTAAGAGAATGCAAGTGAAGCACCTGGTATCGAGTGCGTATCACCCACAGACCAATGGCTTGTGTGAACGCTTCAATGGTACCCTCAAACAGAGGCTACGCATGCTGGTTGAGACTCAAGGGCGCGACTGGGAGCGGTACCTCCCACACCTGCTGTTCGCTTACCGAGAGGTTACGCAGGCCTCAACGGGGTTCTCCCCCTTCGAGCTCCTGTACGGCAGGCGAGTCCGGGGACCCCTGGGGTTGGTAAGAGAATCCTGGGAAGAGGAGCCGAACCCTTCTGAAGTGTCCATAGTGGAGTATGTCATGCGCTTCCGTGACAAGATGCAGACCTTGACGCAGTTGGTGCATGACAACATGACGCAGGCTCAGGCTGACCAGAAGCACTGGTACGACCAGAACGCCCGGGAGCGGACCTACCACATGGGTCAAAAGGTGTGGGTGCTGGTCCCCGTACCAACGGATAAGCTTCAGGCAGCCTGGGAGGGCCCGTACGTCGTCCACCAACAGCTCAACCCGGTCACGTACGTGGTCACGCTTGACCACGCTCGGGGTAGGCGAAAGGCCTTTCACGTCAACATGATGAAGGCTCATCACGAACGTGAACCTTTCGTCCTACCGGTCTGCAGCTTGCCCGAAGACGGGGAGGAAGACACCCTCCTGGACATGCTGGCCCAAGCCAAGGCCAATGGGTCCATCGAGGACGTGGAGGTAAGCGCCTTGTTAACTGAACCCCAGCGGTTGCAGTTGCAAACCACACTGGAACCCTTTCGGGTCGTGTTCTCCAACCGACCTGGGAGGACTCAGTTAGCAGTCCACGAGGTGGACACCGGGAATCACGCCCCACTACGGCGAACACCCTATCGAATCTCTGACCAGGTGCAGCAGATTATGCGCCAAGAGATCGATGAGATGTTACAGCTGGGGGTGATTCGACGGTCAAAGAGCGAGTGGCCATCACCTGTAGTTCTCATGCCAAAGAAGGACCGGACCACCCGGTTCTGCGTGGACTACAGGGGGCTCAACGCCATCACAGCCTCGGATGCGCACCCAATGCCGCGCATCGAGGAGCTGCTTGAGAAGTTAGCTGGCGCAAATTACCTAACAATAATGGATCTGAGTCGAGGATACTGGCAGATTCCCCTGAGCCCTGAGGCACAGGAGAAGTCCACCTTTATCACACCCTTTGGACTGTACGAGTCCACGGTCATGCCCTTCGGCATGAAGAATGCCCCTGCCTCTTTCCAGCGGATGCTCAACCTCCTGCTTCAGGGACTGGAGGAGAAGTACGCCGTGGCGTACTTGGATGACATTGCCATCTTCAGTCCCTCCTGGAAGGAACACCTGCAGCATCTCGAGGAGGTGCTCAGGCGAATTCACCAAGCAGGACTGACTATCAAGCCCGGAAAGTGCCAGATGGGCATGAGGGAGGTTCACTACCTGGGGCACCGGGTAGGCGGGAACACCCTGAAGCCAGAGCCGGAGAAAGTGGGAGTGATCGTGAACTGGCCCACTCCCGTGACCAAGAAACAGGTGATGTCCTTCTTGGGCATTGCAGGGTACTATAGGCGCTTCGTACAGCACTATAGTAGCCTGGCAAAACCTTTGACGGACCTCACCAGGAAGAAGCTACCCCACATCGTCAACTGGACAGATGGCTGTGAGGGGGCTTTCCAGGCGTTGAAAACCGCACTGTGCAATGCCCCTGTGTTGAAAGCAGTCGACAGCAGTCGACCGTTCTTGGTGCAGACTGACGCCAGCGAGTTTGGCCTTGGTGCTGTGCTCAGCCAGGTTGACTCGGAGGACCAAGAGCACCCCGTGTTATACCTGAGCCGGAAGCTTTTGCCGAGGGAAGTGGCCTACTCCACCATCGAGAAGGAGTGCCTGGCCATAGTCTGGGCCCTGCAGCGCTTGCAGCCCTACTTGTACGGTCGCCCCTTCACTGTGGTGACCGACCACAACCCTCTGCGCTGGCTAAACGCCATGTGTGGAACCAATGGCAGGTTGCTACACTGGAGCCTTGCCCTTCAGCAGTTTGACTTCACCATTGAACACAAAACGGGCAAAGAGCATTGGAATGCAGATGGACTCTCCCGCCAGGGTGAACCTACTGAGGTGCCCATGGAGGCATACCGTGGGGTACTGCCTCCCTAGCGCACACCAAAAGGGGGAGGTGTCACGATATGGTATGAAATATCATAAGTAGTTCTCTTGCTAGCCTGCGTGGGCTAAGCCCCCCTTCTTGGAGTGATACTGCAACAGTTTGTAGCTTCAAATTCCTTGCTTTCCTTCTCAGAGAGTGTGGGGGTTTTAGGAGAGCCAAAGGTATTTACGACCGGCATTTCCTGTGTAAGCTCTTGTCCAGTTATAAGTGAAGTAGAAACTTTGAGGATCCATGAAAGATTCTTTGTTTAGTTTTTGTAAGATATTAGGCAAACGAGTTAAGCTAGAAATAGGAAAAATATATATTCCTTAACGTCACTCGGCGGAGCTGTCAACCGCTGTAAACATGAACTTCTAACTCCATCTGGTAAAGAAGTAGGGATTTCTCTGTAAATATGTATCCCAGATAGGACATATTTGATCTCATTAGAATGCTCACGTTAATCCGAGATGAATGCTGGGTTTGGTATGACTGACATGTTTTGTAGTGAAGTTATAGAAATCAGAGAAAATAGTTTAAAGTTTAGTCAGAATGTAGAGAGAGGAGGGTCTGGATAAGCCAGCCTTTCTGTGATGTCACAGCCTTAAGGTTTTAAGTGTCTGGCAGGCTTCCCCAGCTCAGACTTCTTCTGGACTCCTTGTCTTCTCCTGAAGCCAGCAGCACGTCCAATGAGCTGGGACATATGGAAAAAAACTCCACTAGCCTGGTTGCCTGCCATGCTTTGAACATGTGAGTGTTACCTTTTCTCATTTAATCCCTCTTTATTTCATAATTACCCTTGTACATATTTGCAATTGTCTCAATTGTAACATCTTTATAAAATATTTTTGATAAAGCACTGCCTAATTTTTTATGGGATATAATATTATATGTTAGTTCATTCTCCATGCTCTAAACGTACCCTGTCTCTGGAAGACAATTACGCTACTGTGTTGGGTTAGCTTCGGACCCGTTTAATCA
Source organism: Ranitomeya imitator (assembly GCF_032444005.1). Taxonomy (NCBI): domain Eukaryota; kingdom Metazoa; phylum Chordata; class Amphibia; order Anura; family Dendrobatidae; genus Ranitomeya; species Ranitomeya imitator. The sequence goes on from NC_091285.1 coordinate 625,930,225, forward strand.
AAGCTGGTGGCAGTGATACCGTGCAGACTTTTGGGTTATGCTGAAGCGACTGCGGCGTTGCTAATTATTGTTCCTGCCTGAGTGAGAGTTTATCGCGTCGCTGCAGCGTGCCCAATAGCCAGTACATAGCAGGCAGCCTTTCTGGTGACTAATTACCCAGGGTGCAGTACCTAATCTGACCTGAGAGTAAGGGGGGCACCAGAGAGCTGCAAGTGTTAAGCGGAACTGTAAGCGGAATATACATAAATCCCTGCAGTTTGTGGCATATTGAAAGCAGTGGGATACCTAGAATAAGCCCCTGCTGTAAACTAAGAGGTCAATAGCCTTGTGTGTGTTTTCTCATCACATTGTTAGCAGTGGAGGGATAACTAAGATAAGCCCCCCTGCACATGTGATAGCCGTCTGTTGGCGTAAAGTCACCCCAACCCGTGACGTAGGGGTGACAGTCACGGTGTGAATCTTGACAAATTGGTGGCAGCGGTCAGGGGATTCCTGACAGAGCCCTTGCAGTATCCTATTCCATTGAGAGGAATTGATGCTACGCCTTTGGCCAACAATAAGCCTCAGTACTGGACTCAATTAACTATGTGCATGGCTCCTGAACATCAGGAGGATATTCGCTTTTTGGGGTTGCATAATCTGCATGATGTGGTCGTTTTGGGGTTGCCATGACTACAGGTCCATAATCCAGTGTTGGATTGGAGATCTATGTCTGTGTCCGGCTGGGGTTGTCAGGGGGTACATGGTGATGTTCCATTGTTGTCAATTTCGCCTTCCACTCCTTCTGAGGTTCCTGAGTTTTTATCAGATTACCGGGATGTATTTGAAGAGCCCAAATCCGGTGCCCTACCTCCTCATAGGGATTGCGATTGTGCTATTAATTTGATTCCTGGTAGTAAGTTTCCTAAGGGCCGACTGTTTAATTTATCTGTGCCAGAGCACGCCGCTATGCAGAGTTATATAAAGGAATCCTTGGAGAAGGGTCATATTCGCCCGTCGTCGTCACCATTGGGAGCAGGGTTCTTTTTTGTGGCCAAGAAGGATGGCTCTTTGAGACCTTGTATTGATTACCGCCTTCTCCATAAGATCACAGTCAAATTTCAGTATCCTTTGCCGCTGCTGTCTGATTTGTTTGCTCGGATTAAGGGGGCTAGTTGGTTCACCAAGATAGATCTTCGAGGGGCGTATAATCTTGTGCGAATTAAACAGGGCGATGAATGGAAAACAGCATTTAATACGCCCGAGGGCCATTTTGAGTACCTGGTTATGCCATTCGGGATTTCTAATGCTCCATCTGTGTTTCAGTCCTTTATGCATGACGTCTTCCGAGAGTACCTGGATAGATTCATGACTGCATCTTTGGATGACATTTTGGTCTTTTTGGATGATTGGGAGTCTCATGTGAAGCAGGTCAGAATGGTGTTCCAGGTCCTTCGTGCGAATTCCTTGTTTGTGAAGGGGTCAAAGTGTCTCTTTGGAGTTCAGAAGGTTTCATTTTTGGGTTTAATTTTTTCCCCTTCTACTATCGAGATGGACCCTGTTAAAGTCCAGGCCATTTACGATTGGACTCAGCCGACATCTGTGAAGAGCCTGCAGAAGTTCCTGGGCTTTGCTAATTTTTACCGTCGCTTCATCGCTAATTTTTCTAGTATTGCTAAACCGTTGACTGATTTGACCAAGAAAGGTGCTGATGTGGTCAATTGGTCCTCTGCGGCTGTAGAGGCTTTTCAGGAGTTGAAGCGTCGTTTTTCTTCTGCCCCGGTGTTGTGCCAGCCAGATATTTCGCTCCCGTTTCAGGTCGAGGTTGATGCTTCTGAGATTGGAGCAGGGGCTGTTTTGTCGCAAAGAAGTTCTCATGGTTCGGTGATGAAACCATGTGCCTTCTTTTCTAGAAAATTCTCGCCTGCTGAGCGCAATTATGATGTTGGCAATCGAGAGTTGTTGGCCATGAAGTGGGCATTCGAGGAGTGGCGACATTGGCTTCAAGGAGCTAAACATCGCGTGGTGGTCTTGACGGATCACAAGAATTTGACTTATCTCGAGTCTGCCAAACAGTTGAATCCTAGACAGGCTCGATGATCGCTCTTTTTCTCCCGTTTTGATTTTGTAGTTTCATACCTTCCGGGATCTAAGAATGTGAAGGCTGATGCCCTGTCAAGGAGTTTTGTGCCTGACTCTCCGGGTGTTCCGGAGCCGGCGTGTATTCTTAAAGAGGGGGTAATTTTGTCTGCCATCTCCCCTGATTTGCGGCGCGTGCTGCAAAGGTTTCAGGCTGATAGACCTGACCGTTGTCCAACGGAGAAACTGTTTGTCCCTGATAGATGGACTAGTAGAGTTATCTCTGAGGTTCATTGTTCGGTGTTGGCTGGTCATCCTGGAATCTTTAGTACCAGAGATTTGGTGGCTAGATCCTTTTGGTGGCCTTCTTTGTCACGAGATGTGCGTTCTTTTGTGCAGTCCTGTGGGACTTGTGCTCGGGCTAAGCCCTGCTGTTCTCGTGCCAGTGGGTTGCTTTTGCCCTTGCCGGTCCCGAAGAGGCCCTGGACGCATATTTCCATGGATTTTATTTCTGATCTCCCTGTTTCTCAAAGGATGTCGGTCATTTGGGTGGTTTGTGATCGCTTCTCTAAGATGGTCCATTTGGTACCCTTGTCTAAATTGCCTTCCTCCTCTGATTTGGTGCCATTGTTTTTCCAGCATGTGGTTCGTTTGCATGGCATTCCGGAGAACATCATCTCGGACAGAGGTTCCCAGTTTGTTTCGAGGTTTTGGCGGTCCTTTTGTGCTAAGATGGGCATTGATTTGTCTTTTTCTTCGGCTTTCCATCCTCAGACTAATGGCCAAACCGAACGAACTAATCAGACTTTGGAAACATATCTGAGATGCTTTGTGTCTGCTGATCAGGATGATTGGGTGTCCTTCTCGTCTTTGGCTGAGTTCGCCCTTAATAATCGGGCCAGCTCGGCTACTTTGGTTTCTCCTTTTTTCTGTAATTCTGGTTTCCATCCTCGTTTCTCTTCAGGGCAGGTTGAGCCTGCGGACTGTCCTGGTGTGGATACTGTGGTGGACAGGTTGCAGCAGATTTGGACTCATGTGGTGGACAATTTGACATTGTCCCAGGAGAAGGCTCAACGTTTCGCTAACCGCCGACGCTGTGTTGGTCCCCGACTTCGTGTTGGGGATTTGGTTTGGTTGTCATCTCGTCATGCTCCTATGAAGGTTTCCTCTCCTAAGTTTAAGCCTCGTTTCATTGGGCCATATAAGATTTCTGAAGTTCTTAATCCTGTGTCATTTCGTTTGGACCTTCCAGCTTCTTTTGCCATCCAGAATGTATTCCATAGGTCGTTGTTGCGGAGATACATGGCGCCTATGGTTCACTCCGTTGATCCTCCTGCCCCGGTGTTGGTCGAGGGGGAGTTGGAGTATGTGGTGAAGAAGATTTTGGATTCTCGTGTTTCGAGACGGAAACTCCAGTACCTGGTCAAGTGGAAGGGTTATGGTCAGGAAGATAATTCCTGGGTTTTTGCCTCTGATGTTCATGCTGCCGATCTAGTTCGTGCCTTTCATTTGGCTCATCATGATCGGCCTGAGGGCTCTGGTGAGGGTTCGGTGACCCCTCCTCAAGGGGGGGGTACTGTTGTGAATTCTGTTGTCGAACTCCCTCCTGTGGTCATGAATGGTACTTCGGTGAGTTCTGTCCATGGACTCCCTCTGGTGGCTGTGAGTGGAGCTGCTGCTTCTGAGGTTCCTTCTACAGGTGACGTGATTTATCCTTTGGTTGGCTGCTCTATTTAACTCCACTCAGATCGTTACTCCATGCCAGCTGTCAATGTTCCTGCATTTGTTCAGTTCGCTCTTGGATCTTTCTGGTGACCTGTCTACTCCAGCAGAAGCTAAGTTCCTGCCAGTTATTATTTGTTCATTGTTGCCTTGTCCAGCTGGATATCATGATTTTGCCTTACTAGCTGGAAGCTCTGGGATGCAGAGTGGCATCTCCACACTGTTATTCGGTGCGGAGGTCTTTTTGCACACTCTGCGTGGTCTTTTGTAGTTTTTTGTGCTGACCGCAAAGATACCTTTCCTATCCTCTCTCTGTTTAGTAAGTCTGGCCTCCCTTTGCTGAAACCTGTTTCATTTCTGCGTTTGTGACTTTCATCTTTACTCACAGTCAATATATGTGGGGGGCTGCCTTTTCCTTTGGGAAATTTCTCTGAGGCAAGGTAGGCTTTATTTTCTATCTCTAGGGCTAGCTAGCTCTTAGGCTGTGAAGAGGCGTCTAGGGAGTGTCAGGAACGCTCCACGGCTATTTCTAGTTGTTGTGATAGGATTAGGGGTTGCGGTCAGCAGAGCTCCCACATCCCAGAGCTTGTCCTGTGTCAGTTTAACTATCAGGTCGTGCCGGGTGCTCCTAACCACCAGGTCCATAACAGATGACACACGTATATACTATATACAGGAGGAGATGACACACAGGTATATACTATATACAGGGGAGATGACACACGTATATACTATATACAGGGGAGATGACACAGGTATACACGAGGAGATGACAGGTACATACTATATACAGGGGAGATGACACAGGTACATACTATATACAGGGGAGATGACACAGGTATATACTACATACAGGGGAGATGACACTTATATACTATATACAGGAGGAGATGACACAGGTATATACTATATACAGGGGAGATAGCACACATATATACTATATACAGGGGCGATAACAGGTATACACTATATACAGGAGGAGATGACACAGGTATATACTATACACAGGAGGAGATGACACACAGGTACATACTATATACAGGGGAGATGACACAGGTACATACTATATACAGGGGAGATGACACAGGTACATACTACATACAGGGGAGATGAGACAGGTATATACTATATACAGGGGAGATGACACAGGTACATACTATATACAGGGGAGATGACACAGGTACATACTACATACAGGGGAGATGACACAGGTATATTCTATATACAGGGGAGATGACACAGGTACATGCTATATACAGGGGAGATGACACAGGTACATGCTATATACAGGGGAGATGACACAGGTACATACTATATACAGGGGAGATGACAGGTACATACTATATACAGGGGAGATGACACAGGTATATACTATATACAGGAAGAGATGACACACGTATATACTATATACAGGAGGAGATGACACAGGTATATACTATATACAGGGAAGATGGCACACATATATACTATATACAGGGGAGATGACACAGGTATACACTATATACAGGAGGAGATGACAGGTATACTATACACAGGAGGAGATGACACACAGGTATATACTATATACAGGGGAGATGACACGGGTACATACTATATACAGGGGAGATGACAGGTATATACTACATACAGGGGAGATGACACGTATAAACTATATACAGGAGGAGATGACACAGGTATATACTATATACAGGGGAGATGACACACATATATACTATATACAGGGGAGATGACACACAGGTATATACTATATACAGGAGGAGATGACACACAGGTATATACTATATACAGGAGGAGATGACACACAGGTATATACTATATACAGGAGGAGATGACACACGTATATACTATATACAGGAGGAGAGGACATACAGGTACATACTATATACAGGAGGAGATGACATACAGGTACATACTATATACAGGAGGAGATGGCACTAAAAAATCCAATGCCTGGACACTAAACCAAATCCTCCCCAATAAACACATTAGACATATTGGCTTTAAATGGCCACAGCGGCCTTTATTAACATTTAATACAAAACATATCAAAACAACAACCTCCCGAGGGAAGGGGGGGGTCCTCGAAGCCCCAACAATGTAAGCCTCAAATATCCAAATCCCAACCACTCTGGTTAAGTCTTACCCCCAGCCGCTATGCACCAGCTCAGAGGCAGATAATGACTAACCTGGCCAAACCAAAAGATCCATCCACGAGTCCCTTAGGTATCTCCTCCATGGGATTATCCAAACAAACCCCATCCGATTAAATTCCCCCAGGGGGAGTCCAGGACCTTTCAAGATCCACCCCACCACCACCACCAATCTGCCATTTCCACATTCCACCAACTTCGAAGACCCTACCCCAATGCCACCAACATAAATGTCCTGACACCTTAAACATTTATGTCCCCCATATTTTAAGGCCAGTTTCTACGCCGTTGCGAATAGCCAGACACTACATATCCATGCCCACCGCATTTAAGTGAACACCATCCATTCTCCAAAATCCTCCTTTAGGCTACGTTCACATTAGCGTCATGCGACGCAGCGTCGCCGACGCAACGCACGACGCAATGGAAACGCGCGCAAAAACGCACCATTTTTTACGCATGCGTCGAACGGATGCGTCGTAAAATGCAGCGTTTTTTGTGCGTTTTTGTTGCGTTTTTCAAAAAAACGCAGCGTTCTACAACGCATGCGTTGTCAAACAATGATGTCATCTTTAAGCACAATTTAGTGTCTAGACACTAGATAATACCACCAATGAATAGAAGAGGGTGGGTCTAGTGGCTAGACATTAGATAATGCCACCAATGGGTAGATGAGGGTGGGTATAATGGAATTGTGGTATATATACCCCGGCATAGATTAATTCCAACCATACAGCATCAAGATGGATCGTCCCATGGAGAGTATCTACCTCAATATGGAGCTGGATTTTGCCCTTGCTATTGCTTATGCTATTGCCTGTCATGAACAGAGGAAAAGAGAAAAACTACGGAGAAGGAGTCGTCGGCGTTTTTGGCTACACCCTATAGTGGAAGTCCGAGAGAGTCGTGGAGCCTACCATTGTCTGTTTGGCGAGTTAAATGACAACCAGGAGAAATACTTTGAGTACACCAGGATGTCTCAAAACAGCTTCCGATATCTGCTGCGTCTGGTGGAAGGAGCCATTTCCAGGCAGGACACGCAGCTCCGTAAAGCAATTTCCCCCGAGGAACGTCTGCTGGTGACTCTACGGTACGTAATGCAATGTGAAGGATTTATATGTTCTTGCCATTTTTTAAAGTAACGTGTTTTGGTTTTGTGGGGTGGGGGATTGTAATTAAAAATGTAAATTTCTTTCATAACAATTTAATTAATTATATTTATTTATTTTTCTTCTTGTCAGTTTCCTGGCTACCGGAGAGACCTTGAGATCACTGCATTTCCAGTTTAGGATTGGAGTCTCCACACTTTCTGGTATTATTGCCGACACATGCCGCGCATTGTGGGACAACCTCCAGGAGGAATTTTTACCCATCCCTACAACAGAATTATGGCAGGCCAACGCCCAAAAATTCGAACAAGTGTGTTCTTTCCCTAACTGTATTGGAGCCGTGGATGGGAAGCACATTAGGATTACCAAGCCTTCAAGAAGTGGATCTCTGTTTTTTAATTATAAAAAATACTTTTCCACCGTGCTCATGGCAATTGCAGGTGCGGACTGCAGGTTTCTCGCTGTGGACATTGGAGCGTTTGGCCGTGCAAATGATTCACGGACATTTAAGGAGTCTGACATGGGCCGAAGATTATACGAGAACAATTTTAATTTCCCCCAGCCACGACCTCTTCCCAACACCGAAGGCCCGGCTATGCCATTTGTTGTGGTTGGGGATGAGGCTTTTCAAATGAGTGGCAACCTACTTAAACCGTACTCCAGTCGGGGGTTGGACCGCACAAAAAGTATTTTTAATTATAGACTGTCCAGGGCCAGAAGAACTGTGGAGTGCGCCTTTGGAATCCTTGTCTCCAAATGGCGTATCTTAGGATCCGCTATAAATTTGAAAATTGAGACAGTGGATGAGGTGGTGAAGGCTTGTGTGGTTCTCCACAATTATATTATTGATAAAGAGAGAGTCAACGTGGAACTTGATGAACCCATACCAAATCCATTGCCTGATTATCAAGATCATCCTCTGTGGACAACTGTGGAGATTGCTCATATGAGGGACCAATTTGCTGCATACTTTGTTTCAGATGTTGGGCGTGTTTCATGGCAAGATCAAATGGTTTAATTCATCTTGTTATTATGATACAATAAAAACACTGTCATGTAAACACTGTTGAGTCCATGTCATTTTACCAGCCTATGTAATGTTATTTAAATGTTGTTAATGTCCCCTGATTTTCTAATGCGTTGTGTTTTGAAATAAAGTTCTTGTGCCTTTCCGTTTTCACAAAACAAATCTCCCATATGTTTTTCCATAGTAAACAAAATTTAAAATCCAATGTTATATAAACTAATGTGTGTCCCACAAAGTTTATGTGAGCACCAGTACCCAAATGGACTGTGACAAAACATAAAAATTTTTCAGCCGTGTGTTCCATAGTTTTGACATATAACATGATCGGCTCCCACCTTGTCAACCATTTTTAATCTTGCAGACTATTTGCATATTTAACCTGGCTTGACAAGGAGGGAGACGATCATGTTTGCAAAACTCTACAGAGTTAACACTATTGCACTCAGGATGCTAGTATACGTCCAGAGTCAAATAGTGGCAACACTGTGAACATTGCTACCACCTCACCTGACCAATATTCTTAAGGTACCGTAATAAAACGATTAGCCAACGATACCGACCAGTGATACGACCGGACCGTCATCGTTGTTAGTCGTCGCGTGGTTGCGGAGAGCTGTCACACAGACAGCTCTCCAGCGACAAAAAAGAGCAAGTCCCCGTGTAATCTGGGTAACCATTGTGTTATGAAGCGCATGGCCGCACTCACGATGTTTTCCCTGTTTACCATTGTAAATTTAATTAAAAAAAAAAAAAAAAACCCTTACATTCCGGTGTGTGACACGTCCATCACCGTCACCTTTCCGTACTGTGCCAGCCCTAAAGCACAGCACAGCGTTTATTATTAAGTCAACGGTGTGCTCTGCTTTACGGGCGGGAATGACAGTGTCAGTCACCGCGGGAAGATGACGGCGAGGGACGTGGTTGACACCGTTTTTTTTTTGGGGGGGGTATTGTTCACTTTTTTGATTGTTTAAAACACTGCGCTAGTAACCCAATATTCCCTTGTTTACAGCAAAGACATCGCTGGATCGGTGTCAAACACGCCGATCCAACAATGACAGCGTGTGATCAGTTACCCCAAAAAGTTCCTAATCATTCGCTGAGACCTACAATCTCCCAGCAGGGGCCTAATCGTTGGACGATTTCAGAAAAGATAACGTTGGTTACTGAACAAAACCAACTATATCGTTAATGAAATCGTTGTGTGATGGTACATTTTAAAATTGATATATTGAGCAATGCTGTTTGTGTTTGTAACATCTCATAGTACAATGAGCGACAGCCCTATAAAAAAAATGAAAAAAGATATTGATAAAATATTGTCAGACATTGCACATCAGGTGTTACAAACACAAGATTTGTTTATACGGCGCACGGTGTGATTTGGTGCAAACTTTATTATAGACAATAAAAACTCAGTATTTTTGAAAAAATTAACGATTTTATTTGGGACACAAAAAAAAAGAAATGGGTAAATGTTATGGGGTATCAATGTCTGCGATTAAGGGGGATTGATATCCTCCACTTTTGGTGTGTGTTGAGGAGACCGAGGAGGAGGACGAGGGGGAGGAAGCAGCATACTCTATTACACTAGACGGGATGCCGACATCAATCCAGCCAGTAGACCCAGGCTGGGTACTTTGGGTGCTTGTTTTGGGAGCAGCCATAGCCGAGGTTGTAGTGCTTGTCGTCTTCTTCTTTTTTTTCCTCCTCTCTCCCTCTGGGTGTGGGTTGGCTTCCCATCTGTGTGCCCTTGAAGGCCTGGCAGGAGCAGAAGTTTGGGGCTCTGTTCTGTGGTGGCGATGGCCCTCGGCACGCGGAGCTCTGTGGTGGTGCTCTGCAGCAGGAGTCGGAGCCATGGCAGCCAGCGATGGTACTGCGGGCATTGTAGTCGCTGACTGCATGACCCGAGCCTGCTGCAGAGCAGTGACATATGCGTTGTTGCAGGCCTGCATCACCGAAATCTGGAGTTCCGGCGTAAGATGTTCAACCATGCCCTTCTGAATGGCAATAAAAAAATGTTTGGCCGGCCTCGAGAGCTCCGATTCTATTGTTTCAAGACGCCGGTCGATATTGAACATTTTATCGCACAGCGCCTTGAAACCATTCTGGAATACGGTGCTCAAATGTAAAAATTTGGGCAGGATCGCCCTGTCCGAGGCTCGCTGACGCTGTCGGGAAGACCCGAAGGAAGGAGCGACAGAGGCCTCGGCCAGGGGAACATCTGATGGACCGGCTGCCGGTTCGCCAGATTGTGGTGGTGCAGACCTGCTCTCGCTGTGGGATGGCTGCGACGGTTCAGATGGCGCTTCACGAAGGACCGCTCCAGAGGGTCGGACAGTCTCGCGGGTGCTGCTGTGTGTTCTGTAAAAACATAAGGAAACCATTAGTATACTAAATATAACATTTCACATTCGTCACCACCTGTGTAAAACTTAACATTGCATCACACACTATTACTGTTAAGGGTTTGTTCAGTTAGTCGTAACGGTTTGCTGATTGAACCGGCCAGCTGCCTGACATGGCTGATGCGACCAATCAGCGCGGGTGACAGGCCTGATTACAATGCCCGCTCCTTACTCCCCGCAGTGAAGGCCCGTCGCCCGCATACTCCCCTGTCATTAATTAACTTTACCGGCGGTATCCATTGCCGCCGTTAATGTTAACCAATTTTTAATATTGACACTGCATATGCCGCATCAATATTAAAAATAGAATGCATTAATTTATTTCAAAATAGTCACCCATGTTTGCCGTTTGTAACGCCCGACAATTACGCTTATCGTCGGAACTGCCATGACGTCACGGTCATGTGACCGAGACGTCATCACAGGTCCTGCGAGCTGAGCAACCATGGGAACATAACCTGCCTTGGAGTAGAAGGTATGCCGTGTCTATTATATTTTTCCTTTTTTTTAAAAAAATCTGGGATACACCTGGATGGGCAATATACTACTCCACTATGAAATATTGCCCGGGCATGGCCAATCTACTATCTTTCTGTGTTCTGTATACTTCGTATTTCAGGAAAAAAAAGAGGAAGTCAAGCTCACCATAGTAGTAATCCCAGAAGGCTCGGAGCACGGAGACGCTGTGTCAAGGGTGAGAAGACCAGAAATGAAGAAAAAATTCAAACTCACCGAGGCGTGAAAAGTAAAAACTAAATACTTTATTCACTTCAATCAGAAGCAGAGGATGAAACATCAGCACAATACAATAAAAACACTATCTACGCGTTTCAGGTGATAGGGCACCCTTAATCATGATGTCTGATGTTCCCTGTCACCTGAAACGCGTAGATAGTGTCTATTGTATTGTGCTGATGTTTCATCCTCTGCTTATGATTGAAGTGAATAAAAGTATTTATTTTTTACTTTTCACGCCTCGGTGAGCTTGAATTTCTTTCTTCATTTCTATACTTCGTACTTGCCAAAATAAATGGCTGGGCAATAAACTACGTGGCTGGAATATAGTACGTGAATATGCATGTTTTAAAAACTAGGTGTGTGCATAGGTACTATACTTACTCTCTGCTTTCAAGGACCGGTCGCAAGAACTGCAAAATACGATTATATTTGTAGATGGTCCTTGAAGCTGCAGCACCACTACGGATCTGTCCCTCCTTTTTCAGGCCCCTCTTGAAACGGTCCTTCATGGAGCGCCATCTGGTCTTCAATTGTTTAACTGTGTATAAATTTAAAAAAAAATTTGTTTGAGAGAAAATATTGAAATTGATAACGCAACCGTGTGCAATCCCAATAGAAGACATCACAGACGGTTGTGTATCCTGGCATGATGGGTCACAGCAGCATTTTGGAAATACTTACGAAAACTAGCTTTGCCCGTGGGGGAAGCACTGTCGAAGCCATCCCACAGCGATTGTGCCACCTCAATCCACAAACGGCGCAACACGCCCTGGTCCGCGTGCCGGGGGTCACGGCTGTCCCACAACGGGCCTCGTTCCTGTATGGATGCCACCATCAGGTCATCAGGTCAAGTGGGTCATCATGGGCCCGTTGTGAAACCTAGAATAAATGGAAAATATTAATGTTTGCAAGATAAAAATTGTTGTCCCTACCTCCTCCACCACCACCTACCACCTCCACCACCCCCCATACCCGCAGAAACAAAAAACTTAAAGAAAAAAAAGGAATAGGTTTGACATAAAAACTTACTCGCCATCCTGCCACCACAGCTTGGTCCCGTGGTCTCTTCTCCTGCTGCCTCTGTTCCTCCTGGCTCTCCTCCTCACTTGAAGAAGCCTGGAAAATAGTTTACAAAAAGTTGAGTGACCCATCTACAAATGACAGCGAATAGTAAGCAATAGTAGATCATGTACTCACCGGACTCCTCAGCGGTGGGGTGTGGCTTGAGTCACTGGCCATTACTAATGCAATTCTGAAATAAAGAACAAAATAAAATTTATCCTATGCACAATACAGCGGAACATAGTAAAATATATAAAAAAAAAAAAAACATTTACATTTCAACCACAAAGAACATTGCACTCCAACTGAACTAACGCTGAGCAAACAACACTGCCACATTGATTAAAAAAAACAATGGCAGAGACAACACAATGCCAGAGTAAACAAAAGCCTAAAGATAACAAAACAAATACACAACTGACCCTATGTCGTAATCCAAAAAGAGAGTTTTGTTTAAAAAAATTTACAGTATGCACGGAGCAACCCAAAAAACACAATAGATTTTTGAAAGGAAAAAATTAACAACCCCCAAAAATTAAGGACAGAAACGGCAATACACCACCATACTTTACAATAAAACCGACAGGGCCGGATACAATAAAAGGCCATACAACGCCATACATCACAACCAGAAACATACAACAATGTCTTTACACAACCACAGTGCAGAACATAATACACAACTTGCAATACAAATTATTACATTTAATAAAAGGGCGCAGAATCATTCTATACTACCATACTTTACAATAAAACCGACAGGGCCGGAGACAATAAAAGGCCATGCAACGCCATACATCACAACCAGAAACATACAACAATGTCTTTACACAACCACAGTGCAGAACATAATACACAACTTGCAATACAAATTATTACATTTAATAAAAGGGCGCAGAATCATTCTATACTACCATACTTTACAATAAAACCAACATGGCCGGAGACAATTAAATTCATATAACGCAAGAATAAAACATCACAACTGAATACAAAAAAACACCACCAAACCAAAAAATGGAAAAGAAAAATCTATCCTGGAAAGAACAATAATCAAGGCCGCAGACAATGAAACGCCATCTTATACAACGCCATACATCACAACAAGACTAAAAATACAACAATATCTTTAAACAACCATAGTGCAGAAAATAATACACAACTTGCAAAAACAATTACAAAATAAAACATGTAGAAAATGCACAGAATCATTCTATACTTACATCTCTGGACAGCAGATGAAGAAAAGAAGAAGTCTGGTCTGATGTGTTGCCTGTAGATGCTGCAGCAGAAGTGACAAACAATCCAAACATTTTCTTTATATATGGGGGATGTTTTTATCACTGTTTTCACTGTCTAGACACTGTCTAGACACTTTTTTGTTTAATTTTATCTAACGACGCATGCGTCGCACAACGCACGCATGACGCACGCACTTGCGTCTCGTGCGTTGTCAATTGGTTTCAATGGGAGATTGTAACGCAATGACGACGCACGAGCGACGCAAGTGCGACGCATGCGTTTTTTAGACGCTACAAAAATGCAACATGTAGCGTCTTCGACGCCACCCAGGTGCGGTGAAACGACGCATGCGTCCCCAATGATAAAGATAGGGGCGCATGATGCATGCGTTGTTGTGCGTCGACGACGCTGCGTCGCATGACGCTAATGTGAACGTAGCCTAACCTGACTCCAAATCCCCATGTCTTACTACCACCGCACCATTCCGCGCCATGAAATGAGATCCTAGCCCTATTAATCCCATCAACATTCCGGGGCCTCTCCAAACCTTACGGGGAATAATATCCAACCAGACCACCAAGACCTTCGGAAACATGGCCCATAACCTCAACATGTCAAATTTAATGTCTTATCAACTCTCTGCAAGGCCTTTTACCCAAGTCATTCCCCCCCCAGATGAATAACCACCACGTCCGGCGTGCGGTCCCAGCGAACAAAGCGATGAAATTCAGGTAACCATTGCTTCCAGACTATACCCATTTTACCGATCCAATGTATAGTTACCAACTTCCGCGAAAAACCTAACTGCTGCCCATCCGGGTCACCCTCAACTCCGACCATCCTCTGAAATAGAAGAAAAACGACAATACCTATTTATTTTAATTGAAAGAACAACCAACTAATCCAGGCTACTGAATATTACAACAAATTGGTACGAATGTATGACTGAAACCTTGCCGATTCCCAACGCCCAATCCTCTTCACCGTCTCATCCCCCAAGCCCAAACATGCTGCTTCCATTGCTGCCCCAATCCGGAAAGAGTCCGTTGTAATCCTTCGCTGAAATTCCCCCCGCCTCCAAACAACGTTTAAATACTGTGAGGAACTGAAAACGCGACAAGAAAGAGCCATCCGCGTGAACCAATAACGGTTCATTCAAAATTCCACCCCCGCTCATGAAAGCTCTAACGCAAGTCACCAGGCATAACGGAGAGCCCCTCAGCCGAAATAATACCACTTTGCAACCCTTCCAAAACACATCCATCTTGGAAGAACGAATGAATACCACCACCCTGTCCTCGTTAGGCTATGTTCACACTTTGCAGATTCCACTGCGGATTTTTCCGCAGCAGAATTCCAAAATCCGCAGTGAAAACCCGTCGCAGTTTTTACTGCGGATTTATCGCGGTTTTTACTGCGGTTTCTTCTGCGGATTTTCATCTGCAGTTTCCTATTGGAGCAGGTGAAAATCCGCAGAAAAGAAGTGACATGCTGCGGAATGTAATCCGCTGCGTTTCCGCGTGGTTTTTTCCGCAGCATGTGCACAGCGTTTTTTGTTTCCCATAGGTTTACATTGTACTGTAAACTCATGGGAAACTGCTGCAGATCCGCAGCGGTCAAATCCGCTGCGGATCCGCAGCAAAATCCGCAAAGTGTGAACATAGCCTAAACATCCACATCTTCCCTTAACAAACCGCCCTTCTTGCACCTAGAGGGGCTAATCAGTTCACCCAGTCGAAAAGCTCCGAAAAAGGCCAATGTAAAAGACGCTTTAAATAAATCAACTTCCCAATCAGAAAAACACACCCCGGGTGGCTGCCCCCCAATAGTCAACAATACCTCAAAAGACACGGGATGTCTACTATTAGCTGCCTTCCACCCTTTTTTCCAACCCCGTACCGATTGACGTACTAAGAATGATTTTGTTTCATCCTTAAGACCTCTGACCTTGAAGCCAAAAGACAAGCCCGCTAAAAACTTATTCATCTTCGCAACCGACCAACCTAACTCCCAATATTGTCCTAATACCAGCAATAACCAAACTCATCATCCATTCCATCTCTTAAAGAAGCTATCAGGACTAAGGAAGTGGACCCTCTGGGTCACGGCTTCAGAGCCCCCGAGGACGAGTGAACCAGATGATGCCACCCCCTGTAGAAAGAACGGCGGACGGAGGGAAGACGGAACTAGTGAAGTGACTAGAATGGTGGACGCACTGGACAGATGGAGGCAGCAAAGACAAGGTACTGACCGGTAAGATGCTAGCACACAACAGATGGAGACAACGGAGACTCAGGACTGGCAGGAACACAGGACTGGCAAGGTATGGCAGGAACGCAGAGCTGGCAAAAGATGGCTGGACCACAGGACTGGCAGGACATGGCAGGAAAACAGGGCAGACAGGAAGGAAGGAATACAGGACTGGCAGGAACGGCAGGAATACAGGACTGGCAAGACACGGCAGGAACACAGGACTGGCAGGATAAGGCAGGGACACAGGACTGGCAGGAACACAGGACAGTCAGAGTAACAGCAGAGATACAGGTATCTGAGCCTAGGAATCTACGAGGATGCTGGCGGGTAGCCAGCGAACACAATAGACACAAAGGCGTCTGAGCAGGGCAGGCGCTGGGAAGAAGTACCTGATGGGCACCGCCATATTGGAGGCGGAGCCGCCGGGTCACGACCTCCCAGAAGCCCCAGCGACGAAAGGAGCGTGTCTGCGCACGCGCGGAGCACAGAATGGACGAGCGCCGGAGAAGCTGGAAGACGGAGAGCAGGAGGAAGCATTGGGAGCGCGCCAGCCGGACAGGTGAGTATGAGGAAGCGGCGTAACAGAAGCCCTCCATGTTTCCAAGCCTGTCCATATTGCAGCCATGATCCATTAGACAGCGATCTGGAGAACAAATCCCTCACAGCCCGCAAGGCAGGTTCCACAACTCCACTGGACACTCCAAGCCCGATGCCTCCGCTCGTGGTGCCAATTCCCAAAATCGCTCCCACTGTAATCAAAAAAAGAGCGTCAGCAATAGGATCAAACGATGGTAACTTCACCTCAGACACAATCCAGATTAAATTTTAAACCTAAAAAGACCAAGTGTTACAGCACTTTCACTAACGCTGACAACAGTGCCGATAAATTATTTAAGATTGTCACCAGTTCTACGTGATCACATGGAAAGCAAAAGAAATCTTTTTGTATCTAACCTTCTCCCCCCATAAAGACAACGCCACTACTGTAGGAAATATATGACGCAAAATTCGATGTGCCATTAAACCATGTTCAAACCAAACATGAAGCCACTCTGCCACCAACCAGATCCCTTGAAAAAACAAAACAAAGCCGCGCTTTTCGTCGACCCAGACAACGAAACCCAATGTTTCCGCCTCCACCGCCGGTTGAATCCACAAAGACCTGCCATTGTAACCTTCAAGAAAATTTGCCCACACCTTCAAATCCCCCTTTAATCCCTTTCTCAATCTAATAAAATGTACCGGCAGGGTCGGACTGGCCCACCGGGAGATCAGAGAATCCTCCGGGGGGGCCGCCTCCCAGTGGGCCCTCCCCCTCACCAGCAACATACTCTGAGTCCTGCCTCATTCATTAGCGCCTGCTCTGACCTGTATTAGGCTTGCGTGCACCCAGCGGTGAGTTCGTTATTCCATACCCGGTGCCAGCCGTCTGCACTGCTCAGCAGAAAGTGATGTGAGCACTTTCTCATCAATTGCTGCGGCTTCTACTGATCTCGTGGCGCTCACCGCTCTATCAGCTGTGGCGTGCGTGCTGAATGAGATCAATAGAAGTGGCAGCAGCAGGTGATGAGAAAGCGCTCACCTCACATCACTTGTTGCTGAGCAGTGCAGACGGCCGGTACTGGGTGTGGAATACAGACCACGCAGAGCCACAGGCTGTGAGACTGCACACAGCACAGATCCTCTAGAGCAGACTGGAGTTGATTTTTTGAGGGCAATGGCATGATTCACCGGAAGAGGCGGGGCCTCCATCAGACCAGCGACCAGGAAGCAGCGTTGTTCTGAGGCTGCCTGCTGGAGAGGAATGAAATGAGAGGCTGCACCATGGAGCCCTGTGAGGAGAGGACCGAAGGGATGCACAATGGAACTGTGTTAGGAGAGGACTGAGGGGCTGCACAATGGACCCTTGAACAAATAGGAATGAAGACCCAGGATTCAGTGAGAGTGGTGAGAGGATGTATTTTGGAAAGGGTTGTTGTAACTTGAGTGGGGCTTGTATAGGGAAGATGATGAGGGACTGTGTGGAGGAGGGATAATGAGGAGCTGTGTGGAGGAGGGATGATGAGCTGTGTGGAGAAGGGGGGATGATGAGGGGCAGTGTGCAGAAGGAGGGATGATGAGGAGCTGTGTGGAGAAGGGGGATGAGGAGGGCTGTGTGTAGGAGGGATGATGAGGGGCTGTGTGCAGAAGGAGGGATGATGAGGAGGCTGTGTGCAGAAGGAGGGATGATGAGGAGGCTGTGTGGAGAAGGGGGGATGATGAGGAGGCTGTGTGGAGAAGGGGGGATGATGAGGAGGCTGTGTGGAGAAGGGGGGATGCTGAGGCTGTGTGGAGAAGGGGGGATGTTGAGGGGCTGTGTGGAAAAGGGGGGGTGATGAGGAGACTGTGTAGAGAAGGAGGGATGATGAGCTGTGTGGAGAAGGATGGTTGATGAGGGGCTGGGTGGAGAAGGGGAGATGATGAGCTTTGTGGAAAAGGAGGGTGATCACGGGCTGTTTGGAGAATGGGGGAGTGATAAAAAGCATCTTGGTACATTGCTGAGTTCACCAATAGAAATTACTCAAAGTGAACTGCGGTGAACTCACCTCTGCACCGTGGGACTTTCTCACTGTGCTAGTGGGGATCCCACCAAGGTCACCGCAGTTCAGGGGCCCAGCTGGGAACACAGCCTCAGTGACCTGCCGTAACCTCGATGAGGTTAGCCGACGCCAGTGACCGGAGGTAAAATTTATACCTCCGATAACAGCTGCGGGCTCACATCATTTGACAGCGTGTGGACCTCAGCTGTCTGACTGGCGGGGATGATTTTACCGCCGATCAGAAGCAGTGTTTGCCGCGCTGTCTTGCACCTCACAGAGTGGTAAACACTGGATGTTCGGGCCTCCCATTCAAGTGAATGGGGTCCGGGTACTGTTCTGTACCCGAACCTGGACTCATTTTTAACTGTTCGGCCGGACCCGAACATCAAGGGTTTGCTCATCTCTAATCCTGCATAGTGTGTGACTGGTGTTTGTATGCTGTGTGAGCGTGTCATGTGTCTAGCGTGTGACTGGTGTGTGTCACGTGTATGTATCCTGTGTCTAGCGTGTGACTGGTGCGTATGTGTCCTGTCTAGTGTGTATGTGGCACATATCTAAATAATAAAATCTTTCTGTTCTTATAGAATATCATTGTTCTCGGCAGCACTTGTCTTGTTTACCCAAAATTATCTGCTGCAGATAAGAGTGCTTGACTAGATGGAAGCTAAGGGAAGACTCTGCAGCTAGTACCCCTTAAGCATGGTGGGCCCTTAGAATGTTCTCTGGTGGGCCCAAGCTACTCCAGTCCAACGCTGTGTACCGGGGATTTCACCCCAACTGTCGCCAAAGATAAACGCCTGCAAAAAGCCCGCCCCACCGGCATAATACTGCAGGCAAAATTCAATTTGCCTAATAGGGATTGTAAATCACACAACGTAATCTTCTGTGAACTGCCCGCCTTCGCAACCTCTTCCCGCAAAGCAATTACCTTATCATAGTAACATAGTAACATAGTTAGTAAGGCCGAAAAAAGACATTTGTCCATCCAGTTCAGCCTATATTCCATCATAATAAATACCCAGATCTACGTCCTTCTACAGAACCTTATCGTCCTGTAATCTGCACTCCATCGCCACAGTATCAATTTCAATTCCCAAGAAACTCAAAGACGTTCGTGGTCCCTTCATTTTTTTCTGCCCCCAAGGGGACGCCGAATCTCCTTTCCATTGTACGCAACAAAATCAAACAATCCGCGGCTTGAGCCAGACCAATAAATAAAAAGTCATCAAGATAGTGTATACAGGAGGGCAAACCCGAAATGTCTTTTACCACCCACTCCAAAAACATGCTAAACGTCTCAAAATAGGCACAAAAAAGCGAACAGCCCATCGGAAGGCACGGATCAACAAAGAACCCCCTGTCCCAAAAGCAGCCCAACAAATGCATACTTTCCAGGTGCACCGGCAACAGACGAAAAGCCGCCTCTATGTCTGTTTTTGCCAGCCACACCCCTCTTTCGCACAACCGTACCCACTCCATCACCGCATCAAACAACGTGTACTGAACTGAGCACAATTGCGGATCGATCCCATCATTTACAGATGCCCCTTTTGGAAAAGATAAATGACGGATCAACCTGAATTTATTATCTTCCTTTTTTGGTACCACCCCAAGCGGCGACACCCTCAAATTACTAATGAGAGCTGTAGCAAATGGTCCTGCCATTCTACCCCACGTGACTTCCTTCTGTAATTTTTTCGATACAACCCCAGGAAACTGTAAGGGTATGTGTCCATGTTCAGGATTGCATCAGGATTTGGTCAGGATTTTTCATCAGTATTTGTAAGCCAAAACCAGGAGTGGAACAATTAGAGGAAAAGTATAATACAAACATATCACCAATTCTGTATTTATCACCCACTCCTGGTTTTGGCTTACAAATACTGACATAAAATCCTGACCAAATCCTGATGCAATCCTGAACGTGGACACATACCCTTAAGCTGATTTTAAATTCTTTTTGGACAAACAAACTTTTTGCTCAATGAACGGGATTTTTAAACCAACTCTAAAACCCTCTCTCAACAAATCAGCTGCAGACGCATCTGGGTATCTAGCCAGAAAACCCTCCATCGTGTCTAAATTAACTGGCGTCTCCCCTTTTTTAGCTGAGTCCCCCCTCTTCATGTACCTCCCTTGAAACATTTCGCCGCTCCGTGAGTGCCCCCGCAAGCTGAGAATTCATGTTTAAATTTGCATTTGTTCCCAAATTTGCATGCTCCTTCGTTAAAGGAAAAACACAGTTCCTTATGCATCGCCACTGAGTTTTCCTGACTGTCCCAAACCCCCAGTGCCCCCTCGAAAAGGCTGACTAGTTTGACCCAACCGAGATGGAACCATCACCCTCATCCATAAAGCTATATCCTTGTTGTCCCACCGAATGTTAGGCCTAACCGCTTTCCATTGACTAAACTGTTCATTATACCTCAACCATCCTTGCCCGCCGTAAACCCGATATGCTTCACCTATAGCATCTAAATAACAGAAAAGACAATTTTCAGCGCCTATTACACTAGCCAAAATGGTAAACGCTTGTAACCAATTGGAAAAGGTCCTCGGTGATGATCTGGGGATCTGTGTAAAGCTTTTGGCACCTTAGCTAATTGTATACTGCATGCTCTGGTGGTTTTTGGGTAAAGTTGGAAATTTGAATTGTATTTTTATATCTCTGTTATGTCATCTCTCCAGTCATATTTCTGGCACCTCAGCTAATTGTATATTATTTTGACTGACCTAAAGTATATTATCTGCTCTGGTGGTTTTGGAGATTTGGGCAAAGGATGACATGCTGGAACTATATTTATATCTCTATCATGCCATATCTTTGTGGCACCATAGCTAATTGTACATTATATTGACTGACCTAAGTATAGATGTTAGAGCATGCCAGGGTTGGACTGACCCACTGGAGAACAGGAGAATCCTCTGGTGGGCCACCACCCTCTTATATGAGCAGTACTTGGCTGTATACACTTGAATCAATATGTACAAAGGCGGCATCTTATTTGTTTAACTATCTACCCAGGTCATTGTTATAAAAATTTGTGATTGAGGATAATGTCACAATTGTGGGGTCCTGAAGTAGGATACTGGTGGGCCCTTGGCTCCCAAGTACAACACTGCCAGGGACAGCTGACAAGGAGCAATCAATATCTTAAAGTAGCAGCAATATAGTTGTATCCTGACTAAGAGGTTAGATAATCTCGAATCATGTAGGTTGTACACCACACAATATAAAATAGTTTTTATCCTCAATCATCTCTCAAATCCATTTGTCGGATATCACCAGCGGTGCAAGGAAAGCTACCTATCTCCTTACTATACCTTCTGGTCCATGACCCGCAGTTGCAGCAGCTAGTATATATATGTGTAAATTGTTGCAATTGCAACAAGACAAGGTGGGCAAGAACGCCATTATCATATTCTCTTATCAACCTATTTGCTCCCCAGCTGCATCGCGACAATCAATATCTTAGGGTGCCAACCTCCACAGCATAGGTAGGTGTCAATTTTAGGAAAAAGGTTTGTCCCCCTCCCTTTGCCATCAAACACACTGAACAGAACTAATCAGACCATTCTCTACCGCACAGCTTTCTTCCTCTTTATTTGTAGTGATACTGAAGGAAGGCGAGATATATATTTTGGTATTATTCTGTGTGTTATTTGTGGTGCGTTGGAACTATATAGGTCATTTTAAGCATACAAAGAAAAAAATATTTTAAGGCAATACATGTTAACTAAATATGGGCTTTCACATTACTGAGATAGATGACAGTTGGTGCTCATAATGATAGAGAACTGTAACTGACAGTTCAGCAGAATGTCTGTCGGCCTGTAGCTCCTCCCTTCTCCATAGAATTCTAAAAGCACCAACTGTCATCTCTCTCACTAATAGAAAAAAAAACCTGTCTTCATTGAATTCAGAATTTACGAGTAAATGGAGTGTGAATGATCAGTCAAGGAGAAAGCAGATTTCTCTGAGAAAATATACTGCTGATTTATGAAATAATTAAAGGGACGGTTACTCTCTAAATAGTCTGTGCTGTTACTTTCACTAACATTGTCATATATTGAGAGCAAAGCAATTAGATTTTTTACCTTTGATGGAGCTGTTAAAGGCTTCCTCTTGGCGAGTTGTCATTGCAGGACTTTGTATACATTGTTTATAGAAGGCGATATGACAAAAAAAAAAAAACAGCAATGTGGCATTGTTTTTATAGAGTATTCACAGGGCAGGATAACTAACATGGATTTATAACAGAACAGGCAGTTTTGGACATTGCAATATTAATTATATTTTCTTCCTTTACTTATTGTGTAGGTTTATATATACCTGACACCCATATCTCCTGAGTACACTTCATACATTCCCCATCAGGATATGTCAAATTGTGCCATAGAGTCTAAAGGGAAGCTGTCCATAGGATGAACCCTCCTAAGTCGTCCATATCGGCATGTAGGTCATAGACAGCTGAATTAAATGATACCTTGATATCGCAGATCTGATGTCTTATGAGAAAAAACATGGATTTCTCTGGGATATGTAAATGAGCTGTTAAGATCTATGGGTCAGACATAGATCTCCCCAAGAATCTGCCTCCAGAGCGCATTGTAAATGAAAGAGGCTTTACCAGTGTGAGACATGTAATGACTGACACTTTGCTCTTATCACAGACAGCTGTACTCTGAGATCAGAGCTAACACAGTACAGCAAAAGGGAAGTTTGTCTTATTACAAAAACATTTCCAACAGCAGTTGTCCTCTCGTAGTGCTTCAGCTTCCATCCAGATCACAGGAAGCCAGTGTGGGACAAGGGCAGCATTGTCAGACGTCAACTGAAAATCTGCTTGATGTGTGTGTAACGAGATAAAGTTCACATCTGCTGTATTGTTAGCTTTGTTGTACTGTGTTAGTCTTGCTTTCCTGTGTTAGCTCTACGGTCACTGCACAATTGTGTGTGATTATGAGAGCAGACTGTCAGTCATATGTCTCACACTGGTAACACCCCTTTTATTTCAAATAAGCTCTGGAGGCAGATTCTCAGGGAGATCTATGTCCGACTCATAGATCTTAAGAGCTCATTTGCATATAAGATAAATGTGAGTTTGTCTGAACAAGACATCAGATTGTAGATATCAACTTACCATTTTCGTCAACTTTCTTTGACCGGCTAGATGGTTTAGGAGAGCTGATCCTAATGACAGACTCCCCATAAAGCTAACATTGTGGCTGCTTGGAGTCACCACCGGGGAAAGACTCCTGAAGATGGGTTTTACACTGCTCTCTTTGCACTCAACAAGAAGTCTTCAGCCAGTTCCTAAGCTCCCTCTAATGGTAGTTATTGGAAGGAAACCAAGACTTTGTAGCTTCATAACACAAAGATCTTTAGAAATATGTACAGGTAATAAATAAAAATCAAGACTATAGATAACAGGATGAATTGTCCCATATCATAAACATCAGCACTACATTTGGGCGATGAGACTCCTGAGGAAGAAGTCCTAGTGACTTTGAAACGTGTTGAGAATAAACCATCATCTTTATCTCCAATACGCCTGGACATTCATTTCTACAGCAGTGCAGATGAAATCCACAAAAACCTTAATTTGAAATGGTAAAACTGGAGAGACAAAAACTGCAAATAGGGTCTTATCTGATAACCAAGTGGTATAAAGCATTATAGGTGCGCTCACCTGATAGGCTTGTGACAGTCACAACTCCTATAAAAGCATGTAAAGGCTGCTGGACACCAATGGGATACCATGCAATAAATGAGGAATATGGTGGCTCAGAGTCCGCGCTGCCCTGGGTTCAAAGGTACGATCACACGAAGGTGAAGAGTGAATGCGGTTTTAGGTCAATGCGCTTTAAAGTTTCCAAACCTCTTATCAGGACAAAACCACAACCAGTGTTCCTCATTTATTGCAAAAATATATATTACACAAGTACAGAACAATAATCACAATAAATACATATACCACGGGTCTCTGCTAGTAAAGTGCTATAGGTTCCATTTTTTTCTTGGTAACCTTTTCACAGCTCTTTACATGATTCTTGGTGGGATGTAATTGGTACAGCATGTGCTCTTCATTTATCAGCCCCCCTCTCACAGCATCTTTAGGCAGTATATAATGGATAAATGTGTTTATTATTGGTGGTCTCTATAGCACTTCCTAGCAGAGACCCATGGTACAGTGGGGCAAAAAAGTATTTAGTCAGTCAGCAATAGTGCAAGTTCCACCACTTAAAAAGATGAGGGGCGTCTGTAATTTACATCATAGGTAGACCTCAACTATGGGAGACAAACTGAGAAAAAAAAATCCAGAAAATCACATTGTCTGTTTTTTTAACATTTTATTTGCATATTATGGTGGAAAATAAGTATTTGGTCAGAAACAAAATTTCATCTCAATACTTTGTAATATATCCTTTGTTGGCAATGACAGAGGTCAAACGTTTTCTGTAAGTCTTCACAAGGTTGCCACACACTGTTGTTGGTATGTTGGCCCATTCCTCCATGCAGATCTCCTCTAGAGCAGTGATGTTTTTGGCTTTTCGCTTGGCAACACGGACTTTCAACTCCCTCCAAAGGTTTTCTATAGGGTTGAGATCTGGAGACTGGCTAGGCCACTCCAGGACCTTGAAATGCTTCTTACGAAGCCACTCCTTCGTTGCCCTGGCGGTGTGTTTTGGATCATTGTCATGTTGAAACCGGTTTTTACGTACCGGTAATAGGATTTTACGGAGCCACGACAGCACCCCTACGAGAGAGGGGATCCGCCCACCTTCCGGACAGGAGCCTACAGAATTTAAAGGGGCGGTCCCCCTCACCACTCCAGTTTGTGTTTCAGAGTATAAGGGACACGGCCATTGAGTTAGTACATAAACATATATACTTAAACATTACTAAATACCATCACCTTCTAAAGAGTGATTTTTTAACAAGCACACTTTCCCCAAAGGGTGCAGAAACCAGTGAATAACTACGGGGGGGAATGTGCGGGTGCTGTCGTGGCTCCGTAAAATCCTATTACCGGTACGTAAAAACCGGTTTTCCTATCGCCACGACAGCACCCCTACGAGAGATTTTCAAAGATCCATCACCTGGGAGGGACTACAGCACTAAGTACTGTACGGCCAAAAACTAAATTGGCCTCTGAAGATAAATCAAGGCGATAATGTCTATAAAAGGTGGAAGGAGATGACCAAGTTGCCGCCTTACATATTAAGTCTATGGAGAAGTCCGCTCTTGCCGCCCAGGATGAGGCCATGGCTCGAGTGGAGTGGGCCCTGATGCCATCTGGTGGTGTCTGGCGTTTAGCAGTATAAGCAAGATATATGGCATCTCTTATCCATCTGGCGATAGACGCTTTAGTTACACTCGCCCCTTTCCTTGGATTCTGAAAGGAAACAAACAGAGCCCTACTCTGCCTCCATGGTTCTGTTCTATGTAGGTACTCTAATAGAGTTCTTCTGACATCTAACATGTGATATTTCTGCTCGTCAGCTGAATTCGGACTGTCACAGAAAGATGGTAAAATTATTTCCTGACTTCTATGAAATTTGGAAGCTACTTTTGGTAGGTATGCTGGATCAGGTTTTAACACTACCCTATCCTGAAAGGCCATTAAATAAGGAGGGTCTATCGACAAAGCTTGTAAGTCACTCACTCTCCTAGCAGAGGTCAGGGCTACTAGGAAGGCTGTTTTTAAAGTTACCGTATATACTCGAGTATAAGCCGAGATTTTCAGCCCAAAATTTTGGGCTGAAAGTGCCCCTCTCGGCTTATACTCGAGTCAAGGTGGGTGGCAGGGTCGGCAGGTGAGGGGGTGAGGGCGCTGAGGCATACTTACCTAGTCCCAGCGATCCTCGCGCTGTCCCTGCCGTCCCACGGTCTTCTGTGCTGCAGCTTCTTCCCCTCTTCAGCAGTCACGTGGGACCGCTCATTACAGAAATGAATAAGCGGCTCCACCTCCCATAGGGGCGGGGCCGCCTATTCATTCCTCTAATCAGCGGTGCCGGTGACCGCTGATAGAGAAAGAAGCTGCGGCACCGAAGACCAGGCAGAGGGACAGCGCGAGGATCGCCAGGACTAGGTAAGTATGGCATATTCACCTGTCCTCGTTCCAGCCGCCGAGCGTCGCTCCATCTTCCCGGCCGGCGCCTCCATCTTCCCGGCGTCTGCGCTCTGACTGTTCAGGCAGAGGGCGCGATGACGCATATAGTGTGCGCGGCGCCCTCTGCCTGATCAGTCAGAGCAGAGACGCCGGGAAGATGGAGGCGCCGGAACGAGACGCCGGGAGCTGCAATCAAGGGAGGTATGTGTTTTTTTTTTTTTATTGCAGCAGCAGCAGCGGCGGCGGCAGAGATTTATGTGGAGCATCTATGGGGCACAGTGAACGGTGCAGGGCACCGTATATGGCACATCTATGGGGCACAGTGAACGGTGCAGGGCACCGTATATGGCACATCTATGGGGCACAATGAACGGTGCAGAGCACCGTATATGGCACATCTATGGGGCACAGTGAACGGTGCAGAGCACCGTATATGGCACATCTATAGGGCACAATGAACGGTGCAGAGCACCGTATATGGCACAGCTATGGGGAAATATGAACAGTGCAGAGCACTGTATGGCACAGCTATGGGGAAATAATGATCTATTTTTATTTTTGAAATTCACCGGTAAATGCTGCATTTCCACCCTAGGCTTATACTCGAGTCAATAAGTTTTCCCAGTTTTTTGTGGCAAAATTAGGGGGGTCGGCTTATACTCGGGTCGGCTTATACTCGAGTATATACGGTAAATTTTTAATGGAGACAGAATCTATCGGCTCAAAGGGGGCTTCTGTTAAGGCGTCTAAAACCAAATTTAGATCCCATGGTGGTAATCTAGGAATATACACTGGTTTACTACGTTCAGTGGCCCTGATAAATCGGGAAACCCATCTATTTCCCGCCACATCACTGTTATATAATGCTCCCAAAGCTGATACTTGGACTCTAAGGGTATTTACCGCCAAGCCCAATTCTCGGCCTTTCTGTAAAAACTCCAGAATAGCCGGAATTGGAACCTTGCCAGAAAAGGGATTTTGGTAGAAGGCAAGGAACTTTTTCCAAGTTTTAGCATAGATCTTAGTGGTGACTTCTTTCCGACTATTTAAAAGGGTAGATATGAGAGCCTCTGAAAACCCTCTTCTCCTCAATAACTCCCTCTCAAATTCCACGCCGTCAGATGCAGGGATTCCACATTGGGGTAACTGAATGGACCCTGAGAAAGAAGCTCCGGGCTGGTCGGCAGTACCCAGGGGTCGGACACAGACATTGCCCTGAGTAACGAGAACCATGCCCTCCTGGGCCAAAAGGGGGCAATCAGGATCACTCTCGCCCTGTCCTCCCTGATCTTCCTGAGGACTAACGGGATCAGACACATTGGAGGGAACGCGTAAGCTAGAGGAAAATTCCAGTGTATTTGAAGAGAGTCTATTATACAGGGCTTGTCCGCCACCCGAAGAGAAGCGAACTTCCTGGTCTGCCTGTTCTCTCTCGTTGCGAATAGATCGATTACTGGCAATCCCCACAGGTCCACTATTTGTCTGAACACCCGTCGATCTAGAACCCATTCTCCCTGACGTAGAGAATGACGGCTGAGGTAATCTGCCTCTGTGTTGAGCTCTCCCCGAATGTGCACAGTTGATAGAGAGCGAAAGTGGGCTTCGGCTATTTCTAGTATGTCTGTGGCGGTGTTCATTAGGGATCTTGACCTTGTACCCCCTTGATGGTTGAGATACGCCACTACTGTTGTGTTGTCTGTCTGGATTCTTACATGTGAATCCTGCAGAGATGGAAGCAACCTGAGTAAGGCTTTCTTTACTGCCGTGAGCTCCTTCCAGTTTGAGGACTCTTGAGCCTCTAAGAGAGACCATTGCCCTTGAGTCCAGACATCTCCTATGTGAGCTCCCCAACCTATAGGACTGGCATCGGTTGTGACCGTGTTGTCTGGTACTATACTCCAGCGTACTCCTTTTCCTAAATGTCTTCTGTTCAACCACCATCTCAGACTGTGTAGAGTGGCGGTGGACAGCCTGAGTCTTCCGCCTAATTGCCCTTGAAGACTCCTTTCTGTATCCAAGACTTGGGCCTGCAACACTCGAGTGTGGAATTGAGCCCACTGGACGGCTGGTATGCAGGACGTTAGGGATCCCAGAAGGGACATAGCGTCTCTTAAAGTCAGATCTGGCTTCTTTGTTACCGTACTGACTTTGTGCACAATCCTCTGCTTTTTCTCTTCTGGAAGGAAACACTGTTGCACTTCCGAATCCAGCAGAATACCTAGGAAAGTCTGAGTCGTTGATGGTTCGAGTCTTGACTTTTCCATATTGACTATCCAACCCAAGTCTTGTAAGGAAGATATTACATGATTTAGGCGAGTACTACACTGGCAAAAAGAATTTCCCACTACCAGGAAGTCATCCAAGTAGGGTATAATTAACGTATCCTGTTCTCTGACATAGGCCATTACTTCTGCCATGACTTTAGTAAACACCCTCGGTGCCATAGATAGAGCAAAGGGCATTGCAGCAAACTGAAAGTGTCTGACCTGGTCGTTTAAGCGCACCGCCATTCTGAGGAATTGTTGATGATCCTGGTGAATGGGCAGATGGTAATACGCATCTTTTAAATCCAGGACTGTCATATAACATCTGGGAAAGAAGTTTAGTTGCCGTTTTAATCGACTCCATCTTAAAGGCATGATACTCTAGATGTTTGTTCAATCTCCGTAAGTTTATGATGGTTCGAAAGGATCCATCTGGCTTGGAGATTAAAAATAAAGGGGAATAGAACCCTTTTCCCTGCTGATGTTTTGGAACCTCCACTATGACTTTCTTCCGTCTTAACATTTGGACCTCTTTTTCAAGGGCCTTTTGTTGGTCTAAGGAATCAGGGGCAGTCAAGATATAAAATTCAGAAGGTCTTTCCCGGAACTCTAATTTTAAACCTGAATTAATTATACCCAGAACCTAATTGCCTGAAGTTATTTTGGCCCACTGAGCATAGAAGTAATTTAATCTGCCCCCTACTGGAAGATCATTATTAACGATAATTCCTTCTTCGTCTTGAGGAAGATGTTGAAGCATTAAAGTCCGAACCTTTCTTTTGCGGGTCTGATGGTTCCCAGTCTCGGTTTTGGTAGGGTCTTCTGTATTGGAAGCGTCTCCTGAAGGTATTCCTAAAGGTAGGATTGAAAGCTTTAGGAAAACCTTTCTTCCTATCCTCAGCCTTAGCCAGGATATCATCCAATACCGGGCCAAACAGGTACTCACCCCTACACGGTATTGTACACAGTTTAGCTTTCGCCTGGGCATCCCCTTTCCAGGTCTTAAGCCATAAGGCACGGCGAGCAGCATTTGAGAGACCTGCTGATCTTGCCGCCAATTTTAATGAATCCACTGATGCGTCCGCTAAATACGCCACCCCTTCACGTATTTGCGAAAGGGAACTCAGCATCTTGTCTCTGGGCACCTTGGACTTCAGCTGTTCTTCCAGTTGGGATATCCACACCATGACGGATCTAGCTGTACATGTGCTAGAGATAGCAGGTTTGAACGCCCCGGCAGTTGACTCCCATGTTTTTCTCAAAAACATGTCCGCCTTCCTATCTGACGGGTCTTTCAAAAGGCCCACGTCCTCCAGCGGCAAGTACCGGCTTTAGATGTTGACGCCACCGCTGCATCCACTTTCGGGACTTTCATCCACTCCGCCAGCTCATTGTCATCAAAGGGATACCTTCTTTTGGCTGATGACGGAAGGAAACCTTTGTCTTGCTTATCCCATTCTCTCTTTATAAGAGTCTTGACCGTATCCACCACCGGAAAAGCCTTACGACTCCTCTGGCACAAGCCCGCAAACATTATGTCCTGTGCGGACCTTGGTTCTTTGCTCTCTGCAACACCCATGGTAGCTCGGACTCCTTTAACTAACATGTCCATGTTGTCTACCGAGAAACAAGGCCTTCCCTCTTCATCTGAGGAGGATGGGGATGAAGATCTGGAACATTCCCCTTCTTGCAGGGACAGACTAGATCCTGGCGATATGTCCCTGCCCGACCTTTCCTGGCGGCTGCCTCTAAGGGAATAGCTTATTTTCTCCCTGATGACCGCTCTAAGGTCTGATGACCGAAGGGGAGCTTCCTCTTCTAAGGTCTGAGATATGCAAGCCTGACACAGCCTTTTGGTGTAACTGTCAGGCATTGGAGTCATGCATAGAGCACATTGCTTGTGCTTAGACTTAGTGGTCTTTTTCCCCTAAAACAAAGCACAAATAACAGACCATATCAGCACCAGGTGTCTGATTTAACACTCACCATAAGGCTGACTCCGTGAATACCGGTTCTGGAGGAGTAGGATCCAAATGTGACGCTGAGGCGCTTGCACGCTGCTGCCCCCGTACCACGCTGCTGCTGCTTCTCCCTGAGCGACTACCATTCTTACTGCGCTGTTCCGTTCCCTCTCCATGAGGGTGCTCGGCGTCCCCTACTGAGGACATGGTTGCGCGCCTCCTACCATCAGCGTCGCTCTTTTACAGCGCTGCAGCGCTCCTCCCCCGGCTTACCCCGGAAGCGTATCAACTACTTCCGGGTTCACCAGCGTTGGTGTGGACGCTGCACACCGCGCTTCACCGCGGACCAGGACGGCACTGCCCGACTCCTGGGACGCGCTCCTCACGGCCAGATGAGGGGGGGTCTGCACGCAGGACACCCCCGACGCTGCTTCCGAGCCCCCGATTCCGCCGTTCCTAACAGACACCGTGCAGAGGCATGGAGGCCCAGGTAAGACTGCTGCTGCAGGCTCCCGCCGTCCGGACAGGAACCCAAACTGGAGTGGTGAGGGGGACCGCCCCTTTAAATTCTGTAGGTTCCTGTCCGGAAGGTGGGCGGATCCCCTCTCTCGTAGGGGTGCTGTCGTGGCGATAGGAAAAGACCCAGCCACGTTTCATCTTCAATGCCCTTGCTGATGGAAGGAGGTTTGCACTCAAAATCTCACGATACATGGCCCCATTCATTCTTTCATGTACCCGGATCAGTCGTCCTGGCCCCTTTGCAGAGAAACAGCCCTAAAGCATGATGTTTCCACCACCATGCTTTACAGTAGGTATGGTGTTTGATGGATGCAACTCAGTATTCTTTTTCCTCCAAACACGACAAGTTGTGTTTCTACCAAACAGTTCCAGTTTGGTTTCATCAGACCATAGGACATTCTCCCAAAACTCCTCTGGATCATCCAAATGCTCTCTAGCAAACTTCAGACGGGCCCGGACATGTACTGGCTTAAGCAGTGGAACACGTCTGGCACTGCAGGATCTGAGTCCATGGTGGCGTAGTGTGTTACTTATGGTAGGCCTTGTTACATTGGTCCCAGCTCTCTGCAGTTCATTCACTAGGTCCCCCCGCGTGGTTCTGGGATTTTTGCTCACCGTTCTTGTGATCATTCTGACCCCACGGGGTGGGATTTTGCGTGGAGCCCCAGATCGAGGGAGATTATCAGTGGTCTTGTATGTCTTCCATTTTCTAATTATTGCTCCCACTGTTGATTTCTTCACTCCAAGCTGGTTGGCTATTGCAGATTCAGTCTTCCCAGCCTGGTGCAGTGCTACAATTTTGTTTCTGGTGTCCTTTGACAGCTCTTTGGTCTTCACCATAGTGGAGTTTGGGGTCAGACTGTTTGAGGGTGTGCACAGGTGTCTTTTTATACTGATAAGTTTAAACAGGTGCCATTACTACAGGTAATGAGTGGAGGAAAGAGGAGACTCTTAAAGAAGAAGTTACAGGTCTGTGAGAGCCAGAAATCTTGATTGTTTGTTTCTGACCAAATACTTATTTTCCACCATAATATGCAAAAAAATGATTAAAAAAAAACAGACAATGTGATTTTCTGGATTTTTTTTTCTCAGTTTGTCTCCCATAGTTGAGGTCTACCTATGATGCAAATTACAGACGCCTCTCATCTTTTTAAGTGGTGGAACTTGCACTATTGCTGACTGACTAAATACTTTTTTGCCCCACTGTATATGTATTTATTTACTGTGATTATTATTCTTATGTGTATTCTATATTTTTGTTATTTATAATTTACTAGATGAAGAGTCCGCCGTTGCCCAGATATAGTAACTAACTGTGGTTAGCTATAACAAATTATGATTATATTGCACATAAAAACATTTCACATCATATATTTAACACTACAGATTTGCAACACAAACAAACTAAATGATTAATAATAATCTTTATTTTTATATAGCGCTAACATATTCCGCAGCGCTTTACAGTTTTGCACACATTATCATCACTGTCCCCGATGGGGCTCACAATCTAGAATCCCTATCAGTATGTCTTTGGAATGTGGGAGGAAACCGGAGTGCCCGGAGAAAACCCACGCAAACACGGAGAGAACATACAAACTCTTTGCAGATGTTGTCCTGGGTGGGATTAGAACCCAGGACCCCAGCGCTGCAAGGCTGCAGTGCTAACCACTGTGCCACCGTGCTGCCCGTGATTACCCAAGTTTTGATAGTATTTTATTTTCAACTCATTCAAGAGCCTATTGATAAACAACATTTTTGGGTTTTCCTTCCGATGCAAAGATGAACAGATTTTGGTAGTTCCAACTCTTGAACAGGCCACGCCAAGTTGACCATGAGAAAAGCATGGAGATTGCAAATCGATTCCTACTTCTTTCAAGGACTGTCCCTGAGCCTTGTTAATGAACATTGCAATGCAAAGGAAGTCATTGTGGTTCCATGGACTTGAGGAACTCTATTGGATAGAATAATGCTTGATCAGGGTCTGTTACTGTATCCACTGACTTGTAGGTCACGCACATACCTGGAAGGAGACTTAAAATATTTGGTCAGTATTTTGCCCTCAGTATTTGTAAGTTAAAACTTTAAGTAAAACAATCAGAGGAAATGTTTATTAGAAACATGTCACCACTTCTATATTTATATATATATTTTTCTTCCACTCGTGGTTTTGGCTTATAAATACTGAGGTAAAATACTGACCAAATACTGAATATGTGAATGAGGCCTCCATCTTCAGTGCCTCACTCTTCTCTATACACAGCCTCATACTGCAGCAGCACCTCACTTCTCATTTTCCCATCACGCCTCTCATTTTCACCTCACTCCACTACTTTCCCCTCACACGAAAACAGCAACTTCCTGTTATGAGCACAGTGGTGTAATCCATGAGGCTCCTCCCTTTCCCTTGACGGCATGCCTCACAGCAGCAACTCTATTCTAGACACGACGGAACTAGATGTGGCCTGTTCCACCATCGCACTGATATTCCGTAGGCGACGGCCCTGATTGTAGCTTGCAGCAGCTTGGACGTTGCAACCGGTGAGTTTTGCAGGGTGGCTTTCCAGGTGAAGGTGTCTCCGCCCGTGTCTGCTAACAACGTGGCCATGTGGATGGGGCTTTGCGTGTGAACTGAGTGTGGCTATGTGGAGTGGGCGGGGCTATGTGGAGTGGGCATGGCTTGATACATA
The DNA here is from genome assembly GCF_032444005.1 of Ranitomeya imitator. NCBI lineage: Eukaryota > Metazoa > Chordata > Amphibia > Anura > Dendrobatidae > Ranitomeya > Ranitomeya imitator. The sequence goes on from NC_091285.1 coordinate 625,964,124, forward strand.
CACATACATACAAGTATAATAGAAGAGAAGAAAAAATGCGGCACTCACCCCGAGATAGCTGTGAAGATTGTGGTCTTTTATTGGAGAACAAATGAAAATAACATATAGGAGCTCCTATACCGCACCCTCGTACATACCTGATGTCCTGACGGATGTTATTTTCATTTGTTCTCCAATAAAAGACCACAATCTTCACAGCTATCTCGGGGTGAGTGCCGCATTTTTTCTTCTCTTCTATTATACTTGCATTACTTTGTGGACGTTGATGCTGAGCACCGGTCCCCTTAGCGATTGTGGCGCCTGAACACATAGCTGTCCGCTAATAGTCCTATCTACCTGGATTTGCTCTACCCTAGTGCCGTTCTACCTCTTATATTCTGACATACACATACATACACTCAGCTTTATATACAGTACATTGTAAAAATTTGGACACACCTCATTTAAAGATTTTTTTGTATGTTCATGACTATGAAAATTGTAAATTCACACTGAAGGCATCAAAACTATGAATTAACACATGTGTAATTATATACTTAACAAAAAAGTGTGAAACAACTGAAAATATGTCTTATATTCTAGGTACTTCAAAGTAGCCACCTTTTGCTTTGATTACTGCTTTGCACACTCTTGGCATTCTCTTGATGAGCTTCAAGAGGTAGTCACCGGAAATGGTTTTCACTTTACAGGTGTGCCCTGTCAGATTTAATAAGTGTGATTTCTTGCCTTATAAATGGGGTTGGGACCATCAGTTGTGTTGTGCACAAGAATGGTCGATGCACAGCTGATAGTCCTACTGAATAGACTGTTAGAATTTGTATTATGGCAAGAAGAAAGCAGCTAAGTAAAGAAAAACGAGTGGTCATCATTACTTTAACCCCTTTACCCCCAAGGGTGGTTTGCATGTTAATGACCGGGCCAATTTTTACAATTCTGACCACTGTCCCTTTATGAGGTTATAACTCTGGAACGCTTCAATGGATCCTGGTGATTCTGACATTGTTTTCTCGTGACATATTGTACTTCATGACAATGGTAAAAATTATTTGATAGTACCTGCGTTTATTTGTGAAAAAAACGGAAATTTGGCGAAAATTATGAAAATTTCGCAATTTTCCAACTTTGAATTTTTATGCAATTAAATCACAGAGATATGTCACACAAAATACTTAATAAATAACATTTCCCACATGTCTACTTTACATCAGCACAATTTTGGAAACAAAATTTTTTTTGTTAGGGAGTTATAAGGGTTAAAAGTTGACCAGCAATTTCTCATTTCTACAACACCATTTTATTTTAGGGACCACATCTCATTTGAAGTCATTTTGAGGGGTCTATATGATAGAAAATACCCAAGTGTGACACCATTCTAAAAACTACACCCCTCAAGGTGCTCAAAACCATATTCAAGAAGTTTATTAACCCTTCTGGTGCTTCACAGGAATTTTTTGAATGTTTAAATAAAAATGAACATTTAACTTTTTTTCACAAAAAATTTAATTCAGCTCCAATTTGTTTTATTTTACCAAGGGTAACAGGAGAAAATGAACCCCAAACATTGTTGTACAATTTGTCCTGAGTATGCCAATACCCCACATGTGGGGGTAAACCACTGTTTGGGCGCATGGCAGAGCTCGGAAGCGAAGGAGTGCCATTTGACTTTCAATGCAAAATTGACTGGAATTGAGATGGGACGCCATGTTTCGTTTGGAGAGCCCCTGATGTGGCTAAACATTGAAACCCCCCACAAGTGACACCATTTTGGAAAGTAGACCCCCTAAGGAACTTATCTAGAGGTGTGGTGAGCACTTTGACCCACCAAGTGCTTCACAGAAGTTTATAATGTAGAACCGTAAAAATAAAAAATCATATTTTTTCACAAAAATTATCTTTTTGCCCCCAATTTTTTATTTTCCCAAGGGTAAGAGAAGAAATTGGACCCCAAAAGTTGTTGTACAATTTGTCCTGAGTACGCTGATACCCCATATGTGGGGGTAAACCACTGTTTGGGTGGATGGGAGAGCTCGGAAGGGAAGGAGCGCCGTTTGACTTTTCAAAGCAAAATTGACAGGAATTGAGATGGGACGCCATGTTGCGTTTGAAGAGCCACTGATGTGCCTAAACATTGAAACCCCCCACAAATGACACCATTTTGGAAAGTAGACCCCCTAAGGAACTTATCTAGAGGTGTGGTGAGCACTTTGACCCACCAAGTGCTTCACAGAAGTTTATAATGCAGAGCCGTAAAAATAAAACAAAATTTTTTTCCCACAAAAATTATTTTTTTAGCCCCCAGTTTTGTATTTTCCTGAGGGTAACAGGAGAAATTGGACCCCAAAATTTGTTGCCCAATTTGTCCTGAGTGCGATGATACACCATATGTGGGGGGAACCACTGTTTGGGCACATGGGAGGGCTCAGAAGGGAAGGAGTGCCATTTGAATGCAGACTTAGATGGAATGGTCTGCAGGTGTCACATTGCGTTTGCAGAGCCCCTAATGTACCTAAACAGTAGAAACCCCCCACAAGTGACACCATTTTGGAAAGTAGACCCCCTTAGGAACTTATCTAGATGTGTGCTGAGCGCTTTGACCCACCAAGGGCTTCACAGAAGTTTATAATGGAGAGCCGTAAAAATAAAACAAAAATTTTTTCCCACAAAAATTATTTTTTAGCCCCCAGTTTTGTATTTTCCCGAGGGTAAGAGGAGAAATTCGACCCCAAAAGTTGTTGTCCAATTTGTCCTGAGTACGCTGATACCCCGTATGTTGGGGGAAACCACCGTTTGAGCGCATGGCAGAGCTCGGAAGGGAAGGAGCGCCATTTGGAATGCAGACTTAGATGGAATGGTCTGCAGACGTCACATTGCGTTTGCAGAACCCCTAATGTACCTAAACAGTAGAAACCCCCCACAAGTGACCCCATATTGGAAACTAGACCCCCCAGGGAACTAATCTAGATGTGTTGTGAGAACTTTGAACCCCCAAGTGTTTCACTACAGTTTATAACGCAGAGCCGTGAAAATAAAAAATCTTTTTTTTTCCCACAAAAAATATGTTTTAGCCCCGAGTTTTGTATTTTCCCAAGGGTAACAGGAGAAATTGGACCCCAAAAGTTGTTGTCCTATTTGTCCTGAGTACGCTGATACCCCATATGTTGGGGTAAACCCCTGTTTGGGCACACGGGAGAGCTCGGAAGGGAAGAAGCACTGTTTTACTTTTTCAACGCAGAATTGGCTGGAATTGAGATCGGACGCCATGTCGCGTTTGGAGAGCCCCTGATGTGCCTAAACAGTGGAAACCCCCCAATTATAACTGAAACCCTAATCTAAACACACCCCTAACCCTAATCCCAACAGTAACCCTAACCACACCTCTAACCCTGACACACCCCTAACCCTAATCCCAACCGTAAATGTAATCTAAACCCTAACTGTAACTTTAGCCCCAACCCAAACTGTAGCCCTAGCCCTAACCCTAGCCCTAACCCTAATCCTAACCCTAGCCCTAACCCTAGCCCTAACCCTAGCCCTAACCCTAGCCCTAACCCTAGCCCTAACCCTAACCCTAGCCCTAACCCTAGCCCTAGCCCTAACCCTAGCCCTAACCCTAGCCCTAGCCCTAACCCTAGCCCTAACCCAGCCCTAACTCTAACCCTAGCCCTAATGGGAAAATGGAAATAAATACATTTTTTAAATTTTTCCCTAACTAAGGGGGTGATGAAGGGGGGTTTGATTTACTTTTATAGCGGGTTTTTTAGCGGATTTTTATGATTGGCAGCCGTCACACACTGAAAGACGCTTTTTATTGCAAAAAATATTTTTTGCGTTACCACATTTTGAGAGCTATAATTTTTCTATATTTTGGTCCACAGAGTCATGTGAGGTCTTGTTTTTTGCGGGACGAGTTGATGTTTTTATTGGTAACATTTTCGGGCACGTGACATTTTTTGATCGCTTTTTATTCCGATTTTTGTGAGGCAGAATGACCAAAAACCAGCTATTCATGAATTTCTTTTGGGGGAGGCGTTTATACCGTTCCGCGTTTGGTAAAATTGATGAAGCAGTTTTATTCTTCGGGTCAGTACGATTACAGCGATACCTCATTTATATCATTTTTTTATGTTTTGGCGCTTTTATACGATAAAAACTATTTTATAGAAAAAATAATTATTTTTGCATCACTTTATTCTCAGGACTATAACTTTTTTATTTTTTTGCTGATGATGCTGTATGGCGGCTCGTTTTTTGCGGGACAAGATGACGTTTTCAGCGGTATCATGGTTAGTTATATCTGTCTTTTTGATTGCGTGTTATTCCACTTTTTGTTCGGCGGTATGATAATAAAGCGTTGTTTTTTGCCTCGTTTTTTTTTTTTTTCTTACGGTGTTTACTGAAGGGGTTAACTAGTGGGCCAGTTTTATAGGTCGGGCCGTTACGGACGCGGCGATACTAAATATGTGTACTTTTATTGTTTTTTTTTTTTTATTTAGATAAAGAAATGTATTTATGGGAATAATATTTTTTTTTTTTTTCATTATTTTGGAATATTTTTTTTTATTTTTTTTACACATTTGAAATTTTTTTTTTTTACTTTTTTACTTTGTCCCAGGGGGGGGACATCACAGATCAGTGATCTGACAGTTTGCACAGCACTCTGTCAGATCACTGATCTGACATGCAGCGCTGCAGCCTTCACAGTGCCTGCTCTGAGCAGGCTCTGTGAAGCCACCTCCCTCCCTGCAGGACCCTGATCCGCGGCCATCTTGGATCCGGGGCTGGAGGGAGCAGGGAGGGAGGTGAGACCCTCGCAGCAACGCGATCACATCGCGTTGCTGCGGGGGGCTCAGGGAAGCCCGCAGGGAGCCCCCTCCCTGCGCGGTGCTTCCCTGTACCGCCGGCACATCGCGATCATCTTTGATCGCGGTGTGCCGGGGGTTAATGTGCCGGGGGCGGTCCGTGACCGCTCCTGGCACATAGTGCCGGATGTCAGCTGCGATAAACAGCTGACACCCGGCCGCGATCGGCGGCGCTCCCCCCGTGAGCGCTGCCGATCGCATATGACGTACTATTGCGTCCTTGGGAAGTAAAGCCCACCCCACATGGACGCAATAGTACGTCTAATGGCAGAAAGGGGTTAAGAAATGAAGGTCAGTCAGTCTGAAAAATTGGGAAAACTTTGAAGGTGTCCGCAAGTGCAGTTGCAAAAACCATCAAGCGCTACAAAGAAACTGGCTCACATGAGGACTGCCCCATGAAAGGAAGACCAAGAGTCACCTCTGCTTCTGAGGATAAGTTTATCCGAGTCAACAGCCTCAGAAATCGCAGGTTAACAGCAGCTCAGATTAGAGACCAGGTCAATGCCACACAGAGTTCTAGCAGCAGACATATCTCTACAAGAACTGTTAAGAGGAGACTTTGTGCAGCAGGCCTTCATGGTAAAATAGCTGCTAGGAAACCACTGCTAAGGACAGGCAACAAGCAGAAGAGACTTGTTTGGGCTAAAGAACACAAGGAATGGACATTAGACCAGTGGAAATCTATGCTTTGGTCTAATGAGTCCAAATTTGAGATCTTAAGTTCCAACCACAGCATCTTGCAGCGGCATGCTATTCCATCCGGTTTGCGTCTAGTTGGATCATCATTTATTTTTCAACAGGACAATAACCCCCAAACACACCTACAGGCTGTGTGAGGGCTATTTGACCAAGGAGAGTGATGGGGTGCTACGCCAGATGACCTGGCCTCCACAGTCACCAGACCTGAACTCAATCGAGATGGTTAGGGGTGAGCTGGACCGCAGAGTGAAGGCAAAAGGGCCAACAAGAGCTAAGCATCTCTGGGAACTCCTTCAAGATTTTTGGAAGACCATTCCCGGTGACTACCTCTTGAAGCTCATCAAGAGAATGCCAAGAGTGTGTAAAGCAGTCATCAAAGCAAAAGGTGGCTACTTTGAAGAACCTAGAATATAAGACATATTTTCAGTTGTTTCACACTTTTTTGTTAAGTATATAATTCCATATGTGTTAATTCATAGTTTTGATGCCTTCAGTGTGAATTTACAACTTTCGTAGTCATGAAAATACAGAAAAATCTTTAAATGAGCAAGTGTGTCCAAACTTTTACTCTGTACTGTATATAGATTTATAGTTGGCTGTTATCTTTGAGGATTAGCAATTTCTTTTTTTGTTTAAATTTTAGTTTTCTACTGCAGAGCACAATTCCAACCCCAGGACCTTCCACTGATCATACAATCACATACTACATAAAGTTCCCCATACATATTAATTGCCGTCAGCCCAGCAAAATTGGACATGCCCGATTGACATCTCCACTCCTGACAAAGTTAGCGGCACCCCCCCCGCCCCCCATGCACAATGTGTTAACTGAACCCCTTGATAAATCGGCAGATGGAGCAGATATTACTCTTATGTGTATGGGGGCTTAAACTTTTACCCTTGTGGGTGCAGCCATCTTGAATTTTGAAGACATGACCACATTTTTTTTTTTACTGTTTCACTATTCCCAAACGTTTTTTTTCCATTGACGTAGCCATACGAGTGCTTGTTTTATTGTGAGAGGAGTTATAGTTTTTAATGGCTTCCTTTTGGGTACAAAATGCGTTGTAAACTTTTTTTTTTTTTTTATTTCCTGCAAAAATAAATAACAGCCGTTCCACAATGTTTTTGGTTTTATTTCTTGGGATTTATTTTTAGTGGCATTCACCATGCAATGTAAGTGATTAATTGGCCCGAGGAGCCCATTTCCATTGTCTAAGAACTCCAGTCTGTTTACCTGCTTGTTGAGCGGTCATCACGTGAGCACTTGTACGCGACTTGCATACTTGCGGTAATGTGCCACAAATCTTCTCCTCCAGGATCTCTCCATCACCCCAAAAACCCTTTAACCCAGAGGTAAATGGGCAGCACATAAAAAAAAAGTGAATATGATGGGCTGCATTCTTTGCGGGACAAGATGATGTTTTCAGTGACACCATTTTTTTTTCATATGACTTTTCATCCTTTTTTAACATTTTGGGCTTTTTAAAACTATTTTAATGGTTATCATCATGAGGGTTATTGTACAGGTTTTGGTTTGTATATAAAATTTTTAATATCAAGATATTTTTGGTATTTTTTCATTACTTTAAAAATTAAAAAATAGATTCTAAATACTGCAACTTTTTTCCAGCCCCATTGGCCTCACCCAGTAATATTGTTTCACAATTTGCCCCATATAATAATTCTGCTCCTTATCCTTTAACGTCCCCCATCCTGGTCCACCCTCCTGTAATAATATCCCTTGTCCTGGTCGTAATCTTGTAATAATGTAGTACATCTACTTCTTGTAATAATCCCCATTCTGACATTCTTCACATACAAAAAAAAAAGAAAAAAATTCTTCTCACCTGCACCTCGTGCTCTCCGCGAAGAGAGTCATTTTCCTCTTCCACAGCCAGAATGGCGCCTGACGTCAACTGCCAGTCCCTTGGGCTCCACAATGGAGAGTGTTTGAGACTCCTGCTTTAAACATTGGTCATGACAGATATATAGTGTGTCATAGACATGAATTAGTAAGAGTCCTGGACAACCATAGAAATATATATATAAAAAAAAAAATATAATAATTTAGCATGTTACTCAGCACCCATTGGGGCCCCAAAAAGGCCTAGTGATTTGTGCAAATAATATAATAAATAAAGAAGTAGATATTGTAAAAGAGACCCAGTAGGCAATCAGACACCAATAACATGAGAGATTTACTGCTAATATGTTTATAAAAAGTTCCAGATAATGTCTATAAATATAATTAATCATAGAATAAAATCACAATTTCCTAATTGGCACTAAGAGTCCTCTCCTTTCTCTTTAGAGGTAAGAACATCCAGGTCCTCTTTCTCTTCAAAGTATTCTGTTGCATTAACATGGACCAAGACTGGACGAGACAGAATCTTTAGCGCTTCGAGGTAGCTTGGTGGCGGAGTCCGTGTGTTCTCCAGAGGTCTGGACAAAACACGCAGCGCATTCATGTAGCTGGGCGGAGGGGTGATGGTGTTATTCAACTGGAAACCATGAGGCGCCAGCAAAGCGTTCACTTCTATTGCCAAAAACGAAAAAAAAAGGAAAACAAAACTTGAGGAGAATGTAAGAGTATCTGTCGAAAGAACAATACTTTATGGTTTGTCTGGACCTTTGGAACAGGTATATCTAAGCCAAGCAAAAACAAATCCTACTTTTTAATAAATTCAACAAAGCAAAAAAAGGCCATTCAATCATTGTGAGACTGACAGTGAGCTAATGAAAGACGTTCAGGTTTCTTTCCAGGAGAATCCCCTAATAACATCAAGAAGGCCGTAAGCAAAGCATCTGCATTCAGTCTCCATATCACCATCACTAAACAAGATTCAAGTAGAGAGAAAGTTGCCCCAACTGCAAGAGATCAAGTCCGGTCTCAGGTCTACACAACTCCTATTCAAACTTGTACTCGTCGCAGAACAGTTTCCTGTGTTGGCACCTCATCAGTGCTGTGAGTGAAGGGGGCTGGTTGACAAGCTCTGTTCAAAAACTAAGCTGGCCCCCTTCTCTGTCTGATGATAGATAAAAGGCCTGGCTTAGCTACTGAAATGAACTTGTCAGCCAGCCCCCTTTACTCACAGCCCTCATGAGGTGCCCATGCCTACACTCACAGCACTGATAAGGCGCCAATGCCTTCTCTCACAGCCCTGATGAGGCGCCAATGCCTTCTCTCACAGCCCTGATGAGGCGCCAATGCCTTCTCTCACAGCCCTGATGAGGCGCCAATGCCTTCTCTCACAGCCCTGATGAGGCGCCAATGCCTTCTCTCACAGCCCTGATGAGGCGCCAATGCCTTCTCTCACAGCCCTGATGAGGCGCCAATGCCTTCTCTCACAGCCCTGATGAGGCGCCAATGCCTTCTCTCACAGCCCTGATGAGGCGCCAATGCCTTCTCTCACAGCCCTGATGAGGCGCCAATGCCTTCTCTCACAGCCCTGATGAGGCGCCAATGCCTTCTCTCACAGCCCTGATGAGGCGCCAATGCCTTCTCTCACAGCCCTGATGAGGCGCCAATGCCTTCTCTCACAGCCCTGATGAGGCGCCAATGCCTTCTCTCACAGCCCTGATGAGGCGCCAATGCCTTCACTCACAGCCCTGATGAGGCGCCAATGCCTTCACTCACAGCCCTTATGAGGCGCCAATGCCTTCACTCACAGCCCTCACAAGGTGCCCATGCCTTCACTCACAGCCCTGATGAGGTGCCCATGCCTTCACTCACAGCCCTCACAAGGTGCCCATGCCTTCACTCACAGCCCTGATGAGGTGCCCATGCCTTCACTCACAGCCCTCACGAGGTGCCTATGCCTTCACTCACAGCCCTGATGAGGTGCCAATGCCTTCACTCACAGCCCTGATGAGGTGCCAATGCCTTCACTCATAGCCCTCACAAGGTGCCCATGCCTTCACTCACAGCCCTGATGAGGTGCCCATGCCTTCACTCACAGCCCTTATGAGGCGCCAATGCCTTCACTCACAGCCCTCACAAGGTGCCCATGCCTTCACTCACAGCCCTGATGAGGTGCCCATGCCTTCACTCACAGCCCTCACAAGGTGCCCATGCCTTCACTCACAGCCCTGATGAGGTGCCCATGCCTTCACTCACAGCCCTCACGAGGTGCCTATGCCTTCACTCACAGCCCTGATGAGGTGCCAATGCCTTCACTCACAGCCCTGATGAGGTGCCAATGCCTTCACTCATAGCCCTCACAAGGTGCCCATGCCTTCACTCACAGCCCTGATGAGGTGCCCATGCCTTCACTCACAGCCTTGATGAGGCGCCGATGCCTTCTCTCACAGCCCTGATGAGGCGCCAATGCCTTCACTCACAGCCCTGATGAGGTGCCCATGCCTTCACTCACAGCCCTCACGAGCTGCCCATACCTTCACTCACAGCCCTCACGAGGTGCCCATGCCTTCACTCATAGCCATCACAAGGTGCCCATGCCTTCACTCACAGCCCTGATGAGGCGCCGATGCCTTCTCTCACAGCCCTGATGAGGCGCCAATGCCTTCTCTCACAGCCCTGATGAGGCGCCAATGCCTTCACTCACAGCCCTGATGAGGTGCCCATGCCTTCACTCACAGCCCTGATGAGGTGCCCATGCCTTCACTCACAGCCCTGATGAGGTGCCCATGCCTTCACTCACAGCCCTGATGAGGTGCCGATACAGGAAACTTTTTTCCTGAACTGAGCACAAATTAGAATGGGAGTTGCCTGGATCCAGAACGATTGCTTCAGATGTGGCCACCATTCTTAATACAAGTATATTAGAACGTTGTACATTTTTATATATAAAGAAAGAGATAATGTTATTGCAACATGGGATCAGGTACACAAGTCAGTCTCACGGGTTTCATCAATACTAGCACAGAAACCCCTCCCTGATGTGAACGGAGACTTGTCTGCTTCACAAATGCCTCTGTACAGGGGGAAAGTACAGTCTATATTTCAAAAGTAAAACTTACCGCTCGGATCCTGCACAACTCCCGGAGAAGATGGAGGACTATTGGTTTCCTGGACTTGGACATTAGGGGGTTCCCGGTGGTAAATGCTCCTCCGTGCATGAATTTTATGATGGGGATTGGATCTTTTACAGAAAATATAAAGCACGTTCTTGTGCAGACATTGATTACAACATTTCCAAGACTTGACCACTCGAAACCAGCAAAAAATCAGGATCATTATAGCAGCAAAACATATGGTGAGCCAGACGAGCCACGACTCCTCCATTCTGGGGACACACAGACAGCAGGGTAAGACGGCACATCCACAAGTTACACTCCCTGACAGGCACGATAGTAGCAATTACATTTTACCCCTTTATTCACACTAGTGGAAACTTATTGTTCTGTCAAATACAATGGAGAAAATGGGGGCATAACTTTTAAATAGATGAATAATATGTTACTCATTATCAATTTTTTTGGGCTAATGTTCATATATACCTAAGAAAACCTCTTTACACCTTTAACGACCTACTGCATACTTTTCCATCACAGGTGACTGCAGGTTGTACAGAACGTGCTCAGGAGTTGAGCCCACTTCTATACAGGTTACTCAAATTTGAGAAAGGCAGTAGATACAGTCAGCCTGTGATATGTGTGGCCTCTCTATACTCCACACAACGCTTAAATGCCTTACATACGACCTAGTCAGGTTCTCAGAGTTATATAAAAATGTAATGTTACATAGTAGTAGCAGCTAACCCCTATAAATAATATATTTTGTCCCATGAAAATTATTAAACCCAAGAAATATCTAAATTAACATTCAGGTCCACTGCTACCTAATTCAACAACTACCTAAATCTCGGCACTGAGTTCTCAATCTGCGCATGTGCCACCTACGGCAGCCATTTTCCAGGACGCCATCACATTGAAAAGCATGGAAAGCACGGGGCCTCGGGGCTTTTGCAAAATGTCGATGGAGTCACCGCACACCCCCTCCTACCAGCCTGGGGCCCGTAGCATCACCCCACTACTACCACTGCTGAACACCACTTCATACCAGCCTGGGGCCCGTAGCATCACCCCACTACTACCACTGCTGAACACCACTTCATACCAGCCTGGGGCCTGTAGCATCACCCCACTACTACCACCGCTGAACACCACTTCATACCAGCCTGGGGCCCGTAGCATCACCCCACTACTACCACTGCTGAACACCACTTCATACCAGCCTGGGGCCCGTAGCATCACCCCACTACTACCACCACTAAACACCACTTCCTACCAGCCTGGGGCCCGTAGCATCACCCCACTACTACCACTGCTGAACACCACTTCATACCAGCCTGGGGCCCGTAGCATCACCCCACTACTACCACTGCTGAACACCACTTCATACTAGCCTGGGGCCCGTAGCATCACCCCACTACTACCACTGCTGAACACCACTTCATACCAGCCTGGGGCCCGTAGCATCACCCCACTACTACCACCACTAAACACCACTTCCTACCAGCCTGGGGCCCGTAGCATTACCCCACTACTACCACTGCTGAACACCACTTCCTACCAGCCTGGGGCCCGTAGCATCACCCCACTACTACCACTGCTGAACACCACTTCATACCAGCCTGGGGCCCGTAGCATCACCCCACTACTACCACCGCTGAACACCACTTCATGGGGGGCGTGGCCTAGCACCTGATGTGAGCGGTCGGCTTCTGGAGCTCCTCCGCTGTGACCCTGCATTTATCCTGAAGATGAGATCTCTCTGGGAGCTGATAACGCGTTGCGCGGCTGAGGGAGGTCACCAGAGGTCAGCCCTGACGTGTGAAGCTGTGCAGAGCTGCGGATATGGTCCGGAAAAGGCAACAGGACGCCAAGGCAGGAGCAGTGACCCGGACCCAAGATGGCGCTGACAGTGTGGAGGCGGCTGAGAGAGCGGGCGTTGCAAATGCCTCATATGCAAGGAGGCTAGAGGTGGCTGCTAAGCTTGAAAAGTATGCCTGGGTGGATGGAGCAGGGAAGGAGATAGCTGAAGAGGAGGAGGAACAGGCTGGAGAGAAAATGAACGTGCAAGGAGAAGGCTCAGAGGATGATACAGTACAGGGGGGCCAAAGGGGGAGGAAGGAAGGCGGGAAAATGATGGTGTGGAGCAAGAGACTGTGGAGGAGCTTATAACAGGGGAACCCACTTTGCGAGACATTTAAGATCTGATCAGATCATGCAAAACTGCAATAACAACTCTCACTCAGAGTGGATGGGGCTATAGCAGAAGTTAATACAATAAAGGCAGACATGACCAAAATGGATAAGAGTGGGAGAGGTAGAGGAGAGAGTAAGTGTGCTGGAGGATCAACTCTCTAAAATGCAGAGGTCCCATACTCAGTGTCTGCAAAAATGTGCTGCTTTGATTAATAAGAACGATGATCTGGAGAATCGCTCACGGAGGAATAATGTGAGACTAGTGGGTATCCCTGAGAAGACTGAAGGAAATGACCCTACAAAATTTATTGAAAAATGGCTCCAGGACAAGATAGGCGCTGATAACCTGTCTAAGTTATTTGCGGTGGAAATGGCGTACCGCATTCCTATGAGACCTCTCCCGCCAGGGTCCCCCCCTCGTACTATCCTTGCTAGGATCCTGAACTATAGAGACAGAGATGCCATATTGAGGAGTGCTCGTACAGCTGAGGACATGTGCATTAATGGCCAAAAGATCTCCATTTACCCAGATTACTCGGCTGAGGTGCAAAAGTAGAGGATGAGTTATGGAGCGGTTAAAAGGAGATTGAGATACTTGAAATTGATTTATTCTACTCTATAACCGGCGAAATTAAGGGTTGTAGCCCTGGGGACGGTTCACTTTTTCCAACACCAGAAGAAGCCACTAAGTGGCTGGACTTAAATAAGCAGAAGCTTACAGCTGACAAAGAAAGAGGGAAGGAAAAGGAAGATTCTGTAGATGAAGATGATGCTGCCTTATTGTTACCACTGGACTTTGGTTTAATGGTTGTTGCGGTTCTCAGAGTAATAATGTTGTTCTATATGCAGAGGGGTTGGGGAGGTGTTCTAGTTACAGCGGTTTACAGGTACTGAGGGAAGGGTAGTAAGACGCTGGACTACTTACTCTCTGGTAAGAGGCGAAAAACAACAGCGGATCAGTTATGGGTTACTGTGTTAATGAAAATTGGGGAGGGGGGAGTGAGGGGGGGATGGGGCTTATTGCTGGAAATTGGGACTTATAGCTTACTGGGAACAGCATCCTATTTCAAGGGGTCATGAATTTGTATTTGTGAGGCTTTAAGGTGGGAGACACAATTAAAATGGTTAGTTGGAATATAAGAGGACTGTCGGAGGGTACCCAGAGGACAGCAATTATGGAATATGTGAGAAAATGGGGTCCGGATGTCAGTTGTCTCCAGGAGACATTTGCTTACAGAAAAGGTAGATGTGCTAAAAAGGAGGTGGATTGGGAGGTCTTATCACTCTACGTATTCTTCATATGCTAGGGGGGTCTCGGTTCTGATTGGAGAGTCCACGCCTTTTGAAGAAATTGAGAGCCATGTAGATAGAGATGGGCAATATGTTCTGTTATTCTGCAGAATTTATGGGCAACCATTATGTCTGGTGGTTGTCTATTTCCCACCCCCATATTCTGGGAAAAAGGTACAAGAAATATTTGAATTGTATAAACGAGGTATGGGGTTACCAATGTTAATTATTGGGGATGTCAATAATGTGATGGATGAAGGGTGGGACAGGTATAAGAAACGTTTAAGCAAAGGCATTAAAAAACTGTCGACGTTTGGGAATTATATGACAGAATTGGGGATGGTGGACCTCTGGAGAGTGAGGAATGAGAATGTAGTTTGCTACTCCTGTTATTCTGCAACTCACGGTTCCCTTTCCAGGATTGACCTAGCACTAGGAAACGATTTAATGACGCGCATGATTTGTGGGATAGAATATCTCCCGAGAGTGATTTCGGACCACAAGCCTATAGACCTCATAATTAAATGGACAGGAGGGAGGACTGGACGGGGGTGGAAATTTCAGCCCCTGTGGTTCAAACATATTAATATGGATAACATTAAGAAGGAGATCACAGAATACTGGCAGTTTAATGAAGATTGTGCCGATAAGCGGGCAGTTTGGGACGCAATGAAAGCTTTTCTGAGGGGTCTTCTTTTCAGGGAGATTTCTAGATGTAAATCCAAAACTAGGATGGAAGATAAAGACATCATAGAGAAATTAGAAAGAGCAGAAAGGGATATAGTGTCGGTCCCATCAGAGATATCTCAATGTAGACTAAGGGAAGCCCAGGAAGAAGTTAAAAAGTTGTATTTGAAAAAGGCGGCGAGAAGAAGAGCTTTTCAGAAATTACAGTTTTTTGAGGAAGAAGAAAGAGTGGGGCACTTGCTCTCAATGGTAAAGGCGGCACAGAAAGAATCATCATATGTGTACAAACTAAGGACAGATGAAGGGACTGTGTTGACAGATGATGTGGATATTTTGGATTAGCTTAGAAGTTTTTATGAACAGTTGTATTCGTCTGGGTTGAGGGCTACATTGGGGGACATTGAAAACTTCCTTGGTGAGGCGAAATTTCCTAGGATTGGGGATTGCGACAGGAGGAGGTTGGATGAACCTATAACGGAAGAGGAGATTAGACTTGCTATCTTGTCAATGACTAACAACAAGGCCCCTGGAGCTGATGGACTACCGGTTGAGACATATAAGAATTTATTGGATATTTCAGTGGCTAAATTAAAGATTAGTTTTTGATGAGACACTACAGGAGGGAGAGCTGCCTGCGTCCATGAGAGAGGCGACAGTAGTAGTTATTTTAAAGGAAGGTAAGGACCCAGAATTGGGGGAATCATATAGGCCAATTTTGTTGCTGACGGCAGATGTTAAGATTTTGGCTAAAGTAGTGGCTAATTGTTTGGCAAGTGTGGTCCAGAATCTGGTCCATCCTGATCAATCTGGTTTTAGGCCAAATAAGTCTACAGCGATAAACTTACGTAGATTATTTCTGTACTTGCAGGTGCCGTCGGACAACGAGGGTAATAGAGTTGTAGTCTCACTGGATGCTCGTAAAGCGTGTGATAGTGTTGAATGGTGCGATCTTTGGGAGGTTTTGAGATCTTTTGGTTTCGGTCCAACTTATTTCATGGGTGAGGTTATTGTATTCTTCTCCAACTGCTAGGGTGAGAGTTAATGGAGAGTTGTCTGGAAGTTTTGGTTTATATAGGGGACTAGGCAGGGGTGTCCGCTGTCGCCGCTGCGGTTTGCGTTGGCAGTGGATCCCCTAGCACAGACAATTAGGAGTTCGGCTTCGGTTAGGGGGTTGCGGTATGGCATGATAGAGGAGAAAATAGCCCTATATGCAGAGGACAGGTTACTCTTTTTAGAAAATTCTGGAGAGGCCCTGGACGGTGTGATGAATATTCTCAGGACATTTGGTGATATATCGGGTCTTGAAATCAATTGGACAAAATCAAATATCTTGATAGTGGATAAAGGGGGGGCAATGACATCCTGATATCAGGGGAAGGTAGCAAGCCGTCAGTGGATCTGCAGTTCAAATATTTAGGTGTTCAAGCATCTATTCATCTTTCAAGCAATGTCGATTTAAATTTGTCCCCATTGTTGGACAGATTTAGGAAGAAAGTAGGGACGTGGTGCAAATTACACCTCTCTGTGGTGGGAAGGATACATTTAATTAAAATGATTCTTATGCCCCAATTATTATATATATTGCTTTACTCCACCGTTTGGTTGCCCCAAAAATGGTTTCATACCATAAGCTCAATATTTCGAGACCTCGTTTGGGGGAAGAGACAGCCAAGAATTAGGCTAGAATTGCTTCAGAGGCCTAAAGATGGGGGGGACTAGCGCTTTCGAATCCCTGGATCTACTTTTTGGCAGCGCAGGGTAAGCAGATGAGAGGTTGGAGTGAGGAGAATGGATTGGGCTCGGTCCAGCGGATTTTGGTTTGGTTGGTGGGAAGGGCCCCATTGGTTCAAGGCTTGGAGGCAAGGGGATTTGGGAAGTTTGAAATGGCCTATCCTACTTGGACACTGCTTCAAAATGTATGGGAGGCAATTAAAAAGACAAGAGAAGTGGGACGTTTAACAAATCTCTCCCAAATATGGTATAATGAAATACTACCTGAATTTATTAAAATGGGGGAATTCACAAATTGGACATCATTAGGTATTCAATATGTGGCTCAGATTCAGGACGCATAAGAACTGTTATCCTTTGAGGCACTGCAGGAGAGTTGTGGGTTGCAGGAGACCTGTAGGTTTCAGTATGGACAGTTGAGAAATGCCTATCTTACGCAGAGTAAAACGATTGATATGGGACTTTATAGAGACATTCTGGTAGACTACGCCTGTGCGTCGGGAGGAACGAAAGGGGTAGTCTCGGATATTTATAGGGATTTGTTGTATACCTTTCTTAACAGATTTCCTATTAAGGCAAAAGAGAAACGGGAGGAAGAGCTGGGAAGGATAGAGGAGGATAAATGGGAGGATATCATGGAGTATATTCTCCAATTATCATTAAGTGAGCCGGGTAGACTTGCGCAAATATATGTGCTTCACAGAGTGTATAGGACTCCAGATAGACTATATAAAAGGCAGGGTTGAGACAGACTTCCGAGTGTCCTAGGTGCCAGTCCGAGAGGGCAGGGATTTTACACGTTATGGCAATGTACGAGATTGAATTCATACTGTTTGGAGGTGGGAGAAGCAATTGGAAAATCGCATGGCTGTACAATCGCAAGCGATCCTGTGATATTTATTTTGGGATACGTGGAAGAGATCCTAGTTCCAAATCATCATAAAGTGGCCATAGCTAGATTATTGTATGTTACGCGATAGCTAATTGCCAGGCACTGGTTGAGTGAGGTACCGCTGACTCTGCAGGAATTTTGTAGACAGTCTGATATGGTCATTAATATGAAAAAGGGTATTTCTAAAAAAAAAGGAAAAGTGTGAAAACCTTTGAAACACTTTGGAAACCATGGATGGAGAGGAACAGATTCCAATGGGATGTTGTTTTATTATGTAAGCAATGTATGCTATTGTCCTATTCTTGTTTATAGAGGCTTTAAGGGAGGGGAATTGGGGGTTTGTTTCAAAATGTTTGTAAACATGTCTATTCTTTTTTGACACAATTGTGTGTGGTTGTTAATTTGAATACTGTCAATAAAAATTATCTGATTTAAAAAAAAAAAAAAAAAAAGACCGCCACTTCATACCAGCCTGGGACACGTAGCATCACCCCACTACTACCACCGCTGAACACCACTTCATACCAGCCTGGGACCCATAGCATCACCCCACTACTACCACCGCTGAACACCACTTCATACCAGCCTGGGGCCGGAAGCATCACCTTACTATTACCACCGCCAAACACCACTTCATACCAGCCTGGGGCCCGTAGCATCACCCCACTACTACCACCGCCGAACACCACTTCATACCAGCCTGGGGCTTGCAGCATCTCCTGCCTCCACCAGCTTCCTGCAGCAGTGACCCTGTCATCTGGGACCTTGCTCCCCCGACAGCTCCCCACAGTTAAGCTACTGTGGATTATAAGACGCACCACCATTTTTTTTTCTTATTTTCCTCCCCAAATCTCTGAGTCCTTGAAGGATTAATTTAACATTTTGAAAGGAGTTAATTAAATTTATGGACGGTTATCAGAGGGTCCTGCAGACAGGATGACCACAGCTTCCACAAACCCATCTCACGGGCCCAGATGTCCAGAGCAAAAAAGCCCTGAAAAAGAGGACCACCTATTTTTGGCGCTTATATTACAACTAGATGGTGGCCCGATTCTAACGCATCGGGTATTCTAGAATATGTATGTAGTTTATTTATGAAGATTTTAGAATAATACATTGGATACACAGGATTCGGACTGCGCCTGTCGCTGATTACTACGTGGCCAGCCGCGTAGTATATAGCACAACCACGTAGTATATAGCACAGCCCACGGAGTATACAGCACAGCCCGCGTAGTATATTGTATAAATTGTATATATTGCGTAGTACCACGCACGCAGTATATAACACAGGCCACGTAGTGTATAACACAGGCCACGCAGTATATTGCACAGCCCGCGTAGTACATTGCACAGCCTGCGTACTATATTGCACAGGCCACGAAGTACATTGCACAGCCCGTGCAGTACATTGCACAGCGCATATAGCACAGCCCACGCAGTATATTGCACAGCCCACGTAGTATATTGCACAGCCCACGTAGTATATTGCACAGCCCACGTAGTATATTGCACAGCCCACGTAGTATATTGCACAGCCCACGTAGCATATTGCACAGCCCACGTAGTATATTGCACAGCCCACGTAGTATATTGCACAGCCCACGTAGTATATTGCACAGCCCACGTAGTATATTGCACAGCCCACGCAGTATATAGCAATGTGGGCACCATATCCCTGTTAAAAAAAAGAATTAAAATAAAAAATAGTGATATACTCACCCTCCGCTGGCCCCTGAATTGAAGCGATTACAGACGCTCCTCGCGCGCTCCGGTCTGCAGAGTGCATTGCGGTCTCGCAAGGCGGCTACGTCATCATCTCGCGAGACCGCAATGCATGGAGCGGTCACCGGGCCGTCGCGAGGAGCGGAAAGGCCGGTTCCTGATCCGGGGGGCGGACGGACGGTGAGTACATAACGATTTTTTATTTTTTTTATTATTTTTAACATTAGATCTTTTTACTATTGATGCTACATAGGCAGCATGAATAGTAAAAATTTGGTCACACACAGGGTTAATAGCAGCGTTAACCGAGTGCGTTACACCGCGGTCACCGCTGCCATTAACCCTGTGTGAGCGCTGACAGGAGGGGAGTACGGAGCGGGCACTGATTGCGGGGAGGAAGGAGCGGCCATGTTGCCGCCGGACTGTGCCCGTCGCTGATTGGTCGTGGCTGTTTTGCCACGACCAATCAGCGACTTGGATTTCCATGACAGACAGAGGCCGCGACCAATGAATATCCGTGACAGACAGAAATGCAGAAGGACAGACGGAAGTGACCCTTAGACAATTATATAGTAGACTAGATGGTGGCCCGATTCTAACGCATCGGGTATTCTGGAATATGCATGTCCACGTAGTATATTGCACAGCGACGTAGTATATTGCCCAGCTACGTAGTATATTGCCCAGCCACGTAGTATATTGCCCAGCCACATAGTATATTGCCCAGCCACATAGTATATTGCCCAGCCACATAGTATATTGCCCAGCCACATAGTATATTGCCCAGCCACATAGTATATTGCCCAGCCACGTAGTATATTGCCCAGCCACGTAGTATATTGCACAACCACGTAGTATATTGCCCAGCCCACGTAGTATATTGCCCAGCCCACGTAGTATATTGCCCAGCCCACGTAGTATATTGCCCAGCCACGTACTATATTGCCCAGCCACGTACTATATTGCCCAGTCACGTAGTATATTGGCCAGTCACGTAGTATATTGGCCAGCCACGTTCTATATTGCCCAGCGACATACTATATTGCCCAGCCACGTACTATGTTGCCCAGCCACGTACTATATTGCACAACGACGGAGTATATTGTCCAAGTATATTGCACAACGACGGAGTATATTGCCCAGCCACGTAGTATATTGACCAGCCACAAAGTATATTGCACAGCGACGGAGTATACAGCACAGAGCCACGTAGTATAGAGACTTAAAATAAAAAATAAAACATATACTCACCTTCCGAAGGCCCGTTGAAGTCCTGCTATACTCACCATCCGCCGCTCCTCGGGACGCTCCGGTGACCGCTCCATTGCAAGCGGCAGCTTCCGCTCCCAGGGCTGGTGTGAACAGGACCTGTGATGACGTCGCGGTCACATGACCGTGACGTCATGGCAGGTCCTTGTCGCATACCAGCCATGGGACCGGAAGCTGCCGCTTGCAATGGAGCGGTCACCGGAGCGTCCCGAGGAGCGGGAAAGGCGACGAATGGTGAGTATAGCAGGTTTTTTGTTTTTTTTATTATTTTTAACATGACATATTTTTACTATTGATGCTGCATAGGCAGCAGCAATAGTAAATAGTTGGGGACACACAGGGTTAATAGCGGCGGTAACGGAGTGCGTTACACCGTGGGCCGTTACCGCTGCCATTATCCCTGTGTGAACGGTGAGTGGAGGGGATTATGGAGCGGGCGCCGGGCAGTGAGTGCAGGGGAGGGACTAATCGGACTGTGCCCGTCGCTGATTGGTCGCGGCAGCCATGACAGGCAGCTGCCAAGACCAATCAGCGACGCGGGATTTCCGTTACGGAAGCTAAGGACAGACAGACGGAAGTACCCCTTAGACAATTATATATATGGATGAAGTAAGATAATTCATGACGGAAGGTCTCCGTTACATATTCCCCTTTTAGAATAGCTTTCCTGACATATCAGTTTTGGCAAATAGTAGTCCCCAAAGAATAACAATTCTGTAGCATCTTGTCCTTAAATTATGCACTGTGCATTACCTTTGTAATTCCCGTCACTAGAAGTTACTGTTCTTTGTCAGTAGGATGTGTCCCTGCACTATCTGACATGGGGAAACTTCCACTTTATCAATGTATTCCTACATTTCCAGGAGGAATAACAGAGGAATAGCACAACACAGAGTTCTAACAAAAGATGCTCTAATACGATTATCACGATTAATACGAGGTTCTTTACAAACTTACATTTGTTCTTTTGCTTAATTATCGCCCTACATTTCATGGCTGCAAACTATTCATTTCTTCCGAGTCTCTACCCTTCATCACACATTTATACTCCTCATATATGAAATAAAGGCCTCACCGAGTGCGGTTACACTGCAGATACGTGGTCAGGCCGGATGCACAAGTCCGAACCGCGTAGTTGTCACACTCCCACAGAGAGCTACCATTCTCCAGACACTGTAAAGTCACCGGCTCCAGAGACGACTTGACCTTGTTAAGTGGTGAGAAAATAGGCGACTGTGGTGTACAGCCCATCTGGTGCGCAGAAGAGACCAAAGGGAGAGACGAGGGAATTAAATCACATATTGTCTTCCTTATATGACCTTCTCGATTATATTCCTACATGGACGGTATCCCTGCAGCTGGGGAGCGTCAGATTACAAGGCATTTCCACCCTATGACTACGTTCACACTTCGTTGCTTTGTTGCAGCAAATCTCAACAGCAATTCAGCAAGAATCCACAGCAAATTTTGAAGTTTTTTTTCCCTGCCGATTACTTGTGGAAAACAGCGGAGCTTGTAAAATAAACACCACATTACCCTACTCGGACTTTTATACTGACTGTCTTTAGGATAGGTCATCAATACCTGATCGGTGGGGGTGCAACATCTGGTGCCCTCAGCTGTTCCCGGTACGTCGGGAGGATGTGCTCAGTTGCGGAGCTGCCCAGCAAAGCTCTATCAACTGTATGGTGGTCGTGTACTGAAGAGCAGCCCCCTACTGAAATCAATAGGGGCGGATGTGCAGTACCCGGCTGCAGCCACTATGCTGTGCACTTCCACATCCGGCTGCACTGATAGGAGCTAATCGGCAGCGGTGGCTGCAACTCATTATGGCTCACAAGTAAAGTGGTCACCCCCACCGTGTGCCTCTGAGCATATTAACTGGGGGGGTACAATAGTTGGACTATTTTAAAAGGTGCCCCGAATTCCTGTTTGAAAACTAATCAAGCAAAGGCACCGGCAAAGCATGACCATTTTATACATGCTCTTTACATTTGGGTAACAGAATCCAGTTAATTACTACAGACAGACATTTTGGATGCGCAGGATGTGTCTGACCATTAGGCGATCCTACAGAGAACGGGAGCTAAAGGCTACTGATAGGAGATGCTTCTTTTACCTAATATTTGGCAAATTGTTACATATTTATGCCCCCCCACCCCCAATTGTTAAGTTGTTAAAAGTGCCACGGCCACCAGTGCAGAGCCAGACTCCAGAATGACAGATGAACCTAGTCACGGAGAGATACATCTGCGTTATAGCACGGCTTAACGAGAAGGTTTAAAGGGAAATTAAACGATATAGAAATGATCTGATTTAATACCCAGGACTATTGTGCCTTACACAGCTCGCGGTCTTACCTGCTGACAGAGCAGAGGAGCATCGCTTTTCTTGATGCTGTTGAAACACAGAGGACTCCATGTGTCAGCCGTAAACACCTCTACGTGCCCATCACAAGACCTGCGGCCCCTGGAGAGTCTCCATGAGCTCACATCTGCGGAGCGGAAACATAAGAACGATAGTCACCCAATCTGGTGGCTTATTATAGAGTATAAGCCCCCCTATATACTATATCTATAGGTTTGTTAGCGGCTTATCACAGGAATCTGTTAAATAGCTTGTTTATCTCTTTATAGCGTTACTCACAAAAATAAATACAGTTATCCCCTATTCTATATAACTTACCGATCGCTAGGAAGCCAGTGATCCCAAGACTGGGGCTATGTACAATAATCCCGAGCCCTGTGCTGAATGGAGTGGAGGTGTGCATGCTCGGCCTCTGCTCCATTCATTGTCTATAGGACTGTGGAGTAAAGCTATTTCCAATAGTGTCATAGACAGTGAATGGAGAGGAGGCTGCACATTCCCACATCCGTTCTGTCCCCAATCTCATGGTTCCAGAGCAGCTCTTTCAGCACTACTGGGGTCCCAGGTGTCAGCCCCCCCAGCGATAAGCAAGTATCCAACTGGGCAGCACGGTGGCTCAGTGGTTAGTACTGCAGCCTTGCAGCGCTGGAGTCCTGGGTTCTAATCCCACCCAGGACAACATCTGCAAAGAGTTTGTATGTTCTCTCCGTGTTTGCGTGGGTTTCCTCCGGGCACTCCGGTTTCCTCCCACATTCCAAAGACATACTGATAGGGAATTTAGATTGTGAGCCCCATTGGGGACAGTGATGATAATGTGTGCAAACTGTAAAGCGCTGCGGAATATGTTAGCGCTATATACAAATAAAGATTATTATTATTATTATTATTATTATCATCAGCATCCAATGTCTGATAATCCTGATGCAAGTGGGCGACTTTTCAGGCTGCAGGATCACTGGATATTCCCAGTACAACACAAGGTAAATCTGTCATCAGAGATGACACAATGACGCCATGTGCGTCCTCACTGTACAATGTTGTCATATAGCCAACGATTCCCTGCCTAATATTTAGATCAGCCTGGGCCAGGCGACCCAGGAAATGCGCATTTTCATACCATACATAATTGTTTCTAGGAAATGAAAAAGCCATGTCGTTATGAACGAGCCATGAGTGGCTTTTGACCACAAAAGGACGATTCACATCCCCCCGATGCCGGGATGACGCTACATATGATTCACATTCCTGTAAGGGGGCAGATGATGACCATTATTGTGTGTCAGGAAGGCTGAGGACCTCTAAGGACCTCCATGCACTGCACATGTATCGCTGTCCATAACAGGTCAGCTTTTTACACTAATGCTAAGATACGTACTGAAGAAGAACCCATGGGGAAAATAAAATAAAGTATCTTCCCTCAGAAGAAAATTGCGCACAATAAGAGTATTACAAAAATATTGGGTGCAAAGCCTTCTCCATAAAGGACTTTTCTATCACGGCGTGTATGGAGTAGGGGCATTATGTGACTGCAGACTTGTGAATCCTCACATCGCGCACACTACTGACTGTGAGCATGACCACAAGTGTGCGATCACATGCCATCTTCATGCCCTCGCTCAATGTAAGCGCACTGAGCGAGGCCGAACATGTCTAGTTGGAATGTGGCCGGAAGTCTGCACATCACACACGTACAGTATCACGGCCGCCTGCTCCCGCCACTGGGGAATCCTCGCATTGCGCACTGTGCGAGCTGTGAGGATTCTGAAATCCGCAATCACATAGACTAACTGCAAACTCGCAGGCTAAGGCCGGACAACGCCTTTAATATGACATTTTTATGAATACTGGAAGAATTGGTTTCTATTTAATACCTTGTAATTCCTCACTGGAAGGAACAGGTCTTTATATTAGGTTTAAGCAGTTTTTTTCTAATTCCTTATTGGCAGGAGTCGGTTCCATTAATATCCCTAAGGGCAGGTGCAGACGACAGTTTTCTCTCCATCTGAGAAAAATCGGCCAGATTATGCTAATCAGAGTGTGATCAAAAGAGAGATCAAATTTTCTAAGAGATGGAAAAAAATACATTTTCTCCACCTTCTCCATTATGTTGGTTCACGAAAATCAGACTGCACTTAGATGTCATCTGAATGCAGTCTGATTTTTATCACGAACCCATAGACATAAATAGGTGAGGGCCATCCGATTCTTAGAGGCAAACTGTGCATGCCGTGATTTTTTCCTCGGACCAAAAAAGAGGAGAGTTAAAACTCTTTGCAGCATGTCAATAGTTTTTGCAGCATTCCTTCTTGACATCATCCTTACAATATAATGGGAAAAGTCTGCAGCAATATTCATTGTAAAGCCTGCATGTAAGACAAACATTCTGCAGAAAATTCATTTGGAGGATGTCCTGTACATACGGTTTATTGATGCTGCTCTTAAGATATGCCACAAATAATACAGTCACAGAGACCCAGATAGTTACCCAACAGCACCCAATCAATAAGTCCGGGCTCTTGTGTTACTGATTATTTCTAGGCTTGGCACCAATTATTGGATGAGTGATGAAGACGTTGGGTGCCAAAGACATCAATGCCCGCTGGTACCACCCAAGGACGGCCCTAAGCAGGCCCATATTCTCCATTTGTATGGATAGGTTGTAAATCCTACATAAGAACGCCTATGGTTACCTGTATGGTTGGTGAAGTTCTGGTTACAGGAGACTGCTGCAATGCTCTGGGGACCACAATCCTGCCCGACCTCTCCTTCCTTCTCACACTCATTCACACTGGACTCGTTTCCTGTGTTCATAGAAAAATACAGCTATCCATAAAAAGGATTAAAAAAAATTACAGCCTTGATTGAATTATGACTAGCTCTGCTCTACTGCACTGCCACTGTAAGAAAACAAAACACAAAGCTATTACCCCCTTGAACTGACAACTGGTTCTTACATTTTTCAGGTTTTATATTAAAGAAATGAAAGATAAGCGTTCCATGTGCAGGGCCGCTACTCGGGTCATATTAAAGAGAATATATTACAAGCTTTTTGCCACCTTAGCTGAGATCAGCATAATGTAGACACAGAGACCCCGATTCCAGTGACATGCCACTTACTGAGCTGCTTGCTGTTGGTTTGATGAAATCAGTGTTTTATCAGCAGTAGATCACTAGAGGACTAATAAACCTGCTATCAGGTAGTCCTCCGTATTCATGAGCTCTCTATAACCTCGCCCGCAGCACTGATTGGCAGAAAGCTGGCAATCAGTAGTGTGGGCGAGGTTATACACAGCTCAGCATTCAGAGAACAGCTAGATCTGCAGTAGATAAAACAGAAATTTTATCAAAACTGCAGCAAGCAGCTCAGTAAGTGACATCCCTGGAATCGGGGGTCGCTTCCCCTACATTATGCTAATCTCAGATAGGGGTAGCAAAAACATGATGACAGATTCACTTTAATAAGCAGTTAGTGAGATTTTGCACAGCACTCCTTAAAGAGGTGGTCTACTACTGGAAAAGCCTTAAACAGCACCAGGAGGGGGAAAAAAAAGATTAGATAGATAGATAGATAGATAGATAGATAGATAGATAGATAGATAGATAGATAGATAGATAGATAGATAGATAGATAGGATAGATTAGACATATCTATGTCGAGTGACCGCTGCAGCCAATCCGAAAACTTAGCTCAGAAAGGTGGGCCACGACAATGGATACACCTTGACGTGGTGGGATGGATTTAATGCTTTTTTTGATCAAAATAGTGTTAACTAAAGGACCCCATGTTATTTACATTTACTATTACTATCAACTTGTAAGGTGTATGATCATTTTTTGTGTCTTTTTTTCCTTTTTTTTTGTCTGTGAAACATCCACAGTGTGAACAAGCTGTTACACATTGCACATACACCAGCTTATATAGTCCAACTCAGTTTTTCTGTAATCTCATGTATTTTGCCATGGCCTCCCTTTCTGTGCTAAGTATTCCGTCTGTATAGCTTCCCATGGATGGGGGTCTCAGTCAGGCCCTGTCCTGCTCTGCCCTTACTGTTATGACCTGGTGGTTAGGAGCACCCGGAATGCCCTGATAGTTAAACCTCATACAGGACGAGCTCTGGGATGTGGAAGCTCTGCTGACCGCAAGCCCTAATCCTATCACACACACTAGAAATAGCCGTGGAGCACTCCTGACCAGACCTAGGCGCCTCGTCACAGCCTAAGAACTATCTAGCCCTAGAGATAGAAAATAAAGCCTACCTTGCCTCAGAGAAATTCCCCAAAGGTAAAGGAAGCCCCCCACATATATTGACTGAGTAAAGATGAAAGTCACAAACGCAGAAATGAAACAGGCTTCAGTAAAGGGAGGCCAGACTTACTAAATAGACAGAGGATAGGAAAGGTAACTTTGCGATCAGCACAAAAACCTACAAAAGACCACGCAGAGTGTGCAAAAAGACCTCCGCACCGACTCACGGTGCGGAGGTGCCACTCTGCATTCCAGAGCTTCCAGCTAGCAAGACAAAATCATGAAAACCAGCTGGACAAGAAAACAGTGAACAAATAATGACTATCAGGAACTTAGCTTCTGCAGGAGAAGGCAGGTCACCAGAGAGATCCAGGAGCGAACTGAACCAATGCAAAAACATTGACAGCTGGCATGGAGTAACGATCTGAGAGGAGTTAAATAGAGCAGTCAACCAAAGGATAAACCACGTCACCTGTGTAAGGAACCTCAGAAGCAGCAGCTTCACTCACAGCCACCAGAGGGAGCCCATAGACAGAACTCGCCGAAGTACCATTCACGACCACAGGAGGGAGTTCGACAACAGAATTCACAACACCTTACATAATACCACGTGACTGTTGGCCGTCAATGATGGAGTGGTAGTAGTCCAATAGGAAAGTGAGCTTGTTTTTAGGCTATGTGCACACAACGTGGATTTGACGCTGTGGATCCGCAGCAGTTTTCCATGCGTTGTACAGTACCAAGTAAAGCTATGGAAAACCAAATCCGCAGTGCACATGCTGCGGAACATTCCGCGCAGAAACGCAGCGCTTACTTTTTCGCAGAATGTCAACTTTTTGTGCGGATTCCGCAGTGTTTTACACCTATATATATTATAGGAATCCGCAGGTGGAAAAAACGCAGGCAAATTCCACACAAAATCCGCAGGTAAAGCGCAGAAAAATAAGCAATGGAATCTGCAACATGTGCACATACCCTTAGTGTTCTGCAGTCTGGCGCTATTAAAGGGAACCAGTCATGAAGATTTCACGACAAACTAATAAAGACTAAATCCATACCCAATTTGTAGAAATCTATTCTGCAGTTTATGAGAAATTCAGCACTGAAATCCTATGCAAATGAGCCACAAGTGCTTTGGGGTGGGACATTGTGCTTGCAGCTCTCCTGCCTTCCCTTCTTATTTAATGCTGGGTTATCCAGAAAATACAAAACTTATCTCTACAATCAAAATATGAATCTAATTAGTCGGAAAGCACCAGTATTTATTTTGTGAGGTGTAAAATCTTCAAGATACGTTCTCTTTAAGAAAATATTGTCCAGCAGTGGACAATCCCTTTAATGCATTGTGTAGTGTCGATGTAATGTGCGCCACCTAGTGGTTGTATAGATGTACTTTTCTCCTGATCCAGAGAAACGCTGGATGGAAGTGACGTTCATGGGCACTGCTGGGGCTACTGATTAATAATCCTAACGACTACTCAATTTCCCTGACTCCGACTCCACAGCCCTGAGTGTAAAAGGACCTTCATGATTCAAAAAATGCATTATTTTACAACACAAAATAAGACTTCGAGTACCACAAGTATCAGACCTGCTAACTGATAGCAGCAGCAGTGCCCACAAACTTCTCCTGATCCAGCATTACTCTAGATATATGGAGTGCGGGTATTAAATAAAAACATAAAGATTAGGCCATGGTGTACCACAGACCTTTACACTGGAAGCCTTGGACGGCGCCATAGGAGTCCTTTGGAGGAGACTTCAAGGTCCATGTAGAATTTGGAGCTCCACATCCCGATTCCTTGCACACAACTTGTGCGAGAGGAGACTGCGGGCTCCACAGACTGTCACACACCTGCACACAAACACAGAATGATAGTCATTTTATCTATGCACCCCTGAATCCCATGTACTTCTCTCCCTCTGTTCTGAGTGGTACTTTGCTTCTTTTTCCCTGACTTTAATTCCTGTATCCTTCTGAAAATCTTCTGACTGCATATTGACATGTCTGTGCTCCTCACACCCAGCCCCATCTTTTGATCTTATCCTGCCTCTGTCTTTATCTTTGGTAGTCAAATGTTGTATTAACTGCAATCTGCTAATTGTCTCCTGCTGTGGACTGTCCTCCTCCACCTCCTTTCCTCCCCTCCCTCTCTCACCTGGCTTCATTTCTTGGACATTTGAATGGTAGAAGTTGCATGGAGCGCGACAGATCTGACTTTAGTCAGATGTGACATAATTTCAAGTGACATATTTTAAGTGTATCATCTGACATATACCAGAAATCGGCCAGACGGTAAGACTAATCACTGTCTTCTAAATTTACTTGCCTTTCTTTTTCTCCCCTGCTCTTTAACCATGCTCACATTTCCCCCACTGTTTTTGCTCCACTAATCCTCACTCTCCTCCACTAACCCCATACCCTCGCACCCTCAAACCACATAACTATCTCCCCCTCTCTCTAACCCCCACCTCGCTTCATCTGCAGACCTGCTCTCTAACCTCAGACCTCTACCACCAAAATATAATATAAGCCAATCACTCTCCTTCACCCACCTGCTTCTTTCTCTGCTTATTCTTACTGCTGGTGACATCACCCAATCCTGCGCCCCCCCCCCCCCGCCCCCCGCCCCCGCCTCCGCCTCATTCAGCACTAATCCTCGCCCCTATCCTTCTCACACTATGAGAAACTATCGCAACCACTCACACTTAAAACCTGTGCCACTTACCCCCACCCCTCTGCTTCCTCTCTCTGGGGCACTTTGGAATGCCCGCTCTATATGCAACAAGCTCCTTGTGATCCACGATCTCTTTACTTCCCGCAACCTTTCCTTCCTGGCTCTCACTGAGACCTGTCTGACGCCCCCTGACACGGCCTCCCCTGCTGCACTGAGCTACGGTGGCCTCCAATTTACCCACACTCCTCGCTCTGGCAACAGACATGGTGGAGGAGGGGGTATCATCCTTTC
This sequence comes from Ranitomeya imitator, assembly GCF_032444005.1. NCBI lineage: Eukaryota > Metazoa > Chordata > Amphibia > Anura > Dendrobatidae > Ranitomeya > Ranitomeya imitator. The sequence goes on from NC_091285.1 coordinate 625,994,031, forward strand.
TAAAAACTGTTCCTTCAACCCTATCCAACCCCCACCCTCCCTTATCCTTCCTTCTTTCGAGGTTCACTCTGTCCATATCTACGCTCCCTCCAATCTCCAAATGGCTGTCATATACCGACCACCGGGCTCAGCCACTGCCTTCATCGACCAATTCTCCACCTGGCTCCTTCACTTTCTCTCTGCTGACATCCCCACCATCATAATGGGTGACTCTAATATCCCTACTGACACCCGCCAGCCAGCAGCCTCCAAGCTCCTGGCCCTTACTTCATCCTTTGGACTCACTCAGTGGTCCTCCACAGCCACCCACACAGACAGATATACACTAGACCTCATCTTCACCCGCCTCTGTTCCTTATCTAATCTCACAACCTCTCCCTTCCCCCTATCTGACCACCATCTACTCACCTTCTCATCCTTGTCCTCCTCACCTGCCCCCCATGTCCAGCCATTACCACATCCTCACAGAAACCTCGCACATCTAGACATTCACAGACACTCTCCTACCCCTGTCCTCCATATCTTCACTCCACGACACGGACAGCGCCACCGCTTTCTATAACTCCACCATCACATCAGCCATAGACTCAGTCACTCCTCTCATGCATGGCATCTCATGCATGGCATAGTGCGACAAACCAATAGGCAACCTTGGCATAACAATCTCACAAAAAAACTTCGATAAGCATCCAGGGTTGCAGAGCGGCGTTGGAAGAAAACACGGCTGCCAGACGACTTCACTGCCTTCATACAAGCTACATTTGACTTCAAATTAGCCCTCACCTCCGCTAAACAGACCTATTTTACTAACCTTGTATCTTCACTATCCTACAACCCACCTCCAACTCCCCTCATCTCTTCCGAGGACTTTGCCACCTTCTTCAAAAACAAGATCGACCAAGCAAGACAAACCCTAAAGGTACCGTCACACTTAGCGACGCTGCAGCGATACCGACAACGATCCGGATCGCTGCAGCGTCGCAGTTTGGTCGCTGGAGAGCTGTCACACAGACCGCTCTCCAGCGACCAACGATGCTGGTAACCAGGGTAAACATCGGGTAACTAAGCGCAGGGCCGCGCTTAGTAACCCGATGTTTACCCTGGTTACCATCCTAAAAGTAAAAAAAAACAAACACTACATACTTACCTACAGCCGTCTGTCCTCCAGCGCTGTGCTCTGCACTCCTCCTGTACTGGCTGTGAGCACAGCGGCCGGAAAGCAGAGCGGTGACGCCACCGCTCTGCTTTCCGGCTGACCGACGCTCACAGCCAGAGCAGGAGGAGTGCAGAGCACAGCGCTGGAGGACAGACAGCGGTAGGTAAGTATGTAGTGTTTGTTTTTTTTTACTTTTAGGATGGTAACCAGGGTAAACATCGGGTTACTAAGCGCGGCCCTGCGCTTAGTTACCCGATGTTTACCCTGGTTACCAGTGAAGACATCGCTGAATCGGTGTCACACACGCCGATTCAGCGATGTCTGCGGGGAGTCCAGCGACCAAATAAAGTTCTGGACTTTCTTCCCCGACCAGCGACAGCACAGCAGGGGCCTGATCGCTGCTGCCTGTCACACTGGACGATATCGCTAGTGAGGACGCTGCAACGTCACGGATCGCTAGCGATATCGTCTAGTGTGACGGTACCTTAACTGTTCCACGACCCCAACCACTCCATATACCAGACCTCTGCCCTTCCCTAATAACCTCCCTCTCCAACATCTCTGAAAGAGAGCTTACTCGCTTCTTTTCCAAATCGCACCTCACCACCTGTGCACTTGACCCCATCCCCTCCCACCTGCTCCCCAACCTCACTAACATGCTCATTCCAGTCCTAACCCATTTCATCAACCTATCGCTATCTTCTGGTACCTTCCCTTCTGCCTTCAAACATGCCACCATCACACCCATGCTCAAAAAAACTAACCTTGACCCAACTGCTACGCCCAGCTAACGCACCATATCACGGCTCCCGTTTGCTTCAAAACTCCTTGAGCAGTATGTCCATGCTCAAATTTCCTCCCACCTCTCATCTAACTCTTCTTGACAACCTCCAATCTGGCTTCTGCCCCCACCACTCCACCGAAACAGTTCTCCATCCTCCTCCTTCTTGACCCGTCCTCTGCTTTCGACACAGTCGATCACTGCCTACTGCTACAGATTCTGTCTTCCCTTGGCATCAAAGACCTTGCCCTGTCCTGGATTGCCTCATACATTTCCGGTTGCACATTTAGCATTTCCCACGCCCACACCACCTCCTCATCCCGCCCTCTCTCTGTTGGAGTCACTCAAGGCTCTGTCTTAGGGCCCCTACTTTTTTCCATCTATACCCTTGGCCTAGGACAACTCAAAGTCCCATGGCTTCCAGTACCACCTATATGCGGACGACACTCAGATCTACCTCTCTGGCCCAGATGTTACCTCTCTGCTGTCCAGAATCCCGAAGTGTCTGTCAGCCATCTTCAGCTCTCGCTTCCTAAAACTCAATGTAGACAAAACCGAACTCATCCTCTTTCCCCCCCCTCCCCCCATCTCATGTATCCCCCCCTACCTGACCTATCTATTATGGTAAACGGCATCACGCTCTCTCCCGCACCTGAAATCCGCTGCCTCGGGGTAACTCTCGACTCTGCCCTGTCCTTCAAACCGCACGTCCAAACTCTTGCCACCTGTTGTCGCCTCCAACTCAAAAATATTGCCAGAATCCGTTCCTTCCTCAGCCCACAATCTACCAAAACTCTTGTGCATGCCCTCATCTCCCGCCTCGACTACTGCAACACCCTCCTCTGTGGCCTCCCCGCTAACTCTCTTGCACCACTCCAGTCTGTCCTCAACTTTGCTGCCTGGCTAATCCACCTCTCTCCTCGCTTCTCCCCTCTGCAAATCCCTCCACTGGCTCCCAATTCCCCAACGAATCCAGTTCAAACTACCAACACTGATCTACAAAGCCATCGACAACCTGTCCCCTCCCTATATCTCTGAACTAATCTCCCACTATCTTCCCTCAAGTAATCTCCGATCCTCCCAAGACCTCCTACTCTCCTCCACACTTATTCGTTCCTCACACAACCGCCTCCAAGATTTCTCCCGAATATCCCCCATCCTCTGGAATTCCATGCCTCAACACGTCCGACTATCCACCACCCTCTGATCCTTCAGACGGAACCTGAAAACCCATCTCTTCAAGAAAGCCTACAGCCTGCAATAACCATTCTGCCCTCTCTCCATCACCAGAGCCGCCGCCTCATCCCTACCTTCTGTCTCTTCCCCGCTATCCCATAGAATGTAAGTCCGCAAGGATATATCTATAACTCTGTATGTAAACCCTTTCTCATGTACAGCACCATAGAATTAATAGTGCTATATAAATAAATAATAATAACACCAGCATCAGGGTGTTTGCAGTAGTCACATTATGGGTAAGCATTGCACTTTATTTTAGTATTATTGATGCTTGAAATTCCATTGTGAATTATTACTATATGTTGTGCATCTGATTGACTAATATATTATGACAGTATATGTATAAACCATATTGTCCACCACTACTTCATCCTACTTGAATCTCTTGACAGTGAATTAGTATATGTTTTAATAGATGCTGATAAATGTATATATTTTTCAGAATTTATGGGTGGTTCGCTGCTACTCTTTGGTATTCATTTATAGGTAATATAATTATCATCATTTATCAGAAATTGCAGAGTAACGCATGATTCCATAACACTAAGAAGAGAAATGTGGCACCGGCTCACAAACGATTACAATTTACAGAGAATCAGGTGACACAAGAGGTAAAAAAAACCGAGATCCGCTCATAGACGTAGGTAGGAAAACTGGACATGGATCCTAATGGCCCCCTTGTTTGTAATTCAGGGGTAGCACATAACAGATCGTAGAGAAATCAATACCAGCGTATGCACAACGTTGGCTAATGCGGACACCCTGCTGTAGTCACAGTGTCGCCCATTAGTCTCCGGAGATGTGCTCCTCAGTGGCCGATCAATGCTTTACTATTTCTGGAAAGCACAATTACCCAGTGTGTGCCTGGGCGACGCCGCGCTCAGTCGTCAGCACAGGTGCCAGCTCACACACGCCATGTTGATGTCCCCTATATGCCGTCTGCTTCTCCTGATTACTACACTTCACTTTAATTCACTTTCCACAACTTGTGCTCAGACCACAATGATCCAATAGTAATGCCAAGATAAGAAACCTCTGCATTCATTGTTGCAAGGGGAAAAAAAACAAAAACACACACCTATAATGCAAATTAAAAATCCATGGGATGTTTGTGTGAAGCATGGATGTGTAAATGGAGGCGTCCATCATGTAGTATAAACTGTCCAAGAGATCATCCATATCTGATGGAAGGGAGAGCAAAAAGCCCATTAAGAATGAATTCTAGAAGACCACACATAACTCCGACATAAAATTACTATAAGCCTTGCTGCAGGTCGCAATCCCACCCGACCGTTAGTGTAGCTACTGGGGGGGCAGAGGGTGCGGTCGCCCCGGGCCCCTGCTCTGAGGGGCCCACCCTGCACTACTGCTGTCAGCAGAACAGCAGGTGAAGTTAGGACAGGAAGCCAGAGAAACTCAGCGTGGTGACATCATCGTGCCGCTCTGGGACTCTGATACTCAGTATGTGCGCCGGCACTTCGCAGGAGGACTCATCAGGATCCTGGAATAGGTGAGTATATGAGGTTTTTAATTTTCATTGAAAAATATAGTGTGACTGTGGGGACATTATAAAGTATGGAGGCTCCTCATCCAGTGTGAAGGGCCCCTCATACGTTGTAAAGACTACTGTGGGGGGCCCTCAAAGTGTGGAGGCAATTTTACTATATGGAGGACTATGGGGAGTGCATTATACTGTATGACGCATTATGGGGAGTGCAATATACTATATGTAGTATGGGAGATGCGTTATACTGTATGTACTATAGGGAGTGCATTACAATATATAGAGGACTATGGGGAGTGCAGTATACTGTATCAAGGACTTTTTTTTATTATTCTGTCTCACAGTTGAAGTGTACCTACGATAAAAATTACAGACCTCTCCATTCTTTGTAGGTAGGAAAACTTGCAAAAATCAGCAGTGTATCAAATACTTATTTTCCTCACTGTATATAGAGGACTATGAGGAGTGCATTATACTGTATGGAGGACTATGATGTGTGCAGTATACTGTATGAAGGACTATAGTGAAATCGTTATACTGTACAGAGGAGTATGAGAAGAGCATTACACTGTATGGCGGACTATAAGGATTGCAGTATACTGTATGGAGGACTATGGGGTGCATTATACTGTATGGAGAACTATGGGGAGTGCAGTATAATGGATTACCAGTTAGGGGCTCACTCATATTTCGCCCCTCCCCCTGAGCTGAACCCCTAGCTACACCTCTGAACCTGCCTGATCAGTCTGTTGTCAGCCATTGCAAAGGAATGTTCATCTAATAATGATAGTCGGATGAAATGGGTAAAATCTTCCATTTCGTGTGTCTTTTACGTTATGTGTATTGTTATGACCTGGTGGTTAGGAGCACCCGGAATGACCTGATAGTTAAACCTCATACAGGACGAGCTCTGGGATGTGGGAGCTCTGCTGACCGCAAGCCCTAATCTTATCACACACACTAGAAATAGCCGTGGAGCGCTCCTGACCAGACCTAGGCACCTCGTCACAGCCTGAGAACTATCTAGCCCTAGAGATAGAAAATAAAGCCTACCTTGCCTCAGAGAAATTCCCCAAAGGTAAAGGAAGCCCCCCACATATATTGACGGTGAGTAAAGATGAAAGTCACAAACGCAGAAATGAAACAGGTTTCAGCAAAGGGAGGCCAGACTTACTAAATAGACAGAGGATAGGAAAGGTAACTTTGCGATCAGCACAAAAACCTACAAAAGACCACGCAGAGTGTGCAAAAAGGACCTCCGCACCGACTCACGGTGCGGAGGGGCCACTCTGCATCCCAGAGCTTCCAGCTAGCAAGACAAAATCATGATAACCAGCTGGACAAGAAAACAGTGAACAAATAATGACTATCAGGAACTTATCTTCTGCGGGAGAAGGCAGGTCACCAGAGAGATCCAGGAGTGAACTGAACCAATGCAAAAACATTGACAGCTGGCATGGAGTAACGATCTGAGAGGAGTGAAATAGAGCAGCCAACCAAAGGATAAACCACGTCACCTGTGTAAGGAACCTCAGAAGCAGCAGCTTCACTCATAGCCACCAGAGGGAGCCCATAGACAGAACTCGCCGAAGTACCATTCACGATCACAGGAGGGAGTTCGACAACAGAATTCACAACAGTGTATGTTAAGATGATTCCAAAACAGCTGCCAATTTCTTAGTGAAATGCCTTGCACACACTCAAGGTACCTAGTGCCAGAGACACCAAAACAACCCCAAAACTTTGAACTTCCACCATATTTGACTGTAGGTACTGTGTTCTTTTCTTTGTAGGCCTCATTCTGTTTTCGGTAAACAGTACAATGATGTCCTTTACCAAAAAGCTCCATCTTGCTCTCATCTGTCCACAAGACTATTTCCCAGAAGGACTTTGGCTTACATACAAACATTTTGGCAAATTGCAGTATATTTTTTATATCTCTTTGTCAGTAGTGGGGTCCTTCTGGGTCTCCTGCCACAGAGCTTCATTTTATTTAAATGACAGGGTGCATCAGTGTCAGCGCAAAGTGAGCTTGCAGGACAGCTTCAATTTCTTTGGAACTTAAATGGGGATGCTTATCCACCATCCTGACAATCCTGCATTGCAATCTTTTATCAATTTTTCTCTGCTGTCGACGTCCAGGGAGATTAGCGACAGTGCCATGGGTTGTAAACTTCTTGAGTATGTTGAGCACCGTTGACATAAGATCTCTGGAGATGGACTTGTAACCTTGACAGTGTTGATATTACTCAACAATTTTGGTTCTTAAGTCCTCAGACAGTTCTCTTCTGCTCTTTCTGTTCTTCATGCTTAGTGTGGCACACACAGGCACACAATGCAAAGATTGAGTCAATTTATCCCGTTTTAATCTGGTTTCAGTGTGATTTTGATATTGCCCACACCAGAAAAAGACAAAAAAAACAAACAAACATGAACATTGAAAACAAATGAACGCCAAACCAAGTTGCGCGTTCCTGTGTACAAGGGAAATTTTTGTGATTATTTATCATGGACCAAGGGACAACTAAATATAGCAAATGTAGATCCCAAAATAGCAGCTCATTTAGTGTCAGTAATCTGATAACATCTACAGGAAATGGTGAATGAGGAAACAATCAAACGTGAGAAACAGGATGGAAAAAGAAGCTTATTTACATGTAAACGAGTATATGTGTGTGCACACACGTCTAAGTAGTCAGTAATAACATCCACACGAGAAATGAGGTTAATATCCCAATTATATAAGGTGATCTTAACGCTAGCTATCACATGTAATGGGCACAAAAGTAAACACCACTTCATTGATTTGGGAAAGTCACGGGTGTACAGATGTAGAATAATGTATTTAGGCCGAGAAAACAAATATAAAAGAAATATACTCTAAGTGTCTGTGATATTGGTGGTCAGTAAAGTTTTAAAGCCATTTAAAACTTCCTGGCGGAAGCTGCAGAGACGGAAAATAAAATCATTAGAGGTACATAGAAAAAAAAGTTCTGTTCATTTGTCTAAAAACTACAGAATTATAAGACGCTTTTATTTATTATTGTCCCACAGGGAACGGTACTTCTTTCACCACTTAAAACATTTTTCATTATCCTGTTTATCATGTTCATATAGAATCCGAAAATCGAGGTCGGCTCTAAATCTGCCTCTTATTAAATTCTGTATTAGGCCGGCGTCACACACAGCGTATGAAAATACGGTCCGTATATTACGGCCGTAATACGCTGAAAAGTCCCGAAAATAGTGGTCCGTAGCTCCTCCGTAGGCAGGGTGTTTCAGCGTTTTTTGCGCATGGCATCCTCCGTATGTAATCCGTACTGCGTGTTTTTATCGCAGGCTTGCAAAACCGACATACGGCTATACAAGGGATCCATGTGTTAAAAAAACAAACCATGTATATGTATATATATATATATATATATATATATATATATATATATATATATATATATGTATATGTATATGTATATGTATATGTATATATATATATATATATATATATATATATATATATATATATATATATATATATATATATATATATATATATATATATATATATATATATATATATATATATATATATATATATATATAGAGATCATAAGAGGGCGCCCTCTGCTGGTTGTCCTCATATGAACTCGAGCCAGGGAGCTTTCTAGGAAAGTTCCTACAATCTAGGAACAGCCAGCAGAGGGCGCCTCACCGCAAATGCAGGTAAATATAGGTCAATTACCTACTTTACCTTCATTCTCCGGGGTTTTGCAGCCACGAGCATCAATGCATTAGCACAGCTCGTGGCTGCAAAATATTTTAACCCCTTCAGATGGATTTACATCGTTGGACTTTGCAGATCTGCGGAAGGTAAGGATATTGTTGTTTGGTTTTTTTTTTGGATACAGAACGAGGGTCTTCAGTGATTGGAATGGGCGTTCAATAAAATATTACAACAACCTTTGTTTTTATTTCATTAAAATAATTTTAAATAATGTGTTTGTGTATTTTTTTTAACCCTTTCCTAGTATTGGATTAATAATGGATAGGTGTCATAATTGACGCCTCTCCATTATTAATTTGGCTTAATGTCACCTTACAATAGCAAGGTGGCATTAACCCTTCATTACCCCATATCCCACCGCTACACGGGAATGGGAAGAGAGTAGCCAAGTGCCAGAATAGGCGCATCTTCCAGATGTGCCTTTTCTGGGGTGGCTGGGGGCAGGTGTTTTTAGCCGGGGGGGGGCCAATAACCGTGGACCCTCTCCAGGCTATTAGTATCTGCCCTCAGTCACTGGCTTTACTACTCTGGCGGAGAAAATTGCGCGGGAGCCCACGCCAATTTTTTCCGCCATTTAACCCTTTAATTTAGTAGATAGAACGGCCAAATTTTGCATATACACACTACTAACATTAGTAGTGTGGAATATGCCTAAAAAAGGGGGAGAAGACATGGTTTACTGTATGTAAACCATGTCACAAATCATGTCGGGTTTAGGAAGGAGAAAGCAAAAGCCGGTAATTGAATTACCGGCTTTAAAGCTGTATAGCGCTGTATGAAATAATAATATATATACATATATGTGTCTCACTGACATATATATATACCTATTCTATGTGTACACATTTATTCTACCTATTCTACTGTAAGCTGTCAGTATGATTTTACTGTACACTGCAATGAATTGCCGGCTTTTCTCGCTAACACCGCTGCGTATTCCTCGCAAGTCACACTGCTGGTCCGTGTGTGATCCGTATTTTTGGGGCTTCTGTAGACTTTCATTGACGTTTTATTTGCGCAATACGGTGACAAACGCAGCATGCTGCGATTTTCTACGGCCATAGAAAGCCGTATAATACTGATCAGTTTAATACGGCAGATAGGAGCAGGGGCATAGAGAATCATTGTGCCGTATGTTTTGCGAGTTTTACGGACGTAGTTTCTGCGCTCTTACGTCCGTAAAACTCGCAAGTGTGACGCCGGCCTTAGGGGGAATTTCCTACTAATAGATCAAAGCAGTATAAACAAGCAAAGGAAACCGCATAATCAGCGCACAGCGAGGAGATATGCAAATTTACGGGTAACACTCAGGGCGAACTGTGAAGCTGCCCATAGACATAACAGACACCACCATTACCTAGCGGTCAGGTCTATATACAATGATTGCCGCTGGTCATCTGTCTGATAGCATTCAGCAAGTACGTAGAGGCAAGAAAGATTCATCAAGCAATTTTGCCAGATGAATCAAGCCTTTTGTTTCTAAACCATGACCATTCATGGTAGTCAGACAGCCATAAAAATCGGACCTTAATGCTCGGACTGGCTACGACTCTCCGTACCCAAGCATGACAGCTTCATATATTTCTATGCAGCTACACAAAAAAAATTGGACCTGCACACCTTTGGTATTAAATTTATGCATAGGTGGAGAAATACACACTGTGGCCAATATACTACCATACACATTCGCCATGCCAAAACAGCCTCATGTGAATGAGGAGTGAAAAGCTCTTCCCCGCCCCCCCAATAAGGAGGTAAGACATTTAGTGTTTAGGGACTATCCACACTAAAAGGTCACCATGACGTGGTTGGATGGCTTTTGCGCTCTTTGATCAAGAAACGCTTACTAAGTACATTTTACAGTTTTAACGTTTGCAGCAATATTGGAGTTCATGCATTCACTAGTTGCTGACACAGTGTACACTGTGCTCCAAATTGTTAAGCAAATTGGATTTAAGTGTCATAAAGATTTTATTGTTTTGTTTTTCAAATAAACTCGTGGATGGTATGGTGTCTTAGGGCTCAATGGATCACTGTAATCAATCTTAAACACGTGATAATTAGTTTTCCAGGTGACTCGAATTAAAGGAAACTACTTAAAAATTATGTTCCACATTATTAAGCAGGCCACAGGTTTCAAGCAATATGGGAAATAAAAAGGATCTCTCTGCTGCTGAAAAGAAAGCGTTAAATAAAGCAATGCCTTGGCCAAGGTATAAAAACATTAGATATTTCACGAGAACTTAAGAGTGATCATCATACTGTAAAGAGATTTGTGACTGAAACAGAGCTCAGAGTTCATGCAGATAAAGGCATAATGAGGAAGGTTTCTGCCAGACAAATTAATTGGATTAAGAGAGCAGCTGCCAAAATACCATTACAAAGGAGCAAACAGTTATTTGAAGCTGCTGGTGCCTCTGGAGTCCCTCGAACCTCAAGGTGTAGGATTCTTCAAAGGTTTGCTGTGGTGCATAAACCTACTATTCGGCCACCCCTAAACAGTGTTCACAAGCAGAAACGGTTGCAGTGGGCCCAGACATACATGAAGACTAATTTCCAAACAGTCTTGTTTACTGATGAGTGTCGAGCAACCCTGGATGGTCCAGATGGATGGTGTAGTGGATGGTTGGTGGATGGCCACCATGTCCCAACAAGGCTGCGACGTCAGCAACGAGGTGGAGGAGTCATGTTTTGGGCTGGAATCATGGGGAAACAGCTGGTAGGGCCCTTTAAGGTTCCTGTAGGTGTGAAAATGACCTCTGCAAAATATATAAAGTTTCTGACTGACAACTTTCTTCCATGGTCTAAAAAGCAGAAACTTGCCTTCAGGAGCAAAATCATCTTCATGCATGACAATGCACCATCTCATGCTGCAAAGAATCCCTCTTGAGGGAGTCATTGGCTGCTATGGGCATAAAAGGAGATAAACTCATGGTGTGGCCACCATCTTCCCCTGACCTCAACCCTACAGAGAAGCTTTGGAGTATCATCAAGCAAAAGATCTATGAGGGTGGGAGGCCGTTCACATCAAAACAGCAGCTCTGGGGGGCTATTCTGACTTCATGCAAAGAAATACAAGCAGAAACTCTCCAAAAACTCACAAGTTCAATGGATGTAAGAATTGTGAAGGTGATATCAAAGAAGGGGTCCTATGTTAACATGTAACTTGACCTGTTAGGAGGTTTTCGAGTTAAATAGCTTTTCTGTTCAGTGAATGTGACCTCCTAATGCTGCAAATTCCACAAGCAGCATGAGCATTTTCAGTTCTTTATATCAAATGTTTAGAAATTCTACTGTGCCTAATAATTTGGAACAGCGCATTTTGAGTTTTTATTCATTTTGGAGATTATACTGTTATCATTGGGAGGTTTCTTCAATAAAATTCGATGTTTACTCTAACGGGTGATGACTTTTATTAGACTGACTGTCTCTTGTTGGTGATGCCATATTTTAAATAAAGCTGCTTTATTTTTGATACATCCTGGTATTTGGCATAGACAAAACTGTATTGATACAGTCATGTGCGTATTACAAGCTTTTTTTTTTTACCTCTGGATTTTCCGCATCTATGCAAATCTATGGGGAAAATCTGCACATAAAACATAGCGAACCCGCAAGAGAAATTGACATGTTGCGGATTTCAAACACACACCGAAGGTCACTTTACACTGCCTAAAATAAAATGCACAGTGGACAGGAGATTTCTATAAATCCCATCCACTTTGCTGGAACTGCAAGACACTGCGTTTTTGACTGTTAAAATCTGATGGTGGTCACAGTCTTAGGCCGGCGTCACACTAGCGAGTTTTACGGACGTATGAGTGCATAAAATACGTCCGTAAAACACACCTAACAAACATCCCAATTATTCTCTATGTCCCAGCTCTTATCTGCCGTATTTTACTGATCCGTATTATACGGTCTTCTACGGCCGTAGAAAATCGCAGCATGCTGCGTTTGTCACTGTATTGCGCAAAAAAAACGCCAATGAAAGTCTATGGAAGCCAGAAAAATACGGATTACACACGGACCAGCAGTGTGACTTGCGAGAAATACGCAGCGGTGTTAGAGAGAAAAGCCGGCAATTCAGTGCGGTGTACAGTAAAATCACACTGACAGCTTACAGTAGAATAGGTAGAATGAGTGTGTACACATAGAATAGATATATATATATATATATATATATATATATATATATATATATATATATATATACACTAGATTGTGGCCCGATTCTAACGCATCGGGTATTCTAGAATATGCATGTCCCCGTAGTATATGGACAATGATGATTCCAGAATTCGCGGCAGACTGTGCCCGTCGCTGATTGGTCGAGGCAACCTTTATGACATCATCGTCGCCATGGCAACCATTATGACATCATTGTCGCTGTGCCCGTCTCTGATTGGTCGAGGCAACCATTATGACATCATCGTCGCTGTGCCAGTCGCTGATTGGTCGAGGCAACCAGTATGACATCATCGTCGCTGTGCCCATTGCTGATTGGTCGAGGCCTGGCGGCCTCGACCAGAGAGCCGGGATTTCCAGGACAGACGGAAAAACCCTTAGACAATTAGAATATATATATATATATATATATATATATATATATATATATATATATATATATATATATATATATATATATATATATATATATATATATATATATATATATATATATATATATATATATATAGTCAGTGAGACACATATATGTATATATATTATTACTTCATACAGCGCTAGATAGCTTTAAAGCCGGTAATTCAATTACCGGCTTTTGCTATCTCCTTCCTAAACCCAACATGATATGTGACATAGTTTACATACAGTAAACCATCTCATATCACCTTTTTTTGCATATTCGACACTACTAATGTTAGTAGTGTGTATATGCAAAATTTGTCCGTTCTAGCTATTAAATTAAAGGGTTAAATGGCGGAAAAAATTGGCGTGGGCTCCCACGCAATTTTCTCCTCCAGAGTAGTAAAGCCAGTGACGGAGGGCAGATATTAATAACCTGGAGAGGGTCCACGGTTATTGGCCCCCCCTGGCTAAAAACATCTGCCCCCAGCCACCCCAAAAAAGGCACATCTGGAAGATGCGCCTATTCTGGCACTTGGCCACTCTCTTCCCATTCCCGTGTAGCGGTGGGATATGGGGTAATGAAGGGTTAATGCCACCTTGCTATTGTATGGTGACATTAAGCCAAATTAATAATGGAGAGGCGTCAACTATGAAACCTATCCATTATTAATCCAATACTAGTAAAGGGTTAAAAACAAACACATTATTAAAAATTATTTTAATGAAATAAAAACAAAGGTTGTTGTAATAATTTATTCTACGCTCAATCCATCTGAAGACCCTCACTCTGTGACAAAGAAACAATAATAAACCAACAATATACATACCTTCCGAAGATCAGTAAGGTCCCACGATGTAAATCCATCTGAAGGGGTTAAAATATTTTGCAGCCAGGAGCTCTGCTAATGCAGCGGTGCTCCTGGCTGCAAAACCCTGGGGAATGAAGGTAAAGTAGGTCAATGACCTATATTTACCTTCATTTGCGGTGATGCGCCCTCGGCTGGTTGTTCCTGGAACGTGGGAACTTTCCTAGAAAGCTCCCAGGCTCGAGTTCATATGAGGATAACCAGCAGAGGGCGCCTCACCGCAAATGAAGGTAAATATAGGTCATTGACCTACTTTACCTTCATTCCCCGGGGTTTTGCAGCCAGGATCACCGCTGCTCCTGGCTGCAAAATATTTTAACCCCTTCAGATGGATTTACATCGTGGGACCTTACAGATCTTCGGAAGGTATGTATATTGTTGGTTTATTATTTTTTCTTTGTTACAGAGCGAGGGTCTTCAGATGGATTGAGCGTAGAATAAATTATTACAACAACCTTTGTTTTTATTTCATTAAAATAATTTTTAATAATGTGTGTTTTTTTTTAACCCTTTACTAGTATTGGATTAATAATGGATAGATGTCATAATTGACGCCTCTCCATTATTAATTTGGCTTAATGTCACCTTACAATAGCAAGGTGGCATTAACCCTTCATTACCCCATATCCCACCGCTACACGGGAATGGGAAGAGAGTGGCCAAGTGCCCGAATAGGCGCATCTTCCAGATGTGCCTTTTCTGTGTGGCTGGGGGCAGATGTTTTTAGCCAGGGGGGGGCCAATAACCGTGGACCCTCTCCAGGCTATTAATATCTGCCCTCAGTCACTGGCTTTACTACTCTGGCGGAGAAAATTGCGCGGGAGCCCACGCCAATTTTTTCCACCATTTAACCCTTTAATTTAATAGCTAGAACGGCCAAACTTTTCATATACACACTACTAACATTAGTAGTGTGGGATATGCAAAAAAAAAAAATGGTGATATGAGATGGTTTACTGTATGTAAACCAGGTCTCATATCATGTCGGGTTTAGGAAGGAGATAGCAAAAGCCGGTAATTGAATTACCGGCTTTAAAGCTATCTAGCGCTGTATGAAGTAATAATATATATACATATATGTGTCTACTGACATTATATATATACTAGCTATTGAACCCGTTCTACGCCCGGGTGGCTAGCATCTATATTGGTATATGGTCTCCATCCTGGTATGTGCTGCTCCATCCTGCATCCCCATCCTGTCATGAGCTGCTCCATCCTGCGTCCCCATCCTGACATGTGCTGCACCCATCCTGCGCCCCCATCTTGCCATGTGTTGCACCCATCTTGCGCCCCCATTCTGTCATGTGTTGCACCCATCCTGCGCCCCCATTCTGTCATGTGCTGCTTCCATCCTGCGCCCCCATTCTGACGTGCTGTTCCCATCCTGCGCCCCCATTCTGACATGTTCTGCACCCATCCTGCGCCTCCATTCTGACATGTTCTGCACCCATCTTGCGCCTCCATTCTGTCATGTGTTGCACCCATCCTGCGCCCCCATTCTGTCATGTGCTGCTCCCATCCTGCGCCCCCATTGTGACATGTGCTGCACCTATCCTGCGCCTCCATTCTGACATGTTCTGCACCCATCCTGCGCCTCCATTCTGTCATTTGCTGCTCCCATCCTGTCATGTGCTGCTCCCATCCTGTGCCCCCGTTCTGTCATGTGCTGCTCCCATCCTGTGCCCGTTCTTTCATGTGCTGCTCCCATCCTGCGCCCCTGTTCTGTCATGTGCTGCTCCCATCCTGCGCCCGTTCTGTCATGTGCTGCTCCCATCCTGCGCCCCCGTTCTGTCATGTGCTACTCCAATCCTGCGCCCGTTCTGTCATGTGCTGCTCTCATCCTGCGCCCCCGTTCTGTCATGTGCTGCTGCCATCCTGCGCCCGTTCTGTCATGTGCTGCTCCCATCCTGCGCCCCCGTTCTGTCATGTGCTGCTACCATCCTGCGCCCGTTCTGTCATGTGCTGCTACCATCCTGCGCCCGTTCTGTCATGTGCTGCTCCCATCCTGCGCCACCATTGTATTATATGCCCCCCATAAGATGCTCCATTATATATGCCCCGTATGCTGCCATATATAAAAAAAAAAAAAAAAAAAAAAAACATACTCCCCTATCGTCGCTGGGCGCCGAGTGCTGGGGGCCTGAGCAGGCGGTGACACCGGCGCGCTGTGTGGGTCAGGTGCCGGTATCACCGCTAGCTCAGGCCCCCAGCACTTGCTATACCCACCTGTCTGTCCCGTTCCAGCGCTGCGCGCCGCCATCTTCCCGGTGCTCTGGCTGTGACTGTTCAGTCAGAGGGCGGCGCCGGCGCGCATTAAGTGCGTCATCGCGCCCTCTGAACTGGGAACGTCACAGCAGAGAACCCGGGAGACGGAGCCGCACACAGCGCTGGAACGGGGGACAGGTGAATATACTTCCCCTCCTGGTGGTCCCTGACTCTCCGGTGGAGATCGCGGTGTGCGTTCAGTGTTTACGCATACCGCGATCTCCTGGGAGCGTCACTCTGTGAGGCCCAGACTGCGCCGGCGCTTGCGCAGTCTATAAAGGCTTCGGACAGAGTGACGCTCCCAGCGTTATATTATAGATATATACATATATATATATATATATATATATATATATATATATATATATATATACACACACACTAGATTGTGGCCCGATTCTAACGCATCGGGTATTCTAGAATATGCATGTCCCCGTAGTATATGGACAATGATGATTCCAGAATTCGCGGCAGACTGTGCCCGTCGCTGATTGGTCGAGGCAACCTTTATGACATCATCGTCGCCATGGCAACCATTATGACATCTACGTCAATACTGTGCCCAACGCTGATTGGTCGAGGCGAATTCGCGGCAGACTGTGCCCGTCGCTGATTGGTCGAGGCAACCTTTATGACATCATCGTCGCCATGCTGTGCCCGTCGCTGATTGGTCGAGGCCGCCAGAGACGCAGGATTTCCAGGACAGACAGACAGACAGACGGAAAAACCCTTAGACAATTACAGTGCCTACAAGTAGTATTCAACCCCCTGCAGATTTAGCAGGTTTAATAAGATGCAAATAAGTTAGAGCCTTCAAACTTCAAACAAGAGCAGGATTTATTAACAGATGCATAAATCTTACAAACCAAAAAGTTTTGTTGCTCAGTTACATTTTTATAAATTTTAAAAATAAAAGTGTGGGTCAATTATTATTCAACCCCTAGGTTTAATATTTTGTGGAATAACCTTTGTTTGCAATTACAGCTAATAATCGTCTTTTATAAGACCTGATCAGGCCGGCACAGGTCTCTGGAGTTATCTTGGCCCATTCCTCCATGCAGATCTTCTCCAAGTTATCTAGGTTCTTTGGGTGTCTCATGTGGACTTTAATCTTGAGCTCCTTCCACAAGTTTTCAATTGGGTTAAGGTCAGGAGACTGACTAAGCCACTGCAACACCTTGATTTTTTGCCTCTTGAACCAGGCCTTGGTTTTCTTGGCTGTGTGCTTTGGGTCGTTGTCTTGTTGGAAGATGAAATGACGACCCATCTTAAGATCCTTGATGGAGGAGCGGAGGTTCTTGGCCAAAATCTCCAGGTAGGCCGTGCTATCCATCTTCCCATGGATGCGGACCAGATGGCCAGGCCCCTTGGCTGAGAAACAGCCCCACAGCATGATGCTGCCACCACCATGCTTGACTGTAGGGATGGTATTCTTGGGGTCGTATGCAGTGCCATCCAGTCTCCAAACGTCACGTGTGTGGTTGGCACCAAAGATCTCGATCTTGGTCTCATCAGACCAGAGAACCTTGAACCAGTCAGTCTCAGAGTCCTCCAAGTGATCATGAGCAAACTGTAGAGGAGCCTTGACATGACGCTTTGAAAGTAAAGGTACCTTACGGGCTCGTCTGGAACGGAGACCATTGCAGTGGAGTACGTTACTTATGGTATTGACTGAAACCAATGTCCCCACTGCCATGAGATCTTCCCGGAGCTCCTTCCTTGTTGTCCTTGGGTTAGCCTTGACTCTTCGGACAAGCCTGGCCTCGGCACGGGAGGAAACTTTCAAAGGCTGTCCAGGCCGTGGAAGGCTAACAGTAGTTCCATAAGCCTTCCACTTCCGGATGATGCTCCCAACAGTGGAGACAGGTAGGCCCAACTCCTTGGAAAGGGTTTTGTACCCCTTGCCAGCCTTGTGACCCTCCACGATCTTGTCTCTGATGGCCTTGGAATGCTCCTTTGTCTTTCCCATGTTGACCATGTTTGAGTGCTGTTCACAAGTTTGGGGAGGGTCTTAAATAGTCAGAAAAGGCTGGAAAAAGAGATAATTAATCCAAACATGTGAAGCTCATTGTTCTTTGTGCCTGAACTACTTCTTAATACTTTAGGGAAACCAAACAGAATTCTGGTGGGTTGAGGGGTTGAATAATAAATGACCGTCTGAAAAAACTTTTCCCAATTTAAAAAAAAATAAACAAAGAAATAACATTCTTTTTTGCTGCAGTGCATTTCACACTTCCAGGCTGATCTACAGTCCAAATGTCACAATGTCAAGTTAATTCCAAATGTGTAAACCTGCTAAATCTGCAGGGGGTTGAATACTACTTGTAGGCACTGTATATATATAGATTAGGTTTCACTGATGGCGGCCCGATTCGAACGCATCGGCCGAGGCAGCCTTTATGACATCATCGTCGCCATGCTGTGCCCGTCGCTGATTGGTCGAGGCAACCATTATGACATCATCGTCGTCATGGCAACCATTATGACATCATCGTCGCTGTGCCCGTTGCTGATTGGTCGAGGCCTGGCGGTCTCGACCAATCAGAGACGCGGGAAGTCTACGTCCTTTATGACATCATCGTCGATACTGTGCCCGTTGCTGATTGGTTGAGGCCTGGCGGCCTAACGCATCGGGTATTGTAGAATATCCATGTCCCCGTAGTATATGGACAATGATGATTCCAGAATTCGCGGCAGACTGTGCCCGTCGCTGATTGGTCGAGGCAACCTTTATGACATCGTCGCCATGGCAACCATTATGACATCTACGTCGATACTGTGCCCGTCACTGAATCAGAAACGTGGGATTTCTACGTCCTTTATGACATCATCGTCGCTGGCGGCCTCGACCAATCAGAGACGCGGGATTTCCAGGACAGACAGACAGACAGACGGAAAAACCCTTAGACAAATATATATATACTAGACTGTGGCCCGATTCTAATGCTTCGGGTATTCTAGAATATGCATGTCCCCGTAGTATATGGACAATGATGATTCCAGAATTCGTGGCAGACTGTGCCCGTCGCTGATTGGTCGAGGCAACCTTTATGACATCATCGTTGCCATGGCAACCATTATGACATCTACGTTGATACTGTGCCTGTCGCTGAATCAGAAACGTGAGATGTCTACGTCCTTTATGACATCATCGTCGCTGTGCCCGTGGCTGATTGATTGGTCGAGGCCGCCAGGCCTCGACCAATCAGAGACGCGGGATTTCTACGTCGATGCTGTGCCGGTCTCTGATTGGTCGAGGCCTGGCGGGATTTCCAGGACAGACAGACGAAAAAACCCTTAGGCAATTATATATATATAGATATATCTATCTATCTATCTATCTATCTATATATATACACACACACACACACACACAGTATATATGGTTTTGTTTAGTTTTTTTGTTTGTTTTTTTACACATGGATCCCTTGTATAGCCGTATGTTGGTTTTGCAAGCCTGCGAGAAAAACACGCAGTACGGATGACATACGGATTACATACGGAGGTTAACATGCGTAAAATACGCTGATACACCCTGCCTACGGAGGAGCTACGGACCACTATTTTGGGGACGTTTCAGCGTATTACGGCCGTAATATACGGACCGTATTGTCTTACGCTGAGTGTGACGCCGGCCTTAGCTGGTCTTGTACTGAAGCCACTAAAGAACAGGGAAACAGCCTTAAAAGGTGTACAATACTCACCTCACCGATTCCTTGCGGTACAAGCTCAGCACTGCCTGGTTGTAGCTTGTCTCTACCTTCTGGTGCGGTAGGTGTCCCAATACAGAGACACGGGACTTCTGCACCCGATCTCTGTGCTGAGCACAATTCAACATAGTGAGGACAACATATATTGTAGTGATGTCCAGCCTTCATCACGTCCATGCTGATAGAGAGCAGGCTGGTCATCACTCGCTCTAGAGGTCTCTTCATAGGTCATGGATGTACACAGTGTTGCGCTCACGTGACTTCCTTGTATACATTGTGAAGTCAGTGGCTTTTCATGACATTACTGCCAGATCTTACACACTTTGTTTGCAAATCCAATAAACAGTCAATGCAAACCATAACAGGACATGAAGTAATAGGAATGGGAACATTACCAGGCTGCCGGTGTCATTGATGAAGATCAAGACGATTCCATGACACGTTTCTTCGTTCTCCACCAATGATTCATTCTGCAGAGCCGCTAGCGAGCTGCGAAGTCCAGAGGATCCACTCAGTGCTGAGAGACAGTCAATGATATGTAATGAATGCTAAAAAGATTTCTAAACTTTGCAATTAATGTAATATTGCACCAACACATAACAAAAACATCTTTGCAACCAGCTTTGTGCGTCTACAGGTACTGTGCAAACCTTTAATGTCTGCAGGATTAGGCTACAAAGGGTTTGTAATCCAAGGATCCTTGCCCAATTCTAGACAAAGAAGTGTCTAGCACTTTTCAACTGATGACCTGGCCTTGGGATAGGTAAAAAAAAAAAAAATCAGATGGGGATCCGGACACCCGTTACCCCCCAATCCATTTTGGACATATCATTGGTGCAATCTATACAGCTGCACAGGGGGCCCAATACGTAAGGGGCCCGACTTCCACCTTTAAGGTAGCAAGCATCTTTTGTCATAGACAGAACCATTGGACTGGAAAGGGCCCATATGCTGTTCTTTCACAACGGCCCTTTTGGGTCTAGGTCTGCCATGACCACCACGAATCAGCTGTTATCGTGGCCATATCTACACAATGTGCAAAGCTCCTATTGAGGTGAATAGGAACTGAGCTGCCAGGTTGGAATGTCAAACCCGCCACTGATCTGATATTGAAGGATACATCATCTAATTTTTGCCGCCCAAACCACAAGCAACATGAAACAAGGTCTGAAGGCATGATTCAGCACGAGCTTTCTCGGAAATGCTCTGGCGTTTCAGAGAAAATAGAGTAGGAAGACCATAGCCAGAAATGAGACTAGTCCTGCGCCGCCCCTTCCCAGCGCTCCCAGAGGTGATTGACAGCTGCTTCCCTCATTTGAACATAGGGAGGGATCTGTCAATCACCTCTAGCAGCCCCTCGAAGAGACAGTCAGGGGACAGACCATGGTCCCCGGCAGGACCTTCTAACTATACCTTCTCTGGAAGGCTCCAGCGTTTTCAAGAAAAATATACAGGGGGGGTGAAATAAGTATTCAACCAGCTGATATTTTTCACTAACTGGCAGGATTGCTTTCTAAAATACTGATAGATTTCAGCTGGTGTCGTGACTTTCCAGTGCTTTTTGCACCGATCTTTCTTCATGTGTTCAATACTTTTTTTCGCTGTGTCATCTCTCATTATTACATAACTTAATTTACCGATATCTATGGTTTGATTTCTTTGCCTTTGTGGATCCGATGGGTAGTCACCAACATCTGGTGAGAATTTCATGTTAATAGCACCTTTAGAAATAGATTTAGTTATAAAATTGGTGCCGTGTTCAATACTTATTTCTCTCACTGTAGATGGCTGCAATTGTGAAGCTGGACTCTAATTTATGCTGACCATGGTTTGAGTGCCATAAATCAGATGACAGGTTCCCTTTAAAATCTGTAAAATCTTTTAATCGACAAACTGGAAAAATAAATATTATGTTTTGTATTAATAATTCATTATGTTAACAATGACATTCAAAGCTACGACACATAATGGAATTGAGACCCATGAGGACTTCCAAACGATGCCATACAATGACCAAGATGGAAAGCATACACATTCTTGATTTGGAAACTTCCCACAACCAGTGAGAAAATGAACTGTCACTTTCCCACGCTGCTGAGTTCACCTCGGGTCAGGCTGGGAGGCTGCGCTGACGTCACGGATGCCGACGCCGGCAGCTTCTCAGTCATTCCCCAGTAGTTTACAGCCGGGCCGGTCGCATTAGCACCGCTCCCGGTTGTAAACTATATATTTCCCAGATATGGATTACGCCGTGGGACTGACTGTATGCCAGACAGGTATAGGTATATTGTGGGTGTTTTTTTGTTTTTTTTTTATTTATTACAGGAGATCGAGGGCATCGTTTGGATTGGCAGAAGAATAAAGATGGCAAACTGTGTGTTCTTTCATTTCATTAAAATACTATATTTTCCATGTGTGTTTATTTAACCCCTTACAAACTATAGGATTATTAATGGATAGGTGTCTGTTATGATCAGGTGACCTTGGAGCAGCATGAAAACTTTCACTGGAGTAGGTGGTAACTATACTGACCGCAAACCCTGATCTTAACACCGCAACTAGAAGTAGCCGTGGGGTGTGCCTAAAAAAATCTAGACACCTCAACACAGCCGGAGAACTAAATATCCCCAAAGATGGAAATAGGAATACTATCTTGCCTCAGAGCAGAACCCCAAAGGATAGGCAGCCCCCCACAAATAATGACTGTGAGTAGTAGAGGAAAAGACACACGCAGGCAGAAAACAGGATTAGCAAAAGAGGCCACTTCTAGCTAAATAGGAAAGGACAGGACAGGATACTAAGCGGTCAGTATTAAAATCCTTCCAAAAATATCCACAGCAGAAAATACAAAAAACTCCACCACCTAACTAAAGGTGTGGAGCGTATATCTGCAACTCCAGAGAATCCAACCAGACTGAGAAAACACTGACACAGTCTAAGCTGGACAATAGAAAAACAAATGAATAGCACTGAAATATAAGCACACTGCATATGTGCCACAGAAAAAGAAACAGACACTTATCTTTGCTGAACTGGCAGCTAAGCAGGAGAGGCCAGGAAAGATCCAACACTTCCCAAGAAACATTGAAAACTGCCAAGGAGTAAAGAGTCCTGCAAACCTAAATACCCCAGTCAGAATTGCAATCAGCAGATACACCTGTGCAAGACTGCAGCCCAGGGACAACTGCATTACCATTTACAACCACCGGAGGGAGCCCAAAAGCAGAATTCACAACAGGTGTCTTAATGACTCCTCTCCATTACTAAGCCAGGCTTAATGTCACCTTACAATACAAAGGTGACATTAAACCCTTATTACCCCATATGCCACCACTACAGGGCAGTGGGAAAAGAGCGGCTAAGTGCTGGAATTGGAATCTTACAGATGCACCTTTTCTGGGGTGGCTGAGGGCAGATGTTTTTAGCGAGGGGGGGTAATAACCATGGTCCCTCTCTAGGCTATTAATACCTGCACTCAGTCACTGGCTTTCCCTCTATGGCGCGGGAACCCACGCCAGTTTTTTCCGTGAAAACATTCTTTTATGAAATACATACAGGCCCCAAATTTTACACACACATACTACTGACAGTATTAGTCACTGACGTATATAAAATCTAACTGTTCTGCAATGGTTTACTGTATGTAAACCATGTCTCCTATCCTGTCGGCTTCTGCAATGACTTTACAGAAGCCGACAAATGAATTATCGGCTATTCCGCTATCTATCCGTCTATGAAATATATATATATATATATATATATATATATATATATATATATATATATATATGTCATGTCTTGCACCATCCACCAACGTCACGTTGCACCACAGACTGTCCAGGAGTTGGCGGATGATTATATATATATATATATATATATATATATATATATATATATATATATATATATATATATATATATATATATATATTTTATACACACACATACACCTATTATATGTGTATATCTGCTCTATTCTAACTTATTCTATTCTGTCTGCGGCAGATCATTTGCTGACTTTTAATCTATTATATATTCTATCTTTTCTATTCTTAACATGTCAGTGTGATTTTACTGTACGCCAGACATGCATTGCTGGCTTTTCAAATGACACCGATGCGAAAAATCGCGTGGTCCGAGTGCTGTGTGATTTTTTTTTTTCCTCGCACCCATTGTATTACATTGGCGAATCTCATCCGAGATACGCAGCATGCTGTGATTTTTTTCTCAGTCCGATTTCGGACGTGGAAAAAAAAAAAAAAAAATTGCAGATTAGATGTAACTCATTGAATAAAATTGGTCCGAGTGCAATATTTAAGCGCTGCGGAATATGTTGGCGCTATATAAATAAAATTATTATTATTATTATTATTAATATTTCTCGCAAGTGAGTATGAGCCCTAACTGACATTCTCGGCATGAAGTCACGTCAATACTACTAATCAGAGGCGACTATGGACAACTGATGTGGCTGCTGGATCAGGGTAAAAAAAAAAAAAAAAAAAAAACAGAAAATCCAAAATATTGGACAATAATTTCTTTACTAAAAACTGCTGCCAGTGATTCGAATATACATACTGTATGTATTACCACATCCAATCTAGTGATTCTCAATGGGGGCGTGTTGTGACACCACATTAAGGCCTCATTCAGACATCAGTGTTTTTCACGTACGCAAAAATAAAAAAGTCATCAGTGTTTGGTCAGTGTTTTTCATGGAGGGATAAATAAATTACAAAGTTTCTCCTATCCCTTTTTCAGTGTTAATCATGGACCTCACACGGACTGTGCATGGACGCCATCAGTGTGCTGACCGTTATTTTCCCAGACTTGTATTGGTACTTTTCATACATCATGCTGGTAAAAAGCGGACATCAGTCTTCGTGATTTTTGCATAGATACCCAGTTTGAAAAGAACACAGACCTGTGAACAGCTCCATAGACTAACATGTACGTGCAACATGGAGGTTTGAATGAGGCCTAATGCTGCTGGATGTTTGACTGCAAGCTGCATGCAACATTACCGCACTATGTGTAAAGAAGATCTGTCACCCCCAGAATGCAAATTCAGTTACTTAAAGGGGTTGTCTAGGATGTTACCATTTCTAGCCTATCCTCAGTAGAAGCCATCAATGTCTGATTCAAATCAATAGGGGGTGGATGTGCAGTACCCAGAAGTATCAATGGAGCTGTGCAGCTCTGTTACTGAGCCGTTTTGACCACCGCCGACACCAGGAACAACTGATTGACAGGGGTGCTGCAGACATTGATGATCTAGGCAAAGGATAGACCACCAATTTTAAAGTCCTGGACAACCCTTTTAAGCAATGTATAGGGGAATTAGACTCTAAAAAAATAATATCAGTAAGATATATTTTAATGGTGTAGCTGCAGAAAAGTTCACTTTTAGGGTTCACTCACACTGCCATATATTCTCTCATGCGGAACAATCGGACTGATTATACTAATGACACATGGATAAAACTCTGTCAGAGTCTGATCCGAGTGTCACTTTAGTGTGATCCGACTCTCTCACATGAGAAAATTGCAGCAGAGGTGCAGAGAGGACGGAGAGCTTAATTTCTCCATTCTTTGTGTCTGTGGAGGTAGCACTGCACTCAGATGACATCTGAATGCAGTCCGGTGTCCGATTATCGGAACCACTATAATATTGAGCTGAGTGCCTTCCAATAAAACACCGGCTAGCTGTGTTATACGCTAGTGTGAGAGTACCCTTAATCTGTATACATATAACTCAAATCCCTGCATCATGCGAGTGCACACTGACACTAGAGGAGCCCAGCGGCACGCTCACAGTGTCAGTGTGATAACGCTCTGATCCTGACTCCTAACAGTCTATGGACGCCACTCACTACACCCGGAATGTAGTGAGAGGCCTCAGAGAGAAGCCAGAGATCAGAGCGTTGTCACACCGACACCGTGACCCTGCCATTAGGCTCCTGCAGTGTAAGTGCACACTAGCAGGACTAGGGATTGGAGTTAAACAGGGGAAGATGTCAATCAATCTCAGGGACAATAATATGCAAATCAGGGAGTAATGGTGCACCGATACATTAGCCACACCAAGGGTACACTGAAGCACCCTCATTGGCATATATATTAAAAGTAACTTTTTTGGAACTACATAACTAAAAAAAAAAATGTATATAATTGGTATAGGGCTCGAGTTCCCTATATAAACATTCAACTAGTTATATTTGCATTTTGGGGGGGGGTGACAGACGCCCTTTAAGGCTGGGGCGACAAGTGATAGGAATTCACAAATACTCTGAGCAACCAAAACCATTTCTGCTGCTTACACCCGTGTGGATATTTTAAAGCTGAAAGTTTGTTGTAAAAATAAAACGCCAAATTGCCCACAAGTTCTCGCCAGTCACAGTCACATGCAGGTTTGGACCGGCCCTCGGGGGAACAAGGGAATCCTCCGGTAGGCCCCTCTGAAGGACCGCTAGCCTCTGCCAACCCAGTCCAACGCTGGTCCACACGTAACAGAAAATCAGACATATTTGGAAACATTTGTGGCTCAGGAGGTCACAATGAGGCACCATAGGAAATCATTAGATCACATAATGTGACACCACGGTCTCGATGTCACCCTTGCTGTCGCAGAAGGGTCTTCCTCACACCGGAGACCTGGGGGTCGCCCCTTCCTCACACCGGAGACCTGGGGGTCGCCCCTTCCTCACACCGGAGACCTGGGGGTCGCCCCTTCCTCACACCGGAGTCCTGGGGTCGCCCCTTCCTCACACCGGAGTCCTGGGGTCGCCCCTTCCTCACACCAGAGACCTGGGGTCGCCCCTTCCTCACACCAGAGACCTGGGGTCGCCCCATCCTCACACCAGAGACCTGGGGTCGCCCCTTCCTCACACCGGAGACCTGGGGTCGCCCCTTCCTCACACCGGAGACCTGGGGTCGCCCCTTCCTCACACCGGAGACCTGGGGTCGCCCCTTCCTCACACCGGAGACCTGGGGTCGCCCCTTCCTCACACCGGAGTCCTGGGGTCGCCCCCTCCTCACACCGGAGTCCTGGGGTCGCCCCTTCCTCACACCGGAGACCTGGGGTCGCCCCTTCCTCACACCGGAGACCTGGGGTCGCCCCATCCTCACACCGGAGACCTGGGGTCGCCCCATCCTCACACCGGAGACCTGGGGTCGCCCCTTCCTCACACCGGAGACCTGGGGTCGCCCCATCCTCACACCGGAGACCTGGGGTCGCCCCATCCTCACACCGGAGACCTGGGGTCGCCCCTTCCTCACACCGGAGACCTGGGGTCGCCCCTTCCTCACACCGGAGTCCTGGGGTCGCCCCTTCCTCACACCAGAGACCTGGGGTCGCCCCTTCCTCACACCAGAGACCTGGGGTCGCCCCTTCCTCACACCAGAGACCTGGGGTCGCCCCTTCCTCACACCGGAGACCTGGGGTCGCCCCTTCCTCACACCGGAGACCTGGGGTCGCCCCATCCTCACACCGGAGACCTGGGGTCGCCCCTTCCTCACACCGGAGACCTGGGGTCGCCCCTTCCTCACACCGGAGTCCTGGGGTCGCCCCCTCCTCACACCGGAGTCCTGGGGTCGCCCCTTCCTCACACCGGAGTCCTGGGGGTCGCCCCTTCCTCACACCGGAGTCCTGGGGGTCGCCCCTTCCTCACACCAGAGACCTGGGGTCGCCCCTTCCTCACACCAGAGACCTGGGGTCGCCCCATCCTCACACCGGAGACCTGGGGTCGCCCCATCCTCACACCGGAGACCTGGGGTCGCCCCTTCCTCACACCGGAGACCTGGGGTCGCCCCTTCCTCACACCGGAGACCTGGGGTCCCCCATCCTCACACCGGAGACCTGGGGTCGCCCCTTCCTCACACCGGAGACCTGGGGTCGCCCCTTCCTCACACCGGAGACCTGGGGTCGCCCCTTCCTCACACCGGAGACCTGGGGTCGCCCCTTCCTCACACCGGAGACCTGGGGTCGCCCCTTCCTCACACCGGAGACCTGGGGTCGCCCCTTCCTCACACCGGAAACCTGGGGGTCGCCCCTTCCTCACACCGGAGACCTGGGGTCGCCCCTTCCTCACACCGGAGACCTGGGGTCGCCCCTTCCTCACACCGGAAACCTGGGGGTCGCCCCTTCCTCACACCGGAGACCTGGGGTCGCCCCTTCCTCACACCGGAGACCTGGGGTCGCCCCTTCCTCACACCGGAGACCTGGGGTCGCCCCTTCCTCACACCAGAGACCTGGGGTCGCCCCTTCCTCACACTGGAAACCTGGGGGTCGCCCCCTCCTCAGCTGCAGCCATGTTTTCAGTAACTATTGCACTAGTTTCTCTGCAGGCCAGGAAGTGACAGCAGGAGCTGCTGTTCCCAAGAGCTTACACTCTGAGGATGAGGAGGAAGAGCTGACACTCTGAGGAGGAGGAGGCTATGGACGCTGCCTGGGAAGGAGAGGAGCAGAAAACTAGGGAGAGGACGGAGTCACGCACAGCAACACAAACTCACCCAAACTGGAGACCCACAGGCACAGAGACCAGGAAAGGGGCAGTGCCAGCTCCATGCCCAGGGAGAGGAGAGCTGGGGAGGAGGAGGAGGAGGGCAGGACTGCCGGCAGCCGAGGGAGGGGAGGACAGGACAGACGCTGGAGAGGAGGGGCCCAGGAATGCAGGAGTGTCTGCTCTGCTCCTACCTGTCCGTGCAGTGAAGTCAGCTACTGCTGCTTGTATTGTTCCAGTCCAGTCATGTGACTTCTGGAACTTGTAGTTCTACAGCAGCTGGCAGCTCAATAGGCTTCCACACAGAAGCCAATCAGATATCAGCTCTTATTCTCCAAGTGCAGCTTTATAATTGAAAGACGTTTTCTGATTGGCTGCTTTGAGCAACCTCTGTGCTTAGCTGTTTTGCACCAATATCAGACTATCGAAAATCAGCCCTGTTTACTGCAACCAATCGGAGCTTAGCTTGCATTTGTTTAACTGCTCTGGAGTGATGGAAGCTGAGCTGTTATTGGTTGCTATGTGTAACAAGGCTAGTTTTGCTTGTGGACAAATTTAATACGGCCTTGTATTGTATTTGCAACCTTCAGTATAGAGTTCTGTTTGTGTGACATTGTATATGGAGGTGGTAACGGCTGTAGGCTAGAAGGGACCAAAATAAATGAGCACAAAGTTGGAAAATACTAAACCAGAAGTTTTTTCCACATAGACCTTCAGTTTGGGTGGTAAAAATGCTCGTGCGCCTGCAGGTTAATATTGGTCGGTGTACTGTTGACTCCAGTAAAAAAACATGTCCAAGTATTCCTCAGGGTATGTGCACACATTGCGGATTTGACTGCGGATTCGCAGCAGTTTTCCATGAGTTTACAGTTCCATGTAAACCTATGGAAAACAAAATCCGCAGTGCACATGCTGCGGGAAAAAACACATGTGCGGGAAAAAACGTGCGGAAACGCTTTGTTGTTTATGCCGCAGCATGTCAATTCGTTGTGCGTATTCCGCAGCGGTTTACACCTGCTCCTCTATAGGAATCCGCAGGTGTAAATCTGAAGGTGAAATCCACTGTAAATCCACAGGTAAAACACAGTGCGTTTTACCTGCGGATTTTTCAAAAACGGTGCGGAAAAATCCGCACACGAATCCACAACATGTGCACATGGCCTCAGTGTTAGGTCTCATTCACACTTCTGATTTTCTCACGGGAAAAAAGGACTATTATTGTGATCTGAGTTTGGTCCGAGTGTCATCCATTTTTATTCAGTCGCCATAACAGCACAACGAGAGAGAGGGGATCCGCACTTCAGGGACAGGAAACCTACAGACATAAAAGGGCGGTACCTCTCTCCCGCATCAGTTGGTTTCCTGTCCCTGACAGCGGAACCTCTTCAGACAGGCCTGTGAAGAAGGTCGAAGATATGAAGAAGTCCCCACTCCTGGCAGGCCGTTGCAGGTAGCGGGGGTCCCCTACCTCGGCCTAATCAGGGGGCAGGAAGCACCACACGGCAGGGGGACTGTTTGTGTAGGTGGCAGCAGGAGGAAGCAGCCTCCGACATATAGGCTAGCTTCTATGGTGTCCGCAGCAAGGGGGTATCTGCTGAAGGAGTCTAGGCTTGGTGCGGTCTGCCGGGTCCTCGGGAGTCCGTCTGTGCCTTGCGGGGGTCGGTGTCGGTCCGGAGGGGTGTCTGCTGCCGCATCCGGAAGGGGCGTGTCCGGATGACGTGGCCGGGCATGCGCAGTAGCGCCGTTTCCGGCCAATGGCGGCGCCCAGCTGGAGGGACCGGCCGGGCTTCTGGGGATGGTCCGACGGTCTTCCGTCGGGCAGTGGCGGCGCAGCACGGAGCGGTGGAGGTACCCATCGGGTTCAATGCGGTAATCGGCACCTGGAGTTCCCTGCTGACCCCCATCCGGGGGCGGTACCCTGAGGGCCTTATTTAATGCTGCACACGTGGGCTGCTGGTGTTCCTGTTTCATTCCATAATGGAGTCGCCAGAAGGAACTCAGAGCAGCCAGCAACAGCAGCAGCTTCAGCAGTCAGAGGAGCTCCCAGCGTCGGTCTAGTGGCAGTAGCCGCGCTGGTGGAGCTAAAGAGGCTCAGATATCAAGACCAAAGTCCTCAAGCCGTAAGGAATTGCCGGCTACGAAGGACCCTCCATCTACGGTACCACTCATTACTGGCGGGGTAAGTGATCTTCGTGAAAGTTCACTTAGTGATTGTTTGTTCCCCTTATATTTCCTCTCTCCTTACTAGGGGAGGAAAAGTTTAACTAAGGCCAAACATAGGCAGTGTGCCGAATGCGCAGAGCCGCTTCCGGATGGGCGTTTAAAAAAGTTGTGCAAAACATTTGCTAGAGGAAGAGGCTCCTGATCTGACCTCTACAATAAGAGAGATGGTTAGACAAGAAGTCAGAAGTTCTGTAAAATCCAGGTTTCGGGTAACGGAAGTTAAAAGTTCATCCCCTTTATCTGATGTGATTTCGGACTCGGGTGAGCTGAGCTCTGGGTCCCTCCCGT
Organism: Ranitomeya imitator; assembly: GCF_032444005.1. NCBI lineage: Eukaryota > Metazoa > Chordata > Amphibia > Anura > Dendrobatidae > Ranitomeya > Ranitomeya imitator. The sequence goes on from NC_091285.1 coordinate 626,024,938, forward strand.
CTTCCTCCTCCTCTGAGGATCTGGAGTCTAGTCGGGCCTGTTTGTCCCTAGATAGGGTTAACCATCTGGTTAAAGCAGTTAACAGTACAATGGGGATAGAGGACACCCAGTCGGAATGCTCCATTCAAGATGTTATGTTCAAGGGTATTGAGTGGAAATCCCAAAGAGCCTTTCCAGTGGTTGACAAGATTAAATCGCTAATTTCAAAAGAATAGAAGAAACCCGAAAGGAAGGGGTCACTTCCACCTGCATTTAAAAGGAGATATCCCTTTGAGGAGGAGGCTTCATCCTCATGGGATAAAGTTCCAAAGCTGGATGTGGCAGTCGCCAAAGTGTGCAAGAAAACATCTCTCCCCTTTGACGACTTGGGGAACCTAATGGACCCATTAGATAGGAAAACTGATATCTTCCTTAAAGGAGCCTGGGAGACTTCGGCTGGATCCTTGAGACCGGCTATAGCAGCCACCTGTACAGCTCGGTCCTTGATGGTATGGTTAGGTCACCTCGAAGATCAGCTCAGGGATAAGGTCCCCAGAACTGAAATATTATCCTCTATGCCTATAATCCAGGATGCTGCAGCTTTCCTTTCGAAAGCATCAGCAGACTCGGTCAGGTTGGCCGCGAGGTCCTCAGCGTTATCTAACGCAGCCCGGAGAGCGCTATGGATAAAATGCTGGCCAGGGGACTTACAGGCCAGAACAAAGTTATGTAGCATTCCCTGTGAAGGAGCTCACTTATTCGGACCGGTCCTAGATGAGTTGTTGGAAAAAGCAGGGGATAATAAAAAACGCTTCCCTTTCTTAGGAAGACCCTTTTACAGACGGGACTATAATAGAGGATGGTCTAACCGCAGAAGGCCATATAGAGATTCTAACAGGGAATCTACCAGATACGACAGCAACAGAAGGAGGGGTAAAGGATTTATGTTTAATCCTTCACGAGATTTTAAGAAACCACAATGACTGGCGGACCAGGTGGGGGATAGGCTTTCGGCCTTCTACCCGGCCTGGGTACGGATCACGAACAGTCCATGGATTCTAGGCATTGTGGAAAAGGGCCTAAGGTTCGATTTCCACCATATTCCTCGGGACAAGTTTATGTTGACACCTGTTCGTTCCTCCTCTACAGAGCAGTTGGCGCTGGAGTCAGAAGTTTGGGAACTTCAACAGAAGAAAGTTCTGATTAGAGTCCCTACTGGAGAGGAAGGTAGGGGGTTCTATTCCCCTCTATTCCTGATCAACAAGCCTGACGGTTCATATCGCACCATTATTAATTTGAAAGGCCTGAACAATTTTTTGTTGGTTTCGTCCTTCAAGATGGAATCGGTTAAAACGGCAATAAAATTACTCTTTAACCATTGTTTTATGGTTGTCTTAGACCTCAAAGATGCCTACTACCATGTTCCAATACATGTAGATCATCAAAGTTTTCTTAGGGTGGCGGTTTCACTGGCTGGCACGATAGAGCATTTTCAATATCAGGCACTTCCCTTCGGAGTCGTAGTTGCACCCCGGGTGTTCACAAAAATTATGGTGGAAGTTATGGCACACTTGCATGAACAAGACATATTAGTAATTCCATACCTGGATGATTTACTAATTGTGGGTCATTCAGAATCACATTGCAAGGACCAGCTAGAGAAAGTGATGAGAGCGTTGCACGGGTTAGGCTGGATAATCAATTTTAAAAAATCGCGTCTTCAGCCCCTAAAATTGCAAGAGTTTCTGGGATTTATTATAGACTCTAGTCGGCAGGAGTGTCGCCTGCCGGACGCAAAAGTAGCTAAGGTTCAACGGCTAGTCATCAGGGCAATCGGCAATCCCTTAGTGTCTGTTAGAAGTGCAATGTCTCTCTTGGGTTCCCTCACGTCTTGCATCCCGGCGGTTCTCTGGGCTCAGTTCCACACAAGGACACTACAATGCGATGTTTTACACAATTCCTGTCGTCTAGGGGCTCACCTCGATAGTAAATTTTCACTTTCTGCGGAAACTACACATTCCCTTGTTTGGTGGACTCACACTTCAAATCTACATAGGGGGGTCCCTTGGATAAATCATGTATCTGGAGTATTGACTACGGATGCTAGCCCTAAGGGATGGGGGGCTCACTTAGGAGAGGATTGGGTTCAGGGGCTATGGTCTCAGCCTGAACAGGACTCATCCTCCAATCTGAAAGAGCTATTGGCCGTAAAACACACCTTAAATAAGTTCCTTATACCCCTACAGGCAGGGCCGGCTCCGGGTTTTTGAGGGCCCCGGGCGAACGAGTCTCAGTGGGCCCCCCCTTTAACACATACCACGATTCATGATGCACAGATAAGAATCAGCCCACGCCACGCAGTATATAACACACTAACACAGCCCACGCAGTATATAACACAGCCCACGCACGCAGTATATAACACACAGCCCACGCACGCAGTATATAACCAACAGCCCACGCACGCAGTATATAACCCACACAGCCCACCCACGCAGTATATAACACACAGCCCACCCACGCAGTATATAACACACAGCCCACGCACGCAGTATATAACACACAGCCCACGCACGCAGTATATAACACACAGCCCACGCACGCAGTATATAACACACAGCCAGGGTGGATAAAAATCAATGTTTTTTTTTAAAAATAAAAAAAAATCGGATTTTTTTTATTTAAATCGGATTTTTTTGATTTAAATCGGATTTTTTTCAATAAACTGCTTTTTGAGGAAAATATTTTACCATCCAAAGGTTCTTCCATCATGAGATAAAGCTGAGTTGTTTAACTCAGTAGAATAAAGGCTGTATATGTGTAACATTCACAATGCCATGCTCTTCCAGAGGTTTCTGTAGGATTAGTGGGCAGTTTCTCTCCTATATTATCACAGACGCTCGCTTTACTTACGCAGTTCTCAAAACTGAATTTGACTCCGCAGAGGTCCCAGCCTCTTCTTCACGGCAAAAATGTTACAACATGAACAGAGTTGAGAAAAAGACCTTAATCCTATTGTTCTACAAACCTATGAATACAGAATCAACCCCTTCAGTGCCAAGTCCAAGAAGTTAGACAATATGTTTCTGATTGTTTGGAGTGGAATAGATCTGCACAACACAAGAAGAATGTGAATCTAAGTGTGAGGAGGAGGAAGGGCAAGCAGACAAGAAAATGAAAGTGAAACTTTGAGCACAATACTGCAGCATAGCCACAGACAGACAAGTCTGGATCTGTTTGTGTGTATGATCTGAGGTTTATTATATTCTTTCCTTATAATGGCAGCAGGCCGTAAAAGAGACCCAGTTAGGGAATATTTTAATGAAGCTCCTTCGCCTATCGGTAAGGCAGGCATGCGTGCAAAATGCAAATGATGTAACAAAGAGATGCAAGGCCTGGTGGCGCGAATGAGGCAACATCATGAGAAGTGCGGTGATGAAGATGACTCAAACTGGGTCTCTTTTACGGCCTGCTGCCATTATAAGGAAAGAATGTAATAAACCTCAGATCGTACACACAAACAGATCCAGACTTGTCTGTCTGTGGCTATGCTGCAGTATTGTGCTCAAAGTTTCACTTTCATTTTCTTGTCTACTTGCCCTTCCTCCTTCTCACACTTAGATTCACATTCTTCTTGTGTTGTGCAGATCTATTCCACTCCAAACAATCAGAAACATATTGTCTAACTTCTTGGACTTGGCACTGAAGGGGTTGATTCTGTATTCATAGGTTTGTAGAACAATAGGATTAAGGTCTTTTTCTCAACTCTGTTCATGTTGTAACATTTTTGCCGTGAAGAAGAGGCTGGGACCTCTCCGGAGTCAAATTCAGTTAGGTAGAAACTTTGATTTAAATCACTGATTTAAATCAAGCCTTACTGACTAGTGATTTAAATCGTGATTTAAATCGTGATTTAAATCAGTTAGATTTAAATCAAATCCACCCTGCACACAGCCCACGCACGCAGTATATAACACAGCCCATGCACGCAGTATATAACACAGCCCACGCACGCAGTATATAACACAGCCCATGCACGCAGTATATAACACACAGCCCACGCACGCAGTATATAACACACAGCCCACGCAGTATATAACACACAGCCCACGCACGCAGTATATAACACACAGCCCACGCACGCAGTATATAACACACAGCCCACGCACGCAGTATATAACACACAGCCCACGCACGCAGTATATAACACACAGCCCACGCACGCAGTATATAACACACAGCCCACGCACGCAGTATATAACACAACACAGCACAGCCCTGTGACGTAGTATATAACCGCGGCAACACCTAAAATGGGTGACACTGGCAGACATCAGATTTGGAAAGTAAAAGGGTCAGTCACGCAGCAGACCCAGGCTCAGTCAGCAGCAGGCTGCCTGCATCCCATTTCGATTCATTCCCCCGCCAGCCCCCGCAATGCGCAGCGTTGGGGTCGGGGACCGTCACCGAAGACGAGTCACTCACTCAGTCACTGCTGCTAGCCTTCGCCGGCCCGTTGCCCCCGTTGTGGACACACAGGAGAGGGCACCGACCGTGCACCTCCTCACTCACTGCAGCTGCTGCTCGTCTTCTCCTGCTTGGCGCTGCTAGACCTGTCCTCTTGTCCTGGATGGTGGCTCTGTCTTCTTGCTCTTAGGATGACAAGCCGACCGGAAGTAACAGGACAGATGACCCAGCGCCGCCCGGAAGTGACTCTCTCTGTATTGTGTATCCATGGTGACGGGCCGGCGGAGGTGAGTATTGCTGCTATTGCAGCTGCGCAGCACCAGGCGCCAGCAAAATGGCTCAGACAGAGCTCTGTTGTCTGCCCCCTGCTGCCGAGGTGCCGCCGGGCGCCGGGGATGATGAGGGATTTGATTTGATCACTGTACACACACAGCAGCGATGTAGACAGTGACAGTGTGTACTACCATAAATGGGCCCCCCCGTCTCGCCAGGGCCCCGGCATTTGCCCGGGTACACCGGGTGCTGACGCCGGCCCTGCCTACAGGGTCGACACGTCAGGCTGTTATCGGACAATCGGGTAACCGTGGCCTACATTAATCGTCAAGGAGGTACACGATCCAGTTCATTGATGAAGGTCGCAAATCATATTTTTCAGGTGGCCGAAGAACATCTTCTCTCTCTGACGGCTCTTCATATAAAAGGAAGTATCAATACCAAAGGCGACTATTTAAGCCGCAACAAACTCAAACAGGGAGAGTGGTCACTAAATCCAGCCATCTTCAATCAGATCATTCGGATATGGGGTTGTCCAGAGATAGACCTTTTTGCCAGCCGTGGGAACAAAAAATTACACCGATTCTGCTCCCTAAATCCAAGAGACAACCCATACGCTGTGGACGCTCTTCTTCTACAAAAGGGTCTAGAGATGGGCTTGGCCACAAGCACTCTCAGAGTTCAAGTGTCGGCTCTGGGGGCACTATACAATTTTAACTTGGCCAGCAATCACTGGATATCTAGATTTTTCAAAGCAGTCACTAGATCCAGACCAATCATTAAACAAAAGTTAGTTCCATGGGACCTAAATCTTGTACTCTCAGCCTTAACGCAAGCCCCATTCGAGCCTATTGATACCATCCCTGTAAAAATCCTTTCAAAACAGCCCTCTTTGTTGCACTCACATCTGCTAGAAGGGTTAGTGATCTGCAGGCACTTTCCAGACATCCACCATACATGCAGTTCAGGGAGGATAGAGTAATCTTGAAACCCGATCCCCCCCTATCTTCCAAAAGTTGCGTCAAAATTCCACAGGGTACAGGAGGTAGTCCTACCCTCTTTTTGCTCCAACCCTGCTAATGATAAAGAACGTAAATTTCATTCCTTAGATGTAAGAAGATGCCTCCTTAGATATATTTCAGTTTCAGATGCCTGGAAAAAAGATAACTCTCTGTTTGTAGCATATCAAGGGGTGAGAAAAGGTCTTAGAGTATCTAAAAACACTCTAGCCAGATGGATCAGGGAGGCGATCTCTCTCGCTTATACAGCAGGTGGCAACGAAGTTCCAGATGGTATAAAGGCACACTCCACGCGGGCCGTAGCATCTTCCTGGGCAGAGAGATCAGAAGTATCGATCGAAGACATATGTAAGGCGGCCACATGGTCTTCTCCTTCTACCTTCCTAAAGGTACCGTCACACTAGACGATATCGCTAGCGATCCGTGACGTTGCAGCGTCCTCGCTAGCGATATCGTCCAGTGTGACAGGCAGCAGCGATCAGGCCCCTGCTGTGCTGTCGCTGGTCGGGGAAGAAAGTCCAGAACTTTATTTCGTCGCTGGACTCCCCGTAGACATCGCTGAATCGGCGTGTGTGACACCGATTCAGCGATGTCTTCACTGGTAACCAGGGTAAACATCGGGTAACTAAGCGCAGGGCCGCGCTTAGTAACCCGATGTTTACCCTGGTTACCATCCTAAAAGTAAAAAATAACAAACACTACATACTTACCTACAGCCGTCTGTCCTCCAGCGCTGTGCTCTGCTCTCCTCCTGCACTGGCTGTGAGCGTCGGTCAGCCGGAAAGCAGAGCGGTGACGTCACCGCTCTGCTTTCCGGCCGCTGTGCTCACACAGACAGTACAGGAGGAGAGCAGAGCACAGCGCTGGAGGACAGACGGCTGTAGGTAAGTATGTAGTGTTTGTTTTTTTTACTTTTAGGATGGTAACCAGGGTAAACATCGGGTTACTAAGCGCGGCCCTGCGCTTAGTTACCCGATGTTTACCCTGGTTACCGGCATCGTTGGTCGCTGGAGAGCGGTCTGTGTGACAGCTCTCCAGCGACCAAACAGCGACGCTGCAGCGATCCGGGTCATTGTCGGTATCGCTGCAGCGTCGCTAAGTGTGACGGTACCTTTAGACACTACAGATTAGATCTGGGTAGTTCCTCAGACCTTACGTTTGGGAGAAGGGTGCTGGAGGCTATTATCCCCCCCTAATCTTCCTTACTTCTCTGAAAGTCTTTCGTTGTGCTGTCATGGCGACTGAATAAATACTTACGCTACTCACCTGGTAGCAGTGTTTTTTCAGGAGCCCATGACAGCACCCTTATATTCCCTACCCTATTCTTTTCTTGGATGATTCAACACCTTTTCGGGGTTTTTTCCTTTAAAGGGAACCTGTCACCCCGAAAATCGCGGGTGAGGTAATCCCACCAGCATCAGGGGCTTATCTGCAGCATTCTGTAATGCTGTAGATAAGCCCCCGATGTTACCTGAAAAAGGAGAAAAAGACGTTAGATTATACTCACCCATGGGCGGTCCCGCTGCTGGTCAGGTCGGATGGGCGTCTCCGGTCCGCTCCGGCGCCTCCTATCTTCTTTCCATGACGTCCTCTTCTGATCTTCAGCCACGGCTCCGGCGCAGGCGTACTTTGCTCTGCCCTGTTGAGGGCAGACAAAGTACTGCAGTGCGCAGGCGCCAGAAAGGTCAGAGGCCCGGCGCCTGCGCACTGCAGTACTATCCTCTGCCCTCAAGAGGGCAGAGCAAAGTACGCCTGCGCCGGAGCCGTGGCTGAAGATCAGAAGAGGACGTCATGGAAAGAAGATCGGAGGCGCCGGAGCGGACCGGAGACGCCCATCCGACCTGACCAGCAGCGGGACCGCCCCTGGGTGAGTATAATCTAACGTCTTTTTCTCCTTTTTCAGGTAACATCGGGGGCTTATCTACAGCATTACAGAATGCTGCAGATAAGCCCCTGATGCAGGTGGGATTACCTCACCCGCGATTTTCGGGGTGACAGGTTCCCTTTAAATTTCCATGTTCACTTACATAATAAAATGTACTTAATTGTATGCTGCATCTGTGTTACTAACCAAGGTGGTCCTCTCATGCTCTGGAACCAACTGATGCGGGAGAGAGGTACCGCCCTCTTATGTCTGTAGGTTTCCTGTCCCTGAAGGGCGGATCCCCTCCTCTCGTTGTGCTGTCATGGGCTCCTGAAAAAACACTGCTACCAGGTGAGTAGCGTAAGTATTTCACATATTGGGAGGGAAAAATAAAAGTTTCTTTCCTTTTTGTTAGTCATTGAAAACTCGGACGGCACCCGGATGCTTTTGCACGGAACCATAGACTTTCATTGCTAATTTTGTTCCAACCCTCGAAAATCGGACATGTGAATGGCTCCACGGACTATCACAGGTACGGGCGATATCCGCGAAAACACATATAGCGCTCATACACCAAAAACGGACGTCTGAATGGGGGCGAAGTCTACATTTCCCTGGTGCCCCATTACAGCTCTGCTCATACACCAGAACCCTAGAGCTGACATTTCATGCAATACGGCCATTTATTCATGGGAAAATTCTTAAAAATATACATTTTCTGGAGGCACAATGAAAGCCGCACGTCTGTGGTTACATTACATCAAGGCGTCTGTTTTTCCACATACTTGTTTATTTGTATTCTCCACAGATAGAACACAGACGCAGTATACTCTATGGGGTTGTTCACACGTCCGCCTACGTTACATTTTTTACCTGCCTGATTTTCCGCATCTACTGCAATTCTGTGAGAAAAAATCCGTACGTAAAACTCAGCGCAGTTGCAAGAGAAGTTGAAATGTTACGTATTTCAAAAACGCACCGCAGGTCAGTTTACAGAGTTTAACAAAAAAAAAAGCACAGTGGGCAGATTTCCATAAATCCCATCCACTTTGTTGGAACTGTAAGGTGCGCAGCAAAAACACGCAGAGTCAGAAAGTCACCAAAAACCCATTATGGGAATTTAAAGTGAACTTGTTACGTCAAAAAATGCTGTTAGTCTGTACACATGGGGTTAACCTGCAGGTTAATAGTGTTATAAAGCCAAGCGGCAGGGGCACTGGAAGCCCAGGTGCTGGGAGGAAAAGAGCTTTATTCTTCCCAGCAGCCTCAGTCATAGAGGGTCAGCCGCTTACACCGCACGTCTGGCACTGACTGACAGCCGGCTGACAGTCAGTGCCAGGACCTGATTCCAGACACGATGTACTGAGCGATGACTACAGCCGCGTTGGCTGCTCCTCTATGACTAAAAGAGCTAAAAAAGAGAAAATAAGGTAACATACAAATATTCAAAAAGTTATAAAATAAAAAGGAGAAATAACAGAAAACACCTAAAGGTTTTGATCTACAGATGTTATTCTATTCCTTGAAGGTCGGAGAACGATGGTCCGTTGTACAAAGTTATCCATGTGGATATCAGACTTAGGCCTCATTTACACATCCAATTTTACCATGTACGAGAAAAAGGACCAATTATTTTGATCAGCCTTAGATCCGAGTGTAGTCCAAGTGTCAACCAATTTTCTCGTAAGTGGAGAAATTACAAAAAAAATCTCCACCTTCTCCATTATGACATTCTGTGAAAATTGAGTTCGGTCCAATTTTTTCACAGACCCATTGACTTGCAATGCCAATTTTGATTCGAACCTCAAATCAAAATCGGACAAGTCTCTTGGATTTTCCACGGACCTCTCGGTTCATGAAAAATCAAGTCCCGAGTGCTATCTGTGAAAATAATTCGTATGCGAAAATCGGATGTGTGAATGAGCCCTTATATCCTAATATTACATTTTCCCCTAAGAGTTTAGTAATGTGAGAGAAACGTTCGCAATCCACATGATACCTTGCGATGCGAACACTAGTGGACTCAAAAAAATATAACAAAAGAACCCGTGAAACAATATCCCTCCCCTGCCAGTGTGAATCTCTCAGGTTATAGTAACTGCACGTCACTGCAGAGTTGGTGATGTGCATTCACTCTCCAATATTAAGAATCTATGGGAGGAACTTCTTAGAAACTCACTCAACAGGTTCTATTTTAAAAGGTCAGTCTCCCTGTATGGTGAGTCACGGACCTGGTCATACTGCATCACATGGACCTGCATATAATTACAGATCAATACTTACCTAATGCATAGAGTTTATTTACCCCTCATCGCTGTAGTCAATTTTCATTTCTCTGTGTACGTTTTTGAATCTGTGATCACTCTTCTTCTAGATTGCTGTGTTTTGTGACCAGCTGTCTAACCCCTTCGGCATGTACTATTGTCGGTGTCATCTGCGGGATATTCACATTGTGTCTTCTTTTCCAGAGGTCAAAAACGATGGTTTTATAAGAAGATTCTTTAAGAAACTCTCCTTTTCTCTCAAGTTTTGTAATCCTGAGAATCTTTAGGTCGTTTCTTGAGCAATTTTTCTGCCACCCTTTTTTTTAGAATTTTATTCCAATGTCTTTTTATTACTATTTTCCTTACATTTTTTTGAAATGCGTAAAACTAAAAGATCAGTCTTTTTAGCTTTCCCTTTGACCTGTAATGTAAAATACTGTCTGCTTTAGCAAGGCTGGTTGTCAAACATGGGGGGACCCCACACCATTTATTTTAATTATTTTATTATTCTTGATAACCAGCCTTGCCAAAGCTGACAGCGGAGGGTTGCAGCCCCCAGCTATGAGTTTTGCCTGGCTGGTTATCAAAAATACAGGGGAACCTATGCCGGGGGTTTTTTTTTAACCCCTTTACCCCCAAGGGTGGTTTGCACGTTAATGACCGGGCCAATTTTTACAATTCTGACCACTGTCCCTTTATGAGGTTATAACTCTGGAACGCTTCAATGGATCCTGGTGATTCTGACATTGTTTTCTCGTGACACATTGTACTTCATGACAATGGTAAAAATTATTTGATAGTACCTGCGTTTATTTGTGAAAAAAACGGAAATTTGGCGAAAATTATGAAAATTTCGCAATTTTCCAACTTTGAATTTTTATGCAATTAAATCACAGAGATATGTCACACAAAATACTTAATAAGTAACATTTCCCACATGTCTACTTTACATCAGCACAATTTTGGAACCAAAATTTTTTTTTGTTAGGGAGTTATAAGGGTTAAAAGTTGACCAGCAATTTCTCATTTCTACAACACCATTTTATTTTAGGGACCACATCTCATTTGAAGTCATTTTGAGGGGTCTATATGATAGAAAATACCCAAGTGTGACACCATTCTAAAAACTACACCCCTCAAGGTGCTCAAAACCATATTCAAGAAGTTTATTAACCCTTCTGGTGCTTCACAGGAATTTTTTGAATGTTTAAATAAAAATGAACATTTAACTTTTTTTCACAAAAAATTTAATTCAGCTCCAATTTGTTTTATTTTACCAAGGGTAACAGGAGAAAATGGACCCCAAACATTGTTGTACAATTTGTCCTGAGTATGCCAATACCCCACATGTGGGGGTAAACCACTGTTTGGGCGCATGGCAGAGCTCGGAAGCGAAGGAGTGCCATTTGACTTTTCAATGCAAAATTGACTGGAATTGAGATGGGACGCCATGTTTCGTTTGGAGAGCCCCTGATGTGGCTAAACATTGAAACCCCCCACAAGTGACACCATTTTGGAAAGTAGACCCCCTAAGGAACTTATCTAGAGGTGTGGTGAGCACTTTGACCCAACAAGTGCTTCACAGAAGTTTATAATGTAGAACCGTAAAAATAAAAAATCATATTTTTTTACAAAAATTATCTTTTCGCTTCCAATTTTTTATTTTCCCAAGGGTAAGAGAAGAAATTGGACCCCAAAAGTTGTTGTACAATTTGTCCTGAGTACGCTGATAGCCCATATGTGGGGGTAAACCACTGTTTGGGCGGATGGGAGAGCTCGGAAGGGAAGGAGCGCCGTTTGACTTTTCAATGCAAAATTGACAGGAATTGAGATGGGACGTCATGTTGCGTTTGAAGAGCCACTGATGTGCCTAAACATTGAAACCCCCCACAAGTGACACCATTTTGGAAAGTAGACCCCCTAAGGAACTTATCTAGAGGTGTGGTGAGCACTTTGACCCACCAAGTGCTTCACAGAAGTTTATAATGTAGAACCGTAAAAATAAAAAATCATATTTTTTCACAAAAATTATCTTTTTGCCCCCAATTTTTTATTTTCCCAAGGGTAAGAGAAGAAATTGGACCCCAAAAGTTGTTGTACAATTTGTCCTGAGTACGCTGATACCCCATATGTGGGGGTAAACCACTGTTTGGGTGGATGGGAGAGCTCGGAAGGGAAGGAGCGCCGTTTGACTTTTCAAAGCAAAATTGACAGGAATTGAGATGGGACGTCATGTTGCGTTTGAAGAGCCACTGATGTGCCTAAACATTGAAACCCCCCACAAATGACACCATTTTGGAAAGTAGACCCCCTAAGGAACTTATCTAGAGGTGTGGTGAGCACTTTGACCCACCAAGTGCTTCACAGAAGTTTATAATGCAGAGCCGTAAAAATAAAACAAAATTTTTTTCCCACAAAAATTATTTTTTTAGCCCCCAGTTTTGTATTTTCCTGAGGGTAACAGGAGAAATTGGACCCCAAAATTTGTTGCCCAATTTGTCCTGAGTGCGATGATACACCATATGTGGGGGGAACCACTGTTTGGGCACATGGGAGGGCTCAGAAGGGAAGGAGTGCCATTTGAATGCAGACTTAGATGGAATGGTCTGCAGGTGTCACATTGCGTTTGCAGAGCCCCTAATGTACCTAAACAGTAGAAACCCCCCACAAGTGACACCATTTTGGAAACTAGACCCCCTAAGGAATTCATCTAGATGTGTTGTGATAGCTTTGAACCCCCAAGTGTTTCACTACAGTTTGTAACGCAGAGCCGTGAAAATTAAAAAAAAAAATCTTTCCCCCCAAAATTATTTTTTAGCCCCCAGTTTTGTATTTTCCCGAGGGTAAGAGGAGAAATTCGACCCCAAAAGTTGTTGTCCAATTTGTCCTGAGTACGCTGATACCCCGTATGTTGGGGGAAACCAACGTTTGAGCGCATGGCAGAGCTCGGAAGGGAAGGAGCGCCATTTGGAATGCAGACTTAGATGGAATGGTCTGCAGACGTCACATTGCGTTTGCAGAACCCCTAATGTACCTAAACAGTAGAAACCCCCCACAAGTGACCCCATATTGGAAACTAGACCCCCCAGGGAACTAATCTAGATGTGTTGTGAGAACTTTGAACCCCCAAGTGTTTCACTACAGTTTATAACGCAGAGCCGTGAAAATAAAAAATCTTTTTTTTTCCCACAAAAAATATGTTTTAGCCCCGAGTTTTGTATTTTCCCAAGGGTAGCAGGAGAAATTGGACCCCAAAAGTTGTTGTCCTATTTGTCCTGAGTACGCTGATACCCCATATGTTGGGGTAAACCCCTGTTTGGGCACACGGGAGAGCTCGGAAGGGAAGAAGCACTGTTTTACTTTTTCAACGCAGAATTGGCTGGAATTGAGATCGGACGCCATGTCGCGTTTGGAGAGCCCCTGATGTGCCTAAACAGTGGAAATCCCACAATTATAACTGAAACCCTAATCCAAACACATCCCTAACCCTAATCCCAACAGTAACCCTAACCACACCTCTAACCCAGACACACCCCTAACCCTAATCCCAACCCTATTCCCAACCGTAAATGTAATCTAAACCCTAACCGTAACTTTAGCCCCAACCCAAACTGTAGCCCTAGCCCTAACCCTAGCCCTAACCCTAATCCTAACCCTAGCCCTAACCCTAGCCCTAACCCTAGCCCTAACCCTAGCCCTAGCCCTAGCCCTAACCCTAGCCCTAACCCTAGCCCTAACCCTAGCGGGAAAATGGAAATAAATACATTTTTTTAATTTTTCCCTAACTAAGGGGGTGATGAAGGGGGGTTTGATTTACTTTTATAGCGGGTTTTTTAGCGGATTTTTATGATTGGCAGCCGTCACACACTGAAAGACGCTTTTTATTGCAAAAAATATTTTTTGCGTTACCACATTTTGAGGGCTATAATTTTTCTATATTTTGGTCCACAGAGTCATGTGAGGTCTTGTTTTTTGCGGGACGAGTTGATGTTTTTATTGGTAACATTTTCGGGCACGTGACATTTTTTGATCGCTTTTTATTCCGATTTTTGTGAGGCAGAATGACCAAAAACCAGCTATTCATGAATTTCTTTTGGGGGAGGCGTTTATACCGTTCCGCGTTTGGTAAAATTGATGAAGCAGTTTTATTCTTCGGGTCAGTACGATTACAGCGACACCTCATTTATATCATTTTTTTATGTTTTGGCGCTTTTATACGATAAAAACTATTTTATAGAAAAAATAATTATTTTTGCATCGCTTTATTCTCAGGACTATAACTTTTTTATTTTTTTGCTGATGATGCTGTATGGCGGCTCGTTTTTTGCGGGACAAGATGACGTTTTCAGCGGTATCATGGTTAGTTATATCTGTCTTTTTGATCGCGTGTTATTCCACTTTTTGTTCGGCGGTATGATAATAAAGCGTTGTTTTTTGCCTCGTTTTTTTTTTTTTTTTTCTTACGGTGTTTACTGAAGGGGTTAACTAGTGGGCCAGTTTTATAGGTCGGGCCGTTACGGACGCGGCGATACTAAATATGTGTACTTTTATTGTTTTTTTTTTTTTATTTAGATAAAGAAATGTATTTATGGGAATAATATTTTTTTTTTTTTCATTATTTTGGAATATTTTTTTTTATTTTTTTTTACACATTTGAAATTTTTTTTTACTTTTTTACTTTGTCCCAGGGGGGGACATCACAGATCAGTGATCTGACAGTTTGCACAGCACTCTGTCAGATCACTGATCTGACATGCAGCGCTGCAGCCTTCACAGTGCCTGCTCTGAGCAGGCTCTGTGAAGCCACCTCCCTCCCTGCAGGACCCAGATCCGCGGCCATCTTGGATCCGGGGCTGGAGGGAGCAGGGAGGGAGGTGAGACCCTCGCAGCAACGCGATCACATCGCGTTGCTGCGGGGGGCTCAGGGAAGCCCGCAGGGAGCCCCCTCCCTGCGCGGTGCTTCCCTGCACCGCCGGCACATCGCGATCATCTTTGATCGCGGTGTGCCGGGGGTTAATGTGCCGGGGGCGGTCCGTGACCGCTCCTGGCACATAGTGCCGGATGTCAGCTGCGATAAACAGCTGACACCCGGCCGCGATCAGCGGCGCTCCCCCCGTGAGCGCTGCCGATCGCATATGACGTACTATTGCGTCCTTGGGAAGTAAAGCCCACCCCACATGGACGCAATAGTACGTCTAATGGCAGAAAGGGGTTAAATTATTTATTTATAGCACAGGTGCCGAATAGGAGCAGTAGTCCCTTCAGCTGACACCAGTGACTGGAAGTAAATTTTATACCTCCGATCGCAGCTGCAGGCTCACGCTGTCATTAAACAGCGTGGGCACTGCGGCTTTCAGACTGGCAGTGATGATTTTATGACCGATCAGAAGCTGTGTTTGCACATGACAGCGCGACAAACATCCAGTGTTCGGGAATTCCTGGTGAAGTCCGTGTTTGTGTCCGTGTCCAAACAGTAGGTGTTCGGTACGGACACCGAACTTTACTGTTCAGGTTTACCCATCTCTACTGCCTAGCCTTTGCTGGTTATTAATTTTCGGTGGGGCCCTACATAATGTTTTTAGGGGGTTCCCCATTTTAATAACCAGTAAAGGCTAAGTAGACAGCTGTGAGTGGATATTAATAGGCTGGGAAGCTCCATGTTTATTATCTCCTTCCTAGGCTATAAACATCAGCCCCCAGGTGTCTGCTTTCCCTCTGATGGTTATCAAAATATCCGGGGATCCCATGCCATTTTTTTCTGTAATCTATTGATTTATTAATTAAATACATGTACAGCAAGCTACACACGCACTGTACTCATTATATATGTCACACATATTTGTATCTATCTATCTATCTATCTATCTATTATCTATCTATCTGGAAGAATATTTACTTTGAAAACTATGTTTAAATGATATAGAGAATTCCTCAATGTAAAAGCTTATGTTTACATCACATTGCATAGTGATCGCATACACGTCATACACGAGTAAAATAGCTTTGTACCTGCATGACACTCATCTGACTTTTCATGAAAACATCAGACCGATTTTATTCACGCTGATGGGTATGAGCCCTTAAAGGGAACCTTGTCAGGAAGGAAAATGCTATTAACCTGCGGATATAGGATTAATCTACAAGTTATGTGTTGTCAAGGTGCTTGGCCGCTGAACTGAAAGTGTGACACCCGGGAGAAATTTAGGCATGCTTTCTTTTTTTTTTTTTTTTTCTTTTGTGTTATGCTGGCAATCCATACTCACAGCAGAGTGTAGCTGCTGTTAAGCACACCCTGTTACTTTCACTGACAGTCGGCCCTGCAGTGCATCAGTGCAGAGCTGTCAGTCAGCGGCTCTCAGAATAAATAAAGTACATTTTCTCCTGGGTGCCACAATTTCAACAAACTGCCGGGCACTTTCTAATGCCAATAGCCTGCAGATTATCCCTATATCTGCAGGCTAACCCCTTTCTGGCATATGACGTACTATCCCGTCGAGGTGGTATGGGTCCGTATGACCACCGACGGGATAGTACGTCATCACCGATCAGTCGCGCTCACGGAGGGAGCGTGGCCGATCGGGGCCGGATGTCAACTGACATCCGGCACATTAACCCCCGGCACACTGCGATCAAAGATGATCGCAGCTTTCCGGCAGCACAGGGAAGCATCGCGCAGGGAGGAGGCTCCCTGCATGCTTCCCTGAGACCCTCAGAGAAACACAATGTGATCGCGTTGCTCCGAGGGTCTCCTACCTCCCCCGCCCTGGAGGCCCGGATCCAAAATGTCCACGGGGGGACTTCCGATTCCTGCATGGAGGTGCCTTGCAAGCGCCTGCTCAGAACAGGCGCCGGGAAACCTCCCTGCAGTGCCTGTGTGATCGTTGATCTGACACAGTGCACTGCAAAGTGTCAGATCAGCGATCTGACACTATAGTATAATGTCCCCCCCCCCCCCTCCCCGGGGCAATGTAAAAAAGTTTACAAAAAAAAAAAATTTACATGTGTAAAAAAAAAAAAATTCCTAAATAATGAAAAAAAAATATATTGTTCCAATAAATACATTTCTTTATCTAAATAAAAAAAAACAAACAATAAAAGTACACATATTTAGTATCACCGCGTCCCTAACGACCTGATCTATAAAACTGTCCCACTCGTTAACCCCTTCAGTGAACACAGTTAAAAAAAAAACGAGGCAAAAAACAACGCTTTATTATCATACTCCCAACCAAAAAGTGGAATAACACACGATCAAAAAGACGGATATAAATAACCATGGTACCGCTGAAAACATCATCTCGCAAAAAGAGCCACCAAACCGCATCATCAGCGAAAAAATAAAAAAGTTATAGTCCTCAGAATAAAGCGATGCAAAAATAATTATTTTTTATATAAAATAGTTTTTATCGTATAAAAGCGCCAAAACATAAAAAAATGATATAAATGATGTATTGCTGTAATCGTTCTGAATGTGATTTTGAGCACCTTGAGGGGTGCAGTTTTTAGAATGGTGTCACACTTGGGTATTTTCTATCATATAGACCCCTCAAAATGACTTCAAATGAGATGTGGTCCCTAAAAAAAAAATGGTGTTGTAAAAATGAGAAATTGCTGGTCAACTTTTAACCCTTATAACTCCCTAACAAAAAAAACTTTTGGTTCCAAAATTGTGCTGATGTAAAGTAGACATGTGGGAAATGTTATTTATTAAGTATTTTATGTGACATATCTCTGTGATTTAAGGGCATAAAAATTCAAAGTTGGAAAATTGTGAAAATTTTCTAAATTTTCGCCAAATTTCCATTTTTTTTCACAAATAAACGCAGATAATATAAGAAGTTTTACCACTATCATGAAGTACAATATGTCACAAGAAAACAATGTCAGAATCACCGGGATCCATTGAAGCGTTCCAGAGTTATAAGCTCATAAAGGGACAGTGGTCAGAATTTCAAAAATTGGCCCGGTCATTAACGTGCAAACCACCCTTGGGGGTAAAGAGGTTAATAGTGTTATCCAACCTGACAGGTTCCCTTTAAATTTAATAGGGAAGAAGAATAAAATCCTAACGTTGCAGGTTTTGCTGCTCAACAATTAGTCTCGGTATTTAAGACTAAAATATAATATAATCTGCATTTATCTTCTCCACATGTCCATGGAATACGTAAAAGGTCAGGCAACAAATTTATGGGATTTGTCCAAAAAACGATACAATGAATGAGGGTACACACCTAGGAAGAATAACTACAAAGCACTGCACCCCCGCATAATTAGCGGTTCATAACTGACCTTTATTGTAATGAATTTCATCTGGAGATGCACAAAGGAGTGGTGCGCCGTAATGCACCAGTCATACTGTCCCAAATCCACAATCTTTCATTACATTCACCTAATATTAGAAACTACCGCCAGAACGTGTCCAGAATGGATAAAATTCTGTCTTTCTGGTATTTATTTTGCTTTGACATTTTCTGTAAATTCTAACCATAAGGACATGTTATTATAAACACATGGTGCTTCACAATTCCTCCCCAGTAACCCTTTTCTTACATATGGGCCATGCACAATAGCCTAACATTGTATTTTTACTGGAAGGCTCCAAGGAGTTAAAACCTGGTATGAGATCTGTTGCATTTTTGTTGCCTGTGCCATTGAATTTATCACCCATGTAGCCTTTACCGTGTAACAAATTTCTGTAATGTAACTCCACATCAATGAAAGTAAAAAATGGAACTTGTGGAAATACTGTTGGGCTGGATTCACACACATAGGGTCCAATTCATCATTACTTTGCACCATTTTCCTAGATTGGAAACGACTCTAGAGATTTATTTTTAATTTGTGTCTTATTCATTATTTAATGTGCACCTTCTCTGGGATAACTTTACTTGATTTCAGCAGTTATTTTTTTTCTGCGTTATGACTTTTGGATATCCAGATGTTTTACCCTAATTCATCACTTGCAAATTGTCAAAATTAGGGATGAGTGGGCAGGTGGAAGTCCAGGTTCTGTACCCAACCCAAGCTTTAGTCCAAAATTCGGTTTGGGTACCAGAACTGTACCCAAACTTGAACCAGAACATGAACCCCATTTAAAACAATGAGGAATCGAACTTTGGAGCCAGAATAATATCTCTCTTTTTCTCTCTCCATTCCTTCCATATTCTTACTTTCTCTCCCTTCCTCTCTCTTCCCCCCAAACTCCGAACATTAAAACGGACTTCCATGAGAAATCCGTGTTCGGTGTGTCTCATTGGATTTCTGTATATAAACCCTTGTACAGATGAAATCCTCAAATTTTGCTCCTGTATCCTGCGTCAACATGGATCTTGGCATGGAGAGTTTCTATCAGAATCTGGATTTGGATGTCAACGTCAACTTGTTTCTTTCCTTTGCATTTGCTTGTGAGCAAGAACAGAAAAGAGAAGAACAGAGAAGATGGCGTTGGTGCTTTTGGCAGCACCCTATTGTTGAACTCTGACAGAGCCATGGAGCCTACCACTCCTTATTCAGTGAGCTCGTGAAAACCCGGAGAAATATTTTGAGTACACGAGGATGTCTCAAGACCACTTCATGGATTTGCTGGTTCGTGTACAAGGATCCACCAGCTGTCAGGACACCCAGCTCCGTAGAGCGATTCCTGCTGAGGAACGTCTGCTGGTGACACTAAGGTACATAATGTTTAGACTTTAACGCCTGTCATAATTATTATTGTTCTGCAATATACTTAATATTTTATCCCTTTTTTTGTTTGGCAAAAGAACTGTCCTAAATATTGTTGTTATAAAAGCCATGTCCTTTTCATTTTTTTTTTCTTTCTCTGTTTTACAAAACCCCTGGCATAAATATTATTGTTCTGAATTTCTTTTTTCTTTCTCTGGCTACCGGAGAGAGCCTATCATTGCTCCAATTCCAGTTCCAGATAGGAATTTCCACCGTTTCTGGGATTATTGCAGACACCTGCCGGGCTTTGTGGGATGTTCTCCGTGAGGAATTTATCCCCCTACCCACCACAGAAATCTGGCAGGAAAATGCCGATAAATACTGGCAAATTTGTTTACTGTTTGGGAGCAGTGAATGGAAAGCATATTAGAATTCCCAAACCGTCTGGAACTGGATCCGTGTACTTTAATTATAAAAAATATTTTTCATAGTGCTCATGGCATTTGCAGCTGTGTACTGTAGTTTTGTCGCCGTGGACATTTGATCATTTGGCTGCGCTAATGACTCCCAGACATTTAAAACCTCTTCCCAACACTCAATGCCCGCCAATGCCATTTGTTGTGGTTGGGGATGAGGCATTTCAGATGTGTGGAAACCTCCATAAACCATACTCCAGTTGGGACTTAACACACCCAAAAAGGATTTTTAATTATCGACTGTCCAGGGCGCGAAGAACAGTTGAGTGTGCCTTTGGTATGCTTGTCTCGAAATGGCACATTTTAGGGACAGCCATTAATCTCAAAATTGAGACAGTCGATGAGGTTGTCAAGGCGTGTGTGGTTCTGCACAACTATATAATGGCTAAAGAGCGACCCAACATTGAACTTGATGAACCTGTTTGAAACCCATTGCCAGATTACCATCATCACCCTCTCAGGACAACAGTTGAAGTTGCCCAAATTAGGGATACATTTGCATCCTACTTTGTTTCTGAGAGTGGACGTCTGTCCTGGCAAGATGAAATGGTTTAGTGTTCTTGTAATGTTATGTAATGTCATGTACCTGGAATAATTAAAATTTACCTTTAATGTTTGCTGACAATAAAACACCTCTAGTTAAACACCTGATCCAAATGCCCTCTATATTACAGTAATTTTTAAAAATTTAGTAAGGTGATCACCAGTTCACAACTACAGTTTTTATAAAATCCACTCTCTGTATCATGCTGACTGCATGAGACAGGGATTGGATTATAACCAAATTGGGTTATGGAACGCATGCTTTACACTACACCTCTTCTCTCTGAGGTCAGTGCTACGGTAGGTGACGTTGGATTAGCTCCATCATCTCTTCAGTCTTCATTTCTATAGTTCTATATATTAACTAGTTGTTTCCAGCCAGCTAATGCTCGGCACGCTCATTGAGATCTAATATAAACCTTGTGATATCTCTCTCTATCCTTATCAATCTGCTCAGGTGTTCGTTGTTGATAACCAATCCTACGATTTAGTTGATATTGTTGTTGTCGATCAGCTACTGCATCATTGTCCGGATTTTCCTACGGCCTGTGAGATGGACCTGGCGACTCTTCTTGACTCATTTTGTTTGGGAGAATGCGGATGCAATTAATTAACATAGTAACATAGTTAGTAAGGCCGAAAAAAGACATTTGTCCATCCAGTTCAGCCTATATTCCATCATAATAAATCCCCAGATATACGTCCTTCTACAGAACCTAATAATTGTATGATACAATATTGTTCTGCTCCAGGAAGACATCCAGGCCTCTTGAACCCCTCGACTGAGTTCGCCATCACCACCTCCTCAGGCAAGCAATTCCAGATTCTCACTGCCCTAACAGTAAAGAATCCTCTTCTATGTTGGTGGAAAAAACCTTCTCTCCTCCAGACGCAAAGAATGCCCCCTCTTGCCCGTCACCTTCCTTGGTATAAACAGATCCTCAGCGAGATATTTGTATTGTCCCCTTATATACTTATACATGGTTATTAGATCGCCCCTCAGTTGTCTTTTTTCTAGACTAAATAATCCTAATTTCGCTAATCTATCTGGGTATTGTAGTTCTCCCATCCCCTTTATTAATTTTGTTGCCCTCCTTTGTACTCTCTCTAGTTCCATTATATCCTTCCTGAGCACCGGTGCCCAAAACTGGACACAGTACTCCATGTGCGGTCTAACTAGGGATTTGTACAGAGGCAGTATAATGCTCTCATCATGTGTATCCAGACCTCTTTTAATGCACCCCATGATCCTGTTTGCCTTGGCAGCTGCTGCCTGGCACTGGCTGCTCCAGGTAAGTTTATCATTAACTAGGATCCCCATTTCCTTTTCCCTGTCAGATTTACCCAGTGGTTTCCCGTTCAGTGTGTAATGGTGATATTGATTCCTTCTTCCCATGTGTATAACCTTACATTTATCATTGTTCAACCTCATCTGCCACCTTTCAGCCCAAGTTTCCAACCTATCCAGATCCATCTGTAGCAGAATACTATCTTCTCTTGTATTAACTGCTTTACATAGTTTTGTATCATCTGCAAATATCGATATTTTACTGTGTAAACATTCTACCAGATCATTAATGAATATGTTGAAGAGAACAGGTCCCAATACCGACCCCTGCGGTACCCCACTGGTCACAGCGACCCAGTTAGAGACTATACCATTTATAACCACCCTCTGCTTTATATCACTAAGCCAGTTACTAACCCATTTACACACATTTTCCCCCAGGCCAAGCATTCTCATTTTGTGTACCAACCTCTTGTGCGGCACGGTATCAAACGCTTTGGAAAAATCGAGATATACCACGCCCAATGACTCACCGTTGTCCAGCCTATAGCTTACCTCTTCATAAAAACTGATTAGATTGGTTTGACAGGAGCGATTTCTCATAAACCCATGCTGATATGGAGTTAAACAGTTATTCTCATTGAGATAATCCAGAATAACATCCCTCAGAAACCCTTCAAATATTTTACCAACAATAGAGGTTAGACTTACTGGCCTATAATTTCCAGGTTCACTTTTAGAGCCCTTTTTGAATATTGGCACCACATTTGCTATGCGCCAGTCCTGCGGAACAGACCCCGTCGCTATAGAGTCCCTAAAAATAAGAAATAATGGTTTATCTATTACATTACTTAGTTCTCTTAGTACTCGTGGGTGTATGCCATCCGGACCCGGAGATTTATCTATTTTAATCTTATTTAGCCGGTTTCGCACCTCTTCTTGGGTTAGATTGGTGACCCTTAATATAGGGTTTTCATTGTTTCTTGGGATTTCACCCAGCATTTCATTTTCCACCGGGAATACCGTGGAAAAGAAGGTGTTTAATATGTTAGCTTTTTCCTCGTCATCTACAACCATTCTTTCCTCACTATTTTTTAAGGGGCCTACATTTTCAGTTTTTATTCTTTTACTATTGATATAGTTGAACAGTTTGGGATTAGTTTTACTCTCCTTAGCAATGTGCTTCTCTGTTTCCTTTTTGACAGCTTTAATTAGTTTTTTAGATAAAGTATTTTTCTCCCTATAGTTTTTTAGAGCTTCAATGGTGCCATCCTGCTTTAGTAGTGCAGATGCTTTCTTTTTACTGTTAATTGCCTGTCTTCTTTGTTTAGCCACATTGGGTTTTTCCTATTTCTAGTCCTTTTATTCCCACAAGGTATAAACCGCTTACAGTGCCTATTTAGGATGTTCTTAAACATTTTCCATTTAATATCTGTATTCTTATTTCTGAGGATATTGTCCCAGTCTACCAGATTAAGGGCATCTCTAAGCTGGTCAAACTTTGCCTTCCTAAAGTTCAGTGTTTTTGTGACTCCCTGACAAGTCCCCCTAGTAAAAGACAGGTGAAACTGTACAATATTGTGGTCGCTATTTCCTAGATGCCCGACCACCTGCAGATTTGTTATTCTGTCAGGTCTATTAGATAGTATTAGGTCTAAAAGTGCTGTTCCTCTGGTTGGATTCTGCACCAATTGTGAAAGATAATTTTTCTTGGTTATTAGCAGAAACCTGTTGCCTTTATGGGTTTCACAGGTTTCTGTTTCCCAGTTAATATCCGGGTAGTTAAAGTCCCCCATAACCAGGACCTCATTATGGGTTGCAGCTTCATCTATGTGCTTTAGAAGTAGACTTTCCATGATTTCTGTTATATTTGGGGGTTTGTAACAGACCTCGATGAGAATTTTGTTACCATTTTTCCCTCCATGAATTTCGACCCATATGGACTCGACATCCTCATTCCCTTCGCTAATATCCTCCCTTAAAGTGGACTTTAGACAAGACTTTACATAGAGACAAACCCCTCCTCCTCTCCGATTTTTGCGATCCTTTCTAAACAAACTGTAACCCTGTAAGTTAACTGCCCAGTCATAGCTTTCATCTAACCATGTCTCGGTTATTCCCACTATGTCAAAGTTACCTGTAGATATTTCTGCTTCTAGTTCTTCCATCTTGTTTGTCAGGCTTCTGGCGTTTGCGAGCATGCAGTTTAGAGGATTTTGTTTTGTTCCAATCTCCTCGCTGTGGATTGTTTTAGAAATGTTCTTACCTCCCTTCTGAGTATGTTTTCCTGGGTCTTCTTTGTTCGAGTCTAATGTTTTTCTTCCCGTCCCCTCTTCTTCTAGTTTAACGCCCTCCTGATGAGTGTAGCAAGTCTTCTGGTGAATGTGTGTTTCCCAGGTTTGTTGAGGTGTAGTCCGTCTCTGGCGAGGAGTCCATCGTACAAGTAATTCACACCGTGGTCCAGGAATCCGAATCCTTGTTGTCTGCACCATCGTCTTAGCCAGTTGTTCGCATCAAGGATCCTGTTCCATCTCCTGGTGCCATGCCCGTCTACTGGAAGGATAGAAGAAAAAACTACCTGTGCATCCAGTTCCTTTACTTTCTTCCCCAACTCTTCAAAGTCCTTGCAGATTGTCGGTAGGTCCTTCCTTGCCGTGTCATTGGTGCCAACATGTATCAGAAGAAATGGGTGGACGTCCTTGGAGCTGAAGAGCTTTGGTATCCTATCGGTCACATCCTTGATCATCGCACCTGGAAGGCAGCATACTTCTCTTGCGGATATGTCCGGTCTGCAGTGTGATAATGTGGGGAACGGAGCCTCGTGTGGTAATGTGTGGGGACGCAGCCTCGTGTGGTAATGTGTGAGGACGGAGCCTCGTGTGGTAATGTGTGGGGACGGAGCCTCATGTGGTAACGTGTGGGGATGGAGCCTTGTGTGGTAATGTGTGGGGACCGAGCCTGGTGTAGTAATGTGGGGACGCAGCCTCGTGTGGTAATGTGTGAGGACGGAGCCTCGTGTGGTAATGTGTGGGGACGGAGCCTCGTGTGGTAATGTGTGGGGACAGAGCCTCGTGTGGTAATGTGTGGGGAAGATGCCTCGTGTGGTAATGTGGGGCGATGGAGCCTCATGTGGTAATGTGGAGGGACAGAGCCTCGTGTGTTAATGTGTGAGGACAGAGCCTCGCATGGTAATGTGTGGGGACAGAGCCTCGTGTGGTAATGTGTGGGGATGCAGCCTCGTGTGGTAATGTGTGGGGACGGAGCCTTGGGTGGTAATGTGGGGGGCGGGATTATGTGTGGTAAGGTGGGGACGGGATTATCTGTGGTAATGTGGTGGGGCGGTGGGATTATGTGTGGTGATGTGGGGGGCTTGATTATGTGTGGTAATGTGGTGGGGGGGCGGGATTATTTGTGGTGATGTGGTAGGGGGCAGGATTATGTGTGGTAATGTGGTGGGGGTGGGATTGTGTGGTAATGTGGTGGGGGGGCGAGATTATGTGTGGTAATGTGGTGGGAACGTGGGATTATGAGTGGTGATGTCGTGGGGGGCGGGATTATGTTTGGTGATGTGTTGGGGGCAGGATTATGTGTGGTAATGTGGTGGGGGCGGAATTATCTGTGGTAATGTGGTGGGGGGTGGGATTATGTGTGGTGATGTGGGGGCGGGATTGTGTGTGGTGATGTGTTGGTGGCGGGATTATGTGTGGTAATGGGGTGAGGGGCGGGATTATGTGTGGTAATGGGGTGGAGGGGCAGGATTATGTGTGGTAATGGGGTGGGGGCGGAATTATCTGTGGTAATGTGGTGGGGGGTGGGATTATGTGTGGTGATGTGGGGGCGGGATTGTGTGTGGTGATGTGTTGGTGGCGGGATTATGTGTGGTAATGGGGTGAGGGGCGGGATTATGTGTGGTAATGGGGTGGAGGGGCAGGATTATGTGTGGTAATGGGGTGGGGGGGTGGGATTATGTGTGGTGATGTGGTTGGGAGGCGGGATAATGTGTGGTGATGTGGTAGGGGGGCCAGATTATGTGTGCTGATGTGGTGGAAGGGTGGGATTATGTGTGGTAATGTGGTGGGGGGATTGTGTGTGGTGATGTGGTGCGGATTGTGTGTGGTAATGTGGTGGGGGGCGGGATTATGTGTGGTAATGTGGTGGGGGGCGGGATTATGTGTGGTAATGTGGTGGGGGGCGGGATTATGTGTGGTAATGTGATGGTTGCGGGATTATGTGTGGTGATGAGGTGGGGGGCGGGATTATGTGTGGTGATGAGGTGGGGGGGCGGGATTATGTGTGGTAATGTAGTGGGAGGGTGGGATTGAGTAGTGATGTCGTGGGGGGCGGGATTATGTTTGGTGATGTGTTGGGGGGCGGGATTATACATAGTAATAATTATACATAGTTATTAAGGTTGAAGGAAGACTTTAAGTCCATCTAGTTCAACCCATAGCCTAACCTAACATGCCGTCACATGTGTTGGGGGCGGGATTATGTGTGGTAATGTGGTGGGGGGGCGGGATTATGTGTGGTGATGTGGTGGGGGGATGGGATTATGTGTGGTGATGTGGGGGCGGGATTGTGTGTGGTAATGGGGTGGGGGGCGGGATTGTATGTGGTGAGGGGCAGAACTACTGTGCAGGGGGCGGGATTAGTGAGTAATCACGATGCCTCATATATAGATGCAGACTGAAGAGATGATGGAGCTAATCCACCTCATATCTTTACTCACCTGTCCGTGTATCAGAACTTGTGCACTCAGGATGCAGAAAACCCAGCATTCTGAGTGCTCTAGTGATGACACCTAGGCAGGTGAGCATTGCTGACCCCTGGATTTTCAGTCCTCTTTGTGTTTTTGCCACCTCATAGCTCCACGACAGACACAAGATGCAAAGCTGCAGTGTAAAGCAAATAAAGAAGAGGGGCAGCAGATTGTGTGTCATGGAGCTATGAGGTGGCAAAAACACAGTGTGTGTAAACAGCGACATGTGTGTTGACGGCGCACGGTGTGGTTGCCGGCGACAAAGAACAAGCAGTTATTGGGGAAAAACAACACATTTATTTAACCACACAAACAAAAAAAAATATTTTACAAAACAATGAGAGGGAAATGTTATGGACCTGGGGGGTGGAGCTGGGAGGATTGGCTACGTGTGGATGATGAAGGAAGTAGACACATTAGGAGTGGAAGCATGGGACGGGAGAGACACATTGGAAGGGAGAGAAAAACTGGACAACACAGACACATTGGGAGGTGAGGGTGGAGGTAGTACGACAGTTCTGATGACACAACTCTTTTTTGATTTCTGTCCCGTCTTAGGTGGCTGCCTTCTTTTTTTGTGTCTCCTTGGGAGGGTGGGAGAGGTGGGGTCAGCAGGGCGTGCAGAATGTGAACCCGGCCTGGTGGTGGCTGTGGACAGCCGTGCAGGATCTGAAGGTGGCCTAGTGGTGGTGGCGGTGGACAGCCGTGCAGGATCTGGAGGTGGACTAGTGGTGGTGTCGGTGGACAGCCATGCAGGATCTGGAGGCGGCCTAGTGGTGGTGGCGGTGGACAGCTGTGCAGGAGCAGGACTCGGGATGGTGGTGGTAGTGAAGTGGCTTTCAGCAGCACCCAGCATGGTGGTGGCGGTGTAGTGGTGTGTGGCAGGACTGAGCATGGTGGTGGCCATACAGTGGTATGCAGCAGAACTCGATATTGAGGTTAAGTGTGTAATTTGTGGCACAGGTGGAAATACCACCATGTGGCTGCTGTAAGTACCGAGTCTGCTGCATAGCCTGAACGTAAGCAGCATTGCAGGCCTGTATCACATTGAGCTGGAGTTCAGGCGTAAGTTGTTCCGACATGTCCCGCTCTATCTGATTTTAAAAATTATGTGCTGGTCTCTGGAGGTCGGCTTCCAGACGGTTAAGACATTGGTTGACATCCTGGAAAAGTGTGTTAATATGGGTCAGACCACTTTCCAGTCTATCTCCCAGCCCCTTTAAGCCATTCTGGAAGACCGAGCTCAAGTGAATAAACTCGGGCATGCGGGACCTTTCCGAGGCGTTCTGCTGCTGGTGGGAAGAGCACCCCCCAAAAAAGGCAGAGGACTGGGACAGGGGAACACCTGAAGGACCAGCTGCTTGTTTTCCAGAATGTGACGCCGGCCAACTTGCTGCTTCGCTGGTGGATGGCTGGGACTGGACCGTGGCAGTTCGATGAGGGACCGCTCCAGAGGACAATCCAGGTTCGAGGGTTCTGCTCCAGGTTCTGTGAAAAGAAAAGTAAAACATTAATAACAAAAAATAACAATTGTAAAAACTCCTGTGGAATAGAAAAATTCTGATTAGGGAATACAACACAAAAATACTTACCGTATATACTCGAGTATAAGCCGACCCGAGTATAAGCCGACCCCTTAATTTTGCAACAAAAAACTGGGAAAACTTATTGACTCGAGTATAAGCCTAGGGTGGAAAATGCAGCATCTACCGGTAAATGACAAAAATAAAAATAGATACCAATAAGAGTAAAATTAATTGAGACATCAGTAGGTTAAGTGTTTTTGAATAACCATATTGAATCAGGAGCCCCATATAATGCTCCATACAGTTCATTATGGCCCCATAAGATGCTTCATATTAAAATATGCCTCATATAATGCTCCATGCAGTTCTTTATGACCCCATAGATGCCCCATATAATGCTCCATGCAGTTCTATATGGCCCCATACATGCCCCATATAATGTTGCATGCAGTTCTTTATGGCCCCATAGATGCCCCATATAATGCTCCATTCAGTTCTTTATGACCCCATAGATGCCCCATATAATGCTCCATGCAGTTCTTCATGGCCCCATATAATGCTCCATGCAGTTCATTATGGTCCCATAGATGCCCCATATAATGCTCCAAGTAGTTCTTTATGGCCCCATAGATGCCCCATAAAATGCTCCATACAGTTCATTATGGCCCCATAGATGCTCCATATAAAACTGTGCCACATATAATGTTCCATACCGTTCGTTATTGCCTCATAGATGCTCCATATAAAACTGTGCCACATATAATGCTCCATACCATTCATTATTGCCCCATGGATGCTCCATATAAAACTGTGCCACATATAATGTTCCATACCGTTCATTATTGCCCCATAGATGCTCCATATAAAACTGTGCCACATATAATGCTGCTGCTGCAATAAAAAAAAAAAAAGACATACTCACCTCTCGTCACTGCCCGCTGCTCCTCAGCGTCCCGTCTCTCTGGAATGACTGTTCAGGCAGAGGGCGGTGCGCACACTAATACATCATCGCGCCCTCTGACCTGAACAGTCACAGCAAGAGGACGGGAAGACGGAGCAGCGCCCAGCGGGTGGAACGCGGACAGGTAAATATGAAATACTCACCTGCTCCGGCACGGTCCATGGCTCCTTCTCCCGGACAGATGGTCTCCGGGCACTGCAGCTTCTTCCTCTGTCAGCGGCCACTGGTACCGCTCATTACAGGAATGAATATGCGGCTCCACCCCTATGGGAGTGGAGTCTATATTCATTACTTTAATGAGCGGTAACACGTGACAGCTGAACAGAGGAAGAGCTGCGGCACCTGAAGACCAAGGGACAGGCAGGGACAGCGCCAGGAGCAAGTGAGTATGCGACAGTCCTCTCTCCCCCTCACCCGCCAACCCTGCCGCCGACCATGACTCAAGTATAAGCCGAGAGGGGCACTTTCAGCCCAAAAATTTGGGCTGAAAATCTCTGCTTATACTCGAGTGTATACGGTACGTTCTCTGAGCAAGGACAGGCCTCAGGAAATCCAGCAACCGGTGATATTTGTATTTCCCGGTCCTTGTTGCAACACCGCTGCAAACTTGGATCTCCTGTCTCAGGTCCTTGTTGAAGCGATCCTTCATCGAATGCCAACGGGTTTTGACTTTGATCACTGTGAATAAGGAAAAAAAACTCACAGGAGTTTCTCGCATTACACACGGTTGTGTGATTCCGGCCTTCAGGTTTACTGCTGCATGAGACCACACTGAAATACTTACGAAAAGCCTTTCTGACTTGTGGCGTGGCGTTGTCCCAGTCATCCATCAGCGCTTGGGCCACCTCATTCCACAGCCGCCGAATCACCACAGCGTCCGAGTGTTGCTGCTCCCGGGTGTCCCACAATGCAACTCGCTCCTGCACCAAGGTGATGAGGAGGTTGTTGTCAAGGAATTACTCCTCCGGTTGTGAAACCTAGAAATGAAAGAAAGACATTAATGTTGGAAAGAAAAAACACTTAGAACAAAAACAGTAAAAAAGAAAAAAAACAGTCAAGAATAAATAAAAACAGTCAAGAATACTTACACGCCGTCTTGCCACCGGAGCTTGGGCCTGAGTCTGCTGCTCCTGATCATCTGCACTGGAATAGTTCTGTAAAGAAAAATAAATATTTTGCCACATGTGTATAATAGTGACAGTGAAAACTTACCAATCAGTAGCCAATGTATTCACTTCAGTGTCCTGTCCACTCTGTGAGGTCTGCTCTTCACTAGAGGACATGATGAGGACTGCTGCAAGAGAGACAGAAATGATTACAGACTGCAGGGAGAAAAACAGACAGGCAGACATATAACCTGTATACTCACATTAGTCAGAGTCTTCCAATGCTTGTAGCGTCTTGAGCAGGGGTGTCAAACTGCATTCCTCGAGGGCTGCAAACAGGTCATGTTTTCAGGATTTCCTTGTACTGCACAGGTGATAATTTAATCACCAACTCATTATTTGTGTAGGTGATTAAATTATCACCTGTGCAGTACAAGGAAATCCTGAAAACATGACCTGTTTGCAGCCCTCGAGGAATGCAGTTTGACACCCCTGGTCTTGAGAGTACTGGACTTCCACTGTCCACACCTTTTTTTAGAAGCTTTGGGGGGTGGCTTAAAGCCAGTTCCTAGAAATGTTTACTCTTAAAAACGCATGCGTACGCAAACGCAATCGTACGCATGTCCTTGTGTACCTATGCGTTCCTATAGACTGTAATGCGCTTATTTGCCGCACTCCTTCCGCAAGCGTCCGCATGCGTATGGCGGTGGAAATTTGCCGCCCAAAAATGCAAACGCATGAACCTGCGTCCACAATGGTAAAGAGATGAAGCATGCGGATGTATGTGTCAGAAACACTGCGGACACAACTGCAAATGTGAAACCGGCCTTAGAGCGCCACAGACACTCTGATGCAGTATTGTAAAGTTAGGGCTCAATTAGACGTCCGTTTTTGAGTACGAATTCGATCGGTGTTTTTCACGGATAGAACTCATACCTATGATACTCTTTGGGACTGTGCACATGTCTGATGAAAACTTGTCTGATATTGATCCGTGTATTGGCTCAAAGTCGGCAATGCAAGTCTATTGGTACATGAAAAAATCAGACAGCCCTCTTATGCCATCTGAGTGCGATCTGATTTTCACAGACTGCTAGATAAGAGAAAGTATAGAATTTTATATATATATTTTTAATTGGAGATGACTTTCTGCTGAAACTCTGAACAAAACCACTAAGAAAATTGGGACTGTTTTTCTTCTTTTTGTAAAAACAGACATCTGAATGTGCCATTAATCATTGACAGTACACAGATCTGCCCATGTGCTCTCCATGATTCATTTTAAAATAGGCAGGAGAAACTTTGCAATTTATTTATCTATTTTTTTTCATACAACAAAAACATTAATGAGAAAAACTGACACACAGACCAAACACTAAATAAACTAGCATCGTTTTTGTACTAGAAAAATCACTGACGTCAAAATGAGGTCTTATGGGGCCTGTTAACAAGGTCCAAACTGACTATAAATCAGCTGCCAAATATTGATGGAACAGAATGATAATTAATATGATCATTCTGTCCCCATACAACATTAAAGGGGTATTCCCATCTCCAACATCCTATCCCAATATGTACAGTGGCATGTAAAAGTTTGGGCACCCCTGGTCAAAATGACTGTTATTGTGAACAGTAAAGCAAGTTGAAGATGAAATTATCTCTAAAAGGCCTAAAGTAAATTTTTTTAAACTACAAAAAGGAAAATGGACAGATGAAAAAGTTTGGGCACCCTTGGAGATTTGTGTGCTCAGATAACTTTGACCAAGGTTTCAGACCTTAAGGCTGTGTGCACACATTGCGGATTTTCCCGCGGATCTGCAATGTTTTTGACGCTGCGGATCTGCAGTAGTTTTCCATGTGGTGTACAGTACCATGTAAACCTATGGAAAACCAAATCCGCTGTGCACATGCTGCGGAAAAAAAAATGCACGGAAACACAGCGGTGTTTTTTCCGCAGCATGTCAATTCTTTGTGCAGATCTGCAGCGTTTCTGCACACATAGACTTGCATTGAGTGGGGCACATCCGCAGTAAAACCGCATTTGTACAACATACAGTACATACAGAACATGCAACATACAACATACAGTACATATAACATACAGTACATACCACGTACAACATATAACATACAGTACATACAGTACACACATATAGACATACAGTACATACAACATAGAGTACATACTCACCATCACCTTGATCCCCGAAGCCATTGATCACCTGAAAAAAATATTAAAATAATAAACAAACAATATACTCCTTGATCCACAGAAATCCAATTAATATGAGTGTCCCACGACGATCTTTCGTGGAGAGCTGCCACATCAGCTGATGCGACCGCTCTCCAGGGGCTTCAGGTGGCAGAAGGTATCCTTCCACACTGTATTCCTTCGCCGCTGTGAGAAATAGTTCCTATTCTCACTTGTGGCACTGCTGCATGGGAAAATTCCCACTCAGCATTGCCATAAAGTGAGACCCTGAACTCAGGTAACCTCTTCAGTGATGCACTGCAGGAGCCATTGTCTCCTGTCAGTGTGTCACTGTAGGCCCTATAGAGCAGTGACATCATCTGATGTCACTGTTCTATAGGGCAGCTCGTCGTGGGACATTCGTTATTAATTGGACTGTGTCGGACAGGGAGTATACGGTTAGTTTATTATTTTTAATTTTTGCAAGTGATCGAGTATGGTAAGTATGGTGAAATTAAGAATAATAAAATGTTTTTTTTTAACTCTTTCACTACTATAGGATTAATAATGGATAGGTAGCAAAAGAAAAAAGCAGGATGCACTCACCAATCTTCAAAGTAGCAAATTTTATTGAGTCTTCACAATTAAAACTTCATGGCCGGGGGAGAAGAAAAGGAGCTCGTCTCCCCTGCTCGCACGAGCTCCTTTTCTTCTCCCCCGGCCATGAAGTTTTAATTGTGAAGACTCAATAAAATTTGCTACTTTGAAGATTGGTGAGTGCATCCTGCATTTTTCTTTTGCTACCTGGGACACATATGTTATTTCATGGTTTTGCACCCGATATCTTTTTCGCCATGGCTGTTGCTGACATGATATAGCTTTTTAGTACCGGCTTTCCTGAAGATTATGGATTTAGTTGGGGCAGTGCCGTCCATATGCTATTTTTTCTCTTTTATTCGTTTTTAATAATGGATAGGCGTCTTATTGACGCCTCTCCATTATTAACCGGGCTTAATGTCACCTTACAATACAAAGGTGACATTAACCCCTTATTACCCCATATCCCACCGCTACATGGGAGTGGAAAGAGAATGGCTAAGTGCCAGAATTGGCGCATCTTAGAGATGCGCCATTTCTGGGGCTGCTGCGTGCTGGTATTTGTAGCCGGGGGGGGGGGGGGGGCAATATCCATGGCCCCTCTCTAGGCTATGAATATCAGCCCGCAGCTGTCTGCGTAGCCTTTCTGGCTATAAAATATGGGGGGACCATGTCATTTTTGGGGGAGTCCCCCTATTTTAATAGCCAGTAAAGGCTATTCAGACAGCTGCGGGCTGATATTCATAGCCTGGGAAGGGGTCATGGGTATGGCCCCATTCCCAGGCTACAAATATTGGCCCCCAGCCATCGGCTTTCCCCCTCTGGCGCAGAAAATTGTGCGGGAGCCTACGCCATTTTTTTTTTCAGTTATTTATCAAAATTAAACATATTGTTCACTAATAAATATCAGCCTTGCTATTATATATCTATAGATGGATATCTCTGGATATAGCTATGGATATATCTATGGATCTATGGATATATCTATCTATAGATCTATTTATAGATAGATATATCTATAGATACATAGATACATATATCTATCTAACTATACATAATAATAATAATCTTTATTTATATAGCGCCAACATATTCCACAGCGCTTTACAGTTTAACAGTTTCAAACACAACAGTCATAGGTAACAATGTTAACAATACAGTAATAAAGCAAAATAAGACAAAATAAGACGAAATAAGACGACCCTGCTCGTGAGAGCTTACAATCTACAATGAGGTGGAGAGATACAAAGTACAGGTGTGTATTTACAATGATGTATTTACAATGATGGTCCAGCCATCTTCAGGGGGTGGGGGGTAGATGGAGATAGTGAATGGGCTACACAAACATAAAATGAGTTTGATTAGGGAACGTGATAGGCCACTCTGAACACATGAGTTTTGAGTGAGCGCCTAAAACTATGCAAGTTGTGGATGGTCCTAATATCTTGGGGTAGAGCATTCCAGAGGATTGGCGCAGCACGGGAGAAGTCTTGGAGTCGGGAGTGGGAGGTACGGATTAGTGCAAAGGTTAGTCGAAAGTCATTTGCAGAGCGCAGCGGTCGGTTAGGCCGATAGGCAGAAATGAGGGAGGAGATGTTTGGGGGTGCCGCACTGTGGAGAGCTTTGTGGGTGAGAAAAGTACTTTGAATTGTATCCTGTAATGAATGGGCAGCCAGTGTAACGACTGGCGAAGAGCGGACACGTCCATACATATATCTATCTACATCTATCTATAGATATACTGTATCTATCCATAGATATATCTATGGATAGATATATCTATAGATATATATATGAATAGATATATCTATGTATCTATAGATCTATCTATATATAGATCTACGGTATCAATCTCATTTCTTCTATCTCATTCCTTCTATCTATTTCATTCTATCTTTCTATCTCATTCCTTCTATCTATCTATCTATCTATCTATCTATCTATCTATCTCATTCCTTTTATCTATCTCATTCCTTCTATCTCATTCCTTCTTTCTATCTATCTCATTCCTTCTATCTAACTATAGATAGAAGGAATGAGATAGATATACAGGTCCTTCTCAAAAAATTAGCATATAGTGTTAAATTTCATTATTTACCATAATGTAATGATTACAATTAAACTTTCATATATTATAGATTCATTATCCACCAACTGAAATTTGTCAGGTCTTTTATTGTTTTAATACTGATGATTTTGGCATACAACTCCTGATAACCCAAAAAACCTGTCTCAAATTAGCATATTTCACCCATCCAATCAAATAAAAGTGTTTTTTAATAACAAACAAAAAAACCATCAAATAATAATGTTCAGTTATGCACTCAATACTTGGTCGGGAATCCTTTGGCAGAAATGACTGCTTCAATGCGGCGTGGCATGGAGGCAATCAGCCTGTGACACTGCTGAGATGTTATGGAGGCCCAGGATGCTTCAATAGCGGCCTTAAGCTCATCCAGAGTGTTGGGTCTTGCGTCTCTCAACTTTCTCTTCACAACATCCCACAGATTCTCTATGGGGTTCAGGTCAGGAGAGTTGGCAGGCCAATTGAGCACAGTAATACCATGGTCAGTAAACCATTTACCAGTGGTTTTGGCACTGTGAGCAGGTGCCAGGTCGTGCTGAAAAATGAAATCTTCATCTCCATAAAGCATTTCAGCCGATGGAAGCATGAAGTGCTCCAAAAAATCTCCTGATAGCTAGCTGCATTGACCCTGCCCTTGATGAAACACAGTGGACCAACACCAGCAGCTGACATGGCACCCCACACCATCACTGACTGTGGGTACTTGACACTGGACTTCAGGCATTTTGGCATTTCCTTCTCCCCAGTCTTCCTCCAGACTCTGGCACCTTGATTTCCGAATGACATGCAAAATTTGCTTTCATCAGAAAAAAGTACTTGGGACCACTTAGCAACAGTCCAGTGCTGCTTCTCTGTAGCCCAGGTCAGGCGCCTCTGCCGCTGTTTATGGTTCAAAAGTGGCTTTACCTGGGGAATGCGGCACCTGTAGCCCATTTCCTGCACACGCCTGTGCACGGTGGCTCTGGATGTTTCCACACCAGACTCAGTCCACTGCTTCCTCAGGTTCCCCAAGGTCTGGAATCGGTCCTTCTCCACAATCTTCCTCAGGGTCCGGTCTCCTCTTCTCGTTGTACAGCGTTTTCTGCCACATTGTTTCCTTCCAACAGACTTACCATTGAGGTGCCTTGATACAGCACTCTGGGAACAGCCTATTTGTTGAGAAATTTCTTTCTGGGTCTTACCCTCTTGCTTGAGGGTGTCAATGATGGCCTTCTTGACATCTGTCAGGTCGCTAGTCTTACCCATGATGGGGGTTTTGAGTAATGAACCAGGCAGGGAGTTTATAAAAGCCTCAGGTATCTTTTGCATGTGTTTAGAGTTAATTAGTTGATTCAGAAGATTAGGGTAATAGGTCGTTTAGAGAACCTTTTCTTGATATGCTAATTTATTGAGACAGGTTTTTTGGGTTATCAGAAGTTGTATGCCAAAATCATCAGTATTAAAAAAATAAAAGACCTGACAAATTTCAGTTGGTGGATAATGAATCTATAATATATGAAAGTTTAATTGTAATCATTACATTATGGTAAATAATGAAATTTAACACTATATGCTAATTTTTTGAGAAGGACCTGTATATAGATAGAAGGAATGAGATAGATAGATAGAAGGAATGAGACGATAGATAGATCTATACATAGATCGATAGATATTATCTATAGATCTATTTGTCTATCCCATATCTATCTATCTATCTATCTATCTATTTATCTCATTCCTTCTATCTATCTATCTATCTATCTATCTATCTCATTCCTTCTATCTATCTATCTCATTCCTTCTATCTATCTATCTATCTATCTATCTATCTCATTCCTGATATCTATCGATCTATAAATAGAAGGAATGAGATAGATCTATATAGATAGAAGGAATGAGATGGATAGATAGAAGGATTGAGATGATAGATAGATCTATACATAGATCGATAGATATTATCTATAGATCTATTTGTCTATCCCATATCTATCTATCTATCTATCTATCTATCTATTTATCTCATTCCTTATATCTATCTATCTCATTCCTTTTATCTATCTATCTCATTCCTTCTATCTATCTATCTATCTATCTATCTATCTATCTATCTATCTCATTCCTGATATCTATCGATCTATAAATAGAAGGAATGAGATAGATCTATATAGATAGAAGGAATGAGATGGATAGATAGAAGGATTGAGATGATAGATAGATCTATACATAGATCGATAGATATTATCTATAGATCTATTTGTCTATCCCATATCTATCTATCTATCTATCTATTTATCTAATTCCTTATATCTATCTATCTCATTCCTTTTATCTATCTATCTCATTCCTGCTATCTATCTATCTATCTATCTATCTATCTATCTATCTATCTATCTATCTATCTATCTATCTCATTCCTGATATCTATCGATCTATAAATAGAAGGAATGAGATTGATATATATAGATAGAAGGAATGAGATGGATAGATAGAAGGATTGAGATGATAGATAGATCTATACATAGATCGATAGATATTATCTATAGATCTATTTGTCTATCCCATATCTATCTATCTCTATCTATCTGTCTATCTATCTGTGTGTAATTGAGTGTGGGTTGGACAAATGTAAAAGAGGAGGTTGGACAAGAAATGACAT
Source organism: Ranitomeya imitator (assembly GCF_032444005.1). Taxonomy (NCBI): domain Eukaryota; kingdom Metazoa; phylum Chordata; class Amphibia; order Anura; family Dendrobatidae; genus Ranitomeya; species Ranitomeya imitator. The sequence goes on from NC_091285.1 coordinate 626,062,635, forward strand.
CACAAATCTTTTTTTTTTTGTTCTTCAATAAGAGATCTTTATTAAACTTTCAAAAATGCATACAAATCCGCATCAAAAAAGTGCATCAAAACTGTGCAAAAACGCATAAAAAACGCACCTGCGTTTTCTGCCAAGAGCTGCGGATTTAGTGCAGAAAAATCCGCAGGTAAATCTGCAACGTGTGTACATAGCCTAATTAGCCTCTTAGAGTCATGGCTTGTTCACTGTCATCGTTAGGAAAGGCCAGGGGATGCAAATTTCCCAGCTTTATAAAGACCAAGGCTCCTCTAACATTGTGCCAAAAAGCAGCAGCCATGGGTTCTGCTAAGCAGCTGCTCAGCGCCATGAAGATGAAAATGGTGGAGGCCCACAAACCAGTAGAAGGACGTAAGAAGATAGTAAAGCATTTTCAAGTTTCCCTTTCATATTTTAGAAACGCAATTAAGAAATGGCAGATATCAGGAACAGTGGAGGTCAAGATAAGTTCTGGAAAACCAAGCAAAATTTCAGTGAGAGCTGAGTAAAATTGAGGCAAATCAGACCCCCCCGCTTGACTGCAAAACATTGTCAGAAAAATTTAGCAAACTCTTGTGGTATATTGTTCTACTGTTCAGAGACACCTGCAAAAATATGGCCTTCATGGAAGAGTTATCAGAAGAAAACCTCTCCTTCTTCACCATAAAATTCAGAATCAGAAGTATGCAAAAAAAAATCTAAACAAGCCTGATGTATTTTGGAAAAAAAGTCCTGTGGACCGATAAAGTTAAAATAGTTCTCTTCAGCCACAATGTGGAGAAAAAGGGCACAGAATTTCAGGAAAAGAACATCTTGACTACCTTTTAGCACAGGGGTGGATCAATCATTCTTTGGGGTTGTGTTGCAGCCAATGGCACAGGGAACATTTCATGGCTAGAGGGAAGAATGGACTAAATTAAATTTCAACAAATTCTTGTAACACCAGCTGTAAAAAAAAAGCTGAAGTTGAAAAGATGATGGCTTCTACAACTGGATAATGATCCTAAACACACGTCAAAATCCACAACAGACCTCAAAAGGCTCAAGCTGAAGGTTTTACAATGGCCCTCACAGTTTCCTGATCTGAAGATCATTGAAAGAAAGTGGCTGCACCTCAAAATAGCAGTGCATGCAAGATGGCACAGGAATCTCACAGAACTGGAAGAATTTTCTCAGGCAGAATTGATGAAAATTCCTCAAACAAGAACTGAAAGACTCTTGGCTGGCTACAAAAAGCGTTTACAAGCTGCGATAGTTGCAAAACTGGGTGCTACTAGATACTGACCATGACCAAACTTTGCATTGGCCTATTTTCCTTTATGTAATTTTTAAAATGTAAAAGATTAATATCTCATAAAATATCTCATAAAATTAAAATACTTTATAACACCAGCTTGAAAAATCATTTTAAAATCCAAAATATTGGCCTAGTGTAATGTTCAGTAAATGCACTCACTTGGTCGGGGCTCCTTTTGCATCAACTACTGCACCAATGCGGCTTGGCATGGAGGCGATCATCCTGTGGCACTGCTGAGGTGTTATGGAAGCCCAGGTTGCTTTGAAAGCAACCTTCAGCTCAACTGCATTGTTGGGTCTGGTGTCTCTCATCTTCCTTTTGACAGATCGACTTAGGGTACCGTTACACTATACGATTTACCAACGATCACGACCAGCGATACGACCTGGCCGTGATCGTTGGTAAGTCGTTGTGTGGTCGCTGGAGAGCTGTCACACAGACAGCTCTCCAGCGACCAACGATGCCGGTAACCAGGGTAAACATCGGGTTACTAAGCGCAGGGCCGCGCTTAGTAACCCGATGTTTACCCTGGTTACCATCCTAACAGTAAAAAAAACAAACGCTTCATACTTACCTTCGGCTGTCTGTCCCCGGCGCTCTGCTTCTCTGCTCTGGCTGTGAGCACAGCGGCCGGAAAGCAGAGCGGTGACGTCACCGCTCTGCTTTCCGGCCGCTGTGCTCACAGTGAGTGCAGGAAAGCACAGCGCCGGGGACAGACAGCCGAAGGTAAGTATGAAGCGTTTGTTTTTTTTACTTTTAGGATGGTAACCAGGATAAACATCGGGTTACTAAGCGCGGCCCTGCGCTTAGTAACCCGATGTTTACCCTGGTTACAAGCGAACGCATCGCTGGATCGGTGTCACACACACCGATCCAGCGATGACAGCGGGAGATCCAGCGACGAAAGAAAGTTCCAAACGATCTGCTACGACGTACGATTCTCAGCAGGGTCCCTGATCGCTGCTGCGTGTCAGACACAGCGATATCGTATGGATATCGCTGGAACGTCACGGATCGTACCGTCGTAGCGACAAAAGTGGCACTGTGTGACGGTACCCTTAAGGTCAGGCGAGTTTGCTGCCAATCAAGCACAGTGATACTGTTGTTTTTAAACCAGGTATTGGTACTTTTGGCAGTGTGGACAGGTGCCAAGTCCTACTGGAGAATGAAATTTCCATCTCCAAAAAGCTTGTCGGCAGAGTGAAGCATGAAGTGCTCTACAATTTCCTGGTAGACGGCTGCGCTGACTTTGTTCTTGATAAAACAGTGGACCTACACCAGCAGATGACCTGGCTCCTCAAACCATCACTGATTGTGGAAACTTCACACTAGACCTCAAGCAGCTTGGATTGTGGTCTCCCCACTCTTCCTCCAGACTCTGAGACCTTGATTTCCAAATGAAATGCAACATTTACTTTCATCTGAAAACAACACCTTGGACCACTGAACAGTCTAGTTCTTTTTCTTTTTGGCCCAGGTAAGACGCTTCTGGCGTTGTCTATTGGTCATGAGTGGCTTGGCACAAGGAATGTGACACTTGTAGCCCATGTCCTGAATATGTCTTTGTGTGGCGGTTCTTGAAGCAATGACTCCAGCAACAGTCCACTCCTTGTGAATCTCCCCCAAATTTTTGAATGGCCTTTTCTTAACAATCCTTTCAAGGCTGCGGTTATCCCGGTTGCTTGTGCACCGTTTTCTACCACACTTTTTCCTTTCACTCAACTTCCCATTAATATGCTTGGATACAGCACTCTGTGAGCAGCCAGCTTCTTTAGCAATGACATTTTGTGGCTTACCCTCCTTGTAGAGTGTGTTAGTGACTGCCTTCTGGACATCTGTCAAGTTTAAATGCTTAGGAGTGGTCTTAACCATTGGTACCTAAGCTACTGCAAAGCCCTGCACATGGGGTAAGTGACCTAGCTTATCGGAAGACCGATACTACATTTCTATTTGGAGGTATTTTCTAATATTATTATTATTACACCTACTACATATTGGCGTGGGATCTTGGATATGGGAATACCCCTTTTAGTTATAGGCAGCACTTGCCCGTTTTATAGTTTTTATGCTGGGATAAAATATTTGATTTCCCAAGGAACAAGCTTTTTTCTCGTTTGTCGAGTGATCATGAGCCCATTTATCCAGCCAATAGTCAGGAACACCTATTATCGGCCCCTCTAAATATACCATTAGCAGTGATGCTTCTTAGATACAGCTTCCACTGAAGCGTGCCATGGTTGACATGGTGTGGGTGTCTGTATACATATTGACATAGAACAAATCCCCTCTACAGATGACAGCTATGGGCGATAACTCACGACATGGCTTTATATTCAGTTTATCAACATTTAGTGAGGGTGATAAGAGTAGACACGGTTAGAATAGTCCCCAGTGCCGCAGGTGCTGGAGCTTGACATGATTAGATAAGATTGATAAAGTGTAGCTTCGGATATAGACAACTGAACAGTCTTATCACTTTGGTAATAGATAATGGCTATAGCCCTCTTTTCCCACCATTTTTATTGCTCCAATGCTTCTTTAAATAATGTCAGTCAGATGAGTTATTGCTGTGCTCCTATATACAGCTTAAAGCAGGGGTCCCCAACTCCAGGCCTCGAGGGCCACCAACAGTGCAGGTTTTCAGGATTTCTTTAGTATTGCATCGGTGGTAATGTGATCATCTGCACAGGTGATGATTCCAACCCCTGTGCAATACTAAGGAAATCCTGAAAACCTGCACTGTTGGCGGCCCTCGAGGTCTGGAGTTGGGGACCACTGGCTTAAAGGGAACCTGTCACCAGTTTTGGCCAATATGAGATGCAACTACCATCTTTCAGGGCTGATATTCAGCATTCTATAATGCTGTATATCTGCCCCAAACCTGACCTGTAAAAGAAGGAAAATAACTTTTATCATATTCAGCTGCGGGGTGGTCCAGTCTGACCTGTAAAAGAAGGAAAAGAACTTTTATCATATTCAGCTGCGGGGTGGTCCAGTCAAAGGGCTGTCGATGTTCTTGGTCCGGCGCCTCCCATCTTCTTAAAAACCGCCATCCTCCTTGTTGCTTTGTGTGGATGACACGTCCCTGAATCATCCATACAGTCTCCCCGGCATTGCGCAGGCGTACTTCTCTGCCCTGTTGAGGGCAGAGCAAAGTACTGCAGTGCGCAGGTTCCAGGAAAGGTCAAAGAACCTCGGCGCATGCGCACTGGAGTACTCAACAGGGCAGAGACGTACGCATGCGCAATGCCTGGGAGACTGTATGGATGATACTTTTTATGAGATATTTACATGTTCTTATGGTGTCATTTATTGTTTTGGTGTAGTGCAGTAAGATTTGGTGTAAATATGCACTCAGATATAATTATGGATATATTTATTGATCTTGTTGTCTATTTTTAAGGACAGAATTTATAAGTTATAAGTTTTTATGAAAAGGTGAATAGAAGCCTGGACAGGGAGGTTGCTGTGCATATACTGTCTTGGGACTTTGCAAAGTCCCACATAGACACCTTTTGGGTAAATAAAAAGAACCTGACAGATGATATATGCTGCCTGACCCAGGGGCAGCACGTATCAGCGATTGGCTGTACTAAATCAGGGAGGTTTGTTTTACTCTGAAATACTGCAGCTTTTCATAGAAAGTAATACTTTACTTTAAAAGCCGACGCATGTAGACAGAGACCAGTCAATCTAAACAAAGGGGCAGGAAAAAAGCGCCACATTTAAAAAAAATGGTGCAAAATAAAACACATTTCCATAAAATCACTCCATTTGGACTGGAACACATTTGCAACAAATTTTGCAATATTTAAATACGCACCACTTAACTGCTTTCAAACAAGCTACACTTGCCTTCAAACTAGCCCTCACCTCTGCTAAACAGACCTATTTCACTAACCTGGTATCTTCATTGTCCTACAAGCCAAAACAACGGATCAGCACATTTACCTCCCTCCTCCGCCCACCACTGCCACCTCCAACTCCCCTCATCTCTTCTGAGAACTTTGCCACCTACTTCAAAAACAAGATCAACCAAACAAGGCAAACCTTTACTGTTCCACCACCCCAACCACTCCATATACCAGACCTCTGCCCTTCCCCAATAAGTTCCCTCTCCAACATCACTGAAGGAGAACTTACTCGCCTCCTTTCCAAATCACACCTTACCACCTGTGCATTTGACCCCATCCCTTCCCACCTGCTCCCCAACCTCACTAACCTGCTCATTCCAGCCCTAACCCATCTCTTCAACCTATCACTATCTTCTGGTACTTTCCCCTCTGCCTTCAAACATGCCACCATCACACCCATCCTCAAAAAAGCTAACCTTGACCCAACTGCTATGGGCAGCTATCGCCCCATATCACTGCTCCCGTTTGCTTCCAAACTCCTTGAGCAGCATGTCCATGGTCAACTTTCCTCCCACCTCTCATCTAACTCTATCCTTGACAACCTTCCCTCGGCATCAAAGGCCTTGCCCTGTCCTGGATTGCCTCATACCTTTCTGACCGCACATTTAGCGTTTCCCACTCCCACACTACCTCCTCAACCCGCCCCCTCTCTGTTGGAGTCCCTCAAGGCTCTGTCCTAGGGCCCCTACTTTTTTCCATCTATACTCTTGGCCTAGGACAACTGATAAAGTCCCATGTCTTCCAGTACTACCTATATGCGGACGACACTCAGATCTACCTCTCTGGATGTCGCCTCTCTTCTCTCCAGAATCCCGGAGTGTCTGTCAGCCATATCCTTCTTCTTCAACTCTCACTTAAAACTCAATGTAGACACATCCGAACTCATCATCTTTCCCCCATCTCGCGTATCCCCCCTACCTGATCTATCTATTATGGTAAACAGCATCACGCTCTCTCCCGAACCTGAAATCCGCTGCCTCGGGGTAACTCTCGACTCTGCCCTGTCCTTCAAACCGCACGTCCAAACTCTTGCCACCACCTGTCGCCTCCAACTCAAAAATATTGCCAGAATCCGTCCCTTCCTCAGCCCACAATCTACCAAAACTCTTGTGCATGCCCTCATCATCTCCCACCTCGATTACTGCAACACCCTCCTCTGTGGCCTCCCCGCTAACTCCCTTGCACCACTCCAGTCTGTCCTCAACTCTGCTGCTTGGCTAATCCACTTCTCTCCTCCCTACTCCCCTGCTTCTCCCCACTGCAAATCCCTCCACTGAATCCAGTTCAAACTACTAACACTGATCTACAAAGCCATCCACAACCTGTCCCCTCCGTATATCTCTGAAATAATCCCCCACTATCTTCCCTCACGGAATCTTTGATCCTCCCAAGACCTCCTACTCTCCTCCACACTTATTCGTTCCTCATACAACCGCCTCCAAGATTTCTCCCGAATATCCCCCATCCACTGGAATTCCACGCCTCAACACGTCCAATTATCCACCACCCTCAGATCCTTCAGACAGAACCTGAAAACCCATCTCTTCAGGAAAGCCTACAGCCTGCAATAACCATTCTGCTGCCTCACCAACCACCCAAGCTGCCGCCACGTCACCAACCACCCGAGCTGCCGTGTCGCCACCGCCAGGGCTGCCGCCTCACCAACCACCCGAGCTGCTGCCTCACCACCACCAGAACTGCCGCCTCACCACCACCAGTGCTGCAGCACCCCGACCTCCTGTCTCTTCCCCATTATCCCGAAGAATGTAAGTCCGCAAGGACAGGGTCCTCTCCCCTCTGTACCAGTCATTGTAAATTTGTTTACTGTTAACGATATCTATAACCCTGTATGAAACCCCTTTTCTCATGTACAGCACCATGGAATTAATGGTGCTATATAAATAAATAATAATAATAAATAAAAAAGTCGCAAATATTGAATCAGACGAAAACATTGGGAAAACTTTAATTCCACCTACATATAAAATAGACTTCAAAAGTGCAAATTGAAAGAATTAGGTGCAAATGAAAAAAAAGCAAAGGAAACCTCCAAAAGTTTAACATAAAAAAGACACAAATGCAATAATGAATCAACAGTGTCATGGATCTTTGATAATTAATGGGAGGTCTCTTCTTCTTGGCACTTATACCGTTACAAATAATATGATGCTGGATGATTACCACTGGTCCTTTAAGGTGTGTGTGTGTGTGTGTAGAACAGCCATGACGGTGGTAAGTTCTGACGTTTGTTATATGTATGTATTTACCTATAACAAGTGATGGGGGATGAGTTAAGATGACTTTTCCTAAACATTGGAAGCCATTTCATACAATATTGATGGGTGGGGGGCACTTTGGATGTTGTATAAATGTAGAATAAGTAACATCTATTCCAGATGAGTATAATTATCTGTAAATCAAGTTGAGCTTTAATCTTCTGTCCATTTTCTTAAAATAATTTTCCACAATGTCGAACTAGATTTGTTTCCAGGAAAGGTAGGAGAAAATTAATGTAATCACTCCTACAGTTTCCACAGAGGTTTCTCACCAAGATCTTCCAGATAGGCAGTTTGCCTTACGTATTTATACATCCCATGCTTTCCTATTGCTGCATTTACTTACCGTATATATCCAGGAAACCTTGTGACTAATCATCCATGGTAGGGGTAATCGCTGTTACCGGCCCTTGAGCAGTACTCATTTTAATGGTGTGTACTGTTTACATGACGTGATGGCACTTTTACGCATTGGAGAGCTGAGTAAAATTCTGCTCTGCCATGATGACAGATCTCTTTAATGAAGAGATCCTCTCATCTTTTGACTCCCTTCGGTGAATCATGGAGTAACATCTGTAGATCACTATCCTGAATTTTATTTTAGGAGTTGCTCTGTATAAATAAAACCTACCAATGTGTTTTACATCTCTAAGATGCTCTAAGTTAGACACCATTGAAAGGAGTTATTGAATATGCGCTGCCCTGGTCTGTTGTTCAGTCCAGGGCTCTGGCAGCCAGTCTTATCTTCTGTGCCTGGCATCCTTAGGCCAGTATTCTAGGTGCCTCTCGCACTTACTAGTTTCTGCCCCTTCTTGACACTGTATCATCATGACGCCGGGTGGGGGGGGGGGGGGGCTTGGTTTGTGCCAGTGGCACTGGTAACTAAAATGCCTTGCCAAGGGCACTGGGCACAGAAGTGAAAGCCGGCTGCCACATTATAGTGCCACACATTTAATATTGTTGCAGTGGCTAGTAAGTGCCAGAGGCAACAAGGATGCCGGGCACAGAAATGAAGAACGGCTGACTCAATACAGTCCATGACGTGTCATAACATCCCTACGCCCTTCAAGTGCCGGAGGCACCGGGATACCAGGACAAGGATGTCAGATGCTGAAGTGAAGGCTGGCTACTGCGTCACGGTATGATACTTCATTGATACTTCATAACATCACAGGGTCTAGTGAGTGCCAGATGCACCCAGGACAAGAACGTCAGCCGCTGAAGTGAAAACCGGCTGCTTCAAAGGACCAGAATTAATACAGGACCACTGCTACGCCAATTGTATTGCTCATTTCTAGTATACCATCATGACTTATTAATAAATAATTAAAAAATAAAAGGTGTGGGGTCCCCCTATTTTAAATAACTAGTCAAGGTAAAGCAGACAGCTATGGGTTTAGATTATCAGGCTGGGAAAGTCCATGATTATTGGGTCCTTACCAGCCTAAAAGTACAAGCCTTTAGCCGCACCAGAATTGGCGCATCACCAATTCTGGCACTTCACTCCGTCTCTTCCCAATTCCCCTGGTTCGGTAGCAATCAGGGTGATGGTAGTTGGGGTTGATGACAGCTGTTTTTTGATCAACCTCTGGTGCTAGTAATGGAGAGGTGTCTATCAGACACCCCCATTACTAACCCAGTATTTAAAAATAGAAAGACACCCACACATAAAAAAAATGTTTATTTGAATGTAAAAATGTAAATGTAAAATACTGACAAAATACTGAATGTGTGAATGTGGCCTAATATAGATTATTTGGTGGGGTTGATAGAGACAGTGGCTGAAATTTCTAGGAGCTCAGGGTTCTGGCTAGCAGGTATGGAAACAACTGAGTTGCCACTTGAAGCCTAGTGGTTGACATGACCTTGTGTCTAGGAAAACCAATCATGATTATAATAGGAGCACTTTGATAAAGAGGAAAAACCTGGAAAGAACAAAAAGCACAATAGGGTCTTACCTGGGTGGATGTTTTGAAAGGAATATGCTCTATCGTGCTCACTTGATGGGGTTGTGTGCAGACCCACGAGGAAGGAATCAAGAGCACTGGACATAAATGGGTTATTCTGCGCTGCCATTCAAGGACGATAAGAAGACAAGGATCCACTTCTTATTGGTCAGCGCCTTTTGAAGTTTCAAACTTCTTCATCAGGACAATACCATGGTAACCACGTCCAAAATCTGTTGGCTTAATGGTGTGCATCAACCTCTTCTCGCAAATAGATGTCCACTTCATATCCTGGGAAGGGGTCCTCACATGAGGAAGGGGACTTAGAAGCCGAGCTGCCTCCACATTTAGCAGATACTGGCTTTATTAAAGCACCACTTCAGCAGGTGGTTTTTTATCTCAGCACTGGAGTGATGTCCGGGACCCTAGTAACATACTTACTAGCTACTGTCTTCTGCTGTTCTCTGCGCCGCATCAGTCTGGTCTTAATCCGCCATCTTGTGACCTGCAGTCTCTGACTGATGGGAAATCAGAGTTAGCAGTCACAAGCGCCCAATGTAAGCCTATGAGAAATTTGTTCTGGCCTCGTTCTGGCGGCTCTTATAGACTAACAGTAGTGAGTAGTGACCTCCGGCTCACCATGCAAACACTGGAACGAACTGGTAGGTCACAATCTGCAGAAGATGACCTGCAGCACCAGTAACAGATGAATACAGCGGCTGGTAAGAATATTACTAGGGGACGAGAACTTACATTAGTGGCACCACCATAAAATAAAAAAAAAGCTGGAGTGGTCCTTTAATTAACCCTGCATTAGTCTCTAACATCCACAGCCGGCGCCGAGTTCCAACAGGTGCAGTAAACCATTTAAATACTGCTGTCAGAGACTGACACTGACGTCTGAATGAAACGCTCGCCAGTGCCGCACACACCAGTTCCCATCATACCCCTGCAAAGCGACCACAGGGGACTTATTGGATACTATGACAGCAGGAAGTCTGCTGAAGACCCCCATTGCTCTCATCTTGGTCCTCCTCGTAAGCTCAGCTATAGGCCGTGTTCTATGGAACTCTGAGATTTTTACTATATACAGCAATCCTGTTTTATTGCAGTGTGTAATATAAGCGATCATACATTTTTAAAAATAAAAAAAATATATAAAAATTTAAATCATTTCTTTTTCTCAGACTAAAAATTAAAGGAAAGAAAATAAATTTATTGGTATCAATAAAAACGTCAACTCACAAAAAACAATGTCTGGAAAAGTAAAATAGTCAGTTATGGCTCTTGAAAGAAGGCAAAGAGAAAACAAAAAGCGCAAAAATGAAAAATTAAGTAGGGTTAAGGAGGAGGAGGAGTTGATGTAATCTTAGATCTAATTTAGCAATCCGCTCAAATGTTGGTTATCACAAATACTAAAAAAGAAAGTAAAAAGCACTGGCGCTCCTGATAGTCCCTAGTGGGGAAACAAAATTGCTGAATGTAGCGTGCTACTGGTGATTGTGACAGGTTCTGTGTAGACCTGTAAAGTATATAAAATGAAAAAGAGTGGTATTCACCTGCGCTGTCTACAAAAACGAACAATAAAATGAAAAATAGATGAATAAATGAATAAGAGAGCACTTACTTAATGAGTAATCATTGGTTATGCAGTGGATGTTGCAATGGGTCCTTAAAGTACTACCAGAATCTTAGGGGAATGAGGAGAGAGAGAAAAAAAAAAAAAGGGGGTAAATGTTTGTATTGGTGAATATAGTGAGACTAAATAGATTTATAATATATACTCACTCAGATATTAAATGGAAATGTGCAATGAAGAGACGTGATCCCTGTGTATCTGCAATTGATGCGGGTATTGTGATGACACGGTTGCTTAATCTTCAGAGGTTTATAGTAGATGCCCCTGCTTAGATAAATGTACAACCTTTATAGGTAATGGTGGTTTTAAATAAATGCGGTCTAGTTTTCCCAGTACACAATAAACTTACTGCTGGTGGGAGTAGCGCAGGATTCCGTTAGGTTAAGGTAGTAAGATGACCATCAGGTGCTGGCTGACAAGGATTACTGTGATTAGAATTGATTGCCCATATGTTGAGATGAGGAGAAATGCTCCCCTAGTATGTTGGAGCACTAATATGCCACAATTGCTATGTGCACATAAAATATGCTATACTCACTGTGGTGCTGAGTGCGGGGGGAAGCGGTTCCGGAAAGTCTGAGCCACCGCTAGGTGTACCACTATGATAGAGCGGTGGGTTAAGGAGAGAGTGGCGGCAGAAGCCGTGCGACCGCGAAACCTTGCGTGCCCCGGCCGGATGCAGCACTGAGGTAGCGGTCGGAGAGGGTGGGCAGAGCTGCTGGTGACGTCACCACGCTACGGGGCTAAAGAGGACAGGTGTGCTAGTATAGCTAGTCAGCAAACCAATGCATTTCAAGGGCTCAGGCCCTCTTCATCAGGGTTAATGCTGACCGCATGTCTTCCTGCTTCTTTTATAGCAAAATGCCCTCCCCTCCTATGTGTAATTGCTGCCAGTGCTGATTTCAATTAGTGAATCGTATCTTTAATTGGATGATTGTTTGTGCACCAATGCAGAAAGTTGTTGATCTGTAATTAGGTATTGAGCTGTGGAACTCAATTGAATTATCTGTTGGTTGGGAATTAAAGTGTATAAACAAGTGACTGTACCTGAGCCCTTGAAATGCATTGGTTTGCTGACTAGCTATACTAGCACACCTGTCCTCTTTAGCCCCGTAGCGTGGTGACGTCACCAGCAGCTCTGCCCACCCTCTCCGACCGCTACCTCAGCGCTGCATCCGGCCGGGGCACGCAAGGTTTCGCGGTCGCACGGCTTCTGCCGCCGCTCTCTCCTTAACCCACCGCTCTGTCATAGTGGTACACCTAGCGGTGGCTCAGACTTTCCGGAACCGCTTCCCTCCGCACTCAGCACCGCAGTGAGTACAGCATATTTTATGTGCACATAGCAATTGTGGCATATTAGTGCTCCAACATACTAGGGGAGCATTTCTCCTCATCTCAACATATGTGCAATCAATTCTAATCACAGTAATCCTTGTCAGCCAGCACCTGATGGTCATCTTACTACCTTAACCTAACGGAATCCTGCGCTACTCCCACCAGCAGTAAGTTTATTGTGTACTGGGAAAACTAGACCACATTTATTTAAAACCACACCTATAAAGGTTGTACATTTATCTAAGCAGGAGCATCTACTATAAACCTCTGAAGATTAAGCAACCGTGGTCATCACAATACCCGCATCAATTGCAGATACACAGGGATCACGTCTCTTCATTGCACATTTCCATTTAATATCTGAGTGAGTATATATTATAAATCTATTTAGTCTCACTATATTCACCAATACAAACATTTACCCCCTTTTTTTTTTTTTCTCTCCTCATTCCCCTAAGATTCTGGTAGTACTTTAAGGACCCATTGCAACATCCACTGCATAACCAATGATTACTCATTAAGTAAGTGCTCTCTGATTATCACAAATAATTCAGACGCCGGCCTATCTTAAATGGCTTTCTATCCAAGCATTAATGTAATAATAAATGAACCACTTGTACCTATTAAACAAAGATACCGCTCTCCTAATAGCCAGAACTGACCAGATAACTGTCCGTTTAGTTCCAGAAGACTTTCGGCGGAAGGGTCAGAGCCTGTAGTGACATATCGTGGTATGATTCACACATGTCCCATAATTATATGACACATCATGGCCTCAGGGCATGTGCAACATCGATTTGCAGTAAATGGTCCATTAGCGGTTCAAGTGTTATCATGGGATTTACGAGGGTGAATTGAATGCAGGACATCACACACTCCGAACAATTACTCTTATTATTTGCTACCCTTCATCAATCATATTTCACTGCTGTTTAAAGGGATTCTTCGGAAACTAGAACTGTACACACTGGTCTATTGTGACAATTAAAGGGTTTGTCCAGGACTATTTTATATTTTTACTGAATGACTAAAAACTAACAGGTAAGTAGTTGCTAACTACCTGCATGTTGTATCCATCTCAGAATGGTCACCGATCGTTCCTGCTGGAGATTCAGCAGTTCCACCGCAACATAGCCATTCCTCTTCTTCCATGCTGCTTTGTTGACTGAGTGTGTCTGTTGACATCATGCTGATTGACAGCCAGTTCCTTTCAGCTGTCAATCAGCATGACATCAGCAGGCACGCCCCATTAACAGAGCAGAGTTGAAGAGAAGCTGCTACTCTGTCAATGTGTCATCTTTGGAAGCTGCTGAATGGCTCGCAGGAGCGTTTGGTGCCGTAATGCAAGTCAATGTGGTCGCATTGTGACCTGCTTGATACCCTGACCAGTGACCACGGGAAGCAAGTCACAACAAGTCTTTGTTGCAGTCGCAGTACCTTGCAGGTACCCCATTTTACTTGTGGTAAAATATCAGCATCATAGAGTGATCTTTGGCCACACGACCTATGTCCCCTCCAAATCCAAACAGAAGAAGGAAGCAAGTGCCGGTAGTAAAATTTCAATCACTTTATTAACAACAATTTAAATGATGTATAACACATATCCCAAATAAAGATACTAACGCCTCCAAAACCATAACAATCAATACACAATTCCCATGAATTCCCAGGGAAAAAACAAAGGCATACAAAGTAAATGAATAAAATGTAATATTTTAATAAAGAAGACTGATGAAAATTTAAAAGGACCAAGACATCTATATAAGACTAGAGAAATCCCAATAAAAACAAAAGGCGGATAACCAAGCAGTGATGAATATACAAAAATTGACCTACTATGCAAATGTTGCCAAAATAAAAAGTATATTTTATATATATCCGTATATACTTTGCTCTTACATTAGCCTGTTTTGGCAGTTTTTTGGCATTTATTTTGGCAACATTTGCATAGTAGGTCAATTTTTGTATATTCATCACTGCTTGGTTATCCGCCTTTTGTTTTTATTGGGATTTCTCTAGTCTTATATAGATGTCTTGGTCCTTTTAAATTGTCATCAGTCTTCTTTAATAAAATATTACATTTTATTCATTTACTTTGTATGCCTTTGTTTTTTCCCTGGGAATTCATGGGAATTGTGTATTGATTAACAATTTAAATTAGTTGTTTTTTTTTTTTTTTTAAATGAAGATACAGATGCACAATACAACCGCCCAACACCCCTATGCACTGTATCAATGTCTCCATAAATTACTAACCATATGGCTCAAATATCACATATAGACTTATTGCTCATATTGGTACACATAGTGGCCCTATTGCATGGGAACATGTAAGTCCTTTTGCTTAAGGTGGCCTGTCCCAGCCTACAACCTTCCTATAAACATATCTCCAAAGGGTCACTAACATTTATTACCATGATATTATTGACTTTCAAAGACAACAGCTATATGTAATCATTGTAGTGCACATAAATATACACTATATCACTGGTTGTTGCCATGTAAAACATCTATCCTCAAAAGGTGCAGTCAAATGTAATCAAACAGATTCTATCAATCAGATAAAGTGCACAGTGCTTTGCAAAGCATATTGAGCATACATTCAAGTAGATAGGGCAAGTGTCTCAAATATAGTATTCACTACAACAACCAAGACAACAGCTATATGTAATCCTTGTGGTGCACATAAATATACACTATATCACTTAAAAAAACCCAGGAAGAAGCTGTACGCGAAACGCTGCCTGACTAGGTTGTATACCCTTTCATACTTATGTTAATTTAAGCTGATCTCCTACTCTTATCTGTGGTTGTTGTAGTGAATACTATATTTGAGTGATATGGTGTATATTTATGTGCACTACAAGGATTACATATAGCTGTTGTCTTTGAATGTCAATAATATCATGGTAATAAATGTTAGTGACCCTTTGGAGATATGTTTATAGGAAGGTTGTAGGCTGGGACAGGCCACCTTAAGCAAAAGGACTTACGGTACATATTCCCATGCAGTAGGGCCACTATGTGTACCAATATGAGCAATAAGTCTATATGTGATATTTGAGCCATATGGTTGGTAATTTATGGAGACATTGATATAGTGCATAGGGGTGTATTACCCAGTTGGGAGGTTGCATTGTGCATCTGTATCTTCATTTATTAAAAAAATAATAATTTTAAATTGTTGTTAATAAAGTGATTGAAATTTTACTACCGGCACTTGCTTCCTTCTTCTGTTTGGATTGTGCATTGTTTTGGGAAGCGCCACTGCTTAAGCCTTTTGTGTATAGGTATATGTCCCTGCCAAAGTTGCAGGATAGCCTCAGCTTCTCTTGACTTCGGCAACCAATCACAAATCCATGGTGGAATTATGTCATATGGCGGCAACTGGAAATGGCCGCTGCTCCATTCATTGTATAATAGACCGACTGGAGACACATGACCGAGGTTTCTCTTATTGTCGGGGGCACCTCGATTGATGACACCATTACCATCGGTAGTGATAATTTGTAATAGTTATTTTTATTTTTCCTTTGAGACACGTATTTTATATTTACATGTTTTGGGGTATATATGATTTATTGACTAGCTTTTATTAATACTGTTGTTTTTCTTTGGGTGGGAGTAATGTCCTGTTATTTATTTATTTTACCTATGTCAATTGCAAATTGTAGATGTTCAATTTACTTTGTCAGCTAAAGTACTTGATCAAATAAACTACTTTTGAAGTTATTGCAATGTTATATTGGGTTCAGGAGACTGAAGAAGAAAAATATAAAAGATATTTTGAATTTTAGGAAGGATTTCCACTACAAATAGTTATCACGGTCTGCCATTATAAAATGTTTGCAAAGCCCCGATCTACAGGGTCAAGTGGACATTCCCACAAAATCATTGTGATGTATACTATATTCTGTATCTACCACAGTGAGTAAAAAACGCTTCAGACATGTCTCAATGTCTCATGGATTACTGTGGTGTTCAATAATATGTATACATTTTAATCCAATGAACCTAAAGCCAAAAACGGCTTGGCCACATCCCGTAGAATAGTCATAACAAAAAAGCCAAATAAAGAAAAAATAACACTTGGCTCATGGAATGCAAATATATATAAATTTTATTAATAATCAAATACACATAAGATCATAAAACCCGAGTACCTCAAAAATGCAACAAACACCGTATGGCTAGGGCATAACAATATTAATATCTAGATGCTGCATCCTACTTAAATTGACCCATATACATATTTTTTATAGCCTGATACTCAATACAGAAACACCTCTTTTAATAGCATTTACTGAAGACCAATTGGACCATAAGGACCTAAATGGGCAGTATACTAAAGGTGTACCGAACAGCTCAATGCTGCTGAATTTAGAGTCAAAAAAGAGGGTAAAAAATCAACAGCATGAAATAAGTAGAAATATATATTACCAGTGGTTGCCCTTTGCCGCGGTGAATTGCCCACCCCGACGCGCGTTTCGCCTGTTCTTCTTCCGGGGGCGCCCCCGGAAGAAGAACAGGCGAAACGCGCGTCGGGGTGGGCAATTCACCGCGGCAAAGGGCAACCACTGGTAATATATATTTCTACTTATTTCATGCTGTTGATTTTTTACCCTCTTTTTTGACTCTAAATTCAGCAGCATTGAGCTGTTCGGTACACCTTTAGTATACTGCCCATTTAGGTCCTTATGGTCCAATTGGTCTTCAGTAAATGCTATTAAAAGAGGTGTTTCTGTATTGAGTATCAGGCTATAAAAAATATGTATATGGGTCAATTTAAGTAGGATGCAGCATCTAGATATTAATATTGTTATGCCCTAGCCATACGGTGTTTGTTGCATTTTTGAGGTACTCGGGTTTTATGATCTTATGTGTATTTGATTATTAATAAAATTTATATATATTTGCATTCCATGAGCCAAGTGTTATTTTTTCTTTATTTGGCTTTTTTGTTATGGGTGTTCAATAATAGTATAGAGGGCTTACCAATATACATGTTTGAGAGTTATTTGGGGGTTCAGGAGCCGTATATATAAGCCTGAGCGGAGAGCAACTATAGAGAGCACCTAACAGTCTGGAGGACCCATCATACACATGCACTTGACAAGCAACTCATTGACTTTAGCAAGAACAGAGTGCAGTGCCTCATTTACCCTATGATAATGATGAAGAAAAATTGAACACTGGCTGTGGATTTCTGGGGATCTCAGCAGATGGACCCCCTGCAATTAACTTTTCCATGGAAGCATCAAAAAGTGGTTTGGCTATGATGACCAAGATGAATGTAAACAATGGTGGGGTCTATGGTCACCCTTTAAGGGGTCCCATACACATGACACTAATGTTGGCCGAACCTGCTGATATCAATGGGTTTGGTCAATGGTCTAATGTATATGGGGGTGTCCGCTGGGGTCCATTGGGGCTCGGGAGACCTCAATCTTGCATGTCCGATCTCGGACTGCAGATCACATTTTTCTACCAGAGATAAGCTGCCTGCTGATGTATCAGTTGAACGAGCGCTCATGTGTATGGGAAAGTCGGCTGAGATGGCTTTTGGGCGAACAATATTCTAAAACTTAACTTAGCTGACATCCATCTAATATGTATGGCAAGCTTTACGAGTTGTTTTCTTGCATTGTTGGGCCAAGATCACCCCCATGCAAATATGCCAATGTTCTATTGTACAGCAATGTTGACTATTTATTCTTCTGGCCCATTTCTCCATGTATAAATTCGCACTGCAATTTATGTTATATTTATTACATATATTTATAAAGGTGACTTGTAAAAAGCCAGCAGATCTTCACCGAGACAAAGAAGGTCAGGAGTCCATGTTCAGGAGGGGATCGTTAGGTTGTACCAGTAACACAGAGAAGGCGAGAGCTTTGTGTGCCGGCAGAGGCTTTTGCGTAGAGCTACCACAAATACTGGTGTGGTCCACAGGCGTAGCTATAATAGGTGCATTGGTTGCAATCGCACTGAAGATTAGAAGGGCCCCAAAAGTCCCTTTGCCCCATAGGAAATGGATATTACTAGTAAAGACCAGTGATAGTTGGGGACCATGTTGATCATTTATCATGGTTGATCACAAACTTCACTGGTGTGATCTGTCAGTGTTGTTGAAATCTGTACCTTTGATATGTGGCTTGTAAGAAGTGCAGAAGTTGTCAGAACCTCTTTAGGGTGGTTTAGAGGCCTAGCACAGCCTTACCTTCTCTAATATGTCTGCTTCACCACTAACCTTGTATTTTCTGTCTCCTTCTCCATTCTCCATGCTCACACTCTACATTTACTAATATAGAGAGTGCACTGGTAAGTGAATTTGTACTGGGGACATCTAGTTGTCACTTAACCCAATCAACAACCAATTTCTTGTCATTTTCTCAGTGATACAAGCCATGAGACCTCATGCTGGTGGGTACACAGATAAGGAGAACTGAAAATTGTCAGTTCTGCATTGCTGCTCACACTGGAGCTATAATCAGAATTGACACAAAGAGGTGATAATGCCGCAGTAGTATCCTGTGATAAAGAACATCCTGAATTGGGACCAAATTATTCTTTTTTTTTTTTTCAAAAAATCAATGTATGAGCATAATGTTTGTGCCATTTTAATAATGATCCCTAAACTGAAATAATCATATAATAACCACAATAGCTGTGAAGCCCAAATAACCACTTAACTTTACGGTACAAGAATATTCAATAATATATCGCTATTACGCTATGGACAGGAGCAGACTAAAATCCTTCTTTACCACTAAAGCCAAAAAATATATTATATTCTGATAACTGATTCTGGTGCTACTAATCCTCAAAAATATACACCCCTCAACATTAAATTTACAACATCGAGAAAAAAAGAGTCATGGAATTATGTAATCTCAGCTATCAGTGAGGTTATTAATAGTTTTCTGGGGAATGTTCTGCCACACTGGATGCACTTGGGCAACTCATCAAGATCCTCTGCTGGCAGCTGCCTTTGCAATTGATGACCAATGACGTCCCAGGTGCTCTCGATGGGAGACAATTCTGGAGATCCTACAGGCCATGTTAGCACATTTAGGCCATGCAGTCTGCTCACAGTAGCACGAGCAACATGCAGCCTGGAATTGTTGTGTTGAAAAACAGCTCCTGGGACATTTTGGTAAAATTCTCTTACTACTGTTTCATATCTGCCTTATGATTTTTCTTCATAATTTTTAGGTCCATTAGAATCTGGCACACTGGACAAATTTTGTTGGGAAAAATATTTTTTTAATATAATCTAAGTGAATAAATCAAAAGAAGGGCTTCATAGTATAAAATTGCAATAAAATTATATGCAAGATGATATGTGCTCACCAAAAAGGGTTGTGTGTGCACCAGACCCAACGCTGTGGGACATGTGTAACAAGTATTACCGGTCCAAGTCACCTGAGATGACATATGTGTTATAATTGGATGAGCTGCAATATAATGAAGATCCAATAATCAAAAGTATGGAGCACTGCCTGGTGAACAACCGGCCTATCCAATGGAAAGGTCATCCATATTGTAGTCTCAGAAACACTTTAAAAGTGGAAGATGATATGTTCTGCATAGATGTAAAGTGGGATCTCAGAATGTTTTCTCTGGTGATCCCAAGGTACCCAAATCTGTTACTGCCATCATTATCATAAAGAAATATGTAGGAAAAAGCAAATTTTGAGTCTACACCTCTTTATTCATGCGTGGCCATAGATAGATAATATATAGATCATATAAGATGTTGCGTGAAGTCATGAAGTTTTATACACTGAAGTCATTACCGGCTTACCCAGGGAGTGACGGAAAAGGGTTGTTTTCTTATTGTGATTCACTATTAGATGTACCCAGAGGCTTACACCATCACACCACATCCTTTATAACGGAGGGCCCACAGCCACAATCGGAGACAGCCTGACTCTCATATATTTGGCATCGATATTTGGCTGCAGGACAAGCCACAACATTGCCAGCGGATTGAAAAAAGGACATAATGTAGGACTGTGTCAGCAGGGATGGTCCTGATATGAGTCAAGATGTATAGGTTAGCCACTAATGGGGTGGGATATATTGGACATCATGACCATATAATAACACCACTGTTCTTGACAAGTATGCAACAGGGAGGAAAAAAATCCATTCTTTTTTTAAGTGTCGTCTTCTTACAAACATTGGACTTGACAGCAGAGGAGATGTCATTGCCTCATAGTGTCTACCTACCTCCAGGGTTAGCAAGTCATGGTAAACTGACTGAACAGAGAACTAGTCTGCGCTGGTGCATAACCAAAAACAACTTACATAGCAAATAAATAAATGGTCGCACTCAATTGTACTAAAGCAAGGGAATGTGTGATACATGAAATGTGAATAGCATAATGGCTTGTGAAATCTATGGAAAACACACATGAGATGCTTAGCACAAAATTTGGCCAAAAAATGTGAGCCCATCCACCAATGTCAAGGCAATCTCATGGATCGGATGGGTCCCTGACCTGACTGCCTAGTGTGAACACTTACCTATGGCTAATATCATGGTAAAGCCTGCATTTATAGGAAGGTCGGAACCAAATGTGTTTGGATGTAATTAACCCCCTCCCGACCTGTGATGCAGCGTATACGTCATGAAAACATGTGCCAATCCGACTTGTGATGCAGCATATGCATCATGGTCGGATCGCGCTCCTGCAGGTCGGGTGAAAGGGTTAATTGAAATTTCACCAGCCCTGCAGGTACAGGAGGAGTTGTGCTTGAGCCCAGGGGGGTGGCTTTGCCCCCCCGTGGCTACGATCGCTCTGATTGGCTGTTGAAAGTGAAACAGTCAATCAGAGCAATCGTAATATTTCACCAATGAAAACTGGTGAAACATTACAATCCAGCCATGGCCATTGCTGCAATATCATCGGCCACAGCTGGAGACCCCGATCTGGCCCCACCACCGACTGACGACGGCGATCTGCCACCGCCATCAGTCTTTCCTGCCCTATGTCCTGTCCTCCGCTGCCCTCCTCTCCGTCCTCCCCTCTGCTCCCCCAGTGCTCCGATCTCACCCCCGTACCTACCGAGTCCCAGTGTCACTCCCGGTGTCCGTCCGTCATCTCCATGGGCGCCGCCATCTTCCAAAAAGGCGGGCGCATGCACCGTGCGCCCGCCGAATCTGCCGTCCCTTAGATTCCTTCCAGGTACATTTTGATCACTGTGATAGAACCTATCACAGTGATCAAAATAAAAAAATAGTAAATACCCCCCTTTATCACCCCTATATGTATGGAAAATAATGAAATAAAGAAAATATATTTATTTTCATTTTTCCACTAGGGTTAGGGTTAGAATTAGGGTTGCAATTAGGGTTAAGGTACCGTCACACTAGACGATATCGCTAGCGATCCGTGACGTTGCAGCGTCCTCGCTAGCGATATCGTCCAGTGTGACAGGCAGCAGCGATCAGGCCCCTGCTGTGCTGTCGCTGGTCGGGGAAGAAAGTCCAGAACTTTGTTTCGTCGCTGGACTCCCCGCAGACATCGCTGAATCGGCGTGTGTGACACCGATTCAGCGATGTCTTCGCTGGTAACCAGGGTAAACATTGGTAACTAAGCGCAGGGCCGGAAAGCAGAGCGGTGACGTCACCGCTCTGCTTTCCGGCTGCCTGGCGCTCACAGCCAGAGCAGAGAAGCACAGCGCCGAGGACAGACAGCGGTAGGTAAGTATGTAGCGTTTGTTTTTTTACTTTTAGGATGGTAACCAGGCTAAACATCGGGTTACTAAGCGTGGCCCTGCGCTTAGTTACCCGATGTTTACCCTGGTTACCGGGGACCTCGGGATCGTTGGTCGCTGGAGAGCTGTCTGTGTGACAGCTCTCCAGCGACCAAACAGCGACGCTGCAGCGATCCGGATCGTTGTCGGTATCGCTGCAGCGTCGCTTAGTGTGACGGTACCTTTAGAATTAGGGTTAGGGTTGCAATTATGGTTAGGGTTAGAATTAGGGTTAGGTTTGCAATTAAAGTTAGGGTTAGAATTAGCGTTAGGGTTAGAATTAGGGTTAGAATTAGGCTATGTGCACACGGTGCGGATTTGGCTGCGGATCCACAGTGGATTGGCCGCTGCGGATTCGTAGCAGTTTTCCATCACGTTTACGGTACCATGTAAACCTATGGAAAACCAAATCCGCCGTGCCCATGGTGCGGAAAATAGCGCGAGGAAATGCTGTGTTGTATTTTCCACAGCATGTCAATTCTTTGTGTGGATTCCGCAGCGTTTTACACCTGTTGCACAATAGGAATCCGCACGTGAAATCCGCACATAAAACACTGGAAATCCGCAGTAAATCTGCAGGTAAAACGCAGTGCGTTTTACCTGTGGATTTTTTAAAAACTGTGCAGAAAAATCCACACACGAATCCGCAACGTGGGACATAGCCTTAGGGTTGGAATTAGAGTTAGGGTTGGAATTAGGGTTAAGATTAGGGGTGTGATGGGGTTATGGTTAGGCTTGTGGTTATTGATATGGCTAGGGTTGTGATTAGGGTTAGGGGTGTGCTGGGTTAAGGTTGTGGTTAGGGTTATGGTTAGGATTAAGGTTAGGGGTGTGTTGGGGTTAGGGTTGTGATTAGGGTTATCGTTAGAGTTGGGATTAGGGGTGTGTTGGGGGTTAGTGTTGGAGTTAGAATTGAGGGGTTTCCAATGATTAGGCACATCAGGGCGGTTTCCAAATGTGACATGGCTCCACCATTAATTCCAGCCAATCTTGCGTTCAAAAAGTCAAATGGTGCTCCCTCCATTCCGAACCTCGACGTGCACCCAAACAGTGGTTTACCCAAATATATGGGGCAAAAGTGTACTCAGGAAAAATTGCACAACAACTTTGGGGGTCTAATTTCTCCTGTTACCCTTGGGGAAATAAAAAAAAAATGGGGGGTAAAAAATTATTTTTGTGGGGAAAAAATGATTTTTTATTTTCACGGCTCTGCGTTATAAAATTCTGTGAAGCACTTGGGGGTTCAAAGTGCTCACCAGTCACCACACATCTAGATAAGTTCCTTGGGGGTCTAGTTTCCAAAATGGGGTCATTTGTGGGTGGTTTCCACTGTTTAGGCACATCAGGGGCTCTGCAAATGCAACATGATGCCTTCAGACCATTCCATCAAAGTCTGCATTTCAAAACGTCACTACATCCCTTCCGAACCCCGACGTGTGCCCAAACAGTGGTTTACCCCCACATATGAGGTATCATCGCACTCAGGACAAGCTGGACAACAACTTTTGTGGTCCAATTTCTCCTGTTACCCTTGCGGAAAAAAAATTGCTGGCTAAAAATTAATTTTTTTGAGGAAAAAAATGATTTTTTATTTTCACGGCTCGAGTTATAAAATTCTGTGAAGCACTTGGGGGTTCAAAGTGCTCACCACACATCTAGATAAGTTCCTTGGGGGTCTAGCTTCTAAAATGGGGTCACTTGTGGGGGGTTTCTACTGTTTAGGCACATCAGGGGCTCTCCAAACGTAACATGACGCCCGCAGACCATTCCATCAAAGTCTGCATTTCAAAACGTCACTATTTCCCTTCCAAGCTCTGCCATGTACCCAAACAGTGGTCCCCCCACACATGGGGTATCAGCGTACTCAGGACAAACTGGACAACAACCTTTGGGAACCAATTTCTCCTGCTACCCTTGTGAAAATAAAAAATTGCGGGCTAAAAAATAATTTTTGAGGAAAGAAAAATGATTTTTTATTTTCACGGCTCTGCGTTATAAACTTCTGTGAAGCACTTTGGGGGTTCAAAGTGCTCACCACACATCTAGATAAGCTCCTTGTGGGGTCTAGTTTCCAAAATTGGGTCACTTGTGGGGGGTTTCTACTGTTTAGGCACATCAGGGGCTCTGGAAACGTAACATGACGATGGGAATTCCGTGACAGACGAACAGACAGACAGACAGACAAACAGATGGAAGTGCCCCTTAGACGATTATATATATATAGATGATGGCCCCACACCTGTAATCCCCCATATGTAATGATGGCCCAACACCTGTAATCCCCCATATAAAATGATGGCCCCACACCTGTAATCCCCCATATATAGTATGATGACCCCACAAAGTACTGATTGATATGTATATATACAACAAAAAAAATACTTACCTCTCTTCATTCTCTGCTGCTCCAGATGGGCTGTGGCTGCAGCGTTACTATGGCCAGGGGTGGGAAATCAGGGTGCACACTTCCTGCCCACAGACAGCACTGACACATAACAGCCACGCGTGCGTCACAGCATTCAGATGTGATGAACGTTGAGTGCGTACGCCCGCCCCGCCCCAGGGTAGGCACCCGCGGTGTCCTCTGAGCAGAGCACACTGTCAGTGCCCAGTGCTGGTCTGCGGCAGTGCCACGGACCAGTAAAGGAACCCCAAAGGCCCGGTCCTGGGCCGCGGACCGGTGGTTGGGGACCCCTGAACTAAACTAATACAATATAATAAATAGTATATTAATAATATATAATATCTCCACATATAATGTATGACTATAATAGGGTCACCCTGTTATCCCCTGCACTTCAGTATCAAGCACACATACTAAAAAACGCAATATAGACATCAAAGAGCTACGTAAGCTGACTAATGCCAATTCCTCCTACATATGCTAATAGTTCGACCATAGTAAGCCATTGAGATCCATAGATTTGTTGTGACCTTTCTTTTTCATCCAAGAGAGCTGCCAGGAAACCAATATACCGTGCATCACTCTTTTAGGGGTGGAGGGATTCCTGGCACAGGAACCCCCCCACCCTTCGTTCTTCCTGAGGGCATATATGTGACAAAGTGTTGCTGGAAATTGAACCCCTATAACACTCCGTAAATCACTAGTGTCATTTAGGTGAGTCACTCCTAACAGACTGGCGGAAGGAGTGAACAAGTACAATACCTGCTGTATGGATGTGTTACACCTAGCAATTATTAATCTGCAAACACAATGAAGTATTTGAGCCCGAGTAAGCTGCAGACGGCTATGGCTTGATTCATGTCTTGTATGAGAAATACAATAGTAACATGTTCATCACTTGTGTTATACATACAATGGTGCAACTAATGGGGGGAGACAGATCCTACGAGAGACATAAAACGAACAATTCAAGCACGAAAACCACTAATGTCTGTGACTCACCAAATTCTGAGATGGGATTGATTGCAATTATTGATGTTAAAGCGGGTGCTGTGCGCTATTCAAGAACACATCTTTTTCCTTTATCCACCTTTTTTAACCTAAAAATAAATTGTATATCTATTAAAGTTAATTGATTCAATGATACATTCATATGTTCTTTAGCCATGCCCTTGCCATATTAACCATCCATGCCCTATCTTTATTTTGTTTATTTGGAAATGGCATAACTTTTATAGCTAGCGCCATAAGATACTGCCGAGGAACAGACCCAACTGGGAATTGTGCAAGCAAAAGTCTATATTTCATTGTTACTTGGCTTCCACGTTCAGTTGGGTCTTTTGGTCATTGGACAGGTGCTGATGAAATCATTGCTTAGGGACATCACTTCATGTATCAAAAGTCAGTCTGAGGCAGGTTTCATACCTCCAATATTCACAGTCTGAGTACGTGCTGCAATTTTTGGACTGGCCTGTAGGGCTCCTGACCCAACTCAACAGCCTCATAGGCTCAAGAGACCGGCGGCCAGTTGTGACGCTGAGGCACTTCTCATGGCTAAGCCGTGATACGCAATAGTCAAGGAGTTCAAGGTCAGAAACCAGGAGGGTATGCCATAAACAGAAGGAAGAGTCAAAGGCTTAGTCAGGTAACATTCTAAGGTCAGAATACCAGGAGATAGCGGATCAGAGCAAAAGGGGTTAAACAGACGGGTGGTCAGAACAAGGTCAGACAACAAAAGATCTACAAACAGAATGCAGGGATCAGTGAGACAAATCACACAGTAGCTGAATGTACATATGGTAGAGGTCTGGGACTGACAGCTCAGTTAAGTAGCCTGCAATCACCTGGGACAATGAACACCTGGAGACAACCAGCAGCTCCCAGAGTCTGATCCCAGACACATTGAGGGGTGAACCGTGACACTGGTCAGGCAATTGTGGTCTGTACTCAAATAATAATTAATTCCCGTATAAAACAAATAAAGTGCACATTAGATAAATTCCCATATGAATAAATAGAGGGCACAATAAGAGAATACTCAAATCTGATCAACCATGATTGGTAAATAAAGTGCAATAGTAGAAGAATACAAAACATTTTACATACCAACCAATCTGGCACTCCACTGCCACCCCCCCCCCCCCAACCATTCCAACGCGCGTTTCGCTACCGCTTCGTCCCTGTTTTATGTCATTTTCACTTCCCATTTAATGAGAAATATTCAGAATATCATGTTTTGGATATATTGACAGTATTATCAAAGTTGCCACTAGGTGTTTATTAATTGAGTTACTGTCACCGAGCACTTCTTATTTATTTCATTTTCATATCATTATATATTTTTATATTTCCCTACACAAAATTTTATATACTATCTATCTATCTATCTATCTATCTATCTATCTATCTATCTATCTATCTATCTATCTATCTATCTATTTGCTGAATTGTCTGCCATTCCATGCCTCCTGCATCACATATGCCTTTCTTTTGTTTTTTAATTAAATTTAAAAAAAAATTAATACCAGATCTTTTTGCGTACATCATTCTTCTATGGTATTTTGTGTAATGGTGTTTTTTAGATGTCAATAAAGTGATACATTCTTTTATCATTAGTAGTTTGAATATCTCATTTTTCTCATTTTGGATCATCAAGTTTTATTTTTGCAACCTGCAAATCCAATGTCAAAATGTTCGAATTTGTGTGAGTCCGTGAATTTCTGGAAATCCGAATCGAATTTGAATGCACTTATTTCTACAGAGAATCGCTGAAGGCTTTTTCCCAAAGCGCTTACAATCTGTAGGTATGAACATTAACCAAATAGTTTCGTAATGTAATAGGAAGTTATATCAGATATCTGCAACCAAGGAAGGAAACAAACTTTTCATGCAATGTTATTATTCTTACCAGTCCATAATAAGGACATTGGATTAAAAGTGTCACCTATCAGCATTGCTGCCCGAGTTAATATGTTTTCAACTCCCACAAGTTCCGCTCCATTAAACAGGAAGTGTAAAATACTACATTGAATATTTGTAGGAAATTTTCCTCAGGGCAGGATGAGAAAGTGTCCAAAAACAGTTGCAAGGTCAGGTGTCAGGAACATGATCGGCTGTTTATCAGGAGTATAAAGTACAATGGAGCAATGAGTTTGCTGTATTATTTAAGATGGAAATGTTCAACCCCTACTTCTTTGCAGTAGAACTACACATCTCAGCAGAACTTGCCAGACATAGAGCTCGGTCATAGCAATACACAAAGGAATTGTCCAAATAGCAATGCCACAATAAGGGCGAGCATAGTTACGTAGCTGATAAAGCCTGAAAAGAAACAGATTCATTAAAGGACAATCTATAATCCTATAGGCTGATGGAGAGGATGGCAAAAACTCCAAAAGGTAAATGCAAATATTACGGTAAGTAGAAATATTCACTCCCTATTCAAAATATGTCAATACCTGGATCAGCGTCCCAGCATCTAGTACTCATAAACTGTAATACTATATTTTTCAATTATTCAATTAATCGACCATTGCAGGTCTAGGACTAAAAAGATCATTAGAAAGGTGTCGTATTGTACTTTTCTCCTGCAAGGGATGTGGTGTAGTTTATTTTGGGCAATAATGTGTTAATGACTGGCTGTTTAGTATAAGAATATCACCACTATTCACATATCTGTTTAACTATTCTAAATTTGGTTCTGTTTAGAACAGATAAATAGGATTTGCATCCTGGTTATCCCTGTAAATAAATATATATATATATAAATATATATACATACATATATATTTACTATATAATTGTCTAAGGGTCACTTTCGTCTGTCTGTCACGGATATTCATTGGTCGCAGCCTCTGTCTGTCATGGAAATCCAAGTCGCTGATTGGTCGTGGCAAAACGCCCACGACCATTGCCATGACTAGAATTGAGCGACTTTCACTTTTTTTCGGATTGAGTCGGGTTTCGCGAAACCCGAGTTTGTCAAAAGTCGGGTCAGGTGAAATCGGCCGATTATTGCGAAAAGTCGGAGGCCGACTGAAACACGAAACCCAATGCAAGTCAATGGGGAATCAAAGTCGGCAGTGAGTGGAGGACAGGAAAACACCTACAGTGCCCATTTTAATGCCAAAAACATCAATTCTTATTACTTAAGCTTGTCAATCTTAATTTACTTTATAATAATAGTTAGGCATTGAAAACTGGGGGTCATTTGGCTAAAGTTGTGGGGGAGTAGGGCTGGCTCAAGATTTTCGTAGGCCCAGGAAACGCGGTATACGTCACGGCGGTGGAGCAGGGAGAGGTAAGTATTTCAACTTTGCAAGCGCTGTGATCCTGAGCAAGCAGGTGGGGCCCAATCGTTGGCACTGGCACAGGGCCCCTCATAGTACGGTGGTGTGTTTGACGGCGGGTGGCGCCTCCCACTGGCAGAGACACTTTTGCGTACTGTGAGGGGCCCTGTGCCAGTGACGTTGCCAACGAGTAGGCCCCCCCTGATGAAGGAACCTGCACTTTCATCTGCACCTTCCTCTTTGTCCCCGTGTAAGGTGGTATAGTATGCGGGAAGGGGAACCTGACTTTCAGCAGGGTCAGATTCTGGCTGTGTAGAGCGCAAAGGGAATGTAGTGGTCTGGGTCAATGTACCAGCAGACTCATCTAGCAGTGGCTGGGCAATGGGCAGGATGAGGAGGAAACACAGGTATAGGCCCAAATAATAAAGTAGGCTAAATGCAGTTCAAAATTGGTAACAGGACTAAACAGGCGGCATAGCTTTGTTCAGTGGAGGAAAACTGTAATGAGTGGCAGACACAGTTAGTAGGCCCAAATAATAAAGTAGGCTAAATGCAGTTCAAAATTGGTAACAGGACTAAACAGGCGGCATTGCTTTGTTCAGTGGAGGAAAACTGTAATGAGTGGCAGACACGGTTAGTAGGCCCAAATAATAAAGCAGGCTAAATGCAGTTCAAAATTGCTAACAGGACTAAACAGGCGGCATTGCTTTGTTCAGTGGAGGAAAACTGTAATGAGTGGCAGACACAGTTAGTAGGCCCAAATAAGAAAGTAGGCTAAATGCAGTTCAAAATTGGTAACAGAACTAAACAGGCGGCATAGCTTTGTTCAGTGGAGGAAAACTGTAATGAGTGGCAGACACAGTTAGTAGGCCCAAATAATAAAGTAGGCTAAATGCAGTTCAAAATCGGTAACAGGACTAAACAGGCGGCATTGCTTTGTTCAGTGGAGGAAAACTGTAATGAGTGGCAGACACGGTTAGTAGGCCCAAATAATAAAGTGGGCTAAATGTCTGCCAAAAAATTGTTCATAAATCAACAGGCGACATTGCTTTGCTCAGTGTCGGAAAATTGTAATGAGTAGCAGACTAAGTTAGTAGGCCCAAATAATAAAGTGGGCTAAGTGTCTGCCAAAAAATTGTTCATAAATAAACAGGTGGCATAGCTAGGTACAGGGGTGGGCTCCTCTGCTGAGTAGCAGACAGTGGTAGTAGGCACAAAGTATTAACTGGTCTAAATGGAGGCCAGGGCCCCTGTATATTTTAACTATCATCTATCATTTCAACAAATTTGTATTGGCAGTGCCATTGAAGGATTTAACAGCACAGACTACACAGTGGTGGAGCAGAGAGAGGTAAGTATTGCAAGTGGTAGAGCACTGTTCGAGCTGGGGGGAACACTCTCTCGTGGGCGGTGGTGCTGGCACAGGGCCCCTCATATTACGACGGTGTGTCTGACATTCGTTGTGCACCACCACTGTCAGAGACACTTCATTGTACTATGAGGGACCCTGTGCCAGTGCCGTCGCCCAAGAGTCGGCCCACCCACCTGTCCAGGCAAACGGCACTCGCACGGGTGCTTGCGCCAGGTGGTGACCACGGCCCTGTGGGGGGAGGCAGCCCATTTAGGGAGGTATAAAAATCGCCTATGGTGGACATTCAGCAGCTGCAAATGGAGGAATTGGAGAAGTCAGTAAGAGGAGGCCAAAAGCAAGACATTTTTCAGGCAAGCTACGTGTCAGCAGGGGAAGGTGGGGCAAAATAATTTGAAATCCATGATTGGTTCATTTTAATGAAGGTTAGATCATCAACATTCTGGGTAGCCAGACGTGTCCTTTATTTGGTCAGTATTGAACCAGCAGCATAATAATCTAGCTGTGGTTGTGCATCAGTGCACTCCATGTCCGATTCATCTTGTAATGGACAGTTAACAATTTCCCTTTCTAACCCAGGCACGGTATGCGTAAAGAGCTCCATGGACACAAGGAAACGTCTTGTTCCTGACCGGGAGCATCCACTGACAACTCGCTGCTTTTATATTTGGAACTTTCTGAAGAGGAGGCGAAAGAGCTAGAGGCTGAGTCAGCAAAGAAAGCCAAAACTTTTTCCTGCTGCTCCGGCTTTAAAAGCTGTTTTCCTACTCCCAGATAAGGGAGCCTTTGAGGCCTTGTGTAGCCAGACGATTATGACACTGGCTCAACACCTCCAGCCTTAGGTGCTATTGTGCTTTTGCCACAACCACCACATGCACCACCACCACCATCAGTGCCAGCTGGAAACCACCGCCCACGGGCTCTTCCACCAGACTTCCTCATTTTTTGGAAAATCTAACCAAAATAACAACCGTTATATGGTACTGTAAAACAAGGTAGAAGGTGTATATAAACTTGTTGAGAATTTAAATCTCCCTTTTTTTTTGGGAGACCGAACCAAAACTCAGGCCCTGTGCATAAAACAACACAATGTAAGTGGCAGAAAGTGGCTGGCTGATATACGACAAACTAACAGGACTGAAGTATATCCACTTTGTGAGAATTTGAATCTCACTTTTTTTGGGGGGGGGGAGACTGAACCAAAACTCAGGCCCTGTGTATAAAACAACACAATGTAAGTGGCAGAAAGTGGCTGGAAGATATATGAAAAAATACAAGGACTGTAGTACAATTTCAATCTCCCTACAATGATCTCAGGACAAGTATGACAGCAATAAAAAGGACTGCTGCACACAAAAGTGTGGACAAATAAACAAGATAACTGCAGAAAGGAGCAACAGGATTTTTGCTTTTAAAAAAGCAGTTGGTTTGCACAGCAGCGTGCAAACAGCAATGCAGCTATCAGGGAGCCTTATAAGGCAGCCTAATAAGCTACAGAGCTGATGCACAAAAAATAGCCTCCACTGTCCCTGCAAACAAATGGTGGTGTTGGACAGTGGAAATCGCTACAGCACAAGCATTTTGGGGGTTAATCTTCCCTCCCTAACTATATCCCTTCTTCTGATGCAGCTGCAGCAACCTCTCCCTATGCAAAGATTGGCAGAAGTAAGATGGCGGTCGGCGTGCACGCCCCTTTATATCCCCTGTGACGCCGTAGAAAGCAATGCCCTTCTCTAAGATGGTGGGGACCGAGACCTATGTCATCACGCTGCCCACACTCTGCGTCCTCCTTCATTGGCTGAAGAATGGCGCTGAAAGCGTCATATGAAATGCGCAGCAGATCGGCGACCTCATGGCCGATCCCACACTAGGATCGGGTCGGGTTTCATGAAACCCGACTTTGCCGAAAGTTGGCGATTTTTGAATTTCTCCGATCCATTTCGCTCAACCCTAGCCATGACCAATCAGCGACGGCCATAGTCTGGCAGCGAAATGGCCGCTGCTTTAGTGCCCTGCAGTCAGCGCTGAGCGCTCACACAGGGTTAATGCCAGTGTTAACGGACCGTGGTGTAAAGCACTCCGTTTCCACAGCTATTAACCCTGTGTGACCAACTTTTTACTATTGATGCTGCGTAAAAAGATCTAATGTTACGGTCATGTGACCGCGACGTTATCACAGGTCCTGCACTCATACCAACCCTGGAACCGGAAGCTGCCGCGTGCACCTTACACAGGCGCCAGGACTACAAGGGGCCCTCCGAAGGTGAGTATATGTTTATCTTTTATTTTAAGTCTTTTTTAACCACGCATATAGTGCCCACATTGCTATATACTACGTGGGCTGTGTTACTGTGTGGGCTCTTATATACTACATCTCTGTGCTATAGACTATGTAGCTGGGCAATATACAACGTGACTGTCCAATATACTACGTGGCTGTGAAATATACTACGTGCTCTGTATTATATACTACGTCGACTGTGCAATATACTACGTGGCTCTGTTATATACTACGTGGCTGTGCAATATACTACGTAGCTATGCAATATACTACGTACCTCTACAATACACTACGTGGCTATGTTATATACTACGTGGCTCTGCTATATACTACGTCGCTGACCAATATACTGCATAGCTGTGCAGTACACTACGAAGCTGTGCAATACACTATGTGACTGTGTTATATACTACGTGGCTGTGCAGTATACTATGTGCCTGTGCAATATACTATGTGGCTCAACAATATACTACGTGGCTATGTTATATACTACATGGCTCTGCTATATACTACGTGGCTGACCAATATACTACATACCTGTGCAATACACTACGTGGCTATGTTATATACTACGTGGCTGTGTTATATACTACATAGCTCTGCTATATACTACGTACGCTGTGTTACATACTACGTAGCTCTCTTATATACTACGTAGCTATGTTATATACTACGTCGGTTGTGCAATATAGTACGTAGCCTGTGCTATATACTACCTACATATTCTAGAATACCCGATACGTTAGAATCGGGCCACCATCTAGTATAGCAATAAATAACATTAACCAGCTGATAGGTCTGGTCCAGAGGCATAGCCCACAACCTTCTGAATTTTCCCTGGTCGCACCGCACCAGCCCAGAGAATGAGGTATTAATAACCCTTAATTAATACCCCTAACTTTGCAGGACCTACACCCGTAAGTTATCTTGGCCTATCACAGAAGCCACCATTCCGACCCAAGGCCATCACTACTTAACCAGCCTCTAACCCACACCTATTCCCCAGCCGCTGTGAAAGAAAAAAGTTTTTTTGTTTTTTATCTGGAAAAGAAGAGAGAGTGGGTGGGTAGCTGAATCCAGGAAGCAAGAGAAGGCAGAAATCCGCCACTAGCCCTTAAATATCCCCTCACAATCCTGCCTCCAAACTCCCTCCCACTAATCAGACCCCCTGCACATACACCATCAAAACTTCCCTTCCATCCTTATTTTCCACCAGTTAACCCCTTCTCTCCCACTCTCTTAATTGTCATGAGGCCTGTCTACCCTATGGGCTCCCCGATCTTTCTTTCCACACAGTATGATACCAGCCACTTTCGGGCCCACACATTATGATGCCCCCTGACCCTGACTTTTTAACGATACAATACAGTATGATGCCCTCACAGAGTATCATGCACTCACAGCCCACCCACACAATATGATACCCTCACCCAGTATAATGCTCTCACAGCCCACATACACAGCCAGTGCCAGGCAGCAGCTGCCAAGGCAAACAGGATCATGGGGTGCATTAAAAGAGGTCTGGATACACATGATGAGAGCATTATACTGCCTCTGTACAAATCCCTAGTTAGACCGCACATGGAGTACTGTGTCCAGTTTTGGGCACCGGTGCTCAGGAAGGATATAATGGAACTAGAGAGAGTACAAAGGAGGGCAACAAAATTAATAAAGGGGATGGGAGAACTACAATACCCAGATAGATTAGCGAAATTAGGATTATTTAGTCTAGAAAAAAGACGACTGAGGGGCGATCTAATAACCATGTATAAGTATATAAGGGGACAATACAAATATCTCGCTGAGGATCTGTTTATACCAAGGAAGGTGACGGGCACAAGGGGGCATTCTTTGCGTCTGGAGGAGAGAAGGTTTTTCCACCAACATAGAAGAGGATTCTTTACTGTTAGGGCAGTGAGAATCTGGAATTGCTTGACTGAGGAGGTGGTGATGGCGAACTCAGTCGAGGGGTTCAAGAGAGGCCTGGATGTCTTCCTGGAGCAGAACAATATTGTATCATACAATTATTAGGTTCTGTAGAAGGACGTATATCTGGGGATTTATTATGATGGAATATAGGCTGAACTGGATGGACAAATGTCTTTTTTCGGCCTTACTAACTATGTTACTATGTTACTATGTTACACAGTATGATACCCTCACACAGTATAATGCTCTCACAGCCCACCCACACAGTATGATACCCTCATACAGTATAATGCTCTCCCAGCCCACCCACACAGTATAATGCCCTCACACAGTATAATTCACTCACAGCCCACCCACACAGTATGATGCCCTCACACAGTATAATGCTCTCACAGCCCACATACACAGTATGATACCCTCATACAGTATAATGCACTCACAGCCCACCCACACAGTATGATGTCCTCACACAGTATAATGCCCTCACACAGCATAATGCTCTCACAGCCCACCCACACAGTATGATGCCCTCACACAGTATAATTCTCTCACAGCCCACCCACACAGTATGATACCCTCACACAGTATAATGCACTCACAGCCCCCCCACACAGTATGATGTCCTCACACAGTATAATGCACTCACAGCCCACCCACACAGTATGATGCTCTCATACTGTATAATGCACTCACAGCCTACCCACACAGTATAATGCCTTCACACAGTATAATGCTCTCACAGCCCACCCACACAGTATGATGCCCTCACACAGTATAATGCTCTCACAGCCCACCCACACAGTATGATACCCTCACACAGTATAATGCACTCACAGCCCACCCACACAGTATGATGTTCTCACACAGTATAATGCTCTCACAGCCCACATACACAGTATGATGTCCTCACACAGTATAATGCTCTCACAGTCCACCCACACAGTATGATTCCCTCATACAGTATAATGCACTCACAGCCTACCCACACAGTATGATGCCCTCACAGAGTATAATTCACTCACAGTCCACCCACACAGTTTGATGTCCTCACACAGTATAATTCACTCACAGCCCACATACACAGTATGATACCCTCATACAGTATAATGCACTCACAGCCCACCCACACAGTATGATACCCTCACAGAGTATAATGCTCTCACAGCCCACCCACACAGTATGATGCCCTCACACAGTATAATGCACTCACAGCCCACCCACACAGTATGATACCCTCACACAGTATAATGCTCTCACAGGCCACCCACACAGTATGATGCCCTCACACAGTATAATGCTCTCACAGCCCACCCACACAGTATGATGCCCTCACACAGTATAATGCACTCACAGCCCACCCACACAGTATGATACCCTCACACAGTATAATGCTCTCACAGCCCACCCACACAGTATGATGCCCTCACACAGTATAATGCTCTCACAGCCCACCCACACAGTATGATGCCCTCACACAGTATAATGCACTCACAGCCCACCCACACAGTATGATACCCTCACACAGTATAATGCTCTCACAGCCCACCCACACAGTATGATGTCCTCACACAGTATAATGCACTCACAGCCCACCCACACAGTATGATGCCCTCACACAGTATAATTCACTCACAGCCCACATACACAGTATAATGCCCTCACACAGTATAATGCTCTCACAGCCCACCCACACAGTATGATGCCCTCACACAGTATAATGCCCTCACAGCCCACCCACACAGTATAATGCCCTCACACAGTATAATGCACTCACAGCCCACCCACACAGTATGATGTCCTCACACAGTATAATGCTCTCACAGCCCACATACACAGTATGATGTCCTCACACAGTATAATGCTCTCACAGTCCACCCACACAGTATGATGCCCTCATACAGTATAATGCACTCACAGCCTACCCACACAGTTTGATGTCCTCACACAGTATAATTCACTCACAGCCCACATACACAGTATGATACCCTCATACAGTATAATGCACTCACAGCCCACCCACACAGTATGATGCCCTCACAGAGTATAATGCTCTCACAGCCCACCCACACAGTATGATGCCCTCACACAGTATAATGCACTCACAGCCCACCCACACAGTATGATACCCTCACACAGTATAATGCTCTCACAGCCCACCCACACAGTATGATGCCCTCACACAGTATAATGCTCTCACAGCCCACCCACACAGTATGATGCCCTCACACAGTATAATGCACTCACAGCCCACCCACACAGTATGATACCCTCACACAGTATAATGCTCTCACAGCCCACCCACACAGTATGATGTCCTCACACAGTATAATGCACTCACAGCCCACCCACACAGTATGATGCCCTCACACAGTATAATTCACTCACAGCCCACATACAAAGTATGATACCCTCATACAGTATAATGCACTCACAGCCCACCCACACAGTATGATGCCCTCACAGAGTATAATGCTCTCACAGCCCACCCACACAGTATGATGCCCTCACACAATATAATGCTCTCACAGCCCACATACACAGTATGATACCCTCATACAGTATAATGCACTCACAGCCCACCCACACAGTATGATGTCCTCACACAGTATAATGCCCTCACAGCCCACCCACACAGTATAATGCCCTCACACAGTATAATGCTCTCACAGCCCACC
This sequence comes from Ranitomeya imitator, assembly GCF_032444005.1. Lineage (NCBI taxonomy): Eukaryota > Metazoa > Chordata > Amphibia > Anura > Dendrobatidae > Ranitomeya > Ranitomeya imitator. Next base: position 626,099,769 of record NC_091285.1, read on the forward strand.
CACACAGCATGATACCCTCACACAGTATAATCCACTCACAGCCCCCCCACACAGTATGATGTCCTCACACAGTATAATGCACTCACAGCCCACCCACAGTATGATGCCCTCATACAGTATAATGCACTCACAGCCCACCCACACAGTATGATGCCCTCACACAGTATAATGCTCTCACAGCCCACCCACACAGTATGATGTCCTCACACAGTATAATGCTCTCACAGCCCACCCACACAGTATGATGCCCTCACACAGTATAATGCACTCACAGCCCACCAACACAGTATGATGCCCTCACACAGTATAATTCACTCACAGCCCACATACACAGTATGATACCCTCATGCAGTATAATGCACTCACAGCCCACCCACACAGTATGATGCCCTCACAGAGTATAATGCTCTCACAGCCCACCCACACAGTATGATGCCCTCACACAGTATAATGCACTCACAGCCCACCCACACAGTATGATGCCCTCACACAGTATAATGCACTCACAGCCCACCCACACAGTATGATGCCCTCACACAGTATAATGCTCTCACAGCCCACCCACACAGTATGATACCCTCATACAGTATAATGCACTCACAGCCCACCCACACAGTATGATGTCCTCACACAGTATAATGCCCTCACAGCCCACCCACACAGTATAATGCCCTCACACAGTATAATGCTCTCACAGCCCACTTACACAGTATGATACCCTCATACAGTATAATGCACTCACAGCCCACCCACACAGTATGATGCCCTCACACAGTATAATTCACTCACAGCCCACCCACACAGTTTGATGTCCTCACACAGTATACGTAATGCTCTCACAGCCCACCCACACAGTATGATGCCCTCACACAGTATAATGCTCTAACAGCCCACCCACACAGTATGATGTCCTCACAAAGAATGATGCCCCCACAGTCCCCTTACATAGCATGCATCTCAGTTTCCCCACACAATATACAGTAATGTCCCCCACCCAGTATAATATCCCCCACTGTATATTTCCCAACACATTATAATGTCCCCACAGTATATTCTCCAACACACAGAATGATGCCCCCGATGTGAGCTATGTAGCCCATCAGTGCCCGCTTATTGGCTGCGGTGCTCACATGACAGAACAATGATATGCGAGTCCGTGCAGACGCGGCACTGACATTTTTGGAACGTTGCCAATGCGGGAAGTATAAGATGTTTTCCTATTATCAATGGGTCCCGGATTCATTTAAGAAGAGGTTGCCCAAGTAGTGGACAACCCCTATAAACTCTATTTACCTGCATATTTCCACTATATCGGTCTGTGTATAGCATTTTTGTAGATGACACGTTGCCTATAAGGCAAAGAAATTTCAGTCCATCTCAGTACTGTATGTGGCTATCCACTCCTTTGATCCTATTGTCTCCCGTCTATCTTGCGTCCTCTCCCAATAATAATAATGAAAACATGTATTTCTGTAGTGGCGCCAACATAGTCCGCAGCACTTTATGAGTCAGAGGGGACATGTACAGGCAAGATAAGACATCACGGAGTAACCCATAATTCACCAGTTAGGAAGACTGGGGGCCCTGCTCCATAAGTTATCACCCCAATGCTTCTCATCAACAGTGATGCTTCCTTGGGAGATCACAATGTTCTTGACTCCATTGTGGACATCTGTAGAAATAATCCGAGTGTTTGAATTCTCCTTTTACAAGGCTTTGTGTCACTGGAAATCTAAGCGCATGCCGTCATGATGATATGGCAAACTGGCTTTCATTCCCACTAAGGACAACATCTGCAAGGAGTTTGTGTGTTCTCCCCGTGTTTGCGTGGGTTTCCTCCAGGTTCTCAGGTTTCCTCCGAAACTCCAAAGACATACTGATAGGGAATTTATATCATGACCCCCAATGGGGACAGTGTTGATAATGTCTGTAAAATGCTGTAGAATGTGTTGACATGTTGACAGTATATAAGCAAGCATAATTAACAATAATAATAATAAACCTTACAATTCCCTAAAGTAACAATATTCCCTTAATCATCTCATGAATTGGTAAATATCATCAGCAATGGAAATTTCAGAGCATTTCCAAGAAGTTTCAAAAAAATTAAACCAAGAACCCATAACGTGAGATGGGTCTATGTGGCATAGGGGGCATCACTGGCACTAGTAGGGCACTGTCTCGCCCTGAAATCCGATGAATATCCCCAGTCTCCCAGTGAAACACTTCGTATGATAGAGAAGGAAGGTGTCTTGTTCAATCAGGTGGTCAATATTTCCTGGAAAACTTGTGGTGGGGGTTTAAAATATTTTTTAATGAATGGGTTTGTGCAGTGATTGGTGACTGGAGGAAGAATGCGGATTGGCTGCTGATGCATGGTGCAGATATGTGTAGTGTATAAAATGTGGCAGATGTGATCCAACAGCCTGCAGGAAGGGTCTGAGCTGACTGAGCGGAGAATGAATCTGAAGAGCAACCTCCTCCTTCTGCTGCTGGTCAGTCTATGCTCTGCCTATGATGATGAAGAGCTGGAAGACTCAGTGCTGGTGAGGAAAAGCAGAGGAGCATCACACAGCTCAGGTAAGGGGCACAATACAGGAAGAGGGGCATCACACAGCTCAGGAAAGGGGCACAATGCAGGAAGAGGGGCATCACAGAGCTCAGGAAAGGGGCACAATGCAGGAAGAGGGGCATCACAGAGCTCAGGAAAGGGGCACAATGCAGGAAGAGGGGCATCACAGAGCTCAGGAAAGGGGCACAATGCAGGAAGAGGGGCATCACAGAGCTCAGGAAAGGGGCACAATGCAGGAAGAGGGGCATCACAGAGCTCAGGAAAGGGGCACAATGCAGGAAGAGGGGCATCACAGAGCTCAGGAAAGGGGCACAATGCAGGAAGAGGGGCATCACAGAGCTCAGGAAAGGGGCACAATGCAGGAAGAGGGGCATCACAGAGCTCAGGTAAGGGGCACAATGCAGGAAGAGGGGCATCACAGAGCTCAGGAAAGGGGTACAATGCAGGAAGAGGGGCATCACAGAGCTCAGGTAAGGGGCACAATGCAGGAAGAGGGGCATCACAGAGCTCAGGAAAGGGGTATAATGCAGGAAGAGGGGCATCACAGAGCTCAGGTAAGGGGCACAATGCAGGAAGAGGGGCATCACAGAGCTCAGGAAAGGGGTACAATGCAGGAAGAGGGGCATCACAGAGCTCAGGTAAGGGGCACAATGCAGGAAGAGGGGCATCACAGAGCTCAGGAAAGGGGTACAATGCAGGAAGAGGGGCATCACAGAGCTCAGGAAAGGGGTACAATGCAGGAAGAGGGGCATGACACAGCTCAGGTAAGGGGCACAATACAGGAAGAGGGGCATCACACAGCTCAGGAAAGGGGTACAATGCAGGGAAATTGGCATTACAGAGCTCAGGAAAGGGGCACAATGCAGGAAGAGGGGCATCACACAGCTCAGGAAAGGGTACAATGCAGGAAGAGGGGCATCACAGAGCTCAGGAAAGGGGTACAATGCAGGAAGAGGGGCATCACAGAGCTCAGGAAAGGGGTACAATGCAGGAAGAGGGGCATCACAGAGCTCAGGTAAGGGGCACAATGCAGGAAGAGGGGCATCACAGAGCTCAGGAAAGGGGTACAATGCAGGAAGAGGGGCATCACAGAGCTCAGGTAAGGGGCACAATGCAGGAAGAGGGGCATCACAGAGCTCAGGAAAAGGGTACAATGCAGGAAGAGGGGCATCACAGAGCTCAGGAAAGGGGTATAATGCAGGAAGAGGGGCATCACAGAGCTCAGGTAAGGGGCACAATGCAGGAAGAGGGGCATCACAGAGCTCAGGAAAGGGGTACAATGCAGGAAGAGGGGCATGACACAGCTCAGGTAAGGGGCACAATACAGGAAGAGGGGCATCACACAGCTCAGGAAAGGGGTACAATGCAGGAAGAGGGGCATCACAGAGCTCAGGAAAGGGGTACAATGCAGGGAAATTGGCATTACAGAGCTCAGGAAAGGGGCACAATGCAGGAAGAGGGGCATCACACAGCTCAGGAAAGGGTACAATGCAGGAAGAGGGGCATCACAGAGCTCAGGTAAGGGGCACAATGCAGGAAGAGGGGCATCACAGAGCTCAGGAAAGGGGTACAATGCAGGAAGAGGGGCATCACAGAGCTCAGGTAAGGGGCACAATGCAGGAAGAGGGGCATCACAGAGCTCAGGAAAAGGGTACAATGCAGGAAGAGGGGCATCACAGAGCTCAGGAAAGGGGTACAATGCAGGAAGAGGGGCATGACACAGCTCAGGTAAGGGGCACAATACAGGAAGAGGGGCATCACACAGCTCAGGAAAGGGGTACAATGCAGGAAGAGGGGCATCACAGAGCTCAGGAAAGGGGTACAATGCAGGGAAATTGGCATTACAGAGCTCAGGAAAGGGGCACAATGCAGGAAGAGGGGCATCACACAGCTCAGGAAAGGGTACAATGCAGGAAGAGGGGCATCACAGAGCTCAGGAAAGGGGTACAATGCAGGAAGAGGGGCATCACAGAGCTCAGGAAAGGGGTACAATGCAGGAAGAGGGGCATCACAGAGCTCAGGAAAGGGGTACATTGCAGGAAGAGGGGCATCACAGAGCTCAGGAAAGGGGCACAATGCAGGAAGAGGGGCATCACAGAGCTCAGGAAAGGGGTACAATGCAGGAAGTGGGGCATCACAGAGCTCAGGAAAGGGGCACAATGCAGGAAGAGGGGCATCACAGAGCTCAGGAAAGGGGCACAATACAGGAAGAGGGGCATCACAGAGCTCAGGTAAGGGGCACAATGCAGGAAGAGGGGCATCACAGAGCTAAGGAAAGGAGTACAATGCAGGAAGAGGGGCATCACAGAGCTCAGGAAAGGGGTACAATGCAGGAAGAGGGGCATCACAGAGCTAAGGAAAGGGGCACAATGCAGGAAGAGGGGCATCACAGAGCTCAGGAAAGGGGTACAATGCAGGAAGAGGGGCATCGCAGAGCTCAGGTAAGGGGCACAATGCAGGAAGAGGGGCATCACAGAGCTCAGGTAAGGGGCACAATGCAGGAAGAGGGGCATCACAGAGCTCAGGTAAGGGGCACAATGCAGGAAGAGGGGCATCACAGAGCTAAGGAAAGGGGCACAATGCAGGAAGAGGGGCATCACAGAGCTCAGGAAAGGGGTACAATGCAGGAAGAGGGGCATCACAGAGCTCAGGAAAGGGGCACAATGCAGGGAGAGGGGCATCACAGAGCTCAGGAAAGGGGCACAATACAGGAAGAGGGGCATCACAGAGCTCAGGTAAGGGGCACAATACAGGAAGAGCGGCATCACAGAGCTAAGGAAAGGGGTACAATGCATGAAGAGGGGCATCACACAGCTCAGGAAAGGGGCACAATACAGGAAGAGGGGCATCACAGAGCTCAGGTAAGGGGCACAATACAGGAAGAGGGGCATCACACAGCTCAGGAAAGAGGTACAATGCAGGAAGAGGGGCATCACACAGCTCAGGAAAGGGGCACAATACAGGAAGAGGGGCATCACACAGCTCAGGAAAGGGGTACAATGCAGGAAGAGGTGCATCACACAGCTCAGGAAAGGGGCACAATACAGGAAGAGGGGCAGCACAGGAAGTGGGGCATCACACAGCTCAGGAAAGGGGCACAATACAGGAAGAGGGGCATCACAGAGCTCAGGTAAGGGGCACAATACAGGAAGAGGGGCATCACAGAGCTCAGGGAAGGGGTACAATGCAGGAAGAGGGGCATCACACAGCTCAGGAAAGGGGCACAATGCAGGGAAATTGGCATTACAGAGCTCAGGAAAGAGGTACAATGCAGGAAAAGGAGCATCACACAGAGCTCAGCAAAGGAGTACAATGCAGTGAAATTGGCATCGCACAGCTCAGGAAAGGGGCACAATGCAGGGAAATTGGCATTACAGAGCTCAGGTAAGGGGCTCAATGCAGGAAGAGGGGCATCACAGAGCTCAGGAAAGGGGTACAATGCAGGGAAATTGGCATTACAGAGCTAAGGAAAGAGGTACGATGCAGGAAGAGGGGCATCACACAGCTCAGGAAAGGGGTACAATGCAGGGAAATTGGCATTACAGAGCTCAGGAAAGGGGTACAATGCAGGAAATTGGCATTCCAGAGCTCAGGAAAGGGGCACATTACAGGGAAATGGGCATAACGGAGCTCAAGTAAGGGGCACACTGCAGGGAAAGGGGCATCACAGAGCTCAGGTAAGGGGCACATTACTGGGAAATGGGCATCACAGAGCTCAGGTAAGGGGCACATTACATGGAAATAGGCATCACGGAGCTCAGGTAAGGGGCACAATGCAAGGAAATGGGCATCTCAGAGCTCAGGTAAGGGGCACATTACAGGGAAATGGGCATCACAGAACTCATTAAAGGGGCACATTACAGGGAAAGGGGCATAACGGAGCTTAGGTAAGGTGCACATTACAGGGGAAGGGGCATCACAGAGATCAGGTAAGGGGCACATTACAGGGAAAGGGGCATAACGGATCTCAGGTAAGGGGCACAATGCAAGGAAATGGGCATCTCAGAGCTCAGGTAAGGGGCACATTACAGGGAAATGGGCATCACAGAACTCATTAAAGGGGCACATTACAGGGAAAGGGGCATAACGGAGCTTAGGTAAGGTGCACATTACAGGGAAATGGGCATCACAGAGCTGAGGTAAGGGGCACACTGCAGGAAGATGGGCATCACAGAGTTCAGGAAAGGGGCACACTGCAGGGAAATGGGCATCACAGAGCTCAGGAAAGGGGCACATTACAGGGAAATGGGCATCACAAAGCTCAGGAAAGGGGCACATTACAGGGAAATGGCCATCACAGAGCTCAGCAAAGGGGTACACTGCAGGAAGATGGGCATCATAAAGCTCAGGTAAGGGGTACACTGCCGGGAAATGGGCATCACAGAGCTCATGAAATTGGCACAATGCAGGGAAATGGGCATCACAGAGCTCAGGAAAGGGGTACACTGCAGAGAATGGGCATCTCAGAGCTCAGGTAAGTGGCACAATGCAGGGAAATGGGCATCAAACAGCTCAGGTAACACAATTTACTCTTTGTTCTGCTAGGTCTGTTGTATATAGAAGTGGAAATTACAAAATAGAAGTACTGCGATTACTATAATATTCATAAAATGATGTATTACATTAACTGATTTTATTTTGCCATGAATGTGGAAATGCAGCTATTTCGTTGTGGGTCTACAAATCCCTGCAAGTCATTACTGTTGGAGACTGGGAAGGCATGCCTGGACTTGTAGTTCTACAGCAGATGTGGGGGAACACATCACCTCCTCATTTTACCCTGAGTATTGTACTCTACACATACAGATGCTGCAGTGTTGAATTTGTCATCTGAGACTGTTCCACCTTCTGCTGGATCATAGTCTACTAACTTTTCAGTACATCAGGGATATTCTGAAAAGGGGAACAAAAAGTGGCGAAAAGTTTGTGTGGCATGCTGCACAAACATGCATTTTTTAAAGTCATTTCTTTTGTCACATCTCATTTTCACCTCACACCTCTCATTTTCCCCTCAGTATATACTTGTTTGTCATGTCCCTTATATATAGTATACACCTGTATGTCATCTCATGTATATAGTATATATCTGTATGTCATCTCCCCTGTATATATTATATACCTGTATGTCATCTCCCCTGTAAATAGTATATACCTGCTGTATGTCATCTCCTCCTGTATATTGTATATACCTATGTGTCATCTTCTCCTGTATAGTATATACCTGTATGTCATCTCTTCTGTATATAGTATATACCGGTATGTCATCTCCTCCTATATATAGTATATACCTGTATGTCATCTCCTGTATATAGTATATACCTGTATGTCATCTCCCCTGTATATAGTATATACCTGCTGTATGTCATCTCCTCCTCTATATACCTATGTGTCATCTCCTCTTTTATATAGTATATACCTGTATGTCATCTCCTCCTGTATATAGTATATATGTGTGTCATCTCCTGTATATAGTATATACCTGTATATAGTATATACCTGTATGTCATCTCCTCCTATATATAGTATATACCTGTATGTCATCTCCTGTATATAGTATATAACTCTATGTCATCTCCCCTGTATATAGTATATACCTGCTGTATGTCATCTCCTCCTCTATATACCTATGTGTCATCTCCTCTTTTATATAGTATATACCTGTATGTCATCTCCTCCTGTATATAGTATATACGTGTGTCATCTCCTGTATATAGTATATACCTGTATGTCATCTCCTCCTATAGTATATACCTGTATGTTATCTCCTCCTGTATATAGTATATACCTGTAACTCATCTCCTCCTGTATATAGTATATACCTGTGTGTCATCTCCTCCTGTATATAGTATATATCTGTGTGTCATCTCCTCCTGTATTAGACCTCGTTCACATGTTATTTGGTCAGTATTTTTACCTCAGTATTTGTAAGCTAAATTGGCAGCCTGATAAATCCCCAGCCAACAGGAAGCCCTCCCCCGGCAGTATATATTAGCTCACACCTACACATAAAAGACAGGTCATGTGACTGACAGCTGCCGTCTTTCCGATATGGTACTTTTGTTGCTCTTGTAGTTTGTCTGCTTATTAATCAGTTTTTTATTTTTGAAGGATAATACCAGACTTGTGTGTGTTTTAGGGCGAGTTTCATGTGTCAAGTTGTGTTGAGTTCCGTGTGGCGACATGCATGTAGCGACTTTTGTGAGATGAGTTTTGTGTGGCGACATGCGTGTAGCAACTTTTTGTGTGTCGAGTTGCATGTGACAGGTTAGTGTAGCAAGTTGTGTGCAGCAAGTTTTGCTCATGGCGAGTTTTGCGCGTGGCGAGTTTTATGTGTGGTGCGTTTTGAGTAGGTGCAAGTTTTGTGTGAGGCAACTTTTGCATGTGTTGCAACTTTTGTGCATGTGGCAATTTTTCTGCATGTGCAAGTTTTGCGTGTGGCGAGTTTTCCATGAGGTGAGTTTTGCACGTGTGGCTAGTTTTGCGTGAGCCTAGTTTTGCATGTGGCGAGTTTTGCATGTGGTAAATTTTGCGCGTGGCGAGTTTTGAGCGGCGACTTTTGTGTTTTGACTTTCATGTGGCGAGGTTGGTGTATGTGTGGTGAAATGTGTGCTGAGGATGGTATGTGTGTTCAAGCACGTGGTAGTGTGTGGCGCATTTTGTGTGTGTGTTCATATCCCCGTGTGTGGTGAGTATCCCATGTCGGGGCCCCACCTTAGCAACTGTACGGTATATACTCTTTGGCGCCATCGCTCTCATTCTTTAAGTCCCCCTTGTTCACATCTGGCAGCTGTCAATTTGCCTCCAACACTTTTCCTTTCACTTTTTCCCCATTATGTAGATAGGGGCAAAATTGTTTGGTGAATTGGTTAAAATTTCGCCTCACAACATAGCCTATGACGCTCTCGGGGTCCAGACGTGTGACTGTGCAAAATTTTGTGGCTGTAGCTGCGACGGTGCAGATGCCAATCCCGGACATACATAAATACACACACACGCACGCACGCACGCACACTCACACACACACACATTTAGCTTTATATATTAGATAACTTGAGGGTTATTGAAATCCCTGCTCATGCTATGTTTAGGAGTCCAGGTGGTGGTCCTGATCAGTGAATAACAGCCTTTTTTGTATGAGTTTTCAAACACAAATAGCTGTCAATCACGGTTTAGGACCACGCACTGGACTCCTAAACATAGCATGAGCAGAGATTTCAATAACCTACAAGCTGTACTGAATATTTTCTCACAAACCTACAGATCAATCTGCTCCTCACCTACTCTATACATAACATATTGTTAGTAATTTACACTGATAGGCTCCCTTTAAGGCTTGCTCACACCTATAAATCGGATGAGTGCAATCCTATAAAAAAATCGGACCAATGTTATTCAATGAGGCGGTGCAGATCTGCCTATTTTTCTCAGCTGTATTCGGCATGCTGTGATTTCACTCTGAAATCGGACAGAGCGAGAAAAACAATTGCATCCCATATGGACCATCATTACACATACAATTCTGTAGCATAGGAAACTGTAAATGGTCCTATAAGAGATTAATAGCTGTTGAGTAAAAAAATGATTTTTATACACTGTGTGAGTGTTTTTTTAGTGATTCCAAATTTTCATTGTCATCGATCCCTCACTATGGCCCCTCCTCACATTCTGCTCTGAGCAAATTTTTACATTTTGTTCTATTTTATGAAGATTTACATATTTGTGGACAGGTACAAGTACATTTTTACAATCTGGTATCATTATTTTGTAAACTGTTTAATTGGCCATTTGGACCCACTCTGCACACTGCATGTGAGATGATATAGGTATATCTTAATAACGAGGGGAAGAGTTAGGAATTCAGTTGTTTTTGTGATTTTTTTTTTTAGCTTCAATTAAAGAAGACCTGTCTGTAGGTCAAAAGTGGCAATTCTTTATTCCTGCTGCTCCCTTGAGTACTGAGGCCTTTTTATTTTATGTAAATTTTGATGGTCTTTATTTAGGGGCTGTGGCTCCAAGGCTAATTATACAAAAGGGCCTAAAAACATGTCCCCAACCCAAAGAATTGTGTGATCAGGCCCCTTGTAAAGAACTTAAAAATTATTGCATAGTAAAAATTAAAAAAAAAGAAAAATAAGTAAAAAACAAAAACATAATAATTAGGAGAACAGCGGAAACAAAAAATGGCCACTTTTGATCTGCTGATACTTCCACTTTAATGCAGCTCACATTTTTGACTTGGATATTAAAAAGTCTAAGAATATCTAAAGGGGGTAATAACTTTCCATAGACACAGCATATGAAACACCTCTTAAAATATATTTTTGAAGCTAATAACATGAATTTTGCTGTTTCCCATATAGTAGAAATTGTTCGTTGCCTAAATGGAGCTTTGACAGTCGGCTGTGGAGCCTTCGCCTGTCTAGAGAATACGACGTGTGACACTGACGGACTCTATGACATCTGCAAGTCCTTCTTGTTCAATGCTGCTAAATTTGATACCCAGGTAGAGACCCATGAGCTTTCACACATTGCATGTATTGTACTTATTTGCTATATTTTCTGGTATTAATTTCTTAATTATTTGTTCATCATCATTTGTTTATTATATAGTATATTATACTTCACTTTAAAGGGCTTGTCCACTACTTTGGAATTGATAACCGATTCAAAAATAGGTCGTTAACATCATGTCAGTGGGGTCCGACACCTGGCACCCCTCACTGATCAGCTGTTATGAGTTCTGATAGACAGATGAACAGAACATATCTGTACACTGTGTAGTAGCAGCTAAGTTCCTATTAATAATAATAATAATAATAATTTTTATTTATATAGCGCCAACATATTCCGCAGCGCTTTACAAATTATAGAGGGGACTTGCACAGACAATAGACATTACAGCATAACAGGAATACAGTTCAAAACAGATACCAGGAGGAATGAGGGCCCTGCTCGCAAGCTTACAGACTATGAGGAAAAGGGGAGACACGAGAGGTGGATGGTAACAAATGCTATAGTTATTCGGACCGGCCATAGTGTAAGGCTCGGGTGTTCATGTAAAGCTGCATGAACCAGTTAACTGCCTAAGTATGTAGCAGTACAGACACAGAGGGCTATTAACTGCATAAAGTGAATGAGAACATTTTTTTTTTTTTTTTAAATAGGCCACACAGGGATCCTTACATTAATGCATTGAGGCGGTAGGCCAGTCTGAACAAATGAGTTTTTAGGGCACGCTTAAAACTGTGGGGATTGGGGATTAATCGCATTAACCTAGGTAGTGCATTCCAAAGAATCGGCGCAGCACGTGTAAAGTCTTGGAGACGGGAGTGGGAGGTTCTGATTATTGAGGATGCTAACCTGAGGTCATTAGCGGAGCGGAGGGCACGGGTAGGGTGGTAGACCGAGACCAGAGAGGAGATATAGGGTGGTGCTGAGCCATGGAGTGCTTTGTGGATGAGGGTAGTAGTTTTGTACTGGATTCTGGAGTGGATGGGTAACCAGTGTAATGACTGGCACAAGGTAGAGGCATCGGTGTAACGGTTGGTGAGGAATATGATCCTGGCAGCAGCATTCAGGACAGATTGGAGCGGGGAGAGTTTGGTAAGAGGGAGGCCGATTAGTAGAGAGTTACAATAGTCCAGACGAGAATGAATAAGTGAAACAGTAAGAGTTTTTGCAGAGTTGAAAGTAAGAAAAGGGCGAATTCTAGAAATGTTTTTGAGATGCAGATAAGAAGAGCGAGCCAGTGATCGGATGTGGGGGGTGAATGAAAGGTCAGAATCAAGGATGACCCCAAGGCAGAGGGCATGTTGCTTTGGAGTAATGGTGGAACCGCACACGGAGATGGCAATATTGAATTGAATAGCATATTGGACCCCAACCAATTTGATATTGGTGATCTATCTTAAGGGGGTTCTCCAAAAATGTAATAAAATGGCCACCATCAAATAATACAAATGGCAGCCTGTCCTTGTATTGTGTCAGGATGGGCTGCAATCTGAGGTAACACAGTTCCCTGGACCTGAGCCTCAACTGACAGAGGAGCTGTATCATAACCATACACACTGGTGAGCTGCCAGAATAACATCTGTGGCAGAAGAAATTAATCTTTTCAGCTGGGCATAGAGGTCTGAGGCTGAAAAAAAATCCTTTGTGCTCAGTCAGAAGAAGAGAAGATTTATTTCTTCTCTTGTCATAGCCCTTCTTTAGCAGCTTACTGATGTGTCTGCTTACGATAAAGCACCTCAGTCAGTTAAGGCACAGGTCTTGGAGAACCCCTTTAAGGATAGGCTATTAGTGTCAAAGAAATGGACCACCTAACCCCTTTAAGATTAAAGATTGTGATAAGTATTAGATAACTCATTGAACATATCTAGGCTGGCCTTTGACAGTGGCTTATCTTCCCTAGAACAAAGGATTGGACATATGGAAATTCAACATACCTGATAGAGACGAGAGAATTTTTGGAAACTCAGATTTTCCAGCTTTGCTGTATAGTCCCAGGAAATTTGCTTTGTGCCATATCAATTCACTAATTGCCCTTAAAAGAAGTAAATGATAGTCTGACGTCCCCTAGAACCGTAGCCAACCCCTTTCAAGCTCTCTAAGGGTACCGTTACACTATACAATTTACCAACGATCACGACCAGCGATAAGGGCCGCGCTTAGTAACCCGATGTTTACCCTGGTTACCAGCGTAAAAAAAAACAAACACTACGTACTTACATTCCGGTGTCTGTCCCTTGCCGTCTGCTTCCCGCACTGACTGACTGCCGGCCGTAAAGTGAAAGCACAGCACAGCGGTGACGTCACCGCTCTGCTCTGCTTTCACTTTACGGCCGGCAGTCAGTCAGTGCGGGAAAGCAGACGGCAAGGGACCTGACGGACACCGGAATGTAAGTATGTAGTGTTTTTTTTTTTTTACATTTACGATGGTAACCAGGATAAACATCGGGTTACTAAGCGCGGCCCTGCGCTTAGTAACCCGATGTTTACCCTGGTTACAAGCGAACGCATCGCTGGATCGGTGTCACACACACCGATCCAGCGATGACAGCGGGAGATCCAGCGACGAAAGAAAGTTCCAAACGATCTGCTACGACGTACGATTCTCAGCAGGGTCCCTGATCGCTGCTGCGTGTCAGACACAGCGATATCGTATGGATATCGCTGGAACGTCACGGATCGTACCGTCGTAGCGACAAAAGTGTCACTGTGAGACGGTACCCTAACTCAAGAACAGCCTAAGACGTGTCAAAGTAAAGGTACCTTCACACTAAGCGACGCTGCAGCGATACAGACAACGATGTCGATCGCTGCAGCGTCGCTGTTTGGTCGCTGGAGAGCTGTCACACAGACCGCTCTCCAGCGACCAACGATGCCGGTAACAAGGGTAAACATCGGGTTACTAAGCGCAGGGCCGCGCTTAGTAACCCGATGTTTACCCTGGTTACCATCGTAAAAGTAAAAAAAACAAACACTACATACTTACCTTCCGCTGTCTGTCCTCGGCGCTGTGCTTTCCTGCACTGACTGTGAGCACAGCGGCCGGAAAGCAGAGCGGTGACGTCACCGCTCTGCTTTCCGGCTGGTCGGCGCTCACAGCCAGTGCAGGAGGAGTGCAGAGAAGCAGAGCGCCGGGGACAGACAGCTGAAGGTAAGTATGTAGTGTTTGTTTTTTTTACTTTTACGCTGGTAACCAGGGTAAACATCGGGTTACTAAGCGCGGCCCTGCGCTTAGTAACCCGATGTTTACCCTGGTTACCAGTGAAGACATCGCTGAATCGGCGTCACACACGCCGATTCAGCGATGTCTGCAGGGAGTCCAGCGACGAAATAAAGTTCTGGACTTTCTGCAGCGACCAACGACATCACAGCAGGATCCAGATCGCTGCTGCGTGTCAAACACAACGATATCGCTAGCCAGGACGCTGCAACGTCACGGATCGCTAGCAATATCGTTGTGAAGTTGTTTAGTGTGAAGGTACCTTTACCTCAAAATATATGGCAATGAGTAAATTGATGGTAATTGTTCTTCACTGCTTGCTGTCACTCACTCTCTGTACAGTTTATTCAGTGTTTTATGACTTTCTCTCCCTTTCTCAGTGAGTAAGCTGAGACGTTCTCTCACTATCCAGATTCATCACTAAATGTCTTCTGCATTTCCTGCTTCTGCTTTTATAGAGGCTTTGATAGTCTCTTCTGATTGGCTGTGCTGTACCATGTGATATGATGAACACATTGAATGGTTGACCAGTCCCACCAACATCTATGGGTTCCACCAATGTTAGTGTGCTGCACATTGCAAGATTTTTAATAGATTCCACAAAATTATCAGGTTTCACCATTTTTTGATATGTATGACAACTTGGGATAATGTAAGGAACAGATATTGCAAATCTAAAGATGTTATTTTATTCTCTCAGGGTAAGGTGTTCGTGAAGGAAAGCCTGAAGTGCATAGTTGGTGGCATTACCTCAAAGGTGTTTCTGGCTATAAGAAGATGTTCCAATCTACAACGAATGATCGCGGAGGTACAGGAGGACTGTTACTCTAAGCTTGAGCTCTGCAATATCGCCCGTCACAATGTGGAGGCAATATCCGATGTTGTGCATCTACCACAGCATTTTTCTAACAAGTGAGTCTCCCTTTGACACTTATTCTGTTTCTACGTGTACAAGAGACAGCAAATCATGAAGATTCTAGAGGTGGAGGTTCACCTTTGGCAAATGGCTTATCCATAGTCTTTCTAAATTGTATAGTCATTCTATGAAACATTGAATGTAAGCACTGTGTTCTCAGTCTTATAAATGCTCTCCTCCTTCTCTTCCAGATATTATAACAAACTATTGGGTAGTCTTTTGGAATGTGATGAAAGGACAGTCACCACCGTGAGAAACAACCTCATGGATCAGATTGGACCTAATCTAGCGACTCTGTTTAAAACCCTTCAAGGTGACAAGTGTTCACAAACTCAACCCAAAGTAGACTTTAACCGCAAAAGAAATGTTGACCCACAGAAACTTAGAGTGTATCTCCATAGTTTCAGGAATGAAAACCTTGGAAAGCTCTCTTCTACCCATGTCTCCACAGAAGATGATTAGCTGTCTCTAAGCCTTGGTATGGATGACCTTGACCAGAAAACGCATTGCTGTAACTCAAGTAGAACACTTTTTTTTGTTTTTTGCTGAGTAGCCGATTATTAGCTTTACACAACTTTTTAATTAAATATTATTTATAATGACCTCCTCAAGTATAGAGACGTCTGATTTTGGTTTGTTTTAGGTAGCATTTCTTATCTGCCATTGTTGATGGGTATGTCATTTTGATTTCTTAATAATAATAGTCTAAAGGATACCGTAATAAAAATTTAAATTTTCCTACCCAAAACCTGGTGCTACAGACTTAGCGTGACCTAAGATTGCAATATCAAAATAATGAAATTGACCACATCAAAATGATCACTGAATCATCCTCTTCTCTCCAGTTGTCAAAAAGGTTTCCCAAGAATACAAAAAATTTTTTGATTGGATTGGTGGACTATGTGGAAAATTAATACAGCTTTTCATAGATTTACTTTAAATGGGTGGTCCAACTTTGGGGGACAATTTTTATTCCTAAATGCATGTATTTGGAGCTAAGAATCATTTTTGTTTCATTATAAAGGTTAAATGGTGCCGGCTTTCCTTTTCTTTTAGTCTCCGTTTCATTAAAAACTTTGCACCGTTAGGCTTTGACAGGCTTTTTGTTTCCCGACACATTCAACTTTGATGTGGTCTCTGGTCATAAATCAGCTTAGAGATGGTCAGAAAAAGACAGATGAAAGAGTAACAAACCCCCTTTTTTAGGTAATCAGAAGGAGCTCAGAGACATATATTATGTTTGTGAGTATGGAAGAAAGGGCAGATAGTAAACCATTCCATATTCAAGTACTTGGCATAGTCAGTGTTAGCAACAAAGGCTCCAAAACGAAGATTTCATAGGGTTTCGAGGAAAACATAGCACAGCATGCCACACTATTTTTCTAATACAATGCCAGATGCAGTGTCAAAACCATAAAGGAGAGGATGGATGCCATAATGAGACAGTTGGATCTATCAGGTGCCATTGGTGTCCGTCATGAGTTTGATCCAGCACCTATGACTGAAGAGAGAACTGAATATATTAATGCAGCTGCAAACTCAATCCTCCTGAGAAAAATGAAAGTAAAAGTAAACAGACTCTGAAATCAGGGTCTGTAGCTCTTATCTCTCTTCTCCTGATCTGCTGAACAATCTTCTAAACAGAGATATCACCACATCAAAGTTCAACTTTGAATTGGTCATAGATCATCTTAGAAGATTGCCCAAGGAAAGAAAGATAAGGATTACAGACCCTGTCATCAGAAGAAGCTCACTGACAGATTTACTGCTTACTTATTCTGAAGCCAGCTATGTAGTGTGATACATAGACGCTGTCAAAACCAAACAGTCCAAAATGATTAATTAAACCATATGGAAAAAAAAAATATTCTTAGCTAATAATTCTTAAGTAACAAACTAATAGTGACAATATCCTGTAATACTACGTCACTCAACATATGGGAAAGTATTATATGGATGGTACAAACCAACGGGAACTTAAAAGAATACTAATTATTATTATTATTTATTATTATAGCGCCATTTATTCCATGGCGCTTTACATGTGAGGAGGGGTATACGTAATAAAAACAGGTACAATAATCTTGAACAATACAAGTCACAACAGGTACAGGAGGAGATAGAACCCTGCCCGCGAGGGCTCACAATCTACAAGGGACGTAAAGTATACTGGCTTGTATGTCCTCATAACATATTCTATGGTGGCTTTATGGCATGTACATTTTTTTCCATGCGGTTAGTGATAATGAGTTCTCTAGTGGAAACTATTCTAAGAGTTTTGGAGTTTTTTTGTTTACTGAAGCTGTTTTGAAGAGTTTTTCAAACATTTTTGCTGAATTCTTATTCCTAAAGTGTTTTTTTTTAGAGCCTTTTCAGTGATTAGTTCGGAGCATGTTCTATCAGAAGATGCATCAAAGAAGTGACCCGCACTTTCATTTCTGGCACTTTTACGAACCTATGAACAGCAAATCATTTGACAATAGAAATGAATTGGAAAAGTCTGTCCTAAAACTCCTAAAACAAACTGAGTGCACATAACTCTAAGAAACTCCTTCAGAATTCTCATTCGTTGTGTAGTTTTTCCAATCTATTCCAGATCTTCCATGACAATATTTTATTAATCTTGGGATCTTGGAAAAGGCAAGGACATGTTAATACCCTGCCCAGATCAGGCACATTCATCTGTAGTCAGTTTTCTCTGTATTTGCAAAGGGCCACACCAAAATCGTTAACAAATTTGACAATTGTATCACCATAATCTCATGAGTATAAATCTGCAGGTTGGTTGCTTGCTGCTGTTATGGTATTCATTTATCTATTGGGAAACAGTGGATTTTATCGTTGTAAAGTTGCGAATGTG
Organism: Ranitomeya imitator; assembly: GCF_032444005.1. Classification (NCBI taxonomy): domain Eukaryota; kingdom Metazoa; phylum Chordata; class Amphibia; order Anura; family Dendrobatidae; genus Ranitomeya; species Ranitomeya imitator. The sequence goes on from NC_091285.1 coordinate 626,117,845, forward strand.
TCTATGGATGTATATTGTCTTCTTATTTTAAATACATTTGTCCATGTCTCAATAAAGATATCTATTGTCCTAAATCGTCTTCTCCGTGGTTAAGTCTATCCTTTTTGTGTGGCTTAAAGAACAAGTAGAATACACGGATCACTATGTGTTGTGGCTGAGGGCAGGTGCGGGCGTGTAGCTTCGGTCTGAGTGTGATTCGAGAACGTTGGATCGCTTTCTGACCAATATTAGTCTGTACGGCCGTGCACATCTCAGATTTTTTCCTTGCTGAGAGTCGGTCTGGGGAAAAATTTGCCTGCCCAAATTTGATCCGACACTCAGCCATGCACGTCAATGACTCAATTTTTTTCTCCCTTTTCTCTAGATGAGAGAAAATTGGATCACACTATGATCACACTCTGACCAGAGTTTGATCAGAGCGTAATTTATATGATTGGCCCAATTCTCTCAAATGAGAGAAACTACGATCTTTTTACCCCGCCCTAATACTCATATCCCCATGTAGCTTCTTTAATGAAAGAGGAGCTATCAGTTCTCATGGCATGTCTGTCTTCAGTAAGTAAATGTATTCCCAATGAGATAAACATTCTGGAGTATGTTCCCCTAGAGCTCTACATTGTGCTGTTCCTCATTTATTGTTTCTAGAAATTCATGAATAAATTGACAACTAGGTGCTATCGTTTGGGGTGGGTATATCCCTGCCCAGTCAGTCAGCGTCCAATCAGTGATGACTATACCAGACTTTGTAGGGAACACCCAATTGTAAATTTATTCATACACGCCCAGGAGGAATATCAGAGAAATGGCACAATTCAGATATCTAAGAAAAGATACATAAAGATTTATTTTATGGAGAACACAAGTATTTACTAAAAATAGAAGTTAAAAGAGCTACTAATTCCACTTTTAGTTTTGTATAAAAGCGTTGTTGAGATTTTGGTTAAGTTCACACAGTGAGTTTTTGGTCAGTTTTTGATACTTCGTATTTTCGATGAGCAAAAAGCTAATCGTCTTATAGTTAGTATAAAGTGAATGCGATTTATAGAAATCTCGCACATTTTTTACGCTGCGGAAACTGACCTGCAGTGCTCAGTTTCTCTTGTGGGTACGCTGAGTTTTATGCACAGATTTACAGCATAGAATTGCATTATATGCAGAAAAACTATTGGCAAAAATTGCACATGCATTCAAAAATGCAATGAAAAAAGTCAGGTATCCTAATTTAGCTAATAGGTGCAGAAATGCAAAAAGGCTGCGATTGTCACTGAGACTCGCTAATGCAAGCTTATGAATGCGAGAAAAAAAATCCCACAGAACTCAAACCATTCGAGTGCTGTCCAATTTTACGCACCGGTGTCCTTTGAAAAGCCGGCAATTCATGTGCCGCATACAGTAAAATCACACTAACAGGTTAGAATAGAATAGATAGAAAAGATACATACACATAGAATACATAGAGATATACAGATGTCAGTGACACACATATATATATACATATATACATATATATATATACATATACACACACTGCTCAAAAAATAAAGGGAACACTTAAACAACAAACAATCAAACTTCTGTGAAATCAAACTGTCCACTTAGGAAGCAACACTGATTGACAATCAATTTCACATGCTATTGTGCAAATGGAATAGACAACAGATGGAAATTATTGGCAATTATCAAGACACCCTCAATAAAGGAGTGGTTCTGCAGGTGGGGACCACAGACCACATCTCAGTGCCAATGATTTCTAGCTGATGTTTTGGTCACTTTTGAATGCTGGTTGTGCTTTCACACTCGTGGTAGCATGAGACGGACTTTACAACCCACACAAATGGCTCAGGTAGTACAGCTCATCCAGGATGGCACATCAATGCGAGCTGTGGCAAGAACCTTTGTTGTGTCTGTCAGCGTAGTGTCCAGAGGCTGGAGGCGCTACCAGGAGACAGGCCTGTACACCAGGAGATGTGGAGGGGGCCGTAGGAGGGCAACAACTAAGAAGAACCGCTACCTCAGGGTTTTTGCAAGGAGGAACAGGAGGAGCACTTGGCGTTTGGCACAGAACACCAGGATCGGCAAATTCACCACTGGCACCCTGTGCTCTTCACAGATGAAAGCGGGTTCACTCTGAGCACATGTGACAGAGTCTGGAGACGCCGTGGGGAGCAATCTGCTGCCTGCAACATCCTTCAGCATGACCGGTTTGGCAGTGGGTCAGTAATGGTGTGGGATGGCATTTTTTTGGAGGGCCGTACAGCCCTCCATGTGCTCGCCAGAGGTAGCCTGACTGCCATTAGGTACCGAGATGAGATCCTCAGACCCCTTGTGAGATCATATGCTGGTGCAGATGGCCATGGGTTCCTCATAATGTAGGACAATGCCAGACCTCATGTGGCTGGAGTGTGTCAGCAGTTCCTGCAAAATGAAGGCATTGAAGCTATGGACTGGCCCGCCCATTCCCCAGACCTGAGTCCGATTGAGCACATCTGGGACATCATGTCTCGCACCATCCATCAACATCGCATTGCAATACAGACTGTCCAGGAGTTGGCAGATGCTTTAGTACAGGTCTGGTAGGAGATCCCTCAGGAGACCATCCGCCGCCTCATCAGAAGCATGCCCAGGCATTGTAGGGAGGTCATACAGGCACATGGAGGCCACACACAATACTGAGCATCATTTCCTTGTCTTGAGGCATTTCCATTGAAGTTGAATCAGCCTGTATCTTCATTTTCCACTTTGATTTTGAGCATCATTCCAACTCCAGACCTCCTTGGGATATTAGTTGTGATTTACGCTGATCATTTTTAGGTTTTATTGTTCTCAACACAATCCACTATGTAATGAATAAAGATTTACAACTAGAACATTTCATTCAGTGATATCTGGGATGTGGGATTTTAGTGTTCCCTTTATTTTTTTGAGCAGTGTATATATATTACATAGATACATAGATAGAAGAAAAGCCAGCAATTCATCTGCCATGTACTGTAACACTGTAGGAGCCGCCAGGATAGAAGAGATGGATTACATATAGTAAATACAAATTGAATAGATAGATAGATAGATAGATATAGATGTCTGTGACAAATACAATTTTGTACAGTGTGTGTGCAGCTTACTGTACATGTATTTAATTAATGAGCGAGGTCATAAGTATCCATGACCCCTTCCTAGGCTATTAATATCAGCCCACAGATGTCTGCATAGCCTTTGCTGGTTATTAATTATAGGGAGACCCCACGTCATTTTTGGGGGGACCCTCATTTTAACCCCTTCCCGACCCATGACGCCACGTAGGCATCATGAAAGTCGGTGCCAATCCGACCCATGACGCCTATGTGGCGTCATGGAAAGATCGCGTCCCTGCAGATCGGGTGAAAGGGTTAACTCCCATTTCACCCGATCTGCAGGGACAGGGGGAGTGGTAGTTTAGCCCAGGGGGGGTGGCTTCACCCCCCATGGCTACGATCGCTCTGATTGGCTGTTGAAAGTGAAACTGCCAATCAGAGCGATTTGTAATATTTCACCTATTATAACTGGTGAAATATTACAATCCAGCCATGGCCGATGCTGCAATATCATCGGCCATGGCTGGAAACACTAATGTGCCCCCACCCCACCGATCGCCCCCCCAGCCCTCCGATCTGTCCGGTACACTGCTTCGGCTCCCCTCCGTCCTGTGCTCCGCTCCCCCCGTGCTCTTGTCCGCTCCCCCCGTGCTCCAATCACCCTCTCCGTGCTCCAATCACCCCCCTGCACTCCGATCCACCCCCCGTGCTCCGTTCCACCCCCCCCCCGTGCTCCGTTCCACCCCCTCCCGTGCTCCGTTCCACCCCCCTGTGCTCCGTTCCACCCCTCCCGCGCTCCGATCCACCCCCCATGCTCCGATCCCCCCCCCGTGCTCCCCCCCCACCCCATCATACTTACCGATCCTGCCGGGGTCCGTCCGTCTTCTCCCTGGGCGCCCGCCGAATCTGCCGCCCGGCAGATTCGTTCCATAGTGCATTTTGATCACTGAGATAGATTATATCTCAGTGATCAATATAAAAAAATAATAAATGACCCCCCCCACTTTGTCACCCCCATAGGTAGGGTCAATAAAAAAATAAAGAATTTTTCTTTCCACTAATGTTAGAATAGGGTTAGGGCTAGGGTTAGGGTTAGGGGTAGGGTTAGGGGTAGGGTTAGGGGTAGGGTTAGGGGTAGGGTTAGGGTTAGGGGTAGGGTTAGGGGTAGGGTTAGGGTTAGGGGTAGGGTTAGGGTTAGGGCTAGGGTTAGGGCTAGGGTTAGGGTTAGGGTTTCGGTATGTGCACACATATTCTGGTCCTCTGCGGATTTTTCCGCTGCGGATTTACCGCATTTTTTCTGCGCATTTCACTGCGGTTTTACAACTGCGATTTTCTATTTGAGCAGTTGTAAAACCGCTGCGGAATCCGCGCAAAAAAGTGACATGCTGCGGAATGTAAACCGCTGTGTTTCCGTGCAGTTTTTCCGCAGCATGTGTACAGCGATTTTTGTTTCCCATAGGTTTACATTGAACTGTAAACTCATGGGAAACTGCTGCGGATCCGCAGCGTTTTCCGCAGCGTGTGCACATACCTTTAGAATTAGGCTATGTGCACACGGTGCGGATTTGGCTGCAGATCCGCAGCGGATTGGCCGCTGCGGATTCGCAGCAGTGTTCCATCAGGTTTACAGTACCATGGAAAACCAAATCCGCTGTGCCCATGGTGCAGAAAATACCGCGCGGAAACGCTGCGTTGTATTTTCCGCAGCATGTCAATTCTTTGTGCGGATTCTGCAGCGTTTTACACCTGTTCCTCAATAGGAATCCGCAGGTGAAATCCGCACAAAAAAACACTGGAAATCCGTGGAAAATCTGCAGGTAAAACGCAGTGCCTTTTACCCGCGGATTTTTCAAAAATGATGCTGAAAAATCTCACACGAATCCGCAACGTGGGCACATAGCCTTAGGGTTAGGGTTGGAATTAGGGTTGTGGTTAGGGGTGTGATTAGGGTTATGGCTACAGTTGGGATTAGAGTTAGGGGTGTGTTGGGGTTAGTGTTGGAGGTAGAATTGAGGGGTTTCCACTGTTTAGGCACATCAGGGGTCTCCAAACGCAACATGGCGCCACCATTGATTCCAGCCAATCTCGTATTCAAAAAGTCAAATGGTGCTCCCTCAATTTCGAGCCCCGACGTGTGCCCAAACAGTGGTTTACCCCCACATATGGGCTACCAGCATACTCAGGATAAACTGCGCAACAATTACTGGGGTCCAATTTCTCCTGTTACCCTTGTGAAAATAAAAAAATGCTTGCTAAAACATCATTTTTGAGGAAAGAAAAATTATTTTTTATTTTCACGGCTCTGCGTTGTAAACGTCTGTGAAGCACTTGGGGGTTCAAAGTGCTCACCACATATCTAGATAAGTTCCTTGGGGGGTCTAGTTTCTAAAATGGGGTCACTTGTGGGGGGTTTCTACTGTTTAGGCACACCAGGGGCTCTGCAAATGCAACGTGATGCCCGCAGACCATTCCATCAAAGTCTGCATTTCAAAAGTCACTACTTCCCTTCTGAGCCCCGACGTGTGCCCAAACAGTGGTTTACCTCTACACATGGGGTATCAGCGTACTCAGGAGAAACTGGACAACAATTTTTGGGGTCCAATTTCTTCTGTAACCCTTGGGAAAATAAAAAATTCTGGGCTAAATAATTATTTTTGAGGAAAGAAAACATATTTATTATTTTCACGGTTCTGCATTATAAACTTCTATGAAGCACTTGGGGGTTCAAAGTGCTCACCACACATCTAGATAAGTTCCTTTCGGGGTTTAGTTTCCAAAATGGGGTCACTTGTGGGGGGTTTCTACTGTTTAGCCACATCAGGGGCTCTGCAAACGCAACATGACGCCCGCAGAGCATTCCATCAAAGTCTGCATTTCAAAACGTCACTACTTCAATTCCGAGCCCCGGCATGTGCCCAAACAGTAGTTTACCCCCACATATGGGGTATCACCGTACTCAGGAGAAACTGGACAACAAATATTGGGGTCAAATTTCTCCTGTTACCCTTGGAAAAATAAAAAATTGCAGGCTAAAAGATCATTTTTGAGAAAATATATTTTTTTTAATTTTCATGGCTCTGCGTTATAAACTTCTGTGAAGCACTTGGGGGTTCAAAGTCCTCACCACACATCTAGATTAGTTCCTTTGGGGGTCTAGTTTCCAAAATGGGGTCATTTCTGGGGGATCTCCAATGTTTAGGCACACAGGGGCTCTCCAAACGTGACATGGTGTCCGCTAATGATTGGAGCTAATTTTCCATTTAAAAAGCCAAATGGCGTGCCTTCCCTTCCGAGCCCTGCCGTGCGCCCAAACAGTGGTTTACCCCCACATATGGGGTATCAGCGTACTCAGGACAAACTGGACAACAACATTTGGGGTCCAATTTCTCCCATTACCCTTGGCAAAATAGGAAATTCCAGGCTAAAAAATCATTTTTGAGGAAAGAAAAATTATTTTTTATTTTCATGGCTCTGCATTATAAACTTCTGTGAAGCACCTGGGGGTTTAAAGTGCTCAATATGCATCTAGATAAGTTCCTTGGGGGGTCTAGTTTCCAAAATGGGGTCACTTGTGGGGAAGCTCCAATGTTTAGGCACACAGGGGCTCTCCAAACGCGACATGGTGTCCGCTAACAATTGGAGCTAGTTTTCCATTCAAAAAGTCAAATGGCGCGCCTTCCCTTCCGAGCCCTGCCGAGTGCCCAAACAGTGGTTTACCCCCACATATGAGGTATCGGCGTACTCGGGAGAAATTGTCCAACAAATTTTATGATCCATTTTATCCTATTGCCCATATGAAAATGAAAAAATTGAGGCGAAAAGAATTTTTTTGTGAAAAAAAAGTACTTTTTCATTTTTACAGATCAATTTGTGAAGCATCTGGGGGTTCAAAGTGCTCACTATGCATCTAGATAAGTTCCTTGGGGCATCTAGTTTCCAAAATGGGGTCACTTGTGGGGGAGCTCCAATTTTTAGGCACACGGGGGCTCTCCAAATGTGACATGGTGTCCGCTAAAGAGTGGAGCCAATTTTTCATTCAAAAAGTCAAATGGCGCTCCTTCCCTTCCAAGTCCTGCCGTGCACCCAAACAAATTTTATGATCCATTTTATCCTATTGCCCATATGAAAATGAAAAAATTGAGGCGAAAAGAATTTTTTTGTGAAAAAAAAGTACTTTTTCATTTTTACAGATCAATTTGTGAAGCATCTGAGGGTTTAAAGTGCTTACTAGGCATCTAGATAAGTTCCTTGGGGGGTCTAGTTTCCAAAATGGGGTCACTTGTGGGGGAGCTCCAATTTTTAGGCACACGGGGGCTCTCCAAATGTGACATGGTGTCCGCTAAAGAGTGGAGCCAATTTTTCATTCAAAAAGTCAAATGGCGCTCCTTCCCTTCCAAGCCCTGCCGTGCGCCCAAACAGTGGTTTACCCCCACATATGAGGTATCAGCGTACTCAGGACAAATTGGACAACAACTTTCATGGTTCAGTTTCTCCTTTTACCATTGGGAAAATAAAAAAATTGTTGCTAAAAGATAATTTTTGTGACTAAAAAGTTAAATGTTCATTTTTTCCTTCCATGTTGCTTCTGCTGCTGTGAAGCACCTGAAGGGTTAATAAACTTCTTGAATGTGGTTTTGAGTACCTTGAGGGGTGCAGTTTTTAGAATGGTGTCACTTTTGGGTATTTTCAGCCATATAGACCCCTCAAACTGACTTCAAATGTGAGGTGGTCCCTAAAAAAAATGGTTTTGTAAATTTCGTTGTAAAAATGAGAAATCGCTGGTCAAATTTTAACCCTTATAACTTCCTAGCAAAAAAAAAAAATTTTGTTTCCAAAATTGTGCTGATGTAAAGTAGACGTGTGGGAAATGTTATTTATTAACTATTTTGTGTCACATAACTCTCTGGTTTAACAGAATAAAAATTCAAAATGTGAAAATTGCGAAATTTTCTAAATTTTCGTCAAATTTCCGTTTTTTATCACAAATAAACGCAGAATTTATTGACCTAAATTTACCACTAACATGAAGCCCAATATGTCACGAAAAAACAATCTCAGAACCGCTAGGATCCGTTGAAGCGTTCCTGAGTTATTACCGCATAAAGGGACACTGGTCAGAATTGCAAAAAACGGCCAGGTCATTAAGGTCAAAATAGGCTGGGTCATGAAGGGGTTAATAGCCAGTAAAGGCTAATTATACAGCTGTGAGTTGATATTAATAGCCTGGGAAGCTCAATGGGTATTACCCCCTGTCGGCTTTCCCTCTGCTGGTTTTGAAAACTGCGTGGGAGCACGGCATTTTTTTCTGAAAAATAATCTTTTATTAATCAAATACGTATAAAGTAAGCTGCATACACACTGTACTAATTGTATACTGTATGTCACAGACATCTGTATATCTACATATTCTATTTGTATTTACTGTACGTAATCCATCTCTTCTATCCTGTCGGCTCCTGCAGTGATTTTACAGAACACGGCAGATGAATTCTTGTATATTTTCTTGTATCTATCAATCTATGCACTAAAAATACATATAAACTGTGTATGTGTGTGTCACTGACATATCTATTCTATCTATTCTATTTTAACCTCTGTGACTTTACTGTATGCGGCACATAGATATATCTATATATATATATATATATATATATATATACATACAGTGTATATATACAGTATATATGTTTTGAAGAATATTTCATTTGAAAACGATGTGTAGATGACTTAGAGAATTGCTCTATGTAAAAGCTCATGTCAAAATTGCATTGCAGTCGGGGAGCAATCGCACAGCATTCGGATGTAAATCGGATGCTAGGTGTGAAAAATCGCATTGCACTCTCATGACACTCACATGACACTCACATGACACTCACATGACACTCATGCGACTCTCAGCAGGGAGACTCGGACCGATTTTTCATATTTTCAGTGTCACTCCAGCCTTACAGTCAATGAGCAGCACTACCAAAAATGTGCATTGTAGCCGAGACCTTATGCTTAAGATAGGATCACAATAAGGTTAGCTTCACACAACTATATTTTCTCTCAAAGAGAAATGGTTTGATTATGAAAATCACACTTTGTGATCCGATTTTTTAAGATGAAGAGAAAATGGAGGGAAAAAAAAATCCATTCTGACTGTCGGTGGATATCGGACTGCACTCAGATGTCATCCGAGTGCTGTCCAATGTTTACAAGCACTCATTTACTTGCATGACCGAGTGCAGTCCAGTAATCAGATCAAACTCTGGCATGCCGGGGACATTTGCACCACCCTTTAGAATAACATTGGTCCAAGTGCGATCTGATGTTTTGTCGGATTACATTCGCTTCGAAAATACGGACATGTACCTGAGTCCTTACTAGGATGACAAAATATGATGGATATGAGAGAGATATACTGGAATTCTTCCTTTATTCCGAGTTATTAACAGGCAAATATTACATTTCCGCACTTTCCTTCGGGCACGGTTTGGCCAGGGAGAAGAATGTTCTTCTTTTTCCTGAATGAGTAAGATTCGAGTTCTTGGCTCCACTGTGCCCTTGGATAGTTCTCAGTGGAAAGATTGATCACAATTATTTGCAGAACTGGAAAATGCTGAAGGGGAGAGGTTTGTGCCGATTCCAGCCTAAATGATATCCAGACTAAATGTACAATGCCCAGAGTAAGCTGGCCAAGGTTCAGAAACACCTGCCACAACTGGGGGACCGCCATAGAAAAAAGTATAGCGCTGCTCAGCGACCAGAAGTCTTCAGCGCAAGATCTTCTCTCCCAAAAATCTCACAAAATTAGAATATCATCAAAAAGTGAATTTATTTCAGTTCTTCAATACAAAAAGTGAAACTCCTATATTATATAGAGTCATTACACACAGAACAATCTATTTCAAGTGTTTATGTTAATGTTGATGATGGAAACCAAAAGTCATTATCTCAGTAAATTAGAATACTTTATAACACCAGCTTGAAAAAATTACGTTAAAATACGAAATGTTGGCCTACTGAAATGTATGTTCAGTAAATGCACTCAATACTTAGTCGGGGCTCCTTTTGCATCAATTACTGCAATAATGCTGCCTGACACGGAGGCGATCAGCCTATGGCACTGCTGAGGGGTTATAGAAGCCCAGGTTGCTTTGATAGAAGCCTTCAGCTCATCTGCATTTTTGGGTCTGATGTCTCTCATATTCCTCTTGACAATACCCCATTGATTGTCTATGGGGTTAAGGTCAGGCACAGTGATACTATTGTTTTTAAACCAGGTATTGGTACTTTTGGCAGTGTGGACAGGAGCCAAGTCCTGCTGGAGAATGAAATTTCCATCTCAAAAAAGCTTGTCGGCAGAGGGAAGCATGAAGTGCTCTAAAGTTTCTTGGTAGACGGCTGCACTGACTTTGGTCTTGATCAAACACAGTGGACCTACACCAGCAGATGACAGGGCTCCCCAAACCACCAATACCTGGATTAAAAACAACAGTATCACTGTGCTTGATTGGCAGCAAACTCGCCTGACCTTAACACCATAGAGAATCTATGGTGTATTGTCAAGAGGAAGATGAGAGACACCAGACCCAACAATGCACATGAGCTTAACGATGCTATCAAAGCAACCTGGGCTTCCATAGCCCCTCAGCAGTGCCACAGGCTGATCGCCTCCATGCCACGCTGCATTGATGCAGTAATTGATGCAAAAGGAGTCCCGACCAAGTATTGATTGCATTTACTGAACATACATTTCAGTAGGCCAACATTTCTGATGTTAAAATCATTTTTCAAGCTGGTGTTATAAAGTATTCTAATTTACTGAGATAATGACTTTTGGGTTTTCATTGGCTGTAAGCCATAATCATCAACATTAACAAAAATAAACACTTGAAATAGATCACTCTGTTTGTAATGACTCTATCTAATATATGAGTTTCACTTTTTGTGTTGAAGAACTGAAATAAATTAACTTTTTGATGATATTCTAATTTTGTGAGATGCACCTGTATAACACTATAACTAAATCCTATATTAGCTAAAAATAATGACAATTACTTCTCACAACAAAAATATTTTTTTCCAGATGGCAATTTTGGAAAACTATTTTTTTTTACATAAAGAATCATAAAGATATAGTTCCAAGGCCCAGAATATTAACATGTATACTACATCATTCACTGTCAAAAGCTAATAGTTAGAATTACAATATTCTGTACAAGCTCCTCAAGCTACAAAGAAAATTATTCTTTTTTTTCACACTAACTGAAAAAAAGGTCATTTTTTAGTGGACTGTCCTGGGACTTATGGTTGGTTGAGAACTAGTGGCATAACTAGAGTCCTATGGGAGTTGGTGTAAAATTTGGACCTGGGCACCCAACAGCATGTTGGTCTGATGTAAGGTCCTTTGTAGCAGCTATAAAGACATGTGCTTGCCCCTTCTCCCCCATAAAAAAGTACATATAAAATATATAAATTTCATAGAAAAAGTGGATCTAGTTACAGAATAATAAATATCACCATATTGTTACTGAGCAAGCACGCTATACCAAAACCAATACGTCAATAATAAACCACTTAAAGGGGATACATACAGCCACACAATGACCATATAGTATCCCTAGATAGTATCTGCATATAACCATTATCCTGTTACTGAACAAAAGACACTATATCAAGACCAATGAACCAATAATACCAAATACAAGAGATAAATGCCACCACGCCATGACTGGACCATAAATAGTACCACCATACTGAACAGTGTCAAAAACCACAGTGCCTACACTAATACTTCCACTATGCAATAAAAATGTGCACTCTGAAGTGCTAAAGCATATCAATGTGAAATACATGAAATATGAATAGCAATACTGCTTCTGGATACTAGGAAAAAATGAGATGCTTAACACATAATTTTACCAATTCATGCATGCCCATCAACCAATGACAAGGTGGTCTCAAAACTGATGGGTCCTAGGGTATCTAATGTGAATACCTCTCTAAGACTGAAGTCTGAATTCCTGGGTAGATGTGAAAACCTCTCTCCCAACTCTGATTTTATGTGTAGGCAGGACCCTGCTGCAATTAAAATCCACCACATGCTGAAGGGCGGCGTGCTCGGTCAGAAAAGACCGTTTTGTGATGCAAAAGACATCATAGGGTTGGACATTGCCTTATAGGATTCCTCCCTCCAATAAACTGTACTAGAAAAACAACCTTTTCCTCCTGGAAGAGTGTTATATACTTTGTACCTTACAAAGAAAGCACAGACCAAAAAGACCTGGCGGCCTTTTAATGGAGTTGTCAAGGATTGGGATAGGTCATCAATATTAGACGCACAGTACCCCAAATGGTCCGCTGATGTGGTCTTCCATGGCCACTGGAAGGATAATGTGTTCAGAACTAAAATACCATAGCTCAGTATACTTTGAAGTGGACAACCCCTTTAAGTGTCTCCCAAAATTCCTACCTTTTATGAGCAACTTGATCCCCACAAGAAACCATGGCTCTGGGCTATATCTTTTGTTACATGGCTAACACAATGTTTGGTACTATTACATGTTCACATCTATGTTTGGTATTACATGATATACAATCTAGCAAAAGCCACACTATTTTTTAGCCAAGAATGGCTATTGGCATCATTTTGAGAAGAAACTTTCCTCTTTCCATGATTCATTCCATCAAACTGGAGCCAGATCTCTGACCTTTAAGTGTTTGCACAAAACAGGCCATGCACAAATAATGAAGGAAACTCCAGAAGCTGTATAGAATTCGTATATGTCTGGGTAATACCTTTTGGTAGGATCTTGCCAACTGTAGGAACCTCCAGTCCAGACTTTACGCCATGAATGGGCTGTCTGGTAATTTCCCCATTGGCACAAAGGCAAATAACCTGCAGAAATGTGGTTGGGCTGTAATCCTAAATGTCTAAAGACTAATATCCATCATACAAAAAAAGTACAAAGGAAAGTAGATTGTATTATGTGGCTGTTGGCAACATTTCCAAGTAACATAGTAACATAGTAACATAGTTAGTAAGGCCGAAAAAAGACATTTGTCCATCCAGTTCAGCCTATATTCCATCATAATAAATCCCCAGATCTACGTCCTTCTACAGAACCTAATAATTGTATGATACAATATTGTTCTGCTCCAGGAAGACATCCAGGCCTCTCTTGAACCCCTCGACTGAGTTCGCCATCACCACCTCCTCAGGCAAGCAATTCCAGATTCTCACTGCCCTAACAGTAAAGAATCCTCTTCTATGTTGGTGGAAAAACCTTCTCTCCTCCAGACGCAAAGAATGCCCCCTTATGCCCGTCACCTTCCTTGGTATAAACAGATCCTCAGCGATATATTTGTATTGTCCCCTTATATACTTATACATGGTTATTAGATCGCCCCTCAGTCGTCTTTTTTCTAGACTAAATAATCCTAATTTCGCTAATCTATCTGGGTATTGTAGTTCTCCCATCCCCTTTATTAATTTTGTTGCCCTCCTTTGTACTCTCTCTAGTTCCATTATATCCTTCCTGAGCACCGGTGCCCAAAACTGGACACAGTACTCCATGTGCGGTCTAACTAGGGATTTGTTCAGAGGCAGTATAATGCTTTCATCATGTGTATCCAGACCTCATACTCGTACTGTATCCAGTACCCATGTTCCTCCTTGCGAAGACCACTTGCTGACATAGGAGGCTTTCAGATCAGGCTTATGCAGATTAGTTTTCGTTCAGTTGGAAAGTTAGCTTACCAGAGCAAGCTCTGAAGGCCCCTACACATTATACCAATAATGGCCAAACCCGCCAATATTGACGGGTTCATCTGACTTAAGAGTTAAGTACATAGGGGCCCCTTGCAAAGGATTATCGAAGGACATGAGAATCCAGCAGGTCCGATTTCGGACTGCCAATATTTTTGCTCTCTAAGCATTAAGCAGCCACCAGGGGAGCCTGACATCTGCTCTCTTGTAGAGAACACAGGAGTACTCGGCCAAGTACGCGCTCCTGAGTACAGATGGGCGAACCCGAATGGTAAAGTTCTCATGGAAGTCCGTGTTACGGTTCAGGTTCGGCAGCCCTAACAAAGCTTGTTGAAAGGCTTGGCATGGCTTTGATTGGTCAGCACACTGTGTGTATATATATATATATATATATATATATATATATATATATATATATATATATATAAAAGATGTGGGGACCCCCCTATTGATGATAACAAAAATAGTGTTGTCCCCACATAATTTTTTTTTATTAGTTAAGTAAATAATTTTAAAAAACGGCATGGAGTCCCCCCTATTTTTGATAACCAGTCAAGCTAAAGCAGACAAGTTGTGGATGGTATTCTCAGACTGGGATGAGACCATGGATATTGGCCCTCCGAAGCCTAAACACAGCAGCCCACAGCCGCCCCAGAAAAGGCGCATCCATTAGATTCACTAATTGTGGCACTTAGCCTCCCTCTTCCCACTTGCCGTGGTGTAATAATATGCAGGTACTGAGTGTGTCACCACGGAACAGACAGACCAACAGTTGAGGGGTTTATTAACAGGAATCAGGTTCTCCTCGCAGGGAGGAAGAAGCGGAATATAACTAACAATATAACACTGCAAAAATATGGGAGTCAAACAGTGTAACAGTAGAAAACGGAATTTCTTGAGAGAAGAACACTGATCAGTCTGATGAGGACTTGCTTGAAGGGTCGTTTTCTCCAACGTAGGCACCGAGATACAGCGGCACTTGTCGTCCCTCTGTTGTCCGTGGGCTGAGTAGTCTGTAGGAACCCGCTGCCTGGGGTTTCGGGAGTTAATGTGATATACACCGGCTCTGAGTCTTTAACTTTTACAGCACAGCCTATCCCGGGAAAACGATGGTCAGTCTATTATTAAGTCTCTCAACAGGAATCAAGGGCTCTGCACTGGTACCGAGGGTATCAAGGGTCACAGTCTCTGCACGGGCCACTGTGTCTGCATGGGTGTCAAGGCACCCTACTCCAGTCACAGCAGAGTCCGCTTTCATGTACTCACAAGATGCAGTCTTTTTGGGCGATCTCCCTGTATTTGTCCTCTGATCGGGAGCTCTCTCTCTTTCCCGGAGTGCAGCTGCGTCCTGCTCTGACCGCTGCTCACGCTGCTCTGACCGCTGCTCACACTGCTTTGACCCTTGCGTGCGCGCCTTTCCCGCTCTCTGCCTGGCTTCCTTCCTGTCCCGGTCTCTAAGTCTGCCCCCTGGGGAACCTGTAGCACAGCTCAATGGTTCCAGGCACAGAGCCGAGAAGGTAACCGCCCCTGAACTCTTCTTGTGCTTCACCTCCTTACAGTGGTGCGGTGGCAAGTGGGGAAATAGTTTTGGGGTTGATGTCGGCTTTGTAATGTCAACTGACACTAAAACCAGGGGTTAGTAATGGAGAGGCATCTATAAGACACCCCCATTACTAACTTCATAGTCAAATGCAATAAAGACACAGAGTAAAGTATTTTAATTGAAATAAACACTCACCAACCTTCTTTTACCCAGACAGGTGATGGCTGTGCATTACAGCCAGGACCTACCAATAACAATCCACTCCGCCCCACCCGCGCACTGCGTGTGTCAGCCACTCACCCAGGTCCCCCGCTGACACACGCAGTGCGCATGCCCAGGAATCCCAGCCCCGCACTGTGCATAATGCATAACACACTGCAGGGCAGGGATTACCAAAGTGGGTGGCCGCACTGCCCGCACAGGCGCAGTCTCCAAGCCTGGCTGGGACATCAGATGGCCAGAGCTTACTGCGGCTCCACGAGACAGTCCAACACAGCGCAGGCACCAAAATTCAAGCGAAAACAGCGCGGAGGGGGCGGCGCCCTGAGGCCCTGAAGATTTGAGTGACGGCAGAGTGGCGGTTCAAGCAGGGCGGTGAGGACCTGCCTCCCTGGATAAAGACAGGTATTTGGAATAAGTTTGAAAACGCTTTATTTTGGGAATACATGAACCAAAAACTAAAAGAGCCACCTTGTTAGAATGCAGCATTACTGCTGCACAAGGTGGCTCTTTTAGTTTATAACGGCTGGAGGGGGTGACAGTGGCCCTTTAAGATCTTGGGTGCTTCTCCAGAAGAAGCATGTAGATCCACTCCACGGTTACAGAAGAAAAGGGGTAGCACTCACCGATCTTCAAAATTCCATCCTTTATTAAATCTCAGTTGAAATATCATGGCTAATTTAGTTGGGACTGAAGACCAGATTCTTCCTACCCTTATCCCAACCCCCCACCTCCTCACCTCTCCCCCCTCTTCCCCCTTTTTTTTTTGTTCTCCCTCTCTCTCTCTCCTCTTCTTCTTCTTCTCTCCCTTCTCTTCTTCTCTTCCTTTTCTCTCCACCTCTCTTTTCTACTTTCTCTTCGCTTGGCCTGGCCTCATATAGATTCCATAACTGACGAGCCTAGGCACTCTTGCTTTCATCCGGCGGCTTGCCCCCACCTGGAGCTGGTCGTTGGCTGAATAGTGGGAGCTTCTGATGCATACATCATAAGCAATCTTTTCAAACTATTAGACCTCTGATTAAGTTCACAAAGTTACAACTTTATTGATTTGTTGATCAATGTTTAAGTGTTGAAACTTTTAGTATACAGCTGTCCATTTTTGTATCACTTTCACAATCCTGTATGTGCCTATAACTGCATTTGAACATCTGATTACAACTATGTTATTTACATGCAATTCAATAAACTTGATTTACGGAAAAAAATATCATGGCTGCTGGTTCAGTGCGAAACGGCCGTCGTCAGCACCTGCTATCGCATGCTCCTATCCTCACTGTCCGAGCCATGATATTTTAACTGAGATTTAATAAAGGATGGAATTTTGAAGATCGGTGAGTGCTACCCCTTTTCTTCTATAACCGTGAAGTGGATCCTCTTATTACTATGTGGACAGAAAAATAAAAGAGTTATGTCTCTGGGAAGAGGGAAAATTGGTAACGAAAATGTGCCCTGTCATGAAGGGGTTAATGCTGATGTCACATGAAGATCTGGACGGTTTGGTAAGTGGTCACATCAGTGATGCGACCTCTCACCATGCCAGCCAGGAGACACTGAACTGAGCGGGAAAACGTAACTGCAGTGACAAGCGGTGATGTCATTAAGGTTGCTGCCGGTCACTGCAGCCACAACCTCTCACCATACCATCCGGATCATTGTGGGACATCAGCATAAATGGATTATCGGTGAACAGGTGAGGATAAGTTTGATTTTTATTTTGCTTAATAAATGGATAAAATAAGGTTGTTGTGGGGGAGTGTTAATTTCAATTAAGAACTTTACTCTGTGTCTTTATTAAATATGACTATGGGGTTAGTAATGGGGGTGTAGGATAGACACCTCTCCATTACTACCCTCTGGGCTTGATGTTATCGAACATAAAACAGCTGACATCAACCTCATAACTAATACTCACTTGCCAGCTCACCAGGGCAAGTGGAAGAGCAGGGGCTAAGCACCAGAATTGGCCCATCTAATGGAGGAAACATTTCTGGGGCATCTGAGGGCTGATGTTTTTGGTTTGGGGACAATTTCCATGGCCCCTTCCTAGGCCATTAATTTCAGCTGTCTATTTAGCCTTTGCTGGTTAGTAAATACAGAGGGGACCTCACGTCATTTTTTGGGGGAGTCCTCCCTATAATATCCAGTAGAGGCTAAGCAAACAGCTGTGAGCTGATATTAATAGCCTGGGAACCTTTATGACTATTGGCCCCTTCCTAGAATATTAACATCAGCCCCCAGCTGTTGGCTTTCGCTCAGCTGGTTAGAAAAATTAATGGGTATCCAATGCTAAGCTTTATGATTGTGGGCACTTCTTGCTCCATTACAGCTAAGACTAGTATTAGCATGGCTGTGATTGGCGGCACAGCACGGCCTGTATAAAAGCAGAGTCATGGGTTGCAGGGTCATTATCAATGTTATATGACAGGGTAAAATAATGTAGTACAGCCTAGTGCATACAGCCCTTATGTTCCATCTTTCCAGCCTGATTACAGCCTAGTACACAGTGAATACCCAGCTTTGTGTATAGTGCCCGTCGTACCTCGTGCACAGTGCAGGTTCATCTATTTTTCATTTTTTCATTTCTCTAATTCATTTCTCTAAAACATTTCTACATTTGAGCTGAGGTATTCCTAGTGGTGTAACTATACCAACCCCATACCACACTGTCTATAATGTTTGTGATGTATTGCGGTATTTTCCTGAGTGGCTTATCCACATTATCCACAGCGTTTTGCCTATAATAATGATATCATTTCACTGTATCTGCAAATACTTCCTAGTGACCCTGTATTATTTGCAATTGTATATACTTTAGTTCTTTTCAATTTTTTTCCTTTATTTAGAACATGATGAAGGTCGTTGTGACCCTAACGTCTACTGTTTGTTCTGAACCTTATTAAACTTTCACCGCATTCACGCAGTGTGTGCCAAGTTTTCATAGAACCTGAAGGGAGGCGTAAATCTTTTGAAACTGAGCACCACCTGCATGATGAGGTATCTGAAATCTAAGCATTAGCTGCAATGGAGTACACATGTTAAAAAGCATGACAGGTCAGAGCCTCCTCCTAATCCCTATTCTGCTGCGGTCTTGGCCTCTTCCTCCCGCTCACGAGCAACAGGGCCACCTGCCTCCCTGCAAAGAGAGGATGTGACACCACCTACACCAGTGTCAACAAGCATCTCCACATCGTCCCATGGAAATGTCCAGCTTTCGATCCCTCAAATCCTTGAGCGAAAGAGGAAATACTCCGCTAGCCACTCACGAACCATGGTCCTGAATGAAAGCATTTTCAAATTACTCACCTTCAAAATGCTTCCATTCTGGCTGGTGGAGATGGACAGTTTTAAAAAAACTGATGGTGGTGACGTGTCACACAGTATGTTGTTCCCAGCCGTTACTACTTTTCCAGGCAGGCTATCCCTGACCTGCACACACATGGAGCGCCCTCAGACACAGGGCCGCGGGTTACTCGGTACCGGTCCTCTCTGTCTCAGCTCTAGGGTTGTCACGGTGGCTGGACCCGGTCCGTGACCCTGCTAAGGGGCGTCCAATAAAAGGTGATACAAGTCTGTCAAGGCTTAGTGACGCCACCTGTGGTGTTCGGTCAGGGTGACCGACGCTGCTAAGGGGTCCACTGGGGTGATGTGATGGCAGCTAGATGGTATGCCTTCCCACAGGTGAAGTATATCCCCAAGGCTTCCCAGTAGTGTAGGTAGAGATGATGTGAGGCGCAGTTAATAACGAGGACGCAGGGTTGCAGTCTCTTTACCTTTTTACTGAAGACTTTGGGATCCGCAATCCAGAGCACTGCTAACAGGGCTGTCTGAGACCGGCCGGTCCAAAAGCACATCCAGAGTTCCCTTTGCAGGTGGAAATCAGTGCCTACCAACTAGCACCTGTGTGTTGTAGTCCTTCCCTGCTGAGCTTTCGGGATAGTCCTCACAACTTTCGTATTCATTCTTTCTCTCTCTCCGTCCCCCAAGTTTATCTGGATAGGACACACCTGTTTGACGTGAAGGCTCGGAGCTATTCTGGGACCCTAGAGAAGCCCCTCTCCACGTTTGCCCCCTATGTCTTCTTAGGTGATGTATGGTAGACAGCCAACCTATAATTAACTGTCCTGCCGCTATTTGAAGTAATGCTTGGAGTCAGTTACTTCCTCGGCGTTCCGGCCACCGGCTACGCGCCTCAGTAGGATGTTGCCGATCTCGGGGCATGACTCCTACTGGCTCTCCTTTGTGCTGTGATCTCGTTTCTCACTTCTCCACAATATCCTTCGCTTTGTGTCCTTTCTTAGGATGCCGCCGCAAGGTAGTGCAGCCGTGGCTCCGTCACGTTCTGTCCTTCTGCTAGGTACCTGCCAGGAACCCACCACTGACAGGTCCCCCCTGGAGCTCTCCCAGGCTGCGTTCTGTCTAACTTCCTATCAAACCCCCAGTTATACCAGTGTGAGGAGTGGCCTAATACATAGTGCCTTTTGCTCCCCCTGGTGGCCGGAGTGTGAAGTGTAATGTGTGACTGTGATACCTGGTCAGGTGAACTTCTTTAGTGCAATCAGACATAACATCACTCCCCTTAGTGGCAGAGCGACATTACTGCAATGACCAGGACTCTGGGGCGCTGCACACACATGCCAGACCAAATCAGGTGTGCACTGCTCAACGCCATCAGTGGCAAGGTCCACATAACAACTGATACATGGACCAGTAAGCCCGGTCAGGGATGTCAGGTTCCCTAACTGCCCACTGGGTAAATCTAGTAGCAGCTGGGCCAGAGGCGGAAGGTGTTCTACCTCAAGTCCTACCATTAGCGAGGATTGCTGTACATTCTTTTGTACGTTCTTTGCTGTACGTTCTTTGGCCTGGTGGTGTGCGATAATGGGCGAAATCTGGTAGCAGCTCTGGACCTAGCCAGTTTAACTCACATACTTTGCCTGGTGCATGTGCTTAATTTGGTCATGCAGCACTTTCTCAAAAATAACCCAGATATGTCCAATCTGCTGGTGAAAGTACAAACAGTGTGTGCACTTTTTAACATGCTCACCCTGCTGCTGCTTGCCTGCACTGCTACGTCACGTCTGTCTTCCTGCTCATATGCAACATACCAATAGGAGGAACTCCACCCTGCATATGCTGGAGAGGCTGTGTAAGCAGCGGCAGGCAATAGTGGAAATTCAGCTGCATCATCCATGGATGAGTCGCTCAGAAGAACAACGCCACTTTACCACCATTGAGTGGGCCTCCATGCGGAATGTGTGTTCCGTGTTACGCTGCTTTGAATATTCCAGCAACATGACCAGCGCTAATGACACCATCATCAGTGTTATGATACCACTTGTATGCCTGCTGGAAACAACACTCTAGGCAATGATGCCTGAAGTAGTGGCACAGGAGGAAGAGGAGCAGGAGGAACAGGGACCATTTTAACCCCTTCCCGACCTGTGACACAGCGTATGCGTCATGAAAGTCGGTGCCAATCCGACCTGAGACGCATATGCTGTGTCACAGAAAGATCGCGTCCCTGCAGGCCGGGTGAAAGGGTTAACTCCCATTTCACCCGATCTGCAGGGACAGGGGGAGTGGTAGTACAGCCCAGGGGGGGTGGCTTCACCCTCCCGTGGCTACGATCGCTCTGATTGGCTGTTGAAAGTGAAACTGCCAATCAGAGCGATTTGTAATATTTCACCTAAAAAACTGGTGAAATATTACAATCCAGCCATGGCCGATGCTGCAATATCATCGGCCATGGCTGGAAATACTAATGTGCACCCACCCCACCCCACCGATCGCCCCCCCCAGCCCCCCGATCTGTGCAGCGCTCCCCTCCGTCCAGTGCTCCGCTCCCCCGTCCTCCTGTCCGCTCCCCCCGTGCTCCAATTACACCCCCCGTGCTCCAATGAAACCCCCCCGTGCTCCATTCCCCCCTCCCCGCACAGCGATCCCCCCCGTGCTCCGATCAACCCCCCTGCACAGCGATCCCCCACCCCGTGCTCCAATCCACCCGCACGCACACCGATCCTCATCCATGCTCCGACGCCCCCCTCCCGTGCTCCGACGCCTCCCCCCCGTGCTCCGACGCCCCCCCGTGCCCTGATCTCCCCCCCCACTTATACTTACCGAGCCTGCCGGTGTCCGTCTTCTTTCCCGGGCGCCGCCATCTTCCAAAATGGCGGGCGCATGTGCAGTGCGCCCGCCGAATCTGCCGGCCGGCAGATTCGTTCCAGAGTGAATTTTGATCACTGAGATAGGTTATATCTCAGTGATCAGAATAAAAAAATAGTAAATGACCCCCCCCCTTTGTCACCCCCATAGGTAGGGACAATAAAAAAAATAAATAATTTTTTTTTTTCCACTAAGGTTGGGGTAAGAACTAGGGTTAGGGTTAGGGGTAGGGTTAGGGTTAGGGTTAGGGGTAGGGTTAGGGGTAGGGTTAGGGTTGGGGTTCGGGATGTGCACACGTATTCTGGTCCTCTGCGGATTTTTCCGCAGAGGATTTGATAAATCCGCAGTGCTAAACCGCTGTGGATTTACCGCGGTTTTTCTGCGCATTTCACTGCGGTTTTACAACTGCGATTTTCTATTGGAGCAGTTGTAAAATCACTGCGGAATCCGCAGAAAGAAGCGACATGCTGCGGAATGTAAACTGCTGCGTTTCCGTGCAGTTTTTCCGCAGCATGTGTACAGCGATTTTTGTTTCCCATAGGTTTACATTGAACTGTAAACTCATGGGAAACTGCTGCGGATCCGCAGCGTTTTCCGCAGCGTGTGCACATACCTTTAGAATTAGGCTATGTGCACACGGTGCGGATTTGGCTGCGGATTCGCAGCAGTGTTCCATCAGGTTTACAGTACCATGTAAACATATGGAAAACCAAATCCGCTGTGCCCATGGTGCGGAAAATACCGCGCGGAAACGCTGTGTTGTATTTTCCGCAGCATGTCAATTCTTTGTGCGGATTCCGCAGCGTTTTACACTTCTTCCTCAACAGGAATCATAGTAACATAGTAACATAGTAACATAGTTAGTAAGGCCGAAAAAAGACATTTGTCCATCCAGTTCAGCCTATATTCCATCATAATAAATACCCAGATCTACGTCCTTCTACAGAACCTAATAATTGTATGATACAATATTGTTCTGCTCCAGGAAGACATCCAGGCCTCTCTTGAACCCCTCGACTGAGTTCGCCATCACCACCTCCTCAGGCAAGCAATTCCAGATTCTCACTGCCCTAACAGTAAAGAATCCTCTTCTATGTTGGTGGAAAAACCTTCTCTCCTCCAGACGCAAAGAATGCCCCCTTGTGCCCGTCACCTTCCTTGGTATAAACAGATCCTCAGCGAGATATTTGTATTGTCCCCTTATATACTTATACATGGTTATTAGATCGCCCCTCAGTCGTCTTTTTTCTAGACTAAATAATCCTAATTTCGCTAATCTATCTGGGTATTGTAGTTCTCCCATCCCCTTTATTAATTTTGTTGCCCTCCTTTGTACTCTCTCTAGTTCCATTATATCCTTCCTGAGCACCGGTGCCCAAAACTGGACACAGTACTCCATGTGCGGTCTAACTAGGGATTTGTACAGAGGCAGTATAATGCTCTCATCATGTGTATCCAGACCTCTTTTAATGCACCCCATGATCCTGTTTGCCTTGGCAGCTGCTGCCTGGCACTGGCTGCTCCAGGTAAGTTTATCATTAACTAGGATCCCCAAGTCCTTCTCCCTGTCAGATTTACCCAGTGGTTTCCCGTTCAGTGTGTAATGGTGATATTGATTCCCTCTTCCCATGTGTATAACCTTACATTTATCATTGTTAAACCTCATCTGCCACCTTTCAGCCCAAGTTTCCAACTTATCCAGATCCATCTGTAGCAGAATACTATCTTCTCTTGTATTAACTGCTTTACATAGTTTTGTATCATCTGCAAATATCGATATTTTACTGTGTAAACCTTCTACCAGATCATTAATGAATATGTTGAAGAGAACAGGTCCCAATACTGACCCCTGCGGTACCCCACTGGTCACAGCGACCCAGTTAGAAACTATACCATTTATAACCACCCTCTGCTTTCTATCACTAAGCCAGTTACTAACCCATTTACACACATTTTCCCCCAGACCAAACATTCTCATTTTGTGTAGCAACCTCTTGTGCGGCACGGTATCAAACAGGTGAAATCCGCACAAAAAACACTGGAAATCCACGGAAAATCCGCAGGTAAAACGCAGTGCCTTTTACCCGCGGATTTTTCAAAAATGGTGCTGAAAAATCTCATACGAATCCGCAACGTTGGCACATAGCCTTAGGGTTAGGGTTGGGTTGGAATTAGGGTTGTGGTTACGGGTGTGTTGCTGTTAGGGTTGTGATTAGGGTTATGGCTACAGTTGGGATAAGGTTTAGGGGTGTGTTGGAGTTAGAATTGAGGGGTTTCCACTGTTTAGGCACATCAGGGGGTCTCCAAACGCAACATGGCGCCACCATTGATTCCAGCCAATCTTGTATTCAAAAAGTCAAATGGTGCTCCCTCACTTCCGAGCCCCGACGTGTGCCCAAACAGTGGTTTACCCCCACATATGGGGTACCAGCATACTCAGGACAAACTGCGCAACAATTACTGGGGTCCAATTTCTCCTGTTACCCTTGAGAAAATAAAAAATTGCTTGCTAAAACATCATTTTTGAGGAAAGAAAAATGATTTTTTATTTTCACGGCTCTGCGTTGTAAACGTCTGTGAAGCACTTGGGGGTTCAAAGTGCTCAGCACATATCTAGATAAGTTCCTTGAGGGGTCTAGTTTCCAAAATGGGGTCACTTGTGGGGGGTTTCTACTGTGTAGGCACACCAGGGGCTCTGCAAACGCAACGTGACGTCCGCAGACCATTCCATCAAAGTCTGCATTTCAAAAGTCACTACTTCCCTTCTGAGCCCCGATGTGCGCCCAAACAGTGGTTTACCCCCACACATGGGGTATCGGCGTACTCAGGAGAAACTGGACAACAACTTTTGGGGTCCAATTTCTCCTGTAACCCTTGGGAAAATAAAAAATTCTGGGCTAAAAAATTATTTTTGAGGAAAGAAAACGTATTTATTATTTTCACGGCTCTGCGTTATAAGCTTCTGTAAAGCACTTGGGGGTTCAAAGTGCTCACCTCACATGTAGATAAGTTCCTTTCGGGGTTTAGTTTCCAAAATGGGGTCACTTGTGGGGGGTTTCTACTGTTTAGCCACATCAGGGGCTCTGCAAACGCAACGTGACGCCCGCAGAGCATTCCATCAAAGTCTGCATTTCAAAACGTCACTACTTCACTTCCGAGCCCTGGCATGTGCCCAAACAGTGGTTTACCCCCACATATGGGGTATCAGCGTACTCAGGTGAAACTGGACAACAACTTTTGGGGTCAAATTTCTCCTGTTACCCTTGGGGAAAATAAAAAATTGCAGGCTAAAAAATCATTTTTGAGAAAAGAAATTTTTTATTTTATTTTCATGGCTCTGCGTTATAAACTTCTGTGAAGCACTTGAGGGTTCAAAGTGCTCACCACACATCTAGATTACTTCCTTTGGGGGTCTAGTTTCCAAAATGGGGTCATTTCTGGGGGATCTCCAATGTTTAGGCACACAGGGGCTCTCCAAACGCAACATGGTGTCTGCTAATGATTGGAGCTAATTTTCCATTTAAAAAGCCAAATGGCGTGCCTTCCCTTCTGAGCCCTGCCGTGTGCCCAAACAGTGGTTTACCCCCACATATGGGGTATCTGCGTACTCAGGACAAACTGGACAACAACATTTGTGGTCCAATTTCTCCTATTACCATTGGCAAAATAGGAAATTCCAGGCTAAAAAATCATTTTTGAGAAAAGAAAAATTATTTTTTATTTTCATGGCTCTGCATTATAAACTTCTGTGAAGCACCTGGGGGTTTAAAGTGCTCAGTATGCATCTAGATAAGTTCCTTGGGGGGTCTAGTTTCCAAAATGGGGTCACTTGTGGGGGAGCTCCATTGCATAGGCACACAGGGGCGCTCCAAATGCGACATGGTGTCCGCTAACAATTGGAGCTAATTTTCCATTCAAAAAGTCAAAAGGCGCGCCTTCCCTTCCGAGCCATGCCTTGTGCCCAAACAGTGGTTTACCCCCACATATGAGGTATCGGCATACTCGGGAGAAATTGCTCAACAAATTTTAGGATCCATTTTATCCTATTGCCCATGTGAAAATGAAAAAATTGAGGCGAAAAGAAATTTTTTGTGAAAAAAAAGTACTTTTTCATTTTTACGGATCAATTTGTGAAGCACCTGAGGGTTTAAAGTGCTCACTAGGCATCTATAGAAGTTCCTTGGGGGGTCCAGTTTCCAAAATGGGGTCACTTGTGGGGGAGCTCCAATGTTTAAGCACACAGGGTCTCTCCAAACGCGACATGGTGTCCGCTACCGATGTAGATAATTTTTCATTCAAAAAGTCAAATGGCGCTCCTTCCCTTCCGAGCCTTACCATGTGCCCAAACAGTGGTTTACCCCCACATGTGAGGTATCGGTGTACTCAGGAGAAATTGCCAAACAAATTTTAGAATCCATTTTATCCTGTTGTCCATGTGAAAATGAAAAAATTGAGGCTAAAATAATTTTTTTGTGAAAAAAAAGTACTTTTTCATTTTTACGGATCAATTTGTGAAGCACCTGGGGGTTTAAAGTGCTCACTATGCATCTAGATAAGTTCCTTGGGGCGTCTAGTTTCCAAAATGGGGTCACTTGTGGGGGAGCTCCAATTTTTAGGCACACGGGGGCTCTTCAAACGTGACATGGTGTCCGCTAAAGAGTGGAGCCAATTTTTCATTCAAAAAATCAAATGGCGCTCCTTCCCTTCCAAGCCCTGCCGTGCGCCCAAACAGTGGTTTACCCCCACATATGAGGTATCAGCGTACTCAGGACAAATTGGACAACAACTTTCATGGTTCAGTTTCTCTTTTTACCATTCGGAAAATAAAAAAATTGTTGCTGAAAGATCATTTTTGTGACTAAAAAGTTAAATGTTCATTTTTTCCTTTCATGTTGCTTCTGCTGCTGTGAAGCACCTGAAGGGTTAATAAACTTCTGGAATGTGGTTTTGTGCACCTTGAGGGGTGCAGTTTTTAGAATGGTGTCACTTTTGGGTATTTTCAGCCATATAGACCCCTCAAACTGACTTCAAATATGAGGTGGTCCCTAAAAAAAATGGTTTTGTAAATTTCGTTGTAAAAATGAGAAATCGCTGGTCAAATTTTAACCCTTATAACTTCCTAGCAAAAAAAAATTTTGTTTCCAAAATTGTGCTGATGTAAAGTAGACGTGTGGGAAATGTTATTTATTAACTATTTTGTGTCACATAACTCTCTGGTTTAACAGAATAAAAATTCAAAATGTGAAAATTGCGAAATTTTCAAAATTTTCGCCAAATTTCCGTTTTTATCACAAATAAACACAGAATTTATTGACCTAAATTTACCACTAACATGAAGCCCAATATGTCACGAAAAAACAATCTCAGAACCGCTAGGATCTGTTGAAGCGTTCCCGAGTTATTACCTCATAAAGGGACACTGGTCAGAATTGCAAAAAACGGCAAGGTCTTTAAGGTCAAAATAGGCTGGGTCATGAAGGGGTTAAATGTTATCAGTCCTGTTGTCTACACATGGCTCGGAGGTGGGTTGTTGTACAAACAGCGCCCAGGCACACAAGTGTCCAGTCAGGGGACAGTTTTGAAGGATGGGGAGGAGGAGGAACAGCTGAGTTCATTGCAGGGTGGCTATCAGACCAGCTCATGGGTATCACTGGAGCGTGGCTTGGGGATAGTGAGGACACAGACGATACACCCACCGAGGACAGCCTGTCATTGCCTCTGGGCTGGGCAGCCTGGCACACATGAGCTACATGCTGCAGTGCCATGACAGCCGAGTTGCCGGTATTACCAGTGCAGATTACTGGGTGGTCACTCTGCCGGATCTCCACTACAAGGCCACGTACCATCATTGCTTCTGTCAATGGAGAGGGTTAAAAAAATGCATCAATACAAGCTTGCACTGGAAAAGAAACTACTAACAGCTTTCCCATGTGACAGCGGCAGCTCAGTGGAACAATAAGGCAGAGGAGGAAGTCGACCAACACAGCTGGGGCACCGACACAACCTCAAAAGGCAGGGTTAGCATTGCCGCAATTTGGCAAAACTTCATGAGCACACCACAGAATACAGCACCACCATGCGATACTGCCTGTATCAGCAGGAGGCAGCATTTCCACAAAATGGTGGAAGAGTATGTTTCCAAACATATCCACCTACTAACTGATGGGTCTGCCACATTTAACTATTGGGTGTCCAAATTGGACACATGGCCAGAGGTTTCCCAGTATCCCTTGGAGGTGCTAGCCTGTTCTTCATAAAGTGTCATGTAAGAGTGTGTCGTTAGTACTGCAGGTGGTGTCTTCTTCCACAGACAATGTGAGGACCCTAACATTTCTAAAAATGAACAAGGCGTGGATCACAAAGGACACAACTGTACCATTGGCTGACTAGACAATTATACCAGCCACATGCATCCATGGCTATACTCTGTTTTGCATTTGTTTTATTTTAGTGGGTTTTTTTGTCTCTGTTAGTTTAAGTCATTTGCCAAAAAAAGGGTTGCCCCCCTCCTTCCACCTCCACCAACATGCCCACCTCCACCTCATCCTCCACTTGGACATCTGCCTCATGGTTCTATTTTTTTATTTTGTTTTATTGATTTATTTTTTCTCTTATTTTAAGTCATTTCCCTATCCCAATTTTTTTACAGTGCAAATGTCCTGCTCGTACCCCCATTTTTTCATGTTTTGCAGTCCTCTACCCCTTACTATCCCCAATTTACAGTCATTTTATAGCACGGAAATTCTGGTCTGCAGACCTTTTTTTTAAATAATTATTTATGAAAAAATAAATAATTAAAAAAAACATGTTGGATCCTCCTATTTTAATAACCAGCCATGGAAAAGCAGACAGTTGGGGGCTGCAGACTTCAGCTGTCTGCTTTCTCATATTTGGTTATTAAAAATAGGGGGAACCCATGTCATGCACGGACACTAGCTGTCAAATATGGACACCGAACTTGTGGGGAACTCCATTCTATGTTTTTAAATTATTTAATTAAAAATATAGGGGACCACATGACATTTTTTTCATTTATTTAGGAGTAATACATATATAAATAAATGAAAAAAAGATGTGGGGTTTCCCACTTTTTGATAACCAGCCAAGGGAAAGTAGATAGCTGGTGGCTGCAGGCCTCAGCTGTCTGCTTTCCCTTGACTGGTTATAAAATATGGGGGCACTGCACGTCTTTTTTTTCAATTACTGTATTTTTTTAACTATAAGATGCACTGGGCCATAAGATGCACCTAGGTTTTAGAGTAGAAAGATAGAAAAAAAATTAAGCATAAAATGTGGTAAATTCTGTACTGATATCTTCTATCCTTATATATATATATATATATATATATATATATATACATATATATATCCTCAATGCAGGTATACATGGTACTTTCATCCCTATCCTGGTATGCATGGTTCCCTCATTCTCATCCTAGCATGCATGACCCCATCTCAATCCTGATATGCATGGTCCCCTCATCCCCATCCTGGTATGCATGGTCCCGTCATTCCCATCCTGGTATGCATGGTCTCCTCATCCCCATCCTGATAAGTGTGGTTCCCTCATCCCCATCCTGGTATGCATGGTCTCCCCATTCCCATCCTGGTATGCATGTTCCCCTCACCCCCATCCTGGTGTGTATGTGGATCGCCCCCAGACACAGGGCCACGAGTTCTCGGTACCAGGCCTCTCTGGTTCGGTTCTGAGGCTGTCACGGTGGCTAGACCCGGTCCGCGACCCTGCTAAGGGGCGTCCAATAAGGTGGTACAGTCTATCAGGGATTCGTGACGCCACCTGTGGTGTTCAGTCAGGGTGACCGACTCTGCTGTGGGGTCCGCTGGGGTGATGGAATGGCAGCTGGATGGTATACCTTCCCACAGGTGAAGTATATCCCCAGGGACAGTAAGGTGGATGGTGATGGTGTGAGGTGCAGACAATAACGAGGACATAAGGTTGCAGTCTCTTTACCTCTTTACTGTAGACTTCAGGATCCTCAATCCAGAGCATGCTTAACAGGGCTATCTGAGACCGGCCGGTTCGATGGGCACATCCAGAGTTCCCTTTGTAGGTGGAAATCA
Source organism: Ranitomeya imitator (assembly GCF_032444005.1). NCBI lineage: Eukaryota > Metazoa > Chordata > Amphibia > Anura > Dendrobatidae > Ranitomeya > Ranitomeya imitator. Next base: position 626,147,675 of record NC_091285.1, read on the forward strand.
GTGTCTACCACTAGCGCCTGTGTGTTGTAGTGCTACCCTGCTGAGCATTCGGAATAGTCCTCACAACTTCTGTTCTCGTTCATTGTTCTTTCTCTCTCTCTTCGTCCCCCAGATGATATGGTTAGGATGCACCCGTATGACGGGTAGGCCTGGAGTTATTCTGGGACCCTAGAGACGCCCCTCTCCCACAGTTGCCTCCCTTGTCTGCTTAGGTGATTTAGGTGAGACAGCCAACCTATAATTAACTGTCCTGCCGTGTTGAAGTAATGCGTAAAGTCCCTTACTTTCTCGGTGCTCCGGCCACCGCTATGCGCCTCAGAAGGATGTTGCCTTGGTCTCACGGCACGACTCCTACTGGCTCTATCTCCTTTACACTGTGATCCTGCTTCTCACTTCTCCACAATCAACTTCGCTTCGTGTCCTTTCTTAGAATACCGCCGCAAGGTAGTGCAGGTGCGGTTCCGTAACGATCTGTTCTCTTTCTAGACCGCTGTCAGGATCCCACCCCTGACAGGTCCTCTCCCGAACTCTCCCGGGCTCTTTCTGTCTAACTTCCTGTCCAACCCCCAGTTTTACCAGAGTGTGAAGAGTGGCCTACTAGATAGAACCACTCCCCCTGGTGGCCGGAGTGTGAAGTGTCATGTGTGTTTGTGATACCTGGTCAGAACTCCTTTAGTGCCATCAGACGTACCATCACTCCCCTTAGCGGCAGAGTGTCATACTGCAACGACCAGATCTCTGGGGCGCTGCATATGGTCCCCCCATCCTGGTATGCATGGTCTCCCTATCCCCTTCCTGATATGCATTGTCCCCTCATCCCCATCCAGGTATGCAAAGCCTCCTCATCCCCATCGTGGTATGAACAGCCCCCTCATTCCCATCCTGATCTGAACGGCCCCCTTATCCCTATCCTGGTATGCACGGGACCCTCATCCCTATCCTGATAGGCATGGTCTCCTCATCCCTATCCTAGTAGGCGTGGTCCCCTCATCCCTATCCTGGTACGCATGGCCCCTCATCCCTATCATGGCATGCGTGGACCCCTCATCCCTATACTGGGAGCCATGGTTGCCTCATCCCTATCCTGGTAGGCATGGCCCCTTCATCCCTATCCTGGTAGGCATGGCCCCTCATCCTTATCCTGGTAGGCATAGCCCCCTCATTCCCATCCTGTTTACATAGCCCCATCAGAAAAAAACATTAAAAAAAAACCATAAGCTATTCTACTTACCTTCCCTGCGTTCCCTCGCAGCATCCTGTACTGATGCCAGCAGCTCATTTATGCATGTAAGCAACCTATGGCAGTGATGTCATGCACTGCTTACAAGCAGAGGACAGCTGCCAGAATACTCACTGCTCCCCACGCTTGGGACACTGGGCATGTGGATCAGTGAATATTCATATTTTTTAATAGCAGCACAGTGTTAGCAGCAGCCGCCGGCTTCCTGAACCTGCCGGGCGATCATGTGTGTCCTCTACTAAAGAGAATGAATATTCACTGCTTTCCACTCCCATAGACGTGGGAAGCAGTGAATTTTTATTGATCTTTCATAGCGGGCACAGGAGCAGCAGCTGCCGACTTCCTGCAGCTGCCGGGCACTCATGTGACCGTCATTCTCTTTAGTAGCGGGCACATGTGACCGTCCGGCAGCTGCAGGAAGCCAGTGGCTTCTGCTAACATTGTGCTGCTATTAAAGAGAAATGAATATTCACTGCTTAGTCCCTCCAACCTCTCAGCAGCGGCTTCAGTTCATAGAGGTGGGCGGGACTATGGGCGTGGGAAGCAGTGAATATTCATTTCTGTTTAGCAGCAGGCATAGGGTCAGCCGCAGCAGCCGTCTCCTGCTACCTATGACTCTGTCATCCTCCACTGCAGCTCTCCCACCTCCCTATCCACAGCAGGTACAGCCGGACTATAAGACACACCCCCATTTTCCTCAAAATTTTTGAAGGAAAAAAGTGTGTCTTATAGTTCAAAAATAGGGTATTTATTACTAAGAAATAAATAAATGAATAAAAAGATGTGGAGTCCCCCTTCTTGCGCTCCCCGGCATCCTCTTGTGGCTTCATATTCGGCGTGGTCGTTACAATGGCTGCCGACTGCAGCTGTGACAGGCCGCTCTGCTCTGTGACAGGCCGCGTGCTGACATCACATAGCAGTAACATTAAAAGGCCGCCGGCCGCCGGCCGCCGGCCTATCAAAGGCTGCAGGAGTCATTTAACAAAACTGCTATGTGACTTCACACACATGGCCTGTCACATTGCAGAGCACCCTGTCACAGCAGGAGCCGGTTTTCATCTTGACGTGCGTTGTTGCCAGGGTCGGCTCCAGGTTTTCATGGGCCTCGGGCGAAAAAGTATCAGTGGGCTCCTTTAACACATGCCACGATTCCTGATACACAGATAAAAAAACAGATATAGTACAATATATAAGCACCACACAGTATTATGGTCAACACATAGTGCTCCATACAGTATTACGGGCACCTCACAGTCCTCCATACAGTATTATGGGCAACCATATAGTGCTCCATGCAGCATTATTGGCCCCATATAATGCTCCTCCATACAGTATTATGGGCACCTCATAGTCCTCCATACAGTATTATGGGCAACGACATAGCGCTCCATGCAGTATTACGGGCACCTCATAGTCCTCTATACAGTATTATGGGCAACAGATAGTCCGCCATACAGTATTAAGGGGAACCTCATAGTACGCAATACCGTACTATGGTCAACACATAGTGCTCCGTACAGTATTACGGGCACCTCATAGTGCGCCATACAGTATTATGGGCAACCACATAGTGCTCCATACAGTATTACAGGCACACAGTAGTATGGTCAATACATAGTTCGCCATACAGTATTATGGGCAACCATATAGTGCTCCATACTGTATTACGGGCACCTCATAGTCCTGCATACAGTATTATGGCCAACCACATAGTCTTCCATACAGTATTATTACCCCATATAATGCTCCTCCATTTAATTTTCATCGCCTCAGCTGATTGATTTATATCTGTTAGCCAGCATAAGTACATGTGGGGGTTGCCTGGTTGCTAGGAAATCTCCACATGTAATCAAGCTGGCTAAGAGATGTAAATAATTCAGCTAAGGTGAGGAAAACTAAATCTCAGAGCACTAAAAAATACTCGGAGGTCACCCGAGCGTGCTGAGGAAATCTCGAGTAACGAGTGTATTCGCTCATCACTATGATTTACACAAAAGCAAAAATGATAACATCACAAAATTAATTGATTGCAACTGTACTGTATGTAGTTTACCTGATCATTTGCTCTATATTTAAAAAAGTATGCAGCCATAAATTAAAAAAGAATAAATGAACAGTTACGAAATGCAGCTAATGAAAATACCAGTAACACCCTCTAACTTGTCAAAACATTTTTATTCTGATGAGACTTATGCGTAAAGTTTCTTCTATGGATTTGAAAGAGCTAATTCAGCGATCCAAGGGGGGGCATTAGGAGACAAATATTATTAAACAGGGATCTGTGGGGGCATTACACTGTGTGTAAGAGAGCTGTGGGGGAACCATACTGTGTATAGGGGAGCTGAGAGCTCATCATACTGTGTATAGCGGAGCTGCCAACCCATCATATTGTGAATAGGGGAGCTGTGGGCCCATTATACTGTGTATAGGGGAGCTGTGGGTCAATCATACTGTGTGTAGGGGAGCTGTGGGGGCATAATACTGTGTATAGGGGATAGGGGAGTTCTGGGCCTATCAGACTGTGTATAGGAGAGCTGTGGGCCCATCATACGGTGTAGAGGGGACCTGTGGGTCCATTATATTGAGTATAGTGGAGCTCTGGGCCCATAATACTGTGTATAAGAGAGCTGTGGGCCCATCATACAATCTATAGGGTAGCTGTGGGCCCATCATACTGTTTATAGGGGAGCTGTGGGTCCACTATACTGTTTGTAGGGGAGGTGTGGGGGCATAATACTATGTATACGGGAGCAGTGGGCCTATCATACCGTCTATAGGGAAGCCGTGGGCCCATCATACTGTGAATAGGGGAGCTATGGGTCCATTATACTATATATAGAGGAGCTGTGGGGAAATAATACTATGTACACAGAGCTGTGGGCCTATCATACTGTGTATAGGAGAGCTGTGGGCTCATCATACTGTATATAGGGGAGCTGTGAGCCCACCATACTGTGTATAGGAGAGCTGTGGGCCCATCATACTGTGTACAGGGTAGCTGTTGGCCCATCATACTGTATATATGGGAGCTGTGGGCCCATCATACTGTGTATAGGGGAGCTGTGGGTCAATCATACTGTGTGTACGGGAGCTGTGGAGCATCATACTGTGTGTAGGGTAGCTGTGGGCTCATCATACTGAGTATAGGGAGCTGTGGGTACATCATACTGTGTATAGTGAAGCTGTGGGCCCATTGTACTTGTTATAGGAGAGCTGTGGAGCATCATACTCTGTATAGTGGAGCTGTGAGCCAATGAGTGCCTTTGACTGGATTGTATGTGATGTGTATGGGCAGGCAATTCTCCCATGAGTCTATACCAGCAAATCCCTATTGGGTCTATCCTAATGGTCTATAAAGAGTTTGAGATACATGTAAGGGGACCAGGGTGGTCACCCTGGCGCCTCAAAAGGTGAAATATTACGGTTTCTGCTATTCTGGCTTCAGGGTTCCAAGTTCCAAGAATCACTGCAGAGTCACAGTCCTTTGCAAACATATCAACTTTACGGAAAACACAGGCACATTTCACTTCAGCAACAGTTCTTACAGAGTTTCATATTGTTTTCTTTGCCTGGCTTCCAGGCAAACTTCAATATTTCTGTGACCTCTCATTTCATGCTTTCAGTAATCCCAGCTGCTTCTGTGGACAATACTTGTCCCATCTGTACTTTCTGTGTCACCAGCTTCTTATAATCCCCTTGTCTGGCTTCCATAGGAAAAGGTGGCGGATCACTATCATAGCTGCTCCTGTCCTGGTCATAGACCCTGGATCTTTCCTGGAGATAGTTCCACTAAGCTGGTGCCCACTCACTTTGTCCCAAGGCCTGAGGCCCCTCTCCTCCAAGCAGCTCTATATTCACAGCCTGAGCCTGAGGCTGTCCCATCAGCAGTATGCTCCCTGCCCTTGGGCAAGATGCCCGGGCTCAAACTGGCTTCTACCAGGAAGTGCTTCTCCTATATCCCTGCTTCGTGCTGTACCTCCCACTTATATTAACCCCTGTGCTGCCTGTCTCTATTAACCCTCGCTTATCTATTCCTTATTCTAATTATTCGATGCAAACCTCTATGATATCCCTAAAGCTAGACACAATACAGTACAAATACATTTACATTACGGTACACATATAATAATAAAATATTCACATTAATAAAACGTCAGGGTGCCACATGTATTATATGTGCACAGCAATAAAGGTGGGGGAGGCATGTGACGTACCTAGTCACCCCCTTACATTCCTCCCTTCTTAAATATTGTCATCCTTGACCATGGCGGCACCTGTAACTTAAAACGGTTAGAATTAATTTCTCCTTTTAATATGAGACACATAAAACATCAATAAAATGCACACAGCCTCTGATAACTTCAGTGGGTCATCCGTGACCCTGGCTCTACTTGGTTGTAACCCTGGAACCAAAAGTTCAAGTTCAAGTTCAAGTTCCTTTTTAGCATGGATCTGAGGCACGTGATGTACCTAGTCACCCCCGTACATACATGTGATGCCCACTCAATATTAGTGCCCTTCTACTAACCGTCATCTGAGGAGCGGACACAGACAGAAGAGGGCTCCTGTGCAAGAACAATATATGGGCCCTTTGCAGTCCAATAACTCATCATAATGCAAAATCACGCCTGATTTGTGTTGGCTGATATGCAACAGATACAGAATTATTTGTGTGCAGGAGAAGTTTACACTTTTCTGTCAAGTTTCTTCTGTGACCAAATTATACAACACTTTGGAGGTAGAAATGGTCCCGCTTATTTCTTGGACCCCTGTGCAGTTGCACAGATTGCATCTATGGTATGTCCACCCCTGCCTCATCTCGATATGTCAACATAGTTCTGTTGTATCTTTAAGCATCCTACACCTGTGAATCCACATTTTAAGCTAGCAAGATTATTCAGTTATTTGCTTGGGCTCCCTGGGGGATGGTCCCTCCACGTTCTCGGGAGAACTTTGTGCCACACTTGTCCATTTTTGAAAATGTCACAGTATTTTTTGCAATTGTATTCCAGTAGTCTAGTGGAATATAAAATCTACTTTTTTGTTGTTGTTTTTTTGCACTGTTGAAGACTAATGTTTGACATTTTTAAATTTATTGAAAGGGTTGTGTTTAATGTAAAAAGTTGCAGATAATGCAAACGAGCCAAAAATTAAGCATCTTTTAATTTGCATCAGTGCTTTGAACATTGTACGCCCAGCTTGATGAATTTGGTGCTAAATCTCTGAGTTAACAAAAAACAAGACAAAAATTATCTAAAATATTATCAAAAAAATTGACAAATTGGGGTCTGAGGTTGGATAAGTATTGTTATCGCGATGCACGGACTGGCCATGGGTATCTAATCTGTACTTGACAGCCTCTTATATGACTATTAGGCTGTCAAATTTGGGTCAGGAGATTTACTGTCGGTCAGTCCATTGTGATTCGTACTTGGATTACAAAACATGGATATGATCATGTTTTGATCAGCATCTCAGTTATACCATGAAGTACTTACCACTTGCAACTAGATGGCAGTACATTCTCAGATTTCTAGGATATGAATATTTGAAAGTATTAGGATACATTCATATGTTCAGTATTTGGTCAGTATTTTACCTCAGTATTTGTAAGCCAAAACCAGGAGTGGGTGATAAATATAGAAGTGGTGACGTGTTTCTATTATACTTTTCCTCTGATTGTTCCACTCCTGATTTTGGCTTACAAATACTGATGTAAAATACTGACCAAATACTGAACGTGTGAACCTTACTACTGATAAGATTCTATGTAGACAGGAGGAGGGAGGAGCTAGAGGCAGAGCTCCACCCTCCTCTTCCCCACTCCGGCTCCATAGAATTTTAGAAGCACTAACTGCCATCTCCTATCTCAGTAATGGGAAAGTCTGTCTTCACTGAATACAGATTTTATCTCAGAATTGAGAATTTTGATAATGACTAATCACTATTGGCAGAGAAAGAAGCAGATTTCTCGGAATAAGAAATATTACAAAGTTGCTTATTTTCATGTGTACTATTGATTTATGAAATTAAACCTAAAACAACGGATACTCTTTAACCCCTACACCCCAGAGCCTGTTTTCACCTTCATAACCGGCCCAAATTTTGCAATTCTGATCACTGTCACTTTATGTGGTAATAACTTGAGAACGCTTAAATGGATCCCACCGATTCAGAGATTGTGTTTTTTCATTACATATTGTACTTCGTGGAAGTGGTAACATTTCTTCGATATGATTTGCAACTTTTAATTTTTATGCCATTAAACTAGAGCATTATGTCACAAAAATAGTTAATAAAAAAACATTTCCCACATGCCCACTTTACATCAGTGCAATTCTTTAAACACAATTTTTTTTAGTTAGGAAAATTTGTTGTGCAATGTCTCCTGAGTATGCAGGTACCCCATATGTGGGGAAAAACTACTGTTTGGGTGCACAGCAGGGCTCAGAAAGGAAGGAGTAACGTTTTGGAACTCAGACTTTGATGAAATAGTCTCTTTTTGTCATGTCGCATTTGGAGAGCCCCTGATGTGCATAAATAGTGCTAAACAGTGGAAACCCCTCACACAAGTGACCCCATTTTGGAAACTAGACCCTTCAATGAATTTATGAATTTTGAGCAGCTTGAATCAACCAGTGCTTCACAGAATTTTACATTGATGAACTGTGAAAATGAAAAAAAAAAAAATTCCCATAAAAATGTTGCTTTAGCCGTAATTTTTTAATTTTCACAAGGGTAGCAGGAGAAAATGGACCCCAAGCTTTGTGCAATTTCTCCTGAGTACACCGATGCCCCATATTTGGTCAAAAACTACTTTTGAGGCACATTGCAAAGTGACCCCAATTTTACAAATTACACCTCTCAATGAATTTATCTAGGGATACAGTGACCATATTTACACCACAGGTGTAAAACAATTAATTAATTAATAATTATATTTTTACCACAAAAATTATGTTTTAGCCCCAGATTTTACATTTTTACAAGGGGAAATAGGTAAAAATGGCAGCAAAATTTGTCCCACAATTTCTGATGAATATAGAAATACCCCATATGTGGCCGTACAGTACTACTTAGCCATATGACAAGCAGGGCTGCCACTAGAAATTTTGGGGCCCCATACTGGCAAAATTTTCGGGGCCCCCTTGAGACTCCGCCCAGGCTCCACCCCAGCCCCGCCTCCAGGCTACACCCCTCGAACTGTCCACAGTCCCACCGCTATCTCTTGGAAAATCTCCACTTCTCACCTATCACACATTAACAGTTCCCATCACCAGATCACACATATAGCCGGCAGCTTTTGTTTTGGCCAAAAGATTTTTTAAGCCGCCACCAGAACACGGTAGACACTTTTGGCCGGGCCCTACTGTACTGTAACCTACTAAATATTTGTTAAAATATGCAATACAATTTAGGTATATTTTTATTTATTTTTCAATTTTTAAAATGACCTATAATACTACATACAAGGAACAAATACCACAACACTATGACCAGATGACATATTACCACCACAGTGATCGAATAATATAAAATACAAGGAACAAATACCACAACACCATGACCAGACCGCATATTACCACCACATAGTGACTGAATACTACAATACTGATCAGTAATAAAAAAAAACAACCACAATACTATCACCATCAGTGCCATTATACACAGGAGATCTGTAATTAGTAAGCAGTGTCTGTGTACAGGTAATACAGTGATCACCGGTGACATTATACACAGGAGCTCTGTATATAATATACAGTGTATAGTGTCAGTGTATAGTTAACACTGACTCACCAGTGACGTCTCTAGGTGAAGTCCTTCATCTTTCATCCAGCACAGACCGCCATCATTTCTTCCAGCCAGGACTCGTCTCTGCAGGAAATAACACAGTTATCTCGAGTTCCACTTGCAGAATACATTACTTAATTTTCACAGCCTCTACATTACACCACATAAAGAAGGTGGCATAGTATCACTCTGCACAGTAACAGGACCTCCCCCCATTTAAAACAGTATACTCAAAAAATAAAATAAATACATCACTGCAATAATAATATCCCTTAATTAGCCCCTATGGTAATATTCGCCATCCTAGCCCCCGTGTGTCTCATTCCAGGCTCCAGCCATATGTTCTCCCATCCTGCCCTCATGAGTATCCATTCTGCCCCATATGATCTCCCCATCCTGCCCCATCTGTCTCCATCGTATCCATCCTGCCCCATCTGTCTCCAATCCTGCCCCATCTGTCTCCATTCTGCCCCATCTGTTTCCAATCCTGCCCCATCTGTGTCCAGCACTCTGCCCCATCTGTGTCCAGCACTCTGCCCCATCTGTTTCCAATCCTGCCCCATCTGTGTCCAGCACTCTGCCCCATCTGTGTTCAGCACTCTGCCCCATCTGTGTCCAATCCTGCCCCATCTGTGTCCAGCGCTCTGCCCCATCTGTGTCCAGCGCTCTGCCCCATCTGTGTCCAGCGCTCTGCCCCATCTCTGTCCAGCGCTCTGCCCCATCTCTGTCCAGCGCTCTGCCCCATCTCTGTCCAGCGCTCTGCCCCATCTCTGTCCAGCGCTCTGCCCCATCTCTGTCCAGCGCTCTGCCCCATCTCTGTCCAGCACTCTGCCCCATCTCTGTCCAGCACTCTGCCCCATCTCTGTCCAGCACTCTGCCCCATCTCTGTCCAGCACTCTGCCCCATCTCTGTCTAGCACTCTGCCCCATCTCTGTCCAGCACTCTGCCCCATCTCTGTCCAGCACTCTGCCCAATCTCTTCCCAGCACTCTGCCCAGCACTCTGCCCCATCTCTGTCCAGCACTCTGCCCCATCTCTGTCCAGCACTCTGCCCAATCTCTTCCCAGCACTCTGCCCAGCACTCTGCCCCATCTCTGTCCAGCACTCTGCCCCATCTCTGTCCAGCACTCTGCCCCATCTCTGTCCAGCACTCTGCCCCATCTCTGTCCAGCACTCTGCCCAGCACTCTGCCCCATCTCTTCCCAGCACTCTGCCCCATCTCTTCCCTGCACTCTGCCCCATCTCTGTCTAGCACTCTGCCCCATCTCTGTTCAGCACTCTGCCCCATCTCTGTCCAGCACTCTGCCCAGCACTCTGCCCCATCTCTTCCCAGCACTCTGCCCCATCTCTTCCCAGCACTCTGCCCCATCTCTGTCCAGCGTTTTGCCCCTGTGTCCAGCACTCTGCCCCATCTCTGTCCAGCACTGTGCCCCATCTCTTCCCAGCACTCTGCCCCATCTCTTCCCAGCACTCTGCCCCATCTCTGTCCAGCGTTTTGCCCCTGTGTCCAGCACTCTGCCCCATCTCTGTCCAGCACTCTGCCCCATCTCTGTCCAGCACTCTGCCCCATCTCTGTCCAGCACTCTGCCCCATCTCTTCCCAGCACTCTGCCCCATCTCTTCCCAGCACTCTGCCCCATCTCTGTCCAGCGTTCTTCCTTGGGCCCCCGGATCGCCGCTCTAAAAAAAAAAAAAAGAAGTTCTTCTTACCTGCCGCGCTCCTGCGGCGGGCGAAGTCTCCACGCAGCTGCAGCGTGCATGCACTCGCCGGCGACTGACAATGATGTCAGACGCCGGCGACATGCACGCACGCTGCGGCTGACGTCAGCGCCTGACAGCCTCAGATTGGCTGGCGGCGCCGCGGCTGTTAACTATTGACGTGCGGGCCCGCGCCCGCACGTCAATAGCTTTAAACAGCTGCAGCGTCGGCGCTAAGGGCCCGGTTAACCTGCGGCTGCCGGTAGGGGCCCGGTGAGCAGATAAGAGGGGGCCCGATGCGGGCCCCCTCTGCTCACCGGGCCCCATACGCCAGTCACGGCCGTCATGCCCTGATGGCGGCCCTGACTAGGGTATACGGGACAGCTGCTCAGCCAGGGATTGGAACTATCACTGACAAATACTACCAGGAGTGGCACCAATAAATAGCCACCCACAAACCAAAGAGAGGCAGGAAAGGTTAACCCTACCATAACCAGGCCGTGGAAGGAAAAGCAAGAAGCAAACCATGACAGCTAAATGTGATTTAGGCACACTGGGGCTCAGAACAGAGGGGGCATTTTGATTTAGGTGTGCAGAATTTATTGAATTTCTTTTGGGGACGAGGAGCCATTTCCCTTTTCCAGAGCCTTTTTACTACTACTTGATATTGTGGCTCTTTTTCTTGCACCAAACATTTGGTTTTCTTTTTGATCACACTAGTGTCTTATTAATCAGTTTTTGCACATTTGATGCTATACTTATGATTAATTAATTATAAGCGCACCCTTTTTCATTGTTTTGTTTATGAATTATTTTTAATCATAATATGTATCAGCACTTTGGTTAATTTATTATTATTTTTTCACATATCTTTTTTATGAAATATTTATTGGCACAAGTAATAGGATATATTTGCTTATGATTTTTAATCACATCGCATGTTTTTTATATATATATATATATATATATATATATATATATATATATATTTTTTTTTTTTTTTTGGTGTATAGATTACCACTAATTATTTGATACTTAATTTATCAAGTCTCCAATTTTTATGGTGATGATTTTTTATGGTGATGATTTGTTGTTTATTATGTCCAAATAAAGTATTACTTACCGTATATACTCGAGTATGAGCCGAACCGAGTATAAGCCGAGACCCCTAATTTTGCAACAAAAAACTGGGAAAACTTAATGACTCGAGTATAAGCGTAGGGTGGAAAATGCAGCAGCTACCGGTTAATGTCAAAAATAAAAATAGATACAAATAAAAGTAAAATTAACCCCTTAAGCCCCGAGGGTGGTTTGCACGTTAATGACCGGGCCAATTTTTACAATTCTGACCACTGTCCCTTTATGAGGTTATAACTCTGGAACGCTTCAACAGATCCCAGTGATTCTGACACTGTTTTCTCGAGACATATTGTACTTCATGATAGTCATAAAAATTCTTTGATAGTACCTGCGTTTGTTTGTGAAAAAAACGGAAATTTGGCGAAAATTATGAAAATTTCGCAATTTTCCAACTTTGAATTTTTATGCAATTAAATCACAGAGATATGTCACACAAAATACTTAATAAGTAACATTTCCCACATGTCTACTTTACATCAGCACAATTTTGGAACCAAAATTTTTTTTTGTTAGGGAGTTATAAGGGTTAAAAGTTGACCAGCAGTTTCTCATTTTTACAACACCATTTTTTTTTAGGGACCACATCTCATTTGAAGTCATTTTGAGGGGTCTATATGATAGAAAATACCCAAGTGTGACACCATTCTAAAAACTGCACCCCTCAAGGTGCTCAAAACCATATTCAAGAAGTTTATTAACCCTTCTGGTGCTTCACAGGAATTTTTGGAATGTTTAAATAAAAATGAACATTTAACTTTTTTTCACAAAAAATTTACTTCAGCTCCAATTTGTTTTATTTTACCAAGGGTAACAGGAGAAAATGGACCCCAAAAGTTGTTGTACAATTTGTCCTGAGTACACCTATACCCCATATGTGGGGGTAAACCACTGTTTGGGCACATGACAGAGCTCGGAAGCGAAGGAGCGCCATTTGACTTTTCAATGCAAAATTGACTGGAATCGAGATGGGACACCATTTCGCGTTTGGAGAGCCCCTGATGTGCCTAAACATTGAAGCCCCCCACAAGTGACACCATTTTGGAAAGTAGACCCCCTAAGGAACTTATCTAGAGGTGTGGTGAGCACTTTGACCCACCAAGTGCTTCACAGAAGTTTATAATGCAGAACCGTAAAAATAAAAAATCATATTTTTTCACAAAAATTATCTTTTCGCCCCCAATTTTTTATTTTCCCAAGGGTAAGAGAAGAAATTGGACACCAAAAGTTGTTGCACAATTTGTCCTGAGTACGCTGATACCCCATATGTGGGGGTAAACCACTATTTGGGCGCATGGGAGAGCTCAGAAGGGAAGGAGCGCCGTTTGACTTTTCAATGCAAAATTGACAGGAATTCAGATGGGACGCCATGTTGCGTTTGGAGAGCCACTGATGTGTCTAAACATTGAAACCCCCCACAAGTGACACCATTTTGGAAAGTAGACCCCCTAAGGAATTTATCTAGATGTGTTTTGAGCGCTTTGACCCACCAAGGGCTTCACAGAAGTTTATAATGCAGAGCCGTAAAAATAAAACAAAAATTTTTTCCCACAAAAATTATTTTTTAGCCCCCAGTTTTGTATTTTCCCGAGGGTAAGAAGAGAAATTCGACCCCAAAAGTTGTTGTCCAATTTGTCCTGAGTGTGCTGATACCCCATATGTGGGGGGGAACCACTGTTTGGCCGCATGGGAGGGCTCCGAAGGGAAGGAGCGCCATTTGGAATGCAGACTTAGATGGAATGGTCTGCAGGTGTCACATTGCGTTTGCAGAGCCCCTAATGTACGTAAACCGTAGAAACCCCCCACAAGTGACACCATTTTGGAAAGTAGACCCCCTAAGGAACTCATCTAGATGTGTTGTGAGAGCTTTGAACCCCCAAGTGTTTCACTACAGTTTGTAACGCAGAGCCGTGAAAATAATTAAAAAAAAATTTTCCCCCAAAATTTATTTTTTAGCCCCCAGTTTTGTATTTTCCCGAGGGTAAGAGGAGAAATTCGACCCCAAAACTTGTTGTCCAATTTGTCCTGAGTGCGCTGATACCCCATATGTGGGGGGGAACCACTGTTTGGCCGCATGGGAGGGCTCGGAAGGGAAGGAGCGCCATTTGGAATGCAGACTTAGATGGAATGGTCTGCAGGTGTCACATTGCGTTTGCAGAGCCCCTAATGTACCTAAACAGTAGAAACTCCCCACAAGTGACCCCATATTGGAAACTAGACCCCCCAGGGAACTCATCTAGATGTGTTGTGAGAACTTTGAACCCCCAAGTGTTTCACTACAGTTTATAACGCAGAGCCTTGAAAATAAAAAATCTTTTTATTCCCACAAAAAAATATTTTTTAGCCCCCAGTTTTGTATTTTCCCAAGGGTAACAGGAGAAATTGGATCGCAAAAGTTGGTGTCCTATTTGTCCTGAGTACGCTGATACCCCATATGTTGGGGTAAACCCCTGTTTGGGCACACGGGAGAGCTCAGAAGGGAAGGAGCACTGTTTTACTTTTTCAACGCAGAATTGGCTGGAATTGAGATCGGACGCCATGTCGCGTTTGGAGAGCCCCTGATGTGCCTAAACAGTGGAAACCCCTCAATTATAACTGAAACCCTAATCCAAACACACCCCTAACCCTAATCCCAACAGTAACCCTAACCACATCTCTAACCCTGACACACCCCTAACCCTAATCCCAACCCTATTCCCAACTGTAAATGTAATCTAAACCCTAACCGTAACTTTAGCCCCAACCCTAACTGTGGCCCCAACCCTAACCCTAACCCTAGCCCTAACCCTAACCCTAGCCCTAACCCTAGCCCTAACCCTAACCCTAGCCCTAGCACTAGCCCTAACCCTAGCCCTAGCCCTAACCCTAGCCCTAACCCTAACCCTAGCCCTAACCCTAACCCTAATGGGAAAATGGAAATAAATACATTTTTTTAATTTTTCCCTAACTAAGGGGGTGATGAAGGGGGGTTTGATTTACTTTTATAGCGGGTTTTTTAGCGGATTTTTATGATTGGCAGCCGTCACACACTGAAAGACGCTTTTCATTGCAAAATATATTTTTTGCGTTACCACATTTTGAGAGCTATAATTTTTCCATATTTTGGTCCACAGAGTCATGTGAGGTCTTGTGTTTTGCGGGACGAGTCGTCGTTTTTATTGGTAACATTTTCGGGCACGTAACATTTTTAGATCACTTTTTATTACGATTTTTGTGAGGCAGAATGACCAAAAACCAGCTATTCATGAATTTCTTTTGGGGGAGGCGTTTATACCGTTCCGCGTTTGGTAAAATTGATAAAGCAGTTTTATTCTTCGGGTCAGTACGATTACAGCGATACCTCATTTAAATAATTTTTTTTACGTTTTGGCGCTTTTATACGATAAAAACTATTTTATAGAAAAAATAATTATTTTTGCATTGCTTTATTCTCAGGACTATAACTTTTTTATTTTTTTGCTGATGATGCTGTATGGTGGCTCATTTTTTGCGGGACAAGATGATGCTTTCAGCGGTACCATGGTTATTTATATCTGTCTTTTTGATCGCGTGTTATTCCACTTTTTGTTCGGCGGTATGATAATAAAGCTTTGTTTTTTGCCTCGTTTTTTTTTTTTTTTTCTTACGGTGTTTACTGAAGGGGTTAACTAGTGGGCCAGTTTTATAGGTCGGGTCGTTACGGATGCGGCGATACTAAATATGTGTACTTTTATTGTTTTTTTATTATTTAGATAAAGAAATGTATTTATGGGAATAATATATTTTTTTTTTCATTATTTAGGAATATTTTTTTTTATTTTTTTTACACATTTGGAAAATTTTTTTTTAACTTTTTTACTTTGTCCCAGGGGGGGACAGTACAGATCGGTGATCTGCCAGTTTGCACAGCACTCTGACAGATCACCGATCTGTCTGAGAGCAGTGCAGCGTTACCAAGTGCCTGCTCTGAGCAGGCACCATGTAAGCCACCTCCCTCCCTGCAGGGCCCGGATGCCGCGGCCATCTTGGATCCGGGTCCAGCAAGGAGGAAGGAGGTAGGAGACCTTCGCAGCAACGCGATCACATCGCGTTGCTGCGGGGGGCTCAGGGAAGCCCGCAGGGAGCCCCCTCCCTGCGCGATGCTTCCCTATACCGCCGGCACATCGCGATCATGTTTGATCGCGGTGTGTCGGGGGTTAATGTGCCGGGGGTGGTCCGTGACCGCTCCTGGCACATAGTGCCGGATGTCAGCTGCGATAGTGAGCGCGGCCGATCGCCTATGATGTACTATACCCGTCGGTGGGAATTAAAGCCCACCCCACCTCGACGGTATAGTACGTCATATGGGATTAAGGGGTTAATTGAGACATCAGTAGGTTAAGTGTTTTTGAATATCCATATTGAATCAGGAGCCCCATATGATGCTCCATACAGTTCATTATGGCCCCATAAGTTGCTTCATATACAAATATGCCCCATATAATGCTGCACAAATGCTGATTATGGCCCCATAAGATGCTCCATATAAAAATGTGCCACATATAATGCTCCATACAGTTCATTATGGCCCCATAAGATGCTCCATATAACAATGTGCCACATATAATGCTCCATGCAGTTCATTATGGCCCCATAAGATGCTCCATATAACAATGTGCCCCATATAATATATAATGTCTGACCATTGAATATGTATAGCTATTGTGTATATAGTATATTGCCTAGTATAACCTTGAGGCAATTAAAGATATAATTTAACTTTCGGCTGTTCTTTTATCTCGATCCACAAATCCACACGTCTGTATTCTTGGATTAACTTTACATGCTACTGGGGATGGTTTCTGGCCTGATATAATCCCTGACCGAGCTTATATCTAATGAGGAACTGGTGGCAGTCCTACTGGGCTAACCAAGCGCTGTTTCACTGGTGTTAGTGAAAGGGGCCTCTCAGCCTGTCAGGGTTATGTGCAAGTGTGGTGCCGCTTCAGTGACTGTGTGGGCCACATCCTCTCACTCCCCATAACTCCCTGTGTGGACAGGGAGTGTCTGTGTTAAATTGTACCAAGCTAACCTTATGTGTCTCCAGGGGGTGCAGAACGTCACATTGGTGAAAGTGGGGAAACCACATTATGTGATCTGTCTGATGTAATAGCGACATCCGGCGGGGTGGTGAGGTGCGGATTCATCACAAGTGGTGGCAGCGGTGGAATTCTGCATCATCTCTCTGGTGTCATCCTTCACGTTGTTTTTTTATGTTAGGCTGCTGTCACACACTAAAAGACACTATTTATTTTAACACCAATCCCCAAATTTTGATAGCTATAATTTTTCCATATTTCAGTTGACAGTTATGTGAGGGCGTGTTTTCTGCAGGACGAGTTGATGTTTTATTGGTACACTTTTTGGACACCAATAAAAACTAGCAATTCAGAAATTTTTTTTATGCCGTTACACATTTGGTAAAATTGATTTGGTAAAATTGATAATGCAGCTTTATTCCTTCGGTCAGTACGATTAGAACGATACTTCATTTATATAGTTTTTTTTTATGTTTTGTCCCTTTTACACAATAAAAACTATTTTATAGAAAAAATAATTATTTTTGCATTGCTTTTTTTCTGAGAGTTATAATATTTTTATTTTTCCGCTGTATGGCGGCTTGTTTTTTGCATGACAAGATGATGTTTTCAGCTATTGTAAGATTACTCCTTGATATGCAAGGGTTAAATGTATTTTTATGCATTTGTATGTGGTAAGGGTATATTATTCCCTGGTGTTGTAGTTAGCTGGTACAGGGTTAACTGAAGTGGCAAGCCCAGTTGGGAGGGGGAACTGAGTGTTAGTGACAGAGGCAGGAAGTGATAGTCAGTTAATGCGAGGGCAGCAGTGAATACGCAGCAGGACTTTTCATTAATATACTACGTGGCTGGGCAATATACTAAATGGATGGGCAATATACTACGTGGCTGGGCAATATACTAAATGGATGGGCAATATACTACGTGGCTGGGCAATATACTAAATTGATGGGCAATATACTACGTGGCTGGGCAATATACTAAATGGATGGGCAATATACTACGTGGCTGGGCAATAAACTAAATGGATGGGCAATATACTACGTGGCTGGGCAATATACTAAATGGATGGGCAATATACTACGTGGCTGGGCAATATACTAAATGGATGGGCAATATACTACGTGGCTGGGCAATATACTAAATGGATGGGCAATATACTACGTGGCTGGGCAATATACTAAATGGATGGGCAATATACTACGTGGCTGGGCAATATACTAAATGGATGGGCAATATACTACGTGGCTGGGCAATATACTAAATGGATGGGCAATATACTACGTGGCTGGGCAATATACTAAATGGATGGGCAATATACTACGTGGCTGGGCAATATACTAAATGGATGGGCAATATACTACGTGGCTGGGCAATATACTAAATGGATGGGCAATATACTACATGGCTGGGCAATATACTACGTGGCTGGGCACTATGTTATGTGGCTGGGATATATGTTACGTGGCTGGGCAATATACTACGTGGCTGGGCACTATGTTACGTGGCTGGGCACTATGTTACGTGGCTGGGATATATGCTACTATATCTACAATATGCAAATGTACATAACCGTGTATTTATGGTAGCCCACAATTAATTTTAGTTTTTCCCTTGTTATATTTTTTTTTGTAGATTGAACAACACCCTGAGGTCTGGGACCGGTCAAGCGAAAAGTACAAGGGGGCAAAACGTGATGCCTGGCCCAAAATAGTAACCGCTCTCTTTCCAGAGTGGCCGAATCTCCCAACACAGCAGCAAACACAGATTTGTAAGTATCAATTTCTTTCCTTTTTTTAAAAAATGTAAGAAGAATTGATTTGGAATGTTTTATGTAAAAAATTTTAATTTTCAGTGGACGATGTGAAGACGAGATGGCGGTCTGTCACAGACAGATATCTGAAATCACTCAAGACTCCGAGTAGCAGCTCGCCGCCAAGGAAGAGGGTGCCCTATGGAGACCAGCTGCAGTTCATATTGGGAAGCCGGAGTTTGAGGAAGTAGATAATATAAAGAAATAGTGTTGCTTGACGTCATGAGTTGTATTTTTGTAACCTTTGTTTTATTTTTTGGTCTGCAGAACAGAAAGCAACGTCTCTGCCCAAACACCTCCGGACCTTAACGATGGTGACACCACGGTGGACAGTATTGGAGAGGAAGTAGAAGACAGCATAATGAACAGCCAAGAATCTCCGGGGAACATGTCTTTGTCCGGAAGGTCACCCGAAATAACTGATTCCCTTGGAGAACATGACGTTGCAGCAAATACCACTACTTCTACTTCCTCTGACGCTGGTGCAAACTCTGGTGGCGGTGTGTCGAGGCACATGGGGAGGGGGGCTGCTTCTGTCCGTCCCGTGGCATTGAAAAGGACGGTCCAAAAGAAGACCAAACAAGGTCAAATTATTGAACAATTAACGACTAAAACGCTCAATCTTCTTGATAATTCATCAAAGCAAGATGAGCATGACAAATTTGGGTCACTTTTGGCAGACCGCGTTAGAACACTGCCACGGGACAAGCAGCAAATGTTCGTGACAGCTGTCAATTGTCTGTTTATGGCAATTGATGACACACCGACCCTACCCCCTGCTCCACAAGTTATGACGGGTATTTTCAACGTTTTCAGCAACCCCATTATGCCTCCACCACCACCACCACCACCAGCTGCTGCATCGCAGCGTTACGGACAGGCGGCAACATACAGGGCCAACCATGTAGATGCGTACAGTGGCCATACACCTGTACCTAGTGCAACTGGCCATCGTTCCAGTATGCCCAATAGCAGTGTCTACTCCCAACCAGACTTATTTAATGATATGGGCTACCAACCGGAATATCATCAATTTTGAGATTTGATATCTCATCCTATTTGAGTAGAGACGGGAGTGTAGAGAATGTTAAACCGTTGAGTTCATGACCAAATCTTAAAAAGTTCTTTAAAGGGAACCTGTCACCCCGAAAATCACGGGTGAGGTAAGCCCACCGGCATCAGGGGCTTATGTACAGCATTCTGTAATGCTGTAGATAAGCCCCCGATGATATCAGAAATAGGAGAAAAAGACGTTATGTTATACTCAACCACAGGCGGTCTCGCTGCTGGTCAGGTCAGATTGGCGTCTCCGGTCCGCTGCGGCGCCTCCTATCTTCTTTCCATGAAGTCCTCTTCTGATCTTCAGCCACGGCTCCGTCGCAGGCGTACTTTGCTCTGCCCTGTTGAGGGCAGAGGATAGTACTGCAGTGCGCAGGCGCCGGAAAGGTCAGAGGCCCGGCGCCTGCGCACTGCAGTACTTTGCTCTGCCCTCAAGAGGGCAGAGCAAAGTACGCCTGCACCGGAGCCGTGGCTGAAGATCAGAAGAGGACGTCTTGTAATGAAGATAGGAGGCGCCGCAGCGGACCGGAGACGCCCATCCGACCAGACCAGCAGCGGGACCGCCCCTGGGTGACTATAATATAATGTCTTTTTCTCCTTTTTCAGGTAACATCAGGGGCTTATCTACAGCATTACATAATGCATTACAGAATGCTGTAGATAAACCCCTGATGTCGGTGGGCTTACCTCACCCGTGATTTTCGGGGTGACAGGTTCCCTTTAAGTTTTGTTATAAAATGTCAGTTCATATATATTAAAAAAAAGTTTCTTTAATGTAATTAATTTTTATTTTACTTTATTAAAAAAAAAATTATTTTAACTACTCAGATTTCTTATTATCATAAAAATAAGAAGATCGGAAATGGGATCTGATTTAAGCAACTGTAAACAATAACAACATGGAAACGATTATTGTTTAAATAATATTTTGTATTTATTAACAATGTTTACAATTTGATTAATTAAAAAGGGGCCTTGGTAGATAGGGATTTGGCGACGGTTGATAGGGATTACGCCTCACATTTTCACAGGTGTTAGCATCTGTGCCATACAGACTGGTTCATTAGTGGATAGGGTTCAGCCGTCATATGTTCTCTGCTGTTATATCTTACGTCCAGTCTTGGGCCTTGATTCTGGTTAGGCGTCTGCTATCCCTTCTTCTCCGAGATTGCTCCTATGGGAGAATAAAGTATGTGTTATTATATGGAACTGTACAACACATGTTATACAGCTGGCAAGGCTGGGTTCACATTGCGTTCCCCCAGTCCGTTTTTGACGGACTTCGTAACACTGCTGCATAATGCGGTGAAACGTAGTCCGCTAGTGCCGCCATTGACTCCTATGTCTGACATCACTAGCCATGTGCCGTCATTTGAGTGACAGTCGGACCTCTAGACTCTGACTGCAGCGTTTCCGGGTCTGTCACTGCTAGCGCAGATGGAGCTAGCAGATGCTCCATCTGCGCTAGTGATGTGCCAAAGTCAGCACTTGCGTTGCAGCAGACTGTCAACGTATGTGTTTACCTGGCTGCTGTACACATTGTGAACCCGGCCTAATACGCAAAGTGTTGACATCTAATGACATTTTCTTACCAGCTCGCTGTAGTGGTGCAGCAAAAGTAGTGCCGTATGCAACAGTAGGCAGTTCTGTTCTGGAGTTAGACGATGGTGTGGCATCTTGAATTCAACAAGGAAGCAAAATGGTGAAGAGGGGTTGGACCAGGAAATGACCTCATGGTTTTTTTTTTTTTCAACCAACTTTATCTGCTGTAAAAAACGCATAAAAAAACGCACAAAAAACGCATGTAAAAACCGCACAAAAAACGCACAAAAACCGCACAAAAAACGCATGCGGATTTCCTGGGAGTAGTGCAAATTTCTCCTCAGGAAAATCTCAGGAAAATTCTGCACAAAAACCTGACGTGTGCACATACCCTTAGGCTGCTAGGGACAAAGTGAGCCTAATACATTCCAGGTAGCAGATAGCTGTAAATACCCTTTGTGTGATTCTGTCTAATAGCCAAGGACAACCTCAAGATTGACGTCGGGGGCCATGGGCAACTCAGCTTGTGAAGCTACAGGAAAAGAAGGACTAAAACCACAAGGGGCAGAAGGTATTGCAATCCAGAAATGCTGCTAGAGGTGAGGAAGATCTCCAAGACCTAGGAAAGACAGAGAGGAGGATATGCTACCTGTCCCGAGAACCAGGGCTAAAAACAGGAACTGCTGTGCCCACATTGCGGAAAATCGCGAAAAAAGCCGCGCTGAATAGCCACGGTAAAAAAGAAGTACCATGTCACTTCTTTTTGCGGAACTGCAGCGGTTCTGCACCCATAGACCTCCATTGTGAGGTCAAACCCGCAGTAAAACCCGCAGACGAAAAAAATATCTGCGGGTTTTATTGCGGTTTGTGGTGCAGAACCGCTGCAGTGTGGCTGCCCCCCCGTGCCCCAATCCCACCCCCCCATGCTCCAATGCCACCCCCCCGTGCTCCGACGCCCCCCCCCGTGCCCTCATCTCCCCCCTTATACTTACCCGGCCTCCCGGTGTCCGTCCGTCCGTCTTCTCCCTGGGCGCCGCCATCTTGCAAAATGGCGGGCGCATTCGTAGTGCGCCCGCCGAATCTGCCGGCCGGCAGATTCGTTCCAAAGTGCATTTTGATCACTGAGATATAACCTATCTCAGTGATCAAAATAAAAAAAATAGTAAATGACCCCCCCCCCCCCTTTGTCACCCCCATAGGTAGGGACAATAAAAAAATAAAGAATTTTTTTTTTTCTCCACTAAGGTTAGAATAGGGTTAGGGTTAGGGGTAGGGTTAGGGTTAGGGTTAGGGGTAGGGTTAGGGTTAGGGGTAGGGTTAGGGTATTTTCAGCCATTTTAACCCTAAAAAACTTCCTAGAAAACACACAGACTCTGCATAGAAAACTGCATAAAAAAACGCACTAAAAAACGCATCAAAAAACGCACCAAAAAAGCACCAAAAAAAGGACCTGCGTTTTCTGCCAAGAGCTGCGGCTTTTAGTGCAGAAAAAACAGCAGGGAAATCAGGAACGTGTGAACATGGCCTAAGAAAAAATTTTGGGGAAGTTGAAGAAACTTGTACAGATTACTTTGACAGTAATTATAATCATTTTAGAGTTTACAGTGTATACAGATAATGTCTTCAAATCAGAATTATGGGCTGTAAACATTTATCATTTATAATTGTATATTATGGGGTTTTTTATGTGTCCGTAAAAAATATTATTTAACTGTGATTTTTTGATAAGCTGTCCAGAAAAAATAAAAAGTCAAGTTCGCAGCCCTGCACACGGACAATATACGCACATACAATAGTCTGCACATGTTGTAGAACTACACGTCCACTAGAGGGCAGCAGAGACCAGCTAAATAAACATGGCTCCCTAGTGACACAGTGTAGGGCTATTAGCTGACAGCAGCTCTGGTATGCACTTAGGCGGGGAGGCGATAGTGCCAGTGTCACACATCATACACACCTATAGCCTCCTGTCTGTCTTACCTAAAAAGAATTGTTTCTTAGGATAACATACACAATATGGAGAATGTGAGGTGATTTGTCACTGACAGAAGAAATGTGGGACTAGTTTTGCCCAAACATAGTACTGACAATTTATTGAGAGGTGAGCTTCTTCACACCCCGGGATGTAAGTAGATAAGGCTGGGCCCCATGCAGAACTGTTGAATGCCTCTCCCATATACACTCAAGTCACATTACATAAAAATAATATTGTCGAAAATAGTTTCACCCTCTATGCAGCACACAGTAATAGTGCCCATTTAGTGCCGCACACATTCTCAGAGTGCCCTCTTTGTGCGACACAGAGTCATTGTGCCATCACCATAATAATGTCCCCTTAAATATTTACATACACAGATTAATGTTCACTACCCACTCTCAGTATGACACCTCACATAATATGGTGCCTCCTCAGCGCCCTCACACAATATAATGCTTTGTCAACGCTCCCACACAATATGATGTCCCCTCAGTGCTTCACACAATATGATGCCCCCTCAGCGGTTCACACAATATGATACCTGCTCAGTGCCCCCACACACAATATAATGTTGGCCCCCCCCGCGCAATCAAATGAAATACAGCGGGGGTCTCATGTCACCATAGGCCTCCATGTTTTTATATTGTTATTATCCGGGGTTAATTTTATTGATCAATTGCATTGTTGCTATACAGGAGGTGGTCATGAGCTATTTTTAGCCAGTATTTGCGCGCCCAATTCTGCCGCAATTTCATTGGCCCTTTGGGATTCTAGTGGTGTTTGTTATGATATATAAAGACTGATCCTGTCAGAGTTGGTTCACTCCGCTGGCGCTGAAGAAAGAAGAGGACCCTCAATTATGGAGAAGTTACTTCAGGAGCTTATATCCAGAGCCGGTGAGGAGGACGGGATGGATTGGCTGAGGAGCTGCTTAGCTATAAAACCTACCGCGGCAGCGTCCGAAGCCTCTCCTCCTCCTCCCACTCCTGAGCTCCTCGTCCCATCGTCCGGTCAAGACTCGGCGCCACTCCCTACCGGTGCTTCCTCGACAAGGTCCAGAAGACAGAAGGCGGTGTTCTCTCCTCCATCTTCGCCTCCAGCGTCCAGGCGCGGTACTTCCGACGGAGGCAGGAAGTCGCGTCGCCGCGCTCAAACGAAATCCCGCAGCCCTTCTCGGGACTTCGGCGGCTGTCATCCCCTGGAGCCGGCGACGTCATCAGGAGCCGCCGGGATGGCCAGAGAGGGTGCCTGCCGTAAAAGCGCTTCGGTGCCCTCTGCTGCTGGCTCCCGGGCGGCTGCCACAACGGCCGTTCAGAGCAAGAAGTCCATCCCTTTCTGCCGGGTCCAGTCGTCCGATGAGGAGGATGATCTACGGGCAAGACCCGCTGAGCAGCTGCGCTCGCCCTGTGCGCAGGGCTGGAGTGCGGGCTGCACTGAAGAGAGGAGACGAGGCAACCAATCTACAAGGGGTGAGAACACTAATGTCCCTTTATCTGTCCCTCAGAATCAATTGAAAGCTTTAATTAAATCTGTACTAACTGAGGCTTTGAGTGAGGTTACCACCTCTTCTCAGGCAGTAGCTTCTCATACCCTTATACGCTCTGAAGCTCCTGCTAGTAGTGTTCCCCCTATGAATCCATTTAAGGAAGCTCTGACTTGTGAGCTCTCGCCCCTTGGCTTCCATCTAAGCCCCGCTGTTAAGGAGCTTATTTGGAACAATCACTTTGTCGACCTTTTCTCGTTACTCCCGAGCAGAGACCACCCCTCTAAATCTGATAAAAAAAACGAAAAATCTGAGCCTGACGATTCTAAGCGTAATATTAAGTCCTTTACTAATTGGATTCAGGCATTTTCAATTTATGCTGCTGTTTTAGGCGAAAAGTCTCCTACCCTGTGTAGCAGCCTCTTCCAGCATATTGACATCATTCTAGAGGCTTATAAAAATTTTGGTGGTTCTGCCTGGCTTCACTATGACGAGGCCTTCAGGCAAAAATTATCTGTGCATCCTGAAGTGCATTGGGGTTCCAAAGACATTGGTCTTTGGATCAATCTCATGCTTCCTATGAGGCATGTGAGCAATAGACAGCCTAGTAGTACTATCACAAAAAAAGGGGTTTGTTTTGCTTACAATGAGTCCTTTTGTAAGTGGAACAATAATTGCCGATTCCGGCACGAGTGTTCGTTCTGCGGGAACCCGCATCCAATGTCTAAGTGCTTCAAAAAGCAAAATGCTCAGCAATCATCCGCTAAGGATGCAATTCCTAAAAGCTCTGTCACCAGTGAAACTGGAAAAAATGGTTTACTGGCTAAGCAGGTTTCCAGACAGGGCGATCAGTAAGTTATTATACAATGGTTTTTCGTTGGGCTTCCATGTTCCTCATTTTACAGGTATCGGCTGTAATGTGGTTAAGAACTTATCTTCCATTTCTGAATTCCCTGAGGTTGCCAGAGATAAAATTCGTAACGAAATTGATCTAGGTAGAGTTTCGGGTCCGTTTTCATCTCCCCCATTTTCTAATTTTCGCTTGTCCCCATTAGGGATTGTCCCCAAGAAAGATCCGGGTTCCTACAGGATGATCCATCACTTGTCTTATCCGCCTGGTCAATCATTGAATGACGAAGTGGATAAGTCTTTGTGTTCTGTAACTTATGCGTCTTTTGATGATGCTTTAGATTTGATCAGGAAGTTCGGCCCTAATTCTTTAATGGCTAAATCCGATATCAAGTCGGCGTTTAGGCTGCTCCCTGTCCATCCAGATGGGTTTAATTCCCTAGGTTTTCAATTCGACGGTTTTTTCTTTTTTGATAGGTGCTTACCTATGGGCTTTTCCCTGTCATGCTTTTATTTTGAGAATTTTTCCCGTTTTTTGCACTGGGTGCTAGGATCTAATTGTAGCGATGCAGGTATTTTACATTATTTAGATGACTTCCTTTTTGTTGGTCCTCCCCAGTCCCCATTGTGCAAAGATACTCTTAATAAATTTTTACAACTATGCTCTTATTTCGGTGTTCCAATCGCCCATGAAAAAACAGTAGGCCCGTTGTGCCGTATTGAATTTTTGGGCATTACGATTGACTCTGAGAAAATGGAATCCATTTTACCTCGGGATAAAATTTCCAAGCTTCGGAGTTCCCTTATGGGCCTTTTGGCTACAGACAAAATTACCCTTAAGGAGCTTCAATCGTTACTTGGTCTTTTGAACTTTGCCTTACGGGTTATTCCAATGGGCAGGGTTTTTTCTAGGGGTCTTTATGAGGCCACCAAGGGTTGCTCATCACCCAATTCGCACATCAGAGTGAATTCCGCTCTGAAGGAAGACGCCAAAATTTGGCTCTCATTTTTATCCGATTTCAATGGAAAATCAGTAATGCAGTCTCCTTTTGTTTCAGCGGATTCCATTCCTCTTGTCTTTTCGGTGGATATCACATTGGGAGTGGTATGTTTATTCCGGTCCCATTGGGTATCTTTGAACTGGCCCGGGGATTGGATATCTAGCAAGCTCAATGCCAATGTTTTGGTTTCAGAACTGTTTTCTATATTTTTAACTATTTTCTTATGGGGCAATAGGTTACAGAATTCCAGAATTTTGCTAACTTCCTCAAGCCAAGCAGTAGTTTTCTCCATTAATACCCTTTCTTCCAAGAATCTTTATGCAGCTAAAATTCTGCGGAAATTAGTATTGGAATGCTTAGAATGCAACATTTGGCTAAAGGCGAACTTGGGTCTCAGTAAAGTTAGTAAGCTGGCTGAACCTTTATTGCATCGTCAGTGGCTCCGTTTTCGTCAACAGGTACCACTGGCGGACGAGGAAGCAACAGCTTGCCCTCTTTCGGTCTGGGACTTAATTTCGATGTAATTCCGTATTTTATAAGAAATTCCCTATCAAAAAGATCATGGGCTGATTATTCAGCTGCATGGAGAAAGTGGATGGATTTCTCAGTTCTTCACGGTTTTGAGTCAACTGTTCCCAACCCAATATCAGCGTTGAAATTTGCTGAATCTCTTGTTGAAAAGGGCCTATCTTATTCTGCATTGGCTAAATGCCTTGCGGGAGTCTCCTTTTTTCTAAAACTACACGGTGGTACCGCTATAACTGAATTTTTCTTGGTCAAGCAATTCCTTAAGGGTTTCAGAAGGGATAGGTTTCTGCCGGATTCCAGACGCCCTATATCTCTTTCTTTGTTAAGAAGCATTTGTTCAGCTTTAATTCATGTTTGTGTTAACTCTGAAGAAACGCTGTTGTTTTCTTCCATATTTTCTGTTACCTTTTTTGGGGCCTTGAGAGTTAGTGAAGTAGTTTCAATTAAGAAATCTGAACCGTCCGGCCTTATGCTAGCTGACATAAAAATTTTTGAGTCTTTCTTGCTGTTATTTATAAGGAAATCCAAAACGGATCAGCTGGGTCGAGGATCTGAGCTAAAACTGAATTCATTTCCTGATCCAGCTGTATGCCCGTTGTCAAACCTGTTAAAATGGATTAGCATACGGCCTGCGGTTCAGGGCTCTCTTTTCATACACAGAGACAAATCTCCGGTTACGGTTTTTCAATTTAATTTTGTTTTGAAGAAATGTTTAAGTTTTTTGGGTAAAAGTCATTTGAAAATTACTTCCCATTCATTTAGGATTGGAGCTGCCACAGAAGCTTCCAGAGCAGGATTCTCTGATGATAGGATTAAAAAAATGGGAAGATGGGACTCTAAGCGATTCAAACTTTATGTCCGCCATGAGTTATATGATGATTAATTCTCATTTCGTTTTAGGTTCATCTGTTGTATGGATCGTTGGTCACTCATTTGTCTTCTGGGCTCAGAAGAGGGCCAGCCTTCGGTCATACTCCGAGAATTTATCTTTTGATTCCTTTAACACCCAGGTTTTTTGGCACAGTGTTCGTGGGATGAGGTGGCCCACTTTGGTGTCCGAATTGGATTATTGTATGGGAAAGTTGCCTTTTCCGGATCTTATAATTTTACATTTATCTGGGAATGATTTGGGAAGGATCAACACTTTAAATTTATTAGCCGCAATGCGGTCTGACCTTGTTCGTATAAGACAAATTTTTCCTTACTCTTGCATTGTTTTTTCCGAAATCATCCCCAGATTAGCTTGGCACGAGAACGAATTTGCCTTTCTCGACAAGATTCGGAAGAGGGTCAATTTTTCCATGGCAAAATTTTTACCACTTATTAATGGGTTTTCTTTTAGGCACACTGATCTTGAAGGTTTTTTACCGGGGATGTTCAGGCAGGATTTAGTGCACTTGACTGATATTGGTCTTGATATCTTCAATTTAAATATGGGTAATATTATTGAAAAATGGCTGTGTGGTTTGGGGGGGGGCCTCGACTCGTTGAGTCTTGGCCTTGTGGGTAAAATCACTCAATTATGGGTGGATTTGGTTTCTGGATGTTTGGAAATTCTGGACTTTTATGATATGAAGTTTATTTATTGGATATTTATTCTAGTTGTTTGTAACCCAAAATAAAACCGCACGGCCATTTTATTCCACTCAAAATTTGTGTCTTGTATTATTTTTAGAATAGGTCTTATGGGGACATGTTGGCCCCCCTGCGCAATCAAATGAAATACAGCGGGGGTCTCATGTCACCATAGGCCTCCATGTTTTTATATTGTTATTATCCGGGGTTAATTTTATTGGTCAATTGCATTGTTGCTATACAGGAGGTGGTCATGAGCTATTTTTAGCCAGTATTTGCGCGCCCAATTCTGCCGCAATTTCATTGGCCCTTTGGGATTCTAGTGGTGTTTGTTATGATATATAAAGACTGATCCTGTCAGAGTTGGTTCACTCCGCTGGCGCTGAAGAAAGAAGAGCCCGCCCTCCCTCCCTTATGTTATGCATTTTTTTTTTTTTTTTTATGTCGTTCGGTTTTATTTGTGGGTAAAATCACTCAATTATGGGTGGATTTGGTTTCTGGATGTTTGGAAATTCTGGACTTTTATGATATGACGTTTATTTATTGGATATTTATTCTAGTTGTTTGTAACCCAAAGTAAAACCGCACGGCCATTTTATTCCACTCAAAATTTGTGTCTTGTATTATTTTTAGAATAGGTCTTATGGGGACATGCCTCCGAGTCCTCAGCGCCCCCAAACAATATAATGCTTTGTCAGCGCTCCAACACAATATGATGCCCCCTCAGAGGTTCACACAATATGATACCTCCTCAGTGCCCCCCCACACTATATGATGCCTCCTCAGCACCTCCACACAATATAATGCTTTGTCAGTGCCCCCACACAATATGATGCCCCCTCAGCGCTTCACACTATATGATGCCCCCTCCTGTCAGTTCCGACACGTCTCCAAGGCATCAAGATGCTGATCCACCTGCAGTTCCCAGAATTCAAGGTCAGTCCAATGCACAACCAATGTCCAAACCCTAATCTCATTCACTCATTCTCATACACTCATGAAGGCAAGTCACTATACCTTTGACAACCGCATGGCTCCAGCCCAGCATACGACAGAGACTGTATACACCAAACCAGTTGCTGGGTTAAATGCTTATGCCGCTCCATATGTTCCCACGTTTCTGAACCAAGAAAAAACAACCAAAGTGAACAGCACTACTCGGCCAGCAAGTGTGCTCCCAAAGTCAGAAAGAACAGACATGTCTGACTGTGCGAGGTAAATGATTTGCCGAGAACTCACCAAAATTGGTTTCACAAGGTTCGATGACCAACCTGAAAACTACAGAGGGTGGAAGTTTGCCTTTAAAACTGTAACTAATGACCACGGAATTACTGCTGCTGGACCTGCTGATCAGGTGGCTGGGACCACGATCCAGAGAGCAAATCAAGAGACTCAGATCCGTTTAGATCAGCAATCCAGCGGCTGATCTCACGATCGCATGTGTCAGACTAGAGAAAAGTTTTGTCAGTCCTGAAGCTATAGAAGACGCACTGCTCAAACAATTACAGGATTTTCCTAAAAAATCCGGCAAGGACACTTCAAAATTCCAGGAACTCAGCTACCTGCTGTTCGAACTCCAGCTGGCCAAGACAGACACACATCTACCTGGCCTCAGCTACCTGAACACCACACGTGGGGTGAAACCCATAGTTGCCAAGCTGCCATATAATGTGCAAGGAAGGTGGACTATGCTAGGGACAAGATACAAAAGGGAACACCAGGTGTTCTTTCCTCTGTTCTCCTACTTCTGCGAGTTCATCAAAGACGTTGCAGAGCATAAGGTAGAGCCAAGCTTCACCTGCGGAGAACCCACCGGCACAGCTTCATTCGCTCCCAACTATTATTATTATTATTAATAATTATTTATATAGCACCATTAATTCTATGGTGCTGTACATGTGAAAAGGGGTTACATACAGGGTTATAGATATCATTAACAGTAAACAAATTTACAATGACAGACTGGTACAGAGGGGAGAGGACCCTGTCCTTGCGGACTTACATTCTTTGGGATAAAGGGGAAGAGACAGGAGGTTGGTGTGCTGCAGCACTGGTGGTGAGGTGGCAGCTCTGGTGGTGGTGAGGCGGCAGCTCGGGTGGTTGGTAAGGTGGAAGCTCGGGTGGTTGGTGAGGCGGCAGCTCAGGCGGTGGCGGTGCGGCAGCTCGGGTGGTTGGTGGGGCGGCAGCTCGGGTGGCTGGTGAGGCAGCAGCTCGGGTGGTTGGTGAGGCGGTAGAATGGTTATTGCAGGCTATAGGCTTTCCTGAAAAGATGGGTTTTCAGTTTCCGTCTGAAGGATCCGAGGGTGGTGGATAATCGGACGTGTTGAGGCGTGGTATTCCAGAGGATGGGGTATATTCGGGAGAAATCTTGGAGGCGGTTGAGTGAGGAATGAATAAGTGTGGAGGAGAGTAGGAGGTCTTGGGAGGATTGACGATTACGTGAGGGAAGATAGTGGGAGATTAGTTCAAAGATATAGGAAGGGGACAGGTTGTGGATGGCTTTGTAGATCAGTGTTAGTAGTTTGAACTGGATTCGTTGGGGAATTAGGAGCCAGTGGAGGGATTTGCAGAGGAGTGAAGCAGGGGAGTAGCGAGGAGAGAGGTGGATTAGCCGAGCAGCAGAGTTGAGGACAGACTGGAGTGGTGCAAGGGAGTTAGCGGGGAGGCCACAGAGGAGGGTGTTGCAGTAATCGAGGTGGGAGATGATGAGGGCATGCACAAGAGTTTTAGTAGATTGTGGACTGACGAAGGGACGGATTCTGGCAAATATGAGAGCCCTCTTCAAATTGACAAAAAATGTAGAGGCCCAGTATCGGTAAAAAGACTGATGTTTTTCCCACACTAGCATTGGTTCCTGATGAGGGCGACAAATGTGAAAGAGTTGAGAATCCAAAACTTCAGTGTCCCATTCACAAGAAGCCACATCTGCTGAAGAAATGTATCAGATTCAGAAAGAAACAGCTCCAATAGCACAAGGAGCTTCTAAAGAAGTTTGGAGTATGCTTCAGATGTTGTGCTTCCACCGAGCACCTTGCTAAGGACTGTAAGATTACAATCAAGTATATGGAGTGTGACAGCAAGGACTACGTACAAGCGCTTAATCCATCACAGCTTAACCCTATGCCTACGCCTTCTCCCACCACAAGCCATGGCGGGGAGAGTACAGGCCAAGCTGCAAGTCATCTCACAGTATCTTCTTCATGCACAGAAGTCTGCGGAGAAGGTCGTGGGGATAAGTCTTTTGTCAAGATTTGCCTTGTAAAAGTATTTCCCAAGGGTCACCCAGAGAAGGCTGTGAGGGTGTATAGCATCCTGGACGATCAGAGCAATCGATCACTAGCAAGGTCAGAACTCTTTGATCTGTTTGATTTAAAGGGAAGCGCCTGCCCCTACACCTTAGGCACCTGCAGTGGCATCTCAGAAGTCTTCGGAAGAAGAGCCAGTGGTCTCATGGTAACAGCACTTGAAAATACCATAGAAATACCTCTACCCACACTCATGGAGTGCAATCAGTTACTGTCTAACAAGGAAGAGATCCCAACGCAGGAAGCCACTCTTCATCACCCTCACCTGAAGACTATAGCCAGCAAGATTCCAGCTCTCGATCACAATGCAAAAATCCTGATTCTACTTGGGAGAGACATCCTCCGTTTACACAAGGTACGTCAGCAAATCAACGGTCCTCACAACGCACCATTTGCTCAACGCTTCGACCTAGGCTGGGTGATCATAGGGAACCTGTGCGTGGACAAAATGAAGAGACCTAATGCTATCTTCTCCTACAACACGCACATTCTGCCAAACAGTCGCAGCACTCATTTCCAGCCATTTCCACATCATTGGCCACCACTTGACAGTGCAAACACGGACTGTCCCTGGGACGACAACCCCGGGTAAACAGTGTTCAATTCCACACAACTTGGGACCCACAAGAAAAGATGAAGAGTTTATAAGGGTTATGGACAAAGAATTCGATCAAAACGACTCCAACAGCTGGGTGGCTCTGTTACCCTTTCGTTCTCCAAGACCAAGATTGCCAAACAATCTGCAGCAAGTAACAGCAAGGTTCTCTTCTCTAAAGAGCAGTTTAAAAAAAGGCCAGAGATGGAAAGACATTTCATCAATTTCATGCAAAACATCTTTGACAGAGATCATGCAGAACCCTCACCACCATTGAAGGAAGAAGAATGCTGGTTCCTTCCATCCTTTGGGGTCTGCCACCCTCGGAAACCTAACCAGATCAGGGTGGTACTTGACTCCAGTGCTCAGCATGAAGGCGTCTCCCTCAACAACTTGCTTCTTACTGGACCCAACATGAACAACAGCCTCATAGGAGTGTTGATTCGCTTCAAGCAGGAACCCGTGGTGATAATGGCCGACATCCAGCAGATGTTTCATTGCTTCATCGTGAGGGAAGACAGTAGAAACTATCTCAGGTTCCTATGGCACAAGGGCAATGACATACACAATGAGGTTGTGGACTACCAGATGAAGGTACATGTCTTCGGCAACAGCCCTTCACCTGCTGTAGTGATCTATGGACTGAGAAGGGCAGCTCAGGAAGGTGAGAGAGAATATGGACGCAATGCATGTCAGTTTGTAGAGAAGAACTTCTACATGGACGACTGGCTCAGTCTTTATCCTCGAGTGAAGAAGCTATCGATCTGCTTTCCAAGACTCAAGGAATGCTCTCTTCATCAAATCTCAGGCTCCACAAGATTATCTCCAACAGTCAAGAGGTAATGGAGGTGTTTCCATCCGAAGACTATGCCATGAGCTTAAGAGACCTCGATATAGGTTCCGACATCCCTCCCACTCAACAGCAAGGTTCTCTTCTCTACAGCGTAGCCTCGGTCTGCTATGGGATATTAAACAGGACGCATTTACTTTTCAAGTGAAACCTTGCGACAAACCATTCACCAAATGTGGAGTCCTATCTGTCATAAACAGTATCTACGATCCTCTTGGGTTCGTCGCACCCATCACTGTTCAAGGCAAGGATTCTGCTAAGACAGCTCACTGCTAAAAATATCGTTTGGGATGCTCCACCGCCGTCCCAGAAACAACAAAGATGGGAGGCCTGGAAGAAGTCACTAAAGGTCTTAGAACAACTCCAAGTTCCACGTTGTTACCTTGTAAAATCTTCTTCAGTTGCCACCAGAAGAGAAGTCCACAGTAGCCATAGCCACAGTAGCTTATCTGAAGACCTTGGGAGCACATAATGAAGTGCACTGTGGTTTCATTTTGTGTAAGGCCAAATTAACCCCTAAACCTGCACACTCAGTACCAAGGTTTGGACATTGTGCCGCAGTATTAGCGGCAGAAATCGCTGAAGTAGTGACAGATGAAATGGACATCACAATCGATTCCTTTACATTCTACACAGATAGTAGAGTGGTACTCGGATATATATATAACCAAACAAAACAATTCTACGTCTACGTGAGTAATAGAGTAGAGCGCATCAGATGTTTTGCTACTCCTGAGCAGTGGCATCACATCCCCTCTGATCTAAACCCAGCTGAGGAACGAGACTCACAGCTGCATCGAAGCTCAGTGACAACATGTGGCTGACACCTCAAAGTATCTTATATAAGGATACCTATGATAACTACGTCAGCAACACATATGAGCTGGTGGATCCAGAATATGACAAAGAAATTAGACCAACAACCTCCACACACTATACTTCAATGACATCAAGGCTGAAATTGAAGCCTCATCATTTTGAATGTTTCTCAAGTTGGCTATCCGCTGTACGAGCCATGGCTTGTCTTACTCACATAACTCATTGCTTTACCAATGACAAGTCATCAGGGTGCCACAGCTGGCACATATGCAAGGGTCTTATCACCAAGGTTGTGCCTAGCAATGATGGAAAGACTCGGAAGGTAGAAGTCAAGGTGACAAAAGGGGGTTCAACTCGAACCTTCTTTTGCCCAGTCACTGAACTCATGCTACTTCTACCAAAGGAGGATATCACATGAACTGAGCATTGTTGCTGGACTCCGTCACGGCGGGGAGCATACTTCCTCATACCCCAGCCATGTTAGGACATAAAACACTCTGCGTGCAACTGGAATTGAACACTTCTCCGTGGATTAAACTTTACCATTGGATTGTTGGGTTGTTGAAGAGTTGGCTTGTTGTGGCTTCCCCAACCCGAAGATGGGTTTTCCTACTGAGCCCATGTTCATTTTTTATTTTTTAGTCAAGGACTACGCGTCATCATTCAACTATAAATTTGAATTGTTGCATATTGTTTTCTCTCTCTCTTTTCAGGTTCCATGTCGGCATTGGACAGCAATAACCCATCACATCACACAAAGACATTTTGAAATCTGAAGATTTCAGAAGAGGAGTGTTGTGTCCCATGAATGGGAACAGCTTGTTGTATATTTTTCTGTGTTATTGTCACGTCTGTGGATACTCACCCGTCCGTCGCCTGCCTCCAGTACGTCTCCGACGGGGTCCCTCGCCGCTCCCCGTCTGTCTTCTCAGGGTCGCTGTGCGTCAGCGCTTCGCGTATGTGCGGTCACGCTTTTCCCACCGCTGAGCCCCTGTGGGAAGTCGCGACCCACTGGTTCCGCCCCATCTTGGCAGCGCCCATTGGGTGTTTCTTCTCGGCATCAGCACAGGTAAGAAGACTGGTTATCTTTTGCGGTTACACTAGTTTTCCTGCTGGCGTAATCCCTTGTTCCCTGGCTCCCTTTCTCTGTTCACTCTTCCTGTCTCAGCCGTACCAGCCCTGTCTCTTACCCGTGTCTGCCCCATGTTTCAACCATACTGGCTCGGCCCCTCAGCTGTACCTGCCCTGTGTCTCACCCGTGTCTACTCTGTGCCTCTCCCGTACCAGCCCTGTGTCTCTGTCATATCAGCTCCGTGTCTCTGCCGTGCCTGCTCAGTGTCTCAGTCATACCCGCCCTGTGTCTACTCATGCCTACCAGTTCCGTTTATTCCTGCTAGTCATAACCTTTTTCATTCCTCTCTTGGAGCATTGTGCCACCGCTCTGTCTCTGGTCATCCTGGTCCCATCTACCTCCCATATTCCATAGTTTCCATTTGTTCTCTGTTCTCATCTTCCGCCTCCATACCCCAGTCTCTTCCCTCTCTTTATTTACCCTTAGTTGCCCCTTTGGCTCCAGCCATTGTGGTTCCATCCCCCTTGGGCCTGCCCCTAACGCTCCCTGTATAGGGGGTGGTTCCATCAGGTCCTCTCACCCTTGGGGGCTGTAGAACTATAAACCAGAGGGTCCACTTTCGGGTCTTTCCATTCGAGTACTGATAGTATAATCAGGCCATGGATCCCGCTGGAGCCTCTGCCGCTCAGGAAGAGCTTGTCTTCTTTCGGGAAAATCAGACCCGTATTATGTCCTTTATGAAAACTATGGACTCTCGCCTCTCTGCGCTCCAGACCTCTGATCCTGGGAGCGCCTCTCAGCTGGCAGGTCTGTAACAAGAGTTGTCTTAGCAGCGAGATACCCAGGCTAATATTCTTAGTTATATGGCTTCGGTGGACGATCGGTTGCTCTCCTTGCAGTCGGCCGCCTCTACTTCCACCCGTTTCGGCTCCCCACCCTCCTTGGCAAAACCACCCCGGTATAATGGGGATCCCAAACAGTGTCAGGTTTTTGGAATCAATGTCACCTCCATTTTGAGCTCCTGCCTCTGCAGTACCCTACTGATCGGGCTAAGGTGGCCTTCTGGAAGGGGATGTCTTGGAATGGGTTATTCCCCTCTGGGAGCGTGATGATCCTGTGGTTTCACAGTTGTCAGTTTTTCTGGAAACTTTCCGTCGAGTATTCGATGAGCCGGATCGCTTAGCGTCTACTACAGAAGTCCTGTTTAACCTCCCCCAGGGGTCTCTAACTGTAGGTCAGTATGCTCTCCAGTTCTGTACTTTATCTTCCGATCTGGGTTGGAATAATGAAGCCTTGGTGGAAGCCTTCTGGCGGGGTGTCTCCGGGCGAATTAAAGACGAGTTGGCAGGTCGCGATACCCCAACTGCCTTGGAGGATTTGATTTCCCTGGCTACTCGTATTGACATTCGTTTCAAGGAGCGATCCCCTGAGAGAAGACTTCTTTGTCCTCCTCCCTCCACTCGTAGACCACTCAGTCCTCGACTCGGAACGTCCTCCACTTCATCTGCGCTCGAGCCGATGCAAGTCGATCGGATCAAGATGTCTGAACAATGTCGTAAGGAGAGACGCACTCAGGGCCTATGTTTTTACTGCGGGATTGCCTCCCATCTACTGTGCGCTTGTCCAGAACGTCCGGAAAACTCCGCCTAGGTCAAGTAAGAGAGGCCTCCCTAGGTGTATGTGATACCTCTCTACCCCTTACTCTGTCTATTCTGTTGCATGTTGGTACTAAAACTTTTTCCTCAGCCACCTATGTAGACTCGGGCGCAGCGGGGAATTTTATTAGGCTCGGAGGTCATTACATTTTCTGTCCCTGTGAGAACCTTAGAATATCCCTGGATCCTCGCATCCATGGATGGCAAACCCCTGCAGGAGACCATTACTCGGGTTACACAAGAGGTGGAACTTCAGTTAGGGGCCCTGCATAAGGAGAAAATTGTGTTTTATGTTTTAGTCGGAATCTCTCATCCGGTACTTCTTGGCTTTCCATGGTTATGAACCCAGGAGCCCACCTTGGATTGGCATACTGGTAATATTTTGCGCTGGGGAGACTCCTGTCGGGCACGTTGTCTGCTGCCAGTGCATCCTGTAGGTGTTCCTCGTCCCATCTCTATATTCCCTGGGTTGTTTTCTGTTTATAGTTCCTTTTAGGATGTCTTCAACAGGAAAGAAGCTGAGAATCTTCCTCCACACCGACTCTACGACTGCCCTATTGACCTCGTTCCTAAAGCCAACCCTCCTAGAGGAAGGATCTATCCTCTCTCGCCTGCGGAGACTCTAGCCATGTCTGAATACATTCAGGAGATCCAGGCCAAAGGCTTCATTCGGAAATCCTCTTCTCCTGCCGGTGCTGGCTTCTTCTTTGTAAAGAAAAAGGATGGTTCCCTTCGTCCTTGTATCGACTACAGAGGCCTAAACAACATCACAGCGAAGAACAAATACCCACTGCCACTTATCCCAGAGCTCTTTGATCGCCTGAGAGGAGCGCAAATATTTACCAAGCTTGACCTGCGAAAAGCCTATAACCTGGTTCGAATTCGTGTTGGGGATGAGTGGAAGATCGCATTCAATACACGTGACGGTCACTATGAGTATTTGGTTATGCCGTTTGGTCTCTGCAACATCCCTGCGGTGTTCCAAGAATTGGTTAATCACGTATTCTGGGATCTTCTCTGCTCCTGTGTCGTGGTCTACCTTGGTGACATTCTCATCTTTTTTCCGAGTTTATCCACCCATCGACGAGACATTCGTCAAGTTCTGCAATGTCTAAGGGAGAATCATCTATTCGCTAAGATCGAGAAGTGTGTCTTAGAGCAGTGGTCTTTGCCCTTCCTTGATTACATAGTCTCGAAGTCCAGTCTAGAGATGGATCCCGAGAAGGTTTCCGCTGTCCTCAATTGGCTACGTCCCCTTGGAGTAAAAGCAATCCAAAGTTTTCTTGGCTTTGCCAATTACTATAAACAATTTATCCCTCATTTTTCCTCCATAGCCAAACCAATTTCTGCTCTTGTTCGCAAAGGGGTCAACCTCAATCATTGGACCTCAGAAGCTGTGAACGCCTTCCAGACTCTGAAACAAAAGTTTGCTACGGCTCCTGTGCTCCATCGCCCAGATGCTAATAGGCCATTTATCCTCGAGGTTGACATGTCTTCTGTTGGAGCTGGGGCGGTCCTTTTGCAAAAAACCACCTCTGGTTGCTTAATCTCTTGTAGCTTCTCCAAAGCTTTCTCCTCTTCTGAGCGAAATTATTCCATTGGAGACAAAGAATTACTGGCTATTAAATTGGCCTTAGAGGAGTGACGTTATCTTCTTGAAGGAGCTGTTCATCCTTTTGTTATATTCACAGACCACAAGAATTTAGCCTACGTTCAGTCTGCCCAAAGACCCGACCAGCGGCAAGCTAGATGGTCCTTATTCTTCGGCTGTTTTGACTTCGAACTCCACTTTCGTCCTGGTAATAAGAACGTCAAAGCGGATAACCTGTCTAGATCCTTCCAGCCAGCAGACGTGGAGGAGAGTCCAGCACATATCATCGATCCAGCTAGGATCATTACCCTGGCTCCTCTTAGAGTGATCACTCCACCACCTGGCAAGACTTTGGTATTGATCATGATGAAAAAAGAGTTTTACCTTGGGGACATTCCTCCAAGATTGCTGGTCTTGTCGGATTCAAGAAAGCTCTGACTCATATCTCCCACAATTCTTGATGGCCGTCGCTTCAACGAGATGTCTGGAGTTCATTGCTTCCTGCTCTTCCTGCACTAGAAACAAGGTTCCCAGACATCTACCTTCTGGACTTCTACTTCCGCTGCCTGTGCCTTCCGTTCCTTAGAGTCATATTGCTATGGACTTTGTTACCGATTTACCTCCATCCTCAAATTGTACTGTCATTTTTGTGATAGTGGATCGATTCTCCAAGATGGCTAACTTTGTTTCTTTGCCTGGTCTGCCTTCTGCTCCCGAGTTAGCGAAGATTTTTGTACATCATGTCTTCCGACTTCACGGCTTTCCACAGCATATTGTGTCTGACAGAGGGGTCCAATTCACCTCTCGTTTCTGGAGAGCTCTTTGCGGACTAATGAAGGTTAAACTGGACTTCTCTTCTGCCTATCATCCACAGTCCAACGGTCAAGTGGAACGAGTCAATCAAGTTTTAACCTCCTACCTTCAGCATTTCTCCAACGCTCATCAGAATGATTTGGTCTCTCTTCTCCCGTGGGCAGAGTTCGCTTACAACAATCATCCCAATGAATCTTCTTCCAAGTCTTCTTTCTTTGTGGTCTTTGGGCAACATCCTGGCATTCCACTTCCCATTTCCCCCGTCTCTGGTGTACCGGCGGCAGACTCCTTGTCCTTGGAATTCTCTGAAATTTGGAGGGAGACTAAAGAGGCTCTTGAAAAGGCCAGTTTCAGGATGAAGTGGTACGCCGATAAGAAACGCCTGGACGCTCCTCCATTTCTTCCGGGCGATAAGGTTTGGCTTTCTTCACGCTATATTAGACTTAAGATACCCTCTCATAAACTAGGTCCATGCTACATTGGTCCATTTGAGGTGTTAAGTCACATCAATGATGTGGCCTACAAATTGAAATAGCCTGTCTTGTTACGAATTCCCAATTCTTTTCATGTCTCGCTTCTTAAACCTGCAAGGTTTAATCGCTTTCGCTCTTCTCCACCTCGCGCTCCTCAACCCAGCACTTCGGATGATGTCTTTGAGGTAAAAGATATTCTAGCCAAAAAGGTTGCGGTGCGGACCTTTTTTCTGATTGATTGGAAGGGATTTGGTCCTGAGGAGAGATCGTGGGAACCCCGGGAGAACATCAATGCTCCTTATATCTTGAGGAGGTTCCTCTCTAGCATTAAAAAGAGGGGGAGTAAGGAGGGGGGTACTGTCACGTCTGCGGATACTCACCCGTCTGTCGCCTGCCTCCGGCGCGTCTCCGACGGGGTCCCTCTCCGCTCCCCATCTGTGTTCTCAGGGTCGCGGCGCATCAGCGCTTTGCGCATGCGCGGTCGCACTTTTCCTGCAGCTAAGCCCTCTGTGAGGTTGCGACCTGCTGGCTCCACCCGATCATGGCGACGCCCATCGGGTATTTCTTCTCGGCGTCAGCACAGGTAAGGTGCCTAGTTATCTTTTGCAGTTACGCTAGTTTTCCTGCTGGCGTACTCCCTTGTTCCTTGGCTCCCTTTCTCTGTTTGCTCTTCCTGTCTCAGCCGTACCAGCCCTGTCTCTCACCTGTGTCTGCCCCGTGTCTCAGCCATATCAGCTCGGTGTCTCAGCCGTACCTGCCTGTGTCTTTCCGTGTCTACTCTGTGTCTCTCCCGTACCAGCCCTGTGTCTCTGTCGTATCAGCTGTGTCTCTGCCGTGCCTGCTCAGTGTCTCAGTCATAACCGCCCTGTGTCCACTTGTGCCTACCAGTTCCGTTTATTCCTGCTAGTCATTACCTTTTTCGTTCCTCTCTTGCAGCATCATGCCACCGCTCCGTCTCTGGTCCTCCGAGTCCCATCTACCTCCCATATTCCATAGTTCTCGTTTGTTCTCTGTTCTCATCTTCCGCCTCCATACCCCAGTCTCTTCCCTCTCTTTATTTACCCTTAGTCACCCCTTTGGCTCCAGCCGTTGTGGTTCCATCCCCCTTGGGCCTGCCTCTAATGCTCCCTGTATAGGGGGAGGTTTCATCATGTCCGC
This sequence comes from Ranitomeya imitator, assembly GCF_032444005.1. Classification (NCBI taxonomy): domain Eukaryota; kingdom Metazoa; phylum Chordata; class Amphibia; order Anura; family Dendrobatidae; genus Ranitomeya; species Ranitomeya imitator. The sequence continues at coordinate 626,188,755 of NC_091285.1, forward strand.
TCGTCCTTAGGGGCTCTAGAACTATAACCCAGAGGGTCCACTTTTGGGTCTTTCCATTCGAGTCCTGATAGTTATGCATTTAATTCTGCTGTTGCTATGGAGAAGCTCTGCCCTCTGAACTTTGTCCCTTTGTCTCTCCTGTAGTTGATGATGTTAGCCCTTGCTCCTCCCTTCTTCTTCATTATCAGTTTGCTGTAGCCATCTTTGGATGCACATGTATGCTTCTCTGTTTAGGATTACTCTTTCCACCTGCTGCATTGTACTTAATACAAGATTTCAGAGAATATCAACTTTTTCTCTCCTGGACTCTTATTACAAGTCAGTACAGCTGAGTTGGCACTGTCTGAGGAAGCCTGGCATATGACTACAGCAATCATACAGTTATTTGATGGCTACGGATTTAGAGACTCATACTGCCTTGAAGAGTCAGAATACTTATAGTATGATGCCCCATTTAGTGCCTCCACATTACCTGAATTCTTCTATACACATGCGCAGAAATAGGCCCTAATTCATCAAGACGTTCTTCACGCCAGTCTTGATGAGGGGGCATTGTGGAGTGAGGTGCCTGATGCAATAAGAAGGTCTTAACTCTTAATGATGCGTCTTAAAAGTGGAGTGCGCCTCCAGGCACTTCACCATTAACCTTACTCCAGAGACTACAGTAGAGTAAAGGTACCGTTACACTAAACGACTTACCAACGATCACGACCAGCGATATGACCTGGCCGTGATAGTTGGTAAGTCGTTGTGTGGTCGCTGGGGAGCTGTCACACAGACAGCTCTCTCCAGCGACCAACGATCAGGGGAACGACTTCGGCATCGTTGAAACTGTCTTCAATGATGCCGAAGTCCCCGGGTAACCAGGGTAAATATCGGGTTACTAAGTGCAGGGCCGCGCTTAGTAACCCGATATTTACCCTGGTTACCATTGTAAAAGTAAAAAGAAAAAAAACAGTACATACTCACATTCCGATGTCTGTCACGTCCCCCGCCGTCAGCTTCCCACACTGACTGTGTCAGCGCCGGCCGGCCGTAAAGCAGAGCACAGCGGTGACGTCACCGCTGTGCTCTGCTTTACGGCCGGCCGGCGCTGACACAGTCAGTGTGGGAAGCTGACGGCGGGGGACGTGACAGACATCGGAATGTGAGTATGTACTGTTTTTTTTTTAAGTTTTACAATGGTAACCAGGGTAAATATCGGGTTACTAAGTGCGGCCCTGCGCTTAGTAACCCAATGTTTACCCTGGTTACCAGTGAACACATCGCTGGATCGGCATCACACACGTCGATCCAGCGATGACAGCGGGTGATCAGCGACCAAAAAAAGGTCCTGATCATTCCCCAGCGACCAACGATCTCCCAGCAGGGGTCTGATCGTTGGTCGCTGTCACACATAACGAGATCGTTAGCGGGATCGTTGCTACGTCACAAAAAGCGTGACGTTGCAATGATATCGTTAGCGAAATCGTTATGTGTGAAGGTATCTTAAGATCTGTGGTGTAAGGTGCGACTAATCACACATAATACAGTGAATGGAGAAAAAGGCACCGATTCAGCGATGTCTTCACTGGTAACCAGGGTAAACATCGGGTAACTAAGCGCAGGGCCGCGCTTAGTAACCCGATGTTTACCCTGGTTACCAGCGTAAAAAAACAAACAGTACATACTTACATTCAGCTGTCTGTCCCTTGCCGTCTGGTTCCTGCACTGACTGCTGGCTGTAAAGTGAAAGCAGAGCACAGCCACAGCGGTGAGTCACCGCTGTGTGACTCACCGCTGTGCTGTGCTTTCACTTTCACTTTACGGCCAGCAGTCAGTGCAGGAACCAGACGGCAAGGGACAGACAGCTGAATGTAAGTATGTACTGTTTGTTTTTTTACGCTGGTAACCAGGGTAAACATCGGGTTACTAAGCGCGGCCCTGCGCTTAGTTACCCGATGTTTACCTTGGTTACCGGGGACCTCGGGATCGTTGGTCGCTGGAGAGCTGTCTGTGTGACAGCTCTCCAGCGACCAAACAGCGACGCTGCAGCGATCCGGATCGTTGTCGGTATCGCTGCAGCGTCGCTAAGTGTGACGGTACCTTAAGTTTTCGATGCGCGGTGTTTTCGTTGTGTCAAAAACGCAGCATCTTACAGTTCCAGCAAAGTGGATGGCATTTATAGAGTTCTCATACACACTGTGCTTCTTTTTTACTCACCGTTAACTGACCTGCGGTGCGTGTTTCATATCTACCAATGTCAATTTCTCTTTTAGTTACACTGAGTTTTATGTGAGGATTTTCCCGATAGAATTACATTAGATGAAGAAAATCCACAGGTACAAAGCTCACACGTTTTTAGAGTGTTTCCATGGCGGAAAAACTTCAAAAAGCTTCTCTCCCCTGTGGACTGTGAGCCCTCGCGGGCAGGGTCTTCGCTCCTTCTGTACTTGTGTGTGCCTTGTATTGCTCATGTTTATGGTACTTGTCTATGTATGCCCCCTTTTTTCACATTAAAGCGCCATGAAATAAATGGTGTTATAAAAATGAATAATAATAATAATAAAAAAAACACATGCAATCTGCACATGGCTATTGTAATAATGTTTTGTTAAAGCCAAATACCAAACAGTGTGAAAAACAAAGCAGCTTTGTTTGAAACATGACATACCGACAAGAAACAAAAACTGCAGCATCAAAAATGCAATAAAAATGCAAAATGTAAAAAAAGCAATGAAAAAAATTAAGTAAATTAATTTAAATTATACAGTATGTGCAGAAATGCTGCAGAAAGCCTGAGGGTATGTTTACACACAGCATCATTAAGCAGCCACCGTGCTTTCCCAGGCAAAGTCGCTCACACATTCAGTATTTAATCAGTATTTTACCTCAGTATCTGTAAGCCAAAACCAGGAGTGGGTGATAAATATAGAAGTGGTGACTTGTTGCCATTATACTTTTCCTCTGATTGTTCCACTCCTGGTTTTGGTTTACAAATACTGAGGTAAAAAACTCACCAAATACTCAATGTGTGCACATGGCCTTAATCATCATTGTTGTCTTGCACATGAAACAACTTTTTCCTTACAAGATTAAGCGCTTTTGCAGGGAATAGTGGACAGGCTTCAGCAGCACAGGGATGTTGCATTTTTCAGCTGCATTTGAACGTAGACTTCAGTTAGGCCGGTTTCACACGTCAGTGGCTCCGGTATGTGAGGTGACAGTTTCCTCACGTACCGGAGATACTGACTCACATAGACACATTGAAAGCAATGTGTCACTGCACATGTCAGCGTGTTTTCATGGACCGTGTGTCCGTGTGCAAAACACGTAGACATGTCAGTGTTCGTGGGAGCGCACGGATTACACGTACCCATTAAAGTCAATGGGTCCATGTAAAACACGTACCGCACACGGACGTTGTCCGTGTGCAGTCTGTGTGCCATGCAGGAGACAGCGCTACAGTAAGCGCTGTCCCCCCCACATGGTGCTGAAGCCGCGATTCATATCTTCTCTGCAGCAGCGTGTGCTGTAAAGAAGATATGAAAAATCCTTTTTTTTTTTTGGTTTCTCGTGTTTAAAATAAAGATCCCTGTCCCCACCTCCCACCCCCTGTGTGCCCGCCCGCTGTTATTAAAATACTCACCCGGCTCCCTCGCAGTGTCCTGTCCTGGCCGCAGCTTCCCCTGTATGCGGTCACGTGGGGCCGTCCATTACAGTCATGAATATGCGGCTCCACCTCCCATAGGGGTGGAGCCGCATATTCATTTCTGTAATGGGCGGCCCCACGTGACCGCATACAGGAGATGCTGCGGCCAGGACAGGACACTGTGAGGGAGCCGGGTGAGTATTTTAATAACAGCGGGCGGGCGCACAGGGGGTGGGGACAGGGATCTTTATTTTAAACACGAGAAACAAAAAAAAAAGGATTTTTCATATCTTCTCTACAGCAAACGCTGCTGCAGAGAAGATATGAATAGCGGCTTCAGCACCTGATGCAGGGGACAGCACTTATCTCTAGCGCTGTCTCCTGCACGGTGTGTGTGGTACCCAGTTGGCACACGGGCAGCACAAGTGTGCCGCACGTGTGCCACACTGATGTGCCACAGAAACGCACGGGCACACGGACACGGATAATTCCGGTACCGGAATTATCTGGACGTGTGGGACTGCCCTTAGGTGCAGACGTGTGTATTTTTTGTCACCCGAGAAACTCGAGTTTATTATGTTAATTACACTCTGATCAGAGTTGGGCACAGTGAGATCCAATTCTCAAAGATGGAGAAAAAATGTCTCCATCTTCTCCATTGTATCAGTCTGTGGAATCAGTCAGATGTCATCCAAGTGCAGTCCGGTGATCTCCACAAACTCAGTGAATTGCATGGCCGAGTGCGGTCCGATTATCTGATCAAATTCGGCCATGAAGCGATTTTTTTTTCTACTCTAGTCACTACGTCCCACCCTAGCTTTGCCTATTTTGGCTAAGCTGTCTGAAACTGGCATGAAAACGCCAAAAATCGAATCATTTTTATGCAACTTTTTCAAAGTCTTTTATACCAGAAATATAGACAAGACTAGAACATTTGCCCCATTGTCTTTTATAGATCTTTATAGTCAAAGTTTCATTTTGATGATAAATTCTCTGTAAGTAAATTCTGGCTTTCTGTTCTCACTAGAGGGAGCTCAGTGCATACTGTATTTAACCCCTTTGCACAAATGGGTTTAGCTGTACGTCCGCGCTGGTGTGACCACAGGAGCTGAGCTCCCTTCACACACACACACCAGATACTGTTTATATCAAACAGCTGTGATCACTGGGGTCCTGGGTTCAAATCCCACCACGGACAACATCTGCACGGAGCTTGTATGTTCTCTCCGTGTTTGCGTGGGTTTCCTCCGGGTTCTCTGGTTTCTTACCACATTCCAAAGACATACTGATAGGGAATTTAGATTGTGGACAGTGCTGATAATGTCTGCAAAGCGCTGTGGAATTAATGGCGCTATATAAGTGAGTAAAATAAATAAATAAATAAAATCTGTCTTTAACAGCTGCGGCCATAGCTGATAGGTTGCTGAAGACTCCCATCACCGCCACCTTTGGTACTCCTCTGAAGTTCAGCTAAATTCTGAGCTTCAAAGAAGTCTGCGCTTTTCATTATATACTGCAATACTGGCAGTATAGTATAGGCAACTGGACTATCTTATGTTGAAGTCCCCTAAGGCCTGTTTCACACGTCAGTGGCTCCGGTACGTGAGGTGACAGTTTCCTCACGTACCGGAGCCACTGAGACATGTAGACACATTCAAATCAATGCATCTGGGCAGATGATATTGATTTTTTGCGGACCGTGTCTCCGTGTGCCAAACACGGAGACCTGTCAGTGTTCGTGGGAGCGCACAGATTACACGGACCCATTAAAGTCAATGGGTCTGTGTAAAACACGTACCGCACACGGACGTTGTCCGTGTGCAGTCCGTGTGCCGTGCAGGAGACAGCGCTACAGTAAGCGCTGTCCCCCCGACTGGTGCTGAAACCACAATTCATATCTTCTCTGCAGCAGCGTTTGCTGTAAAGAAGATATGAATAATCCTTTTTTTTTTGTTTCTCGTGTTTAAAATAAAGGTCCATGTCCCCATCCACCTCCCACCCCCGCCCGCTGTTCTTAAAATACTCACCCGACTCCCTCACTGTAACCTCAAAAAGAAATCATGCCTAGAAAAGGCAGCTTTAATATGAAACAAGTACATCCGAAAAAGAACAAAATAAAGCTATAGCCTTAAAATAACATTTTATTATATAGATTAGAACACGTAAAAAAACTTTTGTAGAAAAAATAACAAGATTGTTAACCCCTTCCCGACCTGTGACACAGCGTATGCGTCATGAAAGTCGGTGCCAATCCGACCTGTGACGCATATGCTGTGTCACAGAAAGATCGCGTCCCTGCAGGCCGGGTGAAAGGGTTAACTCCCATTTCACCCGATCTGCAGGGACAGGGGGAGTGGTAGTTTAGCCCAGGGGGGGTGGCTTCACCCCCTCGTGGCTACGATCGCTCTGATTGGCTGTTGAAAGTGAAACTGCCAATCAGAGCGATTTGTAATATTTCACCTAAAAAAATGGTGAAATATTACAATCCAGCCATGGCCGATGCTGCAATATCATCGGCCATGGCTGGAAATACTAATGTGCCCCCACCCCACCCCACCGATCGCCCCCCCAGCCCCCCGATCTGTGGCCCGCTCCCCTCCGTCCTGTGCTCCGCTCCCCCGTCCTCCTGCCCGCTCCCCCCGTGCTCCAATCACACCCCCCCGTGCTCCAATCAAACCCCCCCGCACTCCGATCCCCCCCCGTGCTCCGAACCACCCCCCCTGCACACCGATCCACCCCCCCTGCACACCGATCCACCCGCCCGCACACCGATCACTCTCCCCCATGCTCCGATCCCTCCCCCCCCGTGCTCCGACGCCCCCCCGTGCCCTGATCTCCCCCCCCTGTGCCCTGATCTCCCCCCCTTATACTTACCGATCCTGGCGGGGTCCCGTCCGTCTTCTTCCCCGAGCGCCGCCATGTTCCAAAATGGCGGGCGCATGCGCAGTGCGCCCGCCGAATCTGCCGGCCGGCAGATTCGTTCCAATGTGAATTTTGATCACTGTGATATAATCTATCACAGTGGTCAAAATAAAAAAACAGTAAATGACCCCCCCCATTTGTCCCCCATAGATAGGGACAATAATAAAATAAAGAATTTTTTTTTTTTTTCACTAAGGTTGGAGTTAGAACTAGGGTTAGGGTTAGGGGTAGGGTTAGGGGTAGGGTTAGGGGTAGGGGTAGGGTTAGGGGTAGGGTTAGGGGTAGGGTTAGGGGTAGGGTTAGGGGTAGGGGTAGGGTTAGGGGTAGGGTTAGGGTTAGGGGTAGGGTTAGGGGTAGGGTTAGGGTTTCGGTATGTGCACACGTATTCTGGTCCTCTGCGGATTTTTCCGCAGCGGATTTGATAAATCCGCAGTGCTAAACCGCTGCGGATTTATGGCAGATTTACCGCGGTTTTTCTGCGCATTTCACTGCGGTTTTACAACTGCGATTTTCTATTGGAGCAGTTGTAAAACCGCTGTGGAATCCGCAGAAAGAAGTGACATGCTGCGGAATGTAAACCGCTGCGTTTCCGTGCAGTTTTTCCGCAGCATGTGTACAGCGATTTTTGTTTCCCATAGGTTTACATTGAAATGTAAACTCATGGGAAACTGCTGCGGATCCGCAGCGTTTTCCGAAGCGTGTGCACATACCTTTAGAATTAGGCTATGTGCACACGGTGCGGATTTGGCTGCGGATTGGCCGCTGTGGATCCGCAGCAGTGTTCCATCAGGTTTACAGTACCATGTAAACCTATGGAAAACCAAATCCGCTGTGCCCATGGTGCAGAAAATACCGCACGGAAACGCTGCGTTGTATTTTCCGCAGCATGTCAATTCTTTGTGCGGATTCCGCAGCGTTTTACACCTATTCCTCAATAGGAATCCGCAGGTGAAATCCGCAGTAAATCCGCAGGTAAAACGCAGTGCCTTTTACCCGCGGATTTTTCAAAAATGGTGCGGAAAAATCTCACACGAATCCGCAACGTGGGTACATAGCCTTAGGGTTAGGGTTGGGTTGGAATTAGGGTTGTGGTTAGGGTTAGGGGTGTGTTGGGGTTAGGGTTGTGGTTAGGGGTGTGTTGCGGTTAGGGTTGTGGTTAGGGTTACGGCTACAGTTGGGATAAGGGTTAGGGGTGTGTTGGCGTTAGAATTGAGGGGTTTCCACTGTTTAGGCACATCAGGGGGTCTCCAAACGCAACATGGCGCCACCATTGATTCCAGCCAATCTTTTATTCAAAAAGTCAAATGGTGCTCCTTCCCTTCCGAGCCCCGACGTGTGCCCAAACAGTGGTTTACCCCCACATATGGGGTATCAGTGTACTCAGGACAAACTGGGCAACAATTACTGGGGTCCAATTTCTCCTGTTACCCTTGAGAAAATAAAAAATTGCTTGCTAAAACATCATTTTTGAGGAAAGAAAAATGATTTTTTATTTTCACGGCTCTGCGTTGTAAACGTCTGTGAAGCACTTGGGGGTTCAAAGTGCTCACCACATATCTAGATAAGTTCCTTGGGGGGTCTAGTTTCCAAAATGGGGTCACTTGTGGGGGGTTTCTACTGTTTAGGCACACCAGGGGCTCTGCAAACGCAACGTGACGCCCGCAGACCATTCCATCAAAGTCTGCATTTCAAAACGTCACTACTTGACTTCCGAGCCCCGACATGTGCCCAAACAGTGGTTTACCCCCACATATGGGGTATCAGCGTACTCAGGACAAACTGGGCAACAATTACTGGGGTCCAATTTCTCCTGTTACCCTTGAGAAAATAAAAAATTGCTTGCTAAAACATCATTTTTGAGGAAAGAAAAATGATTTTTTATTTTCACGGCTCTGCGTTGTAAACGTCTGTGAAGCACTTGGGGGTTCAAAGTGCTCACCACATATCTAGATAAGTTCCTTGGGGGGGTCTAGTTTCCAAAATGGGGTCACTTGTGGGGGGTTTCTACTGTTTAGGCACACCAGGGGCTCTGCAAACGCAACGTGACGCCCGCAGACCATTCCATCAAAGTCTGCATTTCAAAAGTCACTACTTCCCTTCTGAGCCCCGACGTGTGCCCAAACAGTGGTTTACCCCCACATATGGGGTATCAGCGTACTCAGGAGAAACTGGACAACAACTTTTGGGGTCCAATTTCTCCTGTAACCCTTGGGAAAATAAAAAATTCTGGGCTAAAAAATTATTTTTGAGGAAAGAAAACGTATTTATTATTTTCACTGCTCTGTGTTATAAACTTCTGTGAAGCACTTGGGGGTTCAAAGTGCTCACCTCACATCTAGATAAGTTCCTTTCGGGGTCTAGTTTCTAAAATGGGGTCACTTGTGGGGGGTTTCTACTGTTTAGCCACATCAGGGGCTCTGCAAACGCAACGTAACGCCCGCAGAGCATTCCATCAAAGTCTGCATTTCAAAATGTCACTACTTGACTTCCGAGCCCCGACATGTGCCCAAACTGTGGTTTACCCCCACATATGGGGTATCAGCGTACTCAGGAGAAACTGTACAACAACTTTTGGGGTCAAATTTCTCCTTTTACCCTTGGGAAAATAATAAATTGCAGGCTAAAAAATCATTTTAGAGAAAATAAAATTTTTATTTTATTTTCATGGCTCTGCGTTATAAACTTCTGTGAAGCACTTGGAAGTTCAAAGTCCTCACCACACATCTAGATTAGTTCCTTTAGGGGTCTAGTTTCCAAAATGGGGTCATATGTGGGGGATCTCCAATGTTTAGGCACACAGGGGCTCTCCAAACGTGACATGGTGTCCGCTAATGATTGGAGCTAATTTTCCATTTAAAAAGCCAATTGGCGTGCCTTCCCTTCCGAGCCCTGCCGTGCGCCCAAACAGTGGTTTACCCCCACATATGGGGTATCAGCGTACTCAGGACAAACTGGACAACAACATTTGCGGTCCAATTTCTCCTATTACCCTTGGCAAAATAGGAAATTCCAGGCTAAAAATCATTTTTGAGGAAAGAAAAATTATTTTTTATTTTCATGGCTCTGCATTATAAACTTCTGTGAAGCACCTGGGGGTTTAAAGTGCTCAATATGCATCTAGATAAGTTCCTTGGGGGGTCTAGTTTCCAAAATGGGGTCACTTGTGGGGGAGCTCCAATGCATAGGCACACAGGGGCTCTCTAAACGCGACATGGTGTCCGCTAACAATTGGAGCTAATTTTCCATTCAAAAAGTCAAATGGCGCGCCTTCCCTTCCGAGCCCTGCCGTGTGCCCAAACAGTGGTTTACCCCCACATATGAGGTATCGGCGTACTCGGGAGAAATTGCCCAACAAATTTTAGGATTCATTTTATCCTATTGCCCATGTGAAAATGAAAAACTGAGGCGAAAAGAATTTTTTTGTGAAAAAAAAGTACTTTTTCATTTTTACAGATCAATTTGTGAAGCACCTGAGGGTTTAAAGTGCTCAATATGCATCTAGATAAGTTCCTTGGGGGGTCTAGTTTCCAAAATGGGGTCATTTGTGGGGGAGCTCCAATGTTTAGGCACACGGGGGCTCTCCAAACACGACATGGTGTCCGCTAACGATGGAGATAATTTTTCATTCAAAAAGTCAAATGGCGCTCCTTCCCTTCCGAACCTTACCATGTGCCCAAACAGTGGTTTACCCCCACATGTGAGGTATCGGCGTACTCATGAGAAATTGCCCAACAAATTTTAGGATCCATTTTATCCTGTTACCCATGTGAAAATGAAAAAAATTGAGGCTAAAAGAATTTTTTTGTGAAAAAAAAGTACTTTTTCATTTTTACGGATCAATTTGTGAAGCCCCCGGGGGTTCAAAGTTCTCACTATGCATCTAGATAAGTTCCTTGGGGCGTCTAGTTTCCAAAATGGGGTCACGTGTGGGGGAGCTCCAATTTTTAGGCACACGGGGGCTCTCCAAACGTGACATGGTGTCCGCTAAAGAGTGGAGCCAATTTTTCATTCAAAAAGTCAAATGGCGCTCCTTCCCTTCCAAGCCCTGCCGTGCGCCCAAACAGTGGTTTACCACCACATATGAGGTATCAGCGTACTCAGGACAAATTGGACAACAACTTTCGTGGTTCAGTTTCTCCTTGTACCATTGGGAAAATAAAAAAAATGTTGCTAAAAGATAATTTTTGTGACTAAAAAGTTAAATGTTCATTTTTTCCTTCCATGTTGCTTCTGCTGCTGTGAAGCACCTGAAGGGTTAAAAAACTTCTTGAATGTGGTTTTGAGCACCTTGAGGGGTGCATTTTTTAGAATGGTGTCACTTTTGGGTATTTTCAGCCATATAGACCCCTCAAACTGACTTCAAATGTGAGGTGGTCCCTAAAAAAAATGGTTTTGTAAATTTCGTTGTAAAAATGAGAAATCGCTGGTCAAATTTTAACTCTTATAACTTCCTAGCAAAAAAAAATTTTGTTTCCAAAATTGTGCTGGTGTAAAGTAGACATGTGGGAAATGTTATTTATTAACTATTTTGTGTCACATAACTCTCTGGTTTAACAGAATAAAAATTCAAAATGTGAAAATTGCGAAATTTTCAAAATTTTCGCCAAATTTCCGTTTTTATCACAAATAAACGCATAATTTATTGACCTAAATTTACCACTAACATGAAGCCCAATATGTCACGAAAAAACAATCTCAGAACCGCTAGGATCCGTTGAAGCGTTCCTGAGTTATTACCTCATAAAGGGACACTGGTCAGAATTGCAAAAAACGGCCAGGTCATTAAGGTCAAAATAGGCTGGGTCATGAAGGGGTTAAAAAAGACTGTGCAGACACAATGTACAACAAATATGGTCGGTCCAAACTTGTACAGTAATTTTGCCAAGGGTTGCGTATTAAATAACAATTAAGCAAAAGTGCAGAGTGCAACCAGGAGTGTATAAAAGACACTTCTATAGGGTAGGTACATATAATAAAGTGCTATAGTGCACTTCGCCCAAGTAATGAAAAAGGAGCAAATGAAAGAGGACTGTTATGCACAGTGCCCATAGGTAGAAGGGACTATATGCTATATACCATCATAGTATAGTGTATAGCCTAATGAGGCGCTGCTTCCTGTCCTGGCCGCACCTTTTACTGTATGAGCGGTCACGTGGGGTCGCTCATTTACATTGATGAATATGCGGCTCCACCCCTATGGGAGGTGGAGCCGCATATTCATGACTGTAATCGGCGAGTAAATATGCAAGTTTGGTATCGCCAAGTCATTTTTTTTCCCTTTAGTCAGTAAATGACACAATAAGATAAATGATGTCATTCAAAAGTACAACTTGTCCCACGAAAAAAAAAAAACATCATACGGCTATTTTGAAGGGAAAATAAAAAATAAAAAGGTTATGGGTTTTGGAAGGGGAGGGGGAAAAAAACAGAAGACAAAAAAATGGAAAATTGCCGGTACCTAAAGGGGTTAATAGAGAATTTTAAATAAACTTAGTATAGAATAAGTTCCCTATGGGGGTGGGTGCAGACAGAATTGTATCACTTGTTTTTACATCATTGCAGGGGATTTGTTCATCTGTATCAGCGTACATGGAAAGGTGACCTGAGGGTCCTCCTGTTATTGCACAGCCATTGTACGTGATGTTATGGTTGGGCTCCATGTGATGATACTCGGTCCCCTCTCAGCATCGTGTGAGCGTCGACAGAGTCAGCAAACACAGGTTACCCCCTGACCCTAGAAAGTCAATATTCTCCTTGTTAAGCCTTTTGTAAGGAGGATTGGAAATATGTATATTTGTTTGTACACTTCCAGTGTGAAAGTCAATTTATCTCAGCTCGTGACCGTGAATTTGACCGGCCCCATTGACTTCCCACTCGTTTATGGGATTGTGCAATATTACTGTTAATGTAAAGAATGAACAATTGCCTTTTCCTCTAAGTGTCACCATTATCGTATAACATATCCATCACGGTCGTTTATGAGCCCTATACATCTACGTGACACTGAGTCAATAAAAGAATTGTGCTGAACCTCTTCAGCGTCCATTCAGGGAGATGACAATCTGCGGAGGGTCCAACGGTTTCTAGTAATGGGGCGGAAGGTCAGCGCAGGTCAACGCGACAGGATTTATTAGGGAGCGGCATCAATAGCACTTACCTAATATAATGGGATTGACGTTTTGGAGAGGGGTAGATTGTCCTATTGCTGCACTCGTTTTTTGCCTGCTTGTCCCGCAGCGATCTTTCCCATGCAGCTTTTACAGGGAAATTGAGACATTAAGGCTATGTTCCCACAATGAGTTTTTGGAGTGTTTTTTGATACTTTGTATTTTTTTTTTCTTTCAAAAATGTAGCATCTTAAGGTACCGTCACACTAAGCGACGCTGCAGCAATACCGACAACGATGTCGATCGCTGCAGCGTCACACAGACAGCTCTCCAGCGACCAACGATCCTGAAGTCCCCGGGTAACCAGGGTAAACATCGGGTTACTAAGCGCAGGGCCGTGCTTAGTAACCCGATGTTTACCCTGGATACCGTTGTAAATGTAAAAAAACAAACACTACATACTCACATTCGGGTGTCTGGTCATGTCCCTCGCCTTCAGCTTCCAGCACTGACTGAGCGCTGGCCGTAAAGTACAGCGGTGACGTCACCGCTGTGCTGTGCTTTACGGCTGGCCGGCGCTCACCAGTCAGTGCGGGAAGCTGACGGCGAGGGACCTGACCAGACACCGGGAATGTAAGTATGTAGTGTTTGTTTTTTTACATTTACAACGGTAACCAGGGTAAACATCGGGTTACTAAGCGCGGCCCTGCGCTTAGTAACCCGATGTTTACCCTGGTTACCAGTGACGACATCGCTGAATCGGCGTCACACATGCCGATTCAGCGATGTCAGCGGGAGATCCAGCGACAAAATAACGTGCTGGACTTTCCCCAGCGACCAACCATCTCCCAGCAGGGGCCTGATCGCTGGTCGCTGTCACACATAACGATTTCGTTAACGATATCGTTGCTACGTCACAAAAAGCAACGATATCGTTAACGATATCGTTCAGTGTGACGGTACCCTTACAGTTCCAGCAGAGTGGATGGGATTTATAGAGATCCCATGACCGCTGTTCTTCTTTTTAGCTCAGTGTAATCTGACCTGCGGTGTGGGTTTCATGTCTGCAACATGTCCATCTCTCTTGGGGTTAAAAAAAACAGTTTTGCAATTGGGTTTCATTAAAAATTAGGCACAGTTTAGAGTCTACGGCTTGTGTCTCTGAACATTCAACTTTGATGTGGTCTGTGGTCGTAAATCAGCCGAGAGGAGCTCAGAAAAAGACAGATAAAAGAGATGTAAACTCGGAATCAGGCCGCCGTGGAGAGCTGAATAGCGGATTCTCAGGCAACTCATTTTTCAGCTAGCAATAGACAGTACAACACAGAGGCTATAGAAGGCGAGGAGTGTAAATTTGTAATGAAATCTAATTGCAAACTTTTTTTTCCCCCAATTAAAGACATGTTATGTAAGAAAAAATATTACCGCCGAAAGGTGGAAAACCCTTTATAGGATGCCAATTGAAATCAGCATGTCAAGTCCCCCAGAGGAAGAGAGATGCTCTTCGTAGGTCATCTCCACAAACCTGGGACATTGGTTGGTCCGAGACATGAGTTACCAGCAGAGGTTTTTGGCAACGGGTTACTCCTCTCTCCCCATTGGGAAAACGTGTGTTCTCAGCTGGGGGGAGTTCATTAGGAATAATCAGCGGCCGGAAAGTTACTGAATGTGTCTGATCAGCTTTGGATTTCATTATTACAGAGTTCATATTTGTTTTTTGTCTTTCTTGCTATGAAACAGGGGGTTTTGTTTGGAGAAGTAGTTCATAATTTGATGGCATAGTACAAAAATTGAAAATAAAATTAATGCACTGGGTTCAACTCCCACCAAGGACGACATCTGCAAGGAGTCCGCATGATCTTCCCATATTTGCGTGGGTTTCCTCCGGTTATCCTTCCGCACTCATAAGGAATGCAGATTGTGAGTCCCAATGGGGACAGCGATAATGATATATTTAAAATGGTGCTGAATAAAATAAGAAAATAAATAAGTAAATAACTTCTCAATTATTTCGTGACCTAAGGTTACTTAGTCATTGAGAAGAAAAATGTATTTATTAAAGATATATTTATTTATCATTTTACAAATTGTATTTTTATCGAAAAATAAATACAGAAATAAAATGAATAAAGACTGAAAAAAATAAAGAAATATATCCATATATAAAACGTTATTTTCTTCATTCTTTATTACTTTTATTTCTGTATTTATTTTTCTTTCAGTAACATTGCTTAGTAACGAAATATGCAAACGAAGGAGTTGTCTTGTAGGAGGTATATACTTTGTTATATCTCTGTGAGGTTTATTAAGGATTATGAATAATCTGTTTGTCTTCTATATGAATATCAATGGACATCGAATTGGGTGACTGCAGCAGTATTTTTTTTGCTTTGCCACTAAGTTAATGGTAAAATTTACTTTGGGCAGGGGAGATATTTATAGCAGATAAAAGAAATCAAATGGATGCCTATTCTGTTATATAATCGATTTGGATCTGTTGATT
The DNA here is from genome assembly GCF_032444005.1 of Ranitomeya imitator. Taxonomy (NCBI): domain Eukaryota; kingdom Metazoa; phylum Chordata; class Amphibia; order Anura; family Dendrobatidae; genus Ranitomeya; species Ranitomeya imitator. Next base: position 626,203,918 of record NC_091285.1, read on the forward strand.
TTTTTTTTTTTTTACTTTTTTATCCCAACTGATTAAATAGTTAGTTTGCATTTTAAACCTATAGGCGACACATGGGTCCCTGCACGGTGTCTCCAAAAGGCACAGATTTCTCCCCTAAAACCAAGGCTTCCAGATAAAATGACCTCTTTAATCCGGTGTCTCATAGGATATTTATTTATGTATTTATTTATTTGTTTTTTTAATTATTCAATTTAATTGAATATAAAAGTAATATTATATTATTACCTGTTAGGACCTTTTAGGTAAATTTCTCATTAAATACAAAAATATAATACAGAAAAATGTAGGTACATTCTAAAGTCATTTTTATGAACTGAGCAGGAACTTCAATTTTATCTAAGAACTAGCTGAAGAGCCCGGCGTTGCCTGGGCATAGTAAATATCTGTGGTTAGTTATAGCACCTCACTTCTCTTATTTTCCCATCACGCCTCTCATTTTCCCAATCACATCTTTCATTTTCCCCCTCACATCTCTCATTTTCTCCCTCACACCTCTCATTTTCTCCCTCACTCCTCTCATTCCCCCCTAACACTTGTCATTTCAACCTCACATCTGTCATTTTCTGATCACTCCACTATTTTTCCTCACTCCTCTCATTTTGCACTCACACCTTTTCATTTTCACCTCACACCTCTCATTTTCACCTCATCACCTCAGTATATACATGTTTGTCATCTCCCTTATATATAGTATACATCTGTATGTCATCTCCTGTATATAGTATATACCTGTATGTCATCTCCCCTGTATATAGTATATACCTGCTGTGTGTCATCTTCCCTATATATAGTATATACCTGAATGTCATCTCCTTCTATATATATAGTATATACCTGTATGTTATCTCCTCCTGTATATATTATATACCTGTGTGTCATCTCCCCTGTATATAGTATATATCTGTGTGTCATCTCCTCCTGTATATAGTATATACCTGCATGTCATCTTCTATATATAGCATATACCTGTATGTCATCTCCTCCTGTATATATTATATACCTGTGTCATCTCCCCTGTATATAGTATATATCTGTGTGTCATCTCCTCCTGTATATAGTATATACCTGCATGTCATCTTCTATATATAGCATATACCTGTATGTCATCTCCTCCTGTATATAGTATATACCTGTGTGTCATCTCCCCTGTATATAGTATATATCTGAGTGTCATCTCCTCCTGCATATAGTATATACCTGCATGTCATCTTCTATATATAGCATATACCTGTATGTCATCTCCTCCTGTATATAGTATATACCTGTATGTCATCTCCTCCTGTATATATATGTACCTATATGTCATCTCCTCCTCTATATAGTATATACCTGTGTGTCATCTCTCCTGTATATAGTATATATCTGTGTGTCATCTCCCCTGTATATAGTATATACCTGTGTGTCATCTCCTCCTGTATTAGACCTCGTTCACACGTTATTTGCTCAGTATTTTTACCTCAGTATTTGTAAGTTAAATTGGCAGCCTGATAAATCCCCAGCCAACAGGAAGCCCTCCCCCTGGCAGTATATATTAGCTCACACATACACATTATAGACAGGTCATGTGACTGACAGCTGCCGTATTTCCAATATGGTACATTTGTTGTAGTTTGTCTGCTTATTAATCAGATTTTTATTTTTGAAGGATAATACCAGACTTGTGTGTCTTTTAGGGCGAGTTTCGTTTGTCAAGTTGTGTGTGTTGAGTTGTGTGTGGCGACATGCATGTAGCGACTTTTGTGAGATGAGTTTTGTGTGGCAACATGCGTGTAGCAACTTTTTGTGTGTCGAGTTGCATGTGACAGGTTAGTGTAGCAAGTTGTGTGCAGCAAGTTTTGCGCATGGCGAGTTTTGCGCGTTGCGAGTATTATGTGTGGTGCCTTTTGAGTATGTGCAAGTTTTGTGTGAGGCAACTTTTGCATGTGCTGCAACTTTTGTGCATGTGGCAATTTTTCCGCGTGTGCAAGTTTTGCGTGTGGCGAGTTTTCCATGAGGAGAATTTTGCACTTGTGGCGAGTTTTGCAAGAGCCTAGTTTTTGCATGTGGCGAGTTCTGCGCGTGGCGACTTTTGTGTTTCGACTTTTATGTGGCGAGGTTGGTGTATTTGTGGTGAAATGTGTGCTGAGGGTAATATGTGTTCATGCACGTGGTAGTGTGTGGCGCATTTTGTGTGTGTTCATATCCCCGTGTGTGGTAAGTATCCCATGTCGGGGCCCCACCTTAGCAACTGTACGGTATATACTCTTTGGCGCCATCGCTCTCACTCTTTAAGTCCCCCTTGTTCACATCTGGCAGCTGTCAATTTGCCTCCAACACTTTTCCTTTCACTTTTTTCCCCATTATGTAGATAGGGGCAAAATTGTTTGGTGAATTGGAACGCGCAGGGTTAAAATTTCGCCTCACAACATAGCCTATGACGCTCTCAGGGTCCGGACGTGTGACTGTGCAAAATTTTGTGGCTGTAGCTGCGACGGTGCAGATGCCAATCCCGGACATACATACACACATTCAGCTTTATATAGTAGATTATATATATATATATATATATACATATATATATATATATATATATATATATATATATATATATATATATATATATATATATGTATATATATATATATATATATGTATTATACTGATACAAAACATTATTGTTGCTATTGTTATTATTGTCACTGTCACCATAACTATTATTTTACTTTACTTTTCAGCTTTTTTTTTATATTTATGTCCAATATTTTAATATGTTGTTCTATTTCAATTGTAAACTTTGGACAGCATGGACTCATTGATCATTAAATTAAAAAAAAAAGAAAATCATAGAAGCATACATCATTATTATTACTGTTATCATAACTATAACTTTATTTTCATTTCCCTGATATTGTTCTATGTTTATGTCCAACATTGTAATATGTGATTCTATTTACTTCCCTCGTCTCATTGTTCATTTGCTGTGATGAATCAGAATTGTACTTGTTTTGTAGCGATCCAAAGGTAAAGTGCTCCAGAATATGTTGGGAGGACAAAAAATAGTTATTAACTTCCATTTAGTACCCTTACACGTAATGTTCAAAATGATTCGTATTTTATGAAAGATGCATTACATATATTACTAATGTTTAAAAAAAAAATAAGACTATCAATAACAATGATTATAATAAGTGCAATAACATAGGATAAAAAATAGATTTGGGAGTAATGAAAATCCTTAAAGAAGAAAAAAATCAATCTCTAAATCAAAACTATTAATTTTTATCTAGCTTAAAAATAATAATACAATAAAAATAATATGTATGCATGATTTAAACATCTAGAAATTCTTAAGAAACAAAAAAACAAAAAATAAAATCAAAAATATGTATTTTAAATTTAAAAAGAATGTATTAACACAATGTTAATTATGCATGTATTTGAGAATAAAGATGTATATATGCGTACATGTGTGTTTGTGTGTATATATATGTATAATTTTTATACTAGATAAGAAAATATATATTTTCAATGTAGTTTGACTTTTGCTTTTTTAAATTTGTGCGTATGTGTGTATATATATATATATATATATATATATATATATATATATATATATATATATATATATACACAAATCTAATTGAGCGGAGTCAAGCTCTAAACTAAATATAGTTATGTTAAAAAAAAAGAAAAAAATATATATATAGTGAAAATCTTTGCGAAAATGCAGAGGGCAAAAATAAAAAAATAAACCTGTGGCTGATGTTGTTGTCTGGGGCTGGGGGCGGCGGGGTGTCCCGCAGTGCAGCCCCGCAGGGTGGTGGTCGGTGGGCGGATGCAGCAGAGCTGAGAGGTGCGGACAGTCCCGGCCTCTGTCCTCTTATCTCCGGCCGCTGATAAGAGTCATTAGCGGAGGATAATGTCCCCTTCCTGCTGCTCCCAATCCCCGACAAGTGCCTGTCCCTGGTGGCGCCATCTCTCCATCAGCTGCTCCGGGTGTAACACGGCCGGGGTGTCCAGCAATGTGCGACCTGGGAATCCCCCGCCACTGGGACCATCACTCCCATCAGATTCAACACAAGTGGATGATGGAAGGAGGGACTAGTGTGATTGAGACTGATGATTTATATATAGAGGATGTATCATGTATCTAAGCAGCTAGTGTCTGTGTTTGCATAGGACTGCAGCCAAACTTTCTATATGATCTTACAACCCCAGATGACAGATAACCTAATATACAGCATAAGAAAGAGATAGAGAGAATAGATAGATGATGAATGGACAGTTAATTTGCGTCATATATCTACTGCATCAATGTGTTCCTTGTTCACATATATCCATCCATAATTCTTATTTATTCTATCTATTATCTATCTATTAACTATCTATCTATCTATCATCTATCTATCTATTATCTATCTATCTATTATCTATCTATCATCTATCTATCTATTATCTATCTATCTATTATCTATCGATCTATTATCTATCTATTATCTATCTATCTATCTATTATCTATCGATCTATTATATATCTATCTATTATCTATCTATCTATCATCTATTATATATCATCTATCTATCTATCATCTATCTATCTATCTATCATCTATCTATCTATCTATCTATCATCTATTATCTATCTATCTATCTATCTATCATCTATCTATCTATTATCTATCTATCTATTATCTATCTATCTATTATCTATCTATCTATCTATTATCTATCTATCATCTATCTATCTATCTATCTATCATCTATCTATCTATCTATTATCTATCTATCATCTATTATCTATCTATCTATCATCTATTATCTATCTATTATCTATCATCTATCTATCTATCTATCTATCTATTATCTATCATCTATTATCTATCTATCTATTATCTATCTATTATCTATCATCTATCTATCTATCATCTATCTATCTATCTATTATCTATCTATCTATCATCTATTATCTATCTATTATCTATCATCTATCTATCTATCTATCATCTATTATCTATCTATCTATTATCTATCTATCTATTATCTATCATCTATCTATCTATCTATTATCTATCATCTATCTATCCATCTATCTATCTATCTATCTATCTATCTATCTATCTATCTATCTATCTATCTATCTATCATCTATTATCTATCTATCTATCTATCTATCTATCTATCATCTATTATCTATCTATCTATCTATCTATCATCTATTATCTATCTATTATCTATCATCTATCTATCTATCTATCTATCTATCTATCTTCTATTATCTATCTATTATCTATCTATCTATCTATCTATTATCTATCTATCTATCTATCTATCTATCTATCTATTATCTATCTATCATCTATCTATCTATCTATCATCTATTATCTATCTATCTATCATCTATTATCTATCTATTATCTATCATCTATCTATCTATCTATCTATCTATCTATCTATCTATCATCTATTATCTATCTATTATCTATCTATCTATCTATTATCTATCATCTATCTATCTATCTATCTATCTATCTATCTATCTATCTATCTATCATCTATTATCTATTTATCTATTATCTATCATCTATCTATCTATCTATCTATCTATCTATCTATCTATTATCTATCATCTATCTATCTATCTATCTATCTATCATCTATTATCTATCTATCTATTATCTATCTATCTATCTACTCTATCTATCTATCTATCTATCTATCTATCTATCTATCTATCTATCTATCTAGCTACTGTATCTATCTATCTATCTATCTATCTATCTATCTATCTATCTATCTATCTATCTACTGTATCTATCTATCTATCTATCTATCATCTATCTATCTATTATCTATCATCTATCTATCTATCTATCTATCATCTATTATCTATCTATCTATCTATCTATCTATCTATCTATCTATCTATCTATCTATCTATTAGATTCAAGATTCAAGATTCAAAGAAGCTTTATTGGCAGGACCAAATAATAATAATAATAATAATAATAATTTTTATTTATATAGCGCCAACATATTCCGCAGCGCTTTACAAATTATAGAGGGGACTTGTACAGACAATAGACATTACAGCATAACAGAAATACAGTTCAAAACAGATACCAGGAGGAATGAGGGCCCTGCTCGCAAGCTTACAAACTATGAGGAAAAGGGGAGACACGAGAGGTGGATGGTAACAATTGCTTTAGTTATTCGGACCAGCTATAGTGTAAGGCTCAGGTGTTCATGTAAAGCTGCATGAACCAGTTACCTGCCTAAGTATGTAGCAGTACAGACACAGAGGGCTAATACTGCATAAAGTGTATGAGAACATGATGCGAGGAACCTTTTTTTTTTTTTTTTTTATTATAAATAGGCCACATCAGTTTTGCCAAAGCAAGTGTATAGAGGCAATAGGGATAGGGACTGAGGGGATGTTGGGTAGGAGCTGTGGGGGAGGTGGATGGGGCAGATCCAGGTTGGGGGCTATAGTCCATGGCATAGGGGAGGTGGATGGGGCAGATCCAGGTTGGGGGCTATAGTCCATGGCATAGGGGAGGTGGATGGGGCAGGTTCAGGTTGGGGGCTATAGTCCATGGCATAGGGGAGGTGGATGGGGCAGGTCCAGGTTGGGGGCTATAGTCCATGGCATCATAGTTCTCTTTCTCGCAGTCTATGACATTCGCTCACATACCGCGCTGCTATCTCCACTGCTCTCTCTTCTTCTCCCAGCAAGATATATGTTTTCTCTTCCTCCTTCATGGTGATGAAGTCTGGGAAGAGATGTGAGAGTCTCCTGAAGTGAGTGTCCCTCACTGCTGAGTATTTGGAGCAGTGTAGCAGGAAGTGGGTTTCGTCCTCTATGGCCTCCTGATCACAGTGTTGGCACAGTCAGAGGCGTATCTAGGGTTTCTGGCACCCGGGGCAAGAATTCATTTCGGCGCCCCCCCCCAGGACATATGTGATTTTCACACTTAGTCATGTACCCACGAGCTCCTCTCCCTAATGCTCTCAATATTCAGTGAAAAACTGAGAGAAGCAGAAGAGAAGCTCGTTGTCACAGGACCACAAGTCTGAAAGTCGCATATGAGTGAAGTGTCCATGTGACGACTACTGGAACCTGCAGAGCTGAATCCTGACATCGCAGCTTCTGAATTCTTTTAGGATTCTCCCTTGCCGGTGGACGGTCATGTCAGCAAAAGCATGTGATTTGTATACTTCTGACCACATTCCGACTAGACGTGCCGGCCTCGCTCAGTTCATTTTCATTGAGTGAGGCCACACATGTCTAGTCAGCACGTGACCGCATGTATGTAAATCACCAGCACGAGAGAATCCTGACAGCGTGCAGGGCGCACTGTGAGAATTCAGAAGTCTGCAGTCACAAAGAATGACTGCAGACTCATTACAAACCTGGACAACCCCTTTAATGCTCCTAACATAAATAAAAACATGAGTTAGTCAGTATCACAATGTTATGATTAGGTAATTCAGAACCACAATGGACCTTGAAGTTCAGAGCACACAAGTGACCTGACAAAACCCACAAAACATAGGACGAGCTCTGAGACGTGGGAACTCTGCTGACCGCAATCCCTAATCCTATAATACCACACTAAAGGTAGCCGTGGAGCGCTCCTGACAGACCTAGGCGCCTCGGGCACAGCCTGAGAAACTAGCTAGCCCTGAAGGTAGAAAAATAAGCCTACCTTGCCTCAGAGAAATTCCCCAAAGGAAAAGGCAGCCCCCCACATATAATGACTGTGAGTAAGATGAAAATACAAACACAGAGATGAAATAGGTTTAGCAAAGTGAGGCCCGACTTACTGAATAGATCGAGGACAGGAAAGATAGCTTTGCGGTCAACACAAAAACCTGCAAACAACCACGCAGAGGGGCAAAAAGACCCTCCGCACCGACTAACGGTACGGAGGTGCTCCCTCTGCGTCTCAGAGCTTCCAGCAAGCAAGCAAAACCCAAAAAGCAAGCTGGACAGAAAATATAGCAACAAAATAAACACAAGCAGACTTAGCTTATGCTGAGCAGACAGGCCACAGGAAAGATCCAGGAGGAAGCAAGACCAACACTAGAACATTGACTGGAGGCCAGGAGCAAAGCACTAGGTGGAGTTAAATAGAGCAACACCTTACGACTTCACCACATCACCTGAGGAAGGAAACTCAGAAGCCGCAGTACCACTTGTGACCACAGGAGGGAGCTCTGCCACAGAATTCACAACACACAAATAACATTTACATCCAGGTACCTTATAGATGTCGTCATCTCTGGAGTCGTTCTACTTCTTTTCTTCATCTTGTCCAGACCCCATGATGAGTTTTCTCATCCACAGCCGTCTCTGCAGACTTCCATCTTGTCCGCTCTTTTGCAGAAAATCTCCACATGACGCCCTTAAAGATACAAGTGTCATTATAATGCTCCTGAATAAAAAATTGCCCCTCACTATATTGTCTGCCCAAAATATGACCCCCACACTGTCCCTCTTATGGTACATACTCTTCACTCTAACCTCTCCTTTCCATACCGGTCCCCTCTTCACACTGTCCTCTCACACTGTGTCCCCCTCTATAGGGCCCAGTATTTGTACTGTACTCTGATTACACTCCCCCCTCCTTGGTATACCGTCCTCTGCTGGCTGTGCCCTTACACTGTCCCCTCATTCTACACCCCTACTGCTCAGTTTCTATTCTGTGCCCACTCACTTTTCTCCCGCATACTGTCTCCTCACACTATTCCCTTCCCTCCTCATACTGTCTCCTCTCACATCCCTCCTGTTCACCAAACTGTCTCCTCATATATTTACCCCCTCGCTTTCTATACTGCCTGCTCACCTGACTCCCTATATTGTGTCTGCACACATCCCATCACCCTCACTCCCCGTACTCTGTCCACATACATTTTTCACATTGCTACTCATACTGTGTCCACATACATTCCCCCGTTCGCTCCTCATACTGTCTGCACCCATCCCCCATACTGTTTCCTCAGATATGCCCCCCATTCTCCTGAACTGTTTCCTCATATATGCCCATTATTTTCCTCTACCCCACCCCATCATTGCTCTCTTCACCACCTCCATCTTTACTTTCTCCACCACCACTATAATTGCTTTCTCCCCCACCACCCCATAATTTCCCATTCCACCACCTCCATCATTTCCTCCTTTGCCTTTTCTACCATATCCATCATTTTCTTTTCCCCCACCATCTCCATCTTTGCCCTTTCCACCACCATCATCATTGTCCTTTCCACCATCACCATACTTGCCCATTCCACCACCTCCATCATTTTCTCCCCCTCCAATATCATCAGTGTGCTTTCCACCACCACCATCCTTGTCCATTCTACCACCTCCATCATTTCTTCCCCCCCTCATTATTGCCCATTCCACCACATCCATCATTTCCTCCTCCCCCTCCATCCCAATTATTGCCCTCTCCCCGTCAGTCCCATCATTGCCCTCGCCTCTCCTCTCCGTACACACACAAAACCATTTACGTCTCTGCACATTCACCCGCAGCGCTACGCATGCACGCACAAACACACACACACACACTGAGTACAGTAATGTAATGGCCACACCTAGTTACTCCTACACACGTGGCTGAGCTCCGTACACCTTGCACACACGGCTCCGCTCCGTACACACGTGGCTCCACTCCATACACCTCGTATACACACGGCTCAGCTCCGTACACCTTGCACACACGGCTCCGCTCCGTACACCTCGTACACACACGACTCCGCTATGTACACCTCGTACACACACGGCTCCGCTATGTACACCTTGCACACACGCAGTTCAGCTCTGTACACCTCGTACACACACACACGGCTCCGCTCCGTACACACACACACGGCTCCGCTCCGTACACACACACACACACGGCTCCGCTCCGTACACACACACGGCTCCGCTCCGTACACACACACACGGCTCCGCTCCGTACACACACACACACGGCTCCGCTCCGTACACACACACACGGCTCCGCTCCGTACACACACACACACGGCTCCGCTCCGTACACACACACACGGCTCCGCTCCGTACACACACACACGGCTCCGCTCCGTACACACACACAGCTCTGCTCCGTACACATATGGCTCCGCTCCGTACACACATGGCTCCGCACACACATGGCTCCGCTCCGTACACACACAGCTCTGCTCCGTACACACATGGCCCCGCTCCGTACACACATGGCTCCGCTCCGTACACACACACGGCTCCGCTCCGTAAACACACACGGCTCCGCTCCGTACACACATGGCTCCGCTCCGTACACACACACGGCTCCGCTCCGTAAACACACACGGCTCCGCTCCGTACACACATGGCCCCGCTCCGTACACACATGGCTCCGCTCCGTACACACACACGGCTCCGCTCCGTACACACATGGCTCCGCTCCGTACACACACACGGCTCCGCTCCGTAAACACACACGGCTCCGCTCCGTACACACATGGCTCCGCTCCGTACACACATGGCTCCGCTCCGTACACACACGGCTCCGCTCCGTACACACACACGGCTCCGCTCCGTACACACACGGCTCCGCTCTGTACACAGACACGGCTCCGCTCCGTACACCTTGCAGACACGGCTTCCGCTCTGTACACCTAGTACACACATGGCTCTGCTACATCCACACAAACCACTCCTGACCCTTACCCTCGTCCAGCACCGAGCACCATGACAATCAGCAGAGTCCTGCACTACACAGAAGCCCTTCATCATGTGACTCCTGACTCCTCCCCCCCGTGACCTCATCACAGGTCCTGTGAGCACAGAGCTGCACAAGCAATAGCTGTGGTGTGCGGCTCTCTGCGGTGGAGGGGCTCTGCTCAGCTGCGGGACAAGTGCAGTCCCACCCCAGCCTCCTTGGACCGCCGCATCATCAGGCGGCCCGCTGGCGCCCCCCTGTCGGCTGCGCCCGGGGCACATGCCCCGGCTGCCCCCCCCTGGATACGCCACTGGGCACAGTCTTTCCTCCCTGGGCTTGTAGCTCTGCCTGTGTCGGCCACATTCGATGGCCAGACTGTGGGCACTGAGTCTATATTGGCTCAGGATCTGGCGGTCTCTGGGGTCCGGGAGTTTCTCCAGATATGGGGCCAGTCTGTAATCTCTCTGTAGGCTCCGGTACATGGTCAGTTTCTGTGAGCTGATGATATCATTCTTCCAGTCACTGACATACCTCTCCTGGCCTTCATCTGCCATCTTCCTAATTCCGGCTTTTGTCAGGTTGTTGTGATTGGTGTTCTGCTCCGGTTGGGTTTGGCTGGGCTGTTCCGGGGGTTCTGGTATTTCTGTTTCACCTTCATGTATCAGGGCTTTATGGTGATGGGAGCATGGATTGCTCCTATGCAGGTGAGCCCGGAATGACAGCGCCCTCTTTAGAACTGTTAGGTGTAGAGGGAATCTGCCCAGCTCGGCCCGACAAGCACTGTTGGAGGTGCTCCGATGGACCTGGAGAAGGTGCTTGCAGAATTCCAGGTGGAATATTTCTGTTGGACTGGAGTCCCACTTTGACCAGTCTGGGTAGGTGTGAGGACCCCAGACTTCGCTGCCATACAGGAGGATTGGGGCGATTATGGAGTCGAAGATTTTTAGCCAGACCCTCACTGGTGGCTTCAGATGGTAGAGTGTCCTTCGGATGGCATAGAAGGTTTTGCAGGCCTTGTCTTTCAGGGTCTCTATGGCTTGTTTGAAGTTCCCTGACCGGTGAATCTCTAGGCCCAGGTAGGTATATTTGTCCGTTCCTGTGAGGTCGCAGTTGTTGAGGATAAATGATGGGTGTTGGTCTGATCTTCTCTTTCTCCTCTGGAACACCATGGTGTTGGTTTTCTTTAGGTTGACCGGTAGGGCCCAGGTGGAGCTGAATTTCTCTAGGATTTTCAGGTTGTCCTGGAGGCCTTTCTCGGTTGGTGACAGCAGCAGCAGGTCATCTGCATACAGCAGGAATTTCACCTGGGCGTCGTGGAGGGTGAGACCTGGTGCTGAGGAGGATTCCAGGGCGGTAGCCAGCTCATTGATGTAGATGTTGAAGAGCATTGGGCTTAGGCTGCAGCCTTGTCTTACTCCGCGGCTCTGCTGGAAAAAAGCCGTTCTTTTGCCGCTCACACTCACGCTGCAGCTGTTCTCGGTGTAGGAGCTTTTGATGACATCGTAGGTCTTTCCTCCTATTCCACTCTCCAGCAGTTGCAGGAATAAGCCCGGGTGCCACACTGAATCAAAGGCCTTTTTAAAGTCCACAAAGCAGGCGTATATCTTCCCATTCTTTGTATTGTAGATGTGTCTCTGAATGAGGCTGTGCAGAGTATAGATGTGGTCAGTGGTGCGGTGGTTCGGCATGAACCCTGCTTGGCTCTTGTTGAGGACGTTGTGCTCGGTGAGGAAGGTGAGGATCCTCTTGTTCAGGATACTGTTGAACAGTTTTCCCAGGTTGCTGCTGACGCATATGCCTCTGTAGTTGGCTGGGTCATACCTGTCCCCACTCTTGTGGATGGGTGTGATGAGGCCTTGGTTCCAGGTACGAGGGAAGTAGCCGGCACTCAGTACAATATTGAAGAGTTTAACCATTGCAGCCTGTATTTCTGGTGGGCTGTACTTCAGCATTTCTGGTAGGATTCCATCTAGGCCACCGGCTTTTCTACATCTTATGGAGGAGAGTCTCTCGGTTACTTCCTGTAGTGTTATAGGTGTATCCACCGGGTTTTGGAAGTTTTTGATTTTTTCCTCCATTGCTTTTAGTTTCGCCATTATGTTTTCCTGTTCTTGGCTTAGTCCTTCCTTTGGAATGTCTTTATAGAGGTCTCTGAAGTATTGGAGCCAGAGGTTGCCATTTTGGATGTGGTTGTTGTTTTTCTTGTCTTTGGTGCCCATGTGGTTCCATAGTTCCCAGAAGGAGTTGTCTTGGAGGGCGTCTTGGAGTTGATTGAGCTTGGTAGAGATGTAACTCTGCTTCTTCCTCCTGAGGATGGTTTTGTACTGCTTTTGTATGGAGTCATAGGCTTCCCTCAGACCCAGGTGGTTGAAGTCTCTGTGTTTCTTGTTGGAGGCTGTTCTCAGGGTCTTCCGTACAGCTTCTCTGTCAAACCAGCCATTGACCTGTGTTTCTTTTGGTCTCTTGTAGTCGACTTTTTTAAGGTCGGACAGTCTGGCCATTGCGTAGAATATATTGTTGAGGTCCTTTGCTGCTTGGTTCACTCCCTCTGGGTTTGGCATGTACTCAAGGTTGTAGAAGTGGTGGAGCATCCGCTGTATTTCAGGTCTGCTGGAAGCTTCTTTATATCTTAGTGCCGACATCTATTATCTATCTATCTATTATCTATCTATCTACTGTATCTATCTATCTATCTATCGATCTATCTATCGATCTATCTATCTATCTATCTATCTATCTATCTATCTATCTATCTATCTATCTATCTATTATCTATCTATCTATTATCTATCATCCATCTATCTATCTATCTATCTATCTATCTATTATCTATCTATCATCTATTATCTATCTATCTATCTATCTATCTATCTATCATCTATCTATTATCTATCATCTATCTATCTATCTATCATCTATTATCTATCTATCTATTATCTATCTATCTATTATCTATCATCTATCTATCTATCTATCTATTATCTATCATCTATCTATCTATCATCTATCTATCTATCTATCTATCTATCTATCTATCTATCTATCTATCTATCTTTCTATCTATCATCTATTATCTATCTATCTATCTATCTATCTATCTATCTATCTATCTATCTATCTATCTACAGTGCCTACAAGTAGTATTCAACCCCCTGCAGATTTAGCAGGTTTACACATTTGGAATTAACTTGGCATTGTGACATTTGGACTGTAGATCAGCCTGGAAGTGTGAAATGCACTGCAGCAAAATAGAATGTAATTTCTTTCTTTTTTTTTTTTTTTAATTGTGAAAAGTCTTTTTAGAGGGTCATTTATTATTCAACCCCTCAACCCAACAGAATTCTGTTTGGTTCCCCTAAAATATTAAGAAGTAGTTCAGGCACAAAAAGAACAATGAGCTTCACATGTTTGGATTAATTATCTCTTTTTCCAGCCTTTTCTGACTATTTAAGACCCTCCCCAAACTTGTGAACAGCACTCATACATGGTCAACATGGGAAAGACAAAGGAGCATTCCAAGGCCATCAGAGACAAGATCGTGGAGGGTCACAAGGCTGGCAAGGGGTACAAAACCCTTTCCAAGGAGTTGGGCCTACCTGTCTCCTCTGTTGGGAGCATCATCCGGAAGTGGAAGGCTTATGGAACTACTGTTAGCCTTCCACGGCCTGGACAGCCTTTGAAAGTTTCCTCCCGTGCCGAGGCCAGGCTTGTCCGAAGAGTTAAGGCTAACCCAAGGACAACAAGGAAGGAGCTCCGGGAAGATCTCATGGCAGTGGGGACATTGGTTTCAGTCAATACCATAAGTAACGTACTCCACCGCAATGGTCTCCGTTCCAGACGAGCCCGTAAGGTACTTTTACTTTCAAAGCGTCATGTCAATGCTCATCTACAGTTTGCTCATGATCACTTGGAGGACTCTGAGACTGACTAGTTCAAGGTTCTCTGGTCTCATGAGACCAAGATCGAGATCTTTGGTGCCAACCACACACGTGACTTTTGGAGACTGGATGGCACTGCATACGACCCCAAGAATACCATCCCTACAGTCAAGCATGGTGGTGGCAGCATCATGCTGTGGGGCTGTTTCTAAGCCAAGGGGCCTGGCCATCTGGTCCGCATCCATGGGAAGATGGATAGCACGGCCTACCTGGAGATATTGGCCAAGAACCTCCGCTCCTCCATCAAGGATGTTAAGATGGGTCATCATTTCATCTTCCAACAAGACAACAACCCAAAGCACACAGCCAAGAAAATCAAGGCCTGGTTCAAGAGGCAAAAAATCAAGGTGTTGCAGTGGCCTAGTCAGTCTCCTGACCTTAACCCAATTGAAAGCTTGTGGAAGGAGCTCAAGATTAAAGTCCACATGAGACCCCCAAAGAACCTAGATAACTTGGAGAAGATCTGCATGGAGGAGTGGGCCAAGATAACTCCAGAGACTTGTGCCGGCCTGATCAGGTCTTATAAAAGACGATTATTAGCTGTAATTGCAAACAAAGGTTATTCCACAAAATATTAAACCTAGGGGTTGAATAATAATTGACCCACACTTTTATGTTTACAATTTATAAAAATTTAACTGAGCAACAAAACTTTTTGGTTTGTAAGATTTATGCATCTGTTAATAAATCCTGCTCTTGTTTGAAGTTTGAAGGCTCTAACTTATTTGCATCTTATTAAACCTGCTAAATTTGCAGGGGGTTGAATACTACTTGTAGGCACTGTATCTATCTATCTATCTATCTATCTATCTATCTATTATCTATCTATCTATCTATCTATCTATCATCTATCATCTATCTATCTATCATCTATTATCTATCTATCTATCTATCTATCTATCTATCTATCTATCTATCTATCTATCTATCATCTATTATATATCTATCTATCATCTATCTATCTATCTATCTATCTATCTATCTATCTATCTATCTATCTATCTATCTATCTATTATCTATCATCTATCTGTCATCTATTATCTATCTGATAACAACAGGAGGACAAAAAGAGCAAACTGATTATATCTAAAAGATGTCATATGATTTTATTATATCATAGAAAAGGTAAAATGTCACAATATATAGAACACCAAAAACAATGCAGACTGGTATGAACCCCACCCACACCTATCCCCACCCCACATATACACTTCAATCCCTGGAAAAAATAAATAAATAAAGGTCCAAAGACCATAACTCATGGAAAAGACAGTGCGTCCAAACACGGACATCAGGGAAGCAGCATGCATGAACCAGGTGATCGGGAATAAAGTTACACCTGTTTATCGAACATCTAAGGTGCAATAGTGCATGGCAAGAAATGCAGCACTTACCAACAGATGAGTGGAAACAATGAGGGGGTGGATGGAGGGTCCCGACGCGCGATTCCCGGCAGCTAGAGGCCGCTTTCTCAAGGAAGTGTCTCTATCTATCATCTATCTATTATCTATCTATCTATCATCTATTATCTATCTATCAATCATCTATCTATCTATCTATCTATCTATCATCTATTATCTATCAATCATCTATCTATCTATCATCTATCTATCTATCTATCTATCTATCTATCTATCTATCTATCTATCATCTATCTATCTATCATTTATCTATCTATCTATCTATCTATCTATCATCTATCTATCTATCTATCTATCTATCTATCTATCTATCTATCTATTATCTATCTATCTATCTATCTATCATATATTATCTATCTATCAATCATCTATCTATCTATCATCTATCTATCTATCTATCTATCTATCTATCTATCTATCTATCTATCTATCTATCATCTATTATCTATCTATCTATCTATCTATCTATCTATCAATTATCTATCTATCATCTATCTATCTATCTATCATCTATCTATCTATCTATCTATCTATCTATCTATCTATCTATCTATCTATTATCTATCTATCATCTATCTATCATCTATCTATCTATCTATTATCTATCTATCTATCTATCTATCTATCTATCTATCTATCTATCATCTATTATCTATCTATCAATCATCTATCTATCTATCATCTATCTATCTATCTATCTATCTATCTATCTATCATCTATCTATCTATCTATCTATCTATCTATCTATCTATCATCTATTATCTATCTATCAATCATCTATCTATCATCTATCTATCATCTATCTATCTATCTATCATCTATCTATCTATCTATCTATCTATCATCTATCTATCTATCAATTATCTATCTATCATCTATCTATCTATCTATCTATCTATCTATCTATCTATCTATTATCTATCTAAATCCATCATCTATCTCTATCTATCTATCTATCTATCTATCTATCTATCTATCTATCATCTATCTATCTATCTATCTATCTATCTATCTATCTATCTATCTATCTATCTATCATCTATCTATCTATCAATTATCTATCTATCATCTATCTATCTATCTATCTATCTATCTATCTATCTATCTATCTATCTATTATCTATCTAAATCCATCATCTATCTCTATCTATCTATTTATCTATCTATCTATCTATCTATCTATCTATCTATCTATCTATCTATCTATCATCTATGCATTCTCTATTATCTATCTATCATCTATCTATCTAAAAGCTGGATTCTTTTTCTTTTTGCTTGGGTTAGTGCCAATTGTTTAAAAAAATGTTTCCCTTTTTTGAAAAATGTGAATATAATCAAATGTCATGGCTTGTCCCATTCAGAAAGATTGGCAAGGTGTTTTTTATTTATTTATTTTTTATTCATTTATTTATTGTTGGAAATTGAGATTGAACAATGTAGATATATTTACTCTTGACACAAGGGACCTTCCTGTGATTTGGGGATAATTCCCTCTATTGAAAAGATTGAAGTTGTTGCTTTAGAGGAGTATATTATCCATTTGAGAATTTGGGGTTGAGACACATTTCTTTAGCGAGGTTTGTGTCTCCCCCGTTCTCCGTGTGGTGAGTTGTCAGCCCCAGGTAATGGGGGGTGTTCTCACCCTTATGGATTTTTCCCAGCCCTTCTAAAGGTACCTTCACACATAACGATATCGTTAACGATATCGTTGCTTTTTGTGACGTAGCAACGATATCGTTAAGGAAATCGCTATGTGTGACAGCGACCAACGATCAGGCCCCTGCTGGGAGATCGTTGGTCGCTGAGGAAAGTCCAGAACTTTATTTCGTCGCTGGACTCCCTGCTGACATCGCTGGATCGGCGTGTGTGACACCGATCCAGCGATGTCTTCACTGGTAACCAGGGTAAACATCGGGTAACTAAGCGCAGGGCCGCGCTTAGTAACCCGATGTTTACCCTGGTTACCAGCGTAAAAGTAAAAAAAACAAACACTACATACTTACCTTCCGCTGTCTGTCCTCGGCGCTCTGCTCTGCACTCCTCCTGTACTGGCTGTGAGCGTCGGTCAGCCGGAAAGCAGAGCGGTGACGTCACCGCTCTGCTTTCCGGCCGCTGTGCTCAGTCAGTGCAGGAGGAGTGCAGAGAAGCACAGCGCCGGGGACAGACAGCGGAAGGTAAGTATGTAGTGTTTGTTTTTTTTACTTTTAGGATGGTAACCAGGGTAAACATCGGGTTACTAAGCGCGGCCCTGCGCTTAGTTACCTGATGTTTACCCTGGTTACCGGCATCGTTGGTCGCTGGAGAGCTGTCTGTGTGACAGCTCTCCAGCGACCAAACAACGACGCTGCAGCGATCCGGATCGTTGTCGGTATCGCTGCAGCGTCGCTTAATGTGAAGGGGCCTTAAGGCTGCCGTCACACGTTCAGTATTTGGTCAGTATTTTACATCAGTATTTCTCAGCCAAAACCAGGAGTGGGTGATAAATGCAGAAGTGGTGCAGATGTTTCTATTATACTTTTCCTCTAATTGCTCCACTCCTGGTTTTGTCACAAATACTGAGGTAAAATACTGACCAAATACTGATAGTGTGACGGCGGCCTCATATCTAATTTAATGGGAATCCTCTTTGAAACATGCTTTGAAAATGAGTCTTATACAGGTCCTTCTCAAAAAATTAGCATATAGTGTTAAATTTCATTATTTACCATAATGTAATGATTACAATTAAACTTTCATATATTATAGATTCATTATCCACCAACTGAAATTTGTCAGGTCTTTTATTGTTTCAATACTGATGATTTTGGCATACAACTCCTGATAACCCAAAAAACCTGTCTCAATAAATTAGCATATCAAGAAAAGGTTCTCTAAACGACCTATTACCCTAATCTTCTGAATCAACTAATTAACTCTAAACACATGCAAAAGATACCTGAGGCTTTTATAAACTCCCTGCCTGGTTCATTACTCAAAACCCCCATCATGGGTAAGACTAGCGACCTGACAGATGTCAAGAAGGCCATCATTGACACCCTCAAGCAAGAGGGTAAGACCCAGAAAGAAATTTCTCAACAAATAGGCTGTTCCCAGAGTGCTGTATCAAGGCACCTCAATGGTAAGTCTGTTGGAAGGAAACAATGTGGCAGAAAACGCTGTACAACGAGAAGAGGAGACCGGACCCTGAGGAAGATTGTGGAGAAGGACCGATTCCAGACCTTGGGGAACCTGAGGAAGCAGTGGACTGAGTCTGGTGTGGAAACATCCAGAGCCACCGTGCACAGGCGTGTGCAGGAAATGGGCTACAGGTGCCGCATTCCCCAGGTAAAGCCACTTTTGAACCATAAACAGCGGCAGAGGCGCCTGACCTGGGCTACAGAGAAGCAGCACTGGACTGTTGCTAAGTGGTCCCAAGGTCTTTTTTCTGATGAAAGCAAATTTTGCATGTCATTCGGAAATCAAGGTGCCAGAGTCTGGAGGAAGACTGGGGAGAAGGAAATGCCAAAATGCCTGAAGTCCAGTGTCAAGTACCCACAGTCAGTGATGGTGTTGGTCCACTGTGTTTCATCAAGGGCAGGGTCAATGCAGCTAGCTATCAGGAGATTTTGGAGCACTTCATGCTTCCATCGGCTGAAATGCTTTATGGAGATGAAGATTTCATTTTTCAGCACGACCTGGCACCTGCTCACAGTGCCAAAACCACTGGTAAATGGTTTACTGACCATGGTATTACTGTGCTCAATTGGCCTGCCAACTCTCCTGACCTGAACCCCATAGAGAATCTGTGGGATATTGTGAAGAGAAAGTTGAGAGACGCAAGACCCAACACTCTGGATGAGCTTAAGGCCGCTATTGAAGCATCCTGGGCCTCCATAACATCTCAGCAGTGTCACAGGCTGATTGCCTCCATGCCACGCCGCATTGAAGCAGTCATTTCTGCCAAAGGATTCCCGACCAAGTATTGAGTGCATAACTGAACATTATTATTTGTTGGTTATTTTGTTTGTTATTAAAAAACACTTTTATTTGATTGGATGGGTGAAATATGCTAATTTATTGAGACAGGTTTTTTGGGTTATCAGGAGTTGTATGCCAAAATCATCAGTATTGAAACAATAAAAGACCTGACAAATTTCAGTTGGTGGATAATGAATCTATAATATATGAAAGTTTAATTGTAATCATTACATTATGGTAAATAATGAAATGTAACACTATATGCTAATTTTTTGAGAAGGACCTGTATGTATGGTGGGATTTGATTTATTAACATTATATTTATTAAACAATATTTGCGTCATTATATCAAAGTGCTACTATATTAAAACTTTATGTGCTGTACATTTAGTTTCTCTGTTTATATTTATAAAGATGTTGTAGCTTATCAGTCATTATATGAATATATTGTAGTGCTGATGTTTCGTTCCTTTGTAACATGCTGTTTACTTGGATCTTTTTGCCTTTACCTAAGGCCTGTCCCACACGTCCAGATAATTCCGGTACCGGAAAAATCGGTACCAGAATTATCCGTGTCCGTGTGCTTACGGAGCACATCAGTGTGGCACACGTGCGGCAGCGACTGAGGACCACACGGACCGTACAGGAGACAGAGCTACAGTTAAGCGCTGTCCCCTGCGTGCGGTGCTGAAGCCGGTATTCATCCCTTCTTCCCAGCAGCGTTCGCTGGAAAGAAGGAATGAATAATCTTTTTTTTTTTCCTCTTAACGCCGGCAGCAGGCCCTGTGTGAGCAGTCACGTGGTCCCGCTCATTACAGTGAGGAATAGGCGCATATTCCTCACTTTAATGAGCGGGACCACGTGACTGCTCACACAGCACAGGCTGCAGCCGCTGAGAGGAGACATCGCTGGAGCTGGGTGTCGGTGAGTATTTCCTGGCAAGCGGGGGGGGCGCACAGGGGATGGGAGGCGGGAGGGGACGCACAAACTTTATTTTTAAGGGGAAAGAAAAAAAAAAGATTATTCATTCCTTCTTTCCAGCGAACGCTGCTGGGATGGGATGAATTCCGGCTTCAGCACCACACGCGGGGGGGACAGCGCTTACATTAGCGCTGTCTCCTGCACGGCACACATGCGCAGTACGTGTTTTACACGGACCCATTGACTTTAATGGGTCCGTGTAATACGTACGCTTTCACGAACACTGACATGTCTCCGTGTTTTCCAAACGGACACACGGTCAGTGAAAACACGCTGACATGTGCAGAGACACATTGATTTTAATGTGTCTACGTGAGTCAGTGTCTCCGGGACGTGAGGAAACTGTCACCTCACGTACCGGAGCCACTGACGTGTGAAGCCGGCCTAAGAGAGTGGGACAAGTCATGGATGTGATTTACAAAATTTGACACCTGTTTTATCATTACCAATTGATGTCTAAATGCATATTTTTCAATGCCCTCTCTATCTATATTTATGCACTGCTCTTTATGTGATGAATAATTCCTGTATCACTGCCTGCACTGTATGCATGTCAATTATAATGTAAATACATGCTCTTACAATGATGATTAATGCAAATGATTATAATTATGTATACTCTTTATATACCTGGCACTTTCACATGTTGACTGCTTGAGAAAGGTTCCTGTTGGGACCGAAACGTCGCTTTCTGGGCTGATTAAATAAGCTCCTTTTCACTACAAACGGTGTGCTGCCAACAATTTTTCGGGATTTTTATCATTGAGGTTTGGTATTTGCCTGGGGGGCTCTGCACCCGGACTCTTTCTTTGTGCTGCTCTAATTTTCTTTATCTATCTATCTATCTATCTATCTATCTATCTATCTATCTATCTATCTATCTATCTAGCTATCATCTATCATCTATCCATTCTCTATCTATTATCTATCTATTATCTATCTATCTATTATCTATCTATCTATCATCTATCATCTATGTTCTTATATTTCTATTCTATAACTAATTATATAATCTATATATATGTCGTTATATATATCATCTATCTATCTATTATCTATCATCTATTATCTATCTATTATCTATCATCTATCTATTATCTATCTATTATCTATCATCTATTATCTATCTATTATCTATCATCTCTCTATTACCTATCTATCATCTCTCTATTACCTATCTTTCATCTATCTATCTATCTATCTATCTATCTATCTATCTATCTATCTATCTATCTATCTATCTATTTCTTAGGCCGGTTTCACATTTGCGGTTGTGTCTGCAGCGTTTCTTCCGCAATTATCCACATGATTTGTGTATTCCTATCTTTAACATTAGGGACGCGTGTGTCTGCGTTCGATTGCGTTTTTCCGCGTTTGACGATGCATGCGTCATTTTGTCGTCTGCGGTTTGGCGTGGTAAACGCTACATGTAGTAATTTTAGAAGCATCAATTTGCCGCCTAGAAATGTATGCGGTTGTTAACGGATGGAATGCGTCAAAAAAACGCATTGCTGTCTATGTAAATGCATGCGGCTGCAAGCACATGCGTTTGCTTGCGTTTGTGAACACATGCGTTGCACCACAGGAAAACATGTCTAGACACTGATTAGCCACCTACACATACAAGGTGATAAACGGAGGGAGTGGACATGTGCAGGTCACTACTCAGCAGACTGGGAACAATAGCAGACGCAGGAAAGAACCTGGAAGGAATCAACACTCTGAACAATGTGAGTATATCAAAGCCAATGTCTTTATTTTCTATTTTCTGTCTCTACATGTCCTAATTTCTGTATTTTGTTCTTGCTGCATGCATCCGAATGTCATCTTCTTCTGAGGAGCAACGTCTTGGGCCTGCACAAGGTGGAAATGAAAGCGAAGTGAGTACTCAACTCCTAAGATTGGTAAGTATTCACTGTCACATCTTCACATGTGACAATTTTTTCTCTCCTTTTTTTAGAGCACTTCTTCCACTGCGGCAGAGGGTGAGCTGGAGCAGCGGAGTCAAAGTCCGGTGGCAAGGCGGCAGCATGTAAGTATACCTGGCTGACTGTCTCCTCACTTTAGTATTCTTGAATCTTTCTTTCTTTACTTTCCTCTTTCTTTACATTTTTCTTCTGGACTCCTTTTTTATCTTGACTTTCCTTATTCATGCTATTTCTCAGCCTCTGTTTTCTTTCTTTTCCTTATGTTAATGTATCCAACATTGATGTCTTCATTTATGTTTTAGGTTCCAGAACGGGATGAGGACCTCATTGACAATGATATCCTCATCTCCCTGGTCCATGAGTGAGTCCCGTTGTGGGACACCCGGGTTCCGCAGCACTCGGACAACGTGACGATCCGGCGGCTATGGAATAAGGTGGCCAAAGCGATGTGGGATGGCTGGGACAACGCCCTGACTCGGGTCCGAACTGCATTTTGTAAGTATTGCAATGCAGTGTGAAGCAGCAGAGACCTTGGCCGTGCTCACACAACTGTGTGTGATGACAGAAACTCTCAGGAGTTTCTCTCATCCCACACAGTTGTGTGAGCACAGCCAAAAGTATATTGTCTAACCATTATTTTTTTTTTTTCACCAGTGCTCAAAGTCAAAACACGTTGGCGTTCGATGAAGGACCGCTTCAACAAGGACCTGCGTCAAGAGAGCCGTGTTCCCACTGGTTCTGGAGCAAGGATACGAAAGTATAAATACCACCGCATTCTGGCATTTTTAAGACCGGTCCTTGCCCAGAGAACGTAAGTATTTTTCCTGTGTATTTGGTTGTGTTGTATTGCCATAATCTGTATGTTTCTTTTCAACAGGAGTTTGCGTTTTTTTAGTTTTTGGTATTAATTTTTTTTTCCTTTGTTCACAGCACATGGAGCAGCACTGTTGACCCAGGTTCTCGAGCGGTCCTTCATCAGACAGCCACGGACCCATCTCAGCCATCCTGTAGCGCTGCAGCAAGTGGGCCTGCCACACTAACTGGAGACCAGGAAGCTGGTCCATCAGGTGTTCCCCTTTCCCAGTCCTCTGCTTCTGCCCCCTTTTTTGAGGCTCCTCCCAGCAGTGGCAGAGGGCATCGGACAGGTTACTCATGCCTGAGTTTTTGCACTTGAGCTCGGTTTTTCATGATGGACTCAAGGTGATGAGTGACCACCTGGATACTGCCATTAGCCATATGAATACACGTATCCAGGAGGTCACCCAAAGCCTTGACCAAGTAAAAGCCGACCTCCAGAGGCCAGCACATCATTTTTTTAACCAAATTGAACAGGGCATGTCAGAAAACACCTTACTCCTGATCTCCAGCTCAGTGTGATGCAGGCCTGCAATGCTGCTTACGTGCAGGCTATGCAGCAGAGTCGGTATTTTCAGCAGACAGTGGCGGCATATCCACCTGTGCCTACACTGTCACGATTGACCACAATGCCGAGCCCTGCTGCATACCACTGCACGGCCGCCTCCATTCCTAGCACTGCTGGACACCACTACAGCACCACCACCATGCTGAGTGCTGTAGGACAGCCCACCGCCACCACCATGACAACTGTTGCTCCTGCTTGGATCTCCTCCACTGACACCGCCATGCAGCAGCAGGACCCTGGCATGGCCTTCCGCTCCACCACCA
Source organism: Ranitomeya imitator (assembly GCF_032444005.1). Lineage (NCBI taxonomy): Eukaryota > Metazoa > Chordata > Amphibia > Anura > Dendrobatidae > Ranitomeya > Ranitomeya imitator. Next base: position 626,228,519 of record NC_091285.1, read on the forward strand.
CGATGCAGCAGGACCCTGGCATGTTCTTCTACTCCGCCACCACGATGCAGCAGCAGGACCCTGGCATGTCCTTCTGCTTCGCCACCACGATGCAGAAGCAGGACCCTGGCATGGCCTTCCAACCTCCAACCGCAACCATGCAGCAGCCGGACAAAGAGACTGACAGTTCAGCCACTATGACCAGGCCGCAAGAAATGAGCCCGCCTAGGCTCCCCAGACCGCAGCGCTGATCCCATAAAGGGAAAAAAAACAGCGGACTATTTCTATTCCTTCCCCTTCACCTCCCAATGTGTCTGTAATGTCAGGTTTGTCTCACCCTTCCAGTGCGTCTCAGCCCTCTCATGCGCCGAGCCCCATCCCCTATCTGCCAGACCCCAGTAATTTAATTGCCCCTTCTCCTGCCACCCCTGCCTCATCCACAGTGAGTCAAGCTTCACAGCTACAAACCCCCCATTTCACCACAAGCAGGCGCAGTTAATTTTTTTTTTATTTGTTAAAAAAAATAAATAATAATGTTTTTTGCCCCCAAAAAGGTTTGGTTAATTGTGTATTTCGCCGCCGGCAACACACACCGTGCGCCAAATAAAAAACTGCGCCGCACACTTTATTTTTTGCCCACATCATAGCTCCAGTAGTTAGCAAGTACAACACCGCAGTTTTGGGCGTCTTTAGTATAGAGATATGAGGTGGGCCAAAACATTTATACTTATATTTTATCCATAATCTCTTCCTTCTGCTTAGTCTGTGACTAGTGTTGCAGACTGAAGAGAAAATGGTGGCAATACAATGCAGAACTATACTCAACAGGTCAGGTGTCCAAAAACTCATTAGTTAGGACACCTGACCTGGTGAGTAGAGAACTGCCTTGTATAACCTCCATTTTCTCTTATGTGTACGTAATCTATTTCACACAAAGTGAAGGGACGATGGCGGTCATACAAGGCATTTCTATGCTCACCTGGACATGTGTCAGAAACAGGGCCGGCTCCAGGTTTTTGAGGGCCCCGGCAAAAGAGTCTCAGTGGCCCCCCCTTTAACATATACCACGATTTATGATCGCATATAACACAGCCATGTAGTATATAACACAGTCCACGTAGTATATAACAGCCCATATAGTATATAGCACAGCCATATAGTATATAACACGGCCCACGTAGTATATAGAACAGCCATGTAGTATATAGCACAGCCCACGTAGCATATAACAGCCCATATAGTATATAGCACAGCCACATAGTATATAACACGGCCCACGTAGTATATAGCACAGCCCACGTAGCATATAACAGCCCATATAGTATATAGCACAGCCATATAGTATATAACACGGCCCACGTAGTATATAGAACAGCCATGTAGTATATAGCACAGCCCATGTAGCATATAACAGCCCATATAGTATATAGCACAGCCACATAGTATATAACACGGCCCACGTAGTATATAGCACGGCCCACATAGTATATAGAACAGCCATGTAGTATATAGCACAGCTCACGTAGCATATAACAGCCCATATTGTATATAGCACAGCCACATAGTATATAACACGGCCCACTTAGTATATAGAACAGCCATGTAGTATATAGCACAGCCCATGTAGCATATAACAGCCCATATAGTATATAGCACAGCCACATAGTATATAACACGGCCCACGTAGTATATAGAACAGCCATGTAATGTATAGCACAGCCCACGTAGTATATAAGACAGCCATGTAGTATATAGCACAGCCCCCCTCCGCCAAGAATGGCCCCATAGTCTAGTACTCACTGTTATAGTTATAGCAAATAAAAAAACACTCCTCACCTCTCAACGTGCCCGCGCTGCTCCCTGCTCTGGTCTCGGCGGCTGCCGCTGCACTGCCTGGCACACAGCAAGTGCGTGATGATGTCATCGTGCACCCACAGCGGCAGTGTCAGAGGCAGAGTGGGAAATGATGGAAGAGGGAGCGTCAGGTGACGCTCTCTCCTCCATCATTTGCTTTTGAACCTGCCTCACAGAGGCCTCATAACGGCTGCTGATGTGCTGCTAGCTGAGGGCCCCTGGGGGAGCGGGGGCCCCAGGCAGCTGCCTGCCCCTAACGCCGGCCCTAAATGGGGCCCCCTGTCTCGCCAGGGCCCCAGCATTTGCCCGGGTACGCCAAGTGCTGACGCTGGCCCTGGTCAGAAATAGTGAATTCATGAGGCTGTTATATGTGCATCATGAATTCATTATTTCTGACACCAGACTTAATGACTATAGATCTGTTTTGTAAACAGCAATCGTCTCTTCAGTCTGCGTCCAATAGATACTGCAGAACAGAATCAGGATGCAATGATGCCAACAACCTTACCACTAACAACCTAATGCTGCCATCACACTAGCAGTATTTGGTCAGTATTTTACATCAGTATTTGTGCCAAAACCAGGAGTGGAGCAATTAGAGGAAAAGTATAATAGAAACATATGCACCACTTCTGCATTTATCACCCACTCCTGGTTTTGGCTTACATATACTGATGTAAAATACTGACCAAATACTGCTAGCGTGACGGCAGCCTTGGTTTGTAGAGGAAATACATAGGAGACACGGTCAAGATACCAAAAATATAAAGTTTATTAACAACAAATATTAGTAACATTTAAAACATAACAGGTACAGTCCCGAAGCCAACAGGACATTTTACACTATATTGTCCTGCCATGCCACACGTCCAATATCAGAATAAAAAAAGGCAGCAAATTTGTCCCGCATATGGCCAACTTCAGCAGTTGGCCACAGTGGGTGATGCTGGTAATCTGGCAATGGGTTTGCAACTGGTTCATCCAGTTCAATGGTGGGTCGCTCCTTAGCCATTATGAAATTGTGGAGAACCACACAGGCTTTGATCACCTCATCGACTGTCTCCATTTTTAGATTAATGGCTGTTGCAAAAATGCGCCATTTTGAGACTAGAATGCCAAAGGTACACTCTACTGTTCTTCGGGCCCTGGACAGTCTGTAGTTAAAGATCCTTTTAGTGTGGTTCAAGTCCTGACTGGAATATGGCTTCAGTAGGTTTTCACACATCTGAAAGGCCTCATCCCCAACCATAACAAATGGCATCGGTGGACCCTGAGTGTTGGGGAAAGGTCGTGGCCGTGGCAAATTAAAATTTTTGCCATACACACGGTGGCCCATATCCAAATTCTTAAAAGTCCATGAATCGTTGCCACGGCCAAAAGCTCCAATGTCCACGGCGATGAAACAACAGTCCGCATCGGCTATTGCCATGAGCACAACAGAAAAATATTTTTTATAATTGAAGTACTCCGATCCTGTTCTGGCTGGTTTGATAATGCGGATGTACTTTCCATCCACCGCTCCCAAACAGTTGGGGAAATCCCACACACTCCAGAATTTTTCAGCAATTTCAATCCACATGTCCGCGGTGGGTAGGGGTATAAATTCATCCCGGAGAACATTCCACAAAGCCCGACAGGTGTCCGCAACTATTCCGGACAGGGTGGATATTCCAAGCTGGTATTGGAAGTGGAGGGATGATAAACTCTCTCCGGTTGCCAGAAATCTGGAAGAAAATAAATTACAAAAATTACAATCAATTCTATTTATGGTGTTGTTCTGCTAAAAACATAAAGGAAAATACAAAGAATACATGTCAGACCAACCAATATTAGGACTGGCATTTGTTTAGAATTGTTACGTACCTTAATGTAACCAGCAGACGTTCCTCGGGTGGAATTGCTCTACAGAGCTGGGTGTCCTGTCTCCGGATGGCTCCTTGGACATGAGCAAGCAAATCCCGGAACGAGTCTTGCGACATCCTTGTATATTCCGGGATTTTGTCTGGGTTGGCATTAAGCTCGCCATACAGCGTGTGATAGGCTCCATGGCTCTCACGTAGTTCGATAATGGGGTGTCGCCAAAAACGCCTACGATGTCTCCTTCTCCATCTTTCGCGATTTCTGTGTTGCTCCCAAGCAAACGCACAGGCAAGAAACAGCTTGATGCTTAAATCCAAGTTGAAATGAAAGCTCTCCATGCGAAGATCCATCATGACACAGGATACAGTAGCACACTGTTAAGATTTCAGCAGTCTAAGGGTCTGTATATAGATATCCCATAATACACGCCGTCTGTAGTCCCATTGGCGGTGTCTGGTTATCTAGATTTGTCTCCTGTAAAATGTTTCACCATGCGCACAAAAAACGCAAACGCATAACAAAACGCATGGAAAAGTGTGAAAACGTCACGTTTTATAAACCACATGCGTTCCCGCATGCATCTAAAAAACTAGCCTTATGTATCTGCCTTTATGAATGTTCTTGTATTTCTATTCCATTACTAATTCTATATATATACAGACCGCAATCCCCAAGTCCCCCATAAGGTGCCCCCTCCATAGCCCCCTCATATGTGACTGTCAGGGGAGGGGAGGCTGATCCTCTTAATGTGAATTGTTGGTATAAGAGATTAATAGTGACAAGCCCAGGTAACCGCTCCTAAGCCCCAGTGCTAAAAGCCCCACCATTCCTGTGGAAGGACTGCGCCTCTTCCACCCGCTGGGCACACATCTGGGGGCTGTAACCTGAGCTGTGGCCATGCTGGCATTGTGTACAGTGCTGCTCATCAATACTCGGCTTCATGGAGACGCACACAGATACAAAGCGCTCATCTGGCCTCCACGGCGGCTACAAGATTATACATGTCTGCCAGCCCTAACAGGAGGAAATGTACCTCAGCAGGAAGGATCACGCTGCCATAACGCTTTCTGAACTTTTCTGTTATGGGATCCTTTTTCTTTCTCAGGATTCAAATCCAACCTAGGACAACATCCGCAAGGAGTCTGTATGTTCTCCCCGTGTTTGGTGGGTTTCCTCCAGTTTCCTTCCACATTCCAAAGACATACTGATAGGGATTCTAGATTGGGAGCCCCAATGGGGGCAGCGATGATAATGTCTGTAAAGCGTTGTGGAATTAATAGCGCTATATAAATTAGTAAAATAAGTATTATTGTTCTCGGCAGCACGTGATCTTTTTACACAAGACCATGTGCTGCCGAGAACAATAATTTGGCAAGTTTAAAATTGGGAGATAGAAGGATCCAGCTTGTTCTTCCTAGAGATAAGCTGCCGCCAGAGGAGTCTGACAGCGGCTTTCTCATACAGAAGAGCATGGCCAACATTAGCAGTCAATTATCGCCTTCAAAGGTTCAATATACCATAATGTCTATCAACCTATTGAACAGCCAGGGCACGGTGCCCACATCAGGCTCTATAGCTCCCACTGTCTCGATACATATTCTCTTTGATCAGTTGTTCAATCCATATTCCATTGTAATTCATATAAAAAAGGGTTGTGTTTCCAATTCCAAAGGAATGGAGATGTGTTTGGTTTCCTACCAGTGGATACACTGTGGTAGGACCCCATTCAAGGCAATCTGTCACCCGTTTTTTGCTACCTCATCTAAAAGCAGCATAACGTAAGGTCAGAGACCCTGATTCCAATGATGTATCACTTAGTTTACTGGGTGCAGCAGTTGTGATACAATCAAATAGGGAAAAAATATGTGCCTCAGGCAGGGATATAAAACAGGTGATATAAGTATTGAAAACACCACTAATTTGAAAGAAAAATTATTGAAAAATAAAACGTCACCGGATTTCTAAGTAATTATATTTCTAAAGGTGCTATTGACATGAAATTCTCACCAGACATCGGTAACAACCCATCCAATCCACACAAGCAAAGAAATCAAACAATAGCTGTCTATAAAGTAAGTTATGTGTAATAATGAGAAATGACACAAGGAAAAAAGTATTGAATACGCTTGCAGACATTTATTTAATACTTCGTACAAAAGCCTTTGTTAGTGATGACAGCTTCAAGATGCCTCCTGTATGGAGAAACTAGTCGCAGGTATTGCTCAGGTGTGATTTTGGTCTGTTCTTCCACACAAACATTCTACAAATCCTGAAGGTTTCGTGGGCTCCTTCTATGAACTCTGAGTTGTAGCTTCTTTCATAATTTTTCTATTGAATTCAGGTCAGGTGATTGGCTGGGCCGTTCTAGTAGCTTTAGTTTCTTTCTCTGAAACCAACTGAGAATTTCCTTGACTGTGTGCTTGGGATCACTTTTTAACTGCCCTCCCTCATTTCATCTTCATCACCCTGGTAGATAGCAGCAGATTGTTAATAAGAATGTTTCGGCATATTTGTCCATTCAATCTTTCCTTCAATTATATGAAGTTTGCAAGTGCCGTATGTTGAAAAATTATATTCCCATTCCCACCTACATACTTCACTGTTTATATGGTGTGTTTAGGGTGATATGCAGTGTCTTTTGGATTCCAAACATGGTGTGTATTATGGTATCCAAACAGTTACATTTTGGTCTCATCTGACAGACTATATTCTCCCAGTATTTCACAGGCTTGTCTAAATGTTGAGCAAACTGTAAACGTGCTTGAACATGCTTTTTGTTCAGCAATTAAGTCTTGCGTGGTGAGCATGCATACAGGCCATGGAGGTTGAGGTTGAGTGCACTGCTTATAGTTTTATTTGAAACAATTGTATGATTGTATATAATTGTATCAATTTCTATGAAGAGGTAAGTTCCGGACTAGACCAAGGGAACCCAGTGGATGTAGTATATATGGACTTTTCAAAAGCTTTTGATACGGTGCCACACAAAAGGTTGATACATAACATGAGAATAATGGGGATAGGGGAAAATATGTGTAAGTGGGTTAAGAGCTGGCTCAGGGATAGGAAACAAAGGGCGGTTATTAATGGAGCACACTCGGACTGGGTAGCGGTTAGCAGTGGGGTACCACAGGGGTCAGTATTGGGCCCTCTTCTTTTTAACATATTTATTAATGACCTTGTAGGGGGCATTCAGAGTAGAATTTCAATATTTGCAGATGACACTAAACTCTACAGGGTAATCAATACAGAGGAGGACAATTTTATATTACAGGATGATTTATGTAAACTAGAAGCTTGGGCTGATAAATGGCAAATGAGCTTTAATGGGGATAAATGTAAGGTCATGCACTTGGGTAGAAGAAATAAGATGTATAATTATGTGCTTAATTCTAAAACTCTGGGCAAAACCGTCAATGAAAAAGACCTGGGTGTATGGGTGGATGACAAACTCATATTCAGTGGCCAGTGTCAGGCAGCTGCTACAAAGGCAAATAAAATAATGGGATGCATTAAAAGAGGCATAGATGCTCATAAGGAGAACATAATTTTACCTCTATACAAGTCACTAGTTCGACCACACTTAGAATACTGTGCACAGTTCTGGTCTCCGGTGTATAAGAAAGACATAGCTGAACTGGAGCGGGTGCAGAGAAGAGCGACCAAGGTTATTAGAGGACTGGGGGGTCTGCAATACCAAGATAGGTTATTACACTTGGGGCTATTTAGTTTGGAAAAACGAAGACTAAGGGGTGATCTTGTGTTAATGTATAAATATATGAGGGGACAGTACAAAGACCTTTCTGATGATCTTTTTAATCATAGACCTGAAACCGGGACAAGGGGGCATCCTCTGCGTTTGGAGGAAAAAAGGTTTAAGCATAATAACAGACGTGGATTCTTTACTGTAAGAGCAGTGAGACTATGGAACTCTCTGCCGTATGATGTTGTAATGAGTGATTCAGTGCTTAAATTTAAGAGGGGACTGGATACCTTTCTGGAAAAGTATAATGTTACAGGGTATATACACTAGATTCCTTGATAGGGCGTTGATCCAGGGAACTAGTCTGATTGCCGTATGTGGAGTCGGGAAGGAATTTTTTTCCCCAATGTGGAGCTTACTCTTTGCCACATGGGTTATTTTTTGCCTTCCTCTGGATCAACATGTTAGGGCATGTTAGGTTAGGCTATGGGTTGAACTAGATGGACTTATAGTCTTCCTTCAACCTTAATAACTATGTAACTATATAAAAAGACACTTATGCCTGTTTTTCTCAATATCTGACATGAAATCAGAATAAACCTTTCCCATTTTAGGTCAATTAGGATTAGCATAATTATTAATATTTGCCAAATGCCAGAATAATGAGAGAGAGAGAATGTTTTCAGGCATTTTTATTACTTACTGCAAAGTCAAAAGTTTACATACACTAAGATTACTATGCCTTTAAACAATTTTGGACAGCCCATATGATGATGTCATGTGTTTGGAAGCTTCTGAAAGGTTTTCTAACAACATCTGAGTTAATTAGAGACACACCTGTGGGTGTATTTTAATGCACACCTGAAACACACTGCTTCTTTGTGTAGAATCATGGCAAAGTCTAAAGAAATCAGCCAAGATATCAGGAAGATAATTGTGGACTTGCACAAGCCTGGCTCATCCTTTGGTACAATTTCAAGATACCTGAAGGTGCCTCGGTCATCTATACAAACAATTATACGCTAGTACAAACAAGATGGGAATTTCCAGCCATCATACCGTTCAGGAAGAAGATGGGTTCTGTGTCCCAGAGATAAATGTGGTTTGGTTCGACATTTGCATGTCAACCCAATGACAAAAGCAAAAGACCTTGTGAAGGTCATGGCGGAAGCTGGTAAGATTGTGTCAATATCCACAGTGAAACGAGTACTGTGTCAACATGGGCTGAAAGACCACTGCCAGGAAGAAGCCATTACTCCAATACAAGCATAAAAATGCCAGATTAATGTTTGCAAATGCACACAAGAACAAAGACCTTAATTTTTGGAGACATTTCCTGTGGTCTGATTAAACTAACATTGAGCTTTTTGGGCATTGTGACCATCGTTACGTCTGGGAAAAAAAGGGAGAAGCTTGGAAGCCTAAGAACACCATCCCAACTGTGAAACACAGGGGTGGCAGCATCATGTTGTGCAGTTGTTTTGCTGCAGGAGGGACTGGTGCACTTCACGAAATAGATGCCATCATGAGAAAAGAAGATTATGTGGCAATACTGAAGCAATATCTCAAAACATCAGCCAAGAAGTTAAAGCTTGGGCGGAAATGGGTCTTCCAAATGGACAATGACCCAAAGCATACTGTCAAAATGGTAACAAAGTGGCTTAAGGATGACAAAGTCAATGTTTTGGAGCGGCCATCACAAAGCCCTGATATCAATCCTATTAAAAATATATAGGAAAAGCTGAAAAGTCAGGTGCGAGCAAGGCGACCTACAAACCTGGATCAGCGACACCAGTTTTGTCAGGACGAATGGGCCCAAATTCTGACCAACTATTGTTCGAAGCTTGTGGATGGATATTCCAAATGTTTGACCCAAGTCATTCAGTTTAAGGGCAATGGTACCAAAAATTAATGAAATGTACCGTATGTAAACTATTGACTTTGCAGTAAGTAATAAAAATGCCTTAAAACATTCTCTCTCTCACTATTCTGGCATTTGGCAAATAATAATTATGGTAATCCTAACTGACCTAAAACGGGAAAGGTTTATTCCAATTTCATGTTAGATATTGAGAAAAACATGCCTATATAGTGTATTATATAGTGGATGTAAACTTCTGGTTTCAATTGTAAATATATTTTTTTACAAAAATGCTGAGACATTTTGTAAATACGTATCATGTATTGATCCTATATTAGGATTTAGAGAATATGCCAATATCGATCCGCTGTCTCTGCCAATTCATCCACCCCCAGGAGCGCTCCAGTGTTCTCTATGCCAGAGCCACTCCAGACTCAGGTGACATCTTATCTCAGGGAGAACAAAAGGGTTTGGTAGTCTGAAATTGGACATGCTGGATTCTTCTCTCCCCAACATCATCTGTAATGTACCATAGCTGTAGAGAAACACATGGACTGCATCTCCAAAAATAATACAAAATTCAACATGAGGTTCTTAGTTTAACATTCTGATCAGATTGTATGAAGCCCACTGCCACGTTACGGCAAACCTCTCAGTGGGTGCCCAATCCAAACGGTTCAGCGCCATGTGCCAACCACTGCTGAAATGAAAGCACACCAGCTGGTGGAACGACGTGTGCCCCACAGCAGCCATGCTGCAAGGCAAAGCCTCCATGGCTCCAGGTCACCCCACCCTACAGGCGCAGCATCACACCAGCAATGGCTGCCACACAGGACGAACACGAAGTACTTGGACCAGCACTCCTCCTATATGACCTGTTAGTTTTTAAATTAACAGGAGACTGCAAGAGGGGATCCACCAATTTTTCCTCTAAATTCACAGTCTGAGAACATGGTGAGTTTTAGATGTATTCACTTGGGGTTGATGCTATGTTTCGGCCATTGCTCCTGTGGTTTTGTGCATGTGGTGTGGTGTGGCCTGGAGCCATGGGGCTTTGTCTTGCATCATGGGTGTACTGGGGCAGCAGGTTGCTCCCCCTAGTAGTGTACTGTCGCCTTATGGTGGCGCATGGTGCCATACATTTTAGATTGGGGACCCACTGAGAGGTTTGCCTTGATCTGGCACTGGGCTTCATACTGTCTGATCAGAATGTTAAAATAAGTATCTCATGTCTAGTTTTATAATTTGTTGCCAAGTGGCATTAGCTCAATGTATGATTTTTCGGGGATGTGAGGTCCTTTTCTTTTTCTATAGACATGATATCATCTGTATAGTGTATGGGAGCATTTTTGATGGCCACAAACAATAGCTGTTAGCTGAGTGTTCGTACAACGAACAGCTATCTCTCCCAACTCTCCAATACACTATTGCCAAGCTCGGCCGAGCGCTCATGTATATTCAACAGGGAGAAACAAGAAAACAAAAGGATGACTGAAAACTAAATGATTGACTTTTGCATTTCCAACTGCTCAAGTCTTCTCTCTCCCAACAGAACAGTCCTATGGAAATCATCAGGCTTAGACCACTTTCATGTAATGTGTTTGGGCTCCTTTTTGCACAGGAGCTGCATTATCCATTTTGCTAGTTGCTTATTAAAACAGTCAACAATGTTCTTGGTGGATCCATCCCAACATGTTAAGGCAATCATACACATTAGATGAAAGTGGTTTGATGTGAACAACCATTGAACCACTGATGGCCTGGACAATGATCAAGTTGGCCATCACAGTCGTTCTTCTGGCAGTACGTTTTCCATATTACCAGAAGGCAAACCAGTAATCTTTCTGGGAATATTTTTTAAGAAAAATATTGTTCATGGATTAGAAATCTTTTATTCAACTTTCATCTGGAAAACTCAAACTTCATTTCAGACGATGATGGTCTGTTTTACCTGACAATCGATTGCTTTGATTGATGTTTATTTCCATCTACTAAAGTCAAATGTGTATGGCAACCCTTACTTCAGCTCCTATAATACAGTGGAACTAGATTATAGTCAGTCGAACTTTCCAACTTTATTAGGAACCTTTCACCCAACTAATATGTAAGGGGGCCTTCCTAGTCTACCCTGATTTAAAATGTGGGGAAACTTCAAACATGGATCGCACATGTTGAATATCAATGCTTAATCCTTTGGTTCCATTGAAGACAAACCACCACTGGGAGTGTCTGGTAGAGGTTTGTTACCATCTCCTGGCTGGAAACACCTGTATGCTTGGCCCCGGATGCAAAGTTGTGACACTGGCAGTCTCATTTAGGGATTTAATATGGGTTGTTATTAATTTAGAGGTGTTATCTGAGGTATGAGAGCCAAGAGTTCTAGGTACATTTTGCAGTTATCCAGTTTGCTGCATTCATTCAATATAAGTAGTATCTAGAAGCAATGCTAAGGAAATCCTGAAAACATGATCTGTTGGGGGGACGTGAGGACTTTAGTTTAGGAAATACCAAGGCTCTACTATGTCTCCATTTAATGGTTGCACTTCTTCAGATATCTGTGAGATACTCCAGGTCTGCACACTGTTTATTTTATTTCCTGATTGTGAAGTTCAAAATCCTTCCCATCTCTCGCCATGTCTTTGTTCAGAGACTGGCCCCATGAGAAGGGGCTGAATACATATCTGTGGCTGGCTCCATGGTGTCATATTCATCAAGAGACAGCAAGACAAGCACAGGAGATGTAGGAAAGTCCGGTCAGATACAGGGTCGGATAGAGATCACATTGACACTCATGGTAATCAGAGCAGAAAAGCCTGTGCTGGTGGATAATGTTCTGTAATCAGCAATAACTTTACTCTAATTCTTATATATCTACCAATTTGGAACTATTTCCCTGCACAACCCTCAGAAATCTGACTGTCCATAAAGAAATGAGAAACAGCCACCAATGGAACCAAATGATCAAGCAACGTTAGCCATATGTGTGTATGGTTTCCTTACTTTTTTTCTTTACAAGTTGAAGAATTCCTCCATAGAGCTTCAATATAGCCCCAGGCATGAGGTGTCACTTTCACATTAATTGCCACCAAAATTGTCCTGTCCACACACCTTCCGGAATGGTCAGCCGAATAGTATGGAGGCAAAATATATCTCTCCCATCCTCCTCACACAAAGGTGTGCTCTTCTCAGCTGAGCGTGCATGTGTTTTCAATGAAAGGAGGGTTGAAACCCACTGCCAGACACATCTTTTAGCAGCTTTCCCTGGAGAAGAAAAGGATCTAGTACAATACTTCAATTGATCCACAAGGAGGTTAACTGGATAAAAGGGCATTTGACGAAATTTACCAGGACTCTTGTTCACTCGTGCACTTGTACATATGGCATATGGACTAATAGACTCTGTAAGCGAATGTTCCCATCTATGTACTGTGGTGGATCGGCTCACTTGGTGGTACATGGAGGTAGGCACGGGAAAACTGTCTTTAAGAACTTCCTTTGGTTTATTATAGGCAGCAAAGAAACAAGGTGTAGCAAAACAAATACAGCCCTCTGGGCAAAAGAAAACAAAATGGTAGCACAAACCAAAGTCCTTCTGAGAGTGGTGTTCCTCCCGCTCACTGGTAGCAGAACACACATCATTTAAGCTGTGGAGTGTTCCTCTCCTGATAGTGAACAACTACTGCTTCTGGAGGCCAGCTTCTTAAGCTCCAGACCACACCCTGGGGTGGAGATAAGGTTTACAGTACATCCTCCCACCCGCTCTATAGATATTCACATAAAACTCAGTCCATTAACAAATTAGCTGTCAATCCTTCACCACACTTTGTGTGCTGGAGGAAAATCTCTGGGTTTTATATCACTGACGCCATTAAGCGCAGTAAAACATATTTCCCCTCCAGCACTTTACCAGTGACTTTTAACACAGTACCATATACAGTGGGGCAAAAAAGTATTTAGTCAGTCAGCAATAGTGCAAGTTCCACCACTTAAAAAGATGAGAGGCGTCTGTAATTTACATCATAGGTAGACCTCAACTATGGGAGACAAACTGAGAAAAAAAAATCCAGAAAATCACATTGTCTGTTTTTTTAACAATTTATTTGCATATTATGGTGGAAAATAAGTATTTGGTCAGAAACAAAATTTCATCTCAATACTTTGTAATATATCCTTTGCTGGCAATGACAGAGGTCAAACGTTTTCTGTAAGTCTTCACAAGGTTGCCACACACTGTTGTTGGTATGTTGGCCCATTCCTCCATGCAGATCTCCTCTAGAGCAGTGATGTTTTTGGCTTTTCGCTTGGCAACACGGACTTTCAACTCCCTCCAAAGGTTTTCTATAGGGTTGAGATCTGGAGACTGGCTAGGCCACTCCAGGACCTTGAAATGCTTCTTACGAAGCCACTCCTTCGTTGCCCTGGCGGTGTGCTTTGGATCATTGTCATGTTGCAAGACCCAGCCACGTTTCATCTTCAATGCCCTTGCTGATGGAAGGAGGTTTGCACTCAAAATCTCATGATACATTCTTTCATGTACCCGGATCAGTCGTCCTGGCTCCTTTGCAGAGAAACAGCCCCAAAGCATGATGTTTCCACCACCATGCTTTACAGTAGGTATGGTGTTTGATGGATGCAACTCAGTATTCTTTTTCCTCCAAACACGACAAGTTGTGTTTCTACCAAACAGTTCCAGTTTGGTTTCATCAGACCATAGGACATTCTCCCAAAACTCCTCTGGATCATCCAAATGCTCTCTAGCAAACTTCAGACGGGCCCGGACATGTACTGGCTTAAGCAGTGGGACACGTCTGGCACTGCAGGATCTGAGTCCATGGTGGCGTAGTGTGTTACTTATGGTAGGCCTTGTTACATTGGTCCCAGCTCTCTGCAGTTCATTCACTAGGTCCCCCCGCGTGGTTCTGGGATTTTTGCTCACCGTTCTTGTGATCATTCTGACCCCATGGGGTGGGATTTTGCGTGGAGCCCCAGATCGAGGGAGATTATCAGTGGTCTTGTATGTCTTCCATTTTCTAATTATTGCTCCCACTGTTGATTTCTTCACTCCAAGCTGGTTGGCTATTGCAGATTCAGTCTTCCCAGCCTGGTGCAGGGCTACAATTTTGTTTCTGGTGTCCTTTGACAGCTCTTTGGTCTTCACCATAGTGGAGTTTGGAGTCAGACTGTTTGAGGGTGTGCACAGGTGTCTTTTTATACTGATAACAAGTTTAAACAGGTGCCATTACTACAGGTAATGAGTGGAGGAAAGAGGAGACTCTTAAAGAAGAAGTTACAGGTCTGTGAGAGCCAGAAATCTTGATTGTTTGTTCCTGACCAAATACTTATTTTCCACCATAATATGCAAATAAATTGTTAAAAAAAACAGACAATGTGATTTTCTGGATTTTTTTTCTCAGTTTGTCTCCCATAGTTGAGGTCTACCTATGATGTAAATTACAGACGCCTCTCATCTTTTTAAGTGGTGGAACTTGCACTATTGCTGATTGACTAAATACTTTTTTGCCCCACTGTATATGAAATGCTGGATCTGAAGGTGAATATTCATGTAAACTATTCGTAAGATGCAAACAAATCATAATTTCATGTAAATATTGAGGGTCGTAGTAAAAGAAAACAATACTTTGTGTTGATGAGTGTCATTCTAGAAGATCGTTTTATTTGATTTACCCTTTAAAGGTAATCTGTCAGTAGGATTGACTCTCTTAAGCCATCTACAGTGGTGTGAAAAAGTGTTTGCCCCTGTCCTAATTTTCTATTCTTTTGCACGTTTGTCACATTTGAATGTTTCAGATTACCAAAAAATTTAAAAATTAGACAAAGATAACACAAGTAAACACACAATGTAGTTTTTAAATGAAGGTATTTATTAGTAAGGGAAAAATAAATCCAAACCTACAGGGCCATGAGTCAAAAAAGTGATTCCCTCCTCCCCAAAACATAAATGAATTGTGGTTTATCACATATTTATTGAAGCTGAGTTCAATTTCCCTACTTACTCCCATGCCTGATTACTGCCACACCTGTTCTCAATCAATAAATCACTTAAATAGGACCTGCCTGACAAAGTAAAGTAGACCAAAAGATCCTCAAAACCTACACAGCATGTCGCAATCCAAAGAAATTCTGGCACAAATAAGACACAAAGTAATTGAGATCTATCAGTGTGGAAAAGGTTATAACTTCATTTCTAAAATTTTGGGACTCTAACAAACCACAGAGAGAACCAATATCCACAAATGGCAAAAACTTGGAACAGTGGTGAACCTTCCCATGAGTGGATGGCCAACCAAAATTACCTCAAGAGAGCAGTGACTACTCATCCAAGAGATCACAATACACCCCACAACATCCAAAGAACTGCAGGCCTCACTTGCCTCAGTCAAGGTCCGTGTTCATGACTACATTATAAAAAAGAGACTGGGCGAAAATGGCCTGCCTGGCAGAGTTCCAAGACAAAAACAACTGCTGAGCAATGAGAACATAAAGGCTCATCTCAGTTTTGCCAGAAAACATCTTGATGTTCCCCAAGACTTTTGGGAGAATACTTTGTGGACTGACGAGACAAAAGTTGAACTTTCTGGAAGGTATAGGTCCCATTACATCTGGCTTAGAAGTAACACAGCATTTCAGAAAACATTATACCAACAGTAAAATGTGGTGGTAGTGCAATGGTTTGGATTTATTTT
Source organism: Ranitomeya imitator (assembly GCF_032444005.1). Lineage (NCBI taxonomy): Eukaryota > Metazoa > Chordata > Amphibia > Anura > Dendrobatidae > Ranitomeya > Ranitomeya imitator. The sequence continues at coordinate 626,244,480 of NC_091285.1, forward strand.
GCTGCTTCAGGACCTGGAAGACTTGCTGTGGTAAATGGAACCATGAATTATGCTGTCTACCAAAAAATCCTGAAGGAGAATGTCCGGCCATCTGTTTGGGACCTAAACCTAAAGCGCACTTGGGTTATGCAGCAGGACAATGATCCAAAAAACACCAGCAAGTCCACTTCTGAATGGCTTAAGAAAAACAAAATTAAGACTTTGGAGTGGCCTAGTAAAATTCCTGATCTTAATGTGATTGACATACTGTGGCATGACCTTAAAAAGGCAGTTCATGCTCGGAAACCCTCCAATGTGGCTGAATTATAATAATTCTGCAAAGATGAGAAGACCATAATTCCTCCAGAGCATTGTTAAAAACTCATTGTCAGTTATCTCAAACACTTGATTGCAGTTGTTACTGCTAAGGGTGGCCCAACCAGTTATTAGGTTTAGGAGGAAGTCACTTTTTCACACAGCGCCCTGTAGGTTTGGATTTATTTTCCCCTTAATAATCAAGGCCTTCATTTAAAAATTGCATTTTGTGTTTATTTGTGTTATCTTTGTCTAATATTTAAATTTGTTTGGTAATCTGAAACATTTAAGTCTGACAAACATGCAAAAAAATATTAAATCAGGAAAGTGGTAAACACATTTTCACACCACTGTACATGGGAACGTAGGCAGGGACGGTTTTAGACAAAGTGGGGCCGTGGGCAAAAGTTTAAAGTGGGGATCCAAATGTTAACTTATTGCACCATCACACAGAAACATTTTGGTTGTATTTATATGTGCTGAGTTCAGGTGTAATGCTGCCTCCACGCAGTATCACGCAACCTTCACCAGGGGGTGCAGGTGGAGTAAGAAAGATTGCACTCACAGGGTAGCACCACAGTGCGGTCAGGAAGCACAGTACCAGAGGAAAAAAAAACACAAAATTGAGCTTAACTTAAGTTGGTAAACATGCAGAGGTGAAACGCATGTTCAAAATGGCCACAAAACATTAAAACCTACAAGAGAAAAAAGTAAATGAAAACCCTGATATAACTAAGTAAAAAAAGCAAAAGTGCATTTAAATAACACAGAGTTTTTAGTAATACTGTTTTTTGATCAAAAAATAGCACAAAAGCCATCCCACCTCGTCACGGTAACTCTGATCGGGACAGTCCTAAACTATCTAATATTAAAACCTTACCATGTGTCAATGTTGACCTCAGTGTGAATAAGGGCAGATGAAAGGACTGAACCCAAACAGTGAAACACTAGACTAGGGAAGCCTTATATAGTCTCTAGCTCAGAAACAGGGAGGCCACACCCCGGCTTGCACAGAATGCAACAATACACAGAAAAAAAAACCACAAAATTGAGCTTAACTTAAGTTGGTATACATGCAGAGGTAAAACACATGTTCAAAATGGCCAGAAAACATTAAAACCTACAAGAGAAAAAAGTAAATGAAAACCCTGATATAACTAAGTAAAAAAAGCAAAAGTGTATTTAAATAACACAGTTTTTAGTCATACTGTTTTTTGATCAAAAAATAGCACAAAAGCCATCCCACCTCGTCACGGTAACTCTGATCGGGACAGTCCTAAACTATCTAATATTAAAACCTTACCATGTGTCAATGTTGACCTCAGTGTGAATAAGGGCAGATGAAAGGACTGAACCCAAACAGTGAAACACTAGACTAGGGAAGCCTTATATAGTTTCTAGCTCAGAAACAGGGAGGCCACACCAGTATTACTAAAAACTCTGTGTTATTTAAATGCACTTTTGCTTTTTTTACTTAGTTATATCAGGGTTTTCATTTACTTTTTTCTCTTGTAGGTTTTAATGTTTTGTGGCCATTTTGAACATGCGTTTTACCTCTGCATGTATACCAACTTAAGTTAAGCTCAATTTTGTGTTTTATTTTTCTGTGTATTGTTGCATTCTGTGCAAGCCGGGGTGTGGCCTCCCTGTTTCTGGGCTAGAAACTATATAAGGCTTCCCTAGTCTAGTGTTTCACTGTTTGGGTTCAGTCCTTTCATCTGCCCTTATTCACACTGAGGTCAACATTGACACATGGTAAGGTTTTAATATTAGATAGTTTAGGACTGTCTCGATCAGAGTTACCGTGACGAGGTGGGATGGCTTTTGTGCTATTTTTTGATCAAAAAACAGTATTACTAAAAACTCTGTGTTATTTAAATGCACTTTTGCTTTTTTTTGCTTAGTTATATCAGGGTTTTCATTTACTTTTTTCTCTTGTAGGTTTTAATGTTTTGTGGCCATTTTGAACATGCGTTTTACCTCTGCATGTATACCAACTTAAGTTAAGCTCAATTTTGTGTCTTTTTTCTGTGTATTGTTGCATTCTGTGCAAGCCGGGTTGTGGCCTCCCTGTTTCTGAGCTAGAAACTATATAAGGCTTCCCTAGTCTAGTGTTTCACTGTTTGGGTTCAGTCCTTTCATCTGCCCTTATTCACACTGAGGTCAACATTGACACATGGTAAGGTTTTAATATTAGATAGTTTAGGACTGTCCCGATCAGAGTTACCGTGACGAGGTGGGATGGCTTTTGGGCTATTTTTTGATCAAAAAACAGTATTACTAAAAACTCTGTGTTATTTAAATGCACTTTTGCTTTTTTTACTTAGTTATATCAGGGTTTTCATTTACTTTTTTCTCTTGTAGGTTTTAATGTTTTGTGGCCATTTTGAACATGCGTTTTACCTCTGCATGTATACCAACTTAAGTTAAGCTCAATTTTGTGGTTTTTTTTTTCTGTGTATTGTTGCATTCTGTGCAAGCCGGGGTGTGGCCTCCCTGTTTCTGAGCTAGAAACTATATAAGGCTTCCCTAGTCTAGTGTTTCACTGTTTGGGTTCAGTCCTTTCATCTGCCCTTATTCACACTGAGGTCAACATTGACACATGGTAAAGTTTTAATATTAGATAGTTTAGGACTGTCCCGATCAGAGTTACCGTGACGAGGTGGGATGGCTTTTGTGCTATTTTTTGATCAAAAAACAGTATTACTAAAAACTCTGTGTTATTTAAATGCACTTTTGCAGTACCAGAGGAAGCAGCAACACACGTGGTCAGGTACAAGCCAGAGAAATCGAAGCCAGCTGGGAGCAGAGAAGCCGGAAATGTGAGACAGTCTAACAAGTCAGAGGTAAAGCCGGGTCAGATACCAAGAGGTCGCAGCAAGGGGAACAAACACTAGACAAGCGGGGTAACAGGAATGGGAAGACACAGTAACTGAGCAAATGGGTAGAGGACAAATCAGGGAGTAACGGGTCAGCCACTCAAGCCTGGGCAGGAACTATAACTGACACTGCCTGCAGACAGCAGCAGGCTGAAATAGCCAAACAGATCCCAAAATGAGGCAAAGAAGGTTAACCTCTGCATGACCAGGCCAGAGAGAGAATAACAAGAAAAAAACCCCGGCCTGGATCATGACAGTACCCCTCACTCAATGGGGGCCACCGGACCCCCAGGTTTCCCTGGGTAATGAGCGTGAAAGGCCCAGACCAACCGATCCGCATGGAACGAATGCGCCAGCACCCACGACCGGTCCTCAGGACCATAACCCTTTCAATGTATTAAATACTGAAGTTAACGGCAGAGCATCTACAACCCGCTCCACCTCATACTCGGCCTGCCCATTCAAAACAGGTGGCGTATGCAAGGGAGATTCACCTGAGGAAGACACCAAAGGCTTCAAAAGAGCCATATGGAACACATTGAGGATCCGCAACGACAGAGACAAGCGCATACGAAAGGTAACAGGATTAACCACCTCCAAAATTTCATAAGGACCAATAAACTTGGGACCCAACTTAGCAGAAGGGATCCTCACCCTTATATTCTTGATGAATAACCATACCTTATCCCCCACCTGGAATGCCGGCCCCACCGACCGTCGTTTATCCGCAAAAAATGTATACTTGCCCTGAGCCTCCCCAATGTTTCTCTGGACCTCCCTCCAAACCTCCCCTAACCGCTGAATTGTCGAATCAGCCCCAGGACACCCTGAATCCAGCAGGGAAAACTCCCCAAAGTGAGGGTGAAAACCATAATTATAAAAGAACGGGGAAGTACCAGTGAACTGATTGACATGATTATTAAATACGAATGCTGCCATAGGTAACGAAGAGCACCAATCATCCTGTCTAGACGTGGCAAGACACCGTAAAATCTGTCAAAAGACTGATTGGTCCTTTCAGTCTGACCATTGGTCTCAGGATGATAGGTGTCATGATCCCAATGGCAGGGGATCACCAAAGGACAAGCACAGATACAAACAAGCTCTAGGGCGATGGAACCTGAGCTGACCGCGACCCTGAACCTAACACACAAATAAAAGTAGCCGGGGAAAGTGCCTACGATGATCCTAGACGTCTCGCTCCAGCCGAAGATCTAACCTCCCCTATTAGTAGAAACACAGACCTCTCTTGCCTCCAGAGAAATCCCCCACAGAAATAGCAGCCCCCCACATATAATGACGGTGAAATGAGAGGAAAGCACATACGCAGTATGAAAACAGTTTCAGCAAAATGAGGCCCGCTAAAGCTAGATAGCAGAGGATACAAAAGTGAACTGCGCGGTCAGCGAAAAACCCTTCAAAAAAACATCCTGAAATTACTTGAACTCATGTGCCAACTCATGGTACATGAGGAGCAATTTCAGCCCACTAGAGCAACCAGCAGCAAGAATCACATATCTGCAGGCTGGACTAAAAACCAAATAAAGCAAAACACCAAAACAGGAAAATCCAAACTTAGCTTGACCAGAAGGTTCTAGGAGCAGGGAGCAGAGGTAACAAGACACACTGGATACATTGATAACCGGCGAGGAAATGCCAGCAAAGCCAGGTTAAATAGGAAACTCCCATATGCTGATGGATCAGGTGGAACCCAGAAACCCAGGAAAGACAAGTCACCCAGTACCATCAGTAACCACCAGAGGGAGCCCAAAAACAGAACTCACAACAGTACCCCCCCCTTGAGGAGGGGTCACCGAACCCTCACGAGAACCACCAGGGCGACCAGGATGAGCCCTATGAAAAGCGCGAACCAAATCATCAGCATGAACATCCGAGGCAACCACCCAAGAATTATCCTCCTGACCATAACCCTTCCACTTGACCAAATACTGGAGTTTCCGTCTGGAAACACGAGAATCCAAGATCTTCTCCACAACATACTCCAATTCTCCCTCCACCAGCACTGGAGCAGGAGGCTCAAGCGAAGGAACAACAGGTACCTCATACTTCCGCAACAACGACCGATGGAACACATTATGAATAGCAAACGATGCCGGGAGATCCAAACGAAACGACACAGGGTTAAGAATTTCCAAGATCCTATAGGGACCGATGAACCGAGGCTTGAACTTAGGAGAAGAGACCTTCATAGGAACAAAACGAGAAGACAACCACACCAAGTAACCAACAAGAAGTCGAGGACCCACGCGGCGACGGCGATTAGCAAACTGCTGAGCCTTCTTCTGGGACAACTTCAAATTGTCCACCACATGACTCCAAATCCGGTGCAACCTATCCACCACCATGTCCACTCCAGGACAATCAGAAGGTTCCACCTGACCAGAGGAAAAACGAGGATGAAACCCCGAATTACAAAAGAAAGGAGAAACCAAGGTAGCAGAACTAGCCCGATTATTAAGGGCAAACTCGGCCAGCGGCAAAAAGGTAACCCAGTCATCCTGATCAGCAGAAACAAAACACCTTAAATAAGTTTCCAAGGTCTGATTAGTTCGTTCAGTCTGGCCATTCGTCTGAGGATGGAATGCAGACGAAAAGGACAAATCAATGCCCATCTTAGCACAGAATGTCCGCCAAAATCTAGACACAAACTGGGATCCCCTGTCAGAAACGATGTTCTCAGGAATCCCATGCAAACGAACCACATTCTGAAAAAACAGAGGGACCAACTCAGAGGAGGAAGGCAACTTAGGCAAGGGTACCAGATGAACCATTTTAGAAAAGCGATCACACACAACCCAGATGACGGACATTTTTTGAGAGACAGGGAGATCCGAAATAAAATCCATGGAAATGTGCGTCCAAGGCCTCTTCGGGATAGGCAAAGGTGACAACAATCCACTGGCCCGAGAACAGCAAGGCTTAGCCCGAGCACAAACCTCACAAGACTGCACAAAAGAACGCACATCCCTCGACAAGGAAGGCCACCAAAAAGACCTGGCCACCAAGTCTCTAGTACCAAATATTCCAGGATGACCTGCCAACGCAGAAGAATGGACCTCGGAGATGACTCTACTGGTCCAATTATCCGGAACAAACAGTCTCTCAGGCGGACAACGATCAGGTTTACCCGCCTGAAACTCCTGCAAAGCACGTCGCAAGTCTGGGGAGACAGCAGACACAATCACCCCATCCCTAAGGATACCAGAGGGCTCAGAATTTCCAAGGGAGTCAGGCACAAAACTCCTAGAAAGAGCATCCGCCTTCACATTCTTTGAACCTGGCAGGTATGAAACCACAAAATTGAAACGAGAGAAAAACAGTGACCAACGAGCCTGTCTAGGATTCAGACGCCTGGCAGACTCAAGGTAAATCAAATTTTTGTGATCAGTCAAGACCACCACACGATGTCTAGCACCCTCTAGCCAATGACGCCACTCCTCAAATGCCCACTTCATGGCCAAAAGTTCCCGATTACCAACATCATAATTCCGCTCAGCCGGCGAAAACTTTCTAGAAAAAAACGCGCATGGCTTCATCACTGAGCCATCGGAGCTTCTCTGTGACAAAACCGCCCCCGCTCCAATCTCGGAAGCATCAACCTCAACCTGAAAAGGGAGCGAAACATCTGGCTGACGCAACACAGGAGCAGAAGAAAACCGGCGCTTAAGTTCCTCAAAGGCCTCCACAGCCGCAGGAGACCAATTAGCAACATCAGCACCCTTCTTAGTCAAATCCGTCAAAGGCTTAACAACACTAGAAAAATTAGTTATAAAACGACGATAGAAATTAGCAAAGCCCAAGAACTTCTGTAGACTCTTAAGAGATGTAGGCTGCGTCCAGTCACAAATAGCCTGAACCTTGACGGGATCCATCTCAATAGTAGAAGGGGAAAAAATATACCCCAAGAAAGAAATCTTCTGGACTCCAAAGAGACACTTTGAGCCTTTTACAAACAAGGAATTGGCCCGCAGGACCTGAAACACCTTCCTGACCTGCTGAACATGAGACTCCCAGTCATCAGAAAAAACCAAAATATCATCCAAATACACAATCATAAATTTATCCAGATATTCACGGAAAATATCGTGCATAAAGGACTGGAAGACTGAAGGAGCATTAGAAAGTCCAAAAGGCATTACCAAATACTCAAAATGGCCCTCAGGCGTATTAAATGCGGTTTTCCACTCATCACCTTGCTTTATTCGTATAAGATTATACGCACCCCGAAGATCAATCTTAGTGAACCATTTAGCCCCCTTAATGCGAGCAAACAAATCAGTCAACAATGGCAAAGGATACTGATATTTTACGGTAATCTTATTCAAAAGACGATAATCTATACAAGGCCTCAAGGAACCATCTTTTTTGGCCACGAAAAAAAAACCTGCTCCCAAAGGGGACAAAGATGGACGAATATGTCCCTTTTCCAAGGACTCCTTAACATAATCCCGCATAGCAGTATGCTCTGGCACTGACAGATTGAACAAACGACCTTTAGGAAATTTACTGCCTGGAATTAAATTTATAGCACAATCGCAATCCCTGTGAGGAGGAAGCGAACTGAGCTTAGGCTCCTCAAAAACATCCCGATAGTCAGACAAAAACACAGGAATCTCAGAAGGAGTAGATGAAGCGATAGAAATCGGAGGTGCATCATCATGAACCCCCTGACAACCCCAGCTTAACACAGACATTTTTTTCCAGTCAAGGACTGGATTATGAGTTTGTAACCATGGCAGACCAAGTACTAGAACATCATGCAAATTATACAGTACCAGGAAGCGAATCACCTCCTGATGAACGGGAGTCATACGCATGGTCACTTGTGTCCAGTACTGAGGTTTATTCATAGCCAAAGGTGTAGAGTCAATTCCCTTCAATGGAATAGGGACTTCCAGAGGCTCCAGACTAAACCCACAGCGATTGGCAAATGACCAATCCATAAGACTCAGGGCAGCGCCTGAATCCACATAGGCATCGACGGAAATGGATGATAATGAACAAATCAGAGTCACAGACAGAATGAACTTAGACTGTAAAGTACTAATGGCAACAGACTTATCAACCTTTTTTGTGCGTTTAGAGCATGCTGATATAACATGAGCTGAATCACCACAATAAAAGCACAACCCTTTTTTCCGCCTATACTTTTGCCGTTCACTTCTGGACTGAATTCTATCACATTGCATTATCTCAGGTGACGGTTCAAACGACACCGCCAAATGATGCACAGGTTTGCGCTCCCGTAAACGCCGATCAATCTGAACAGCCATAGTCATAGACTCATTCAGACCAGCAGGCGCAGGGAACCCCACCATAACATCTTTAATGGCCTCAGAAAGGCCATCTCTGAACTTTGCAGCCAGAGCGCACTCATTCCACTGAGTAAGCACCGACCACTTCCGAAATTTTTGACAATAAATTTCTGCTTCATCTTGCCCCTGAGAGAGGGCCAACAAAGCTTTTTCAGCCTGAATCTCTTGGTTAGGTTCCTCATAGAGCAAACCCAATGCCAGAAAAAACGCATCCGCATTAAGCAACGCAGGGTCCCCTGGTGCCAATGCAAATGCCCAATCCTGAGGGTCACCCCGCAGGAAAGATATAATTATCTTGACTTGCTGAGCAGGGTCTCCAGAGGAGCGAGATTTCAGAGAAAGAAACAACTTGCAATTGTTCCTAAAATTCAGAAAACGAGATCTATCTCCAGAAAAAAACTCTGGGACAGGAATTCTAGGTTCAGACATAGGAGCATGTACAACAAAATCCTGTATATTTTGAACCTTAGTGGCAAGATTATTCAGGCTGGAAGCCAAACTCTGGACGTCCATGATAAACAGCTGGGATCAGAGCCATTCAAAGATTAAGAGGAGGAGGAAGTAGCCAGGCTGCAATAAGGCTAGGCAGCAAACTCTGAGGGAAAGAGAAGGAAAAAAAAAAAAAAAAACTTCCTCAGACTACTTATCCTCCTACTTCAGTCAATACAATTAACACTTTGTGGGCCGGTTATACTGTCATGATCCCAATGGCAGGGGATCACCAAAGGACAAGCACAGATACAAACAAGCTCTAGGGCGATGGAACCTGAGCTGACCGCGACCCTGAACCTAACACACAAATAAAAGTAGCCGGGGAACGTGCCTACGATGATCCTAGACGTCTCGCTCCAGCCGAAGATCTAACTTCCCCTATTAGTAGAAACACAGACCTCTCTTGCCTCCAGAGAAATCCCCCACAGAAATAGCAGCCCCCCACATATAATGACGGTGAAATGAGAGGAAAGCACATACGCAGTATGAAAACAGTTTCAGCAAAATGAGGCCCGCTAAAGCTAGATAGCAGAGGATACAAAAGTGAACTGCGCGGTCAGCGAAAAACCCTTCAAAAAACCATCCTGAAATTACTTGAACTCATGTGCCAACTCATGGTACATGAGGAGCAATTTCAGCCCACTAGAGCAACCAGCAGCAAGAATCACATATCTGCAGGCTGGACTAAAAACCAAATAAAGCAAAACACCAAAACAGGAAAATCCAAACTTAGCTTGACCAGAAGGTTCTAGGAGCAGGGAGCAGAGGTAACAAGACACACTGGATACATTGATAACCGGCGAGGAAATGCCAGCAAAGCCAGGTTAAATAGGAAACTCCCATATGCTGATGGATCAGGTGGAACCCAGAAACCCAGGAAAGACAAGTCACCCAGTACCATCAGTAACCACCAGAGGGAGCCCAAAAACAGAACTCACAACAGATAGGATGATGAAAAGGTCAGACTGATACCCAACCTTTTACAAAAAGCCCTCCCGAAGTTCGACACAAATTGCACCCTTCTATCAGATACCACACTCATAGGCACACCATGTAATCGCACAACATGCTCAATGAATAGTTTTGAAAGAGTCACAGCATTAGGCAGTCCCACCAACAGTACAAAATGCACCTGTTTACTGAACCCATCCACTACTACCCAAACCACAGTTTTGTCATTAGAAGGGGGAAGATCAGTGATAAAATCCATGGACAGATGAGTCCAAGGTCTATCTGGAATTGGTAATGGCACCAATTCCCCGGCTGGCCGGTTACAGGAGGTTTTTGCGCGGGCACATGTTTCACAAGAGGACACAAATACAGTGACATCAGAAGCCAACGAGGACCACCAAAACAGTAGAGCGATGGCTTTACGCGTGGCCAAGACACAAGGATGCCCACCCAGAGCCGAGTCATGGAATTCACGCAGCACCCTTAACCGATACTGGACCGGCACAAAGAACTTATTATCTGGCACAGACGGAGGAGCAAGAGAATGGCCTCACGAGTCTCCTGCTCCAAGGTCGAGGAAACCCCAGCCACCACCACTCCGAGCTGAAGAATGGAGGAAGGAGGTTCAGGAGCTGATATTGGATCCAAGCTGCGAGACCAAGCATCAGCCTTCACATTCTTGGACCCAGACCTGAAAGTGGTTGAAAACTGAAATCAAGAAAAAAAAGTGACCACCTCGCCTGTCTCTGGGTTAAATGGTTGGCGGACTCAAAGTATGACAGGTTCTTGTGGTCCGTAATGACTGTGATGCGATGGACTACCCCCTCCAAAAAATGCCTCCATTCTTCAAAAGCCAGTTTAATGGCCAATAACTCGGTTACCCACATCATAATTCCTTTCAGCAGAGGAAAATGTTTTTGAAAAAAAGGCACAGGGTCTTAAGTTGGTTAACGTGGTGGGCCCCTGGGACAACATCGCCCCCACTCCCACGTCTGAGGCGTCCACCTCCACAATAAATGGTTCAGATAAATCAGGTTGAATCAGCACAGGGGCAGACATAAAACATTCCTTTAAGGAAGAAAACGTTACCAAAGCTGGAGCTGACCAATTCTTGAGATAAGCCCCCTTACAAGTTAAATCAGTGAGGGGTTTGACCACCTGAGAAAACCCCTTGATGAATTTTCTATAGTAATTGGCAAAACCTAGAAAAAACTGATGACCTTTGAGATCTCTGGGTAGCATCCAATCCACAATAGCCTCTACCTTTCTAGGGTCCATAAGAAATTCCTCAGTGGACAAAATGAACCCCAGAAAGGACAATTCTTGAACAAAAAACAAACACTTCTCCAGTGTAGCAAAGAGTGAGTTCTCCCTAAGCCTCTGGAGGACTGCATGGAGGTGACCCATGTGGCTCTGTTTATCAGCAGAATATATAGGGATATCATCCAGATAAACTACAATGAACTGCCCAATGAAATCAGAAAAAACATGATTAACAAAGTTCTGAAATACCACTGGCGTGTTGGTCAGCAAAAGGGCATAACCAAGTTCTTAAACAAACCCTCAGAAGTAAGAAATGCAATTTTCCACTCATCCCCCTCCAGCATATGGATGAGATTATAAGCTCCCCAAAGGTCCAACTTAGAGAACCACTTAGCCCCCGACAATTGACTGTACAAATCAGGAATGGCGGGAGGGGTAATATTCCTTACAGTGATTTTATTTAATTCTCGAAAATTGAGGCTTGGGCGTAAACCACCATCCCTTTTCTTAACAAAAAAGAACCCAGCCTCCACGGGAGAAATAGAAGGCCGAATGTGCCCTTTAAGAAGTCTATCAGAGATATACTCCTTCATAGCAGGCCACTCAGGGCCGGAGAGATTGTACAAATGGGTCTTGGGAAATTTGGCACCAAGAACGAGATCAACAGCACAATTGAATGGGTGGTGTGGTGGTAGAACCTCAGCTTCCTTTTCGGAGAACACATCCTCAAAATCCTTTAGGCACTCCGGAATACTCTCCAGACTGACGGATGACACAGATACATTAACAAGGCATGCCTTAGAACAATTGGGACCCCAATTAACAATGTCCCGAGCTTCCCAGTCAGTGACCGGGTTATGTACTTGTAACCAGGGAAACCCATCGCCACTTCCGCAGGAAGATTGTCCATAACAAAACATGTAATATGTTCTTTGTGACAGAACCCTACCTTGAGGATAAACTCCTCAGAGACAAATTTAACAACATTCTTAGCTAGAGGAGTTTTATCAATGGCCATGATATTGATGGGAGTTCCCAACCTAACTGTCCCTAACTTACATTTGGCCACCAAGTCAGAGTCAATCAAGTTGAGACGCACAATCCACAAAAGCTGAAGTGGGAGTACAACAGTTCACAACATAAAGTTCCACTTCCATCTGTAACTTAAAGGGAACCTGTCACCCCCAAAATCGAAGGTGAGCTAAGCCCACCAGCATCAGGGGCTTATCTACAGCATTCTGTAATGCTTTAGATAAGCCCCCGATGTATCCTGAAAGATGAGAAAAAGAGGTTAGATTATACTCACCCAGGGGCGGTCCCGGTCTGGTTCTGGTCTGATGGGCGTCGCGGTCCGGTCCGGGGCCTCCCATCTTCTTACGATGACGACCTCTTCTTGCATTCACGCTGCTGCTCCGGCGCAGGCGTACTTTGTCTGCCCTGTTGAGGGCAGAGCAAAGTACTGCAGTGCGCAGGTGTCTGGAAAGGTCAGAGAGGCCAGACGGGAGCAGAGAAACTGGACACGTAAGACAGTCTAGCAAGTTAGAGGTAAAGCCGGGTCAGATACCAAGAGGTCACAGCACAGGGAACAAACACTAGACAAGCAGGGAAACAGGAATGGGAAGACACGGGAACTGAGCAAATGGGCAGAGGACAAATCAGGGAGTAACGGGGTCAGCCACTTGAGCCTGGGCAGGAACTATCTGACACTGCCTACAGACAGCAGTGGGCTGAAATAGCCAAACAGATCCCAAAATGAGGCAATGAAGGTTAACCCCCGCATGACTAGGCCGGGGAGAGAATAGCAAGAAACAAACCCACCTGGATCATTACATCAGGCTGCTAAATGAGCATGATCAACAATATTGAAGTCGTTTAACGCTTATTTCCTGGCCGCTTTACACCGGCTAAGGAACAATGATGGGCACAGAACGATCACTAGTAGATCAGTCTGTCCACATACAGTATCACGTTATCAGCAGCATATCTGCAGTTTTCACCAGGCGAAGTGATGCTGAGAACAATGATTTCTGTTTTGGCATAAACAATCCAATCATTCAATGAATAGGCATTTTCCTTGTTAAGCATAATGCGCCCCATAGTCCTCCATACAATATAATACACCCCATAGTGCTCCATATAGTATAATACACACCCCATATACCTCCATGTAGTAAATGCACACTCCATAGTCCTCCATATAGTACAATGTAGCCCTGCACAGGAGTACAATGCAGCTCAAAAGGTAATGTAGACCCCATAGAATATAATGCAGACAGCCCCCATAGAATGTAATGCAGCCCCCATGAATAAATACAATGCTCACCTCTCTTCGTTCCGCTCTGCAGCGCGTCTCCTCATCTCAGCAGCTCCACTGCCCAGCACAGCGTAGTGCGTGATGACGTCATTGCACCCAGTGCGTCAGAGACAGATAGGGATGATGGGAGAGGGAACATAGCGTGACGCTCTCTCCTCTATTGTTGCTTTCAACTGTATTGGCATCTATGCGGCACACCACTGGGGTAGTGGGGGGCCCTATGCAGCTGCCTAGTTTACCTGCCCCTAATGCCAACCCTGCATGTAGGTCATAGAAAGCTGAATAAATTGATACCCTGATATCTGAGATCCGATGTTTTATTTTGGGGAAATCCACATTTTTCTTAGTATGTAAATGAACTGTTAAGATCTATGGCCCAGACATAGATCTCTCTGAGAATCTGCCTCCAGAGATTATGTTAACCCCTTAACGTCCTTTTCCGGCACATGACAGCTGATTGATCAGCTGACATGTGCCCCTAACAGCCACGGGTAGAATCGCAATCCACTCGCGGCTGGTAACATGTTAAATGTCGCTGTCAAACTCTGACCGCGGCATTTAACATGCGCGAACAGGAAGTGTGTCGTTACCTCCTCCCATCGGCGCCTGTGTCACATGACCGTGGGTCGCCGATGGGTCGACGTGGCAACCAGAGGTCTCTTGGAGACCTCTATGGTTGTCACTGCCAGATTGCTATGAGCACCGCCTGGTGGTCGGCGCTCATAGCAAGTGTATAATTCTTCTACATACAGGTGATGTGATCATTGCCTGTATGTAGCAGAGCCGATTGAGTTATGGCAGCTTCTAGTCTCCCATGGAAACTATTGAAGCATTCCAAAAGTTAAAAAAAAAATGTTTTTAAAAATGTAAAAAAGATGAAAAAAATATAAAAGTTCAAATCACCCCCCTTTAGCCCTATTCAAAATAAAACAATAAAAAAATCAAACCTACACATATTTGATATCACCGCTTTCAGAATTGCCCGATCTAACAAGGATTAACCTGATCATTAAACGGTGTAGTGAGAAAAAAAAGTCAAAATGCCAGAGTTACGTTTTTTTGGTCACTACGACATTGCATTAAAATGCAATAACGGGCGATCAAAAGATTGTATCTGCCATTAAATGATATCAATAAAAACATCAGCTCGGCACGCAAAAAAATAAGCCCTCACCCAACCCCAGATCATGAAAATTGGAGACGCTAAGGGTATCAGAAAATGGGACCATTTTTATTTATTTTTTTTAACAAAGTTTGGAATTTTTTTTCACCACTTAGATAAAAAAGAACCTAGACATGTTTGGTGTCTATGAACTCATAATGACCTGGAGAATCATAATGGCAGGTTAGCTTTAGCATTTAGTGAACCTAGCAAAAAAGCCAAAAAAAAAAACAGTGTGGGATTGCACTTTTTGTGTAATTTCACCGCACTTGGAATTTTTTTCCTGTTTTCGAGTACATGACATGGTAAAACCAATGGTGTCTTTCAAAAGTAAAACTCGTCCTGCAAATAACAAGCCCTCACATGGCCATTTTAACCAAAAAATAAAAAAGTTATGATTGTGGGAAGAAGGGGAGCAAAAAATGGAAACTCAAAAACGAAAATATCCCTGGTCCTTAAGGGGTTAAATGAAAAGGGGCCCCACCAGTGTGAGACATGTAGTGACTAATAGTCTACTTTACTGATGTACATGTCTCACTCTGGTAACACCTCCTTTCATTTAAAATAACCCTTGAAGGCAGATTCTCAGGGAGAGCTATGTCCGGCCCATAGATCTTAACAGCTCATTTACATATTTTTTTTTTTAAATTGGATTTTGGGGGAATAAAATATTAGATCTCAGATATCAAGGTATAATTTTATTCAGATTTCTATGATCTACATGCCCATAGAGATGACTTAGGACTAGGATTCTTTCTACTGACAGATTCCCTTTAAGCTGTATCAGAGGTAATAGCCATTACAACTTAAAGGGAACCGGTGTTGTATATATCCAGATAATATTTCATGCAAAACAGAGGACAATACAACATATCTCTGTGTGTTCAAAGTTAGAATGTAATATAGAGATATTTTCAGCTCATCACTAGTAGACACCTCTATTGGAGATAGGTGCGAGTCCCAGAGGTGACATAGGACATCTATGACATATCCTACGGAAAAGTAATAAATGTCTACTGGGAAACGATCCCTTTAATTGAAGTGCCAAGCATAAAAAAGGGCTGTTCCTAATTTTTTTTAAATTCAATGTTCTTCCTAATCCTCCTGTGTGTTACAATATTTCGCATTATTTTTATTTATGCCACCCTTGGTAATAAAGACTTGTGAGTGGCAAGTGTAATGTGTGGGGTGGTCCAGGGATGACTCTAATAGCCACTCTGTGCTTATCTCCCTTCTAATGTGTTTCTAATGGATGCAGAGCTTTGGATTACCCATCAACCGGCAGCTGAGCCCATCTCTTCACTGAACTGTCACATTACAAGGGGCTATTTGATAAGGCAAACAAACAGTGATAGTCTTGTGGTGGAGACAAAACAAATACGGGAGAGGGAGGATGCGGTAATAAGGGGCTCTTTGTGTGGCTGCGGAAAGGCCGAGGAGGTGAAGAAGATTCTACCAGTATGACCATGATTCCATGAATGGACTAGCAAAGACCCATATAGTGATCCAACTGCTTCCTTGTGGCCCACATTGATTTGTTAGGTCAATGTAAGGCCATTTTAATGGGAATCTGTCAGTAGGATCAACCTTCCTAAGCCGTCTATATGGACACGTAGGTCATAGGAAGCTGGATAAGTTAGTAATATGATATCTGCGTACATATCTTATTCTAAGAAATCCACATTTTCCTTAATATCTAAATGATCTGTGTGACGGACATAGATCTCCTTGGGAATCTGATTCAAGAGATTATTTTAAATGTAAGGAGAGTTACCAGTGTGAGACATGTAATGACTGACAGTCTGCTCTCCTGATCTACATGTCTCACACTGGTAACTCTCCCTTTCATTTACAATACGTTTTGGAGGAAAATTCCTGGGAGATCTATGTCCGGCCCATAGATCTTAACAGCTGATTTACATATTAAGAAAAGTGTGAATTTCTCTAGAATAAGAGGTCTGATTGCAGATAGCAAGGCATCATTTTATAAAGCTGAATGAGGTTTCAAATAATAATAATATTGACAAAAATATCAATAATTTTAATAATATCAAATATTTTTCCCTACACCCCAAACCCTGACATGAATTGTTTCAATGGAAATTTATATTTCTGCCAAAATGAACAAAAAATAGTATTTTTTCATATGGCAAGGACAAACTGCATTTCTCTGCTCATTTGGGGCAATGTGCATTGATTATTGGAGTTTGGAGGGAAAGGCTGGTAATAAAGATGAAGATAACTGATACCTGGATTGTGAAGAGTGTGAACCCGCCAGGTGCAGCTCATATACAGTTAGGTCCATATATATTTGGACAGAGACAACATTTTTCTGATTTTGGTTATAGACATTACCACAAGGAATTTTAAACAAAACAATTCAGATGCAGTTGAAGTTCAGACTTTCAGCTTTCATTTGAGGGTATCCACATTAAAATTGGATGAAGGGTTTAGGAGTTCATTGTGGTAATGTCTATAACCAAAATTAGAAAAAAGTTGCCTCTGTCCAAATATATATGGACTTAACTATGTCTTGTTGGATATGTTCCTCTTACATCCACTTTACTGACTTATTCTGTAATATTCCTCCCATCACTGGTGTATATAGGAGGAGACCTCAAAGCAGAGGTCAAAATAGGCACCTCGTTATGATGGAGCACCTAGGTTTCCCTCTTTACACCCTCTTTGGATCACAGAGGATGGGTGTCATCACCTAATAATTACTTCTGGGGTCGCCTCTCTTCATGGATTACCTCTATGGTATGAGAGCCCTTGCCCCTCTTTAACACCTGACCCTCAATGTGGCAAATTTCAAGGTTCATTATTAATTGTGATTGCCCCTTTTTATCACGACTGATTCTCCATCCTCAATGTGGCAAACTACAATTCTCAGCATGCCTTTAATAATTAACCTTTCTAGAATTATGAATGGACTGCACTGGCTACTCATGAGGAAGCCCCATGATGAGACCTTCCCTATCAGTCTGCATCTCCCCCTGTCTGGGGTAATCTCAGCTGTGAATCTCCCCCATACACCAGTCTGGTCTGAGGGGAGAGCACATGGACAGGTCAGACCTCCCTTGTACTCAGTGCAGTTGCAGACAATGGGCCCTTCCCTTGCAGTGAGGCAGATGAAGGTGTGGGGCTCTTCATGTGGTGGACACAGAGGTGGTGGAGATGTGAAGTGCTGAGCTGTGGGAAGTGGAGGTGGATGGGGTTTGCTCTAGAGGTAGGACATTGGACAATGGGCAGACACAAGGTCTAAGCTGAAGGCTGAACGTGCAGAGGCGACCAGAGCAGCCTCCCAGGTGTGCAGGGCAAGGAACCAGCAGCCATCCATGGTGAGATACCTACAATCAGGGCATACGCTCGCCTCTCCACCCCTCAATGATGCTCCCCTGCCCTGCAACATCCACTCCCTTCTCAGTCAAAGACATCCTGAAGCTGGATCCTTCTCAGCATCCTGGAGGACAAGTGGAGGCTCCTTCCTTGAGGTCTGAACGACCACCAGTCCTATCAGCACATGACAGAGGAGAGGACAGTGAGGAAATGGGGCTCCCCTGTGCCTCCCCAATGAGAGAGGATGAGCAGAGTAAGTGTGCAGTCTGAAGCATGCCAAAGGTTGTCACATTTGGAGGAGCTGAGGCTGGACTTTACTACTTCTTATATGTTATTATATGTTATTAGAAACATAACCAAATTCACAATTCTATCCCATATATATTATCTATCTATTATCTATCTATCATCTATTACTTCTCTATTATCTATCTATCTATCTATCATCTATTATTTCTCTATTATCTATCATCTATCTATCATTAATTATCTATCTGTCATCTATCATCTATTATTTCTCTATTATCTATCATCTATCTATTATCTATCTATTGTCTATCTATCATCTATTATTTCTCTATTATCTATTTATTATCTATCTAATATCTATCATCTATCTATTATCTATCTATTATCTATTATCTATCTATTATCTATCTAATATCTATCTAATATCTATTATCTATCTATCTATCATCTATTATCTATCTATTATCTATCTGTCATCTATCATCTATTATTTCTCTATTATCTATCATCTATCTATTATCTATCTATTATCTATTATTTCTCTCTTATCTATCTATTATCTATCTAATATCTATCATCTATCTATTATCTATTATTTCTCTACTATCTATCTATTATCTGTCTAATATCTATCATCTATCTATTATCTAGCTATCATCTATCTATCATCAATTATCTATCTATTATCTATCATCTATTATCTATCAATTATCTATCTATTATCTATCATCTATCTATCTATCTGTCATCTATCTATTATCTATCATATATCAACCTACAGTATCTATGTATTATCTATCTATCTATCTATCCCATATGTAAGAATGTATCTATCTATACTAATATATCTCTAAATATAGATACATATAAATAGATATATCAATAATAATCAATAGGTAGATATGTCAATAATATATCCATAGATAGATAAATCGAAATATATCTATGTCTGCCTGGGCACAGATAGTTACCTCTCATTACTAAACTACTATTAGCTGCTCTTCTGGTGTAACACTGCACTAATGTATATACATCGAGTCTTCAGTATATATGTCTTTCTATATGTATATATATATATATATATATATATATATATATTAAAAGATTGAAGGCAGCACACCATTCATAGTGAAAAAAAACCCCTTCTATTTAATGGCAATATATATATATATACACATACACACACACATTATATGCATTAATGCAGTATTACAGCACGACAGCTGCAACCAACACTAATAGTTATTTAATAATTAGCGGTAACTGTGTGTCTAGGACATTTACGTTTTATAATTAATAAAGTAATGTATTTGTTTTGTTATACATAATGTGGGGGTTTTGTGTAGAACAAACTCATTCATTAATATTAGTGAAGTCTATAGAAACCAACAATGTGCGGCTCATCCAGGGAAGTCAGCGACTTGTATCACAGATCTGATTAGAAAACTAGGAGAGACCTTGTCAGATATTATATAACTATGTAGATCGCAGTGTTAATCATAAAATATGCCTGAATTACAATAATTTTATGCAATGTATATTATAATCTCAGGACAATATAAAACAATATAATTCAACTTATTAAAATGTTAATTAATAAGACAGAAAACAACATATTATTAGATAACAGACAATATAACATGATAAATGCTATAACATATTGTCATACAACACAAATATACAATGTGATATAGCCAATACAATGTAATGAACAAGTGTCATATATTTCATACGTTAAAAAGATATGTAATACAATATCATGTGACACGTTATTACTACATACAAGCATGATTTAACAAATTATAAATAATGATAATAATGTATATAATATATGTATAGTGCAATATGCAACATTCCAGTATTTGATGTAGGAAATATAATAAGAAAGTAATATAGTTATGAAAATGATATATTGTATAGTATTACGTATAATTCATGTATTGAACCATACGGCAAGAAGACAATGTACAACTTATGACGTAAAGACATAAAGGTAAAGTATAATAATATTATATAGTTGTAGGAGTTATAATGTAAAATATAAATATATATATATATAATATCATAAATTAAAGTGCAATATTTACCTAACAAAAGTTTTGTAAAAAAATGTATATTATTATGTAAGGCTAAATTAATGCAATGCTGAATAATTTAATAGAATGCCATAATAATAATAATAATAAAAATTAATCTTAACAATAGATGACATGTAAGAAGTGAAATATGATTATTTTTATAGGTAATTCATTTTCTGCTGTTTCTCCTCTGTATTTCTATTTTATATTATCCCGGGTTTAGGCAGTGCGCGCTGTGACTTGTAGTTCCCCTGTGACTCGGCTCCTCTTTCCCTCCAGGTGCTGGGTGCAGGGTGCCCCGGAGAGAGGAGCGGCCCCTGCAGCCCCAGAGGAGGAAGCCCCGGGTGCTGTTCTCCCAGGCCCAGGTGTACCAGCTGGAGCGGAGCTTCAAGCAGCAGAAGTACGTGTCCGCCCCGGAGAGGGAGCAGCTGGCCGCGGCGCTGGGGCTCACCTCCACCCAGGTGAAGATCTGGTTCCAGAACCGGCGGTACAAGTGTAAGAGGCAGAGGCAGGACCGGAGCCTGGAGCTGGCAGGACGACCCCCTCCCCCACGCAGGGTGGCAGTGCCAGTCCTGGTCAGGGACGGAAAACCTTGCCTGGGAGGGGCCCAGACTCTCCACTCCAGCTACAGTGCCAGCTCCTACCCTTACCCAGTGTGCTTCGTGGGATGCACTGGGAGCCCGTACTACTCCGGATCTGCCACACTGCCAGCCGGGGGCGGCCCAGCAGGGCAGGTGGTGAACCCGGGAGCCCCTGCCCAGCAGGGACAGCTACAGCCCACACTGCCCGGCATCAGGGCCTGGTGACTGACATGGGGCTGCTGCAATCACCAGGGGACATGATGCCAACCCCGAGAGCTGTGAGCAATGGAGGAGGATGTGTGGACTGCCTCGTATCAGACCTGGAGATATACACAGGGGGGGCAAAATGATGTCGGATGGTGCCCCCAATACCAGCTACATGTCTGGTTAATAGGCAACATGTAAATCTTCACAGACCTGATAGTGTATAGGAAGGAGGGAAGGAAGGAAGGAAGGAAGGAAGGAAGGAAGAAAGGAAGGAAGGAAGGAAGGAATAAAGGAGGGAATAAAGGAGGGAATAAAGGAAGGAAGAAAGGAAGGAGGGAATGAAGGAAGGAAGGAAGGAGGGAATAAAGGAAGGAAGGAGGGAATAAAGGAAGGAAGGAAGGAAGAAAGGAAGGAGGGAAGGAAGGAAGGAGGGAAGGAGGGAATGAAGGAAGGAAGGAGGGAAGGAAGGAATAAAGGAAGGAAGGAAGGAAGAAAGGAAGGAAGGAAGGAAGGAAGGAGGGAATAAAGGAAGGAAGGAAGGAAGAAAGAAAGGAGGGAATGAAGGAAGGAAGGAAGGAAGGAGGGAATAAAGGAAGGAAGGAGGGAATAAAGGAAGGAAGGAAGGAAGAAAGGAAGGAGGGAATGAAGGAAGGAAGGAGGGAAGGGAGGGAATGAAGGAAGGAAGGAAGGAAGGAGGGAAGGAAGGAAGGAATGAAGTGCTGCTGCTGCTGCAAACTGTGGTCCCAAGGAATGACATGGGACTAACTGAAAAAATATCTATCTAGCAACATATCATCTACCTCTGTGTATGATGGATCTGATCAACTATCTATCGGTTATCTAGTTATTTATCTGTCTTTTTAGGTAATCCACCTTTTATTTATTTAACTCTTGTTCTCTATATCTGGATGGTTTGGTTGTTACCAGGAGGTTTTCCATCCTCATCTGTCTGGTGCTGCTGCAGTTTGTCCATATCTATTGTCTATCTATCTCATATCTATCTATTACTATCTATCTATCTAATATCCATTATCTATATATTATCTATCTATCTATCTATCTAATATCTATTATCTATCTATTATCAATCTAATATCTATTATCTATCTTTTTAAAATCTATTATCTATCTATCTTATCTATCTCATATTTAACTATCATCTATGTATCTATTATCTATCTATTATCTATCACCTATCTACTATCTTTTTAATATCTATTATCTATCTATTATCTTCTATTATCTATCTCATATCTCTATCTCTTATCTATTTATAAATCTACAATTTATCTATTTTCATGTTGGATGTTATGTGTTATATAATTTAGTAAAAATAGAATTTTAGACGAATAAATATTTAACATCAATATTATTCATAGTATTTTTTTACTTCTCACTGAACTATTAATTAGAATTATTCAATAATAAAAATGAATACTTATGAAGATTTTTTGCATAAATAAGCTATAAAATTATCCCTTATGATATATGATTGGAATAATGAGTGTGATTTAGCAAAATAACAAAGTGATAACGTTATAATATCTAATCAAAGAAACTGCTTCATGCTCACTATTACTATATATATATATAGTAAGCAAAAAAACGCAGTTTCTGTGTATAGATATCAAGCTCCTATCACACTGTCATCCATGCCTTACACCACCATGCTGCCAGGGGAGCAGGAAGGTGAGTGACCCATATAATATTGGGAATACTATTTACATTCATTTCATGATATCGCAATTATTAAGTGCACAATAATTATTTTGCAAACGGCAGAATGAAGATTAGATCTCAGCCCTGGATTCGATGTTTGCTTCCTGTCATTTGTAATAAATGGTGAATAGTCCAGTAATTGCTGCAGGTAGTGATGGAGGGAGCACAACCAGGATGACAGATGTAACAGGAACATGGTCGCATCGCATCATTGCTGGCTGCTACTGCGGGGGGTTATGTGGTGGGCGAAGTGGTGGAAAGTGTAATGACAAGGAAAAGAGGCAGAACAGGAACATAAGGGATCAGCCCAGGAGAATGTGAGCCAGGGAAATAAGAGAGAGAGATAATGAGATATAGATAGATAGATGATCGATAGATAGATAGATAGATAAGCGATAGATGATCGATAATTGATAGATAGATAAGCGATAGATGATCGATAATTGATAGATAATAGATAGATGATGGATGACAGATGATAGATAGATAGAGAGATAGATAATCAGATAGATAGATGATCGATTATAGATAGATTGATATTAGATAGATGATAGATAATAGATAGATTATAGATAGATAATATAATAGAGAAATATGTTATAGTGTTTATTACACATATGCAGATATGACATGGACAAGTAGTAGAAAATCATTGATAGATATAACCAATATATACAGTACAGACCAAAAGTTTGGACACACCTTCTCACTTAAAGATTTTTCTTTATTTTCATGACTATGAAAATTGTACATTCACACTGAAGGCATCAAAACTATGAATTACCACATGTAGAATGATATACTTAACAAAAAAGTGTGAAACAACTGAAAATAGGTCTTATATTCTAGGTTCTTCAAAGTAGCCACCTTTTGCTTTGATGACTGCCTGCTCCACACGTGTTAATTCATAGTTTTGATGCTTTCAGTGTGAATGTACAATTTTCATAGTCATGAAAATACAGAAAAATCTTTAAATGAGAAGGTGTGTCCAAACTTTTGCTCTGTGCTGTATATGGTTATGGTTACGCATATAGTGAGAATCAGCTAGTTAGTTAGCTGTTAGTGGTTGTAACCATGGATATCTAAGCTACTGCAATGCCTTGCACATCGGGTAAGTGACATAGCGAATCAGAAGAACTACACTACATCTCTAATTGGAGGTATTTGGAGATGGGAATACCCCTCTAAAGGTACCGTCACACTCAGTGACGCTGCAGCGATATAGACAACGAGCCGATCGCTGGAGCGTCGCTGTTTAGGTCGCTGTAGAGACGTCAAACACAGCAGCTCCAGAACGATGCAGGAGTGATCCAGTTACGTAACGGCGACTCACTTCTCGTTCTCGCTGGTTGTTAGCTCCATGTAAAACGTTGCTGGCGTCGTTGCTTTTGATGTCAAACATGACGATACACGCCGACCTGACGACCAAACAAAGTTCCGGACTTCTAGCTCCGACCAGCGATGGCACAGCGGGATCCAGATCGCTGCTGCGTGTCAAACACAACAAGATCGCTATCCAGGACGCTGCAACGTCACAGATCGCTGTCGTTCTCGTTGCAAAGTTGCTGAGTGTGACGGTACCTTAAGTCTGCCGGTCTTAATGAAATCAGTGTATGTTATCAGTTGCATCCGCATCTGTGCACCTCGGAAGAAAATCCCTAACTGGGGTAACATTTCAGGCGTCAGTTTCAACATAAGTTTTGATGAATTGGCCGGGTGCTGCCACGCTCCGTCATGCACACGTGTCGTGAAAATGCCAAAAGTCAGAATTTTTTTTCACAACTCTGCTTTGTGGAAAAATGTTGGGAGTTTTCAAAGTGACGTATGCTAGTTTTCTGGGAAAACCACTTTGGTGAATCTCCCCCCTAAAGAGTTTTGGTTTATAGGTACAAATTAGATTATTGTAAATGGATGAAAATGATACAGACGGATAAATAAATAATAATAATCTTTATATAGCGCCAACATATTCCGCAGCGCTTTACAGTTTAACAGTTTCAAACGCAACAGTCATAGGTAACAACGTTAACAATACAATAATTAAAGCAAAATAAGCCGCCCCTGCTCGTGAGAGCTTACAATCTACAATGAGGTGGGGGACACTTAGGAAAAGTAGACATTAACTATGAAGCAGATCATATTGTTAACAGCTATTTTTTCAGCCTGAACCATGTCTTTGCCCGGTCAGGCACCTCTCCATCTACCAGGTAATCAGAGGTATGGGCACAGCCAGCATTTTCTCCAGTAACAGCAGACATCAGGCTAAATATGGGGTCTATCACACCTAAGATGGCTTCTAACTAAACATTTGGCCAACACAGATGTGTATGGTATTTCAGGAGAGTGATGGTCATAATTATAATATCAGTAAGGTAAAATAAATCAAGTTTTACCCCTACATACATAGCATCATCTACAGATATCTTCCAAATAATGGGAATCTGCCAACTAATGTCTATTGGGGTGGTGTTCTAAGGGGTGCAATGGTTGGGCATTGGTTTATGGGGTTGTCCAGGCCTTGAGGCACAAGTCTTCAGCCACTCTGTGACTGCAAACTTGTGAATCTTCACAGTGCACATAGTGCGCATTGTCCGGATTCTCCGGCACAGAGAGCGGGCTGTCATGTGAGTGCAAGTATGCAATTTGCATACTTCTGATCACGCTCCGACTAGACGTGTCTGACATTGCTCAATTCACTTGTTTTGAGCGGGTCCGTGCACGTCTAGTTGGTTTAATAGAGTACAGGGTAGAGTATGTCACCACGGAACAGACAGACCAACTGTTGAGGGGAATCTATTAACAGGAATAAGATTCTCCTTCCAGGGAGTAAACAGGGGGTTAATAGAGATAAAGCAAACAGTAAACAGTTAAGCGGAATTGTAAGGGTTAACGAGTGTTCTTGTAACTTATCAGTCCAGGGCGGTCCTGACTGGAGGGTCCTTATTCCAATGTGGGTACAGTCATCAGCAGCGTTTGAGATCCTGAAGTCTCTCCTCTGTATCCTGGGAACTGGAGACTCCGGGGTTAAGTCTTTGCAGTCTTTTCTCCCAGTGCAGCTGGAAGCAGGAAGTGTAACAGCCACTCTGCTGGGAGTCTCTGTATATCAGGCTGGCAGTCTCTCTCTCTCTGCAGCAGCAATGCTACACACACACTGAGCAGTTTACTTTGTTACACTCAGGGGTCCTGGCTTGTCAGTGCGGTCACCGGGTGTTGTGCGGTCAGGTCACTGTAAGCGGATACGTCTTCTCTGATTACGGAGGCTTCCAAGTCCACACTCTGACATCCAGCCTACACTACGGCTGGTATCTCAGCCTCAGTGCCCTCACGGGGAGCACTCCCTCATGGGGAGCGCAGCGCTGCAGCCTGCTCTCTCTCTGGCGCGCTGTCCCCTCCGTCTCGCGCGCTTTGCTTTCCCGCTCTTTTCTGACCACACCCCTCTCTCTTCCTCTCCGCCCCCAGCAGTCACATGGTCCCTTCTGTCCAGGGCAGAAAGTCCTCCCCCCAACAACCCAGCTGTCCGACTAAGTGATTCTAGGTAAGGAGCAGGGAAAGCAACCTCCTTACATTGGCTCGTATGCAAATTGTATACTTGCGGTCACGCACCGGCCCTAGAGAATCCTGACAGCGCGCACACTGCACCCTGGGAGGGTTCATCACAAGTCTGCAATCACATAGAGTGGCTACAGATTTGAGACCCAAGCCCAGATAACCCTTTTAATGGGGTCCCGAAAGGTCCATCTGTCCTACAGGAGACGATCAGTGCTAAAAATGACATTATAGTCTTGTATGCTACTAGAGATTGGATGCTAAGGAGCTGCCGCTGCTGTGTATATACAGAGGACTAGTGTTGAGCATTCCGATACCGCAAGTATCGGGTATCGGCCGATACTTGCGGTATCGGAATTCCGATACCGAGATCCGATACTTTTGTGGTATCGGGTATCGGTATCGGATACATAGAGATGTGTAAAATAAAGAATTAAAATAAAAAATATTGATATATTTACCTCTCCGGCGGCCCCTGGTGAGTCCGCGGGTAACCGGCAGGCTTCGTTGTTCAAAATCAGCGCTTTTAGGACCTGAGAATCACGTCCCGGCTTCTGATTGGTCGCGGGCCGCCCATGTGACCGCCACGCGACCAATCACAAGCCGCGACGTCACCGCAAGCTATTAACGCGCTCATTTTTGAAAATGAGCGCGTTAATGGCTTTCAAAGACGTAGCGGCTTGTGATTGGTCGCGTGGCCGCGACCAATCACTAGCCGCGACGTCATCGCAAGCTATTAACGCGCTCATTTTTAAAAATGAGCGCGTTAATGGCTTTCAAAGACGTAGCGGGTTGTGATTGGTCGCGGCCGCGACCAATCACAAGCCGCGACGTCACCGCAAGCTATTAACGCGCTCATTTTTAAAAATGAGCGCGTTAATGGCTTTCAAAGACGTAGCGGGTTGTGATTGGTCGCGGCCACGCGACCAATCACAAGCCGCTACGTCTTTGAAAGTCATTAACGCGCTCATTTTTAAAAATGAGCGCGTTAATAGCTTGCGGTGACGTCGCGGCTTGTGATTGGTCGCGTGGCGGTCACATGGGCGGCCCGCGACCAATCAGAAGCCGGGACGTGATTCTCAGGTCCTAAAAGCGCTGATTTTGAACAAAGAAGCCTGCCGGTTACCCGCGCTGAGTTCAGGGGCCGCCGGAGAGGTAAATATATCAATATTTTTTATTTTAATTCTTTATTTTACACATCCCTATGGATCCCAGGGCCTGAAGGAGAGTTTCCTCTCCTTCAGACCCTGGGAACCATGAGAATACCTTCCGATACTTGATGTCCCATTGACTTGTATTGGTATCGGATATCGGTATCGGCGATATCCGATATTTTTCGGGTATCGGCCGATACTATCCGATACCGATACTTTCAAGTATCGGACGGTATCGCTCAACACTACAGAGGACTCATGAGATGATATCTCTATGGTAGAAGGTTGTGTGACTTCTCCACATAGGTGAGAGGGGTATCTTTGGATATTATCCTTTTCCCTCCACACTTATCCCCCATCAGCTCCTTATCTCAGGAATCCCTGTGGGATAGGAAGTAATTGGCCTTTATCACAACAAAGGGATCAGCAGAAGTCAGAGTGGTCACTTTCCTACCTGCCCACTCAGTGGCTGCACCAGGGACAGGTAGAAAGGTAAACAAAGCTCCAGACATGCTGGCTCCTCCATACCATCCATTCTTCCCCGATCATCGTCATCATCTCATTCTCTAATGCTCAGGAATCAGATGGACAACTGGATTTTAGAGAATTCCTCTTATCCCCTTTGTGATTGGTGACAAATGATGGATATAGCCCACATTTGCTTTCAGATCATTTACTAATCATGGATTTATCACCAAGCTTGATTATCATAGGTGTAAACTAGTGATCAGCGAGCGTGCTCGCCACTGCTCGATTCTCGGGGTGCTCAGGTACGCTCGTTACTCGATCAAGTTTCGCGACTGTTAGACATCCATTAAACATGTGGGGATTGCCTGCCATACACAGTAATTCCGTAGCCATGTTGGATATGGACATCACTGTGATTGGCCGGTTGCATCATGGCATCAGGTTTTATATAAAATCCGGTGACATGATGATCAGCACACTCAGGGAGAGTTGATATAGGAGGGAGAGCTTAGATTAGAGCAGGCATACAGGTCGTGTTTAATATTGCAGTACTTGTATACTGCTGCTGCACCAGTGAGACAAAAGTCATTTTCAGGGCTACATATTGTCCTTTCTCTAGTAAAACCTCTATTACCTGCTGACAGTGTAGGGATAGCTGATGGAGGAGGGATGATGAAGGATCCTTCCCTCCTTCTTTTCTTCCTTCCTTCCTTCACTCCCACCCTCCTTGTATCACTGCTTCCTTCCCTCTCTCCTTCTTTCCTTCCATCCCTTCTTCCTTCTCTCCCTCCTTCCTCCCTCCCTCCTTCCTTCCTTCCTCCCCTCCTTCCTTTCTTCCTTCCTTCCCTCCTTTCTTCCTTTCCTCCCTCCTTCCCTCCTTCACTCCCTCCCTCCTTTCTTCCTTCTGTCCCTCCTTCTTTCCTTCCTTCCCTCCTTCCTTCTTTCCTTCCCTCCTTCATTTCTTCCTTCCTTTCCTCCCTCCTTCTGTTTACTTCCATCCTTTCTCTTCCTTCCTTCCTTCCTTCTGTCCCTCCTTCCTTCCTTCCTTCCTTCCTTCCTTCATTTCTTCCTTCATTTCTTCCTTCCTTCCCTCCCTCCTTCTGTTTACTTCCATCCTTTCTCTTCCTTCCTTCCTTTCTTCCTTCCTTCCTTCCCTCCTTCCTTCCTTCTTTCCTCCCCTCCCTCCTTCCTTCCTTCCTCCTTCCTTCACTCCCTCCCTCCTTCCTTCTTTCCTTCCCTCCCGCCTTCCTTCCTTCCCTCCCTCCTTCTGTTTACTTCCATCCTTCCCCTTCCTTCCTTCCTTCCTTCCTTCCTTCCTTCCTTCCTTCCTTCCTAAGCTATGTCTTGGAATGGCTTCACAAATACATCTCCTGTTATCATTTTCCTAACTTTCACACGCACTATAATTGAGCAATGAATGACTTGTTGGATGGCAATTTTTGAGGAATACATTCATACAACTGTTCTTGTAGCGTCCATGGTCAGTCCTAATCCCATTGAAGCTTACAAGTGATGGCTAGGCCAAGTGTTTTTTCAAGAAAATCATTTATCTTTGTTGAGTTTTGATAATTCCCTCTGGTTGACTGGCTGTGTCTGCTAAACACAGGTAATTACTGGCAGCCCCTGGGGCCGGGCTTGGATCTGTGTCATGCTTCACATTGTTTGCAGGTTGTAATGGATAACCTTTCATAGGAACAAAGGGTAAATAGCAAAAATACTGCATGGTCTGCAAGACACATGCTACACACAGCCCCAGAACAACCAGGGGATGACAGAGCCGAGGCTCCTCTGTGTGGTAAGATTGTGTTTTTCTAGCCATCATAAACCATTTGTCCAACATCAACTAAAGTCAAGGATTTATCAGTTCTATTGGAATTCAGAATTACAGACAATCAATATGCAGCAAAAGTCCTAAATGGACCCCCTCTCAACCCACCATCTCTCACCTAAAAGAAAAAAATATTTGGTAGATAGGTAAGGTCATGGGCATAGGCATACATCCCAACTTTTAACCCCTTCATGACACTCGCCATACATGTACGCCGAATGCCATGTACGCTGTCGCATCTCTCTGTGTAGCTCAAGCGATAGGACGATCACATTCTCAAGCCTCCTAAGGGGACTGACAGTAACAGTAAAAAAAAATGAAAAAAAAAAAAGGCCCTAAAAGTTCAAAACATCCCCATTTCCCCTAATTGAGAATAAAGATCCTTCTATATTATTTCAAAACACTCTTTTTCGGTGATTACTTTGTATCTCCATTCATACTGCATCCACACACACAAATGAGACATCATTTGAAATGTAAACCTGCCCCCTTCAGCAAGAAAACACCCAAACAAACCACACATCCATGATGTGATCACAAAATACACTTTAAACATTAATTTTCATAAACCTGCAGTAAGGAAAAATGACACCACACTACCCCAAAGCACACTACCACAAAGCTGAAACAAATCCTAGCATTTGCCTTGGGGGCTTTCCAGCTTGCTGAACTCCTTGCCCAGCTGATTTCAGGCAGGTACATATAAAGTATTTGCTACATATGTGGAAGTAGAATAAAAGTAAAACTTTACCTGTTTAAGACTTCATCTTTAAAACTGAAGATATAAATGAATGCAGCCTAAGGCCAGTCTCACACGTCCAGATAATTCTGGTACCGAAAAAATCGGTACCGGAGTTATCTGTGTCCGTGAGCTCACGTAGGCCAGCCGTGTGGCACACGTGCGGCACACGTGTGCCGCCCGTGTGCCGACTGGGTACCACACGGAGCGTGCAGGAGACAGCGCTAGAGATAAGCGCTGTCCCCTGCATCTGGTGCTGAAACCGCCATTCATATCTTCTCTCCAGCAGCGTTCGCTGGAAAGAAGATATGAAAAATCCTTTTTTTTGTTTTTTCGTGTTTTAAATAAAGATCCCCTTCCCCACCCCACTCCCACCCCCTGTGCGCCCGCCCGCTGGTAATAAAATACTCACCCGGCTCCCTCGCAGCATCCTGTCCTCGCCGCAGCTTCTCCTGTATGAGCGGTCACGTGGTGCCGCCCATTACAGTCATGAATATGCCCTCCCCTATGGGTCCGTGTAATCCGTGCGCTCCCACGAACACTGACATGTCTCCGTGTTTTGCACACGGACACACGGTCCGTGAAAACACGCTGACATGTCCAGAGACACATTGATTTCAATGTTTCTACGTGAGTCAGTGTCTCCGGTACGTGAGAAAACTGTCAACTCACGTACCGGAGCCACTGACGTGTGAAACCGGCACTACAATACCACTTTAATGGTCCCCATAGGGTATGATGCCCCCCAGAACACACAGCAAAGTATGATGTCCCCATGGTGCCTTCAACAGGTTGAGCTCCACAGCCTCCCCACACAGTTTAATGAACCCACAGCCCCCCATAGTATGATGGTACCCTTTGCTCCCCACACAGTATGATAACCCCACACAGTATGATCAGCGTCGGACTGGAGCACCTTGGGCCCACCAGAGAAAATCATTCTTGGGGCCCACTATGTAGCTACATAGAAATAGATACAAGACCACCAATTGTGCGGTAAAAAGCGCTAATATCAGGTAGTACACGTCTTAATTATGTAGCAAGAGTTGGGGTAGTCCCCTCGCAGAATATAATTTAACCCCCTAACAGAATATAATTTAGCCCCCTCATAAAATATAACGCAGTCCCCTGTAATAGAATATAATGCAGCACCCCACAAAATATAATGCAACCCCCTCAGGTATAACGCAGTCCCAACCATAGAATATAATGTAGCACCCTCATAGGGTATAATGCAACCCTCTTATATAGTATAATGCAGCCACCACAGAATATAATGTAGTCAACTGAGATAATGCAGCCCCACCACAGAATATAATGCAGCCCCCCCATATAGTGTAGCCTCCTCACATAGCATAATGTAGCCCCCCATAATATAATGTAGTCCCCCCACAGAATATAATGTAGCCCCCTCATAAAGTATAATGCAGCCCCTCTCGACCCCATCATTGTCCTCATCACCACCTCCATCATTGCCTTCTCCCCCACCACCCCTATCATTCTCCCCACCACCTCCATCACTGCCCATTCTACCACCTGCATCATTGCCTCCTCCCCCACCATCATTGTCCATTTCATCACCTCCATCATTGCCTCCCCCCAACACCATCATTGCCTCCCCCACCACCATCCTTGCCCATCACCTCCATCATTGCCTCCCCCCACCACCATCATTGTCCATTTCATCACCTCCATCACTGCCTCCCACCACCACCATTGCCCATCACCTCCATCATTGCCTCTCCCCCACCACCATCATTGCCCATCACCTCCATCATTGCCTCCCCCACGACCAATGCCCATTTCATCACCTCCATCTTTGCCTCCCACCACCACCATTGCCCATCACCTCCATCATTGCCTAACCCACCACCATCATTCCCCATCACCTCCAGTATTGCCTCCCATACCATCATTACCTATCACCTCATTATTGCCTCCCCTCACCCTCATTGCCCATCACCTCCATCATTCCCTCCCTCACCATGATTGCCCATCACCTCCATCATTGTCTCCCCCACCATCACTGCCCATCACTTCCATAATTACCTCCCCTCACCTCCATTATTGCCTCCCCACCACCATCATTGCCCATCACCTCCATCAGTGTCTTCCCCCACCATCATTGCCCATCACCTCCATCATTATTTCCTCCCCCAACCACCATCATTGCCCATCACCTCCATCATTGTCTCCCCCCACCAATATCATTGTCCTTCACCACACACACACAGCTCACCGCAGCTCATCAAACACACGCACACTCACACACACTCTCTAACACACACACTCTCACTCACACACACACACACACTCTCTCTCACACACACACACGCAGCACAGCTCACCTCCCCGCAGCAGCAGCTCATTCCAGCAGCCTCTTCCTCGCTGGATTCCTGGAAGCTTTCTGACTGAGACAGCAGCACGCTGGATGATGAAGTCATCCAGCTGGGCTGTCTCAGACAGGAAGCAGGACGCCGGGAGGTGAGCTGCTCTGTGAGTCTGTGTGCCTGCGTGTGTATGTGTATGGTGTGGTGCTGTGTGTGTGTGTGTGTGGGTGTGCGGTACTTTGTGAGTGTGTGTGTGTGGTGCGGCTTTACATGCGGGCAGTGTTAGCTGCACCCTGCGGCTAACGCTGCCCGCTATTAAAGAGAAATGGTATTCACGCCTCTTCCACGCCCATAGGGGCAAGGGGAAGTGTGAATATTCATTTGGCTTTAGCAGCGGGGACAGGATCCTGTCTCCAGCTGCTGCTACTGGCACAGGGCGGGCCCCCTTGACTCAGGGGCCCTATAGCCACAGGCAAGGGGCCCCTGGAGCAGTGGGGGCCCTAGGCAGCTGCTGGCCAGTATGCCAGCAGGTTTCAGTGCCTGGGCTGTGGTGAATTCTGTTGTCAAGCTCCCTCCTGTGGTCATGAATGGTACTTCGGCTGGTTCTGTCCATGGGCTTCCTCTGGTGGTTGTGAGTGGAGCTGCGGCTTCTGAGTTTCCTTCCACAGGTGACGAGGTTAATTCGTTAGCTGGCTGCTCTATTTAACTCCACTTAGATCATTGCTCCATGCCACCTGTCAATGTTCCAGTATTGGTCTAGTTCTCTCCTGGATCGTTCTTGTAACCTGTCTTCCCAGCAGAAGCTAAGTTCCTGCTTGTTTTTCTCTGGTTTGCTATTTTTCTGTCCAGCTTGCTATTTTGATTTTTGTCTTGCTTGCTGGAAGCTCTGGGACGCAGAGGGAGCGCCTCCGCACCGTGAGTCGGTGCGGAGGGTCTTTTTGCGCCCTCTGCGTGATCTTTTTGTAGTTTTTTGTGCTGACCGCAAAGTTACCTTTCCTATCCTCTGTCTGTTCAGTAAGTCGGGCGTCACTTTGCTAAATCTATTTCATCTCTGTGTTTGTAATTTTCATATTTACTCACAGTCATTATATGTGGGGGGCTGCCTTTTCCTTTGGGGAATTTCTCTGAGGCAAGGTAGGCTTTATTTTTCTATCTCTAGGGCTAGCTAGTTTCTTAGGCTGTGTCGAGTTGCATAGGGAGCGTTAGGAGCAATCCACGGCTATTTCTAGTGTGTGTGATAGGATTAGGGATTGCGGTCAGCAGAGTTCCCACGTCTCAGAGCTCGTCCTATATTATTAGTAACTATCAGGTCATTCCGTGTGCTCTTAACCACCAGGTCCATTATTGTCCTTACCACCAGGTCATAACACTGGGCCCACCGGAGAATCCTCCGGTTCTCCGGTGGGCTAGTCCGAGCCTGAGTATGATGCATCCCAGTCTCTACCAGGGGGATAATGACTGCAGCAGTCACTGAGGGTGCGACCGCGACCAGGTCGATGCAAGATGTGGGCCCGCTGACACCAGTTTCACCTGGATGTTCAGCTGCTGGCTACAGAAAAGGACACTGCATGGTGTGGGAGTGATGAAGGTGAGTAGAATCATTTGTTTCTTTTTAAAATGTGCTGGAAAAGAACTGAAGGGGTCCAACATGGGGGACATTATATCAGATTTGGGGACATCATACCAGGATAAGAGGTATTAAACCAGAATAGGGGACATTATATTAGAAAGGGGATATTATGCCAGGATGGGGGACATAATGCCAGAATTAAGCCGAGGCACACTTGCGCGTGTGATGCGAGAAACTTGCGCGAGTCTCTCGCATCAATACCCACCGGCACTCGGGATCGGAGCTTGCGGCTGCATGTATTTCTATGCAGTCGCACACTCCTGTCCCAAGGGCTTGCAGCAGTGCCGGGTATTAATGCGAGTTTCTTGCATCACACTCGTAAGTGTGACTCCGGTCTTAGTGACATTATACCAGGATAGGGACAATATACCAAAATGGGGACATTATACCAGGATACGGAACAGCGCAAGGCACTCGTCTCCTTTTCCGCCCCGGTGATCTACATGAAAGTGTGGTTCCTGACTGGGTATGTGGACTGTGCTCTGAGGGCATTACACCTGTGTAGGCCACCTGTAGCCGATGGTGTGGGCTGACCAGGATCATAAGTTCCACAGCTCAATAAAGGAGACCATAGTTCAAACATAGAGTCTTTATTGAACAATAACTTGACAAAGGTTATGTACAAGGGATATCGGGCACATGGTTTTAGTAACGATTTCTCTATGGTATAAATCATTTTCTCCTCATACCATATGCTTTCTCTGTAGTTCTACTTCAGGACTTTGTAGACATGGAGCGCCCCCAAGGGCAGCGGGGTACTCGGTATGGGTCCTTCGGTTCACGGGGGGATGTCACTGTGGCTGACCCGCTCCGTGGCCCTTGGGACGTTCGTGTAAAAGGGAAAGGTCTTTAAAGGGATATGTTCGTGACGCCACCTGTGGTATTCGGTCATGGTGACCGATGCTGCTATGGGGTCCGCTGGGGTGATGTTATGGCAGCTAGATGGTATACCTTCCCAAAGGTGAAGTGTATCCCCAGGGCTTCCCAGTGTGTAAGTGGTGGATGGTGAGAGGCGCAGTGAAGAACGAGGACACAAGGTTGCAGTCTCTTTAACTTTTACTGAAGGCTTCAGCATCCACAGTCCAGGGCACCAGACCACAGGCAGAGTCTGGCCGGTTTGGAGGCAAATCCAGAGTCCCCTTGTCCAGGTAGAAGTCAGTAGCCTTCCTCTAGCGCCGTGGTGTTGTAGTACCTTACTGCTAAGCTTCTCATAAGGTCCTCACAACTGTTGAAGATGTTACAGATGTTATGTCTCTCTCTGTCCCCCAGATGGACAGGACAAACTCATATGACCGGTGGCTTGAGGCGTTTTACAGGGACTCTATCATGCCCCAGCCTCTGAGGGGTGCCACCTTGCCTCCTGGGTGTAGGGGCGGACAGGTAACGTGAAATTAGCTGTCCTGTCGGTCTCTGGAGCAAGGCTCCCTCGGTGTTCCAGCTACCGGGATCCTGCGCCTCAGAAGCAGGCAGCCTGTGTAGGGCAGAACTCCTCTGATATCCACTCCTTTGCTACGACTTCTTCACCCTCTCTACAATACAGTTCTCCTTCAGTGTCTCTTTCTAGAAGATGCCGCATGTAGGGCAGGCACAGATCCATGTCCTTCTGTCTCGACCTCTGACAGGATCCCACCCCTGTCAGGGACCAACTACCTGAGTGAAGCTCAGCCAACAACTAACTTCCTCCCCAGGCAACCAGTGTTTAAGGCCATGTTCACACAGTGCGTTTTTTACTGCGGAACCGCAGCGTTTTTGCCGCTGCGGTTCCACAGCTGTTTTCCATGCAGGGTACAGTACAATGTACCCTATGGAAAACAGGAACCACTGTGCACATGATCCTGAATTTTAAAAAAAAAGCCGCGCTGAATAGCTGCGGGAAAAAAGAAGTACCATGTCACTTCTTTTTTCGGAGCCGCAGCGGTTCTGCACCCATAGACCTCCATTGTGAGGTCAAACCCGCAGTAAAACCCGCAGATTAAAAATAGATCTGCGGGTTTTATTGCGGTTCGTGGTGCAGAACCGCTGCAGCAGGAAGTGCGGGGAAGCGGGCGGAAGTGCGTGGGTGGAGTGTGGCTGCCCCGATCCCACCCCCCATGCTCCGATGCCCCTCCCCGTGCTCCGATGTCCCCCCCCGTGCTCCGATGCCCCCCCCCGTGCTCCGATGCCCCCCCGTGCCCTAATCTCCCCCCCTTATACTTACCCGGCCTCCCGGTGTCCGTCCGGCTGTCTTCTCCCTGGGCGCCGCCATCTTGCAAAATGGCGGGCGCATGCGCAGTGCGCCCGCCGAATCTGCCGGCCGGCAGATTCGCTCCAAAGTGCATTTTGATCACTGAGATATAACCTATCTCAGTGATCAAAATAAAAAAAATAGTAAATGACACCCCCCCCCCTTTGTCACCCCCATTGGTAGGGACAATAAAAAAATTAAGAATTTTTTTTTTTTTTCACTAAGGTTAGAATAGGGTTAGGGTTAGGGGTAGGGTTAGGGGTAGGGTTAGGGTTAGGGTTAGGGGTAGGGTTAGGGGTAGGGTTAGGGTTAGGGGTAGGGTTAGGGGTAGGGGTAGGGGTAGGGTTAGGGGTAGGGTTAGGGGTAGGGGTAGGGTTAGGGGTAGGGTTAGGGTTAGGGGTAGGGTTAGGGTATTTTCAGCCATTTTAGCCCTAAAAAGCTTCCTAGGAAACACACAGTCTCTGCATAGAAAACTGCATAAAAAAAAAGGATAAAAAAACGCATCAAAAAACGCATCAAAAAAGGACAAAAAAAGGACCAAAAAAAGGACCTGCGTTTTCTGCCAAGAGCTGCAGTTTTTTAAAAAACAGTCCTGAAAAAAAAAGGATGGAAATCAGGAACGTGTGAACATACCCTAAGTGTGAGGAGTGCCCTAATAAATAGCAGCAGAGCTCCCCCTGGTGGCCTGGAGTGTGAAATGTGTTGCATGTTTGTGATATCTGGATGCAGTTGTCCTTCTTTGCCTCCAAACGTAACATCACTCCCCCCTAGAGGAGAATGATATTACTGCAACGACCAGGACCCTGGGGCGCTGCAGACACACTGTTTCATCCTGCGTCGCCACAACCCAGCCTGAACACCACAGACCTGAACAGTAAGTTTCTCTACTCGCTCTGCAGTTCCACATCCTATTTCTTCCAATACTGGTGCCCGGGATCTACTGCTCGGGACCCTCACCAGTCCCATTTACTCAGTTCTGTTTAGGCCTGTTACCTTCAGCGTTGAAAGCTTGGGGGTTCGTGACTCAGCATCCTATCAATGGATGCCTTCTCTGGAAAGCCATTGTGACTAATCAATCACTTCTTTAGGATCTTGCTATCCTCATCCTTAAGTCTTCTCTTACTGTGGTTTACCCCAGTGGCAGCACTGCTCATGTTACACTCTAAACTCCAACTCCCTATATCCAGGAAGCAGTCACTTGCCCTAAAACTAAGGCCCACCCACTATGGGTTAATCCCAAACATTAACTCTATCTTACCCTAATGTCATCGTCCGTGCTACTGTCTACTATCTATCCCTATAGTACATATCTTATACACTATGTCCTACACTATACATCCTATACTGTACATTACGTGTCTTACATTACATATTACAACCTCCGTGGATCAGGTAGGGATCGACACTAGGTAGGGTAAGATCCCACTTATAGGCTTCACACAGTCATGCAGACCATCCCTCTGGTTTAATTCCCAGGTTTGGGAATGGTCCTTATTGTGTTTTAAACTCATTTGATTATTTGTGGTGTGTATATGAGTATTTTTAATATATAATTAATAAAGAACATGAGCAGTACATGTACTGCTCATCGTGTCTCCCCCTTTGATGTGGGCTCCGGCGGTGAGCCCACATCAAAGTCGCGACATGTCAGCTGTTTTGTACAGCTGACATGTGCGCGCAATAGCGGCGGGTGAAATCGCTATTCACCCGCCGCTATTAACCTGTTAAATGCCGCTGTCAAACACAGACAGCGGCATTTAACTACCGCATCCGGCCGGGCGGCCGGATATGACGTCATCGCCGACCCCCGTCACATGATCGGGGGTCGGCGATGCATCAGGAAGGTAACCATAGAGGTCCTTGAGACCTCTATGGTTACTGATGCAGGTCTGCTGTGAGCGCCCCCCTGTGGTCGGCGCTCACAGCACACCTGCATTTCTGCTACATAGCAGCGATCTGATGATCGCTGCTATGTAGCAGAGCCGATCAGGCTATGCCAGCTTCTAGCCTCCCATGGAGGCTATTGAAGCATGGCACAAGTAAAAAAAAAATGTTTTTAAAAATATGAAAAAAATATAAAAAATATAAAAGTTAAATCACCCCCCTTTCGCCCCATCCTAAATAAAACAATTAAAAAAAAAACAAACCTACACGTATTTGGTATCGCCGTGTTCAGAATCGCCCGATCTATCAATTAAAAAAAAGCATTAACCTGATCGCTAAACGGCGTAGTGAGAAAAAAATCTGAAACGCCAGAATTACGTTTTTTGGTCGCCGCGACATTGCATTAAAATGCAATAACGGGCGAGCAAAAGAACGTATCTGCGCAAAAATGGTATCATTAAAAACATCAGCTCGGCACGCAAAAAATAAGCCCTCACCCGACCCCAGATCACGAAAAATGGAGACGCTACGGGTATCGGAAAATGGCACTTTTTTTTTTTTTTTTAGCAAAGTTTGGAATTTTTTTTCACCACTTAGATAAAAAATAATCTAGTCATGTTAGGTGTCTATGAACTCGTAATGACCTAGATAATCATAATGGCAGGTTAGTTTTAGCATTTAATGAACCTAGCAAAAAAGCCAAACAAAAAACAAGTGTGGGATTGCACTTTTTTTGCAATTTCACCGCACTTGGAATTTTTTTCCCGTTTTCTAGTAAAAGACATGGTAAAACCAATGGTGTCTTTCAAAAGTACAACTTGTCCCGCAAAAAATAAGCCCTCACATGACCATATTGACGGAAAAATAAAAAAGTTATGGCTCAGGGAAGGAGGGGAGCGAAAAACGAAAACGCAAAAATGAAAAAGGGCCGCGACTTGAAGGGGTTAAGGGGAATTTATGTTATTGTTCTTTGATATCCTCTTTATAGATAAATGCTGTTGGTAATTTGTTATCTATTTCGCAAGAAATTCTCTCCATCAGTCAAAACAATTCCTTCTGCCTCGAATCCAGACATGGAGTATGAAATAAACGAATTCTGGACTGGAATAAGGCGAGTAGTCCTGTGGAGAGATGCAGGGTATCTAAGGCTGTGTTCACACTTGCGTTTTTGCTACTTTTTGTTATATCAAGTTCAAGCTGCTTACAAAAGGAAGGTTTTACTTATTTTTTGCTGCTTTTTTGCGTAGTTTTTGCTGCGTTTTTTTCAAGGTACATTTGTCTCAAATACAGTACATGCTGATAAAGTTTACTGTATAAAAAAAAATCTGATTTAACGTCAGGTATTGGCACCAAAAACGCAGCAAAAAAATGATTTTTTTACAGCATTTTTGCACTACCCATTGCTTTTAATGGTTGAAAAAAAACACTGAAAAAATGCTGAAACAAGTGCCATGCTGCATTTTGCAAAAACCAACTCTTATGACAAAACGGTCAGGGAAAAAAACAAAAACAATGTGTGTGCATGAGATTTCTGAAATCTCACTGACTTGGTACTGTGAACACAGCTGAAGATTTGCTGAAAAAAAAAAACAAACAAACGCTGCAAAAATGCAATGTGTGAACATAGCCTTAAAAAGACATCAAAGTCCCAATACTGCTGAAGAAATTTCATGCTAATCATCCTTTTTCCTCTATTACCGATTCATCTGGGAGGGGCCCTAAAAAAGGGGTGAACTGTTACGCACATGTCTCGACTTGGCACGGCTCTGGCTCCTTCCCCTATGGCAGCTGCTTTCCGCTGTGCTCCACGTCAGATTTTACAAATGGATGCAAGGACATCCAACAGTTTTTTATAGACCGATTAAACAACCATAATAAAACATGAAGATTTTACGCGATACATGCTGAAAGCCCATAATTCTGGTATGAAGACATCAGGAATAATTACAGTGATAATTATCTGTATGAGTTTGTCCTGCTTCAAAAAAAACCACGGCCCCAACAAATTGTTTTTTTACGGACGGGGAAAAAAGTTGCCAATTTTTACAGACTTTCCAGGAATTTCTCACATCCAAGCTCTCGGTAATTTATGAAATATTTTACAGGGGGTTTAAAAGGTTTTTGCTCCGTCCATTTCCAGCCATTTCCAGTAGGTGCTGCTAGATATGCTATACATAGAATTACAAGAAAGTAAAGAGCACAATGGCCACCTAGTGGTAGCAGATAGTTATTGACTCTCAAACTAACCATATTCTAGAACAAGGTGATAAACATGAGGTTCTACTGCAATTTAAAAAAATCCAGAGCAGCAATCACCATTCCCCACTGACGTGCTGCCTGCTTTACCCCTCCGCCACTATTGTATGCCTTTACGTGTGGAGAGTCGGGATCACAGTGCGCAGCCAGCAGCAGAGAGGTGGACACATTTGGGGATTTTAGGACAAAGCATTTGAAGGTATGATTTTTTTCAATTCATTTCTATTAGAAGAATATCCTTTTGTGCCTGTAAGTTTAAACCAGTTTCTCTATGAAGATTGCTTGGGATTAGGTGTATTAGATCAGATCAGCATGTTTTAAAAGGAATCGGTTATCAAGTTTTTGCTACTCCACCTGCAAGCTGCACGATTTAGGGGCAGAGACTCTGATTCCGGCGATGTATCACTTACTGGGCTGCTTGCTGCGGTTTTGACAAAGTCACCGTTTTATCTGCTGCAGATCAAGCAGGTCTCTGAATGCTGGGCTCTGTATAACCCCGCCCACATCACTGATTGGCAGCCTTTAAGTACACTGCATAGGCAGAAAGCTGCCAATCAGTGGTGGTTGTACAGATGTAAATCGAGTGATCGGATGTAACAAGCAGTTAGACACGAGGCAGAAACAACCAATGAAGGGTCGCCGGTTCTTCCCTCTAGGCCGCAAGTCCTCTTGACAAAGTCTACCAAGGCACATTGGGCCTCCTTCATTTCAATCGACTCTCACCCTTTCTGTTGTCCTAGCCCAGACCAACCCCTGTACTGTCAGTGCTGGAAGCGACAGCCCGGCTCACTCATGTCTCCTGCTCAGCACTGCAGGCGTCCTCTTCCGGGCAGAGACGCTGCTTGACTGAATTAAAATGTCTCCCAGGTCTGGAGGAAAGAAGGCTGGGATCAAGCTCTCGACTGGCGTCGTTAGGACTCTGGATCTTGACTGGTGCAGGTCTGGGATTCGGGCCTTGACTGGCGCAGTCTTTACTCCGGGTCTGATCTGGTGCCGCCTGGGTACAGTTTACAAGCAGGCAGCAGCCTGCTGGCGCACACTTCTTACTGAGGCCTATCATTCCGGCTGCAGCATCTTCTCCTGTGCACGTCTGGCCCGGGTGCTCTCCCTTGGTGCCAAAACCCGCTCCAGTTTGGTTCACAGACCTTTTATACTCAGGAACCCCATCATCAATGGCACCTGACTAGATGTTACATCCAAACTCATCCTCCCTGCAACTCTTCCTCTTCCTGTTAGTTCCGCATTTTTCCATCTAAACAGTAGATGGCAGCCTTCTCGCACCAACGGCACAGCACTGGGGGTTTTCAGCATTAAGGTCACCTCCTCTTACACAGAGGTCATGAATATGAAGACGGGTATGGAGAACTGCATGGAAGCAGGTTTATCAGTCCTCTAATGATAATCTCAGTGAATAAAACAGTGAATTTATTAGAACTACAGTAAGCAGCCTTGTAAGTGATACATCACTGGAAACAGGGTTTCTGTCTCTACATTATGCTGCTCTCAGATTAGGTGGCAAAAACTGGTGACAGATTCTATTTAATAAAATAGTGCATGAGGGATGGTGTATGTGAACCTTTTTTTTTTTTAATAAAGCAAGTTTTTTTGTGTAGGGTGTTTTCAGCTTTCCATATGAGGACTACGCGAGATTTGGTGGGCTAAGTCAGACTGATGTGGTGTCAGTATTTTTAACAAAATGGTAAATGAGGGAAAGTTTTGGTGAACATTTATTTAATTCCTAAGCAGCAAAAAAAGGACTTGCAAATCCTACAAAATGATTGTTTATTGAAACAAAGGTTGTGGTGGAGCGATAGGCAAAAAACGTTTCGGCCAGCCTGTGGCCTTGATCACAATATCGCTGAAACAGATAAGACAAAAAACTAATAAATAGCTATATACAAGCAAGAAAATTATCTACATATATACAATTTAGAAAGCATGTCTAAACCAATTGCTGGAATAGAATTATATCACAAGAGATGCCGGTACGCATAGGTACAAAATACATGATACAAGGACAAAAAATAGAAAGGGGGTTTGTAGGGAGTTGGATCGCCCCCAGACACAGGGCCACGTGTTCTCGGTACCGGGCCTCTCTGCTTCGGTTCTGGGGTTGTCACGGTGGCTAGACCCGGTCCGTGACCCTGCTAAGGGGCGTCCAATAAAGGTGGTGCAGTCTGTCAGGGATTCGTGACGCCACCTGTGGTGTTCGGTCAGGGTGACCGACGCTGCTGTGGGGTCCGCTGGGGTGATGGAATGGCAGCTGGATGTTATACCTTCCCACAGGTGAAGTATGTCCCCAGGGCTTCCCAGTAAGGTGGATGGTGATGGTGTGAGGTGCAGGCAATAATGAGGACACAAGGTTGCAGTCTCTTTACCTCTTTACTGAAGACTTCAGGATCCTCAATCCAGAGCACGAATAACGGGGCTGTCTGAGACCGGCCGGTCCGATGGGCACATCCAGAGTTCCCTTTGCAGGTGGAAATCAGTGCCTACCAATAGCGCCTGTGTGTTGTAGTCCTACCCTGCTGAGCATTCGGAATAGTCCTCACAACTGCTGTT
This sequence comes from Ranitomeya imitator, assembly GCF_032444005.1. Lineage (NCBI taxonomy): Eukaryota > Metazoa > Chordata > Amphibia > Anura > Dendrobatidae > Ranitomeya > Ranitomeya imitator. The sequence continues at coordinate 626,287,965 of NC_091285.1, forward strand.
CTCGTTCATTCGTTCTTTCTAATTCTCTCTCTCTTGTTCCAGATGTTACTAGTTTCTCGTCCCCCAGGCATGTTGTGGCTAGGACGCACCCGTATGACGGGAAGGCTCGGAGCTCTTCCGGGACCCTAGAGACGCCCCTCTCCACGCGTTGCCCCCTATGTCTTCATAGGAAAATTAAGGTAGACAGCCAACCTATAATTAACTGTCCTGCGGAGTTCGAAGTAAGGCCTAGAGGCAGTTACTTCCTCGGTGTTCCGGCCACCGGCTACGCGCCTCAGTAGGGTGTTGCCTCGGTCTCACGGCACGACTCCTACTGGTTCTCCTTTGTGCTTGATCTCGTTTCTCACTGTTCCACAATGTCCTTCCCTTCGTGTCTCTTTCTTAGGATACCGCCGCGGGGTGTGCAGGCACGGTTCCGTATCGTTCTGCTCTGTTTGCTAGGTACCTGCCAGGTTCCCACGCCTGACAGGGACCCCCCTGTGTCTTCTCCCTGCAACACCCCCTGCCACGAGATGTTGCCTGAATCCAACCCAGTCAGCTTCTGACTAACTTCCTATCCAACCCCTAGTTTTACCAGTGTGAGGAGTGGCCCAATAAATAAAGCCTTTTTCTCCCCCTAGTGGCCAGAGTGTGAAATGTAATGTGTGCTGGTGATACCTGGTCAGTAGAATTCCTTCAGTGCCATCAGACGTACCATCACTCCCCTTAGTGGCAGAGTGTCATACTGCAACGACCAGATCTCTGGGGCGCTGCAGATACATGATATATGGTACAGTAGTGCTTATAACGAGACAGTAAAAGACAACAATGCAGCATACCCTTGTGTGGAGTTCCTTCTTAAAATATATCTACGGTGCTGCTAAAGGTATCAGCCAGAGATGGAAATATGCCGTCCTGCAGAGGGTAATAGGAAATAGTGAGCCATACAATTACAAATAAGAACAGGTTGAACCAAAGGTTTGGTCCCTTGAAGAGGTGAGATGGGCAGGCATTGGTATTCATGTGTCAGAGGGTCCAATACCACTAGTGGGTTAACACAGTATAACTTGATCTGACATATAGGAAATTGGTTCTATACAATAAATAGTAATAATAAATTGATTATATATGCCCCCAGGTGTGATTACAGCCCAGGTGTGGTGGTATAGTAAGACAGTATCAACATCTATTGTATCTCCCCAAGAGGCTATAGTATAACACCGATGAGTAGAGTCAAAAAGCTATGGTATACTTGCCAACTTATGATGCTACAGCCAAACGTATAGCAAACCGATTGCCGCCGTAATGTGGAGTTGGACGGTCTTATCTGTTTCAGCGATATTGTTATCAAGGCCACAGGTTGGCCGAAACGTTTTTTTTTTTTGCCTATCGCTCCACCACAACCTCAATAAACTTTTTCACTTGAATCAAGCATCTTCCATAGTACGAGTGCAGTGATTATATGACTATATGATTGATGGGACCATTGGTTCCGTTCACTTGCACCGTCACACCCACAACAGTCGAGTGCCAGCCTTCTATGCTCTCCATATCATTTTTTTGTGCATTAACATACCAAGCAACCACCCCCTCCATGGATTGGCAGGTTGTGAGTGGCTGCGTCATCGGCTTTTTTTGCACCTGTGTTAAGTGGGTCCACTGCACCCTGTTAGTGCATTTGTCTGGAGGCCTGGGCAGGTAAACATCTCTGCTCTGCTGATATTTTTCCCTGAGCATTTATTTCAATAACTAATTTTTGTTTCATTTATATCACTGGGTTAGTAATAGAGGTATCTGATGGATTCCACTACATTACTATCACTGAGGCTTGCTGTCAGCTAGATTAGTTTTTTTGATACCTCAAAACTGACACTATTACCTCAATTAATAAATCACCAGGGTATTGGGGGCACCTTGGGCTGGTATTATCTGGGTGGGGAGAGCCATTTAACGATAGACCTTTCCATCCTGATTATATCCGCTCTCAGTTGTTTGTTGTAGCTTACCGGAGATATCTCATCTGATATGTCCACAGGCCCTCACGCAGTATGATGACCCTCACAGCCCCTCTCAGTGTGATGGATCTATAGTCCCTTACATAGCCTGCAGCCCCTCACTCAGTATGATAGCCATTATAGCCCCTCACTCAGTATGCTCACCCTCATAGCCCATCACTAAGTATGATCGCTCCCACAGTCCCCCTCTCATTATGTTGGTCCCCCACAGCCCCTCAATCAGTATGATAGCTCCACAGAACTAGAAATCTACTAGAACTAGAAGGTCCAGTATAGTGTCCTTTACCCCTCCCCGAATCATAATAAGTCCCTGTATTGTCCTCTCCCCTTCCCATTTCATTATGAAGCACTGTAAAGTGACCTCCCCCTACCAAATTCATTGTAAGGCCCTGTACCTGTATTGTGACCTCCACCAATTTCCCATCATACTCTTTCGCACTGCGAAGAAGAAAAAATCATTCACCTCTCAAGACGATCATCCACGATGCCGCTTCCTCCCTCTTCTGGCCAGTGGGTACGTGACTCAACTGACGGGATTGCGCCATCGAAGTCATAGAGAAGGTGCCAAGCAGAAAACTGGGAACAGGGTCCTGCAGCTCGATTGCTAGCTGCTACTTTACTCTCTATTGCCAGCAGTGTTGTTGGCTTCAAATGGCCACACGTCTTCTTGCCTACCCCGTCGTAATACTCCTGCAACATCTACTGCACAGCCACGCCAATCACGGAGATCCAGCTCCACTTGACTAAAAGTGCTTGACGCACCATCAGTGTTTTATTGTTTTTTATGAAGCCAATACAAATGTTATTTGGAATTTTAACATGTGCCAATAAAGATTTTATGTTCGTGTAGCTGGATCTCTCTTCTTTGCTTCCAGGTTTCGGTGTTTTTGGCAGTAACACTATCCGTGATCCATACTGGAGTGGATTCAGGCATTACTGGTGAGCTGGACTTCACAGCCACACCATTTACACATCTGCTGACTGTTCACTGTGTTTTGTGTAAATCTTTTTATTGATATAAGTTGCATAAAATTATTCATTACAGATCAGATCATCATCAAACAAATACATAATGAAGTAGTTTTCATTGTAAGCACTTTTGAACAATAAAATGCATTGAAATTTGAAATAACTTGAGTAGTAGTATTCCTTTTGTCTTCCTTAATGTAGATATATAGAATTGGTTAAGGTTCGAGAACTGGAACATCTATGTTGTAGCATCATATAAAAACCTTGAGATAGCTTAAACTTTATTTATGTATAAGAAGAGGTAGAGAAGAAGAGGGATAGAAGAGGGGGAAGAAGAGGGGGAGAGGGTTAGGTTCCTGGTTTCTTGTCTGCAATCAACTGTTTCTGGTATGCTTATAAAGGTCCTGGGTATAAGTAAGTGTAATTCAACAAGTTTAGTCAGTCAACCCATCCAAGACGTCAAGTCCGGAGTCTCTCTGAACATAATCCATGGAGACCATATGTTTAGAACTTTGTCTAAGGTTCCAGTATCTTGTCCAATCAATTGCTCCATTCTGAATATATGGTTCAATTCCAGGACAAGATCACAGCGTGAAGGAGATTTTGATTGTTTCCAATAACGGGGTATTAGGTTGCGAGAAAGTGTCTAAGAAGGCTTCCCTTAAATCTGGCAATGGAGAGATCGCATATAGATAGTAAGGCTAGTTCCATTGTAGGCTGCATCTTGTAAAAGGATAATTTATTGTGGAGATCAAAGACGTCCCCCCAGAATTTATGTATAGGTGGGCAAGACCACCAAATATGGGAGTACGATCCCCTCTCTGTCCAACACCTCCAGCAAAGATCTGGGGTGGAGGGAAACATGTTATGGATACTGTCCGGGCATCTATACCATCGGGTCAGTAGTTTATAACTTCTCTCTTGATGGTCAGCACACAGTGAGGATCTGAAGGTGTGAAGGAGGCTCTTGGATCTATCCTCCAGTGATAATGTTTTATTTAAATCATTCTCCCATTTCACAAAGAATGCAGGAGAGCCAAGTGCGGTTATTTGCTGGTCTTGGAACATCTTGTATAAGAATGATACTAAATGCGTAGGAGGGCTCGCACCCAAGCAGGCCGACTCGAAGAGAGTGAGGGACCTAAATATATTAGTCTGTTTAGATATCTTGTTAATGTGGGTCTGATTCGGCAAAGAGGGACCGTAAGGGTTTTATTGTGGATTGAGTTATATAATCATAGATTATCGGGCAACTATCTTTGTGCTTGTGTAAAAAGGAGACTTCATCCCGTCCAGCGGGAACATCTAGGTTGTCGATAACCGGAGTCATGGGGCCAGGTATCGAGGAAATGTTAAGTTTTTGGTTACCATTTTTAATGAAAATAACTAGATTTCTTGTGAGGAAGGGAAGGTCCTCTTTCAATTCCTGTGCGTTTTTCTTTTGCCAAATGTTTGCAATGGGATTGGTCGATGAGAGCTTAGATTCTAGGCTTACCCATTTTTTGTTACATGTGTGATGAAAAAGATCCAAAACACATGTTCCTAGAGATGCGTAGTTATAGAATTGGAAGTTTGGAAGGCTTAGTCCTCCTGTCCGTTTAGACCTGCTTAGGAGCTAGTATGATACTGTATACGTGAGCACTTGCCAGACCAGATATATCGTGTGATTATAGTCTTAAGTCTGGAGAAGAAGGAAGGCGGGAGAGCCATAGGGATAGTCTGGAAAAAATAGAGGAGGAGTGGCAGCAAGTCCATCTTGATGGAATTAATCCTACCCAGCCAGGATAAATGTAGTTTGCTCCACTTTTCCAGATCCATCTCTGCTCTGCGGAGGGCTAATCTATAATTGGCCTCATATAACTGTGTTGTTTTTGAGGTTAGTGTTATGCCCAAGTATCTAAGGGAGTCCGTTCGCCATCTGAACGGAAAGGAGGAGCGCAGCTGAGCGACCAGAGAGGGCGAAAGTGAGATATTTAGTACTTTCGATTTATGTGAATTTATTTTGAAATTGCTCAGAAATCCAAATCTCCGCAACTCTGAAATGATGTTAGGAATAGTAGTTATGGGGAAGGTGACGTATATGAGCACATCATCAGCAAACAGGGCTAATTTGTGTTCTTCTGATTGGATCTCTATTCCCTTTATAGATGGATTGTTGCGGATCGCAGTGGCTAAATGTTCCATAGTTAATACATACAATAAAGGTGAAAGGGGACACTCCTGTCTAGTGCCGTTACGAATATGTATAGGATCTGACAGAGACCCATTCACTTTGATCTGTGCTGAGGGGATTTCATAGAGCGCCATGATACTCCTCAGCATTTTCTTTTTCAACCCAATGCCCTCTAATGTTCTGTGCATGAATTCCCACCCCACCCTATCGAATGCTTTTTCGGCGTCAATTGAAAATATACACATGGGATCACCGCCTCTATTGGCCCTATCAATCAGAGAAATAGATCTTATAGTGTTGTCTCTCGCCTCCCTTCCTGGAATGAAACCGACCTGGTCCTGATCGATCAAATGGGGTAAAAGACCGTTTAATCTTTTAGCTATCATTTTAGCGTAAATTTTCACATCTATATTGATAAGTGAGATGGGGCGATAACTGCTACACAGCGCAGGGTCTTTCTCCGGCTTTGGGATGACCGTTATATCTGCAGCTAGGGCTTGTGGTGGAAAGGACCCTCCTGAGGCTACAAAATTACAAGAGGTTAAAAGCGGAGTACATAGCAGATCCGAGAACTGTTTGTAAAAGCTAGCTGTGAAACCATCAGGTCCAGGGCTTTTACCTAGTTTCAGATCCTTAATCACAGAGATCTCTTCTAATGAAAAATCGTCCTCCAGATCTGCCAGAGACTCCTCTGAAATAGTAGGTAATTGGTTTGACTGGATATAGGATTTGATTTTATCTTGAAGTGAGTGCGGGGGAAGATCGTTAAAGTGACCCTTTATGTTATATAGAGAATTATAATAGTCATGAAAGCCAGAGAGTATGTCCTGCGTGCTATAACCTTTTTTACCCTTTGCGCTTTTGATATATGAAATTAATGTTTGTGGGCCTCGTGGATGGAGGGCTCTTGCTAAAAATGTGCCACTTTTGTTACCTATTTGATAGAAGTGCAGCGCCCCAGAGATCTGGTCGTTGCAGTATGACACTCTGCCACTAAGGGGAGTGATGGTACGTCTGATGGCACTAAAGGAGTTCTCCTGACCAGGTATCACCAGAACACATTACACTTCACACTCTGGCCACTAGGGGGAGCAAAAGGCTTTATTTATTGGGCCACTCCTCACACTGGTAAAACTAGGGGTTGGGGAGGAAGTTAGTCAGAAGCTGACTGGGTTGGATTCAGGCAACATCCCGTGGCAGGGGGTGTTGCAGGGAGAAGACACAGGGGGGTCCCTGTCAGGCGTGGGAACCTGGCAGGTGCCTAGCGAACAGAGCAGAACGTAACGGAGCCGCGCCTGCACTTCCTTGCGGCGGTATCCTAAGAAAGAGACACGAAGGGAAGGATATTGTGGAACAGTGTAAACGAGATCAAGCACAAAGGAGAACCAGTAGGAGTCGTGCCGTGAGACTGAGGCAACATCCTACTGAGGCACGTAGCCGGTGGCCGGAACACCGCGGGAGTAACTGACTCTAGGCCTTACTTCGAACTCCGTAGGACAGTTAATTATAGGTTGGCTGTCTACCTTAAATTTCCTACGAAGACATAGGGGGCAACATTTGGAGAGGGGCGTCTCTAGGGTCCCGGAAGACCTCCAGGCCTTCCCGTCATACGGGTGCGTCCTAGCCATAACAAACTGGGGGACGAGAAACTAGTAACATCTGGAACTAAAGAAAGAGAGAGAGAGCTGTAGAGAGCGACAAACAAGATCAGCAGTTGTGAGGACTATTCCGAATGCTCAGCAGGGTAGGACTACAACACACAGGCGCTAGTGGTAGGCAACGATTTCCATCTGCGAAGGAAACTCTGGATGTGCCCATCGGACCGGCCGGTCTCAGATAGCCCTGTTAAACATGCTCTGGATTGAGGATCCTGAAGTCTTCAGTAGAGAGGTAAAGAGACTGCAACCTGGTGTCCTCGTTATTGACTGCACCTCACACCATCACCATCCACCTTGCTGGGAAGCCCTGGGGACATACTTCACCTGTGGGAAGGTATACCATCCAGCTGCCATTCCATCACCCCAGCGGACCCCACAGCAGCGTCGGTCACCCTGACCGAACACCACAGGTGGCGTCACGAACCCCTGACAGACTGTACCATCTTTATTGGACGCCCCTTAGCAGGGTGGCGGACTGGGTCCAGCCACCGTGACAGCCTCAGAACCGAAGCAGAGAGGCCCGGTACCGAGGAACCTGTGGCCCTGTGTCTGGGGGCGATCCAGAAGCGACTCTTTATTTTCTCTCGGGATTTCTGATCTAGGATAGTGAGTAATTTTTGTCTGGCCGTGGACAGGCTTGACAAAGTGAGCGGGGAGAGATCCTGTTTATGCTGCGTTTCTAGTTTGTATATTTGGGAGGAGAGCTCAGCAATTTCTGCAGTACGTTCTCTTTTAAGGCGAGCACCGTGTGATATGAATACACCCCTTAAGATACATTTTAGGGTCTCCCATTTGATCGAAGGAGACGTGAGGTCGTCAGCATGGGCCGCCACAAAACCTTCAATGGATCGTTTCACTTCCGAAACACAGGTTGGATCCTTTAGTAGATTCTCATTTAATCTCCACGAAAACCTGGATCTCACAAGGGGATCCAGCTGTATCGAAAAGTAAATAGGTGCGTGATCAGACCACAGGACCGACCCCACGTCAGCCACCACCCCGCGATCCAACAAAGAGTGCGAGATGAAAAAATAGTAAATTCTGCTATATGTAGAATATATTGGAGAATAAAAGCTATAGTCTTTCACGTCTGGGTGCAACACCCTCCACACATCCATCAACCGCAAATCACTCAACTGCTTCTTCACTTTTTTGATAGAGGATAAGGGATATGAGGACTTACCCGATGATACATCAAATAGAGGATTCATTGGGAGATTGAAGTCACCGCCAAGGATTATCGGTGAGTCTCCTGCAAATTTTTCTAGAAGCTTTTTGCATGTAGAGCCAAATTTGTGCTGACCCTGATTAGGGAAATAAACATTTGCTAATATGAGTTCACGAGATCTCCATGCAAGTTTCAAGAAGATAAATCTCCCTTCTGTATCAACTACCGAATCAAGAATCTCTGGGAGGAAAGACTTGTGGAAACCTATAGATACCCCTTTAGATTTTGAGTAAGGGTTAGTACTATGGAACCATTTGGGGTAATAATACAATGTACAGTTAGGAGTCACGTTGCTTGTGGCTAGAGTACATTACCTGTCTATTTTCCGGTATGTTAAGCCCTTTGGCATTAAAAGAGCAAAATTTAGCTCTAGCCATAATCAAGATGTTGGTTGGATAATTGATTATGAGAACAGTGAAACCAGGTCCATGGTAGGTCCATGTATGTTTTTTGGACCGGGAGTGGGTTAAGGAATTGTGAGAGGAAAACTATGAAGAAGAGGAAAAAGGAACCTGTAGAGTATAGGCTAAGAAAGAAAAGTGAAAGTGTAGTGATTGAACACCTAAAGGAGGAAATCTTGGTGTGGTGATGCACTTAGATGCCACCACTCGCATCAATTTGGGTGAGGGAGAGCCAAAGGGGAGGTTCGGTCTCCTTGGCACCCCCACGGCCTAAGGGACATATCAAAAATTGAATAACATTGTGTAGGATCAAACATCAGATATTGATAACTATACCTGTTTGGGTTAAACTAGAGCTCTAACTAGATAATACAAATGTGAAGAAGAAAATTAGATTAATAAAACCTCAGTATTATGCCAAACATCAATGGCAGACATTTAAATTTAACTTGTATGAAGACGGTTCATATAACAGAACATGGCTAATTCCCATCACATAGCAAGCCCAGAGTTAGAGCGGCTCAGTAGGGTGAGAGTAATTAATTTAAATCACATTAAGGGCAAACGGGATATAGAGAGAAGACTCTCAGGTCTGATCAGATGGCGAGTCATGTTTCTTGTGTTGCTTGGAGCGTTGGACCTTTGACCATCTCGGTGATATATCTGGAAGCTGAGGGGAGCTTGGCCAGTCAGGCAGGGCAATCATCGGGAGCTCGAAAGTACCTAGAAAGTTGGCCAGATCACCCAGGTTACGAAAAGTAGCTGTTTTCCCTCCTTTAAAGGCTATCAGTTGGAATGGAAAGCCCCATTTGTAAGGGATGTCTTTTCCCTGGAGGAGAGACAGTAGTGGATGCAGAGCTCTTCTCAATTGCAGGGTTCGCCTGGACAAATGGCCGCCCATTACAGTCATGGAGCCGCATATTCATTTCTGTAATGGGCGGCTCCATGTGACTGCTCATACAGGAGAAGCTGCGGCCAGGACAGGACACTGCGAGGGAGCCGGGTGAGAATTTTAATAACAGCTGGCGGGCGCACAGGGGGTGGGAAGGGGGGACGGGGAGACAGGGATCTTTATTTTAAACACGAGAAACAAAAGAAAAAAGGATTTTTCATATCTTCTCTACAGCAAACGCTGCTGCAGAGAAGATATGAATCGCGGCTTCAGCACCAGATGCAGGGGACAGCGCTTATCTCTAGCACTGTCTCCTGCACGGTGCGTGTGCCACACTGATGTGCCACAGAAACGCACGGGCACACGGACACGGATAATTCCGGTACCGATTTTTCCGGTACCCGAATTATCTGGACGTGTGGGACTGCCCTTAGGTAGTTGAAAACATCTGATATTGCAGTGTGTTGTTAAATTTTATTATATGCTGTGGATTACCTCTCATTACCATGTGTTTTCCATAGCCAGATAGGCTGAAGCAATTTGTGCTTGCATTACAGAGCTCAAAACGTGTTCAGTTGATTCCAAGCAGAACTCACAATGTTCTACATATATTTTCCAGGTAATTGGAGACTTTTTAATTATGCGATTTGCATGAATTTGGCTCTCTGCCCCTACATTATGCTGTTTTCAGATCTGCAATGCTAAAAAGAATCCAGTTAATACCTGATCAGCCATTTATGCTAAACATTATAACTTCTCAAACTTTATTTGTTAGGCCACCCCTGTATGGCTATGCTCATATGCCGCATTATTGCTGCTTTTTATCTGCAGTCATAACCTGCTCCATTGGCAGTAAAAAAAACCTGCTCATTTTGCTGTATTTTGCAGTGTTTTTTCATGCGTTTCTTTGCAGCATTTTTTGGGTGAGGATTACGAATGCTTTGCCTAAAATAGATGTTTAATAACATATGTTTTATTCACCAAAGACGCTTAAAAAAAACTGCAAAAACGCTGAAAGAATTGACATTCGGCGATTTAAAAAGCGCTGCAGCTCTCAAATTCAGTCTTGAAAAAAGATCAAAAAACAAGTGTGTTCATTACCCTGCCATAATGGTTATGGGTCTCAGAAAACAGCGACACAATTAACATTTTTTTTTGTTTGCGAATCTCTCAATTTTTTATTCAGCATTTAAATTTTAATAATGATAAAAAAAAAATCTTAACATGTTTGATACTAATGTAATTTTACTGACAGGGAAAATCCTATTGCCAGGTCATTTTTACCACATAATTAATGTCATAAAAGCAACATTTTCCAATGCATCGCATGGTAAAATGGATAGTGTCATTGGAAAGTACAAAAAACAAGCCCTACAGTTATATCGATGGGAAAAAAAAAAAACAAGTTACGCCTCTTGCGAGAAGGGGAGGAAAAAACAATAGCGCAAAAAACGGACGATCTCTACGTCAGGAAGGGGTTAAAGTAGATGAAAAGATATCTCTCATGGAGGTAAATTTATAGATGCAGCACCTCTATGTACCACTAGGTGGAGCTAAGAAAGAGCGGATTCCCAGCAGAACTTTACCGCAGGAATTTCCTGGGGAGACTCAAGCTAAATCAATAGGAGTGCAGTTCTCCACTTCGCTGAAACAGGATCTATAGCGTAAAGGTGGGACAACCACTTTATACAGCCTTTGATTTGTGTATACAGCTCCATGCAGACCTACAGTGGGGAAAATAAGTATTTGATACGCTGTCAATTTTGCTAATTTTCCCACCTACAAAGAATGGAGGGGTCTGTAATTTTTGTCGTTGGTACACTTCAAATATGAGAGACAGAATCTAAAAATAAAAAACAGAAAATCACATTGAAGAATCTAAAAATAAAAAACAGAAAATCACATTGCATGCTTTCTACATAATTAATTTGCATTGTATGGCATGAAATAAGTATTTGATACAATAGAAAAAGAGAATGTAATATTTGGTACATAAACCTTTGTTTGCGATTACAGAGGTCAGACGTTTCCTGTAGTTCTTCACCAAGTTTGCACACACTGCAGCAGGGATTTTGGCCCCCTCCTCCATACAGATCCATACAGATCTTCTCCAGTCCCTCAAGCTTATGTCTTGGTACCCCTGTGAGTCGCCCGCCAGGGCTTGGGGTACTCGGTACGGCGTCCGTTCGCAATTAAAGGGGTGGTCACGGTGGCGACGACCCGGTCCGTGCCCTGGGCACTCAAGTAAAAAGGGAAAGGTCTTTAAACGGTTTAATAAAGTTTATATTCGTGACGCCACGTGTGGTTCTCGGTCAGAGAGGACCAACGCTGCTTAAAGGGGTCCTCGGAGGTGATGTTACTGCAGCATAGATGGTGACGTTTCCCACAGGTGAATCAGGGTTCCCAGGGCTCCCAGCGTAGTGGGCAAGGATGGTAGGTTGCCAGTAAATGAATGGAGGACACAGGGTTGCAGTCTTTACCTGGTTTACTGATGGTAGCAGGCCACAGTCCAGGGCACCGACAACAGGTGTGGATGGAGTTCAGGCAGCCTGAAGACAGGTGGAAACCCTTTTGACAGGTCAGTTTGGGAGCCTTCCACTTTATGCTGGTCTATTAGTGCCTTGCTACATGTAGTGTCCTAACAAGGTCCTCGATCTCTCCTGTCCTGGGACAGTGCCTGCATGGTAGGCAGCTACAGCTGTTCCTCTGGGGTCTCTTTGCACGGTGACTCCCGGGCTCTGTAATGCTGCTGTACCTCAGGTTTAATGTGGGCCAGTCACTTTCAGCTCTCTGGTTCTGCTGTGGGACTTGCAGTTCCTCACAGCCTCGGGATCCCGATGCCTGGCTTCTGTGCTCTAGCTTTAAGGAGGTCCAATCGCAGACCTCCTTTAGCTTCTATGTTCCTCTGTGCTCCTTCCCTGTCTCTTCTAGACTAACCAACTACTCCTCCACACCATGATGTACAGTACAGACCAAAAGTTTGGACACACTTTCTCATAAACAAGGCATTTAACAGGTTTAAACTTTTTCTTCCCTTACAGGAGGCACTTTTGGCTTAAAGGTTGCAAACATATTTACAAAAGTACAACTGGTCATCATCTCTCTCTTTCAATTGTGCCCTTTGGAATCCACGGTCTATATGTAACAAGTTTCCTTTCCTGCACAACTACTTTGTGAACAACTCTCTGAATCTGTTGGCCCTCACTGAAACCTGGATCCAGGACTCTGACACTGTCTCCACTGCTGCCATCTCCTATGGTGGCTTACAATGCTCCCATTCCCCGAGACCCACAAACAGACCAGGTGGTGGAGTCGGCATACTCTTGTCCCCACAATGAATGTTCCAGGTTATACCCCCAGTTCCATCACTCTCATTCCCTTCTTTTGAGGTCCACACCATCAGGCTCTTCCGTCCCCTCTCCCTCAGAGTAGCGGTCATATACCGGCCCCCAGGCTCACCCACCCACTTCCTTGACCACTTCTCAGCCTGGCTGCCGCAGTTCATGTCCTCAGAACTACCAACCCTTATCCTGGGAGACTTCAACATCCCCATTAACAGCCCCACTTCCACATCTGCATCCCAGCTTCTATCACTAACCACTTCTCTAGGCCTCTCACAGCTCTCAACCTCTGAAACACACAAAGACGGTAACACCCTGGACCTGATCTTTGTCCGGCTCTGTTCAATCTCCTACCTAGATAACTCACCACTTCCCCTCTCTGACCACAACATTCTATCCTTCACACTCACAATTCCTCGCCCACCCCAGCACTCTCCTACCTACCACACATTCAGAAATCTACAAGCCATTAACCATCATACACTTTCAGACTCTTACACTCATCACTGTCCCCAATCTCTTCTTTTTTCTGTCTTGATCTGGCTGTACATCACTACAATGACACAATGACACTCTTAGAAGCACCCTTGACCAAGTAGCTCCCCTCACCCTCAGAACACAGAGTGAAACAGCCCTGGCTCACATCGCAAACCCGATTTATCCAGCGATGCTCTAGGTGTGCTGAATGCTTATGGAGGAAAACACGCACACCAGAAGACTTCATACACTTCAAATTTTTGTTAAGGACCTATAACTCTGCCCTTCATCTTGCCAACCGTCCTACTACACCACCCTGATCTCCTCACTATCCAACAACCCCAAGAAACTTTTTAACACCTTTCACTCCCTCCTCAGGCCAAAAGCACAAGACCCTATCACAGACATTTGTGCTGATGACCTGGCTTCCCACTTTATAGAGAAAATAGACAATATCTGTCAGGAAATCCGCTCCCAGACACCAAGTGCAATGACTCCTATCCCTCCCTGCATCTTCCCTGGCTCACTCTTCACATTCGATCCCATCACAGAAGAAGTCTCCAAGCTCCTCTCCTCTTCTTGTCTGACTACATGCACCACCGACCCCATTCCCTCATACCTCCTCCAGTCTCTGTCTCCAGTCGTCACAACTCACCTAACTACAATTTTTAATCTCTCCCTCTCCTCTGGCATTTTCCCCTCCTCCTTCAAACACTCTATCATTACTCCCTCCATTACTAAAAAACCTACCGTCGACCCATCCTGCACAAACAACTACAGACCGGTCTCCAATCTCCCCTTCATCTCAAAACTCTTGGAGCACCTGATCTGCTCCCGCCTTACCCGTTACCTCTCCACTCATTCCCTCCTAGACCCTTCACAGTCCTGTTTCCACCCCTTACATTCGACAGAAACTGCACTCATCAAGGTGACCAATGACCTTCTGACAGCAAAATGTAATGGTGACCACTCTCTGCTCATTCTCCTCAACCTTTCTGCAGCTTTCGACACTGTTGACCGCCCTCTCCTACTCTCTAGGCTCCAGTCACTTGGCATTAAGGACACTGCTCTCTCCTGGTTCGCCTATCTTTCTGACTGTTCCTTCAGTGTTCTGTTCTCTGGCTCCACTTCATCTCCTCTTCCTCTCACTGTTGGGGTACCTCAGGGCTCAGTCTTTGGCCCCCTTCTCTTCTCCCTCTACACAGCCCCAATGGACAGACCATCAGCAGATTTGGCTTTCAGTACCATATTTATGCTGATGACACACAACTATACACGTCATCCCCTGACCTTACCCCCGCTGTACTACAGAACGCCACTGACTGTGTCTGCAGTCTCCAACATCATGTCCGCTCTCTATCTGAAACTCAACCTCTCCAAAACTGAACTTCTTCTGCTCCCGCCATCTACTAACATCCCTAAATTTGACATCTCCCTCTCCGTGGGTGGCACCATAATAACACCCCGGCAGCAGGCACGCTGTCTGGGTGTTATGTTTGACTCCGATCTCTCCTTCACCTCCCATATACTATCTCTTGCCCGCTTGTGCCGCTGACACCTAAAGAACATCTCTAGAATCCGCCCTTTTCTCACCATGGAGACAACAAAAACCCTCACTGTCGCCCTGATCCACTCCCGCCTGGACTACTGCAATGCTCTATCAATTGTCACGATTCCCCTGACCGCTGCCACCAATGGGTTAGGGTTCACACCGCTACCGTCACCCCTACGTCAAGGATTGAGGTGACTTTAGGCCAACAGACGGCTATCACATGTGCAGGGGGGCTTATCTTAGTTTTCCCTCCACTCCACGATGTGATGAACAACCACACACAGGGCTATTGACCTCTTAGCTTACAGCAGGGGCTTATTCTAGGTATCCCACTACTTTCAATATACCACAACCTGCAGGGATTTATGTATATCCCGCTTACAGTTCCACTTAACACTTGCAGCTCTCTGGCGCCCCCCTTACTCTCAGGTCAGATTAGGTACTGCACCCTGGGTAAGTAGTCGCCAGAAAGGCTGCCTGCTATGTACTGGCTATTGGGCGCGCTGCAACGACGCGATAACTACTCCCACTTAGGCAGGATCAATAATTATCAATGCCGCAGTCGCTATAACGCCACCCAACTACCCGGTACCAAACGTATGCTGCCACCAGCTTCGATTAAACGGGTCCGAAGCTAACCCAACACAGTAGCGTAATTCTCTTCAAGAGACTTAGGGTACGGTTTAGAACAGGAGAATGAACTAACATATAATAGTATATCCCATTGAAAAAATTAGGCAGTGCTTTATCAAAAATATTTTATAAAGATGTTACAAATGAGACAATTGCAAATATGTACACGGTAATTATGAAATAAACAGGGAGTAAATAAGAAAAGGTAACACTCACATGTTCTCAGTTCATGCCAGGCAAAACCATGCTGCCTCCTACTGCAGATGCTCTCCTCCTTTGGCATCAAAGACCTCGCCCTATCCTGGATCGCCTCGTACCTTTCCAACCGCACATTCAGCGTCTCCCACTCCCATACTACCTCCTCATCCCACCCTCTCTCTGTTGGAGTCCCCCAAGGCTCTGTTCCAGGACCCCTACTCTTCTCAATCTATACACTTGGCTTGGGACAACTCATAAAGTCCCATGGATTCCAGTACCACCTCTATGCTGACGACACTCAGATCTACCTCTCTGGCCTAGACGTCACCGCTCTGCTGTCCAGAATCCCAGAGTGCCTATCAGCCATATCCTCCTTCTCCTCTCGCTTCCTCAAACTCAATGTGGACAAATCTGAACTCATCATCTTTCCTCCATCCCACAAATCTTCCTTACTTGACCTATCTATCGCAGTCAATGACATCATGCTTTCCCCTGTACCTGAAGTCCGCTGCCTCGGAGTAACCTTCGACTCTGCCCTGTCCTTCAAACCACACATCCAAGCTCTTTCCACCTCCTGTCGCCCCCAGCTCAAAAATATCTCCAGGATCCGTCCTTTCCTCAACCCCCAATCTACTAAAATGCTTGTGCACGCCCTCATCATTTCCCGCCTTGACTACTGCAACATCCTTTTCTGTGGCCTCCCTGCTAACACCCTTGCACCTCTCCAGTCCATCCTTAACTCTGCTGCCCGACTAATCCATCTCTCTCCTCGCTACTCCTCCGCTTCCCCCCTCTGCAAATCTCTTCATTGGCTCCCATTCCCTCAGCGTATCCAGTTCAAATTGCTAATACTGACCTACAAAGCCATCCACAACCTGTCTCCTCCATATATCTCTGAACTAATCTCTCGATATCTTCCCTCACGTGATCTCCGGTCCTCCCAAGACCTCCTTCTCTCCTCCACACTTATTCGCTCCTCATCCAATCGCCTCCAAGACTTCTCCCGAATATCCCCCATCCTCTGGAACTCTCTGCCCCAACACGTCCGACTATCAACCACAGTCGGATCCTTCAGACGGAACCTGAAAACTCATCTCTTCAGGAAAGCCTACAGCCTGCACTGACACCGCTGCTGCCTCATCACTATCGAAGCTACCGCCTCACCAACACCGGAGCTACCGCCTCACCAACACCGGAGCTACCGCCTCACCAACACCGGAGCTCCTGCAACCCTCAACCTACTGTCTCCTTCCCCATAATCCTGTAGAATGTAAGCCCGCAAGGGCAGGGTCCTCGCCCCTCTGTATCAGTCCGTCATTGTTAGTTTGTTTACTGTATGTGATATTTGTAACTTGTATGTAACCCCTTCTCATGTACAGCACCATGGAATCAATGGTGCTATATAAATAAATAATAATAATAATTGGCCTTCCCCTTACTCGACTTTCCCCTCTCCAGTCTATCCTTAATGCGGCAGCCAGGGTTGTCCATCTGGCTAATCGTTACTCAGATGCATCCGCTCTTCGCCAGTCATTACACTGGCTTCCCATTCATTACAGGATACAATTCAAAGTACTTGTTCTCACCCACAAAGCTCTCCACAGTGCGGCACCCCCTTACATCTCCTCCCTCATTTCAGTCTATTGGCCTAACGACCACTGCGCTCTGCAAATGACTTTCGACTAACCTCTGCACTAATCCGTATCTCCCACTACCGACTCCAAGACTTCTCCCGTGCAGCGCCAATCCTCTGGAATGCTCTACCCCAAGGTATTAGGACCATCCACCACTTGCATAGTTTTAGGCGCTCGCTCAAAACACATTTGTTCAGAGCAGCCTACCACGTTAACTAATCAAAGTCATTTTATGTTTGTGTGTGTAGCCCATTCACTATCTCCATCTACCCCCCACCCACTGAAGACCATCATTGTAAATACATCATTGTAAATACACACCTGTGCTTTGTATCTCCCCCACCTCATTGTAGATTGTAAGCTCTCATGAGCAGGGTCGTCTTATTTTGCTTTATTGTATTGCTAACGTTGTTACCTATGACTGTTGTGTTTGAAACTGTTAAACTGTAAAGCGCTGTGGAATATGTTAGCGCTATATAAATAAAGATTATTATTATTATTAACTGGTCTTATACCAGGGTGTCCTTGTTCATAAATAACAGTACTGCTGCGAAGGACCCGTCATAAACCCCCAACGTAGGTTTTGGGTGGGCTGCAAGATGTATATCCAGAACCGGTGTTCAGCCATGCCAGATGGTTTTGCTTCAGGTCTGTGAACAAACAAGGCCCTACCTACGCTATCAATGTGGGTAGAACCAAAGGTGCACCTTGAAGGTGCCAACTATTTACAGTGACAGTTTTTGGTAATTCACTTTCCATTAACCTATTGTCCATATAAACTTTTTCATAATCAAAAGCAAGCAGTGTTAAACAGGTAATAGCAATTATTGGCATTTACGTCTTAGTCCCTGTAACGAGCTGGTATTTGACCTTTGGTACTACGGGTAGATTTACGCAGTACAGGGATTGATAGTGACCTGACGGGATTCACTATTCTCGCTACCACTGGTGTAGTACGCTATCATGTGGCTACACTTCTATTGAGTCAATGTAAAACAGATATGCTAGACCTTCTAGAACTACTTTTACTCACCGTGGGCATGACAGATTCACCAATAGCAGGGGTGGATGCTCTGGTTCCACTGCTGGTGTGACTTCTGTTGCTTGAGCCCACTGGTGTAGAGTCTCTTCTGGTTCAGGATGGTTTTAAGTTACCTCTTTCTCTGGAATTTCCAGCTGGGGAAAAGTCAAAACAGGCACCACTATGGCTTGATGTACTTGAGTCCAAGAACGGAGTGGATTTTCTTTTTTCCTCTTTTTCTGTGGTTCGAGAAGTACCTGGGACTTTTTCCTTGTCTCTCAGTTTGTCAGGGCACACTTTAAGATGATCCTTTGATACCGCAGTCGAGGATTCTCCTCCACCTTTGCTTATAAGACACACTTTAGCATTGTCAAAGTTTGATGGTAAGATGGTATATGGTTCTGCTTCCCAGTGGTCATCAAGTTTATGCATTCTCCTTTTTTGCTTTAGCACTTGTTCACCTGGTGACAAGGGAATTGCAGGGGCACACTGATTGTAGTTTCTCTCTTGTTTTTGTCTTGCTTGGGACAAGCTTTTTTCCACACACTCTTGTACTTGGCGGTATTTCTCTTGTCGCTCAGTATCCCAATTTGCATCTGTTGAGGTTGCTTCTGGTGTGTGGACTCCCATTTCAAGATCAACAGGTAATTTGCTAGATCTTCCTCTCATCAGGTAGGCTGGAGTGCAGTTGGTGGAATTCACTAGGATGTGATTGTACAGATCTACCAAATCTGGCAACTTCTCTAGCCATAAGTTCCTTTCTTCCAAAGGCAAGGTCTTCAGTAAGTCAATTGCCACTTGGTTCATCTTTTCACACATACCGTTTGTCTGTGGATGGTACGGCGTTGTTCTTATATTCTTACATCCCTACAGGTGACAGAACTACTGAAATACTTTTGCTTCAAAGGCTGGGCCTTGGTCGTTAAGTACCTTTTCAGGGTATCCGTGTGGTCGACAAAAGTGTTGTTGGAAGGCTTTGGCTGCCATCTTCGCTGTCTGATCCTTAACAGGCACGACTACCAGGAATCAGGAGTAGTGGTCCACTATGGTCAAACCATGAACATAGCCTGACCAGCTTGGAGTTAGCTTCACGTGGTCGAAGGCCACCAGTTCAAGTGGCTGTTTGGTGACTATGGGCTGTAGGGGAGCCCTCTGGCTATCACGGTCCTTTCTGCGCAGGTTATATGGGCCACACTCTCGGCACCACTTTTTGATGGCTTTTCTCATGCCAATCCAGTAAAACCTTCCATGAAGTAGGATCTCTAACTTCTTCCATCCGAAGTGTCCTGCTCCATCGTGGTACGTTTCCAGAACCATTGGCGCATCTTGTCTTGGGACTACCACCTGCCAGACCAACTCGTGAGTGTGGGGGTCGATATTCCTCCTGCACAGCTTACCGTCATAAATAATTTGCTCTTCTCCTTCCAGAGCTGTTGAGTCTCTTGTTCAGCATCTGGACCAGCGTGTGAATCTGCTTGCATTAGCAGCTATTTTACCAGACAGACTGCTGGGTCACTATCCTGCGTCTCTGCCCATCCATGGTGGGGCAATGGGTTCAGCGTGGCTTCTCGCCTGTCTTTGCATTTGTTCTTCACATAATGAGAGAACTGAGTTGCCCTGGGGCGATGGAAAGCTGGTAACTCAATTTCTTCAAGTGCTTCCGGCTCTTCTCCCACCTCTGGTAAATTTTGCATACTGGACAATGCATCGGCATTTGCGTTCTTGTGCCCTGTACGGTACTTGATGGCGAATTCATAGTTGGACAACTGGGCCATCCATCGCTGCTCCAATGCACCTAGTTTTGCCATCTCCAGGTGGGTGAGCGTGTTGTCTGTGAAAGCGGTGAATCTTGCTGAGGCCAGGTAGTGCTTGAACTGTTCTGTTACCGCCCAGACTATGGCGAGAATCTCCAGCTTGAAGGAACTGTAGTTTTCTGGGTTCCTTTCAGTGGGACAAAGCTTCCTGCTGGCATAGTAAATTACTCTTTCTTTGCTTTTCTGCACCTGGGACAATACTGCTCCCAGTCACACGTTGCTGGCGTCTGTGTAGAGCACAAATGGTTGGTCATAGTCAGGGTAAGCCAGTTCCTCATCTGCCATGAGAGCCAACTTCAGCCGAGTGAAGGATCCTTCAAGCCTGTCGTTCCACTCAAATGGAGGACCCTTGCTCTTGGTCTTCTTGGATTGGCCCCCTAACAGGTCTTGCAGTGGTGCGGCTATCTTAGTGAAGTCTTTAATGAACCTTTGGTAGTAGTCTACCAACCCGAGGAACTGCCGGACTTCGTGGATGTTGCTAGGTTTTGGCCAGTCCCTGATCACAGTGACCTTGTCAGGGTCTGGTACCACACCTTTGGCGCTTACTAAATGGCCCAGGTACTGCACTTTGGGCTTTAACGGGTGACACTTAGATCGCTTTACCTTTAGGCCAAAGTTAACAAAGACAGAGCTTCAAACACCTTGGCCAGGTGCTTCAGGTGGTCTACATATGTCTTGGAGAAGACGATGACATCATCTAGGTACAACAAGACGGTTTCAAAATTCTTGTGCCCAAGACAGCACTCCATCATCCGCTGGAATGTTCCTGGTGTGTTGCACAGACCGAACGGCATGTATTTGAATTCAGAAAGGCCCATCTGTGTCGTGAAGGCGGTCTTTTCTTTATCCGCCTCTGCCACGGGAACCTGCCAATACCCACTAGTGAGATCTAAGGTAGAGGAATAGTTAGCGGATTTTAAAGCAGCTAATGACTCTTCGATTCTGGGCAACGGGTATGCATCCTTATGTGTAATGCTGTTTATCTGCCTGTAATCAACACATATCCTCATTGTGCCATCCTTTTTCCTGACGAGGACTAATGGAACTGCCCAAGGGCTGCAACTATCTCTGATTACCCCAGCGTCCTTAATTTCTCATAACATACTCTTGGCACATTGGTAGTGAGTTGGAGGTACAGGCCGGTATCTCTCTTTAATGGGCGGATGGCCTCCAGTGGGGATATGGTGTTGAACCCCTTTTACCTTCCCAAAATCTAGTGGGTGCTTGCTGAATACCTGCTCATATTCGTAAATCCACCCGGTAAGCCCCATGTTTTTGGTGTGAAGGGGTAGAATCAGTGCCCACGTGTAATTTCTGACACCAATCCTCCATCTGTCCTGCAGAGCCATTATCCCCTGCCTGGTCGGGCAAGACCAAGGGTTCTGTTGCCTTTATTGCATTATCATTAACAGTAAACAGTTTAGCAAGTGTAGCATATCTGGGTAAGTGGACCTCCTTCTCTCCACAGTTAAGGACACGTACTGGTACCCTCCCCTTGCGGACATCAACCACTCCTCTGGCTGTCAGAATTGTGGGCCTACTTCTGAATACACAGGTTCTACCAGGGCCTGGTAGTCTTTACCTCTGAGGCCTATTGCTGCCCGACACAATATTATCATTTCAATCCTAGGGGGTATTGCAGTGGGAATTGAATCTCTCACTGTGACACATCCTACTTCTCCACCAGACAATTCTACCTGTTATCTCTGCACCAGAGCTCTGATTTCTTTTTGCAGAACACGTTGCTCACTGGAACCAGCAGTTTCAGTCACCTGTTGTAACAAGACAATAACCTCGGCGGGAGCAGCTGATGTATAGATGAGGGCTGGCAGGTGCAGCAGGACCAGCTGAAGTAGAGATGAGCACTGGCAGGTGTAGGCTGGACCGGCTGATAGACAGGCAGGCAGTCACAGCTGATAGGCAGGCACGGCTAATGGACAGGCATAGCTGATAGGTAGGCAAGCTGGCATGGCTAATAGAGAGGCAGATGGGCACAATTGACAGACAGGCTGGCAGGCACGGCTGAAAGACAGGCAGGTATACAGGAATACAAACACTGGGAAATGAGAACTAACAAGAATAAACAAACTTACAACCTTGCACAGGCACCGCCCACCTGATGGAGGTGCCTTAAATAATAAGTGTTCCCCAGCCATTGGCTGGGGACCCTTTAGGACGGTGTATGCTCTCCCTACCTGTTTTGCCCGATGCAGTTCTTCCCTGCCACAGAGCGGTTACATACTGCTCCTGACAGGGATTCAACTGCCTCTGCTGATGTCACGTCTACAGAGCGGATGCTTCTTTTCTTCTACTATCATTGAAATCCATAAGACCTCTTTTATCATTAAGGAAGTCCATGAGACCTTTACTGTCATTGAAGTCCATGACAACTCTACTGTTATTGAAGTCCATGAGACCTGTACTGTTATTGAAGTGCATGAGACCTCTACTGTTATTGAAGTTCATGAGACCTAATATGTGCAGAATGTAAATGTTAAATAGAGATACTTGTGCCGCGCTGCTCATCACGTAGGATAGTCTTGAATTTATTGGTAATATGTAGATTATATTAATGGTGATAGGTTCACATATTTCAGGGCCATACTGACTCCTTCATCAGGACAACATAATAAGCTTGATGGAGTCAGTATGAACCGTCTCGACTTTTCCCCAATGCTTGTACTTATTACCAATAAACTAAAGACTATCTTATTTGATGAACAGCGCAGCACGAAAATACCTATTTTAGCTTTCCATTCAGCACATCATATACAGTATGTAAGAACGGATGATGCTCTGTCATGAGGGAAAGTCGGTCCAAATGAAATAAATCGCAGCATGCACTATTCTCTTCCGTTTTCGGATGAGATTTGCCTAATCAAGTCTAATGGTGAGCATGAAAAAACAAGCAAAAAAGAAAATTAGATCTTATATGGATCATCTGTATTGCATCCGACACATTGCAATTCTTAACATAGGAAACTGTATTGGGTCTTGTACATTTTCAAATTGCTGATGTATAAAAATTAATGTAATACAGGTATCAAAATCGGACATACAGATGACATAAGGATAGAACATGGATGACAATATGGATGAAAATTGTCTTTTTTTATTCTGGATGAAAAACAGACAATTCTTCAGATGCCTGTCTGAACTGAGCCTTAGGCTACATCAATGTTTTTACACATGAACCAAGCATAAAAATAACAATTGCGGAATGAACTACTTTGATCAGATTCAACCATTCACTGTATGTGGATCGCCCCCATGGGGCCGTGGGGTACTCGGTACCAGGTCCTTCGTTTCACAGGGGGATGTCACGGTGGCTGACCCGGTCCGTGGCCCTGGGATGTCCGTGTAAAAGGGAAAGGTCTTTAAAGGGATAAAGTTTATATTCGTGATGCCACCTGTGGTATTCGGTCAGGGTGACCGACGCTACTAAGGGGTCTGCTGGGGTGATCTTATGGCAGCTAGACGGTATACCTTCCCACAGGTGAAGTATATGCCCAGGGCTTCCCGGTGTGTAGGTGGTGGATGGTGAGAGGCGCAGTGAAGAACGAGGACACAATGTTGCAGTCGCTTTACATTTTACTGAAGGTTTCAGCATCCACAGTCCAGGGCACCAGACCACAGGGCAGGCAGAGTCCGGCCGGTTTGGAGGCAAGTCCCGAGTCCCCTTGTCCAGGTAGAAATCAGTAGCCTTCCTCTAGCGCCGTGGTGTTGTGGTCCCTTACTGCTAAGCTTCTCATAAGGTCCTCACAGATGTTGTAAATGTTATGTCTCTCTCTCAGTCCCTCAGATTGGATAGCACAAACCCGTATGACTGGTGGCTTGAGGCGGTTTATAGAGACTCTAGCATGCCCCAGCCTCTGAGAGTTGCCACCGTGCCTCCTGGGTATAGGTCAGACAGGTAACGTGGAAATAGCTGTCCTGCTGGTCTCTGAAGTAAAGCGTAGAGATGATTACTCCCTCGGTATTCCGGCTACCGGATTTCTGCGCCTCAGAAGGAGGCAGCCGCTCCTGGCTGATCTCCATCTGATATCCTCTCCTTTGTTCTGACTTCCTTTACGCTTGCTGCAATATGCTCTGCTTTCTGAATGTCTCTTCCCAGGAGATGCAGTACTTTAGGCTACACGGCTCCTATGCTTCCTTTCCCTCTGTCTTCCTGACAGGAACTGAACCCTTTTCCTCCAGATCAGGATGTTCTTATAGGGGAGTTCACCTTAAACAGGCTTAGAGCTCCACCTTCTGGTCTGGAGTGTGAACATGCTGCATGCATTGTGTTACCTGACAAAGAGTTCTCCTTTATTGCCTCCAAACGTAGCATCAATCTCCTTGAGAGGAAAGCAATACCACTGCGATGACCAGAACCCTGGGGCCCCACACATGCACAGAATACGGATTACACGCCATACATTGTGCATTTTTCACAAATCCATTACAATTAGGGAAGCAGTATTTGACCTTCTTTTAAATATATTTTTCACGTAAAAAACATATGCCATAGGGATGGACAAATTAGATATATAGCTCACATAAAGAAATGAAATATGGACACACAGATGGCATCTGGATGTCAATACGGATGAAACCTGTCCCTTTTTTTCTGGATGAAAAATAGATGATTTTGCCAACACTCATCCGATTTCAGCCTCAGGACAGGTGCAGACAACTGTATTTTCAGTCGGAGTGCGATCCGAGAAAACAATGGATCGCACTTGAACCGATATTATTCTATGGCGTCATGCATATGTCTGTTTTTTTTCCTCTAGACCGAGTCTGTCCAAGGAAAATATCACAATGCTCTCTCTCCTTCATTTCTCACTACTTCAGTACAACTCAGCTCATCTTTACAGTCCTGCTTAGCAAGAGTCCTTTACTCTTTCCACGTCTTCTCTCCCCTTAGGGTGTCAGTATGGCCAGACTTAACTTCAAGCTCTCTGATGCTCTCGAACTCCCGCTCGGGACTTTCTACTCGTCTGACGTACTCAGTCCTGTCTAGACCCGTTACCTTCAAGACATAACTTTGTGCCTTTCTGCTAGGTGTTCTCTCACAGGACCCATCTTCAATCGATAACTCTGTCTCTCAGTCACTTCTGCTCCGGATCTCACTATCTCTTTCCTTCAGGTTCCTCCCACTTTAGCTTCACCCCAGAATGGGGCACTGCTCACCATAGACCATAGGTTCTTTTTCTATGCACTCCAGGCCCCATCTGCATTTCTGCCAGGAAATTGTCTACATATCTCCTCTGACTCTGGGCTAGTCCCAAACATTTCTGCCGTCACACTAGCAGTATTTGGTCAGTATTTTACCTCAGTATTTGTAAGCCGAAACCAGGAGTGGGTGATAAATACAGAAGTGGTGCATATGCTTCTATTATACTTTTCCTCTATTTGTTCCACTCCTGGTTTTGGCTTACAAATACTGAGGTAAAATACTGACCAAATACTGCTAGTGTGACGGCAGCCTTATTCTCACTATGCCTACTGTCAAACTACATACATTATCACAATGACTAATTCCTTTAACATGCATCACATTTCACATTACATCACATAACATTAAACTTGTTTCTTCAAAGGGGAACTTGGGCAACATGTCCATCTCCTTACACACATCAGTATTTTTGATCAGTATTTCATCAGTATTTGTATGACAAAACAAGGAGTGTTTCCAAGACACAGAACAGGTGTCAGTCTTTCAATTATATTTTTTCTCTGTAAGTTCCACTCAAGGCATGCAAACGCTGATGCAAAACATTGACCAAATACCGATGCGTAAAGGAGGCCTAAATCGGATCGCACTTGGCCATGCAAGCCTATGGGTCAGTGGACAAAATTGGACTGCACTCGCATGACATCTGAGTGCTGTCCAATTTTCACAGGCTGACAAAATGAAGAAGATGGAGACTTTTTTTTCTACCTTCTCCTCATTTGAGAAGATCTGATCCCATTATTATCACACTCTGAGTAGGATTAACATAATCAGCCCGACTCTCTTGGACGAGAGGAAATACAGTGGTGTGACCAGTGAAAAAGGGAAGAAACATGGATGGAACATTGAAGAATCAATGAAACTCTATGGGTCAGGTAAAATGATGTGTACAACGTATGTGTGAATGCAGCCTTAGTGTGACGTTTTCTACCCAGTGCCGTATAGAATGGGTGAATTGTACAGTGTCAGCTGTCATTGTGTGTTCGGACTGTCTCCAAAGCTGCAGCCGTTACACTGCACATAATATTACTGCCACATTGGTTTCTCTTCGGTCAAAACAAAGAAACTCGAGCTGACAAATATGTATTTAATGAGAACATTGACACATTCTGCATCACACTGTTCTTGTATTATCCTGGGCCAAGAGCCAAGGAGTGAAGTGTCACCATCCTTCTGGAGAGACGCAGGAAGCACGCCGAGTGTGCCGAGGCAACCATGCCATAGGATGGTAGCGACGATGAACAGAAACGTTCATTTAATTGTATTATGCATAGTCTAGGGCTGGCGGAATAATGCTGGGAGTGGTAGTTCCCAACAGTTGAAGACCATATGTTAATTGTTGCTTTAATTCATGTTTATCTTGTACATAATGTTACAGCAGGGTTAATGGAGTCCTAAAGTTAATGTCCACCATCATCTTGTTCTTTTCGTAAACTCAATTGGTCCAAAATGTTGTACTGATTCATTTCTCAATATATCTTCATACTCAAAGTTGGATTTTTTTATGTTTTGTAAACATAGAATTAAAAACTCATCATCTTTCCTCCATCCCACAAATCTTCCTTACCTGACCTATCTATTGCAGTCAATGACATCATGCTTTCCCCTGTACCCGAAGTCCGCTGCCTCGGAGTAACCTTCGACTCTGCCCTGTCCTTCAAACCACACATCCAAGCTCTTTCCACCTCCTGTCGCCTCCAGCTCAAAAATATCTCCAGGATCCGTCCTTTCCTCAACCCCCAATCTATTAAAATGCTTGTGCACGCCCTCATCATTTCCCGCCTTGACTACTGCAACATCCTTTTCTGTGGCCTCCCTGCTAACACCCTTGCACCTCTCCAGTCCATCCTTAACTCTGCTGCCCGACTAATCCATCTCTCTCCTCGCTACTCCTCCGCTTCCCCCCTCTGCAAATCTCTTCACTGGCTCCCATTCCCTCAGCGTATCCAGTTCAAATTGCTAATACTGACCTACAAAGCCATCCATAACCTGTCTCCTCCATATATCTCTGAACTAATCTCTCGATATCTTCCCTCACGTAATCTCCGGTCCTCCCAAGATCTTCTCTCCTCCACACTTATCCGCTCCTCACCCAACCGCCTCCAAGACTTCTCCCGAATATCCCCCATCCTCTGGAACTCACTGCCCCAACACGTCCGACTATCAACCACAGTCGGATCCTTCAGACGGAACCTGAAAACTCATCTCTTCAGGAAAGCCTACAGCCTGCACTGACACCGCTGCTGCCTCATCACTATCGAAGCTACCGCCTAACCAACACCGGAGCTACCACCTCACCAACACCGGAGCTCCTGCAACCCTCAACCTACTGTCTCCTTCCCCATAATCCTGTAGAATGTAAGCCCGCAAGGGCAGGGTCCTCGCCCCTCTGTATCAGTCCGTCATTGTTAGTTTGTTTACTGTATGTGATATTTGTAACTTGTATGTAACCCCTTCTCATGTACAGCACCATGGAATCAATGGTGCTATATAAATAAATAATAATAATAATAATGATATCTTGGTTTGCTTGCAATCACCACTAGAGGGAGCTTAGGAGCATCCTGCATACATAAGACAGTATGGAGAAACGTTTTTAAGCTCCCCCTAATGGTGACGGCAAGAAAACAGAATTTTACCATTTAAAGGGGTATTCCTCACAAAAGTAATGTCTCCACTATCTGTGGGTTAGGTGATAAATGTTGCTAGAACCCCCTTCAATCACAAGAATAGGGATCCCGACTCCTCTTTCTCCCCCACTTTGGTCTGAACTGAATGGATCTACATGGTTTATTCATTGTCTACAGGACTGAAGGAGATAGTTGAGTACAGCGTTCTACTATCCCTGTCCATCCCATAGACATGAATATTGCAGCAGTCGTCATGTGTAACCATACTGCTCTATTCCCTCCTAAATGAAGTGAGAAAAAACGTAGGTTCTTGTAATCATCAAGTTTCTACCAATCTCTTCTGACAACAAGTCCAATCCTTAGTTCCCCCACAGTCTGGAATCCCCCACACAGACCAGATTATCAGAAGACCAAAAGACTTCATCCACTTCAAATTTATGTTAAGAACCTATAACTCTGCCCTTCACCTCGCCAAACAGACCTACTACACCACACTGATCTCCTCACTATCCAACAACCCCAAGAAACTTTTTGACACCTTTCACTCCCTCCTCAGGCCAAAAGCACAAGCCCCTATCACAGACATTTGTGCTGATGACCTGGCCTTCCACTTTATTGAGAAAATAGATTATATCCGACAGGAAATCTGTTACACCCCAGGTTCCTGGTTGTTACAGTGGCATTGCTTTCCTCACGAGGAGAGTGATGCCATGCCTGGAAGCAAGGAAGGATCCCTTTTGGAAGGTAATCACAAGCCTGCAACATGTTCTTACTCCAGGCCAGAAGGGGGAGCTCTGATCCAGTTTGTGGGTGGCTCCCCTATATATATTCTGGCTGGAGGGAAAGTAGTTAGTCTGGCACAGAGGAGTGAGTGAGAGGAGTCTGTGAGAGGAACAGAGGAGAGAGAGAGGCCGTGCAGCCATGTGAGGTGCTACAGCTCCTGGAAAGAGAGAAAGGAAAGCACAAAACTAGTTGTAGAGAGTGTGAATGAGGAAAAGAATCACAGGAGAGAAAGGAGCTGGAGGAGAGCTGCGAGTGGGCTCCCTCCAAGCTGAAGCGCAGATACCGGTAGCTGGAAGACTGAGTTTGTGCAGTACTTTATGTCTCACAGCGGAAACCAGCGGACAGCTGGATTGCAAGCCACCTGTCCACCATAAAAACCCAAAGATATAGTAGCACAGAGAGCCTGGGTCATGATAGAGATCCTGTAAAAAGGCTCGAGCTACCTGTCATGTGGGTTAGTGTCCTACCTGTAAGGAGGACAGAGAGAAAACATGAGGACCTTGTGTGAGGCCTAAGGCAGCAATTGACTACAACACAGCGCTAGAAGGAAGGCTTCCAACCAATCCTGGTAAGGGGGATTCCCAATTTGCTTCCAAGCCGGCCGGACCACACCAGCACCCGTGATCTGGTACCCTGGACTGTGGATGCCTGAATTCTACAGTAAAAAGGTAAAGAGACTGCAACCCTGTGTCCTCAGTTTCTTGCTACATCATCTACCATCATTATCTATACACCGGGAGCCCTGGGGCCCCATCTTCACCTGTGGGAAGCCATACCATCCCTGCTGCCACAGCATCACCCCAGAGGACCCCTTTAAGCAGCATCAGTCATCCCTGACCGAATACCACAGGTGGCATCATGAACATTTATTATTCTACAAACCCCTTTATTAATAATAATCGAACTCGGCTTCAGGAAAATGGCCGCCGCGATGTCCATCTGCGCACACGCGGCATCCCGCGGCCATTTTCCTGAAGCCCCGGGAAGCAGGAGACTCCATCTGCGCACGCGCGGCCTCAGGAAGATGGCCGTGCCCACCGAGAAACCACTGAATAGCGGCGAGCGCGCTCTTTTTCTACAGCTGCGCAGTGCATTCGGCACTTGCGCATGCAAGAAGCACTACGCCACCAACGGGAACATAAGCAAGATGTGAGGGAGAAACAGCGCTGTGACCACGCCCATCCGACCTGACCAGCCTGATTGACAGGCGAAAAAGGCCACTTTTGTAAGGTATTTCGGCAGCATAGGTAGGGAATCAGGGGACAAAAAATACCCTATTGTAAAGCACAGCTCGGGCCCTATTTAATGGTATTTTTATCTCCTACTGAAAAAACGGGTTGACAGGTTCCCTTTAATGCAGCAGCCAGGGTCATCTACCTGGATAATCGGTATTCAGATGCAGCCGCTCTTCGCCAGTCGTTACTCTGGCTGCCCATTCATTATAGGATCAAATTCAAAGTACTTGTCCTCACCTTAATCCGTACCTCCTATTCCCGTCTCCAAGACTTCTCCCGTGCTGCGCCAATTCTCTGGAGTGCTCTACCCCAAGAAATTAGGACCATCCACAATGTGCATAGTTTTAGGCACACCCCCAAAAACATATTTGTTCAGACCGGACTATCACATTCCCTAATCAAAGTTATTTTATGTGTAAGGGCGCGTATGTAGCCCATTCACTATCTCCATCTATCCCCCACTCCCTCAAGATGGCTGGACCATCATTGTAAATACATCATTGTAAATAGGCTCCTGTACTTTGTATCTCCCCCACCTCATTGTAGATTGTAAGCTCTCACGAGCAGGGTCGTCTTATTTTGCTCTACTTATTGTATTGTTAACATTGTTACTCATGACTTGTGTTTGAAACTGCTAAACTGTAAAGCGCTGCGGAATATGTTGGCGCTATATAAATAAAGTTATTATTATTATTATTATTATCAGAAGATGCATTGCATGGTCGGCTGTACTCCCAGTATATGACATTGGCAGCTTATATTCTCTCCCAAAACATCATCTGTCGGGAGGGTGGTCAGGTTCCAATATACATTACTGTTAAAGATCCTGCCGATATTGGCTGGTTTATCCGACTCTGGTCTAATGTAGTTCCTATATGCTGGAGTCATTATTGGTGTCAACGGGTATGCAGATGCAACAGTGTAGACAATGAAGAGATAGTGGTACTTAACAAACAACTATCTACCGTATTTTGCGGATAAGACGCATCAAATTATAAGGCGCACCCCAAATTTTGAGGAGAAAAATAGAAAAAAAAACACTTTTTTTAGTAAAATGATGCTTCTTCTTATAATCCAAGTGTCTTATTGCTTACCGGGGGTGGTGGCTGTGGTCCCGGGGTTGCTACTGGAGGAGGAGTAAGGTTTTCGCAGGAACGAGGGATGCAGTGACAAGCAGGAGACAGGGCAAGAGTTAACAGGTTCTTTATGATTAAACAATTCAGCAGTTATTCTCCACACAGGGAGAATGGGGGGAACAATATATATATAAACAACGCACAAACGATAACGGCAACAGGGTAATAACCGAGGGTGAAGTAAAACAAGTTAACTTATCAGTCTCTGATTCCTGGATGGTGGAAGTTGGAAAATCCCACAATGGCGCCATAGGTGGCGCGAGAAGTCTCTGATCCGGTCCTGGAGATAATTGAAGCACTGTCTCTGCACGGAGGTGAAGTATCCGGCCATTCCTGCACGTTGTCTCCTGTTTACAGAATGGGGAGCTGTCTGCGAGCAAATCTGCAGCACTGCTGGTGAAATGCACAGTCCAAAAGGATAGGCCACAATCTCACTACTGTACTCTGCGTGCACTGAGGGATCGGCACTGCGCGGTATGTCTGTGGTTGTCAGAGGCACAGTCCGGTAAACACTCTCTGGGTCAAAGGACGGTGTTTAACTGTCCCTTTCGGAGGCAAGGTCTGTCTGAGCGGGGACCGTAGTCAGATCATGCGGCCCTGTCAATTGGCATCAGTCAGCGGAGAGGGAGTCAACCTTCTCTTGTCGCACAAGCTGAGTACCCGCGAAAAGCCTCGTCTTCCCGTGCTCAGCCCCTTTTATACCCAATCCACCCCTTTCAGTCAGATGCACAGGTCTATTCCAGTCAGGAAGTCTTTCCCCCGGCAACAGTGGTGACAGCCCCGACAGTTCCAGCCCGGATACACAAGAGGGACCACTAGCCCGTCCATCTTCCTACATTCCCCCACTCCTTTTGCTCACCATTCCACGGGCGAGGATTTCTGTGAAATGTGTGGCTCTCTTCCTTTCTCTCGTATATTTTACTGCCAAATAAAGTTTTCTTCATCATAACGATTGGGGGGTTTGCCAGCTGTTGTTCGTTCGGAGCGTAGTAAGTAAGGAGTAGTGGTATCTCCCTGAGGGGCTGGATTGGGTAGCATAGGTGACGACAAAGATGTGTTTATACTCTCTTGGTCAGATTCTTCGGTGACCCTGGGCTTTAGGTCATAACTCTCCTCTTCTTCTTCTCCTAATGTGAAGAAGAAGAGGAGGAGAGTGCCTCTGGCACCTCTTCTACTTGTGAAGGATCTTTCGATAGACAAGGATGAAGCATATTCCGGTGGACTGTCTGAGTAGGAGTGTTCTCTTCCCCTTTAGGCTGAATCTCATACACTGGCCCCTCAGGACTGACTCATCGCTTTACCCGGTACCGGTCCCTTTCCCATCGATTCTCCAGTTTGTCTTGAGGACACATATCTCGTATTAAGACACGGTCTCCAACCCGAAGTTCTGTTGCCCGCAGAGAAGTTCTTTCAGTATGGTCCACCTCCCTTAGCCTGGTCTGTACCAACCGATGTAAAGTCTGCAGGCGATGACAATGTTCACGAACCCAGGAGGACACCCCATCCGTGCGTAGTCCTCTTCTGGATCCAATTCCAACTCAGTGATCCCCTTTCCATCCCGACCGAATAAGAGGGAATATGGGGTAAACACCATAGTTCGGTGTTATATATCCACACCAACTCTGATACATATTCAGGCCACCGCGCTTTCTGATATTCTTCTATAGTTCTCAACTTTTGAATTAAAGTCCGGTTGAACCGCTCACAGGCGCCATTTCCTTGAGGGTGATATGGTGTGGTGCGGGATTTATCAATCTGGTACATGCGATGTAACTCTTCCATTACTTTTCCTAGGAAGCAGGTTCCCTGGTCAGAATGGATCCGTATCGGACATCCATAGAGTTCAATGAAGTTCTTGCAGATTGCATGCTCAGCGGATTCCGCAGTCTGATTCCGGGTTGGAGTCACAACGGCAAATTTCGTGAAGTGATCCACCATCACTAAGCAATGTTCATAATCCTGATAGACTACCTGACCATTGGGCTGGCCTATCATTAACAGTTCTAGAGGGGCAGTCGTCACAATGGGCTGTATGGGGGCTCTCTACTCCGGCGGCTTGGCCAATTCACATGTCCGGCATGTCCTACAAGCTTCTTCCACTGCCGTCCTTAGCTGAGGATGGCAAATGAACTGCTGTAACCAGTGAAAAGTTTTTTCCTGGCCAAAGTGTTCTGCTCTTTCATGTGTTGCAATAGAAATCTCAGACAGTAACGTTGCTGGAATTTTGACTTGCCAGGTAACACCTAGTTCGGTCTGCAGTTGCACTTTCGGGTACAGCAATCCGTTCTTCATCCGAGGACGTTCCCACTGCCGAAGAATTCGCAGTCCCTCTGGGTATAGAGTGTTCCTCTTTGTCAAACTGGGAAGTCACTTTGAGGTCGCACACCATCTTGGTAGGGCAAACTCACTATCTTCAGACCCACTCATCCCAAGATCGGCCCAAGACTCCCTCTTGGGTTAGAGCTTGCACCTGTTCCTGCGTCGCCACCACCGCCCTGGCGGGCCCCAGGAATCTGGGCATTTTCTTATCTTCCAGCTCCTCATCCCTGTCCCACTCGTTGTTTGGTATGTTTTATTCTGGACAAGGCATCAGCATGAGTGTTCTCTGCTCCTCTTATGTAAGCAATTTTGTACAGAAATGTTGCCATTCTGGCCACCCATTGTTGTCCCAAAGCTCCCAGCCTCGCATTTTCTAGGTGGGCCAATGGATTGTTGTTGGTGCATACAAGGACTTCAGAACCGGACAAGAATCTCTCCATCAAAGCCCACACCAACATCAGCAGCTCCAACTTAAAGGAACAGTAATTGTCCGGATTACGTTCGGAATCATGAAGGGATTGACTTGTGTAAGCGCTCACCCTCTCTTTTCCTTCCTGCACCTGCAACAACACAGCCCCAAGTCCCAGCAAACTCCTGTCGTTGTGGAGAATAAATGGTTGAGAAAAGTCTGCATAAGCCAAAACAGGAGCCTCCATCAATGCCATCTTCAGATCTTGCACAGCTTCCTCCTGAGGCTCCTTCCAACGAATATTCTAATTCTTTGTGCCCGAGGTCACTCCTTTCAGCAGCTTCAGTAGTGGTCTAGCTCGGCGGGCAAAATTCTTCACAAACCGGCGGTAATACCCGGACAGTCCCAGAAATGCCCGGACAGCCTTCACTGTCTCTGGAGTGGGCCAATTCTGTATCACAGTGATCTTCTCTTTGGATGGTTTCACCCCTTCAGCGGAAACCACATGGCCCAAGTATTCATTCTGTGTTCGAAACAAATGACATTTTTGAGGTTTCACTTTTAGTCCGTACCTCTGAAGGCGACTCAACACCTGTTCCAATCGTTGCTGATGTTCCTCAAATGAAGAAGCATAGACTATGATGTTGTCCAAGTAGATAGGTATGGCTTCGAAGTTTAAATCTCCCAGACACATTTCCATGAAACGTTGAAAAGTTACGAGAGTGTTGGCCAAGCCGAACGGAATCCGGTTGAATTAAAACAGGCCTATAGGTAGAATAAACGCGGTCTTCGCTCGATCTTGCTCTGATATAGGAACTTGCCAATAGCCGCTGGTGAGGTCTAATGTGGAAAAAAAATTGGCTTTTCCCATCGCAGACAGGGATTCCTCAATCCTGGGCAATGGGTGTGAATCTCTCACGGTAAAGGTGTTGAGTTTCCAGGAATCCACACAAACCCAGGGTCCCATCTTTCTTCTGCACCAGCATGATTGGAGCAGCCCATGGACTCTATCTCTCTCTGATGACACCGTTCTGTAACATCCGACCTAGCATACTCTTCACCTCTAGGTACAGCTGTGGTGGGATTTGCTGATAGCACTATCTTAAGGGCGCAGTGTTTTCCAGCGGGTATCTCGGGTGTGATGTCATCTTCATGACGAGCAAACACGTCCCCATAGCACCTGTGTCTGAGTAATCTCGGTCAACTCGGCCAGCATTTGTTCCAGAATGAGTCGCACCATCCAGAATATGTCGAGGCGGAGTTCACTTTCACAGTCCAGGGGTCCCGTTGTTGAATTTTCAGCTGTACAGCCTGAGGTGGTATTATCTCTTCAGGCATGCCCACAATCCGAGCTATCTCGCTTTTGGGAATTACTGTGATGTCCTGGTCCTCCAGATTGATACAACGTACAGGAACAGTCCCTTCATGCACAATGGCTAACGAACGTGCCACCAGGAATCCCGAGGGGAGTTGTTCTGAAAAAGAGGGCTCTATTTGGATCTCAACTCCTTCCAGTGGGATGCGAGCTCGGACGGGCCGGGTGAGTACTGTTTGTCCAGGTGGTAGGATGAGTTTGGATGAGGCGGGAACGATCACTTTTCTCAATACTCCCCCTTCATAGCAAGACTCCTGCGCTAGTGCTACCCGAGCTAACTGTTGGAATACTCTTCTCTGAGGAGTATGCAGACTCCACTGCTTCAGAGTCTCATTAGAGGGCTCGTTGATGAGGAGACTCCCGAATTCCTTTAAAACGTTCATTCCCAGGGTGACTACGAGTTCATTACTCACTTCTCCCTGGGTTAGCACCACACCTGTTTGTCCCAAGTCCTTTGCACAGATGGAGATATGCATCCACACCACCCTTGCGACCGGAATGAGCAATTGATTGGCAGAGATTAACTTTACCACAGAGCCCCACTCAGGCCGTCATGCTTCCGGAAAATGTCACCGAAAATAAGTTTCTGGCATCATAGTCAACTGTGAGCCTGTGTCTACCAGGCAACACACTGCACGACCATTTATTTCAGCCCACACCAGAGGGCTCCTTGACACTAAATTTGTGGGACTTCCACTACTCCTTCGTACCTGTTCTGGGCGGCGTCCCCCCGGCTCGGAGCCTTCTAGTTTAATGGACTTTGGGGTAAAATCCTTCCCCAGCGTGTACACTCCGGCGCTATGTGACCATTCTCACCAAATTAAAGAAGGTGAGAAGTCTCTGTCGACAAAGCATTCTAGTATCACGGCGGGACTCCGGGCTTTCCTTAGTTCCCGGTGGATTTGCGGTAGCCTCCGTCTTCTTCTTGACGTCAGCCAATTCTCCCTTAATATTTGGAAGCTCTCTCAATTCTTCCACCCATTAGGGGTTCAGTGATTGCATTCACAGACACCTCCAGGCTCCGGACCTTCCCCACTGGGACTCTCACCACCTGCTCCTGTTCACATATGCGCCCATCACTAAAAGGTCTCGCAGCACTAAGTCCGTAGGGCCTATACCAATACCATCTTTTCTGACAATCGAAGTATGTAACTCTTGTAGCGCGTTCATATATTGTGTCATAGTCTCCCCCTCCCTCTGCATTCGGCTAAAGAGACGTGTCCTCAGTTCCCCTATATTCGCGGGGTCTCCATGAGTTTCTTTCAAAATTTGCAACACCTTGTTAAAGGTGTCCCGCTCCCTGGGGGCCGCAACATAACTGAGCCCCTGGCTTCTCCATCTAATGCCATGATAGCCACCTCAGCTTCCACTGCAGGGGTCATGAGGTGGATTCTCATTATACCCCTTATGCGTTCAGTCCAGCTCCACAACATGTTGTTATTTCCCGTAAACTTTGGTAAATTGCTCAACATTGCCCCCAGCGAAATACTGGACCTGGGGCCACCCCCAACTGATTGATCTGCCCTCTCCATGCTGTTAGACTGCATCCTGCCAACTATGCCAAATGTAAGGTTCTAGCGGGAACGAGGGATGCAGTGACAGGCAGATAGGTACGCAGGACTGCAGAACCTATCTGCCTGTGGATGTATGCGGATGCGTTGTTTTGATGTGCCCGCCAACCACATGGGAACTCAACAAGTTGCATTTTGTGCGGACGGCGGGCGCATCACAACGATGCATCCGCATGTATCCACATACATCCGCATGTCCTGCATACCCAATGTTACAGATAGGTACGCAGGACGCATGCAGAAGTATGCGGAAGTAGGCGGAGCTTAACGGAGGAAGTACGCAACCCTCCGCAAAGCCCCCGAAAGCTAATGTGAACTTAAGGTACCGTCACACATAACGATATCGTTAACGAGATCATTGCTTTTTGTGACGTAGCAACGATATCGTTAACGAAATCGTTCTGTGTGACATCGACCAACGATCAGGCCCCTGCTGGGAGATCGTTGGTCGCTGGGGAAAGTCCAGGACTTTATTTCGTCACTGGATCTCCCGCTGACATCGCTGAATCGGCGTGTGTGACGCCGATTCAGCGATGTCTTCACTGATAACCAGGGTAAACATCGGGTTACTAAGCGCAGGGCCGCGCTTAGTAACCCGATGTTTACCCTGGTTACCATTGTAAAAGTAAAAAAAAACACTACATACTTACATTCTGGTGTCTGGTCACGTCCCTCGCCTTCAGCTTCCCGCACTGACTGTGAGCGCCGGCCGGCCGTAAAGCAAAGCACAGCGCTCAGTCAGTGCGGGAAGCTGAAGGCGAGGGACGTGACCAGACACCGGAATGTAAGTATGTAGTGTTTTTTTTTTTACTTTTACAATGGTAACCAGGGTAAACATCGCGGCCCTGCGCTTAGTAACCCGATGTTTACCCTGGTTACCCGGGGACTTCGGCATCGTTGGTCGCTGGAGAGCTGTCTGTGTGACAGCTCTCCAGCGACCAAACAGCGACGCTGCAGCGATCGACATCGTTGTCTAGATCGCTGCAGCGTCGCTTAATGTGACGGTACCTTAAGTCTTAGATGCCGCTGCAGCTGCTGAGTTTTCCAAGATGAAGCCGTTTCAGAAAATCACCTACGGTCATTTTCCTGAAGCAGCATCACCAGTGGTGGCATCATATACTCTATACAGTGAAGTATAGAGAGCGGGTGGCTTCTGAGCAGAAGGTACCCAAAAAATTAGCATGTCATTAAAAGAAATGACGAAAAAGGAACATGTGCACAGCAATGTCAATTTCACATTGCTGTGCACTATGTTAATTCTATGGACTGCTATTGCTGAGCTTTTTTTCATGTGGATTCCGGGTGAAATTTGCCTGAAAAAGACGCCGCATGCACATAGCTTAGGCCACGTTAACATGATCAGTATTTGGTCCGTTTTTTACCTCAGTATTTGCAAGCCGAAACCAGGAGTGAGTGATTGTTCCGCTCCTGGTTTTGGCTTACAAATACTGAGGTAAAATACTGACCAAATCCTCAATGTGTGCAAGTGGCCGTCTTAAGGCTTTGTTCACATGTTGCGTTTTGGCTGCTTTTTTATGCAAATTTTAATCTATGTTTTATAGCACCAGCAAAGTCTATGAGAATTCAGAAATCTGACTGAATTGGAAAACTGCTGCTTGTCACTTCTTTCATCGTTTTTGCAGCGTATTTTCACCCATAGGCCGGAGTCACACATGCGAGAAACATGTCCGTGTCTCGCATGTGAAAAGCAAGCTCTGGCATCTGCACTCCAGAGCGGCGCATGCGGCCGCATAGCAACACATGGAGCCGCACGCTCCGCTCTGAAGTGTCGGCGCCAGAGTTTGCTTTTCACATGCGAGACACGGACGTGTTTCCCGCATGTGTGACTTCAGCCATAGAAAGCAATGAGTAAGTGTAAAACGAAGCAAAAAACGCAGGTGCAAAAACCTAAGCAAGTTGCATCGTGTTTTTTTGGGGGGAGGCATTAAACTTTATCAACATGCACAACAAATCATAAAAACGCAGCAAAAACACAGCAAAAACTCAGCAAAACTTGCTTTTTCTAAGCAACCTCTTTACTGCCAACAGAGTAAGTTTTAGCTGCTTAAAAATGCAGCAAAACGCAACGTGTGAACATAGTTCAAATGTGTGGAGTGTTTTTTTGTTTTGTTTTGTTTTTATAAATCCCTTGTCCTCCACAATTGAAAATGGTAAAAAATATCTTGCAAATCATTTCAGCTAATTCCTCATCTGCTGTATTCCGCATTAATGGTGTCATGGCGTTCGGTATTTAGAATATATGGACTATTTATTAGATCTTGGGGCATGGAAAGTCCTAGACAGCTCAGCGGGATGAGGCTTGACAAGTATTGTCCGGGGACAGATCTGCTGCTTGTTTTCAGAGGTCAGAGTAAACAAAGGATCCACAGTAATTATTCCTCAGACCTCACTCATTATAAAACAATTAGCTTCTCTCTATGTACACAAGTCAGATATCTGCCCCAGTCATCAGCGCAATGTGTGAGCTCCTAATGACCCTCTTCTGATGATCCTACCCCTCCTGCTGACAAACTGCACAAGAACAACAGCCATCACCATCCTCCCCTCATACACATCAGTGAATGAGATGGACCTCTCTTCCATCACCCGCCACTGTCCATGTAATATAATATTTCCAGTTATGACCACAATGACGCTAAACGTACCCACACTCATAAAGTTCACATGGGCCATTTTCCATATAGTCATTAGGCCCACGTGAACAAAAATAAAGCACGTGCTACAAACCAGACAAGTGCATGTAATGGCAGGAGGCCCCAGTACTTGTCCACTCACGGAGCCAGGCACATCTGCATTATGCAGTAATAACAGGTTCTAGATTTACAATAAACATGCCTTAGATGGCCATGTCTCCCGACTCCATCATATAGATGAATCCTGTATAACCCCACCCCACAATGATTGGCAGCTTTCTGCCTATGCACAGTATACACAGAAAGTAGCCAATCAGTGGTGCGGACTGGGTTATACAGAGCTCAGCATTCACAGAACTGATAGATCTGCAGCAGAGAAAACAGGGATTGTATCAAATTGACAGCAAGCAGCCCAGTAAGTGACACATCGCTGGAATCCTCTGCCCCTACACCATGCTGCTCTCAGATGGGATAGCAGAAACCTGGTGAAGATTCCCTTTTCGCACAAGTAGTCAGAAGGGTCTCTGCGGGTTGTTGGATCAGGATCCCACAACCCTTTGTGGCTGCTCTCGGAATACCAGGCCCTTTTAAAGGGGCATTAGGGTCCCTTCTGAGCACTTTTGTTTATAGACGATATTTAGAAAAATCACCAATCTGAGACTTTTATAAACAGGACTGAGGCCATCTGTTTTGTCTTTAGTCATAGAACTACAAGTCCCAGAATGCTCCACCCGAAGTAAACAGGACATGCTATCACTTGTAGTCCCGCAGCAGAAGTAGCAGGATAGCTATGGTGCCCTGACTATAGGGAACCCCAAATTAATAGATATGACTCCTTTCACCTTGTGTCGCACTCGGGTCAAAGGAGAAATGAATAAAGTGACATGACACCTATCATTGCGTGATTGCTATTTTTGCTGTGAAGTGACGGATACCTATGGCTGCAAGGGATGAATGTAGAGCCGGGAGAGTAGGTATATAGTATGGCGTGGGGT
Organism: Ranitomeya imitator; assembly: GCF_032444005.1. Classification (NCBI taxonomy): domain Eukaryota; kingdom Metazoa; phylum Chordata; class Amphibia; order Anura; family Dendrobatidae; genus Ranitomeya; species Ranitomeya imitator. Next base: position 626,328,275 of record NC_091285.1, read on the forward strand.
CTGAATTAGGTTAGGGGTCTTTATTATAAACCAAACTACGGTACTTATAAATCCACTCCCAGTTTCACGGTCACCTGCTGCTCGCGTTTCACCCGGTGACGAGCTCCTTCAGGGTTATCATCTCAGCTGTCTCTCAGCTGATTAAGAGAGTCCAGATGTAACCTTAAGGCCCCTTCACATTAAGCGACGCTGCAGCGATACCGACAACGATCCGGATCGCTGCAGCGTCGCTGTTTGGTCGCTGGAGAGCTGTCACACAGACCGCTCTCCAGCGACCAATGATCCCGAAGTCCCCGGGTAACCAGGGTAAACAGGGCCGCGCTTAGTAACCCGATGTTTACCCTGGTTACCAGCGTAAAAGTAAAAAAAAAACAAACAGCACATACTTACCTACCGCTGTCTGTCCCCGGCGCTCAGCTTCTCTGCACTCCTCCTGTACTGGCTGTGAGCACAGCGGCCGGAAAGCAGAGCGGTGACGTCACCGCTCTGCTTTCCGGCTGACCGACGCTCACAGCCAGTACAGGAGGAGTGCAGAGCACATCGCCGGTGACAGGCAGCGGTAGGTAAGTATGTGCTGTTTGTTTTTTTTTTACTTTTACGCTAGTAACCAGGGTAAACATCGGGTTACTAAGCGCGGCCCTGCGCTTAGTTACCCGATGTTTACCCTGGTTACCAGTGAAGACATCGCTGGATCGGTGTCACACACGCCGATCCAGCGATGTCCACGGGAGATCCAACGACGAAATAAAGTTCTGGACTTTGTTCAGCGACCAACGATCTCCCAGCAGGGGCCTGATCGTTGGTCGCTGTCACGCATATCGATCTCCTTAACGATATCGTTGCTACGTCACAAAAAGCAACGATATCGTTAACGATATCGTTATGTGTGAAGGTACCTTTAGATAATAGCAAAAATATGTATGAAAATAAAATGATTCTTTATTAGTGATGAGCGAATATACTCGGTACTCGAGATTTCTCGAGCACGCTCGGGGGTCCTCCGAGTATTTTTTAGTGCTCGGAGATTTTGTTTTTCTTGCCTCAGCTGAATGATTTACAGCTATTAGCCAGCTTAATTACATGTGGGGATTCCCTAGCAATTAGGCAACCCCCACATGTACTTATGCTGGCTAACAGATGTAAATCATTCAGCTGAGGTGATGAAAACGAAATCTCCGAGCACTAAAAAATACTCAGAGGTCACCCGCGAGAGCTCAGGAAATCTCGAGTAATGAGTATATTCGCTCATCAGTATTCTTTATCTTTAATGGAAAATGTACAGGATTTATTGCAAAAAAAAAAACTATGTTGCTCGTTCTGCATAAAAGGCGGTTACAGTCACTGTATGTAACGAGAGGATGAATGCTGCACTTCTGTCCATATAATGGAAAAAAATCAGAAGTCCCGGGGGGGATCATGGACAAATCATCCCATCTATGGAAGCGAACTGAGACACACTTCTCACACATGAGGACTCCCCTCTCTTCTCCAGCGTATATTCTGAGGGGGTCTCCTGCCCTCCTGAGCTGAGAGGTCAGATGTTGTCTGTTCTCCAAACAAACAAGACAATATGTCCTGCAGGTGAGGAGCCCTTAAACTGTTGAGCAGATAGAAGAAGCTCTCCGCAGCCCACCCAGCCAGCCCTGTGGGCAGCACCGAGCTCCCTGAGCCCTCCACTCTAATTAGGAGTGGAGATCAGAGGGCATGACATTGGGCAGACTCACTAAATACTGTATGGCTTCAATTGCCCTATAAATCAGCACAAAGTGCCTCACTGGGGTGATAAGCATGGCTGGGGAAGTGTAACCTTACAAGACCAATGATTCCAGTATGGACACCTTAGTCAGCAAGTTGTTTGCAAAGTCATAAAAAGCCATGAGGAAGAATTATCCGCCGCAGGAAATGGGCTGCGTGGCGGCTCACGAGTAAAACTGAGGATGGACTGGACGACCTTCCATACATATGACCCATAATGACAACTGTTACCGAAAAGACAGAATCCAACCGATTGCATCTTATCAACTGTTAGGAACTGTTCTATCACACATTGTAAGAACTGGCATCAATCACAGGGTAAGGCTGTGTTCACACGTTGCGTTTTTGTAGTTTTTTTCTCCAGCTTTTTTTTTTTATGCAACAGTTCAGCTGCGTTTTACAGTACCAGCAAAGTCGATCAGATTTCAGAAACCTCATGCACACACATTGTTTTTTTTTCTTCCAAACTGCAGCATGTCGTCTTTGCTGTGTTTTTTTCAATGGGTGGTGCAAAAATGTGGCAAAAAATGCAGGTATCGGGTTTTGCTGCGTTTTTGGTGCCAAAACGTGATGAAGTTGAATCAGATTTTTTTTTATGCACTAAACTTTATCAACATGCGAAAGAAACAAATGTACCCTGACAAAACCGCAGTAAGAAAACGCACCAAAAACTAAGCAAATCCTGCTTTTTGTAAGCAGCTTAAACTTAGCATAAAAAAAGCAGCAAAAACGCAACATGTGAACATAGCCAATCAGAGGCGTAGCTAGAGCTTTTGCCGCCCGGGGCTGTTCCCGAGTTTGGCGCCCCCTCCCCCTCCCCCGGCTCAATACACACAAAGGTTACCAAAAATGGTTTTCCTGTTTTGTAGAACTTAAACTGGGCCTAATGGTGTCACCCCCACATGCCAAACCTGTGACTTAATACCACCACACCATGACCAGACCACATAGTGACCGAATAATACTACATACAAGGGACAAATACCACTGCACCATTTCCAGACCACATATTACCACCACATAGTGACTGAATACTACAATACTGATCAGTAATAAAAAAAAACAACACAATACTATCACCATAAGTGCTAGTATTCACCACAGGAGATCTGTACTTAGTATGCAGTGTCTGTGTAGAGGTAATACAGAGATCACTGGTGGTATTATACACAGGAACTCTGTATATAATGTATAGATAATACAGTGATCACTGGTGACATTGTACACAGGACCGCTGTATATAGTATACAGTGTATAGTGTCAGTGTATAGGTAACACTGACTCACCAGTGACGTCTCTAGGTGAAGTCCTTCATCTTTCATCCAGCACAGACCGCCATCATTCCTTCCAGCCAGGACTCGTTTCTGCAGGAAATAACACAGTTATCTCGAGCTCCGCTTGCAGAACACATTACTTAATTTTTCACAACTTCTACATTACACCACATGAAGAAAAAAAGGTGACATAGTGTCACTCTGCACAGTAACAGGAGTGCCCCCCCATTTAAAACAGTATACTCAAAAAATAAAATAAATACATCACTGCAGTAATAATATCCCTTAATTACCCCCTATGGTAATAATATTCCCCACCCTGGCCCCGTTTATCTCATTCCTGTCTCCAGCCATGTTCTCGCATCCTGCCCTCATGAGTATCCATTCTACCCCATATGATCTTCCCATCCTACCCCACCAGCCTCCATCGTATCCGTCCTGCCCCATGATCCAATCCTGCCCCATGATCCAATCCTGCTCCGTGTCTCCAATCATGCCCCGTATCTACATTCTGCCCATGCCTCAAGTCCTGCCCCCAGTGTGTCCAGCATATTACCCCCATGTTGTCCAGCATTGCCCCAGTGTGTCCAGCATATTACCCCCAGTATGTCCAGAAATCTGCCCCAGGGTCTCCAGCATTGCCCCAGTGTGCACAGCAATCTGCCCCAGTGTGCACAGCAATCTGCCCCAGTGTCCAGCATTGCCCCAGCGTGTCCAGCAATCTGCCCCAGTGTCCAGTATTGCCCCAGTGTCCAGAAATCTGCCCCAGGGTCTCCAGCATTGCCCCAGTATATCCAGAAATCTGCCCCAGTGTGTCCAGAAATCTGCCTCAGGGTCTCCAGCATTGCCTCAATGTGTCCAGAAATCTGCCCCAGCGTCTCCAGTATTGCCCCAGTGTGTCCAGCATTGCCCCAGTGTGTCCAGCATTGCCCCCAGTGTGTCCAGCAATCTGCCCCAGTGTCCAGCAATCTGCCCCAGTGTCCAGCATTGCCCCAGTGTGTCCAGAAATCTGCCCCAGGGTCTCCAGCATTGCCCCCAGTGTGTCCAGCATTGCCCCCAGCGTGCACAGCAATCTGCCCCAGAGTGCACAGCAATCTGCCCCAGCGTGCACAGCAATCTGCCCCAGCGTGCACAGCAATCTGCCCCAGCGTGCACAGCAATCTGCCCCAGCGTGCACAGCATTGCCCCAGCGTGTCCAGCAATCTGCCCCAGTGTCCAGAAATCTGCCCCAGGGTCTCCAGCATTGCCCCAGTATGTCCAGAAATCTGCACCAGTGTGTCCAGAAGTCTGCCCCAGGGTCTCCAGCATTGCCTCAATGTGTCCAGAAATCTGCCCCAGGGTCTCCAGTATTGCCCCAGTGTGTCCAGCAATCTGCCCCATGGTCTCCTGTATTGCCCCAGTGTGTCCAGCATTCTGCCCCATGGTCTCCAGTATTGCCCCAGTGTGTCCAGCATTCTGCCCCATGGTCTTCAGTATTGCCCCAGTGTGTCCAGCATTCTGCCCCATGGTCTCCAGTATTGCCCCAGTGTGTCCAGCAATCTGCCCCATGGTCTCCAGTATTGCCCCGGTGTGTCCAGCAATCTGCCCCATGGTCTCCAGTATTGCCCCAGTGTCTCCAGCATTGCCCCCAGAGTCAGACATAAAGAAAAAAAAAATCCTCACCTCTCCCGTTCCTAGCGCAGGTCCGGTGCAGCCAGTCAGCGTCTCTCCGGCTCTGCAACGCTCAGGACAGAGAGGCTGAGCGGCGCGCACAGTGATGACGTCATCGCGCCCTCTGTCCTGAGACGTCGCAGAGTCAGAGGGCGCTGAAGACGCTGCAGCTGCCGCAGGAACCAGGAGAGGTGAGTATTAGAGCGGGGGCCGGGGGAGCCTGGTCTTGGCGGCGGACTGCGCCGCCGGAAGATTTAAAGTTCCCCCGTCTTTTTTTTTTTTTTTCTTCCTCCTCCTGCAGCGCCGGCCGCCTCCCGCATTGTGCCGCCCCCCCCGCACCCCCCTTCCTACGCCACTGTAGCCAATGGCTCCATCTAAAGAGAACCCAGACACAAAACTGGTCCATGAAAACACAGATCTGGTTTTAATTCACTGACTCGTGTGTCTGGTTTGAGAAAAACTAACTGCAATCCACAGTCAGTGCCTCCAAAGATACCTCCCAGACACATTGATACCCCCACAGTACCCCCTTACAAACACTGTATAATGCATGCAGTATACACTATTAAGTCCCTTCAGTGCCCAACCCACACATCCAGGGGTGAACCTAGCCACACTGCTTCCTGAGACGAACTTCAAAACGGCGCCCCCCCAAACACATATACAGTACAGCCCCCCTATAGGGCTCCCATCTCATATACAGTCCCCCCATACATTACATGAGTGATAACTATTGTACATTCTACAATAGGTCATAAATCAGACAGTATAGTCCTCCATACAGTATTTTGGGCATTACAGTGCTTCATACAGAATAATGAGCCCCATATATTGCTCCATACAGAATAATGAGCCCCATATATTGCCTATTGCCCCATACAGTATTATTGGCACCACATAGTCCTCCATACAGAATAACATGCCCCACATATTGCTCCATACAGTATAATGAGCCCCATATATTGCTCCATAAAGTATTATGGGCACCACATAGTCCTCTATACAGTATTGAGGGCACCGCACAGTGCTCCAGACAGAATAACATTATTATTATTATTTATTGTTATAGCGCCATTTATTCCATGGCGCTTTACATGTGAGGAGGGGTATACATAATAAAAACAAGTACAATAATCTTAAACAATACAAGTCATAACTGGTACAGGAGGAGAGAGGACCCTGCCCGCGAGGGCTCACAATCTACAAGGGATGGGTGAGGATACAGTAGGCGAGGATAGAGCTGGTCGTGCAGCGGTTTGGTCGATCGGTGGTTACTGCAGGTTGTAGGCTTGTCGGAAGAGGTGGGTCTTCAGGTTCTTTTTGAAGGTTTCGATGGTAGGTGAGAGTCTGATGTGTTGTGGTAGACAGTTCCAGAGTAGGGGTGATGTGCGAGAGAAATCTTGTATGCGATTGTGGGAAGAGGAGATAATAGGGGAGTAGAGAAGGAGATCTTGTGAGGATTGGAGGTTGCGTGTAGGTAAGTACCGGGAGACGAGGTCACAGATGTATGGAGGAGACAGTTTGTGGATGGCTTTGTATGTCATGGTTAGGGTTTTGTACTGGAGTCTCTGGGTAATGGGGAGCCAGTGAAGGGATTGACAGAGCGGAGAGGCCGGGGAATAGCGGGGGGACAGGTGGATTAGTTGGGCAGCAGAGTTTAGAATAGATTGGAGGGGTGCGAGAGTGTTCGAGGGAAGGCCACAGAGCAGGAGGTTGCAGTAGTCAAGGTGAGAGATGATGAGGGCATGGACTAGGGTTTTTGCGGATTCTTGGTTGAGGAATGAACGGATTCGTGAAATATTTTTGAGTTGAAGTCGGCAGCAAGTGGAAAGGGCTTGGATATGTGGTTTGAAGGAGAGATCAGCGTCAAGGATTACCCCGAGGCGAGGCAGCGAGCTTGTGGGACTGGGGAGAGTGTGCAGCCCTTTACTGTAATGGTTAGGTTTGTTGGGGGGGTCACGTGAGATGGGGGAAAGATGATGAATTCTGTTTTGTCCATGCCCCATATATATAACATGCCCCATATATTGCTCCATACAGTATAATGAGCCCCATATATTGCGCCACACAGTATTTTGGGTACCATATAGTGCTCCATACAGTATAATGGCCACACATAATGCTCCATACTGTATATTGGCTGTACATGATACTGCATACCATATAATGGCTACACATAGTTACTCCTACACACTTGGCTGCGCTCCGTACACCTTGCACACAAGGCTCAGCTCCGTACACACGCGGCTCCACTCCATACACCTAATACACACCCGGCTCTGCTCTATACACCTCACTCACACACGGCTCCGCTCCATACACCTCGGACACGCCCGGCTCCACTCCGTACACCTCGTACACACTTGGTTCCGCTCCGTACACCTCGTACACACATGGCTCCACTCTGTACACCTCATACACATGCGGCTCCGCTCCATACACCTCGTACACATGCAGCTCCGCTCCGTACACCTCATACACACACGGCTCTGATCCGTACACCTCATGCACACGGCTCTGCTCCGTACACCTCATACACTCACGGCTCCGCTCCTTACGCCTCATACACACACGGCTCCGCTCCTTACACCTTGTACACATTCAGCTCCGCTCCATACACCTCGTACACAAACAGCTCTGCTACATCTACACTGTAAACCCCTCCTGACCCCAGACATAAGGCAGTTTACCTCCAGCAGCACCATGGCAACCAGCACAGCAGAGTCCTGTAATCCACAGTGGTCCTCCCGATCATGTGACCCCCTGACTCCTCCCCTCCTGTGACCTCATCACAGGTCCTGTGCGCATAGAGTAGCCTATATGTGGTGTGCTGATCTGCAGGTGCAGGGATGTCCGGCTGATATTGCACACCGTGGGTTGTGACTAACCTAACGGTTAGGTTGTGGGTTGTGAGCAGGGGCGCGCACTGCACTAGTGACACTCAGCAAATGTCAGGGATTATGGAGAGTCGGCACCACGTGTTCTGACTGCCGCTCTGCCGCCCCCGTCTTTCAGTGAGGACTGCCGCCTGAAGCAAAGGGCTCAATTTGTCTCATGATAGTGGCGCCCCTGCACACATCCATCAAAATGTATACCAGACCCACACACATTATGATGTCTTTACATAGTCCTACACACCTACCGAGTATGATGCCCACAAATCATCCCCGCAGACAGTATGATGAAACCCTGCACACACCACACACACATCATGATGCCCCCAGTTCACCTCTGCACATTTTAATGCCTCCCACACACATTGTATGATGCCCCTGCATCGCCCCAGGATCCTGGTCATCGCAGTAGTGTCACTTTCCTCCCGGGGAGAGTGATGCTACGTTTAGCGGCAAGAAAGGATAACTGCATCCAGGTATCACAAACATGCAACACATTCACACTCCAGGCCACCAGGGGGAGCTTTTGCTCCTATTTCTTAGGTCACTCCCCACAAATATATATAACTGGTAGTCTGTAGGGAAAGTTGGAGAAAGTTCCAGACAGTAGTCTGAGGAGGACAGAGGGTCAATGGAGCTGTGCATGCCCTCAGAGCTGCAGCTCCCAGAAAGAGACATTGAAAGGCAGAATTGTATTGCAGCGAGCGTGAAGGAAGTCGAAGCAAAGGAGAGGATACCAGAAGGGGACCAGCCCCGAACAGGCTGCCTCCTTCTGAGACACAGAACCACGGTAGCCGGAACACCGAGGGAGAAAGGACCTCTACGCCTTATTTCTGAGACCGGCAGGACAGCTAATTGCAAGTTACCTGTCTGCACCTACACCCAGGAGGCACGGTGACACCAACAGAGCCGGGTTATCTAAGAGACCCTATAAACAGGCTCAAGTCACCAGTCATTCGGGTTATGTCCTATCCTATACGGGGGACCGAGAGAGCGAAACATTGCATCTGTGAGACCCTTATGTGAAACCATAGGCAGTAACGGACTACACCACTGCAGCGCAAGGGAAGGCTACTGATTTCCACCTGGACAAGGGGACTCTGGATTTGCCTCCAAACCGGCCGGACTCTGCCTGCTTTGTGGTCTGGTGCTCTGGACTGTGGATGCTGGAGCCTTCAGTAAAAGGTAAAGAGACTGCAACCTTGTGTCCTCATTCTTCTCTGCGCCTTTCACCATACCACCATTTACAGACCGGGAAGCCCTGGGGATATACTGCACCTGTGGGAAGTTATACCATCTAGCTGCCATAACATCACCCCAGCGGACCCCTTAAAGCAGCGTCGGTCACCCTAACCGAATACCACAGGTGGCGTCACAGACATAAACTCTATCCCTTTAAAGACCTTTCCCTTTTATACGGGCCTCCCAGTGCCACGGATCGAGTCAGCCACCATGACATCCCCCTGTGAACCGAAGGACCCGGTACCGAGTACCCCACGGCCCCCTGGGGTCGCTCCACCCCATTGCCCAACTGCATAGTATGATGCCCAAGGCCCCCCTACACAGTATGATGCCCACAAAGCATCCCCACAGACAGTATGATGAAACCCCGCACACACAATATGATTACCCCAGTTCCCCTCTGCACATTTTAATACCTCCTACACATATTGTATGATGCACCATTGCCCCACTGCATAGTATGATGCCCCATGCCCCCTATACAGTATGATGCCCACAATGCATCCCCACAGACAGTATGATGAAACCCCGCACACACAATATGATGCCCCCAGTTCCCCTCTGTGCATTTTGAGGCCTCCCACACACATTGTATGATGCCCCACTGCCAGGGCCGGACTGGCCTTCTGGCAATTCTGGCAAATGCCAGAAGGGCCTGTCTGGTTATGGGCTGCCTTGTCTGCAACGTTGTTAGCAGAATCAGTGTTCTCAAGGCACCCATACTGTTAACAGTTGTTATGGAGCACAAAGTCGCTGACTGTCACTTACCCCAGCAGGCCATAGGCATTATTAGAAATATTGGTCTTGTAGTAAGTCTTGCTTTCCTCCATCCAGGGTAATATTAGTAATATATCCCCATCTGGTGCTTGGAAACGGGGACAACATGGGCCTGTGTGATTGCAAATGTCAGGGCTGAATTTCAGTCCCAGTCCGTACCTGCCCACTACACAGTATGATGTCCCCACACACAATATAAAATCCCACCCCCCTTGCACAGTATGATGCCAAGCATTCCCCCAGGCAGGGTGATAACCCAACACACACACACACACACAATATGATGCCCCCAGTGTCCCCCAACACAATACGAGGCCCACAAAACATCCCTTCAAACAGTATGCTGCCCCACCTACACAAAGTATGATGTCCCTAGAGCCCCCTACATAGTAGGATGCCCACAAAGCGTTCCCTCATCTCCATCCACACAAAGTATGGTGCCCCTCCACTCCACTAGCATATTACAAATAAAATACTCTACTAGATTCATTCCCACAATGAGTGGAGACGCTCTCCACTCTTTTCTGTGTGCGCCATATAATAGTGACTCCATGAGCTATCAGTACCAAACCGCAGATGGCACAGGTGAATGAACGATGGAGTGGGACTCTTCTATATTCAATGATACAGTGGGTACGGAAAGAATTCAGACCCTTTATATGTTTCACTTTTTGTTTCATTGCAGCCATTTGGTGAATTCAAAAAAGTTAATTCTTTTCACATTAGTGTACATTCTGCACCCCATCTTGACTGAAGAAAATAGAAATGTAGACATTTTTGCAAATTTAATAAAAAAGAAAAACTGAAATAGCACATGGTAATACGAGTAAGTATTCAGACCCTTTGCTCAGACACTCATATTTAACCCCTTCATGACCGGGGGATTTTTCGTTTTTCCATGTTCGTTTTTCGCTCCCCTCCTTCCCAGAGCCATAACTTTTTTATTTTTCCGTCAATTTGGCCATGTGAGGGCTTATTTTTTTGCGGGACGAGTTGTACTTTTGAACGACATCATTGGTTTTAGCATGTCGTGTACTAGAAAACGGGAAAAAAATTCCAAGTGCGGTGAAATTGCAAAAAAAGTGCAATCCCACATTGGTTTTTTGTTTGGCTTTTTTGCTAGGTTCACTAAATGCTAAAAATGACCTGCCATTATGATTCTCCAGGTCATTACGAGTTCATAGACACCAAACATGACTAGGTTATTTTTTATCTAAGTGGTGAAAAAAAATTCCAAACTTTGCTAAAAAAAAAAAAAAAAAAAAAAGTTGCGCCATTTTCCGATACTCGTAGCGTCTCCATTTTTCATCATCTGGGGTCGGTTGAGGGCTTATTTTTTGCGTGCCGAGATGACGTTTTTAATGATAGCATTTCGGTGCAGATACGTTCTTTTGATCGCCCTTTATTGCATTTTAATGCAATGTCGCGGCGACCAAAAAAACGTAATTCTGGCGTTTCGAATTTTTTTCCCGCTACGCTGTTTAGCGATCAGGTTAATACTTTTTTTAAATTGATAGATCGGGCGATTCTGAGCGCGGTGATACCAAATATGCGTAGATTTGATATTTTTTTTATTGATTTATTTTGATTGGGGCGAAAGGGGGGTGATTTAAACTTTTATGTTTTTTTTATTTTTTTCACATTTTTTTAAACTTTTTTTTTTAACTTTTGCCATGCTTCAATAGCCTCCATGAGAGGCTAGAAGCAGGCATAGCACGATAGCCTCTGCTACATAGCAGCGATCTGCTGATCGCTGCTATGTAGCAGAATTGCACGTGTGCTGTGAGCACCGACCACAGGGTGGCGCTCACAGCGACGGGCAATCAGTTACCATAGAGGTCTCAAGGACCTCTATGGTTACCATTCACAAGCATCGCCGACCCCCGATCATGTGACGGGGGTCGGCGATGACGTCATTTCCGGCCGCCCGGCCGGAAGCGGTAGTTAACTGCCACTGTCTGCGTTTGACAGCGGCATTTAACTAGTTAATAGGTGCGGGCAGATCGCGATTCTGCCCGCGCCTATTACGGGCACATGTCAGCTGTTCAAAACAGCTGACATGTCCCGGCTTTGGTGCGGGCTCACCGCGGAGCCCTGCATCAAAGCAGGGGAGCCGGCATCAGACGGTATAGTACGTCCGATGCCGGTAAGGGGTTAAGTCACATGCTGTCCATTTCCTTGTGATCATCCTTGAGATGGTTCTACTCCTTCATTGGAATCCAGCTGGGTTTAATTAAACTGATAGGACTTCATTTGGAAAGGCACACACCTGTCTATATAAGACCTCACAGCTCACAGTGCATGTCAGACCACTTGAGAATCATGAGGTCAAAGGAACTGGCCAAGGAGCTCAGAGACAGAATTGTGGCAAGGCACAGATCTGGCCAAGGTTACAAAAGAATTTCTGCAGTACTCAAGGTTCGTAAGAGCACAGTGGTCTACATAATCCTTAAATGGAAGAAGTTTGAGGCCACCAGAAGTCTTCCTAGACCTGGCCGTCCAGCCTAACTAGCAATTGTGGGAGAAGAGCCTTGGCGAGAGCGGTAAAGACGAACCCCAAGATCACTGTGGCTGAGCTCCACAAAGTCAACTATCACTGCAGCCCTCCACCAGTCGGGCCTTTATGGCAGAGAGGCCTGACAGAAGCCTCTCCTCAGTGGAAGACATATGAAAGCCCACATAGAGTTTGCTAAAAAACACATGAAGGACTCCCAGATTATGAGAAATAAGATTCTCTGCTCTGATAGGATGAAGATAGACCATTTCGGTGATAATTCTAAGTGGTATGTGTGGAGAAAACCAGGCACTGCTCATCACCTGCCCAATACAATCCCAACAGTGAAACATGGTGGTGGCAACATCATGCTATGGGGGTGTTTTTCAGCTGCAGGGACAGGACGACTGGTTGTCATTGAAGGAAACATGCATGCGGCCAAGTACAGAGATATCCTGGATGATCCCCGGATCCAAAATGGCCATGGGGCTACTTCCGGATCCTGCAGGGAGGAGGCTTACAAGCGCCTGATCAGAGCAGACGCCTGTAAGCCTGGAGCAGTGCACGTCAGATCGCTGATCTGGCACAGTGCTCTTTACAGTGCCAGATCAGCGATCTGTCACTATATAATGATGTCCCCCCCCAGGACAATGTGATAGTGTAAAAAAAAAAAAATTAGATGTGTAAAAAAAAAAATAATAATAATTCCTAAATAAAGAAAAAAAAAAAAAAAAAAAAAAAAAAAATATATATATATATATATATATATATATATTGTTCCCATAAATACATTTCTTTATCTAAATAAAAAAAAAACAATAAAAGTACACATATTTAGTATCACCACGTCTGTAATGACCCGACCTATAAAACTGTCCCACTAGTTAACCCCTTCAGTGAACATAAAAAAAAAAAAAAACTGAGGCAAAAAAAAATGCTTTATTATCATACCGCTGAACAAAAAGTGAAATAACACGCAATCAAAAAGATGGATATAAATAACCATGGTACCGCTGAAAGCATCATCTTCTCCCGCAAAAAACGAGCCACCAAACAGCATCATCAGTGAAAAAATAAAAAAGTTATAGTCCTTAGAATAAAGCGAAGCAAAAATAATTATTTTTTCTATAAAATAGTTTTTATCATATAAAAGCGCCAAAACATAAAAAAATTATATAAATGAGGTATCGCTGTAATCATATTGACCCAAAGAATAAAACTGCTTTATCAATTTTACCAAACGTGGAATGTTATAAACGCACCCCACAAATGAAATTCATTAATAGCTGTTCTTTGGTCATTCTGCCTCACAAAAATCGGAATAAAAAGCGATAAAAAAAGGTCACATGCCCAAAAATGTTACCAATAAAAACATCAACTCATCCCGCAAAAAACAAGACCTCACATGACTCTGTGGACCAAAATATGGAAAAATTATAGCTCTCAAAATGTGGTGACACAAAAACTATTTTTTGCAATAAAAAGTGTCTTTTAGTGTGTGACAGCTGCCAATCATAAAAATCCGCTAAAAAACCCGCTATAAAAGTAAATCCCCTTCATCACCCCCTTAGTTAGGGAAAAATAATAAAATTAAAAAAATGTATTTATTTCCACTTTCCCATTAAGGTTAGAGCTAGGGGTAGGGTTAGGCATAGGGTTAGGGCTAGGATTAGGGCTAGGGTTAGTGCTAGGGTTAGGGCTAGGGTTGGGGTTAGGGTTAGGGTTGGGGCTAGGTTTAGGGTTGGGGCTAGGGTTAGGGTTGGGGCTAGGGTTAGGGCTACAGTTAGGGTTGGGGCTAAAGTTAGGGTTAGGGCTGGGGCTAAATTTAGGGTTAGGGTTGGGGCAAAAGTTAGGGTTAGGGCTACAGTTAGGGTTGGGGTAAAAATTAGGGTTAGGGTTGGGGCTAAAGTTAAGGTTAGGGTTGGGGCTAAAGTTAGGCTTGGGGCTAAAGTTAGGGTTAGGGCTACAGTTAGGGTTGGGGCTAAAGTTAGGGTTAGGATTACATTCACGGTTGGGATTAGGGTTTAGGGTGTGTCAGGGTTAGGGGTGTGGTTAGGGTTATGGTTGGGATTAGGGTTAGGGGTGTGTTTTAGAGTTAGGGGTGTGGTTAGAGTTGGGATTAGGGTTAGGGGTGTGGTTGGGGTTAGGGGTGTGGTTGGGATTAGGGTTAGGGGTGTGTTTGGGTTAGGGTTTCAGTTACAATTGGGGGTTTCCACTGTTTAGGCACATCAGGGCTCTCCGAATGCGACATGGCGTCCGATCTCAATTCCAGCCAATTCTGCGTTGAAAAAGTAAAACAGTGCTCCTTCCCTTCCGAGCTCTCCCGTGCGCCCAAACAAGGGTTTACCCCAACATATGGGGTATCAGCGTGCTCAGGACAAATTGGAAAACAACTTTTGGGGTCCAATTTCTCTTGTTACCCTTGGGAAAATAAAAATTTGGGGGGCTAAAAATACATTTTTTGGGGGAAAAAATAATAATAATCTTTATTTTTATATATAGCGCTAACATATTCCGCAGCGCTTTACAGTTTGCACACATTATCATCGCTGTCCCCAATGGGGCTCACAATCTAGATTCCCTATCAGTATGTCTTTGGAATGTGGGAGGAAACCGGAGAACCCGGAGGAAACCCACGCAAACATACAAACTCTTTGCAGATGTTGTCTTGGGTGGGATTAGAACCCAGGACCCCAGCGCTTCAAGGCTGCAAGTGCTAACCACTGCGCCACCGTGCTTACCCTTGGAAAAATACAAAACTGGGGGCTAAAAATTATTTTTGTGGAAACACTTGGGGGTTTAAAGGTCTCACAACGCATCTAGATACTTTCCTTGGAGGGTCTAGTTTCCAATATGGGGTCACTTGTGGGGGGTTTCTACTGTTTAGGTACATCAGAGGCTCTGCAAATGCAACGTGACGCCTGCAGACCAATCCATCTACTGTAAGTCTGCATTCCAAATGGCGCTCTTTCCCTTCCGAGCTCTGCCATGCACCCAAACGGTGGTTCCCCCCCACATATAAGGTATCAGCATACTCAGAACAAATTGGACAACAAGGTTTGGGGTCCAATTTCTCCTGTTACCCTTGGGAAAATACAAAACTGGGGCTAAAATATAATTTTTGTGGGAAAAAAAAGAATTTTTATTTTCACGGTTCTGCGTTATAAACTGTAGTGAAACACTTGGGGGTTCAAAGCTCTCACAACACATCTAGATAAGTTCCTTAGGGGGTCTACTTTCCAAAATGGTGTCACTTGTGGGGGATTTCAATGTTTAGGCACATCAGGGGCTCTCCAAACGCAACATGATGTCCCATCTCAATTCCAGTCAATTTTGCATTGAACAGTCAAACGGCGCTCATTCCCTTCCGAGCTTTGCCATGCGCCCAAACAGTGGTTTACCCCCACATATGGAGTATCAGCGCACTCAGGACAAATTGTACAACTTTTGGTGTCCAATTCCTTCTCTTACCCTTGGGAAAATAAAAAATTGGGGGAGAAAAGTTCATTTTTTTTAAAAAATATTATTTTTTATTTTTATGGCTCTACATTATAAACTTCTGTGAAGCACTTGGTGGGTCAAAGTGCTCACCACACATCTAGATAAGTTACTTAGGGGGTCTACTTTCCAAAATGGTGTCACTTGTGGGGGGTTTCAATGTTTAGGCACATCCGTGGCTCTCCAAACGCAACATGGCGTCCCATCTCAATTCCAGTCAATTTTGCATTGAAAAGTCAAATGGCGCCCCTTCCCTTCCGAGCTCTGCCATGCACCAAAACAGTGGTTTACCCCACATGTGGGGTATCACCGTACTCATCACAAATTGCACAACAACTTTTTTGGTCCTATTCTCTTACCCTTGGGAAACTAAAAAATTGGGGGCAAAAAGATAATTTTTGTGAAAAAACATGATTTTTTATTTTTACGGCTCTGCATTATAAACTTCTGTGAAGCACTTGGTGGGTCAAAGTGCTCAGCACACATCTAGATAAGTTCCTTAGGGGTTCTACTTTCCAAAATGGTGTCACTTGTGGGGGAGTTTAAATGTTTAGGCACATCAGTGGCTCTACAAATGCAACATGGCGTCCTATCTCAATTCCTGTCAATTTTGCATTGAAAAGTCAAACGGCGCTCCTTCCCTTCCGAGCTCTGCCATGCGCCCAAACAGTGGTTTACCCCCAAATATGGGGTATCAGCGTACTCAGGACAAATTACTCAACAACTTTTGGGGTCTAATTTATTCTTTTACCTTTGGGAAAATAAAAAATTTGGGGTGAAAAGATCATTTTTGTGAAAAAATATGATTTTTTATTTTTACGGCTCTGCATTATAAACTTCTGTGAAGAACTTGGTGGGTCAAAGTGCTCACCACACCGCTAGATAAGTTCCTTAGGGGGTCTACTTTCTAAAATGGTGTCACTTGTGGGGAGTTTCAATGTTTAGGCACATCAGGGGCTCTCCAAATGCAACATGGCGTCCTGTTATGATCCGGTGGTTAGGACAAATAATGGACGAGCTCTGGGACGTGGGAACTCTGCTGACCGCAATCCCTAAACCTATCAAAACACACTAGAAATAGCCGTGGATTGCGCCTAACGCTCCCTATGCAACTCGGCACAGCCTAAGAAACTAGCTAGCCCTGAAGATAGAAAAATAAAGCCTACCTTGCCTCAGAGAAATTCCCCAAAGGAAAAGGCAGCCCCCCACATATAATGACTGTGAGTAAAGACGAAAATACAAACACAGAGATGAAATAGATTTAGCAAAGTGAGGACCGACTTACTGAACAGACCGAGGATAGTAAAGGTTACTTTGCGGTCAGCACAAAAACCTACAAAAGACCACGCAGAGAGTGCAGGGAAAAATACCTTCCGCACCAACTCACGGTGCGGGAGGCGCCCCTCTGCGTCCCAGAGCTTCCAGCAAGCAAGGCAATATTGACAAAAGCAAGCTGGACAGAAAAAATAGCAAACAAGCAAAATAGCACAGAGGAACTTGGCTTCTGCTGGAGCAACAGGAACTCAGAACGATCCAGGAGCGAACTAGAGCCATAGTATAACATTGACAGCTGGCATGGGGCAAAGATCTAAGTGGAGTTAAATAGAGCAGCCCACTAACGAATTAGCCTCGTCACCTGTGGAAGGAAACTCAGAAACACCCACAGGCACCAGAGCAAGTCCATGGACAGAACCAGCCGAAGTATCATTCATGACCACAGGAGGGAGCCCGACAATAGAATTCACAACAGTACCCCCCCCCCCTTGAGGAGGGGTCACCGAACCCTCACGAGAGCCCCCAGGCCGACCAGGATGAGCCAAATGAAAGGCACGAACCAGATCGGCCGCATGAACATCAGAGGCAAAAACCCAGGAATTATCCTCCTGACCATAACCCTTCCACTTGACCAAGTACTGGAGTTTCCGTCTCGAAATACGAGAATCCAAAATCTTCTCCACCACATACTCCAACTCCCCCTCAACCAACACCGGAGCAGGAGGGTCAACGGATGGAACCACAGGCGCCACGTATCTCCGCAATAACGACCTATGGAACACATTATGGATGGCAAAAGAATCTGGAAGGGCCAAACAAAATGACACAGGATTGATAACCTCGGAAATTTTATACGGACCAATGAAACGAGGCTTAAACTTAGGAGAGGAAACCTTCATAGGAACATAACGAGACGACAACCAAACTAAAAACCCAACACGAAGTCGGGGACCCACACAGCGCCGTCGGTTAGCGAAACGTTGAACCTTCTCCTGGGACAATGTCAAATTGTCCACCACATGAGTCCAAATCTGCTGCAACCTATCCACCACAGTATCTACACCAGGACAGTCCGAAGACTCAACCTGCCCTGAAGAGAAACGAGGATGGAAACCAGAATTGCAGAAAAACGGCAAAACCAAAGTAGCCGAGCTGGCCCGATTAGTAAGGGCAAACTCAGCCAACGGCAAAAAGGACACCCAATCATCCTGATCAGCAGATACAAAGCATCTCAGATATGTTTCCAACGTCTGATTAGTTCGTTCGGTTTGGCCATTAGTCTGAGGATGGAAAGCCGAGGAAAAAGACAAATCAATGCCCATCCTAGCACAAAAGGATCGCCAAAACCTCGAAACAAACTGGGAACCTCTGTCTGAAACTATGTTCTCCGGGATGCCATGTAAACGAACCACATGCTGGAAAAACAATGGCACCAAATCAGAGGAGGAATGCAATTTAGACAAGGGTACCAAATGGACCATCTTAGAAAAGCGATCACAAACCACCCAAATGACTGACATCTTTTGAGAGACGGGGAGATCCGAAATAAAATCTATAGAAATATGCATCCAGGGCCTCTTCGGGACTGGCAAGGGCAAAGGCAACCCACTAGCACGAGAACAGCAGGGCTTAGCCCGAGCACAAGTCCCACAGGACTGCACAAAAGAACGCACATCCCGTGACAAAGACGGCCACCAAAAGGATCTAGCCACCAAATCTCTGGTACCAAAGATTCCAGGATGCCCAGCCAACACCGAACAATGAAGCTCAGAGATAACTCTACTAGTCCATTTATCAGGGACAAACAGTTTCTCTGCTGGGCAACGGTCAGGTTTATCAGCCTGAAATTTTTGCAGCACCCGCCGCAAATCAGGGGAGATGGCAGCCAAAATTATCCCCTCTTTGAGAATACCTGCCGGCTCAGAAACACCCGGAGAGTCAGGCACAAAACTCCTTGACAGGGCATCAGCCTTCACATTCTTAGAGCCCGGAAGGTACGAAACCACAAAATCAAAACGGGAGAAGAATAACGCCCATCGAGCCTGTCTCGGATTCAACCATTTTGCAGACTCAAGATAAGTCAAATTTTTGTGATCTGTCAAGACCACCACGCGATGCTTGGCTCCTTCAAGCCAATGACGCCACTCCTCGAATGCCCACTTCATGGCCAACAACTCTCGATTACCAACATCATAATTGCGCTCAGCAGGCGAAAACTTTCTAGAAAAGAAAGCACATGGCTTCATTCCCGAGCCATCAGAACTTCTTTGCGACAAAACAGCCCCTGCCCCAATCTCAGAGGCATCAACCTCAACCTGAAACGTGAGCGAAACATCTGGCTGGCACAACACAGGGGCAGAAGAAAAACGACGCTTCAATTCCTGAAAAGCATCCACGGCCGCAGAAGACCAATTGACCACATCAGCACCCTTCTTGGTCAAATCAGTCAACGGTTTAGCAACACTAGAAAAATTAGCGATGAAGCGACGATAAAAATTAGCAAAGCCCAGGAACTTTTGCAGGCTCTTCACAGATGTCGGCTGAGTCCAATCATGAATGGCCTGGACTTTAACAGGGTCCATCTGGACAGTAGAAGGGGAAAAAATGAACCCCAAAAATGAAACCTTCTGAACTCCAAAGAGACACTTTGACCCCTTCACAAACAAGGAATTAGCACGAAGGACCTGGAACACCATTCTGACCTGCTTCACATGAGACTCCCAATCATCCAAAAAGACCAAAATATCATCCAAATACACAATCAGGAATTTATCCAGGTACTCTCGGAAGATGTCATGCATAAAAGACTGAAACACTGATGGAGCATTGGAAAGCCCGAATGGCATCACCAGGTACTCAAAATGGCCCTCGGGCGTATTAAATGCTGTTTTCCATTCATCGCCCCGTTTAATACGCACAAGATTATACGCCCCTCGAAGGTCTATCTTGGTAAACCAACTAGCCCCTTTAATGCGAGCAAACAAGTCGGACAGCAACGGCAAAGGATACTGAAATTTGACTGTAATTTTATTAAGAAGGCGGTAATCAATACAAGGTCTCAAAGAACCATCCTTCTTGGCCACAAAAAAGAACCCTGCTCCCAACGGTGATGATGGGCGAATATGGCCTTTCTCCAAGGATTCCTTTATGTAACTCCGCATAGCGGCGTGTTCTGGCACAGATAAATTGAACAATCGGCCCTTAGGAAACTTACTACCAGGAATCAAATTAATTGCACAATCGCAATCCCTATGAGGAGGTAGGGCACTGGCTTTGGGCTCATCAAATACATCCTGATAATCCGACAAAAACTCCGGAACTTCAGAAGGAGTATAAGACGAAATTGACAAAAATGGAACATCACCATGTACCCCCTGGCAACCCCAGCTGGACACAGACATAGATTTCCAGTCCAATACTGGATTATGGACCTGTAGCCATGGCAACCCTAAAACGACCACATCATGCAGATTATGTAACACCAAAAAACGGATATCCTCCTGATGTGCAGGAGCCATGCACATGGTCAATTGGGTCCAGTACTGAGGCTTATTCTTGGCCAAAGGCGTAGCATCAATTCCTCTCAATGGAATAGGATGCTGCAAGGGCTCCAAGAAAAAACCACAGCGCCTAGCATACTCCAAGTCCATCAAATTCAGGGCAGCGCCTGAATCCACAAATGCCATAACAGAATAGGACGACAAAGAGCAAATTAGAGTAACGGACAAAAGAAATTTAGACTGTACCGTACCAATGGTGGCAGACTTAGCGAACCTCTTAGTTCGCTTAGGACAATCGGAGATAGCATGAGTGGATTCACCACAGTAAAAACACAGCCCATTCTGATGTCTGTGTTCCTGCCGTTCAGCTCTGGTCAAAGTCCTATCACACCGCATAGGCTCAGGCCCATGCTCAGATAGTACCGCCAAATGGTGCACAGTTTTACGCTCACGCAAGCGCCGATCGATCTGAATAGCCAAAGACATAGACTCATTCAGACCAGCAGGCATGGGAAATCCCACCATGACATCTTTAAGGGCTTCAGAGAGACCCTTTCTGAAGATTGCTGCCAGGGCACATTCATTCCACTGAGTGAGCACAGACCACTTTCTAAACTTCTGACAATATATCTCTGCTTCATCCTGACCCTGACACAGAGCCAGCAAGATTTTCTCTGCCTGATCCACTGAATTAGGTTCGTCATAAAGCAATCTGAGCGCCAGGAAAAACGCATCTACAGAATATCACTCAATGCCGGATCTCCTGGCGCAAGGGAAAATGCCCAGTCTTGAGGTTCGCCCCGTAAAAAGGAAATAATGATCCTTACTTGTTGAACAGGATCACCTGAGGAGCGAGGTTTCAAAGCCAGAAACAATTTACAATTATTTTTGAAATTCAAGAACTTAGATCTATCACCAAAAAATAAATCAGGAATTGGAATCCTAGGCTCTGACATCGGATTCTGAACCACAAAATCTTGAATGTTTTGTACCCTTGTAGTGAGATTATCCATCCAAGAGGACAGACCTTGAATGTCCATGTCTACACCCGTGTTCTGAACCACCCAGAGGTAAAGGGGAAAAGTGAGACAGAACACGCTGCAAAGAAAAAAAAATGGTCTCAGAGCTTCACTTATCCCTCTATTGAGATGCATCAATACTTTTGGCCAGCTGTACTGTTATGATCCGGTGGTTAGGACAAATAATGGACGAGCTCTGGGACGTGGGAACTCTGCTGACCGCAATCCCTAAACCTATCAAAACACACTAGAAATAGCCGTGGATTGCGCCTAACGCTCCCTATGCAACTCGGCACAGCCTAAGAAACTAGCTAGCCCTGAAGATAGAAAAATAAAGCCTACCTTGCCTCAGAGAAATTCCCCAAAGGAAAAGGCAGCCCCCCACATATAATGACTGTGAGTAAAGACGAAAATACAAACACAGAGATGAAATAGATTTAGCAAAGTGAGGACCGACTTACTGAACAGACCGAGGATAGTAAAGGTTACTTTGCGGTCAGCACAAAAACCTACAAAAGACCACGCAGAGAGTGCAGGGAAAAATACCTTCCGCACCGACTCACGGTGCGGGAGGCGCCCCTCTGCGTCCCAGAGCTTCCAGCAAGCAAGGCAATATTGACAAAAGCAAGCTGGACAGAAAAAATAGCAAACAAGCAAAATAGCACAGAGGAACTTAGCTTCTGCTGGAGCAACAGGAACTCAGAACGATCCAGGAGCGAACTAGAGTCATAGTACAACATTGACAGCTGGCATGGGGCAAAGATCTAAGTGGAGTTAAATAGAGCAGCCCACTAACGAATTAGCCTCGTCACCTGTGGAAGGAAACTCAGAAACACTCACAGGCACCAGAGAAAGTCCATGGACAGAACCAGCCGAAGTACCATTCATGACCACAGGAGGGAGCCCGACAATAGAATTCACAACAGTGTCCCATCTCAATTCCAGTCAATTTTGCATTGAAAAGTCAAATGGCGCTCCTTCCCTTCCGAGCTCTGCCATGCGCCCAAACAGTGGTTTACTCCCACATATTGAGTATCAGCGTACTCAGGACAAATTGTACAGCAACTTTTGATGTCCATTTTCTCCTGTTACCCTTGGTAAAATAAAACAAATTGGAGCTGAAGTAAATGTTTTGTGAAAAAAAGTTAAATGTTCATTATTTTTTAAACATTCCAAAAATTCCTGTGAAACAACTGAAGGGTTAATAAACTTCTTGAATGTAGTTTTGAGCACCTTGAGGGGTGCAGTTTTTAGAATGGCGTCCCTAAAAAATATGGTGTTGTAAAAATGAGAAATTGCTGGTCAACTTTTAACCCTTATAACTCCCTAACAAAAAAAAATTTGGTTCCAAAATTGTGCTGAGGTAAAGTAGACATAGGGTAAATGTTACTTATTAAGTATTTTGTGTGACATATCTCTGTGATTTAAGGGCATAAAAATTCAAAGTTGGAAAATTGCGAAAATTGCTAAATTTTCGCCAAATTTCCTTTTTTTTCACAAATATACGCAGGTAATATCAAATAAATTTTAACACTATCATGAAGCCCAATATGTCACCAGAAAACAGTGTTAGAATCACCAGGATCTGTTGAAGCGTTCCAGAGTTATAACCTCATAAAGTGACAGTGGTCAGAATTGTAAAAATTGGCCCGGTCAATAACGTGCAAACCTTCCTTGGGGCTGTGATGTGTGATCGTGGCATTAAGTTAGGAAAAACCCAAAATATACACTGCTCAAAAAAATAAAGGGAACACTTAAACAACAGAATATAACTCCAAGTAAATCAAACTTCTGTGAAATCAAACTGTCCACTTAGAAAGCAACACTGATTGACAATCAATTTCACATGCTGTTGTGCAAATGGAATAGACAACAGATGGAAATTATTGGCAATTATCAAGACACCCTCAATAAAGGAGTGGTTCTGCCGATGGGGACCACAGACCACATCTCAGTACCAATGCTTTCTGGCTGATGTTTTGGTCACTTTTGAATGTTGGTTGTGCTTTCACACTCATGGTAGCATGAGTTGGACTCTACAACCCACACAAGTGGCTCAGGTAGTGCAGCTCATCCAGGATGACACATCAATGCAAGCTGTGGCAAGAAGGTTTGCTGTGTCTGACAGTGTAGTGTCCAGAGGCTGGAGGCGCTACCAGGAGACAGGCCAGTACACCAGGAGACGTGGAAAGGGCCTTAGGAGGGAAACAACCCAACAGCAGGACCTCAGCCTTTGTGCAAGAAGGAACAGGAGGAGCACTGCCAGAGCCCTGCAAAATGACCTCCAGCAGGCCACAAATGTGCATGTGTCTGCACAAACGGTTCGAAACCAACTCCATGAGGACGGTCTGAGTGCCCGACGTCCACAGATGGGGGTTGTGCTAACAGCCCAACACTGTGCAGGACGCTTAGCATTTGCCACAGAACACCAGGATTGGCAAATTTGCCACTGGCACCCTGTGCTCTTCACAGATGAAAGCAAGTTCACACTGAGCACGTGACAGACATGACAGTCTGGAGATGCCGTGGAAAGCGATCTGCTGCCTGCAACATCCTTCAGCCTGACCGGTTTGGCAGTGGGTCAGTAATGGTGTGGGGTGGCATTTCTTTGGAGGGCCGCACAGCCCTCCATGTGCTCGCCAGAGGTAGCCTGACTGCCATTAGGTACTGAAATGAGATCCTCAGACCCCTTGTGAGACCATATACTGATGCAGTTGGCCCTGGGTTCCTCATAATACAGGACAATGCCAGACCTCATGTGGCTGGAGTATGTCAGCAGTTCCTGCAAGATGAAGGCATTGAAGCTCTGGACTGGCCCATCCTTTCCCCAGACCTGAATCCAATTGAGCACATCTGGGACATCATGTCTTGCTTCATCCACCGTCACGTTGTACCACAGACTGTCCAGGAGTTGGCGGATGCTTTAGTCCAGGTCTAGGAGGAGACCATCCACCGCCTCATCAGGAGCATGCCCAGGCGTTGAACAGTAGGGAGGTCATACAGGCACGTGGAGGTCACACACAATACTGAGCATCTTTTCCCTGTCATGAGGCATTTCCACTGAAGTTGGATCAGCCTGTAATTAAATTTTCCACTTTGATTTTGAGTAGCATTCCAAATCCAGACCTCTATGGTGTATTCATTTTGATTTACATTGATAATTGCTATGTTTTATTGTTCTGAACATATTCCACTATGCAATGAATAATAATTTGCAACTGGACTATTTCATTTAGAGATATCTAGGATGTGGTATTTTAGTGTTCCCTTTATTTTTTTGAGCAGTGTATATGTGGGAGAGCAGGGGAGTTGCATGTTTGCTGTGTTTTGGAGACATGTTCATTTTTGGAGCAAGTCAAGGATTAAAGTCTCCCATATAAATCAATAGGACCTTAAAAAAAAAGGACAGCAAACATCAGCCATTCATGTTTCACCCGATCACTGTCCTTTTTTAGATGTTTAATTAATAGGAGAAGCTTGGAATTTTATTTTATTTCTGTTTTTTTGTATATGTGAAAAAGCGATGCCACACTAATGGCAGAAAAGGACACACGGACCAAAATTGGGTGAATCCCAGACCCAGTATGAGGATGAAAAACTGACCATTAGGGCTCGTGCAGACGACCATACTTTTTTTTTGTACCGTATATATTTTTGACACTGCAAATTGGAATTCCAAGAGAAATCTAGAAATTACATGATTTATAAAAAAAAGGCTACTAAGAAACAAAGATAATAAATCAAATTAATTAAAAAAAACACTTAAAAAAGGATTAAAGCATGTCTTTTGTATGGTGTTTATTTGTTTTGTTTTGTTTTTTTTACAAAAAAAGTTGACAAAGAAAGTGCATGTGAAAGAAGCTGAAAGTGAGTTTCCTGTTTTGGGTTACTAATATCAAATCTGTATATAAATGGCCAGGTATACACCTGTGTGAGACGGTTAATGTGTCACTTCCTGCCCATTGACTTGTGTGTTGTCAGTGACCTGGGCTCCTCTCAGAAGTGGGAGGAAATAGGCTGAGAAGTGAATACACAAGTGGCCACCAATGTCTGCTGCTTTGTTACAGCGAGGTCATGGGGGTGCACTGCGATCACATGGAAAGGAGAGGGGTCTCTTACACCGACACCAAGCTAATGTCTTCAATATAGTGATTGAAAAACAAATGGATGGATTTATCAGGTATGATGGGCATATGCCAGCCGGCTGCTTAAGAAGCGCCTTACAAGCTGATTTCTGCACCCCCAGCTGGAAGAACATTTCTAGCAGCCTAACAATAAAAATAAAGTAAAAAACATAGATTAATGGCTCTTATTGACCATAATAATTATCTTTCATAACCACAATTGTTTATTGGAACATTATTCTATAAAGCCATGATTTTATAGCACACTGTAATAAAGGAGGAAAAAAATATTATGCAGCCATTGTTGGAGTGTTTAAGAAAAAGATAGATAGATAGATAGATAGATAGATAGATAGATAGATAGATAGATAGATAGATAGATAGATAGAAGATAGATAGATAGATGGATAATAGATAGATAGATAGATAGATAGATAGATAGATAGATAGATAGATAGATAGATAGATAGTTAGATAGATAGATAGATAGTTAGCTAGATAGATAGAAGATAGATAGATAGATAGAAGATAGATAGATAATAGATAGATAGATAGATAGATAGATAGATAGATAGATAGATAGATAGAAGATAGATAGATAGATAGATAGATAGATAGAAGATAGATAGATAGATAGATAGATAGATAGATAGAAGATAGATAGATAAGATAGATAGATAGATAATAGATGATAGATAGATAGATAAATAGATGGATAATAGATGGATAATTGATAGATAATAGATAGATAATAGATAGATAATAGATAGAGAGATAAATAGATAGAAGATAGATAGATGGATAATAGATAGATAGATGGATAATAGATAGATAGATAGATAGATAGATAGAAGATAGATGATAGATAGATAGATAGATAATAGATAGTAGATAGATAGATGATAATAGATGATAGATAGATAATAGATGATAGATAGATAGATAAATAGATGGATAATAGATGGATAATTGATAGATAATAGATAGAGAGATAAATAGATAGAAGATAGATAGATAGATGGATAATAGATAGATAGATAGATAGATAGAGAAAAAGAAAACAAAAAGCAGCACCAAAAGAAAACAAAGGGTTCAAAAAATCCTCCCAGGTATGTACCAAACCTCATGCTATTATCCAGAAAAATGAAGGCAGCACTCCAATAGAAAAAATAAATGTGGTTTATTGGCCCATGTGCGACGTTTCAGTCCAGAATGTGGACCTTTCTCAAGCTTGAGAAAGGTCCACATCCTGGGCTGAAACGTCGCACATGGGCCAATAAACCACATTTATTTTTTCTATTGGAGTGCTGCCTTCATTTTTCTGGATGATGGATGGATGGGTGGATGGATGGATGGATAATATATAGCCAAAGTCATTTAACGTTTTGGCTCAAAATAGTAGACACAGGTTGTGCTAATTTGAGCTGAAGCATTGTATGGGCTAATTAAAATCTGTTTCCATATAACTTTTTTGCATTTGTATTCAAGAGACTTTGGTAATAAACTTGGAGGCTTGCCACCCAATTTTGCTGTTTTTATTTTTCTATTGATAGATAATAGATAGATAATAGATATATACATGTGACCTATGTGAACACATACTGTAGATAAAGAGATAGATTACTATTTTGGACATGATCCACAAATATTTACAACTAGACACCAAGTAATCATCAGATACTGAGAAAACTAATTAAGCAGCGCACCCCTATTATACCCTTATTAAACCCCTATTGTACCTCTATTATACTTCTATATTATTCCTATATTATACACATATTATACCCTTATTAGACCCTTATTATACCTCTATATTATACCTACAGTATATTATACCTCTATTATACCCCTATTATACCTCAATATTATACTCCTATTATACCTCTATTATACCCCTATATTATAACCCTATTATACATCTATTATACCTCTATTATACCCCTATATTATACCCCTATTATACCTTTATATTATACCCATATTATACCTCTATATTATACCCCTATTATACCTCTATTATACCCTGATTATACCCCTATTAAACCCTTATTATACCCCTATATTATACCCCTATTATACCCCTATTATATTTCTATATTATACCTCTATTATACCCTTATTATTCCCCTATTATACCTCTATTATACCTCTAGTATACCCCTACTATACCTCTATATTGTACCTCTATTATACCCCTATTATTCCTCTATATTATACCCCTATTATACCTCTATATCATACCCCTATTATACCTCTATATTATACCCCTACATTATACCCCTATTATACCTCTATATTATACCCCTATTATACCTCTATATTATATGCCTATTATACCCCTATTGTACCCCTATAATACTTTTATTATACCCCTTTATAATACCTATATTATACCTCTATTATACCCCTATTAAACCTTTATTATACCCCTATTATACCTCTATATTACACCTATATTATACCTCTATTCCTTTATTATACCCCTATTCTACCTCTATATTATACCCCTATTATACCTCTATTATACCTATATTATAACCCTATTATACATCTATTAAACCTCTATTATACCCCTATATTATACCCCTATTATACCTCTATATTATACCCCTATTATACCCCTATTATACCATTATTATACCCCTATATTATACCCCTATTATACCTCTATTATACCTCTATTATACCCTTATATTATACCCCTATTATACCTCTATATTATACCCATTATACCTCTATTATACCTCTATATTATACCTCTATTATACCCCTACATTATACCCCTATTATACCTCTATATTATACCCCTATTATAACTCTATATTATACCCCTATTATACCTTTATTATACCCCTATTATACCTCTATATTATACCTCTATTATACCCTTATTATTCCCCTATTATACCGCTATTACACCTCTATATTATACCCCTATTATACCTCTATATTATACCCCTATTATACCTCTAGATTATATCCCTATTATATCTCTATTATATCCTTATTATACCCCTATTATACCTCTAGATTATACCCCTACATTATACCCCTATTATACCTCTATATTATATCCCTATTATATCTCTATTATATCCTTATTATACCTCTAGATTATACCCCTATTATACCCTTATTATACCCCTATTATACCATTATTATACCCCTATATTATACCCCTATTATACCTCTATTATACCTCGATTATACCCCTATATTATACCCCTATTATACCTCTATATTATACCCATTATACCTCTATTATACCTCTATATTATACCTCTATTATACCCCTACATTATACCCCTATTATACCTCTATATTATACCCCTATTATACCCCTATATTATACCCCTATATTATACCCCTATTATACCCCTACATTATACCCCTATTATACTTTTATATTATACCCCTATATTATACCCCTTTTATACCTCTAGATTATATCCCTATTATATCTCTATTATATCCTTATTATACCCCTATTATACCTCTAGATTATACCCCTACATTATACCCCTATTATACCTCTATATTATACCCCTACATTATACCCCTATTATACCTCTATATTATACCCCTATTATACCTCTATATTATATGCCTATTATACCCCTATTGTACCCCTATAATACTTTTATTATACCCCTTTATAATACCTATATTATACCTCTATTATACCCCTATTAAACCTTTATTATACCCCTATTATACCTCTATATTACACCTATATTATACCTCTATTCCTTTATTATACCCCTATTCTACCTCTATATTATACCCCTATTATACCTCTATTATACCTATATTATAACCCTATTATACATCTATTAAACCTCTATTATACCCCTATATTATACCCCTATTATACCTCTATATTATACCCCTATTATACCCTTATTATACCCCTATTATACCTTTATATTATACCCCTATTATACCTTATTACCCATATATTTTTCCCCTATTATACCTCTATATTACACCTCTATTATACCCTTACTATTCCCCTATTATACCTCTATATTATACCCCTATTATACCTCTAGTATACCCCTATTATACCTCTATAGTGTACCTCTATTATACCCCTATTATACCTCTATATTACACCCCTATTATACCTCTATATTATACCTCTACATTATACCCCTATTATACCTCTATATTATATTCCTATTATATCTCTATTATATCCTTATTATATCCCTATTATACCTCTATATTATACCCCTATTATACCCTTATTATTCCCCTATTATACCCTTATTATACCCCTATATTATACCCCTATTATAACTCTATATTATACCCCTATTATACCTTTATTATACCCCTATTATACCTCTATATTATACCTCTATTATACCCTTATTATTCCCCTATTATACCGCTATTATACCTCTATATTATACCCCTATTATACCTCTATATTATACCCCTATTATACCTCTAGATTATATCCCTATTATATCTCTATTATTTCCTTATTATACCCCTATTATACCTCTAGATTATACCCCTACATTATACCCCTATTATACCTCTATATTATATCCCTATTATATCTCTATTATATCCTTATTATACCTCTAGATTATACCCCTATTATACCCTTATTATACCCCTATTATACCATTATTATACCCCTATATTATACCCCTATTATACCTCTATTATACCTCGATTATACCCCTATATTATACCCCTATTATACCTCTATATTATACCCATTATACCTCTATTATACCTCTATATTATACCTCTATTATACCCCTACATTATACCCCTATTATACCTCTATATTATACCCTTATTATACCCCTATATTATACCCCCATATTATACCCCTATTATACCTCTATATTATACCCCTATTATACTTCTATATTATACCCCTTTTATACCTCTGTTATATTCTGAATTGTTGATCAGATGATTATTTCACAAACTTCAGTTTGGACGATAAACCATGAAACCCTAGAAAGCATCTGGGCGATTAGCGGCCGATATCGGGCACAGATCTCCTTCCTGTGCAGTTGCTGCTCTCCTCTATCAGTCTCGGCTGCAGATGAGTGGGATTGTACCGATATCTTCAGGAAACCCCCCAGTGTGAACCCGTGAATGGTGGGATTACTGCCACAATGGCCGCGGTCTCCCGGTACCGTGAGATGATGACTGATAACTGTGATGGCCGATACAACCAACACCGGGGCACACCGGCAGCCAATACCGGGGCACACCGGCAGCCAACACCGGGGCACACCGGCAGCCAATACCGGGGCACACCGGCAGCCAACACCGGGGCACACCGGCAGCCAATACCGGGGCACACCGGCAGCCACAGGGGTCCGACTGCCCGGCTGCTGTACCTGCTGCTCTACCTGCTGGGAGGGGAGGGGTGTGAGCTCAGCCAATGAGAAGTTACACAGGGGTGTGAGCTCAGCCAATCAGAGCGCAGTAGGAATATATATATAGTAAGTTCGGCGCTGATGGAGACAGTCGCTTCTCTGTAAATTGGGGATGCGGTAACCTGACGGCACCAGGTCTATTCCTTCTGCTGGACCCTGTATTCTTCTATATCATCCACCCACCCTTCTGGATGTCACAGTCACCCACTGGAGACATGTCTCTCCCCACCAGACCTCTCACATCCTTCCTCATCCAGGACATCCTCTCAGACCTGGGCTGCAAAAGCAAAGAAAGACACTTGGAAGTCCAACCTGAAGACCAAGAGAAGGAATCTTCAGGGGACATCACTCCCCAGACAGAGACCTCAGAGGGTGACAGCAGCAAAGCCCATTACTCAGTGGAGACCCATCTAATAGCAGGTAAGGACAGAACGCTCTCTGTATCTACAAGTGAAGTGTAAGTGCTGGGACTTGTAGTTCCACAAGAACATCACTCTCCTAGCTAGCAGTGATTGTGGCCACAGATCAGAGGGTTTCCCGGCAGCTCCTGTGTTACTCCACTATCTTGCCTCAGTGTCTGCTCTCACTCCCACCATGTGTTTCCCACCAGTCACAGGTTTGCTTGTCTCTGTTTTTACAGGTTAAATGAACCTGAACAGGGCAGAAGGGTCACTGCTAATTCAGCAGTGTCTGTGAGACCCAGCCCCGCCACACACAGACCCTCTCTGACTTCAGTCTTGTATATGACTGTTGTGTTCATTGGGAACTTCACTTAGTATTAATGCAGCCATAGAGTCAAAGATGTGACCCCGACATGATGAATTTCACTAGGGTGGGATTTTAGTGTTGATTGTTCCTGCTGATGAGTTCCAGACCCTTCCAAAGAAACATAGATGATCGTTAATAAAGAAAGAATAATTAGAAAGCCGGAAGTAGGGAGATGCTAAAAACATCAAAGCCGCTGGGTTCATATCAGCATATATATCTGATTTTCATCCATATTGCCATCCACGTGTCCACTTTTTACACAAATGTGACATCCATATTTGTACATCAACATTTTACACTACAGATGATCAAATACAGTCTTTTATATAAATAATGAAAATGTATCCGAAAAATTGGATGAAATATGGATGTTCCACATGGGATCCGATTTTTACTTTTTTGGACTTGTATAAACGAGTCTCATCCGAAATCCTGAAGATTCCATATGAACACTCGGTCATCAGAACAGCCCTATTTGCCCTATTTAATAACATTGACTCATGACAAAGTGCAATCCACATTTCGGATACAAATTGAGCACGCTGCGATTCTTTTTTTTTTTTTTTACAGTCTCAGTTGGAGGAAAAAAAATTGGACATGTGCACGTCTCCATAGAATAACATTTGTCCGAGTGCGATCCAACATTTGGTCAAAAATACCGTCGCCCACACGAGCCCTAATGTAGTTTGGTATTTGTATATATAGATGGAGATTTGACAGATATGGTATTTTAAGTTGGTCACTGATTTTGGAAAAATTAGACATAATTAATAACATTCCTCAGTTATTGTTCTTTTTTTTTTTATTGCTGCTGACAAAAGATTTGCCAGATGATGCTAATACTTCAGATTCCCATATATTAGTTGGTACAATTAGCGCACCATGTTTGCAGTAAATGATTCCTCTGGGTCAGTTTATCATCACCATTCACATAGAACAAAGCAATAAAACCAGCATATCTGTTAGGTGAAAAAAAAATTCAGTTTAATCTTAATTTTCATATGTGACGCAATACTAAAAGGCATGAAAACACTTGTATCTGCTCACAGGCAACGCGTTTCGCACCATTTCTCAGGGCATGTGAAAATATATTTTGTCACCTAGTGGATGTGCTGGTTATAGTTATTTGTAATACTTCAGGTTGTAGCAAAATATTAATCCAGAATTGAACTGTCCAATACCGGGAACACATACATTTGATGAATACATTTTTTAAACCAGTGCCTTAGTGTGGCCCATATGCCCCTCTGCCACCTGAATAGGCACCAGGATTTGACTTTCTGCGTCAGGTGAGGGTCACACGACTGAATTATCTCTCATCCGAGAAAATCGCTCCGATTGTGCTAATCGCTTTCTGATAGGAGGGTCAGCACATTGGGATCCGATTTTCTTGGATGAGGAGAAGATGAGAAAAAAAAGTCTCCATCTTCTCCATTCTGTCAGTCCATGAAAATTGGACTGTAGTCAGATGTCATCCGTGTACAGTCCAATTTTGTTCCATGGACTCATAGACTCTCATGGCTGCCTGCGATCTGAATACCAAATGCGAATTGTGCAATTTATTTCTGGGACAGTCTCTATCCAAGGAAAAACTCGGACATGTGCATGGCCCCGTAAAATAATATTGGTCCAAGTATGACCTGATGTTTTGTCAGATCGCACTTGGACCAAAAATACGGTTGTCTGCACGAGCCCTTATTGTGCCTTGTGAGTATTGATGAAAATGACTAATGCAGATATCTCTGTAACTTGGTAGTTTAGTTATTTAATTTTCCATCTATTCCCTTACAGATGATCATGAGGTGAAGCATTTGGACCACGTGGTTCCTCAACCACCAGCTTGTGAAGAGGAAAAAGTAGACAAACAGCCTCCGAAAAGGTCACGAGCCGCCTTCTCCCACTCCCAAGTCATTGAGTTGGAAAGAAAGTTCTCCAACCAAAAATACCTCTCAGCTCCTGAAAGAGCCCATTTGGCCAAGAGCCTGAAGCTGACGGAGACCCAAGTCAAGATATGGTTTCAAAATCGTAGATATAAAACCAAAAGAAAGCAGCTAGCCACTGACCTGGAGGATCTGGATAAGACTTCTTCTCTCCCTGTGTTATGTCGGGACGGAGAACTAAGCCGGAGCTCTCTAATGAGCCTCTATCAGAACTACCACTACTACCCATACCTATATTACCTGGCAGGGTGGCATCCACCTCTCTGGTGATCTCAGGGACCAAACTTAGAGACTATGAAATTATAATATATTTTTGTTATTAATTACTTTTCATGTAATGATTCCTGGTGGGATATTGTATTTTGATAGATGCCATCAAGTGTCAGGCTGAAATTGGGGCAATTCTAGGTGTTTCTTTGGTGTCCAGCTTTAGGGTTTGGGTAGGGCAGGTGGTACAGAGGTTGGTAGCCTTGCATGGACCACTGAATGGTAATATTTGCTGAAGGTCAACCCATTGTACTGTATGGTTTAGGTGGAGAACCTGCTATAATATATGACGAGGGCCAGCTTAGCATTCGTAGGGTTGGTGGGGGGTTAGATTTTGTATCGGGGATTACCACTCTCATGGTGAGAAGTGCTGGCCTGTATCAGGTACTTATTTAATAATTCTGTTTTATTTGGCATGTTGCATTTTCTATGATGTAATAAGTGCACTTATAATCTATTAAAGCAAAAGTGACTCCAATCCATGGCTCTAACAGCGAACGTCCATAATCAGAGTCATCCTTCACAAAGGATCTCATTGAACAATTACAACAAAATCCATTTATGGCAAAATCCTGGAAAATATGGCTGTTTCCATCACTCCAATGAGAATCCTCAATACACTGATGGAGGTTATCATGTCACAGGACCCTATTCTTTATAAAAGTTGAGGGTCCCTGAGATAGGATCGCCTGTTATGTTTATTATGTTTATATTATTACTGTAGTCAGCTAACCCTTTAATTTGCACTTTCTTTTTATGATAGTGTAAACACTGAAACCTAATATAAATTTGTTCAATTGTCTCCTATCTCTTTTTGTCTATTCTGTAAAAACAAACAACAGCAATTAGAGGAGTTGGGGGTAAATAATTATCCCTCTTATAGACAAATGCATCAGTAACTTACAATTAGGATCCCTGATACAATAATTGTTCACACTAGGATCACATGTACAGGAGGCTGTGGGGGCATCATACTCTGGATGGGATAACTATGGTGTCCTCATACTGTGTATGCGGGGTTCTGGAGGCCATCATACTCTGGATGGGATGACTATGGTGTCCTCATACTGTGTATGGGGATTCTGGAGGCCATCATACTGTGGATGGGATAACTATGGTGACATCATACTGTGTATGGGGTTCTGGAGGCCATCATACTGTGGATGAGATGACCATGGTGACATCATATTGTGTGTGTGGTGATCTGGAGGCCATCATACTGTGGATGAGATGACTATGGTGATATCATACTGTGTATGGGGGGTTCTGGAGGCCATCATACTGTGGATGGGATAACTAAGGTGTCATCATACTGTGTATGGTGGGTTCTGGAGGCCATCATCCTGTGGATGAGATGACTATGGTGACATCATACTGTGTGTGGGGTGATCTGGAGCCCATCATACTGTGGATGAGATCACTAAGGTGACATCATAGTGCATGTGGGGTGATCTGGAGGCCATGATACTGTGGATGGGATGAGTGTGGTTGCATCATACTTTGTGTGGGGGAATCTGGAGACCATCATACTGTGGATGAGATGACTATGGTGACATCGTACTGTGTGTGTGGTGATCTGGAGACCATCATACTGTGGATCAGATGACTGTGATGACATCATACTGCATCTGGGGGGATCAGGAGGCCATCATCCTGTGGACGAGATTATTATAGTTACGTCATACTGCGTGTTGGCTCTGGAGCCCATTAAATTGTGGTTGGGATGACTATGATGACATCATATTGTGTGTGTGG
This sequence comes from Ranitomeya imitator, assembly GCF_032444005.1. Lineage (NCBI taxonomy): Eukaryota > Metazoa > Chordata > Amphibia > Anura > Dendrobatidae > Ranitomeya > Ranitomeya imitator. The sequence continues at coordinate 626,363,921 of NC_091285.1, forward strand.
GGCTATGGAGGCCATCATACTGTGAATGGGATGAGTATTATATTGTGGGTGTGATGACTATGGTGACATCATATTGTGTGTGTGGTGGGCTCTGGAGGCCATCATATTGTGGATGGGATGACTATGGTGACATCATACTGCTTGTGTAGGGATCTGGAGACCATCATACTGTGGGTAAGATGACTATGGTGAAAACCTTCTGCGTGTGGGGGGCTCTTGAGGCCATCATACTGTGGATGAAATGATTATGGTGACATCATTCTGTGTGTGTGGGGGGCTCTGGAGTCCATCATACTGTGGATGGGATGACTATGGTGACATGATACTGTGTGTGAAGAGCTCTGGAGGCCATCATATTGTGGGTGGGAAGACTATGGTGACATCATATTGTGTGTGGGGGGGATCTGTAGGCCATCAAGCGGTGGGTGGGATGACTATGGTGACATCATACTGCTGGTGGGATGTCTGTGGGGGCATCATACTGTAGGTGGGGGAACAATGAACACCTCATACTATGTGAAGGGCACTTTTTTGAGGCATCTTACAGTGTTGGAGGGTTGTAGTGGGCATCACATTTTGTTGAGGGTGACTGTGGGGATATCATACTGTGTTGGTTCATTGTTGAGACACAAAAGAGCACAGTGAGGTAAAAAATACTCTGTTGTAAAAAAAATCACAGTAATAAGCAAGTGCTAGTCAAAAGATGGAAAAAACAGGGTATTTGGTTGATACTTTTTTTGCCAAAAAATGAAAACTAAGCTGCTCCACCAATCGTCAAGGTATAGCCATATAGAGCAATCCTACCTAATGTATATAATCCCTATCTGATGTATTTAAAAACCTGATCATCTGTATAGTACCTGTATAAGCAAGTAGGCCATGTGTTTCTGGTTCTATAATTGTTCTCTTGTTTCTACAAGACTAGGGAGTCCACCACTCCTTATGGGTCATTTGCATCAAAGCTGTTCCATCCAGCATGTCCACATGGATATTCCCTCTCTGAACCCTGCTTATACAGGTACTATACAGATGATCAGGTTTTTAAATACATCAAATAGGGATTATATACATTAGTTAGGACTGCTCTATATGGGTATACCTTGACGATTGGTGGAGCAGCTTAGTCTACATTTTTTTGCAAAAAAAGTATCAACTAAATACCCTGTTTTTTCCATCTTTTGACTAGAACTTGCTTATTACTGTGATTTTTTTTTTACAACAGTATTTTTGACCTCACTGTGCTCTTTTGTGTCTTCAAGTTCTTTGGTGATTTGAACAGGTTCCTACAGACTTGTTCAATGTGCAAGTAGCCCATGTGTTTCTGGTTGGTTCATTGTGGCTGCATCATATTGTGTGGAGGCACTTTGGGATCATCATATTGTGGATGTGGGGGATATTGTGGAGGAAATTTGTGTGGGGGAATTCACAGGTGTATCAGTGAGCAGTATGGTGGCTCAGTGTTTAGCACTCTAGCACTTACAGTGCTGGGGTCCTGGGTTCAAATCCCTCCTAGGACAACATCTGCAAGGAGTTTGTATGTTCTTCCTGTGTTTGCGTGGGCTTCATCACATTCCAAAGACATACTGATATATTCTATAAGGACCATGAAAGGGATATCGCAGTGGATTAAAAGACTAAAGGTCTTCAATAGGAGCAAATCAACAGGGTTGATACCACAATACATGTTCTTCTCCCTGTCTTCTTTGAAGATATGCCCTTCTGTGAAGATGCCTATGCGCCGTGACACCGTCTTCTTCAAATAATTTTTTGGGAAGGTGGCCAAATAAGGACTTTTGCTATCAGGCCCCATGATTTGTATGTGCACCCTTGGACAGAAACACATCTTCATCACTCTACGACTACATTCACACACCATGTGTCGCGGTCTGAATACAGACCGTGATGGACAGACCAGTCAAGGGTCTCCTGACCAAACTCAATAACATCATAGGCATATATGAAGTTGTCGAGTCAGTAGACCCACGGCCGACTGCATCATGGTCTGTACTCAAACCGCGACACAAGTATGTAGATCTAATCCTAATAAGACCATTCCCAGACATAAAAATACCCACCGTAACATGTTTGAGACCTAATAGACCTCCACCAGTGTCAACATTCCAGCGCTCACCCAAAGGATGATCAAACCGCTCATTTATCAAGTGATCGGTTTGTTTATGCCGGGAAAAAGATCATAGTTATCTGCAGCAGCTCCATGTAATCAGCAGATCATTCTATATCCATCATTGTTTGTCGGCCTGTGTAAACAGGGTCGTAAAAGAACACCGAAATCTTGTGTTATGTCGATCAGCGCTCGTTAATGGTGCATTAAAGAGACAAAATCGTCATGTCTAAATGCATCAAGAGTTTTTTTGCGCATGTGAATTAATTTTACAGTTACATGACTGAGTTGAGAAAGGAGAATGCACTTTTCCTATATTTATAAGTCTTAGGGGCATCAGTTTTTGCAGGTTTCCCTATCTGGGGAGAGCTTGGTTCCATTTTTGATGCGGATCTGCTTCATTGTCAGTGCCAGTTACTGTTGGGTATCAGATGCTAGGTTAGTCCTGACATACAGAAGCAAAAAAGCCATAGAAGAAGATTTATAAGGGTGTGACGTTTTAGGTGGTGATGAGTGAATGTGCTCGGATAAAGTGTTATTCTTATCTTGTGGCTGTTGGACAGCTGTAACACAAACAGGGATTGGCTAACAAACAGGCTATCCCTACATATGTTGCAGCTGTCAAACAGCCGTGGGACATGCAGCCGCGGGGACTCGGACATATTATTCGAGCACTCTGAAGACACTCGGATAGCACTCGAGCATGCTCTATAACACCTTATCGGAGCAGGTTCGCTCATCACTAATTTTAGGCCCTTTGCCACCCACTATATGTGCGTTTAGACTCCAAGGCTCAGTCTGATGACGAAGACTCGTGGTGCCATCCAGAGAAAACCAGTTTTACCCGGAGACTCCTAGATGTTCCAAGAAAGTTGACAAGAATGGATAAAAAGGACCTCCACAGATCGTCTGAAACCCTAGACTTGTTATTTCCATGGCTTATATGTGATATTTTTGCATGAATATTTAGGCAACTGTATATAGCACTGCTGTTTGGGCACCATACCGTCATGGCACCTGTAATTAGGCACTGTGTGTTACGATGCTGTATGGCGCTATAACACTAAGAGGTAGGACCCGGGACACATCCAATGTAAGCCAGCCCTGAATAGGATGTATTTGCTTCTTCTATTTTTTAATTCTACCTACTCCTTCTTACAGTAAGGCCCTATATATAAGCCTGCCCTACTACTCCAGCGTTACGGTCTCGTAGCTGTAAATATTCCACAATCCCCATTATCTGCTTCGTACAATCAATCACGATTTGACTGAGTCGCGTATTTACAAATTGCCATAAACATCAAGAGGGATTTTTTTCTGGGAAAAAAAAAGTAAAATATAAATAAGTTGGATCTGGGCGCTGAAGATATGATCCATCAAGTGTAGGGATAATCAGATAACGGTGCGCAGATGAGAGAGCGGAGATCTGGCTGTTTATCTCAGGATGGGGTGCTCTCTATGAGCAGAGGCTCTGGCAGTGGAGACATTGGGATACCCTGGAGCAATCCAGAGACATTCTTAGATAAGGCAACTATGCCAAGGCAAAAAATGAGAAAGGATTGTAATATTAACCCTTTCACAGCTCATAACAAGATCCAGTCATTCTGTCAATATATAGTCATTTGTAATCCCATTCATTTTTAGATAGACAGTGCTGCAAAAAATACTTAATTATTTCTTCTTTATTTGCATATTTGCCACACTTGATTGTTTCTCATCTTTCAACTAACATTAGACAAAGGCAACATAAATAACCACGTCTCTTTAGAGAGGACGAGGACAGAAACTGTAGCGCCAGCTATTGGAAGCAGCAACCCTTAAAGTCAATGTCGAGCCTTTAGGATGTAGAATAATAAGCTAAACCAGACACACTATTTGCAGACATGTTTTGAGGTGTTTGCCTCTCATCAGGGCAAAGCAGGAGGTCTGATTTGACTGATTGAGTGAGATGCCTCTGACAGTGGGTTTAGGCGGAAAGTATCTCCTTATGCAGAGCACCAAGTCAGCGTAGGGAGACTTATAGCCCATGCAATGCTTCCCTTAAAGGGAATCTATCAACATGTTATTGCTATGTAATCTGAGAGCAGCATAATGTTGTGGCAAACACCCTGATTCCAGAAATGTGTCACTTACTGGGCTTTGTTTTGCTACTTCAATACAATCAGTGTTTCATCAGCAGGAGATTATTGCTAGAGGACTAGTTGTCTCATGCCTCCTATTCCAACCACGCTCCCAGAACAGATTAGAAGCTTTCTTTCAGAATACATTGTAGACAGAAAGCTGCCAATCAGATGTTTAGGTTCAGGCTGGGTACAGTAGCTGCGTCAGGGACCACAGCCTCTGCCCCCCTTATGATGTCCCGTTTTAGTATCCCAGCATGCACTGGGGATCCAGAAACAAAACATTATCAGTGATAGAGTTGGAACAGTAGGAGATTTCTAATACAAGTACATTAGAAAGGTGATTAGATTATTAATTCTATTTTTCATCCTAATAGAAATGTATTAGGATGAAATTCAACTTTAGTTTCAGACCACCGCTTTAAGCATTGTCCCCCTGACATGTCCTACAAAGAAAGATGTCCATACATGCAGCGCTCACCTACCCTTGTCTAAGGATGGTGGAGAACCTGTGTCACATTCCCTCTTTGACCCATTTCTGAAAAACCTGCTCACATCTGCATATTTGTATATCTACGGCCTTAGGGGTCAGATAAGTCAAGTGCTACAATCTCCTGTAATATATAGTTCTGTCATTGAGAATGGCTTTAAAGCTAGGACAAGATCGGTCGGTGACATTTTCACGCCATCGTACGTTTTTGTCCCTCAGTTTTGACACCACCAGTCTTTCCAAGTAGAACATAGCCTTCAGCTACTTGTTTGGCGATCTGGGTTGATATTTAACAGGCATTCACCTAATAAGCATTTTTGTTGCCTTTTTTGCCACTATTATTACAGAATCATTTGAACACAGATATGCTACACTTGAATCACCCCTGAGGAGGATGGAAGACCACCTCAGTGACTTCCATGTCAACCATGAAGGGACCTTTATGTATCACACTTGGTGCCTGTTCCCAGAAAGCTCTATAAATCTGGACACGGCCAAAGACCATGCATCAAAAAAGTATCTGCTAGTCCGTATTTTGGGTACGCTGTCTATTGGGTTTATATAATGTCTGAGAAAGATTAAAAGCATTTATATGTAACAATGGTCCCTCATCATTCCACCAGTCAGCCGGCCCGGTGTGGGGAAACATAGTCCGTGGAAATTTCATCCGAGTGCAGTCCGATGTTTTCCACGCACTCATTAACTTGCATGGCCAACTGTGATCCGAATATTCGATGCAAATCGTGCATGCTGCAATATTTTTCCTCGGACAGACTCTGATCAAGGAAAAAATCAGAAATGTGCACAGCCCCATAGAATAACACTGGTCCCAGTGAGATCCGATGTTTTCTCTGATCGCACTCGGACCCAAAATACGGTCATGGGCACGATCCCTAATTCGGCCTTATTAGTAATGATTTCTCTTTACTCTTTTGCATATTGTATAGATCGTAAATCCTCCTGAGTGGTTTTATTTCCACACCAATGGATTAATTGGATAAAGTTTTCCATCGTCAACTTTTATTACATGACAATGTTCAAAATATCTATATTTGCAATCATGTTTTATACTTTCATTTTCAGTCTTCTCTCATTACTTGGTTTGAGAGCAAATGATTGTTAGAGGTATAAATGAGCTAATCTGTGAGAATTTGCTTTACTGGCCTCTTGGCAATGGACAAATTGCCACTTTTAGTATATGATGTCACTTAAAGGGAATGTCCTGTGAAAACAAGTAATCATTTATCTACAGGTCGGGGTACAACCACTGGGACCCGCACCAATCGGCAGACCTGACCTCCGCTCCATTCATTACTTATGGGGCTGCCGCCTGCCCAGAGGCAGAGCTAGGGGTTCATCTCAGGGGGAAGACGAAACCTCTGAGTAGGCCCTTAACTGGTAACCCTGATTACATCTATGGTGGCGCACTGATATTACTGCTGTAGTGCAGCGGTAGCACAAGTGCGCAGTGATGAGGCAGTGACCCACAAAGTTCAAACACAAAAGTCTCTTTAATGTGTTACTTCACAGCATTAAGTCCAATTCACACAAGTGGATATCAACTCAGTGTCCACTTCACACAAGTGCATATAATATTAGTGTCCATGACATAGCACTACATACTACACGACTTTAGATTGCAGTCCCTAAACACGCTGGTCCTCCCTTTGTCCAGTAACCATGGGCAACTTCAGCGCTGTATTAAAGTCTATACTCACAGTTTTACTTGTTTAGTCTGCACAGTACACAATATACTTTATATTGTAGTCACTAAACATGACCAGTTACCGTGGACAACTACAACACCGTGTTACGGTCTCTTTACTCACAGCTTTACTCATTTCGTTTGCCGACACTACACATGCCAGTCCTCCTTCGGGCACAGGGCAGGCTACCTTCGGTTCACCTCCAGGCACAAGACCTGTCCACATCCGAAACCAGTTACCGCGAGTGACCGCACCGCTGTGTTAATGTCTTTTTACTCACACAGCCGTACACAGTCCTTGATATCCTCTGGATCGCAGTGAGGAACCATATCCACCTGTTTGCAGCCGGTAAACAAGCCAGTCCTCCTTCAACCACAGGACATCCACTTCCGGTTCACCTCCGGGCACAGGACTGTCCATACAAGACCAGTTACCGTGGATGGCAGCACCCCTGTGTACGCTGTGGGTGCCAGGTCTTTCAGCTGCTTTGGCTGTTTGGCTCTGCGTGCCTGTGTCACTTCACACGCACAGACAGCGCTCTGCAGGGCCTCTGCTCTGCACTCCTGCCGAACACCAGACTTACCCTGACCCTGACACAGACTTGACCTGACACCCCCTACCCTATACTACAGGGCTTTTAACATAGAAACCTGTGGCCTTCAGCCACATAGAAAACCTGGGCAGGGAATGAAATGGACTGCACCACTAACATACTGCAGTCAGTTTCAAAACACAATATCACCAAGAAGGTTTTCCCTACATCTGCCTTGGACACTAGCATGTCCAAAACTAACACTTTTATTATTTCCAGTCTGCATTGCAGCCAGTGCTATGCCCGTGACTCCCATGCACTGCTATGGCCTTCATACGCCTCCATGCATAACCTGGGGAGAACAAACAGCGACTCCTACCTGTACCACCAGTCACTGCCTCACAGCGCCAAATGGTGACCATATAGTGGTAGATACCAGTCCTACGGAACATAAGAAATTACAGTACAGTTATAGATGGTGACTTACAAGTGATGTTCTTTCTGATGGAATCATTCATTTTTCACGTCTTTTCCATCTGGCCCAGACCAACACGACAACTTCTCCAGCCATTGCTCTTCTGCAGATATTACACCAAAGTCACATCTGACTTCTCACATTTCCAGCACTGTCGCCATCTATTCCCATCCTGCACAAACTACTCATCCTACTAATAACCCCAATATTGAGCTGCTGCTGCCATATGTGTCCCTATTACTGCACCTGCTGTGTGTCACAAAAACAGTGCTTCTCTTATTCCCCCACATAATGATGCCCACCACTGTGCCCCTTACATAGTATTAATGCCTCCTTTGTGCCCTAGATGGTAAAATTGCCCACTAGAAAATATTAGTGCGCTAGAAAACAGTGTTCACCTTTTGCCCCTTTGGCAGCAACAATACTGAGTGCCCCTATAACAATAATGCTTTTTTTGTGCCCAAGTTAAATTTAATAATGTCCACTTAGTCCCCCATGAACAGCTCCTCTATACACAGTGCGATGGACCGACAGTTCCATTATACAGAGTATGCTGTCCCCACAGCTCCCCTATATACAGTATGATACCCCACAGCTCCACAATAAATAGTATGATGTCCCCACTACCACCCCAAAACACAACGCAATGACCCACCACAGAACCCCCACACTGTATAATAGTTTCCTCCACTGTTTCAGTGTCCCACAAGTTTTGAGTAAAATAAAAAAAAATCATATATTCAACTAATCCAGGATCATGATGACTCCACCACTGAGGCTTGGGTGGACCTACGCGCTATCACGCACAGGACAAAAGAGTCCTGGTGCAATGATATCACCGCGCCAGGACTTGGACATCCTACGTATGCGTCGGCGCCTTGAGGGTAGCTTAGCTCCGGATGGGCCCCTCTGAGCATGGGGCCTGGGGCAACCGCACCCTCTATCCCCCCTCCCTAGCTTCCTAGCTTCCTGGGACTGCTGAAAATAGGTTAGCGCAGTGCTCGGCAGCACCACAGTGAATGGTTCTAGCAGTGGTCGTAAATGTTCATGCAGGAGAAAAATGCCATATTTTGCTGATCAATGCAGTTCCGAGGGATCGATCAATAAGTTATTCCAATCGTGTTGATAGATGTTAACTTGCTTTCACTGGACAGCCTTTTTAATGGAGGGTTAAACGATCCCAAGAATGAAGGGGCCACAGTGTGATACCATAATACCATATACAATGCCACAGCCACCTAACTATGCAAGAACTACAGGATACTCCTTTCACGCTAATTGGGCTCCGCTGAAGTGGGTGTCTGGAACGTCTCTTTGCAAAGGAAAATCAGTATTGGGGACGCAGCTCTGAAACCTCCTCATTCTCAGTATTGATAGGGTCCCGAAGATTGGGGATAACTTGCTGATCACTGGGGGTGTGACTGATGGGACCACAGCAATCCTCAGAATGGAATTCCGAGAAATATCGGAGAGCTATATTGTGACTCCATAGAAGGGATCATTGACTAAACAGTAGCAAAGTGAATTTTTTTTTTCAGTTTTGCTCTTAGCATTGATGGGGTTAATCTGGGGCCCCATTCTGCTTTGGTTTTCCATCACCTCTGAGTGCTGTTTACATGGAGTCCTTGCTCCCCTCCATCACCTAGGAGTCTGATAAAAGACAGATGAAGATCTCTGTATGGGAAAGCCTCTTATCACTGTGTATAGCACTGGGGGCACAGGAGGTTAATTCCAGTTGCATCTCTGCCTTCTGAACCCAGAGAGTTGTTTAAGAAGGTGTTAGGACTACAGCAGAAGATAAGGCCATAGATAAAATACCATACCCCCTGTCTCTATAGAAAGGAACTCGGCCACCATGGAACTAGAAATCCCAGAATGTCATGGTTATACTGGGAATGATGGACTTTTGGCCAACAGGACGGATTCAACCATACTGGAGCTCTATAATAATGCATCCCGCATCCATAGCTTATAGGATAATGAAGCACCAGAAAAATGGAGCTTTCAGTGAAGAGGTTGTCATTGAGACAAATCATAAAAATCAGATTGGTTGGGGTCTTGGATATACAGGTGCTTCTCACAATATAAGAATATCATCAAAAAGTGATTTTATTTCAGTTCTTCGATACCAAATATGAAACTCATATATTAGATAGAGTCATTACAAACATAGTGATCTATTTCAAGTTTTTATTTCTGCTAAGGTACCGTCACACTAAGCGACGCTGCAGCGATACCGACAACGATCCGGATCGCTGCAGCGTCGCTGTTTGGTCGCTGGAGAGCTGTCACACGGACAGCTCTCCAGCGACCAACGATGCCGGTAACCAGGGTAAACATCGGGTAACTAAGCGCAGGGCCGCGCTTAGTAACCCGATGTTTACCCTGGTTACCATCGTTAAAGTAAAAAAAACAACCACTACATACTTACCTACCGCTGTCTGTCCCCGGCGCTCTGCTTCTCTTTAACGATGTTAACCAGGGTAAACATCGGGTTACTAAGCGCGGCCCTGCGCTTAGTAACCCGATGTTTACCCTGGTTACCAGCGAAGACATCGCTGAATCGGCGTCACACACGCCGATCCAGCGATGTCAGCGGGAGTTCCAGCGACGAAACAAAGTTCTGGACTTTCTTCCCCGACCAGCGACATCACAGCAGGGGCCTGATCGCTGCTGCCTGTCACACTGGACGATATCGCTAGCCAGGACGCTGCAACGTCACGGATCGCTAGCGATATCGTCTAGTGTGATGGTACCTTTAATGTTGATGATTATGGCTTACAGCCAATGAAAACCCAAAAGTCATTATCTCTGTAAATTAGAATAATTAATTAACACCTGCAAAGGCTTCCTAAGTATTTGAAAAGGTCCCTTAGCTTGTTTCAGAAGGCTCCACAATCATGGGAAGACTGCTGACTTGACAGATGTTCAAAAGGAAGTCACTGACACACTCCACAAGGAGGGTAAGCCACAAAAGGTCATTGCTAAAGAAGCTGGCTGTTCAAAGAGTGCTGTATCCAAGAATATTGATGGAAAGTTGAGTGGAAGGAAAAAGTGTGGTAGAAAAAGATTCAGAAGTAACCGGGATAACCGCAGCCTTGAAAAGATTGTTAAGAAAAGGCCATTTAAAAATTTGGGGGAGATTCAGAAGGAGTGGACTGCTGCTGGAGTCATTGCTTCAAGAGCCTCCACACAAAGACATATCCAGGACATGGGCTACAAGTGTCACATTCCTTGTGCCAAGCCACTCATGACCAAGAGACAACACCAGAAGCGTCTTACCTGGGCCAAGGAGAAAAAGAACTGGACTGTTACTCAGTGGTCCAAGGTGATGTTTTCAGATGAAACTAAATTTTGCATTTGATTTGGAAATTAAGGTCCTAGAGTCTGGAGGAAGAGTGGAGAGGCCACAATCCAAGCTGCTTGAGGTCTAGTGTGACGTTTCCACAATCAAGACCAAAGTCAGCGCAGCCATCTACCAGGAAATGTTAAAGCACTTCATGCTTTGCTCTGCCGACAAGCTTTTTGGAGATGGAAATGTCATTCTTCAGGAGAACTTGACACTGTCCACACTGCCAAAAAGTACCAATACCTGGTTTAAAAACAACAGTATCACTGTGCTTGATTGGCAAGCAAACTCGACTGACCTTAACCCCATAGATTTTTATGGGGTATCGAAGATGAGACACCAGATCCAACAATCCAGACGAGCTGGAGGCTGCTATCAAAGCAACCTGGGCTTCCATAACGCCTCAGCAGTGCCACAGGCTGATCACCTCCATGCCACGCCACATTGATGCAGTAATTGATGCAAAAGGAGCCCCGACCAAGTATTGAGTGCATTTACTGAACATACATTTCAGTAGGCCAACATTTCTGATTTTAAAATCATTTTTCAAGCTGGTGTTATAAAGTATTGTAATTTACTGAGATAATGACTTTTATGTTTTCACTGGCTGTAAGTTATAATCATCAACATTAACAGAAATAAACACTGGAATAGATCACTCGATCACTCTGTTTGAAATGACGCTATATAATATATGACTTTCACTTTTTGAATTGAAGAACTGAAATAAACTTTTTGATGATATTCTAATTTTGTGAGAAGCACCTGTATATACAGTGGGGCAAAAAAGTATTTAGTCAGTCAGCAATAGTGCAAGTTCCACCACTTAAAAAGATGAGAGGCGTCTGTAATTTACATCATAGGTAGACCTCAACTATGGGAGACAAACTGAGAGAAAAAAATCCAGAAAATCACATTGTTTTTTTATCATTTTTTTTGCATATTATGGTGGAAAATAAGTATTTGGTCAGAAACAAACAATCAAGATTTCTGGCTCTCACAGACCTGTAACTTCTTCTTTAAGAGTCTCCTCTTTCCTCCACTCATTACCTGTAGTAATGGCACCTGTTTAAACTTGTTATCAGTATAAAAAGACACCTGTGCACACCCTCAAACAGTCTGACTCCAAACTCCACTATGGTGAAGACCAAAGAGCTGTCAAAGGACACCAGAAACAAAATTGTAGCCCTGCACCAGGCTGGGAAGACTGAATCTGCAATAGCCAACCAGCTTGGAGTGAAGAAATCAACAGTGGGAGCAATAATTAGAAAATGGAAGACATACAAGACCACTGATAATCTCCCTCGATCTGGGGCTCCACGCAAAATCCCACCCCGTGGGGTCAGAATGATCACAAGAACGGTGAGGAAAAATCCCAGAACCACGCGGGGGGACCTAGTGAATGAACTGCAGAGAGCTGGGGCCAATGTAACAAGGCCTACCATAAGTAACACACTACGCCACCATGGACTCAGATCCTGCAGTGCCAGATGTGTCCCACTGCTTAAGCCAGTACATGTCCGGGCCCGTCTTAAGTTTGCTAGAGAGCATTTGGATGATCCAGAGGAGTTTTGGGAGAATGTCCTATGGTCTGATGAAACCAAACTGGAACTGTTTGGTAGAAACACAACTTGTCGTGTTTGGAGGAAAAAGAATACTGAGTTGCATCCATCAAACACCATACCTACTGTAAAGCATGGTGGTGGAAACATCATGCTTTGGGGCTGTTTCTCTGCAAAGGGGCCAGGATTACTGATCCGGGTAGATGAAAGAATGAATGGGGCCATGTATCGTGAGATTTTGAGTGCAAACCTCCTTTCATCAGCAAGGGCATTGAAGATGAAACGTGGCTGGGTCTTTCAACATGACAATGATCCAAAGCACACCGCCAGGGCAACGAAGGAGTGGCTTCGTAAGAAGCATTTCAAGGTCCTGGAGTGGCCTAGCCAGTCTCCAGATCTCAACCCTATAGAAAACCTTTGGAGGGAGTTGAAAGTCCGTGTTGCCAAGCGAAAAGCCAAAAACATCACTGCTCTAGAGGAGATCTGCATGGAGGAAAGGGCCAACATACCAACAACAGTGTGTGGCAACCTTGTGAAGACTTACAGAAAACGTTTGACCTCTGTCATTGCCAACAAAGGATATATTACAAAGTATTGAGATGAAATTTTGTTTCTGACCAAATACTTATTTTCCACCATAATATGCAAATAAAATGTTAAAAAAACAGACAATGTGATTTTCTGGATTTTTTTTCTCAGTTTGTCTCCCATAGTTGAGGTCTACCTATGATGTAAATTACAGACGCCTCTCATCTTTTTAAGTGGTGGAACTTGCACTATTGCTGACTGACTAAATACTTTTTTGCCCCACTGTATTATGCATCCAACGTCCACTGAGTATTATGTGCTGTTAGCCGCTTGCCATGAGTGCCCACATCAGTAATCTCACGAGTTATGGTAGGAGAAGATATCCAACAGCTGGAACTCATAAGCTCATGCCAAACTGCTGCCCGCTGGCAATTTACCTTCTATTTGTGGAGGTAAAGGTCAGAAAATACAAAGACCTCTGTAGACTAATCCTGCCATATTTTTGTAGGCAATGCCTGCTGACAGAGATGGCAGAACAAGAGTGACACAGGGTGTGTCCAGAAAGAAAGTAACACAATGCCATCTGTGGATTCACGAGAACAGAATATACAGGACACATATATACTGAATCAATGAAATATATCTTTCAAAATGCTGCACTCAGAGGTGTTGCTAGGGTTTTGGTTCAGGGGGGCGAAACTTCTGAATGGGCCCCTAACCAGGTAACCTTAATTACAACTCAGTGACGCACCCTAATAGTGGATGTAGGAGATGACCGCGCAGTTACTGAAAATAATCTCAATATAAGGACCAACATGGATATTACCGCCATATGGTCAGTGGTAGATACCAGTCCTACAGAACATATAAGAGATCACAGCACAGTTACAGATAATGTCTTACCGCTGACGTCCTTTCTGATGGAATCGTTCACTTTTCCCGTCTTTTCCATCTGGCCCAGACCGACATGACAACTTCTTCCAGCCACGACTCGGCTGCAGAAAATACAACAAAGACATATTTCACTTCTCATATTCCAGCCCCATCACCATCTATCCCCAACCTGCACAAACTCCTCATCCTGCTGATACCCCAATACTGAGCCCCTGCTGCCGTATGTGTCCCTATTACTGCACCTATTTGTTGGTTCTCTGTGCCTTCTAAATTTTAAAACAGCCCTATAGAATATAGTAATGTCGGGTGTAAGTGCCTTAGAAAACAGTGCCCATATTTTGTCCCATATAAAGTAATATTGCCCTCTGTGTGCCCCTTTCACAGTCACAGAAATCTGAGTTCCCCTATAACAAGTGCCCACTTTACATTTAATAATGTCCTGAGTCTCCCCTCTGTACAGCTCCCCTATACACAGCATGATGCTCTCTTATATACAGTATAATGCCCCTTCTCTGTAATACATACTGACCCCTTAGTATCCCCCAAACTGATGGCTCCAACACTGTATGATGGCCCCCTCACTGTAATCTACACACTGTATGATGGCCTCCTAGATAGTCTCCATATAGTATAATACACCAGATGATCCTCAATATAGTATAATGCAGCCCCCATAGGCAGACTCTATATAGTATAAGGCAGCCCCCCCATGAGCAGACTCTACAGTATAATGCAGCACCCCCATAGGCACACTCTGCTGTATAGTGCAGCCCCCGTAGGCAGACTCTATAGTATAAAGCAGCCCCCCATAGGCAGACTCTATAGTATAAAGCAGCCTCTCATGAGCTGACTGTAATATAAGACAGTCCCCCATAGGCAGACTAATATAAGGCACCCCCAGGCAGACTGTAATGTAAGGCACCCCCATAACAGACTGTAATGTAAGGTAGCACCCCCCATAGGCAGACTAATGTAAGGTAGCATCCCCCATAGACAGACTGTAATGTAAGGCAGCACCCCCATAGGCAGACTGTAATGTAAGGCAGTACCCCCATAGGCAGACTGTAATGTAAGGCAGCACCCCCCATAGGCAGACTAATGTAAGGCAGCACCCCCCATAGGCAGACTGTAATGTAAGGCAACACCCCCATAGGCAGACTAATCTAAGGCAGCGCCCCCCATAGGCAGACTGTAATGTAAGGCAGCAATCCCCCATAGGCAGACTGTAATGTAAAGCAGCACCTCCCATAGGCATACTGTAATGTAAGGCACCCCCCATAGGCAGACTGTAATGTAATGTAATGCAGCAACCCCCCCTAGGCAGATTGTAATGTAAGGCAGCAACCCCCCCATTGGCAGACTGTAATGTAAAGCAGCACTCCCCATAGGCAGACTGTAATGTAAGGCAGCACCCCCCATAGGCAGACTCTATAGTATAAAGCAGCTTCTCATGAGCTGACTGTAATATAAGACAGTCCCCAATAGGCAGACTAATATAAGGCACCCCCAGGCAGACTGTAATGTAAGGCACCCCCCATAACAGACTGTAATGTAAGGTAGCACCCCCCATAGGCAGACTAATGTAAGGTAGCATCCCCCATAGACAGACTGTAATGTAAGGCAGCACCCCCATAGGCAGACTGTAATGTAAGGCAGTACCCCCATAGGCAGACTGTAATGTAAGGCAGTACCCCCATAGGCAGACTGTAATGTAAGGCAGCACCCCCCATAGGCAGACTGTAATGTAAGGCAGCACCCCCATAGGCAGACTGTAATGTAAGGCAACCCCCAAAGACAGACTGTAATGTAAGGTAGCACCCCCCATAGGCAGAATAATGTAAGGCAGCACCCCCCCATAGGCAGACTGTAATGTAAAGCATCACTCCCCAAAGGCAGACTGTAATGTAAGGCACCCCTCATAGGCAGACTGTAATGTAAGGCAGCACCCCCCCATAGGCAGACTGTAATGTAAGGCAGCAATCCCCCATAGGCAGACTGTAATGTAAAGCAGCACCCCCCATAGGCATACTGTAATGTAAGGCACCCCCCATAGGCAGACTGTAATGTAATGTAATGCAGCAACCCCCCTAGGCAGATTGTAATGTAAGGCAGCACCCCCCCATAGGCAGACTGTAATGTAAGGCAGCAATCCCCCATAGGCAGACTGTAATGTAAAGCAGCACCCCCCATAGGCATACTGTAATGTAAGGCACCCCCCATAGGCAGACTGTAATGTAATGTAATGCAGCACCCCCCATAGGCAGACTGTAATGTAAGGCAGCAATCCCCCATAGGCAGACTGTAATGTAAAGCAGCACCCCCCATAGGCATACTGTAATGTAAGGCACCCCCCATAGGCAGACTGTAATGTAATGTAATGCAGCAACCCCCCCTAGGCAGATTGTAATGTAAGGCAGCACCCCCCCATAGGCAGACTGTAATGTAAGGCAGCAATCCCCCATAGGCAGACTGTAATGTAAAGCAGCACCCCCCATAGGCATACTGTAATGTAAGGCACCCCCCATAGGCAGACTGTAATGTAATGTAATGCAGCAACCCCCCCTAGGCAGATTGTAATGTAAGGCAGCAACCCCCCCATTGGCAGACTGTAATGTAAAGCAGCACTCCCCATAGGCAGACTGTAACGTAAGGCACCACCTCCCATAGGCAGACTGTAATGTAAGGCAGCACCCCCATAGGCAGACTGTAATGTAAGGCACTCCCCATAGGCAGACTGTAATGTAAGGCAGCACCCCCATAGGCAGACTGTAATGTAAGGCAGCAATCCCCCATAGGCAGACTGTAATGTGAGGCAGCACCCCCCTATAGGCATACTGTAATGTAAGGCACCCCCCATAGGCAGACTATAATGTAAGGCAGCTCTCCCATAGGCAGACTGTAATGTAATGTAAGGCAGCACCCCCCATAGGCAGACTGTAATGTAAGGCAGCAGCCCCCATAGGCAGACTGTAATGTAGGGCACCCCTATAGGCAGAATGTAATGTAAGGCAGCAACCCCCCATAGGCAGACTGTAATGTAAGGTAGCAACCCCCCATAGGCAGACTGTAATGTAAGGCAGCAGCCCCCATAGGCAGACTGTAATGTAGGACACCCCCATAGGCAGACTGTAATGTAAGAAAGCACCCCCTCCCCCATAGGCAGAATGTAATGTAAGGCAGCAACCCCCCATAGGCAGACTGTAATGTGAGGCAGCACCCACTATAGGCAAACTGTAATGTAAGGCAGCCCATTAAAAAAAAATCCAATACTCACCTTTCTTCCTCCTGGCTCCTGCTCATCTCCTGACAGCAGGCCCCGGGTAGTGACATCATAGCACCCACTGTCAGTGTCTGCGACTGCGTCAGATGCTGACGCTGACAGGGGGATCATGGGAGAAGGAGCATAACGCTCCTTCTCTCATCAATTCGGTCAGCTGTATAGGCATGTAGCCAATACAGCTGAACCTGCGATGATGGGAGGGGGCCCACTGCCTGCACCGCCCCCCACCTGCTCAGGGGCCCCATAGAGGTCAGGCAGCAAATCAGGGAGATCGATTCTCCCTGCTCTGCAGCAGAATGTAACTGTATGGGCGCGCTGTGCTAGCCGATACACTTACAGTAGTGTAGCTCCGGGTGGGCCCCCACAGAGCGCGGGGCCCGTGGCCACTGTCCCCTTTGCCCCCTCCCGGTAGCTATGCTACTTGCTGCACTGATATTTAAAGGAGTTATCCAACACTATTTTAGTTTTTTTTTTTAGATGTGCATATAAACTAACAGACAGGTAGTTGCTAACTGCCTGTCTGTTCTACACGGCACCGACTCAGAGTGGTCACCGACTGCTCCTGCCGGTGATTCAGCGGTTCCAGGTCAACAGAACAACTCTTCTTCTTACTGGCTGCTTTGTCGACAGGGCGCGACTGTCGACGTCATGCTGATTGACAGCTGGCTCCCCGCAGTACATGTAGCAAGAAAATCTCATAGAATCCCATTAATTCCACTTTATACTTAATTTTGGGGCACCCTGTTCGGAGAGCTGCAGTAGAAAAGTCATCTATCTGGTGGACAGATAGAATAATTTGTCTCTTGGCTTATGGTGATATTTCAATATATTGTCTGTTTTTATTTTGTTCTTTTTTTTTGCATAGGACTGCGGATAAATGTTACAATATCCTAAGGAGCATGATCACTTTCAGTGGCGTAACTTGAAGGACATGGGCCCCAATGTAAAAGCTCCAATGAGGCTCCCAATTATTGCAAGTTTTTAATACCATTGGTCTTTTTATATAAGAAAAAGGACTTTTGGGGGACCTTAAACTCTGTGATTGCAACGCCTGCACCTATTGTAGTTACACCCCTGATCACTTTCAACCATATATATTGCTCTGATGCATGAAAAATTAAAAAAGAACCAACTCTAGAAATAGTCTGATTTAAAGAACCCCCCCCCCTCCCAGCGAAGTTTTCATCCTCTTAATATATTGATGTCATCATATTATATAGCACTGTGCACTTACAATTGCTCATCTTATCTTTCTACTCAGTTAATTCTTCTCTTTTCTCTGGTCTATGTAGAAACAGGAAGTCTCTTTTCCCTGCGTTTATCATTCCCCTGTTCAGCTGCTCATCCTCCCCTCCTGACAGGAACTTTTGCATTGATTTATGATACTACAGGGAAAATTTACTCCTGTTTCTGCATAAAGCTTAGAAGAAGTCAGCTAGTCAGTTTTCTTAATCATGTGATGTCATAAACCTAACGGAAAAAAGAAAACTTATCTGGGTAGAAAGGCAAAATGAGCAATTGTAAGTGCACACTTCTATGTAATATGATGACCGCAATATATTAAGAGGATAAAAACTTTGATGGGAAGATGAGGAGGACTGCTGCTTTAACATCTACTGTTTAGCATTTACAGCTCCTATGCAGACTTATGTGTTTCCTTAGAAAACATCTGTAAACAAACTGCATGCTATGACCCTGTAGTCCTAGTTTCTTTTATTTCATTTGTTCCCTGCCATCAGCTAACCTACCAACAGTAAAAAAAAACACACAAAGGGCACTGATTCATCATTTGAATTTTTAAGTCACTTTGCGTCTTTATCTTGTGATGTTCATTGCTGTTTTTTCAAACAAAAAAGGCAGCACTCCATAGTGCCAAAACTTGCAAACATGAAATATGAAAATTGAATTGCATTACTGCACTAGAAATATGAAAAATTGAGAAAGTTTAGTGCATAAATTGGCCAATTCATGTGTACCTGGAAGCCACGTTAAGGTATTTCTCGTTTCCAGGACCTATCAAAGCCTTTCTTCGCTTAGAATAAAGTCTTCATCTGTATGGGAGCATAAATCCCCTGTTAGACTAAAATCTCTCCCTCTGTGGAGGGGTAGTGGTCCTGCTGGGATTAAAAACACCTGTGGCTAAAAGGCGGAGTGTTCAGTCAGAAGGCTAATGAATACAAATTTCAAAAAAATGACTGTCACATCCAAACATAGACTAAGTGTGAACAGGTACTGAACCTAGAGTCACCAACTCATATAATCTCAAGCAAAAAAGGCAGCACTCTGTGGCGCCAAAACTTGCAAACATGAAATATGAAAATTAAATTGCATTACTGCACTAGAAATATGAAAAATTGAGAAAGTTTAGCGCATAAATTGGCCAATTCATGTGTACCTGGAAGCCACGTTAAGGCATTTCTCACTTCCAGGTACACATGAATATATATAGAACGGGGGCCCCGTTTATATATATATATATATATATATATATATATATATATATACCGTATATATATATATATATATATATATATATATATATATATATATATATAGCTGAATGTGTGTGTGTGTGTGTGTGTGTATGTATGTGTGTATGTCCGGGATTGGCATCTGCACCGTCGCAGCTACAGCCACAAAATTTTGCACAGTCACACTTCTGGACCCCGAGAGCTTCATAGGCTATGTTGTGAGGTGAAATTTTAACCCCGCACTTTCCAAACGTTTCACCAAACAATTTTGCCCCTATCTACATAATGGGGAAAAAGTGAAAGGAAAAGTGTTGGAGGCAAATTGACAGCTGCCAGATGTGAACAAGGGGGACTTAAAGAATGAAAGCGATGGCGCCAAAGAGTATATGCGATACAGTTGCTAAGGTGGGGCCCCGACATGGGATACTCACCACACACAAGGATATGAACACACACACACAAAATGCGCCATACACTACCACGTGCTTGAACACATATACCACCCTCAGCACACCTTTCACCACACATACACCAACCTCGCCACATAAAAGTCAAAGCACAAAAGTCACCGCTCAAAACTCGCCATGCGCAAAACTCACCACATGCAAAACTAGACTCATGCAAAACTAGCCACACATGCAAAACTCACCTCATGGAAAACTCGCCACATACACAAAAGTTGCAACACATGCAAAACTTTCCCTCACACAAAACTTGCACATACTCAAAACGCACCACACATAAAACTCGCCACGCGCAAAACTCACCTTGCACAAAACTTGCTGCACACAACTTGCTACACTAACCTGTCACATGCAACTCGACACACAAAATTTGCTACACACATGTCGCCATGCAAAACTCATCTCACAAAAGTCGCTACATGCATGTCGCCACACGCAACTCAACACACACAACTTGACACATGAAACTTGCCCTAAACACACACAAGTCTGGTATTATCCTTCAAAAATAAAAATCTGATTAATAAGCAGACAAACTACAAGAGCAACAAATGTACCATATAGGAAATACGGCAGCTGTCAGTCACATGACTGTCTATTATGTGTATGTGTGAGCTAATGTATACTGCCAGGGGGGAGGGCTTCCTGTTCGCTGGGGATTTATCAGGCTGCCAATTTAGCTTAAAAATACTGACCAAATAACGTTTGAACGAGGTCTAATACAGGAGGAGATGACATACAGGTACATACTATAAATAGGGGAGATGACACACACGTATATACTATATACAGGAGGAGATGACTTACAGGTATATACTATATACAGGAGGAGATGACATACAGGTATATATACTATATATAGGAGGAGATGACATACAGGTATATACTATATACAGGAGGAGATGACTTACAGGTATATACTATATACAGGAGCAGATGACACACAGGTATATACTATATACAGGAGGAGATGACTTACAGGTATATACTATATACAGGAGGAGATGACATACAGGTATATATACTATATATAGGAGGAGATGACATACAGGTATATACTATATAAAAGATGAGATGACATAGGTATATAGAGGAGGAGATCACATACAGCAGGTATATACTATATACAGGGGAGATGACATACAGGTATATACTATATACAGGAGTTGACAAACAGGTATATACTATATATAGGAGGAGATGGCATTTAGGTATATACTATATACAGAAGAGATGACATACAGGTCATACAAGGAGGGAGTGAGAGAGGGAGTGCAACAGGCAAGACGACGACAGCCGTTTCGCGCTAATACCGAGCGCTTCCACGGGACCCACTAGGGAATAAACAATGTAGTCCCTGGTCTCCTGGGCGTCACAATTGGCGTCACGAACAGGATACGAACCTGTGCGGGGAAACCCCATTGGGACCGGGGTACCCAGCACCGGACCAATGGGGTCTGTCTCTTGAGGGAGATGTCACGGGTGGCTTGACCTGGTGCTGTGGCCTCAGGCAATGCACAGTGTAAGGGGTATCATGAGGGAACAGGCACTTACTTGATCAGCAGCAGGTTCTCTCAGCGGTGATGATCCTGATCCTGGATAGATAGCTATTGTCCAAATGAAAGTCTGAGGCACTGAAACGTTTAACCAGTTTACTTCAACATAAAGGGATTTACAACCAGTCCTGTCACCGGAGTCTGTATGGGAACTCTGAGTTACTTTGACCCTGCCGGGGTCTTCGCCTCTTATTGTACGCAGTTTCTGTGTGGCCCTGCTGCTGTATGTGAACTGGCTGCCAGCCCAATCTGTCCCCTCCGGGTCCTGGTTCGACGGGCAACCCGAGTCCTTTTATCGGCTTACCCCCTCCAGGAGTACCGCTGAACTCTGTGTCTGTTGCTGCGTCCGGCCCTAGTGAAGCTGATATCACCTCACGTTTTTCCGGTTGCTGTATTATATATAATGAATACAGCCACGGATTCGGTATCCGTCTTTGCGCCTGTTCTGGGTAGTGATTAATGCTACCCGGTTCTCACAATGTCCTTTTTCTCTGTCCCTTTTCTCCTCAGGCCGGTGATTTGGGCCTGGAAACCGTCATAGGGCTGTTAGAAATTCAGCTGTATGACCTCTCACTTTCAGCTCCTTAGCCCAACTGCCCAACTGCCAGTTCTTCTCTCAGACCAGAATGGATCAAGGGGAGTCTCTGGAGCTCCCCCTTCTGGCCGGAGGTGGTAGTGCAGTCTTGCTATTTTAGTATTTGTATTCAGTGTCAGTAACTATATTTGTGGCAAATACCTCTAGGGGTGCCCCATTAGGGTTAGGGCTAGGGTTAGGGCTAGGGTTAGGGCTAGGGTTAGGGTTAGGGTTGGGGCTAGGGTTAAGGCTACAGTTAGGGTTGGGGCTAAAGTTAGGGTTAGGGTTTAGATTACATTTACGGTTGGGAATAGGGTTGGGATTAGGGTTAGGGGTGAGTCTGGGTTAGAGGTGTAGTTAGGGTTAATGTTGGGATTAGGGTTAGGGGTGTGTTTGGATTAGGGTTTTAGTTATAATTTGGGGGGTTTCCACTGTTTAGGCACATCATGGGCTCTCCAAATGGCGTCCGATCTCAATTCCAGCCAATTCTGAGTTGAAAAAGTAAAACAGTGCTCCTTCCCTTCAGAGCTCTCCCGTGTGCCCAAACAGGGGTTTACCCCAACATATGGGGTATCAGCGTACTCAGGACAAATAGGACAATAGCTTTTGGGGTTCAATTTCTCCTGTTACCCTTGGGAAAATACAAAACTGGGGGCTAAAACATAATTTTTGTGGGAAAAAAAAAGATTTTTTATTTTCACGGCTCTGCGTTATAAACTGTAGTGAAACACTTGGGGGTTCAAAGTTCTCACAACACATCTAGATAAGTTCCTTGTGGGGTCTAGTTTCCAATAAGGTGTCACTTGTGGGGGGTTTCTACTGTATAGGTACATTAGGGGCTCTGCAAACGCAATGTGACCCCTGCAGACCATTCCATCTAAGTCTGCATTCCAAATGGCGCTCCTTCCCTTCCGAGCCCTCCCATGCACCCAAACAGTGGTTCCCCCCCACATATGGGGTATCAGCGCACTCAGGACAAATTGGACAACAAATTTTGGGGTCCAATTTCTCCTGATACCCTCGGGAAAATACAAACCTGGGGGCTAAAAAATAATTTTTGTGGGAAAAAATGTTTGTTTTATTTTTACGGCTCTGCATTATATACTTCTGTGAAGCCCTTGGTGTGTCGAAGCGCTCACCACACATCTAGATAAGTTCCTTAGGGGGTCTACTTTCCAAAATGGTGTCACTTGTGGGGGGTTTCAATGTTTAGGCACATCCGTGGCTCTCCAAACGCAACATAGCGTCCCATCTCAATTCCTGTCAATTTTGCATTGAAAAGTCAAACGGCGCTCCTTCCCTTCCGAGCTCTCCCATGCGCCCAAACAGTGGTTTACCCCCACATATGGGGTATCAGCGTACTCAGGACAAATTGTACAACAACTCTTGGGGTCCAATTTCTTCTCTTACCTTTGGGAAAATAAAAAATTGGGGGCAAAAATATAATTTTTGTGAAAAAATATGATTTTTTTATTTTTATGGTTCTGCATTATAAACTTCTGTGAAGCACTTGGTGGGTCAAAGTGCTCACCACACATCTAGATAAGTTCCTTAGGGGGTCTACTTTCCAAAATGGAATCACTTGTGGGGGGTTTCAATGTTTAGGCACATCAGGGGCTCTCCAAACCCAACATGGTGTCCCATCTCAATTCCAGTCAATTTTGCATTGAAAAGTCAAATGGCGCTCCTTCGCTTCCGAGCTATCCCATGCGCCCAAACAGTGGTTTACCCCCACATATAGGGTATCGGTGTACTCAGGACAAATTGTACAACAACTTTTGGGGTCCATTTTCTCCTGTTACTCTTGGTAAAATAAAACAAATTGGAGCTGAATTAAATTTTTGAGAAAAAAAAGTTAAATGTTCATTTTTATTTAAACATTCCAAAAATTCCTGTGAAGCACAAGAAGGGTTAATAAGCTTCTTGAATATGGTTTTGAGCACCTTGAGAGGTGCAGTTTTTAGAATGGTGTCACACTTGGGTATTTTCTATCATATAGACCCCCCAAAATGACTTCAAATGAGATGTGGTCCCTAAAAAAAAATGGTGTTGTAAAAATGAGAAATTGCTGGTCAACTTTTAACCCTTATAACTCCCTAACAAAAAAAAATTGTGGTTCCAAAATTGTGCTGATGTAAAGTAGACATGTGGGAAATGTTACTTATTAAGTATTTTGTGTGACATATTTCTGTGATTTAATTGCATAAAAATTTGGAAAAATTGTGAAATTTTCAAAATTTTTGCCAAATTTCGTTTTTTTCACGAATAAACGCAGGTAATATCAAAGAAATTTTACCACTGTCATGAAGTACAATATGTCTCGAGAAAACAGTGTCAGAATCACTGGGATCCGTTGAAGCGTTCCAGAGTTATAACCTCATAAAGGGACAGTGGTCAGAATTGTAAAAATTGGCCCGGTCATTAACGTGCAAACCACCCTTGGGGGTAAAGGGGTTAAATAAAAAATAGATATATTGTTCCCATAAATACATTTCTTATCTAAATAATAAAAAAAAACAATAAAAGTAAACATATTTAGTATCACCGCGTCCGTAATGACCCCTCCTAAAAAACTGTCCAGCTAGTTAACCCCTTCAGTAAACGCAGTGAAAAAAAGCACAGCAAAAAACAACGCTTAATTATCGTACCGCCAAAGAAAAAGTGGAATAACACGCGATCAAAAAGATATAAATAAGCATGGTACCGCTGAAAACATCATCTTGTCCCGCAAAAAATGAGCCACCATACAGTATCATCAGCAAAAAAGTAAAAAAGTTATAGTCCTCAGAATAAAGCGATGCAAAAATAATTATTTTTTCCATAAAATAGTTTTTATCATATAAAAGCGCCAAAACATAGAAAAATGATATAAATGAGGTATCGCTGTAATCATACTGACCCGAACAATAAAACTGCTTTATCATTTTTACCAAATGTGGAATAGTGTAAACGCCTTCCCCCTCAAAAAGAAATTCATGAATAGCTGGTTTTTGGTCATTCTGCCTCACAAAAATTGGAATAAAAAGCGATCAAAAAATGTCAAGTGCCAAAAAAAAACGTCAACTCGTCCCGCAAATACAAGACGTCACATGACTCTGTGGACCAAAATATGGAAAAATTATAGCTCTCAAAATGTGGAGACGCAAAAACTATTTTTTGCAATAAAAAGAGTCTTTTAGTGTGTGACAGCTGCCAATCATAAAAATCTGCTAAAAAACCCGCTATAAAAGTAAATCAAACCCCCCTTCATCACCCCCTTAGTTAGGGAAAAATAATAAAATTTAAAAAATGTATTTATTTCCATTTTCCCATTAGGGTTAGTGCTAGGGTTAGGGCTAGGGTTAGGATTAGGATTAGGGCTAGGGTTAGGATTAGGGCTAGGGTTAGGATTAGGGCTACGGTTAGGGTTGGGGCTAGGGTTAGGGTTTCAGTTAGAATTGGGCATTTCCACTGTTTAGGCACATCAGGGGCTCTCCAAACGCGACATGGCGTCCGATCTCAATTCCAGCCAATTCTGCGTTGAAAAAGTAAAACAGTGCTCCTTCCCTTCCGAGCTCTCCCGTGTGCCCAAAGAGGGGTTTACCCCCACATATGGGGTATCAGCGTACTCAGGACAAATTGGACAACAACTTTTGGGGTCCAATTTCTCTTGTTACCTTTGGGAAAATAAAAATTTGGGGGGCTAAAAAAATAATTTTTGTGGGAAAAAAATTATTTTTTATTTTCATGGCTCTGCGTTATAAACTGTAGTGAAACACTTGAGGGTTCAAAGTTCTCACAACACATCTAGATAAGTTCCTTGGGGGGTCTAGTTTCCAATATGGGGTCACTTGTGGGGGGTTTCTACTGTTTAGTTACATAAGGGGCTCTGCAAACGCAATGTGACGCCTGCAGACCAATCCATCTAAGTCTGCATTCCAAATGGCGCTCCTTCCTTTCCGATCTCTGCCATGCGCCCAAACGGTGGTTCCCCCCACATATGGGGTATCAGTATACTCAGGACAAATTGGACAACAACTTTTGGGGTCCAATTTCTCCTGATACCCTTGGGAAAATACAAAACTGGGGGCTAAAAAATAATTTTTATGGGAAAAAATAGTTTTTATTTTCACGGCTCTGCGTTATAAACTGCAGTGAAACACTTGGGGGTTCAAAGCTCTCACAACACATCCAGATAAGTTCCTTAGGGGGTCTACTTTCCAAAATGGTGTCACTTTTGGGGGTTTCAATGTTTAGGCACATCAGTTACTCTCCAAACGCAACATGGCGTCCCATCTCAATTCCAGTAAATTATGCATTGAAAAGTCAAACGGCACTCCTTCCGTTCCGAGCTCTACCATGCGGCCAAACAGTGGTTTACCCCCACATATGGGGTATCAGCGTACTCAGGACAAATTGCACAACAACTTTTGGGGTCCATTTTTTTCTCTTACTCTTGGAAAAAAATTTGGGGGCGAAAAGATAATTTTTGTGAAAAAATATGAATTTTAATTTTACGGCTCTGCATTATAAACTTCTGTGAAGCATTTATTGGGTCAAAGTGCTCACCACACATCTAAATTGTACAACAACTTTTGTGGTTCATTTTCTCCTGTTACCCTTGGTAAAATAAATCAAATTGAAGCTGAATTAAATTTTGTGTGAAAAAAAGTTAAATGTTTATTTTTATTTAAACATTCAAAAAATTCCTGTGAAACACCTGAAGGGTAATAAACTTACCGTACCAATTGAATGTGGTTTTGAGCACCTTGAGGGGTGCAGTTTTTAGAATGGTGTCACACTTGGTTATTTTCTATCATATAGACCCCTCAAAATGACTTCAAATGAGATGTGGTCCCTAAAAAAAATGGTGTTGTAAAAATGAGAAATTGCTGGTCAACTTTTAACCCTTATAACTCCCTAACAAAAAAAATGTTGGTTCCAAAATTGTGCTGATGTAAAGTAGACATATAGGAAATATTACTTATTAAGTATTTTGTGTGACATATCTCTGTGATTTAAGGGCATAAAAATTCAAAGTTGGAAAACTGCAAAATTTTTAAAATTTTTGCCAAATTTCCATTTCTTTCACAAATAAACGCAAGTCTTATCGAAGAAGTTTTACAACTATCACGAAGTACAATATGTCGTGAGAAAACACTGTCAGAATCATCAGGATCCATTGAAGCGTTCCAGAGTTATAACCTCATAAAGGGACAGTGGTCAGAATTGTAAAAATCGGCCTGGTCATTAACGTGCAAACCACCCTTGGGGCTTAAGGGTTTAAGGGAATGAATTACATGCATTTACATTTTTTTAAAACAACTATTAATACCACATGCAAGGGACAAATATCACACCATGACCAGACCACATATTACCACCACATAGTGACCGAAAAATACCACACAAAAGGAACAAATACCGCCACACCTTATTACATATTACAACATATTACCACCACATAGTGACCGAATAATACCACATACATGGAACAAATAGCGCCACACCATGACCAGACAACATATTACCACCACATAGTGACTGAATACTACAATACCGATCATTTATTTAAAAAATGAAAAAAACACAATGCTAAGTGCCATTGTGTAGAGGAACTCTGTATTTACTGTCAGTGTACAGGTAATAAAGCGATCACTCGTGACATTATACACAGAAGCTCTGTATATAATGTCAGTATACAGGTAATACAAGGATCAACAGTGACATTATACACAGGACCTCTGTATATAGTCTCAGTGTACAGGTAATACAGTGATCACCAGTGACATACACAGGAGCTCTGTATATAGTGTATAGTGTACAGGTAATACAGTGATCACCAGTGACAATATACACAGGAGCTCTGAATATAGTATACAGTGTATAGTGTGAGTGTACAGGTAATACAGTGATCACCAGTGACAATATACACAGGAGCTCTGTATATAGTGTCAGTGTACAGGTAATACAGTGATCACCAGTGACATTATGCACAGAAGCTCTGTATAAAGTGTCAGTGTACAGGTAATATGGTGATCGCCGATGATAATGTACACAGGAGCTCTGTATATAGTATACAGTGTATAGTGTGAGTGTACAGGTAATACAGTGATCACCAGTGACAATATACACAGGAGCTCTGTATATAGTGTCAGTGTACAGGTAATACAGTGATCACCAGTGACATTATGCACAGAAGCTCTGTATAAAGTGTCAGTGTACAGGTAATATGGTGATCGCCGATGATAATGTACACAGGAGCTCTGTATATAGTGTCAGTGTACAGGTAATACAGTGATCACCACTGCCAGTGACACAGTGACATTATACACAGGAGCTCTGAATATAGGATACAGTGTATAGTATCAGTGTACAGGTAACACACTGACTCACCAGTGACAACTCTAGCTGAAGTCCTTCATCTTTGCTTTCCTTTTTCATCCAACACAGACCATCATCACTTCTTCCAGCCAGTACTCGTCTCTGCATAAAATAGCACAGTTACCTAGAGCACCACTTCCAGAGCACATTCCCCACTTTTTCCCTTTCTTCTACACTACTCATCTGAATATAAAGGTGCACCCAAATCAATATAATTGGTTATTATGCAACCCACCATTACAAATATAAATTATAATCCACCACTGTGCACCCACTAACTATAAATATCCACTTTCCCCATTTAATACATAAATTAATTCACACCTGTACTCTTTCCCTGAATTCATTACCAGTCACTTCATCCTCA
This sequence comes from Ranitomeya imitator, assembly GCF_032444005.1. Classification (NCBI taxonomy): domain Eukaryota; kingdom Metazoa; phylum Chordata; class Amphibia; order Anura; family Dendrobatidae; genus Ranitomeya; species Ranitomeya imitator. The sequence goes on from NC_091285.1 coordinate 626,392,774, forward strand.
ACACCCCCCACTATGTACCTCCCGCTCTATCCCTAACCCCGATTCATTATATTTACATGCCCCTCCCACCCCAATTCATTGTCATGTCTTTCTCTCCCACCCTCTATTCATTATCAACTGCTCTACCCAACATTCAATACATCATTTACTCCCCCACCCTCAAAATTCATTATTTGTTACCCCTAGATCATCATTTGCTCTCCACAGTCCCCAAATTAAAATCATCATTTGCTCTCCCCACCCCTATCTTCAATTAAATTGCTGTGTCCCATCACTCACAAAGAATTCATCATTTGCAGTCCCCCGTCCTCTCCCCCACTTCAACATTTGCAGCGCAACTCCATCATGTGCAGCCCCACTCCCCCCACTCCATCATGTGCAGCCCCACTCCATCATGTGCAGGCAGCCCCACTCACCCTACTTCATCATGTGCAGCCCCACTCCCCCCACTTCATCATATGCAATCCCCCTTACTCCCCCCACTTCATCATGTGCAGCCCCACTCCCCCTTCATCATGCGCAGTCCCCTTTACCCCACACTTCATGTGCAGCCCACTCCCTCCACTTCATCATGAGCAGCCCCACTCCATCATGTACAGCCCCACTCTCCCCACTCCATCATGTGCAGCCCCACTCCCCCCACTCCATCATGTGCAGCCCCACTCCATCATGTGCAGCCCCACTCCCCCCACTCCATCATGTGCAGCCCCACTCCATCATGTGCAGCTCCACTCCCCCCACTCCATCATGTGCAGCCCCACTCCATCATGTGCAGCTCCACTCCCCCCACTCCATCATGTGCAGCCCCACTCCATCATGTGCAGCCCCACTCCCCCCACTTCATCATGTGCAGCCCCACTCGATCATGTTCAGCCCCACTCCCCCACTCCATCATGTGCAGTCCCACTCCATCATGCGCAGGCAGCCCCACTCACCCCACTTCATCATGTGCAGCCCCACTCCCCCCACTTCATCATGTGCAATCCCCCTTACTCCCCCCACTTCATCATGTGCAGTCCCCCTTATCCCCCACTTCGTGTGCAGCCCCACTCCCCTTCGTCATGTGCAGTCCCCTTTACCCCACACACTTCATGTGCAGCCCCACTCCCTCCACTTCATCATGTGCAGCCCCACTCCATCATGTTCAGCCCCACTCCCCCACTCCATCATGTGCAGCCCCACTCCATCATGTACAGGCAGCCCAAGTCCATCATGTGCAGCCCCACTCCCCCTACTCCATCATGTGCAGCCCCACTCGATCATGTTCAGCCCCACTCCCCCACTCCATCATGTGCAGTCCCACTCCATCATGCGCAGGCAGCCCCACTCACCCCACTTCAACATGTGCAATCCCCCTTACTCCCCCCACTTCATCATGTGGAGTCCCCTTTATCCCCCACTTCATGTGCAGTCCCACTCCCCTTCATCATGTGCAGTCCCCTTTACCCCACACACTTCATGTGCAGCCCCACTCCCTCCACTTCATCATGTGCAGCCCCACTCCATCATGTTCAGCCCCACTCCCCCACTCCATCATGTGCAGCCCCACTCCATCATGTGCAGCCTCACTCCCCCTACTCCATCATGTGCAGCCCCACTCCCTCCACTCCATCGTGTGCAGCCCCACTCCATCATGTGCAGCCCCACTCCCCCCACTCCATAATGTGCAGTCCACTCCATCATGTGCAGGCAGCCCCACTCCATCATGTGCAGCCCCACTCCCCCCACTCCATCATGTGCAATCCCCCTACCCCCCACTTCATCATGTGCAGTCCCCCTTATCCCCACACTTTGTGTGCAGCCCCACTCCCCCTTCATCATGTGCCATCCCCTTTACAAGTCCCCAAGCCTACAGTACAACCTGCAGTAACCACCGATCGACCAAACCACTGCACGACCAGCTCTATCCTCATCTACTGTATCCTCACCCATCCCTTGTAGATTGTGAGCCCTCAAGGGCAGGGTCCTCTCTCCTCCTGTACCAGCTGTGACTTGTATTGTTCAAAATTATTGTACTTGTTTTTATTATGTATACCTCTCCTCACATGTAAAGCACCATGGAATAAATGGAGCTATAATAATAATAAATAATAATAATAATAATGTGCAGCCCACTCCAACATGTGCCGGCTGCCCCACTCCATCATGTGCAGCCCACTCCATCATGTGCAGGCAGCCCCACTCCATCATGTGCAGCCCCAGTCCCACCACCCCATCATGTGCAACCCACTCCATCAAGTGCAGCCCCACTCCCCCACTCCATCATGTGCAGCCCCACTCCCCCCACTCCATCATGTGCAGCCCCACTCCATCATGTGCAGCCCCACTCTGTCATGTGCAGCCCCACTCCATCATGTGCAGCCACACTCCCACCACTCCATCACGTGCAGCCACACTCCACCCACTCCATCATGTGCATGCAGCCCCACTCCATCATGTGCAGCCCCACTCCCACCACTCCATCATGTGCAGCCCCACTCCATCATGTGCATGCAGCCCCACTCACCCACTCCATGATGTACAGCTCCACATTCCCCTCATTTCATCACGCGCAGCCCCACTCCCCGCACTTCATCATGTGCAGCCTCCTTTATGCCCCAAACCAAACTAAACAAAATGTGCAGTCCCCCACACACCTCCCACTTCATAACTTGCAGTTACCCTCACCCACTGAATTCATTTTATAAAAAAAGAAAAAAGTTTTCCATACTTACCTCACAGTCGCTCCCCAGCAGCGCCTCTCTGCTTTCAGAGTCCAGTACATGTCGGCACATGCACGATGAAATCACCTGACCCGGAAGGACTCTCTGTACATGGAGGGAGCGGAAGCTGCGCAGCCGTCAATATTAGATGGCCAGGCACAGCTCCCGGCCCCGACGTGTTAGGACTGTGATGCGGGCGGCTGTGTCTGCTGCCAGCCGCGTCACAGACTGTACAGTGGACACGGCCGCGTACAATTTGCTGTGCGGCCGGCCGTGTACAGCTGCAGGGGGAGCGGGCCAGGGGGCATTGTCCTCTCTGCCACCTGGCCCAGCCCGCCCCTGGAGTGATCTACTAGTGATCGTTCTATGCCCATCATTCCTCTTCAGCAGTGTAAAGAGGCCGGGAAGCAAGCGCCGAACGACTTCAATACTGTTGATTACGCTCGTTTAACTGCCTGAACTCAGCGTATGTAAATACAACCGAAATGTTTCTGTGTGATGGTGCAAAATGTTAGCATTTGGGGTCCCACTTTAAACTTTTGCCCAGGGTCCCACTTTGTCTAAAACCGACCCTGGTTGTTCAATAACAAGATTAATCATCAATAGTGCAAATTGTGCACAGAGTGTATATTTCATTTCCTTACTTTGACACAGACCAAAATGTGGCATCATTCAATGAAATAGACACAATTTGCCGATGCACTAGTCATTAAAAATAAATCACCTTTTTCCAATCTGCATTTAATAATCGGTAATTTGAACATTTTCATTAGGAAAAATGCTGCCGTTAGCTACAAGGAAACTAAGGAGTTTTCTCTTTTCCAGTTATGGCTCTCAGGAAAGCCACGCACTAGGCGGCGATTCCTATCGTACATGTCATTATGAACAATATTTGCCGATTGTGCCGTCAGTGGCTGTTCGATAAATATGGTGCAATCCATCAAATGCAATTTTTCAAAGTTTTCTCCTTTACTAATTCAGCGAATGCGGACATAATCCTAATCCTGGAGTGTAAGCTGTTCGATTCACATGCCCTGCGCCCCATTCTGTACCCAGAGTACATGTCATGTCACAGGTAACGTAACTATTGTACGCTGGTGTTAACTTAATGGCATCCTATTGTATTAATAGCCTTACAAGGGCCTAATTAGAGGGTATAAGTACATATCCTGCGCAAATATCATCACATCTCCTGCGTGGAATAAATATTGACCCCCCCTGTCTCAAGGATTAGTAAGTCATTCTCTGGTAAATGTGGCTGCTAATTGCACATTCATACGGTCTTGGGTTGAGTTACTCAGCCGGCTGAAGCTGCCAAGCACAACTGTACATTAAACAGGATTTGAATATTAACCTGAAGGCAAATATTGGCAAGAGGGAAATTCAAGTTAGTATAATATTTCCTTTTGACAGCTCACACATAGGATGGGTTAATTGAATCAACCTCAAACTGACATCCCCAGCACCGGATGGGAATTTATAGACAACTGTTTAATGGGAACTGGTTCAATAAGGGATTGGTGTTTGGACGACACCTGATTAGAGTGTATGACTTAGTCCATATCTGATATATAATACTGAGAAAATTGTTTTAGGCAGGTGGAGTCAAAATGCTGAAAAAAAAAAATCATAAATATCAGTGTTCACAGTTTATTTTTTATCGATTAACTAAAAAGTTAATAAACAAAAGAGAAATCTAAACCAGACCAATATTTTGTGACCACCCTTTTCCTTCAAAACAGCATCAATTCTTCAAGGTCCACTTGCACAGAGTTTTTGAAGGATCCCAGCAGGGAAGTTGTTCCAAACATGTTAGAGAACTAACCACAGATATTCTGTGGATGTAATTTGTGAAAATCCTTCTGTTTCTTCATTTAATCCCAGACAGACTGGATGATGTGGAGATCAGGGTTCTGTGGTGGCCGGATTGTCACTTCCAGGATTCCATGTTTTTCTTTACACTGAAGATAGTTCTTCATGATATTGGCTCTATGTATGGGGTCGTTGTCCTGCTGCTGAATATATTTGGAGTCAATCAGACACCCCACCTAATGGATAAGTATCTGTAGTTCTTAGCACTAAGCATACCAAGAAATGGGCAATGTTAAGGACCGCAGACCCAGTGGTCGGCCAAGGAGACTTAGTGCAGCAGATGGAAGACACATCATGCTTACTGGTCATCAATATCGGAGCATGTCCAGCAGTGCCATCAGCTCAAAACTTACAGCAACCAGTGGGATCAAACTACACCCATCGACCGTTTGAAGAATTCTGGCCAAAAGTGGTCATCATGAGAGAACGGTGTCCAAAATGCCATACCTTTGACATGGAAACAAGGCCAAACAACTATGCACAAAAGCATAGGAACTGGGGGGTGACATATGTGGCTGTAACAGAAGGCAGTTTGTTGCTGAAGAATGGTACAATATTGAGTGTCTGCAGACATCAGTGAGGCATGCTGGAGGCATCTTACAAGTTTGGGACTGCATTTTGGCAAAAGAAGTTGGGAATTTGGTCAAGACTAATATTGTCCTCAATAATAAATGGTCAACTTCAAATTACCATTCAGTTTGTTAATAACATGTTTCACTGTTGTTATGTCATGGGGAATACATGCCTTTACTATATAGACATGTCAAGGAATTTCACAGCTCCTTTTTTAATATCTTTATAAAAAATATTAAAAATTTAAAGAAATCTAAATGTATTAGGATCCACTTTGGTATGAACAGTGAGTCCCAGTTCGAGAATTTGGGTGAAAAGAATTTTTAGAATTTTGAGAATCTGTGTAATAATACACAAGATCACCAAAATAAGAACACATAACCGCTAAAAGTCAATGTGTACACTCTGTGCTGGATGATATGCACGGTGTATGACATTGTGCATAATATTTACAATGTGACCTGAAAACCTCAGTCCTTAACCCAAGAGAGGCAATGACAGTAGGCTGTACCGTTCTGCTGTGAAAATCCTAATTCCAGCTAAGCTCTTGAAAGGTCTCTGAGACTCTCATCTGGGCAGCAAATCACTGGGATAAAATGTGGTTGCACAACTGCTTCTATTTGAACCATTTTAAGGACAAGTACTTCTGTGACCTATAGCTGGCTTAACCCACACCCCAAAAACCAAAGATGATTGTCGAAACCCATCATAAAGACAAACAAACTACCAGAAGAACTACCGGGTTGGAAAATTGCAGTTTCATGAAGGCCCCATTCAATGTTAATTTTTATGATTGGGTTCTTATAAAGGTGCAAGCTGTAAGGTATATATGTAAAATTCTTTAACACGTTTTCTGGACTGGAGATATGTAAGATAATTAGTTCATAGAGTCTTGCAAGATATGAAATTGCATTTTTTGGCACGATCGCCCTGATCGCCCCAATGGTTATTAGTGATTTATAGTTAACTCATTCTTTACACAAGAGTGTGTATATGTGCTTATTTGTAGATATTGACTGTTGCATCATGTACATAAGCACTGGGCTAGAGAGGGTCAATGCCACTTTTATTGCATATAGCACATAAAAAAGTAGATCATGTTAACTGGGTTTCATTGCTAATTAGGATCTAAAAGCCCCTTTTGAGGCTTTGGACGCCAAGGGCTTGTTCCAAGCTAGAGAGGACTGTTTGGAAGGAAGATTTCTGTTGTCCTGGACTTGATGTAGTCTGGTTGGAACATGTTATGTGTTAATATTTGGGGGGGGGGGTGGCATGGGGGGTGGGGTTAGAACAGTTAAAAATTTAAGAAAGAATAGAGGTGCAGAGAGATACATAAAATGTATGTATACGAATGCCAGAAGCCTCGCCAACAAAATGGACGAATTAGAACTAATGTTGTTGGAGCATAATTATGACATGGTGGTTGATATCTAAGACATGGATGGATGAGAGCCATGACTGGGCTGTTAACTTTCAGGGCTATAGCCTGTTCAGAAATGACCGTACAGCTAAGCGAGGGGGAGGGGTGTGTCTATATGTAAAAACGCCCTTAAAACCCATCCTGCGTGATAATATAGGTGAATTTAATGAAAATGTACAATCCCTGTGGGTGGAGATAAGGGGAGGGGGAAAAAATAATAATTTTGTTTGTTATAAATCTCCAAAAATAATGGAAGCAATGGAGAATATCCTCATAAAGCAAATAGATGAAGCTGCAACTCAAGGAGAAGTTATTATTATGGGGGACTTCAACTACCCTGAAATAGATTGGGGAACAGAAACCTGCAGTTCCAGCAAAGGTAATCGGTTTTTGACAACTATGAGAGACAATTACCTTTCACAACTGGTTCAGGACCCAACAAGAAGGGGGGCACTGCTAGACCTAATATTAACCAACAGGCCAGACCGCATATCAAATATAAGGGTTGGGGGTCACTTGGGTAATAGCGATCACAAAATAATAAGTTTTCATGTATCCTTTAATAAGATGTGTAGTAGAGGGGTTACAAGGACACTAAACTTCAGGAGGGCAAATTTCCAACGGATGAGAGAGGATCTTGGTGCAATTAACTGGGAAGATATCCTGAGACACAAAAATACACAAAGAAAATGGGAGACATTTATTAGCATCCTGGATAGGACCTGTGCACAGTATATACCGTATGGGAATAAACATACCAGAAATAGGAGGAAACCAATATGGCTAAATAGAGCTGTAAGGGGCGCAATAAGTGACAAAAAGAAAGCATTTAGAGAATTAAAGGAAGTAGGTAGTGATGAGGCATTAAATAAATACAGAAAATTAAATAAATTCTGTAAAAAGCAAATCAAGGCAGCAAAAATTGAGACAGAGAGACTCATTGCCAGAGAGAGTAAAAATAATCCTAAAATATTCTTTAACTACATAAATAGTAAGAAACTAAAAAATGATAGTGTTGGCTGTTGTGAATTCTGTTGTCGAACTCCCTCCTGTGGTCGTGAATGGTACTTCGGCGAGTTCTGTCTATGGGCTCCCTCTGGTGGCTTTGAGTAAAGCAGCTGCTTCTGAGGTTCCTTACACAGGTGACGTGGGTTATCCTTTGGTTGGCTGCTCTATTTAACTCCTCTCAGATCGTTACTCCATGCCAGCTGTCAATGTTTTTGCATTCGTTCAGTTCGCTCCTGGATCTCTCTGTGACCTGCTTTCTCCTGCAGAAGCTAAGTTCCTTATAGTCTTATTTTGTTCTCTGTTTTCTTGTCCAGCTGGTTTTCATGATTTTGTCTTGCTAGCTGGAAGCTCTGGGATGCAGAGTGTCCCCTCCGCACCGTGAGTCGGTGCAGAGGTCTTTTTTGCACACTCTGCGTGGTCTTTTGTAGGTTTTTGTGCTGATCGCAAAGTTACCTTTCGTATCCTCTGTCTATTTAGTAAGTCTGGCCTCCCTTTGCTGAAACCTGTTTCATCTCTGCGTTTGTGACTTTCATCTTACTCACAGTCAATATATGTGGGGGGCTTCCTTTACCTTTGGGGAATTTCTCTGAGGCAAGGTAGGCTTTATTTTCTATCTCTAGGGCTAGATAGTTCTTAGGCTGTGACGAGGCGCCTAGGTCTGGTCAGGAGCGCTCCACGGCTATTTCTAGTGTGTGTGATAGGATTAGGGCTTGCGGTCAGCAGAGCTCCCACATCCCAGAGCTCGTCCTGTATGAGGTTTAATTATCAGGTCATTCCGGGTGCTCCTAACCACCAGGTCATAACAGTTGGCCCCCTTAAAAATAGTCTGGGTGAAATGGTGGATGAGGATGAGGAAAAAGCCAATGTGCTAAATGACTTTTTTTCATCAGTATTTACACAAGAAAATCCCATGGCAGACAAAATGACTAGTGATAAAAATTCCCCATTAAATGTCACCTGCTTAACCCAGCAGGAAGTGCGGCGGCGTCTAAAAATCACTTTAATTGACAAATCTCCCGGCCCGGATGGGATACACCCTCGAGTACTGCAGGAATTAAGTACAGTCATTGATAGACCATTATTTTTAATCTTTAAAGACTCCATAATAACAGGGTCTGTACCACAGGACTGGCGTATAGCAAATGTGGTGCCAATATTCAAAAAGGGGACAAAAACTGAACTCGGAAATTATAGGCCAGTAAGCTTAACCTCTACTGTGGGTAAAATCCTGGAGGGCATTCTAAGGGATGCTATACTGGAGTATCTGAAGAAGAATAACCTCATGACCCAGTATCAGCACGGGTTTACTAGGGACTGTTCATGTCAGACTAATTTGATCAGTTTCTATGAAGAGGTAAGTTCCGGATTGGACCAAGGGAACCCAGTAGATGTAGTGTATATGGACTTTTCAAAAGCTTTTGATACGGTGCCACACAAAAGGTTGATACATAAAATGAGAATAATGGGGATAGGGGAAAATATGTGCAAGTGGGTTGAGAGCTGGCTCAGGGATAGGAAACAAAGGGTGTTTATTAATGGAGCACACTCGGACTGGGTAGCGGTTAGCAGTGGGGTACCACAGGGGTCAGTATTGGGCCCTCTTCTTTTTAACATATTTATTAATGACCTTGTAGGGGGCATTCAGAGTAGAATTTCAATATTTGCAGATGACACTAAACTCTGCAGGGTAATCAATACAGAGGAGGACAATTTTATATTACAGGATGATTTATGTAAACTAGAAGCTTGGGCTGATAGATGGCAAATGAGCTTTAATGGGGATAAATGTAAGGTCATGCACTTGGGTAGAAGTAATAAGATGTATAATTATGAGCTTAATTCTAAAACTCTGGGCAAAACCGTCAATGAAAAAGACCTGGGTGTATGGGTGGATGACAAACTCATATTCAGTGGCCAGTATCAGGCAGCTGCTACAAAGGCAAATAAAATAATGGGATGCATTAAAAGAGGCATAGATGCTCATGAGGAGAACATAATTTTACCTCTATACAAGTCACTAGTTCGACCACACTTAGAATACTGTGCACAGTTCTGGTCTCTGCTGTATAAGAAAGACATAGCTGAACTAGAGCGGGTGCAGAGAAGAGCGACCAAGGTTATTAGAGGACTGGGGGGTCTGCAATACCAAGATAGGTTATTACACTTGGGGCCATTTAGTTTGGAAAAACGAAGACTAAGGGGTGATCTTATGTTAATGTATAAATATATGAGGGGACAGTACAAAGACCTTTCTGATGATCTTTTTAATCATAGACCTAAAACCAGGACAAGGGGGCATCCTCTGCGTTTGGAGGAAAAAAGGTTTAAGCATAATAACAGACGCGGGTTCTTTACTGTAAGAGCAGTGAGACTATGGAACTCTCTGCCGTATGATGTTGTAATGAGTGATTCATTACTTACATTTAAGAGGGGACTGGATACCTTTCTGGAAAAGTATAATGTTACAGGGTATATACACTAGATTCCTTGATAGGGCGTTGATCCAGGGAACTAGTCTGATTGCCATATGTGGAGTCGGGAAGGAATTTTTTTTTCCCCAATGTGGAGCTTACTATTTGCCACATGAGTTTTTTTTGCCTTCCTCTGGATCAACATGTTAGGGCATGTTAGGTTAGGGTATGGGTTGAACTAGATGGACTTATAGTCTTCCTTCAACCTTAATAACTATGTAACTATGTAACTAATATGTTCAAATAGATTGCTTCTTCTTTAAGAATTGTTTGTCTTGTACTAGTGGGACTGCAGTGGTACAAGGACAATCCAGTCCTGTGCACCATGTGTGCTGGAGGATGTAGTCTGGATGGAGCAGGACAGTATGACAATGGAGGTCTGATGCCACTATTGGATTTGGAAAAATTAATCGGAGGAGAAGTAGGCACTATTGAGGGGGATTTTGGCATGTTTCTATGTGGCACATCATCCACCTATTTTGTTGAGGGTGTGAGCCACCACTCAGAGACGAGAGTTAAGACCCAAATTCAAGATATTCCACATTTTCTTAAGATATTCATACACATTAGATGAAAATGGACTGACAAACATTCATCGATGACTGAAAAAAATGTATCTAAGACTGCATCATCAAATATTTTTGAACTTTTTCAGCTGATAATGCGACCAGTGCTGATCACCATTCAGAACATTAACATGCCAGAACAATGCTTTTAAAAAGTAACAAATGGTTGTGTGCCGCTAGTCACTACAATCAGACGGAAGTCAAGAGGTCAGAGGTCAAAAGCCAGGAGGGTGTCATAGACAAAGGGGTGAGACAAAGGTATAGTCAGGTCAAAGTCCGGGGTCAGAATTCCAAGTAGGTAGTGGATCACGAAAAAAGTGCTAGGCAAATGCAAGGTCAAAGGCAAATCCAAGGTGGAGCAACAAAGATCACAAATACAAGACTGGAAGCTCAGAGCACAAACACACCTCTTGAGCAAAGCTACAATTAGCAGTAATCTAGGGTAGAGAGCTTGCTAAGTAGCCAGGTAATTACTTAGAACAGGCGATACATGCATGTAGCCCCGGAACACCCTGCGTCTGATAGAACGGCTAAAGTGTCACACAAGATTCTGACAGCTCATCACGCCCCAGCATCCAATTGGATGGCTGAGCTGTCCATCACCATACTGACAGCTTAGCACACCCCTGTCCTAAATTGGATGGCAGACCTGTCATTCACGGCGCCCAGACACACTGATAGGAGGAAGTGTGACAGTACCCCCTTTTCTAGGGTTGCCACCAGACCCCAGGTTTCCGAAGAAGCTTACGATGGAAGGCCCTGACCAGACGATGAGCCTTTACTGAACAAGATGGAACTCAGGATCTCTTCTCAGGTTCCCTCTCCAGTGAACGAGATAATTAAGAGAATTTCGGACCCTCCTCTAGGCCTCGTACTCCAAACCTCCATTGACAGAAACCCGGAGGAGGCGGAGATAAGGCAGACAATATTGATGGGATAAACTCCTTGAACAGGGATTTGTGGAACATATTTGGGATGTGAAACAACAGAAGAAGTCTTAATCTAAAGGCCACCAGTCTAACTACCTCCAGAATTTCATACTGTCCAATACATTTGAGACACAACTGTGCTGATGGTACTTTCATCTTAATATTTTTGTATGATAATCAAACCTTACCACCTACATTGTAGATGGGATTACAGAATCCACAAAACCCTGCAGAAGAATGGAAGATCTAGGTTCTGGAGGAGAAACTGAATCAAGGCTGAGTGATAAGGCATCAGCGCTCACATTCTAGTACCCCAACCTGAACGTGATAGAAAAATGTAATCTTAAAAAAATTAAGGGCCAATTTTCCTGTATGGGGGTAACCTTTTAGCTGATTCAATAAAAGCTAAATTTTTATGATCCATCACCACAGTGACCTGATGAATAGTTTCCTCTAAAAAACGTCTCCACTCTTCAAAATTTAATTTGACAACGAGCAGCTTGTGATTCCCAATGTTATAATTTCTATTCAGGAGACAAAAATTTCCTAGAGAAAAATGCATAAGGACACACATTGGTCAGAGTTTTGGAACCTTGAGATAACACAGCTCTTGCCCCGACCTCTTAGATATCCACCTCTACGATGAATGGTTTCTGGAGATCGGGTTGGATTAAAACTTGAGTGGATATGAAATACTCTTCAATTTATAAAAGGCCCCAAAAGCGTCTAAAGACCAAACCTTAAAATCCAGCCCCCTTACGTGTGAGATCAGTAAGAGGTTTAATGATCTGCAAAAAAACCCTAATAAACTTTCTGTAGTGATTGGCGAATCCAATAAAATGTTGCAATGGTTTAAGGTCACGAGGTTGATCTCAATAAATTATGGCCTGCGCCTTCCCAGGATCCAACTTAAACAATTCAGCCGATATAGTGAATCCTAGGAAGGATATGTCTGGAACAGAAAAAGTACATTTCTCCAATTTAGCAACCAAAAGTTTCCCTTATGCCTTTGTAAAACAAACCACACAAGTTCATAGTGCAAACCCAGATTAGGGGAACAAAAAGAACGTGAACAACGTATACCACAATAAATTTTCCTAAAATATGAGAAAAGATATTGCTCATAACGTTTTGAAAAACTGCTGGTGCGTTGGTTAATCCAAAAGGCATGACAAGATTTTCAAATAGACCCTCAGACATTAAAAATGCTGTCTTCCACTCATCACCCTTCCGGATACGCATCAAATTATAAGCCCCTCTAAGATCTAGTTTAGAAAACCATTTATAGGTCGGGGATGAGTGGAAATGGGTATTTTTAACTGTAATTTTGTTTAACTCATGGAAAGCAAGGTAAGGACGGAGACCCCATCTTTCTTTTTAATAAAGAAAAACCCAGAAGCTGCAGGCGATAATAAAGGATGGAAATGACCCTTCCGTAAACTATCATTTACATATTCTTTCATGGTGGAGCTTTCAGGACTTGATAAACTATATAGGCGAAGTTTAGGTAATTTGAATTAGGGATAAGATTAATAGCGCAGCCATAAGGACAAAGGGAAGATAATATCTCTGCTTGTCTTTCCGAGAACACATCTCCAAAGTCTTTCAGGTGCCCCAGCAGACCCTCCAGACTTGGGCAGCAAACTTTTAAAGCCATGTAAACCCCAATACCAAGCCAGAAATCAAATTATTCAAAACACAGCAGGAGATGGACTCAAAGTGAAGTGTTCCCACTTTAAAGGGGATAACCGGGACTGTTGCACCCGACTCCGGGCATTAACTGCTCCTGCCAGAGACTCCTTGTCAACAGAGCAGCCGTTTCTCTCCCTGTTGACAGGACGAGACTACTGGTGTCATTCTGATTGACAGTCGGAGACCGCTGCCTAATTGGGGGAAGCCAGCTGTCAATCAGCATGACACCAGTAGTTTCGCCCTATGATGGTGTGGACCTAAACCTGTGAGATGCGCCGGAGTCAGCTAATGAGATGTTAGGTCCTCTCGCTTGATGACATTATGACAGTTATGTAACCTGCCATATCTGTTTGCTTTTTGGGGGCAACTCTTGGGAAAATGGCCGCCGCGATCTCCATCTGCGCACGCGCGGCATCCCGCGGCCATTTTCCTGAAACCCCAGGCAGCAAAGGACTCCATATGCGCACGTGCGGCCTCAGGAAGATGGCCGCCCCCACAGATCACCAGGGAAATAGCGCCGATCATGCGTTTTTTCTTCTACTGCCCAGTGGATTCAGAAGATGGGCATGCGCAAACCACTACGCCACCAACGGAAATATATGCAAGATCTGGGGGAAGATACAGCGATGTCGCCACGCCCATCTGACCTGACCAGCCTGATTGACAGGCGAAAACGGCGACTTTGGTAAGTTATTTCGGCAGCTTAGGGGTGGAATCAGGGTACACAAAATACACTATAGTAATGCACAGCTCAGGCCCTATTTAATAGTATTTTTATCTCGTACTGAAAAACCGGGGTGACAGGTTCCCTTTAAGAAGTGCAAACTAGAAAACTGTTCCCATATGTGTTGGGGATTTCCAGAAGATGAGCTGGAAAGCTACAAGTTTTCCTCTGATTCTCCACAGCAAATTATGTTTTAACTGCATCTTCCATTAACAAGTAAAAGATTCTGTTAACTACCTTAGCTCTTAGGCTGCCGTCACACTAGCAGTATTTGGTCAGTATTTTACCTCAGTATTTGTAAGCCAAAACCAGGAGTGGAACAATTAGAGGAAAAGAATAATAGAAACATATGCACCACTTCTGCATTTATCACCCACTCCTGGTTTTGGCTTACAAATACTGATGTAAAATACTGACCAAATACTGCTAGTGTGACCACGGCAGCCTTAAAGTGTTATTCCCATCTTCGTAGATGGGTATAATTGATTAGCACTCCCAAAAAAAACAAACTTGGCAAATAGCTTTGCATTAAAATGTTATCCAATTCTGGGCCCTGGTGCAAAATTTGGACCTGGGCACCCACTTGCATGTTTATCAGATAGTAACATAATTTTAAACCCCTTTACCCGCGAGGGTGGTTTGCACGTTAATGACCAGGTCAGTTTTTACAATTCTGACCACTGTCCCTTTATGAGGTTATAACTCTGGAACGCTTCAACGGATCCTGGTGATTCTGACACTGTTTTCTCATGACATATTGTACTTCATGTTAGTGGTAAAATTTCCTCAATATTACTTGCGTTTATTTCTGAAAAAAAAAAAAAGAAATTTGGCGCAAATTTTGAAAATTTCGCAATATTCCAACATTGAATTTTCATGCCCTTAAATCACAGAGATATGTCACACAAAATACTTAATTAGTAACATTTCCCACATGTCTACTTTACATCAGCACAATTTTGGAACCAAATTTTTGTTTGTTAGGAAGGTATAGGGGTTAAAAGCCAGCGATTTCTCATTTTTACAACTCCATTTTTTTTTAGGGACCACATCACATTTGAAGTCACTTTGAGGGGTCTATATAATAGAAAATACCCAAAAGTGACACCCTTCTAAAAACTGCACCCCTCAAGGTGCTCAAAACCACATTCAATAAGTTTATTAACCCTTCTGGTGCTTGACAGGAATGTTTGCAATGTTTAAACAAAAAATGAACATTTAACTTTTTTTCACAAAAAATGTACTTCAGATCCAATTTGTTTTATTTTACCAAGGGTAACAGGAGAAATTGGACCCCAAAAGTTGTTGTGCAATTTGTCCTGAGTACGCTGATACCCCATATGTGGGGGTAAACCACTGTTTGGGCGCATGGCAGAGCTCGGAAGGGAAGGAGCGCCGTTTGACTTTTTAATGCAAAATTGGCTGGAAGGGAGATAGGACTCCATGTTGCATTTGGAGAGCCCCTGATGTGCCTAAACAGTGGAAATCCCCCACAAATGACACCATTTTGGAAAGTAGACTCCCTAAGGAACTTATCTAGATGTGTGGTGAGAACTTTGAACCCCCAAATGCTTCACATAAGTTTATAATGTAGAGCTGTAAAAATAAAAATCATATTTTTTCACAAAAATGATCTTTTCACCCCCAATTTTTTATTTTCCCAAGGGCAACAGGAGAAATTGGATGCCAAAAGATGTTGTGCCATTTGTCCTGAGTACGCTAATATCCCATATGTGGGGGTAAATCACTGTTTGGGCGCATGGCAGAGCCCGGAAGGGAAGGAGCACCATTTGACTTTTCAATGCAAAATTGGCTGGAATTGAGGTGGGACGCGTTTGGAGAGCCCCTGATTTGCCTAAACAGTAGAAAACCCCCACAAGTGACACCATTTTAGAAAATATACCCCCTAAGGAACTTATCTAGATGTGTGGTGAGCACTTTGAACCCCCAAGTGCTTCACCGAAGTTTATAATGTAGAGTCGTAAAAATAAAAAATCATATTTTTTCACAAAAATGATCTTTTCGCCCCCAATTTTTTCCCAAGGGTAACAGGAGAAATTGGACCCCAAAAGTTGTTGTCCAATTTGTTCTGACTACGCTGATACCCCATATGTGGGGGGGAACCACCGTTTGGGCACATGGCATAGCTCGGATGGGAAGGAGCGCCGTTTGGTATGCAAACCAAGATGGAATGGTCTGCGTTCGTCACGGTGCATTTGCAGAGTCCCTGATGTACCTAAACAGTAGAAACCCTCCACAAGTGACCCCATATTGGAAACTAGACCCCCCAAGGAACTTATCTATATGTGTTGTGAGAACTTTGAACCCCCAAGTGTTTCACTACAGTTTATAATGCAGAGCCGTAAAAATAAAACATCTTTTTTTCCCACAAAAATGATTATTTTAGCCCCCCAATTTTTATTTTCCCAAGGGTAACAGGAGAAATTGGACAGCAAAAGTTGTTGTCCAATTTGTCCTGAGTACACTGTTACCCCATATGTAGGGTAAACAACTGTTTGGGCGCACAGCAGAGCTCAGAAGGGAAGGAGCACTGTTTTACTTTTTCAACGCAGAATTGTCTGGAATTGAAATCAGATGCCATGACGGGTTTGGAGAGCCCCCTGATGTGCCTAAACAGTGGAAACCCACTAATTCTAACTCCAACCCTAACCAGAACACACCCCTAACCCTAATCCCAACCCTAACCATAACCCTTACCACACCCCAAACACGACCCTAACCCTAATCCCAACCACACCCCAAACCCCAACACACCCCTAACCCTAATCCCAACCATAACCACACCCCCTAACACTGACACGCCCCTAACCCTAATCCAAACCCTAATCCCAACCGTAAACGTAATCCAAACCTTAACCCTGCCTCTAGCCCCAACCCTAATCCTAACTTTAGCCCCAACCCTAACCGTAACTTTAGCCCCAACCCTAACCCTAACTTTAGCCCCAACCCAAACCCTAACTTTAGCCCCATTCCTAACTTTAGCTCTAACCCTAATGGGAAAATAGAAATAAATACATTTTTCTATTTTATTATTTTTCCCTAACTAAGGGGGTGATGAAGGAGGGTTTGATTTATTATTTATAGTGGGGTTTATAGCGGGTTTTGTTTGGCAGCTGTCACACACTAAAAGACGCTTTTTATTGCAAAAAATAGTTTTTGCATCACCACATTTTGAGAGCTATAATTTTTCCATATTTTTGCCCACAGAGTCATGTGAGGACTTGTTTTTTGCGGGACGAGTTGACGTTTTTATTGGTATAATTTTTGGGCACATGACATTTTTTGATCGCTTTTTTATTATGATTTTTGGGAGGCAGAATGAACAAAAACCAGCAACTCATGAATTTCTTTTGGGTGGGGCGTTTATACTGCTTCACGTGTGGAAAAATTGATAAAGCAGTTTTATTCTTAGAGTTAGTACGATTACAGTGATGCCTCATTTATATTTTTTTAAGTTTTGGCGCTTTTATACAATAAAAACTATTTTATATAAAAAATAATTATTTTTGCATCGCTTTTTTCGCTATTCTGAGGGCTATAATTTTTTTTCTTTTTTTGCTGATGATGCTGTATGACGGCTCGTTATTTGCTAGACAAGATGACGTTTTCAGCGGTACCACGTTTATTTATATCCGTCTCTTCGTTTGCGTGTTATTCCACTTTTTGTTTGGCAGCATGATGATAAAGCATTGTTTTCTTTAACTAGTGGGACAGTTTTATAGGTCGGGTCGTTACGGACGCGGCGATACTAAATTTGTGTACTTTATTGTTTTTTTTTATTTACATAAAGAAATTTATTTTTTGGGAAAAATATTTTTTTTTTCTTTATTTAGGATTTTTTAAAAAAAATATTTTTACACGTTAATTTTTTCATTTTTTTAAACTTTTTTACATCACAGGGTGGGACATCACTGTATAAAGTCAGATCGCTGATCTGACACTTTGCAGAGCACTATGTCAGATTAGTGATCTGACAGGCAGTGCAGGAGGCTTCCCAGCGCCTGCTCTCAGCAGGCACTGACAAGCCACCTCCCTGCAAGACCGGAAGGACCCCGAGGCCATCTTGGAAACGGGGGCCTGCAGGGAGGAGACCGGAGGAAACCCTCGGAACAACGCGATCACATCACGTTGTTCTGAGGGTCTCAGGGAAGCACGTAGGGAGCACCCTCCCTGCGCGATGCTTCTCGAGGGTGCGGTGCGCTCCTGAAGATTATTAGTTCAGACTAGGGCTCAAAATTGGGCGCTGCAAGCACACGAAGCTTTGTTTCTTCAGTACCAGGAAGACTGAAGCTGCTCAGATCCAACACAGTCCTGCCATCTTCAGAGCAGCACTTGTAGGTTCCTAAAGATAGAGCGTGCACTCCCTGACTAGGAAACCGGCCACCTCCGAGACTGCTGCGGTGGCCAATAACTTATGCAGCAAGCAGTAAACTATACAATGTAAAATCTCTCTTTTCTTGAGAACAGAGGGATTTTAATAAATTGCAAAGGTGCTTGTTTTTAGAAGCCTCCGGTGGTCACATGCCCTGCCTCTCACTCCCAATACTTCAGTTCACCCCTGTGGTTTATGCATCTTTTTACATGCACAGACATACCACAAAAATCTCCACGCTGTGGCAATAAACATGTTTCAGATTCCACACAAATTACCACTGCCCCATAAACAGTGCCTGACACCCTGAACTAATCCTCTGATCACATGGCCACCTACAAAGCTGCTCTGTGACAGGTAATGGTGACCTACACCCATACAGCTAGTAGGAAGTTGGTGCCTAAGACTGGTGAGGCCAGGGGACATTTTTTTTAGAGAAAATTAGGACCTTAACAGCAAGCAAAGGAAAGCCCACTGCTACCCATTTTTTTGGACAATTTCTAAAGCTGCTATGGTCAGACTTGTGGCACTCTGCTCCACTTAGCAGAGTCCAGGGACTCCCTTTTTTTTACCCTTTATATGGAGATCTGATCTTTGCTGTAGGGAATTCTGGCACTGAATATGCGAAACTCAGAAACACCACTGTATGATCAGCAGTACAGACATATTGCAGAAATTGTTGGGGGCATCAATAGGTATTCATAGACAAGTATATAACCAGATATAAGGGCATAATACACAAAGAACAATACAGAAAGCACTATGTCGAAATTTAATCTCTCTGAGTTCTAAAAGTAGGGAGGTTACTTAAACTTACCCCTATAAGGTAACTCGGCCTTACCACAGAGGTTGGCACCCTAAATAAAATTAATAGGTGCCCCTGCTCAATGAAGCCCGATCCGTGACTGACCCTAGTGAGGGCCCTAACAAAAGCAATCACAATCCAAGAGGTAAAGAGTATACATAGTACTATTAATACTATCTCCCTCCAACCTCCAAGTGGGCATTATATACCGACCTCTGGGCCCGGCCACTGCCTTTATTAACCAATTCTCTACCTGGCTTCTTCACTTTCTTTCCACTGACATTCCAAATATCATCATGGGTGACTTCAGCATCCCTACTCATACCCTTCAGTCAACAGCCTCCACACTCCTGTCTTCATCTTTTGGACTTACTCAGTGGTCCTCCTCAGCCACCCACACAGGACATACATTAGACCTGATCTTCACCCGTCTCTGCTCTCTATCTAACTTCACAACCTCCCCTCTCCCTCTATCTGACCACCATCTACTCACTTTCTCATCCCTGTCCTCCTCACCTGTCACCCATGTCCAGCAACTGTGCACCCCCCGCAGAAACCTCGCACACCTAGACACCCACACGCTCTCTGACTCTATTCTACCACGACACAGACAGTGCCAATGTTTTATACAATGCCACTCTCACATCAGCTATTGACATGGCCGCCCCTCTCGTGCATGGCGTAGTGCGACGCATCAATAGACAACCCTGGCACAAAAACATCAATAAGAAGCTCCGGCAAGTGTTCGGAGGTTACAGAGCAGCGTTGGAAGAACACAAATTTGCAAGATGATTTCACTGCACTCAAACAAGCAACACTCGCTTTCAAATCTGCCCTCACTTCTGCTAAACAGGCCTACTTCACAACCCTTGTATCTTCCCTATCCTACAACAAACTCCCTCCTCCGTCAACCATTGCCCCCTCCATCCTCTCTCATCTCTGCTGAGGACTTTGCCACACACTTTAAAAATAAGATCGACCAATCAAGGAAAGTCTTTATTGTTCAACCACCACAACCCCTTTGTATACCAGACCAATGCCCTTCCACCATAACCTTCCTCTCCAACATCACTGAAGGGGAGCTTAATTGTCTCTTCTCCAAATCACACCTGACCACTTGTGCACTAGACCCCATCCCATCCCACACTTATCCCATCCCTAACCCATCTCTTCAACCTATCACTAACTTCTGGTACCTTCCCTTCTGCTTTCAAACATGCCACAATCACGCCTATCCTTAAATAGCCAACCATCGACCCAACCGCTATGTCCAGCTATCGCCCAATATCGCTGCTCCCATTCGCTTCCAAACTCCTGGAGCAGCACGTCCACGTTGAACTTTCCTCCCACCTCTCATCTAACTTGCTCTTTGACAAGCTGCAATCTGGTTTCCATCCCCATCATTCCACTAAGACTGCCCTGACCAAACTTTCTAACGACCTACTTACAGCCAAAGCTAACAGACAATACTCTACACTCCTCCTTCTATACCTGTCCACTGCTTTCAACACAGTTGACCACCGCTTCCTACTACAGATCCCCTCTTCCTTTGGCATCATAGACCTCACCCTATCCTGGATCTCCTCATACCTTTCCAACCGCACATTCAGTGTCTCCCAATTCCACACTACCTCCTCATCCCACCCTCTCTCTGTTGGAGTTCCCCAAGAATCCCTACTCTTTTCAATCTATACACTTGACCTGGGACAACTCACAGTCCCATGGATTCCAGTACCACCTTTATGCTGATGACACTCAGATCTACCTTTCTGGCCCAGATGTCACCTCTCTGCTGTCCAGAATCCCGGAGTACCTATCAGCCATATCCTCCTTCTTCTCCTCTCGCTTCCTCAAACTCAATGTTGACAAATCTGAACTCATCATCTTTCCTCCATCTCACAGATCTTCCTTACCTGATCTATCTATCACAATAAATTACATCACGCTTTCCCCCGTACCTGAAGTTTGTACCTCGGAGTAACCCTTGACTCTGCCCTGTCCTTCAAACTGCACATTCAAGCTCTTTCCACCTTCTGTCTCCTCCAGCTCAAAAATATTTCCAGCATCCGTCCTTTCCTCAACCCTCAATTTACTAAAATGCTTGTGAATGCCCTCATCATCTCCAACCTCAACTACTACAACATTCTTTTCTGTGTCCTCCCTGCTAACACTCTCGCACCTCTCCAGTCCATCCTTATCCCTGCTGCCCAACTAATTCATCTCTCTCCTCGCTACTCCCCTCTGCAAATCTCTTCACTGGCTCCCATTCCCTCAGCGTATCCAGTTCAAATGACTAATACTGACCTACAAAGCCATCCATAACCTGTCTCTTCCATATATCTCTGAATTAATCTCCCGATATCTTCCTTCACATAATCTCTGGTCCTCCCAAGACCTCCTTCTCTCCTCCACACTTATTCGCTCCTCACCTAATCGCCTCCAAGACTTCTCCCAAATATCCCCCATCCTCTGGAATTCTCTGCCCCAACATGTCTGACTATCAACCACATTCGGATCCTTCAGACGGAACCTGAAAACCCACCTCTTCAAGAAAGCTTACAGCCTGCAATGACCCTGCTGCCTCCTCCACCACTACTGGAGGTACAGCCTCACCAACACCGGAGCTGCTGCAACCTCCCAACCAACTGTCTTCTTCCCCACCATCCTGTAGAATGTAAGCCCGCAAGGGCAGGGTCCTCTCCCCTCTGTATCAGTCTGTCATTGTTAGTTTGCTTACTGTAAGTGATATATGTAATTTGTATGTAACCCCTTCTCATGTACAGCACCATGGAATCAATGGTGCTATATAAATAAATAATAATAATA
Source organism: Ranitomeya imitator (assembly GCF_032444005.1). NCBI lineage: Eukaryota > Metazoa > Chordata > Amphibia > Anura > Dendrobatidae > Ranitomeya > Ranitomeya imitator. The sequence goes on from NC_091285.1 coordinate 626,414,755, forward strand.
ATAATAATTATGCTGTGTCCCACATATTCAAATAGTCGATATGGTATCTACTGTACACAATTGGTACAATGTACACAATCTTGCAAATAAACTGAATGCTCATCTCCTAATCCAAATGGGCTGTATACCGACGCATTTCCCCTCAGACATGTGGAGATTCATCAGGGGTCAAGAAGCACTTTGTTGGTGAGTTTTTGATACAGACAAAGAGGACGACACATAAAAATGTTTATGGCAGAAACTGGCGTAAAACGCTTTGAATAGCAGAAAAATGTTTGTACAACTCAGAGCTGCTCAAAAATCTTTTTCGACATTTGTCATGTTCACCCAAGTTCCCAGGGGTCTAACAATTGCAGTTGGAGAGGGTGAGATTGGGTCCATTCTGCAGGGGTGGCCGACAACCCTAGCTCCTACTTCAGCTGGATGTGCATCCTCGCTGTTGGTGGTTTTTATATGCAGAATGGGGAACATATGTACCTGAAAAGGGTCCAAGATGGGGGACATATATACCAGGATATAACAGGATAGGAGGCATGTATACCAGGAAGGGGTCCAAGATGGGGAGCATACAGTGGTGTGAAAAAGTGTTTGCCCCATTCTTGATTTCCTATTCTTTTGCATGTTTGTCACACTTAAATGTTTCAGATCACCCAAAAAATGTAATTAGTAAACAAAGATAACACAAGTAACCACAAAATGCAGTTTTTAAATGAAGGTCTTTATTATTAAAGGAAAAAGAACCCCAAACATATAGGGCCCTGTGTGAAAACGTGATAGCGCCCCCTCCCCTGTTGTGAATTCTGTTGTCGAACTCCCTCCTGTGGTCGTGAGTGGTACTTCGGCGAGTTCTGTCTATGGGCTCCCTCTGGTGGCTATGAGTGAAGCTGCTGCTTCTGAGGTTCCTTACACAGGTGACGTGGGTTATCCTTTGGTTGGCTGCTCTATTTTACTCCTCTCAGATCGTTACTCCATCCCAGCTGTCAATGTTTTTTGCATTTGTTCAGTTCGCTCCTGGATCTCTCTGGGGACCTGCCTTCTCCTGCAGAAGCTAAGTTCCTGATAGTCATTATTTGTTCACTGTTTTCTTGTCCAGCTGGTTTTCATGATTTTGTCTTGCTAGCTGGAAGCTCTGGGATGCAGAGTGGCACCTCCGCACCGTGAGTCGGTGCGGAGGTCTTTTTTGCACAATCTGCGTGGTCTTTTGTAGGTTTTTGTGCTGATCGCAAACTTACCTTTCCTATCCTCTGTCTATTTAGTAAGTCTGGCCTCCCTTTGCTGAAACCTGTTTCATTTCTGCGTTTGTGACTTTCATCTTTACTCACAGTCAATATATGTGGGGGGCTTCCTTTACCTTTGGGGAATTTCTCTGAGGCAAGGTAGGCTTTATTTTCTATCTCTAGGGCTAGATAGTTCTTAGGCTGTGACGAGGCGCCTAGGTCTGGTCAGGAGCGCTCCACGGCTATTTCTAGTGTGTGTGATAGGATTAGGGCTTGCGGTCAGCAGAGCTCCCACATCCCAGAGCTCGTCCTGTATGAGGTTTAACTATCAGGTCATTCCGGGTGCTCCTAACCACCAGGTCATAACAGTACAGCTGGCCCAAAGTATTAATGCATCTCAATAGAGGGATAAGAGAACTTCTGAGACCATTTTTTTTTCTTTGCACTGTGTTTTGTCTTTCTTTTCCCCTAGACCTTTGGGTGGTTCAGGACACAGGTGTAGATATGGACATTCAAGGTCTGTCCTCTTGTGTGGATCATCTCACTGAAAGGGTACAAAACATTCAAGATTTTGTGGTTCAGAATCCTATGTTAGAGCCTAGAATTCCTATTCCTGACTTATTTTCTGGGGATAGATCTAGGTTCTTGAATTTCAAAAATAATTGTAAACTGTTTCTAGCTTTGAAACCCCGCTCCTCTGGTGACCCCGTTCAACAAGTAAAAATCATTATTTCTTTGTTGCGTGGTGACCCTCAAGACTGGGCATTTTCCCTTGCGTCAGGAGATCCTGCATTGCGTGATGTTGATGCGTTTTTTCTGGCGCTTGGATTGCTTTATGACGAACCAAATTCAGTGGATCAGGCAGAGAAAATCTTGCTGGCTTTGTGTCAGGGTCAGGATGAAGCGGAGGTGTACTGTCAGAAGTTTAGAAAGTGGTCTGTGCTTACTCAGTGAAATGAATGTGCCCTGGCAGCAATTTTCAGAAAGGGTCTTTCTGAAGCCCTTAAGGATGTCATGGTGGGATTTCCCACGCCTGCTGGTCTGAATGAGTCTATGTCTTTGGCCATTCAGATCGATCGGCGCATGCGTGAGCGCAAAGCTGTGCACCATCTGGCGGTATTCTCTGAGCATAGGCCTGAGCCTATGCAGTGTGATAGGACTTTGACCAGAGCTGAACGGCAAGAACACAGACGTCGGAATGGGCTGTGTTTTTACTGTGGTGAATCCACTCATGCTATCTCCGATTGTCCTAAGCGCACTAAGCAGTTCGCTAGGTCTGCCACCATTGGTACGGTACAGTCTAAATTTCTTTTGTCCGTTACTCTGATTTGCTCTGTCGTCCTATTCTGTAATGGCATTTGTGGATTCAGGCGCTGCCCTGAATTTGATGGACTTGGAGTTTGCCAGGCGCTGTGGTTTTTTCTTGGAGCCCTTGCAGCATCCTATTCCATTGAGAGGAATTGATGCTACGCCTTTGGCCAAGAATAAGCCTCAGTAATGGACTCAATTGACCATGTGCATGGCTCCTGCACATCAGGAGGATATTCGCTTTTTGGTGTTGCATAATCTGCATGATGTGGTCGTTTTGGGGTTGCCATGGCTACAGGTCCATAATCCAGTGTTGGATTGGAAATCTATGTCTGTGTCCAGCTGGGGTTGTCAGGCGGTACATGGTGATGTTCCATTGCTGTCAATTTCGCCTTCCACTCCTTCTGAAGTCCCTGAGTTTTTATCAGATTACCGGGATGTATTTGAAGAGCCCAAATCTGGTGCCCTACCTCCTCATAGGGATTGCGACTGTGCTATTAATTTGATTCCTGGTAGTAAGTTTCCTAAGGGCCGTCTGTTTAATTTATCTGTGCCAGAGCACGCCGCTATGCGGAGTTATATAAAGGAATCCTTGGAGAAGGGTCATATTCGCCCGTCGTCGTCACCATTGGGAGCAGGGTTCTTTTTTGTGGCCAAGAAGGATGGTTCTTTGAGACCTTGTATTGATTACCGCCTTCTTAATAAGATCACAGTCAAATTTCAGTATCCTTTGCCGCTGCTGTCTGATTTATTTGCTCGGATTAAGGGGGCTAGTTGGTTCACCAAGATAGATCTTCGTGGTGCGTATAATCTTGTGCGAATTAAACAGGGTGATGAATCGAAAACGGCATTTAATACGCCCGAGGGCCATTTTGAGTACCAGGTTATGCCATTCGGGCTTTCTAATGCTCCATCTGTGTTTCAGTCCTTTATGCATGACATCTTCCGAGAGTACCTGGATAGATTCATGATTGTATATTTGGATGACATTTTGGTCTTTTCGGATGAATGGGAGTCTCATGTGAAGCAGGTCAGAATGGTGTTCCAGGTCCTTCGTGCGAATTCCTTGTTTGTGAAGGGGTCAAAGTGTCTCTTTGGAGTTCAGAAGGTTTCATTTTTGGGTTTCATTTTTTCCCCTTCTACTATCGAGATGGACCCTGTTAAAGTTCAGGCCATTTACGATTGGACTCAGCCGACATCTGTGAAGAGCTTGCAGAAGTTCCTGGGCTTTGCTAATTTTTATCGTCGCTTCATCGCTAATTTTTCCAGTATTGCTAAACCGTTGACTGATTTGACCAAGAAAGGTGCTGATGTGATCAATTGGTCCTCTGCGGCTGTAGAGGCTTTTCAGGAGTTGAAGCGTCATTTTGCTTCTGCCCCTGTGTTGTGCCAGCCAGATGTTTCGCTCCCTTTTCAGGTTGAGGTTGATGCTTCTGAAATTGGAGCAGGGGCTGTTTTGTCACAAAGAAGTTCTGATGGCTCGGTGATGAAACCCTGTGCCTTCTTTTCTAGAAAATTCTCGCCTGCTGAGCGCAATTATGATGTGGGCAATCGGGAGTTGTTGGCCATGAAGTGGGCATTCGAGGAGTGGCGACATTGGCTTGAAGGAGCTAAACATCGCGTGATGGTCTTGACGGATTCCAAGAATTTGACTTATCTCGAGTCTGCCAAATGGTTGAATCCTAGACAGGCTCGATGGTCTTCTCCCGTTTTGATTTTGTGGTTTCATACCTTCCGGGATCTAAGAATGTGAAGGCTGACGCCCTGTCAAGGAGTTTTGTGCCTGACTCTCCGGGTGTTCCGGAGCCGGCGGGTATTCTTAAAGAAGGGGTAATTTTGTCTGCCATTTCCCCTGATTTGCGGCGTGTGCTGCAAAGGTTTCAGGCTGATAGACCTGACCGTTGTCCTACGGAGAAACTGTTTGTCCCTGATAGATGGACTAGTAGAGTTATCTCTGAGATTCATTGTTCAGTGTTGGCTGGTCATCCTGGAATCTTTGGAACCAGAGATTTGGTGGCTAGATCCTTTTGGTGGCCTTCTTTGTCCCGGGATGTGCGTTCTTTTGTGCAGTCCTGTGGGACTTGTGCTCGGGCTAAGCCCTGCTGTTCTCGTGCCAGTGGGTTGCTTTTGCCCTTGCTGATCCCGAAGAGGCCCTGGACGCATATTTCCATGGATTTTATTTCTGATCTCCCTGTTTCTCAAAAGATGTCGGTCATTTGGGTGGTTTGTGATCGCTTTTCTAAGATGGTCCATTTGGTACCCTTATCTAAATTGCCTTCCTCCTCTGATTTGGTGCCATTGTTTTTCCAGCATGTGGTTCGTTTGCATGGCATTCCAGAGAACATCGTCTCGGACAGAGGTTCCCAGTTTGTGTCGAGGTTTTGGCGGTCCTTTTGCGCTAAGATGGGCATTGATTTGTCTTTTTCTTCGGCTTTCCATCCTCAGACTAATGGCCAAACCAAACGAACTAATCAGACTTTGGAGACATATCTGAGATGCTTTGTTTCTGCTGATCAGGATGATTGGGTGTCCTTCTTGCCTTTGGCTGAGTTCGCCCTTAATAATCGGGCCAGCTCGGCTACTTTAGTTTCTCCATTTTTCTGCAATTCTGGTTTCCATCCTCGTTTCTCTTCAGGGCAGGTTGAGCCTTCGGACTGTCCTGGTGTGGATGCGGTGGTGGACAGGTTGCAGCAGATTTGGACTCATGTGGTGGACAATTTGACATTGTCCCAGGAGAAGGCTCAACGTTTCGCTAACCGCCGGCGTTGTGTTGGTCCCCGACTTCGTGTTGGGGATTTGGTTTGGTTGTCATCTCGTCACGTTCCTATGAAGGTTTCCTCTCCTAAGTTTAAGCCTCGTTTCATTGGGCCATATAAGATTTCTGAAGTTCTTAATCCTGTGTCATTTCGTTTGGACCTTCCGGCTTCTTTTGCCATCCATAATGTATTCCATAGGTCGTTGTTGCGGAGATACGTGGCGCCTATGGTTCCCTCCGTTGATCCTCCTGCCCCGGTGTTAGTCGAGGGGGAGTTGGAGTATGTGGTGGAGAAGATTTTGGATTCTCGTGTTTCGAGACGGACACTCCAGTACCTGGTCAAGTGGAAGGGTTATGGTCAGGAAGATAATTCCTGGGTTTTTGCCTCTGATGTTCATGCTGCCGATCTTGTTCGTGCCTTTCATTTGGCTCATCCTGATCGGCCTGGGGGCTCTAGTGAGGGTTCGGTGACCCCTCCTCAAGGGGGGGTACTGTTGTGAATTCTGTTGTCGAACTCCCTCCTGTGGTCGTGAGTGGTACTTCGGCGAGTTCTGTCTATGGGCTCCCTCTGGTGGCTATGAGTGATGCTGCTGCTTCTGAGGTTCCTTACACAGGTGACGTGGGTTATCCTTTGGTTGGCTGCTCTATTTAACTCCTGTCAGATCGTTACTCCATGCCAGCTGTCAATGTTTTTGCATTTGTTCAGTTCGCTCCTGGATCTCTCTGGTGACCTGCCTTCTCCTGCAGAAGCTAAGTTCCTGATAGTCATTATTTGTTCACTGTTTTCTTGTCCAGCTGGTTTTCATGAGGTTTTTTTTGCACAATCTGCGTGGTCTTTTGTAGGGTTTTGTGCTGATCGCAAAGTTACCTTTCCTATCCTCTGTCTATTTAGTAAGTCTGGCCTCCGTTTGCTGAAACCTGTTTCATTTCTGCGTTTGTGACTTTCATCTTTACTCACAGTCAATATATGTGGGGGGCTTCCTTTACCTTTGGGGAATTTCTCTGAGGCAAGGTAGGCTTTATTTTCTATCTCTAGGGCTAGATAGTTCTTAGGCTGTGACGAGGCGCCTAGGTCTGGTCAGGAGCGCTCCACGGCTATTTCTAGTGTGTGTGATAGGATTAGGGCTTGCGGTCAGCAGAGCTCCCACATCCCAGAGCTCGTCCTGTATGAGGTTTAACTATAAGGTCATTCCGGGTGCTCCTAACCACCAGGTCATAACACTCCCCCCCTTAAAACATAAATTAACTGTGGTTTATCACATCTTTGAGTTCAAATTCCCTAGCCGTACGTAGTAAACAAACAACTGTGACAGCCTATGGTGTTTTATAGAGATTATCAATTCACTCAAAGTTACATATGTATAAAGAAAGAGATTAGATACCATAGAGCCACAGTGATGTGCAGACTGATAAGTGGAACTCACTCAAAGGATAAGCTGTACGTAGGTCTGACTACTGCCACACCTGTTCTCAATCAAGAAATCACTTCAACAGGACCTGCCTCACAAAATGAAGTAGACCAAAAGATCCTCAAAAAATAGACATCATTCCGCAATCCAAAGAAATTCTGGAACAAATTAAAAACAAATTAATTGGGATCTATCAGCCTGGAAAAGATTATAAAGCTATTTCTAAATGTTTGGGACACCAGGGAACAACAATGAGAGCCATTATCCACAAATGGGAAAAATCATGGAACAGTGGTGAATCTTCCCAGGAGTGGCCGGCCGACCAAAATTACCCTAAGAGTGCAACAATGACTTATTCAAGACGTCACAAAAGACCCCACAACAACCAAAGAACAGCAGGCCTTACTTGCCTCGATTAAGGTCCGTGTTCATTACTGCACCATAAGAAAGAGACTGGACAAAAATGTCCTGTATGGCAGAGTTCCAAGACGAAAACAACTCCTGAGCAATAAGAACATAAAGGCTCACATCAATTTTGCTAGAAAACATCTTGATGATCCCCAAAACTTTTGGTGGAACACTCTGTGTACTGACGAGGCAAAAGTTGAATGGAACCCTGAATTGTGCTGTCTACCAAAAAATCCCAAAGGAGAATGTCCGGCCATCTGTTCATAATCTCAAGCTGGGTGCATCTGGTGAGTTGCGTCCAAGCTGTGTAGTGAGATAACGAAGAAGATTACAAGCTGGGTCAGAACCAGAGAGCCAGGCCTACAGATAAGATTGATGTAAATACATAGTCAGAAGTAGCCGGGTCACAGTTCAAAGGGTCAATCAGAGTTACCAGCCACAAATTGGGTTAGGGGCCCAGAAGTCAAACTAGTCAAGGCATCAAAGGGGAGGTCAAAAGGTACAGTTGGATCAGGAAACAGAACTTTGGACCAATGGTGCATCTGGCTAGTAGGTATACAATAAGCTGGCCCTTGTGACGGCACATAGGGGAGTGCCGGGAGCATGTCCTCTGACCAGATATTGCAATCGGCTGGGAAGCTGTAAGGATAAGGACATACTGCCCACATTTCCCTCTTAAAGGCACAAGTTTATTGCTGTAAATCTTATGTGATGCAATTTGAACTATGATGTATAATGTGACTTTTAATGTGGGACTAGCCCAGTGTGGAATGAGTAAGTTGCAGTAAAAGTGATAATTTCCTGTCAGACAGTCAGATAGGGCCTGGAGTGCATAGGATGTGGACCAAAAGGTCAAAGGTGAGCAGTGACACATTTTGGGGTGTCCCTAAGTGAGAGGAGACCAAAGTAAAACGATAGCGAGATTTGGAGCAGAAGTGATTAGGAGACGGAGTGTCCTTCTGGAGATGGGTCCTGGGAGAGGATGCCTAGCGGAAAGGCCTAGAGATTGCAGCTCACAAGGTAATGGGCCTGGTCAGAACTGAGTGTGAGATACGAACAGACTGCCCAGGCAGGAATTCCAGAGTGTCAGGGGTGAGTAAAGGACTCTCGTTAAGAAGGACTGTCAAGTTAAGGCTGGGTGGCGATGAAGTAGTGAGGAACAGTGGAAACAGAAGACCAGTAGCAAAAGCTTCCTTCATTGAACTGTAAAACATCTGGTCCTGGCAAAAAAACAATATTGGTTACATGTAGCGCCCTCACAGCACAAGTCTACACACCCACGGCTACCTCCCCGAACCACATTATACAGGAATATCACCTAATTAATTCAAACTACTGACAATTGTGTGAGCTAGACCACCGCTTTCACCTGACAGAGGTGATTACCGCCACATACAGTAGTAGCCATGTAATGCTGTACAAATTATACCCCAATACAATAACCCCATAATATCGCATATACAGATGACATAATACTGCCATATAGATCAGCCGATGCTGAAGCCTCAGGACGAGTAATGTATAACACTAATTATCATGCCTTGTAGCTCACTACTTTACTAAATTATAAGATCAAAGTAATAATTGCACTTTCAGGCAGTATACTAAAGTCAAGTTTCTTCTCCCCGGTAAACACATCGCTCAGGTCCCTTGCAGCATGACCTCATGTCTCTAACATGTTAAATGGTTTATTTGAGTAGGAGAGGACGCGTTTCACATGCTTCTGCTTTAAATCTGAGATTTGCACATTGTTTGACTATTTCTTATGCTAAGCTGATTAATACTCCATAAACTGCTGTCATTTCCATTCCACCATGACTTGCCTGGAGAGCACTGCCATTCCTCAGCTCATTATGTGACCCATGAAAAGGTTAAAGCAGACTTAAGATACAAAAAGAAATCATATTGTTTGTCTTAGAGCAAATTAGATTTGTTAAAAAGTTAATACCTGTGCCCCGTCCGTAAAGAGACAGAAATCACCAGATACACGTCTAATATAAGCTCTTTGGCTCAGAAATTCAATATACTGCATGGCAGACAGGGTTAAAAGGATTTTCCCGAGATGGACATTTATCCCCTGGGACCTCCATGATCTCTAGATAGAAGGCCCCATGCACCTTTCTTAGGCTACGTTCACATTAGCGTCATGCGACGCTGCGTCGCCGACGCACGACAACGCATGCGTCATGCGCCCCTATCTTTATCATTGGGGACGCATGCGTTGCGTTGTCGTGCGTTTTCAGTAAAACGCACGACGCATGCGTCGTAACACCGCACCTGGGTGGCGTCGGAGACGCTACATGTTGCATTTTCGGAGCGCCAAAAAAACGCGCGCGTCGCTCGTGCGTCGTCAATGCGTTACAATTTCCCATTGAAACGTATTGACGACGCACTTGCGTCGCGGGTGTGCGTCGTGCATGCGTTGTGCGACGCATGCGTCGTAACATAAAATGAAACAAAAAAGTGTCTAGACAGTGTCTAGACAGTGCAAACAGTGAGAAAAACATCCCCCATATATAAAGAAAATGTAGGATTGTTTGTCACTTCTGCTGCCGGCTACACAACAGGCAACATCAGACCAGACACATCAGAGCAACTGTCTTCTCATCCGCTGTCCAGAGATGTAAGTATAGAATGATTATGTGCATTTTCTACATGTTTTTACAATTATTTTTGCAAGTAGTGTTTTATATTCTGCACTGTGGCTAAAGATATTGTGGTCTTTTTGGTCTGGTTTTGATGTACGGCATTGTGTATAGGATGGCGTTTCATTGTCTGCGGCCTTGATTAGTGTTCTTTCCAAGATTGATTTTGAGTTTCCATTTTTTGGTTTGGTGTTGTTTTTGTATTCAGTTGTGCTGTTTTATTCTTCCGTTATATGATGGCGTTTCATTGTCTCTGGCCCTGTCGGTTGTTTTGTAAAGTATGGTAGTATAGAATGATTTTGCGGCCTTTTATTACATTTTTATTGCAATTTGTGTATTATTTTCAGCACTGTGGTTGTGTAAATACATAGTTGTATGTTTCTGGTTGCGATGTATGGCGTTGTATCCCCTTCTATTTTCTCCGGCACTGTTGGTTTCATTGTAAAGTATTTATGTTTCTGCCCTTATTTTTTTTCGTGTTGAAATATTTTTTATTACAACCACATATTGTGTTTTTTGTGTTGATCCGTGCATACTGTAATTTTTCTTTTTTAAAAAAATCTTTTGGGATTACTACATTGTGTACTTGTTAATTTTCTTATCTTTAGCCTTTTGTACTCTGGCATTGGGTTGTCTCTGCCATTGTTTCTTTAATCTAATCAATGTGGCAGTGTAGTTTGCTCATCGTTAGTTCAGTTGGAGTGCAATGTTATTTGTGGTTTAAATGCCTTTTTTTTTTAATATTATTTATTGCATGATAGTGCATAGGAGCATAGTCAATGTTATTTTTTTGTTAATTTCAGAACTGCTTTAATTAGTCATGGCCAGCGGCAGTGATTCCGGCACCCCACCGCTGAGGAGTCCGGTGAGTACATGATCTACTATTGCTTGCTATATTTTCGCTGTCATTTGTAGATGGGTCACTCAACTTTTTGTTAAACTATTTTGCAGGCTTCTTCAAGTGAGGAGGAGAACCAGGAGGAAGAGAGGGAGCAGCAGCAGGGACCACGGGGCCAAGCTGTGGTTGTAGGACGGAGCGTAAGTATTTATTTCAAACCTTTATTTTTTTTTTTTTTTTACGGGTATTGGGGGGGTGGTGGTAGGGTGTGGTGTTGTGTGTAGTAGGTGTTGGTGGAGGAGATAGGGACAATTTTTTTCTCTTTCAAACCTTCATATTTTCCATTCTTTTCTAGGTTTCACAACGGGCCCTGGATGAGCCACTTAACATTGACCTAATGGTGGCATCAATAGAAGCACGGGGCCCGTTGTGGGACAGCCGTGACCCCCAGCACGCGGACCAGGGCATATTGCGGCGTCTGTGGTTGGAGGTGGCACAAACGCTGTGGGATGGCTTCGACAGCGCTAACGCCAAGGCCAAAGCCAGTTTCCGTAAGTATTTAAAAAATAGTGCTGTGACCCATCATGCCAGGATTACACAACCGTCTGTGATGTCTTTGATTGGGATTGCACACGGTTGCGTAATCTTTTTCGATATATTATCTAAAACCTTTTTTTTTTTTTTTTTTAATACACAGTTAAACAATTGAGGACCAGATGGCGCTCCATGAAGGACCGTTTCAAGAGGGGCCTGAAAAAGGAGGGACAGGCTCGTAGTGGTGCTGGCGCTTCAAGGACCTCGGTGTACAAGCATAACCGTATACTGCAGTTCTTGCGACCGGTCCTTGAAAGCAGAGAGTAAGTATAGTGCCTATTCACACACCTAGTTTTCACAACATGCATATTCACATACTACATTCCAGTCACGTTGCTTATTGCCCAGCCATTTATTTTGCCAAGTACCAAGTATATAAATGAAGTAAAAAAAGGCTAGTTCACAGAGTTGTGCAAAAATACATACTTTTCTCCTCTTGAATCATAAGCAGAGGATCAAACATCAGCACAATACAATAGACTCTATCTACGTGTTTCAGGTGACAGGGAACATCAGACCTGAAACGCGTAGATAGTTTTTTTATTGTATTGTGCAGATGTTTCATCCTCTGCTTTTGATTGAAGTTAATAATTTTTTTTTTTTAAACTTTTCACCACTCGTTGACCTTGAATTTTTTATTCATTTCTTATCTTCTCACACTTGCCAGGTGTATCTACGATTTTTTATACATAATAAAGTTAAATATAATAGATACGGCATACATTCCACTGCAAAGCTGGTTAGGTTCCCATGGTTGCTCAGCTCGCAGGACCTGTGATGACGTCTCGTTCACATGACCGTGACGTCATGGCAGTTCCAACCTAAGCATAATTGTCTGGCGTTGCAAACTAAAAACATGGGTGACTCTTTAGAATTAAATAAATACCGTTTGTTTAATATTGATGGTGCATATGCAGTGTCAATATTAAAAATAGTGTAATATTAATGGCGGTAATGGATACCTGGCGGTAAAATGTTCTGACGCATGTGAAATGTGATATTTTTTATACTAATGGTTTCCTTATGTTTTCACAGAACACACAGCAGCACCCGCGAGACTGTCCAATCCTCAAGACGACCCTCAAGAGCGGTCCTTTGTGAAGCGCCATCTGAACTGTCGCGGCCATCCCACAGCGAGAGCAGGTCTGCAACAACACAATCTGGCGAACCGGCAGCCGGTCCATCAGATGTTCCTCTGGCCGAGGCCTCTGTTGCTCCGTCCTTTGGGTCTTACCGACAGCGTCAGCGGGCCTCGGACAGGGCGCCCATGTCCGAATTTTTACATCTGAGTACCGTATTTCAGAATGGTTTCAAGGCGCTGTGCGATAAAATGTGCAATATCGAACGGCGTCTTGAAAACATCGAAACGGATCTCTCGAGGCCGGCAAAACATTTCTTTAGTGCCATTCACAACGGCATGGTGGAACATCTTACGCCGGAACTCCAGATTTCGTTCATGCAGGGCTGCAACAATTTATATGTCAGTGCTCTGCAGCAGGCTCGGGTCATGCAGTCAGCGACAAATATGCCCGCAGTACCATCGCTGGCTGCCATGACTCCGACTCCTGCTGCAGAGCACCACCACAGAGGTCCGCGTGCCGAGGGCCACCGCCGCCGCCACCGCCACCACAGAACTGAGCCCCAAAGTTCCGAGCCTGACAGGCCTTCAAGGGGGCACAGACGGGAAGCCGACCCCCACCCAGAGGGAGAGAGGAGGAAAAAGAAGAAGAAGAAGACCATGACGACCACAAGCACTACGTCCTTGGCTATGGCTGCTCCCCAAAGTACCACCAGAACACAGCCTGGGTCGACCCGGAGCACACCAAGTACCCAGGCTGGGTCTACACGGAGTACACCCACTACCCAGCCTGGGTCAACCAGGAGTACACCATCTACACAGCCTGGGTCGACCCAGAGCCGGAGTAGCCAGCCAAGGACACTGGTCGTCCCTCCTCCTCTCTCACCTGCTTCTGTTGCAGTCTCGCCACCACCATCCACTGGCTGGACTGATGTCGGCATCCCGTCTAGTGTCATAGAGTATGCTGCTTCCTCCCCCTCTTCCTCCTCCTCGGTCTCCTCATCACAAAAAACTGGGGGATATGAATCCCCTTTGGTTGCGGACATTGGCACCCCTTAAAACCGGGTTCCCTTTTTTTTTTTTTTTTGTAACACAAAATAAATTTGTTATATTTTTTTAAAAAAAAATTTTGGTTTTTATTGTCTCAAATAAAGTTTGCACCAAATCACACCTTGCGCCGTACACACAAATCGTGTCTTTGTAACACCAGATGTGCAATGTGTGACAATATTATCTCTATTTTTTTTAACATTTTCTTATATGGCTGTCGTTCATTGTACTCAGATGTTACAAACACAAACAGCATTGCTCAATATGTCACGTTTACAAAGTACCATCACACAACGATTTCAGTATGGATATAGTTGTTTTAACTTTGTCTTTTCTGAAATCGTAAAACGATTGAGCCCCTGCTGTGATTTTTTGGTTATCAGCAAATGATTTGGAATTTTTTTTGGGTAACTTATCAGAAGCTGTCATTGTTGGATTGGTGAGTTCACACCAATCCAGCGATGTCTTTGTTTTAAACAAGGGAAAATTGGGTAGTGCACTGTTTTAATCACTGAAATAAAAAGTTTACAATACCCCACTAATATAAAAAGGTGTCTACCAAGTCCCTCGCCGTCATCTTTCCGCACTGACACTGTGATTCCCGCCCGTAAAGCTGAGCACACCGTTGCCTTAAACGCTGTGCTGTGCTTTAGGGCTGGCACAGTACGGGAAGCTGACGGCGATGGACGTTTCACACACCGTAGTGTAAAGGTACCTTCACACATAACGATATTGTTAACGATATCGTTGCTATTTGTGACGTAGCAACGATATAGTTAATGAAATCGTTACGTGTGACAGCGACCAACGATCAGGCCCCTGCTGGGAGATCGTTGGTCGCTGAATAAAGTCCAGAACTTTTTTTCGTCGCTGGACTCCCTGGAGACATCGCTGGATCGGCGTGTGTGACACCGATCCAGCGATGTCTTCACTGGTAACCAGGGTAAACATCGGGTAACTAAGCGCAGGGCCGCGCTTAGTAACCCGATGTTTACCCTGGTTACCATGCTAAAAGTAAAAAAAACAAACACTACATACTTACCTACAGCTGTCTGTCCTCCAGCGCTGCGCTCTGCACTCCTCCTGTACTGTCTGTGAGCCGGAAAGCAGAGCGGTGACGTCACCGCTCTGCTTTCCAGCTCACAGACAGTACAGGAGGAGAGCAGAGAAGCAGAGCGCAGCGCTGGAGGACAGACGGCTGTAGGTAAGTATGTAGTGTTTGTTTTTTTTTACTTTTAGCATGGTAACCAGGGTAAACATCGGGTTACTAAGCGCGGCCCTGCGCTTAGTTACCCGATGTTTACCCTGGTTACCGGCATCGTTGGTCGCTGGAGAGCGGTCTGTGTGACAGCTCTCCAGCGACCAAACAGCGACGCTGCAGCGATCCGAATCGTTGTCTGTATCGCTGCAGCGTTGCTAAATGTGAAGGGGCCTTAAGGTTTTTTTTGTAATTAACATTACATTAACAATAGTAAATATCGTGAGTGTGGCATTACACAGATTGCTCTTTTTTTGTTGCTGGGGAGCTGTATGTGTGACAGCTCTCCAGCAACCATGCGACAACTAAACAACGATCTCGGTCCAGTCGTATCACTGGTCGGTATCGGTGGATAATAGTTTTATTAAATGTACCTTAAGAATATTGTTCAGGTGAGATGGAAGCAATGTTGACAGTGTCACCACTATTTGACTCTGGACGTATTATAGCATCCTGAGTACAATAGTGTTCACTCTGTAGAGTTTAGCAAACATGATCGTCTCCCTCCTTGTCAAGCCTTGTTCCATATGCAAATAGTCTGCAGGATTAAAAATGGTTGACAAGGTGGGAGCCGATTATGTTATGCCTCAATACTATGAAACACACAAATTTTGTGGCACACACATTAGTACTTTCAATAAATTCAATAAATTTCAATAAATTAGGATTTTTTAAATTTTATTAATATGTATAAACGTATGAATTTTTTTTTTTTAAAAACTGAAAGGCTCAAGAAGTGTATTTGAAAACACAACACATTATACATCCAGGGAACATTAAAACAATAACCATAGAATCACCATACATAGGATGGTTAAATGATGAACACAACAGTGTTTACATGACATCATAATAAAACATACAGAATTAGACCATTTCATCTTGCCATGAAACACGGCCAACATCGGAAACAAAGTATGCAGCAAATTGGTCCCTCATATGAGCAATCTCCACAGTTGTCCGCAGAGGATGATCTTGATAATCAGGCAATGGATTTTGTATGTGTTCATCGAGTTCCACGTTGACTCTCTCTTTATCAATAATAAAATTGTGGAGAACCACACACGCCTTCACCACCTCATCCACTGTCTCAATTTTCAAATTTATAGCGGATCCTAATATACGCCATTTGGAGACCAGGATGCCAAAGGCGCACTCCACAGTTCTTCTGGCCCTGGACAGTCTATAATTAAATATAGTTTTGGTATGGTCCAACCCACGACTGGAGTACGGTTTCAGTAGGTTGCCACTCATTTGAAAAGCCTCATCACCAACAACAACAAATGGCAGGTCCGGGCCGTCAGTGTTGGGAAGAGGTCGTGGATGGGGGAAATTAAAATTGTTATTGTACAATCTTTGGCCCATATCAGACTCCTTAAATGTCCGTGAATCATTTGCACGACCAAAGGCTCCAATGTCCACAGCGAGAAACCTGCAGTCCGCACCAGCAATTGCCATCAGCACAGTGGAAAAGTATTTTTTATAATTATAAAAAAGAGATCCACTTCTTGACGGCTTGGTAATCCTAATGTGCTTCCCATCCACAGCTCCGATACAGTTAGGGAAAGAACAAACTTTGTGGAATTTTTGGGCGTTGGCATGCCATATTTCTTGTGTAGGGATGGGCAAAAATTCCTCCCGGAGGTTGTCCCACAATGCGCGGCATGTGTCTGCAATAATACCCGACAGTGTTGAGACTCCAATCCGAAACTGGAAATGCAGTGATCTCAATGTCTCTCCGGTAGCCAGGAAACTGACAAGAAGAAAAATAAATAAATATAATTAATTTAATTGTTATGAATGAATTTTCCATTTTTAATTACAATCCCCCACCCCGCAAAACAAAAACATGTTAATTTAAAAAAGGGCTAGAACATATAAATCCTTCACATTCCATTACGTACCGTAGAGTCACCAGCAGACGCTCCTCAGGGGAAATCGATTTACGGAGCTGCGTGTCCTGCCTGGAAATGGTTCCTTCCACCAGACGCAGCAGATATCGAAAGCTGTCTTTTGTCATCCTGGTGTATTCTAAGTATTTGTCCTGGTTCTCATTTAATTCGCCAAAAAGACAATGGTACGCTCCACGACTCTCTCGGACTTCCACTATAGGGTGAAGCCAAAAACGCCGCCGACTCCTTCTCCGTAGTTTGTCTCTTCTCCTCTGTTCATGACAGGCAAAAGCATAAGCTATAGCAAGGGCTAATTCCAGCTCAAAAGTGAGGTAGATACTCTCCATGGAACGATCCATCTTGATGCTGTATGGTTGGAAATAAGGTATGCGGGGGTATATATACCACTATGACATTAATACCCACCTCCATCTACCCATTGGTGTCATTATCGATTGTCTAGACACTAGACCCACCCTCTTCTATTCATTGGTGGTGTTATCTAGTGTCTAGACACTAAATTGTGGCTCAAGATCCAATCAGTGTTTGCCAACGCATGCGTCGTAAAACGCTGCGTTTTTTGGTAAAACGCACCAAAAACGCACCGAAAACGCTGCGTTTTACGACGCATCCGTCAGACGCTTGCGTCATAAAAGTTGCGTTTTGCGTGCGTTTCCGATGCGTCGTGCGTTGCGTCGGCGACGCAGCGTCGCATGACGCTAATGTGAACGTACCCTTACCCGTGTCTAGTATATGGCACTGATAGAGTGCAGAGCTTGGTTGTTTCCACACAATAAGCATTGAATTGAGCTGAAGGACACGTGTGGGACCACCAATCTGCTCAAGTTCTTCCTCAGCATGGTTGCATAGTAAGGAAGTGCTGAGGGTCCGAGAAGTGAGAGCCCTGAATGATCAAAACATTTGTCATATCCCGTGTGCAAGGTGATCAATGTCCATCTTGGGAAAGCCCCATTCCTGTTGGTGAGGCCTCTGGGCAAAAAGTGTGGTTGGGGAATAAGTATAAAAGTTGGGCCCCTTATTAACATTCAAAGCTAGAATTTCCCATACAACATGGATAAACAGCGTTTGACATTGGTGCTGAAAAGCAGAACCCCGTAGTTCAAAGGGAACCTGTCAACTGAATTTGGCGGGCCCTTTTTCGGTCCGATGGGCGGTGTTTTCGGGTCTTTTATTCACCCCTTCCTTTCCCGCTGGCCGCACGCTGGCCGCAATATTGTCTTGAAGTTGATTCGCCTTCCTCCGTAGAACACGCGTGCACAAGGCAATCTTGCCTTGCGCACGCGCAGTATGCTTTGCCCAACTGCAGGCAAAGTCGAAAAGCATTAGTGCGCATGCGCCGGCGCACTATGTCTCGGAAGTATTTTGCTGTGTTCTGGGACAATAGTGCACCGGCGCATGCGCACTAATCCTTTTCGGCTTTGCCCGCAGTTGCATTGAGTTGAATAGGAAGAGTATTTGAAATGGTTTTGGAAGAAGATGTAAAAGTGGGTCTGCTTCAAAATCCTCCTTAAAAAAAGCTTAGTGTGAACCTAGCCTAAGGGGTTAAACAAATTAATGAAGGAAATCAAACTGTGAAGTGGTAATGTGTTTGAGAGCATTCACTTAGCCTGGTACTTAATACAAGTATAAAGGAACTTTTGTCATTCATCAATAGCCTAAGAAAGTGTGACCGCTTCAAATACAGTAACTGTATCGGCAACATAATGCCTTCAGCCGTTTACGGCTTGTGGTTTGTGCCAAAGAACAGGCCACGAAGAACAAAAGAAAATTGCGCAGTCCAGTCTACATGCTCTGCTGAGAATTTCGACGCTTCTACGTTCAGGGTGACGGAGTCAGAATGGCTGTTTTGGTTCTTGAGGAGGTAACTATGATACCAATGAATTATTCGTTTCCCACTATTAAGTGTTTATTTAGTAATAGCCTATTATAGGCCTCATTTCCCAGCAGTCAAGAAATACCCGTTACTTCTGTCACTCCGCATGGCATGTGCCAAGATGTTCGTGGGGAAGCTGGCAGAAGACCAGCTTTACCGTAAGAGAAAAAGCAATGTTTCTAGCAATAATCACGGCAGCGTGAGAAGGTGTTAAATTTCAACACAACACCTGAGAATCAGCACGTCTGAAAACTTATCAAGAGAGAGGACGCCAACAGGGCAATTTACTAGAATTATTGCTTACACCGGCTTCATAGACCCTTATTATGTGCCAACCAATTGGTTTCCATTGGAGGTCGGCTTCTAATCTGACCAAGGCAACATCTGTTTGGAGTATGCATCTTCCATCCATCTTTATTGGGTTCCTTGATTTTCTCATATTTTTGTAAAATCATGCCAATTGTTTAATGGTTACCATGGAAAATCGAAATGTGGTTTCTGGAGAAATCAGTGTTTCTAACCACTAAGGTCATATACACACAGTGAGTATTTGGTGAGTTTTTTACCTCAGTATTTGAAAGCCAAAACCAGGAGTGGGTAAAAAAAAATGTAGAAATGGTGACGTGTTTCTATTATACTTTTCCTCTGACTGACCCACTACTGGTTTTGGTTTACAGATAAGGTGGTAAAAAACTCACCAAATACTGAATGTGTGAACGTGGCCTAACAGCCTCCCACAGAAGAAGACTGGAGAAGATTGTAAGCATCTGACCGCACCTACCTCTCAAAGCTTCAGTAACAACTTGTGGGACAAGGTTTCTATTTTTTTTCATTTTACAAAAAAATTGAAGTCCAAATTTTCCAACACTGGTCTCAAAATCATTTATGACCACAGGACAGATATTGTAGTATAATTACGACAAACTTACGGGAGGCTCCTTGAAAAAGGGAATCCTAGATGTGCTGGCAAAAAAGTGTTAGCAGACTTGTGAATCCTTACATCACACACACTGTGCACTGTGTGGATTCTCCGGCGCTGGCAGCGGCAGTGGGCGGTCATAAGACTGCAAGAATGCGATTTTCATACTTAAGACCACATTCTAACTAGACGTGTCCGGCCTTGTTTAGCACACTTGCATTGAGTGAGGCCGCACACGTCTAGTGGGCACATGACCGCATGTACGCAAAGCACATACTTGGGGTCACGCATCCGCTGCTCCTGGAACCGGCACCAGAGAATCC
Organism: Ranitomeya imitator; assembly: GCF_032444005.1. Lineage (NCBI taxonomy): Eukaryota > Metazoa > Chordata > Amphibia > Anura > Dendrobatidae > Ranitomeya > Ranitomeya imitator. Next base: position 626,434,343 of record NC_091285.1, read on the forward strand.
ACACAGTGCGCAGTGCATACGATGTGAGTATTTACAAGTTTGCAGTCACATAGAGCTCATACATGGCTCCAGTCACTTGCTCCATATCCAGTAGGAAATCGCTGCATTCTGACAGAGTCGGCAGACATTGTGCAGAACACTAGGCTCCATACTAAGAGAACACTTGAACTCATTGATGCACATTCTCACAGGAAGAGGGTAAGAGATGATGCCAGGGAGAAGCGGCATTACACTTGTAGGAGATCCATTACTGTGCGTTGTGTAATGCAAACATGGCTCAACAGCGATGAGAGAATCCTGATTATTATCCTGCCAAGCGTAAAACGAGAACAATGTACTAATCAGCCTTGTCACTCACCCACGTAGATCTGGGAGCCCGCCAAAAGCGCCGACTGTGACCATTAGGACTCCAACTAAATGTTCTTAGAAATATTGTGGGTGAAACAATATAATTAAAATTAGTGTTCATAAGTGAGTGGAGATGGAGGTGCAGGAAAAAGGTGGAGGGGCAAGAATACAGGTGCTTCTCCCAAAATTAGAATATCATCAAAAAGTTAATTTATTTCAGTTCTTCAATATAAAAAGTGAAACACCAGCTTGAAAAATTATTTTAAAATCGAAATGTTGGCCTAGAGAAATGTATGTTCAGTAAATGCACTCAATACTTGGTCAGGGCTCATTTTGCATCTATTACTGCATCAATGTGGTGTGGCATGGAGGCGATCAGCCTGTGGCACTGCTGAGGGGTTATGGAAGCCCAGGTTGCTTTGATAGCAGCCTTCAGCTCATCTGCATTGTTGGGTCTGATATTTCTCATCTTCCTCTTGACATTACCCGACAGACTCTCTATGGGGATAAGATCAGGCGAGTTTGCTGGCCAATCAAGTACGGTGATGCTGTTGGTTATTTACCAGGTATTGATACTTTTGGCAGTGTGGCCAGGTGCCAAGTCCTGCTGGAGAAATAAATTTCTATCTCCAAAGAGCTTATCGGCAGAGGGAAGCATGAAGTGCTCTAACATTTCCTGGTAGATGGCAGCGCTGACTTTGGTCTTGATAACACACAGTGGACCTACACCAGCAGATGACATGGCTCCCCAAACCATCACTGATTGTGGAACCTTCACACTAGACCTCCAGCAGCTTGGATTGTGGCCTCTCCACTCTTCCTCCAGACTCCGGGATCTTGATTTCCAAATGAAATGCAAAATTTACTTGCGTCTGAAAACAACACCTTGGACCACTGAGCAACAGTCCAGTTCTTTTTCTCCTTGGCCCAGGTAAGACGCTTCTGGCATTGTCTATTGGTCATGAGTGTCTTGACACAAGGAATGTGACACTTGTAGCCCATGTCCTGGATACGTCTGTGTGTGGTGGGTCTTGAAGCAATGACTCCAGCAGCAGTCAACTCCTTGTGAATCTCCCCCAAATTTTTAAAGGTCTTTTCTTAACAATCCTTTCAAGGCTGCGGTTATCCCGGTTGCTTGTGCACCTTTTTCAACCACACTTTTTCCTTCTACTCCACTTTACATTAATATGCTTGGATACAGCACTCCGTGAACAGCCAGATTCTTTGGCAATGACCTTTTGAGGCTTACCCTCCTTGTGGAGTGTGTCAGTGACTGCCTTCTAGACATCTGTCAAGACAGCAGTCTTCCCCATGATTGTGGAACCTACTGAAACAGACTAAGGGTACCATCACACAGTGGCATTTTGATCGTTACGGTGGCACGATTTGTGACGTTCCAGCGATATATCCGTAACGTTCCAGCGATCTCGCTGTGTCTGACACGCTCCTGCGATCAGGGACCCCGCTGAGAATCGTACGTCGTAGCAGATCGTTTGAAACTTTCTTTCGTCGTCTAGTGTCCCGCTGTGGCGGCATGATCGCATGGTGTAACAAAGGTGTGCACGATATTGTATACGATGTGCGCATAGTAACCAACAGCTTCTACATCACACATACGTCATGAAATTATCGCTCCAGCGTCGTACATTGCAAAGTGTGACAGCAGTCTACGACGCTGGAGCGATATTGTTACGATGCTGGAGCGTCACGGATCGTGCCGTCGTAGCGATCAAAATGCCACTGAGTGACGGTACCCTAAGGGACCTTTTTAAATGCTTAGGAAGCCTTTGCAGGTGTTTTTGTTAATTATTCTAATTTACTGAGATAATCAGTTTTGGGTTTTCATTGGCTGTAAGCCATAATCATCAACATTAACAGAAATAAACACTTGAAATAGATCACTGTTTGTAATGACTCTATATAATATATGAGTTTCACATTTTGTATTGAAGAAATGAAATAAATTAACTTTTTGATGATGTTCTAATTTTGTAAGAAGCAGCGTTAGGTGGCCATGCTGGTAGGGGTACTATGCTTATAATAATGGGAAAGTATACATTGTTTTATTTCCATTACAGAACCCATGTTCCCACACAAATTAATTGAAATCACTGAATACACACAGTAGGGTTAGGGGCCGATGCAGTAGAATATCCCTTTTTTTGGGATCATGGGGTGATTAAGAGTTGGCTGATGGGATTTATGGCATAACCCTCTTCATAATCTCCAGTTTAGGGGAAGGTTCATATTCAGTATGAATAACCCATTATTTTATATATACAGCCTTGATATAACTGAACATCGAACTAGACATGTGGGTTAATATAAATTTTAGTTTCAAATAGGGTGAGGAACTATAGGTAACAGCAGAGGAATAAAAACAACAGTTTTCATTACCTGGAGCTGGCTTGCCGGTGTGTTCCTCCTGTTCAGCTCCTGGACGTCAACTCATTGTTTCTTCGACCTCCATTTTCTCAGAGTTGAGTCCGCATAGTCACTTTCCCATTGGCTCTGTAGACATGACCTGAGAGATCCCCGTTTCCAAAGAAAAATCACAAGCAATGGGGAAAACACCACAAAATTCATTATGCCCTTCTCTGTAAAAGATATGAATAAGGAGGACAAGTGGGTAGACAAGCTCTGGGCCCTACAGTCCTAGGAGGGAGGAGAGGGATGGCACCAACCAGAGCATGCAGGGACATTACTGTGGCTTTTGCTATTGGGATCTTCTATTTTATGTAATTCTCAAAGATCTACTTTTTTTTTTTGCACAAAATAAAAAAAATATAACATTTGATTTCAGATATAAAAGATAAATAATGGGATAAATAACCCTACGGGTTCCTCTAGGTCAATTGTAAAGTGCTTGGCTCAGGGGAAGCGTACAGAACACTTGTAAATACAATCTACTTGTAAATACAATCTACTGGCATTATTAGGAGAAAAAAAAGTTTTTTAAAGGGTACGACCATCTTTGAGGACCATCTTACAGCTTTGGCTCCTCTATCGGCATCTTAGGTTTCACTTTCCTTCTGCTGTTATGTAAGAAAAAATATCCGACAGCTGGACAATGTTATTGAACATGACAATAATTAGTAAAAACATAAAAATTATAAGGTACTACATGATTGGACAACACATGGCACATTTAGGTAAGAAGTGGTATCAATAATATCACAAAAATTTTTATCACATAATTGTTCTCATAAACGCCATCTTCAGTGTGCAAGTAAGAAACTTTATATAATGTTTACCCACATGGGAAAAAAATAGAAACGGAAGAAGAGGATGTATTTATATGTCTATAATTGTAATATAGAATTTTGCTCAAAACTCCATTAGATGATCATATATACAGCTCTGGCAAAAATTAAGAGACCACTGCAAAATGTTCAGTTTGTCTGATTTTTCTCTTTATAGGTATATTTTTGAGTAAAATGTAAATTGTTCTTTTATTCTATAAACGTCTGACAACATGTCTCCGAAGTTCCAAGTAATAAATTTCGTATTTATTTTCTGAAAATGAGAAATGGCTGAAAATAACAAAAAAAAAACCCAAAACAAGTTCATAATCATTTAGAAACAACAATACTAATGTTTTAACTCAGGAAGAGTTCAGAAATCAATATTTTGTGGAATAACCATGATTTTTAATCACAGCTTTCATGTGCCTTGGCATGCTTTCCACCAGTCTTTTACACTGCTTTTGGGAGACCTTATGCCACTCCTGGTACAAAAATGTAAGCAGTTCTTCTTTGTTTGATGGCTTGTGACTATCCATCTTCCTCTTGATTACATTCCAGAGGTTTTCAATGGGGTGCAGGTCTGGAGATTGGGCTGGCCATGACAGGGATTTGATGTGGTGGTCCTTCATCCACACCTTGATTGACCTAGCTGTGTGGCATGGTGCATTGTCCTGCTGAAAAAAACAGTCCTCATAGTTGGGGAACATTGCCTGAGCAGAAGGAAGCAACTATTTTTCCAGGATAACCTTGTATGCGGCTTGATTCATCCGTCCTTCGCAAAGATTAACCTGCTCAATTCCAGCCTTGCTGACGCATCCCCAGATCATCACCGATCCTCCACCAAATTTCACAGTGGGTGCAGGACACTATGCCTTGTACGCCTCTCCTGGTCTCCGTCTAACCATTAGACGACCAGGTGTTGGGCAAAGCTGAAAATTAGACTCATCGGAGAAGATTACCTTACTCCAGTCCTCTATGGTCCAATCCTTATAGTCGTTGGCAAACTTCAGCCTGGCTCTCCTTTTCGTCTCATTGATGAAAGGCTTTTTTTTCATTCCTATTACTTTTGGGATATTACTAACACTTGTTTTGCCATCCAGCTTGTCCTATTGCAAGAGGATTGTCAACACCACAGCAGTGTTTTTTTAGACTTTCCTTAGTTATATAAGATTTGGTTCAGGTGATCACCGAATCAGAAGCACATTAAAGGGAAAATATCACCCCCAAAATGGAAGGTGAGCTAAGCCCACCAGCACACCAGCATCAGGGGCTTATCTACAGCATTCTGTAATGCTGTAGATAAGCGCCCGATGTATCCTGAAAGAGGAGAAAAAGATGTTAGATTATACTCATCCAGGGGCGGTCCCGCTGCGGTGGGTGTCGCGGTCCGGTCTGGCACCTCCCATCTTCTTACAATGACATCCTCTTCTTGGCTTCATGCTGTGGCTCCGGCGCAGGCGTACTTTGTCTGTCCTGTTGAGGGCAGAGCAAAGTACTGCAGCGCACAGCGCCGGGAAAGGTCAGAGAGGCCCAGCGCCTGCGCACTGCAGTACTTTGCTTTGCCCTCAACAGGACAGACAAAGTACGCCTGCGCCAGAGCTGCGGCGTGAAGACAAGAAGAGGACGTCATCTGATGAAGATGGGAGGCCCCGGACCGCAGCGGGAGCACCCCGGGGTGAGTATAATCTAACCTCTTTTTCTCCTCTTTCAGGTAACATCGGGGGCTTATCTACAGCATTACAGAATGCTGTAGATAAGCCCCTGATGCTGGTGGGCTTACCTCACCCGCGATTTTGGGGTGACAGGTTCCCCTTAAGTAGAATGAGGTGTCATCTGGTTGGAATTCAACTGACACTGGAATGGAATGGCTGTCAGACATGTAGAGAGGCTGATTTTTATAAAACTGTGCAGTGGTCTCTTAATTTTTGCCAGAGCTGTATATTTATTGCACTGCCATCTAGTGGCAACAAAAGGAATAGTATCCTATTAACAATTCAGAGTAAAAATTCTATTTCTCAAACCTCCCTGAAATTCTTTATATGCGTGCTGAGAAGAGTGCCAAGCACTTTGTACATAATCATGCTACAGTGCTAATAAAGTGCATGCAAAAAGAGTTCCCGTAATACAGAGTGCAAAAATTCAAAGTACAAAAATAGTGCAAAAAAGTGCTACATTAATGCTAGGCAACTCTCATATCAAAACACATATAAGCGTCAAAACGACATACTACAAATTCAGTACAATGGACCATGGGTAGAGACCCCCTAACGCGCATTTCGCATTGTTGCTTCTTCCCAAGGGATGGCAGTGCTATAAAAATATATATATATGGAGTTTTGAGCAAAATTTGATATTACAATTATAGACATATAAATGCATCCTCTTCCTCCATTTCTATTTTATCCCATGTGGGTAAACATTACCGGTATATAAAGTTTCCTACTTACACACTGAAGACGGCGTTTATGAGAACAATGTGATAAGAATTTTTGTGATATTATTGATATCACTTCTTACCTAAATGTACCATGTGTTGTCCAATCACGTAGTACCTTATAATTTTTATGTTTTAACTAATTATTGTCATGACTAATAAAGATTTGTTGATTATTATCTTAAAACAGATCTCTAGCTTTTGATAGGATGATGTCATGTAAGAAAGTGGACAAGAGAAGATGTAGAAGTAGAGTTGATGCCTAGCTGAGTAACTGCAAGCGAACATTGCCATCTGGTCAAAGGCAAGAGTGAAAGTAAAGGAAGAATTACAGCAGTAGGAACCTAATAGTGGGAACCTATGTACCCACAGGAAGAGTTTTGATGATGACACCAAGTCAGGTGATACTTGTGTCACAGTTACCAATTATGAAAGTGCTGGCTGGGCCGAAAAGAGGGAGTTGGCTCCAGAACCTGTACTAGGATAGGTCGTGTAGCTGTGAGGAAGTTCCACACCCCATGCCAGTAGAATATCCATACCCAGTGCCAGTAAAAAATCCGTACCTCACGACCTCACGCCAGTAGAAGGTCCACACCCAGCACCATTAGATCAGTACCCTGCACCAGTAGAAGATCTGTACCCCACGCTAGTAGATCTGTACCGCTCACCAGTAGAAGATCCATTAGAAGAGTCCAGAAGGAAAAAAGTAACAGCAGGAGTTAAGATATATCAGGCAACTACTTTACCCACCACCATAAGTACATTTCTGCTCCGTCTGAAAGACACAACGTTGCAGACATGTGGTGGTGCATAAACCAATTTTATGCTATTTCTAAAGTCCTGGTACTGAAGTTTTTATGATTCTGGACACTACGAAGGATTGCTCCAACCATGTGGTAACATGCACGTGGCCCATCTATTGATGAGTCTAAGGCCAATAGACGTCCATATATCACGGTCCAAGTACGGACTGGCCACAAGTCTCCTGATCTGAACTCAATAGCTTCAAGTCAGTGACATACGGAAGTTTGAATTCGGCCATAGGGCTCGTGCACAGTCGTATTCCTGGTTCGAGTGCGATCCGTCAAAACATCGCCCTCGCCCATACAAGTCAATTAGTCCATGGAAACCATTGGACTGCACATGGATGACAGCTGAGTGCAGTCGAATTTACACGGACTGACAGAAGATGGATACATTTTTTTTCTAAATTTTCTCCTTATAGGGGAGAATCAGATCACATTGATCAAACTTAGACCCAATTCTGTTGGATGTAAGAATACACAGTCATTTGCAACAGGCCCCATTTACACGTGGCGTCAACTGGTGAACAAGCATTCATAAGAATGCACATTCCGGACTATCGGACCATGTACACATTCTTGAGCAGAATGCTGTCATAACCTGATTCAATCCATTCATACGGGCAATTAAATCATCAGAAGCTCATTGACCCATCTAAGGGAAGAGTCAGATGGGTGTATAACTCGGACGATGATCGCTACCCAATTCTCAGACTGCCTATCAGTTCTCCCAAGCCAACTGTGACAGCTGCATAGAAATACATGCTGCCATGCTTGGGTCAGGGAAGCTACGGCCAGTCCAAGCATTGCATTGCAATCTATGTCTGAGCTATAAGTTCATCTGACTCTTCCCTAAACAGAAGATTTGCTGCAGACAACATGCATTTCGTATGGTGAGAGACCGATATGAACGGGCCACTAATGATGGTGAGAGACCGATGTGAACAGGCCACTACTGATGGTGAGGGATCGATGTGAACGGGCCACTACTGATGGTGAGTGACCGATGTGAACAGGCCACTACTGATGGTGAGAGACCGATGTGAACAGGCCACTACTAATGGTGAGAGACTGATGTGAACTGGCCACTACTGATGATGAGAGACTGATGTGAACGGGCCACTACTGATGGTGAGAGACTGATGTGAACGGGCCACTACTGATGGTGAGAGGCCGATGTGAACGGGCCACTACTGATGGTGAGAGACTGCTGTGAACGGGCCATTACTGATGGTGAGAGACCGATGTAAACGGGCCACTACTGATGGTGAGAGACCGATGTGAACAGGCCACTACTGATGGTGAGGGATCGATGTGAACAGGCCACTACTGATGGTGAGAGACCGATGTAAACGGGCCACTACTGATGGTGAGAGACCGATGTGAACAGGCCACTACTGATGGTGAGGGATCGATGTGAACAGGCCACTACTGATGGTGAGAGACCGATGTAAACGGGCCACTACTGATGGTGAGAGACCGATGTGAACAGGCCACTACTGATGGTGAGGGATCGATGTGAACAGGCCACTACTGATGGTGAGAGACCGATGTGAACGGGCCACTACTGATGGTGAGAGACCGATGTGAACTGGCCAGTACTGATGGTGAGAGACCGATGTGAACGGGCCACTAATGATGGTGAGGGATCGATGTGAACGAGCCACTAATGATGGTGAGAGACCGATGTAAACGGGCCACTACTGATGGTGAGAGCCTGATGTGAACGGGCCACTACTGATGGTGAGAGACTGATGTGAACAGGCCACTACTGATGGTGAGAGACCGATATGAACGGGCCACTACTGATGGTGAGAGACCGATATGAACGGGCCACTAATCATGGTGAGAGACCGATGTGAACGGGCCACTACTGATGGAGAGGGATCGATGTGAACAGGCCACTAATGATGGTGAGGGATCGATGTGAACGGGCCACTACTGATGGTGAGAGCCTGATGTGAACGGGCCACTACTGATGGTGAGAGACAGATGTGAACGGGCCACTACTGATGGTGAGATACCGATGTGAACGGGCCACTACTGATGGCGAGAGACCGATGTGAACTGGCCACTACTGATGGTGAGAGACCGATGTGAACAGGCCACTACTGATTGTAAGAAACCAATGTGAACAGGCCACTACTGATGGTGAGGGATCGATGTGAACAGGCCACTACTGATGGTGAGCGACCAATGTGAATGGGCCATTACTGATGGTGAGATACCGATGTGAACAGGCCACTACTGATGGTGAGAGACCAATGTGAACGGGCCACTACTGATGGTGAGGGATCGATGTGAACAGGCCACTACTGATGGTAAGAGACCAATGTGAACAGGCCACTACTGATGGTGAGGGATCGATATGAACAGGCCACTACTGATGGTGAGGGACCGATGTGAACAGGCCACTACTGATGGTGAGAGACCGATGTGAACAGACCTCTACTGATGGTGAGAGACCGATGTGAACAGGCCACTACTGATGGTGAGGGATCGATATGAACAGGCCACTACTGATGGTGAGGGAGCGATTTGAACAGGCCACTACTGATGGTGAGAGACCGATGTGAACGGGCCACTACTGATGGTGAGAGACCGATGTGAACGGGCCACTAATGATGATGAGAGACCGATGTGAAGGAGCCATAGACGGACGAAGGATCTGTCACAAGAGAAAATGGAATTCATTGGACTAAAATAATAACAACTTAATTTTACACAATGATGGTTGTCTAAAATACTGTTTAATCTTAATATTTCACAAAGTTTACAGTAATGGGTCCAAAACATTGATGGCGAGTTCTTTTGTTTTTTTCCCCACTCTTACGGCTCGTTCTGACACACACATTTGCATGTTGTGCTGTCTATGTGCCCACGGACCATTTGTAGCTAATGTGCTAATTGACTCCACATGAGGAAAAAATAAATGGCAGCGTGCACGACTCTGGTCTGTAAAAGGGACCAGAATTGTGCATGCAACAGAAGGCAGCTCTAGAATCCATCCACAATGCGGACCAGGATATGGAGCCGACCAAATCTGAAAACATGAAAAGACCAATTTTTCTGTGGCACAGACCCCCTGACAGCCTCTTGAAGACCTCGCCTGTCCAAGACATCATACACTCCTTTATTATTAAGGAATCTGTGAACATTTTCAACAAGTTTATTGATTCATGCAAATATGATTTGTTGGCTGTAAGGTGATAGGTTTTCTTTATCGCATGTAACATTTTCAGATCTTGGGCTTATTGACTTATTATTGGTTTATCTCCACATGAAAAGCAAGACTCCCAGAGCAAACAGTGGGTGCAGCGGTTTGGCCCAGCGCTCGCTTGCGCAGTTGGCAGCCGGCTTACTTCTCCTCCTGCCTGTCACCGAGGTGTGAAGTGTTCGGTACCACACACACAAACCTCATCTGAAACAAAACCTTTCGCAGCAATTATATCCACCGCAACTGTGACCGGTCCATGGAGTCCGAGTCCTGCGCTTCTCAAAATCTGTAGACAGTGCGGTATTGAAATTCCAAAATAGAAACTCTACAATGTAAGATAATATTCATAAACTTACTTTTCAAATGAACTTTTCTCATAAACTGGATTGTATCCGACAGGGGTGGACATATCATTGGTGCAACCTGTGCAGCTGCACGTGGGCCCAAGAGGTAAGGGGGCCTATTTTTACCTCCAAATCAGGTGCAATTTTGCATTATTAGGGCTGCAAAAGGCCCATATACTGATGCCAATACCAATACAATAATAACATTAATGCAAAATACAGCAGTTTTTCAGCCAAGTACTGTTAATATATTGATGTATTGCAGCTACATAATTAGATGACTTATGCACATATCATATAAAATTATAAATAATAAGTAATGCAGTTCACAGATTAATAAAGTGCCAGTGCTCAAACTATATTTTTTTTATAACTACATGATTAGATAAATACAATATTTGAATAAGAGAAATGCATAATTAAATGTATCCCAGGATTGAAAAATAACAGATATAAAAGTGCTTAGTAGTGATGGGTGAGCACTAAAATGCTCGGGTGCTCGTTGCTCGGGTTGAGCAAATTGGAATACTCAGGTACTTGACCCGAGCAATGAGCCCAATGTAAGTCTATGGGAAACCTGAGCATTTTTACCGCGATCCCCCCAGGGGTCCTTTTAAGGTCTAAAAACGTCTGAAAAAGATGGAAACCCTGCTCAAATGACAAGGAAACATCATGGGGATCACCCCTGGAAGCATGTTCTTGCACATGGGCCTGTGGCGCCCGAGGGTCCAGTTGCCACAGAGGTACTGCACCTCAGCCAGAGGTGTGGTACTGCGCTCTCGGGTAAGGAGGGGGCACTACCTAGGACCCATACACTAGCACCCAACACTAGACCTCTCTAGGCCAGGGAGGAACTAGGTAGAGGGTGTGGGTGGAGGAAGTAGGGGTTGTCATGGAGACAAGAGGGAGGAGTTAGTCAGTCAGAGAGAAGTCAGAGGGAGTTGGGGACTTGAGGAGGAGCTCGTCCCAGCACCAGAGGACAGAGAGTGAGAAGAAGAAGGGGTCCTAGGGGCATGGGTAGTGAGGAATTCACCCATGGGGCCCGCATCCACGCCGACCGTAGTCGGGTGGAGGGATCAGGTTGCAGCAAAGGACCACCCCTAGACTAGTGGAGAAACTGAGGACTCAACTAGCAAACCGTGCTGCATGTGCTACAGCCACAGCTGCACACATTCGCTGAAAAAGCAGCCATATAGGGTCAAGGGGACCAAGAGGATGTCACCAGACAGGATCCGCGGCTGCTGGCTTGGGACACTGTGAAGGCGCATGGCAGGAAAGGCGTGAGCCAGTGCAGAGAGATGGCCAGGGAAGGAACATAAGAAGAGGCTCTGGCAAAGTGTTCCCCAAATTACCTGCTGACTGGACCACAGACCCGAAGGACACAGCACCCTACTAGGAATTGCACATCAGAACTGTGAGTAAAGTGTGGAAACTGCACCCTGCTGTGTCCTCTGAATTATTGCTGTGACCTGCCCTGCACTGCAACATTCACCATCATTGACTTTAACACTATAATTGCCCTGTAGCCCAGCTCTACCCATGGAGAGCCATAACAACTCTGCTGCATCACCATCAGCTCCAGCGGTCCCCTTAAGCAGCATTGGCCACTCATTGCCGAACACCACGGGTGGCGTCGCAAACAAATCCCCTATAAACTTTATTCCCCTTTCACATCACTTTTCATTTGACACCCAGGGCCACGGACTGGGTCACTGCTGCCATGACCACCCCCCTTAAGAACAGTCTGACCCAACCCGAGTGCCCCACGGCCCTAGTGGGTGTATCCGCCAGTGGTATCAGGGGTGTCGCTGGGGACCTCCGGGGCATGCGTGGTTGCAGGAAGAGGTGCCAACAAGCCATTTTTCTACAGCTTTCGCTCAAGGAAAATTAAAGGTGATGTCCAAGGCTTTTTTTCTTAGTTGCTATCTACCTGCCTGTTCTGCCCTGCACCAATCTAACTCTGCTCAAAGTGGTGACAGCGATTCTTCTGCTTCCTGTGATGTTCTGCTTGACTGCCTTCATGTTGAGTGACAGCTGGTTCCCAGCTGCATTAGGCTGAGCTGGCTGTCAATCAGCATGACATTGGCAGTGACAGCCCAACGACAAAGTAAAGCAGAAGAGGAGGAACTGCTCTATCGATGTGACATCACAGGAAGCAGGAGACTCGCTGCCAGGAGAGGTCGGTGACTGTTCTGAGTTGGAAGAAATCATCACACGGCAGAACAGGCAGGTAATTTGAAATTAAAGAAAAAAGTCCTGGATAACACCTTTAAACATTACATGGTGCCCATACAAACAAATGAGATGTCTCAGCAATTCGGGACAGGTCCTTTACATTTGCACCCAGTGAAAAAAGTCTCCAGGAGCTCAGACTTTGGATTGTGCTTAATGCCATCGGATACCTTGGCCGGGGGTCGCTTCTGTGTCTCAGGACAGTAAAGAAAAAGGGGTCTGGCTGGATATGGTGTTACCTTTAGCATACACCACTGCCTACTGCATGCTGCCGCTTGACATGGCATGTCAGGACCAGAAGAAGTAGAGATAATTGAGTGCAAAAATAAAACATTCCTTTACTAAACCGTGAAACATATACACTGCTCAAAAAAATAAAGGGAACACTAAAATTCCATATCCTAGATGTCACTGAATGAAATATTCCAGTTGTAAATCTTTATTCATTATATAGTGGAATGCGTCGAGAACAGTAAAACGTAAAAATAATCAATGTAAATCACAACTAATATCCCATGGAGGTCTGGAGTTGGAATGATGCTCAAAATCAAAGTGGAAAATCAAATTGCAGTCTGATCCAACTTCAGTGAAAATGCCTCAAGACAAGGAAATGATGCTCAGTAGTGTGTGTGGCCTCTACGTGCCTGTATGACCTCCCTACAAAGCCTGTGCATGCTCCTGATGAGGCGGCGGATGGTCTCCTGAGGGATCTCCTCCTAGACCTGGACTAAAGCATCCGCCAACTCCTGGACAGTCTGTGGTACAACGTGATGGTGGATGGTGCGAGACGTGATGTCCCAGATGTGTTCAATCGGATTCAGGTCTGGGAAACGGGTGGACCAGTCCATAGCTTCAATGCCTTCATCTTGCAGGATTTGCTGACACACTCCAGCCACATGAGGTCTGGCATGGTCCTGCATTAGGAGAAACCCAGGGTCAACCGCACCAGCATATGGTCTCACAAGGGGTCTGAGGATCTCATCTTGATACCTAATGGCAGTCAGGCTACCACTGGCGAGCACATGGAGGGCTGTGCAGCCCTCCAAAGAAATGCCACCCCACACCTTTACTTGACCCACTGCCAAACCAGTCATGCTGAAGGATGTTGCAGGCAGCAGATCGCACTCCACCGTGCCTCCAGACTCTGTCACATCTCTTACATGTGTGAACCTGCTTTCATCTGTAAAGAGCACAGGGTGACAGTGGCGAATCTGCAATTCCTGGTGTTCTGTGGCAAATGCCAAGCGTCCTGCATGGTGTTGGGCTGTGAGCACAACCCCCATCTGTGGACGTCAGGCACTCAGACCATCCTCATGGAGTCGGTTTCTAACCGTTTGTGCAGACACATGCACATTTGTGGCCTGCTGGAGGTCATTTTGCAGGGCTCTGGCAGTGCTCCTCCTGTTCCTCCTTGCACAAAGGCTGAGGAAGCGGTCCAGCTGCTGGGTTGTTGCCCTCCTATGGCTCCCTCCATGTCTCCTGGTAGCGCCTCCAGCCTCTGGAGACTACGCTGACAGACACAACAAACCTTCTTGCCACAGCTTGTATTGATGTGCCATCCTGGATGAGCTGCACTACCTGAGCCACTTGTGTGGGTTGTAAAGTCTGTCTCATGCTACCACAAGTGTGAAAGCACAACCAACATTCAAAAGTGACCAAAACATCAGCCAGAAAGCATTGGTACTGAGATGTGGTCTGTGGTCCCCACCTGCAGAACCACTCCTTTATTGAGTCTGTCTTGATAATTGCCAATAATTTCCATCTGTTGTCTATTCCACTTGCACAACAGCATGTGAAATCAATTGTCAATCAGTGTTGCTTTAAGTGGACAGTTTAATTTCACAGAAGTTTGATTTACTTTGGAGTTATAGTCTGTGGTTTAAGTGTTCCCTTTATTTTTTTTGAGCAGTGTATATCGGATAGCAGGCACTTACAGAATAGATCTACTGCACAATCCAGAGGCAGGAACTGCATGGATACATGGGGTAGTACATTTGATGTTGCATTAACAAGCAGATTGTTATTTGAGCCTCCATCTTCTCTTGTGAGGAGCGCCCTGGTCGAGATGTGTGTCGCTGCAGCCCCTCACAACTATTCTCAACTTTCCAATCAAATGGGCCACACCGCACCTCTTGGCGTCTCACTGCATCTTAGTACCTATTCATACTTATTGCAATCTCCTTAGGAGAACACGTGTCAACCTGGCCAATTTTTACTATCTATGATCCTCAGCTCTGACGACACTTTAACTACTTATTTACTTATTTAGTATAGATGGTGGATGCTTTCCTGAAGCGGAAAGTACTTGCAAGCAGCATAATACAAAGAATAGCAGGTTTACCCAGAATCCTTTGCAGTAGGCAGAGCTATGCAAATCATCTCTTTCCACCCCAGTCTAATCCACAGCGCTTGGAACCGCCAAGCGTGCAATGCTGCGGATTAGTTTCTAAATTTACACAGCCAACCAATTCCTACCTGTGGACACGTGTTTCGGGCTTTAGGCCCTCATCAGCACAGGGCTGGAATTGGTTGGCTGTATGGTGTGGGGCTCGGTGAGCAAGCAATATACAGGTCCTTCTCAAAAAATTAGCATATAGTGTTAAATTTCATTGTTTACCATAATGTAATGATTACAATTAAACTTTCATATATTATTGATTCATTATCCACCAACTGAAATTTGTCAGGTCTTTGATTGTTTTAATACTGATGATTTTGGCATACAACTCCTGATAACCCAAAAAACCTGTCTCAATAAATTAGCATATTTCACCCATCCAATCAAATAAAAGTGTTTTTTAATAACAAACAAAAAAACCAACAAATAATAATGTTCAGTTATGCACTCAATACTTGGTCGGGAATCCTTTGGCAGAAATGACTGCTTCAATGCGGCGTGGCATGGAGGCAATCAGCCTGTGACACTGCTGAGATGTTATGGAGGCCCAGGATGCTTCAATAGCGGCCTTAAGCTCATCCAGAGTGTTGGGTCTTGCGTCTCTCAACTTTCTCTTCACAATATCCCACAGATTCTCTATGGGGTTCAGGTCAGGAGAGTTGGCAGGCCAATTGAGCACAGTAATACCATGGTCAGTAAACCATTTACCAGTGGTTTTGGCACTGTGAGCAGGTGCCAGGTCGTGCTGAAAAATGAAATCTTCATCTCCATAAAGCATTTCAGCCGATGGAAGCATGAAGTGCTCCAAAATCTCCTGATAGCTAGCTGCATTGACCCTGCCCTTGATGAAACACAGTGGACCAACACCAGCAGCTGACATGGCACCCCACACCATCACTGACTGTGGGTACTTGACACTGGACTTCAGGCATTTTGGCATTTCCTTCTCCCCAGTCTTCCTCCAGACTCTGGCACCTTGATTTCCGAATGACATGCAAAATTTGCTTTCATCAGAAAAAAGTACTTGGGACCACTTAGCAACAGTCCAGTGCTGCTTCTCTGTAGCCCAGGTCAGGCGCCTCTGCCGCTGTTTATGGTTCAAAAGTGGCTTTACCTGGGGAATGCGGCACCTGTAGCCCATTTCCTGCACATGCCTGTGCACGGTGGCTCTGGATGTTTCCACACCAGACTCAGTCCACTGCTTCCTCAGGTTCCCCAAGGTCTGGAATCGGTCCTTCTCCACAATCTTCCTCAGGGTCCGGTCTCCTCTTCTCGTTGTACAGCGTTTTCTGTCACATTGTTTCCTTCCAACAGACTTACCATTGAGGTGCCTTGATACAGCACTCTGGGAACAGCCTATTTGTTGAGAAATTTCTTTCTGGGTCTTACCCTCTTGCTTGAGGGTGTCAATGATGGCCTTCTTGACATCTGTCAGGTCGCTAGTCTTACCCATGATGGGGGTTTTGAGTAATGAACCAGGCAGGGAGTTTATAAAAGCCTCAGGTATCTTTTGCATGTGTTTAGAGTTAATTAGTTGATTCAGAAGATTAGGGTAATAGGTCGTTTAGAGAACCTTTTCTTGATATGCTAATTTATTGAGACAGGTTTTTTGGGTTATCAGGAGTTGTATGCCAAAATCATCAGTATTAAAACAATAAAAGACCTGACAAATTTCAGTTGGTGGATAATGAATCTATAATATATGAAAGTTTAATTGTAATCATTACATTATGGTAAATAATGAAATTTAACACTATATGCTAATTTTTTGAGAAGGACCTGTAGATGGATAGATGGACATTTGCTGTAGGCCTCCACCACCATGGGCTGGTTTCCAATAGTTAACCCTGTCTGCGGGCTAACTATGTGGTGAACGCTACATACTAGTTAAAACAACACATCAACAGCTCCTCCACTCTTTTACAGTGCCTCATAAGAAAGCAATATCATCTTATCTATATAATAGTCTAAGGGTCACTTCCATCTGTTTGCCTGTCACGGAAATCCCGCGTCGCTGATTGGTATCGGCCAGCCGGCCGCGACGGGCAGAGTCCAGCCGCGAATTCACCCTTCCCTACTCCCCTCCAGTCAGTGCCCCCATTGCGGTTCAGAAGTCCTTTAAACAGACTGCGTTACACCGCAGCATAACGCGGTGTAACGCAGTCCGTTAACGCTGTGAGACCAACTTTTTACTATTGATGCTGCCTAAGCAGCATCAATAGCAAAAAGATCTAATGTTAAAAATAATAAAAAATAAAAATAAAAAAAAATCATTATATTCTCACCTTCCAGCACCTTTCACCCTCCTCGAGACGCTCTGGTCCCAAGAATGCATTGCGGCAATGACCGGAGGTGACGTAGCGGTCTCACGAGACCGCTACATCATCACGTGTTATTGCCGCAATGCATTCTAAACGCCTGGGCTGGATCCGGGGGCCACCGGAAGGTGAGTATATAACTTTTTTTATCTTAATTCTTTTTTTTTTTTTTTTACAGAGATATGGTGCTAGGTTATATACTACGTCTCTGTGCTATATACTACATGGGCTGTGCAATATACTACGTGGGCTGTGTTATATACAGCGTGGGCTGTGCAATATACTAAGTGGATGTGCTATATACTGCGAGGGCTGTGCTATATACTTCTATACATATTCTAGAATACCCGATGCGTTAGAACCGGGTCACCATCTAGTACAGTATAATCATCCTTCAAATGACCATTGGTACCTATCTGCCCCGGGGGCTCCTTATGGTGCCACAATGATGCAGTCACACTGCCCTCAAGGGAAATTATTTTATAACTAGTATATATTTATGGTACTTTTGGAGAAAAAGGCCAATACATTTATCAACCAATGAACCAAATTTTCATTAGTTAGAAGGTACCAGTGTTACCACAGAGGCAGAGATCATCATCGTGAAGTTAGTTATTAGAGTTGAAAAAAAAGAAAAAGATACGCCCATCACGTTTATCCGAGGAATGTGAGAATAAAGGAATGGGTACACAGTGAGGAAAATAGGTATTTGATACACTGCCAATTTTGCAAGTTTTCCCACCTACAAAGAATGGAAAGGTGGAGTAAGCCACCAGGTAGTAGTGTAAAATGCAAATTTTATTTGAACAGTACATTAAGAACATACTGAATACACAAATAAGTAACAAAAATCATGAACTATGGAGGAGACAGAAGTAGGCAAGGAGAGGGTGGAGGTCCAGTGAGACATGGGAAGGCAAAAAGAGGAGTCACCAGAATGTACATAGGCAGCACCAGACGTATGAGAACATACCCAGATCAATGCTGGGTCATAATGAGCCCTGTACACTAAAATACATGAGCTGCCATGGAATCACATTTGCTTACCCATAGTTAGTCTGGACCACTGCAGCCCTCCTTGCTACCCATGACGCGCCTTCCGCATGCCTGCTTTATCGAAGGGGTATAGATGAGTGTCCTACCTCAGATGTTTAAAGGGACACTGTCACCTGAATTTGGAGGGAACAATCTTCAGCCATGGAGGCGGGGTTTGGGGGTTTTTGATTCACCCTAGGCATGTACTACAGAGGACAGAGAATGAACTTCAATCCAATATTGCAGCCAGCATGCAGCCAGCGGGCAAGGAAAGGGTGAATCAAAAACCCCAAAACCCCGCCTCCATGGCTGAAGATTGTTCCCTCCAAATTCAGGTGACAGTGTCCCTTTAAATATATTATCACCTCCTCGGTTGCCGTCACTGCATGGTGCACATGCCGGCGAACTCGCCCCCGGTGACGTCATTGTGTATGTGCACGATGCTCGGTCAATAGCCGCCGGAAGGGTGACGTGATGGTGGATCGCCCCCAGACACAGGGCCACGAGTTCTCGGTACCGGGCCTCTCTGGTTCGGTGCGGAGGCTGTCACGGTGGCTAGACCCGGTCCGCGACCCTGCTAAGGGGCGTCCAATAAAGGTGATAGTACAGTCTGTCAGGGGTTCGTGACGCCACCTGTGGTGTTCAGTCAGGGTGACCGACGCTGCTGTGGGGTCCGCTGGGGTGATGGAATGGCAGCTGGATGTTATACCTTCCCACAGGTAAAGTATGTCCCCAGGGCTTCCCAGTAAGGTGGATGGTGATGGTGTGAGGTGCAGGCAATAGCGAGGACACAGGGTTGCAGTCTCTTTACCTCTTTACTGAAGACTTCAGGATCCTCAATCCAAAGTACGTTTAACAGGGCTATCAGACACCGGCCGGTCCGATGGGCACATCCAGAGTTTCCTTCGCAGATGGGAATCGTTGCCCACCACTAGCGCCTGTGTGTTGTAGTCCTACCCTGCTGAGCATTCGGAATAGTCCTCACAACTGCTGTTCTCGTTCGTTCGTTCTCTACAGCTCTCTCGTTCTTTGGTTCCAGATGTTGCTAGTTTCTAACGTCCCTCAGGTATGTTATGGCTAGGACGCCACCCGTATGACGGGAAGGCTCGAAGCTCTTCTGGGACCCTAGAGACGCCCCTCTCCACGCGTTGCCCCCTATGTCTTCGTAGGTGTAGTAAGGTAGACAGCCAACCTATGATTAACTGTCCGGCGGAGTTCGAAGTAAGGCCTGAAGTCAGTTACTTCTGCGGTGTTCCGGCCACACGCCTCAGTAGGATGTTGCCTCTGTCTCTCGGCACGACTCCTACTGGTACTCCTTTGTGCTTGATCTCGTTTACACTGTTCCACAATATCCTTCCCTTCGTGTCTCTCTCCTGGATACCACAGCAGGGTGTGCAGGCGCGGGTCCGTTACGTTTTGTTCGCTAGGCACCTGCCAGGTTCCCACGCCTGACAGGGACCCCCCTGTGCCTTCTCCTTGCAACACCCCCTGCCACAGGATGTTGCCTGAATCCAACCCAGTCAGCTTCTGACTAACTCCCTCCCCAGCCCCTAGTTTTACCAATGTGAGGAGTGGCCCAATAAATAAAGCCTTTTTCTCCCCCTAGTGGCCAGAGTGTGAAGTGTAATGTGTGCTGGTGATACCTGGTCAGGAGAATTCCTTCAGTGCCATCAGACGTACCGCTACTCCCCTTAGCGGCAGAGTGCCATACTGCAACGACCAGGTCTCTGGCGCCCTGCAATGGAAAGTCACAGCGCGCACTATCGGCGATCATCTTCATGGAGACTGTGGACGCGGCCATTTTGGAGGGGATTTAAGTGAGTGCATAAAGCTTAACCCTATACAGGAAGTCAATGAAAATACAACCCTGGAATAAATACTGGATATCGATGTCTTAGGACTGATAAATATAAACGAGAAAGTGAAAATAAAGTGCGACGTGCGGGGAAGTGAAGGAAATAGAATTGATGAGCCAGGGAACAAGTGCTCATGGTGAGAGGGAACACTGGGAACAGGTAATAGTGTGGTTACTCCAAAGACATAGGGAATTTAGATTGTGAGCCCCAACGAGGACAGTGATGATAATGTCTGTAAAGCGCTGCGGAATATGTTAGCGCTATATAAAAATGATTATTATTATTACTCTGTGCATAAAAAGGGGCAATATATAACGGGCCTTAACTGTGACAAGATTAACAGCAGTAGATATGCCAAAGTGCGAAGCGCAAGGATAAGGAAGGTTATAAGATGGTGGCCAGGCCAGTTGCCCAAAGACAAAGAGCCTATTATGAACAATTAAGGCAACCAGTTTGTGCCAGTGAGCAACAGAAAAGCCATTCTTGGGCATAGAGATTTAGGATCATCCATCGGTAGAACATATTGCATTTCATATGGAATAGAAGGTGTATGGGACTATAGATGGGAAAAACAGTCAAAACACGTAGGTAACCATCATCAAAAGTTAGTCCAAGAATATATGTGCAGTCCAGTAAGAGCAATGGCTGAGAGTGAAGCTGAGATGGGCAAGTATTGCCGAGTCACAATACGGTTCTTACAAAATGGTCATCCATTCTTATAACTCCAACGAGGAGGAGAAGAGGGAAGTGCATCCTGAATGTATGACGAGGATCCAAAGAGGCTTCAGAGTATCACGGCACACAGGATGGTAACCTGCAAGAAAACAATTTAAAAAAAAATGGACACGACAAAAGTAAAAAAAACAAAACAAAAAAAACTGAATTATAGAGAAAAACCAACCAAATAAGGACACTAAGGTAGTATTCGGCGGAAAGGAACAAGCGAACCGTATTGGGCATGAATGGGGTCCAGTCACAGAAGAGGGACAAAGCTTAGTTTTTCATTAAAGGGAACCTGTCACCTGAATTGGGCGGGACTGGTTTTTGGTCATATGGGCGGGGTTTTCGGGTGTTTGATTCACCCTGCATGCTGGCCGCAATATTGGATTGAAGTTCATTCTTTGTCCTCCGTAGTACACGGCATCGGCCATTTTCTTCTGATTTTTGTGGCTTTCTGCCATAATTCTTAACTAACTGATTTGTCTTTGGGTCCACCTCTGTTTTTATATGCCATCACAGACTTCAGTAATATCTTCTAAATGACTTTTTTTTTTTTTTTTAATCAAACATATCAGTGGAAAACCATCACTGGCAGGAATCCATGAGAAAATCCCAAACTAAAAAACAAAAAACTAATAGTAATAAATAAAAAATTTAAATTAAAAAAGGAAAAATTCTGATCCAGCCCCATACCACACTGGGTAATGCCTCTTTTCATCTATAGTCATCTTTGGAGGCAGATTCTCAGGGAGATCTACGTCCGGCCCATAGATCTTAACAGCTCATTTACATATTAAGAAAAAAGTGGATTTCTCTGGATTAAGACACCGGATCGCAGACATCAAGGTATCATTTTATTCAACTCTATGACCTACATGCCCATATAGGCGGCTTAGAAAAGTTGATCCTACGGACAGGCAGGAGCGGAGGCTTCTCAGATCTGGATCATTAACACAAATGTTAATGACTTCTACCCTGTCGCTGATGATATCACAGTAAAAATAATTACATGGAGCCCATTGACATAAAAGGGAATCATGATCATCGCTAATAGTAATAGATCCACCGTCTTAAAGAAAAAGTGTAAAATGTGATTTCTAAGCTGTACAGATGGATTAAACACGTGGCGCGACGGGGCATTTTCACGGTAATTTTCTGTCCAAACCCAAACAATCCTTTATTTTCTAAGTACACAAATGATTTGCATGCAAATGAGCGGAGGACAGAAGCGGCCGCGACTGTTTATTGTGACAATGCGGGAAGGAACACAACGGAGCAGTCACACGGGATATCAGCGCCACCTAGTGATCAGGAGGGGAATGTGAGGAAAAATAAACACCCATGATCATGGGAAGAGAGGGGTCATCATCACCCTCCCAACAAATGGTCCTGCAGAAATAAAAAAAACAAAAAAAACAAAACACTTCCAACATTTCAAGAATCGATTTTATTTTAAAGCTCCAGTGTCCAATATTAGCAGCACAAACATTACTAACATACAAATTACAAAATTCATATTCGCCGGCAGTGACGACTGTAGAGGGATTCATCAAGAAATATCAACAATGGAGAAACCCTTAAAAAAAAAAAAAAGTCATATTGCAATGTATCAACCCAGATCTGAGAGAGGAAGCAAAAATAAATAATCTATATAGTTACGTATAGGGCTGCGTTCACATGGGCCAGAATGC
The DNA here is from genome assembly GCF_032444005.1 of Ranitomeya imitator. NCBI lineage: Eukaryota > Metazoa > Chordata > Amphibia > Anura > Dendrobatidae > Ranitomeya > Ranitomeya imitator. The sequence goes on from NC_091285.1 coordinate 626,456,984, forward strand.
AAACCCAACATTTATTTAGTACAAGGATTGATTGATTCCGACATGGATCTGCTCCATTGTGATGTACCGGGGCCAATCCTTGACTTTTCCGTGCATAATCCAAAGGAAATAAATGAGAAGTTACTTATTTTTTTGTGCTATATCCCCCCTTCCCCCAACAGCAGAGCTGAAAACTAATGCAGAGATTTTCTGCTGCGTGTGAACGGGGGACGTAGAAACTTTACATTCATGGGATGGCGACCGTCTTCCGTTTTGATGCGGATTTTAGCGCAGAATCCGCAGCAAAATCCATTTCCAATCTGACCCTATGGACTCATTCAGGCACCGGTCACAATTCGGTGTCCACATTACGGCTCCAAACCCCCCCTGGATCTCCCATGGTGAAACTAAAGAGATCCACGGTGATGGAGTCAGAGGGCCACATGGCGGCCGTCTGAATGAGGCCAGTGTCAAAGGAAAAGGCTTAGTTGCCCAGAGCAAGCAGATTTTGGCTTTCCTTTCCCAGAACTGAGCTCTGAAGGTCAACTACGAGGAACACATTTTCTGGTTCCCATCTCCTATCCCAATATATAGTAGATGTAACAATAATATAAGCAAATACCAATATGTACTAGGTGTAATATTAGCAAATAGCTCCAATTAGTAAGGTAGTATAGTTCTTCTGATTCGCTAGGTCGCTTACCCCATGTGCAGGGCATTGCAGTAGCTTAGGTATCCAAGGTTACGATGACAAGCAACTGTTACTGTACGAGTGGTCGCAACCACGGATATCTAAACTACTGCAATGTCCTGCACACGGGGTAAGCAACATAGGTTGTAAGAAGAACTATACTACATTTCTAATTGGAGCCATTTACTAATAATATTACACCTAGTACATAATGGGATAAGATCTTGGGAGATGGGAATATCTCATTATAGTCTCTTGAACCCTTTGTAGAAAGAAAAGGGCAAAATGACATAATTTCATTAGATATTTACAGCAAAATATTTCGCAAAGAAAAAAAAAATATCAAGCAATAGTTTAAAAAATATATATTCCTAATATTAAAAATATATAAAAACCCATAAAAAGGCCAAAAGTGACAAATTTCAGCAATAAGGCACACAAGCTTCTGATAAAAGAACTAACCTCTGTCCTCCTACCTACAGACAAGGGCGATAAAGCTCGGGAATGGGAAGAGTGGTTTAATTGAAAGATTAGAGACTGTACTGTTGCTTTAATTTTTTTATTATTTTTAAATTTACCATTACGATCCGGAGAACAGGGACTTGAAACGACCCGTTGGAACGGAGACTGTGTGGTTCCATTCATTGTTTGCGGGACTGTTGGAGATGAACAGCGCCCGGCCATCCCCGGCCGATCCATAGAGAAGTGGTGCCAGGCCTATGTATGACCCGGGGCGTTTCACATCCCTTCCCCCGAGGATCAGTGGGGATCCCAACGAGTCCGCAGGTTTCGCCAACTTCCACCTAAGGTTATGCACACGGCCATATTGGATCCCTGCTATGCAGTAGTAAGACACCCACGCACGGCGTACCGTACAGCCCCTCATCATACACTTCAATCTCATCTTATTGACCGACATCAATCATACTGGAAATATTTTGGTAGTTGTAATTTCAGATATATAAAATTCTCCAATCATTAAATATTTGCCCATCGTCACCAAAAATTAAACGTGATGTGTGCCGCCATATAGTGCCTCCAAATAATGCCGTGTTATGGGGTTTATACAGAACAGCGTCTGACGGAACATTTTCATACGTTCACCCCTCTGTATGTGCTCCAAAGGCATGAAGGCCCATAGAAATCTACGGGCGCCGTGTTACTCCGCCATACAATGTGGCATATTTATGGAGCCAGAATACTTCTACTTTGAAAGCAGACACACTTGGGTGGTACTAGTGTCACATTTTTGGAGTAAAGGGGGGATTAAATCCCTTATGGTCCCTAGGCTAATAGCACATACCGGGGTTTTCCAAATTCGGAGGATCAATTCATAGATCTGAGAATAAAACACAAAATGCAACTCGATGTTTCCCCAACGTCTTCTGTCAAAGAGGCTGGAATTTTACCTGCATAACTGTTTCGCCCAGGAAATAAGCTGCATCAGGGGTGACCGACAGCCGCTCATGTCTGCCATAGGAAAAACAGCTGAACAGGCACAGAAACGGGATATCTAGTAACAGAGGTCACAGATTTTATAGGATAACCCCATGTTCTACATGTCACACCTTAAACTACAAATTCCCAAATAGCTTCTAATCCTTCCCATTCCACTTTCTGCCCTTCTTTCTCACCACAACTCCCATCACATACTGCTAAGGTAAACTACTGCATTAAAAAGAATCTGTCGGCATGCAATCTGAGAGCAGCATGATGTAGGGGCAGAAACCCTGATTCCAGAGAGGTTTTTTTTTTTTTTTCATTAGGAGATTATCACAAGAACTTTTTATCTCGTGCCTCCAGGTCCAACCACTGATTGGCAGCTTCCTGTAGTGAACGGTCAGAAAGCAGCCAGCCAATCAGTGGCATGGGCGGGGCTATTAAACGCTCAGCATTTGAGCTCTGCTAGATCTGCAGCAGAGAAAACTGGGATTCTATCACAACTGCTGCACCCAGTAAAGTGACACATCGCCGGAATCAGGGTCTCTAGCCCTACATCCTGCTGCTGGCAGATTATATATAGCAAAAACCTGCTGACAGATTCCCCTTAAATGCAGTTTTCAAATAAAATAAATAAAAAATTCCCAGATGGCTAAATAGCAAAAATAAGCGCTGAATCTGTAAAATGACAGATGTCCAGAAAACGGACAAAGCGAGAGATTTTTTTCTTTTTTGCAATTTTTTTTTAGACTTCTATTTTTAAAATAAATTAAACTATCAATCATGTTTCTTTTCAATGTGGTGTATTTCAGATTTTAGTTCAAAGCACTACATTTTCCGTTTAGTGTCACTAAGGGTTCTTTACCAAGTAAACGAGTATTGATTGACAATATCACGAGTTAAACAACAAAAGTTGCCCGCTGTCCCTGGATGTAATAGCCACAGTCCAAACAGCATCCATCGTTATGCAATAATACCCCCTCTTAATCCATCAGCACCCTTGAATTTTAGTGTATAAGTATTCCATAATATCGCCTATTTAACCTCTTGCCGCAAAACGTGCAGTAACCAGCAGGGGGCAGCGTTGTCACTACAATGACATGAAGGCAGGAGGGCGGCCATAAGGCAGCGGTGCGGATGGGGGTCATGTAATAATGGTGTTAGGAGGATGCTGACATGTTGCGGTGACATTTAAGGCATTTTTAGCTTTACAGGGTGATAAATGATTGAAGATGAAGATGATGATGATGAAGATGATGATTGATGATGATGATGATTCGCAGCATGCAGGACTTTAAAGCCAGTCTAGGAAGGGTTAAGGAATGTAGAGATCTCTCTACAGCAGCAGGATGCAATATAACAGCACTATAACCCCCATCATCAGTGGTCAGACACTAGATATAAAGACTTGGTAATGAATGAAACAAAAACACTTCTTTAAAAAATGAACAGACTGCAAGTCCAGGGAAAGAAGGATCAGGGAAAACCTCATTGCACTGACGTACCTACAGCCTTACTAGCCACTTTCTGAAAAATCTATAAAGTGCACCCCATGGCAACGAAGCCCTAGGCAACTGCCTACTCCTTGCCCCTGGTACTGGGCAGACAGAAGAAACGATGGATTCAGGACTAAACTATAGAGTTAGTTACCACAGATACGCATCAGTCTGCGCAGGAGCTGTAGACACAAAACAAGGCTAAATAAAAACAACTTGAATGGTCACATGACATGTATATATATACTTGCATTATATAGCACCGTGTACTTACAATTGCTCATTTTCCCTTTCTACCCAGATAATTATTCTCTATGTAGAAACCAGAAGTCTCCTGTCCCTGAATTTATCATTCCCCTCTTCACCTCCTGAGCCACCTGCTCCGCTGTTCCCTATGCCGGGGACTTTCGCAGTGATTTATGACTCTTACAGGGAAAATTGACCTCCTGTTTCTGCATAGAGCTTAGAAGGATTCAGCTAGGCAGTTATACATCACAGACCTAATGGGAAAGAAGAATTTTCTGTGTAGAAAGGAAAAATGAGCAATTGTAAGAACACAGTGTAATATAATATGATGATTGCAATATATTAAGACAGACCCGGGCAAAGTGCGGCTCGCGGGCCACATCCGGCCCTATGGCTGTCTCAGTCCAGCCTGCGGACCGAGACAGCCATGGGGCTGGAAACCAGAGGTGCACAGGCCGCACCGTGCCCGTTCGCTGTCTATCTGTGCCGCTGACTCCTTTGGTGGTGGAGAGGCTTCCGGCCACTTCCTCCACCAATCAGCGTGTGAAACAGCTGACGCCATGACATTTCATCGTGTCAGCTGTGTACTGTGGAGAGTCGGCGCACCGAAGGCAGGGAGACCAGCAGAGCGCCGGGGAACGGGACCGAGGTGAGTATGTGGTGGTCATTTTGTTTTATTTTTATGTGTGTGGGATGTTTGGGTGGGTATGGGGAGGCTGGGAGGGGTGACAGTGCAGCACACATGGGGGGAGTGACATGGTGCTGTGCATCTGGGGGGGGTGACATGGTGCTGCACACATGGGGGGGTGACATGGTGCACATGGGGGTGCATATAGGGGCGACATGCAGTGTATATAGGGAGGCTGTGTGGGGCACATGCAGCGTATATAGTGAAAATTAATTGCCCACCCCTGTATTGAGGATGGAAACAGAGGAGGAAGGGGAGGAGGAAGAGGAAAGGAAGGAAGGGGAGGAGGAAGAGGAATGAAGGGGAGGAGGAAGAGGAAAGGAAGGAAGGGGAGGAGGATGAGGAAAGGAAGGAAGGGGAGGAGGAATGAAGGAAGGAAGGGGAGAAGGAAGAGATAAGGAAAGGGAGGGCGGAAGAGGGAAGGAAAGGGGAGGAGGAATAGGAAAAAAATGAAGGGGAGGAGGAAGAGGAATGAAGGGGAGGAGGAAGAGGAAAGGAAGGAAGGGGAGGAGGAATGAAGGAAGGAAGGGGAGAAGGAAGAGATAAGGAAAGGGAGGGCGGAAGAGGGAAGGAAAGGGGAGAGGAAGGAAGGGGAGGAGGAATGAAGGAAGGAAGGGGAGAAGGAAGAGATAAGGAAAGGGGAGGCGGAAGAGGGAAGGAAAGGGGAGAGGAAGGAGAAGAGAAAGAGGAAGGGGAAGAGAAAAAGTGCTTCTATAAACAAGAGCGTTACTAAAAATCCATTATACTCCACTGAAAGAGTCAAGCACACCAAAAAAAAAATGTCAATATGGGGCAGAGGGTTAGCCACCAGGTGAGTTGCATTATTTTCAATTTCTCTCTGCATAGGCAAAAGCATATCAAGATGAGCCAAATGTGCGAGGTTTTTTTGTAATTGCTTTTGTTTGTTTTTTAATGAAATTCCCCTGGACCACCAACTAAAAATTACATCAAGAGCTTGCTTCTCCATAACGTTAAAAGATACACCTCCCAGCATGCCCCAACAGCTGCAAAGCATGCTGGGACCTATACCTTGACAATCCGGGGGGGAATTTCCTCTTAATTAGTACACGATCCCATTTTAAGATCTGCGCCCACATAACACATTCACACCCAGTATATTAACCCTGTCTGTTCCACAACTTAAAAAAAAATAAGAAATTTACACATTAAAACAATTTTACATTTTCAAAATAACCTCACACAATATTAATATATTCTCTGGAATAAAAGTGTCGGACTTGTGCGTCTTCTTGTTCTCGGCATTCCACGGCTCCGAGAATAGCATAAATAAATATAGATTTATATATAAAATCGGACTTGTGCGCAGTCATCTTGGCCGCTATAGAACTCTCTGTATAATAATATATCCCTGTATGCTGTTACAGCAAAACTACAAGCCAGCATTGCTGGTCACCAGTGTACCCGAGGACGAGCCGTCAGAAGTCAGGAAGGTCCAAGACACAAATGGCACTTAATTTGGTGGAGGTGACAGGCACCAAAACCGTGGCGTCCTTCACGGCTTTGATCAGAGTATCAAATAAATGGATTTTTTTAGATATAAAATACGGATTCCCAGACTCGGCTCCATCAGTAATGGCTTCTTCTTCTACCGCAGTGTATGTTTGTAGACCTACTGTTTCTTTTTGCTCAGGAAGAACTTGAAGAACTCGTACACGGACCACGCGATGGCGGTAGAAGGCATCTGATAAATGACCCGAGCCTGCACACCCTTGAAATACCCGCCTACCCCTCCGAGTTGGTACACCGTCCTTACGGTATTGGCCAGGCCCGAAAGATGTCCGCTGATGTTTACAGAGCTGAGGGCCATGTTCTCTTGAGTGTTCAGTAACGTCTTGCACACGTCTAGTGGGGTGGTGGCTGCGGCGGCCACGGCCCCGGCGATGGCTCCGGACACGATGTGAGAGCCGGGGTGGTACTGCCGCTGCGGGTTCAGCTGCTCTTGGGTGAACTCGTAAGTGATGAAGTGAATGGCCTGGAAAGGGATGTTCATGAGGAGCTGGGTGGTGTAGCTGCGGTAGAAGGCCCCCACGCCCTCCGTCCGCCTCACCGTCCGGATGCAGTGCAGCATGCTCCTGTAGGGGGAGTTGTACATCTGCATTCTCTGCTTCACCACTAGTGACGGGAAAAAAAAAAAAGTATATAAATCAGTTATTGGAGTATGACAAAGCTCGACAATATACTTTTATGAGTAAATTTACAAGCCATGACTTTCTGCTACATCAGCAAAAAAAAAAAAAAATCTTCACCATTGTAAACTTGTAAAAAAGTCACAAACAAAGTTCTTACTTTTACAAGTTTACGATGGTGATGAATTTTTTTTTTTAATGTATTTGTTTTTTTGTTTTTTTTTTAACATGCAGCTTGTCACATGGACACCTGAACCTGTATGATTCTTACCTAGGCTAAGCAGCCCGCACCCCAAAGAAGACACAGGACGCACAGTGTATTCATGAGAAACAGCAGACTATGGGGCAGACACCAATCACTTTCACAACAACTATTTTCATTTAAAAAAACAAAAAAAAAACGAACTGTACTTGTACCAATAGGGAAGTGTAGATGAGCGTTTTTTTGGGGGTTTTTTTTTTTTTTACTACTGACAAAAGTTGCAGCAAGCACTAGTGTCTTCCCTATCAGTTGAGACTCACTCAATTCAAGTCTATGAGAGCGTAAAAAAAAAAAAAATACAAAAAAAAAAAACCTAAGGCTATGTGCACACGTTTAGGATTTTTCACGTTTTTTCCGTCCGTTTTCCGCATGAAAAACGCACACATAAGCATCCCATCATTTTTAATACATTCTGCAATTTTTGTGCACATGATGCGTTTTTTTTCTGCGAAAAAAAAAAAACAAAAAACACATTGCGGTAAAAAAAAGAAGCAGCATGTTCATTAATTTTGCGGATTTTTCGCGTTTTTCCCCCACTATTTAATGCATTGGGAAGCTCTGGGGAAAAAAAAAAAAAAAAAAAAAAAACGCGCAAAAAAATGCATGCGGATTTCTGGCAGAAATGTCCGATTCTTGTCAGGAAATTTCTGCAAGAAATCCTGAACGTGTGCACATAGCCTAAACAAAAAAAAAAAAAAAATCATAGACACAGTAAAGCATCAGGTTTTTACGGATACATTGCAATTCTATAACATATGAAACTCTAAATGATTAATAGCTGCTGTGAAATAAAAAAATAAAAAATAAAAAAGACGGTTTACAAATGAGAAAAAATAAAAATCATTACTTTTCTGGAAGAAACGCGGTTTCTTTCCCCCCCCCCCCAACAACAATCGTATCACCCTACCCACCCAAGGATGCCAGGCAGGGCAATGGATACACCCAACTATGGGGCAGATGCCCCGAGCCTTGCTTCTTGTACACCAGTCTAGATCCAGGGCGCGTCGAGGTCACATGTACGATTCAGGAGCCTTTTTAATAAATTTGGCGCATCTTTCAGCTGTCCGTGCTGCGCTCATAGGCTAGATTATATTTCCATCTTTCCACCATTTTTGTGGTTTGGTTGGTGGAGCCGGAGTAAAAAAGCCAAATATTGCCACACTTTGGCAAAGCCACAAGCTTCATTATAATTTTGCAGCTTTTCAAGGAGTCACCGCATGCCGGATCGGCCCATATACGTCCGGATTATTCCCACATTGCTCCCATTAGCCTAACAATATTTTTGGTGACGATTTAGCTAAAAGGCGAGAACAGCGGCCCCCGGGCTCCTCCGTACTCATTGCCGGGAATAGCCGCCCCGTAGGCAATGAATGGCGCAGTGGCCGAGTGATCACTACATTATCCCTTATCCCATTGTGGGAAAAAGACTCCAACTATACAGAGAAATTCTTTATATACTGCTCAGTTTATAGTGCTTTCTGCACTTCATATATTGCCAGTGTTTTAGTTGGAGTACGAGAAAACTTGACAATATACTTTTATGGTAAATTTACAAGTCATGACTTTCCGCTACATCAGCAAAAAAAAAAAAAAAAAAAAAAAAATGATTCGCCATCGTAAACTTGTAAAAAAAAGTCACAATTTTTTCGCTTTCCCTTTTAAAACGTGCAGCTTGTCACTTCTATACCTGAAGCAATCGCAGAAATAGAGAAAGCCGAGCGGCACTGGCGATTCACAGAGCCGATCCCATCAGCGGATCAAAAACGCTGCAGGCAGAAAAACTATTTCTTTCCTTTCAGGTGCACAGCAAAGCTGAGTGCATAATCCAAAAGAAATGAAGAGAGGCGGCACTCACCGGAATACAGTCCACACTTTATTGCTCAAAAAAAAGGTTTAACATCTCAGGCAGGTGGGGGGCTGGAGAGCGCAAGGACGACGGCCGTTTCGCGATTCACCCGCCGCTATTAACTAGTTAAATGCCGCTGTCAAATGCTGCGCATCACCGACCCGTCACATGATCGGGGGTCAGCGATGCGTCAGGATAGTAACCATAGAGGTCCTCTATGGTTAATGATGCAAACCTGCAAATCAGCTACAGAGCAGCGATCTGATGATCGCAGCTATGTAGCAGAGGCGATCCAGTTGTCCCAGCATTTAGCCTCACATTGAGGCTATTGAAGCATGGCAAAAGTAAAAAAAATAAAATAAAAAATAAAAAAATGAAAATAATAATAATAATAATAATAATAATATAAAAGTTTAAATCACCACCCTTTCGCCCCATTCAAAATAAAAAAAAAAAAAAAAAAAAATCAAACCTACACATATTTGGTATCGCCGCGTTCAGAATGGCCGATCAATTAAAAAAAAAAAAAAAAAAAAAAAAATGATTAACCTCATCGGTTAACAGCGTAGTGAGGAAAAAAATTGAAACACCAGAATTATGTTTTTTTGGGACTCTGCGACATTGCATTAAAATGCAATAATGGGCGATCAAAAGAACGTATCTGCACCAAAATGTTATCATTAAAAACGTCAGCTCGGCACACAAAAAATAAGCCCTCACCCGACCACAGATCCTGAAAAATGGAGACGCTACGGGTATCGGAAAATTGCGCACTTTTTTTTTTTTTTTAACAAAGTAGGGAATTTTTTTTTACCACTTAGATAAAACGTAACCTAGACATGTTTGGTGTCTATGAACTCGTAATGACCTGGAGAATCATAATGGCAGGTCAGTTTTAGCATTTAGTAAAGCTAGCAAAAAAGCCAAACAAAATGAGGCATTGCACTTTTTTTGCAATTTCACCGCACGTGGAATTCCTTTCCCGTTTTCTAGTACACGACATGCTAAAACCAATGATGTCGTTCAAAAGTACAACTTGTCCCGCAAAAAAACAAGCCCTCACATGACCACTGACGGAAAAATAAAAAAAAGTTATGGCTCTGGGAAGGAGGGGAGCGAAAAACGAAAACGCAAAAATGGAAAAGGGCCGCAGCGTGAAGGGGTTAATGTACACTCTTGACTGAAAAAAAACAAAAAAAAACCAAAAAAACAAAAACAAACGTAGAAATTTTTTGCAAATTTAATAAAGAAGAAAAACTGAAATATCGCATGGTCATAAGTATTCAGCCCCTTTGCTCAGTATTGAGTAGAAGCACTTTTTGAGCTAGGACAGTCATGAGTCTTCTTGGGAATGATGCAACAAGTTTTTCACACCTGGTTTTGGGGATCCTCTGCCATTCTTCCATGCAGATCCTCTCCGGTTCCATCAGGTTGGATGGTGAACGTTGGTGGACAGCCATTTTCAGGTCTCTCCAGAGATGCTCAATTGGGTTTAGGTCAGGGCTCTAGCTGGGCCAGTCAAGCATGGTCAGAGTTGTTCTGAAGCCACTGCTTTGTTATTTTAGCTGTGTGCTTAGGGTCATTGTCTTATTGGAAGGTGAACCTTCGGCCAAGTCTGAGGTCCAGAGCACTCTGGAAGAGGTTTTCATCCAGGATATCTCTGTACTTGGCCGCATTCATGTTTCCTTCAATGGCAACCAGTTGTCCTGTCGCTGCAGCTGAAAAACACCCCCATAGCATGATGCTGCCACCACCATGTTTTACTGTTGGGATTGTATTGGGCAGGTGATGAGCAGTGCCTGGTTTTCTCCACACATACCACTTAGAATTATCACCAAAAAGGTCTATCCTCATCTCATCAGACCAGAGAATCTTATTTGTCATAGTCTGGGAGTCCTTCATGTGTTTTTCAGTAAACTATGTGGGCTTTCATATGTCTTGCACTGAGGACAGGCTTCCGTCGGGCCACTCTGCCATAAAGGCCCGAATGGTGGAGGGCTGCAGTGATAGTTGACTTTGTGGAACTTTCTCCCATCTCCCTACTGCATCTCTGGATCTCAGCCACAGTGATCTTGGGGTTCTAATTTACCTCTTTCACCAAGGCTCTTCTCCCACGATTGCTCAGTTTGGCTGGACGGCCAGGTCTAGGAAGACTTCTGTGGTCCCAAACTTCTTCCAAATAAGAAATATGGAGGCCACTGTGCTCTTAGGAACCTTGAAATTCTGTGCCTTGCCACAATTCTGTCTCTGAGCTCCTTGGCCAGTTCCTTTGACCTCATGATTCTCATTTGGTCTGCCATGCACTGTGAGCTGTGAGGTCTTATATAGACAGGTGTGCGCCTTTCCAAATCAAGTCCTATCAGTTTAATTAAACACAGCTGGACTCTAATGAAGGAGTAGAACCACCTCAAGGAGGATCACAAGGAAATGGACAGTATGTGACTTGCATATGAGTGTCTAAGCAAAAGGTCTGAATACTTATGACCATGTGATATTTCAGTTTTTCTTTTTTAATAAATTTGCAAAAATTTCTATATTTCTGTTTTTTTTTCAGACAAGATGGGGTGCAGAGTGCACATTAATGAGAAAAAAAAACATCTTTTTTGAATTTACCAAATGGCTGCAATGAAACAAAGTGAAAAATTTAAAGGGGTCTGAACACTTTCCGTACCCACTGTATGCCTGTAGGTTTGAGTCAGGTGACCTGCGGTCAATCCGTGCACCGAGGTCTGTATTCAGCCATCTGAACAGTGCCCAATATCAAAGACATTTTTCTCTTAACATGCGCCGTTGAGGAGAGTCAGGACATCCACATACACTTTGGATGGTCGGCCGGTCTTGCCAAATTCAATTGATCATCTTGTGTATATAAGGTTGTATGGGGTCATCCAGACGCTCCCCGACAGCAGATATAAGGCATGTTAGATTTTAATCACCGGTCCACTTGTTTTCATGAGGAATAAGAAATTACCAGTCATGTCTGACAGCAGCGTTCTCCACTTTTCACATAGAAAACACATGCACGCTCGCCCAAATTGAGCAGGCATGTACATTTGCGAGTTTATGTAGAGAAATTGCCGTCGGCCAAATGAACGCTTTGTGCTTAAGACCAACCATATAACATTGGGGGGACGTCACCCAACCACAATGTTTAGCATTACTTATATAGCGCCAGAACCACAGACCAAGATTTTGAAAAAAGAAAACAGATCATGTAAATCGAAAAATGTAAGAAAAAAAAAGAAAGAAAAGGAAATGGGTCCAAGAGCCGGAGTCTTAGCACATAGGCAGAGGGGGATGGAGGGATGGAAATGTGAATTACCTTCCGCTGGGTTCATGATGGCATCGTGCAGCACCGTGGCCAGACTTCCTGCCACTCCTGCAGACAGATGAAGAACTAGTCATATGGGGAATGTGATGCAACAAGAACAGAGACAGTACATGGACTTTTTTTTTTTATAGCAAAGGGAATCAAAATTCTGTGCACATTATTTCTGACTTTATAACGGCTTGTGCTCAGGTTTTCCTTTTGAAAGCACAGATTATGGTGGCCACACTCCGTACATACATGCCAGTCACGTGGCCGGCAGCGGACCCTACCTCCCCCCATGCACACTACACTTAGGGGAGCGTGCATGCTTTTTTTTTTTTTAATGGGTTAAGGAGGGTAAACCGCAGCAGAAAGTCTCCTGTCAGAGAAAAATATTGGAGAGGCCGAAATCCAACATCCAGGTCCCTTCTTCTGACATCCACCATCAGGGAAGACGGGAGCAAGACGATACACGCGCCAACGGGTTCAGCAGACCGCAATCCAACATGTGTGGCCAGATTTAGACTTAACGGGGTCGTCCGCTACTTTGAAACTAATGACCTATACTTCGAATAAGTCAATATCAGGTCTGACGCCCAACACCCCCATTATCACCTCCGGCAGTGTCTGATGGAAATGGTAGCTCTGTATCCTGTGTAGTGGCCGTTCTTAGGTGCTGCAGATCAGCTCTTACTGAACTGAACAGCTGATCTGCAGGACCCAGGAGCGGCCACTACACTGAGCATAGACAGGACGGCTCTAAGAAATTGTTTCACCCGACAGCTACTGGAGGCGATATCAGCCGAGTGGTGGTGGGTGCCAAGTTTTGGACCTTCAAGATATACTGAATGTCATCAATATCAAAGTAGTGGACAATCCCTTTAAGAGAGAACATTCTCACTAGCAGCAGTCACCACTAGGGTGACCCTGTGCGAATAGGAAGAGACCTGTCAGTCATTGGTCAGGCAGAAACCGCCGAGGACCCACCAGCCGGACGCATGAGGTGGGATGGGGACCTTACCATTAGCCACGTGGCTGTTGCCCACATGATTAATCATGCCTCCTATAGTGGTCTTCATTTTCTCATAGCAGGCGAAGTACAGCGCGTGTGCCGGCCCGGCCCCCAGCACCGTCACGTTGATTCCTCGCAAGGGGGTCAGCAGCCCTTCGCTGCGGATCATCTTCCTCAAAGCCTCCATGACTCCCCGGTACTGAGCGTTGGGGTCGGGCTGCAAGCTCTGCATTCTGGTCTGAAAAATAGCAAAAAAAAAAAGGCACAAAGATTAGCGAGTTAAACCAGGTCTGAACGTTAGACAGCCGCATTTTACCATCTCCACAATCTTAGGTCTATTATGCAAACTAAGGGCCCGATTAATCTCTTGCACTTTAATTTTCTGTCCTCGTTGACTTTTTTTTGTGCCCAATTCTTCAAAATGGGGCTCATGACTTTTGTAAAAAATAATTTATTATCTCTCTTCACCCAGTTTTGTGATACTTTAGTTAAAAAACAAACAAAAAAAAACACCACATGTTCTTCTAAAATGACGCAAGATTGGCACTAGCATTACAAATGCGCATACTCCAGGCAAAGGGGGGGAAATTGAGTAAATCTGCGGCAAAAATATATTCACTTTTACAGAAAAACATTGTTTTCAATTTTATTTCATAAATCAATAGTACACATGAAAATGAGGAACTTTGAAATCTGCTTCTTTCCCTTCTTGGACTGATCCTTCACTCTCAATTCACAGGTGAAATCTGCATTCAGTGAAGACATATTCCCATCATTGAACAAGGAAATGACAGTTGGTGCAAATAAAATTCTATGTAGAGAGGAGGAGCTAAAGTGAGAGCTCCTCCCCCCAGATACATGGAACCTTATCAGCACCAACTCATCTCCCATCTCAGTGATGGAACCTTCTGTATTCACTGAAAACAGGTTCACCCGGGAATTGTGACAATGAATGATCAGAAAGTGGAACAAGCAGAGTTCTCTGATAAGAAATATTACAACGTTTGTGTACTAATGATTTATGTAAAAAAAAAAAAAAAAAAAAAGTTAATACATTGGGTTCGGTTTAAAAAATTCTAATAAATCAGCTGCAGACATATGGAAGCATCAAACCCACCCACAATGATGTCAAAAAGAAAACACAAAATGGACTAAAAAAATAAAAATAAAAGATCAAAAACTAGAAGAAGCGGGTGCAAATGCAATAACGAATCTGTCTCCGAGTCTGATTGCATAGTTATTAAGGTTGAAGAAAGACTTTAAGTCCATCTAGTTCAACCCATAGCCTAACCTAACATGCCCTAACATGTTGATCCAGAGGAAGGCAAAAAAAAAAAAAAAAAAAAAAAAATAAAAAAAAAAAAGGGCAAAGAGTAAGCTCCACATTGGGGAAAAAAAATTCCTTCCCGACTCCACATACGGCAATCAGACTAGTTCCCTGGATCAACGCCCTGTCAAGGAATCTAGTGTATATATACCCTGCAGGGTGGATAAAAATCAATGTTTTAAAAAAATAAAAAAAAATATCGGATTTTTTTTATTTAAATCAGATTTTTTTTCAATAAACTGCTTTTTGAGGAAAATATTTTACCATCCAAAGGTTCTTCCATCATGAGATAAAGCGGAGTTGTTTAACTCAGTAGAATAAAGGCTGTATATGTGTAACATTCACAATGCCATGCTCTTCCAGAGGTTTCTGTAGGATTAGCGGGCAGTTTCTCTCCTATATTATCACAGACGCTCGCTTTACTTACGCAGTTCTCAAAACTGAATTTGACTCCGCAGAGGTCCCAGCCTCTTCTTCACGGCAAAAATGTTACAACATGAACAGAGTTGAGAAAAAGACCTTAATCCTATTGTTCTACAAACCTATGAATACAGAATCAACCCCTTCAGTGCCAAGTCCAAGAAGTTAGACAATATGTTTCTGATTGTTTGGAGTGGAATAGATCTGCACAACACAAGAAGAATGTGAATCTAAGTGTGAGGAGGAGGAAGGGCAAGCAGACAAGAAAATGAAAGTGAAACTTTGAGCACACTACTGCAGCATAGCCACAGACAGACAAGTCTGGATCTGTTTGTGTGTACGATCTGAGGTTTATTACATTATTTCCTTAAAATGGCAGCAGGCCGTAAAAAAGACCCAGTTTGGGAATATTTTAATGAAGCTCCTTCGCCTATCGGTAAGGCAGGCATGCGTGCAAAATGCAAACGATGCAAGGCCTGGTGGCGCGAATGAGGCAACATCATGAGAAGTGCGGTGATGAATGTTGCCTCATTCGCACCACCAGGCCTTGCATCTCTTTGTTGCATCGTTTGCATTTTGCACGCATGCCTGCCTTACCGATAGGCGAAGGAGCTTCATTAAAATATTCCCAAACTGGGTCTCTTTTACGGCCTGCTGCCATTACAAGGAAATAATGTAATAAACCTCAGATCGTACACACAAACAGATCCAGACTTGTCTGTCTGTGGCTATGCTGCAGTATTGTGCTCAAAGTTTCACTTTCATTTTCTTGTCTGCTTGCCCTTCCTCCTCCTCACACTTAGATTCACATTCTTCTTGTGTTGTGCAGATCTATTCCACACCAAACAATCAGAAACATATTGTCTAACTTCTTGGACTTGGTACTGAAGGGGTTGATTCTGTATTCATAGGTTTGTAGAACAATAGGATTAAGGTCTTTTTCTCAACTCTGTTCATGTTGTAACATTTTTGCCGTGAAGAAGAGGCTGGGACCTCTGCGGAGTCAAATTCAGTTAGGTAGAAACTTTGATTTAAATCACTGATTTAAATCAAGCCTTACTGACTAGTGATTTAAATCAGTTAGATTTAAATCAAATCCACCCTGATACCCTGTAACATTATACTTTTCAAGAAAGGCATCCAGTCTCCTCTTAAATTTAAGTAATGAATCACTCATTACAACATCATACAGCAGAGAGTTCCATAGTCTCACTGCTCTTACAGTAAAGAACCTGCGTTTTATTATGCTTAAACCTTTTTTCCTCCAGACGTAGAGGATGCCCCCTTGTCCCTGTCTCAGATCTATGATTAAAAAGATCCTCAGAAAGGTCTTTGTACTGTCCCCTCATATATTTATACATTAAAATAAGATCACCCCTTAGGCTTCGTTTTTCCAAACTAAATAGCCCCAAGTGTAATAACCTATCTTGGTATTGCAGACCCCCCAGTCCTCTAATAACCTTGGTCGCTCTTCTCTGCACCCGCTCCAGTTCAGCTATGTCTTTCTTATACACCGGAGACCAGAACTGTGCACAGTATTCTAAGTGTGGTCGAACTAGTGACTTGTATAGAGGTAAAATTATGTTCTCCTCATGAGCATCTATGCCTCTTTTAATGCATCCCATTATTTTATTTGCCTTTGTAGCAGCTGCCTGACACTGGCCACTGAATGAGTTTGTCATCCACCCATACACCCAGGTCTTTTTCATTGACGGTTTTGCCAAGAGTTCTAGAATTAAGCACATAGTTATACATCGTATTACTTCTACCCAAGTGCATGACCTTACAATTATCCCCATTAAAGCTCATTTGCCATTTATCAGCCCAAGCTTCTAGTTTACATCAATCATCCTGTAATATAAAATTGTCCTCCTCTGTATAGATTACCCTGCAGAGTTTAGTGTCATCTGCAAATATTGAAGTTCTGCTCTGAATGCCCCCTTCAAGGTCATTAATAAATATGTTAAAAAGAAGAGGGCCCAATACTGACCCCTGTGGTACCCCACTGCTAACCGCTACCCAGTCCGAGTGTGCTCCATTAATAACCACCCTTTGTTTCCTATCCCTGAGCCAGCTCTCAACCCACTTACACATATTTTCCCCTATCCCCATTATTCTCATTTTATGTATCAACCTTTTGTGTGGCACCGTATCAAAAGCTTTTGAAAAGTCCATATACACTACGTCCACTGGGTTCCCTTGGTCCAATCCGGAACTTACCTCTTCATAGAAACTGATCAAATTAGTCTGACATGAACGGTCCCTAGTAAACCCGTGCTGATACTGGGTCATGAGGTTATTCCTCTTCAGATACTCCAGTATAGCATCCCTTAGAATGCCCTCCAGGATTTTACCCACAGTAGAGGTTAAGCTTACTGGCCTATAATTTCCGAGTTCAGTTTTTGTCCCCTTTTTGAATATTGGCACCACATTTGCTATAGGCCAGTCCTGTGGTACAGACCCTGTTATTATGGACTCTTTAAAGATTAAAAATAATGGTCTATCAATGACTGTACCCAATTCCTGCAGTTTTGTCAATTTTAGTGATTTTTAGACGCCGCCGCACTTCCTGCTGGGTTAAGCAGGTGACATTTAATTGGGAATTTTTATCACTAGTCATTTTGTCTGCCATGGGATTTTCTTGTGTAAATATTGATGAAAAAAAGTCATTGAGCATATTGGCTTTTTCCTCACCCTCATCCACCATTTCACCCAGACTATTTTTAAGGGGGCCAACAGTATCATTTTTTACTTTCTTACTATTTATGTAGTTAAAGAATATTTTGGGATTATTTTTACTCTCTCTGGCAATGAGTCTCTCTGTCTCAATCTTTGCTGCCTTGATTTGCTTTTTACAGAATTTATTTAATTTTTTGTATTTATTTAATGCCTCCTCACTACCTACTTCCTTTAATTCTCTAAATTGCTTTCTTTTTGTCACTTATTGCGCCCCTTACAGCTCTATTTAGCCATATTGGTTTCCTCCTATTTCTAGTACCGTATATACTCGAGTATAAGCCGAGATTTTCAGCCCATTTTTTTGGGCTGAAAGTCCCCCTCTCGGCTTATACTCGAGTCATATACCCGGGGGTCGGCAGGGGAGGGGGAGCGGGGGCTGTGTAGTTATACTTACCTGCTGCGGTGCGGTCCCTGCAGTCCCTGGCTTCCCCGACGCTGCAGATTCTTCCTGTACTGAGTGGTCACATGGCACCGCTCATTACAGAAATGAATATGTGGCTCCACATATTCATTGCTGTAAATGATCGGTAACTGTGACCGCTCAATTACAGGAAGAAGCTGCAGCGCCGGGGAAGCCAGGGACTGCAGGGACCGCGCTGGGAGCAGGTAAGTATATGGGGAGCGCAGCGCTGCGCTATATTTACCTGCTCCTCGCTCCAGTGCGGCTCAGTCTTCAGCGTCCTCTAGCAGTGACGCTCAGGTTAGAGGGCGCGGTGACGTAGTCAGTGCGCGCCCTCTGCTGAGCATCAGTGCTGGAGACGGAGCCGCACGAGGAGCAGGTAAATATTGAAAGCGCAGGCGTCCTGAGCAAGAGAGGTGAGTATGTGATTATTTTTTTTTTATTATTGCAGCAGCAGCATTCCATATAGCACAGCTTTATAAGGAGCATCTATTGGGCCATAATCAACGGTGCAGAGCATTCTATATAGCACAGTTGTGTATGGAGCATCTATGGGGCAATAATGAACGGTATGGAGCATCTATTTTTATTTTTGAAATTTACCAGTAGCTGCTGCATTTCCTACCCTAGGCTTACACTCGAGTCAATAAGTTTTCCCAGTTTTTTGTGGCAAAATTAGGGGGGGGTCGGCTTATACTCGGGTCGGCTTATACTCGCGTATATACGGTATGTTTATTCCCATACGGTATATACTGTGCACAGGTCCTATCCAGGATGCTAATAAACGTCTCCCATTTACTTTGTTGTTGTGAATTCTGTGGCCAAGCTCCCTCCTGTGGTCGTGAGTGGTACTGTGGCTGGTTCTGTCTATAAGCTTCCTTTGGTGGATGAGAGTGGTACTGCGGCTTCTGAGTTTCCTTCCTCAGGTGATGAGGTTAAGTCGTTAGGTGCTGCTCTATTTAACTCCACCTGGTGCTTTGATCCTGGCCTCCAGTCAATGTTCTAGTATTGGTCTTGCTTCCTCCTGGATCGTTCCTGTGGCCTCTCTATCCTGCATAAGCTAAGTTCTGCTGGTGTTATTTTTGTTTGCTACATTTTCTGTCCAGCTTGCTATATTGGTTTTTCTTGCTTGCTGGAAGCTCTGAGATGCAGAGGGAGCACCTCTGTACCGTTAGTCGGTGCGGAGGGTCTTTTTGCCCCTCTGCGTGGTTGTTTGTAGGTTTTTGTGTTGACCGCAAAGCTATCTTTCCTATCCTCGGTCTATTCAGTAAGTCGGGCCTCACTTTGCTAAAATCTATTTCATCTCTGTGTTTGTATTTCATCTTTACTCACAGTCATTATATGTGGGGGGCTGCCTTTTCCTTTGGGGAATTTCTCTGAGGCAAGGTAGGCTTATTTTTCTATCTTCAGGGCTAGTTTCTCAGGCTGTGCCGAGTTGCATAGGGAGCGTTAGGCGCAATCCACGGCTACCTCTAGTGTGGTGTGATAGGATTAGGGATTGCGGTCAGCAGAGTTTCCACGTCTCAGAGCTCGTCCTATGTTTTTGGTAAATGTCAGGTCACCTTGTGTGCTCTGAACTTCAATGTCCATTGTGATTCTGAATTGCCTGTTCATAACACTTTGTGTATTTTTGTGTCTCAGGATATCGTCCCAGTTAATTGCACCAAGATCCTCTCTCATCCGTTGGAAATTTGCCCTCCTGAAGTTTAGTGTCCTTGTAACCCCTCTATTACACATCTTTTTAAAGGATACATGAAAACTTATTATTTTGTGATCGCTATTCCCCAAGTGACCCCCAACCCTTATATTTGCTATGCGGTCTGGCCTGTTAGTTAATATTAGGTCTAGCAGTGCCCTCCTTCTTGTTGGGTCCTGAACAAGTTGTGAAAGGTAATTGTCTCTCATAGTTGTCAAAAACCGATTACCTTTGCTGGAACTGCAGATTTCCGTTCCCCAATCTATTTCAGGGTAGTTGAAGTCCCCCATAATAATGACTTCTCCTTGAGTCGCAGCTTCATGTATTTGCTTTACGAGGATATTCTCCATTGCTTCCATTATTTTTGGAGATTTATAACAAACCCTTATCAGTAATTTATTATTTTTCCCCCTCCCCTTATCTCCACCCACAGGGATTCTACATTTTCATTAAATTCACCTATATTATCACGCAGGATGGGTTTTAAGGACGATTTTACATATAGACACACCCCACCCCCTCGCTTATCTGTACGGTCATTTCTGAACAGGCTATAGCCCTGCAAGTTAACAGCCCAGTCATGGCTCTCATCCAGCCACGTTTCAGATATCCCCACCATGTCATAATTATGCTCCAACAATATTAATTCTAATTTGTCCATTTTATTGGCGAGGCTTCTGGCATTAGTATACATGCACTTGATGTTCCTCTCTGTACCTCTATTCTTTCTTAAATTATTAACTGTTCTAACCCCACCCCCCATGCCACCGCCACCCCCAACTTCCTTATTTGTGCCCAGGTCTCTGTCTGCACTATCTTCCCCTCCTATAAAATGAATACCCTAATCCCTAGTTTAAACAATCCTCCAACCTTCTAGCCATTTTCTCCCCCAGCACAGCTGCACCTTCCCCATTGAGGTGCAGCCCGTCCCCAGCGTAGAACCTGTAGCCAACTGAGAAGTCAGCCCAGTTCTGCAGGAACCCAAACCCCTCCTTCCTACACCAATTCTTGAGCCACTTATTAACCACCCTAATCTCCCGTTGCCTCTCTGGCGTGGCACGTGGTCCGGGCAGTATTTTGGAAAATACCACATTGGAGGTCCTTGCTTTCAGATTGCAGCCTAATTCCCTGAAATCATCTTTAAGGACCTTCCACCTACCTCTAACTGTCATTTGTGCCAATGTACACCATGACCGCTGGGTCCTCACCAGCCCCTCCCAGTAATCTGTCCACCCGATCAGCGATGTGTCGGACTTGAGCGCCGGGTAGGCAGCACACCGTTCAACGATCCCTGTCTTTGTGACAGATTGCCCTATCTGTTCCCCCAATAATTGAGTCGCCCACTACCAGCACCTGTCTGGCCTGCCCTGCTCTCCTATTCCCCTCCTTACTGGAGCAGTCACTCCTCCGGCTTTCAGAGGACATGCCTGGCTGCAGCAGTGCTACCCCTGTACTGGCACCCCCTCATCTGCCAACTTAGCAAACTTATTAGGGTGTTCCAGATCAGGACTAGCCTCCCTGGCACTCTTCCCTCTACCCTGCTTTCTATCTGTCACCCAGCTTGCTACTTCATCATCCTGCAGCTCCATCCCACCATCCCCCCCTCATCTGTCTTATTGAGTGTCTGCTCCGTGAGCAGAAGACTCCTCTCCATATTGTCTATGGATCTCAGTGTTGCCAGCTGCACATTTAGAGTCAGAATCTGGGCTTCCAAATGCACAACGTGCTCACATCTCGCACAGCAGTATGCACCCTCGACCAAGGACTGCATACATGTGGCAAGATGTGCACTGGATGGCATTAACAATAGTGGAGCACATTTCCTAATGGGGATTGCACCAGACAGAACCATTAAATAAAAAAAAAAAAAAAAAATGCAAAGTATCAATAAAACACAGACAGCAATTCAGTAATTCCTCCCTTGGAAACTCCCTGAATCGAAAGTCACTGAATCACAAGTCACACTTACCGCCGTCCACACTTACGCTCAGATCACACTCAGCTCATTCACACTTGCCAAGATGAAGATTAAGATTTTTTTTTCTTTTTCCCCTCAGCTGCAATCCACCTTGCTGTTCAATGCACTTCCCAAAAAAAAAAAAGGAAGTGATATCCCTGAGATAAGAAGCACCAAGACTCCCAATTGCCGCTTATCCCCCAATTAAAATACCATGTGTGTTCAGCCGCGGGTGCGTGTTACAGCGAATGGCAAGCACCCAACTAATGTCGAATAGGATTATGAGTCTCAGCGATAAAACTCTGAACCTTGTGCATTATGCAAACCAGATTACACAACCCTAGTGAGAAGAATTAATCCTCGATCTGCTGGTTATCCGAGCGCATCAGCGCCACCTCAACACACGGAGGGTCACCCGGAGGAAGGCTTCCTGCTACCGGGCATGTACATACTTGACAGGGTTTGTAAAGGCATCCGCTAAAGACTGGCACAGAAAGTGACAGCTGGCGGGAAGACAAGCGGGGTGGGACCGGCAATTCCTTTCCACCACTGACACCCCCCGTTGGCTCGGCTCCCTGGATGGTAAAGATGCAGGCCTTGAATGGAAGCCACCGAGGTCGGGACATCCACATCTGCCCTCTTCGGTGCCTGCTGCTCATAGACAGGATGAAGAATGCTGGTAACGGCACTTGTGTTGCGTTTATGGATCCACAAGACGCTGCTTCAATATCCCAGACACTCCAAGCCATAGGGACGGAGACTCTAATGCTAGACATGGTCCCGGATCATAAAGTAGGCCGTCTGTACTCAAGCCTTGAAGAAGAGTCCACCAGAAAAAGAAGTACCAAACTGATTAGTACATGTGCACCACTTAATGCGCATCTCTCAGCTGCCATGCACCACCGCAAGTAATGTTCTCCATGGAGTCTGTCGAATTTAGTCCCACTTTTGGGGGGTAATGAGCGATGAATTTGTCAGGTGTGCCCATCACAACACATCCTGGGTAAGCGCCGACAACTTTTCATTAAGTTGCCAGATCGCATTGTGACTGTCCAAAGCTTTTGCGTCATTTGAAAATAGCTTTACGACAAAAGTCTAAAAAAATAAAAATTGCCACTTTTGGAGTTTTCCCGACAAAATCATTAACGTTTTTTACATATTGGATAGCGTTTGGCCAGGCAGGATGGAGGGTGTTCAAGAACAGCCAATTAACACATTTATATATTATGCTGGGGAAATTAAAAAAAAAAAAAAAAAAAAAAAAAAATGAATGAACCGCACCTTTAAAAATCATATAATGATCTAAAGCCACTAGGCAAATATATATATAACTGAACATGAGGTTTTTAGTTTAACATTCTGATCAGACTGTACGAAGCCCACTGCCACGTCACGGCAAACCTCGCAGTGGGTCCTACCGCCCTAACGTAGCGGAGTCATGCGCCGACCACATCGGCAATGCACCAGCAGGACAGACGGCCTGGTGTCCCACAGCACCAATGCTGCAAGACTGAGTCCCCATGACTCCAGACCGCGCCGCCCCGCCAGCACAAAACCGCAGCATCAATGGCCGCCACACAGCACCCACCCCAAATGGGTCGGCGACCGTCTCCGCTCGGGCGTTAGTACCCACTACGAAGTTTGTCGTGACACGGCAGTGGGCTTCATACACTCTGATCAGAATGTTAAACTAAGAACCTCATGTTCAGTAATATATATCAAAGTAGCGCCCCTACCCTCGAGATCACCGCTTGCAGTCAAGGTAAAACTTCAGATATAAATTTGTCCTGGACATGTGATGACGGACAACGAGCAGCCATGACTTGTGTCACCGAGTGTTATACATTGGGGGAAATCTAAAGATAACGACCACTATATATAACCACAAGACCATGACCTTCATGAAAATGACATCAGAGGAGCTTTGCATAGTACCCTAAGGACATAAAAAGCTACTGACCTACTAATCAATCTCTCCATGCTGAGAGTCAATGGACCTGCTCTAAAAGTCTATGGAAGTCAAATGGCACTGCGGAGACAATTTTTGCAAAATTTAGCCATGTTCCTCTTCTCTTCAGATGTGCAGTTAGCTGGTAATCTTACATGAAGTCCCTTATACATTTAGAAGGTGCCACGTCCCTCCGATGCTGGACATGCAGAGGAGAAAAAGCGATTGTTGGCCAATTCTGCCTGATGTAATAAATAGATCTAGTTGTGTAAAGTGCCTATCGGCGAGCAGATGAGATTGCGTCGCTCCTTCCTCATCCTCTCCTTTTGCAAGAACTTCATTATATATATACACACTGCTAAGAAAGAAAAATGCTGGGGACACTTGTACATCACAGTATAACCCCCAGTCAATAAATCTCAGGGAGCCACTGAGTCCATTCCACCTGCTTTGGTGTAAATGAAAGACAACAGGAGCACAGGAGAAGGACAGAGATAATAAGGGAATGGTTTTCAGGTGGTGGCACAAAATTATTCTTCTCTTATCCTTTGACTGATTCTTCTCTAGTTTTGCATTTTGCTAGAGTCCTTGTCGCTAGTGGCATAAGGTGGTACCTGCAACCCATTAGGGTTGCACTGGCCATCCAGTTCCTCCAGGATGGCACCGTTGCATGATGGTTTCCTGGTTGTCTCGGCACAGTGTCAAGAGCTTCTAGCAGATTTCATATCACAAACAATTACACAAAAATATCTGGACAGGAGGACCACAGAAGGGCATCAACCCAGCAGCAGGATAAGCATTACGTCCACTGTGTGGGGAGGAAGCCTCGGCTCACAGTACCGCACCATGCGGCTCAAAAGGCATCCGCCTGAGACCACCAGAATTTGCAGGTCCGCCATTGTCACCTCATTCTCTTACCAGATAAGCACTGGTTCACATTGTGCACGTTACAGAAGTGGAAGTATGGTGACGCCGCGGTGACTTTTGTGCTGCCGGCAACATCATCCAGAATAACCAGTTTGGAGGTGGGTCACTGATGGTCTGAGGAGGTATCTCCTTGAAGCGTTGCACAAACCTCCACATGATAGGTGATAAGTACCAGGAGGAAATCCTCAGAGCTATTGTCAGACTTTACAGAGTAGCCCTGGGTTCCTCTTGGTGCAGCGCAATGCCCGACCTCATGTGGTCAGGGTATGTAGGCAATTCTTGGATGACAGCCATTGATGCCATTGTCAGGCCCTCACCTTCCCAGACCTGAATACAATGGAGAACCTGTGGGACATTAGGTAACCGTTCAATCAACGCCATCAAGTAGAGACACATTTCTCCAGGACCCCATCGTCATCTCATCAGGAGCATGTCCAGACGTTGTCGGGAGTCCTTACAGTTGTGTAGGGGCATACATATAATAAGAACTCACACTATAGCTTTCTGTGTTGAATTTCACACAAATTAGATCCACCGGTGAATTTAATGTCTTAACTCTGATCTTCTGGGTTATTTGGAATCCAGCCCTCAATTGGCTAATGATTTATGTTTCTATTGATTTATCATCAATGAATAACACTCTTTTTATACTAGTGTAATTGAAATCTAAAACTAAATCTAAAACTAAAAAGGGGAAAGTTTTCAGGTGTTACAAAAAAACAAAAAACAAATTCTGCTGAAGGTTCATATATAAATGATTAAGAGTTTTTGGTTGAGCTCGAGTCCTGCTGCCATCAGTCATCCCGGCCAGCAGATGAACAGCAGAACTTTCCACAACATGGAAATCATATATTAAAGCTGTTTTTTTGTATTACGTCTGAGCGTCTTTTCTTCTTTTCTATGCATGCTCTACGTACGTCAATTTTGGTTTTACGCATCTCCTACGCACTTCTGTACAAGTCTTAAAAACCACTAAAAATAATATTTAAGTGCTCAAAAAAAATTTTTTTTAAAAATCACTTGAGAGGTCATAGTATGAATTTAGAAGTTTAGATTGTTGAGGATCCTGGTACTCTGCCCCCATGGTCACTACAACAAGGGGCAGGAGCCTTTAGCTGACCATTGTGCTCTAGGCGGAATTAGAACATCTGTGAGACATAGTCAATGTATGGACAATGATCTACGGGACTGGTCACGGGCCAAAAGCATACATGAGGCGGTGGAGTGCGGGTCGGGAGACTTAAAGCCCGTATGTACATTACAGTCTGTACATGGACCACGTGTCTCGGACGTTCAAGTTCGTTCTAAGCCCAAAATCAAATGAGCAAATGTAAAGATCGTCCTTTGTTCTAGATGAAAACCTGACTATTTTTCCATCCGCATGGTATCAACAAATAAAAGTCAAAAACAGTAGCTATGTTAATTGGTGACCCGTTTAAATCCGATTTCTGTGCGCCCATTGACTTATGAGGGTTTTTTTTTACGAGTTGACCATCGGTGCGCATATAGAACCGGTCATGTGAATTACACCTTTGCATTGGTCACTGTGCGGTCCCTTAGGCTAGCCGTTTTGGTTACGGGCAGTACACGGATCGATTGTATGATTGTCTGAATAAGCCCATACCCTGCGTCTGCCTCTGTTGATCATATAAAAACAAGCAGAGCGGTATACAACACTTTCTCCATTTCCAAGGATCAGGTGAGCCGTGGGGGACACAAACGAAGTGGCAGAAGGATCAGCTGAATGCTTACGGCCCCTCATTATAGTCAATAGTGGGAGACTCAGGAGCCAGATCCCCACTTATCAAACTGTCTAATATGTTGCTAAAAGCTTAGTTACAATTGAATCAGATTTTCTTATCTTGGAGATAGGAGATATAGATAGATCTACATCATATCCATCACTCCAGATTTTGGAAAAAAAAAAAAAAAGTGGGGGTCTACAGGCAAGTGGACAACATTCAGCCACACTAGTTAGAGAGGTGGGCAACACAAACCTATCAAACATTGCACGGGCCCAACACGTCACCAAGTCATAATCCACAAAGAAAGCAGCTACATCAGGCTCTGCTACGTCTGCTCCACACTGATACCATGCCACAACGTTCATCAGTGAACACCAGGAATGACATAGCACTTTTTCACCTCTGTCATTCGGCCAAACAGCCTGGGTGTGGAAGTTATATAAGCATTTAGCAAGATCCTGATATTAGGCCTTCATGAGGAGACGTCCAGCCCTGGCAGTGCCGCCGAGACTCTCGTGTGCTGCATAAACTGCACGTTTTATGAACTCGCTGTGAATGTTACCACTAAATAAGAGCGGCCTGCCAGCGCTGGTTTATGTACCGTGCATGCCACGTGATGGACGCTGTCCCTGCTCACTAGACTAATCTCCAGAGTAATTCTGGAAATCCTCCACATTACAAGATACACGCTGCTTACCACAAGACTTCAAGGAAGTTTTGGGATTTCGAAAGCTGGTATCTTGTGCGACTGCCAGAAAAGTTCTCGTTTCCCAGTACAATAATATACAAGCTGAAGAGTCGCTCTCTCCCCAGAGGGTGAAACGCTCTACATTACTTCACTATATCCTGTTGTCAGGATGCGACAAACCAAACGTCATTAATAAACTCCTGTCATTTAGATTTTCTAGACTGGACAGTGGGAGAATGAACAGCGCAGAGCAGGTCCGAGCCCACTAGAGAGAAAAAGCACAAAAAGAGCAGAGCAGGCCCGAGCCCACTAGAGAGAAAAAGCACAAAAAGAGCAGAGCAGGCCCGAGCCCACTAGAGAAAAAGAACAAAAAGAGCAGAGCAGGCCCGAGCCCACTAGAGAAAAAGAACAAAAAGAGCAGAGCAGGCCCGAGCCAGCGAGAGAGAGAAAGAACACAAAAAGAGCAGAGCAGGCCTGAGAGAGAGAAAAAGCACACAAATAGCACAGAGCAGGCCCAAGCCAGCAAGAGAAAACACAAATAAACACAAATAGCACAGAGCGGGCCCGAGCCAGTGAGAGAGAGAAAAAAAAGCGCAAATAGCACAGATCAGGCCCGAGCCAGTGAGAGAAAAAGCACAAAAAGAGCAGAGCAGGCCTGAAAGTGATGAGCGAACATGCTTGGATAAGGTGTTATCCAAGCATGCTCGGGTGCTAACAGTATCGTTGGCGTGCTTGAATACTATGCTTCGACAGCCACAACACATGAGGGACTGCCTGCTTGTTAAGTAATCCCTGCATGTGTTGTGGCTATGTTACGTGTTACGGAACCACTCAGCACACAGAATATGTTGTGCAGTTATATGTATAATAGGTTGTGTCGGCTATTTTCCCCACTACCTGGTAGGGCCCCTGCCATGCAGCTTGGAACTTGTTCTGCCTAGTGGGCTCTAACACCAGGACCTTCTGTCCTATTTTCAAGGTGCGCTCTCTGGCCCTCCAATCGTACCATACGCGCTGGCGCCGCTGGGTCACCTGCATGTTCTCACGTACAGCCTGGGTCAGCTCCTGTAGGCAGTCCCGGAATTCCACACATAGGGTACAATAGGTACCCCTTCTATGAGGCCCTCCCCTTCCCAGTGTTCTAGCACTAAGTCTAGGGGTCCCCTTACCCGTCTCCCGTATACCAGCTCGAACGGGGTGAACCCCGTGGATTCTTGGGGCACCTCCCAATAGGCAAACAGGAGGTGTGGCAAGAATTTCTCCCAGTCCCTGTAGGTCCTGGTAAAAGTCCCAATGAGTTATTTTAACGTCCCGTTAAAGCGTTCACACAACCCATTGGTTTGCGGGTGGTACGGGGCGCTTCTAATGGACTTTACGCCGCACAGCTTCCACAGTTGGTTGGTTGGTCACCTCTGCTGTAAACTGGGTACCCTGGTCCAAGATAATCTCCCGGGGAAATCCAACCCGAGAGAAAACCTGGAGCAGGGCGGCCGCCACCGTCTCTGCCAGTATGTTAGGTAACGCAACTGCCTCTGGATGCCATGTGGCATAATCTACCACTGTCAATATATACCTTTTCCCTGACGGACTGGGTTTGGCCAACGGCCCTATCAGATCGACCGCTACTCGGCTAAATGGTTCCTCCACAATGGGGAGGGGGCGTAATTTGGCCTTGCATCGATCTCCCCTCTTGCCAATGCGCTGGCAACTGTCACAGGTCTGGCAGTACTGACAAACATCATAGGTTACTCCCGGCCAAAAGAAATTTTGTGTCAGACGATGCCTGGTGCGACTGACACCGAAGTGCCCGGCCAAGGGTATGTCATGAGAGATTCGCAGTGACTCCTGCCTATACTTCTTGGGAACTACCAGCTGTCGTTTTATAGTGGGGCTCGTCCATGTGTGGTGCTGCTCTGATCTGGTAGAGGAGTTCCTGCTTCCATATAAACTGTTCCCCTTCCAGTACCCCTCTCCCCTCCTGTGCCTTCCCACGATATCCCTCCAATGAAGGATCCTCAAGTAACTCCCTCTTAAATTCATCTGGGGTGGGCCAAGAAATGTGTCTGGCTATGGGAATACGTGTAGGGCTGGGATGTCTTACCTGGGCCTCCTCTGAGTGTGATTCCGCCTCCGCAGCTCGAGCTTGTCTCCAGGTGGTCACAGGATATCTCTCAGCCAGAGGGGCAACCGAGAAGGCAGTCAACATGGGCCCCAAGTCATTTCCCAGCAAGACGTCTGCAGGCAAATCCTCCATCAAGCCGACCTCAACAAGGCCATCCCCAGTTCAGGTGAATCCTGGCAGTGGGCAGTCGATGTATAGCTCCCCCTGCCCGGTCCGTCTTATCTTGGTCCTGGACGAGATGAGGCTTCACAAGGTTCAAAGTTGCCCCAGAATCTTAGTCCCTGCATACGTTTCCCATTAACCCACACGACCTGTCGATGCTGTTGTCGATTATCTGCCCGGGCTGCCTGCACGGGGTCTACTTCATGCAGCACTTCCTCCCCTTGGTTAGTCGTAGCCCCAATGCCGGGTCAGCTTCGCCTTGGTAGCAGTGTACAGTAGCCCGGCTGAAGGTAGCTGTTCCCGCCTTTGGCCACTGGGTATGCCGAGTCCGGTTGGGACATTGTCTTTGCAGGTGGCCCAGCTGACGGCAGGTGTGGCATCGCGCCCCAGGGGGACTGTGGTAGGCTGGGTTTCTAGCTTGTCCCCCTACAGTCTTCGTGGGTTTGGGGCCCTCCAGGTCCATGGACGGACCCCTAGTGACCATCTTTGATCCGGACAACTGAGGCCTCCTGGCTTCATGATGTTCATCGGCCAGACGAGCGGCTTCCTCAAGAGTCGTTGGCCGCCTGTCCCGAAGCCATTCCTGTGTCTCGGGGGTTAGTCCACTAAAGAATCGTTCTAACAAGAAGAGCTGGAGGACGTCCTCCTTAGTGGTTGCTTGGCTCCCTTGTACCCACTGTAGCAGTGACCGCCGTAATTTACAGGCCCGCGGAACTTTTGGCGGTATGCCTCTGGTGTCAGCGCATACCGGGCCAAGATCACTTCTTTGATCCGCTCATAGTCCATACAGTCCTCAGGTACCGTGTGATAGGCGTCCGCTGCCCGGCCTGTCAGCTTGCTGGCCAGAATCTGAACCCGTTCCTCCGGTTTCACTTGATGAAGGGCACACTGCCGCTCAAAGTCCTGCAGAAAGCCATCAATGTCTTCCTCTACCTCCCCCAACTGTCGGAAGGCATTATACTGGATCTTTTTGTGGCTTACTGTTGAAGGTACCTGGTCGAAGGCCAGAGCTCCCCCTGCTCGCTGACTCTCCTCTCTCCGCTCTGCCATCTCCATCTTGGCCAGCTCCACTCTGGCCCGCTCTGCCATCTCCATCTTGGCTAGCTCTATCCTGGTCCGCTCCGCCATCTTTTCCTTCAGATCAGTACGCACATCAGCCATCACCTCTCGTATGATCTCTACTGCAGGGTTTGGGCCATAGAACGCCAGTCTGTTCTTTACCTCCCTCTGGAATTCAGTCTCCTCCACGTTCACATTGGTGGGGGGCGCTGCACTGTCGTGTTCCATGATGGCTGCTATCAAATCTGCTTTTGTTTTGTTGCTGGCGATCAACCCTCGGGCTTCCACCAGATCTTTTAATGTAGTCCTCTTTAACTTTTGGTAGTTTTCCATTCATTCCTTTTTCTCCTGTAGAAGGGGTATCATATCCCGCTGTCTGCCACCAGTGTAATGGGGTCTACCAAGCTGGGGTACCTCTTTCAGTACCACCCCGCGTTTCAGGAGGTCCACTCTGCTTTGGTTGGAGTCTGAATGAAGGGCGCTGGCTGGAATTGCTTGGTTACATGGGCGCATATAAAAGATCACTGCTTCTCCATGTATTTCCAGTCTGAAAACTTTACTCACAGGATACAGAATATATCACACAGATACAGAGGGCAGGCCAATAGAAAAGTGGCAGGCCAGATATACATTACAATAGCCGCAGGTGGCCGGAGCCTGCCGATATTTACTGTGGGAATTACAAAGGTGGGGGGCGGACAAAAGGGGAATATCGTGTCCCCTCTGCCCAGGGGCGCAGCCTGTGGGCTGATGCATTAGGGACATGCATCTCGCATGGAACCTATTATACATATAACTGCACAACATATTCTGGGTGCTGAGTGGTTCCGTAACATGTAACACTGTCAAACAGCCACCTCCGCCTAGCGGTGTCCCCAAACTATCCAGATTAGTTAAAGGGGTATTCTTGCCTAAGTGTCACGGTGAGGGTCCAACTACCAAGAATCTAAGCAGGTTCTACCACTACAATAGAGTTTCACTAGAGTAGCGCCACATATGCGCTAAAATGGTGCCCTTTTCAAACTCCTCCATGCTACGGTCATGCTACACAGAGAAGAGGAAAGTGCCTCTATTAAGGGACCAACAAATGTTCAAGGGGTCGGACTACCACTACCTTTATCTGTAGTAGTGACCGGGGCACTGGGCACGAGACGTGTGTTTATTGCAGTAAGCATTCGTGAGCTACTAGGGGGTAATACTATTGGTCCAGATATCTAATAACGGAGGTCCTTTCAGCACGATTTCTTACGCCTTTTAATATTGGTCGATCTATTCACCGAGGTAGTACTCTGGGCATGCCATCTTCAGATCTAGATGACAGGGACGTAGTAATCATTCTATGAACAGCACCGCCCTCTCAGTGCATGATCACTTTCAATTGATGGCTTGTTAACTCAACGAAATGTTGCGCTTTACCTTATATATGTCTTGAGGTATAGAAAAAAAGCTCTGAAGAAAACATCCTACATGCGATGCCTTGGATACTACTTAATGTAACACACTAATTGGGTCACAGCTAACAGTGGGGTAGCACAGGGGTCGGTACTGGGTCCTTTTCTTTTTAACAAATTTATTAATGACCTTGTAAAGATCAAGCAGTAGATTTTTCATATTTGTAGACGATATTAAACTCTACAAGTTAATTAACATAAGAAGAAGATAATCTAAAATTACAGAGGGATTTATGGAAGCTGGAGGTTCGGGCTGAGAAGTGGAAACTGAAGTTTAACGTGGATAAATGGAATTATGTACTAAATGGTAAAACGGTCACTGAAAGAGACTTTGATATGTTGGTGGAAAGCAAACTCAACTTTAGTGACCGACCAATGCCAGGTAGCTGCTGCCAAGTCAAATAAAATAATTGGATGCAATAAAAAAAGAGACATAGATGATCATGAGGAGAACATATTGTTGCCTCTATACAAATTAAATATATTACAGGTTACGGGACGTTGATCAAGGGAACTAGTCCGATTGTGAAGTCAGGAAGAAATTTTTCCCCTACTAATCGGGGTCCTAAAGTCCACTGCTTGAATGAAGCATTTGTGACCACTAACATAACTCTTTATAACTCCTATAGATAGTTAAGAGTTGACCACTTAAGAAGTTCACCTTCTTAAAAAGCTAAAAAAAAAAAAAAAAAAACACATACAACAACTTATAGTCACCCCTGGTGTTGCCCCTGTGATGTTGACACCCAGTCTCCCGAGGCTCACACAACATTGTTCTGCCTCACATATTGGGTGAAATATAAAGAAAAAAAAAATGTGATAAATTATTTTCAGCTATTCTTTGTATCTATAGCGGGATGTTAGCCACCTTAACAGACCCCACAAGAGGTTCTCACAACGCTTTCCCAATCTTCAGTTATGAAGCAATCATCACCCCCACACACCATATAGCTTTAAGGCCTCTTTCACAGGTCAGTCTTTGATACGTGTGGTGACAGTTTTCACACATACCGAAGACACTTACACATGTAGACACATTCAAGTGAATGGGTCTGTGCACGTCAGTGTGTTACCACAGACCATGTGCCCGTGGGCAAAATACGCTAACATGTCCATTTTTTAACAGCAGCACGGGCCGCAAAACATCCTGCCCATGTGCACACAGATGACATCCGTATGTCAGTATGACATGCACCGATGCCCGAGAAGCAGCAGTACAGTTAGCGCTGATCCCCTGCGCCGGATGCTGAAGACGGCTCTCATCATTCTCCCCTGCTCTGCCAGCGATCAGCGCAAACAGGGGAGAATGATGAGTTATATTCAACTGATAACAGCAACAGCAAGCGACGGCTGATGGAACTACTACTACCGTGAGATCAGGCGGCGGCCGATTAATACTCCCTATACGACTGCGCAAGAAATATATAAAATAAAAAACAAGTGGGTTCCCCTGTATTTTTGATAACCAGTCAGGCAAAGCTGAGAATTGGGGGCTGCAATCCTCAGCAAGGTTGGTTATCAAGAATAGAGGGGTCCTCACTCATCTTCATATTATTTAAAGAAATCATTTAAAAAAAAAAAAATTGAGTGGGGTCCCCCCATGGTTTGAAAAAAAGCCAAGCTAAAGCTGACAGCTGGTATTCTCAGGCTGGTAAGGGGCCATGGTTATTGATCCCCCGGCCTAAAAATATCAACCCTCAGCCGCCCAGAAAAGGCGCATCTATTAGATGCGCCAATTCTGGGGTTTTGGCCAGCTTTTCCCACTTGCCCTGTAGTGGTGGCAAGTGGGGTTCATATGTGTGGGGTTGATGTCACCTTTGTTTTGTTTGGTGACATCAAGCCCATGGCTTAGTAATACGCTGCATCTTTGCACCGTCCAGGTTGAAAAGTATTTATCCCCAGACATTACGACGTGGGACATGTGGGGATTTTTTTTTTTTTTATAATAAAGAGAAAAAAACGGCACAAAGCCGTAGCCAGCTCACCAACCAGACCATAGATGATTGAGCACGGAGATGCGTCCAGATCGAGACGCCAAGCAGCAGCAATATACGAAAACGTGGAAACTCCAGCTCAAAAAATGGTGAAAATCTTTATTAGTCCATCTTCATTTAAAAGGACATCCTTAAAGGTTACTAAGGACACCAGTGGTTATATGAATGTAGGCCTACATTCATGTAACCACCGGTGTCCTTAGTAACCTGTAAGGATGTCCTTTTAAACGAAGATGGACTAATAAAGATTTTCACCATTTTTTTATTTTTATTTTTTTACTGGAAATGAGGGATTTAATGGAATTAGGCGTTATACTCCCCTGTTTCTTATTTTAAAATAAAAAAGGAAAAAGGGGGTTTTGGTTTGATTTCAAATAACAGACTTTATTCTGGCTGTGTGTTTATTTCCCATATAACTATAGGTTTAGTAATGGAGATGTGTTTTATTGACACTTCTCCATTACCAAGCCGTGGGCTTGATGTCACCTGACAATACAAAGGTGACATCAACCCTACAAATATTACCCCTTTGCCAATGCCACAGGGCAAGTGGGAAGAGCCTGGCAAAATGCTAGAATTGGTGCATCTAATAGATGCGCCTCTTCTCGGCGTCTGTGGGCTGCTATTTTTAAGCTGGGAGGACTAATATCCATTGCCCCTTAACAGCCTGAGAATACCAGCCCTCAACGGTCTGCTTTAGCAAGACTGGTTGTGAAAAATGGACCCCCCAAACCATTAAAAAAAAAAAAAAAATTATATTATATATAATAAATTATATTATATTATATAATTTATTATTCAGAACTGACTGAATGCAGCGTATTCATCTGCGTCACAGCTGATGTCAGAAACAGAAGAAATGGCGCATCCGGCTGGTAAAATGACAGATCCCATCTCATGCCGGAAACCCAGAAAATCCAGTTATGGTTAGTGAGGACCTTGGGGCGCTGTTGATCTGATGGATCCAGCACTGCATTTTTTCAAATTTTTTTTTCTCTCTCATGTAAAAAAAAAACAAAACAAAACAAAAAAAAACCCTTAAGGGTATGTGCACATGCTGCGGATTTTGCTGTGGATCCGCAGCGTTTCTTCAGCTGCGGGTCCGCAGCAGTTTCCAATGAGTTTACAGTTCAATGTAAACCTATGGGAAACCAAAAACGCTGTGTACATGCTGCTGAAAAACGCGTGGAAAATTATATATATATATATATATATATATATATATTTTTTTTTTTTTCATAATATACATTTTTTTTAAGAATGTAAATTCTTAGTCCACACGAAAAAACAAAAAATACTGAACAGCCAAGCAGGACGTCTGCTCATAATCACGAATCACACAATTCACCCACAGGAGACACAGGCAAAACTAACAGGACTCAATTCATCATTTGTGTTTTTACTTTTATCCTAAATCATCTTCTGCCATGTCTTTTGGCCCACAAATGTTGGATACAATTGGCACAAATTATAAATTTCTAATTTAATAATTCATTTAATTAATTTTATAATCATTTAAAATGATTTTTTTTATGCACATTTCACCAATGTAGGCTTTTTTTTTTTTTTAATTAAAATGACGCACATTGGACAGACTTTTATTCCCTTTCTAGGATCCTCAAATTTCAAAAAGTCTCAAATGATGAATTACCAAAAACATCTGGGCAAGTGAACCATGGCCAAAGTGTTGAGCAAACCTCCAAAAATGATGAGGACTGGCAAAAAAAAACAAAACAAAACAAAAAAAAAACACACACTAGCATAAAAATGTTGCAAAAGCCATACCAAATCTGACGCAAGCATAACAAAAATGCCTAAAACCAAACCAACCTTTTACAGCATAAACAAGGCGCAAAAAGGATGAAAATCGGGGCTTGAATCTTTGGAAATGTAAGACTTTAATGGGCAAAACTAGAATGCAAAACTGTCCACATCCCCTCTTTATGTGTACTGGGCACTGCCAGCACGACACAAGGGCGTCACCCACTACCACCCAGAACATATTCACCCCTTACTAATATCCTAAATCACTTCTCCTTCCCCTGCTCTACACGTGCCGACCTGACCCTTTATAAATGACACCAAGGGTAAAGGACAGATAAGGACAAAGATCAGCAGCGAGGGAGGGGGCACAGCCATGAACTACTACCTACAGGGCAAACGTCACTTTATTATACCGGCACGGCTCTGCGCACAGCGAGTATAGTCACCATGGAATAAAAGTTATACCCGGAGGAGTTATTAATGCACGCAGATCATAAGAGGCCAGGCACGTCTCAAGACGCGGAGTCCCACATGCATGTGTCTCATCATATAGTTGGATGCCATGGAACCACTCACCATTCCCACAGCCGAGGATTCTTTACAGTAAGAGCAGCGACACAGAAGGATCAGATGGTCTTTATCACATGCAAACAGCACAAATAAAGCCTCCCTGCGGATTAAGAAGGGGCTCCAATATAATGGTGGGGAATTCTTCACTTTTTAGGAAGAATGACCTTACAGTGCGCACAGCAATGGGGGCTCCATCTGTGTACTAGGAATTTGGCCATCAAGTCAGACCAGTGACCCATCCACACAAACACAAAAATGACGGCATCTCGCTAGGATCTGACACCCCTTCCCAATTCATACGAGTCTATATAGAAAAACCTCCACTGGGCCCAGAATATAAAGACACAAGAAAAGTCCTTTATGAACATTGAGGAGCATATACTGTAAAAGCCCCGTCCTCCCCGCACATCGGAAGGGGTCCCGGAAAGTCGTAGAGATCCTATTAACATATAATCTATGGGGGTTGGAAGCCTCCATTAACCCTTTCCCAGTACAGGACATACTATTCAAGCGCTTATCACTTAAACAAGCGACGTGAAGGCCGCCATATTGGTACTCCAGTCCAGCCTGGCGAGCGGAGACCGAGGACGGGGGTACAGCGCTATACAGGCAATCAGACCATCACAGGCTGAAGACCCCCAATGAGATGAAAAGAAAATGACAATGTGAAGTAGGAAACAGGTTTTGAAAACTTTATTACAGTCGCTCCCCATATTTGGTTTCTGTGTTTGTGTTAGAAACACATCATGGTCGGAAGAATAGAAACAACAAGGTAAAGAGGAAGAGGAGCAACACGATGGCTTCATACTATGAAGAGAACGGCAGAGAAGACCCAGGTGGACCTATCTGGGCTCACACAAGATCGATCATCTTACAGATCAGGTCTTCCAGCCGTTGAATAATTTCTGTACGAGTCTGATCAAAATATAAAAACACCAGAAGGAAAAAAAAGCAAAAAAAAATGCAGTTCTGGATTTTTTATTCACCCAAAAAATGCAATAAAAAAAAAAAAAAAGATACTAAAATATATACGGTACCAATAAAAACTACAGATTACTATGCAGAAGCCCTGCTGGGCTCCACTGACCGGGAGAAAAAATATATATGGGTCTTTACACAAGAGGAGGAAAAAACAAACTGATGGCTCCTTAGAAGGATATAGGGGTTTTTTCTCCCCATAAAGGAAATGTGATAAAAGTAGTGTGTGCAGCTCACGGCCCGGCCTATGGAAAGTACAGCTAAGGCATGCGCTACTTGAGGACCCCCCAACTCATACGCTTTTGTGGACCCCCGCACCCCATACACTTTTTTTTTACCTCCCCACTCCATACGCTTTTGTGGACCATAAGGCTGTGTGCACACGTTGCGGAATGGGGTGCAGAATTTTCTGCACAAAATCCGCATCGTGTGCGGAATAGATGCGGATTTTCTGCGGTTTTCACCACTGCGGATTTCTATAGTGGAGGGTGCAGAAACGCTGCAGATCCGCACAAACAAAGTGACATGCACTTCTCTTAAATCCGCAGCGTTTCCTCAAGGATTTTTCCGCACCGTCCGCACAGCTTTTTTTTCACATTGATTTACATTGTACTGTGAATCACAGTGCGGATCTGCAGAGTTTCTGCGCGGAATAATCCGCTGCGGCTCCGCACTATATCAGCATAGTGTGCACATAGCCTAAAGCCCCCGGCTGCCCCCCAACCTCTGTTTCTGCAGACCACCCACCAACAGGCGCAGACTTCTTACTATATTGGTTCTCTCCAAGCTGTGGCTCACTTTGACACTACAACTCCCAGCACGCCCTACCAGCTTCAGACATTAATAGCATGCTGGGAGTTGTAGTATTACCAGCCACAGGTCACCAATAGCCCCATTAGAGACCTGTCCTGCACTGGTTATGGGGTGGGTACTACTCCCTCTGTGGGGGTCCCTGTCCTGGTTATGGGGGGGGTACTGCTCCCTCTGTGGGGGTCCCTGTCCTGGTTATGGGGGGGGTACTGCTCCCTCTGTGGGGGTCCCTGTCCTGTCCTGGTTATGGGGTGGGTACTGCTCCCTCTGTGGGGGTCCCTGTCCTGCACTGGTTATGGGGTGGGTACTACTCCCTCTGTGGGGGTCCCTGTCCTGGTTATGGGGGGGGGTACTGCTCCCTCTGTGGGGGTCCCTGTCCTGTCCTGGTTATGGGGTGGGTACTGCTCCCTCTGTGGGGGTCCCTGTCCTGCACTGGTTATGGGGTGGGTACTGCTCCCTCTGTGGGGGTCCCTGTCCTGCACTGGTTATGGGGTGGGTACTGCTCCCTCTGTGGGGGTCCCTGTCCTGTCCTGGTTATGGGGTGGGTACTGCTCCCTCTGTG
Source organism: Ranitomeya imitator (assembly GCF_032444005.1). Classification (NCBI taxonomy): domain Eukaryota; kingdom Metazoa; phylum Chordata; class Amphibia; order Anura; family Dendrobatidae; genus Ranitomeya; species Ranitomeya imitator. The sequence continues at coordinate 626,495,420 of NC_091285.1, forward strand.
GGGGTCCCTGTCCTGTCCTGGTTATGGGGTGGGTACTGCTCCCTCTGTGGGGGTCCCTGTCCTGATTATGGGGTGGGTACTGCTCCCTCTGTGGGGGTCCCTGTCCTGTCCTGGTTATGGGGTGGGTACTGCTCCCTCTGTGGGGGTCCCTGTCCTGCACTGGTTATGGGGTGGGTACTGCTCCCTCTGTGGGGGTCCCTGTCCTGCACTGGTTATGGGGTGGGTACTGCTCCCTCTGTGGGGGTCCCTGTCCTGCACTGGTTATGGGGTGGGTACTGCTCCCTCTGTGGGGGTCCCTGTCCTGCACTGGTTATGGGGTGGGTACTGCTCCCTCTGTGGGGGTCCCTGTCCTGTCCTGGTTATGGGGTGGGTACTGCTCCCTCTGTGGGGGTCCCTGTCCTGCACTGGTTATGGGGTGGGTACTGCTCCCTCTGTGGGGGTCCCTGTCCTGTCCTGGTTATGGGGTGGGTACTGCTCCCTCTGTGGGGGTCCCTGTCCTGTCCTGGTTATTGGGGTGGGTACTGCTCCCTCTGTGGGGGTCCCTGTCCTGTCCTGGTTATTGGGGTGGGTGCTGCTCCCTCTGTGGGGGTCCCTGTCCTGCACTGGTTATGGGGTGGGTACTGCTCCCTCTGTGGGGGTCCCTGTCCTGGTTATGGGGTGGGTACTGCTCCCTCTGTGGGGGTCCCTGTCCTGTCCTGGTTATGGGGTGGGTACTGCTCCCTCTGTGGGGGTCCCTGTCCTGATTATGGGGTGGGTACTGCTCCCTCTGTGGGGGTCCCTGTCCTGCACTGGTTATGGGGTGGGTACTGCTCCCTCTGTGGGGGTCCCTGTCCTGTCCTGGTTATGGGGTGGGTACTGCTCCCTCTGTGGGGGTCCCTGTCCTGCACTGGTTATGGGGTGGGTACTGCTCCCTCTGTGGGGGTCCCTGTCCTGCACTGGTTATGGGGTGGGTACTGCTCCCTCTGTGGGGGTCCCTGTCCTGTCCTGGTTATGGGGTGGGTACTGCTCCCTCTGTGGGGGTCCCTGTCCTGGTTATGGGGTGGGTACTGCTCCCTCTGTGGGGGTCCCTGTCCTGGTTATGGGGTGGGTACTGCTCCCTCTGTGGGGGTCCCTGTCCTGTCCTGGTTATGGGGTGGGTACTGCTCCCTCTGTGGGGGTCCCTGTCCTGCACTGGTTATGGGGTGGGTACTGCTCCCTCTGTGGGGGTCCCTGTCCTGCACTGGTTATGGGGTGGGTACTGCTCCCTCTGTGGGGGTCCCTGTCCTGTCCTGGTTATTGGGGTGGGTACTGCTCCCTCTGTCGGTCCCCTGGGAGGACACACTGTAGGTGATGTGCAGTGACAGCCAGCCGCCCATCACTGTCCTGTCACAGCCATGCTCCATGCACAGCGCCATGACACCTGTCACCCGGCCCCGCCCCCTCCCGGGCTCTCACCTTGACAGAGTCCACCGGATACATGACTGTGTGCTCCAGAATCCCAGCCACAGCCCCGGCCGTCATGTGCGTCAGCGGAGAGACTCCCTCCGGTAAGCTCTCGTATTCGTCACCATCACCCGGCAAGGCGGGAACTCCCTCCCGTGCTTCCATTGAGAGACCGGGGCTTCGTAACTCCATGGAGTTGACAGACGCACGAGAGCAGCCCCCTCCCTGTAAGTGTAGCGAGCAGGCCAAGCTCTGCCCGCTGACTGAAGCCAAAACTCTCCTCTCCAACCTACTAGTTCCCCGTGACGTCACGGAGAGGGCGGGGCTACCTGTTGGTCCGCTGTCCTCGGCCGCAGCGTCCTCTCTCTACCTTGGAGACCGCAGTGAGGGGCGTTCCTGATTGGCTCCTGTAAAGTTACAACTTTTACTCTTGCCACGCCCACTCTGGTAAGGGCACGAGCGTGTCACGTGAGCACTGCCTGGGATGGAATGCGGGAGAGATCAGAAAACTCGTTTTCGCTTTCCTTACGACATGGGATAATCCATCAGTCAGTGGCGGAGGGGGAGTCAGGAGTCAGCAGAGCACAGGTGCTGCTCACTGGTCCTTGGGGATGAAGTTCACCTTTAAGTACTTTCTGCCTTCTAATTCCTATGCAGGCAGAGGTGCGGAGTCTCCATAATAATGATTGAGATAGGCCCCGCCCACTGCCACACCCCTAACCATCAGGCAGTTGTCAGAAGTAGGTACTTTCCCTTTAAAATTTAGAGGGGACAGACGTGTAAAATAATAAACTTGTAAGCTGCAAATCTACATTCCTCACTCCATGGCTGTCACGGGTCGGACCCCTCCATGTCTGTCTTTACACGACTAATTCAGAGAACATGGCATCTAAATCTGGGGACGTCCTGGTGGCAGTGTAGTGACCAGTCTGTATTACGCCCCTAAACCTCTTCTGCCCGTTCTGCGGATAAAAATCTGATGCAACTTATTAGAGGACCATTTAGATCAATGACTTGATGCAGCATCGTCGCCATCATCAGGCTTCCTCCATGCCAGCCCCTGATCACTAGCTGTACTTTTTTCTAGTATCCATTCAAAATGCTCCCAAAAAGTAGCAGACGGATGGCAAAACGATTTCAGGATCCGACTATACAGGGTTTATTTGTAATCTGTTACTATGGAGACACATAGCTCTGCACAAGGTCTATAGACAAAAAAAAAATATGACAATTATACTATATGTCCACTGTTAAGGGATCGTCTAAGGTCCAGATGGGCACACGGGCGTCGGTGCAGCAGGTTGGTGAGTCCCATGGAAGTCAGGTAATAGATGTACTGGAGACCATCGGTGCACAGGAGACTGGGGACAGGTAGCTGAAGTATTGGAAGCCACAGGCAGACAGCTGAGGTACTGGAAGCCGCAGGCAAACAGCAGAGGTACTAGAAGCAACAAGCAGACACGTATCTGAGATACTGGAAGCCCCAGGTAGACAAGTAGCTGAGGCACTTGAATCACGTAACTGAGGAACTGGGGGCAGCAGGTATTCACAAAGCTGAGCTACTGGAAGCTGTAGGCAGACATGTAGCTGAGGTATTGGAAGCCCCAGGTAGACAGGTAGCTGAGGCACTTGAATCACATAACCGAGGAACTGGGGCAGCAGATATTCACGAAGCTGAGCTACTGGAAGCTGCAGGCAGACACGCAGCTGAGGTACTGGAACCGTCAGGCAAACATGTAGCTGAGGTACTGGAAGCTTCAGGCAGACACGTAGCTGAAGTACTCAAAGCTGTAGGCAGACACATAGCTGAAGTATTGAAAGCTGCAGGCAGGCACCTTGCTGAGGTACTGGAAACCACAGGCAGACACGCAGCTGAGGTACTGGAAGTCACAAGCAGATATGAGGCTGAGGTACTGGAAGCCACAGGCAGACACAAAGCTGAGGTACTGGAAGCCGCAGGCAGACACAAAGCTGAGGTACTGGAAGCCGCAGGCAGACACAAAGCTGAGGTACTGAAAGCTGCAGGCAGGCACATCTCACCTTCCCCTTACTGTAGGGGTTCCTCAAGGATCAGTCCTAGGCCCCCTCCTTTTCTCTTTGTGTACTGCCCCTACTGGACAAACAATCAGTAGATTTGGTTTCCAGTGCCATCTCTATGCTGATGACACCCAATTATACACTTCTTCTCCTGTTATCACGCCGACCTTTTTAGAAAACACCAGTGATTGTCTTACCGCTGTCTCTAACATCATGTCCTCCCTCTATCTGAAACTGAACCTGTCAAAAACTGAACTCCTCGTGTTCTCTCCCTCTATTAACCTACCTTTGCCTGACATTGCCATCTCTGTGTGCGGTTCCACCATTACTCCAAAGCAACATGCCCGCTGCCTTGGGGTCATCCTTGATTCCGAGCTTTCATTCACCCCCCACATCCAATCACTGGCTCGCTCTTCTTACCTGCATCTCAAAAACATTTCTAGAATTCGCCCTTTTCTTACTTTCGACTCTGCAAAAACTCTTACTGTTTCACTTATTCATTCTCGTCTGGACTATTGTAACTCTCTACTATTCGGCCTCCCACTTACAAAACTCTCCCCGCTCCAATCTGTCCTGAATGCTGCTGCCAGGATCATATTCCTCACCAACCGTTACACCGATGCCTCTACCTTGTGCCAGTCATTACACTGGCTACCCATCCACTCCAGAATCCAGTACAAAACTACTACCCTCATCCACAAAGCACTCCATGGCTCAGCACCACCCTACATCTCCTCTCTGGTCTCAGTCTACCACCCTACCCGTGCCCTCCGCTCCGCTAATGACCTCAGGTTAGCATCCTCAATAATCAGAACCTCCCATTCCCATCTCCAAGACTTTTCACGTGCTGCGCCGATTCTTTGGAATGCACTACCTAGGTTAATACGATTAATCCCCAATCCCCAAAGTTTTAAGCGTGCCCTAAAAACTAATTTGTTCAGATTGGCCTACCGCCTCAATGCATTAACCTAATGTGTGGCCCATTCAAAAAAAAAAAAAACAAACTTAAACCATAATCAGGTTCCTCGCATCATGTTCTCATACACTTTATGCAGTTAATAGCCCTCTGTGTCTGTACTGCTACATACTTAGGCAGATAACTGGTTCATGCAGCTTTACATGAACACCCGAGCCTTACACTATGGCTGGTCCGAATAACTAAAGCAATTGTTACCATCCACCTCTCGTGTCTCCCTTTTTCCTATAGTTTGTAAGCTTGCGAGCAGGGCCCTCACTCCTCTTGGTATCTATTTTGAACTGTGATTTCTGTTATGCTGTAATGTCTATTGTCTGTACAAGTCCTCTCTATAATTTGTAAAGCGCTGCGGAATATGTTGGCGCTATATAAATAAAATTATTATTATTATTTGTTGCTGAGGTTCTGGAAACCACAGGCAGACACACAGCTGAGGTACTAGAAGCCACAGGTAGATCCGAAGCTGAGGTACTGGATGCCGCAGGCAAGACACATAGCTGAGGTTAGAAAAGGGAGGGTTATATTCAGCTTACCATGCCGTGTAATGCAGAGTCTTGGTGGAAAGCGATTCCTGGAGCGTGCTGATCCTACCGGTGATTGCGGCCAAATGGAAACAAGGAAGGAGTGGGTGAGCACAGCCATTCAGGTATTGTAAAAAAAAGACTTTATTTAATTCTCAAAACATAAAAAAAATGAAGGGTATAAACAACCTGACACGTTTCTGGCACATCAGTGTCCACCTATGAGTAAAGTGCACTGATGTGCCAGAAACGCATCAGGTTGTTTATAACCTTCACCTTTTTATGCTTTAAGAATTAAATAAAGTCTTTTTTTTACAATACTTGGATGGCTGTGCTCACCCACTCCTCCCTCCTTCCTTGTTTATGTAGCTGAGGTACTGGAAGGCCCGGGCAGATACGTAGCTGAGGTACTGGAAGCCGTAGGCAGATAGGAGACGTCCTGGAGACTGCAGACAGGGAACTGTGAAGAGACAAACTAAAAGTCCTCACACCAAGACATAGGTCATCCGGGCCATCTGCAAAGCCCTACGTGTAGCACAACAGAGTTTAATGGATCGGGATGTGGGAAGCAAAACCCGGATATGGGACAGATGAATAATATCCATCTTTAATGGGTAAAGCCAGGTCACAATGTGGCAAGATTTCGTCATGAAAGGAGTCTTTGTTCACGTCTGAGATGTAGTTTGGATTTCCCTGGAATTTGTGCACCGCACATACAGAAGAGCGCACAGCTCCATACGTGACCGTCCACATTAATAAGGGTGGGAGCTTCTGTCTGCTGGAAATTGTGGCGTCACTGACTGTCCTAAGGAGAAGCCCCCTAACATTTAAGATTTAATTTGCAGCCTGTCTTGGCCATACTATTAATTTTTACAACAAACTAATAGCACAGTGAGGATCACTATTCCTGTGGTCAAAAGACAGATGTTAGGCTAACCTGGTGAGGAGAATACTCAGAACCCAAACTACAGGTGGACACACAGGTGACGGTGCAGCAAGCAGGTGAAGCATGCGAAAAATAGGTAGCAGAGGTCCTAGAGACCGCTGGCAGACAGGAGACCGGGAACAGGTAGTAGAGATTCTGGAAACTGCAGGCAGACTGGTGACTGGGAACAGGTAGCAGAGGTCCTGGAGACTCCAGGCAGACAGGAGACTGGGAACAGGTAGCAGAAGTTCTAGAGAACACAGGCAGACAGGAGACCGGGAACAGGTAGCAGAAGTTCTAGAGTACGCAGGCAGACAGGAGACTGGGAACAGGTAGCAGAAGTTCTAGAGAACGCAGGCAGACAGGAGACCGGGAACAGGTAGCAGAAGTTCTAGAGAACGCAGGCAGACAGGAGACCGGGAACAGGTAGCAGAGGTCATAGAGACCGCAGGCAGATAGGAGAATGGGAACAGGTAGCAGAAGTCCTAGAGAACGCAGGAAGACAGGAGACCGGGAACAGGTAGGAGAGGTCCTAGAGACCGCAAGCAGACAGGAGACCGGGAACAGGTAGGAGAGGTCCTAGAGAACGCAGGCAGACAGGAGATGGGCAACAGGTAGCAGAGGTATCGTCCACTTAACTTGCCCCTCCCTGACTTTAAGTAGATTAAAGGGGTAATCCGTTCCACTCACATTTGGATCTGGCATTGATCGGATCGGTCACATCACATTTTCAGATATCTGCTGGGTTGTATGCAGGTATCGTTAACTTGTCCTGTTCTGTGGGCAGGGCCAAATTACCCCTTTAAGGTTGTCCATAGACATAAAGAATTTAGTCCTTGTTCATATTTCTTGTGGCCTATTTCTTGGGAAAACAAAGCGTCTGGAGCTGAAATTCAGCCTGACTGATCCAAGTCCCACTGACTGAAGAAAGTCAATAGTTCAATGGGACTGCTGAAAATAGCTGAGTATATTGCTTTTCTTTCTCCAATAGTCCCATAGACAATGACCCACTTTCATCAAAGCTTTTATGTCAGAATTCTGGTGTAAAAAGCTTTGAAAAGTCACAAAATTTTAGCTCAACGTGAGGCTGCTCTAAAATTTGGAGACTTTTGGTGGTCTCACACCATTTTCACTAAGCTCCAACAAAGTGGTCAAAGCTGGGTCGGGATGTGGGTATGGCAATCCCCACTCGTTAAACTCATGATTATCAGTGGCATTCCTTATTCCATAAATCTTACTCCAGTCAGAGATTAGAGTAAGATTTGCGGTGAGGAGACTGTCACTTTTCAGACGCACCGGATTCATTAAGAGACGTGCCTCTTAATGATTAAGGAATGTCTGACTCCAGCACCTCCTCATCAAGAATGGAATGAGAAATGCCGGTCTTGATTCATTGGGGTCAATGAATGGACCAGATATCATGCATGCGCACTTCCGCTTGATTCAAGGTGGGGCTGCAGAGTTCCATGCTTGGGGTCCAAGAGCCCAGATCTTGGGATTGATGGGGACTCAGTGGTCAGAATAACCCTTTAAAGGGAATTTGGGGTGGTAGGGATTATGGGCCGGGGTTGGGGTGTATATTTACTTTTGACTTACATACGATTGACTAGCTGACACGCGACTTATCGCAAGAAAACAGCAGAAGGTACAGCAATAAACAATACATACATTCTGAAAGGGCTGCACAAGCCTGTTTCAGGATACTATTACTATGTTCCGAAAAATTCATCTTGCAGACCTTTAAGGTTGGGCTCTCCATTTTTGTGTTTTCTTTCCTGGCTACAAGCCCCACATTTCGATTCTGTAATACGCCCAATTCATGACGCCTTGCAAGCCCTGATATCAGGAGAATGAAGACACCGGCACACTGAGATGGAGCTGCCCAAAATGTCTGCTCAGATAAAGGCCCCTTCACATTAAGCGACGCTGCAGCGATACCGACAACGATCCGGATCGCTGCAGCGTCGCTGTTTGGTCGCTGGAGAGCTGTCACACAGACCGCTCTCCAGCGACCAACGATGCCGGTAACCAGGGTAAACATCGGGTAACTAAGCGCAGGGTCGCGCTTAGTAACCCGATGTTTACCCTGGTTACCATGCTAAAAGTAAAAAAAAACAAACACTAGATACTTACCTACAGCCGTCTGTCCTCCAGCGCTGCGCTCTGCTTCTCTGCTCTCCTCCTGTACTGTCTGGGAGCCGGAAAGCAGAGCGGTGACGTCACCGCTCTGCTTTCCGGCTCACAGCCAGTACAGGAGGAGAGCAGAGAAGCAGAGCGCAGCGCTGGAGGACAGACGGCTGTAGGTAAGTATGTACTGTTTGTTTTTTTTTACTTTTAGCATGGTAACCAGGGTAAACATCGGGTTACTAAGCGCGGCCCTGCGCTTAGTTACCCGATGTTTACCCTGGTTACCAGTGAAGACATCGCTGGATCGGTGTCACACACGCCGATCCAGCGATGTCTCCAGGGAGTCCAGCGACGAAATAAAGTTCTGGACTTTGTTCAGCGACCAACGATCTCCCAGCAGGGGCCTGATCGTTGGTCGCTGTCACACAGAACGATTTCATTAACGATATCGTTGCTACGTCACAAATAGCAACGATATCGTTAACGATATCGTTATGTGTGAAGGTACCTTTACTGTCACACTAGACGATATCGCTAGCGATCCGTGACGTTGCAGCGTCCTCGCTAGCGATATCGTCCAGTGTGACAGGCAGCAGCGATCAGGCCCCTGCTGTGATGTCGCTGGTCGGGGAAGAAAGTCCAGAACTTTATTTCGTCGCTGGACTCCCCGCAGACATCGCTGAATCGGCGTGTGTGACACCGATTCAGCGATGTCTTCACAGGTAACCAGGGTAAACATCGGGTAACTAAGCGCAGGGCCGCGCTTAGTAACCCGCTGTTTACCCTGGTTACCAGCGTAAAAAAACAAACAGTACATACTTACATTCAGCTGTCTGTCCCTTGCCGTCTGGTTCCTGCCTTGACTGCTTGCCATAAAGTGAAAGCAGAGCACAGCCACAGCGGTGAGTCACCGCTGTGTGACTCACCGCTGTGCTGTGCTTTCACTTTCACTTTACGGCAAGCAGTCAGTGCAGGAACCAGACGGCAAGGGACAGACAGCTGAATGTAAGTATGTACTGTTTGTTTTTTTACACTGGTAACCAGGGTAAACATCGGGTTACTAAGCACGGCCCTGCGCTTAGTTACCCGATGTTTACCCTGGTTACCGGGGACCTCGGGATCGTTGGTCGCTGGAGAGCTGTCTGTGTGACAGCTCTCCAGCGACCAAACAGCGACGCTGCAGCGATCCGGATCGTTGTCGGTATCGCTGCAGCGTCGCTAAGTGTGACGGTACCTTAAGACTTTGGAGATAATGTGGACACTTCAACAGAAGAATTTCTGCCAGTCGCAGCAGATAGTTCCAAGACTGCTATAACGGTCAAGAAAAGGCTGAAAATGGGATATTTCTCAAAATAATTTTTGCTTCATGTCCTTAAAGCCTGTATGGTGATATAATAATGATTTTATATATATAGCAATAGCACCAACATATTGCTGATGCCAGTCGTAAAACATGAACGGACATGGATTGGGTGATAGAGGTTGTGCTGGTTTCTACAAAGAGTCAGTCCAGGTTTCAGTTATGGCGCCTGTCTTGTTCAGAGGCTAGAAGTAAATAGATGCAATACCAGGAGTAGCCAATGAACAAGAGTGGTGCTGTTTCTGAAAAATTAGCTGACGTTATTTTATACTGACCCCAGAGTTCTAAAGTGGTGGTACAAGATAGCAACCCATTTTTTATTGTATAATAGCCCAGATTTTTGAAACCCTGCAGGTTCAAATGCAACATCATTCACCTGCACTGTGTGGCGTCAAGTAACAATTGGCCACGTGACCTGTGTGTAGCCAAAGTTGTCGAGTGGCCGCAGCCTTAGTGCATACTGTGGTGCAAAAATCCTGCAAGGTTGGACTTCTGCTACTGTCAGGTCGAGCACCGCAACCACCTTCACTATTAGTTGCGATGTTCCCCAATATTGTGATCTCGCGTCGCAGCTGTGAGGCAGTAACTGGCATCACATGTGAGGGTCGCTGTGTGTTTCCCCCATGATGCGCATGGATTGAGGCCATGGGAGTGCATTGCAGTTACAGGCGTAGCTGTGATTGCAATGCAGAATAAAAGTAAGTGTGGCGCCCCAGGGTCCTGGTCTTCACAGTAGCATTGCTTTCCTCACAGGGAGAGTGATGTTACGCTTGGGGGCAAGAAGGGATAACTACAACCAGGTACCATAAACATGCAACACATTCACACTCCAGGCCACCAGGGGGTGCTTTTGATTCTACTTGCTAGGTGACTCCCCATATATAAGGTAGTTTTGGAGGGAAAGTTAGTCAGTTCCTGCCAGAGACACAGAGGGAAAGGAGAGTTCAGTCTTGCCAGGAAACAGACTGGATCAGTCTGAGGCAGAGGTAGGTTTATGGAGCTGTGCAGCCGCAGTGCAGCAGTTCCTGGAAAGAGACATTTAGAGGGCCGAATTTATTGCAGCGAACGTGCAGGAGAGCAAAGCACAGGAGAGAATTCCAGGGGGAGACCAGCCCCAAGCAGGCTGCCTCCATCTGAGGCACAGAGACCGGTAGCCGGAACACCGAGGTTGTAAGGACCTCTATGACTTAGATCAGAGACCAGCAGGAGAGCTGAACTCCAAGTTACCTGTCCAACCTAACACCCAGGAGGCATGGTGGCACCCCTCAAAGGCCGGGGAGTTCTAGAGTCCCTATAAACAGCCTCAAGCCACCAGTCATACGGGTTATGTCGTATCCTATCCGGGGGACAGAGAGAGATAACATCTGTGAGGACCTTATATGAAGCTTTAAGCAGTAAGGGACTACACCACCACGGTGCTAGAGGAAGGCCTTTGATTTCCACCAGGGTAAGGGGACTCCTAACTTGCCTTCAAGCTGACTAGACCCTGCCTGCCCTGTCATCTGATGCTCTGGACTGTGGATGCTGAAGTCTTCAGTAAACCAAGGTAAAGAGACTGCAACCTTGTGTCCCCATTCTTTACTGCACTCCTCACCATCTTCCATCTACACCTATGGGAGCCCTGGGGATACACTTCACCTGTGGGAAGTTATACCATCTAGCTGCCATAACATCACCCCAGAGAACCCCTTAAAGCAGCGTCGGTCCCCATTGACCGAACACCACATGTGGCGTCACAAACATAAACTTTATTCCCTTTAAAGACCTTCCCCTTTTACTTGGGCGCCCTGGGCCAAGGACCGGGTCGCCACCATGACATGCCCCTGTGAACACCGAACCCGGTACCGAGTACCCCACGGCCCTGGCGGGGCAACTCAATCTTGACGTCATAAACAGGATGGACTGACCAAGCAAATAGAGTCTTGTGTGCCTTAGAGACCAAAATTGCCACCAAAACCGCTGCCATTACAGAGCCACGAGGAGCGCCGGAGAAGAAGGGCGTGCCATCATGGGCGGGTCCAGCAGAACGGCGCGAAGATCATGCCCGCCCCCTGCCAGCACTGTGATGTGATGGAGGAGGCAGAACCGGAAATCACAATGGCGGAGGGAGGTGAGCGGACGCCGGAGTGTGGGATGGAGCAAGAGGACTTTCCCAGCCGGGACCTGCAAGAACTGTACCCGACATCGTTGATTGAGCCGGACCTCCTGCGGGAAAGAAGATCCGGCGCTCCGGAGCCAGATGGAGCCGCATTGCTGAAAAGGATGGCGGCGCCGACGAAAGACCTGCAGCCCGCACCTTTGACCCCAGCGGAGCCGGAAAGTGAGACGCTGCTGAGGGAGATGACAGCACTGCAGCCCTTCCAGTGACCAGCAACTGCAGCTTTAGCAGCGGAGCAGACCGGCACCGGAGGGACCGCATCTGAAGCAGGTATGAAGAACGACCCTGCCACATTGACCGCTCCCACCCCAGTGACCATTCCCACTCCAGCGACTGCTCCTGCCCCAGCTACTGACCCCGCTCCAGTGACTGACCTTACCGCAGCCACCGACTGTGCCATGCTGCAGACCGACGAATCACTGGTAGGCCCGCACCCAGCACCATCAGTTCCCCGACCTGGTTGGGGCCATTACAATGTTCCCTGGGACCAGGGATCTGGGATGGAGAAGCACATGAGAGCACTGCTAAAACTCACAGGCGCACCACTGGAGATGAGCACAGAGGAGGACATGATCATGCTCCAAGGGGAAATCCCCATGATAACCTGGCAGGAGCGCTGAAAATGTCAGGAGAAGCAGGGAAGGCAACCATCCCTGGCCAGACAAGCATAAGAGAAAGTAAAGAGTTAAAGAACTTGCTGAGAATTTAATATGACTGTACATAGTTAAAAGTTCACCCATTGCAAGTTTCTAAAATAACTGTTAGAAAATTTTTTGTTAAACCTGAACAGGGTTTCTACTTAAAGGGGTCCCACATTTAAAGGGATCCTATGTTTACCAAAGTTGCATTTTTGCTTAAAAACACTTGAGTCATGGACAGTGAATGGCTCACAAACTCTCCATTGTAAATAGTTTTGCACCTGCTTAACCCCTTAGCGACCGCCGATACGCCTTTTAACGGCGGCCGCTAAGGGTACTTAAACCACAGCGCCGTTAATTAACGGCACTGTGGAAAAAGTCCATAGCGCCCCCCAGAGGCCGATTTTCTCCGGGGTCTCGGCTGCCGAGGGTAGCCGAGACCCCAGAGAACATGATTCGGGGGGTTTTTAACCCACCCCGCATTTGCGATCGCCGGTAATTAACCGTTTACCGGCGATCGCAAAAAAAAAAAAAAAAAAGCGATCTCTTTTTAATTTCTCTGTCCTCCGATGTGATCGCACATCGGAAGACAGAGAAAAGGGGTCCCAGGTGGCCCCCCAATACTCACCTAGCTCCCCCGATGCTCCTCGTGTCTCCCGGTGGGCGCCGCCATCTTCAAAATGGCGGGCGCATGCGCAGTGCGCCTGCCGGCCGGCACCGGGAGAATCTTTGGGGTCTCTGCTGCCGGGGGTAGCCGAGACCCCAAAGAGCATGATCGGGGTCGGTGTTACCGACCCCTGTTTTGCGATTGCCGGTAATTAACTGTTTACCGGCGACCGCAAAAAAAAAAAAAAAAAAAAGTAAAGTGTAATTCTCTGTCCTCTGATGTGATCGCACATCAGAGGACAGAGAAATAGGGGGATTCGGGGACCCTAGCATACTCACCTAGGTCCCTGGATCCTCTTGCTGCTCCTCCTGGCCGCTGGCAGCAGAACATGGCGGACGCATGCCCAGTGCGCCCGCCATCTGTCTCCATCTGCCGGCCGGCAGGAGAACAGCAGTTGGGGCTAAAATTAGGGGTAGGGTTAGGGGTACGGGTAGGGGTAGGGTTAGGGCTAAATTTAGGGTTAGGGTTGGGGCTAAACTTAGGGTTAGGCTTCTTTCACACTTACGTCGGTACGGGGCCGTCGCAATGCGTCGGCCCGACATACCGACGCACGTTGTGAAAATTGTGCACAACGTGGGCAGCAGCTGTAGTTTTTCAACACATTCGCTGCCCAATCTATGTCCTGGGGAGGAGGGGGCGGAGTTACGGCCACGCATGCGCGGTCAGAAATGGCGGATGCGACGTACAAAAAAACGTTTCATTGAACGTTGTTTTGTCCCGACGCTCCGCCAAAACACAACTGATCCAGTGCACGACGGACGCGACGTGTGGCCATCCGTCACGATCCGTCGGCAATACAAGTCTATGGGCAAAAAACGCATCCTGCGGGCACATTTGCAGGATCCGTTTCTTGTCCAAAACGACGGATTGCGACAGAATGCCAAACGACGCAAGTGTGAAAGTAGCCTTAGGGCTAGGGTTAGGGTTGGGGCTAAAGTTAGGGTTAGGGTTGGGGCTAAAGTTAGGGTTAGAGCTGGGATTAGGGTTAGGGTTTGGATTAGGGTTGGTATTAGGGTTAGGGTTGGCATTAGGGTTACGCTTGGGATTAGGGTTAGGTTTGGGATTAGGGTTAAGGTTAGGGTTGTGATTAGGGGTGTATTGGGATTAGGGTTAGGTTTGAGGTTAGGGTTGAGATTAGGATTAGGGGTGTGTTGGATTTAGGGTTTTGATTAGGGTTATGGTTAGGGTTGACATTAGGGTTGTTTTGGGGTAAGGGTTGTGATTATGGTTAGGGTTAGTGATTAGGATTATGGATGAGGTTGGGATTAGGGTTAGGGGTGTGTTGGGGTTAGGGTTGGAGCTAGAATTGGGGGGTTTCCACTGTTTAGGTACATCAGGGGGTCTCCAAACACGACAGCCAATTTTGCGCTCAAAAAGTCAAATGGTGCTCCCTGCCTTCTGAGCTCTGCCGTGCGCCCAAACAGTGGGTTACCCCCACATATGGGGCATCAGCGTACTCTGGATAAATTGGACAACAACTTCTGGGGTCCAATTTCTCTTGTTACCCTTGTGAAAATAAAAACTTGGGGGCTACAAAATCTTTTTTGTGAAAAAAAAAATATTTTTTATTTTCACGACTCTGCATTCTAAACTTCTGTGAAGCACTTGGGCATTCAAAGTTCTCACCACACATCTAGATAAGTTCCTTGGGGGGTCTAGTTTCCAAAATGGGGTCACTTGTGGGGGGTTACTACAGTTTAGGTACATCAGGGGCTCTGCAATCGCAACATAATGCCCACAGACCATTCTATCAAAGTCTGCATTCCAAAAAGGCGCTCCTTCCCTTCCGAGCTCTGCCGTGCGCCCAAACAGTGGTTTACCCCCACATATGGGGTACCAGCATACTCAGGACAAATTGGACAACAACTTTTGGGGTCCAATTTTTCTTGTTACCCTTGTGAAAATAAAAATTTGGTGGCTAAAAAATCTTTTTTTGTGGAAAAAAAAATATTTTTTATTTTCACGGCTCTGCATTATAAACTTCTGTGAAGCACTTGGGCATTCAAGGTTCTCACCACACATCTAGATAAGTTCCATGGGGGGTCTAGTTTCCAAAATGGGGTCACTTGTGGGGGATTTCTACTGTTTAGGCACATCAGGGGCTCTCCAAACGCGACATGGCGTCCGATCTCAATTCCAGCCAATTCTACATTGAAAAAGTAAAACCGCACTCTTTCTCTTCCAAGCTCTGCGGTGCGCCCAAACAGTGGTTTACCCCCACATATTGGGTATCGACGTACTCAGGAGAAATTGCACAACAACTTTAGTGGTCTAATTTCTCCTGTTACCCTTGTGAAAATAAAAATTTGTGGGCAAAAAGATCATTTTTGTGTAAACAAAAGCGATTTTTTATTTTCACGGCTCTACGTTATAAACTTCTGTGAAGCACTTGGGGGTTCAAAGTGCTCACCACACATCTAGATAAGTTCCTTAAGGGGTCTAGTTTCCAAAATGGTGTCACTTGTGGGGAGTTTCCACTGTTTAGGCACATCAGGGGCTCTCTAAACGTGACATGGCGTCCGATCTCAATTCCAGCCAATTCTGCATTGAAAAAGTAAAACGGCGCTCCTTCACTTCTAAGCTCTGCGGTGCGCCCTAACAGTGGTTTACCCCCACATATGGGGTATTGGCGTATTCAGGAGAAATTGCATAACAAAATTTATGGTTACATTTCTGTTTTTACACTTGTGAAAATAAAAAAAATGGTTCTGAATTAAGATGTTTGCAAAAAAAAGTTAAATGTTCATTTTTTCCTTCCACATTGTTTCAGTTCCTGTGAAGCACGTAAAGGGTTAATAAACTTCTTGAATGTGGTTTTGAGAACCTTGAGGGGTGTAGTTTTTAGAATGGTGTCACACTTCATTATTTTCTATCATATAGACCCCTCAAAATGACTTCAAATGTGATGTGGTCCCTAAAAAAAAAAATGGTGTTGTAAAAATGAGAAATTGCTGGTCAACTTTTAACCCTTATAACTCCCTAACAAAAAAAAATTTGTTTCCAAAATTGTGCTGATGTAAAGTAGACATGTGGGAAATGTTATTTATTAACTATTTTTCATGACATATCTCTCTGATTTAAGGGCATAAAAATACAAAGTTTGAAAATTGCAAAATTTTAAAAATTTTCGCCATATTTCCGTTTTTTTCAGAAATAATCGCAAGTAATATCGAAGAAATGTTACCACTAACATGAAGTACAATATGTCACGAAAAAACAATCTCAGAATCAGCGGGATCCGTTGAAGCGTTCCAGAGTTATAACCTCATAAAGTGACAGTGGTCAGAATTGTAAAAATTGGCCTGGTCATTAAGTACCAAATTGGCTCTGTCACTAAGGGGTTAAAGGTGCTTCCTACTGGTTTTACAAAGGAGCTTTTAAAAAGACTGCTCTAACTTTACGGCGCAAGTTGCTTTGTTTTCTAGAATACATTTAAAAAAAAAAATGACCGTCACATCCAAGCATAGACTAAGTGTGAACAGGTGCTGAACCTAGAGTCACCAACTCGTATACCGTTGTTACGCTCACGCCCTGACTGGTGGGCGTGAGCTCGGGGGTTTTGTGGCCCCACTGTGCCACAAACCAGACTACCCTGGAAGGGGCGTGACTATGACAGCTGCCTGGGTTTTCACTGGAGCCTCTGATGGTGAGGACAGGCTTGTGCAGCAGGCAGCTGCCAGGTGCTACTCCAGGGTGGTGTCTGGCTGTGGCTGCTGATCCCACTTGGGAGACAGGAACACCAGGATCGGTGCGGGCATTAGGCAGGACTGGCAGAAGAACACGGCTGGAACACAGACGAGTAGGCTGGCACGGCTGAGACAGGGCTGGCAGAGACACGGCAGAGAACACAGGGCTGGCAGAGACACGGCAGGAAACAGGACTGGCTAGGACAGCAGGAACACAGGACTGGAAGGCAGGGCAGGAACGGCAGGACTGGCAGGAACACAGGATTGGGAGGCACGGCAGAGAACACAGGACTGGTTGATGTGGTATATGAAGGAACAGGTAAGGGCCCGTTCACACTGGACGTGCAGGTACAGATATGTAGTTTGGAACACAGGGCTAGCTAGGACGGCAGGAGACACAGGACTAGCTGATGAGATATTAGAATCAGGCTGCACTCAGATGACACCCGAGTGCAGTCCAATTGTGAGTGAGATGAAGGAACAGGTAGGGATATATAGTTTGGAGGAACAGGTAGGGACCTGTTCACACAGGAGAGGAGTGAAAGACTGCAGATAGGAATGGAAAAGCAGCAAGCGGTAGCGTAGCGACAAAAGCTGAGCAGAGCCACAAAGAATGTGGAGAGAAGCTGCAGCAAGAGATACTGCAGAAGCTAAGCAAAGTGGAACCGCAAGGATTGCAGAGAGGAACTGCAGCAAGAGGTTTCTGCAGCAACGGGAGCGGAGCAGAGCAAGACGGAGCAGAACCGCAGAAGTGCGGAGCAGCGGTAAAGCCACCAAGATACAGAGCAGGCAGAGCCGCAAGAGTGCGGAGTGCAAGCAGACCGAGAACACAAGGAAAGACACAGCAGGGAAGGAAGGCACACACAAGGAGACCGAGATAAGACTAAGTACAGACAAGGCAATGGAACAAGACACAAGGACAAAGACACAGGGACAAAGACACAGGGACCAGGATATTCTGCCTCCTGGAGGGCGGACAAAGATAAAGGCAATAGCACAGAGAAAAGCCTCCAGAGAGGGAGCAACACAGAGCAAGGCCAGGCAAACTCAGCAGCTAAACACTAACTGAGCAAACACATTGCACAGGCCCAGACCACAGGGTGGAGCTGCACTATATACAGGAGGCCTCTTGATAATTGGTCAGGAACTGATTAGACAGGTGCACCTGATTCCTATAAGAACCAGAGAGTTCAGGCGCCGGCCCCCTATACACATAGCCATGAGGCATGCAGAGAGCAGAGGAACAGACTATGGAGCTGGCCAGAAACAGAAACCACATCATGACCTGGAGCAGTGGGTAAGATTGTGTGAGAGATGTGAGGCCATGCCGTGATGCCAGCAGAGTTGTTACAGTACCCCCCCCCCCCTTTACGGCCCCTCTTCAAGCCCGCCAGAATAACCTGTAGAAGAAGGATAGGAGCACACATAGTCATAGCCATCACAACATTCCTCTCGTAGAATGAGGTATTTGAGACATTAGAGATTTCAGGATGCTCAGTCTCTTTGAGTCCAGTACGATCAGCTTCCCACACAGAAGACACAAGGGACAGGACTTCTTTCACCTGGTCAACAGAAAGCAGGGACTTGGAAGCTTGCGATTTGACCACAACATAATGTGATTCCTTGGAAACTGAAGACACGTTCACTGGATCCAACTTAAGCCCATCATTACAAGAAAATTGGACCTTCTCCTTTAGACCGGTGGGAAGCAGAGATGAGAATACTTCTGTCTTGGGATCTTCACTAAATAGCCAGATGGAAACTGGAGGCATACATACAGGAAACATCTTCAGCCTGGTACCCTGAAAAAACTGGACCTCCTCTTCTAGATTAGAGGATGAGTAAGTCTCTGTCTTAGTATCAAGTAGCCACTTGGAAGCAGAAGACATACATTCAGGAAGCCCCATCAGCTTGTTACTCAGACAAAACTGGACCATCTCTTCCTCCGGGCTGGTGAAGAACAGAGATGCAAGAGCTTCAGCTTCAACTTCTTCATCCACCTGCCACATGGAATCTGAAGGCATCATTACAGGAAGCATCTTCTTCCCAAAGTTCAGGGAAAATTTTTTAAGTGACAGGGATGTTCCTGGGAACTGGTCACTGGAGGTGTGCGGAGAGGACGCCACTGCTTTCTTTACTTCAGTGAGGTCAGCACACCGTGACTCAATAGCCAGCTGTTTAGGTGGCGAAGATATCAACACTGTAGATTGACCTAGCAGTTTAGGAACAAGAAACTTCTGGAGAAATGATAGTTCCAAACGCAGAACCACGCTGGGTCTTTGGACCGGAACGGGCAGCAGAGTATCCGTTTCAGAACGACCGACGGGCGGACTGGTCAACCAGTGGAAAACAAATCTCTCCGCATACAATGCTCCGATTTGGAGCTGTAGTTGTCCCTTCAACACTGGACTGTTCATAAGTAGGACTCGGCAATCACCAAACACCTTCACAGGATTCTGGAGCAGTGGAACAGGAATCACACTTAGACTCCGTCTGGTTAGCAGCTTTAACACATCTGCAGGACCGAAGCTCCCACAAGGCACTGGAACAGACTCAGACTTTAGCGGAAGGGAGTTATTCTCACCAAGGGCAGTCTCTCCTACTGGCCCGAGGTTTTGGAGCTTTAGATCCCCTGGACAGAGGTCTTCCAGGTGTTCCTCACAACAGCAGCAACATAGTAAGCCCTTCTTACGACTGGCCTTAGACTGATGCTTTGCTAGTCCACTCTTGACAGTCTTTTTGGGTTCTATTGGAGTAGCTGCTTTAACGGGTAGAGGAACTGGAGGATCACAGACGGTCATGGCTTGACGTGGAGGTTTCTTCATGGGTTTCGCCCGTCTGGAGCGCCTCTCGGATCTAGATGGGGAAGACTTCACAGGAGCAGCAGGACGAGGCTTGTCAAAGACTTTACGGAAGGCCACCAGGAAGGCCCCAAGACTCATGACGATAGGATCCCCTGCTTCCCAGAGGGGACAAATCCATAATAACGCATCTCCTGCTAGGTAGGACATGATGTAGGCCACCTTAATCTGGTCAGAGGGAAAACAAGCTGCATTCTGCAGGATGTAGCGCAAGCACTGTTCCAGGAAGCTTTGGCATTCTTCTGGATTCCCATAGAGCCTAGGTGGGTCTGCTGGGTTGTGCTCTTCCTCATAGGCCCGGAGTTGATCGTAGAGAGCGTTTGAAATTATGATTGGGCCCGAGGTCTCCTCAATTGGAACGACACAGGGCGGAACAAATTCTTCAGCTTGCTCATACCGGTAGACAGAAAGTTCATCATGCTCTGAGAGCGGTAGGACATGGGATACAGCGGAGGCCATGGCCTGTGCAAACTGTTATGCTCATGCCCTGACTAGTGGGCGTGAGCTCGGGGGTTTTGTGGCCCCACTGTGCCACAAACCAGACTACCCTGGAAGGGGCGTGACTATGACAGCTGCCTGGGTTTTCACTGGAGCCTCTGATGGTGAGGACAGGCTTGTGCAGCAGGCAGCTGCCAGGTGCTACTCCAGGGTGGTGTCTGGCTGTGGCTGCTGATCCCACTTGGGAGACAGGAACACCAGGGCATTAGGCAGAACTGGCAGAAGAGCACGGCTGGAACACAGACGAGTAGGCTGGCACGGCTGAGACAGGGCTGGCAGAGACACGGCAGAGAACACAGGGCTGGCAGAGACACGGCAGGAAACAGGACTGGCTAGGACAGCAGGAACACAGGACTGGAAGGCAGGGCAGGACTGGCAGGAACACAGGATTGGGAGGCACGGCAGAGAACACAGGACTGGTTGATGTGGTATATGAAGGAACAGGTAAGGGCCCGTTCACACTGGACGTGCAGGTACAGATATGTAGTTTGGAACACAGGGCTAGCTAGGACGGCAGGAGACACAGGACTAGCTGATGAGATATTAGAATCAGGCTGCACTCAGATGACACCCGAGTGCAGTCCAATTGTGAGTGAGATGAAGGAACAGGTAGGGATATATAGTTTGGAGGAACAGGTAGGGACCTGTTCACACAGGAGAGGAGTGAAAGACTGCAGATAGGAATGGAAAAGCAGCAAGCGGTAGCGTAGCGACAAAAGCTGAGCAGAGCCACAAAGAATGTGGAGAGAAGCTGCAGCAAGAGATACTGCAGAAGCTAAGCAAAGTGGAACCGCAAGGATTGCAGAGAGGAACTGCAGCAAGAGGTTTCTGCAGCAACGGGAGCGGAGCAGAGCAAGACGGAGCAGAACCGCAGAAGTGCGGAGCAGCGGCAAATCCACCAAGATGCAGAGCAGGCAGAGCCGCAAGAGTGCGGAGTGCAAGCAGACCGAGAACACAAGGAAAGACACAGCAGGGAAGGAAGGCACACACAAGGAGACCGAGATAAGACTAAGTACAGACAAGGCAATGGAACAAGACACAAGGACAAAGACACAGGGACAAAGACACAGGGACCAGGATATTCTGCCTCCTGGAGGGCGGACAAAGATAAAGGCAATAGCACAGAGAAAAGCCTCCAGAGAGGGAGCAACACAGAGCTAGACCTGGCAAACTCAGAAGCAAAACACTAACTGAGCTAACACATTGCACAGGCCCAGACCACAGGGTGGAGCTGCACTATATACAGGAGGCCTCTTGGTAATTGGTCAGGAACTGATTAGACAGGTGCACCTGATTCCTATAAGAACCAGAGAGTTCAGGCGCCGGCCCCCTATACACATAGCCATGAGGCATGCACAGAGCAGAGGAACAGACTATGGAGCTGGCCAGAAACAGAAACCACATCATGACCTGGAGCAGTGGGTAAGATTGTGTGAGAGATGTGAGGCCATGCCGTGATGCCAGCAGAGTTGTTACAACCGTCATGTAAATCAGGCAGCACACTGCGGCGCTAAAACATGCAAACATGAAACACGAAAATTTAACTGCATTACTGCACTAGAAATATGAAAAATGAGAGCGTTTAGCGCATAAAAATGGCCAATTTTATGTGTACCTGGTAGCCACCTTAGGGCATCTCTCTTATACCAGGTCCTACACTTTCCTTACCTAGCTGAGAATAAACGTCTCCATCTGAATGGGTACCTGTGGACACCCCAGAGAACCCCTTAAAGCAGCGTCGGTCCCCATTGACCGAACACCACAGGTGGCGTCACAAACATAAACTTTATTCCCTTTAAAGACCTTCCCCTTTTACATGGGTGCCCTCGGCCAGGGATCGGGTCGCCACCGTGACATCCCTCTGTGAACAACGGACCCGGTACCGAATACCTCACAGCCCAGGGCAGATTTAAGAAAACCTGCTGGGCTTTTATTTTTTAAATGGACTACAGGATGTTGGTGGGGCAGTCCATTTCCATCCTGGCTGGGTTTTCCATGTGGCCCATGGCCACAGATTCAAGTTAAAAACCCTGCAGTAAAGGGTTTGTGTATGTCAGAGTCAGTGTTAGTCTTGTGTTTGCAGGAGTACAAAACAGAAGGCTCTGCAGAGCTCCACCTGGGTGAGGCAACACAGGCAAGCGGAGCCAAACAGCCAAGGTAGTTGAATGGCCTGGCACCCACAGTGTACACGGCGGTGCAGTCACCCACGGCAACAGGTCACGGAGGTGGACTGTTTATTGGCTGCAATCTCACAGACTATCATGTTTCCCGGCTGCGATCCGGAGGATATCCTTTTGTTTTCTACTTTGTGAGTACACTGAACATTAAAGAGACTTTTGTTTTGCACTTTACTGTGGTCACTGCCTGTCTATCACACTGCACCAACCCACAGCTGCACTGCACAGTGTAATGGATGTGCACTGGTCTTTATGAGAGCATTTGATATGTGTGTCAGGTGTTAGACGGCTCCTATAAATGCTCCTGGCAGACGCACCCATGCCATACAGGTTGCTGCAACTTTGCTTTAGCTAATAATACTGTAAGTCATCTAAGATTGTCATGAAAAACAAAAATGTTCAAATTATATAATACTAGTGTCATGATCCATTTTTGGATTTGTGGCAGCTCTGGTTCCAATCTGTTTTAAAAGTAGCTTTTTTCCTTTCAGGACCATCGGGGGTTAATGTCAGTTTTTCCCTTGCTGGCAATCTGGTGTAACTGCAGTGCTGCTGAATCAGCTGATGGGGGTGGTGACCACTCCCACCATCCATTAAATGGTCACCTGATACATCAGCTGACTGTTGGTAATAGAGTTTCTCTGGAGACCAGAGATATGTGAGGTGCTCTCTGGCGCCAGCGTGTATCAACTGTTTGAGGTCCTGGTGTCGTATCCTACGCTGAGTGGAGTTTGGAGTCTAGCTTCAGTGTCATCTTCGGTGTGGAGCTTGGCAGCTGAGTCTGGAAGCTAAGTGTGGTGTTTTTTCCTCATCCCTTTTGGGTTTGTCACTATCCCCTGTGTGGTACCATCTGCAGTGGTGAGGCTAGCGCTCCTTGCCGGCCAGTGCTATAGCCTTGGCAGTGTGAGGTGACAACTAGGGTCGAGGTTCTTGACGGCGGTGGGGGGAAGGACCCGCTTAGGGTGTTAAGGGAGTGCAGGGACAGGCTCAGGTTTGAGCAGGGGGTGACCATTCCTTCATTTCCCTATTGATAGGGCCTTCCTCCCCTTTTTCCATCCCGTTGTGAGTTTGTTGTGCCATGCGTTTATTGACCCCCATTGGGTCGCAATACGTATTGTGACAACTAGTATACTCTACACTACTATACACTCCCTGACAGAAGTTATGTCGCTTATACACGTTATGTAAATAAAAGCTTATAACCTGACGTTAAATTCATCCATTGGTTGTATAAATTATTCTTTTGAAAGCTGAAACCCTCCGAAATGTGGTTTAGGTTAAGAAAATAAATTGGCATCAATGCAGAAATATTGATCAGTTAATGGACATAGAATGGTCAGATTTTGGCAAAACAAAAGTTTTGTCGCCCACCGAAAGTAATGAGATATTCAAACAAATAATTAACTTAAAATACAAATATATGTTGCATAACATTGTTGAATGAAGCTGAGGTGCTTTTAGAGTCATATTTAATATTTTGTGTGACTTCCATGAGCTTGAAGGACGGCATCCATGCGGTTCAACAATGATTCATACAATTTATTAATGAAGTCACCAGGAATAGCAAAGAATGCAGTCTCACATGCCTCCCAGAGTTCATCTAGATTATTTGGTTTTGTCTTCCAAGCTTCCTCTTTCATCCTACCCCAAACATGCTCAATGATATTCATGTCTGGTGACTGGGCTGGCCAGTCCTTGGGCACCTTGATCTTTTTTTGCCTGGAGGAAATTTGTTGTAGAGATGGATGTATGATATAGAGCACCATCCTACAGCAGAATTTGACCCCTTTTATGATTTGGAATATAAGGTAGCTAATACTTCTTGATATTTTAGGCTATTGATATTGCCTTCCACCTTGCAAATGTTTCACACAACCCCATACTGAATGTAACCCCAGACCATGATCTTTCCACCACCAAATTTAACTGTTTTCTGGGTGTATTTTGGATCCATACAGACTCCTGTAGCTCTCCTGCAGTATTTGCGGCGGCTGTGGTATAATTCTACTGAAGATTCATCAGAGAAATCCACTTTGTGTCAATTTTCCATCTGTTTAGCAGGCTGTGGGACTTTGCAAATGCCACACGGTTTTTTATTTGCCTTTTGTTTAGTGCTGGCTTCTGGGCACTGATTCGACCATCGAGGCCATTTCGAGACAGAATCCTACAAACTGTTCTAGTTGATACAGGGACTTGAGGTGACCAGGCCTGTTGGAGCTCTGCTGCAGTGGAAGAGGGGCTTGCTTTGGATTTTCTAACCAACAATCGTTCCTCCTGAGCAGTTGTCTGGCGGGCCTGGGCTTGTCAAACACATCTCCAGTCTCTTCAAATCTTTTTTTAATTCTTTGTTAGGGGCGCAATAAGGGACAAAAAGAAAGCATTTAGAGAATTAAAGGAAGTAGGTAGTGAGGAGGCATTAAATAAATACAGAAAATTAAATAAATTCTGTAAAAAGCAAATCAAGGCAGCAAAGATAGAGACAGAGAGACTCATTGCCAGAGAGAGTAAAAATAATCCTAAAATATTCTTTAACTACATAAATAGTAAGAAACTAAAAAATGATAGTGTTGGCCCCCTTAAAAATAGTCTGGGTGAGATGGTGGATGAGGATGAGGAAAAAGCCAATATGCTAAATGACTTTTTTTCATCAGTATTTACACAAGAAAATCCCATGGCAGACAAAATGTCTAGTGATAAAAATTCCCAATTAAATGTCACCTGCTTAACCCAGCAGGAAGTGCGGCGGCGTCTAAAAATCACTAAAATTGACAAATCTCCGGGCCCGGATGGGATACACCCTCGAGTACTGCAGGAATTAAGTACAGTCATTGATAGACCATTATTTTTAATCTTTAAAGACTCCATAATAACAGGGTCTGTACCACAGGACTGGCGTATAGCAAATGTGGTGCCAATATTCAAAAAGGGAACAAAAACTGAACTCGGAAACTATAGGCCAGTAAGCTTAACCTCTACTGTGGGTAAAATCCTGGAGGGCATTCTAAGGGACGCTATACTGGAGTATCTGAAGAGGAATAACCTCATGACCCAGTATCAGCACGGGTTTACTAGGGACCGTTCATGTCAGACTAATTTGATCAGTTTCTATGAAGAGGTAAGTTCCGGATTGGACCAAGGGAACCCAGTGGATGTAGTGTATATGGACTTTCAAAAGCTTTTGATACGGTGCCACACAAAAGGTTGATACATAAAATGAGAATAATGGGGATAGGGGAAAATATGTGCAAGTGGGTTGAGAGCTGGCTCAGGGATAGGAAACAAAGGGTGGTTATTAATGGAGCACACTCGGACTGGGTAGCGGTTAGCAGTGGGGTACCACAGGGGTCAGTATTGGGCCCTCTTCTTTTTAACATATTTATTAATGACCTTGTAGGGGGCATTCAGAGTAGAATTTCAATATTTGCAGATGACACTAAACTCTGCAGGGTAATCAATACAGAGGAGGACAATTTTATATTACAGGATGATTTATGTAAACTAGAAGCTTGGGCTGATAAATGGCAAATGAGCTTTAATGGGGATAAATGTAAGGTCATGCACTTGGGTAGAAGTAATAAGATGTATAATTATGTGCTTAATTCTAAAACTCTGGGCAAAACCGTCAATGAAAAAGACCTGGGTGTATGGGTGGATGACAAACTTAAATTCAGTGGCCAGTGTCAGGCAGCTGCTACAAAGGCAAATAAAATAATGGGATGCATTAAAAGAGGCATAGATGCTCATGAGGAGAATATAATTTTACCTCTATACAAGTCACTAGTTCGACCACACTTAGAATACTGTGCACAGTTCTGGTCTCCGGTGTATAAGAAAGACATAGCTGAACTGGAGCGGGTGCAGAGAAGAGCGACCAAGGTTATTAGAGGACTGGGGGGTCTGCAATACCAAGATAGGTTATTACACTTGGGGCTATTTAGTTTGGAAAAACGAAGACTAAGGGGTGATCTCATTTTAATGTATAAATATATGAGGGGACAGTACAAAGACCTTTCTGATGATCTTTTTAATCATAGACCTGAAACAGGGACAAGGGGGCATCCTCTGCGGTTGGAGGAAAAAAGGTTTAAGCATAATAACAGACACGGATTCTTTACTGTAAGAGCAGTGAGACTATGGAACTCTCTGCCGTGTGATGTTGTAATGAGTGATTCATTACTTAAATTTAAGAGGGGACTGGATACCTTTCTGGAAAAGTATAATGTTACAGGGTATATACACTAGATTCCTTGATAGGGCGTTGATCCAGGGAACTAGTCTGATTGCCGTATGTGGAGTCGGGAAGGAATTTTTTTCCCCAATGTGGAGCTTACTCTTTGCACATGGGGTTTTTTTGCCTTCCTCTGGATCAACATGTTAGGGCATGTTAGGTTAGGCTATGGGTTGAACTAGATGGACATATAGTCTTCCTTCAACCTTAATAACTATGTATGTAACTATGTACTTGATGCTGAGACACATTAAAGGTAACAGCCACCTCTGCAGTGGATCTGGTCTTCAGCCTCTTGATAATCCAGGCTTTGGCCGCAGGGTGGATTTTTGGTATGTTGTCAGAGCTTAAGTTGCAGTTCAAGTGAAGGTCTGGGGTGCTGGGTTTCTTTTTATACACACACACTAATTAACCAATCATTTACTGAGCACAGGTGAGGATGTAAACTAGGATTGGGTGCATTATATGACCAGGCGACAAAACTTTTGTTTTGCCAAAATCTGATCATTCTGTGTCCATTAACTGATCAATATTTCTGCATTGATACCAATTTATTTTCTTAACCTAAACCACATTTCGGAGGGTTTCAGCTTTCAAAAGAATAATTTATACAACCAATTGATAAATTTAAGATCAGGTTATAAGCTTTTATTTACATAACATGGATAAACGACATAACTTCTGTCAGGGAGTGTACTAATATTATGCTTTGCTTCAGAAGACTATTCTTTGGGCTTTATTCACACATCAGTATTTTTGATCAGTATTTCATCAGTATTTGCCAAAACCAAGAGTGTCTCCAAAATACAAAACAGGTGTCAATCATTCAATTCTAGTTTTTCTCTGTAGTTTCCACTCCTTTTTCCACTCACTCTTATTGGGTCGGAGTCTATCAGCATGGCATATCTGGAATTAGCATCCTTTACCCACTCTTCTTTGCAATAGTGCTACAAATCTGTCAGATTGTAAGGGCATCGCCTGTGTTCAGATCACCCACAAATTTTCAATTAGATTCTTCTCTGGGCTCTGGCTGGGCCATTCCAAAACCTTGACCTTCTTCTGGTGAAACCATTTTCTTGATTTTGAGGTATCCTTATGGTTGCTGTCTTGCTGAAAGGTGAAATTCATCTTCAGCTTTTTAGCAGAGGCCTGAAGGTTTTTGTGACTCTACTCACTACCCACAGACAAGCTGTGAGGCTGGTTAGTCAAGAGGTCTGAGGTAAAAAGCCAGGAGGGTATGGCATAGACAAAGAGGTGAGACAAAGGCATAGTCAGGAAACAGTCTGAGGTCAGAATTTCAAGAAGATAGCAGACCACGACAAAAGGGCTAGGCAAACAGGTGGTCAAGACAAATGGAAGATTGAGCAGCAAAGTTCAGAATACAAGACTAGGAGCACAGAGCAAACACACACCACTTGAGTAAAGCTACAATTGGCAGAAATCTAAGGCAGAACCAGCTAAATAGCGTAAATAACCAGGTAATTATTGCGAACAGGAGACACATGGAGGAAGCCCCGGCATGCTCTGGCCATGATTGGAGTCCAGACACACCGACAGGCATAATCGTGACAGTTTTCTTCCAAAATTGCCTGATATTTGGAACTGTTTATATAGGCTATTCGGCTAGCTTCAGTTCAGTACATGCAAGCTGTATAGCAAACAGCTTGTAAGCATGGCACCATGGACCGCCATCAGGGCATTACTGCCTTTACTGCTGTATGGGGCCCCGTGAGCAGAAGGAATGAGGGGGAGCACAACCCAGTCTTGGTTACCTCCTTTGCTTCTGCTTACCGGGCCCCAGGATATAATAAAGTATTGAGCGCTGGCGCACCGCCATCAGTGGCTCACATATCAGCACAGGGAGCTTTCCTGGTGCTGCACGGCTGTCAATACAGAACAGCAGAGCAGCTCCAGGAGAGATCCTTCCGCCTGTTCTGTGACACGCTGGTGAAAGTGCCTATGCGAAGACGTCATCATGTACTCGCCAGCATGTACGTGTGCCACTCGCCAGGATACCAGAAGTGCCTGCAGGGGATCATATGAGAGGTAAGTATGAAAAACTTTTCTTTTATATGAATTCTAACAAGGTGGCTCTTGTAGTTTTGTTTTCATGTATTACTAAAATAAAGCACTTTGAAACTTTTCAAAAATACCTGTCTTTGTCCACGGAGGCGGGTCTGAAGCCTCCTCTGTGAAGCGCCCAACTGCCGTCACTCATCTCTTCTGGGGCGATGGTCGCCGCCCCCTGCGCGCTGTTCTTCTTAAATCCGGCGCCTGCGCTGTGTGTGCCTGCCTGGGGCAGGCACATTGAGAATTGGCAGTTATAGCGCAGATGCCGGGTTCCTGACTGCGCCTGTGCGGGCAGTGCGGCCACCCTGTTACTGAATCCCCGCCCCGCACTGTGTTATGCATTATGCACAGTGCGGGGCTGGGATTCCTGGGCATGCGCACTGCGCTTGTCAGATGCTCCCCCAGGTTCCCCGCCTTCCAGCGTCGGTCTGTGCAGGAATCTGCCCAGGAATCCCAGCCCCGCACTGTGCATAATGCATAACACAGTGCGGGGCGGGGATTCAGTAACAGGGTTGCCGCACTGCCCGCACAGGCGCAGTCAGGAACCCGGCATCTGCGCTATAACTGGCAATTCTCAATGCGCCTGCCCCAGGCAGGCACGCACAGCGCAGGCGCCGGATTTAAGAAGAACAGCGCGCAGGGGCGGCGACCATCGCCCCAGAAGAGATGAGTGACGGCAGTTGGGCGCTTCACAGAGGAGGCTTCAGACCCGCCTCCGTGGACAAAGATAGGTATTTTTTAAAAGTTTCAAAGCGCTTTATTTTAGTAATACATGAACACAAAACTAAAAGAGCCACCTTGTTAGAATGCAGCATTACTGCTGCACAAGGTGGCTCTTTTAGTTTATAACGGCTGGAGGGGGTGACAGTGGCACCTTTAAATGAGTGTGTTGGGATAGGGCAAATTATAATAAATTGAGGATGTGGTACAGGTTACAGAAAATGATGTATTGAGATTGGGGAGCACAAATAATGATGAATTGGGGTGGGGGACAGCAAATGATGAATTGAAGGTGGGGGTTGAGAGAGCAAATAATGATAAATTGAGGGTGGGGAACAGCAAATGATAATGATTAATTAAGGGTAAGGGAGTAAATGATGTACTGAGACTGATGGATGGTGGACAGTAAATGAGGATGAAGGGTAGGGGACAGCAAACAATAATACATTGGGGAGAGTAAATGATGTATTGAGTGTGGGGTGGAGCAAATAGTGCTATACTGAGGGTGGGGAGACAAAATGATGATGAATTGAGGCTGGAGGAGAGCAATTGATAAGGAATAGAGAGTGGGGGTGGGAGAGATGACATAACATAATGAATTGGGGTGGGGGCATTTAAATATAATTACTCAGGGGAGAGGGAGGTGCACAGTGGTGGGAGGTATGGAGGATGCAGGAGTGTGACTGGTAATGAATTGGGGGAAAGAGTACAGGTGCCAATTAATTTGTATATTTCTTGAGTGCAGATTTATAGTTAGTGGGGGTGTTATGACCTGGTGGTCAGGACAATAATGGACCTGGTGGTTAAGAGCACACGGAATGACCTGATAGTTACTGATAATAAGGACGAGCTCTGGGACGTGGGAACTCTGCTGTCCGCAATCCCTAAACCTATCAAACACACTAGAAATAGCCGTGGATTGCGCCTAACGCTCCCTATGCAACTCGGCACAGCCTAAGAAACTAGCTAGCCCTGAAGATAGAAAAATAAAGCCTACCTTGCCTCAGAGAAATTCCCCAAAGGAAAAGGCAGCCCCCCACATATAATGACTGTGAGTAAAGATGAAAATACAAACACAGAGATGAAATAGATTTAGCAAAGTGAGGCCCGACTTACTGAACAGACCGAGGATAGGAAAGGTTACTTTGCGGTCAGCACAAAAACCTACAAAAAGACCACGCAGAGGGCACAAAAAGACCCTCCGCACCGACTCACGGTGCGGAGGCGCTCCCTCTGCGTCCCAGAGCTTCCAGCAAGCAAGACAACAAATTAAATAGCAAGCTGGACAGAAAAATAGCAAACCAAAGAAATACAAGCTGGAACTTAGCTTCTGATGGGAAGACAGGTCACAAGAACGATCCAGGAGTGAACAGACCAATACTGGAACATTGACAGGTGGCATGGAGCAAAGATCTAAGTGGAGTTAAATAGAGCAGCAGCTAACGAATTAACCTCGTCACCTGTGAAACTCAGAAACACCCACCAGAGGAAGTCCATGGACAGAACCAGCCGAAGTACCATTCATGACCACAGGAGGGAGCCCGACAACAGAATTCACAACAGTACCCCCCCCTTGAGGAGGGGTCACCGAACCCTCACCAGAGCCCCCAGGCCGACCAGGATGAGCCAAATGAAAGGCACGAACCAGATCGGCAGCATGAACATCAGAGGCAAAAACCCAGGAATTATCTTCCTGACCATAACCCTTCCACTTGACCAGGTACTGGAGTTTCCGTCTCGAAACACGAGAATCCAAAATCTTCTCCACCACATACTCCAACTCCCCCTCAACTAACACCGGGACAGGAGGATCAATGGATGGAACCACAGGCGCCACGTATCTCCGCAATAACGACCTATGGAACACATTATGGATGGCAAAAGAAGCAGGAAGGGCCAAACGAAATGACACAGGATTGATAACCTCAGAAATCTTATACGGACCAATGAAACGAGGCTTAAACTTAGGAGAGGAAACCTTCATAGGAACATAACGAGACGACAACCAAACCAAATCCCCAACACGAAGTCGAGGACCCACACAGCGCCGGCGGTTAGTGAAAAGTTGAGCCTTCTCCTGGGACAATGTCAAATTGTCCACCACATGAGTCCAAATCTGCTGCAACCTATCCACCACAGTATCTACACCAGGACAGTCTGAAGACTCAACCTGCCCTGAAGAGAAACGAGGATGGAAACCAGAATTGCAGAAAAACGGCGAAACCAAAGTAGCCGAGCTGGCCCGATTATTAAGGGCGAACTCAGCCAACGGCAAAAAGGACACCCAATCATCCTGATCAGCAGAAACAAAGCATCTCAGATATGTTTCCAAAGTTTGATTAGTGCGTTTGGTTTGGCCATTTGTCTGAGGATGGAAAGCCGAGGAAAAAGACAAATCAGTGCCCATCCTAGCACAAAAAGATCACCAAAACCTTGAAACAAACTGGGAACCTCTGTCAGAAACAATGTTCTCCGGGATACCATGTAAACGAACCACATGCTGGAAAAATAATGGCACCAAATCAGAGGAGGAAGGCAATTTAGACAAAGGTACCAAATGGACCATCTTAGAAAAGCGATCACAAACCACCCAAATGACCGACATCTTTTGAGAGACGGGGAGATCCGAAATAAAATCCATAGAAATATGCGTCCAGGGCCTCTTCGGGACCGGCAAGGGCAAAGGCAACCCACTGGCACGAGAACAGCAGGGCTTAGCCCGAGCACAAGTCCCACAGGACTGCACAAAAGAACGCACATCCCGCGACAAAGACGGCCACCAGAAGGATCTAGCCACCAAATCTCTGGTACCAAAGATTCCAGGATGCCCAGCCAACACTGAACAATGAATCTCAGAGATAACTCTACTAGTCCATCTATCAGGGACAAACAGTTTCTCCGCTGGGCAACGGTCAGGTCTATCAGCCTGAAATTTTTGCAGCACCCGCCGCAAATCAGGGGAGATGGCAGACAAAATTACCCCCTCTTTGAGAATACCCGCCGGCTCAGGAACACCCGGAGAGTCAGGCACAAAACTCCTTGACAGGGCACCAGCCTTCACATTCTTAGAGCCCGGAAGGTACGAAACCACAAAATCAAAACGGGAGAAAAATAATGACCATCGAGCCTGTCTCGGATTCAACCGTTTGGCAGACTCAAGATAAGTCAAATTCTTGTGATCCGTCAAGACCACCACGCGATGCTTGGCTCTTTCCAGCCAATGACGCCACTCCTCGAATGCCCACTTCATGGCCAACAATTCACGATTACCAACATCATAGTTACGCTCAGCAGGTGAAAACTTTCTAGAAAAGAAAGCACATGGCTTCATCACCGTGCACTCAGAACTTCTTTGCGACAAAACAGCCCCTGCTCCAATCTCAGAAGCATCAACCTCAACCTGAAACGGAAGCGAAACATCTGGCTGGCACAACACAGGGGCAGAAGAAAAACGACGCTTCAACTCCTGAAAAGCCTCTACAGCCGCAGAAGACCAATTGACCACATCAGCACCCTTCTTGGTCAAATCAGTCAACGGTTTAGCAACAGTAGAAAAATTAGCGATGAAGCGCCGATAAAAATTAGCAAAGCCCAGGAACTTTTGCAGGCTCTTCACAGATGTCGGCTGAGTCCAATCGTAAATGGCCTGGACTTTAACAGGGTCCATCTCGATAGTAGAAGGGGAAAAAATGAACCCCAAAAATGAAACCTTCTGAACTCCAAAGAGACACTTTGACCCCTTCACAAACAAGGAATTCGCACGAAGGACCTGGAACACCATTCTGACCTGCTTCACATGAGACTCCCAATCATCCGAAAAGACCAAAATATCATCCAAATACACAATCAGGAATTTATCCAGGTACTCTCGGAAGATGTCATGCATAAAGGACTGAAATACTGATGGAGCATTGGAAAGCCCGAATGGCATAACCAGGTACTCAAAATGGCCCTCGGGCGTATTAAATGCTGTTTTCCATTCATCGCCTTGTTTAATACGCACAAGATTATACGCCCCTCGAAGATCTATCTTGGTGAACCAACTAGCCCCTTTAATACGAGCAAACAAATCAGACAGCAACGGCAAAGGATACTGAAATTTGACTGTAATTTTATTAAGAAGGCGGTAATCAATACAAGGTCTCAAAGAACCATCCTTCTTGGCCACAAAAAAGAACCCTGCTCCTAACGGTGATGACGTCGGGCGAATATGGCCTTTCTCCAAGGATTCCTTTATATAACTCCGCATAGCGGCGTGTTCTGGCACAGATAAATTGAACAATCGGCCCTTAGGAAACTTACTACCAGGAATCAAATTAATTGCACAATCGCAATCCCTATGAGGAGGTAGGGCACTGGCTTTGGGCTCATCAAATACATCCCGATAATCCGACAAAAACTCTGGAACTTCAGAAGGAGTGGAAGACGAAATAGACAAAAATGGAACATCACCATGTACCCCCTGGCAACCCCAGCTGGACACAGACATAGATTTCCAGTCCAATACTGGATTATGAACCTGTAGCCATGGCAACCCCAAAACGACCACATCATGCAGATTATGCAACACCAGAAAGCGGATATCCTCCTGATGTGCAGGAGCCATGCACATGGTCAATTGGGTCCAATACTGAGGCTTATTCTTGGCCAAAGGCGTAGCATCAATTCCTCTCAATGGAATAGGATACTGCAAGGGCTCCAAGAAAAAACCACAGCGCCTAGCATACTCCAAGTCCATCAAATTCAGGGCAGCGCCTGAATCCACAAATGCCATAACAGAATAGGATGACAAAGAGCAAATCAGAGTAACGGACAATAGAAATTTAGACTGTACCGTACCAATGGTGGCAGACCTAGCGAACCGCTTAGTGCGCTTAGGACAATCGGAGATAGCATGAGTGGAATCACCACAGTAAAAACATAGCCCATTCCGACGTCTGTGTTCTTGCCGTTCAGCTCTGGTCAAAGTCCTATCACATTGCATAGGCTCAGGCCCATGCTCAGATAGTACCGCCAAATGGTGCACAGCTTTACACTCACGCAAGCGTCGATCGATCTGAATGGCCAAGGACATAGACTCATTCAGACCAGCAGGCATGGGAAACCCCACCATGACATCCTTAAGGGCTTCAGAGAGACCCTTTCTGAAGATTGCTGCCAGGGCACATTCATTCCACTGAGTGAGCACAGACCACTTTCTAAACTTCTGACAATATATCTCCGCTTCATCCTGACCCTGACACAGAGCCAGCAAGATTTTCTCTGCCTGATCCACTGAATTAGGTTTGTCATAAAGCAATCCAAGCGCCAGGAAAAACGCATCAACATCACGCAATGCCGGATCTCCTGGTGCAAGGGAAAATGCCCAGTCTTGAGGGTCACCACGTAACAAAGAAATAATGATCTTTACTTGTTGAACAGGGTCACCTGAGGAGCGAGGTTTCAAGGCAAGAAACAATTTACAATTATTTTTGAAATTCAAGAACTTAGATCTATCACCAAAAAACAAATCAGGAATTGGAATCCTAGGCTCTGACATCGGATTCTGGACCACAAAATCTTGAATGTTTTGTATCCTTGTAGTGAGATTATCCATCCAAGAGGACAGACCTTGAATGTCCATGTTTACACCAGTGTCCTGAACCACCCAGAGGTAAAGGGGAAAATAGAGACAAAACACACTGCAAAGAAAAAAAAATGGTCTCAGAACTTCTCTTATCCCTCTATTGAGATGCATTAGTACTTTGGGCCACCTGTACTGTTATGACCTGGTGGTCAGGACAATAATGGACCTGGTGGTTAAGAGCACACGGAATGACCTGATAGTTACTGATAATAAGGACGAGCTCTGGGACGTGGGAACTCTGCTGACCGCAATCCCTAAACCTATCAAACACACTAGAAATAGCCGTGGATTGCGCCTAACGCTCCCTATGCAACTCGGCACAGCCTAAGAAACTAGCTAGCCCTGAAGATAGAAAAATAAAGCCTACCTTGCCTCAGAGAAATTCCCCAAAGGAAAAGGCAGCCCCCCACATATAATGACTGTGAGTAAAGATGAAAATACAAACACAGAGATGAAATAGATTTAGCAAAGTGAGGCCCGACTTACTGAACAGACCGAGGATAGGAAAGGTTACTTTGCGGTCAGCACAAAAACCTACAAAAAGACCACGCAGAGGGCGCAAAAAGACCCTCCGCACCGACTCACGGTGCGGAGGCGCTCCCTCTGCGTTCCAGAGCTTCCAGCAAGCAAGACAACAAATTAGATAGCAAGCTGGACAGAAAAATAGCAAACCAAAGAAATACAAGCTGGAACTTAGCTTCTGATGGGAAGACAGGTCACAAGAACGATCCAGGAGTGAACAGACCAATACTGGAACATTGACAGGTGGCATGGAGCAAAGATCTAAGTGGAGTTAAATAGAGCAGCAGCTAACGAATTAACCTCGTCACCTGTGAAACTCAGAAACACCCACCAGAGGAAGTCCATGGACAGAACCAGCCGAAGTACCATTCATGACCACAGGAGGGAGCCCGACAACAGAATTCACAACATGGGGGATTACAATTTACATTTTTTGGAATGGTGGATTGCATAATAACTAATTATATATTAATGATGGATGCACGTTTGTATTCAGTTTTGGTGAAAAAGCGGTGATAGTGCTCATGGAGCAGTGCTCTAGATAACTGTGTTAGTCCTGGCTGGAAGAAGTGATTGTGGTCTGCGCTGGATGAAGAAAACTGAAGATGAATGACTTCACCTTGAGACATCACCGGTGAATTATGGTATTACCTGTACACTTACACTATACACTGTGTCTACACTGAGGAAGGAGTTACTTCCGAAATGCACGTCGGGGTGGGTGGGCTGACCACGGGAGATTCCGCTACTGTACTTTGCAAGGTATTTACCTTTGTCACCAATGTGCCTTTCTCGATTGTCTATATGCTTACTATAATTTTGAATCCTACTTTGGGCATATGATAATAATTTATGACACATGGGACTCTGATCTTG
This sequence comes from Ranitomeya imitator, assembly GCF_032444005.1. Classification (NCBI taxonomy): domain Eukaryota; kingdom Metazoa; phylum Chordata; class Amphibia; order Anura; family Dendrobatidae; genus Ranitomeya; species Ranitomeya imitator. Next base: position 626,531,515 of record NC_091285.1, read on the forward strand.
ATCTTCTTGCTACGGATCTCATTATATCAATCATGCTATTTTTGATACCATGTTTACTTGTGTGGTCATACCTGCCTTTTGTATCACATGGATGCTGTTTTGCTCACTACCTTTTAGCCCTGTTTGTCCCCTTTTTTCTGATTATGTGACTAATAAAGATTGTATGTTTTACTTATTTGGACTATATGATTGCTTCCCTTTTGGCTTGCTTCCCCATGTTTACACTATACACTGTATACTATTGTATATACTGAGCTCCTGTGTATAATGTCACAGGTGATCACTGTATTACCTGCACACTATATGCTATATACAAAGCTCCTGTGTATAATGTCACTGGTGATCCCTGAATTACCTATACACTGACTCTATATACAGAGCTCCTGTGTATAATGTCACTGATGATCCCTGTATTACCTGTACATTATTCACTATATACAGAGCTCCTGTGTATAATGTCATTGATGATCCCTCTATTACACGTACATTATACACTATATACAGAGCTCCTGTGTATATTGTCACTGGTGATTCCTTTAATACCTGAACACTGACACTAAGCACTATATATATTATATACAGAGCTTCTGTTTATAATGTCACTGGTGATCACTGTATTACCTATACACTATATACAGAGATCTAGTGTATAATGACACTGGCGATCTCTAATCTCTGTATTACATGTACACAGTACACTATATACAGAGCTCCTGTGTATAATATCCCTTGTGATCACTGTATTACCTGTACATTATACACTATATACAGAGCTCCTGTGAATAATGTCACCAGTGATCCCTGTATTATCTGTCCACTGGCACTATATATAGAGCTCCTGTGTATAATGTCATCAGTAATCCCTGTATTACCTGTGCTCTGACACTATGTATAGAGCTCCTGTATATAGTGTCACTGGTGTTCACTGTATTACCTGTACACTGAAAATATATACAGGATTATACTATCTACAAAGCTCCTGTGTATAATGGCATTTATGGTAATATTAGTATTGTGGGGGAGTTATTAATGATCAGTATTCGGTCACTATGTGGTGGTAATGTGTGGTCTGGTCATGGTGTGATGTTATTTGATCATTGAATGTCATATTATTTGGTCAGTATGTGATGGTAATATGTGGTCCTGGCCATGGTGTGACGGTACTTGTTACTTGTATGTGGTATAATTCAGTCACTATGTGGTGGTTCAGTGGTTAGCACTGCAGCCTTGCTGCTTGGAGTCCTGGGTTCAAATCCCACCAAAGACAACATATGCAAGGAGTTTGTATGTTCTCCCCGTGTTTACGTGGATTTCCTCCGGGTTCTCCGGTTTCCTCCCACATTCAAAATACATACTGGTAGGGAGTTTAGATTGTGAGCCCCATCGGGGACAGCGATGATAATGTGTGCAAAACTGTAAAGTGCTGTTGAACAAGTTAGGGCTATATAAAAATAAAGATTATTAAAATTATTCACGGTATGATGGTATTTGTTCCTTGTATGTGGTATTATTCAGTCACTATGAGGTGGTAATGTGTGATCTGGTCATGGTGTGGCGGTATTTGTCCCTTGTATGTGATAATATTCAGTCACTATGTGGTGATAATATGTGATCTGGTCATGGTGTGATGGTATTTGTCCCTTGTATGTGGTATTATTCAGTCACTATGTGGTGGTAATATGTGGTCTGGTCTTGGTGTGATGGTATTTGTTCCTTATATGTGGTATTATTCAGTCACTATGTGGTGGTAATATGTGGTCTGGTTTTGGTGTGATGGTATTTGTTCCTTGTATATGGTATTATTCAGTCACTGTGTGTTGGTAATATGTGGTCTGGTCTTGGTGTGACGGTATTTGTTCCTTATATGTGGTATTATTGGTCATTTTAAAAAACGTATGTGACACATTCCATTAAAGTGCAATAAATAGAAAAATAGAGTATTGGATATCTTTAGAAATGCTTAATAGGTTAGAGTAGAGGAGTTTGGCTCTGCCAAAAGAGTCTGCCTTGTCATGGTGGCAATGCTTAAAAAATGTTTGGCCAAAACAAAAGCTGCTGGCTATGCATGTGATATGGTGTTCAATGGGAACTGTTAATGTGTGATTGTTGAGGACATGGTGCAGAAGTGGAGTTTTTCCAAGAGTGGTCGGTGAGATTGTGGAAGTTTGGTGAAGTGGAGGCGGAGCTATAGGTGGAATCTGGGCGGAGTCTCAAGGATACCTGAACATTTTGCCAGTATGGGGCCCCGAAATTACTGATGGCAGCCCTGACTGCACCCCCTGCCTAGGAAACGGCCACCTCTGAGGCATTAAGCTGTTTTTGAGAGCAGAGAGTTTAATAAGACGTGAATGGCATAGTTGCTTGTTTTTACAAGCACTTTGTTATGCTACCCATGAGACAGCCCCTTTAAATTAATTGGATTGTATATCCTTCTTGATTTGTATAACTCCACAGTAGCAGCTGTGATCTGAAACCTGTTTTGCTCTGTTATGTGTATTCTATTCTCCCGGCTCAGTGGTTTTGTAATCCTGTTACCTCCAAGTAAAGCCACTCCCATATATATGCTGGCGCAATAAAGGGAAGCCGTAACAAAACTACTAAATGTGCAGTACGATACAGGAGCTACGAAGATTTCCTTCACTGATATCTATCACTGCAAAATAAAAGCAAATCACCCCTTAGAAAGACCCTTGTACAACGTGCGCCTGGTCTGGGCTAGTCCCGGCCATGGTCACATGCCATGAAAATGGCAAAGAACATTAGTGACTCAGTGAGGTCAGTTTCTGTGCCTCCATAACATCCACATGACACTTGGCTGTGTTCACACTGAGTGTTTTGAGGCAGACAAATCTGATGAGTTCTTCAAGTGGAAACAGTTCCAGGAAAATCTCTTTGTTTGGTGAAGGAAGGGCGGGTTTTTGGAGGACATTTTCTTTTCATGAGGTTTCATGAGGTTGTTTTAAAGGGACACTGTCACCTGAATTTGGAGGGAACAATCTTCAGCCATGGAGGCGGGGTTTTGGGGTTTTTGATTCACCCTTTCCTTACCCGCTGGCTGCATGCTGGCTGCAATATTGGATTGAAGTTCATTCTCTGTCCTTCGTAGTACATGCCTGCACAAGGTAATCTTGCCTTCCGCAGGAGTGTCCTATGGAGGACAGAGAATGAACTTCAATCCAATATTGCAGCCAGCATGCAGCCAGCGGGTAAGGAAAGGGTGAATCAAAAACACCAAAACCCCACCTCCATGGCTGAAGATTGTTCCCTCCAAATTCAGGTGACAGTGTCCCTTTAAAACAGTTTTGGTAGAGTTTTATTTTTTCCTAAAGCATTTTCTGGCAGCTGTTTTGATTAGACGTTCTTAGTTTGTAGCAGATCCCCTTAGGATCTGCTGCAGAGAAGCGACATGAACACTTAAAAACAACAAAGTGGATTTCCCATAGAAATAAATAGAGTCTTTCAAGCTTTTTTGAAGCATTTTTTAGAAGGACTTTTGGAATGGATCCACTCTAAGAAAAAAATAAAAAAAACTAATGTGAAAATATCCTAACAATGCTGTTGGCCCAGGCGATCAGACCTGCATTGGCCAAGGATTTACCGCCACAGAAGAGTGCTTATTTAATCCTCGCATGAATTTGGCCATTCCAATACACAGATCGGTACTCGACACATTGAATTAAGCATAAATATTTAATTTAATCATATAAACATATAATTGTTCCAATCACATCAAAAAGGGAAACACAAAGGAAGAAATTAAACAACGATACATTAAAAAGAGGGCATAAAGCATATAAATTATGTGCAAAAATGTCAGGAGGCACTAATATAATTACATAAATGGATCAAGTCCATATGATGATGTTAACCCCTTCATGACCTTGGGATTTTTCATTTTTCCGTGTTCGTTTTTCACTCCCCTCCTTCCCAGAGCCATAACTTTTTTATTTTTCCGTGAATTTGGCCATGTGAGGGCTTATTTTTTGCGGGACGAGTTGTACTTTTGAACGACATCATTGGTTTTAGCATGTCGTGTACTAGAAAACGGGAAAAAAATTCCAAGTGCGGTGAAATTGCAAAAAAAGTGCAATCCCACACTTGTTTTTTGTTTGGCTTTTTTGCTAGGTTCATTAAATGCTAAAACTGACTTGACATTATGATTCTCTAGGTCATTACGAGTTCATAGACACCAAACATGACTAGGTTATTTTTTATCTAAGTGGTGAAAAAAAATTCCAAACTTTGCAAAAAAATAAAAAATAAAAATTGCGCCATTTTCCGATACTTGTAGCGTCTCCATTTTTCGTGATCTGGGGTCGGTTGAGGGCTTATTTTTTGCGTGCTGAGATGACGTTTTTAATGATAGCATTTTGGTGCAGATACTTTTTTTGATCGCCCGTTATTGCATTTTAATGCAATGTCGCGGCGACCTAAAAAAAGTAATTCTGGCGTTTCGAATTTTTTTCTCGCTACGCCGTTTAGCGATCAGGTTAATGCTTTTTTTTTAATTGATAGATCGGGCGATTCTGAGCGTGGCGATACCAAATATGTGTAGATTTGATTTTTTTTTATTGATTTATTTTGATTGGGGCGAAAGGGGGGTGATTTAAACTTTTATATTTTTTTTATTTTTTTCACATTTTTTTTAACTTTTTTTTTTTACTTTTGCCATGCTTCAATAGCCTCCATGGGAGGCTAGAAGCAGGCACAACGCGATCGGCTCTGCTACATAGCAGCGATCTGCTGATCGCTGCTATGTAGCAGAAATGCAGGTGTGCTGTGAGCGCCGACCACAGGGTGGCGCTCACAGCCACCGGTCATCAGTAACCATAGAGGTCTCAAGGACCTCTATGGTTACAATGGAGACGCATCGCCGACCCCCGATCATGTGACGGGGGTCGGCGATGACGTCATTTCCGGCCGCCCGGCCGGATGCGGTAGTTAAATGCCGCTGTCTGCGATTGACAGCGGCATTTAACTAGTTAATAGGAGCAGGCAGATCGCGATTCTGCCCGCACCTATTGCGGGCACATGTCAGCTGTTCAAAACAGCTGACATGTCCCGGCTTTGATGCGGGCTCACCGCGGAGCCCTGCATCAAAGCAGGGGATCTGACCTCGGACGTACTATCCCGTCCGAGGTCAGATAGGGGTTAAAGATACACACCGTAAACAGGTATGGTAATAATTGAATGCTAAAGTAGCAAGAAAGCAGTAGTATATGTACACACAGGTGCTTCTCTCTAAATTAGAATATCATCAAAAAGTTAATTTATTTCAGTTCTTCCATACAAAAATTATATAGCTTCATTACACGCAGACAGATCTATTTTGCATGTTAATTTCTGTTAATGATGATGATTATGGCTTACAGCCAATGAAAACCCAAAAGTCATTATCTCAGTAAATTAGAATACTTTATAACACCAGCTTGAAAAATTATATTAAAATCCAAAATTGTGGCCTACTGAAATGTATGTTTAGTAAATGCACTCAATACTTGGTCGGGCTCCTATTGTATCAATTACTGCATCAATGCGGCGTGGCATGGAGGCGATCAGCCTGTGGCACTGCTGAGGGGTTATGGAAGCCCAGGTTGCTTTGATAGCAGCCTTCAGCTCGTCTGCATTGTTGGGTCTGGTGTCTCATCTTCCTCTTGACAATACCCCATAGATTCTCTATGGGGGTTAAGGTCAGGCAAGTTTGCAGGCCAATCAAGCACAGTGATACTGTTGTTTGTAAACCAGGTATTGGTACTTTTGGCAGTGTGGACAGGTGCCAAGTCCTGCTGGAGAATGAAATTTCCATCTCCAAAAAGCTTGTCGGCAGAGGAAAGCATGAAGTGCTCTAAAATTTCCTGGTAGACAGCTGCGCTGACTTTGTTCTTGAAAAAACACAGTGGACCTACACCAGCAGATGGCATGGCTCCCCAAACCATCACTGAATGTGGAAACCTCACACTAGACCTCAAGCAGCTTGGATTGTGGCCTCTCCACTCTTCCTCCAGATTCTGGGACCTTGGTTTCCAAATGAAATGCATAGTGGAGGATACTAAGGAGGCCATCATACAAAGTTTAGCAGATACTGAGGGGTCCATGATACAGGGTGAAGGCTACTAAGGGGTCCAGGATACAGGTTGGGGGCTGCTAATGGGGCAATCATAAAGAGTGGGGGATATTGAGGGGACCATCATACAACGTTGAGCTACTAACAGGCACCACCATACACCAAGGAGTCTACTAAGAGGGCAATAATACAGTGTGGAGGCTACAACATGGGCCTTCATACAGAGTGGGTGCTAATGTGGGGCCATCGTACTGTGTGGTGTCATGATAAAGTGTGGGGCCTTCATACAGAGTGGGTCATGATACAATGTGGGGGCCACAAAGGGAGACATGATCATGATATAGCATTGGGGCTACTAAGGGGGCCATGATACAGTTTTTGGGGCAACTAAGGGGACCATGATACAGTATTAGGGCTATTAAGGGAACAATCATACACATTGGGGCTACTGAGGACGATTATATAGCATGGGGCCTGCTAAGTGGGACCATCATACAGTATAAGGTCTAGTAAGGAGGACAAGAAACAGTGTAGAGGCTACTAATTGGGCCCTCGGACATAGTGTGGGCTACTAAGGGGCAATCATATAGTGGGGGCTACTAAGGGGGCTTTCATACAGAGTGGGGGGGTACTAAAGGGCCCCTACTTCCGAGTGTGGGCTACTAATTGGGCCCTCATGCCGAGTGTCATAATAACTTTACCCAGAAGGTAAATGGACCCAACTTTTTTATTATTATTTATTTATATAGCACCATTGATTCCATGGTGCTGTACATGAGAAGGGGTTACATACAAGTTACAGATATCACTTACAGTAAGCAAACTAACAATTACAGACTGATACAGAGAGGTGAGGACCCTGCCCTTGCGGGCTTACGTTATACAGGATTGTGGGGAAGGAGACAATAGATTGAGGGTTGTAGGAGCTCCGGTGTTGGTGAAGCGGTAGCTCCGGTAGTGGTGAGGAGGCAGCGGGGTCAGTGCAGGCTGTAGGTTTTCCTGAAGAGATGGGTTTTCAGGTTCCGTCTGAAGGATCCGAATGTGGTTGATAGTCAGACGTGTTGGGGCAAAGAATTCCAAGGGATGGGGGATATTCGGGAGAAGTCTTGGAGGCGGTTGGGTGAGGAGTGACTGCAGACTTTTCTTCTTAGGCCGGACCACCCCTATTACTTTATATTTAATTTTTTTTATAAAAGAAATCTTTAATAAGTTTATCCAGCGGAAATCTTCTTTGTTTTTTCCCCCAAATGGCAATGTAGCGCTACAACCAAATAAACAGCATAAACACAATTTTGTTGTTATTTTTAATATTCTTGTATCAATGTAAAAAAATAAATACATAAGGAGCACACAAAATACATAAAATAAAGATACTCATAGACATATATAGGGGAGGAGCCTCGGTCTCCATCGCTCTGTACGGTGGGTAAGCGGCATTACACCGCCGTGTGGATGCAGATGTGGATGTTGTTAGACGCTTCAGATCTGTGCTGTTATCACATCCGCGCACCATCCATGAGCCAAAAATGTTCTTCTGGGTCATTGAGTCGAGTGGCTGCCTCAGTCACATTGAAAATGTCCAGTTGTGTCTTTATTCTGCGCTCAGGGGTAGATTTGCCACATGCGGTACTGGACTATTAAGAAATGTTTCCTCTGAACTGTGATTCAGATAGTCTAGTTCTCATGTCTCAGTTTGGCCGCGCACATCCTGTGATAGTGATGCCGCTCTTCGGGGTCTTGACCTCACTCCTGGTTGGTGTATGACTTGTGGTGCGGATGTCTCGGACTTCCGGCAGCGATGCTACATTATCCAAGGAGGAGCCGCTAGTCACCTCAGGGTTATTGGATGACTCCGCCGAAGCGTCCGCTGCCAGATTATCAGTCCAAGTAAAGAATACATAAAGCTTAGACATTTCATAAATGCAAACGTTACATTATTTATTAAGCGTATAGACTAAAGTAACACTACACTCAGGGACATAGCAGGGACCAGCCCCTGAAATGAGCGTCACTGATGATGCTTCATTTCAGGGAGGGGCAGGGGCTGTGACAGTGACCGCAGCCTCTGCCTCCTGATGACGCTTCATTTCAGGGAGGGGGCAGGGGTTGTGACAATAACCGCAGCCTCTGCCTCCTGATGATGCTTCATTGCAGGGAGGGGGCAGGGGCTGTGACAATGACCGCAGCCTCTGCCTCCTGATGATGCTTCATTGCAGGGAGGGGGCAGGGGCTGTGACAATGACCGCAGCCTCTGCCTCCTAACGATGCTTCATTGCAGGGAGGGGGCAGGGGCTGTGACAATGACCGCAGCCTCTGCCTCCCAATGATGCTTCATTGTAGGGAGGGGGCAGGGGCTGTGACAATGACCGTAGCCTCTGCCTCCTAACGATGCTTCATTGCAGGGAGGGGGCAGGAGCTGTTACCATGACTGCAGGCTCTGCCTCCTGATGATGCTTCATTGCAGGGAGGGGGGAAGTGGCTGTGACAATGACCGCAGCCTCTGACCCCTGATGACGCTTCATTTGAGGGAGGGGGCAGGGGCTGTGACAATGACCGCAGCCTCCGACCCCTGATCATGCTTCGTTTCAGGGAGGTGAGAAGGGGCTGTGACAAAGACCGCAGCCTCTGCCTCCTGATGATGCTTCATTGCAGGGAGGGGGGAAGTGTTGTGAATTCTGTGGCAGAGCTCCCTCCTGTGGTCACAAGTGGTACTTCGGCTGATTCTCTCTGTGAGCTTCCGTTGGTGGAGAAAAGTGGTACTGCGGCTTCTGAGTTTCCTTCCTCAGGTGATGTGGTGAAGTCGTTAGGTGCTGCTCTATTTAACTCCACCTAGTGCTTTGATTCTGGCCTCCAGTCAATGTTCTAGTATTGGACCTGTTTCCTCCTGGATCGTTCCTGTGGCCTGCTGCTCTGCATAGCTAAGTTCTGCTTTGCTATTTTGTTTGCTGTTTTTTCAGACCAGCTTGTCTATTTGTTTTTTTCTGCTTGCTGGAAGCTCTGGGACGCAGAGGGTGTACCTCCGTGCCGTTAGTTCGATACGGAGGGTCTTTTTGCCCCCTTTGTGTGGTTTTTGTAGGGTTTTGTGTTGACCGCAAAGTTACCTTTCCTATCCTCGCTCTGTTCAGAAAGTCGGGCCTCACTTTGCTAAATCTATTTCATCTCTACGTTTGTCTTTTCATCTTAACTCACAGTCATTATATGTGGGGGCTGCCTTTTCCTTTGGGGTATTTCTTTGAGGCAAGGTAGGCTTATTTTCTATCTTCAGGCTAGCTAGTTTCTCAGGCTGTGCCGAGTTGCATAGGGAGCGTTAGGCGCAATCCACGGTGTGCTGTTCCATGTATATTCCTCAGTTTCCATGTATGTTGTTATATTTTACTCTGCTGCCACCCAATGGCCTTTTTCTGTATGGCAGCTTGTTTTTCATGTATTTCTTGTGGGCATGTCTTACATCCGGTTCAGGGGTCAAATCTTCTCTTCCTCTGGCAGCCATTTCCAGTTTACTTTCTGTTGTGAGAGGACGTGCTTTTGAATTGGGCTTAGGAAGGCATCAGTCTTTCGACCACACTCTCTCATGCTGCTCACACTTGCAGACACATTTGGTGCTACATCTTACTGTACCCTGTCTACCCTGCATTTCTGGAGAAGTTCTGTATTACCAGTTATACGCTGTATGTCCAGATCTACAAAATAAACAAGTCTGGATTACACAATCCCTGGAGTGCATCATCTCTCTGAACGCTGAGCAGCATTGGTCCTGTCTGCCTCACATCGAAGAAATACGGAGGTACGTTTCTCTCTCACAACACTTATTAATCAACCACACCTCCATTCGCCTCATGTGAGGACAGAACAGTCGAAAGACTGCCTTGAAGCCCGGCCAGAATCACCCTTATATCACTATTCACGTGCCCGCTCTCTGCCCGCTCACATACTGCAGCCCTGCTCTGCTAAGAAATCTCCTGCAGCATCACCTCAGACTGCATTGTACATAAAGACTCTCTGTGTATTATACCACACTGCTGCAGATCGTCGGACCGCAGAACCCCACAATTCTCCAACAACACCTTGGGAATCTTATCAGGGGGTCGCAACTAAGCTGCACCGCAATTTCCAGCCCCCAATTCAAAGGTTCAGTTTCTTAAAGGGACAGCGCACCTTAAATCAAAATGGCCGAAAAGGACCTTCCACAGTTCCCCAATGCTGAAACAGAGCAAATACAACCTGATACTGTCCATTATGAAGACCAGGAAGCAGAGCCCGCTTCCACAGCAGACCCAGATGCACGACCAGTACGTTCCATCAAGCCAACATTAAAGGTCCTCGAGAATTACTGTTCCACAAGGGATGAGTTCAATGACAACTTGGACGACCTATGGGAACGAGTCGCCTCCCTTATGTCAAGCGTCCAACGCCATAAAAATGATGCAGCGGGTTTACAGGACACTATAAGACAGCTAGACGTGGCCCACGGCAGATACAAGAGACTGTCCGCAAAGTATGCTGCCTTCCTAAAAGAATCTAAAATCGACGAAGCCCTATCAGAGTTAAGCAAGGCAGATTCCACAGACAGAGAAAGGGACGCCGCCGTGCAAGACGCCAAAGATAAAGCGGAGCTTCGTATCACCCATCTGCAAGAAACTAGATCGCACAGGTCAGCCTCGTCTAAACACTCTGCTCGGTCATACAAATCATCCTGCTCAAGAACTTCAGCCCTCAGCGACAGAATCCTAGAGGCCCGTTTAAATGCAAAGCGGTCCAAGCTAAGACGTTCATACACCGAAAAGAAAACAGAAGCGAAGAGAGCAGAAGCAGAGGCTAGAGCAAAGATTCTTCAAACAGAAATGGAGGAAGAAATTGCATTAGCCGAAGTAAAAATACTCGAGCAAGCATTGAAGCAAAACCTCGACCCAATTTGCCTGCCACCACAGGAAGAAGATGACCCAGCTGTTCGTACCAGAGACTACGTGCAGAAACAGATACCTGCAGCGCACACCTTCTCCAGTGACGTTCAACCCAACATTGCGGAAACGTCCAAGTCAGCCCAACCTATGGTGCCAGTATCGCCCACAGCCCCTACAGAGACCCAAGACCAACGCCGTGATGTACCCCCTCAGGAACAATCATCATCGCAAGACGACCACAAGGCACACTCCAGCCCGCCTCCACAGTTCAAGCAGCAGTCATCGGAATCTCTAGAGGTTAAACCACAGCTCAACCCTGCAGCGACATCATTCTACCCGGGAACAATTCACCCTTCCACGCCACACGGCTTATACGCCCGAGGGGCACCACAAGCTAATATGGTAACAAGGAGTGAAGGATCAGACATGTCCGAGTTTGCCAGGTTCATGGTGAGCAGGGAGCTAATCAGCACTAGCCTCTCAAAATTCGACGACTGTGCAGAGAACTACAGAGCCTGGAAAGCAACCTTCAAGGCCGCCATTGCTGATCTCAACCTATCCGCGGAGCAGGAGCTCGACCTCATGGTAAAATGGTTGGGTCCTGAATCCACAAACCGTATCAAGAGTCTTAGGACCGTCTATGTGGGGCAAGCTGAAGCAGGTCTCGCTGCTGCCTGGCAGAGACTCGAAAGAACCTACGGCAGCGCTGAAGCCATAGAAAAGTCCCTATTCAAGAGACTGCAGAACGTTCCAAGGATCAACCTTAAGGAAGCCCACAAGCTTCTGGATTTAAGTGACCTGCTTATGGAGCTGGAACTTGCTAAAAGAGACCCTCGTCTGTCTGGACTGTGCTACCTGGACACTGCCCACGGGGTGAACCCGATCATCTCAAAGCTGCCACACAGTCTGCAAGAGAAGTGGGCAGTGTGCGTCTCCAGGTATAAAAGGTCACATGACGTCACCTTTCCTCCGTTCATTCAGTTCTGCAAGTTCATTGACGAACAAGCCCAAATGAGGAACGACCCTAGCCTCGACTTCCTGGAGTCTAACACTGCAGCTCCAGCAACACCTTCATCAAGGTATGAAAGCGTCGCACATAGACGCAAGGACTCAAGGAACAGTGTAAGCGTCAGAAAGACTAACCTGCCATCGCCTGCAGTACCTGCCGACAAGCAGTACACTATTCCGTCGAGGGATAAGTCTTTCAATCGTGAGTGTCCCATTCATAAAAGACCACACTCACTGAACAAATGTAGAGGCTTCAGGTCCAAAACCATGCAGGAGCGCAAGAAAATCCTCAGCGAACTTGGGATATGTTTCAAATGCTGCGCTTCATCAGAACACATGGCCAAGGACTGTAAATCTGCCATTAAGTGTGAAGAGTGTCATAGCGACAGACACCCATCAGCCTTGCACCCAGGCTCAGTCACCAGCGATCCAGCAGTCGCAGTTACCTCTGGTCCCGCTACAAACCATGGCGGGGAGCCACAGAATCACGCCAAGTCCACCACAGCTGTGTCCTGCTCATGCTCAGAGGTATGTGGGGAGAATCAAAGTGCTAAATGCTGTGCCAGGATATGCCTAATCAGAGTCTATCCAGAAGGGCAACCAGAGAAGGCTGTAAAAATGTATGCCATCATTGACGATCAGAGCAATTGATCCCTAGCTGGACCTAAGTTCTTTGAAGCCTTTAGAATCAAGGGACCAGCAACGCCCTACACTCTGAATACTTGCTCGGGGCGCATAGAGACTAGCGGCAGAAGAGCACAAGGTTTCATCGCTTCTCCTGTCAATGAAGACGTAGAAATACCCCTACCTACGCTAATTGAATGCGATCAAATACCAGACCAAAGGGATGAGATCCCTACCCCGGAAGCTGCTTTCCACCAACCACACTTAAGGCACCTAGCCAGCGTTATCCCACCTTTGGACACAGATGCTGAAATCCTACTTCTGCTCGGCAGAGACAATTTGAGGATACATAAGGTCCGCCAACAGTGTAATGGTCCTGACTACGCCCAGAGACTTGACTTGGGGTGGGTAGTCATAGGAAATGTATGCTTGGACCAAACAGGAGTCCATTCCTTTAAGACGTACGTACGCCGAGACGGGCACACTACCTTCTGCAAACCATGTCCTCATCACTATGAGGTGAAGGAAAAGCTTCCAGATTCTGTACAGCTGCCTGATGTTATCCCTTCTCCCTATGCAGACGACTTGGGAAAATTGGTGTTTCATACCACTAAGGATGACAACAAAGTAGCCCCATCTATGGAAGACAAGGAATTTGTCAGGATAATGGACAATGAGTTCCTTAAGGACGAAACCAATCACTGGGTTTTCCCCTTATCCTTCTGAGCTACCAGGGTAAGGCTCCCGAACAATCGTGAACAAGCCTTGTCCAGATTTAACTCTCTCCAGCGCACGCTAAGCAATAAACCGGAGATGAAAGAACACATTGTCACCTTTATGGGCAAAATATTCCATAACAACCATGCGGAGCCAGCGTCTCCCTTAAAGGAAAACGAGGAGTGCTGGTACCTACCCTCATTTGGAGTATATCACCCGAAGAAACCTAAACAAATTAGAGTTGTCTTTGATTCAAGCGCCAAACATCAAGGCGTATCTCTCAATGATGTCCTCCTCACAGGTCCTAATCTGACAAACAACCTAGTAGGAGTGTTGATGAGGTTCAGGAAAGAGCCCATTGCCATCACCGCCGACATTGAACATATGTTCCACTGTTTCATAGTCCGAGAGGACCACAGGAATTTCCTCAGGTTCCTGTGGTACAAGGACAATGACCCCAGCAAAGAGATGGTGGAGTATCGCATGCGGGTGCACGTATTCGGGAACAGCCCTTCACCCGCTGTGGCAACATATGGCCTGCGGAGAACCGCACAAGAAGGAGAGTCCGAGTATGGAACAGACGCCAGAGACTTTGTAGAGAAAGACTTCTACGTAGATGATGGACTAAAATCTCTACCTACAGAAGAAGCTGCAATCGACCTACTCAAAAGGACCCAACATATGCTGTACCTAGCTAAGCTTAGACTGCACAAAATTGCCTCAAACAGCCCAGCTGTCATGAGAGCCTTTGAGTCAAGCGACCATGCACCTGGATTCAAGGACATAGACCTGGGACCCGACCGTCTGCCTGTGCAGAGAAGCTTAGGCCTGAGGTGGAACCTGTCAGCCGACACCTTCGGATTCCAAATCAACTGTGCAGACAAACCATTCACTAAACGTGGTGTCCTGTCAGTGGTAAATAGCCTGTATGACCCACTGGGATTCGTAGCACCAATTACCATACAAGGTAAATCCCTTCTGAGACAGCTGTCCGAAACTGGACTGGGATACCCCTCTACCTCCTGATAAGGAACCAAAATGGGAAACCTGGAAGCAGTCTTTGTGTGCCTTGGATAAAATCCATATACCGAGATGCTACGCTGGAATCTCACTTGCTGCTAGCACCAGGACGGAACTCCATGTGTTCTCGGATGCATCCACGGAGGCCATTGCAGCTGTTGTCTACCTAAAGGTAACGGGATCTGAAAATCAAGATCATGTTGGGTTCGTTTTCGGCAAAACTAAGTTGGCTCCCAAGCCTGACCACACTATTCCCAGGCTGGAACTCTGTGGGGCTGTGCTTGCAGTAGAACTCGCAGACTTTATTCAGCATGAGCTGGACACTCACATAGATGACGTACAATACTACAGTGACAGTAAAGTGTTATGTCTGCTAATGAAAGGTGTAAAGAAGGCAATCCAGAGACACAGTGTGCCTAGCAATCAGAGCGCACACAGTGATCTGACAAATACCCAAAAACAAAGAACGAGCTCTGAGACGTGGAAACTCTGTAGACTGCACACCTACCTATCCTAAACACAACTAAAAGCGGCTGTGGATTGCGCCTAACAACTACCTAGGCAACTCGGCACAACCTAAGAAACTAGCTAGCCTGAAGACAGAAAAATAGGCCTGACTTGCCCCCAGAGAAATACCCCAAAGGAAAAGGCAGCCCCCCACATATAATGACTGTGAGTAAGATGAAAAGACAAAACGTAGGGATGAAATAGATTCAGCAAAGTGGGGCCCGATAATCTTAGACAGAGCGAGGATAGTAAAGCGAACTTTGCAGTCTACAAAAAACCCTAAAGCAAAAACCACGCAAAGGGGGCAAAAAAGACCCACCGTGCCGAACTAACGGCACGGCGGTACACCCTTTGCTTCTCAGAGCTACCAGCAAAACAAAAGACAAGCTGGACAGAAAAAAAGCAACAAAATAGCAAAAAAGCACTTAGCTATACAGAGCAGCGGGTCACAGGAACAAGCAGTAGAAGCTCAGATACAACACTGGAACATTGACAAGGAGCAGGGATAGCAGCATCAGGCGGAGTTAAGTAACGAAGCAGTTAACGAGCTCACCAGAACACCTGAGGGAGGGAGCTCAGAAGCTGCAGTACCACTTGTGACCACAGGAGTGAATTCAGCCACAGAATTCACAACAGTACCCCCCCCTTGAGGAGGGGTCACCGAACCCTCACCAGAGCCCCCAGGCCGACCAGGATGAGCCGCATGAAAGGCACGAACAAGATCGGGAGCATGAACATCAGAGGCAAAAACCCAGGAATTATCTTCCTGAGCATAACCCTTCCATTTAACCAGATACTGGAGTTTCCGTCTAGAAACACGAGAATCCAAAATCTTCGCCACAATATACTCCAATTCCCCCTCCACCAAAACCGGGGCAGGAGGCTCAACAGATGGAACCATAGGTGCCACGTATCTCCGCAACAACGACCTATGGAATACATTATGTATGGAAAAGGAGTCTGGGAGGGTCAAACGAAAAGACACAGGATTGAGAACCTCAGAAATCCTATACGGACCAATAAAACGAGGTTTAAATTTAGGAGAGGAAACCTTCATAGGAATATGACGAGAAGATAACCAAACCAGATCCCCAACACGAAGTCGGGGACCCACACGGCGTCTGCGATTAGCGAAAAGTTGAGCTTTCTCCTGGGACAAGGTCAAATTGTCCACTACCTGAGTCCAGATCTGCTGCAACCTGTCCACCACAGAATCCACACCAGGACAGTCCGAAGACTCAACCTGTCCTGAAGAGAAACGAGGATGGAACCCAGAATTGCAAAAAAATGGAGAAACCAAGGTAGCCGAGCTGGCCCGATTATTAAGGGCGAACTCAGCCAACGGCAAAAAGGACACCCAATCATCCTGGTCAGCAGAAACAAAACATCTCAGATATGTTTCCAAGGTCTGATTGGTTCGTTCGGTCTGGCCATTAGTTTGAGGATGGAAAGCCGAGGAAAAGGATAGGTCAATGCCCATCCTACCACAAAAGGCTCGCCAAAACCTTGAAACAAACTGGGAACCTCTGTCAGAAACAATATTCTCAGGAATGCCATGCAACCGAACCACATGCTGAAAGAACAAAGGTACCAAATCAGAGGAGGAAGGCAATTTAGCCAAGGGCACCAGATGGACCATTTTAGAAAAGCGATCACAGACCACCCAAATGACTGACATCTTTTGAGAAACGGGAAGGTCAGAAATGAAATCCATCGAAATATGTGTCCAAGGCCTCCTTGGGACCGGCAAGGGCAAAAGCAACCCACTGGCACGAGAACAGCAGGGCTTAGCCCTAGCACAAATCCCACAGGACTGCACAAAAGTACGTACATCCCGTGACAGAGATGGCCACCAGAAGGATCTAGCCACTAACTCTCTGGTACCAAAGATTCCAGGATGACCAGCCAACACCGAACAATGAAGTTCAGAGATAAGTTTATTAGTCCACCTATCAGGGACGAACAGTTTCTCCGCTGGACAACGATCAGGTTTATTCGCCTGAAATTTTTGCAGCACCCGCCGCAAATCAGGGGAAATGGCAGACACAATGACTCCTTCCTTGAGGATACCCGCTGGCTCAGATAAACCCGGAGAGTCGGGCACAAAACTCCTAGACAGAGCATCCGCCTTCACATTTTTAGAGCCCGGAAGGTACGAAATCACAAAGTCGAAGCGGGCAAAAAATAACGACCAACGGGCCTGTCTAGGATTCAAGCGCTTGGCAGACTCGAGATAAGTCAAGTTCTTATGATCAGTCAATACCACCACGCGATGCTTAGCTCCTTCAAGCCAATGGCGCCATTCCTCGAATGCCCACTTCATGGCCAGCAACTCTCGGTTGCCCACATCATAATTACGCTCAGCGGGCGAAAACTTCCTGGAAAAGAAAGCACATGGTTTCATCACTGAGCAATCAGAACCTCTCTGTGACAAAACCGCCCCTGCTCCAATCTCAGAAGCATCAACCTCGACCTGGAACGGAAGAGAAACATCTGGCTGACACAACACAGGGGCAGAACAAAAACGACGCTTCAATTCCTGAAAAGCTTCCACAGCAGCAGAAGACCAATTAACCAAATCAGCACCCTTCTTGGTCAAATCGGTCAATGGTTTGGCAATGCTAGAAAAATTACAGATGAAGCGACGATAAAAATTAGCAAAGCCCAGGAATTTTTGCAGACTTTTCAGAGATGTCGGCTGAATCCAATCCTGGATGGCTTGGACCTTAACTGGATCCATCTCGATAGTAGAAGGGGTAAAGATGAACCCCAAAAATGAAACTTTCTGCACACCGAAGAGACACTTAGATCCCTTCACAAACAAAGAATTAGCACGCAGGACCTGAAAAACCATTCTGACCTGCTTCACATGAGACTCCCACTCATCTGAGAAGATCAAAATGTCATCCAAGTAAACAATCAGGAATTTATCCAGATACTCACGGAAGATGTCATGCATAAAAGACTGAAACACAGATGGAGCATTGGCAAGTCCGAACGGCATCACTAGATACTCAAAATGACCCTCGGGCGTATTGAATGCAGTTTTCCATTCATCTCCTTGCCTGATTCTCACCAGATTATACGCACCACGAAGATCTATCTTAGTGAACCAACTAGCCCCCTTAATCCGAGC
This sequence comes from Ranitomeya imitator, assembly GCF_032444005.1. Taxonomy (NCBI): domain Eukaryota; kingdom Metazoa; phylum Chordata; class Amphibia; order Anura; family Dendrobatidae; genus Ranitomeya; species Ranitomeya imitator. The sequence goes on from NC_091285.1 coordinate 626,549,492, forward strand.
AAACAAGTCAGATAACAATGGCAAGGGATACTGAAATTTAACAGTGATCTTATTAAGAAGGCGGTAATCAATACACGGTCTCAGCGAACCATCCTTCTTGGCTACAAAGAAGAACCCTGCTCCCAGTGGTGATGATGATGGGCGAATATGTCCCTTCTCCAGGGATTCCTTCACATAACTGCGCATAGCGGCGTGTTCGGGCACGGATAAATTAAATAATCGACCTTTAGGGAATTTACTACCAGGAATCAAATTGATAGCACAATCACAATCCCTATGCGGAGGTAGGGCATCGGACTTGGGCTCTTCAAATACATCCTGATAATCAGACAAGAACTCTGGGACCTCAGAAGGGGTGGATGACGAAATCGACAAAAATGGAACATCACCATGTACCCCCTGACAACCCCAGCTGGATACCGACATGGAATTCCAATCCAATACTGGATTATGGGTTTGTAGCCATGGCAACCCCAACACGACCACATCATGCAGATTATGTAGCACCAGAAAGCGAATAACTTCCTGATGTGCAGGAGCCATGCACATGGTCAGCTGGGCCCAGTACTGAGGTTTATTCTTGGCCAAAGGTGTAGCATCAATTCCTCTCAATGGAATAGGACACCGCAAAGGCTCCAAGAAAAACCCACAACGTTTAGCATAATCCAAATCCATCAGATTCAGGGCAGCGCCTGAATCCACAAACGCCATGACAGAAAACGACGACAAAGAGCATATCAAGGTAATGGACAGAAGGAATTTGGACTGTACAGTACCAATGACGGCAGACCTAGCGGACCGCTTAGTGCGCTTAGGACAATCAGAAATAGCATGAGTGGAATCACCACAGTAGAAACACAGCCCATTCAGACGTCTGTATTCCTGCCGTTCAACTCTGGTCATAGTCCTATCGCACTGCATAGGCTCAGGTTTAACCTCAGGCAATACCGCCAAATGGTGCACAGATTTACGCTCGCGCAAGCGTCGACCGATTTGAATGGCCAAAGACAAAGACTCATTCAAACCAGCAGGCATAGGAAAACCCACCATGACATCCTTAAGAGCCTCAGAGAGACCCTTTCTGAACAAAGCTGCCAGCGCAGATTCATTCCACTGAGTGAGTACTGACCATTTCCTAAATTTCTGACAATATACTTCTATATCATCCTGACCCTGGCACAAAGCCAGCAAATTTCTCTCAGCCTGATCCACTGAATTAGGCTCATCGTACAGCAATCCGAGCGCCAGGAAAAACGCATCGACACTACTCAATGCAGGGTCTCCTGGCGCAAGAGAAAATGCCCAGTCTTGAGGGTCGCCGCGCAAAAAAGAAATAATAATCAAAACCTGTTGAATAGGATTACCAGAAGAATGAGGTTTCAAGGCCAGAAATAGCTTACAATTATTTTTGAAACTTAGAAACTTTGTTCTATCTCCAAAAAACAAATCAGGAATAGGAATTCTTGGTTCTAGCATATATTTCTGATCAATAGTATCTTGAATCTTCTGTACATTTAAAACGAGATTATCCATTGAAGAGCACAGACCCTGAATATCCATGTCCACACCTGTGTCCAGAATCACCCAAATGTCTAGGGGAAAAAAAAAAAAATGAACACAGAGCAGAGAAAAAAAAAAATGATGTCAGAACTTTTTCTTTCCCTCTATTGAGAATCATTAGTTGGCTCCTTGTACTGTTATGTCTGCTAATGAAAGGTGTAAAGAAGGCAATCCAGAGACACAGTGTGCCTAGCAATCAGAGCGCACACAGTGATCTGACAAATACCCAAAAACAAAGAACGAGCTCTGAGACGTGGAAACTCTGTAGACTGCACACCTACCTATCCTAAACACAACTAAAAGCGGCTGTGGATTGCGCCTAACAACTACCTAGGCAACTCGGCACAACCTAAGAAACTAGCTAGCCTGAAGACAGAAAAATAGGCCTGACTTGCCCCCAGAGAAATACCCCAAAGGAAAAGGCAGCCCCCCACATATAATGACTGTGAGTAAGATGAAAAGACAAAACGTAGGGATGAAATAGATTCAGCAAAGTGGGGCCCGATAATCTTAGACAGAGCGAGGATAGTAAAGCGAACTTTGCAGTCTACAAAAAACCCTAAAGCAAAAACCACGCAAAGGGGGCAAAAAAGACCCACCGTGCCGAACTAACGGCACGGCGGTACACCCTTTGCTTCTCAGAGCTACCAGCAAAACAAAAGACAAGCTGGACAGAAAAAAAGCAACAAAATAGCAAAAAAGCACATAGCTATACAGAGCAGCGGGTCACAGGAACAAGCAGTAGAAGCTCAGATACAACACTGGAACATTGACAAGGAGCAGGGATAGCAGCATCAGGCGGAGTTAAGTAACGAAGCAGTTAATGAGCTCACCAGAACACCTGAGGGAGGGAGCTCAGAAGCTGCAGTACCACTTGTGACCACAGGAGTGAATTCAGCCACAGAATTCACAACAGTAAAGTTGTCTTAGGTTACATCTACAACCAAACAAGGCGCTTCTACGTGTACGTCAGTAACCGCATTGAGAGAATAAGAAGGTCTTCCAAACCTGAACAGTGGCACTATATCCCATCTGAACTTAATCCATCCGACCATGCCACTAGACCTATGTCTATAAATTCCTTTGCTAACTCTTCTTGGCTTTCAGGTCCAAAGTTTCTGCTGGAACAGAAGGGAAGTGAATGTGTTCAGGAATTCTTCAGCATCCAGGATCCGGACGATGATCCAGAAGTCCGCTCCGAGGTCAGTGCCCTGGCCACGAACGCTAAACGAACCTCCTCCCTCGGTTGTCAGTGCTTCAAACGCTTCTCCAATTGGATGAAACTCATTAAGACTATTGCAAGGTTAGTCCACATTGCGAGATCTTATCACAAGCCACATGGAGACAAAGACTGTCATGGTTGGCACGTCTGCCAAAAAATACTCACTATCGAGGACATTCCGGTAGGATAAACTACCAACAGAACACTGCACTACTATTTGTCCATTGGATTACAGTGGGTCAGAGATAGTTTGGCCTAGTGCGGCTTCTCTGATCCGAAGATGGGTTTTCCATTGGATTATCCCAGGAACTGACTTAATGTCTTGTTTAAAGTTATTATTGCATTACATGCATGTTTGGTCTCATTTTCTAGGTTGTTGGACTTTTTAAGGACATTGATATAGTGAAATCCCTTTCGGAATTTCAGACGGGGAGTGTGCTGTTCCATGTATATTCCTCAGTTTCCATGTATGTTGTTATATTTTACTCTGCTGCCACCCAATGGCCTTTTTCTGTATGGCAGCTTGTTTTTCATGTATTTCTTGTGGGCATGTCTTACATCCGGTTCAGGGGTCAAATCTTCTCTTCCTCTGGCAGCCATTTCCAGTTTACTTTCTGTTGTGAGAGGACGTGCTTTTGAACTGGGCTTAGGAAGGCATCAGTCTTTCGACCACACTCTCTCATGCTGCTCACACTTGCAGACACATTTGGTGCTACATCTTACTGTACCCTGTCTACCCTGCATTTCTGGAGAAGTTCTGTATTACCAGTTATACGCTGTATGTCCAGATCTACAAAATAAACAAGTCTGGATTACACAATCCCTGGAGTGCATCATCTCTCTGAACGCTGAGCAGCATTGGTCCTGTCTGCCTCACATCGAAGAAATACGGAGGTACGTTTCTCTCTCACAACACTTATTAATCAACCACACCTCCATTCGCCTCATGTGAAGACAGAAGACACGGCTGCCTCTAGTGTTGTTGGAGAGGATTAGGGATTGCGGTCAGCAGAGTTCCCACGTCTCAGAGCTCGTTCTATGTTTTTGGGTTATTGTCAGGTCACTGTATGTGCTCTGACCTCTATGTCCATTGTGGTACTGAATTATCTTATCATAACAGTACTGGAGGCCCAAAGTACTAATGATTCTCAATAGAGGGAAAAAAGAAGTTCTGAGACCATTTTTTTTTCTCTGCACTGTGTTTTGCCTTTTTTTTCCCCAAGACATTTGGGTGGTTTGTGATCGCTTCTCTAAGATGGTCCATTTGGTACCCTTGTCTAAATTACCTTCCTCCTCTGATTTGGTGCCATTGTTCTTCCAGCATGTGGTTCGTTTACATGGCATTCCAGAGAATATCGTGTCTGACAGAGGTTCCCAGTTTGTTTCGAGGTTTTGGCGAGCCTTTTGTGGTAGGATGGGCATTGACTTGTCTTTTTCCTCGGCTTTCCATCCTCAGACTAATGGCCAGACCGAACGAACCAATCAGACCTTGGAAACATATCTGAGATGCTTTGTTTCCGCTGATCAGGATGACTGGGTGTCCTTTTTGCCTTTGGCTGAGTTCGCCCTTAATAATCGGGCCAGCTCGGCTACCTTGGTTTCGCCGTTTTTCTGCAACTCTGGGTTCCATCCTCGTTTCTCTTCAGGGCAGGTTGAGTCTTCGGACTGTCCTGGTGTGGATACTGTGGTGGACAGGTTGCAGCAGATTTGGACTCATGTATTGGACAATTTGACCTTGTCCCAGGAGAAGGCTCAACGTTTCGCTAATCGCAGACGCTGTGTGGGTCCCTGACTTCGTGTTGGGGATTTGGTTTGGTTATCTTCTCGTCATATTCCTATGAAGGTTTCCTCTCCTAAGTTTAAACCTCGTTTCATTGGTCCGTATAGGATTTCTGAGGTTCTTAATCCTGTGTCTTTTCGTCTGACCCTTCCAGATTCTTTTTCCATACATAACGTATTCCATAGGTCATTGTTGCGGAGATACGTGGCACCTATGGTTCCATCTGTTAATCCTCCTGCCCCGGTTTTGGTGGAGGGGGAGTTGGAGTATATTGTGGAGAAGATTTTGGATTCTCGTGTTTCAAGACGGAAACTCCAGTATCTGGTTAAGTGGAAGGGTTATGCTCAGGAAGATAATTCCTGGGTCTTTGCCTCTGATGTCCATGCTCCCGATCTTGTTCGTGCCTTTCATATGGCTCATCCTGGTCGTCCTGGGGGCTCTGGTGAGGGTTCGGTGACCCCTCCTCAAGGGGGGGGTACTGTTGTGAATTCTGTGGCAGAGCTCCCTCCTGTGGTCACAAGTGGTACTTCGGCTGATTCTCTCTGTGAGCTTCCGTTGGTGGAGGAAAGTGGTACTGCGGCTTCTGAGTTTCCTTCCTCAGGTGATGTGGTGAAGTCGTTAGGTGCTGCTCTATTTAACTCCACCTAGTGCTTTGATTCTGGCCTCCAGTCAATGTTCTAGTATTGGACCTGTTTCCTCCTGGATCGTTCCTGTGGCCTGCTGCTCTGCATAGCTAAGTTCTGCTTTGCTATTTTGTTTGCTGTTTTTTCTGTCCAGCTTGTCTATTTGTTTTTTTCTGCTTGCTGGAAGCTCTGGGACGCAGAGGGTGTACCTCCGTGCCGTTAGTTCGATACGGAGGGTGTTTTTGCCCCCTTTGCGTGGTTTTTGTAGGGTTTTGTGTTGACCGCAAAGTTACCTTTCCTATCCTCGCTCTGTTCAGAAAGTCGGGCCTCACTTTGCTAAATCTATTTCATCTCTACGTTTGTCTTTTCATCTTAACTCACAGTCATTATATGTGGGGGCTGCCTTTTCCTTTGGGGTATTTCTCTGAGGCAAGGTAGGCTTATTTTCTATCTTCAGGCTAGCTAGTTTCTCAGGCTGTGCCGAGTTGCATAGGGAGCGTTAGGCGCAATCCACGGCTGCCTCTAGTGTTGTTGGAGAGGATTAGGGATTGCGGTCTGCAGAGTTCCCACATCTCAGAGCTCGTTCTATGTTTTTGGGTTATTGTCAGGTCACTGTATGTGCTCTGACCTCTATGCCCATTGTGGTACTGAATTATCTTATCATAACAGGGAAGATGATGTGACAATGACCACAGCCTCTGTCTCCTGATGACGCTTCATTTCAGGGACGGGTTCAGGGGCTGTGACAATGACCGCAGCCTCTGACCCCTGATCACGCTTCGTTGCAGGGAGGGGAGAAGGGGCTGTGACAATGACTGCAGCCTCTGCCTCCTGATGATGCTTCATTGCAGGGAGGGGGGAAGGTGATGTGACAATGACTGCAGCCTCTGACCCCTGATGACGCTTCGTTGCAGGGAGGGGAGAAGGGGCTGTGACAATTACCGCAGCCTCTGTATCCTGATGATGCTTCATTGCAGGGAGGGGGAAAGGGGCTATGACAATGACTGCAGCCTCTGACCCCTGATGACGCTTCATTGCAGGGAGGGGGGAAGGGGCTGTGACAATGACCGCATCCTTTGACCCCTGTTGATGCTTTGTTTCAGGGAGGGGGGGAGACCCTGTGACAATGACCGCAGCCTCTGCCTCCTGATGACGTTTCATTGCAGGGAGGGGGAAGGGGCTGTGACAATGACCGTAGTGGATACTCAAACAAATCTACATCAGACAGGAAGTAGAGAAAAAAATACATAAGTAGTTACCGTAGATAGTGTAGTTAGGGAATTTTTAATCAAGTATATTAGAAAATAGCTTAGATTATGGGAAAAATGCTTTGTCTTCGGATCACCCCTTTAATGCTTAAGGTACAGGTGATAGTTTTTTATTTATTTTTTTATTTTGGGGGTTACTTTTTGGGGTGCGATCTCCTGATCCCTTAATCTATACACTGTAATACTATTGTTTTGAAGTAAATAGCAAAAATGATGTTCTCCTATGAAGCTTAAGGTACCTTCACACATAACGATATTGTTAACGATATCGTTGCATTTTGTGACGTAGCAACGATATCGTTAATGAAATCGTTCTGTGTGACAGCGACCAACGATCAGGCCCCTGCTGGGAGATCGTTGGTCGCTGAACAAAGTCCAGAACTTTATTTCGTCGCTGGATCTCCCGCGGACATCGCTGGATCGGCGTGTGTGACACCGATCCAGCGATGTCTTCACTGGTAACCAGGGTAAACATCGGGTAACTAAGCGCAGGGCCGCGCTTAGTAACCCGATGTTTACCCTGGTTACCATCCTAAAAGTAAAAAAACAAACAGTACATACTTACCTACCGCTGTCTGTCCCCGGCGCTGTGCTCTGCTCTCCTCCTGCACTGGCTGTGAGCGTCGGTCAGCCGGAAAGCAGAGCGGTGACATCACCGCTCTGCTTTCCGGCCGCTGTGCTCACACAGACAGTACAGGAGGATTGCAGAGCACAGCGCTGGAGGACAGACAGCGGTAGGTAAGTATGTACTGTTTGTTTTTTTTACTTTTAGGATGGTAACCAGGGTAAACATCGGGTTACTAAGCGCGGCCCTGCGCTTAGTTACCCGATGTTTACCCTGGTTACCGGCATCGTTGGTTGCTGGAGAGCGGTCTGTGTGACAGCTCTCCAGCGACCAAACAGCGACGCTGCAGTGATCCGGATCGTTGTCGGTATCGCTGCAGCGTCGCTTAATGTGAAGGGACCTTTAGTCTATAGCTGAGCTTCCTAGGAGAACTAAGATGACAGCCACAGGAGCTTTCAGCAGACCCCCGACTGGACAGGATGTCAGAGCATGGGTCATTTCTATGCCGCTATGAGCGATTCACAGCAGTAGTAAAATGGTTAAACTGCAGCGATTGGAACATACTTTAGCCAGATCAGTTACAGTCAGATGCCGGCCACATGACACAGCCGGCACCTGCCACGTTAGTAGCAGCCTGTGATGAAAATATTTATTGAACGACTTATGGTCTCAAATCCAATATATCTTGATAAGAAAAATGGATCATTTAAGACACTTACGATGATACAACCATGGGGGAATTACGTTATATCCATGCAGTTTTTGATGGTTTGCCCTTGCCGAAGTCCATTCTTGCTGATGTATCTCTTGCGCGACTTTTTCCCAGGCACTCTTTTTTCAAAAAGCAATGGCGATAGACTTCTTGATGAATACCACAGAGTACAACGCGCTTTTACACCAAAATAATTAATTTTGATATCCAGTGGAGGTGACACGGTGCCACGGCCTAAGTATGAATACAATGGAGAGATCCTGGGGTTTTGGCTTCAAATCACTGGCTTATTTGATTACCGCTGTAGGCCACAATCCACACCTAGCGATATCACCAAACGCTTACGGTAATTTCCAGGATTTGTGTGCATCTCTTCATCTGACAGTTTGGAATAATATCAGCATCAAAGGTAGCAGCTTTGTGCACTACTGAGGTAGGGGTAAGGTCTTTGTCTTTTGTGTGAAGGGACTCAAGATAACATCTATGTTTTTAGATACTAAAGGACAAAAAGTGTGATGATTATTTTTTTTATTATTTTTTATTTATTTTTGATGTTATTAATTCTGCTGTTGATGTTTTTCAATTCTGGATGTTCAGTTGTCGGCCACTTTGTTACAAGCGTTCGCTTCTTCTTACGACGTCGTAGAGCTCACCTTTGAGTGTTGGTGTAATGTAATTTTTACTGGTGACACTCGGATGTGACATCCACGAGATGGTTTCTAGGCCTCTTGTCTCTACTTGTGTGGCTACCGAGACTTTAATTACAGGATCAGTTCTTGTACTTTTAGTGGCCACTTGGATGTCATTGAGATCCTCCTCACTTACTTGGGTCCCAACGGTTTTGTATTTGGGGACTTGTGGATGAAACTTAGCTGATCTAGGCTTTTTCCTAAAAAAATCCAAGAATCTTCTTTTTACAGTCTTAGAAGGTTGTTTTGTCATCTTTATAGGACTTCCCTTCCTGACTGACAGGGGCAGCTTCTCAGTTGGCCCCACCTCAATTTGTACCAGTTCACTTGGTGAATCGTTCCCGGTTTCTTTCTTTGCTATTTCAGCAGCAGCATCTGGTGGAACATCATAAGGCTTGGTCCTGTTCTCCCGTTTCCAGAACGGTTTCCATGACCTTGCTGGGATTTTAGTCTCTTTTTCAAAGATGTCATCAAATGACCCAGCCAGCTCATCTCCGAGCATGAAACATCCGAACAGGTTCCATTTCCCATCCGTCATTGCTAAAGCATGGGATGGAGCAGGTAGATAGTGAACGAACATGTTCATTTTCAGAAAATCTGAGCAGAAATGAAATTTGTCTCTCAGCAGTATACGCTCTCCTCTCTCCTTCTCTCTCCTACAAAACCCTCAGAGCAGTTCAGGTAAAACATGGAACTATAAGCAGTGGCCGGCGACATCACAATCTGATGTCATGACGACACGGCTGTGATATCACAATAGGCATCATGGCATCATGACATTCCAAGGACATGATGTGGGTGGAGCTGTAATAAATAATGAACTGCTATTATTTAAATCCGTGCTTTTTCCATTCTTACATTTTCGTTTAACAAGCAAAAATAATTCATATTTTTCTATGTTAATTACCGAATTATGTGTCCTTTATACCCTTCATATAATAAAAAAAAAACATTTACGTGGTTAACTCCTGCCCTGTCTTTATTAACTAACACCATATATTAAATGCAAAGTTCAATCAAAATGATTATTAATTACAAATGTAATAAATTGCAATAATAGCAATAAGTTCAGCCATAGGGTCAGACTAAAAGTGCATTACAGATTTCCTCATAAGAGCAATGTTACCTCTGGTGGCCTGGTTGCCCCAATAAGGGAACAGCTCATCCGCACTAATTATACCATCGCCTGCAATTTTAATTTAAAAGCATTTAGGCTACTTTCAGAAATATGGTGTAAGTCCATATAGTACAGTGTGGGCACCACCACCTTTTATATCCACATACTAAAAAAAGAAATCCCAAATCAACTACATGAATTGTTAATCTAATGATAATCTCTCCTCCATATATTATCTAAGAATCGTAAACCTGAGCGCTGTAACCAAAGTAACTTTTAATAACAAAGTTTTTTTGGAAAAAGATCATCACCTCAAGTAAGTCCTCATTCAGACATTGCACAGCCCGCGCAGTATATTGCACAGCCTGCGTAGTATATTGCACAGCCCGCGCAGTATATTGCACAGCCCGCATAGTACATTGCACAGTCTGCGTAGTACATTGCACAGTCCACATAGTACATTGCACAGCCCGCGCAGTATATTGCACAGCCCACGTAGTACATTGCACAGCCCGCGCAGTACATTGCACAGCCCACGTAGTATATTGCACAGCCTGCGTAGTATATTGCACAGCCCGCGCAGTATATTGCACAGCCCGCGTAGTATATTGCACAGCCATGTAGTATATTGCCCAGTGCGCATAGTATATTGCCCAGCAAGCGTAGTATATTTCCCAGCCCGCGTAGTACATTGCCCAGCCCACGCAGTACATTGCACAGCCCGCGTAGTACATTGCACAGCCCGCGTAGTACATTGCACAGCCCACGTAGTATATTGCCCAGCCCGCATAGTATATTGCCCAGCCCACGTAGTATATTGCACAGCCCACGTAGTATATAGCAATGTGGGCATCATATCGCTGTTAAAAAAAAAGAATTAAAATAAAAAATAGTTATATACTCACCCTCCGTTGTCCCCCGGATCCAAGCGAAGCAGTTACCGACGCTCCTAGCACACTCCGGTCTCCAGAATGCATTGCGGTCTCGCGAGATGATGACGTAGCGGTCTCGCGAGACCGTCGCGAGGAGCGGGAAAGGCCTGTTCTGGATCCGACGGGCCGACAGACGGTGAGTATATAACGATTTTTTATTATTTTTAACATTAGATCTTTTTACTATTTATGCTGCATAGGCCGCATCAATGGTAAAAAGTTGGTCACACAGGGTTAATAGCAGCGTTAATGGAGTGCGTTACACCGCGGTCCGTTAGCGCTGCTATTAACCCTGTGTGAGGAGGGGAGTATGGAGCGGGCACTGACTGCGGGGAGGAAGGAGCGGCCATGTTGCCCCCAGACTGTGCTTGTCGTGGCAATCGTCGTGGGCGTTTTGCCACGACCAATCAGTGACTTGGATTCCATGACAGACAGAGGCCGTGACCAATGAAAATCTGTGACAGAAAGACAGACAGAGAGACAGACAGACGGAAGTGACCCTTAGACAATTATATAGTAGATGTTCTGTACCTGTGTACTTGTACCGACCTGGAGAAGAATAATGTCAGGTCAGTTTACCATATAGTGAACATAGTAAATGGAAAACAAAATTGCGGAATTGCACTTTTTTTCCACTTTCAACGCACTGTTGCATGTGGGGTCACCATAACACAATACCAGACACCAATCAGAAGACAATAAAACATTCACACTCCTTATCTGTGAATTGTTCCAATATTTATGGACATAACTGTTTATCACTCACATAATGGTAGTTCTGCTTCACGTCACCTGTCTTTTCTATGGCATTTTTCTGTGCTGTGTTGTGCATAAATATGTGACTCTTCAGAATTTGTATTAGTCTATGCCTGATGAAGAGACCTGAGTAGTCTCGAAAGCTTGCAATTTGTTACCATCTTTTCAGTTAGCCATTAAGAGGTATCAACCACTGAGGACTCTCTACTCTAAATATTTTTCTATACACCAGCTAACACGGTACCAAGATATATATCTTTCCTCTCCCAAACTGGTCAGCTTTGGATGTCCTAATCCAAAAATCGATTCCTCCAGCCGAACAGCTGAGATCCTCTGCAAACAAACCACCAGCTCACCAACTTTCAACGCTCCAAAAAAAGCCAATCTAAACAACGTCAGTTCAAAATTAGAATTGCAAATTCCAATGCTTCTCTTAACCTTTCCAAAACCTGAAATGATACTGGCCTACGCTTATCCTTCTTCCCATGTTCCCTTCTGAAATCTTTCAAAGACTGCCTAACCAAGAACAACTTAGTTACATCACACAGACCCTATAAATTAAAACTGAAGGCAAGACCTGCAGTGAATTTGTTAATCCTCGCTACCGACCAATCCATATCTCTAACCACAAAAAATAAAGCCACCAACATCCTTTCCTCTTCTGATGAAACACCACCCCTATATAGAACCCAGCTATCCAATGCTTGCCACGCTGCCTCATATGAGGCCCGGGTCAAATTCCGAGTCAGTCATTGCACTCCTCCAGAACCAGCTTCCTTAGATGCGAAGGGCATTCCACGCCCGAACTCTCTTCTTCTGACCCTGCTGCAAAAACGATCCCATTGTAAATGAGATAAGGCATATGTAGGAGGGTGGTGCTGTTATGAACAGTAAGGAACACGCTGTTACTTTAAGAGACTGCACGCCCTTGTCTGGCGTGATGGAATGTTCTGCTTCTCCCCTGCAATAGACTGTATGAATGGACTGGACTGTGCAGATGGCAGGGGTGGAGCCTGACCTGTGTGTGTGAGCTGAGGCTGCTGCAGAGAGAACTTTCTGCTGATAGCTGCAAGAAAGGAGAACTGTGTCCTGATATAGCTGCAAGAGAGGACCCCCAGCCTTAAACGGAGTGGACTTGTGAGATTTGACAGACTTTTCCAGGTGCAGCGAGGGTGGCTGTCCTGTGTTAGTTCGAGGAGCCACGAAGATACCGAGAAAGGGATTTACAGTTTCCAGGAGCACCTCCAGGACCCAGAAGCAAGAGAAGACCACGTTTCACAGAGCTGGCGGAGAGCCGTGCGCACCACCGTACTAGACTGCTGGGGACCCCCAGGACTGGATCTGAGTCCCCAACATCACCATGAGTTTATTCCTGTTTTGTGTACATGTCAGGGCTTAGTGTACGCTTCAATAATCAGAACACGGCAGCCATGTGGCCTGCTTAGTAAAGGCCATGGAGGTTATATGTAGAGTAGCATAATTCTTTTTTTATTGTTTGCATTTACTTGTGTAACATATATTGAGTCTGTAACAGTTGGAGCACTGTGCTATTTTACGGACAAGCGAAAGAATATAACTCTTGTAAATTATCTTTTGCCATTGCATACCCCTGTTTGCATCTTCCTCATCCACTTCATTCCATGCCTTCCAATAAATCTACCCTTTGTTGTTTGCACCTCATCTTGTGTACAGTAGTCTTACTGCACCGTGGTGGTCCCCCGGCCATCGCTTCAAGTGGCGCTGCGAGCAGGGTACTGTCACCAAGATGGAGGCAGTAGACAGCAACGGCGGGAATGCTAATATTAATGGAGATGCTGTTGGCATTGGTGGAACCCCTGCAAGGACACTCCCTATGGGCACCATATTTAGTGTGCTACCAAAGTTTGACGGCAATAATATGCCACTTTCTGACTGGGTGTCCTGGCTGCAAAGCACTCTGAAGATTTATAACACCAGCCTAGACCTTGAAGCGGACATAGCTTTAAGTGCCCTAGAGGGAGAAACCAGTAGAAACGTCTGCCTACAACCAGAATTCACCCGAAGTACCCTGAAGGAGCTAGTGAAGTTCCTGGAAGAGATCTACGGCGAGAATGCTAGCACCGGACACCTTCACACCAAATTTTTCTCTAGGCTGCAGCGGGAAGAAGAAGGAATTTCTCACTATGCAACAGCACTGCAAGAAGTGTTAGCAGAGGTGCATAGAAAGGAGGCGGATGGATTTGGCGGCATGGGCTCTAAAGACCGGATACTCCGGGAGCAATTCATTCTGGAACTGCACAGCACATCCTTGAGGCGAGCACTGTCAGAACGGGTCCGGGCAGATCCGGCTCTTACGTTTCGTCAAATCATGGCGGAAACAGTGGCCCAAAGTAAGAAGAGAGCTACGCGTCTGGGGTGATGCGTGTCAAGGGCGCCAATACCAGAGGAGACCCAAACCATCAGGAGGTGCTGGTCCAGGTAGTGCAAGACTTGCAGCGGTCCCTTGTCAACGTGCAAGAGAAACTGACCCAGATTGAACGAAGAGTGGGGGAACTACAACAGTCTGACCCACCGTACTCATGCAACCATTATTCGGCTCGACCGATACTGGGTCAGTGGGAGCAAGCCCCCTCCCATCAGGCATCGGAGGCACGAGGACAGGCTTGAGGTGCCCCCCCAGAGAGGAGGAGGCATCCAATGCTGGGAATGTGGAGGACAGGGGCACCTTGCCAGAGACTGTCGAAACTATACTCAAGGCCAGCGGAAGCTGCTGATAAACTACCAACCCCCGCAGTAGTGCAGCACTCTGCGGGGGAGGCGAGGAGAGAGGCCGCTCCATATCATAACAAACACTTAATTGCTGGGTGTCCCATCCTATGTGCTGAAATCGAGGGAGTTCTAGTGGATTGCCTGATAGATACCGGGTCACAAGTGACGACGATGCCAGAAGCATATTTCAGGCAGCATTTCCAGGCCCTGGCCAAGCCAGAATAAGAGACATTGATCCGGTTGTTTGCTGCCAACCAACAACCGATCCCGGTCACAGGGGTCGTGTGGATGAATATTCAAATCTGTAGGCAAGAAGTGGGGAGAAAAGGGATCCTGTTAGTCCCTGAGCCTATCAAAGAAGATGTGCCTGTAGTACTGGGAATTAATATCCTACGTGAACTCGATCAGATTATGTTTACCAAACAGGGACCTGGATATTGGAAGAAGGCTACAACACATAAGCCTACTCAAGAAGCCCTTCAACGACTGATCCGCGTCTGTGGGACGCAGAAGAGTGTGCCATCTTATCAGACAGTAGGGGTCATCAGGGCTCCTGGTAAAGAACCTGTAATCCTGCTTCCCGAGCGAGAAACTATAGTATACCTTCCAGTGGGGACTGTTATGATAAGGTAATTCAGTACCACAATGGACATAGAAGTCAGAGCACATACAGTGACCTGACTATAACCCAAAAACATAGAACGAGCTCTGAGACGTGGGAACTCTGCTGACCGCAATCCCTAATCCTCTCCAACCACACTAGAGGCAGCCGTGGATTGCGCCTAACTCTCCCTATGCAACTCGGCACAGCCTGAGAAACTAGCTAGCCTGAAGATAGAAAATAAGCCTACCTTTCCTCAGAGAAATACCCCAAAGGAAAAGGCAGCCCCCACATATAATGACTGTGAGTTAAGATGAAAAGACAAACGTAGAGATGAAATAGATTTAGCAAAGTGAGGCCCGACTTTCTGAACAGAGCGAGGATAGGAAAGGTAACTTTGCGGTCAACACAAAACCCTACAAACAACAAAGGGGGCAAAAAGACCCTCCGTACCGAACTAACGGCACGGAGGTACACCCTCTGCGTCCCAGAGCTTCCGGCAAGCAAGAAAAAAACAAATAAGCAAGCTGGACAGAAAAAAACAGCAAACAAAATAGCAAAGCGAAACTTAGCTATGCAGAGCAGCAGGCCACAGGAACGATCCAGGAGGAAACAGGTCCAATACTAGAACATTGACTGGAGGCCAGGATCAAAGCACTAGGTGGAGTTAAATAGAGCAGCACCTAACGACTTCACCACATCACCTGAGGAAGGAAACTCAGAAGCCGCAGTACCACTCTCCTCCACCAACGGAAGCTCACAGAGAGAATCAGCCGAAGTACCACTTGTGACCACAGGAGGGAGCTCTGCCACAGAATTCACAACAGGGGACTCATCGCAACCTTGACGGGTTGGAAGTGATTGTTCAGCCTGTGGTAGGCAGAGGAGTGGACCAAGAAGTCATGATAGCTCGTACGATAGCTGTGGTCCAGCGAGGACCTGTCCCCATAAGAGCTTTGAATGTGGGCCCCGCGGAGGTCACCTTGCCGCGAGGGACAGATCTGGCCCTGGTGTACCTACATAAGGGTGAAGTGGTGAGTCAGAAGGAGATGTCTTTATCGCCGAAAGAAGGTGCTGGGTGGACCCTTGCAGTTGCTGCAGGGGCCGAAGAGGCGCCATCCCCGGAGTGGAGTGGATGGGTCATCCTTGATCAAATGGAAGTGAATGTGAAGGCTCTGGGCCCTGAGCGTGTGCAAGTAATAGAAACTATGCTGTGGGAAAATCAGGCCCCATTCACCCATCACGCCGAGGATTTCGGCTGTACTGAAGCTATCACGCATGAGATACCGACCGGGGAAGCTCGTCCGATTCGAGAACGATACTGGCAGATCCCGCCCAAGATGTATCAGGAGGTGAAAATATTACTGAGGCAGATGCTGGATTCAGGAGTGGTGAAAAATCAAAGAAGAAATGAGAAATCCAGCTCAACGAGGTAGTGAAAAAAACTTCTTTCTTTATTCACTTGAAAATATATTCAGTGGAGGATAAAAACATCAGCAATTACAAAGGATAAAATGCGATATCTTGATCAGGATCAAGATATCACATTTAATCCTTTGTAATTGCTGATGTTTTTATCCTGACATCCACTGAATATATTTTCAAGTGAATAAAGAAAGAAGTTTTTTTCACTACCTCGTTGAGCTGGATTCCTAATTTTTTCTTTGATTTTCTACGCCCTAACACAGTGGTTCCGTGCTCCGAGTCTCCAAGGATGTCGATCATGGTGAGCTGGACTTTGTTCGATTCAGGAGTGGTGCAGAGTAGTCAGAGCCCTTGGGCAGCCCCGGTGGTGCTCGTCAAGAAAAAGGATGGGACCATCCGGGTCTGTGTAGATTACAGGAAACTCAATGCCTGCACTGTTCAAGACTCGTATCCGTTGCCCCGCATCGAGGAATCCTTGACAGCATTAGGGAAAGCTAAGTACTTCTCCACCCTGGATCTAGGAAGCGGATACTGGCAAGTAGCCGTGGCAGAGAAAGACAAAGAGAAAACTGCCTTCATCCTCCCTATGGGGCTGTTCGAGTTTAACAGGATGCCCTTCGGGCTCTTCAATGTATCGGGCACTTTTCAACGGCTGATGGAAAAGTGTTTGGGAGACTTAAATTTTGAGGCTACCCTGATCTATCTGGATGACATCATTGTGTTTTCGACCTTATTTGAAGAACACCTTGCCCGGCTTGGACAGGTACTCGGAAGACTGCGGGCTCATAACCTGAAGGTGAAACCAAAGAAGTGCCACCTCTTCAAGAGAGAGATCGAGTACCTGGGCCACATAATGTAACAAGATGGAGTTCTACCCTCACCAGAAAAAGTGGCTGCTATCCAGAAGTGGCGAGTCCCTCGAACAATAAGAGAACTCCAGGCCTTTCTGGAGCTCGCCAGGTACTACCGCCGGTTTGTTAAAGACTTCGCAAAGGTGGTGGGTCCTCTCAATGAGCTGCTGAGGGGGACCGCTGGAGTGCCGAAGACCCTTGGGCCCAGAGACAAGACGATGCCTTCCAGGCTATAAAGGATGCCCTTACCTCAGCCCCAATTTTGGCCTACGCAGGTTTCAATCAACTGTTCCTGATGTACACAGATGGTAGCCTTCATGGACTCGGTGCAGTACTTTCTTAGATACAGGATGGACATGAGAGAGTCATCAGGTATGCCAGCAGGTCCCTGCGAGACAGCGAAAGAAACCCTCACAATTACAGCTCCTTCCGGTTAGAGATCCTGGCCCTGGTGTGGGCCATGACAGAGAAGTTTGCAGGCTTCCTGACAGGTATCAAAATTCAAGTTCAAACAGACAATAATCCCCTGGCCCACCTTGAGAATGCTAAATTGGGGGCCTTAGAACAACGGTGGGTGGCTCACTGAGCCAAATTTGACTTTACCATCCGTTATCGCTCTGCTACCGAAAACGCAAATGCTGCCAGTGGGGGATCTCGATGAGCAACTCAAAGAGGAGGAAACCCCAGACTTTCGTAAGTGTAAGCCCCCAGTGGTTGCGGCCCAGTCAGGAAGGGAGGCCTGCGCATTACCCCAGTCCCTGGGGAGAACCAATGAGAAATGAGGACAAGAGAGAGATGATCTGGATTCTGAAATGAAGCGTGTGTTACACCAGTGGGATAGACTGGAAGTGCGAGAGTCAGTGCTATATCGTAAGAGACAACAGCCAAAAGATATGGAAGTAAGGTGATCATCCCAGGAAGAATGGTTCAAGAAGTAGCTAAAGAAGCCCACGAATTTGGAGCTCACTTCGGCCCCACAAAGACCCACCAATGGTTACAGCGCTATGTGTATTGCCCCCGGTTGGAGTCTGTGGTGGAAGAGGTTTGCTGGCAATGTCGAGTATGTGACCTCATTAAGAGTACCGAACAGAGGGCACCCATCCAGACCATACAAACCAAGGAACCGCTAGAAGTCTTGATGATTGACCATCTCCTCGTGGGACACTCGGTCCGAGGGCTACAGTACTGTTTGGTGATGACCGATCATTTCTCTAAGTTCGCAGTACAGATCAGACTGCGGAATCGGCAGCGCGAGCCATCTGTCAAGACTTCATCCGGGTCTATGGGTGCCCAAAGCGCATCCATTCCGACCAAGGCGCCTGTTTCCAAGGCAAGGTGATGGAAGAACTGTATCGTATGTATGGCATTGAGCGGTTCCGGACCACCCCTTACCACCCTCAAGGTAACAGAGCATGTGAACGCTTCAACCGAACCTTACTTCAAATGCTGAGAATGTTGAAGGAGGATAAGAAGGCGTGTTGGCCAGGCTATCTGCCAGAGTTGAAAACACAAAAAAGTACAGTAAAACCAAAAACACTCCGTTGCAAAAAAATCACAGTAATCAGCAAGTGCTAGTGAAAAGATGTAAAAAACAGGGTATTTGGTTGATATGTTTTTTGCAAAAAATGTATACTAAGCTGCTCCACCAAACATCAAGATATCCCCATATAGAGCAGTCCTAACTCATATATGCAATCCCTATCTGATGTATTTAAAAACCTAATCATCTGTATATCACCTGTATGAGCAGGGTTCAGAGAGGAAATGTCCATGTGGACACGCTGAATGGAACAGCTTTTGTGCAGATAGCCCACAAGGAGTGGTGGATAACTCCCTAGTCTTGTAGACACAAGAGAACAATTATGGAAACAGAAACACATGGGCTACTTGCACAGTTAACAAGTCTGTAGGAACATGTTCACACACCACCAAGAAACTTGAAGACACAAAAGAGCACAGTAAAACCAAAAATACTCCGTTGCAAAAAAAAATCACAGTAATCAGCAAGTGCTAGTAAAAAGATGTAAAAAAACAGGGTATTTGGTTGATACGTTTTTTGCAAAAAATATATACTAAGCTGCTCCACCAAATGTCAAGGTATACCCATATATAGCAGAGTTGGTCTGGACCTACAACAATCGGGTCCACTCCACCACGGGTTATACCCCCTATCTACTGCTGTTTGGAAGAGCTGGACGAGAGATCATTGAGCTGAATTTGGAACAGCCAGAGGAGCTGATGGAGTGAACTGTCACCTCATGGGTGAAAGAGCATCGGCAACGATTATAAACGATACGGCGGCTGGCGGGTCAGCAGCTGCAAGAAAAAGAACATACGGGCCGCAAACCGACTCAAGAGTTACCGCTTCAACCCAGAGACCGAGTATTAGTCAGAGAGAAACGTCCCAAGGGAAAACTAAGTGAGAGATGGAAAGTACAGCCTTACAGAGTAATCGAGCGAGTGTATGCTAACGGCCCTGTCCACAAGGTGCAGATTGAGAGTGTGGCATCCACCCCTACAGTACTTCACAGAAATATGCTGCGGCCCTGCCGGTCTGAGGTCCGTTCTACACCATTGCCACCTGAAGGTGCTACTCCACTTCCTGAATCTGTCATGCCTGATGGTGAAATCGATGACGAGTGGTGGACCGTTCCTGACACTGTAGGGGGTTCTCAGTCGCACAGAGATGGTAATCCCATGGATGTACCAGTACCACCACACGAGGACGAGACCAGACAAGAGCCCACGATGACTCCTGCAGCAAGTGTTCCTCTGGAAGATAGTCAAGCGTTGCCTGACAGCCAAGAGCTTCGGAGATGCCAGAGGTCTAATGAAGGGGTTCCACCAGTCCGATATGTAGAACAGTGTGCTCTATCTGATTTTACAACTTTGTTGCCTCCTCAATAGGTGCTGTTTCCGCATTGCACGTTCCTTCATTACACTTTGACCTTGATGCTGTGATGGCCGAGGATGATCATCATTAAGAAGGGAGGCATGTAGGAGGGTGGTGCTGTTATGAACAGTAAGGAACACGCTGTTACTTTAAGAGACTGCACTCCCCTTGTCTGGCGTGATGGAATGTTCTGCTTCTCCCCATAGACTGTATGAATGGACTGGACTGTGCAGATGGCAGGGTTGGAGCCTGACCTGTGTGTGTGAGCTGAGGCTGCAGCAGAGAGAACATATAGCTGCAAGAGAGGACCCCCAGCCTGTAACGGAGTGGACTTGTGAGATTTGACAAACTTTTCCAGGTGCAGCGAGGGTGGATGTCCTGTGTTAGTTCGAGGAGCCACGAAGATACCAAGAAAGGGATTTACAGTTTCCAGGAGCACCTCCTTGGACCCAGAAGCAAGGAGAAGACCACGTTTCACGGAGCTGGCAGAGAGCCGTGCGCACCACCGTACTAGACTGCTGAGGGCCCCCTGGGACTGGATCTGAGTCCCCAACATCACCATGAGTTTGTTTCTGTTTTGTGTACATGTCAGGGCCTAGTGTAGTCTTCAATACCCTTGTTTGCATCTTCCTCATCCACTTCATTCCTTGCCTTCCAATAAATCTACCCTTTGTTGTTTGCATCTCATCTTGGGTACAGTCGTCTTCCTGCACCGTGGCGGTCCCCCGGCCATCGCTTCACATCCACAATGGAATTTTGGACACCAGGAACATGCACTGCTAGTACCCAAGCATTCAACTTGAGTCAAAGTAATACTAATTTCCTGAGCAGCCGGATTACCGGTGGAAATGAGGCTACTGATAATTGAAACTACACTCATATTTTCACAATGAAACCTAACCTTCAGATTACGAAAAGCCTCATCCCATATTGAAACAGCAACAACAATTCAAGTAAACCAAGATTCCTAAGAAAACCATGCACCTTCCAAAACTCCGTCCATTCGCCCACATTCCACTGATCCTTACAATAGGCTCCATAACCGCCACGTCTGTGTAAATCTCACAATCAAAACTGTCTACTACCTCATTTTGAATTAATGACTTCCATAACAATTTTTCAGGAAAATTTTCAAGATTAACAAATCCTCCCTATGATCCTTTTTCAAATGGATATAATGATGTAGAGCGCTAATGTCAGGCTGTGACTGTCCTGGTGTGACACGACCTGGCAGGTGGTCGGTCACAAAATGACGAAACACACACGGGTACACCGGGGACACTTTAACAACGGTGGGCCCTGTCGGTAGGGAACAGGGAATGGGCACCTCCTGAACTCACCTGAGGCTGTGCTCTGATCTTGCTACCGTCCCTATACAGGTTCTTTCAACCCGTCGCTGACCAGGATACGTAGTCCCTCACTTGCCCTGCTCTAATCCCTATATAGGGAACTGGCAGGTGAGAGCACTGGTCCCACCGCTGCACTAATACAACACTGGGAAAGTTACAAACAACAAAGGGACAAAGAAACAATAACACCACACTTAGCTTTCTCTGCTGCAATACACCGCACAGCAGATTAAGGCACCAGGAATGAGTATTCAGCTGTAGAACAACAGCACTAAGCAAGCTCCTATTCCAGCAAGGTTGGTATCCAAAGGACCTGTATAACCAACAGTCAGCTGATGAACCAGGTGACCTTTTAAAGGAAGGTGGGAGTGGTCACCACCCACAACAGCAGAACAAGCTGCCATGCAATTACACCAGCGGCCACCGGGGGAAAAACTGCATTAACCCCCGATGACCTGAAAGGAAAAAAGGTTTTAATCTGAAGGAAACCAGATCTGCCACAAATCCAAACATGGATCGTGACAGCTAACACCTGCTGTTACCCTAGGACAATCTCCGACTAAAAATTCTGCCCATAGGCACAGTTTTAGAAGCAAAATTTAATCTGCCTCCTTCAATGTCACCTTATGCAATTTTTGCACTTTATCAACATCCTGCCTTAGCACGTACAATTTATCCTCTGGCAACCGACATTCCATATGAATGGAATCAATTAAAATACCCCTAAAACTTAATGCAGTACAATGGCCCTCTGTTTTTTCCTTCAGTAATGGAACCCAAAAATGACTCCCTATATTAGCATGGCATGATTTGGTAGTCCACACAGCCCCCCGAGGAAGCACATTACCCGAAACGTGCGTCGGGGCAATAGTACACACGACCTCTTACATTTCCTCTCTCCCATATGGGTAAGCATTTTCATCGTACTGCACTATAAATGGCACTTTATACCCAGGGGACGACACTAACACTAGTTATTTTGTATATACCATCATTCCACTTGGAGCTGCTTTCTCTTTACGCAGTGTTTATGGCCAACAACCACCTGTGTTCTTGATACATATACATTGATGCTATTTGCATTTGTTGCTACTACTTGCAGTGCTATGAGAGGAGTTTGAGGCTGTACTGTATTTGGATTCTTCTCCTTCTTTTAGTCGTCCTGTATTTTTCTGTGGGTTATTGATACCCATATTAATGTTTATGAGTGAGTTACTAATAAAAATTGCACATTGATTGTTCATAATACTTGTGTCTCACCGTATTTATTTATTGAGGGCGTACTGCTCCATTTTTCTGTAGGAATATATCATGTTTTGGAGCTGCTCTAATTCCTGAACAGCAGGTTCTGTTTTTGGTATCATTATTTATGTGTATCCGCAATGTCAGTTATTGTTAACTATCAAATAGTATAATGCAGCCCCTATAGAGTATAATGCAGCCCTATAGAGTATAATGCAGTCCACATAAAGAATAATGCAGCCCCAGCAGAGTATAATGCGGCCCCCATAGAATATAATGCAGCTCCCATAGAGGATAATGCAGTCACCATAGAGTATAATGCCGTCCCATAGAGTATAATGCAGCCCACATAGAGTATAATGCAGCCCAGAGTATAATGCAGCCTCAGAGTATAATGCAGCCCCATAGAATATAATGCAGCCCCATAGAGTATAATGCAGTCTCAGAGTATAATGCAGCCCTCAAAAGTATAATACAGCCTCAAATAGTATAATGAAGCCCCATAGACTATAATGCAGCCCACATGGAGTATAAAGCAGTCCATATAACAAATAATGCAGCCCCATATAGTATAATGCACACCCCATATTACTCCAGTATTATGGCCACCACATACTCGCTGATTTAAAAATAAATACATATTCACTTCTCCTCTTTCCCTTGCTACTGTGGTCTCTGCAGCATGTCTACTCAGCAGCTCCACTGCTCGGCACAGTGTGGTGCGCGATGAAGTGATGTCATCACCCCTGCTGAATAAGAAACAGAAGGGGAATGATGTAGAGGGAGCGTCACTTGACGCTCTCTCCTTTATCATTGACTTCAACTGTATCGGCATCTTTGATGCTGATATAGATGAATGTGCAATGCGGAGGACTGGAGCCAGCGCTGGCACCTGGTCCCCCAAACTCACTATTAGCAGTACACCACTGGCTAGGTGCTCCAGGGGGAGGGGGGACCTTGGCAAATGCCTAGTTTGTTGGCTGCTGCCGTGTGAAACTAGGCCGCAACTCCTATCCCTCACACTGCCCATCCATCCGATAATCTGCGCTGAAGATCTGAGAGAAGCAGACTGCACTTCTGGTGTTAGCTGTGGCCTGTCCATTACCGTGGCCGCAGGCCGGCTAGATGGATTCCTGCCAGGTCATGAGTGCCAGGCAGACTGCCAACGCCCACCACCCTTAGGGTCTCTGGTTCATGAGCCTGTCCTTGCAGTGAGGGGTTGCTTTGGGGCTCAAATGCTCCAGTGGCCTCGTTCTACTTGCCCGCTTTCTGGACCCCTCGGGCAGATCCTGCCTTTGCTCACCTCTCAGCATGTCGGCAATCTGCTCCTGGAGCCAACCATCTCCTCTTAACCTTGCCGCTATCCACAGCTGCCCTAGGGGGGAATCAACGTCTTCCATCAGATACTGGGGTTATGGGCTGTGTTAGGTACTGGGGTTGTGGGCTCTTATATAGGATTGAAATCCCAAAATGGTAACTTTCCTGCACTTTTCCTTTTATACCCCTAATCCTCCACCCCCTTATTCGCCCATAAATGAATCCCTCCTATCAGCACCATGATATGCTTTAAATTTGAATCCTGCCAGCCAATCCATGTCATGGGCCCGGGGCCTCCTCCTAACTCCATTTGGATCCTGCCATCTCCTTTCTGATTATTTCTGCTTTTGTGTTTCTCTTTCTTATGTGATTTTAAAATATGGTAAAAGCTTAGAGGCTTTCAGAACTAAGCATGGAGCTAAGAGTCTCAGTTTAAATTTAGTTTTGTCATAGAGAAAAATTAAAATCTATAAACACATCTTCGGAGTGGGGAAATATCACCCTCACCTTGAACATATTGGATTAATTCTAAGCAGAGAAGAGAGAAACTAAGTATAATTGTGTAAGTGAGAGGGAGCTGACACTTCAACCTCCATTGAAGTAGGGACCTTCTGCAGTGACCAGGTGGTTACGGCTAGAGATCTGCTGTGGGGGCCAGCCACCCAGGCTAGGATTCGTTTATGCAGAGGTGGGGAAGTACACTTCCCAGGCTGGAGTTTCCTCTGATCAATACACTGTTCTGAGACTTTTTGGAGACACTGGTCAGTGTCAGGTTTGCATCGATCCAATATTTACAGGAGATATATTTTCAGCATTATAGTGAAGGGACAAACATGACGTATTCACTCACATCACCGTGGGGCCATTCTAACCCTCCAACTAAATATTGGACAGATGAATGATGCTATCTAGGCCATGTTTCACCTCTACAGAAAGGTAACATCGCGATAGGAAAGATGGCAATAATATCTACCGCCTGTGACCTCCAGAGGCAAAGATATCCTTAGGGATCTCATCAAATTCTAAAAGACCTAGCACATTCCACAACCAGCACACACATGAGTTCACCAAGGGGAGGTATGAGGATATAACTTTGAGCTAATAAAAATTAGAGTTTGGGTGCCTGTCATGGTTCATTCTGGAAGACAAGGTTAGCTGTGAGAGTGTTCCACTTTCCGAATCGAAGCATTTCCCTCCATAAAGATAAGAGCCATTTCTGTATCATCAGGTATTGTACTTTTCTTTTGTTGTTCCTTTTTATTTTATGTAATTATATATACTGTATTGTTTGGTTGCCATTGTGTTCCATCATTTTGTAGTTTTTTTTTATAAATGCTGCCTACCTTTCTGGATTAAATACAGTGGCTGGCAAAAGTATTCACCCCCTTGGCTTTTTACCTATTTTGTTATTTTACAAATCTTTGTAATCCGATTTGTGTGTGACGCATCAGCACTAAATAGTCTACGTTGGTGAAGTGAAGTGAGAAAAATATAGGCATAAATTAAATGTATGGGATCAAATAACTAAAAATTGGAATGTGCATATGTATTCACCCCTTTTGCGATGAAGTCCCAAAAAAATTCTGGTGCAAGCAATTACCTTCATAAGTCACATGCTTAGTGAAAGAAGGCCACCTGTGTGCAATCTAAGTGTCACATGTCTGTCAGTATATACACTTTACCTTTTCTGAAAGGCCACAAGGGCTGCAACACCATTATGCAAGAGACACCACTAACCAAAGCTACACTATGAACACCAAGGAGATCTCCAAACAAGTCAGGGACAAAGTTTGAGAAGTGCAAGTCAGGGTTGGGTTATATAAAAAAAATCCCAATCTCTGATGATCCCCTGGAGCACCATCAAATCCACTATCATCAGCATCGCTTAAGAGGAAACGTGTAAATGTTTTGGATTGTCCTAGTCAAAGCCCAGACTTTAATCCAATTGAGAACCTGTGGTTAGACATAAAGATTGTTGTTCACCAGAAGAAACCATCTAACTTGAAAGAGATGGAGCAGTTTTGCCTTGAGGAATGGGCAAAAATCCCAGTAGCAAGATGTGGAAAGCTCATAGACTTGCTCACAGACAAGGCGACTTGCAGCTGTAATTGCTGCAAAAGGAGGCTCTACAAAGTACTGACTTTAGGGGGGTGAATAGGTATGCACAATTAAGTTTTCAGTTATTTTCTCCTATTTGTTGTGTGCTTCAAAAACAAGCAAACAAACAAACAAATGTTCACTGTTGTAGGCATGTTATTTACATGTTATCAGCAAATGTGTCCAAATGTATATCAAAATATGGCACTTCTCAATATAATAAATAAACCTTTTTCATGAAAAGAGATCCCCCGAAAAAAATGAAGAGATCCATAAGAATTATGAATAAACAATCTTTATTTAACCCCTTAGCGACCGCCGATACGCCTTTTAACGGCGGCCGCTAAGGGTACTTAAACCACAGCGCCGTTAATTAACGGCGCTGTGGAAAAAGTGTATAGCGCCCCCCACAGGCCGATTTTCTCCGGGGTCTCGGCTGCCGAGGGTAGCCGAGACCCCAGAGAACATGATTCGGGGGGTTTTTAACCCTCCCCGCATTTGCGATCGCCGGTAATTAACCGTTTACCGGCGATCGCAAAAAAAAAAAAAAAAAAAGCGATCTCTTTAATTTCTCTGTCCTCCGATGTGATCGCACATCGGAGGACAGAGAAAAGGGGTCCCAGATGGCCCCCCAATACTCACCTAGCTCCCCCGATGCTCCTCGTGTCTCCCGGTGGGCGCCGCCATCTTCAAAATGGCGGGCGCATGCGCAGTGCGCCCGCCGGCCGGCACCGGGAGAATCTTTGGGGTCTCAGCTGCCTGGGGTAGCCGAGACCCCAAAGAGCATGATCGGGGGTCGGTTTTAGCGACCCCTGTTTTGCGATCGCCGGTAATTAACTGTTTACCGGCGACCGCAAAAAAAAAAAAAAAAAAGTAAAGTGTAATTCTCTGTCCTCTGATGTGATCGCACATCAGAGGACAGAGAAATAGGGGGATTCGGGGACCCTAGCATACTCACCTAGGTCCCTGGATCCTCTTGCTGCTCCTCCTGGCCGCCGGCAGAAGAACATGGCGGACGCATGCCCAGTGCGCCCGCCATCTGTCTCCATCTGCCGGCCGGCAGGAGAACAGCGGTTAGGGCTAAAATTAGGGTTAGGGTTAGGGGTAGGGTTAGGGGTAGGGTTAGGGGTAGGGTTAGGGTTAGGGTTAGGGGTAGGGTAGGGGTAGGGTTAGGGGTAGGGTTAGGGTTAGGGTTAGGGTAGGGGTAGGGGTAGGGCTAGGGTTAGGTTAGGGGTAGGGTTAGGTTAGGGTTAGGGGTAGGGTTAGGTTAGGGGTAGGGTTGGGGCTAAATTTAGGGTTAGGGTTGGGGCTAAATTTAGGGTTAGGGTTGGGGCTAAATTTAGGGTTAGGCTTCTTTCACACTTACGTCGGTACGGGGCCGTCGCAATGCGTCGGCCCGACATACCGACGCACGTTGTGAAAATTGTGCACAACGTGGGCAGCAGCTGTAGTTTTTCAACGCATCCGCTGCCCAATCTATGTCCTGGGGAGGAGGGGGCGGAGTTACGGCCACGCATGCGCGGTCAGAAATGGCGGATGCGACGTACAAAAAAAGTTTCATTGAACGTTTTTTTGTGCCGACGCTCCGCCAAAACACAACTGATCCAGTGCACGACGGACGCGACGTGTGGCCATCCGTCACGATCCGTCGGCAATACTATGGGCAAAAAACGCATCCTGCGGGCACATTTGCAGGATCCGTTTCTTGTCCAAAACGACGGATTGCGACGGAATGCCAAACAACGCAAGTGTGAAAGTAGCCTTAGGGCTAGGGTTAGGGTTGGGGCTAAAGTTAGGGCTAGGGTTGGGGCTAAAGTTAGGGTTAGAGCTGGGATTAGGTTTAGGGTTTGGATTAGGGTTGGTATTAGGGTTAGGGTTGGCATTAGGGTTACGCTTGGGATTAGGGTTAGGTTTGGGATTAGGGTTAAGGTTAGGGTTGTGATTAGGGGTGTATTGGGATTAGGGTTAGGTTTGAGGTTAGGGTTGAGATTAGGATTAGGGGTGTGTTGGATTTAGGGTTTTGATTAGGGTTATGGTTAGGGTTGACATTAGGGTTGTTTTGGGGTAAGGGTTGTGATTATGGTTAGGGTTAGTGATTAGGATTATGGATCAGGTTGGGATTAGGGTTAGGGGTTGGAGCTAGAATTGGGGGGTTTCCACTGTTTAGGTACATCAGGGGGTCTCCAAACACGACAGCCAATTTTGCGCTCAAAAAGTCAAATGGTGCTCCCTCCCTTCTGAGCTCTGCCGTGCGCCCAAACAGTGGGTTACCCCCACATATGGGGCATCAGCGTACTCGGGATAAATTGGACAACAACTTCTGGGGTCCAATTTCTCTTGTTACCCTTGTGAAAATAAAAACTTGGGGGCTACAAAATCTTTTGTGTGAAAAAAAAAATATTTTTTATTTTCACGACTCTGCATTCTAAACTTCTGTGAAGCACTTGGGCATTCAAAGTTCTCACCACACATCTAGATAAGTTCCTTGGGGGGTCTAGTTTCCAAAATGGGGTCACTTGTGGGGGGTTACTACAGTTTAGGTATATCAGGGGCTCTGCAATCGCAACATAATGCCCACAGACCATTCTATCAAAGTCTGCATTCCAAAAAGGCGCTCCTTCCCTTCCGAGCTCTGCCGTGCGCCCAAACAGTGGTTTACCCCCACATATGGCACATCAGCGTACTCGGGATAAATTGGACAACAACTATTGCAGTCCAATTTCTCCTGTTACCCTTGTGAAAATAAAAACTTGGGGGCTACAAAATCTTTTTTGTGAAAAAAAAAAATTTTTTTATTTTCACGACTCTGCATTCTAAACTTCTGTGAAGCACTTGGGCATTCAAAGTTCTCACCACACATCTAGATAAGTTCCTTGGGGGGTCTAGTTTCCAAAATGGGGTCACTTGTGGAGGGTTTCTACTGGTTAGGTACATCAGGGGCTCTGCAAATGCAACATAATACCCGCAGACCATTCTATCAAAGTCTGCATTCCAAAACGGCGCTCCTTCCTTCCGAGCTCTGCCGTGCGCCCAAACAGTGGTTTACCCCCACATATGGGGTACCAGCATACTCAAGACAAATTGGACAACAACTTTTGGGGTCCAATTTCTCTTGTTACCCTTGTAAAAATAAAAACTTGGGGGCTACAATATCTTTTTTGTGGAAAAAAAAAATATTTTTTATTTTCACGGCTCTGCATTATAAACTTCTGTGAAGCACTTGGGCATTCAAGGTTCTCACCACACATCTAGATAAGTTCCATGGGGGGTCTAGTTTCCAAAATGGGGTCACTTGTGGGGGATTTCTACTGTTTAGGCACATCAGGGGCTCTCCAAACGCGACATGGCGTCCGATCTCAATTCCAGCCAATTCTACGTTGAAAAAGTAAAACGGCACTCCTTCTCTTCCAAGCTCTGCGGTGCGCCCTAACAGTGGTTTACCCCCACATATTGGGTATCAGCGTACTCAGGAAAAATTGCACAACAACTTTTGTGGTCTAATTTCTCCTGTTACCCTTGTGAAAATAAAAATTTGTGGGCAAAAAGATCATTTTTGTAGAAAAAATGCGATTTTTTTTTTCACGGCTCTACGTTATAAACTTCTGTGAAGCACATGGGGGTTCAAAGTGCTCGCCACACATCTAGATAAGTTCCTTAAGGGGTCTAGTTTCCAAAATGGTGTCACTTGTGGGGGGTTTCCACTGTTTAGGCACATCAGGGGCTCTCCAAACGCGACATGGCGTCCAATCTCAATTCCAGCCAATTCTGCATTGAAAAAGTCAAACGGCGCTCCTTCACTTCTAAGTTCTGCGGTGCGCCCTAACAGTGGTTTACCCCCACATATGGGGTATTGGCGTATTCAGGAGAAATTGCATAACAAAATTTATGGTTACATTTCTGTTTTTACACTTGTGAAAATAAAAAAAATGGTTCTGAATTAAGATGTTTGCAAAAAAAAGTTAAATGTTCATTTTTTCCTTCCACATTGTTTCAGTTCCTGTGAAGCACGTAAAGGGTTAATAAACTTCTTGAATGTGGTTTTGAGAACCTTGAGGGGTGTAGTTTTTAGAATGGTGTCACACTTCATTATTTTCTATCATATAGACCCCTCAAAATGACTTCAAATGTGATGTGGTCCCTAAAAAAAAATGGTGTTGTAAAAATTAGAAATTGCTGGTCAACTTTTAACCCTTATAACTCCCTAACAAAAAAAAATTTTGTTTCCAAAATTGTGCTGATGTAAAGTAGACATGTGGAAATGTTATTTATTAACTATTTTTCGTGACATATCTCTCTGATTTAAGGGCATAAAAATACAAAGTTTGAAAATTGCAAAATTTTAAAAATTTTCGCCATATTTCCGTTTTTTTCATAAATAATCGCAAGTAATATCGAAGAAATGTTACCACTAACATGAAGTACAATATGTCACGAAAAAACAATCTCAGAATCAGCGGGATCCGTTGAAGCGTTCCAGAGTTATAACCTCATAAAGTGACAGTGGTCAGAATTGCAAAAATTGGCTCGGTCATTAAGTACCAAATTGGCTCTGTCACTAAGGGGTTAAACATACTAAAAATACATCAATAAGAATAGTAAAAAAAACATTGATGCCTCTAGGATTATAAGGCTGACTGTACCTCATAGATATTCAAAGGCTTGCGGGATATCAACTTATGTATAAATACAAGTACACCATAAATTATTACTGAAAATGCAAAGTGGCTTTAGTAAATTATTCCATATTCATATGTTGGTATCTTTATGTTATAAGTGAAAGTACACTGGAAAATCTGTATAATGTTGGGTTTTTTTTGGGTTTTTTTCATTTAGACCAATAATTCCGAAACTAGGAAATGTAGTACCAGTAATACTTATAAATTGATATAAAAGAAACAAAAAAAAGGTATAAGAAATATGCCGGTTATAAACAGTAAACAATAGAATATGTACAAAATATCTAGCCTACACAGATAGAAAATGAAAGATGGTGGGACTATTATGCAAATTGTGGTAGAGCAGCTCACTTGACTGGACACAGAGGTATGACCACTGTCTCTTTAAGAAAAGGCTTGGTTTATTGTAGACAGCATAAACCAAGCTTGGGAAAGTAAACATGGCCCTCTGGGCAAAACAAAGAAACAAAAGAAACACAGTCCTTTTCCTAGCTGGGATCAGCCCACTAACAGGCAGCAATGTCCACAGTTCAGATTTAGCACACACCTTCCTGAAGTGCTCTCTTTCCATGCCCACACTTAACACTGAAAGCTCTGGCAGTCAGCCATTTAAGCCCAGACCATGTGACTCCTCCATCATGTGATTGATAACATGATCTCCACATCCACAGGTCCTGTCAGGACACTGCAGGAGGAGATACGGTGGACCCCCTCCCACCAGATCTATGGAGGTCCACTAAAACCATAGCATAACTCTCATTTAATCCTCTCAACACGTAGTATGCTGGAGGAAAGAACTCTGGTTTTACATCACTGATGCCATCATGCACAGTGACATGTATCTCCCCTCCATAACTTCACCAGTGACTCTGTCACAAGATTAAAAGGCAAAGTGAAAGAAAACCAATTATTACCTGTGACGATATCATACATGGCAACGAGTGATGTCAGCTACAGTGTCCACTCACCCTGATGCGTGTTTCGCCTCACTTCTTCTGGGCGCTTTTTCTTCTTGGGAAGAACTAACCTTAAGGTACCGTATTTTTCAGACTATAAGACGCACTTTTTTCCCAAAATGTTTTTGGGGAAAATGGGGGTGCGTCTTATAGTCGGAATGCACTTACAGTTAGCGTGGTGGCAGCAGGAGTCGGATGAATCTTCCATTGGTACGATGCTGCAGGGCGATGCTCTCGCTCCCATTCCAGCCTGGTCCGGCAGTTTCGGCGGTGCTCGGTGCTGCGGGGGGCTCCAGCGACATTTTGTGAAAACCCCCACACTTCTATTGCATCAATGCTGTGGCCTCCGGGAAAATGGCTGCTGGAGGCGGCGCATGCGCAGATTGAGATCTCGCTTTAAAGATCTCATCTTCTGAGATCTTGGGACGAGATCTCAATCTGTGCATGCGCCGCCTTCGGTGGCTTTTCTGTTCTCTTTCTGAGGAACAGATCTGTCTAGACTTATTAACCCCTTACTGGCATCGGACGTACTATACCGTCCGATGCCGGCTCCCCTGCTTTGATGCAGGGCTCCGCGGTGAGCCCGCACCAAAGCCGGGACATGTCAGCTGTTTTGAACAGCTGACATGTGCCCGTAATAGGCGCGGGCAGAATTGCGATCTGCCCGCACCTATTAACTAGTTAAATGCCGCTGTCAAACGCAGACAGCGGCATTTAACTACCGCTTCCGGCCGGGTGGCCGGAAATGACGTCATCGCCGACCCCCGTCACATGATCGGGGGTCGGCGATGCTTGTATATTGCAACCATAGAGGTCCTAGAGACCTCTATGGTTACTGATGACCGGTGGCTGTGAGCACCACCCTGTGGTCGGCGCTCACAGCACACCTCCATTTCTGCTACATAGCAGCGATCAGCAGATCGCTGCTATGTAGCAGAGCCGATCGAGTTGTGCCTGCTTCTAGCCTCCCATGGAGGCTATTGAAGCATGGCAAAAGTGAAAAAAAAAAGTTTAAAAAAATGTGAAAAATTTTAAATCACCCCCCTTTCGCCCCAATCAAAATAATTCAATAAAAAAAATATCAAATCTACGCATATTTGGTATCGCTGCGCTCCGAATCGCCCGATCTATCAATTAAAAAAAAGTATTAACCTGATCGAATGAAACAGCGTAGCGGGAAAAAAATTCGAAACGCCAGAATTACGTTTTTTTGGTCGCCGCGACATTGCATTAAAATGCAATAACGGGCGATCAAAAGAACGTATCTGCACCGAAATGCTATCATTAAAAACGTCATCTCGGCACGCAAAAAATAAGCCCTCAACGGACCCCAGATCATGAAAAATGGAGATGCTACGAGTATCGGAAAATGGCGCACTTTTTTTTTTTTTTTTTTTTTTAGCAAAGTTTGGAATTTTTTTTCACCACTTAGATAAAAAATAACCTAGTCATGTTAGGTGTCTATGAACTCGTACTGACCTGAAGAATCATAATGTCAGGTCATTTATAGCATTTAGTGAACCTAGCAAAAAAGCCAAACAAAAAACCAGTGTGGGATTGCACTTTTTTTGCAATTTCAGCGCACTTGGAATTTTTTTCCCGTTTTCTAGTACACGACATGCTAAAACCAATGATGTCGTTCAAAAGTACAACTCGTCCCGCAAAAAATAAGCCCTCACATGGCCAAATTGACGGAAAAATAAAAAAGTTATGGCTCTGGGAAGGAGGGGAGCGAAAAACGAACACGGAAAAACGAAAAATCCCCTGGTCATGAAGGGGTTAATATGGTACATAGAAGTAGAATTACTAGTACCCTGTCATTCCCCTTATAAAACCCTGTGGATGTTTCCCTGTCACTGATAAGTTAAGGTTATTATTTTTATGTTAGCTTATTGGTTGTTTTATTATTGTTTTATGTTGTCTTTGATTGTGTGCAACCAGTGTTTAATTTCTCTTTGTTATTCAAAATTATTTAATAAAAAAGTGATGAAACATAAATTCAGTTTAATTAGACTAAAGTTGTTGACAACTTTGCAGTTTACCGCTTATTAAAAATCCTCTCCGTTCTCAAAAGGGATTTTTTAATTTATTAATATTTTATTCACTTACATTTCTACAGCACTTTACAGACATTATCATCAGTGTCCACATTGGGGCTCACAACCTACATTCCTTATCAGTATGTCTCTGGAGTGTGGGAGGAAACCGGAGTGCCAGGAAGAAACCCACATAAACACATAGAGAACATACAAACTCCTTGCAGATGTTGTCCTTGGTGGGATTTGATCTCACTACCCCAGCACTGCAAGGCTACAGTGCTAACCACTGAGCTACCATGCTGCCCATTAATGCTAATTGACTAGGTTACTTGCCACTGTTGCAGTCTATCAGAGGTGGCCTGTCTTCTGTTATGCTGGTGTAACTACTCACTCGGCATAATAGGTAAAGCTAAAAACTGCAACTGACACAGCCGATTCCTGTACAGATTAGCGATCCTGACTCTGCACTCCCTAGTGGCTCCTGCATGAGACTAGAAGATGGCAACTCAGACCTAGACTACCTAGGCCGTCAAGCACTTCACATTCCTCCTAAAGAACGGGAGGCCAGAGCAGAGTGTGAATTACCGACGAAAGGGTAAGTGTGCTGAAAAAAGGAAAGATCTCACAGAATAAAAAATAAAGTAGAAAGTACGTACTGTTAGATAATATGCTGCCTACTTCCTAAAAATAAACAGAAGATAGGTGTAGAGCAAAGAATAGAAACAA
This sequence comes from Ranitomeya imitator, assembly GCF_032444005.1. Classification (NCBI taxonomy): domain Eukaryota; kingdom Metazoa; phylum Chordata; class Amphibia; order Anura; family Dendrobatidae; genus Ranitomeya; species Ranitomeya imitator. The sequence goes on from NC_091285.1 coordinate 626,583,636, forward strand.
CAAGGAGTTTAACCTTAGCTGGAATTTCACGGACTGCTTTTAAACTGCAGTAGGATGGCTAAACATCCAAATGAGAATATGAGCAGCTGAAAATGCTAGCTAGAGGAAAGAATATAAAGCCGCACCCAAAAGGTGATAGGGCAGACAATTGAAAACACCTTGGTTATGCTAATGCAGCGCCCCAGAGACCTGGTCATTGCAGTATGGCACTCTGCCGCTAAGGGGAGTGGCGGTACATCTGATGGCACTAAGGAGTTCTCCTGACCAGGTATCACCAGAACACATTACACTTCACACTCCGGCCACTAGGGGGAGAAAAAGGCTTTATTTATTGGGCCACTCCTCACATTGGTAAAACTAGGGGCTGGGGAGGAAGTTAGTCAGAAGCTGACTGGGTTGGATTCAGGCAACATCCCGTGGCAGGGGGTGTTGCAGGGAGAAGGCACAGGGGGGTCCCTGTCAGGTGTGGGAACCTGGCAGGTGCCTAGCAAACAGAACAGAACGTAACGGAACCGCGCCTGCACACCCTGCGGCGGTATCCAGGAGAGAGACACGAAGGGAAGGATATTGTGGAACAGTGTAAACGAGATCAAGCACAAAGGAGAGCCAGTAGGAGTCGTGCCAAGAGACAGAGGCAACATCTTACTGAGGCGCGTAGTCGGTGGCCGGAACACCGCAGGAGTAACTGACTTCAGGCCTTACTTCAAACTCCACCGGACAGTTAATTATAGGTTGGCTGTCTACCTTACTACACCTACGAAGACATAGGGGGCGACGCGTGGAGAGGGGCGTCTCTAGGGTCCCGGAAGAGCTCCGAGCCTTCCCGTCATACGGGTGGCGTCCTAGCCATAACATACCTGGGGGACGTTAGAAACTAGTAACATCTGGAACCAAAGAACGAGAGAGCTGTAGAGAACGACGAACGAGAACAGCAGATGTGAGGACTATTCCGAATGCTCAGCAGGGTAGGACTACAACACACAGGTGCTAGTGGTAGGCAACGATTTCCATCTGCGAAGGAAACTCTGGATGTGCCCATCGGACCGGCCGGTCTCAGAGAGCCCTGTTAAACGTACTCTGGATTGAGGATTCTGAAGCCTTCAGTAAAGAGGTAAAGAGACTGCAACCTTGTGTCATCATTATTGATTGCGCTTTACACCATTGCCATCCACCTACACCACTGGGAAGCCCTGGGGACATACTTCACCTGTGGGAAGGTATACCATCCAGCTGCAATTCCATCACCCCAGCGGACCCCATAGCAGCGTCGGTCACCCTGACCGAACACCACAGGTGGCGTCACGAACCCCTGACAGACTATATCCCCCTTTTACTGGACGCCCCTTAGCAGGGTCACGGACCGGGTCTAACCACCGTGACAGCCTCAGAACCGAACCAGAGAGGCCCGGTACCGAGAACACGTGGCCCTGTGTATGGGGGCGCTCCACTAAGAAGACTGAAGACAGAATATCAGAACCTAAACACCTGGAGGAAAGGTGTGTCTGCTCTGGCTCTGCACACCGAGAAGCTGACCACAAAACACAGGCTCAAGGTTTTGAACCCAGGAGTATGACATCTCCTAGGCAAAATCTGCAGCACTTGCAAATGCTAATCTGAAGCTGGCCTCTGGGGTGGTTTCTCTTCCCTGATGCTGCAGAGGCAAAGTCATTGACGACACTTGTCTGAACTGTGAATCATGAGGGGTGCCCTACCATGAGGGGTGCCCTACCCACCCACCCCCAAGCTGCAAGCCATGAGTTAGCAGAGCGGGTGCAACTGAAGACAGAACATGGGGCAAAACCTTTAATCTTACTGGTGTTAAGTCACAGCTTTCCCCCACAGCCCATACAGGTGGTTACCCTGACAACTACAAAACTTTTAAGATAAGGGCTCATGAGTATGGTATTTCAGTATTTTGTCAGAGGTGAACCACGGGAAGGTTTCCTGATGCATATCTTTGATGTAAAGCTTTGTGCAGGCATACAGTGGCATACATTGCCCATTGACTCCAATAGTCAAAAAACAACAATGTATCCTCTTTTTCCTGCAGGATCAGACTACACACATGGTTTGTTTGTAGTCTGTTGCCATGGAGAAATATTTGCCTACACAGCAACTGTATGGTAATATCTGCTCTTAGCAATTTGAGTAAGTATTAAGAAACCTGAAAAAATTATTAATAATGTGAAATTGACAACCATTAGCCATAATGACATCCTTGTAATGGTTGACGAGAGGAAAAGTCCTGCACAAGTTTACACCACTTATGGGTAAGATGCATAAGACCAAAATGACCACCAGCCCTGGCAAATTCGCAGGACCTCCCCCTGTGGTATTTATACCATTTCTTCTCCCCATATTGAATAGTGATCTCCTGAATAGTTGTGTTCATTCTTACTTTTGAACTATGAGATGAGATCAGCTAAAATTCAGCTCACGACGCCAGGTCAGAGGCAAAAAAATCTTAATCAATCCCAAAAGTGGCTTAACAAATTACACCCTGATCATTTGTTGCACGCTCGGAACATGGAAGTGAGTCAAGCCTTGGAACGTAGATCTAAGGACCAGATAACAAGTCCCATGCAACACCACAGATCAGGCCTCCAATCCGCAGTAATCTGGTATAATTGCTCTTCTAATGGAATTTAATGTTATATCTCTAAACTGTTTCAACACATTATTATTCATGTAATGAAAACTTTCACTGTGTATTTATTATTATTATTATTATTATTTATTTATATATCAACATTATTTCCATGGTGCTGTACATGAGAAAGGGGTTCCATACTGGGTTATTGATATCATTTACAGTACACAAATTTATGATGACAGACTGGTACAGAGGGGAGAGGACCCTGTCCTTGCGGACTTACATTCTACGGGATACTGAAGAAGAGACAGAAGGTTGGGGATGCGGCAGCTCTGGTGGTGGTGAGGCGGCAGCTTGGGCGGTTGGTGAGGCGGCAGCTCAGGCGGTTGGTGAGGTGGCAGAATGGTTATTGCAGGCTGTAGGCTTTCCTGAAGAGATGGGTTTTCAGGTTCCGTGTGAAGGATCCGAGGGTGGTGGATAATCGGATGTGTTGAGGCGTGGAATTCCAGAGGATGGGGGATATTCGGGAGAAATCTTGGAGGCGGTTGTGTGAGGAACGAATAAGTGCAGAGGAGAGTAGGAGGTCTTGGGAGGATCGAAGATTGCGTGAGGGAAGATGGTGGAAGATTAGTTCAGAGATATAGAGAGGGGACAGGTTGTGGATGGCTTTGTAGATCAGTGTTAATAGTTTGACCTGGATTCGTTGGGGAATTGGGAGCCAGTGGAGGGATTTGCAGAGGGGAGAAGCAGGGGAGTAGCTAGGAGAGAGGTGGATTAGCCAGGCAGCAGAGTTGAGGACAGACTGGAGTGGTGCAAGGGAATTAGCGGGGAGGCCACAGAGGAGGGTGTTGCAGTAATCAAGGAAGGAGATGATGAGGGCATGCACAAGAGTTTTAGTAGATTGTGGGGTTAGGAAGGGATGGATTCTGGCAATATTTTTGAGTTGGAGGCGACAGGAGGTGCAAGAGTTTGGACGTGCGGTTTGAAGGACAGGGCAGAGTCGAGAGTTACCCCCAAGCAGTGGATTTCAGGTGCGGGAGAGAGCGTAGTGCCTTTTACCATAATAGATAGATCAGGTAGGGGGGATACGCGAGATGGGGGAAAGATGATGAGATCGGTTTTGTCTACATTGAGTTTTAGGAAGCGAGAGTTGAAGAAGGAGGATACGGCTGATAGACACTCCGAGATTCTGGACAGCAGAGAGGTGACATCTGGGCCAGAGAGGTAGATATGAGTGTCGTCCGCATACAGGTGGTACTGGAAGCCATGGGACTTTATGAGTTTTTCTAGGCCAAGGGTATAGATAGAAAAAAGTAAGGGCCCTAGGACGGAGCCTTGAGGGACTCCAACAGAGAGAGGGCGGGATGAGGAGGTAGTGTGGGAGTGGTAAACGCTAAATGTGCAGTTGGAAAGGTATGAAGCGATCCAGGACAGGGCAAGGCCTTTGATGCCAAGGGAAGAAATAATCTGTAGCAGTAGGCGGTGGTGGACTGTGTCAAAATCAGGGGACAGATTGAGAAGAAGGAGGATGGAAAACTGTCTGTTAACTTTGGCTGTGAGTAAGTCATTAGTAATTTTGGTCAGAGCAGTTTTGGTGGAGTGGTGGGGGCGGAAGCCAGACTGGAGGTTGTCAAGGAGAGAGTTAGATGAAAGGAGGAAAGTTGAGAATGGACATGCTGCTCAAGGAGTTTGAAAGCAAACAGGAGCAATGATATGGGGCGATAGCTGGGCATAGTAGTTGGGCCAAGGTTAGCTTTTTTGAAGATGGGTGTGATAGTGGCATGTTTGAAGGCAGAGGGGAAGGTACCAGAAGATAACGATAGGTTAATCGTATCTCTCATGCTTATCAGGCACAGAATAAAAGGGGAGCCATAGTGGTACAGATTGATCTCATGCTCGACTATATCCTTAAGAATAGCTGCACGAAGGGGGCGATTTCAGAAATATATGGGTTTCTACTTTTTTCTTTCCTGGAAAAATATCCCATCCGAGCCAAAGGGAAATGGGAAGCTGAATTGGGAATAATTGACAATGATAGATGGGAGTCGGTCCTAGAATATGTGCCCAAGATATCAATGAGTGAACCAGGCAGGCTATCACAGTTATTCGTAATCCATAGGGCCTATAGAACCCCTGACAGGTTGTTCAAGGCTGGGCTTAGGCAGAACTCGGAATGCCCTCGGTGCTCACAATCCCAGGCGGGGATATTGCATATGATGTGGCAGTGCCCTAGACTGTCCTCCTTCTGGATAGTTGTTTTAAATCATATTGAACTGGTGTATGGATGTTCTGTCCCTAGGGTTCCACTGACTTGCATATTGGGATATGTGGAGGAAATTGTTACGGACAACATGTTTAAAATAGCTATTGCACGATTGTTATTCATTGCTAGGAAATTGATCGCCAAATTTTGGATTAGAGAGGAACCTCCAACAAGAAGAGACTTTCTTAAGCAAGCGGAGCATATACTTACTTTGGAGAAAAGTATCTACACCAAAAGGAATAAGCTGGACATCTTCCACAAGCTGTGGCAACCGTGGATGGACTTGAATTAGGATGATAAATGAGAATATAGGGAACCTAGTATTCAATGGAAATATAACGGATGTTTATTCAAATGTTTGTATGATGATGGGAAGTGGGGTGGCTCTGGCTGAGGTCTCTGGGGTTGGGCGGGGTGGGGGGGCTCTGAGTCTGGGGGGAAAAAGTTATCTGTAAATGTTTAATGAAACATTGCCATGAGAATTATTCTGATTGTTTATTCTTTGCGGATAATAAAAATCTATCTGATAAAAAAATTAAAAAAAAAGAAGATAACGATAGGTTGAAGAGATGGGTTAGGGCTGGAATGAGCATGTTAGTTAGGTTGGGGAGCAGGTGGGAAGGGATGGGGTCAAGTGCACAGGTGGTGAGGTGTGATTTGGAAAGGAGGTGAGTAAGTTCTCTTTCAGTGATGTTGGAGAGGGAAGTTATTAGGGAAGGGCAGAGGTCTGGTATATGGGGTGGTTGGGGTGGTGGAACAGTAAAGGTTTGCCTTGTTTGGTCGATCTTGTTTTTGAAGTAGGTGGTAAAGTCCTCAGAAGAGATGAGGGGAGTTGGAGGTGGCAGTGGTGGGCGGAGGAGAGAGTTAAATGTGCTGAACAGTTGTTTTGGGTTGTAGGATAGTGAGGATACAAGGTTAGTGAAATAGGTCTGTTTAGCAGAAGTGAGGGCTAGTTTGAAGGCCAGTGTAGCTTAACAAAAACAAGTGAAATTTCTTCCTGCTCCTGAGATAAAATTCAAGATTTCTTTATTTGAAAAACATTAAAATTCCATAGAAAATTCCTGGACATAGAATATTGGACAGTCCAAATGAGCGATGCGTTTCGATCACCAAGCTTTGACAAAGATCACCTCGGTGATCGAAACGCGTTGCGCATTTGGACTGTCCGATATTCTATGTCCCGGAATTTTCTATGGAATTTTAATGTTTTTCAAATAAAGAAATCTTGAATTTTATCTCAGGAGCTGGAAGAAATTTCACTTGTTTTTCCTCTGCATTTACGTCTGACCAGGACGACTTCCGTGCACCTGTGTTTCATTAGGTGAGCTGGCTTTTTTCTTTTCTTTGTTCACAAGAGTAGCTTGTTTGAGAGCTGTGAAGTCGTTTGGCAGGCATGTTTTTTTCATCACAGCTTCGCGACCCTGGTTGCTTGTTGGAGTTTTTTGGTGAGGTTGTTATGCCAAGGTTGCCTATTGATTTGTCGCACTTTGCCATTCATGAGAGGGGCGACTGAGTCTACGGCTGATGTAAGGGTGGAGTTATAGAAAGCGGAAGAGCTATCCGTGTCGTGGAGTGAAGATATGGAGGACAGGGGTAGAAGAGAGTCTGAGAGTCTGTGAATGTCTAGGTGTGCAAGGTTTCTGCGAGGATGTGGTAATGGCTGGAAATGGGGCAGGTGAGGAGGACAAGGATGAGAAGGTGAGTAGATGGTGGTTAGATAGGGGGAAGGGAGAGGTTGTGAGATTAGATAAGGAACAGAGGCGGGTGAAGATGAGGTCTAGTGTATGTCCATCTGCGTGGGTGGCTGTGGAGGACCACTGAGTGAGTCCAAAGGATGAGGTAAGGGCCAGGAGCTTGGAGGCTGCTGGCTGGCGGGTGTCAGTGGGGATATTAAAGTCACCCATTATGATGGTGGGGATGTCATCAGAGAGAAAGTGAAGAAGCCAGGTGGAGAATTGGTCAATGAAGGCAGTGGCTGAGCCCGGTGGTTGGTATATGACAGCCATTTGGAGATTAAAAGGAGAGTAGATACGGACAGAGTGAACCTCGAAAGAAGGGAGGATAAGGGAGGGTGGGGGTTGGATAGGGTTGAAGTAGCAGTTTTTAGAAAGAAGGAAACCCACTCCACCGCCATGTCTGTTGGCAGAGCGAGGAGTGTGGGTAAAGAGGAGGCCACCGTAACTCAGTGCAGTAGGGGAAGCAGTGTCAGGGGGCGTCAGCCAGGTCTCAGTGAGGGCCAGGAAGGAAAGGCTGTGGGAAGTGAAGAGATCGTGGATCACGTGGAGCTTGTTGCAGAAGGAGCGGGCATTCCAGAGTGCCCCAGAGAGAGGAAGCAGGGGGGTGGGGGTCAGTGGCACAGATTTTAAGTGTGAGGGATTGCAGCAGTTTCTTTTAGTGTGAGAAGGATAGGGGTGAGGATTAGTGGGATGTCTAAGGCGGGGGGGGCAGGATTGGGGGATATGTCGAAAAGCAGTGAGAATGAGAAGAAAAAGGGAAAGCAGGTGGGTGAAGGAGAGCAATCAGCTTATATTATATTTTAGTAGATGAGGTCTGAAGTTAAAGAGTAGGTCTGAGGATGAAGCAAGGTAGGGGGTAAGAAAGAGGGGGAAATATTTATTTGGTTTTAGGGTGCAGGGGTAGGGGGTTAGCGAAGGAGAGTGAGGTTTAGTGGAGCAGGAACAGTGAGGGCAAATGTGAGTATGGTTAAAGGGAACCTGTCACCTGAATTTCGCGGGACCGGTTTTCGGTCATATGGGCGGAGTTTTCAGGTGTTTGATTCACCCTTTCCTTACCCGCTGGCTGCATGCTGGCCGCAATATTGGATTGAAGTTTATTCTCTGTCCTCCGTAGTACACGCCTGCGCAAGTCAAGACTGCCTTGCGCAGGCGTGTACTATGGAGGACAGAGAATGAATTTCAATCCAATATTGCGGCCAGCATGCAGCCAGCGGGTAAGGAAAGGGTGAATCAAACACCTGAAAACTCTGCCCATATGACCAAAAACCGGTCCCGCCTAATTCAGGTGACAGGTTCCCTTTAAAGAGCAGGGGAAGAAAAGGAGAGCGAGTAAATTTAGAAGACAGTGATTAGTCTTACCGTCTGGCCGATTTCTGGACTATTTCTGACGATACACTTAAAAGATGTCACTTCAAATGATGTTACATCTGACTAAAGTCAAATCTGACCAGCTCCATTCAACTTAAACCATTCAAGTGTCCATGAAATGGAGCCAGGTGAGAGAGGGAGGGGGGAGGAGGAAGGAGGTGGAGGACAGTCCACAGCAGGGAACAATTAGCAGATTGAAGTTAATAGAAACATCTGACTGCCATCAAAGGTGAAGAAAGATAGAATAAGATAGAAGGAGAGTTAGGTGTGAAGAGCATGGATATATCAATCTGCATGCAGTAAATTGGAGTATGATACATGGAATTAAAGTCAGAGAAAAAGTAGCAGCATACCAGGTAGAAACAGAGGGGGAGAGGTGCATGGATTCAGGGGTGCAGTGGGTATTCCAGGTTAGGAGACAGTTCAAAAGTACCAGGTAGAAACAAAGGGGGAGAGGTGCATGGATTCAGGGATGCAGTGGGTATTCCAGGTTAGGAGACCGTTCAAACGTATCTGTGGATGGAAGCAGATGGGTCAGGGCATGGAAGATTGAAGGAGAATATACCATGGGTTACCATTCTGGTATATTTCTGACGATACACTTAATCGATATGGTCTTAAAGTGCAGACTTAGAGGTTCGCTCAACACTGACGTATAACTCGGACTGCACTCAGACCATTGTTATGCAATGAGGCAGTGCTGAGCTGTTGTATTTTTTTCTCAGTTTCATTTAGCATGATAAAAAAAATGCAGCATGCTGGGAATTCACTCCGAAATCTGATGGGTGTGAGAGAAAAATCGGATGTCGTACTGACCATCAGTACCCTGCAATTCTGTAAGATAGGAAACTGTAAGGGCTCGCTCACACTGCCATATAACACAGCCGAGTGCTATACGATGTTTTATCGGATTTCACTTGGCCCAGTGTTATTCTATATGGGGAAGTGCAGATCTGTGATTATTTTCTCAAGCCTATTTGGCATGAGAAAACAATTACAGCATACTACGTGTGGCTCTGATATTCGGATCAAACTCACCCATCACGCGCACCCACCCAAGTCTATGGGGGCTTGTGAAACATTGGACTGTACTCTGATACTGAGGACCCTGGGAACGAAGAAGATGGAGAAATTACTTTCTCTGTCTCCTCTACACTTGTGCTGCCATTCTCTCATGTGAGAGGAACGGATCACACTCTGACGAGCTTCAGCCAAATGTCATTAGCATAATCGGCCCGATTCTCTTGCGTGAGAGAATCGATGGTCATGTCACCCGGCCTAAATGGTACTGGAAAAGATTCATAGCTGCTGAGTAAAAGAATGGATGGGATACGGTCAACACACTGATGACAAGTGAGAAAAAATCGTATCGCTCTCCTGAATGAAAATAGGATTTTTTTATATGCTTAATTTGAGGGTATTCACGTCCTTATTGAAGTAAGGGTTTAGAAATTACAGCTCTTTAATGTGTAGCTGCCTCTTTCTCAAGGGACCAAAATTAATTGGACAATTATCTCAAAAGCTCTATAATCCCTGTTTTCACCTTCCTGACCAGGCCACATTATACAATTCTGACCAGCATCACTTTATGTGGTAATAACTCTGGAACACTTCAATGGATCCCACTGATTCTGAGAATTTTTTTAATTACATATTTTAATTAATCATAGTGATAAAATTTGTTCAATATGACTTGCGCTTGCGTGAAAATATCATAAATTTGGCAAACATTTTGAAAACTTTGCTATTTTCAAACTTTTAATTCTTATACCTTTAAACCTGACAGTTATGTCACACAAAAATAGTTAACGATTAACATTTCCCACATGTCTACTTTGCATCTGCATCATTTTTGAAACATATTAATTTTTGCTAAGAAATTAGAAGGGTTAAAAGTTTATCAGCATTTTGTCATTTTTCCAACAAAATTTACAAAACAATTTTTTAAGGACCACATCAAATTTGAAGTGACTTTACTTTAGCCCCCAATAGTTAATTTTGAGAAAGGTAACAGGAGAAAATGGACCACAAAAGTTGTTGTGCAATTTCTCCTGAGTACGCTGATACTGTATATGTGGGGGAAAACCACTGTTTGGACGCGTGGCAGGGTTCGAAGGGAAGGACCTTTTGAAGGCAAAAATGGCTCAGATTGAGAGTGGATGTCATGTCGCATTTGGAGAGCCCTGATGTGCCTAAACAGTGGAAACTCCCCACAAGGGCCCCCATTTAGAAAATGACACCCCTCAGGGAATGTATCTAGATGTGTGTTGAGCACCTTGAACCCCCAGGTGCTTCACAGCAGTTTGTAATGTAGAGCTGCGAAATTATAAAATCAAATTTTTCCCACAAAAATATTCTTTTAGCCCCAAATTTTGCGTTATCACAATGGTGACAGGAGAAACTTTAACATACAATTTGTAGAGCAATTCCTCCTGAGTACACCAAATACCCCATATGTGGTGGAAAATTACTGCTTGGGCACACATGAGGGCTCGGAAATGAAGGAGCGCCAATTGACTTTTGGAGTGCAAAACTGACCGGAAAAGATAGCGGACACCATGTTGCGTTTGCATAGCCCCCGATGTACCTAAACTCTGGAAACCCCTCTTAAGTTACCCCATTTTGGAAGCTACACCCCTCAAGGAACTTAGAGATGTGGTGAGCACCTTAAACACACAGGGGCTTCACAGAATTTTATAACATTGGTCGAAAACTACTTTTGAGACACAGTGCAAAGCTCAGAAGGGAAGAAGCGCCATTATGGAGTTCAGATTTTGCTGGAATGGTTTGAGAGTGTCATGTGACATTGACAGAGCCCTTGAGGTGCCAGAACAGCAGAATACCCCCATAAGTGACCCCATTTTAAAAACTACACCTCTCAATTCATTAATCTAGGAATGCAGTGCTCATATTGACACCACGGGTGTGTCACAGAAATTTATACCATTGGGCAGTGAAGAAACAATAATTATATTTTTACCAGTTTTAGCCCCAAATTTTAATTCTTATAAGGGCTAATAGGAAAAACTTTACCTCTCAGTTTGCTGTGCGATATCTCCTATTAACGCCAATACCCTCCATGTAATTGGGAACTAGGTACTTTTGATGCACAGTGCAAAACTCAGAATGGAAGGAGCGCCACAGGCGTGTCACAGAATTTTATACCATTGGGCAGTGAAGAAAAAAGAATTACATTTTTAAAACAAAAATTTAGTTTTAGCCCAGATTTGACATTTTCACGAGGGGAAACGGGTAAAAATGGCACCAGAATTTGTCACACAATTTCTGCCGAATGTGGTTATGCCCCATATGTGGCTGTGTACAGTACTGCTTAGCCACACTGCGAGACTCGGGAGGGACGAGCGCAGATTGTCCCTAGAATAGTTTGCGAACTCCATATCCAGCCCCTAATTGCTAGAAAAGCAGAATCCCCCCTCAAGTGACCCCATTTTGGAAATTATACCTCTTTGGGCATGTATCTACAGATGTAGTGACGATTTTGACTCCATGAGTGTTTTCCAGAAGCAAACAACAGTGGATGTGGCTAAGTGAAAATTCCAATCTCCTATTGTAGAGACCAGTACATTATGCCCAGTTCATGCTCCTGGAGACATGCACCCGTAAATTAGGTGGGCTCTCATCACTACAGAAATGCCAAACAGATGGGCGCTAAATGTGGTTTTTGCACACTGTGGGGCTCAGAAGAGAGAGGGTTATTTTGGATCTGAGAGTGCAGAATTAGACGGATTTTCTTTGGGGTGCGAGTAGCTATAGCGCTTTTACAGAGCCTTTGTAGTACCAGTAATGTGGAAGCCCCTATATTTCTGTTAACAGATGATGGACCTGAGTGGGGGCTTTTCTTGTGTATTGCGCTGAATCTTTTAGGGTTTCCATCTAAACCTCCAAGCGACGTGATTCAGAAGAAACCCTGAGGGACCCATTCACTATAATGAGGCAGCAGAGTTACTCTGGACTCCGTCTGGCCTCTGTTCAGCGTTGTCCTTCTTTTCAGAGGTGCACAAAACTGTGGCCGACAGCACTTTTATACAATCCTAAAAAGACGGACACCGCCGGATCTTACGCCAGACGGCGTCCAAAGTTACTCCATCTGCTTCATTATACTTTTGGCATCCCCATATTTACACAGCTATAATTTTTCCATATTTCCACTGACAGAGTCATGTTACGGCTTCTTTTTTTGTAGGACGAGTTGCCGTTTTTATTGTTACATTTTCGGTCACATGACATTTTTTGATCGCTTTCTATACCGATTTTTGGAATGAACAAAATGAACTAAAAACAGTAATTATTTTTTTTTATATCGCTCTGCGTGTGGTAAAATTAATAAGGCAGTTTTATTCTTCGGGTCAGTACGATTAGAACGATACCTCATTTATATAGTTTTTTTTTATGTTTTGGTGCTTTTACACAATAAAAAGTATTTTATAGAAAAAATAATTATTTTTGCATCACTTTTTTTCTGAGAGCTATAACTTTTTATTTTTCCGCTGATGGAACTGTATAGCAGCTTGGTTTTTGTGGGACAGGATGACATTTTCAGCTATATCATTTTTATTTACATTTGTCTTTTTGACATGTTTTATTCCAATTTTTGTTTGACGGTATAATAAAAAAAACATAGCTTTTTGCCTTAATATTTCTGTTTTCTTTACGATATTCACTGAAGGGGTTAACTAGAGGAAGAATTTCACAGGTTGGGTCATTCCGGACACGGCGATACCAATTTTTGGTCATTTATTGGTACATACATATACACATATACAATATATATATATATATATATATATATTTTTTTTTTTTTTTGTAATTAATATTTTGTTTTTGAAAAATATTTTTACAATTTTTTTTTTTACTTAGTTACTCTATGCGACTTTCACTTTTTGCAGTCTGATTGGTCAACGTGGCAATGATTGGCCCCTTGCAATGATGTCATGGGGGCGCTGATCTGAAGGCAGAGGGAGCTCCTTTAGGTAGGAGAATTTTGCGAAGTGTTTATTTCTAATTTTTGCATACTAACATAACAGATGCCACCCTGATAGAGACACGACAAACAAATTGGTGAATATTCAGCACACTGAAGAAACATAGTCAATTTTTTCTAATATGCAAAAAAAATGTATGTATGAGAACTATGAAGATCAGAAAAACACTTTGGATGCTTTTATTGACCCTGAATATTATACAAAAAAAAGTCTGATGGGGGATCCTCTTATGACGATTCCCTCACTAATATTCCTTCTGATCTGGGCTCATATCTTGTATGCGCAGACTGACGACACACCCTGTTGTTTGGACATATATAGATATATTCTAATAACTGACTGTATACTATCAGTATATAGGCATACACAAGCACATCATATTTTTTTAAGTAAATATATTATATTAAAAATAGGTTACAAATTTGAATAAGTACTTCTTTAGTATTAACACAAATGTGCAATATAGAACATCAATTCATTGCAATAATCGGTGTATACTCTTAAAAATGAAGAAAAAGTGCAGTGGAATGACATACTATTCTCAATTTATGCCAAAATATAAATTACAGTAGAGGCTAAAATATATACAATATGTACCAAAAGATGGAGCCTACATAAAGTACAACTTGTACTGAAAAATAAAAAATAAACATATTGATCACTTGAATCCCAAAAAAACTGTTTATGCCCTTAAAGGAACTCTGCTCCAGTAGTAAATGCTGTGATAGACCTTCTTCACACATCTGTTTTTCTTGTCTGAGTGCGGTCCGTTTATACCAACTGTATTCAATGGTGGAGCACACATGTCAGGTTTTTCACATGGACTGTGACTTCGTATGAAAACACCGCAGACATGTCTGTTTTTAATCAGCAGCATGGGCTGCAAAATGTCCCGCACACATGCACACTGATGACACACGAATAACATCCTTGTACCATCAGTGTGACACGTACTGGTGCCTGGGAAAAAGTGGTACAGTTCACACTGTTCCGGGAGCTACAGACAGCTCTGATCATTGGCACTTGGTGTTCCTGAGCTCAGCTCAACCAGGCGACAATATAAATGATTGGAGGACAGGTGAGAAATATATATATTTTTTTATTTTATTTTACACTAATAAAAAGGTGAAATAGGGTAGGGAGTATTTATTTCCAATAAAGGAGTCTATGTCTTCCTTTCAATTAAAGGACTTTATTCTTGAGCTGTATTTTTTATAATATGACTTTGGAATTAGTAATGAGGGGGTGTTATAGACACCTCACCATTACTAAGGCCGGTTTCACACTAGCGTTTCTGTACGCAGCGTACGCCTGCTTACAGAAACGCATGTGTCTTGCGTACCTATGTTTAGCATTGTGTGCACAGGTGTACACAGGGACATGCGTTGTATGCGGATGTGTCCCAGTGCGTCGTTTTGATGTGCCCGCCGAATCTAACATGTTGTGTTCGGTGGGCACGTCAAAACGACGCACGGGGACACATCCGCATACAACGCATGTCCCTATGTACACCTGCGTACACAATGTTAAACATAGATCCACATGTGTCTTGCGTACCTATGCGGATCTTAAGGAAAAAAGTACGCAGGCATATGCTGCGCACTAAAACGCTAGTGTGAAACTGACCTAACCCCTGGGCTTGATGTCAGTGGCCATAAAACAGCTGACATTAACCCCAATCCTATTACCTCACTTGCCACCACATTAGGGCAAGTGGGAGGAGCGAGGCTAAGCACCAGATTTGGTACATCTTATAGATGCACCATTTATGGGGCCACTGAGAGCTGATGTTATTAGCCTGGGTGGGTGGAGCAATATCCATGGTCCCTTCACTGGCTATATCAGCCCACAGCTGTCTGTTTAGCCTTTGCTGGTTATAATTTATAGGGGGACACTACTTCATTTTTTTCTGGGGTTCCTGTTATGATAAGGTAATTCAGTACCACAATGGACATAGAAGTCAGAGCACATACAGTGACCTGACAGTAACCCAAAAACATAGAACGAGCTCTGAGACGTGGGAACTCTGCTGACCGCAATCCCTAATCCTCTCCAACCACACTAGAAGCAGCCGTGGATTGCGCCTAACGCTCCCTATGCAACTCGGCACAGCCTGAGAAACTAGCTAGCCTGAAGATAGAAAATAAGCGTACCTTGCCTCAGAGAAATACCCCAAAGGAAAAGGCAGCCCCCACATATAATGACTGTGAGATAAGATGAAAAGACAAACGTAGAGATGAAATAGATTTAGCAAAGTGAGGCCCGACTTTCTGAACAGAGCGAGGATAGGAAAGGTAACTTTGCGGTCAACACAAAACCCTACAAATAACCACGCAAAGGGGGCAAAAAGACCCTCCGTACCGACTAACGGCACGGAGGTACACCCTCTGCGTCCCAGAGCTACCAGCAAGCAAGAAAAAAACAAACAAGCAAGCTGGACAGAAAAAACAGCAAACAAAAAATAACAAAAGCGGAACTTAGCTATGCAGAGCAGCAGGCCACAGGAACGATCCAGGAGGAAGCAAGTCCTATACTAGAACATTGACTGGAGGCCAGGATCAAAGCACTAGGTGGAGTTAAATAGAGCAGCACCTAACGACTTCACCACATCACCTGAGGAAGGAAACTCAGAAGCCGCAGTACCACTCTCCTCCACCAACGGAAGCTCATAGAGAGAATCAGCCGAAGTACCACTTGTGACCACAGGAGGGAGCTCTGCCACAGAATTCACAACAGGTTCCCCAGTAAGCTAACCAGTAAAGGCTATGCAAACAGCTTTGACTTGTTTTTAATAGCATGTGAACATTTAGGGCTAATGGCCCCTTTCCCAGATTATTAACATCAGCCCCCAGTGGTCAGCTTTCCCTCTGCTGGTTATGAAATTACGTGGGAGCCCATGCTATTTGTTTTAATTATTTTATTTATAAAAAAAGACACACAAAGCAATTATTATATACAGTTAGGGCCAGAAATATTTGGACAGTGACACAAGTTTTGTTATTTTAGCTGTTTACAAAAACATGTTCCGAAATACAATTATATATATAATATGGGCTGAAAGTGCACACTCCCAGCTGCAATATGATAGTTTCCACATCCAAATCGGAGAAAGGGTTTAGGAATCATAGCTCTGTAATGCATAGCGTCCTCTTTTTCAAGGGACCAAAAGTAATTGGACAATGGACTCTAAGGGCTGCAATTAACTCTGAAGGCGTCTCCCTCGTTAACCTGTAATCAATGAAGTAGTTAAAAGGTCAGGGGTGGATTCCAGGTGTGTGGTTTTACATTTGGAAGCTGTTGCTGTGAGCAGACAACATGCGGTCAAAGGAACTCTCAATTGAGGTGAAGCAGAACATCCTGAGGCTGAAAAAAAAAGAAAAAATCCATCAGAGAGATAGCAGACATGCTTGGAGTAGCAAAATCAACAGTTGGGTACATTCTGAGAAAAAAGGAATTGACTGGTGAGCTTGGGAACTCAAAAAGGCCTGGGCGTCCACGGATGACAACAGTGGTGGATGATCGCCGCATACTTAATTTGGTGAAGAAGAACCCGTTCACAACATCAACTGAAGTCCAGAACACTCTCAGTGAAGTAGGTGTATCTGTCTCTAAGTCAACAGTAAAGAGAAGACTCCATGACAGTAAATACAAAGGGTTCACATCTAGATGCAAACCATTCATCAATACCAAAAATAGACAGGCCAGAGTTAAATTTGCAGAAAAACACCTCAAGAAGCCAGCTCAGTTCTGGAAAAGTATTCTATGGACAGATGAGACAAAGATCAACCTGTACCAGAATGATGGGAAGAAAAAAGTTTGGAGAAGAAAGGGAACGGCACATGATCCAAGGCACACCACATCCTCTGTAAAACATGGTGGAGGCAACGTGATGGCATGGGCATGCATGGCTTTCAATGGCACTGGGTCACTTGTGTTTATTGATGACATAAGAGCAGACAAGAGTAGCCGGATGAATTCTGAAGTGTACCGGGATATACTTTCAGCCCAGATTCAGCCAAATGCTGCAAAGTTGATTGGACGGCGCTTCATAGTACAGATGGACAATGATCCCAAGCATACAGCCAAAGCTACCCAGGAGTTCATGAGTGCCAAAAAGTGGAACATTCTGCAATGGCCAAGTCAATCTCCAGATCTAAACCCAATTGAGCATGCATTTCACTTGCTCAAATCCAGACTTAAGACGGAAAGACCCACAAACAAGCAAGACCTGAAGGCTGCGGCTGTAAAGGCCTGGCAAAGCATTAAGAAGGAGGAAACCCAGCGTTTGGTGATGTCCATGGGTTCCAGACTTAAGGCAGTGATTGCCTCCAAAGGATTTGCAACAAAATATTGAAAATAAAAATATTTTGTTTGGGTTATGTTTATTTGTCCAATTACTTTTGACCTCCTAAAATGTGGAGTGTTTGTAAAGAAATGTGTACAATTTCTACATTTTCTATCAGATATTTTTGTTCAACCCTTCAAATTAAACGTTACAATCTGCACTTGAATTCTATTGTAGAGGTTTCATTTCAAATCCAATGTGGTGGCATGCAGAGCCCAACTCGCGAAAACTGTGTCACTGTCCAAATATTTCTGGCCCTAACTGTAGCACACTGAAATATCTATCTACTGTATCTATCCGTCTATCTATCATCTATCTATCATGTTCCTCATCACTATCTCTATCTTTGAACATTTTTAATACATAACACTATTTCATTTCTATGCTGCATTTCATTCCACACATACCACACTGACAGCACACTGACAGACAGGACACCCAGATATCACACGGATGTCACATACGTCAGGGGTGTCAAACTGCATTCCTCGAGGGCTGCAAACAGGTCATGTTTTCAGGATTTCCTTGTACTGCACAGGTGATAATTTAATCACCTACACAAATAATGAGTTGGTGATTAAATTATCACCTGTGCAGTACAAGGAAATCCTGAAAACATGACCTGTTTGCAGCCCTCGAGGAATGCAGTTTGACACCCCTAATATACGTACAAATGGATGGCACACGGACATGGACTACGGACCAGGGTTTTTCCAGTACCAAAATCAGGAGGTGTGAAGGAGGCTTATAGAGTACTGTATGTAGGGTTGTCACCTAGCTTTCCTGGAGTCCTGAATATCCATAGGACAGCTTATCAATATCAGATTGGTGGGGGTCTTATATATTGGCTAGGGAGATCATCTAAGAACCAAGGAGTGGACACTAAACAGTTGACGGAGCTACTATTTTCTGCCAAGTACACTGTTCACATCTGACAGAGCTGACAGAACTTCTTATAACAGCAGATCCGTGGGGTGTCAGATGTCGGACCCCACTGATCTGATATCAATGAGGATATGTCAATATCATTGTAGTGGAAAAGTCAGAGACCTTATACCCCCAAACTAAACAGTCTACGGCCAGGTTCACACAAGAATATTTCATGGAGCATATATGGATTGCAATGCCCGGTATGACTGAACATACAGTCTAGTATGTGTCTAGGAGGTTGTACGTTCAGATCGGGAGACCTGCGGTCAGCTCGGGCATGGCAGTCCATATAGGGACCATGAAATACACTTATGTAAACCTGGCCTAAAAATGAA
This sequence comes from Ranitomeya imitator, assembly GCF_032444005.1. Lineage (NCBI taxonomy): Eukaryota > Metazoa > Chordata > Amphibia > Anura > Dendrobatidae > Ranitomeya > Ranitomeya imitator. The sequence goes on from NC_091285.1 coordinate 626,602,209, forward strand.
AGGCCGTGTAAAGGATTCGGAGGACCTATTTTCCAGTTGTGTGGAACATGCGAACCCCATGGCACAGCAGATATGTTAGCACTCCAGTGGCCAAGACCAAACCAGCAGAAGAAAGAAAAGGATTTTTCAAATCCTGTGCGATTTGTGTCCAGACTGGCATTACCCTTATCTGGTGCCATTGTTCATGGCGTATTACAGCATATCATGTCTTCCATATACTGTCTTATGTGGAGTCACTTTTCTATCCTTCTTAGCTGTGACAGTAGGGATACGACATCAGCAGATTGTGGGATGGACGTATTGAAGGTGCAGGTTCTCTGCACACATAGATACCAGTCCAGTATAACCTCTCCCTGTCTGTTATCTGACCTTACAAGCCTAAGGAGAACTTTCAGTACTCTCCTGTGTGCTGAGATAACAGGGGTGGGGAACATGAAGAAAGTGCTGTGCATGAATGAATAATGTGATTGGTGTATGATCATTGGAGAAAATGCTGTGTAACGAGTTTGTAGGGATGTTACCAAGCTTCCTTGGAGGCCTAATCATTAGAATTTTTTTCATTATGCAGAAAATATTGGAGATGGAGATTATTGCCATTTATATGTGTAAGGAAGTCAGGGAGCAACGATATAGAGAAACTTATTGGGACACCTAAACATTACATGTACAGGAGCTTTTGTGACCTCCAGTTCCAAATCCATAGACATGAATATGAAGTCGTTCCTCACTTTGCAGCTATGCCAGTTTCCACTTTCCTGGGAAGGCTTTCTACAAGACTTTGGAGGAGTCTATGAGAATTTTGGCCCATTCATAAGGAAGATCATTTGTAAGATCAGACAGTGATGTTGGAGAAGAGGCCAGGCTACTATTTAAGTTCTAAGTTATCTCATAAGTTGGATGGGGTTTAGAACAAGGCTTTACACAGCTGGTCATGTTCTTCTACAACAAACTCACCCAACCGTGCTTTTGGGCACAGACATAGGGGACAGAAAAAGGCCTTCCTTAAACTGTTCTTACTAAGTTGGGAGGCAATAATTGTCCAAAATGTCTTGTATTCTGAAGTTTTAAGATTTTCCTTCACATCAAATAAGGCACTGAGGCTGATCCCTAAAGATCAACCCATAGTATTATCCCTTCTTCACCAAACTTTAAAGCTGACATAATGCTGTCAGGTGGGGAACGTTCTCCTGACATTTGCCAAACCCAGACTTGTCCGTCAGATGCCAGATAGAGAAGTATGGTCCATGACTGCATGAAACACGTTTCCACTGCTCCAGAGTCCAGTGGTGGTGGCTTTATACCACTCCATCCAACACTTGGCATTGAACTTGATGATGTAAGTAAAACTTGCATATAGCTGCATTGAAACCCATGCCATGGAGCTCCCAGCGGCGGCACAGATTTTGTGTTGATGTTAATACCAGAGGAGGTTTGGAATTTGCAGTAATAGAGTCAGCAGAGCGTTGGTGACCCCGCTCTGTAATTGTACATGGTCAGTTGAAATACTTTGATTCCTAAGCAATTCCAATGTTCAATAATAGTGCAGCGCCCCAGAGACCTGGTCGTTGCAGTATGGCGCTCTGCTGCTAAGGGGAGCAGCGGTACGTCTGATGGCACTAAAGAGTTATCCTGACCAGGTATCACCAGAACACATTACACTTCACACTCCGGCCACTAGGGGGAGAAAAAGGCTTTATTTATTGGGCCACTCCTCACACTGGTAAAACTAGGGGCTGGGGAGGAAGTTAGTCAGAAGCTGACTGGGTTGGAACCAGGCAACATCCCATGGCAGGGGGTGTTGCAGGGAGAAGGCGCAGGGGGGTCCCTGTCAGGCGTGGGAACCTGGCAGGTGCCTAGCGAACAGAACAGAACGTAACGGAACCGCGCCTGCACACCTTGCGGCGGTATCCTAAGAGAGAGACAAGAAGGGAAGAATATTGTGGAACAGTGTAAACGAGATCAGCACAAAGGAGAGCCAGTAGGAGTCGTGCCGAGAGAGAAAGGCAACATCTTACTGAGGCGCGTAGTCGGTGGCCGGATCACCGTGGGAGTAACTGACTTCAGGCCTTACTTCAAATTCCGCTGGACAGTTGATTATAGGTTGGCTGTCTACCTTCTACACCTACGAAGACATAGGAGGCAACATTGGGAGAGGGGCGTCTCTAGGGTCCCGGAAGACCTCCAAGCCTTCCCGTCAAACAGGTGGCGTCCTATCCAAAATATACCTGGGGGACGTTAGAAACTAGCAACATCTGGAACCAAAGAACGAGATAGAGAGAGAACAAGCTGTAGAGAACGAACGAGCGAGAACAGCAGTTGTGAGGACTATTCCGAATGCTCAGCAGGGTAGGACTACAACACACAGGCGCTATTGGTAGGCAACGATTTCCATCTGCGAGGGAAACTCTGGATGTGCCCATCGGAACGGCCGGTCTCTGATAGCCCGATTGAACGTGCTCTGGACTGAGTGTATTGAAGCCTTCAGTAAACAAAGGTAAAGAGACTGCAACCTTGTGTCCTCGTTATTGCCTGCACCTCACACCATCACCATCCACCTTACTGGGAAGCCCTGGGGATATACTTCACCTGTGGGAAGGTATGCCATCCAGCTGCCATTCCATCACCCCAGCGGACCCCACAGCAGCGTCGGTCACCCTGACCGAACACCACAGGTGGCGTCACGAACCCCCGACAGACTGTACTACCACCTTCATTGGACGCCCCTTAGCAGGGTCACGACCGGGTCCAGCCACCGTGACAACTGCAGAACCGAAGGAGAAGGGACCGGTACTGAGTGACTTGTGGCCCAGTGTTTGGGGGCGCTCCAATAACACTCACAGGTAATAGGGGAATATTTAGGAGGAAGAAATGCCATGTACTGACTTGTTACCCCAGTGGCTCCTATTACAGGACCGCTCTGGTATCAGTAAGATCTTTAGAACAATCTGTTCTTCACAGATGTTAGTAATGGTAGATGGCATGGAGGGATGGGGGGGGGGGCAGAGGTTCTACATCGGGGGCAATGGGACTAAAGGAAAAACCTGAATTCAATGTTTCATACTTCTGTCCATATAGTGTCTCTTTCTTGATGGATGAGTCTATATGAAAGTAACATGGGGGTCATTAGCGTTTATGATGGGGATTCTCACTGCCATCACCTCAGTCGCTTCTCAAGTAGTGGAATTAGATTTTAAAGCCTGTGTCACTCACACATTATACTGCTCAACACTCTGGGCACAAGCTGGTCATCCCTTTAATCCAGAAAGTCATACCACACAAAATAGTTAATAAATAACATTCCCCACATCTCTGCTTTCCATCAGCATCATCTGTGAAATGTCCTTTTATCAGGATTAGAAGCTTCATCCCCTTCATGATCTTAGACGTATCCATATGTCAAGTTTGAGAAGTACTTAGCGACCTTGGAAATATGGATACGTCCAGTCGATTTTGCCGCCGGGTGTCCAGCTGACATGACAGCTCCCTTTAAATGCTTTGATCAATATCAATGCAGCATTTAGATGGCGGGCAGAAGGAGGGGGCTCCCTCTGCCCTCTATTTGACGCCTCCAGGAAATCATCGCGAGGGGCGGATCATTGCCATGGTGATCCCATGTCATCATGACAACATCCGGTTCACCAGGGCTAGCAAGTTAGTTAGATCATGTGCAGTGCATGATCTAACTAACTTGTGTCAGTGTAGCACTGACAGTTTATAAAGCATAGCAATGCTCCTGTGATAGTCAAAGTTCCATAGTGGGACTAAGTTAAAAAGTTTTTAAAAAATGTACAAATAAAAAAAAAAAAAAGTACACATATTTGGTATCGCCACATCCGAAATGACATGGTCTATAAAACTGTCCCACTACTTAATCCTTTCAGTGAACACGGCATTTTGTCCAGCAAAAAAACAAGCTGCTATACAATTCAATCAATAGAAAAGTTATAGCTGTCAAAATATGGCGATGCAAAAATTGTGTGACAGCAGCCAAACATACAAACCTGATATAAGTCTGGTATCGCTGTAATCTCACCAACCCGAAGAATAAAGTCGCCTAATCACTTATAACGCACAAGGATCAGCGTAAAAAATAAATAAAACCAATTCTTCACCTGTTGTTGATTTGCTCACTCTGCCTCACAAAGATCGCAGTAAGGCTCAGCGCACATTTATCCTAAGCTCTCCGCTGAGCACTTACACTGGGGTTTCATTGTAAATCTATGAAATACATGATTCAGACAGAAGCCGGGGTGGAAGATTACCTGTAATGAGGCAGATGGAGGCACTTTGGACACTGTCTGGCCTATTTAAGCATGCATAAAATTGCCATTGGCCACAGTTTTGTGCACTTTTGAAAAGAAGGACACCTCTGAACAGGGGTATTCTGCTCTTCTAGCACTGAGGGACTCTGTATATGGTGTCAGCAAAGGATTCTAGGAAAATCTGCGCTCCAGGAGGCAAATAGCGCTCTGTGCCTCCCGAGTCTCGCCGAGTGGCTAAACAGTATTGTACAGCCACATATGTAGTATTTCCATGTTCAGCAGAAATTGTGTGACAGATTTTGGTGCCATTTTTAACCATTTCCCCTTGTGAAAATGAGGCTAAAAATTTTTTTTTTGTGGTAAAAATATAATTATTTTTTATTCACTGTCCAATGATATAAAATTCTGTAACCTTGCTGGACTGCATTGACCTTCGTGAGATCCCCGCCAGCACTGTGAGAAAGTCTCATAGAGCAGAGGTGAGATCACTGCAGTTCACTGGGAGAATTTCAATTTCACTGTGGTAAATTTGAACTGCGGTGAACTCGCCTCTGCACTGTGAGACTTTCTCACAGTGCTAGCGGGGATCTCACCTAGGTCACTGCAGTTCAGCCCAGCTGGGAACATAGCCTCAGTGACCAACAGTAATCTTGACTTCACCGCCGGTCACAGACGATGCGCTCGCAGCAGCCCATTCACCAGTGGATCTCAGCCTGGATGGTCGCATCTTGGCATCATCCAGGTTGAAAACTGTTTATCCCCCAGACATGGATTACATTATGGAACAGAACGACGGACAGGTAAGGGATATATTTTTTTTAATTTTAATTCTCTTGCAGGGGACAATGGGGTCACTTGAATGGGCAATGCAGTAAGCATGGCATAATTAGGATTTATTAAAGGAGTATGTGTCATTCTTTCAATTAAAGGACTTTATTTTGAGTGTGGATATTTTTACAGAATATGACCATGGGGCTAGTAATGGAGGCGTCCTATAGACACCTCTCCATTACTAACCTTGGGCTTGATGTCACCTGACAATACAAAGGTGACATCAACCCCTCCAGCTATTACCCCACTTGCCACCGCATCAGGGCAAGTGGGAAAAGCGAGGCTAAGTGCCAGAATTAGCACATCTTATAGATGCCCCTTTTCTGGGGCGGCTGAGAGCTGATGTTTTTAGCCTGGGGGGAACAATATCTATGGCCCCTTCCTAGGCTATGAATATTAGCCCACAGCTGTTTGCATAGCCTTTGCTGGTTATTAATTATAGGGGGGCCCTACATCCTGTTCTAGGGGGTTCCCCCATTTTAATAGCCCGTAAAGGCTAAGTATACAGCAGTGAGCTGATATTAATAACCTGGGAAGCTGAAGGGGTATTATACCCTTCACAGGCTTTCCCTTTGCTGGTTAGGAAAATTATGAGGGAGCCCACACCATTTTTTTTCTCAGAAAAATAATCTTTTAATTATATACATGTACAGTAAGCTGCACACACACTATACGTCACTATACGTATATGTCACTGACATCTGTATATCTATTTATTCTATATGTATATACTGTATGCAACCTATCTATTCAATCCTGTCAGGACCTGCTGTGATTTTACTGTACGCGGCTGCTGAATAGCCGGCTTTTCAAAGGACATTGGTGAGTAAAAATTGGACAGCTCTTGCATGGTCCGAGTGCTGTTCAATTTTTTTACAGTCCAATCGTGATCTAGAGGTATGGTTCTACAGGAAGTAGTTTTTTCTCTCTGGGGCATTCAACTTTATTAGCATGCACAAAGAGACACATGTTAACCGCAACAAAGACATGTATTTTTGCCGCAGCTTCTTTCCTGCCAAGAAACCAGGTTTTCGTTGTATAAATTATTCTATTGAAAGCTGAAACCCTCCAAAATGTGGTTTAGGTTAAGAAAATAAATTGGCATCAATGCAGAAATATTGATCAGTTAATGGACACAGAATGGTTAGATTTTGGCATGAAAAAAGTTTTGTCATCTGGTCATATAATGCACCCAATCCTAGTTTACTTCCTAACCTGTGCTCAGTAAATAATCAGTTAATTAGTGTGTGTGTGTGTGTGTATAAAAACAAACCCAGCACCCCAGACCTTCACTTGAACTGCAACTTGAGCTCTGACAACATGCCAAAAATCCACCCTGCGACCAAAGCCTGGATTATCAAGAGGCTGAAGACCAGATGCACTGCAGAGATGGCTGGCACCTTTAATGTGTCTCAGCGTCAAGTACAAAGAATTAAAAAAAGATTTGAAGAGACTGGAGGTGTGTTTGACAAGCCCAGGACTGGCAGACCCCGCAAGTCAACTGCTCAGGAGGAACATTTGTTGGTTAGAAAACCCAAAGCAAGCCCCTCTTCCACTGCAGCAGAGCTCCAACAGGCTTGGTCACCTCAAGTCCCTGTGTCAACTAGAACAGTTTGTAGGATTCTGTCTCGAAATGGCCTCCATGGTCGATTCAGTGCCCAGAAGCCAGCACTAAACAAAAGGCTAATAAAAAACCGTGTGGCATTTGCAAAGTCGCACAGCATGGTAAACAGACGCTGGAAAAGTGGCAGAAGGTGGATTTCTCTGATGAATCTTCAGTAGAATTACAGCACAGCCGCCGCAAATGCTGCAGGAGACCTACTGGAGCCCGTATGGATCCAAAATACACCCAAAAAACAGTTAAATTTGGTGGTGAAAAGATCATGGTCTGGGGTTACATTCAGTATGGAGGTGTGTGAAACATTTGCAAGGTGGAAGGCAATATCAATAGCCTAAAATATCAAGAAGTATTAGCTACCTCTTATATTCCAAATCATAAAAGTGGTCAAATTCTGCAGCAGGATGGTGCTCCATCTCATACATCCATCTCTACAAAAAAGTTGCTCCAGGCTAAAAAGATCAAGGTGCTGAAGGACTCGCCAGCCCAGTCACCAGACATGAATATCATTGAGCATGTTTGGGGTAGGATGAAAGAGGACGCTTGGAAGACAAAACCAAAGAATCTAGATGAACTCTGGGAGGCATGTAAGACTGCATTCTTTGCTATTCCTGATGACTTCATTAACCCCTTTACCCCCAAGGGTGGTTTGCACGTTAATGACCGGGCCAATTTTTACAATTCTGACCACTGTCACTTTATGAGGTCATAACTCTGGAACGCTTCAACGGATCCCAGTGAATCTGACATTGTTTTCTCGTGACATATTGTACTTCATGATAATGGTAAAATTTCTTTGATAGTACCTGCGTTTATTTGTGAAAAAAATGGAAATTTGGCGAAAATTATGAAAATTTCGCAATTTTCCAACTTTGAATTTTTATGCAATTAAATCACAGAGATATGTCAGACAAAATACTTAATAAGTAACATTTCCCACGTGTCTACTTTACATCAGCACAATTTTGGAACCAAAATTTTTTTTTGTTAGGGAGTTATAAGGGTGAAAAGTTGACCAGCAATTTCTCATTTTTACAACACCATTTTTTTTTAGGGACCACATCTCATTTGAAGTCATTTTGAGGGGTCTATATGATAGAAAATACCCAAGTGTGACACCATTCTAAAAACTACACCCCTCAAGGTGCTCAAAACCACATTCAAGAAGTTTATTAACCCTTCTGGTGCTTCACAGGAATTTTTTGAATGTTTAAATAAAAATGAACATTTAACTTTTTTTCACAAAAAATTTAATTCAGCTCCAATTTGTTTTATTTTACCAAGGGTAACAGGGGAAAATGGACCCAAAACATTGTTGTACAATTTGTCCTGAGTACGCCAATACCCCACATGTGGGGGTAAACCACTGTTTGGGCGCATGGCACAGCTCGGTAGCGAAGGAGCGCCATTTGACTTTTCAATGCAAAATTGACTGGAATTGAGATGGGACGCCATGTTTCGTTTGGAGAGCCCCTGATGTGCCTAAACATTGAAACCCCCCACAAGTGACACCATTTTGGAAAGTAGACCCCCTAAGGAACTTATCTAGAGGTGTGGTGAGCACTTTGACCCACCAAGTGCTTCACAGAAGTTTATAATGCAGAACCGTAAAAATAAAAAATCATATTTTTTCACAAACATTATCTTTTCGCCCCCAAATTTTTATTTTTCCAAAAGTAAGAGAAGAAATTGGACCCCAAAAGTTGTTGTACAATTTGTCCTGAGTACGCTGATACCCCATATGTGGGGGTAAACCACTGTTTGGGCGGATGGGAGAGCTCGGAAGGGAAGGAGCGCCGTTTGACTTTTCAATGCAAAATTGACAGGAATTGAGATGGGACGCCATGTTGTGTTTGGAGAGCCACTGATGTGCCTAAACAATGAAACCCCCCAAAAGTGACACCATTTTGGAAAGTAGACCCACTAAGGAACTTATCTAGAGGTGTGGTGAGCACTTTGACCCACCAAGGGCTTCACAGAAGTTTATAATGGAGAGCCGTAAAAATAAAACAAAAATTTTTTCCCACAAAAATTATTTTTTAGCCCCCAGTTTTGTATTTTCCCGAGGGTAACAGGAGAAATTGGACCCCAAAATTTGTTGTCCAATTTGTCCTGAGTGCGCTGATACCCCATATGTGGGGGGGAACCACTGTTTGGGCGCATGAGAGGGCTCGGAAGGGAAGGAGCTCCATTTGGAATGCAGACTTAGATGGAATGGTCTGCAGGTGTCACATTGCATTTGCAGAGCCCCTAATGTACCTAAACAGTAGAAACCCCCCACAAGTGACACAATTTTGGAAACTAGACCCCCTAAGGAACTCATCTAGATGTGTTGTGAGAGCTTTGAACCCCCAAGTGTTTCACTACAGTTTGTAACGCAGAGCCGTGAAAATTAAAAAAAAAATCTTTCCCCCAAAATTATTTTTTACCCCCAGTTTTGTATTTTCCCAAGGGTAAGAGGAGAAATTCGACCCCAAAAGTTGTTGTCCAATTTGTCCTGAGTACGCTGATACCCCATATATTGGGGGGAACCACCGTTTGGGCGCATGGGAGGGCTCGGAAGGGAAGGAGTGCCATTTGGAATGCAGACTTAGATGGAATGGTCTGCAGGAGTCACATTGCGTTTGCAGAACCCCTAATGTACCTAAACAGTAGAAACCCCCCACAAGTGACCCCATATTGGAAACTAGACCCCCCAGGGAACTTATCTAGATGTGTTGTGAGAACTTTGAACCCCCAAGTGTTTCACTACAGTTTATAACGCAGAGCCGTAAAAATAAAAAATCTTTTTTTTTCACACAAAAATTATTTTTTTAGCCCCCAGTTTTGTATTTTCCCAAGGGTAACAGGAGAAATTGGACCCCAACAGTTGTTGTCCTATTTGTCCTGAGTACGCTGATACCCCATATGTTGGGGTAAACCCCTGTTTGGGCACACGGGAGAGCTCGGAAGGGAAGAAGCACTGTTTTACTTTTTCAACGCAGAATTGGCTGGAATTGAGATCGGACGCCATGTCACGTTTGGAGAGCCCCTGATGTGCCTAAACAGTGGAAACCCCCCAATTATAACTGAAACCCTAATCCAAACACACCCCTAACCCTAATTCCAACGGTAACCCTAACCACACCTCTAACCCTGACACACCCCTAACCCTAATCCCAACCCTATTCCAAACTGTAAATGTAATCTAAACCCTAACTGTAACTTTAGCCCCAACCCAAACTGTAGCCCTAGCCCTAACCCTAGCCCTAACCCTAGCCCTAACCCTAACCCTAACCCTTGCCCTAACCCTAACCCTAACCCTAACCCTAACCCTAGCCCTAGCCCTAACCCTAGCCCTAACCCTAGCCTTAGCCCTAACCCTAGCCCTAACCCTAATGGGAAAATGGAAATAAATACATTTTTTTAATTTTTCCCTAACTAAGGGGGTGATGAAGGGGGTTTGATTTACTTTTATAGCGTCACACACTGAAAGACGCTTTTTATTGCAAAAAATATTTTTTGCATTACCACATTTTGAGAGCTATAATTTTTCCATATTTTGGTCCACAGAGTCATGTGAGGTCTTATTTTTTGCGGGACGAGTTGACGTTTTTATTGGTAAAATTTTCGGGCACGTGACATTTTTTGATCGCCTTTTATTCCGATTTTTGTGAGGCAGAATGACCAAAAACCAGCTATTCATGAATTTCTTTTGGGGGAGGCGTTTATACCGTTCCGCGTTTGGTAAAATTGATAAAGCAGTTTTATTCTTCGGGTCAGTACGATTACAGCGACACCTCATTTATATCTTTTTTTATGTTTTGGCGCTTTTATACGATAAAAACTATTTTATAGAAAAAATAATTATTTTTGCATCGCTTTATTCTCAGGACTATAACTTTTTTATTTTTTTGCTGATGATGCTGTATGGTGGCTCGTTTTTTGCGGGACAAGATGACGTTTTCAGCGGTACCATGGTTATTTATATCTGTCTTTTTGATCGCGTGTTATTCCACTTTTTGTTCAGCGGTATGATAATAAAGCGTTGTTTTTTGCCTCTTTTTTTTTTTTTTTCTTGCGGTGTTTACTGAAGGGGTTAACTAGTGGACCAGTTTTATAGGTCGGGCCGTTACGGATGCAGCGATACTAAATATATGTACTTTTATTGTTTTTTTAAATTTATTTAGATAAAGAAATGTATTTATGGGAATAATTTTTTTTTTTTCATTATTTAAGAATATTTTTTTTAATTTTTTTTTACACATTTGGAATTTTTTTTTTTAACTTTTTTACTTTGTCCCGGGGGGGACATCACAGATCGGTGATCTGACAGTGTGCACAGCACTCTGTCAGATCACCGATCTGAGAGCAGTGCAGGCTGCTTCACAGTGCCTGCTCTGAGCAGGCTCTGTGAAGCCACCTCCCTCCCTGCAGGACACGGATGCCGCGGCCATCTTGGATCCGGGTCTGGAGCAGGCAGGGAGGGAGGTAAGACCCTCGCAGCAACGCGATCACATCGCGTTGCTGCGGGGGGCTCAGGGAAGCCCGCAGGGAGCCCCCTCCCTGCGCGATGCTTCCCTGCACCGCCGGCACATCACAATCATCTTTGATCGCGGTGTGCCAGGGGTTAATGTGCCGGGGGCGGTCCGTGACCGCTCCTGGCACATAGTGCCGGATGTCAGCTGCGATAGGCAGCTGACACCCGGCCGCGATCGGCCGCGCTCCCCCCGTGAGCGCCGCCGATCGCGCTGGACGTACTATCCCGTCCGTGGTCATAGGGGCCCACCCCACCTCGACAGGATAGTATGTCCGATGTCAGAAAGGGATTAATAAATTGTATGAATCATTGTTGAACCGCATGGATACAGTCCTTCAAGCTCATGGAAGTCACACAAAATATTAAATATGACTCTAATAGCACCACAACTTCATTCACCAATGTTATGCAACATATATTTGTATTTTAAGTTAATTATTTGTTTGAATATCACATCATTTTCTGTGGGCGACAAAACTTTTGTCTTGCCAAAATTTGACTATTCTGCGTCCATTAACTGATCAATATTTCTGCATTGATGCTAATTTATTTTCTTAACCTAAACCACATTTCGGAGGGTTTCAGCTTTCAAAAGAATAATTTATACAGCCAATGGATGAATTTAACGTCAGGTTATATAAGCTTTTATTTACATAACATGGATAAGCGATATAACTTCTGTCAGGGAGTGTACTGTATGGAGCAATATATGGGGTTCATTATACTCTATGGGGACCATCCTATACTGTGTAAAGCATTATATGGGGCCTATTATTCTGAATGAAGCAATGTATGGTGCCCATAATACTGTACGGATCAATATATGTGGCTCAAAATTCTGTATGGAACAATATATGGGGCACTTTATTCTGTATGGAGCAATATGTGGGACCCATTATACAGTATGGAGCATTATATGGTGCCCATAATACTGTATGGAGCAATATATAGGGCACTTTATTCTGTATGGAGCACTATGTGGAGCCCATAATACTGTAAGGAGCAATATATGGGGCATATTATTCTGCATGGAGCATTATGTGATGCCCATAATACTGTATGGAGGACTATACTTTCCGGTTTCTGACCTATTGAAGAATTTACAATAGATATCACTCATGTAATTTAAGAAGTGAAATCTTTGGCAATGTACTGTACCTACATTTCTCTGCTGTAACTGTGCATTATGAATTGTGGTATGTGTTAAAGGGGCCCACTGAGACTCTTTCGCCCGGGGCCCACGAAAACCTGGAGCCAGATATGCATGGCACCCTCAAACCACTCAAGCAAAATCTGAACTCCAATATGGCACTTCTCTTCTGAGCTTTGCACTGTGCCTCAAAAGTAGTTTTTGACCACACATGGGGTATTGTTGTACTCAGGAGAAATTGCACAACAATTTGCATGGTGCAATTTCTCCTGTTACCCTTGTGAAAATAAAAAAAAATGGGGCTAAAAGAACATTTTGTGGAAAAAAATGTATTCTTTATTTTGAGGGTTAACGTCATAGATTTCTGTGAAGCACCTGAGGGTTCAAGGTGCACATCATACATCTAGATAAGTTCCTTGAGAGGCTTAGTTTCCAAAATGGGGGCACCTGTGGGGAGTTTACACTGTTTCGGCACATCAAGGGCTCTCCAAATGTGACATGGCGTCTGCTCTCAATTCCAGTCAATTTTGGGGCAAAAAAGTCAAGTGGTGCTCCTTCCCTTCTGACCCTTGCCATGCGACCAAAAGTATTTTTCCCCATATGTGGTATCGACATACTCAGAAGAAATTCCACAACAAATGTTGCGGTCAATTTTATCTGTTACCCTTGTGAAAATAAAAAAAAAATTGGGTCTAAAGTAAAATGTTTGTGAAAAAAAGTAAAATGTTCATTTTTTTCCTTCCACATTGCTTCAATTCCTGTGAAGCACCTGAAGGGTTAATAAACTGTCTGAATGTGGTTTTGAGCACCTTGAGGGGTGCAGTTTTTAGGATGATGTCACTTTTGTGTATTTTTTGAAATATAGGCCCCTCAAAGTGACTTCAAATGTGATGTGGTCCTTAGAAAAATGGTTGTGTAAATCTTGTTGGAAAAAGGAGAAATCGCTGGTCAACTTTTAACCCTTGTAACTTCCTAACAAAAAAAAAATTATGGTTCAAAAATTGTGCTGATGTAAAGTAAACATGTGGGAAATGTTTTTCATTAACTATTTTATTTGACATAACTCTGGTTTAAAAATTAAAATTTGAAAATTGCAACATTTTCACCAAATTTCCGATTTTTTTTCACAAATAAACGCAAGTCACAGTGAAGAAATTTTACCACTATCTTGAAGTACAATATGTCACAAAAAAAATCAATAACCAAGAAACTGTAGGAGAGATCAGTGCAAATAGGGTCTTATCCGAGAAATACCGTACGCTTTACGCTCAGATTAAACTCCCTTGTTCAATCTGTTAAAACAGCATATAATGTAAAATGTCAGCTGCAGCAGATCCACGGGTCAGCAAGTGACCATCAGAAGGCAAAAGGAGTTTGTGAACAACTTCCGCGCTGCCGACAGGATTGAGACGTACAGTGGGGCAAAAAAGTATTTAGTCAGTCAGCAATAGTGCAAGTTCCACCACTTAAAAAGATGAGAGGCGTCTATAATTTACATCATAGGTAGACCTCAACTATGGGAGACAAACTGAGAAAAAAAAATCCAGAAAATTACATTGTCTATTTTTTTATCATTTTATTTGCATATTATGGTGGAAAATAAGTATTTGGTCAGAAACAAACAATCAAGATTTCTGGCTCTCACAGACCTGTAACTTCTTCTTTAAGAGTCTCCTCTTTCCTCCACTCATTACCTTTAGTAATTGCACCTGTTTAAACTTGTTATCAGTATAAAAAGACACCTGTGCACACCCTCAAACAGTCTGACTCCAAACTCCACTATGGTGAAGACCAAAGAGCTGTCAAAGGGCACCAGAAACAAAATTGTAGCCCTACACCAGGCTGGGAAGACTGAATCTGCAATAGCCAACCAGCTTGGAGTGAAGAAATCAACAGTGGGAGCAATAATTAGAAAATGGAAGACATACAAGACCACTGATAATCTCCCTCGATCTTGGGCTCCACGCAAAATCCCACCCCGTGGGGTCAGAATGATCACAAGAACGGTGAGCAAAAATCCCAGAACCACGCGGGGGGACCTAGTGAATGAACTGCAGAGAGCTGGGACTAATGTAACAAGGCCTACCATAAGTAACACACTACGCCACCATGGACTCAGATCCTGCAGTGCCAGACGTGTCCCACTGCTTAAGCCAGTACATGTCCGGGCCCGTCTGAAGTTTGCTAGAGAGCATTTGGATGATCCAGAGGAGTTTTGGGAGAATGTCCTATGGTCTGATGAAACCAAACTGGAACTGTTTGGTAGAAACACAACTTGTCGTGTTTGGAGGAAAAAGAATACTGAGTTGCATCCATCAAACACCATACCTACTGTAAAGCATGGTGGTGGAAACATCATGCTTTGGGGCTGTTTCTCTGCAAAGGGGCCAGGACGACTGATTCGGGTACATGAAAGAATGAATGGGGCCATGTATCGTGAGATTTTGAGTGCAAACCTCCTTCCATCAGCAAGGGCATTGAAGATGAAATGTGGCTGGGTCTTTCAACATGACAATGATCCAAAGCACACCGCCAGGGCAACGAAGGAGTGGCTTTGTAAGAAGCATTTCAAGGTCTTGGAGTGGCCTAGCCAGTCTCCAGATCTCAACCCTATAGAAAACCTTTGGAGGGAGTTGAAAGTCTGTGTTGCCAAGCAAAAAGCCAAAAACATCACTGCTCTAGAGGAGATCTGCATGGAGGAATGGGCCAACATACCAACAACAGTGTGTGGCAACCTTGTGAAGACTTACAGAAAACGTTTGACCTCTGTCATTGCCAACAAAGGATATATTACAAAGTATTGAGATGAAATTTTGTTTCTGACCAAATACTTATTTTCCACCATAATATGCAAATAAAATCATAAAAAAACAGACAATGTGATTTTCTGGATTTTTTTTTCTCAGTTTGTCTCCCATAGTTGAGGTCTACCTATGATGTAAATTACAGACGCCTCTCATCTTTTTAAGTGGTGGAACTTGCACTATTGCTGACTGACTAAATACTTTTTTGCCCCACTGTATATCCCAGTGTAGTAAAATTATGGTTTATTTCAACGCATTTCAAAGTACAGAGTTACTTCTTCTTCAGGAAAGACCACATGTATCTTACATACGTATGATACATGTGGTCTTTCCTGAAGAAGAAGTAAATCTATACTTCGAAACGCGTTGAAATAAACCACCCCCTTACTTTACTATACTGGGATATACGTCTCAATCCTGTCGGCAGCCTTGGAATTGTCCGCAAAAAAATTTCAGAATCAGTGGGATCCATTGATGCGCTCCAGAGTTATTACCACATAAAGTATCAGTGGTCAGAATTGTAAAATTTGGCTTGGTCAGTAAAGTTAAAATAGGATTGGAGGGTGAAGGAGTTAAAAATTTTAACAATTTTTCTTCTTTTTTCAAGTAAGTTTACAAAACTTGTTTTTTTCTATGGATCTATTCAGATTTGACTTTACGGGTTCTATATATCGGAAAAACCCCAAAAGTGAGATTTTTAAAAACAGCCCCCTCAACATATTCAAAACTGAATATGTTGAGGGGGGTTGGTAGTTTATCAACCCTTCAGGTGCTTTTCAGAAATAATGTAATGTGGAATGACAGGAATGAAAAATTACATTTTTGGTACCTAAATTGCTAACATCTGAACAGGTCACCATAGCCGGCAGACCGTAAGGCCGGGTTTTGGCTGTAAATTGCAATGGCAGCCATCAGGACCTCACAATCGTAACTTCAGGGTGCCAATGGGGTTAAAGAGGGAGCCTCCATACTCAGTTAACCATATAAATACTATAGTCACTATTGTCAGTAACATCTAAGGGGTTAACCTGCCATGGTTGGTGCCAACACTGATCGTGGCTGATGCAGCAGGGTGTCTGCTATATTGTATAGCTGACGTCTGCTGCATTTTCACCCGTCGGGGATGCTATTCACTAACAAACAGGAGGTTTTTTTGTATGTATGGATAGTATGGATTGTATGTATAGCTCTTCCTGCAACTCCTCTGTTATGAAGGCAATCCAGTAACACAGTGTGCCAGTAATCAGAGCACATACAGTGATTTGACAAAAACCCAAAAACAATAGAACGAGCTCTGAGACGTGGAATCTCTGTAGACCGCAATACCTGAACCTATCCTACACACAACTAAAGGCAGCTGTGGATTGCGCCTGACACTACCTATGCAACTCGGCACAGCCTGAGGAACTGACTAGCCTGAAGATAGAAATACAAGCCTGACTTGCCTCAGAGAAATACCCCAAAGGAAAAGGCAGCCCCCCACATATAATGACTGTTAGCAAGATGAAAAGACAAAACGTAGGGATGAAATAGATTCAGCAAAGTGAGGCCCGATATTCTAGATAGAGCGAGGATAGCAAAGAGAACTTTGCAGTCTACAAAAAACCCTAAAGCAAAAAACCACGCAAAGGGGGCAAAAAGACCCACCGTGCCGAACTAACGGCACGGCGGTACACCCTTTGCGTCTCAGAGCTTCCAGCAAAAACGAATAGACAAGCTGGACAGAAAAAACAGCAACAAAAGCAAAGAAGCACTTATCTAAGCAGAGCAGCAGGCCACAGGAAAGATCCAGAAGCTCAGATCCAACACTGGAACATTGACAAGGAGCAAGGAAGACAGAATCAGGTGGAGTTAAATAACAAGGCAGCCAACGAGCTCACCATAACACCTGAGGGAGGAAGCCCAGAAGCTGCAGTACCACTTGTGACCACAGGAGTGAATTCAGCCACAGAATTCACAACAGTACCCCCCCCTTGAGGAGGGGTCACCGAACCCTCACCAGAGCCCCCAGGCCGACCAGGATGAGCCACATGAAAGGCACGAACAAGATCTGGAGCATGGACATCAGAGGCAAAAACCCAGGAATTATCTTCCTGAGCATAACCCTTCCATTTAACCAGATACTGGAGTTTCCGTCTAGAGACACGAGAATTCAAAATTTTCTCCACAATATACTCCAATTCCCCCTCCACCAAAACAGGGGCAGGAGGCTCAACAGATGGAACCATAGGTGCCACGTATCTCCGCAACAACGACCTATGGAATACATTATGTATGGAAAAGGAGTCCGGGAGGGTCAGACGAAAGGACACAGGATTGAGAATCTCAGAAATCCTATACGGACCAATAAAACGAGGTTTAAATTTAGGAGAGGAAACCTTCATAGGAATATGACGAGAAGATAACCAAACCAGATCCCCAACACGAAGTCGGGGACCCACACGGCGTCTGCGATTAGCGAAAAGTTGAGCCTTCTCCTGGGACAAGGTCAAATTGTCCACTACCTGAGTCCAGATCTGCTGCAACCTGTCCACCACAGAATCCACACCAGGACAGTCCGAAGACTCAACCTGTCCTGAAGAGAAACGAGGATGGAACCCAGAATTGCAGAAAAATGGAGAGACCAAGGTAGCCGAGCTGGCCCAATTATTAAGGGCGAACTCAGCCAACGGCAAAAAGGACACCCAATCATCCTGGTCTGCAGAAACAAAACATCTCAGATATGTTTCCAAGGTCTGATTGGTTCGTTCGGTCTGGCCATTAGTCTGAGGATGGAAAGCCAAGGAAAAAGATAGGTCAATGCCCATCCTACCACAAAAAGCTCGCCAGAACCTTGAAACAAACTGGGAACCTCTGTCAGAAACAATATTCTCAGGAATGCCATGCAAACGAACCACATGCTGGAAGAACAAAGGCACCAAATCAGAGGAGGAAGGCAATTTAACCAAGGGCACCAGATGGACCATTTTAGAAAAGCGATCACAGACCACCCAAATGACTGACATCTTTTGAGAAACGGGAAGGTCAGAAATGAAATCCATCGAAATATGTGTCCAAGGCCTCTTCGGGACCGGCAAGGGCAAAAGCAACCCACTGGCACGTGAACAGCAGGGCTTAGCCCTAGCACAAATCCCACAGGACTGCACAAAAGTACGTACATCCCGTGACAGAGATGGCCACCAGAAGGATCTAGCCATTAACTCTCTGGTACCAAAGATTCCTGGATGACCAGCCAACACCGAACAATGAAGTTCAGAGATAACTTTACTAGTCCACCTATCAGGGACGAACAGTTTCTCGGCCGGACAACGATCAGGTTTATTAGCCTGAAATTATTGCAACACTCGCCGCAAATCAGGGGAGATGGCAGACACAATGACTCCTTCCTTGAGGATACTCGCCGGCTCAGATAAACCCGGAGAGTCGGGTACAAAACTCCTAGACAGAGCATCCGCCTTCACATTTTTAGAGCCCGGAAGGTACGAAATCACAAAATCGAAGCGAGCAAAAAATAACGACCAACGGGCCTGTCTAGGATTCAAGCGCTTGGCAGACTCGAGATAAGTAAGGTTCTTATGATCAGTCAATACCACCACGCGATGCTTAGCTCCTTCAAGCCAATGACGCCACTCCTCGAATGCCCACTTCATGGCCAGCAACTCTCGGTTGCCCACATCATAATTACGCTCAGCAGCAGAAAACTTCCTGGAAAAGAACGCACATGGTTTCAACAATGAGCAACCAGAACCTCTCTGTGACAAAACCGCCCCTGCTCCAATCTCAGAAGCATCAACCTCGACCTGGAACGGAAGAGAAACATCTGGTTGACACAACACAGGGGCAGAACAAAAACGACGCTTCAATTCCTGAAAAGCTTCCACAGCAGCAGAAGACCAATTAACCAAATCAGCACCCTTCTTGGTCAAATCGGTCAATGGTTTGGCAATGCTAGAAAAATTACAGATGAAGCGACGATAAAAATTAGCAAAGCCCAGGAACTTTTGCAGACTTTTCAGAGATGTCGGCTGAGTCCAATCCTGGATGGCTTGGACCTTAACCGGATCCATCACGATAGTAGAAGGGGAAAAGATGAACCCCAAAAATGAAACTTTCTGCACACCGAAGAGACACTTAGATCCCTTCACGAACAAAGAATTAGCACGCAGGACCTGGAAAACCATTCTGACCTGCTTCACATGAGACTCCCAATCATCTGAGAAGATCAAAATGTCATCCAAGTAAACAATCAGGAATTTATCCAGATACTCACGGAAGATGTCATGCATAAAAGACTGAAAAACAGATGGAGCATTGGCAAGTCCGAACGGCATCACTAGATACTCAAAATGACCCTCGGGCGTATTAAATGCCGTTTTCCATTCATCTCCTTGCCTGATTCTCACCAGATTATACGCACCACGAAGATCTATCTTAGTGAACCAACTAGCCCCCTTAATCCGAGCAAACAAGTCAGATAACAATGGCAAGGGATACTGAAACTTAACAGTGATCTTATTAAGAAGGCGGTAATCAATACACGGTCTCAGCGAACCATCCTTCTTGGCTACAAAAAGAACCCTGCTCCCAGTGGTGATGACGATGGGCGAATATGTCCCTTCTCCAGGGATTCCTTCACATAACTGCGCATAGCGGTGTGTTCAGGCACGGATAAATTAAATAAACGACCTTTAGGGAATTTACTACCAGGAATCAAATTGATAGCACAATCACAATCCCTATGCGGAGGTAGGGCATCGGACTTGGGCTCTTCAAATACATCCTGATAATCAGACAAGAACTCTGGGACCTCAGAAGGAGTGGATGACGAAATAGACAAAAATGGAACATCACCATGTACCCCCTGACAACCCCAGCTGGATACCGACATAGAGTTCCAATCCAATACTGGATTATGGGTTTGTAGCCATGGCAACCCCAACACGACCACATCATGCAGATTATGTAGCACCAGAAAGCGAATAACTTCCTGATGTGCAGGAGCCATGCACATGGTCAGCTGGGCCCAGTACTGAGGTTTATTCTTGGCCAAAGGTGTAGCATCAATTCCTCTCAACGGAATAGGACACCGCAAAGGCTCCAAGAAAAACCCACAACGTTTAGCATAATCCAAATCCATCAGATTCAGGGCAGCGCCTGAATCCACGAACGCCATGACAGAATATGATGACAAAGAGCATATCAAGGTAATGGACAGAAGGAATTTGGATTGTACAGTACCAATGACGGCAGACCTATCGAACCGCTTAGTGCGCTTAGGACAATCAGAAATAGCATGAGTGGAATCACCACAGTAGAAACACAGACCATTCAGACGTCTGTGTTCTTGCCGTTCAACTCTGGTCATAGTCCTATCGCACTGCATAGGCTCAGGTTTAATCTCAGACAATACCGCCAGATGGTGCACAGATTTACGCTCGCGCAAGCGACGACCGATCTGAATGGCCAAAGACATAGACTCATTCAAACCAGCAGTCATAGGAAAACCCACCATGACATCCTTAAGAGCCTCAGAGAGACCCTTTCTGAACAAAGCTGCCAGCGCAGATTCATTAGTTTTGGCTCCTTGTACTGTTATGAATGCATTCCAGTAACACAGTGTGCCAGTAATCAGAGCACATACAGTGATTTGACAAAAACCCAAAAACAATAGAACGAGCTCTGAGACGTGGAATCTCTGTAGACCGCAATACCTGAACCTATCCTACACACAACTAAAGGCAGCTGTGGATTGCGCCTAACACTACCTATGCAACTCGGCACTGCCTGAGGAACTGACTAGCCTGAAGATAGAAATACAAGCCTGACTTGCCTCAGAGAAATACCCCAAAGGAAAAGGCAGCCCCCCACATATAATGACTGTTAGCAAGATGAAAAGACAAAACGTAGGGATGAAATAGATTCAGCAAAGTGAGGCCCGATATTCTAGATAGAGCGAGGATAGCAAAGAGAACTTTGCAGTCTACAAAAAACCCTAGAGCAAAAAACCACGCAAAGGGGGCAAAAAGACCCACCGTGCCGAACTAACGGCACGGCGGTACACCCTTTGCGTCTCAGAGCTTCCAGCAAAAACGAATAGACAAGCTGGACAGAAAAAACAGCAACAAAAGCAAAGAAGCACTTATCTAAGCAGAGCAGCAGGCCACAGGAAAGATCCAGAAGCTCAGATCCAACACTGGAACATTGACAAGGAGCAAGGAAGACAGAATCAGGTGGAGTTAAATAACAAGGCAGCCAACGAGCTCACCAAAACACCTGAGGGAGGAAGCCCAGAAGCTGCAGTACCACTTGTGACCACAGGAGTGAATTCAGCCACAGAATTCACAACACTCCTCACAAAATTAGAGAAGCATTGATCTGCGGGAGAGCACGGTGCGGCACATTTGTAGTGCTGTCTACAATTATTATATGCCCCACTTTTGTCATCTCGGATAACAAACTCATCTAGAGACAGGAGCCAAGATGACAAATCAGCTGCTAGCTGCTTTACTTATTTAGCTCACCAGCTGCTGTGTGCAGCTCCAAGAAGTGATGCTAGTCGGTACTAATGGAGTGGAGAGTCCCAGTGCCGGTCCTCCTGAATCAATTGACACTGATTTGGTAGGAGAGGGGTGGCGTCAAATTTTGTGCCTCTATATGCTTTACTATATTTTCTAACTTAATGCATTTCAGACAATAAATAAATAGAATAATTACTCCGATGACTTGGAAACATTTGTTTTCTTGCCTCTATAGAATTTGGCATCTGGAGCAACTACCTCTATGGCCCCCCTATAGTTCTCCACTGATAAATACAGCCTTAACATTATTCTAATAGAGGGTAGCTACCTTCCACAGTGATCTAAGTGTTACCCAATACCTTATATAAGGTAAAGCAGACAATCTCTTTAACACATTCATGCCGTGGTCAATTTTGCTTTTTAAACTTGTGTGAATATCACTCCACCCCCGAAAGAAGCGTGGCAAAACGGCGTAGGGGTGAAGTGACACTCGCCTGCAGGATTCCCTACATTGACTGACATTATGGTAAGTATGAATTTCCTTGATAACTAATTGTTAGGACTGGCGGAACGCACCAAGACAGATGGTATAGATGCGTTCGCAGTCCGGGGTCCACCGTGCAGGTGAAAACCTGCTGCTAGCAATTTGCAGACTATATTGCGGTACACTAAAGTATACACGCGTGGGTTAACCTCACCCAGCGTGAAAGAAGTAATCCTGTTAAGGCACAGGACCGCGGTACCGCACCTAAAGCGCGAGCAAGTAGTCAGCGAACTCAACCCCAACAGGAATTGAAGTCCGATTAGACCCTTGCTGGCACAACACCGCAACTGGGTGTGTAAGGAAACTGAAGAGCAATATTAAGGCACAAGAGTGCATGCAGTGCCGCACTGACGAACGCCACTAACCACCCAGGCTTGGGTAAGGAAAGCACAGAGGAAGTGCACGGCGCCGTACTGGCGGTCACAGCAACTGGACGCGATGTGACTAGTGCTGTAGGATAAGTCGGGCGCTAGGTAGCAGCCATACACCTTCCGCGAACAGTCATTCAATAGGGTAGGGGTATCCAAGGACGACTTGCACTCACAACATACACACATTAGCAATTGTAAGACAATACTAGCGCATAGCCGTGCGGTCATGCGCAGTTTATATAGCAGCAGCACAGGAAGTGGCCACAGCACCTTTGCCCTTCCAAGACCTGCCAAGAGGACCAATGGAATGTGCTGCAGAGCCTGAGCACATGACCCTCGATCTCCAACGGGAGATCTTACCCTGGGCATG
Source organism: Ranitomeya imitator (assembly GCF_032444005.1). NCBI lineage: Eukaryota > Metazoa > Chordata > Amphibia > Anura > Dendrobatidae > Ranitomeya > Ranitomeya imitator. The sequence continues at coordinate 626,625,196 of NC_091285.1, forward strand.
CTCAGTACGTGCAGACAAGGACTTAGTCCCAGAGAAGTCCGCTCGCTGCTGACCAGCACTGACTTTAATGGTAGAGACTGGAGAAGCAACAGCAACTCTCAGAACAGAGTGAGAATGAGCAAGACGCTGGGACCGACGTCTTTGCTGAGCAGAGTGGCTGGACAAGAATGGGAGACCGCAGCGGAGGTGGCTCGAGATTCCCCCTGTGCAGAAGCGGGAACTCGACCCCTAACATTAATCATTATACTAAACATATGCAGAATTGATTCAGTCATACTTACATGGCCCAAGCATAATATTTAGTTATGTGCTAAAATATCATAGGAGAGACATACTCTCAAATCTGCACTTGCGCTTTAGCCATAGATGTGTACGCAATTGAGGTATTCCCTGTTTATTCCTAATTTTATTACATTTTTAATATATGAAATAAAAAATATATATTTAAGTGATCTATTTAGGCATATGTCTCTTTTTATCCCGGGACCTGGGTCTCAGGTAGTGTTGAAATACTACGTTATTGAATTGTGTGAGGCTGCCGTCACACTAGCAGTATTTGGTCAGTATTTTACAACAGTATTTGTAAGCCAAAACCAGGAGTGGGTGATAAATGCAGAAGTGGTGCATATGTTTCTATTATACTTTTCCTCTAATTGTTCCATTCCTGGTTTTGGCTTACAAAAACTGAGATAAAATACTGACCAAATACTGATAGTGTGACGGCAGCCTGATGCAGTGACCCCTGTTACAGCTAGGGGGCACTGTATGATCTCCTCAGAATACGCACAGAGGCGTATTGAAGCCATGGGAGTGCATGGGAGTACAGGCATAACTGTGATGGTGAGACAGTGACCAGTGTCATTGTGAATGGCCGGTATTTGTCACAGACGAGATCCTCTGCACTGTAAGCCAGTAATGTTGTTCTGTGACCTGTAGTTCCACAAGTGTTTATAATTGTAAAGGGAGGCTTACAGGGTTAGTCGGAGAGCTGGGTGGGTCTGACTAACCACACACACCTCTCACCTATGGGAGTGGCGACTGTGATATAATGTGACTGAGGTCTGGTCACATGGAGGGTGTGTCAGGTCCTGGATGGTCTGTGTGTTGGAATGCCCTGGGAGTAGGACTGGATTCCTGAAAAGCACATGGAGAGGCGATGGACCTGGAGGCCTGTGTGTTGGGAGGTCCTGTGTGTGAACTGGATCCCTGAATAGCACACGGAGAGGCCGTGTACCTGAAGACCTGTGTGTTGGGCGGTCCTAGGAGGACGGACGTCCTGAATATCACACGGAGAGACCTTGGACCTGGATGGCCTCTATGTTGGAAGGTCCTGGGAGTAGGACCGGATTCCTGAAGAGTACGGGGTGAGGCCATGGTCCTGCAGAGCCTGTGACGGGTACTGTGTTGGGGAAGCTACCATCCTTCTGTGGGTCTGGAACTATCGGGTGGCCTGGTGAGCAAGGAGAGAGGACTGGGAGAGAGGACTGACGAAGAGTCAGCGTGTGGAGCAGGAGCTCCTGTAAGGTAACTCCAGATAAAGGGGGTTATGGGCAGATGAGTATCTGCCAGTGGAACAGACTGTTAGTGCCTATGATGTTCCAAGGCTGTTTATGAACTGTGCGGTCACCCACGGTAACTGGACAACGTGAGGTCCGGCGGTTTTAGAGACTGCAACTTAATGTTGTGCTATGTGAGTAGAGACGTTGATACGGCGCATGGACACCACCGGGAACTAGTCAGAGGAGGCCTGGCAGGTGTAGTATCTGAAAAGTGAAGGAAGCCATGTACTATAATAATAATAATTTTTATTTATATAGCGCCAACATATTCCGCAGCGCTTTACAAATTATAGACTGGAATTGTACAGACAATAGACATTACAGCATAACAGAAATATAGTTCAATACAGATACCAGGAGGAGTGAGGGCCCTGCTCGCAAGCTTACAAACTATGAGGAAAAGGGGAGACACGAGAGGTGGATGGTAACAATTGCTTTAGTTATTCGGACCAGCCATAGTGTAAGGCTCAGGTGTTCATGTAAAGCTGCATGAACCAGTTATCTGCCTAAGTATGTAGTAGTACAGACACAGAGGGCTAATACTGCATAAAGTGTATGAGAACATGATGCGAGGAACCTTTTTTTTTTTTTATAAATAGGCCACACAGGGATCGTTAGGTTAATGCATTGAGGCGGTAGGCCAGTCTGAACAAATGAGTTTTTAGGGTACGCTTAAAACTGTGGGGATTGGGGATTAATCGTATTAACCTAGGTAGTGAATTCCAAAGAATCGGCGCAGCACATGTAAAGTCTTGGAGACGGGAGTGGGAGGTTCTGATTATTGAGGATGCTAACCTGAGGTCATTAGCGGAGCGGATGGCACGGGTAGGGTGGTAGACTGATACCAGGGAGGAGATGTAGGGTGGTGCTGAGCCATGGAGTGCTTTGTGGATAAGGGTAGTAGTTTTGTACTGGATTCTGGAGTGGATGGGTAGCCAGTGTAATGACTGGCACAGGGTAGAGGCATCGGTGTAACGGTTGGTGAGGAATATGATCCTGGCTGCAGCATTCAGGACAGATTGGAGAGGGGAGAGTTTTGCAAGAGGGAGGCCGATTAGTAGAGAGTTACAATAGTCCAGACGAGAATGAATAAGTGAAACAGTAAGAGTTTTTGCAGAGTCGAAAGTAAGAAAAGGGCGAATTCTAGAAATGTTTTTGAGATGCAGGTAAGAAGAGCGAGCCAATGATCGGATGTAGGGGGTGAATGAAAGGTCAGAATCAAGGATGACCCCAAGGCAGCGGGCATGTTGCTTTGGAGTAATGGTGGAACCGCACACGGAGATGGCAATGTCAGGCAAAGGTAGGTTAGTAGAGGGAGAGAACACGAGGAGTTCAGTTTTTGACAGGTTTAGTTTCAGATAGAGGGAGGACATGATGTTAGAGACAGCGGTAAGACAATCACTGGTGTTTTCTAAAAAGGTCGGTGTGATATCAGGAGAAGAAGTGTATAATTGGGTGTCGTCAGCATAGAGATGGTACTGGAAACCAAATCTACTGATTGTTTGTCCAATAGGGGCAGTATACAACGAGAAGAGGAGGGGGCCTAGGACTGATCCTTGAGGAACCCCAACAGTAAGGGGAAGGTGAGAGGAGGAGGAACCAGCAAAACATACAGTGAAGGATCGGTCAGAGAGATAGGAGGAGAACCAGGAGAGAATGGTGTCCTTGAGGCCGATGGAGCGGAGCATAGTGAGGAGGAGCTGATGATCCACAGTATCGAATGCTGCAGAGAGATCCAAGAGAATTAGCATGGAGTAGTGACCATTAGATTTAGCTGTTAGTAGGTCATTAGAGACTTTAGTGAGGGCAGTTTCAGTAGAGTGTAAAGAGCGGAAGCCAGATTGAAGAGGGTCGAGAAGAGAGTTATCTGAGAGATAGCGGGTAAGACGGGAGTGGACCAGGCGTTCGAGGAGTTTAGAGATGAAGGGAAGATTAGAGACAGGTCTATAATTTGCGGCACAGTTTTGATCGAGGGATGGTTTTTTAAGTAATGGATGTATGATGGCATGCTTAAATGAGGAGGGAAAAATACCGGAAGTGAGGGAAAGGTTGAATATTTTTGTTAGGTGAGAGGTGACAGCCGGGGAAAGGGACTGGAGGAGATGTGACGGAATGGGGTCACTGGTGCAAGTGGTCGGGCGAGAAGATGCAAGGAGCCTGCTTACTTCTTCTTCTGTAACTGCTTCAAAGTCAGAGAGTGAACTAGATGCAGTGGGGGAGGGAGGACAGTGCATGGTATGAAGAGATTGGGAGATGATTTCCTGTCGAATGTGGTCAATTTTTTCTTTGAAGTAATTGGCCAGATCGTCAGCACGGAGATCCGTGGTTGGGGCCTGCTCTCTTGGGTTGAGTAGGGACTGGAACGTGTCAAAGAGACGTTTAGGGTTATTGGACAGGGAGGTGATGAGGGTGTTGAAGTAGGTTTGTTTGGAGAGGTGAAGGGCAGAATTGTATGTCTTTAGCATGAACTTATAATGGATGAAATCTTCGGGTAGATTAGATTTTCTCCACAGACGTTCTGCGCACCTGGAGCACCGCTGCAGGAAACGTGTTTGCAGCGTGTGCCACGGTTGTTGCCGTCTGCGCCGAGTTGTTTTATGTATAGGAGGAGCAGCTTCATCCAGAGCACTTTGCAGGGTTTCATTGTAATGCTTCAGAGCAGAATCAGGACATGAGATGGAGGAGATTGGGGCCAATGAGGACTGCAAGTTCTTCATAAGTTTCTGGGTGTTAATGGCCTGTATGTTTCTATAAGGCTACGTTCACACTAGCGTTGCGCCGCCCTGCGTCAGCGACGCAACGCGCGACGCACGGAAAAACGCGCGCAAGAACTGCCATCCCGCTCAGGTCACCCCCACTTTCCACACTTAGGCTACGTTCACATTAGCGTCGCGTCGCTGTTGCGTCGGCGACGCAGCGGCGACGCGCCCCTATGTTTAACATAGGGGACGCATGCGTCTTTTTGCACGCGTTTTCCGACACGTGCGTCGTTTTAGACGCTAGCGTCGGACGCAAGAAAACGCTACAAGTTGCATTTTTCTTGCGTCCGATTTCGTCAAAAAACGCGTTTTTTGGCATGCAGGGAATATTAATAAGGTTAGAGGGGTTTCTGGGTGTAGCAATTGGGAGGTTTGACTGGCTATAACATGGGGGGCCGGGTTTGGAGATATGTCTCCAGCGACTAGGAGAAGGAGGATCGAAAGAGTGAGCAGATGGTTAAGTGATTTGTGAGAGCGTCTCTTGTGTTGGATGGTGGGACTGAATGTACTATGTAGCTACCGGGGGGGGGGAAGGGGCAGAAGGTGCGGGTGCCCCGGGCCCGGTGCTCTGAGGAGGCCCACCCAGAGCTACGCTACTGTAACTGTATCGGCACGTGCAGCGCGCTGATACAGCTACATTCTGAGGCAGAGCAGGGAGAATCGATCTCCCTACTCTGCTGCCCGGCCGCTATGGGGCCCCAGAGCAGGCAGGGGGGGCCCGGTGCCAGCAGTGGGCCCCCTACCGTCATCGGAAGATCAGCTGTACCGGCATTTAGCCAATACAGCTGACAGGGGGTGCGATGACGTCACTGCCCGGCGCCCGCTGTCAGGAGATCAGCGGGAGCAGCGCAGGAACCAGGAAGAAGAGAGCTGAGTATTTATTTATTTATTTTTTATGGGTGCTGCCTTATAGTACAGAATCTGCCTATGGGGATCTGCCGCCTTATTACAGGGTCTGCCTATGGGGGCTGCCTTATTACAGTGTCTGCCTATGGGGGCTGCCTTATTACAGGGTCTGACTATGGGGGCTGCCTTATTACAGGGTCTGACTATAGTGGTGCTGCCTCATTACAGGGTCTGACTATGGGGGTGCTGCCTTATTACAGGGTTTGCCTATAGGGGTGCTGCCTTATTACAGAGTCTGCCTATAGGGGTGCTGCCTTATTACAGGGTCTGACTAAGGGGGTGCTGCCTCATTACAGGGTCTGACTATGGGGGTGCTGCCTTATTACAGGGTCTGACTATGGGGGTGCTGCCTTATTATAGGGTCTGCCTATGGGGGTGCTGCCTTATTACAGGGTCTAACTATGGGGGCTGCCTTATTGCAGGGTCTGACTATGGGGGTGCTGCCTTATTAGAGGGACTGCCTATAGGGGTGCTGCCTTATTACAGGGTCTGCCTATAGGGTTGCTGCCTTATTACAGGGTCTGACTATGGGGGTGCTGCCTCATTACAGGGTCTGACTATGGGGGTGCTGCGTTATTACAGGGTCTGACTATGGGGGTACTGCCTTATTACAGGGTCTGCCTATGGGGGTGCTGCCTTATTACAGGGTCTGACTATGGGGGCTGCCTTATTACAGCCTGGTCTGACTATGGGGGTGCTGCCTTATTACAGGGTCTGACTATGGGGGCTGCCTTATTACAGGGTCTGACTATGGGGGTGCTGCCTTATTACAGGGTCTGCCTAGAGGGGTGCTGCCTTATACTACAGAGTCTGCCTATGGGGGTACTGCCTTATTACAGGGTCTGCCTATATGGGGGTGCTGCCTTATTACAGGGTCTGCCTATGGGGGCTGCCTTATGCTATAGAGTCTGCCTATGGGGAGTGCATAATAATAATAATAATAATCTTTATTTATATAGCGCCAACATATTCCGCAGCGCTTTACTGTTTAACAGCTTCAAACACAACAGTCATAAGTAACAATGTTAACAATACAATAATTAAAGCAACACAAATTATACTATATTGTGGACTATTTGGTGCATTATGCTACTATATATGGAGGCTATCTAGGGGGCCATCATACAGTGTGGAGATTACAGTATGGGGGTCATTATACATTGTTGGAGCCATCAAACAGTTTGGAGGCTACTAAGGAGTCAGTATACTGTGTGGGTGCATTATACTGTGTATAAGAGCATTGTGCTGTGTATAGAGGAGCTGTACAGGGGAGACTCGGGACATTATTAAATGTAAAGTGGGCACTTATTGTTATAGGGGAACTCAGGTTACTGTGATTATCAAAGGGACACACAGGGCAATATTACTTTCTAGGGGGCAAAATATGGGCACTGTTTTCTAGGGCACTTGCACCCGGCATTACTATATTGTAGATAGTTGCTTTAGAATTTAGAGGGCACAGAGAACCACACAGCAGGTGCAGTAATAGGGTCACATACGGCAGCAGCGGCTCAGTATTGGGGTATCTGGTGCAGTAATAGGGACACATACGGCAGCAGCGGCTCAGTATTGGGGTATTAGGTGCAGTAATAGGGACACATACGGCAGCAGCGGCTCAGTATTGGGGTATCAGGGGCAGTAATATGGACACATGGCAGCAGCGGCTCAGTATTGGGGTATCAGGTGCAGTAATAGGGACACATACGGCAGCAGCGGCTCAGTATTGGGGTATCAGGTGCAGTAATAGGGACACATACGGCAGCAGCTGCTCAGTATTGAGGTATCAGGGGCAGTAATAGGGACACATACGGCAGCAGCGGCTCAGTATTGGGGAATCTGGTGCAGTAATAGGGACACATACGGCAGCAGCGGCTCAGTATTGGGGTATCAGGTGCAGTAATAAGGACACATACGGCAGCAGCGGCTCAGTATTGGGGTATCAGGTGCAGTAATGGGGACACATACGACAGCAGCAGCTCAGTATTGGGGTATCAGGGGCAGTAATAGGGACACATACGGCAGCAGCAGCTCAGTATTGGGATATCAGGGGCAGTAATAGAGACACATACGGCAGCAGCGGCTCAGTATTGGGGTATCAGGGGCAGTAATAGGGACACATACGGCAGCAGCGGCTCAGTATTGGGGCCAGATGGAAAAGACGGGAAAAATGAACGATTCCATCAGAAAGGACGTCAGAGGTAAGACATTATCTGTAATTGTGATCTCTTATATGTTCTGTAGGACTGGTATCTACCACTGACCATATGGCGGTAATATCCATATTAGTCTTTATATAGACATTATCTTCAGTAACAGCGCGGTCATCTGCTGAGGTTCTCCTCCAGTATTAGGGCGCGTCACCAAGTTGTAATCAAGGTTACCTGGTTAGGGGCCCACTCAGAAGCTTCGCCCCCCCTTGAACCAAAACCCTAGCTACGCCTCTGCTATTAACTATATGTGTGTAATATTGTAACACGGCGGTTTATGAGTCCTGAATTAGCCACATGGACTGTTTTGTAAGAAAAACGTGCCCATGTGCCTTAATCCCGTTGCTAAGCGAGTGTCCCCCAACACATGCAGTAAGCGCTATCTTACAAGTGGTATGCACCATTATGATTCTGACAGAAGTAACATAGTAACATAGTAACATAGTTAGTAAGGCCGAAAAAAGACATTTGTCCATCCAGTTCAGCCTATATTCCATCATAATAAATACCCAGATCTACGTCCTTCTACAGAACCTAATAATTGTATGATACAATATTGTTCTGCTCCAGGAAGACATCCAGGCCTCTCTTGAACCCCTCGACTGAGTTCGCCATCACCACCTCCTCAGGCAAGCAATTCCAGATTCTCACTGCCCTAACAGTAAAGAATCCTCTTCTATGTTGGTGGAAAAACCTTCTCTCCTCCAGACGCAAAGAATGCCCCCTTGTGCCCGTCACCTTCCTTGGTATAAACAGATCCTCAGCGAGATATTTGTATTGTCCCCTTATATACTTATACATGGTTATTAGATCGCCCCTCAGTCGTCTTTTTTCTAGACTAAATAATCCTAATTTCGCTAATCTATCTGGGTATTGTAGTTCTCCCATCCCCTTTATTAATTTTGTTGCCCTCCTTTGTACTCTCTCTAGTTCCATTATATCCTTCCTGAGCACCGGTGCCCAAAACTGGACACAGTACTCCATGTGCGGTCTAACTAGGGATTTGTACAGAGGCAGTATAATGCTCTCATCATGTGTATCCAGACCTCTTTTAATGCACCCCATGATCCTGTTTGCCTTGGCAGCTGCTGCCTGGCACTGGCTGCTCCAGGTAAGTTTATCATTAACTAGGATCCCCAAGTCCTTCTCCCTGTCAGATTTACCCAGTGGTTTCCCGTTCAGTGTGTAATGGTGATATTGATTCCCTCTTCCCATGTGTATAACCTTACATTTATCATTGTTAAACCTCATCTGCCACCTTTCAGCCCAAGTTTCCAACTTATCCAGATCCATCTGTAGCAGAATACTATCTTCTCTTGTATTAACTGCTTTACATAGTTTTGTATCATCTGCAAATATCGATATTTTACTGTGTAAACCTTCTACCAGATCATTAATGAATATGTTGAAGAGAACAGGTCCCAATACTGACCCCTGCGGTACCCCACTGGTCACAGCGACCCAGTTAGAGACTATACCATTTATAACCACCCTCTGCTTTCTATCACTAAGCCAGTTACTAACCCATTTACACACATTTTCCCCCAGACCAAGCATTCTCATTTTGTGTACCAACCTCTTGTGCGGCACGGTATCAAACGCTTTGGAAAAATCGAGATATACCACGTCCAATGACTCACCGTGGTCCAGCCTATAGCTTACCTCTTCATAAAAACTGATTAGATTGGTTTGACAGGAGCGATTTCTCATAAACCCATGCTGATATGGAGTTAAACAGTTATTCTCATTGAGATAATCCAGAATAACATCCCTCAGAAACCCTTCAAATATTTTACCAACAATAGAGGTTAGACTTACTGGCCTATAATTTCCAGGTTCACTTTTAGAGCCCTTTTTGAATATTGGCACCACATTTGCTATGCGCCAGTCCTGCGGAACAGACCCTGTCGCTATAGAGTCACTAAAAATAAGAAATAATGGTTTATCTATTACATTACTTAGTTCTCTTAGTACTCGTGGGTGTATGCCATCCGGACCCGGAGATTTATCTATTTTAATCTTATTTAGCCGGTTTCGCACCTCTTCTTGGGTTAGATTGGTGACCCTTAATATAGGGTTTTCATTGTTTCTTGGGATTTCACCTAGCATTTCATTTTCCACCGTGAATACCGTGGAGAAGAAGGTGTTTAATATGTTAGCTTTTTCCTCGTCATCTACAACCATTCTTTCCTCACTATTTTTTAAGGGGCCTACATTTTCAGTTTTTATTCTTTTACTATTGATATAGTTGAAGAACAGTTTGGGATTAGTTTTACTCTCCTTAGCAATGTGCTTCTCTGTTTCCTTTTTGGCAGCTTTAATTAGTTTTTTAGATAAAGTATTTTTCTCCCTATAGTTTTTTAGAGCTTCAATGGTGCCATCCTGCTTTAGTAGTGCAAATGCTTTCTTTTTACTGTTAATTGCCTGTCTTACTTCTTTGTTTAGCCACATTGGGTTTTTCCTATTTCTAGTCCTTTTATTCCCACAAGGTATAAACCGCTTACACTGCCTATTTAGGATGTTCTTAAACATTTCCCATTTATTATCTGTATTCTCATTTCTGAGGATATTGTCCCAGTCTACCAGATTAAGGGCATCTCTAAGCTGGTCAAACTTTGCCTTCCTAAAGTTCAATGTTTTTGTGACTCCCTGACAAGTCCCCCTAGTGAAAGACAGGTGAAACTGCACAATATTGTGGTCGCTATTTCCTAGATGCCCGACCACCTGCAGATTTGTTATTCTGTCAGGTCTATTAGATAGTATTAGGTCTAAAAGTGCTGCTCCTCTGGTTGGATTCTGCACCAATTGTGAAAGATAATTTTTCTTGGTTATTAGCAGAAACCTGTTGCCTTTATGGGTTTCACAGGTTTCTGTTTCCCAGTTAATATCCGGGTAGTTAAAGTCCCCCATAACCAGGACCTCATTATGGGTTGCAGCTTCATCTATCTGCTTTAGAAGTAGACTTTCAATGCTTTCTGTTATATTTGGGGGTTTGTAACAGACCCCAATGAGAATTTTGTTACCATTTTTCCCTCCATGAATTTCAACCCATATGGACTCGACATCCTCATTCCCTTCGCTAATATCCTCCCTTAAAGTGGACTTTAGACAAGACTTTACATAGAGACAAACCCCTCCTCCTCTCCGATTTTTACGATCCTTTCTAAACAGACTGTAACCCTGTAAGTTAACTGCCCAGTCATAGCTTTCATCTAACCATGTCTCGGTTATTCCCACTATGTCAAAGTTACCTGTAGATATTTCTGCTTCTAGTTCTTCCATCTTGTTTGTCAGGCTTCTGGCGTTTGCGAGCATGCAGTTTAGAGGATTTTGTTTTGTTCCAATCTCCTCACTGTGGATTGTTTTAGAAATGTTCTTACCTCCCTTCTGAGTATGTTTTCCTGGGTCGTCTTTGTTCGAGTCTAATGTTTTTCTTCCCGTCCCCTCTTCTTCTAGTTTAACGCCCTCCTGATGAGTGTAGCGAGTCTTCTGGCGAATGTGTGTTTCCCAGGTTTGTTGAGGTGTAGTCCGTCTCTGGCGAGGAGTCCATCATACCAGTAATTCACACCGTGGTCCAGGAATCCAAATCCTTGTTGTCTGCACCATCGTCTTAGCCAGTTGTTTGCATCAAGGATCCTGTTCCATCTCCTGGTGCCATGCCCGTCTACTGGAAGGATAGAAGAAAAAACTACCTGTGCATCCAGTTCCTTTACTTTCTTCCCCAACTCTTCAAAGTCCTTGCAGATTGTCGGTAGGTCCTTCCTTGCCGTGTCATTGGTGCCAACATGTATCAGAAGAAATGGGTGGACGTCCTTGGAGCTGAAGAGCTTTGGTATCCTATCGGTCACATCCTTGATCATCGCACCTGGAAGGCAGCATACTTCTCTTGCAGTTATGTCCGGTCTGCAGATGGCTGCTTCGGTGCCTCTCAGTAGTGAGTCTCCCACCACCACCACTCTTCGTTGCTTCTTGGCTGTACTTTTTGCTGTCACTTGTTGCTGTGTGCCCTTTTCTTTTTTGCTTGCTGGTATTGCTTCATTCTTAGGTGTGCCATCTTCATCCTCTACAAAGATTTGATATCGGTTCTTCAGTTGTGTGGTTGGTGATTTCTCCATGGTCTTCTTGCTTCTTTTGGTCACATGCTTCCACTCATCTGCTTTTGGAGGTTCTCTGACACTTTTTGCACCTTCTGTGACCAGTAGAGATGCTTCTGTTCTGTCTAGAAAGTCTTCATTCTCTTTGATGAGTGGTAAAATATATACAGTAGAGACCAAAAGTTTGGACACACCTTCTCATTTAAAGATTTTTCTTTATTTTCATGACTATAAAAATTGTACATTCACATTGAAGGCATCAAAAGTATGAATTAACACGTGAAATTATATACTTAACAAAAAAGTTTGAAACAACTGAAAATATATCTTATATTTTAGGTTCTTCAAAGTAGCCACCCTTTGCTTTGATGACTGCTTTGCACACTCTTGGCATTCTCTTGATGATCTTCAAGAGGTAATCACTGGGAATGGTTTTCATTTCACAGGTGTGCCCTGTCAGGTTTAATAAGTGGGATTTCTTGCCTTATAAATGAGTTTGGGACTATCAGTTGTGTTGTCCAGAAGTCTGGTGGATACACAGCTGATAGTCCTACTGAATAGACTGTTAGAATTTCTCTCATGTACAGCACCATGGAATCAATGGTGCTATATAAATAAATAAATAATAATAATAATTTGTGTTATGGCAAGAAAAAAGCAGCTAAGTAAAGAAAAACGAGTGGCCATCATTACTTTAAGAAATGAAAGTCAGTCAGTCCAAAAAATTGGGAAAACTTTGAAAGTGTCCCCAAGTGCACTGGCAAAAACCATCAAGCGCTACAAAGAAACTGGCTCACATGAGGACCGCCCCAGGAAAGGAAGACCAAGAGTCACCTCTGCTTCTGAGGATAAGTTTATCCGAGTCACCAGCCTCAGACATCGCAGGTTAACAGCAGCTCACATTAGAGACCAGGTCAATGCCACATAGAGTTCTAGCAGCAGACACATCGCTACAACAACCGTTAAGAGGAGACTTTGTGCAGCAGGCCTTCATGGTAAAGTAGCTGATAGGAAACCACTGCTAAGGACAAGCAACAAGCAGAAGAGACTTGTTTGGGCTAAAGAACATAAGGAATAGACATTAGACCAGTGGAAATCTGTGCTTTGGTTTTATGAGTCCAAATTTGAGATCTTTGGTTCCAACCACCATGTTGGACGCAGAAAAGGGGAACGGATGAACTCTAAATGCCTGGTTCCCACCGTGAAGCATGGAGGAGGAGGTGTGATAATGTGGGGGTGCTTTGCTGGTGACACTGTTGGGGATTTATTCAAAATTGAAGGCATACTGAACCAGCATGGCTACCACAGCATCTTGCAGCGGCATGCTATTCCATCCGGTTTGCGTTTAGTTGGACCATCATTTAATTTTCAACAGGACAATGACCCCAAACACACCTCCAGGCTGTGTAATGGCTATTTGACCAAGAAGGATAGTGATGGGGTGCTACACCAGATGACCTGGCCTCCACAGTCACCAGACCTGAACCCAATCGAGATGGTTTGGGATGAGCTGAACCGCAGAGTGAAGGCAAAAGGGCCCAGAAGTGCTAAGCATCTCTGGGAACTCCTTCAAGATTGTTGGAAGACCATTCCTGGTGACTACCTCTTGAAGATCATCAAGAGAATGCCAAGAGTGTGCAAAGCAGTCATCAAAGCAAAAGGTGGCTACTTTGAAGAACCTAGAATATAAGACATAATTTCAGTTGTTTCACACTTTTTTGTTAAGTATATAATTCCACATGTGTTAATTCATAGTTTTGATGCCTTCAGTGTGAATGTACAATTTTCATAGTCATGAAAATACAGAAAAATCTTTAAATGAGAAGGTGTGTCCAAACTTTTGGTCTGTACTGTATATATTTCTAAATAGTACACAAAATCATGCCCCCATTACACCTGTTAAAATAAAGGATGTGACCGACCAGTTAACGTATATACTCGAGTATAAGCCGAGATTTTCAGACCAATTTTTTGGGCTGAAAGTCCCCCTCTCGGCTTATACTCGAGTCATACCCAGGGGTCGGCAGGGGAGGGGCAGCGGCAGCTGTCTAATTATACTCACCTACTCCTGGCGCGGTCCCTGCAGTCCATGCTTCTTCCAGCGCTGTAGCTTCTTCCTGTACTGAGCGGTCACATGGTACCGCTCATTACAGTAATGAATATGCGGCTCCACCTCCCATAGAGGTGGAGCCGCATATTCATTACTGTAATGAGCGGTAACTGTGACCGCTGAATACAGGAAGAAGATGCAGCGCTGGAAGAAGCATGGACTGCAGGGACCGCGCCAGGAATAGGTGAGTATACGGGGAGGAGAGCGCTGCGCTGTGCGATATTCACCGCTCCTCGTTCTGGTGCGGCTCCGTCTTCAGCGTCCTCTGGCTGTGATGCTCAGGTCAGAGGGCGCGTTGATGTAGTCAGTGCGCGCCCTCTGCGTGAACGTCAGTGCTGAAGACGGAGCCGCACCGGAACGAGGAGCGGTGAATATTGAAAGTGCCGGGGGTCCTGAGCGATGAGAGGTGAGTATGTGATTCATTTTTTTTTATCGCAGCAAAAGCATATGGGGCAAGTGACTGTGCGGAGCATCTTATGGGGCCATAACGTATGTGTAGCACTATAAGGGGCAAGTGACTGTATGGAGCATCTTATAGGGCCATAACACTTGTGCAGCACTATAAGGGGCAAGTGACTGTATGGATGATCTTATGGGGCCATAACGCTTGTGCAGCACTATATGGGGCAAGTGACTGTATGGAGCATCTTATGGGGCCATAACGCTTGTGTAGCACTATAAGGGGCAAGTGACTGTATGGAAGATCTTATGGGGCCATAACGTTTGTGCAGCATTATATGGAGCAATTATCTGTATGGAGCATTTTATGGGGCCATAACGTTTGTGCAGCATTATATAGGGCAAATATCTCTATGGAGCATCTCATGGGGCCCTTATTACCCTTTATGCAGGATTATATGGGGCATATTTTAATATGGAGCATCTAATGGGGCCCATCAAACGTTACGGAGCATTATATGGGGCTCCTGGTTCAATATGGATATTCAAAAACACTTTACCTACTGATGTCTCAATTAATTTTACTTTTATTGGTACCTATTTTTATTTTTGACATTTACCGGTAGCTGCTGCATTTTCCACCCTAGGCTTATACTCGAGTCATTAAGTTTTCCCAGTTTTTTGTGGCAAAATTAGGGTGGTCGTCTTATACTCGGGTCGGCTTATACTCGAGTATATACGGTATCTCATTCTGTAGCCAGCAATAGATAGTGTAATACAGTGGCTATAGGAAGTAATTGGTGCAAAATTTTTACTGAGACCAACTGCAAAAATTATTTTTATCCAAAATTGCATGTTTTTAAGTAAGAAAACAAAATTGTCCACAAAGGTGGACAACCCCTTTAACAAAAATACTGCACATAGTCTACCTAAACAGAACAAGTGAACCATCAGAAGGATGGGGACTTTAACTACCCGGATATTAACTGGGAAACAGAAACCTGTGAAACCCATAAAGGCAACAGGTTTCTGCTAATAACCAAGAAAAATTATCTTTCACAATTGGTGCAGAATCCAACCAGAGGAGCAGCACTTTTAGACCTAATACTATCTAATAGACCTGACAGAATAACAAATCTGCAGGTGGTTGGGCATCTAGGAAATAGCGACCACAATATTGTACAGTTTCACCTGTCTTTCACTAGGGGGACTTGTCAGGGAGTCACAAAAACACTGAACTTTAGGAAGGCAAAGTCTGACCAGCTTAGAGATGCCCTTAATCTGGTAGACTGGGACAATATCCTCAGAAATAAGAATACAGATAATAAATGGAAAATGTTTAAGAACATCCTAAATAGGCAGTGTAAGCGGTTTATACCTTGTGGGAATAAAAGGACTAGAAATAGGAAAAACCCAATGTGGCTAAACAAAGAAGTAAGACAGGCAATTAACAGTAAAAAGAAAGCATTTGCACTACTAAAGCAGGATGGCACCATTGAAGCTCTAAAAAACTATAGGGAGAAAAATACTTTATCTAAAAAACTAATTAAAGCTGCCAAAAAGGAAACAGAGAAGCACATTGCTAAGGAGAGTAAAACTAATCCCAAACTGTTCTTCAACTATATCAATAGTAAAAGAATAAAAACTGAAAATGTAGGCCCCTTAAAAAATAGTGAGGAAAGAATGGTTGTAGATGACGAGGAAAAAGCTAACATATTAAACACCTTCTTCTCCACGGTATTCACGGTGGAAAATGAAATGCTAGGTGAAATCCCAAGAAACAATGAAAACCCTATATTAAGGGTCACCAATCTAACCCAAGAAGAGGTGCGAAACCGGCTAAATAAGATCAAAATAGATAAATCTCCGGGTCCGGATGGCATACACCCACGAGTACTAAGAGAACTAAGTAATGTAATAGATAAACCATTATTTCTTATTTTTAGGGACTCTATAGCGACGGGGTCTGTTCCGCAGGACTGGCGCATAGCAAATGTGGTGCCAATATTCAAAAAGGGCTCTAAAAGTGAACCTGGAAATTATAGGCCAGTAAGTCTAACCTCTATTGTTGGTAAAATATTTGAAGGGTTTCTGAGGGATGTTATTCTGGATTATCTCAATGAGAATAACTGTTTAATTCCATATCAGCATGGGTTTATGAGAAATCGCTCCTGTCAAACCAATCTAATCAGTTTTTATGAAAAGGTAAGCTATAGGCTGGACAACGGTGAGTCATTGGACGTGGTATATCTCGATTTTTCCAAAGCGTTTGATACCGTGCCGCACAAGAGGTTGGTACACAAAATGAGAATGCTTGGTCTGGGGGAAAATGTGTGTAAATGGGTTAGTAACTGGCTTAGTGATAGAAAGCAGAGGGTGGTTATAAATGGTATAGTCTCTAACTGGGTCGCTGTGACCAGTGGGGTACCGCAGGGGTCGGTATTGGGACCTGTTCTCTTCAACATATTCATTAATGATCTGGTAGAAGGTTTACACAGTAAAATATCGATATTTGCAGATGATACAAAACTATGTAAAGCAGTTAATACAAGAGAAGATAGTATTCTGCTACAGATGGATCTGGATAAGTTGGAAACTTGGGCTGAAAGGTGGCAGATGAGGTTTAAAAATGATAAATGTAAGGTTATACACATGGGAAGAAGGAATCAATATCACCATTACACACTGAACGGGAAACCACTGGGTAAATCTGACAGGGAGAAGGACTTGGGGATCCTAGTTAATGATAAACTTACCTGGAGCAGCCAGTGCCAGGCAGCAGCTGCCAAGGCAAACAGGATCATGGGGTGCATTAAAAGAGGTCTGGATACACATGATGAGAGCATTATACTGCCTCTGTACAAATCCCTAGTTAGACCGCACATGGAGTACTGTGTCCAGTTTTGGGCACCGGTGCTCAGGAAGGATATAATGGAACTAGAGAGAGTACAAAAGAGGGCAACAAAATTAGTAAAGGAGATGGGAGAAATACAATACCCAGATAGACTAGCGAAATTAGGATTATTTAGTCTAGAAAAAAAGACGACTGAGGGGCGATCTAATAACCATGTATAAGTATATAAGGGGACAATACAAATATCTCGCTGAGGATCTGTTTATACCAAGGAAGGTGACGGGCACAAGGGGGCATTCTTTGTGTCTGGAGGAGAGAAGGTTTTTCCACCAACATAGAAGAGGATTCTTTACTGTTAGGGCAGTGAGAATCTGGAATTGCTTGCCTGAGGAGGTGGTGATGGCGAACTCAGTCGAGGGGTTCAAGAGAGGCCTGGATGTCTTCCTGGAGCAGAACAATATTGTATCATACAATTAGTTTCTGTAGAAGGACGTAGATCTGGGGATTTATTATGATGGAATATAGGCTGAACTGGATGGACAAATGTCTTTTTTCGGCCTTACTATGTTACTAAGGATGAGGCTAGTTGCTGAGACATATGGGGAGGGCCTAAAGAGAAAGGAGAATGCCAAGTGACAGACAGAGGGAAGGGATAGGCAATGTGTAGGAGCATGTTCATGCTGGCCAATAAACAGACAAAACCTAAGATAGAAACAAAATGAACATACGCCGTGCTATAAGTAAAAAGCAATAGTGCATAGAAATAACATAGGGCACTTAGTAAACACTGTTTTTTAATTAAATAAATGCGTAAAAGCCATTCTGCCAGCGTCAAGGTGACCCAAATCGGGATGGTCCAAACCTCCAGTATTAAAACCTCACCATGTGTCTAAGGCTGGATTCACATTGCGTTACTGCAGTCTGTTCAACGCATGCATTAAACGGACTGCATTAACGCAAGTACCGAAAACAATCGCATTATGCGATCTCACTAGCGGTGATGGACCCGGAAACGCTGCAGCCCACGTCCGAGGGTCCATCACAGAATGACGGCACATCGCTAGCACATGCCCATAATGGCATGCGTTGGCGATGCACCCGATAATAGGGGTTAATGGCAGCGTTAACGGACTGCGTTACACCTCGTTATGCCGCAGTCTAACGGACTGCCATAACGCAATGTGAACCCAGCATAAGTGACATCAATGTGAATAAGGAATGAGCAGGACCAGGACCCAACTGGGAAGCTATATAAATGTAACGAAGGCCACATCCTTGTGTGCACTGAGTGCAAGAACCTATAGTAAAACCGAAAGAAATGAACTGGGGTATAAATTGGTATATATGCAATGTGTAGGAGCAGGTTCACACTGACCTTTCTTTGGGTTGGGCATTGTGTTTATATAGCTTCCCATTGCTGGGTGTCCACAGTTGGGCCTTGGGCCTGCTCATCCTTATTCACACTGAGGTCATTTTTGACACATCGTAAGTTTTTAATACTAGAGGATAGGACCAACCCGATTTGGGTCACCTTGTCTCTGGTGGGATGACTTTTTCTCTTTTTTTTTTTTTTTTTTAAATCAAAACAGTATTTGCTAAGTGTCCTATGTTATTTATATGCGCTATTGCTTTTTACTTACTTATAACAGGGTATATGTTCATTTTGTTGATATTTTAGGATTTGTCTGTTTATAACAATGCTTGAAATATATAATGGAGTTACAAAACGAAAGCCATGGATAAAGTAAATAAGATAATATAAATTATGCATTGTTATTATGTATAGTAAATAACTAAAATAAAAAGGTGAGTAGGTGTATTGTGATTGGGAGGGTGAGTGTGTGGATAATGAGTGGTGTGGAAGTAGAGATGGTAGGAGATGGAAGTGAAGACTGAATGAAAATGAAAATGTGAGAATTAAATGCAGGGAGTGAGGGAAGGACAAAGGATGTGGGCACAGCGCATAAAAAATGCAAGTGTGTAGTACAAAGACCACACTCCAGTTGGCTAGACAATGTGGGCACAACAAAAAAGAAAAAGTGCACGGGTGTATAGTTGTGTGAATAAACCCTAAAGAGAAGGTATGTACCGTACTAAAAGGCGAGGTGCTACTGACAAAAAGGATCAAAGTCCAGAAGGAGAAAAATGCTAAAATGAGAATAAAACATAAATATAACATAAAGGATGGAATGGAGAATGGAAAAGTAACATCAAGGTAAGTCCACATTCGCACTCAGTATTTGGTCAGTATTTTACATCAGTATTTGTAAGCCAAAACCAGGAGTGGAACAATCAGAGGAAAAGTATAATAGAAACACGTCACCACTTCTGGATTTATCACCCACTCCTGGTTTTGGCTTACAAATACTGACCAAATACTAAAGGAGTGAAAAATGGCCTAAGAGGAATAATGAGAACATACAACAAGTACTGAAATGCTGCAGGATAAAGAGCATGATAGCTGATGGAGGAAAAGGTGAGACACAAACAGCATGATGGCTGGAAAAAGAATTTGTCCATATGGATGGATAAATAAATGATAAAGTTTCTCCTATCCTTTGCAATATTTATCACGGAAAGTACATGGACTGTACACTGACGGCATCTGTGTGCTGTACGTGTTTTTCACGGACCCATAGACTTGTATTGGCCCTTGTAATCCGTGATACAGGTAAAATGGACACGTCTCCGCGAGTTTAATGGACGCACGGTTTGTGTAAAATCATGGACATGTGAACAGCCCCATAGATTATAATGAGTATCCATGAAAAACATGTACACAACACAGATGACAATAAGAAACGGGAAAGAGAAGTTTAATAAATATTCCCATAGTGATCATACATGCCCGTATGATGGTTTATAGTAAGAAGTGCATATAATATAACCGGTATTCATCCCTGTGAGTAGGATACATGGTGGCAGCTCGCTGAGATGTGTATGCGAGACGCTTGTGCCCGGCACATGATCATCATCACTAGTTCATCCTTACATAGCAGCTGCTCTCGGCCCGGGGCTGGACGCATAATGCTGTGTTATGACTATTTACTCGCCTGTCATGTGATTACAGCGTGCTCCTTTCTTTATACGTATCTGTAATCCTGGAGAATCGTGTTCTTTATCTCCTCAAAGGGGTTATCTGTCCTACAAAAAAAAAACAAAAACCATAGCACATGCTATAGCAAGACACACAATACTGCTCCATTCCCCTGCCGATCCGGCACAGTTTCGGGGAGTGACCAGTAAGGCAACTGGTTGCAAATGTCACATTTCAGATGCTTGTAAAGACCAGGAGACCACCAGAGTGTCATTACCTGATGCCTGGGAAATGACAACTCGCCCCATTCCTCATGGCTGTTTCTCTACTTTTCTAGAGTAATTTCCGGCTCCCGTTTTAGTGGCTTCAGTATTTGCACCTTATTCACTTTACGTTTTGCTCCACTTTTAAGTTGTTTTTCTTTTTTAAGTCTTTTTGTTAATTTCCCTTGACAACTCGGCTTATTCAGATGTTTTAGACAGATTCATGAAATGCAACTATTACAAAACGTCACATTCGTTTTTGCCGCAACGCACTCCAGTTCCCTCTCCACCAGAGTAAGGTTTCTGAAGGAGTTTTCTATACGAAATGTCACAAAAACTGTTAACCTCTTCACAACATATGACGTACAGTCCCTGCCTTTGATGTGGGCTCGCATGCCAAACACCCATTTTTCCCGGAACATGATGGCTGATTTATTCAGCCATCATCTGCCTTCAACAGCCACGAGTGGAGCAGAGCTGTGAACCTGATAGCGGCATTTAACATATGCTGGAAGGGGGGGATGCATCATTCCCTGCACCCATCGATGCTATAGCAGGGCACTGATGGCTTGCAATGACAGCCAGGGGCCTGCAGAAGACCCTATTTCCTATCATTATGATACTCCTCTGAAAGCCAGCGTTTAGCTAATGTTTATAGGACATTTTGATTTCCACTGTACAGTACATAGCATTAATGGTACACTGCTCTGTATAGCAAAAGTGATCAGATAATCACAGCTTTAAGTCCCCTAAGGGGACTATTAAATACAGTGAGAAAGTTTGAAAAAATATTTATTAAAAATGTAAAAAAGTACAAAAGTTCAAATCACCCCCATGCCCTAATAAAAATAAAACAATAAAAATACACATATTTAGTGTTGCTGCGGTCGTAAAAGTCTGATCTACAAAAATACAGCTCTGACAAAAATTAAGAGACCACTGCAAAATGTTCAGTTTGTCTGATTTTTCTCTTTTATAGGTATATTTTTTAGTAAAATGTAAATTGTTCTTTTATACTATAAACTCATGACAACGTCTCCGAATTTCCAAGCAATAAATTTTGTATTTTTTTTTCTGACAAAGAAAAATGGTCAAAATAAAAAAAAAACACTCCTTAATGACCTCAAATAATGCACAGAAAACAAGTTCATAATCATTTAGAAACAACAATACTAATGTTGTAACTCAGGAAGAGTTCAGAAATCAATATTTTATGGAATAACCATGATTTTTAATCACAGCTTTCATGCGTCTTGGCATGCTGTCCACCAGTCTTTCACTCTGCTTCTGGCGTAAAATTTAAGCAGTTCTTCTTTATTTGATGGCTTGTGACTATCCATCATCCTCTTGATTACATTCCAGAGGTTTTCAATGGGGTTCAGGTCTGGACATTGGGCTGCCCATGACAGGGTTTTGATGTGGTGGTCTCTTAATTTTTGCCAGAGCTGTATACTGGTAAAATAAATTAATCCGATCAAAAAATGGTGAAACGAGGAAAAAAAAAAATCGAAATGCCAGAATTTATTTATTTTTGGCTGCCAACATTGTAATAAAATTCAATAAGAGATCAAAACATTTTATGTATTCCAAAATGGTATTAGTAAAAACTTAAGCTCAGGGCACAAAAAAAATAATTCCTCATACAGTCCCATAGCCCAAAAATTGAAAATATTACGACTCTTGGTAAATGGCGACAAAACTAAAATTATTATTTTTTTATTTCCAATTTTTTTTTCACCACTTAAATAAAAAAAACTATACACGTTTGGTATCTGTGTAATCGTATTGGTCTGGGGAATCATATTGCCAGGTCAGTTGTATCGTATAGTAAACATGGTAAATAAAAAAAATAATAATAATTGTGGAATTGTACTTTTCTTTTTTTGCAATTTCAACCCTCTTGTCATTTTTTTCCTGCTTTTCAGAGCATCAATGATAAAAGGAATGGTGCAATTCAAAAGTACAACTCGTCCCGCAAAAAGCAAGCCCTCATAAGGCAAAAGGGCTGAAAAAAAAAAATTATAGCTCTTGCAAGAAGGTGTAGGGGGTGAAAACAAAAACGGAAAATAGCCCGAAGAAGAAGGGGTCGAAGATAAAAATAAAGAGTATTTTTCATTTTGACACAAATTCATGAATCACATTCGCCATTTTGAAGAAGTTGTTGCAAAAACAACAGTGAATAAAGTGTACTCATCATATCAGGTGACCTTTCAGAATAAGTTGTCACGTGTGTACATAAGGAATAACACTATTTCTGGCCATTATATGACTCCTATTCTGGAGTGTTCTCCCCTGTAAGCTCCATCTCATTTTCCGTTGTCTGTGAGGGAGTGAACAGAGTCTTACTGCTATGCTGTCTCCTATACACAGAACACATAGACATGTAGAATTCCTGCTCTCCTGTCTCTATATAACACACCCACAGAAGCAGTGGTAACATTGAGATCACTATACAACAGTACTGAGCAGTGTAGCTGAGAATCCAGCAATGGGATGAGATAGAACACTTTCTAAATAGTAGCAGCACTGTATGCATCTGTGTGTCTCCATGCCTTCTCCTAGACTTCGAAAGGCAGCTGTATTCTGATCCCTTTGTGAGCTCAGTGTTTTTCGCCCCAAAGGTGGCACAAGAGGATTTGTGGACTCACGGTGCCGCAGAATCAGGACTGCCTAGGAAGCGGCTACCTGGTGTTAACTGGATTTCCACTGGGGGCTGCAGGTAGCTGCCAAATACCATTCCTGGACAAATCCCGGTACTGCAACTGCTGACCCTGAGGGTCAGATTCAATAACATGGACTAGGGCTATGTTGAGACACAGCGGTCTAGGATACTGGGTAAGAGACTGCCCACATATGGACTAGGGGACAATGTTCAGGACACTGGTCACACTAGGACCAGGCATTCGGGAACAGGAGCCTGGCCACACCGGGATCAGGGGTCCTCACAACTCCACTGGTAGAACACCACACTGCCTACTGACTAAGGGAGAGGGAGTCTTTGATACCAGGTGACTCCCAGCAATTGGCTGAGAGACATCCAGAAGGTGGACATCATTATAGTAAATGCTTCTCAGCTACAAGCTGAGGGCCTTTACTATATGCGCGAACTGCCCCTTTAAGAGCAGGTGCACGCATACTAGGCGCACCACCAGTAAATGTGACATGTACTACAGAGAGAAGTAGGAACATGCCGGAGAATCATGCCGTGGAGGCGGAGTGGTGAGTAAGTCGGCATCCTTGCATGGAGGGAGAAGGGGACACCATGCAGGGGCGGCAGCCATAGCGCTACACAGTGTAGATAGTGGAGAAAGTAGTATTTTTCTCTGATAATACTGTATATATTACAAAGTTTCTTATATTTGTTTGCACTATTGATTTATGAGATACTTTCCGTTATAGATAATCTGTGAATTTACAACATGGCATTTTATCTTAGCCTCCACCCAGAACATTGGTTCCCTCGGAGGTGAAGTAATGCAGTCATGATATGTTGGTCAAAGAGCAATGGCTACAGCATACATACATACAGTCATGCTCATAATTATCGGCACCCCTTAATTTTTTTATAGTCTGTACAATATCTTCAGAAATAAATGGAAATGTATCAAAGTTATATCCTCAGGATTTTTTATTTAGTGGTTCAAATACAACAATAAAACACGTTTTTTCAACTTACATGTTGTAATTTCAATGAAGAAACAGAATGAACAGCATGTGCAGAAATAAATGCACCCCTAATTAACACTTGTTTGCACACCCTTTGGCATTGATGAAAGCCTCCAGACGTTTCTTGTAGCCATCTACAAGCTTCTTGCACTCCTATTTTCTTCCACTCTTCCTTTGCAGTTTGTTCAAGCTCTTGAATGTGTGCAGGGTTGCAATGGCAAATTTCAGCTCACCCAAAAGATCTTCAATGTGATTGAGGTAAGGACTCATTGCTGGCCATTTTAAAACAGCCCATTATTTATTTTTCAACCATTCCTGTGTACTTTTGGATGTGTGCTTTGAGACAATATCTTCCTGGAGGACCCATGATCTTCAACGCAAACCAAGTTTTCTTACACCGGGTAGGACATTTCGCTCTAAAATCTCTTGATAATTGCCTGATTTCATGATTCATGTGATACGGTCAAGGCCACCAGTACCAGATGCAGCAAAGCAACCCCACAGCATTACGGATCCTCCACCATGCTTAACTGTTGGTAGGGTGTTGTTTTCCTTAAAAGCTTAATTGCGCCATCTAAAATCAAATTGTTCCTTTGCATTGCAAAAAAAGATCTATTTTTGTTTCATCTGTCAACAGAACATTTTATTGCTCAGAGGCACATATGCCAATTGGAATTTTGCGGAGAGCTTCACTCTTCAGCTCCACAGTTAGATGGACTAGGGGCTCAGCGAGTAAAACCGGTGACCGCCCGCTGCCGCCAGAAGTGAGACCATGTGTTGAGCGAGGAAGCCTGAAGATGCTACATTGGCTTCCGCTGGTATATCATCACCTGTTAGACCTCTAGAGAGTAACGGACAGCGGAGCTACAATAAGTTAAACCTTATATAAGGACTGTATAGATGAATAGCAGTCATACTGTTTACCCTGCATCCACTTTTTGCCCTGTTATCTCCCTGCTAGGAGTTTATTACTGTTAATTAAGTAAATAATAGTTAACCCCTGCTCCACGCCTCTGTGTCGCTGCACTCAAGTACCTGTGTTACAGATTATCACATGGTGTATGACAAGGTGCAGCTTGTGTTATGCAGTCAAACATGGCTTGGAACGACCAGCAAATACATAGGGATCGATATCTAATATATGAGTAGACATGGCGTAATTATGAAGATTTCCCGTGAGTGTAGATTCAACAAGAAT
Source organism: Ranitomeya imitator (assembly GCF_032444005.1). Taxonomy (NCBI): domain Eukaryota; kingdom Metazoa; phylum Chordata; class Amphibia; order Anura; family Dendrobatidae; genus Ranitomeya; species Ranitomeya imitator. The sequence goes on from NC_091285.1 coordinate 626,650,248, forward strand.
CTGCAGGCTGTATAACGTGGAGTATGTCACAGAAGGTAGTGTCTGTAGGCCCTAAGCAACACTAAGCCCCCAGTCAGTCCTGGTGTTAGTCTGATTCATTACTGGCTTTCAGGAGTGGATCATGAAAACTAAAGGGACAGAAGGTTTACCTCTAGCTAGTATGAGCTAACATAACACATCCTTTAACTCCTTTTTCGGGTGATTGATAGAAGGGCACCTGTATAGTCCGGGAAACTGAAGTCTAGTTAGTGTTCAGTAAGAGTTAATTTGTGTTTTACCCCTGGATGGAAAGACTTTACATCTTTTGTACACCAATAATAAAGTACAGTAGGAGCCTTTGATTGCATTGATCCCACATTTGCTTGACGCTCAGCAGCTAATCTTCCAATGTTCCAAATATATACTCCAGCAACCATGTAAATTATTGATGTTACATGACAGAATCCCCACAAAACTGTGGAAAAATATTTAGAATTGAGAGTCCTCAGTGGTTGATACCTTTTAATGGCTAACTGAAAACTGTGGAAATTTGACCATGACATCCTAAGTTCCTAAGCAAACATCTGAAATAAAGAAACCGCACAAAACATTTTGGTGGCGGCATTTCACTTTGCAGCTGATGGATGAAGATATGCATGTAACTAATGGCTGCTCTCTGCTTACCTGAAGAATCGTATGGCCATTGGCCACCACGTTTGCAGAAGTTGGAGAGTGGAAACCCCAGCTATGAGGTAGAGATATTTCCTCTGTTTCTTGTATCATTGTATAACAGTTATGGGTTGCTACCTTGTAGAAACCATACTGCAAAAGAGGATACAGAAAGGAAAATGAGGTATATCAAATACTATCGAAAAGGTATAGAGTTGGGCATATTTGCATTGCCCTGGTCTGGGGTCCAGTTCGCTCCACCAAACCAGCACAGTCATCAATTCTGTGACCAGAATCATGGACCAAGTATTATTATTATTTATTTATGTAGCACCATTAATTCCATGGTGCTGTACATGAGAAGGGGTTACATCAAAATACAGATATCACTTACAGTAAACAAACTAACAACAACAGACTGATACAGAGGGGCGAGGACCCTGTAATGCTGTAGATAAGCACCCGATGTATCCTGAAAGTTGAGAAAAAGAGGTTAGGTTATACTCACCTGGGGGGCAGTCCAATCCGATGGGCGTCGCGGTCCGGTCCGGGGCCTCCCATCTTCATAGGATGACGTCCTCTTCTTGTCTTCACGCTGCGGCTCCGGCGCAGGCATACTTTGAATGCCCTGTCGAGGGCAGAGCAAAGTACTGCAGTGTGCAGGCGCCGGGCCTCTCTGACCTTTTCTGGCGCCTGCGCACTGCAGTACTTTGCTCTGCCCTCAACAGGGCAGACAAAGTACGCCTGCACCAGAGCCACAGCGTGAATACAAGAAGAGGATGTAATCGTAAGAAGATGGGAGGCCCCGGACCGCGACGCCCATCGGACCGGACCGCAGCAGGACCGCCCCTGGGTGAGTATAATCTAACCTTTTTTTCTCATCTTTCAGGCTACATCACGGGCTTATCAACAGCATTACAGAATGCTGTAAATAAGCCCCTGATGCCGGTGGGCTTAGCTCATCTTCGATTTTGGGGGTGACAGGTTCCCTTTAAACTGGATATGCTGGGAAATTGGGAGCCAGTGAAGGGATTTGCAAAGAGGGGAAGCAGGAGTGTAGCGAGGAGAGAGATTAATTAGTTGGGCAGCAGAGTTAAGGATGGACTGGAGGGGTGCGAGAGTGTTAGAAGGTAGTCCACAAAGTAGGATGTTGTAGTAGTCGAGGCGGAAGATGATTAGGGCATGCACAAGCATTTTGGTAGAGTGAGGGTTAAGGAAAGGACGAATTCTGGAAATATTTTTGAGCTGGAGGCGACAGGAGGTGGTGAGAGCTTGGATGTGCGGTTTGAAGGACAGGGCAGAGTCAAGGGTTACTCAGAGGCAGCGGATTTCCGGGACAGGGGAAAGTGTGAATTCATTTATTGTGATAGATAGATCAGGTAGGGAAGGTGTGTGAGATGGAGGAAAGATAATTAGTTCAGATTTGTCCACATTGAGTTTGAGGAAGCGAGAGGAGAAGAAAGAGGATATGGCTGATTTTGGAGAGCAGGGAGGTGACATCTGGGCCAGAGAGGTAGATCTGAGTGTCATCAGCATACAGGTGGTACTGGAAGCCATAAGACATTATGAGTTGTCCCAGGTCAAGGGTATTGATTGAGAAAAGAAGGTGTCCTAGGACAGAGCCTTGAGGGACACCAACAAAGAGGGGGCGGGATGTAGAGGTAGTATGGTAGTAGGAAACGCTAAATGTGCGGTTGGTAAGGTATGAGGAGATCGAGGATAGGGCAAGGTCTTTGACACCAAAGGAAGAAAGGATCTGTAGTAGGACACAGTGGTCAACTGTGTCGAAGGCAGAGGACAGGTCTAGAAGGAGAAGTGTATAGAATTGTCTGTTAGCTTTGGCTATAAGTCATTCGTAAGTTTGGTCAGGGCAGTCTCAGTGGAATTGTGGGGACGGAAGCCAGATTGTAGGTTGTAGAAGAGCGAGTTAGATGCAAGGTGAGAGAAAAGTTCAGTGTGGACGTGCTGCTCAAGGAGTTTGGAAGCAAATGGGAGCAAAGATATGGGGCGATAGCTGGACAGAGTGCTCGGTTCAAGGGAAGGCTTTTTTAAGGATAGGCGTGATTGCGGCATGTTTAAAAGCAGAGGAGAAGGTACCAGAAGTTAGTGATTGATTGAAGAGATGGGTTAGGGATGGGATAAGTGTAGTGCTGAGGTAGGGGAGGAGGTGGGATGGGGTCAAGTGCACAAGTGGTGAGGTGTGATTTGGAGAGAAGAGCAAGCTGTCCTTCAGTGATTTTGGAGAGGGAAGTTATGGGGTTAGAGCATTGGTCTGGCATACAAATGGGTTGTGGTGGTCGGACAACAAAACTTGCCTTATTTGGTCTATCTTATTTTTGAAGTGCATGGCAAAGTCCTCAGCAGAGATTAGGGAAGTCAGAGGTGGCATTAGTGGGCAGAGGAGGGAGTCAAAAGTGTTGAACAACTGTTTGGGGTTGTATCCCGGATACCTCTGGTGTTTACTAGAACCCATAGCAGGGTGGACTAGATCCGGACCACAAAAATAATTTTACTTAACTCTAATTAGGTCTCTGTACTTCTGAACACCTTACCATAATTGTGCTAATCAGAGTTCCTCCTTTTCTCCTAATTACCATCTATGGTTGGATGGGGGGCAATGTATAGGCAGTGTAAAGGGCCCTATAAATATTAGACTTAAGTAGGTTGAACCCGCTGATATCAGAGTGTATGGGTTACTCTGAATGTCCCCCAACAGATGATGGTGGGGGAGAAAAGGATGCGGCATGTCGATCTTTGTGTTCTTGGTGATGTAAGCTAATGCCAGGGGAGCCAATCTGTCAGACACTGTGTGGGAAGACTAAGTGCAACATGAGGAGAAGAGGGGAAGGAGACCAAACGCTAGGGAAAGAGGGAGTGGAGACCCCTGGGCAGATCTAATAGCACTCTGTCTCAACTACTGTCCCTATATTGATTCCACACCAATCGCAGAGCAATAATCTAAACCCTGTATATCAGTAGAGCTATGCCCTGAATAGGGAGATGAGCACTGGTCAGTCCCCACTCAACACTAAAGATAAGAAGGGAGAGAAACAAGGGAAAGCAACTTAACTTGAACAGACTCCAGAGAGCTAACACCAAACATTCTCCAACAGCACCAGAGAGCAAGTAAGCTGACTGCTACAGCTCTAAGACTTCACAAGGGGAAAATGTGAATATCACTGGCGACTCCCTGAAGCAGACTGGGAGTCTATAAACACCCAGGTCCAGGTGTGTCAATTAGAGCCAGAGGGAGGTTGCCAAGGGGCCCAAAAGTCAGAAGGATTAAGAAGGTGTCTGCAATGCTGCAAAAAGGTGGGCCGGGGTGGTAGCCATGGGTGAGTCCACTAAGCAAGTCAGTGAGCACCCCGGCACCTTGCTCATGAAACACAGTTCCTTGTACAGCATGTGTAACATGCACCACAGCACACTCTCAAGCTCTGTCAAATTCCTTTCGGCTGCTATCACGTAGGCTCTGCAAATCACTTCAGAGAAGAGGTTCTTTTCTAGCAGTTGAACTTTAATAAGCAGCAAATCATCCATCAAATCAGCAGCACAGTTTACACAGAGTGGCATCTCCCCACTCTCCCTGTCCTTCGGACAGACCTGATTCTTCCTGACAAATTCTTCCATCTCCTGCACTTACTTTGTTCCACACGTGCACTGGCCCGCCAACTCTACTCATGTGCAAGATCTGGCTTCCTTAGGAAGAGGTGCTAGGATAGCTCTCTCAGCTCCACAGATGTTATGTTTGTATCAATAATTTGTAAAAATTTTAGTGTAAATACTTTTATGCTCAAAAATGGGAAAAGTATTCTCATAGTTATTGGCTAACCAGAAAAAAATATATATTTGCAAACTTTCAGAGCACAGAGGCTCCTTCTTCAAACAGGTTCCAAAGAATAACAAAGTGCACAACATGTAAGAGATATTACAACAGGACAATTGTGCATGAGGTGGAAACAGAACAAATATCCTGGTGTAATACCTCTTAAGTGTTGTGCTCTTGTCTTATTAATTAATTTAGAAATCTGCCTGGAGAAGGAGTCCCTGTGCTCTGAAAGCTTGGAAACATATTTTTTCTGGTTAGCCAATAAAGATATCACTCCAAGAATAATTTTGTTATTTTGGGGCATAAAAGTATATACATCGATTTTTCTGGCTATCATGGTACCACAATATAATTTTTTATTGTACATCTTGAAATTTCATTGAATCCATTCTTCCCTCTACCCATGAAATGTTCCTGTGCCATTTGCTGCAACACAACCGCAAAGCATGATTTATCCACCCCCATGCTTAATGGTAGGTGAGATGTTCTTTTCTGAAATTCTGTGCCCTTTTTTCTCCACACATACCTTGCTCCAGGGAACAGCTCAAACTGTACCGCTTCTTCCCTGTCCCTGGTATGTGTCGCGCTGATGACACATGGATGTCATCCGTGTGTCGTCAGTGTGCTGCATGCATTATGTCTGTGCTGTGTAAAGAAAACTGACACACTGTCCGTGTGAAAAACCTGACATGTGTACACCACCACTGACTTCAATGGGTGTGCATGTGTCCGTATTTGCAGAATTTAAAAAATGAACCGCATAAAGACATAAAAAATGGATGCGGGAAGAAGGCCTTTGACAAATCCACGAAACCCTATCTCAAACAACACACCACCAGTTCCTGAGCCATGCAGCAATGAAGCTAACTCTGGCATTTCTTGCTTGCCATTGTCCAGTATATACAGTACAGACCAAAAGTTTGGACACACCTTCTCATTTAAAGATTTTTCTGTATTTTCATGACTATGAAAATTGTACATTCACACTGAAGGCATCAAAACTATGAATTAACACATGTGGAATTATATATACGTAACAAAAAAGTGTGAAACAACTGAAATTATGTCTTATATTCTAGGTTCTTCAAAGTAGCCACCTTTTGCTTTGATGACTGCTTTACACACTCTTGGCATTCTCTTGATGAGCTTCAAGAGGTAGTCACCAGGAATGGTTTTCACTTCACAGGTGTGCCCTGTCAGGTTTAATAAGTGGGATTTCTTGCCTTATAAATGGGGTTGGGACCATCAGTTGTGTTGTGCAGAAGTCTGGTGGATACACAGCTGATAGTCCTACTGAATAGAGTGTTAGAATTTGTATTATGGCAAGAAAAAAGCAGCTAACTAAAGAAAAATGAGTGGCCATCATTACTTTAAGAAATGAAGGTCAGTCAGTCCAAAAAATTGGGAAAACTTTGAAAGTGTCCCCAAGTGCAGTGGCAAAAACTATCAAGCGCTGCAAAGAAACTGGCTCACATGAGGACCACCCCAGGAAAGGAAGACCAAGAGTCACCTCTGCTTCTGAGGATAAGTTTATCCGAGTCACCAGCCTCAGAAATTGCAGTTAACAGCAGCTCAGATTAGAGACCAGGTCAATGCCACACAGAGTTCTAGCAGCAGACACATCTCTACAACAACTGTTAAGAGGAAACTTTGTGCAGCAGGCCTTCATGGTAAAATAGCTGCTAGGAAACTGTTATGAACTGGTGATTCAGAAACACAATAGACCTGGTGGTTAAGAGCACACAAAGTGACCTGATAGTTAATAACAACATAGGACGAGCTCTGGGACGTGGGAACTCTGCTGACCGCAATCCCTAATCCTATCACACCACACTAGAGGTAGCCGTGGAGCGCTCCTGACCAGACCTAGGCGCCTCGGGCACAGCCTGAGAAACTAGCTAGCCCTGAAGATAGAAAAATAAGCCTACCTTGCCTCAGAGAAATCCCCCAAAGGAAAAGGCAGCCCCCCACATATAATGACTGTGAGTAAAGATGAAAATACAAACACAGAGATGAAATAGGTTTTAGCAAAGTGAGGCCCGACTTACTGAATAGACCGAGGATAGGAAAGATAGCTTTGCGGTCAGCACAAAAACCTACAAACAACCACGCAGAGGGCGCAAAAAGACTCTCCGCACTGACTAACGGTACAGAGGTGCTTCCTCTGCGTCCCAGAGCTTCCAGCAAGCAAGAAAAACCAATATAGCAAGCTGGACAGAAAAAATAGCAAACAAAAGTAACACAAGCAGAACTTAGCTTATGCAGTCAAGACAGGCCACAAGAACGATCCAGGAGAGAGCAAGACCAATACTGGAACATTGACTGGAGGCCAGGAACAAAGAACTAGGTGGAGTTAAATAGAGCAGCACCTAACGACTTAACCTCGTCACCTGAGGAAGGAAACTCAGAAGCCGCAGCCCCACTCACATCCACAGAGGAAGCTCATAGACAGAACCAGCCGCAGTACTACTCATGACCACAGGAGGGAGCTTGACCACAGAATTCACAACAGTACCCCCCCCCCCCTTGAGGAGGGGTCACCGAACCCTCACCAGAGCCCCCAGGCCGACCAGGATGAGCCAAATGAAAGGCACGAACCAGATCGGCAGCATGAACATCAGAGGCAAAGACCCAGGAATTATCTTCCTGACCATAACCCTTCCACTTAACCAGGTACTGGAGTTTCTGTCTCGAAATACGAGAATCCAAAATCTTCTCCACTATATACTCCAACTCCCCCTCAACCAAAACCGGGGCAGGAGGATCAACGGATGGAACCACAGGTGCCACGTATCTCCGCAACAATGACCTATGGAATACATTATAGATGGAAAAAGAAGCTGGAAGGGTCAAACGAAAAGACACAGGATTAAGAACCTCAGAAATCCTATACGGACCAATGAAACGAGGCTTAAACTTAGGAGAGGAAACTTTCATAGGAATATAACGAGACGACAACCAAACCAAATCCCCAACACGAAGTCGGGGACCCACACAGCGCCTGCGATTAGCGAAACGTTGAGCCTTCTCCTGGGACAATGTCAAATTGTCCACTACATGAGTCCAAATCTGCTGCAACCTATCCACCACAGTATCCACACCAGGACAGTCTGAAGACTCAACCTGCCCTGAAGAGAAACGAGGATGGAAACCAGAATTGCAGAAAAACGGCGAAACCAAAGTAGCCGAGCTGGCCCGATTATTAAGGGCGAACTCAGCCAAAGGCAAAAAGGACACCCAATCATCCTGATCAGCAGAAACAAAACATCTCAGATATGTTTCCAAGGTCTGATTGGTTCGTTCAGTTTGGCCATTTGTCTGAGGATGGAAAGCCGAGGAAAAAGACAAATCAATGCCCATCCTAGCACAAAAGGCTCGCCAAAACCTCGAAACAAACTGGGAACCTCTGTCAGAAACGATGTTCTCTGGAATGCCATGTAAACGAACCACATGCTGGAAAAACAATGGCACCAAATCAGAGGAGGATGGCAATTTAGACAAGGGTACCAAATGGACCATCTTAGAGAAGCGATCACAAACTACCCAAATGACCGACATCTTTTGAGAGACGGGGAGATCCGAAATAAAATCCATAGAGATATGTGTCCAGGGCCTCTTCGGGACTGGCAAGGGCAAAAGCAACCCACTGGCACGAGAACAGCAGGGCTTAGCCCGAGCACAAATCCCACAGGACTGCACAAACGAACGCACATCCCGCGACAGAGACGGCCACCAAAAGGATCTAGCCACCAAATCTCTGGTACCAAAGATTCCAGGATGACCAGCCAACACCGAACAATGAACCTCAGAGATAACTCTACTCGTCCATTTATCAGGGACAAACAGTTTCTCCGCTGGGCAACGGTCAGGTCTATTAGCCTGAAATTTTTGCAGCACCCGCCGCAAATCAGGGGAGATGGCAGACAAAATTACCCCCTCTTTGAGAATACCCGCCGGCTCAGGCAAATCCGGAGAGTCGGACACAAAACTCCTAGACAGGGCATCCGCCTTCACATTTTTAGAGCCCGGAAGGTACGAAACCACAAAGTCAAAACGGGAGAAAAACAGCGACCAACGAGCCTGTCTAGGATTCAACCGTTTGGCAGACTCGAGATACGTCAAGTTCTTGTGATCAGTCAAGACCACCACGCGATGCTTAGCTCCTTCAAGCCAATGACGCCACTCCTCGAATGCCCACTTCATGGCCAGCAACTCTCGATTGCCAACATCATAATTTCGCTCAGCAGGGGAAAACTTCCTGGAAAAGAAGGCACATGGTTTCATCACCGAGCCATCAGAACTTCTTTGCGACAAAACAGCCCCTGCTCCAATCTCAGAAGCATCAACCTCGACCTGGAACGGGAGCGAAACATCTGGTTGGCACAACACAGGGGCAGAAGAAAAACGACGCTTCAACTCCTGAAAAGCTTCCACAGCAGCAGAAGACCAATTGACCACATCAGCACCCTTCTTGGTTAAATCAGTCAACGGTTTAGCAATACTAGAAAAATTATTGATGAAGCGACGATAAAAATTAGCAAAGCCCAGAAACTTTTGCAGACTCTTCAGGGATGTCGGCTGAGTCCAATCATAAATGGCCTGAACTTTAACAGGGTCCATCTCGATAGTAGAAGGGGAAAAAATGAAACCCAAAAATGAAACCTTCTGAACACCAAAGAGACACTTTGACCCCTTCACAAACAAAGAATTTGCACGCAGGACCTGGAACACCATTCTAACCTGCTTCACGTGAGACTCCCAATAATCCGAGAAGACCAAAATATCATCCAAGTATACAATCAGGAATTTATCCAGGTACTCTCGGAAGATGTCATGCATAAAGGACTGAAATACTGATGGAGCATTAGAAAGCCCGAATGGCATAACCAGGTACTCAAAATGGCCCTCGGGCGTATTAAATGCTGTTTTCCATTCATCGCCCTGTTTAATACGCACAAGATTATACGCACCACGAAGATCTATCTTGGTGAACCAACTAGCCCCCTTAATCCGAGCAAACAAATCAGACAGCAGCGGCAAGGGGTACTGAAATTTGACTGTGATTTTGTTTAGAAGGCGGTAATCAATACAAGGTCTCAGCGAACCATCCTTCTTGGCCACAAAAAAGAACCCTGCTCCCAATGGCGACGACGACGGGCGAATATGACCCTTCTCCAAGGATTCCTTTAAGTAACTCCGCATAGCGGCGTGCTCAGGCACAGATAAATTAAACAGTCGACCTTTAGGAAACTTACTACCAGGAATCAAATCGATAGCACAATCGCAATCCCTATGCGGAGGTAGGGCACTGGACTTGGGCTCATCATATACATCCCGATAATCCGACAAGAACTCTGGAACCTCAGAAGGGGTGGATGATGAAATAGACAGAAATGGAACATCACCATGTACCCCCTGACAACCCCAGCTGGACACAGACATAGATTTCCAATCCAATACTGGGTTATGGACTTGTAGCCTTGGCAACCCCAAAACGACCACATCATGCAGATTATGCAACACCAGAAAGCGGATATCCTCCTGATGTGCAGGAGCCATGCACATGGCCAATTGGGTCCAATACTGAGGCTTATTCTTGGCCAAAGGCGTAGCATCAATTCCTCTCAATGGAATAGGATACTGCAAGGGCTCCAAGAAAAACCCACAGCGCCTAGCAAAGTCCAAGTCCATCAAATTCAGGGCAGCGCCTGAATCCACAAATGCCATGACAGAATAGGATGACAAAGAGCAGATCAAAGTAACGGACAAAAGAAATTTCGACTGTACCGTACTAATGGTGGCAGACCTAGCGAACCGCTTAGTGCGCTTAGGACAATCGGAGATAGCATGAGTGGAATCACCACAATAAAAACACAGCCCATTCCGACGTCTGTGTTCTTGCCGTTCAGCTCTGGTCAAAGTCCTATCACATTGCATAGGCTCAGGTTTATGCTCAGATAATACCGCCAAATGGTGCACATTTTTACGCTCACGTAAGCGTCGATCGATCTGAATGGCCAAAGACAGAGACTCATTCAGACCAGCAGGCATAGGAAATCCCACCATGACATCCTTAAGGGCTTCAGAGAGACCCTTTCTGAAAATTGCTGCCAGCGCACATTCATTCCATTGAGTGAGCACAGACCACTTCCTAAACTTCTGACAATATATCTCTACCTCATCCTGACCCTGACACAGAGCCAGTAAATTTTTTTCTGCCTGATCCACTGAATTAGGTTAATTATACAGCAATCCGAGCGCCAGAAAAAACGCATCAATATCGCATAATGCAGGATCTCCTGGCGCAAGGGAAAATGCCCAGTCTTGAGGGTCGCCACGTAAAAAAGAAATAATAATCTTAACTTGTTGAACTGGGTCACCAGAGGAGTGGGGTTTCAAAGCCAGAAACAGTTTACAATTATTTTTGAAATTCAGAAACTTAGCTCTATCTCCAGAAAATAAGTCAGGAATAGGAATTCTAGGTTCTAACATAGATTTCTGAACCACAATGTCTTGAATATTTTGTACTCTTGCAGCGAGATGATCCACACAAGAAAACAGACCTTTAATGTCCATCACTACACCTGTGTCCTGAACCACCCAAATGTCTAGGGGAAAAGAAAAGCAAAACACAGTGCAGAGAAAAAAAAATGGTCTCAGAACTTCTCTTTTCCCTCTATTGAGAAGCATTAGTACTTTGGGCCTCCAGTACTGTTATGAACTGGTGATTCAGAAACACAATAGACCTGGTGGTTAAGAGCACACAAAGTGACCTGATAGTTAATAACAACATAGGACGAGCTCTGGGACGTGGGAACTCTGCTGACCGCAATCCCTAATTCTATCACACCACACTAGAGGTAGCCGTGGAGCGCTCCTGACCAGACCTAGGCGCCTCGGGCACAGCCTGAGAAACTAGCTAGCCCTGAAGATAGAAAAATAAGCCTACCTTGCCTCAGAGAAATTCCCCAAAGAAAAAGGCAGCCCCCCACATATAATGACTGTGAGTAAAGATGAAAATACAAACACAGAGATGAAATAGGTTATAGCAAAGTGAGGCCCGACTTACTGAATAGACCGAGGATAGGAAAGATAGCTTTGCGGTCAGCACAAAAACCTACAAACAACCACGCAGAGGGCGCAAAAAGACCCTCCGCACCGACTAACGGTACGGAGGTGCTTCCTCTGCGTTCCAGAGCTTCCAGCAAGCAAGAAAAACCAATATAGCAAGCTGGACAGAAAAAATAGCAAACAAAAGTAACACAAGCAGAACTTAGCTTATGCAGTGAAGACAGGCCACAAGAACGATCCAGGAGAGAGCAAGACCAATACTGGAACATTGACTGGAGGCCAGGAACAAAGAACTAGGTGGAGTTAAATAGAGCAGCACGTAACGACTTAACCTCGTCACCTGAGGAAGGAAACTCAGAAGCCGCAGCCCCACTCACATCCACCAGAGGAAGCTCATAGACAGAACCAGCCGCAGTACTACTCATGACCACAGGAGGGAGCTTGACCACAGAATTCACAACAGGAAACCACTGCTAAGGACAGGCAACAAGCAGAAGAGACTTGTTTGGGCTAAAGAACACAAGGAATGGACATTAGACCAGTGGAAATCTGTGCTTTGGTCTAATGAGTCCAAATTTGAGATCTTTGGTTTCAACCACCGTGCCTTTGTGCGACGCAGAAAAGGTGAACGGATGGACTCTACATGCCTGGTTCCCACTGTGAAGAATGGAGGAGGAGGTGTGATGGTGTGGGGGTGCTTTGCTGGTGACACTGTTGGGGATTTATTCAAAATTGAGGCATACTGAACCAGCATGGCTACCACAGCATCTTGCAGCGGCATGCTATTCCATCCGGTTTGCGTTTAGTTGGACCATTATTTATTTTTCAACAGAACAATGACCCCAAACACACCTCCAGGCTGTGTAAGGGCTATTTTACCAAGAAGGAGAGTGATGGGGTGCTACGCCAGATGACCTGGCCTCCACAGTCACCAGACCTGAACCCAATCGCGATGGTTTGGGGTGAGCTGGACCGCAGAGTGAAGGCAAAAGGGCCAAAAATTGCTAAGCATCTCTGGGAACTCCTTCAAGATTGTTGGAAGACCATTCCCGGTGACTACCTCTTGAAGCTCATCAAGAGAATGCCAAGAGTGTGCAAAGCAGTCATCAAAGGAAAAGGTGGCTACTTTGAAGAACCTAGAATATAAGACATAATTTCAGTTGTTTCACACTTTTTTGTTAAGCATATAATTCCACATGTGTTAATTCATAGTTTTGATGCCTTCAGTGTGAATGTACAATTTTCATAGTCATGAATATACAGAAAAATCTTTAAATGAGAAGGTGTGTCCAAACTTTTGGTCTGTACTGTACATAGGAGAGGGGAGTGGCCAACAGAGAACAGCTGAGAGCCTTAATGCAGGAAAGCTTCCAGGAGCTCTCAACAGAGCAGATTAACCTCTGCACTGGTAGAAGAAACCTGCACCATATTATATGAAGGTGAAGTGCTTCTAATCAGTGCAGGAGTAGGAGAAATCAGATGGCGTGGTCTTCTGGCTCCACTCTGTCATGGCAGCACCTTGACAGAAATGGTTTCTTGTATCTATTCTAATCCTGTCTGTGTCTCTTTGCTCTTTTTGACTTGATAATTTATTCTTCTGATATGTATATGGTGTGGTGGGATATAAATGTTTGACGCATTTCCTGTGTTGTAAATAGCAAAAATTGCTGATCACTTTATACTTACTATTCCCATAATTAACCCCTCTGTGACCTTAGACGTACTATCCCGTCGAGGTGCCCTGGGCTTATCTGACCCTGGACGGGATAGTACGTCATAGCCGATCGGCCGCGCTCACGGGGGGAGCGCGGCCGATCGCGGCCGGGTGTCAGCTGCTTATCGCAGCTGACATCCGGCACTATGTGCCAGGAGCGGTCACGGACCGCCCCCGGCACATTAACCCCTGGCACACCGCGATCAAAGATGATCGCGATGTGCCGGCGGTGCAGGGAAGCACCGCGCAGGGAGGGGGCTCCCTGCGGGCTTCCCTGAGCCCCCCGCAGCAACGCGATGTGATCGCGTTGCTGCGAGGGTCTCCTCACCTCCCTCCCTGCTCGAGCCCCGGATCCAAGATGGCCGCGGATCCGGGTCCTGCAGGGAGGGAGGTGGCTTCACAGAGCCTGCTTAGAGCAGGCACTGTGAAGCCTGCAGCGCTGCATGTCAGATCAGTGATCTGACAGAGTGCTGTGCAAACTGTCAGATCACTGATCTGTGATGTCCCCCCCTGGGACAAAGTAAAAAAGTAAAAAAAAAATTTTCCAAATGTGTAAAAAAAATAAAAAAAAAATATTCCAAAATAATGAAAAAAAAAAAAATATTATTCCCATAAATACATTTCTTCATCTAAATAAAAAAAAAAAACCAATAAAAGTACACATATTTAGTATCGCCGCGTCCGTAACGACCCGACCTATAAAACTGTCCCACTAGTTAACCCCTTCAGTAAACACCGTAAGAAAAAAAAAAAAAAAACGAGGCAAAAAACAACGCTTTATTATCATACCGCCGAACAAAAAGTGGAATAACACGCGATCAAAAGGACAGATATAAATAACCATGGTACCGCTGAAAGCGTCATATTGTCCCGCAAAAAAAGAGCCGCCATACAGCATCATCAGCAAAAAAATAAAAAAGTTATAGTCCTGAGAATAAAGCGATGCAAAAATAATTATTTTTTCTGTAAAATAGTTTTTATCGTATAAAAGCACCAAACCATAAAAAAATGATATAAATGAGGTATCACTGTAATCGTACTGACCCGAAGAATAAAACTGATTTATCAATTTTACCAAACGCGGAACGGTATAAACGCCTCCCCCAATAGAAATTCATGAATAGCTGGCTTTTGGTCATTCTTCCTCACAAAAATCGGAATAAAAAGCGATAAAAAAATGTCACGTGCCCAAAAATGTTTTCAATAAAAACGTCAACTCGTCCCGCAAAAAACAAGACCTCACATGACTCTGTGGACCAAAATATGGAAAAATTATAGCTCTCAAAATGTGGTATTGCAAAAAATATTTTTTGCAATAAAAAGGGTCTTTCAGTGTGTGACGGCTGCCAATCATAAAAATCCGCTAAAAAACTCGCTATAAAAGTAAATCAAACCCCCCTTCATCACCCCCTTAGTTAGGGAAAAATAAAAAAAAATGTATTTATTTCCATTTTCCCATTAGGGCTAGGGTTAGGGCTAGGGTTAGGGCTAGGGCTAGGGTTAGGGCTAGGGTTAGGGCTAGGGTTAGGGCTAGGGCTAGGGTTAGGGCTAGGGTTAGGGCTAGGGTTAGGGTTAGGGCTAGGGTTAGGGCTAGGGTTAGGGTTAGGGTTAGGGCTAGGGTTAGGGCTAGGGTTAGGGTTAGGGCTAGGGTTAGGGCTAGGGTTAGGGCTAGGGCTAGGATTAGGGTTAGGGTTAGGGCTAGGGTTAGGGCTAGGATTAGGGTTAGGGTTAGGGTTGGGGCTACAGTTAGGGTTGGGGCTAAAGTTAGGGTTAGGGTTTAGATTACATTTACAGTTGGGAATAGGGTTGGGATTAGGGTTAGGGGTGTGTCAAGGTTAGAGGTGTGGTTAGGGTTACCGTTGGAATTAGGGTTAGGGGTGTGTTTAGATTAGGGTTTCAGTTATAATTGGGGGGTTTCCACTGTTTCGGCACATCAGGGGCTCTCCAAACACGACATGGCGTCCGATCTCAATTCCAGCCAATTCTGCGTTGAAAAAGTAAAACAGTGCTCCTTCCCTTCCGAGCTCTCCTGTGTGCCCAAACAGGGGTTTACCCCAACATATGGGGTATCAGCGTACTCAGGACAAATTGGACAACAACTTTTGTGGACCAATTTCTCCTGTTACCCTTGGGAAAATACAAAACTGGGGGCTAAAAAATAATTTTTGTGGGAAAACAAAAAGATTTTTTATTTTCACGGCTCTGCGTTATAAACTGTAGTGAAACACTTGGGGGTTCAAAGTTCTCACAACACATCTAGATAAGTTCATTGAGGGGTCTAGTTTCCAATATGGGGTCACTTGTGGGGGGTTTCTACTGTTTAGGTACATTAGGGGCTCTGCAAACGCAATGTGACGCCTGCAGACCAATCCATCTAAGTCTGCATTCCAAATGATGCTCCTTCCCTTCCGAGCCCTCCCATGCGCCCAAACGGTGGTTCCCCCCCACATATCGGGTATCAGCGTACTCAGGACAAATTGGACAACAACATTTAGGGTCCAATTTCTCCTGCTAACCTTGGAAAAATACAAAACTGGGGGCTAAAATATAATTTTTGTGGAAAAAAAAATATTTTTTATTTGCATGGCTCTGCGTTATAAACTGTAGTGAAATACTTGGGGGTTCAAAGCTCTTACAACACATCAAGATGAGTTCCTTAGGGGGTCTACTTTCCAAAATGGTGTCACTTGTGGGGGGTTTCTACTGTTTAGGTACATTAGGGGCTCTGCAAACGCAATGTGACGCCTGCAGACCATTCCATCTAAGTCTGCATTCCAAATGGCGCTCCTTCCCTTCCGAACCCTCCCATGCGCCCAAACGGTGGTTCCCCCCCACATATGGGGTATCAGCGTACTCAGGACAAATTGGACAACAACTTTTGGGGTCCAATTTCTCCTGTTACCCTAGGGATAATACAAAACTGGGGGCTAAAAAATAATTTTTGTGGGAAAAAAATTTTGTTTTATTTTTATGGCTCTGCATTATAAACTTCTGTGAAGCCCTTGGTGGGTCAAAGTGCTCACCACACATCCAGATAAGTTCCTTAGGGGGTCTACTTTCCAAAATGGTGTCACTTGTGGGGGGTTTCAATGTTTAGGCACATCAGTGGCTCTCCAAACGCAACATGGCGTCCCATCTCAATTCCTGTCAATTTTGCATTGAAAAGTCAAACGGCGCTCCTTCCCTTCCGAGCTCTCCCATGCGCCCAAACAGTGGTTTACTGCCACATATGGGGTATCAGCGTACTCGGGACAAATTGGACAACAACTTTTGAGGTCCAATTTCTTCTCTTACCCTTGGAAAAATAAAAAATTGGGGGCAAAAATATAATTTTTGTGAAAAAATATGATTTTTTATTTTTACGGTTCTGCATTATAAACTTCTGTGAAGCACTTGGTGGGTCAAAGTGCTCACCACACCTCTAGATAAGTTCCTTAGGGGGTCTACTTTCCAAAATGGTGTCACTTGTGGGGGGTTTCAATGTTTAGGCACATCAGTGGCTCTCCAAACGCAACATGGCGTCCCATCTCAATTTCTGTCAATTTTGCATTGAAAAGTCAAACTGCGCTCCTTCCCTTCCGAGCTCTCCCATGCGCCCAAACAGTGGTTTACTGCCACATATGGGGTATCAGCGTACTCAGGACAAATTGGACAACTTTTGAGGTCCAATTTCTTCTCTTACCCTTGGAAAAATAAAAAATTGGGGGCAAAAATATAATTTTTGTGAAAAAATATGATTTTTTATTTTTACGGCTCTGCATTATAAACTTCTGTGAAGCACTTGGTGGGTCAAAGTGCTCACCACACATCCAGATAAGTTCCTTAGGGGGTCTACTTTCCAAAATGGTGTCACTTGTGGGGGGTTTCAATGTTTAGGCACATCAGTGGCTCTCCAAACGCAACATGGCGTCCCATCTCAATTCCTGTCAATTTTGCATTGAAAAGTCAAATAGCGCTCCTTCCCTTCCGAGCTCTCCCATGCGCCCAAACAGTGGTTTACTGCCACATATGGGGTATCAGCGTACTCAGGACAAATTGGACAACAACTTTTTGGGTCCAATTTCTCCTGTTACCCTTGGTAAAATAAAACAAATTGGAGCTGAAGTAAATTTTTTGTGTAAAAAAGTTAAATGTTCATTTTTATTTAAACATTCCAAAAATTCCTATTAAACACCTGAAGGGTTAATAAACTTCTTGAATGTGGTTTTGAGCACCTTGAGGGGTGCAGTTTTTAGAATGGTGTCACACTTGGGCATTTTCTATCATATAGACCCCTCAAAATGACTTCAAATGAGACGTGGTCCCTAAAAAAAAATGGTGTTGTAAAAATGAGAAATTGCTGGTCAACTTTTAACCCTTATAACTCCCTAACAAAAAAAAAAATTGGTTCCAAAATTATGCTGATGTAAAGGAGACATGTGGGAAATGTTACTTATTAAGTATTTTGTGTGACATATCTCTGTGATTTAATTGCATAAAAATTCAAAGTTTGAAAATTGCGAAATTTTCAAAATTTTCGCCAAATTTCCGTTTTTTTCACAAATAAACGCAGGTACTATCAAAGAAATTTTACCACTATCATGAAGTACAATATGTCACGAGAAAACAATGTCAGAATCACCAGGATCCGTTGAAGCGTTTCGGAGTTATAACCTCATAAAGGGACAGTGGTCAGAATTGTAAAAATTGGCCTGGTCATTAACGTGCAAACCACCCTTGGGGGTAAAGGGGTTAAAGACTCACAGGAGTTTGATACGCATTAAGCGGTCATAAGTGTTTCTGATGCTTTTACTCAGCATTTTAATTGTGATGGAAATTAAATAAAATATATATTTTTTTGCTTTTTCCAACAGGTGCCATATTGCAGCTTTTTTTAATCTGTTTTTGCTAACCGCTTGGAGAGATCACCCTAGAGTTTATGGAGCATCATTGGATGTATGATAAAAATTCACTTGTTTATGGAGCCTCTAAGAAACAATGGTTCTAGAAAAGAATAATATGGTGTGTGATGAAGCATACCACAATCCTACATGAATCTGTGAGCAAAAACCTCTACGTGTCTCAATATGAAATAATAATAAAAAAGAGGGGAAAAAGGTGCAAGACTACTACTACCAATAAAAAGAATATTTTTATTAATAAATTTAAAAGGACATGATGTTACAACATATATATATACACACACAGTGGGGGAAATATGTATTTGATCCCTTGCCGATTTTGTAAGTTTCCTCCTGTCCACAGACTCAATTAATCAGTCAGACTCTAACCTCTACAACATTGGTGAGACCAAAGACCTTTATAAGGATGTCAGTGACAAGATCATAGACCTGCACAAAGCTGGAATGGGCTACAAAACCATAAGTAAGACGCTGGGTGAGAAGGAGACAACTGTGCAAAAGTAAGAAAATGGAAGCAGTACAAAATGACTGTCAATCGACATCAATCTGGGGCACCATGCAAAATCTCACCTCATGGGGTATCCTTGATCATAAGGAAGGTGAGAGATCAGCCTAAAACTACACGGGGGGAACTTGTTAATGATCTCAAGGCAGCTGGGACCACAGTCACCAAGAAAACCATTGGTAACACATTACACCGTAAAGGTTTAAGATCCTGCAGTGCCCACAAGGTCCTTCTGCTCAAGAAGGCACATGTGCAGGCCTGTCTGACGTTTGCCAATGAACACCTGGATGATTCTGTGAGTGATTAGGAGAAGGTGTTGTTATCAGATGAGACAAATATTGAGCTCTTTGGCATTAACCCAACTCGCCTTGTTTGGAGGAAGAGAAATGCTGCCTATGGCCCAAAGAACACCGTCCCCACTGTCTAGCATGGAGGTGGAAACATTATGTTTTGGGGGTGTTTCTGTGGGCACAGGACTTCTTCACCGCATCAATGGGAGAATGGATGGAGTCATGTGCCATAAAATCCTGAGTGACAACCTCCTTCCCTCTGCCAGGACATTAAAAATGGGTCGTGGCTGGGTCTTCCAGCAAGACAATGACCCGAAACATACAGCCAATGCAACAAAGGAGTGGTTAAAAAAGAAGCACATTAAGGTCATGGAGTGGCCTAGCCAGTCTCCAGACCTTTATCCCATAGAAAACTTATGGAGGGAGTTGAAGCTCCGAGTTGCCAAGCGACAGCCTCAAAATCTTAATGATTTAAAGATGATCTGCAAAGAGGAGTGGACCAAAATTCCTCCTGACATGTGCGCAAACCTCATCATCAACTACAAAAAACATCTGACTGCTTTGCTTGCCAACAAGGGTTTTGCCACCAAGTATTAAGTCTTGTTTGCCAGAGGCATCAAATACTTATTTCTCACTGCAAAATGCAAATACATTTATAATTTATACAACGTGATTTTCTGGATTTTATTTTTGATATTCTATCTCTCAATGTTAAAATTAACCTACCCTTAAAATTATAGGCTGCTCATGGCTTTGTCAGTGGGAAAACATACAAAATCAGCAAGGGATCAAATAATTATTTCCCCCACTGTATACAATAAAATCATGTTGTTATTTTCATCAGTAGTCTTACACCTTGTTCTCTAATTTTTTTTCTATTTTACTTTTGTGCTAAATAAAGATGTCTTTTGGCTAATTTTTTACTGGGCAATATGAAATCGGGGGGACGTGATGGTTCAGTGAGGTCAACTGAATTGCAGTCTATTAACTTGATCATGTTGAGAAGGTGACACTACATATACCGTACACACAATTCCTGATAATAAATAAACAAACCAAACAAATTAATAATAAAAATTTATCTTTGTCATTTTTTAATAAGCTTACACCACGTGTCTGTGAGTGGCGTGAGTATATAAACCTTTAGGTTAAGTTCCCAGAATGAGTTTTTGACACTCCATATTTCTGCTGTACAAAAAACACAGCGTCTTACAGGTAACATAGTAACATAGTAACATAGTTAGTAAGGCCGAAAAAAGACATTTGTCCATCCAGTTCAGCCTATATTCCATCATAATAAATCCCCAGATCTACGTCCTTCTACAGAACCTAATAATTGTATGATACAATATTGTTCTGCTCCAGGAAGACATCCAGGCCTCTCTTGAACCCCTCGACTGAGTTCGCCATCACCACCTCCTCAGGCAAGCAATTCCAGATTCTCACTGCCCTAACAGTAAAGAATCCTCTTCTATGTTGGTGGAAAAACCTTCTCTCCTCCAGACGCAAAGAATGCCCCCTTGTGCCCGTCACCTTCCTTGGTATAAACAGATCCTCAGCGAGATATTTGTATTGTCCCCTTATATACTTATACATGGTTATTAGATCGCCCCTCAGTCGTCTTTTTTCTAGACTAAATAATCCTAATTTCGCTAATCTATCTGGGTATTGTAGTTCTCCCATCCCCTTTATTAATTTTGTTGCCCTCCTTTGTACTCTCTCTAGTTCCATTATATCCTTCCTGAGCACCGGTGACCAAAACTGGACACAGTACTCCATATGCGGTCTAACTAGGGATTTGTACAGAGGCAGTATAATGCTCTCATCATGTGTATCCAGACCTCTTTTAATGCACCCCATGATCCTGTTTGCCTTGGCAGCTGCTGCCTGGCACTGGCTGCTCCAGGTAAGTTTATCATTAACTAGGATCCCCATGTCCTTCTCCCTGTCAGATTTACCCAGTGATTTCCCATTCAGTGTGTAATGGTGACATTGATTCCTTCTTCCCATGTGTATAACCTTACATTTATCATTGTTAAACCTCATCTGCCACCTTTCAGCCCAAGTTTCCAACTTATCCAGATCCATCTGTAGCAGAATACTATCTTCTCTTGTATTAACTGCTTTACATAGTTTTGTATCATCTGCAAATATCGATATTTTACTGTGTAAACCTTCTACCAGATCATTAATGAATATGTTGAAGAGAACAGGTCCCAATACTGACCCCTGCGGTACCCCACTGGTCACAGCGACCCAGTTAGAGACTATACCATTTATAACCACCCTCTGCTTTCTATCACTAAGCCAGTTACTAACCCATTTACACACATTTTCCCCCAGACCAAGCATTCTCATTTTGTGTACCAACCTCTTGTGCGGCACGGTATCAAACGCTTTGGAAAAATCGAGATATACCACGTCCAATGACTCACCGTGGTCCAGCCTATAGCTTACCTCTTCATGAAAACTGATTAGATTGGTTTGACAGGAGCGATTTCTCATAAACCCATGCTGATATGGAGTTAAACAGTTATTCTCATTGAGATAATCCAGAATAACATCCCTCAGAAACCCTTCAAATATTTTACCAACAATAGAGGTTAGACTTACTGGCCTATAATTTCCAGGTTCACTTTTAGAGCCCTTTTTGAATATTGGCACCACATTTGCTATGCGCCAGTCCTGCGGAACAGACCCTGTCGCTATAGAGTCACTAAAAATAAGAAATAATGGTTTATCTATTACATTACTTAGTTCTCTTAGTACTCGTGGGTGTATGCCATCCGGACCAAAGGTAGCAAAGTGGATGGGATTTATAGAAATCTCATGGCCACTCAGCTTCTTTTTTATGCAGTTTTACCTGGTCTGTAGTTCGTGTTTCATATCCGCAACATGTCAATTTACCTTGCGAGTACGCTGAGTTTTATGTGCTGATTTTCCCCATAGAATTGGATTAGTTATTGTATAGCTATGTTCATAACAATGAATTAAGACGCTCAAACTTTCTCACAATGTTGTTCCAAAAACATGGGTGGCTTCAGGGGTGTGTGAGGGCTTGTTATGTTTGCCAATATACCAGTGGTAAATTACATCACATATAACATCTGCTTTCTAATAGGATAGCAATACAAATAAATATGAATCCCGAATTCTTCTGTTATTCTGACACCTAGTGGGCATCATGAGGTACTGCGCATGTTGCTTGCATAATGCATAGATGGGCGCAGAACTGTGCAGTGAAACACCAAAGATACAGTGGCCTGTTACCTGATGGTGACCGTCCCAACAATAACACCCTCACCACAAGTAATGGGGTGCACAACCTGCAGTCTTGCGGCTATGTGTGGCTCAAGATGCTATTCTGTGCGGCCCCTAACCATGCGATCACAGACATGTTTGTGTGTAAAAGCTACTGATATGTAGGCAGAGGAAGGGCAGATACTGGCAATAATGGTGCACTGTTTGGACACCTCTAAGATCCCTAAATAGGCAAAAAGGTTGGTCTCCTGACCCCTATATTCACACTAGCATGAGTGTGATTTGTGTCATAGCAGTTGTAGGAATTCACTCACTCCGGTAGGCATTAGGTCCTAGGTAGCAATCATACAAGCAATGCAGTTTTGGTAGAAACGTGCAGTTTTTATTGCTATCCACAGGTTGCACAGCACCAAAACAACAGATTCATACTGAAAGGCTAAGTGCACACGTTGCAGAATTGCCATGGAAATTTCCAAGAGTCTCTTCTCCTCCACCCCGGGTACCATCCGCACATGATCCGCTTACTTCCCGCATGGTGGGCATAGCCCCATGCGGGAAGCAAGTGGATCAATTCATTCCTATGTGTGCGGAATCCCCGCAATTCCGCAAATTAATGAACATGCTGCGTTTTTTTTTCCGGAATGCGATTCCGCTCAGAAAAAAACACAGCATGTGCATACAAAATGCGGATTGCATTGTTTTAATAGGATGCTTAACCTGAGCGTTTTTTTTCACGGTTTTATTGCGTTTTTATAGCTAAAAAAAACGCAAAAATCCGGAACATGTGCACACAGCCTAAACATAAATCCCTAAAACAGTATAGACCCTGACTACTTCAGACAGTGCTGAGCCAGCCCTAGTTTGGTCAAACAAAACTCCTATCAGCTATAGCAAAGACTGATACTTGCAGTTTGTTTTACATGACCTGTTCAGACTTTTCTCAGAAAAGATTCTGGCTTCAACTTTAAGACACATCCAGTCTGGTCAGCTTCTCTGAGCTGACTGCCTTAAGGTACCTTCACACATAACGATATCGTTAACGATATCATTGCTTTTTGTGACGTAGCAACGATATCGTTAAGGAACTCGTTCTGTGTGACAGCGACCAACGATCAGGCCCCTGCTGGAAGATCGTTGGTCGCTGAGGAAAGTTCAGAACTTTATTTCGTCGCTGGATCTCCCGCTGACATCGCTGAATCGGCGTGTGTGACGCCGATCCAGCGATGTCTTCACTGGTAACCAGGGTAAACATCGGGTTACTAATCGCAGGGCCGCGCTTAGTGACCCGATGTTTACCCTGGTTACCAGCGTAAACATTAAAAAAACAAACACTACATACTTACCTTCAGCTGTCTGTCTCCGGCGCTGTGCTTCTCTGCACTCCTCCTGCATCCTGTGTCAGCTCCGGCCAGCCGGAAAGCACAGCGGTGACGTCACCGCTCTGCTTTCCGGCTGACCGGCGCTGACAGTGCAGAGGAAAGCAGAGCGCCGGAGGACAGACAGCTGAAGGTAAGTATGTAGTGTTTGTTTTTTTAATGTTTACGCTGGTAACCATGCTAAACATCAGGTTACTAAGTGCGGCCCTGCGCTTAGTAACCCGATGTTTACCCTGGTTACAGCTCTCCAGCGAACAAACAGCGACGCTGCAGCGATCGGCATCGTTGTCGGTATCGCTGCAGCGTCGCTTAGTGTGAAGGTACCTTTAGATGAACACCTAGCCTGTTTATAAACAGAGCTAGCTAGGTGAACTAATCAAAGCCTACAGAACTAGGATTTAATCCTAGCCTACCTGGAATTGCTATATACCCTCCACCCTCTTCCCAAACCTGAGGGCTGGAAACCATCTGCCAACACAAAAAGCCTACAGGGCTTTAAATTCACCCAACATGATTGATGACACAAGGTTGAACTAGTAATTTAAGAACCTGCCCCTATTTTTGGGTATTGATTTTCAGCCGTGTTGATTTTTGGTTGGTAGCAAAAGTTCCTGCCACTTTGACACCTGCAAGGTTGGCTTCTGACCAGTTCAACCAGCAAGGGGTCCAAACCTTTCCAGGGTTAGGCCATAATATATGGGAAAGGCCTTCCTTTGCCCTGGTTGGAGTACGTTATAGTTAACCTCCCCCACTTTTTCCACTATCTTATAGGGCCCATGCCACTGGGTAAGGAACTTGCTCTCTTCTGTGGGGACTAACACAAGGCTTAAATTGTCTCACTCGAGACAACCGATTATACCCCCTGGATTTTTCAACTTGAGCCTTGAGGAGGCGCTTTCACTTTGTCCCCACAACACAATAAATCATTATGCCTGGCCCCTTGCGGATACTCATTATTGGCTCCTGGGAAACCCCATTTACATTTTCTTTGGTACCTTTTACTGTTAAGTCTCTCAGCTGGGCAGTCACTATGATGTCCTGGGACTCCTTCAGTTCAGAGATATTGGCTTCAGGGGATGCTTCCGCATCCTCCTTTCTAGCAAAATGGATTTTTTTTTAGAATTTTTTTTCCCCATAATACATAAATACTCTATGTCATCAGAAATTGGCTATGGTAACAATTGACTACTGCACAGTTGCGCCCGGTGCTATTTTGAGAAAGATTTTGGTTTTTCACAATCAATGTATATCACTAAATAAAACAACATAATGCACATTATACATGCGATCATGCAGGCGCCTGCCTGCTAAATGCTGAAGGTGATTTTTTTTTCAATACATATAATAATCAGTATGTAAAATAGAGGGCAGGTCAGTGAGGGATCAGAGACCTCTCATAATACCTACAGTGGTGTAGGAAAGTATTCGGACCCCTTTAAATTTTTCACTCTTTGCTTCATTGCAGCCATTTGGTAAATTCAAAAAAAGTTCATTTTTTCTCATTAATGTACATTCTGCACCCCATCTTGACTAAAAAAAAACAGAAATGTAGAAATTTTTGCAAATTTACTAAAAAAGAAAAACTGTAATATCGCATGGTCATAAGTATTCAGACCCTTTGCTCAGTATTGAGAAGCACCTTTTGAGCTAGTACAGCCATGAGTCTTCTTGGGAATGATGCAACAAGTTTTTCACACCTGGATTTGGGGATCCTCTGCCATTCTTCCTTGCAGATCCTCTCCGGTTCCGTCAGGTTGGATGGTGAACGTTGGTGGACAGCCATTTTCAGGTCTCTCCAGAGATGCTCAATTGGGTTTAGGTCAGGGCTCAGGCTGGGCCAGTCAAGAATGGTCACAGAGTTGTTCTGAAGCCACTCCTTTGTTATTTTAGCTGTGTGCTTAGGGTCATTGTCTTGTTGGAAGGTGAACCTTCGGCCAAGTCTGAGGCCCAGAGCACTCTGGAAGAGGTTTTTCCCCAGGATATTTCTGTACTTGGCCGCATTCATGTTTCCTTCAATGACAACCAGTCATCCTGTCCCTGAAGCTGAAAAACACCCCCATAGCATGATGCTGCCACCACCATGTTTCACTGTTGGGATTGTATTGGGCAGGTGATGAGCAATGCTTCGTTTTCTCCACACATACCACTTAGAATTATCACCAAAAAGGTCTATCCTCATCTCATCAGACCAGAGAATCTTATTTCTCATAGTCTGGGAGTCCTTCATGTGTTTTTTAGCAAACTATATGTGGGCTTTCATATGTCTTCCACTGAGGAGAGGCTTCCATCGGGCCACTCTGCCATAAAGGCCCGACTGGTGGAGGGCTGCAGTGATAGTTGAGTTTGTGGAACTTTCTTCCATCTCCCTACTGCATCTCTGGAGCTCAGCCACAGTGATCTTGGGGTTCATCTTTACCTCTCTTGCCAAGGCTCTTCTCCCACAATTGCTCAGTTTGGCTGGACGGCCAGGTCTAGGAAGACTTCTGATGGTCTCACACTTCTTCTATTTAAGAATTATGGAGGCCACTGTGCTCTTGGGAACCTTGAGTACTGCAGAAATTCTGTCTCCTTGGCCAGTTCCTTTGACCACATGATTCTAAGTTGGTCTGACATGCACTGTGAGCTGTGAAGTCTTAAGGTACCTTCACACTGAGCAACTTTCCAATGAGAACGACAGCGATCCGTGACGTTTCAGCGTCCTGGATAGCGATCTCGTTGTGTTTGACACGCAGCAGCGATCTGGATCCCGCTGTGACATTGCTGGTCGTAACTAGAAGTCCGGAACTTTATTTGGTCGTCAGGTTGGCGTGTTTCGTCATATTTGACAGCAAAAGCAACGATGCCTGCAATGGTTTTTCATGGAGCTAAGAACCAGTGAGAACGATAAGTACGTCACTGGATCGCTCCTGCATCGTTCAGCTGTTGCCGGTGTTTGACGTTTCCTAGCGACCTAAACAGCGACGCTGCAGCGATCAGCTCGTTGTCTATATCGCTGCAGCGTCGCTTAATGTGAAGGTAACTTTATATAGACAGGTGTGCGCCTTTCCAAATCAAGTCCTATCAGTTTAATTAAACACAGCTGGAGTGTTTAATTAAGGAGTAGAACCATCTCAAGGAGGATCACAATGAAATGGACAGCATGCGACTTACATACGAGTGTCTGAGCAAAGGGTCTGAATTCTTATGACCATGTGATATTTCAGTTTTTCTTTTTTATTAAATTTGCAAAAATTTCTACATTTGTTTTTTTCAGACAAGATGGGGTGCAGAGTGTACATTAATGCGAAAGACCGAATCATGATGTTCACTTTTAACTTGAAGACACAGTTTCACAGGTACGAACAATTTACCTAAAGGACAAGAGGCCAAGGAGTCACCCTGAGCCTCTACAACCTCTTTCTTAAAGTCAGAACGTATAGCAGCAATAACTACTCCTTTCTGTACTATAGGTACCAGTAATCCGATTATTTCCAACCCTAGGAATACAATGGGATAAGGCATTTGCCTAACATTGCTAAACCTTGTCCTATTCGTCACAAAAAAGTTAAATCTTGCGAAGAATAAAGACCCCCTTGTCTATCTAGGTGTCAGACGCTTAGTAGATTCAGAATATATAGGAAAGCGGAGTGGTTAATACTGCACAGCTTAGATCCAGTTGAGATCTGGTTCGATGGGCCATCGCTGGTCTTGATATGGCGCCTCCTCTCCTCAACTTCGTGTGGATGACGCATCCTACGTAATCCATAGTGTTCCCCATCACGTTCCTGTGCACTTCTCTCTGCCTGCTGAGGGCAAAGCACATGCGCCGGTGTGGTTTAGCCTTTCCCCGTGCATGCGCAGTACACTACTGTTCTCTGCCCAGCAGGGCAGAAAGATGTACGCCTGCGTATTTTTATTTTCAAGGACATTATCCCAGTTTATGGAGCTAAGATCATCTCTCAGCCTTTGAAAATGTGCCTTTCTGAAGTTTAGTGTCCTTGTAGCGCCCCTACTATACATCCTATTAATGTATACTTTATCACTATTACCCAAGTGAGCCCCCAGTGGGTACATTTGATTTTCGGCCTGGTCTATTTGTCAATAATAGGTCTTGCATTGCCCACTTTCTTGTGTCCTGAACCAGTTGTGAAAGGTAATTTTCTTCATTGTTGTCAAAAACCTGTCTCCTTTGCTGGACCTGCAAGTTTCTGCTCCCCAATTTATATCAAGGGAGTTGAAGTTTCCCATAATAATGACTTCTCCATAATTCGCTGCCTCATTTATTTTCTTTATGAGGACATTTTCTGCTTCTTCCATTACACTTTGAGACTTATAACAAACCCTTACCAGTAGTTTAATTATTCTTTCTTGATCCCCTTATCTCCACCCACAGGGACCCTAAATATTCATTAACCTCACACATATTATCTCATGGAATGGGTTTTAAGGACAATTTTCCATATAACCAAACCCCTATCTCTTATTTACATGGTCATTGCTGAACAGACTATACCCCGTAAATTGAAAAACTCCACCAAAAACACACAACAATGCATCGAAACATGCATTATTCTACAGAGGAAAAAAAACAATGAAGGTTTATGGGAGGAAAGTGCTTCAAATTTCCTGATCAATACTAATAATACACTGAGAGCTTGCTGCAATTTTGAAAAAAAACAAAAAAAAACAATCCACGATGCCAAAAAAATGAAAGAAAAATGGCTTCACATACAAAAAATTTAGTGGTCTTTCTTTTCAGTGCTTCTGATAGGGTTAGCGGAACGCACCGAGTAAATATAGATGTTTTATTGAAATTGATGTGTTCGCAGCCCGGGGTCCACCGTGCAGGAGAACTTGCTGCTAGCAAACGGCGGAACTATATGGCGGTATGAACTAACTCTGTTATTTCACAGAGTAGCCGTGAAAGCAAAGCACTGCGCCCTGTTAGACTTCACAGAGGAACAGGCTAACTGCCCAACTGAGAGCAGTCAGTGGTCATGCATGCACACAAAACTCCTCGCCAGAGGTGCCAGCATTCTAGGGGCTTATTTCAGCCAGGTCCCTGAATACATACACGCACAATCTCCTCGCCGGAGGTGCCAGCATTCTAGGGGCTTATTTCAGCCGGGTCCCTGAACACAAACTTACATGACCACACTGGCGCAAAGTACAAACATAGAAAGATACTAACGCATGGCCGTGCGGCCATGCGAGCCTTAAATAGTTGCAGCACGTACAGGACCTTCCTAGAAGGACCAATGAGAGGCTGCCACAGAGCCTGAGCACCTACAGGACCTTCCTGAAGAACAAATGGCTTTAGCTGCAGTATCTGAACATGTGACCCTCGATCTCCACTGAGAGATCTTAGTCTGGGCATGCTCAGAACGAGAAAAGCAGGACTTAGGCCCAGAAGCGTCTACTCGCCACTTCCCAGCACTGACTTCAATGGCAGAAGCAGGAAAAGCCGCAGTAACTCTTTGTACAGAGTCAGACTGAGCGAGACGCTGGGACTGACGTCTCCGCTGAGCAAGCTCCACTGCGGCAGGAGAAGAATGGGAGACCGCAGCGGTGATGGCCCGAGATTCCCCCTGTGCAGAGGCGGGAACTCGACCCCTAACAGTTTCTTACTATGTTTTTTGGCAATCAGATATGAACCAGAAGAGCAAAAAAGATGGAGTAAACAGATACCACCATACAAAGGAATGAGTAAAATCACCTTTTTATTATGCAAATAATTGCAAATTCATCACCAAATACAGATATAAGTAAGGTCTAAAAAGGAAAAAAATAGGTGGGGAAAAGAATCAAAATCTAACACAATACATATAACTGCACATACTAGCCACGATTACAACCAAGTCTCCATACAAGTAAATGAGAACAGATAGAATGGTGTCAAAAAGTTGAAGTTAAAGAGACAGTGTTTACAAAGGAGCCATACAGCTGCTCAGTGTGTAGTGCTTACCCATAGTAAAGGGAGACTTGATGCACCCACCAAACTGCAATCTAAGGCCAGGGTCAGACCCAACGTATAAAAATACGGTCCGTTTTTTTCGGTCGTAATTCGCAGAAATGTTCCCTGAACAGTGATCCCTATGTCATCCGTTGGCAAGGTGTGGCAGCATATTTTGCGCACGTAATCCTCTGTATGTCATCTGAACTGTGTTTTTTTTCTCTCAACCTTTCAAAATGGTCATTTAATGGTTTTGAGGCCTGAAATTAATTTAAATCATCATCAGCAACCCTATTTATTGCCTCTACAACAGGTGGCACCCTCCAATCTGGCCATTTTGTTGCTGTGCTTCTGTTGGTGTGTTGGTGCTTTGTTGGCAACATGTCTGACCTTCTGCATTTCACCCCAACTGAGCGTGTCTTATACAACTGGGTTTTGTCACGCCGCTATGGCCAGGCATACCCTGTGATAGTGGATCCGAGGAGGAGACGAATGTGGGTCCATCCGCTTTTGAGGCAACGCCTCACTAAAGGCCATTTCCACCATCTCTATGCATCTCTGCGGACACATCCTGACACATTTTTGGGGGGTTTGGGGTGAGCTGGACCGCAGAGTGAAGGCAAAAGGGCCAACAAGTGCTAAGCATCTCTGGGAACTCCTTCAAGATTGTTGGAAGACCATTCCAGTTGACTACCTCTTGAAGCTCATCAAGAGAATGCCAAGAGTGTGCAAAGCAGTCATCAAAGCAAAAGGTGGCTACTTTGAAGAACCTAGAATATAAGACATATTTTCAGTTGTTTCACACTTTTTTGTTAAGTATATAATTCCACATGTGTTAATTCATAATTTTGATGCCTTCAGTGTGAATATGCAATTTTCATAGTCATGAAAATACAGAAAAATCTTTAAATGAGAGGGTGTCCAAACTTTTGGTCTGTACTGTATTTGTAACATATACTTCACCTATGAAAGCATTAAACAAAATATTTTGTTGAATCAGCAAAAAACATAACCAAAACAAAATTAAAGATTCTGAAACGTTGGTGGAGGTGATGGCGGCAGTCCCGACTCCGGATCTTGCTGCCTTTGATGGGCAAATTGTCCTTCAACCTGTGTTGGAACATTCTGTTGCCCATGCAGAAGATGTTGGCCATGGTCTGATTGTAGGCTTGCCAAGTGACCATACGGATATTGTGCATGTGTCTCCTGGGGATTATAGAAGCCACATGACTCATACCCCCCAATATGGCCATGTCGTCCAAACCCAGGTTGGGATCAGCCTCCAACACTGGGTCTGTACAAGTGGCCATATTGGGAAGGTTGGTGGTAGGATGGCATTTTTGGATGTTGTGGCAATGGTTGGTTTTGGGGGGGAAAGGGTTGAGGTGTAGGCACACGTGGAGGAGGTGCATCAGATCCCTGTTGAGCATGCAATTATGGGGTTGTTTGAACTCTCATGAGGTAACGGGGTGACAGCTGCCACCTCTCCAAGAATTCAAACATCTCATATGGGGTATTAAGGGGGGGGGGGGGTGCATGAATCAATAAGGATCTGAATGCACCCTCTCACACGTAGCCTCAACTCACGGGGTAGGGGATGGAGATACCGGGCCAGGCTGCGGGAATATGCCTCCTCACCCTCATCCTTGGCAGCCCTGGACAGATAGTTTAGAACCCCCTGTTCAAAATTCTGAAAAAGAAAGCCACATATACTCCTCCATGCCGCCTCTTTTCTGGCCTGGTTGGAATAGTGGGCATCCCTCTGGTCCCAGATTTCTGGCCTTTCTTGGACCAGGACCAGAAGCATTTCCATGTTAATCAGTGAAGCCATGCTGCAGGACTCCGTGGAGGCGTTCTTCCGGGATGTGTGGCTTGCTTTTTGAGCTAATTAGCATGTCTAAGTTTTCTGATAAGGCTTGGCACATTTCCTGTTACCTGGAAAAGTCTTGCGTATTTCTCGCAAGTCACATGGAGTTGCATGGTCCATGTGTAATCCGTATTTTTCTCGCCCCCATAGACTTTCATTGGCGTATTTTTGGCGCAATACGCTGACAATCGCAGCATGCTGCGATTTTCTCAGCCCGAAAAATATGGCCGAGAAATATACGGCTGATGGAAGCTGCCCCATAGAGAAACATTGGTCCGTGTGCAATGCGTTGTTTTTGCGCCTCTCATACATCCGTATTTCTCTCTAGTGTGACCCCGGCCTAATAGTTGCTGGGGATCAATATGAAAACCTTAACCCCAGGAGATTTTCTGTTTTTTTTGTTTCTCCTCCCCTTCCTCCAAGAGCCATAACCTTTTTTATTTTCCCATCAATATAGATGTATAATAGCTTGTTTTTGTGGGACGAGTTGTACTTTTGAATGACACCATTGATTTTATTGTACAGTCTCCTGGAAAAAGGGGAACAAAATTCCAAATGCGGTGAAATTGCAAAAAAAAAATGCAATTCCACAATGTTTTTTTATTAACCATGTTCACTATATGATAAAACTGACCTGCCATTATGATTCTCCAAGTCAGAACGAGTTCGCAGATACAAAACATGCATAGGTTTTTTTTATTAAGTGGTAAAAAATCAGAAATTTGTTAAAAAAAAAAAAGTTTGCTTTTGTCACCATTTTCCGAGACCTGTAATGTTCTCATTTTCCAGGATCTGCGGCTGGGTGAGGGATAATTTATTGCACCCTGAGCTGACAAGATTTTGGGGTAGATAAAATGTTTTGATTGCCTCTTATTGCAAATGTTGCAGCGACTGAAAAATGTAATTCTGTCGTTGTTTTTTTTCTCGATACGCCGTTTACCGATCAAATTAATTTATTTTATATTTTGATAGATCGGACATTTCTGAAAGCGGCGATACCAAATATGTGTATTTTTTATTTGTTTTATTTTTAAAGGGGCACAAGGGAGGTGATTTAACCTTTAGTTTTTTTAATATATTTTGTAAAACTTTTTTTGCAACAGTTTTTAATAGTCCCCTTACTAGACTTGAATCTGCAATGGACTGATCGCCTGTGCTATGCACAGCAGGCCATCAGCACTGCTATGTACGGCTGAAATCAAAATCTTCTATGAATGCCGGCTAAGGGCATTGTGATGACAGGCACGGGAGTCTTCAGTAGACTCCTGACAATCCATCCTTTTTCCTTAAATTACCATTAGAACATTGAAAGGACAAGTTCTTGTTTATGCATGAAGTAGCTGCGAGAGTTGTCGGAGTACTAGGAGGAGTAATTAATAGCAGGCTCTGATGTTATAGCCTGCAGGGGTCAGATCACCAGCTTTGTCTTGCAGGAAGGCATGGCTGTTGTGAATTCTGTGGTCAAGCTCCCTCCTGTGGTCATGAGTGGTACTTCGGCTGGTTCTGTCTATGAGTTCCTCTGGTGGATGTGAGTGGGGCTGCGGCTTCTGAGTTTCCTTCCTCAGGTGACGAGGTTAAGTCGTTAGGTGCTGCTCTATTTAACTCCACCTAGTTCTTTGTTCCTGGCCTCCAGTCAATGTTCCAGTATTGGTCTTGCTCTCTCCTGGATCGTTCTTGTGGCCTGTCTGCCCTGCATAAGCTAAGTTTTGCTTGTGTTACTTTTGTTTGCTATATTTTCTGTCCAGCTTGCTATATTGGTTTTTCTTGCTTGCTGGAAGCTCTGAGACGCAGAGGGAGCACCTCCGTACCGTTAGTCGGTGCGGAGGGTCTTTTTGCGCCCTCTGCGTGGTTGTTTGTAGGTTTTTGTGCTGACCGCAAAACTATCTTTCCTATCCTCGGTCTATTCAGTAAGTCGGGCCTCACTTTGCTAAAATCTATTTCATCTCTATGTTTGTATTTTCATCTTTACTCACAGTCATTATATGTGGGGGGGCTGCCTTTTCCTTTGGGGAATTTCTCTGAGGCAAGGTAGGCTTATTTTTCTATCTTCAGGGCTAGCTAGTTTCTCAGGCTGTGCCCGAGGCGCCTAGGTCTGGTCAGGAGCGCTCCACGGCTACCTCTAGTGTGGTATGATAGGATTAGGGATTGCGGTCAGCAGAGTTCCCACGTCTCAGAGCTCGTCCTATGTTATTAGTAACTATCAGGACACTTTGTGTGCTCTTAACCACTAGGTCCATTGTGGTTCTGAATCACCAGTTCATAACACATGGCCCACTGACTAGAAAATCACTTAACCTAGTACACAAATTATGGATAAGTGTGAACTGCAGCATAGCAGGTGCACAACCTACAGTCTGGGGGCCACATATCCCGCACTGTCTGTCTGCTATTTAATCTTTCTTTTCTGCTCGCTTTCTAAAACTGAATATGGACAAAACAGAATTCATCATCTTTCCCCCATCTCACTCTACCCCTCCACCAGACCTATCCATCAATGTCAATGGCTGCTCACTTTCCCCAGTCCCGCACGCTCGGTGCCTCGGGGTGATCCTTGACTCTGCCTTCTCTTTCAAGCCACATATCCAAGCCGTTGCCTCCTCCTGCCGATTCCAACTCAAAAACATCTCCCGGATCCACGCATTCTTTGACCATGAAACCCCAAAACACTAGTGCACGCCCTTATCATCTCCTGCCTCGACTACTGCAACCTCCTACTCTCTGGCCTCCCCCCTAGCACTCTGGCACCACTCCAATCCATCGTACACTCTGTTGCCCAACTAATCCACCTGTCTCTCCTTTATTCCCCGGCCTCTCCTCTCTGCCAGGCCCGTCATTGGCTTCCTATTGCCCAGAGGATACAGTTCAAAACGCTAATGACAAAGCCATTCACAACCTGCCTCCTCCATACATCTGCGACATGGTCTCCCGGTACCTACCTACATGCAACCTTCGATCCTCTCATGATCTCCTTGTCTACTCCCCTCTCATCTCTTCTTCCCACAACCGCATCCAAGACTTCTCCCGTGCTTCCCCCATACTCTGGAACTCTCTACCCCAACACATCAGACTCTTCAAAAAGAACCTAAAGACTCACCTCTTCTGACAAGCCTACAGCCTGCAGTGATCCTCTGCTGAATCGTTGCACGACCAGCTCTACCCTCTCCTAGTGTATCCTCACCCATCCCCTGTAGACTGTGAGCCCTCGCGGACAGGGTCCTCTCTCCTCCTGTACTTGTGTGTGCCTTGTTTTACTGATGTTTATTGTACTTGTCTATATTTGCCCCGTTCAGATGTAAAGCGACATGGAATAAATGGTGCTATAAAAATGTATAATAATAATATGACTTGCGATGCTATTCTGGATGGCTCCTAACTCTGATTGCAGACATGTTTGGGTGTAATAGCTGCAGACATGATAAGTACTAATGGTGCACCATGTGGCCACCTCTGGCATCAATATACAGTATATAGGCATAGTCGCCCATTTCAGTAACTCACATACACTACTGTCATGGCTTGCCTGTTAAGGTGGATTTGCTAAGCCATAGCTCAAGGTGAGCAGCAGGAAACAGAAGCGCGGATACAATGGAGTTGGATAGGCCCCATAGCACGTGCAACCGTGAGGATTAGTAGTTGGATAGGCTATAGTATGTGGATTGGCAGGGATGAATATGCAGACACCGTGGAATAGCAGAGCCAAGAGTGAGGACAGCACCTTGGAGCGGCATGGCAATGTATATAGTCAGGCACATTGGTACAGCGGACCCGAATGTGCTGATAGAAACTCCATACAGCAGACGCACACAGCTAGAAAACTAACTGGATGCAACGGAGTATGCGGACAGCATCTTAACACAGGAGATCCATGTTACCAGACTGGTACTTTACAGAGCAAAGTATGTGGACAGAATCTTGATACAGCAAAGCCAAGTGTATAGATAGTACTTTGGAACAGAAAAGGAGGATTAGCAAAAAAGCACCTGGATGTTGCAGAGACCAGTATGCAGATAGCACCCTGGAACAGCAAAAACAGGCACCTTAATGTAGAAGAGCTGACTGTGCGAGCAGCACCATGGGACAGTAAAGCAATCTTGCACCTTGATGTAGCAGAGAAAAGTGTGTGGAAAGCACTAGGAACAGCACACCAAGAGATGTGTTTGTTAGCAGGCGGACTATTAGGATTGCAGCACAGATATAAAGTATATGAACTATGTATATATCATTTCATATAGAACAAAATGTTGTTTTTTTCTGTAACCAAAAGTTCTGAATCTAGTATCTGTAATCAGTATTTCCAGGGTCAATTGCTGATGTCAGACAAGCTTCAGAGGTCCTAATCTAGATGCACATAAGTGAGACAAAAGCCCCAGAGCTAAAGGGTATTGTAGTGTGGAGATTGGGGGTTATCAAGAGCTAAAGGGTATTGTAGTGTGGAGATTGGGGGTGATCGATCCTGGCCAGCAGTCTACACACACACACAATGAGAAATGAAGACTAAAGGTACCGTCACATTAAGCGACGCTGCAGTGATATAGACAACGATGCCGATCGCTCCAGCGTCGCTGTTTAGTCATTGTGTGGTCGCTGGAGAGCTGTCACACAGACAGCTCTCCAGCGACCAACGATGCCGAGGTCCCCGGGTAACCAGGGTAAACATCGGGTTATTAAGCGCAGGGCCGCACTTAGTAACCCGATATTTACCCTGGTTACCATTGTAAATGTAAAAAAAAAAAACACTACATACTTACCTTCCGGTGTCTGTCACGTCCCCCGGCGTCAGCTTCCCTGCACTGTGTAAGCGCCGGCCGTAAAGCAGAGCGGTGACGTCACCGTTGTGCTCTGCTTTATGGCCGGCCGGTGCTGACAGTGCAGGGAAGCTGACGCCGGCGGAAGTGACAGACACCGGAATGTAAGTATGTAGTGTTTTTTTTATTTACATTTACAATGGTAACCAGGGTAAATATCAGGTTACTAAACAAGGCACTGCGCTTAGTAACCCGATGTTTACCCTGGTTACAAGTGAACACATCGCGACGAAATAAAGTCCTGGCCTTCTAGCTCCGACCAGCGATGTCACAGCAGGATCCTGATCGCTGCTGCGTGTCAAACACAACGATATCGCTATCCAGGACGCTGCAATGTCACGGATCGCTATCATTATCGTTCTAAAGTTGCTCAGTGTGAAGGTACCTTAAGGCTATGTGCACACGTACAGGTTTTTTCGCGTTTTTTTGCATTTTTTTTTGCGCTAAAAATGCTATAAAAACTCATTAAAAACGCATACATTATGCATTCTATCATTTAGAATGCATTCTGCATGTTTTGTGCACATGGATGCGTTTTTTTCCGCGAAAAAAATGCATCGCGGTAAAAAAATGAGCATGTTCTTTATTTTTGCGGATTTTCTGCGTTTTCCCCGCAATTCTATGCATTTGGGAAAAAACGCACAAAAAACGCATCAAAATCGTGGTAAAAATGCATGCGGATTTCTGGCAGAAATGTCCGGTTTTTGTCAGGAAAATTTCTGCAAGAAATCCTGACGTGTGCACATACCCTAAGCAGTAGAGTGTGCCAATACTGGGGGCAGAGAACACAGAGTGATTAACAGACCTGTCACCATAAGGTCAGACGCAGTGTTTAGAAAGGATCGTAAAAATCGGAGAGGAGGAGGGGTTTGTCTCTATGTAAAGTCTTGTCTAAAATCCACTTTAAGGGAGGATATTAGCGAAGGGAATGAGGATGTCGAGTCCATATGGGTTGAAATTCATGGAGGGAAAAATGGTAACAAAATTCTCATTGGGGTCTGTTACAAACCCCCAAATATAACAGAAAGCATGGAAAGTCTACTTCTAAAGCAGATAGATGAAGCTGCAACCCATAATGAGGTCCTGGTTATGGGGGACTTTAACTACCCGGATATTAACTGGGAAACAGAAACCTGTGAAACCCATAAAGGCAACAGGTTTCTGCTAATAACCAAGAAAAATTATCTTTCACAATTGGTGCAGAATCCAACCAGAGGAGCAGCACTTTTAGACCTAATACTATCTAATAGACCTGACAGAATAACAAATCTGCAGGTGGTTGGGCATTTAGGAAATAGCGACCACAATATTGTGCAGTTTCACCTGTCTTTCACTAGGGGGACTTGTCAGGGAGTCACAAAAACATTGAACTTTAGGAAGGCAAAGTTTGAACAGCTTAGAGATGCCCTTAATCTGGTAGACTGGGACAATATCCTCAGATATGAGAATACAGATAATAAATGGGAAATGTTTAAGAACATCCTAAATAGGCAGTGTAAGCGGTTTATACCTTGTGGGAATAAAAGGACTAGAAATAGGAAAAACCCAATGTGGCTAAACAAAGAAGTAAGACAGGCAATTAACAGTAAAAAGAAAGCATTTGCACTACTAAAGCAGGATGGCACCATTGAAGCTCTAAAAAACTATAGGGAGAAAAATACTTTATCTAAAAAACTAATTAAAGCTGCCAAAAAGGAAACAGAGAAGCACATTGCTAAGGAGAGTAAAACTAATCCCAAACTGTTCTTCAACTATATCAATAGTAAAAGAATAAAAACTGAAAATGTAGGCCCCTTAAAAAATAGTGAGGAAAGAATGGTTGTAGATGACGAGGAAAAAGCTAACATATTAAACACCTTCTTCTCCACGGTATTCACGGTGGAAAATGAAATGCTAGGTGAAATCCCAAGAAACAATGAAAACCCTATATTAAGGGTCACCAATCTAACCCAAGAAGAGGTGCGAAACCGGCTAAATAAGATTAAAATAGATAAATCTCCGGGTCCGGATGGCATACACCCACGAGTACTAAGAGAACTAAGTAATGTAATAGATAAACCATTATTTCTTATTTTTAGTGACTCAATAGCGACAGGGTCTGTTCCGCAGGACTGGCGCATAGCAAATGTGGTGCCAATATTCAAAAAGGGCTCTAAAAGTGAACCTGGAAATTATAGGCCAGTAAGTCTAACCTCTATTGTTGGTAAAATATTTGAAGGGTTTCTGAGGGATGTTATTCTGGATTATCTCAATGAGAATAACTGTTTAACTCCATATCAGCATGGGTTTATGAGAAATCGCTCCTGTCAAACCAATCTAATCAGTTTTTATGAAGAGGTAAGCTATAGACTGGACCACGGTGAGTCATTGGACGTGGTATATCTCGATTTTTCCAAAGCGTTTGATACCGTGCCGCACAAGAGGTTGGTACACAAAATGAGAATGCTTGGTCTGGGGGAAAATGTGTGTAAATGGGTTAGTAACTGGCTTAGTGATAGAAAGCAGAGGGTGGTTATAAATGGTATAGTCTCTAACTGGGTCGCTGTGACCAGTGGGGTACCGCAGGGGTCAGTATTGGGACCTGTTCTCTTCAACATATTCATTAATGATCTGGTAGAAGGTTTACACAGTAAAATATCGATATTTGCAGATGATACAAAACTATGTAAAGCAGTTAATACAAGAGAAGATAGTATTCTGCTACAGATGGATCTGGATAAGTTGGAAACTTGGGCTGAAAGGTGGCAGATGAGGTTTAACAATGATAAATGTAAGGTTATACACATGGGAAGAGGGAATCAATATCACCATTACACACTGAACGGGAAACCACTGGGTAAATCTGACAGGGAGAAGGACTTGGGGATCCTAGTTAATGATAAACTTACCTGGAGCAGCCAGTGCCAGGCAGCAGCTGCCAAGGCAAACAGGATCATGGGGTGCATTAAAAGAGGTCTGGATACACATGATGAGAGCATTATACTGCCTCTGTACAAATCCCTAGTTAGACCGCACATGGAGTACTGTGTCCAGTTTTGGGCACCGGTGCTCAGGAAGGATATAATGGAACTAGAGAGAGTACAAAGGAGGGCAACAAAATTAATAAAGGGGATGGGAGAACTACAATACCCAGATAGATTAGCGAAATTAGGATTATTTAGTCTAGAAAAAAGACGACTGAGGGGCGATCTAATAACCATGTATAAGTATATAAGGGGACAATACAAATATCTCGCTGAGGATCTGTTTATACCAAGGAAGGTGACGGGCACAAGGGGGCATTCTTTGCGTCTGGAGGAGAGAAGGTTTTTCCACCAACATAGAAGAGGATTCTTTACTGTTAGGGCAGTGAGAATCTGGAATTGCTTGCCTGAGGAGGTGGTGATGGCGAACTCAGTCGAGGGGTTCAAGAGAGGCCTGGATGTCTTCCTGGAGCAGAACAATATTGTATCATACAATTATTAGGTTCTGTAGAAGGACGTAGATCTGGGTATTTATTATGATGGAATATAGGCTGAACTGGATGGACAAATGTCTTTTTTCGGCCTTACTAACTATGTTACTATGTTACTATGTCTCCAAATTAGAGGGGGAGGCCCAAATGGGGGTAGAAAAGACGCAAGAATGGCCCATGAGGGTATGCAGTCTGCGAGGCATCCCCGAGGAAAGACATCCCTGTGAAAGGAGCAGTTCAGGGGGCCATACTAAGGAGGGGGGTCACACCAAGGAGGGGGTCCTACCAAGGAGGGGGCCATACTAAGGAGGCGGTCACATCAAGGAGGGGGTGTGACGGGGTGTACGGCAGAGCAAGAAGGGACAACAGGCCAAGGGATGATTCCACAGATTTATTATCAAGAATGCTGGAACAACACATGCAGGTAGATCTACAGAGTCCACAATTAGTCCAGTGGAACAGGTTCGGGGCACCTCCCGATAATCCTTGTGCCAGGTAACAAAGCAATAGTCCACAATTAGTCCAAGGGATCCCAAAACAATCTCACGAACGACGAGATATGTCCTCAGCTCAAGTCTCGCCCCGTTCGCTTCCACAGTCACAGATGGACATGGGGTCTTGCCTCAGGTAAGAATCCCCACTCCTTCTCCTTCAAGGATCAACTCACATCTGATCTCAAAATAAGAATGGATTGTCTGAGTTCCTGGGATCCGCCCAAGAAGGGGGGTAGAGGTCACACCTTCTATTCAATGGTTGGGTCCACCAGAAGATTCTAGACTGGTGGGCTCCGCTTAATCTATTCATTATGTGCATTTGACTAGCCACCTGCTGAGAGGAAGAATGGCTATTCCTCCACTAGTGATGTTGACAAAGCTTAATTACATTAGAGCTTAGGGCTGCAAGTATTGGGGGAAGGAGACATTGTTACAGTTGAACTCCCAGCCAAGAAAATACATAAATTACAGCTAATAGAAACCAGAGAACAGTTACATACATCAAATGGCATATTATTCAAATACAGGACAGGGCAAAAGTACATATCATGACAATCCCTTCCCCTCCCAATTTGTGTACGTACCAGGGACCTCTACAGGTCGCTGGTTAAGTACACACAGGCAGAGCGTAACTTACATGTGGCTTCATGCAGCCACGAATTGGCATCGTAGCTCTCCCACATCATTTCCCAGGAGAACATTTGCAGGCAGACCACCCATCACCCCAACCACACATCGCCTGACCCCAAAACCAAAGTTCAGATCCACAGTGGCTGTGGGAATAGTCCTCCATTGTCCACCAGCCAGTTCAATGACAATCCCAGGTCCTCGATGGATTGCCTCAGGCCGAACCACTCGGGGATCAGCCAGTGTGAGGAAAGCCCCTGAGTCACAAAATCCAATAAGTCTCTGTCCATCCAGCACGACCTCCTGCAAGTGCTTACCTCGATGAGCAGAAGTTGTCATAGCTGCGGGTCGCACACCATAAACTCCTAGTGGTGCAACATGGGTGGGTGAGGCACTAGGCCAGTCCTCACGTAGTGGTGACACGTCGTCCTCCATGGCACTTGGCTGTACATAATTAATAATACGACTGGGTACAGGATTAATCCTCATTTGAACAGCTGGGCAGGAGGCTTGCAGATGCCCCGGCTGTCCACATCGATAGCATCTCTGCTGGGTCTCACTCCATCCAAGGCGTCCTCTTGGGCGAGGGGTAAGGGAACCTGGAGGCCGGCTCCCACCTGAAGGTGCTGTAGGGGTTTGAGGACGACTTCTCCATGAGCTGGCTGGGCATGAGGCCTGCAGATGCCCCAGATGCCCACAACCATAACACCTGCGCTCTGCTACTTCCTCTCCTCGTCGTATTCCAGAAAACACAGTAGAAGCAGCTGGAGGCACATTTACACGGGTATCAGCATGAGGTGGTGGCTTAGAGGAACGGGGAACAATGGGGACAGAAGAACAGGGGGCCACCGGTGTTGTGGAGCTGGTAGGCCTCTCTCCATCCTCCAACAGAATCCTCCACTGAGGCTTGATGGTGAGAGCCTCATCAGCTAGAGCTGCAGCTTCCTCCACAGTGGCTGGTCTCCTCTCACGCACCCATTCCCGGATCTCAGCAGGGCACTTGAAGTAAAACTGCTCTTTTAGGATAACCTGGAGGAAGGTCTCCCAGGTTAAGGCCTCCTCTGCCTCCAGCCAGCGATGACATATTTGTTTGAGTCTGTGGGCATACATCTTGAAAGACACTTCCTCATCACAGGCTAAAGTACGGAACTGAGTCCTGTAAGTGTCTGGGGTAACAGCATAATGTTCTAGAATAGTCCGTTTAATCTCCGCATACTCACAGTTCTCCTGAGGGTCCATAGCTCTATAGGCTGCGGCAGCTCCACCCTCTAAGAGCCCCACCAGATGTCGGACTCGCTCCCTTTCCGGGACTTCCATTAATCGACACTGATGCTCAAAGTCCTGGAAGAAGCCCTCAATGTCGCCTGCAGCCTCATTAAAGGGCTTGAAGTCTTTGCGGGACACTCTAGGGAGTTCCCTCATGGTGGGTGCTGGGGTTAGAGTCTGTCTGGAGCTTCTAGCTGCTTCCAAAGCGATCTGCCTCTCCAGCAATGCCATCTCCTGAGCTCTGTCTTCGGCTCTGTGAATGGCCTCCCTCTCCTCGGCTCTGTGAATGGCCTCCCTCTCCTGAGCTCTGTGAATGGCCTCCCTCTTATCGTCCATGGTGGCCTCTTCTCCCAGCAATGCCAACTCCTCCTCGTACCACACAATCCACTGACTTTTTTGGGTATTTACCTCCGGCTGCAGTCTTTCCTCCATTTGCTGTGAGGGTCCTTCCTCAGCGTCATCTTGCAGGCGAACTCCTTCCAAAGCCTCAATAAGCTGCTCCTTGGAGAGTCCCTTAAAACGGACTCCCACTTCACGGGCCTTTGATTGTAGGCTCCCCAAAGTCCAGTTCTTGTACTCTGCGGTGTTGGTTCCCGATGTTGGGCCATTGTCCTCCATTCCTTCTGCTCTGGTCCCACTGCTTGCCACCAGTTTGTGACAGGGTGTACGGCAGAGCAAGAAGGGACAACAGGCCAAGGGATGATTCCACAGATTTATTATCAAGAACGCTGGAACAACACATGCAGGTAGATCTACAGAGTCCACAATTAGTCCAGTGGAACAGGTTCAGGGCACCTCCCGATAATCCTTGTGCCAGGTAACAAAGCAATAGTCCACAATTAGTCCAAGGGATCCCAAAACAATCTCACGAACGACGAGATATGTCCTCAGCTCAAGTCTCGCCCCGTTCGCTTCCACAGTCACAGATGGACATGGGGTCTTGCCTCAGCTAAGAATCCCCACTCCTTCTCCTTCAAGGATCAACTCACATCTGATCTCAAAATAAGAATGGATTGTCTGAGTTCCTGGGATCCGCCCAAGAAGGGGGGTAGAGGTCACACCTTCTATTCAATGGTTGGGTCCACCAGAAGATTCTAGACTGGTGGGCTCCACTTAACCTATTCATTATGTGCATTTGACTAGCCACCTGCTGAGAGGAAGAATGGCTATTCCTCCACTAGTGATGTTGACAAAGCTTAATTACATTAGAGCTTAGGGCTGCAAGTATTGGGGGAAGGAGACATTGTTACAGTTGAACTCCCAGCCAAGAAAATACATAAATTACAGCTAATAGAAACCAGAGAACAGTTACATACATCAAATGGCATATTATTCAAATACAGGACAGGGCAAAAGTACATATCATGACAGGGGGTCCTAACAAGGAGGGGGCCATACTAAGGAGGGGGTCACACCAAGGAGGGGGTCCTAACAAGGAGGGGGCCATACTAAGGAGGGGGTCACACCAAGGAGGGGTCCTACCAAGGAGGGGGCCATACTAAGGAGGGGGTCACATCAAGGAGGGGGTCCTAACAAGGAGGGGGCCATACTAAGGAGGGGGTCACACCAAGGAGGGGTCCTACCAAGGAGGGGGTCATACTAAGGTGGGGGTCACACCAAGGAGGGGGTCCTACCAAGGTGGGGGTCCTACCAAGGAGTGGGCCATATTAAGGAAGGGGGCCATATTAAGGAGGGGGGCCATACTAAGGAGGGGACCCTACCAAGGAGAGGGTCCCACGAACAAGGCACACCAAGGAGGGGGCCATACTAAGGAGGGGGTCCTACCTACCAAGGAGAGGGTCCTACCTACCAAGGAGGGGGCCATACTAAGGAAGGGGTCCCACCAACAAGGCACACCAAGGAGGGGGCCATACTAAGGATGGGATCCTACATACCAAGGAGGGGGTCCTACCAAGGACACAGGAGGGTTACACCAATGTGGCATA
This sequence comes from Ranitomeya imitator, assembly GCF_032444005.1. Taxonomy (NCBI): domain Eukaryota; kingdom Metazoa; phylum Chordata; class Amphibia; order Anura; family Dendrobatidae; genus Ranitomeya; species Ranitomeya imitator. The sequence goes on from NC_091285.1 coordinate 626,694,234, forward strand.
CCAAGGAGGCAGCAAGTGAGATACCAGGGAGACAAAGACTGAAGCTAGAAACCTGACTGTGAACGGTTCCTTTCCGGTAACTATGACATTACTGGGTGAGCAAACTGTGTTGTGTGATACTGTAATTATTGTGTTATTGTTAATCTGACATATGATACAATTTCTATCAAAATTAATTATCCCAAATGATAAATCGCTTATTTTATAAACGCCAGAACTTTCTTTTTTAGTCACCGAAACTCCCCCCCCCAAAAAAAAAATAGATAAATACAGACAATTATAATGGGGGCACTCTGGCATCCTTTATGGGGTTATTCATCTCCATTACTGAGAGCAGCATCTCATTAGGGCACTGAGGCATCCCTGTTCCGGTAGCGTCTAGATTGGAGCCAGGAGTTGATTTCTTGAGGGGAGGGGCGATTCCTTGAAATCATGATGTCACTGGAAGGGGCGGGGCCTCCTTCATTGCAATGGAGATCCTATAGCAGGAAGCTGCTGGTGGAGAAGAGAAGCGGGAAATGAGGGGCTGCAGCATTGAACCGTGTAAGGAGAGGACCGAGGGGCTGCACCATGGAGCATTGTGAGGAGAGGACCGAGGGGCTGCACCATGGAGCATTGTGAGGAGAGGACCTGCACCATGGAGCCGTGTGAGGAGAAGACCTGCACCATGGAGCATTGTGGGTAGAGGACCGAGGGGCTGCAGCATGGACCCTTGTACAGGGGAATGAGGACTCGGTGTGAGGCTCTGAGGATGTAATTTGGAAAGGGGTGATGTTACTTGAGTGGGGCTGCATAGGGAAGATGATGATGAGACGCTGTGTGGGGAATGAGGGGATGATGAGACGCTATGGGATGGATGATGAGGGGCTGTGTGGGGAATGGGGGGATGATGAGGGGCTGTGTGGGGAAAGGGGGGATGATGAGGGACTGTGTGGGGAATGGGGGGATGATGAGGGGCTGTGTGGGGCTGATGAGGGGATGATGAAGGGCTGTGTGGGGATGATGAGGGGATGGGGGATGATGAGGGGCTGTGTGGGGAATGGGGGATGATGAGACGTGTGGGGAATGGAGGAATGATGAGTGGCTAAGGGGGATGATGAGACGCTGTGTGGGGAATGGGGGATGATGAGATGCTGTGTGCGGAATGGGGGGATGATGAGACGCCGTGTGGGGAATGGGGGGATGATGAGGGGCTGTGTGGGGAATGAGGGGATGATGAGACGCTATGGGGGGGATAATGAGGGGCTGTGTGGGGAATGGAGGGATGATGAGGGGCTGTGGGGGGGGGAAATGGGGGGTGTTATGATCTGGTGGCCTAGGAGCAGCATGAGACGGACTCTGGAGAAGGTGGTCCCTGTACTGACTGCAAACCCTGAACCTAGCAGCGCAACTAGAAGTAGCCGTGGGGGGTACCTAACACTCCCTAGACCCCTCGGCACAGCCTAAGATCTAACTACCCCTAAAGACAGAAACAGGAAACCTATCGTGCCTCAGAGAAAATCCCCAAAGGATAGATAGCCCCCACAAATATTGACTGTGAGAGGAGAGGGAAATAACATACGCAGATATGAAATCAGATTTTAGCATAGGAGGCCATACTAGCTAAAAAGAAAGAATAGAACAGAGTACTATGCGGTCAGTATAAAACACTAGAAAATATCCACCGCAGAAAATACGGATCACCACATCTGACTAAAGACATGGGGGGTATATCTGCATCCCCAGAGAAATAGCTAGGCTGCAAAAAATCCTTCACAGACTAAGCTGGACAAGACAAAAACATGAAAATGCACAGAACTTTAAGGTCCACAGCAGGTGGACAGCAAAAACAAAGCCAGGACTTATCTTTGTAGAAAAACACAGCAAACTGGAGAAACCAGCAGGGAAGTGAATCCTTCAAGAACAATGGACAACTGGAACTGACCAAAGGATCCTGCAAAGCTATATACCCCAGTCAGTTTTGCAATTAGTAGATACACCTGTCCACTCCTGCAGTCCAGGCACAACTGCATTACCCTCTACAACCACCGGAGGGAGCCCAAAAGCTGAATTCACAACAGGGGGGATGATGAGGGTGTCACGGGGCTACCGCGACAGAGAGGTTCCAGAGAACCGCAGCACTCTGGGCCTCGTTCACACACAGTGAACAGAAGCTCTTCACCTGTTTTCTGACCTAGCTGCTTTGTGCCAGCAGTGCAGGAGTTAACCCTTATTCCTGAGTTGCTGTGAGCTGGGTCTTTCAGCTGAAATGGATCTTGTAATCTGATCCTCTATATAGACCCAGTCCTGACTTCAGCTAGTGTCAGTGATCAGTTCTACTGCCTGGCTTGGAGGTTGATGGAGAGAGGTGTTGGTGTTGGAGGTTTATTTACAGAGATTGGTGTCTGCAGGTTTGGTTGCATGTTAAACCTGTTTTCCTTCTTAAGTTTATTCCTTCTCTTCCCTTCTCTGTGTTTCCTCTGTGGTTGTGTGAGCATTTGGTGAGTTTGTATCTTTTAGTTACCTTGTCTGTTTACCCTGTTATTTGTTGCATAATTACACTGGTACGGTCCACCTCCTTTGGGGGGAGAGGGGGCCACTAATAGGGCCTGTACAGGAGACAGGGATACGCTGGCGGCTCGGGCCTCCTAACCTTCATAGGTACCCCCGAGATAAGGGAAAGCCAGGGCCCCATTAAAGTGGTAGGGACAGGTGCAGGTCCCAGTACGCCGTCCTGCCCTTTTAACGCCGCTTACGGCGTGACTGTATCACTGACCTTAAAAATTTTTCTTGGTCCAATATGGACCCCATTGCTGCTTTAGCTGGACAAATGCAACTCAGTCTTGACGTGGCTGACCTCCGCTCGGCGGTTGTGCAGCGCACTCCAGTGGCCACTGCAGGGGTTGCTACACCTCCACAAGCTTCGCTGGAGCCTAAGATTGCGTTACCTGACAGGTTCTCAGGGGGGCGTGACATATTTGTTACATTCAGGGAGGCCTGTAAATTGTATTTTAGGTTGCGTCCTCACACTTCAGGTTCAGAGGAGCAGAGGGTTGGAATTATAGCATCGCTTCTACAAGGTGACCCTCAGGAAAGGCATTTTCACTTCCCGCTGACGCTTTGCCGTTACGGACTGTGGAGGTTTTTTTTCGAGCCTTAGGCCAGGTGTATGATGATCCTGACCGCGTCTCCCTTGCTGAGTCCACAATACGCCATCTTACACAGGGAGACCGGCCAGTAGAGGAGTACTGCTCTGAGTTTCGAAGATGGGCTACTGACACATTGTGGAATGACCCTGCACTCCGTAGTCAATTTTATCAGGGCCTATGAGATAAAATAAAAGATGCTTTCGCCCTACAGGAGACACCAACCACACTGGAGGCAGCTATGTCTCTTGCGATCCGTGTGGACCGCCGCCTGCGCCAGAGACTTAATGAATCGCCGCTATTCAAGGGTAATTCAGATTTGGACTCACCAGAATCTGAGTCTCTAGGAGAACCTATGCAGTTGGGTGGCGCTTCTCGTTCTAAAGGGGCTGCAGTAGTATGGCGTAAGGAAGGTACATGTTTTTTTGTGGCAGAAGGGGTCATTATGTGAATGTGTGTCCTTCTAGAAGACAACCGCCGGAAAACTATTGAGCCCGGGTTGCGGGGAGGTTGGAAACTCGGGTGTACTAATTTCCTCCTTAGGTAAACCTCAATTTTTCCTACCAGCCGAGATTCGTCTTGGTGAAAATAGGTTTAATATCATTGCCTCTCTGGACTCTGGGGCAGGGTTTAAATTTAATTGATGCTGGGTTTGTTCAGGCAATTGAGCTTAAGACTCAAGAGTTGTCTAGACCCATACCTATAATTGCCATTGATTCTGCACCTTTGAGCCAGGGGACTTTCACTCAGATCGTCTGTGGGGTGAGCCTACAAATAGGGGCGTTACAGTCTGAGTCATTAGATTGTTATGTGTTGGGGGGTTTGCCATCGCCTGTAGTTCTCAGTTTACTATGGCTCACATTACACAACCCAGTGTTAGACTGGCAGACTCGGGAGATTACAAGATGGAGTGAGTTTTGTCAGGAACATTGCCTGGGTACTCGGCTGGCCGGATTGAGTTCTCAGGTTTTGCCAGAGTTCATCTCAGATTTTGAGGATGTATTCTCTGAGGAGGGGAGTCGAGAGCTACCTCCACACAGTCCTTATGATTGCGCCATACGTCTCATTCCTGGTGCTAAACTGCCTAAGAGTAGGCGTTACAACATCTCAGCCCCAGAGAGACAGGACATGAAGGACTATATCATGGAGAGTCTGGCCAAGGGTCATATCAGACCCTCATCGTCACCCATTGCTGCTGGGTTCTTCTTTGTAAAGAAGAAGGACGGGGGGTTTACGCCCATGCTTAGACTTCCGTGAATTAAATCAGATTACGGTCCGGGATTCTTTTCCGCTCCCTCTTATTCCGGACCTCTTTAACCAAATTGTTGGGGCTAAATAGTTCTCCAAATTAGACCTCAGGGGGGCATATAATCTCATTCGGATGAAGGAGGGGGATGAATGAAAGACGGCATTTAATACTCCAGAGGGACATTACGAGAAATTGGTTATGCCTTTTGGGTTAAGTAATGCTCCTGCTGTGTTTCAACACTTTGTCAATGATATATTTAGTCACTTAATAGGTAGGTTTGTGGTGGTATATCTCGATGACATCTTAATTTATTCCCCTGACCTCGAGTTTCATCAGGATCATGTACGGCAGGTCCTTCAGGTACTCAGAGACAATAAACTGTTTGCCAAACTTGAGAAATGCATGTTTGCGGTCAAAGAGATTCCGTTTCTGGGTTATTTCTTATCCTCCACAGGTTTTCGTATGGATCCGGCTAAGGTCAGGGCGGTCTTGGAGTGGGATCGTCCTGAGGACCTTAAGGCTTTACAGAGGTTTTTAGGTTTTGCAAATTTCTATCGCAAATTTATTAAAGACTTTTCAGTGGTAGCCAAACCATTGATAGACATGACCAAGAGGGGCACGGATTTCTCTGTATGGTACAGTGCGGCCAGTAAAGCTTTTGAAACTTTGAAAAAGTGTTTTTCCACTGCACCCATATTAATACAGCCTGACATCACTCAGCCATTTGTGGTAGAGGTTGATGCCTCTGAGGTAGGGGTGGAAGCTGTATTGTCTCAGGGGATTTCTCCGAGTAAGTGGCGTCCGTGTGCATTTTTCTCGAGAAAATTATCTCCTACGGAGAAGAATTATGACATTGGTAACAGAGAGCTGTTGGCAATTAAATGGGCATTTGAGGAATGGCGCCATTTTTTGGAGGGAACACTTCACTCTGTCATGGTGATCACAGATCACAAAAATCTGTTATATTTAGAATCTGCAAAGCGTCTTACACCTAGGCAGGCAAGGTGGTCTCTGTTCTTCACCAGGTTCAATTTCTACATAACGTAAAGGCCAGGAAACAAGAATGTCAAGGTTGATGCGTTATCCTGTTGTTTCCCGGGGGTTGGGGATAATTGTGAACCAGGTCCTATACTACAGAAGGGTGTAGTTGTCGCCGCAATTAATTCTGATCTTAAGAAAGAGGTGGTAGAGGCTCAGGGGGACGCCCCAGCAGCCTGTCCGTTAGGTAAACTTTTTGTTCCAGCTAATCTCCGTCTCAGGGTCATAAATGAGCATCATGACTCGGTTTTGGCCAGACACCCTGGAAGTAAGGTTACTGCGGACCTACTCACTCGGCGTTTTTGGTGGTCTGGGGTAAGACATGATGTACAGGAATATGTCGCTGCCTGCAGTGTGTGTGCGCGTTGCAAGTCCTCTCGTTCTCGCCCGTCTGGGTCTCTCCAACCTTTGGAGATTCCCAATAGACCTTGGACTCATTTGTCAATAGATTTCATCACTGACTTACCGGTTTCGTTGGGTAATACAGTTATTTTAGTCGTAGTTGATAGATTTAGCAAAATTTCATTGCGCTCCCCGCATTACCAAATGCTAAGACTCTGGCACAGGTCTTTATTAAAGGAGGTTGTGAGACTGCATGGTATTCCTTCAGATATTGTCTCAGATCGCGGGGTGCAGTTTACTTCTAAGGGTACCGTCACACAGTGGCATTTTGATCGCTACGACGGCACGATCCGTGACGCTCCAGCATCGTAACAATATCACTCCAGCGTCGTAGACTGCTGTCACACTTTGCAATGTACGACGCTGGAGCAATAATTTCATGACGTATGTGCGATGTAGAAGCCGTTGGTTACTATGCGCACATCGTATACAATATCGTGCACACCTTTGTTACACCATGCGATCATGCCGCCACAGCGGGACACTAGACGACGAAAGAAAGTTTCAAACGATCTGCTACGACGTACGATTCTCAGCGGGGTCCCTGATCGCAGGAGCGTGTCAGACACTGGGAGATCGTAACTATATCGCTGGAACGTCACGAATCGTGCCGTCGTAGCGATCAAAATGCCACTGTGTGACGGTACACTAAGTTTTGGAGGGCTTTCTGCAGCCGGCTGGGGAATCATTTGTCGTTTCCTTCAGCTTTCCATCCTCAATCCAATGGTCAGACTGAACGCGTAAATCAAAATCTTGAGACTTATCTCAGGTGTTTGATCTCAGAGAATCAAGAGGACTGGGTTAAGTACTTACCTTTAGCAGAATTTGCTATTAACAATCGTACTCATGAGTCTACTGGTAAGTCCCCGTTTTTCGGGGCATATGGTTTTCATCCTCAATCTAGTGCATTTAATAGGAGGGATTCCTCAGGTGTTCCTGAAGAGGAGAGGTTTTCTTCATCCATCACGTCCGTATGGCAAGGGGTTCTTGATAAACTAAAGAGGATGGGTTTCAGGTATAAGAATGCGGCTGATCGGAGACGTGTGGAAGGTCCGGACTTGTGTGTGTGTGATTGGGTTTGGTTGTCCTCGAAAAATATTAAGCTGAGAGTTCCCTCATGGAAATTGGGCCCTAGGTTCATTGGCCCTTATAGGATTATGGCCGTCGTGAATTCTGTTGCTTTTCGGCTGGCTTTGCCTCAGTCATTTATGATCCATAATGTTTTTCATCGCTCCTTACTCAAAAAGGTTGTGGCGCCATCCAATCATTTCCCCAACAAATTGCAATGTGTGAACATACCCCAAGCTTTAGAAATAAAAATTCAACCCATAGTTCTCAAAGAGTTTTATTAAAAACACAAATAAATAAGTCTAACAAACAGCAGAAAAATATAAATATATTTATACATATAAGTCTGGGGCAAAGTCATTTTCTCTGATGAATCCCCTTTTCGATTGGGACATCTGCAAAACAGCTTATTCGGAGAAGAAGAGGTGAGCGATACCACCAGTCTTGTCTCATGCCAACTATAAAGCATCCTGAAACCATTCATGTGTGGGGTTGCTTCTCAGCCAAGGGAATCGGCTCACTCACAGTCTTGCCTAAAAACACAGCCATGAATAAAGAATGGTACCAGAATGTCCTCCAAGAGCAACTTCTCACAACCGTCCAAGAGCAGTTTGGCGCCCAACAATGCCTTTTCCAGCATGATGGAGCACCGTGCCATAAAGCAAAGGTGATAACTAAATGGCTCATGGAAAAAAACATAGAGATTTTGGGTCCATGGCCTGGAAACTCCCCAGATCTTAATCCCATTGAGAACTTGTGGTCAATCATCAAGAGACGGGTGGAGAAACAAAAACCAACAAATTCTGGCAAAATCCAAGCATTGATTATGCAAGAATGGACTGCTATCAGTCAGGATTTGGTCCAGAAGTTGATTGAGAGCATGCCAGGGAGAATTGCAGAGGTCTTGAAGAAGAAGGGTCAACACTGCAAATATTGACTTGCTGCATTAACCCCTTCAAGTCCTCCCTTTTTCGTTTTTGCGTTTTCGTTTTTCACTTCCCTCCTTCCCAGAGCCATAACTTTATTTTTCCGTCAATATGGCCATGTGAGGGCTTATTTTTTGCTGGACGAGTTGTACTTTTGAACGACACCATTGGTTTTACCATGTCTTTTACTAGAAAACGGGAAAAAAATTCCAAGTGCGGTGAAATTGCAAAAAAAGTGCAATCCCACACTTGTTTTTTGCTTGGCTTTTTTGCTAGGTTCATTAAATGCTAAAACTAACCTGCCATTGTGATTCTCTAGGTCATTACGAGTTCCTAGACATCTAACATGACTAGGTTATTTTTTATCCAAGTGGTGAAAAAAAATTCAAAACTCTGCTTTAATAAAAAAAAAAAAAAAAAGTGCCATTTTCCGATACCCGAAGCGTCTCCATTTTTCGTGTTCTGGGGTCGGGTGAGGGCTTATTTTTTGCGTGCCGAGCTGACGTTTTTAATTATAACATTTCGGTGCAGATACGTTCTTTTGATCGCCCGTTATTGCATTTTAATGCAATGTCACGGCGACCAAAAAAACGTAATTCTGGCATTTCGGATTTTTTTCTCGCTACGCTGTTTAGCGATCAGGTTAATGCTTTTTTTTATTGATAGATCTGGCGATTCTGAACGCGGCGATACCAAATACGTGTAGGTTGTTTTTTTTTAAATTGTTTTATTTAGGATGGGGCGAAAGGGGGGTGATTTAAACTTTTATATTTTTTTCATATTTTTAAAAACATTTTTTTTTTACTTGTGCCATGCTTCAATAGCCTCCATGGGAGGCTAGAAGCTGGCATAGCCTGACCAGCTCTGCTACATAGCAGCGATCATCAGATCGCTGCTATGTAGCTGAAATGCAGGTGTGCTGTGAGCGCCGACCACAAGGTGGCGATCACAGCAGGCCGGCATCAGTAACCATAGAGGTCTCAAGGACCTCTATGGTTACCTTCCTGATGCATCGCCGACCCCCGATCATGTGACGGGGGTCGGCGATGACATCATTTCGGCCGCCCGGCCGGAAGCGCCGGTTAAATGCCGCTGTCTGCGTTTGACAGCGGCATTTAACAGGTTAATAGCGGAGGGTGAATAGCGATTTCACCCGCCGCTATTGCGCGCACATGTCAGCTGTACAAAACAGCTGACATGTCGCGACTTTGATGTGGGCTCCGGCGGTGAAAGGGGGAGACACGACATGCGCAGTACTAATACGGCGCATGTCGTGAAGGGGTTAACTCATTCTAACTGTCAATATAACCTATTGGTACTCATAATATGATTGCAATTATATTTATGTATGTGATATAAACATCAGACAAACACTAATAAAAACCAGAGGGCAGCAGATCATGTGAAAATATAATTTTGGTGTCATTCTCAAAAATTTTGGCCATGACTGTACAGTATCTGCCTATAGGGGGGGAGTGCTGCCTTATTCTACAGGATCTGCCTATAGGGGGGGAGTGCTGCCTTATATACAGTATCTGCCTCTAAGGGGGGGGGGGGAGTGCTGCCTTATTCTACAGGGTCTGCCTATGGGAGGTGCTGCTTTAAACTACAGGGTCTGCCTATAGGGGTGCTGCCTTGTGCTATATTGAGGACTATCTGGCACATTATACTATATGGAGGTTATATACGATACGATACACTTTATTGATCCCGTGGGAAATTATGTATCACAGCAGCACGACTTAAATCATAAAAATCATAAAGGAATTACATGGTTGACATGACAGTTTGTTGACAGAAGAACATTATACATTAGAATAGGACATACACAACAAGTGAACTGAAATGTAGAGAAATAAGTAGACATTCACCTTGGTGGTTTAACCCTAATGTTATTGTTGTACATTCCCATGGCAGTTGGCACAAACGATTTCCTATATTTTTCCTTCTTACACCTCAGAAGTATAAGCCGGTTACTGAAGGTGCTCTTCTGTCTCATGAATAGCTCATATAGTGGATGTGCATTATTGTTCATAATTGCCATACACTTTCTCAGAGTTCTTTTCTCCACTACCTCCCCAAAAGAGTCCAGATTGCAGCCCACAGCAGAACTTGCCTTCTTAATAATCTTATTCAGCTTATTAGCATCAGAGGCCCGCACACTACTACCCCAGCACGTGATTGCAAAAAAGATGGCACTTGCCACCACAGATTGGTAGAACATTTCTAACATTTTGCTGCACACATTAAAAGACCTCAGTTTCCTTAGGAAATACAGTCTGCTCATCCCCTTCTTGTAGACAAACTCTGAGTGGCATCTCCAGTCCAGTTTGCTATCCAAATGGACCCCCAAATATTTGTAACTCTCCACCTGCTCTACCTCCTGACCAGCAATAGTGATCGGTAAGCATTCCATCTTTATCCTGCTATAGTTGGCCACCAACTCCTTAAGGTACCGTCACTCTAGACGATATCGCTAGTGATCCGTGACGTTGCAGCGTCCTCGCTAGCGATATCGTCCAGTGTCACAGGCAGCAGCGATCAGGCCCCTGCTGTGCTGTCGCTGGTCGGGGAAGAAAGTCCAGAACTTTGTTTCGTCGCTGGACTCCCCGCAGACATCGCTGAATCGGTGTGTGTGACACCGATTCAGCGATGTCTTCGCTGGTAACCAGGGTAAACATCGGGTAACTAAGCGCAGGGCCGCGCTTAGTAACCCGGTTTACCCTGGTTACCATCGTTAAAGTAAAAAAAACAAACGCTACATACTTACCTACCGCTGTCTGTCCCCGGCGCTGTGCTTCTCTGCTCTGGCTGTGAGCACAGCGGCCAGAAAGCAGAGCGGTGACGTCACCGCTCTGCTTTCCGGCTGCCCGGCGCTCACAGCCAGAGCAGAGAAGCACAGCGCCGAGGACAGACAGCGGTAGGTAAGTATGTAGCGTTTGTTTTTTTTACTTTAACGATGGTAACCAGGATAAACATCGGGTTACTAAGCGCGGCCCTGCGCTTAGTTACCCGATGTTTACCCTGGTTACCGGGGACCTCGGGATCGTTGGTCGCTGGAGAGCGGTCTGTGTGACAGCTCTCCAGCGACGCTGCAGCGATCCGGATCGTTGTCGGTATCGCTGCAGCGTCGCTTAGTGTGACGGTACCTTTAGTTTTCTTAACATTTAGTTGTAGATAGTTACCATTGCACCAATCCACGAAATTCGACACCACCCTTCTGTATTCCTCATCCCCCTGATCTCCCCTAATGCATCCCACAACCACAGAGTCATCCGAAAATTTTTGAAGGTGGCAAAGTTCAGATTTATACTGAAAGTCTGAAGTATACAGTGTGAATAGAAAGGGCGCAAGCACCGTTCCCTGGGGGGCACCTACACTGCTCAGTAATCTGCTTGACACAACTGCTCCCATCTGTACAAACTGTGGCCGATCTGATAGGTAGTCAGTTATCCAATTTCTCATCCCCTCCTCAACCTTCATATCAGTCATCTTTTTGTGTAGTAAAAGTGGCTGCAGGGAGTTAAATGCACTCGAGAAATCGAAGAACATCGCTCGCACCCTGGTTCCGTCAGTCTCCAGAAATGAATGTACCCTATGTAACAGAGAAAGGATAGCATCATCCACCCCCAATCTATGTCGGTAAGCAAACTGAAGGGGATTGATAAAAGCATTGACCCTCGGTCTTAAGTGAGCAAGCACTAATCTTTCCAAGGCCTTCATAGCGTGAGATGTTAAGGCTACAGGACGATAGTCATTTAGGGTTGCAGGAGAAGTCGTCTTGGGTACCGGCACCAGACAGGAAGTTTTCCATAACACTGGTACCCTCTGTGTTTGTATACTTCCATTAAATAGGCGTGTAAAGACAGTACACAGCTGGTCTGCACAAACTTTAAGGACACGTGAGCTGAGACCATCAGGTCCTGCTGCTTTACCAATGTTAAGTGACTTAAACTGCCTCCTCACATCATTTTCGGATACTCTAAAATTGGTCTGCTCATCCTTCAATATTGATGTTGCAGAATTTGCACCCAGTTCCCATCCACTATCAGTTGGCAGTGCACATGTACTGCTAAATCTATTGAAATACTCATTCATCTCATTAGCCTTGTCCATTGTTCCTGGATCATTTTCAGGCCTCACCTTAAGCCCAGTCAGTAATTTCATTCCTGACCAAACCTCCCTGGTATTATTGTGGGACAGTTTCTTTTCAAGTTTAATTCTGAAGGCTTCCTGGGCCTCCTTTATTTTATGCTTCAATTCATGCTGTATCATTTTAATTTCCTCTTTGTCACCTAGTTTAAATGCCTTTTTTTCCTGTTGAGCAAATTCTTCAATTCCTTTATGGGGCCATCATACAGTGTGGGTATTACAGTGTTGGAGCCATCAGTTTGAATGTTACTAAGGGGTCAGTATACTGTGTGGGTGGTACTATACAGTTAGGGGGCATTATACTGTGTATAGGGGAGCTGTACAGGGGGGAGACTCAGGACATTATTAAATGTAAAGTGGGCACTTATTGTAATAGGGGAACTCAAATTACTGTGACTATTAAAGGGGCACACAGAGGGCATTATTACTTTCTAGGGGGCAAAATGTGGGTTGTTTTCAAGGGCACTTGCACCCGGCATTACTATATTATAGAGGGGTGCTTTAGAATTTAGAGGGTACAGAGAACCGCACAGCAGGGGCAGTAATAGGGACACATACGGCAGCAGCGGCTCAGTATTGGGGTATCAGGTGCAGTAATAGGGACACATACGGGAGCAGCGGCTCAGTATTGGGGTATCAGGTGCAGTAATAGGGTCACATACGGCAGCAAGGGCTCAGTATTGGGGTATTAAGTGCAGTAATAGGGACACATACGGCAGCAGCGGCTCAGTACTGGGGTATCAGGTGCAGTAATAGGGACACATGGCAGCAGCGGCTCAGTATTGGGGTATCAGGTGCAGTAATAGTGACATACAGCAGCAGCTCAGTATCGGGGTATCAGGTGCAGTAATAGGGACACATATGGTAGCAGCGGCTCAGTATTAGGGTATCAGGTGCAGTAATAGGGACACATACGGCAGCAGCGGCTCAGTATTGGGGTATCAGGTGCAGTAATAGTGACATACAGCAGCAGCTCAGTATCGGGGTATCAGGGGCAGTAATAGGGACACATATGGCAGCAGCGGCTCAGTATTGGGGTATCAGGGGCAGTAATAGGGACACATACGGCAGCAGCGGCTCAGTATTGGGGTATCAGGTGCAGTAATAGGGACACATACGGCAGCAGCGGCTCAGTATTGGGGTATCAGGTGCAGTAATAGGGACACATACGGCAGCAGCGGCTCAGTATTGGGGTATCAGGTGCAGTAATAGGGACACATATGGTAGCAGCGGCTCAGTATTAGGGTATCAGGTGCAGTAATAGGGACACATATGGTAGCAGCGGCTCAGTATTAGGGTATCAGGTGCAGTAATAGGGACACATACGGCAGCAGCGGCTCAGTATTGGGGTATCAGGTGCAGTAATAGTGACATACAGCAGCAGCTCAGTATCGGGGTATCAGGGGCAGTAATAGGGACACATACGGCAGCAGCGGCTCAGTATTGGGGTATCAGGAGCAGTAATAGGGACACATACGGCAGCAGCGGCTCAGTATTGGGGTATCAGGTGCAGTAATAGGGACACATACGGCAGCAGCGGCTCAGTATTGGGGTATCAGGTGCAGTAATAGTGACACATACGGCAACAGCGGCTCAGTATTGGGGTATCAGGTGCAGTAATAGTGACATACAGCAGCATCTCAGTATCGGGGTATCAGGTGCAGTAATAGGGACACATGGCAGCAGCGGCTCAGTATTGGGGTATCAGGTGCAGTATTAGGGACACATACGGCAGCAGCGGCTCAGTATTGGGGTATCGGGCAGTAATAGGGACACATACAGCAGCAGAGGCTCAGTATTGGGGTATCAGGTGCAGTAATAGGGACACATACGGCAGAAGCGGCTCAGTATTGGGGTATCAGCAGGATGAGGAGTTTGTGCAGGTTGGGATTAGATGGTAATGGCCAGAATGTGAGAAGTGAAATATGTCTTTGTTGTTTTCTCTGTAGATGAGTTGTAGCTGGAAGAAGTTGTCATGTCGGTCTGGGCCAGATGGAAAAGTGACGATTCCATCATAAAGAACATCAGTGGTAAGACTTTATCTGTAACTGTGCTGTGATCTCTTATATGCTCTGTAGGGCTAGTATCTACCACTGACCATATGGCGGTAATATCCATGTTGGTCGTTATATAGAGATTATCTTCAGTAATAGCGCGGTCATCTGCTGAGGTTCTCCTCCACTATTAGGGGGAGTCATCAAGTTGTAATCAAGGTTACCTAAGCTTCGCCCCCCCTGTACCAAAACCCTAGCTACGCCTCCGATGACAACCTATTAGCACTCTGCGATCACGTTGCAGGGCGTGAGCGGGCAGTTACAACATCGCGCCCCCCCCAGGCCACGCGCTGTAAGTGCCGCTGTCACAGACTGACATTGACACAGGCAGGTGATGGCTGAATAACACAGTCATCATCCGCTGGGGAAGATGCGGCTCAACTCCTGAGTCAGAATCAGACAGGAGCCGTTATTGGAGGCACCGGTATGTCCAGTGTCCAGGAGGGGTTCAGTGACTTTGCGCCTCTTTCGGTGGATTTACTAACCACGTCCTGCAGGCAAATCACACGTCATCAGCACAGCAAAGAAATCGCAGTAAAACTGCAGAAAGATAACCAGAGAGTGTGAACAGAGCCCAAGAAAGCAGCAAGAGGAAAACCTCCCAGAATCAGGCCTCGTTCTCACTCCGGCGGTTTCTCCTATATGCAGAGAACGCTCCGAGTTTCTTCAGTTTTCTTAAAGGGACTCTGTCACCTGAATTTGGAGGGAACAATCTTCAGCCATGGAGGCGGGGTTTTTGGGTGTTTGATTCACCCTTTCCTTCCCCACTGGCTGCATGCTGGCTGCAATATTGGATTGAAGTTCATTCTCTGTCCTCCATAGTACACGCCTGCGCAATATTGCAGCCAGCGGGTAAGGAAAGGGTGAATCAAACACCCGAAAACCCCGCCCCTATGGCTGAAGATTGTTCCCTCCAAATTCAGGTGACAGTGTCCCTTTAAGACATTGATGGAGGTTTCTTCAGCTTTTATCACAGTCTGTGGTAACCGGACAGAACAAGACGCGTCCGAGAGATTCCCCCTCCACAGACTGACACCGGGAGTGTGAGCCCCGATTAATATCGCACAAGTCTCTGCGAGTCAGTGTGAACCAGCCCGTACAGGGACGTGTGAGCAGCCCACAGACTGTAACGGGTAGAATGTGTGTATGGAGCAGTGCTACCCGGGAAACACCGCACACAAGTGAGGAAAACCGAGGTGTGAACGAGGCCGGAGGCAGAGAAAAGACGCACCGACCCCTCAGCTCACTGCTCTTGGATCTCTGCCCGCTGCAAAGATGGCGCCTTTGAGGCCGGAAGTTCCCCTCAGCATGAAATCTCGCGAGCTACAGACAGGTGCTCGGTGGTTGCTAGGGTCGCCTGGTTACCGGGCCTGTGGCTGGGAGGACGGCCCGCCGGCAGCGGATACACCTCCCCTCATCCCTCCCCTGGGAAGAGACGTCTACCTGACCGCGGTGACGTGTCCTTCTCTCGACGGTGGCGGCTGACAGCACCGGGGGAGGCGAGGAGCGAGCAGGTAATGGCGGAGAGGAGGGCAGTGAGTCAGAGGCTGTCATATAGACGGCTGTGTGTAGTGATGATACGTGGCATCTGTATGTACAGTGATGTGTGACGTGTGCAGCCGTGTGTTGTCATACGTGTGATGTCTGGCATTTCTGTGTGGGGTCCTAGACCGGTCCTCCGTGTATATAGCGGCAGCTTCTGCCTTCAGGGGCCATATTGCCTTGAGTTGTCATGTCTGGTACACGTGACGCGTGTTATTACCTGCAGTGTGTTAGGGTATGTGCACACGTTCAGGATTGCATCAGGATTTGGTCAGGGTTTTCCATCAGTATTTGTAGCCAAAACCAGGAGTGGAACAATTAGTGGAAAAGTATAATAGAAACATATGCACCACTTCTGTATTTATCACCCACTCCTGGTTTTGGCTTACAAATACTGATGGAAAACCCTGACCAAATCCTGATGCAATCCTGAACGTGTGCACATACCCTTAGAGGCCATGGATGTCCTGTGTAGAGCAGAGGAGCCTCCTGTCCTCTCACATGTCTGCTGCTCTCTCATTGCAAGATCTCTCTGTGACACATGTAGCGCCCATGTACAGGAACCCTGTTTGCTTCCCCCGTCCCCGTGGGCAGGAGGCTCGTTTGCTTCCCCCGTCCCCGTGGGCAGGAGGCTCGTTTGCTTCCCCCATCCCCGTGGGCAGGAGGCTCGTTTGCTTCCCCCATCCCCGTGGGCAGGAGGTTCGTTTGCTTCCCCCATCCCCGTGGGCAGGAGGTTCGTTTGCTTCCCCCATCCCCGTGGGCAGGAGGCTCGTTTGCTTCCCCCATCCCCGTGGGCAGGAGGCTCGTTTGCTTCCCCCATCCCCATGGGCAGGAGGCTCGTTTGCTTCCCCCATCCCCGTGGGCAGGAGGTTCGTTTGCTTCCCCCGTCCCTGTAGGCGGGAGGCCCGTTTGCTTCCCCCATCCCCGTGGGCAGGAGGCTCGTTTGCTTCCCCCGTCCCTGTAGGCGGGAGGCTCGTTTTGCTTCCCCGTGGGCGGGAGGCCCGTATTGCTCCCCGTGGGCGGGAGGCCCGTATTGCTCCCCGTGGGCGGGAGGCCCGTATTGCTCCCCGTGGGCGGGAGGCCCGTATTGCTCCCCGTGGACGGGAGGCCCGTATTGCTCCCCGTGGGCGGGAGGCCCGTATTGCTCCCCGTGGACGGGAGGCCCGTATTGCTCCCCGTGGGCGGTTGGCCCGTTTTGCTCCCCGTGGGCGGGAGGCTCGTTTTGCTCCCTGTTGAGGTTTGTTGGGTGCAGCCGATATAAGGATACAACAACCTCTAGCTCCGGATGAGGATTTGCTTCAATGTCTCGTTTTGGGTAGCGATGTTTTCTCGTCTCATTCCTCATCGCGTTCCACATTCATTTCGAGATCTCTGTTTGCAGCGATTGAAAGGACATTTCCATTGCTAACATGAAGAGGATGAAGACTCCTCCGTGTAACGTGCAAGCACTTGGTGCCCAGTCACAGCTTCATCTTCTACGGAAGCAATGAAAGATGCTATGTAGAGACCTAAAGCAGGGTCTTTAAAAATGGCGGCTTATATACTAGGATATGGCAGCACTTTTCCCTGTGCCATGGAGGAGCTCTGATGACACCAGAGAAGCTGTCAGTCTGTATCCTCACCATGAGGAATCGCCCGGACCCCTTGTGTAACGCTGCTCTGTGTGTTTTCGGTGCAGGTGGAGAACATGGGTAACCCTTCAGTGCAAGAAATTCGGTAGCAAAGAAGCAAATATGGGTTGAATGTGAGAACTGCTCATCTGAACGTCAGTTCACAATGGGAAGGTGAGTACCAGACCCGAGGAAGAAGTGGTGGGAATTTCGTGGACAGTAACCATGGCGAGCGTGGCCATACAGTTTACACAAGTGTCTGCAGACAGCTATACCTCACTCGCCTATACACATGGACACTCCACTTGGCCGACTGTGCAGGTGTTCTCTAGTATAGTGCTGCATCTTCATTCACTGTCCCTTATTTTTCCTTGCACAGTGGAGCCCCAGGCCCCCGCAGTGCAGAGGAATGCAGCCGCCCCCCCATCCACTTTTGTCTGTGCAAAGCAACCACCAGGCAAAAAAAAGATGGGGGCCAGTATATATCGTCTATCATGTCTTGCATAAAGGGCAAATTCAGTCATAATTTTGGTCAGATGTTAAGACCTATCTCTGAGCAGCATCAGGGGGGCTTATTGTTCTCATTCTAAAAAGCAGTGGTCATATTGGTTCTGTTGTGTTTGTGCCTGCAGGTTAAGCATATCCTGCCTCCTCCCCGCTTCGTGGCACTTTAGTATATCCCCCGGTGGGTGCCCCCGTGCCCTGAATACCACCCTGCGGCAGCTGGTGATTATTGGTGCTGTGGTTAGCATCCTGTTCTTTCTGATCTACTCTCTACTACTGGTGAGGACTAAGTACGGCCGTTCCCAGCGAGACCGACGCTATCACAGGTAAGATGTTTTGGGCTTTTTTTCTTTTATATTATAAACTTGACTATAAAGAAATAATCCAGCCCCCAGCCTGCCCGGAGGAGAGGAGGGTTTTAAAAGAAGTTGCTTTTTGTGCACTTTTGCTCTCGTTATTATAATCGGTCACATCCTTTCTCCATACTGTAGCTTGTACTGGCTTCTTGCCTCAACAGTGCAGCGTTATCTTCTACTTATATTTATCTACTCTAAGCAATGAAATGATGACGTCCGCCATTATACCTCCTTCTCCACCTGTTACAGGGGTGGAAGCGACAGTGGCACTAACCAGTCACCCATTAGCAACATGTTTGGCAGTCATTTACACAGGCGGACCACTCTAATGAAGCGCACTGAACCCTCTGTGATCATGGGCAATTCCCACACATCTTGTGGCGGTCTAATAGCTGCAAAATATGGGTCCGCGGACACTCAAGTACGTCACCCGAGCACCCACGATACTCTGTTCATATCCGAGCACCCCAAGTAAACAAGGAGTAACGAGCACTTGAGCTTATCACTATTAATTACTCGTATGCTAACAGTTCTTGGTAGCATGGGTCCTGTTTACACAGGATGAGGCTGTGCTGAGAATGATGATGTTTTTGTGCAGCATAAAAGATTATTTCACCTTTTCTGCTCACTTATCAGGTGATTGCGAGATTTCATAGACTTCACGATTATGAGGAAAAGAGCTTTCCTAGGAATACTTGTTCACAATAGTCTTGCAGTGTAAAAAGTCTCAATATTACTAATCAGATATACAGGGCAGCATAGTCTCAATCATGAGTCTGGCATAGTACTGGAGCAAGTTCACTCCTGAATTGGCAAAAGCTGCACATAATGTAAATTGTGCCGTTTGGGTAATGGGAGCAATTGGGGAACACGGAGCACATTGTGTATTTATTTATTTATACGCTCCCTTTGCGTCCCCCCCCCCCCCCCCCTTTCATTCTCCTATATAGGTAGATACACAACAGCCAGCCATCAATTGCCTCCCAAGGGGGCAGTATGAGGTCCACAAATACACCAGAAACATAGTCTTCATGTTTAATGATGAGCGAGCGTGCACTGATAAGGTGTTATCTGAGCATGCTCGAGTGCTAAGAGTATATTCGGGGTGCTCAAAAATATGTTTGAGTCCTCGCTCCTGCATGTCTCACAGCTGCATGATGGCCACAACACATGCAGGGATTGCCTGTTTCTTAAGGTACCGTCACACTAAGCGACGCTGCAGCGATACCGACAACGATCCGGATCGCTGCAGCGTCGCTGTTTGGTCGCTGGAGAGCTGTCACACAGACCGCTCTCCAGCGACCAACGATCCCGAGGTCCCCGGTAACCAGGGTAAACATCGGGTTACTAAGCGCAGGGCCGCGCTTAGTAACCCGATGTTTACCCTGGTTACCATCGTTAAAGTTAAAAAAACAAACACTACATACTTACCTACCGCTGTCTGTCCCCGGCGCTCTGCTTCTCTGCTCTGGCTATGAGCGCCGGGCAGCAGGAAAGCAGAGCGGTGACGTCACCGCTCTGCTTTCCGGCCGCTGTGCTCACAGCCAGAGCAGAGAAGCACAGCGCCGGGGACAGACAGCGGTAGGTAAGTATGTAGTGTTTGTTTTTTTAACTTTAACGATGGTAACCAGGGTAAACATCGGGTTACTAAGCGCGGCCCTGCGCTTAGTAACCCGATGTTTACCCTGGTTACCAGCGAAGACATCGCTGAATCGGTGTCACACACGCCGATTCAGTGATGTCAGCGGGAGATCCAGCGACGAAACAAAGTTCTGGACTTTCTTCCCCGACCAGCGACAGCACAGCAGGGGCCTGATCGCTGCTGCGTGTCACACTGGACGATATCGCTAGCCAGGACGCTGCAACGTCACGGATCGCTAGCGATATCGTCTAGTGTGAAGGTACCTTTAGGCAGTGCTCTATTCGCTCATGACTTGTAGCAAAGCTTCAGCATTAGTCGTCTGATGACAGATACACCATAAGGGTATGTGCCCACGCTGCTGATTTTCCTGCGGATTTTTCCGCAGCGGATTTGGAAAATCCGCAGTGCAAAACCACTGCGGTTTTCACTGCGGATATTCTTGCAGTTTGTTCTGCGGATTCTTCTGCGAGTTTTCACCAGCACTTTCCTATTGGTGCTGGTTGAAACCCGCTGCGGAATCAGCACAAACAATTGACATGCTGCGGAAAATAATCCGCAAGGCTTTTTCCGCAGCATGTGCACAGCGGGGTTTTTTTTCCCATAGGTTTTCATTGTACTATAAACTTTGGGAAAACTGCTGCGGATCCGCAGCAAAATCCGCAGCGTGTGAACACAGCCTAAAAGTGTCTAGTGTCTTCTAGGATTAGAAAAAAGGATCTGTTTTTTTTTTTTTTCAGAAACAGCGCAATTTTGTCAAGACATGTTAAAATATTTCTAGTTACTATATATACTATACCATATATAGCAACAGGACAATAATACACGTTAAAACAGCACTCTATTGGGATCAGCCCCTCTCCATCCAAGGTTTCAAAGGTTTTCACCACTTTTCTTTTTTCCTAAATACTCTTCTCCATATTAACAATAAGATCAGACTGTCTGTAAAATTCACGTAGCGTCGGCAGTTCTTCACTTATCCAGTGTCTGCCGATCAATTTCCACGCAACATATAACAATCTGGCTATCGCTAGCTTGTGACAATTGAGCTCCTGGATCTCCTCCACATACCCCAAAATACATACCGCAGGGTCCCTTTCAATCTTACAACCATATATTTTCTCAATTGCTTCCCCAACTTGTAACCAATATGAGTTCAGCCTCGGACATTGCCTCAACATGAGTAGGATCCCTGCCTCCTCGGACTGACACCTCGGACACTCGGAGGTCAGTCTCAATCTGGCTGTATAGAGCCGGATTATCTGGAGTCCTATATACTCTATTGAGCACGTATATCTGCGAGAGTCTACCCAGCTCAGTTAATGGTAATTGGGGAAATATACTCCATGATCTCTTCCCATTTATCCTCTATACTTTCCAGCTCTTCCTCCCATTTCTCTTTTGCTTTAAGGTACCGTCACACTTAGCGACGCTGCAGCGATACCGACAACGATCCGGATCGCTGCAGCGTCGCTGTTTGGTCGCTGGAGAGCTGTCACACAGACCGCTCTCCAGCGACCAACGATGCCGGTAACCAGGGTAAACATCGGGTAACTAAGCGCAGGGCCGCGCTTAGTAACCCGATGTTTACCCTGGTTACCATCCTAAAAGTAAAAAAAACAAACAGAACATACTTGCCTACAGCCGTCTGTCCTCCAGCGCTGTGCTCTGCACTCCTCCTGTACTGTCTGTGTGAGCACAGCGGCCGGAAAGCAGAGCGGTGACGTCACCGCTCTGCTTTCCGGCTGACCGACGCTCACAGCCAGAGCAGGAGGAGTGCAGAGCACAGCGCTGGAGGACAGACGGCTGTAGGTAAGTATGTTCTGTTTGTTTTTTTTACTTTTAGGATGGTAACCAGGGTAAACATCGGGTTACTAAGCGCGGCCCTGCGCTTAGTTACCCGATGTTTACCCTGGTTACCAGTGAAGACATCGCTGGATCGGTGTCACACACGCCGATTCAGCGATGTCTGCGGGGAGTCCAGTGACGAAACAAAGTTCTGGACTTTCTTCCCCGACCAGCGACAGCACAGCAGGGGCCTGATCGCTGCTGCCTGTCACACTGGACGATATCGCTAGCCAGGACGCTGCAACGTCACGGATCGCTAGCGATATCGTCTAGTGTGACGGTACCTTTAATCAGGTATCTTTTTAGAAAGGTATACAACAACACTTTGTAGATATCTGAAACCACTCCTTTTGTCCCCCCTTCGCACATAGTCCACCAGAATATCATTATGAATCTCCATATTACCAACAACTGAACCAAAATCCTTTGAACCGAACCCATGCCATTCACCTCCCTCCAGCCTCTCATCTGTTGACCCTGCGCTGCCAAAAAATAGATCCAAGGGTTCAGAAGTGTCAGTCCCCCTCCGTCCTTATGTCTCTGCGGTAATTCCAACCAATTGCTGTTTTTTCCCCCAAACAAGAGCCCCTTACACTTTAATGTGGGTCTTTTTTTCTCTCTTAATTATTTTTTTTTTTTTCTGATCAGACAGAATTTGTTTTCCAATGTAAGCCTGATTGTAGTGATGTGTGTGGGTTCTTCACATTGTTTCACTCAGCTGTTATTTTGCCGTTTAGATACCTGGCTCGTGTTACCGATATGGAAGCCACTGACACCGGCAACCCCAACATTAACTATGGGATAGTGGTGGACTGTGGAAGCAGCGGATCACGGATATTTGTATACTGCTGGCCCCGACATAATGGCAATCCACATGACCTGCTGGATATAAAGCAGATGAGAGACCAGAACAGGAAGACTGTGGTGATGAAGATCAAACCAGGTAATGACCCAAGGGATGAGATCCCGGGCCTACTGGTGGATTACTTGGCTGTAGTCAGGGTTTGGACTCACAATGTGTATGGAGGCATCTTGACGCCTCACAGCAGCAGATATTGGGGATGTGGGGGTTGGTCGGATGGCAATGTTTTGAGATGTTGGCAGAGGGGTCTGTTGTCGTTGGCTGATTACCCTCCACTGAAAAGTGGCTTGGAAACTGTGCGTCCTTGCCTTTCCTGAAAGGTCATCCCAGGATAGGCTACCAGTGTCTTGCTATCTTATGTACCTGACATGATCTCTTCAGTGATGGTACATCTTCTTTCTCCTCCCCCATTAATACTGGGTCTGTAATTATCCCGCCACATATTAGAGAAGCGTAAGCAGATAATGCCCGTACTGCTGCATCTGGAGTTATAATAAAGTGCCAAGTTCTGAGATTAGTGACGTCTTTGGGAAACCCACAGGGTAATCTCACTGGATCCAGTATACAGGAGGGACCTCTAGGGTTACGGACAGTGTTTCAGTGTTTACTTGCCTTCTAACCCATGATATTGCATTATCTTTTGGGTTTGTTGAAGTTTTTTACATTTTTGCTTATTTTTCATGCAGTGTCGTATTTGAGTCTTATGAGCCCTGGGGAAAAATGTGGATCTACCCCTCCCCTGTCAGCTGATGTCCTGTTATCAGTCCTGCAAAATCACAATCCCCAGCCCCCACCTATTGCTGCTTTTAGAGCAGTTCTCCTAATAGCTACTTGTTGAAAAGCCATGTTATCTCTTTATGCTAACATTATAGTGATAATAGTGTAGGAATCAGAACAAGCATGGAGTGTGTTTCTTTACAATAATAAAACTCTACACAAGTTCTGCTAATTCTACAGCTCTGCCAGTGGCCAGAACTGTTACTTAAAGGTACCGTCACACTAAGCGACGCTGCAGCGATACCGACAACGATCCGGATCGCTGCAGCGTCGCTGTTTGGTCGCTGGAGAGCTGTCACACAGACCGCTCTCCAGCGACCAACGATGCCGGTAACCAGGGTAAACATCGGGTAACTAAGCGCAGGGCCGCGCTTAGTAACCCGATGTTTACCCTGGTTACCATCGTTAAAGTAAAAAAAAAAAAACGCTACATACTTGCCTACCGCTGTCTGTCCTCGGCGCTCTGCTTCTCTGCTCTGGCTGTGAGCGCTGGCCAGCCGGAAAGCAGAGCACAGCGGTGACGTCACCGCTCTGCTTTCCGGCCGCTGTGCTCACAGCCAGAGCAGAGAAGCACAGCGCCGGGGACAGACAGCGGTAGGTAAGTATGTAGCGTTTTTTTTTTTTTTACTTTAACGATGGTAACCAGGGTAAACATCGGGTTACTAAGCGCGGCCCTGCGCTTAGTAACCCGATGTTTACCCTGGTTACCAGCGAAGACATCGCTGAATCGGTGTCACACACGCCGATTCAGTGATGTCAGCGGGAGATCCAGCGACGAAACAAAGTTCTGGACTTTCTTCCCCGACCAGCGACAGCACAGCAGGGGCCTGATCGCTGCTGCCTGTCACACTGGACGATATCGCTAGCCAGGACGCTGCAACGTCACGGATCGCTAGCGATATCGTCTAGTGTGATGGTACCTTAAGGAGGAAGGAGAGCTCAGGGAGGAAGGAAGAGAGCTTTGGGGGTCAGGGATGGAAAAAGGAGAGCTCAGGACGGAGGGAAGAGAGCTCATGGGTGGGAGGGAGGAGAGCTTGGGGAGGAGGGAGGAAAGCTTTGGGAATCGGGGAAAGAGCTTGGGGGGGGGGGGGGGGGTGCAGAACTCCAGAGGGGAGGGAGGAGAGATCGTTGTGGGAGGGAGGAGAGATCGTTGTGGGAGGGAGGAGAGATCGTTGTGGGAGGGAGGAGAGATCGTTGTGGGAGGGAGGAGAGATCGTTGTGGGAAGGAGGAGAGATCGTTGTGGGGATGGAGGGAGTCGAGCTCGTGGGGGGAGGAGGAGATCCTAGTGAGAGATGTGTACAGAATTTTTGCTTTCTTGGCCTTTTTTCAGAGAATATGAATAACAGTAAAACTTTTTCTCCACTCATGGTTAGTGGTTGGGGGAAGCCATTTATTGTCAAACTACTGTTTTCTCTTTTTAAATCATAATGACAACCCAAAACATCCAAATGACCCTGATCAACAGTTCACATACCCTGGTGATTTTGGCCTGATCACATGCACAGAAGTTGACACAATTGGGTTTGAATGGCTACTAAAGGTAAAATCCTCACCTGTGACCTGTTTTCTTATATTCAGTGTGTGTGCATAAAAGCTGAGTGAGTTTCTGGGATCAGACTCTTGCATCTTTCATCCAGCCACTGACGTCATGGGGAAAGCCAAAGAATTGTCAACGGATCTACGGGAAAAGGTAGTTGAGCTGTATAAAACAGGAAAGGGATACAAAAAGATATCCAAGGAATTGATAAATCCAGTCAGCAGCGTTCAAACTGTGATTAAGATCCAAGAAGTATCGTTTCTCCTTGCGGAGAGTGACATAAGCATGTCGAGGTGAAGAGACTTAAAGCCGCAATGCGCCTGTGGGAAATATGCAAATTGTCTCTTCAGAGAGGAAGAGGACTAGAACTCTAGTGCCACCTATTGGAAGTAGCAATCCTAACAGTCAATGTCGACTCTCCACTTTGCACTGACGAGGGGCAGTACCCCGAAACACAGTGTCTGCAAATTGAGATTCTGGTTTGGCTATTATCCTAAAGGTACCGTCACACTAGACGATATCGCTAGCGATCCGTGACGTTGCAGCGTCCTGGCTAGCGATATCGTCCAGTGTGACAGGCAGCAGCGATCAGGCCCCTGCTGTGCTGTCGCTGGTCGGGGAAGAAAGTCCAGAGCTTTGTTTCGTCGCTGGACTCCCCGCAGACATCGCTGAATCGGCGTGTGTGACACCGATTCAGCGATGTCTTCCCTGGTAACCAGGGTAAACATCGGGTTACTAAGCGCAGGGCCGCGCTTAGTAACCCGATGTTTACCCTGGTTACCATCGTTAAAGTAAAAAAAAACAAACGCTACATACTTACTTACCGCTGTCTGTCCCCGGCGCTGTGCTTCTCTGCTCTGGCTGTGAGCACAGCGGCCGGAAAGCAGAGCGGTGACGTCACCGCTCTGCTTTCCGGCTGCCCGGCGCTCACAGCCAGAGCAGAGAAGCAGAGT
This sequence comes from Ranitomeya imitator, assembly GCF_032444005.1. Taxonomy (NCBI): domain Eukaryota; kingdom Metazoa; phylum Chordata; class Amphibia; order Anura; family Dendrobatidae; genus Ranitomeya; species Ranitomeya imitator. The sequence continues at coordinate 626,719,877 of NC_091285.1, forward strand.
GCCGAGGACAGACAGCGGTAGGTAAGTATGTAGTGTTTGTTTTTTTTACTTTAACGATGGTAACCAGGGTAAACATCGGGTTACTAAGCACGGCCCTGCGCTTAGTTACCCGATGTTTACCCTGGTTACCGGCATCGTTGGTCGCTGGAGAGCGGTCTGTGTGACAGCTCTCCAGCGACCAAACAGCGACGCTGCAGCGATCCGGATCGTTGTCGGTATCGCTGCAGCGTCGCTTAGTGTGACGGTACCTTAAGTCATGTGACAAGGCTCGTTAAAGAGTTGACATTGACTGTTAGGATTGCTACTTCCAATAGGTGGCACTAGAGTTCTAGTCCTCTTCCTCTCTGAAGAGACAGTTTGCAAACTGTGATTAACAAATGGAAAATCAGGGGCTCTGTAAAAACAAAGCCATTAAAAACAAAACCATTGTCAGGTAGACCAACAAAAAATGTTGTCCACACCACAACTGCCAGGAAAATTGTGGATGCAAAGAAAAACCCACAAATAACATCAGCTGAAATACTGTACTTTCTAAAAACTAGCGGTGTGGCTGTTTCAAAATGCAAAATAAGGAGGCACGTGAAGAAAAATAGGCTGCATGGTCGAGTCACCAGGAGAAAGCCATTACTGTGCAAATGCCACAAAGTATCTTGCCTATAATATGCAAAACAGCACAGAGACAGGCCTCAAAACTTCTGGAACAAGGTAATTTGGAGTGATGAGACCAAAATTTAACTTTTTGGCCACAACCATAAATGTTACATTTGGAGAGAGGTCAACAAGGCCTATGATGAAAGGAACACCATTCCTACTGTAAAGCATAGAGGTGGAACGCTGATGTTTTGGGGATGTATGAACTACAAGGCACAGGAAACATAGTTAAAGTTGAAGGAAAGATTAATACAGCGCGTTATCAGCAAATACTGGAGGCAAATTTGCACTCATCAGCCTGGAAGCTGCGCATGGGACGTACTTGGACGTTCCAACATGACAACGATCCAAAACACAAGGCCAAGTCGACTGGCTACAGCGAACAAAGTGAAGGTTCTGGAGTGGCCATATCAGTCTCCTGACCTCAATGTCATTGAGCCACTCTGGGGAGATCACAAGCGTGCAGTTCATGCTAAACAGCCCAGAAATTTACAGGAACCGGAGGCTTTTTGCCAAGAAGAGTGGGCAGCTTTACCATCTGAGAAAATAAAGAACATCATCCATAACTACCACAAAAGGCTTCAAGCTGTCATTGATGTTAGAGGGGGCAATACATGGTATTAAGAAATGGGGTATGTGAACTTTTGATAAGGGTCATTTGGATGTTTTGGGTTGTCATTCTGATTTAAAAAGAGAAAACACAATAGTTAGACAATAAATGGCTTCACCCAACCACTAACCATGAGTGGAGAAAAAGTTTTGGTGCCATTATTCATATTCTGTGAAAAAAGGCCAAGAAAGCCAAAATTCTGCCGGGGTATGTAAACTCTTGAGCACAACTGTATGTTGTCACGAGTGCAAAATGCTATTCATAAAAAGGCTGGTGTCTAGGAAACACAACCCCCCCCCCCCCGACCTTGCGTAAATAAAACAGGTATAGATAGCTGATTTTTCCCTATTGTTTATTGAGAAAGTTATCAATAAGAAAGAAAAAGTATAAGCAGCGTGTGCAGCCTATGTACCCGTTGTCTGTGAGTCCCAGGATTAATGCCACAGGGATTTTTAGCCATGACCTGTAACCTTCTGTCACTTTTTCCATGGGTGGAATATCGGGAACTGATCATCTGTTCATACTGGAGATTTCGGTGAGCTCTCACTTGTTTGTCGTTCATCCCATCTTTGCACTGAGCTACCAATGCTTTATATATCCTATATATCCCCTGGTGTAGACCGGCAGAAGCAACTCACAGAGAAGTATCCGATTTGTTGAGCCATGAATGTGTCTTGTGCCCGGTAATGACTTCTATCGTCGTTTTACTGCCTCTATATAAAATGACCTTATCACTGATCTCCTTACTAGCGGACTAGTCTGTAAGCAGCCGTGAGAGCTTCCAAAGTAACCGCTTGCCAGCTCATTTATTATTAACTCCTTCATGACCCAGCCTATTTTGACCTTAATGACCTGGCCGTTTTTTGCAATTCTGACCAGTGTCCCTTTATGAGGTAATAACTCAGGAACGCTTCAACGGATCCTAGCGGTTCTGAGATTGTTTTTTCGTGACATATTGGGCTTCATGTTAGTGGTAAATTTAGGTCAATAAATTATGCGTTTATTTGTGACTAGATGGCAGCCCGATTCTAAAGAATCGGGAGTCTAGAATCCATATATACTTTATTTATTCAAATGTAAGAATAATACAATTAATAAATAATAGTAAGAAAGAACAAAAATAATAGGCAGTATATGGAGAAAACACCAAACAAAAGTTCAAAATTGGTGTGAAAATGTCACTGAACCACTTCACAACTAAATATATATAGTTTTGGTAAATGGTATTATCATTTTTTTGACGAAATTCGGCAGGAGCTTGAAGAGCAACGTCACTGGGCCCGCCTCCACGCAGTAGAAACTTGCTGTGAGGTAAAAATTCAAAAATCACACCAAAATGGCGGGCGGAGTGTGTCACAGTACGGCACGTTTCTGATTGGTCGCTCGCAGCAGGCGGCAACCAATCAGACACTGGACACTGTTGACGTCACTTAGCTCCGGACATTAGCTCCGGACATTAGCTCCGGACATTAGCTCCGGACAAAGCCACGGAAGTTGGCACAAATTGCAGGAAGTAGTATTCTAGGCAATTATATATTAGATAAAAACGGAAATTTGGCGAAAATTTTGAAAATTTCGCAATTTTCACATTTTGAATTTTTATTCTGTTAAACCAGAGAGTTATGTGACACAAAATAGTTAATAAATAACATTTCCCACACGTCTACTTTACATCAGCACAATTTTGGAATTTTTTTTTGCTAGGAAGTTATAAGGGTTAAAATTTGACCAGCGATTTCTCATTTTTACAACGAAATTTACAAAACCATTTTTTTTAGGGACCACCTCACATTTGAAGTCAGTTTGAGGGGTCTATATGGCTGAAAATACCCAAAAGTGACACCATTCTAAAAACTGCACCCCTCAAGGTACTCAAAACCACATTCCAGAAATTTATTAACCCTTCAGGTGCTTCACAGCAGCAGAAGCAACATGGAAGGAAAAAATGAACATTTAACTTTTTAGTCACAAAAATGATCTTTTAGCAACAATTTTTTTATTTTCCCAATGGTAAAAGGAGAAACTGAACAACGAATGTTGTTGTCCAATTTGTCCTGAGTACGCTGATACCTCATATGTGGGGGTAAACCACTGTTTGGGCGCACGGCATGGCTTGGAAGGGAAGGAGCGCCGTTTGACTTTTTGAATGAAAAATTGGCTCCACTCTTTAGCGGACACCATGTCACGTTTGGAGAGCCCCCGTGTGCCTAAAAATTGGAGCTCCCCCACAAGTGACCCCATTTTGGAAACTAGACGCCCCAGGGAACTTATCTAGATGCATAGTGAGCACTTTGAACCCCCAGGTGCTTCACAAATTGATCCGTAAAAATGAAAAAGTACTTTTTTTTCACAAAAAAATTCTTTTAGCCTCAATTTTTTTCATTTTCACATGGGCAACAGGATAAAATGGATCCTAAAATTTGTTGGGCAATTTCTCCTGAGTACACTGATACCTCATATGTGGGGGTAAACCACTGTTTGGGCACATGGTAAGGCTCGGAAGGGAAGGAGCGCCATTTGACTTTTTGAATGAAAAATTATTTCCATCGTTAGCGGACACCATGTCGCGTTTGGAAAGCTCCTGTGTGCCTAAACATTGGCGCTCCCCCATTAGTGACCCCATTTTGGAAACTAGACCCCCCCAAGGAACTTATCTAGATGCATATTGAGCACTTTAAACCCCCAGGTGCTTCACAGAAGTTTATAACGCAGAGCCATGAAAATAAAAAATAATTTTTCTTTCCTCAAAAATGATTTTTTAGCCTGGAATTTCCTATTTTGCCAAGGGTAATAGGAGAAATTGGACCCCAAATGTTGTTATCCAGTTTGTCCGGAGTACGCTGATACCCCATATGTGGGGGTAAACCACTGTTTGGGCGCACGGCAGGGCTCGGAAGGGAAGGCACGCCATTTGGCTTTTTAAATGGAAAATTAGCTCTAATCATTAGCGGACACCATGTCACGTTTGGAGAGCCCCTGTGTGCCTAAACATTGGAGATCCCCCAGAAATGACCCCATTTTGGAAACTAGTCCACCAAAGGAACTAATCTAGATGTGTGGTGAGGACTTTGAACCCCCAAGTGCTTCACAGAAGTTTATAACGCAGAGCCATGGAAAAAAAAATAAAAAAATAATTTTCTCAAAAATGATCTTTTAGCCTGCAATTTTTTATTTTCCCAAGGGTATCAGGAGAAATTTGACCCCAAAAGTTGTTGTCCAGTTTCTCCTGAGTACGCTGATACCCCATATGTGGGGGTAAACCACTGTTTGGGCACATGCCGGGGCTCGGAAGTGAAGTAGTGACGTTTTGAAATGCAGACTTTGATGGAATGCTCTGTGGGCGTCACGTTGCGTTTGCAGAGCCCCTGATGTGGCTTAACAGTAGAAACCCCCGACAAGTGACCCCATTTTGGAAACTAGACCCCGAAAGGAACTTACCTAGATATGTTGTGAGCACTTTGAACCCCCAAGTGCTTCACAGACGTTTACAACGTAGAGCCGTGAAAATAATAAATCATTTTTCTTTCCTCAAAAATGATGTTTTAGCAAGCATTTTTTTATTTTCACAAGGGTAACAGGAGAAATTGGACCCCAGTAATTGTTGCGCAGTTTATCCTGAGTATGCTGGTACCCCATATGTGGGGGTAAACCACTATTTGGGCACACGTCGGGGCTCGGAATTGAGGGAGCACCATTTGACTTTTTGAATACGAGATTGGCTGGAATCAATGGTGGCGCCATGTTGCGTTTGGAGACCCCTGATGTGCCTAAACAGTGGTAACCCCTCAATTCTACCTCCAACACTAACCCCAACACACCCCTAACCCTAATCCCAACTGTAGCCATAACCCTAATCGCAACCCTAACCACAACCCTAATTCCAACCCTAACCCTAAGGCTATGTGCCCACGTTGCGGATTCGTGTGAGATTTTTCAGCATCATTTTTGAAAAATCCGTGGGTAAAAGGCACTGCGTTTTACCTGCGGATTTTCCGCGGATTTCCAGTGTTTTTTGTGCGGATTTCACCTGCGGATTCCTATTGAGGAACAGGTGTAAAACGCTGCGGAATCCGCACAAAGAATTGACATGCTGCGGAAAATACCGCGCGGAAACGCTGCGTTGTATTTTCCGCACCATGGGCACAGCGGATATGGTTTCCATATGTTTACATGGTACTGTAAACCTGATGGAACACTGCTGCGAATCCGCAGCGGCCAATCCGCAGCCAAATCCGCACCGTGTGCACATAGCCTAATTCTAAAGGTATGTGCACACGCTGCGGAAAACGCTGCGGATCCGCAGCAGTTTCCCATGAGTTTACAGTTCAATGTAAACCTATGGGAAACAAAAATCGCTGTACACATGCTGCGGAAGAACTGCACGGAAACGCAGCGGTTTACATTCCGCAGCATGTCGCTTCTTTCTGCGGATTCCGCAGCGGTTTTACAACTGCTCAAATAGAAAATCGCAGTTGTAAAACCGCAGTGAAATGCGCAGAAAAAACGCGGTAAATCCGCCATAAATCCGCAGCGGTTTAGCACTGCGGATTTATCAAATCCGCAGCGGAAAAATCCGCAGAGGACCAGAATACGTGTGCACATACCGAAACCCTAACCCTAGCCCTAACCCCAACCCTAGCCCTAACCCTACCCCTAACCTTACCCCTAACCCATTTTGGAAACTAGACCCCGAAAGGAACTTATCTAGATATGTGGTGAGCACTTTGAACCCCCAAGTGCTTCACAGACGTTTACAACGTAGAGCCGTGAAAATAATAAATCATTTTTCTTTCCTCAAAAATGATGTTTTAGCAAGCATTTTTTTATTTTCACAAGGGTAACAGGAGAAATTGGACCACAGTAATTGTTGCGCAGTTTATCCTGAGTATGCTGGTGCCCCATATGTGGGGGTAAACCACTGTTTGGGCACACGTCGGGGCTCGGAATTGAGGGAGCACCATTTGACTTTTTGAATACGAGATTGGCTGGAATCAATGGTGGCGCCATGTTGCGTTTGGAGACCCCTGATGTGCCTAAACAGTGGTAACCCCTCAATTCTACCTCCAACACTAACCCCAACACACCCCTAACCCTAATCCCAACTGTAGCCATAACCCTAATCACAACCCTAACCACAACCCTAATTCCAACCCTAACCCTAAGGCTATGTGCCCACGTTGCGGATTCGTGTGAGATTTTTCAGCATCATTTTTGAAAAATCCGTGGGTAAAAGGCACTGCGTTTTACCTGCGGATTTTCCGCGGATTTCCAGTAAATCCGCCATAAATCCGCAGCGGTTTAGCACTGCGGATTTATCAAATCCGCAGCGGAATAATCCGCAGAGGACCAGAATACGTGTGCACATACCGAAACCCTAACCCTAGCCCTAACCCCAACCCTAGCCCTACCCCTAACCCTAACCCTAACCTTACCCCTAACCTTACCCCTAACCCTATTCTAACATTAGTGGAAAAAAAAAAAAATTCTTTATTTTTTTATTGTTCCTACCTATGGGGGTGACAAAGGGGGGGGGATGGTCATTTATCATTTTTTTTATTTTGATCACAGAGATATAATCTATCTCAGTGATCAAAATGCACTTTGGAACGAATCTGCCGGCCGGCAGATTCGGCGGGCGCACTGCGCATGCGCCCGCCATTTTGGAAGATGGCGGCGCCCGGGGAGAAGACGGACGGACCCCGGCAGGATCGGTAAGTATGATGGGGTGGGGGGAGAGCACGGGGGGGGGGGGGGGGTGAATCGGAGCGCGGGGAGGGGGGTAGAACGGAGCACGGGGGGTGGAACGGAGCACGGGGGGGGTGGATCGGAGTGCAGGGGGGGTGATTGGAGCACGGGGGGGGGGTGATTGAAGCACGGGGGGAGCGGACAAGAGCACGGGGGGGAGCGGAGCACAGGACAGAGGGGAGCCGGAGCAGTGTACCGGACAGATCGGGGGGCGATCGGTGGGGTGGGGTGGGGGCACATTAGTATTTCCAGCCATGGCCGATGATATTTCAGCATCGGCCATGGCTGGATTGTAATATTTCACCCGTTATAATAGGTGAAATATTACAAATTGCTCTGATTGGCTGTTGAAAGTGAAACTGCCAATCAGAGCGATCGTAGCCACGGGGGGGTGAAGCCACCCCCCCTGGTCTAAACTACCACTCCCCCTGTCCCTGCAGATCGGGTGAAATGGGAGTTAACCCTTTCACCCGATCTGCAGGGACGCGATCTTTCCATGACTCCACATAGGCGTCATGGGTCGGATTGGCACCGACTTTCATGACGCCTATGTGGCGTCATGGGTCGAGAAGGGGTTAAAGCATATGTATAGTTTGGCAAATATTTGTTTCTTCCTCCATTGCATTTAAAAGACAAAATCTTTGAGTGGTCATCAATAGGAAATCTCTGGGGGTTCGGCGCACGCTGCAGCACCCCACGATCGTCTGTAATCCAGCATCAGCCAGATATAATGGTGGCTAATGGAATGATTACATTTCTACAATATGAAGCCTGAACCCCGGCTGAACGGTGCATTAGGCTCTGTAATGCTTTTCTCAGCAATAGTCCGTTTCTGTGTTAGAATATGATTTAGTATAGGACTTTGTCACTGGGAGTCCTGTGCCGTACAATATTACAACGGCACTGCCTTTATCCAGGCACTAGGTGGCGCTGGCGTTCACATTACTGCATCATCCGTGGTCTCTGATTGCCCGAACCATGTTTGGTGCAGGCGTTGCACTCCTCACATCTGGCCCTGAGGGGCTTTAAAAGATCTCTTTAGCCCATATGAGAAAACTAGTGCTATTAACAGCCTGTGATAGTTACGGCCTTGTTAGACATTTCGCACTGCTTCATATTATGCCGCTGTCTAGAAGAGATCTGTCCTCATATCTGCACATTCCAGCCATACTCTCAACTACAGCCGAGGAATCCCAAACCTTCACCTCACTGACAGGAGGCCCCATTACAGGGACCCTTCCTCATTGCTGCGCTCCATGCATCTCTATTAAGATCATCAGCTTTTCTGCAGCGTCAAGAATATGATTACTGAAGTATTGGCCAAAGGGACTCGCTAAACCAGTGTAGGACGGGAAAAGGGAAACGTCTCCTTTGTAAACAACGATAGGAAATGAGACCTTTCACCAGATCTATTGTCTGACATGTAAGAAGAATGAGGGGACGTGTTCAACGTAGGCAAAAACTCACAGAAAACAGGCTCTTATGCAGATACTTATTACCGGGTCTGATGTGGAGTTGTGGAGTCGCTTCCTCCACTGGATATCCTCCCTTACAGAGGCGCCCAGTCAGCCTTTATGTAGGGTAGCGGCCTTTATGTAGGGTAGCGGCCTCTATGTAGGGTAGCGGCCTCTATGTAGGGTAGCGGCCTCTATGTAGGGTAGCGGCCTCTATGTAGGGTAGCGGCCTCTATGTAGGGTAGCGGCCTCTATGTAGGGTAGCGGCCTCTATGTAGGGTAGCGGCCTCTATGTAGGGTAGCGGCCTCTATGTAGGGTAGCGGCCTCTATGTAGGGTAGCGGCCTCTATGTAGGGTAGCGGCCTCTATGTAGGGTAGCGGCCTCTATGTAGGGTAGCGGCCTCTATGTAGGGTAGCGGCCTCTATGTAGGGTAGCGGCCTCTATGTAGGGTAGCGGCCTCTATGTAGGGTAGCGGCCTTTATGTAGGGTAGCGGCCTTTTATGTAGGGTAGCGGCCTTTATGTAGGGTAGCGGCCTTTATGTAGGGTAGCGGCCTTTATGTAGGGTAGCGGCCTCTATGTAGGGTAGCGGCCTCTATGTAGGGTAGCGGCCTCTATGTAGGGTAGCGGCCTCTATGTAGGGTAGCGGCCTCTATGTAGGGTAGCGGCCTCTATGTAGGGTAGCGGCCTCTATGTAGGGTAGCGGCCTCTATGTAGGGTAGCGGCCTCTATGTAGGGTAGCGGCCTCTATGTAGGGTAGCGGCCTCTATGTAGGGTAGCGGCCTCTATGTAGGGTAGCGGCCTCTATGTAGGGTAGCGGCCTCTATGTAGGGTAGCGGCCTCTATGTAGGGTAGCGGCCTCTATGTAGGGTAGCGGCCTTTATGTAGGGTAGCGGCCTCTATGTAGGGTAGCGGCCTTTTATGTAGGGTAGCGGCCTTTTATGTAGGGTAGCGGCCTTTATGTAGGGTAGCGGCCTTTATGTAGGGTAGCGGCCTTTATGTAGGGTAGCGGCCTCTATGTAGGGTAGCGGCCTCTATGTAGGGTAGCGGCCTCTATGTAGGGTAGCGGCCTCTATGTAGGGTAGCGGCCTCTATGTAGGGTAGCGGCCTCTATGTAGGGTAGCGGCCTCTATGTAGGGTAGCGGCCTCTATGTAGGGTAGCGGCCTTTTATATAGGGTAGCGGCCTCTATGTAGGGTAGCGGCCTCTATGTAGGGTAGTGGCCTCTAATACGACTTCCTTGTGTAGCTGTCTCACTATTAGGAGCAGCAATGCTATAATGTGAACACCTTCTGCTCCATGTCACCCCGGATTTCTAGCACACTGTCCTCCCCTGCTGCAGATCCTGCTAGATTCAGAGACTGACGCCATTATACACCAATGGATCATCTACTCAGATTTATTAGTAAAAATAATTGATCAGAAGACTAGTAAACCTGCAGCCATGTAGTCCTCCATAGTCATGATTTCTGTATAACACCGCCCCCAGCACTGATTGGCAGCTTTCTGTGTACACTATGCATAGGCAGAAAGCTGCCAATCAGTGCTGTGGGCAGGGTTATACAGAGCTCAGCATTCAGAGAACAAAAACAGGGATTTTTTCAAAAACTTCAGCACATAGCCCAGTAAGTGACACATCACTGGAATCGAGGTGCCTACCCCTACATCATGCTGCTCTCAGATGGGTAATCAAAAAGATGGTGACAGATTTGCTTAAGGCACACAACAACTATGTCATGGTGCCTCCAATTTTCAGTACATGTTTTCATGACACATTTTGCTGTAATTGGGCACAAAGCCACATCTAACCAACCAGCATTTTACTTGTAGGTATTTCGGAGCTTGCCACCACCCCAGAGAAAGCCAGCGACTACATCTCGCCGTTGCTGAACTTCGCCTCCAGCCACATTCCCAGGGAAAAGCACAAATCGACCCCCTTGTATATTCTGTGCACTGCAGGGCTGCGGATCCTGACTGAGAGGTGAGAGGTCGGCCTTCCAAACATCCCTCAGAGTAAAGCTCCCAGCCTCACGTGGTCACATACTTCTCTGGTGTAGGATGTTACCACACCAGGCCTGACATCTTACACAGCTAAGGAACTGCTATAATTTGTAAAGCGCTGCGGAATATGTTGGCGCTATATAAATAAAAATTATTATTATATTATTATTAACTGCTCATCGGTGGTTCACCAGAATGTGGAAATCTGCTTAGTATTGCTTCAGCGCAAGATGTGCAGACCTCTGAACTAGTGTGGTTTGGCATCTGTGCCTGTAATATATTTCCGCCTACTTTTTTTGGTAACTCTACATCTGACCCACATCCTTGTCCACAACATACATGTACTTAGTGCACTTGTTTGTTTCAGCCAGCAGGAGGCGATACTTGAAGATCTGCGGACGGATATCCCCGTACACTACGACTTTCTTTTCTCCGACTCCCACGCTGAAGTCATCTCTGGAAAGCAGGAAGGTATGGTAGATGACCCAGACCGTACGGAGCTCCGTCTTCCCATAATAAGCCATGTTTGCATCGTGTGTAGTGGTGTTTGCCTCACAGCCATGTGTTGGATTTTCTAGGAGTGTACGCCTGGATTGGCATCAATTTTGTTCTTGGTCGCTTTGATCACATAGAAGATGGTGAGAACATTTCCAGATTGGAGGAGAACACCTTCAAGTCATTGCTTTCTCTTTGCTTACCTGTCACTTTAAATCCCCACAGAGGATGAAGCAGTGGTTGAAGTTAATGTGCCCGGCAGCGACAAAAAAGACGCCATATTGCGCAAGCGTACAGCTGGCATTTTGGACATGGGTGGGGTGTCCACTCAGATCGCATATGAAGTACCTAAAAGTGTAAGCTTTGCCTCCTCTCAGCAGGTCATTATCAGTAATACTTTACTTTTTCATTTGCTTTTATTATGCTTTTTTAATTTTATTTTTATAGTCACTAGAGACCAATAATAAATATCTCGGGGCGTGTAAGTTACTCCTATGGGTTCACATAACCTGGTTATAGGTGGGCCGATTCTAACGCATCGGGTATTCTAGAACATGCATGTCCACGTAGTATATTGCCCAGCCACGTAGTATATTGCCCAGCCACGTAGTATATTGCCCAGCCACATAGTATATTGCCCAGCCACATAGTATATTCCCCAGCCACGTAGTATATTGCCCAGCACAGAGCCACGTAGTATATTGGCCAACCACGTAGTATATTGGCCAACCACGTAGTATATTGCCCAGCACAGAGCCACGTAGTATAGAGATGTAAAAAAAATAAACATATACTCACCTATAGCCCGTTGAAGTCCTGCTATAATAATAATATAATAATAATAATAATAATTTTTATTTATATAGCGCCAACATATTCCGCAGCGCTTTACAAATTATAGAGGGGACTTGTACAGACAATAGACATTACAGCATAACAGAAATACAGTTCAAAACAGATACCAGGAGGAGTGAGGGCCCTGCTCGCAAGCTTACAAACTATGGGGAAAAGGGGAGACACGAGAGGTGGATGGTAACAATTGCTTTAGTTATTCGGACCAGCTATAGTGTAAGGCTCAGGTGTTCATGTAAAGCTGCATGAACCAGTTACCTGCCTAAGTATGTAGCAGTACAGACACAGAGGGCTATTAACTGCATAAAGTGTATGAGAACATGATGCGAGGAACCTTTTTTTTTTTTTATTATAAATAGGCCACACAGGGATCGTTAGGTTAATGCATTGAGGCGGTAGGCCAGTCTGAACAAATGAGTTTTTAGGGCACGCTTAAAACTGTGGGGATTGGGGATTAATCGTATTAACCTAGGTAGTGCATTCCAAAGAATCGGCGCAGCACGTGTAAAGTCTTGGAGACGGGAGTGGGAGGTTCTGATTATTGAGGATGCTAACCTGAGGTCATTAGCGGAGCGGAGGGCACGGGTAGGGTGGTAGACTGATACCAAGGAGGAGATGTAGGGTGGTGCTGAGCCATGGAGTGCTTTGTGGATGAGGGTAGTAGTTTTGTACTGGATTCTGGAGTGGATGGGTAGCCAGTGTAATGACTGGCACAGGGTAGAGGCATCGGTGTAACGGTTGGTGAGGAATATGATCCTGGCTGCAGCATTCAGGACAGATTGGAGCGGGGAGAGTTTTGCAAGAGGGAGACCGATTAGTAGAGAGTTACAATAGTCCAGACGAGAATGAATAAGTGAAACAGTCAGAGTTTTTGCAGAGTCGAAATTAAGAAAAGGGCGAATTCTAGAAATGTTTTTGAGATGCAGGTAAGAAGAGCGAGCCAGTGATCGGATGTGGGGGGTGAATGAAAGGTCAGAATCAAGGATGACCCCAAGGCAGCGGGCATGTTGCTTTGGAGTAATGGTGGAACCGCACACGGAGATGGCAATGTCAGGCAAAGGTAGGTTAGTAGAGGGAGAGAACACGAGGAGTTCAGTTTTTGACAGGTTTAGTTTCAGATAGAGGGAGGACATGATGTTAGAGACAGCGGTAAGACAATCACTGGTGTTTTCTAAAAAGGTCGGTGTGATATCGGGAGCAGAAGTGTATAATTGGGTGTCGTCAGCATAGAGATGGTACTGGAAACCAAATCTACTGATTGTTTGTCCAATAGGGGCAGTATACAACGAGAAGAGTAGGGGGCCTAGGACTGATCCTTGAGGAACCCCAACAGTAAGGGGAAGGTGAGAGGAGGAGGAACCAGCAAAACATACAGTGAAGGATCGGTCAGAGAGATAGGAGGAGAACCAGGAGAGAACGGTGTCCTTGAGGCCGATGGAGCGGAGCATAGTGAGGAGGAGCTGATGATCCACAGTGTCGAATGCTGCAGAGAGATCCAAGAGAATTAGCATGGAGTAGTGACCATTAGATTTAGCTGTTAGTAGGTCATTAGAGACTTTAATGAGGGCAGTTTCAGTAGAGTGTAAAGAGCGGAAGCCAGATTGAAGAGGGTCGAGAAGAGAGTTATCTGAGAGATAGCGGGTAAGACGGGAGTGGACCAGGCGTTCGAGGAGTTTAGAGATGAAGGGAAGATTAGAGACAGGTCTATAATTAGCGGCACAGTTTTGATCGAGGGATGGTTTTTTAAGTAATGGATGTATGATGGCATGCTTAAATGAGGAGGGAAAAATACCGGAAGTGAGGGAAAGGTTGAATATTTTTGTTAGGTGAGAGGTGATAGCCGGGGAAAGGGACTGGAGGAGATGTGACGGAATGGGGTCACTGGTGCAAGTGGTCGGGCGAGAAGATGCAAGGAGCCTGCTTACTTCTTCTTCTGTAACTGCTTCAAAGTCAGAGAGTGAACTAGATGCAGTGGGGGAGGGAGGACAGTGCATGGTATGAAGAGATTGGGAGATGATTTCCTGTCGAATGTGGTCAATTTTTTCTTTGAAGTAATTGGCCAGATCGTCAGCACGGAGATCCGTGGTTGGGGCCTGCTCTCTTGGGTTGAGTAGGGACTGGAACGTGTCAAAGAGACGTTTAGGGTTATTGGACAGGGAGGTGATGAGGGTGTTGAAGTAGGTTTGTTTGGAGAGGTGAAGGGCAGAATTGTATGTCTTTAGCATGAACTTATAATGGATGAAATCTTCGGGTAGATTAGATTTTCTCCACAGACGTTCTGCGCACCTGGAGCACCGCTGCAGGAAACGTGTTTGCAGCGTGTGCCACGGTTGTTGCCGTCTGTGCCGAGTTGTTTTATGTATAGGAGGAGCAGCTTCATCCAGAGCACTTTGCAGGGTTTCATTGTAATGCTTCAGAGCAGAATCAGGACATGAGATGGAGAAGATTGGGGCCAATGAGGACTGCAGGTTCTTCATAAGTTTCTGGGTGTTAATGGCCTGTATGTTTCTATAAGTGTGGAAAATGGGGGTGACCTGAGCTGGATGGCAGTTCTTGATAGAGAATGAAAGAAGGTTGTGGTCAGAGAGCGGGAGAGGGGAGTTTGTGAAGTCATCCACTGAGCAAAGTCGGGAGAAGACCAAGTCAAGGGAGTTTCCATCTTCATGTGTTGGAGAGTTAGTATGCTGCGAGAGGCCAAAAGAGGAGGATAGAGATAAAAGGTGAGAAGCAGATGGGGAGAGGGGAGAGGCAATGGGGATGTTGAAATCACCCATGATAAGGGTGGGGGTGTCACAGGAGAGAAAGTGTGGAAGCCAGGTGGCAAAGTGATCCAGGAACTGATGAGAGGGGCCGGGAGGACGATACACCACCGCCACTCGCATGGAGAAGGGGACGTAGAGTCTGACCACATGGACCTCAAAGGAAGGGAAGACAAGTGAGGGTACTTGGGGGATAACTTGGAAAGTACATTTGGGTGAAAGGAGCAGACCAACGCCTCCACCTGCTCTGTTGTCTGATCTTGGGGTATGAGAAAAGTGTAGTCCACCATATGAAAGAGCAGCAGCAGCGGTGGTGTCTGACTGCTGGATCCAGGTTTCAGTAAGAGCCAGGAGATTAAGAGAATTAGAAAGGAAGAAGTCATGAATGAAGGAGAGTTTATTACACACAGAGCGAGAATTCCAAAGGGCACAATTGAAAGAGACAGCAGGCATGCAGGGAATATTAATAAGGTTAGAGGGGTTTCTGGGTGTAGCAATTGGGAGGTTTGACTGGCTATAACATGGGGGGCCGGGGTTTGGAGATATGTCTCCAGCGACTAGGAGAAGGAGGATCGAAAGAGTGAGCAGATGGTTAAGTGATTTGTGAGAGCGTCTCTTGTGTTGGATGTTGGGACTGAATGGATCTGTGCTGTTAAGCAATGTGAATAGAGCATGAGTGCTATACATAGGAGAGGCAAGGACAGAGGGGCCGATATGGATGGAGTGTAGAGAGTTAATGCGAGGGCGGTGAATGTACTATACTTACCCTTCCGCAGCCTTTCTCGCTCCTCGCCACGCTCCCGGGATCGCTTCATTGCAAGCGCCAGCTTCCGCCCCAGGGCTGGTGTGAGCAGGGCCTATGATGACGCCGCGGTCACATGACCGTGACGTCACGGCAGGTCCTTGTCCCACACCAGCCCAGGGACGGGAGCGGAAGCTGGCTCTTGCAATGGAGCGGTCCCGGGAGCGTGGCGAGGAGCGAGAAAGGCGGCGGATGGTGAGTATAGCAGTTTTTTTTTTGCTTTTTTAAAAATTATTTTTAACATGACATATTTTTACTATTGATGCCGCATAGACATATATATACACACACACACACACACACACACGTATACACACACACACACACATATACACACACACACACACACACACATACCTCATACTTGACCCTCACTGAGAAAACCATGGATGAACCAGAGTCATAAAACGTGGCTGTAAATCACTTAGTAAGGTCTATTGTACATGTGGCTGTATGATTTCAGAAGTCGGGAAACAAGAAGCCGGAGTAAGGGTACCGTCACACAGTGGCATTTTGATCGCTACGACGGCACGATCCGTGACGTTCCAGCGATATATCCGTGACATTCCAGCGATCTCGCTGTGTCTGACACGCTCCTGCGATCAGGGACCCTGCTGAGAATCGTACGTCGTAGCAGATCGTTTGAAACTTTCTTTCGTCGTCTAGTGTCCCGCTGTGGCGGCATGATCGCATGGTGTAACAAAGGTGTGCACGATATTGTATACGATGTGCGCATAGTAACCAACGGCTTCTACATCGCACATACGTCATGAAATTATCGCTCCAGCGTCGTACATTGCAAAGTGTGACAGCAGTCTACGACGCTGGAGCGATATTGTTACGATGCTGGAGCGTCACGGATCGTGCCGTCGTAGCGATCAAAATGCCACTGTGTGACGGTACCCTAACAAGTAACTGATGTCAGATTTCATCTAATGGATGTCTCCCTGGAATGACTTCTGACGTGCTACAACTTGGCGGAGCCTTTCTTTTTTATTGGTTTAGTGTAGATTACATTATCACAATCTCTAGGAACAAAAGTCGAGCACTGTACACGTGGAAAACACTAATTCCTGAGCAAACAAGGGGGTTAATAATACAGCAGACAATAAAAGCATTCACACGCATAGCGCTGCAGTAACTACTGCGGTCCTTCATAGTGATGTACTGTACTACACTGGTGGTGCGTCCCCCATTTATAGTGATGGATGTATTATACAGGAGGTCCCCGGATCTACAAACCTAACTCATACATCGAGCAGACGCTCCTGGACTTTTCAAGGATTAACTGCTCAAACAGCCGCGTGAGCAAGGCTGTGATGGAATGAAAAGTAAACTTGTCGCTTTTTTGCAGCTTCATCCTGCTCAGGGCTCATTTATAAAGCCGTTCTGCTGAATCCGCCTGACAGCTGTACATCAGGACAGGGGGACTGACTGTGCATGCAGCAGGCCTGAAGCAGAAGAGGGGGGGGAAAAGCCCCTTGTGCTCAATCAACTGAGATGTTTTTTGTTTTTCTCCTGTCACAGCCCTGCTCCACGGCTGAGTGAGCACATCGGGTATATGCTGTGTTCTCAATGCTGCTCCCCTAACATCCAGGACACCTGTCCCAAGCAGTGTTTCTTCAGGCTGCAGCCCATCCTGAAACGTGACTAGGATGGGTTGCAGCTTGAAATATGTGACGGCAGCCATTTTTATCACGTTCTCTGTGAAGAAGTAAATATATATTTTTTTAGTCGTCCCTGATTTAGACATCATTGTCTCAAATACCTAAGCCCTGGACAGCACACATGCCTCTCTCTAGTATCAGAGAGCTGCTTCAGGGGGAAAAAGACCGAGTAAACTAGCTGCAACATTATAACCCTAAATTATTGTCCATGGGAGCTCTTACTCCTGCACCTCATGTTGATGGGGATGAAAGTTTCCTTGTGGACGCATTCTTCTGTGTAAGACCTTTCTATCCATTAAGTGCTTGCTGTGTTTCCATGTGGGCTGCATGTACTGTTCGCACTTAGCTGCCATCTGACATCTTTCCCACCTTTCCATCCGTCCGCAGGAAGACATGGCTAAGAACCTGCTGGCAGAGTTCAACCTTGGCTGTGATGCCCACGAGACCCAACACGTGTACAGAGTTTATGTGGCCACTTTCCTAGGATTTGGGGGCAATGCTGCTAGACAGAGGTATGAAGAATACATCTTCTCCAGAACGATGGAAAAGAACAGGTCAGTGTCAGACTCGGTCCATTTATAAATAAAGGCCACGTATGGCAGTAAGGAGTATTCTGATCACTGATGTTTCTGCCAGGCTTCTAGGGAAGAAGGTTGGGCTGAGCGAAGATGTGCCATATCTGGACCCCTGCCTTCCTTCAGACATCCCAGACACAATTAAGCAGGGGGGGCAGACCTTATTCTTACGCGGCACGGGCGACTTTCATGTCTGCCGTCAGATCATCCAGCCCCTAATGAACTTGTCCAACGAGACGCAGACCACATTAAATGGCGTTTACCAGCCGCCTCTGCCCTATCACAACAGCGAGTTCTACGGCTTCTCCGAGTTTTACTACTGCACAGAGGACGTACTGCGCATGGGGGGCGACTACCGATCAGAGCGATTCCTCCCGGCAGCAAAGGTAAGGGGAGGACAGCTTCAAAGGAACCTGTCAATTCAGTCTGATCTGTGGACAGCACAGTATAGAGGAGGAGAAGCTGAGCGGAAGATATACAGGTTTGTGGGAAAAGATTCAGTAAAACTTGCCTTTTAATCATTGAAATCCCTGGAGGGGTCCAGTGGGCGGTCATGTTAGTGGTTGACAGCTATTTTGCATGCACAGTCCTGCTGGGAAGACTGTCGATCACTTAGTAGGACCGCCCACTGGACTACACCAGAGATTTCAATTATTAACAGGCAAGTTTTACTGAAACTTATCCTACAGAAATGTATAACATGATGCCTGCAGATCAGAGGCAATTCTCAACCTGACAGGTTCCCTTCAAGACAGTCTTAAAGGAAAACTCCCACTATAATAAAATAATCATTCCACATTACATACTGATAAAACTATCATGGGGCAATATGTGGACACAGGTCTCCAGCAGATTTGGGCAGTATGATCACGCACCATGGATAGTGGAATATTTGCATTTTCCAATATGGCGCTAATGGGTTGGAAAGGCGTTTGTTTTGGTGATTTTTCTGGGGCAACAACTGCGTCCAATGGAGACCATGGGTCCAATTAGAGTGCTAGTTAAAAAAAAATTTAAATTATTTTTTTTCCTTTAGGATTACTGTGCCACAAAATGGTCAGTTTTAAAGGAGAGGTTTAATCGTGGCCTCTACGCATCCCACGCTGACCTGCATCGGCTTAAGTGAGTATCGTACAGACCAGTCTTCCCCATATTATCCCTGGTGAAAGAGGGGCGATCGCTCAGTAACATGTATGTGTGAATATGCGATAACTGAAGAGAGGTGACGTATGGTTTTTCTTTATTCTAGGTACCAGTGCTTTAAATCTGCCTGGATGTATGAGGTTTTCCATACAGGCTTCTCGTTCCCCTCCAACTACAGCAACCTCAAGACGGTCCTGCAAGTGTACGACAAGGAGGTTCAGTGGACGCTCGGAGCCATATTATACCGGACTAGATTCTTGCCATTGAGGTAAAAAGTGGGGGGGAAAGCAATAACTTTTTTTAATGTTAGTCATTAATAATAAGCTTAATTAATTAATAATTGGTCTCATTGGTTGCATGGGTTCTTTTTTTTTTTTTTGCATCTTTTTTATGTTGCCTGCATTGGTTTCCTGAATTTAGGCTCATTGAAGCACTTGCAAGCACCGGAGTGTAAAGGCAGATTTTTGTGACTGTATAAAGACCGTCATATAAACGTCAGATGGATATATTGGAGAAGGCATGATGTATATGGGAAGATCAGGGCGCCCCTAATCCTGGGGTGTACAATGTCTGGAATACTGGCCATTACCAAGAAACCAACACTAAGCCGGAAGGGAGTTTGCTGCACTTGCAGAGCAACTCTAAGGCCACAGTCAGTATTTGGTCAGTATTTTACATCAGTATTTGTAAGCCAAACTCAGGGGTGGGTAATAAATACAGAAGTGGTGCATATGTTTCTATTATACTTTTCCTCTGATTGTTCCACTCCTGGTTTTGACTTACAAATACTGACCAAATACTGGACATGTGAACGTGGCCTTAAGCGATCCGTGACGTTGCAGCGTCCTGGATAGCGATATCGTTGTGTTTGACACGCAGCAGCGATCTGGATCCTGCTGTGACATCGTTGGTCAGAGCAGAAAGGCCAGAACTTTATTTCGTCGCTGGATCTCCTGCAGACATCGCTGAATCGGCGTGTGTGATGCCGATTCAGCGATGTCTTCACTGGTAACCAGGGTAAATATCGGGTTACTAAGCGCGGCCCTGCACACTACATACTTACATTCCGGTGTCTGTTGCATCCCTCGGCGTTCTGCTTCCCTGCACTGTCAGCACTGGCTGGCCGTAAAGCAGATTACAGCGGTGACGTCACCGCTCTGCTTTACGGCTGGCGCTTAGACAGTGCAGGGAAGGTGACGGCGAGGGACGCGACAGACACCGGAATGTAAGTATGTAGTGTTTTTTTTTTTTTTTAACATTTACACTGGTAAGCGGCCCTGCGCTTAGTAACCTGATGTTTACCCTGGTTACCAGGGGACTTCGCATAGTTGGTCTCCAGCGACCACACAGCGATGCTGCAGCGATCGGCATCGTTGTCTAGATCGCTGCAGCGTCGCTTAATGTGACGGTACCTTTAGTAAAGTGACCTATTTAGCTATTCCAGACATTCCTGTCTGCTGTGAATTGAGCAGCGTTGGAAATAACCAAATTAACTACTTGACAGATCGTAAAAAAATTAAAATTGCTCATGAGTCACGGCCACTTAAAGAATCACTCCCATGCATATATTTATTACATTTGTATGCGCATGTTAAGCCCAGCCTAGCAGAGCGAGCCCCATGCAGGCAATGTCTCCTCCTTTCTAGATTGCGAGAAGGTGACTCCTCATTTTCAGGATAGGTGGGAGTCTTACAGTATTTTATAAATGTCCCAGACCGTGATACCACCTTAGGTTTTCTTGTGGCTCTTCGACCAGAAAAGATTGTGCCACCCGGACTCCATTCCTTAGGTGTTTGCATAATGCTGTGATCTCCTCCCCAAATCTCTCCTTGTGCTCTTGTCGCCCTCAGGGACATCCAGCAGGAGCAGTTCCATGGCAGCCACCCTCACTGGCGAGGAGCGTCCTTTGTGTACAACCATTACCTGTTCTTGGTCTGTTTCCTCGTGGTCCTGCTCTCCATTATGTTATACCTGCTGAGGCTGCGCCGCATCCACCGCCGAATGCAGAGGAACACCTCATCTTCTGCCCTATGGGTGGAGCAAGGGTTGCAGCCGCCAGGGCTTCCCAGCCCCTTGTAAAGTACTACTTGCAATATGTTGCACATCTTCCTAACCCTGCTGGATGGAAAGGCCTCTGACCTGACGGTCACTCCTAAAGGGACCTGTGTGAGCTGTCCATTGGGTCCTTGTAATGGTGAGGGGTTGGATATGGTACAAGAATGGCATTATGGGGGTAATCATGGCTCTTAAATCGGCCATATCCAACATGAGAAAAGGCAACTAATTGAAAGCCATCTTTTAAGTCTCAGGGTCTTCTATCTTGTCAGTAATTTTAGGGTGAGGCTCATGTTCCCCATTAACTGCAAAGAGCCTGTGAATGATCCATGTAAGCTTCTGAAAATTCTCACTGAGTAACCCGGGAAAGGCCGGTAGGAAGCTCCATATCCTCTTTACGGACACATAAGGGCAACCATGACATGAGCTAAACCAGGACTTGTTCACTGGGTGCCAGATCTCGCACATCCGCCGCCTCGTCCCTCACTGATGTCTCTCGTTTCTAGAAGATTCAAAGGATGGTCATTGATTAATCCACGCTATAATGCCTTCTCCGGGGGAAAGGGGCGATCTCACTAAGTTTTCACCTCTGTCTATACCTGCTGCTTCCATCAAAGCTTTGCCTCCTTCTCTTACTGCTCTTATGACTTTGTATGCCTCGTAGGAACAGCTGCTGCTATCCGTGACCGGTCGCTGAAGAGTTAAACGGCAGGGGGATAAATGTGGCTGATGATTGTGTAAGTGCAAGCATTTTCTGAGGACACCTGTTCCCTACAGTAAAAGGATTCCTAAATTTACAAATAAATGCTTGCAGATGCGGTCTCCCTCCCAGGAATGGAACTGGCAGGACACGTGTCAGTCCTCGGTCCTGCTAAATGCCTTAAAGAGGGGGTTCTGACCTCCAGTACTGACCCCAATCTACGGATACAACCTCTGGATCTCTGGGCACCCTGTACCTTTTATGTCCTATTTGTTATGCCTCATTCAGACGTCCAGTTTTCACAAGTGTTCGATTCATTTTCTCCATTATAGCCTTTAGGGCTGTTCAGAAGTCAATTTTTGATCCAAGATGTGGAAATTTGCCCATTCAAAAAAAACAATGGGTCCGTAAAAAAAACAACACACAGATGCCAAGTGCTGTCTATTCTCTTACTGTTTAATGGGTAGAGGCTTGGATTTTGATGAAAAATGCAATATTTAGTCTCTTATGCAAAAAATATGGACATCTGAGCATTAGTTGGGTGGAATATATACAGTGGGGGAAATAAGTATTTGATCCCTTGCTGATTTTGTAAGTTTGCTCACTAACAAAGGCATGAACAGTCTAAATGTATATAATTTATACAATGGATTTTATTTTTGATATTCTATCTCTATTAAAATTAGCCTACCTTTAAAATTATAGACTCTTGTCTTTGTCAGTGGGCAAATAAACAAAATCGGCAAAGGATCAAACTCTTATTTCCCCCATAACTTTTCTGGATTTTGGCAGTAGGGCCCAAGCCATATCCGTGGCAAGTAATGTTTTTGTTTCCCTTTTTCGGTTAAAGGCATAAAATATTTTATGGTTAGTGAGCTAGTACACCACCAGTCGGCACAACAAAGAGGCGATCTATGGTTTGGCCCAACTCCGTCACTGCAGTATGAGGCGCAGCGCCATCCTTATGGGTGTGGCTGCATCAGGTACTGCAGCTCAGACAGTCCGGTAGGTGCCATATCTTGAATTTATATCGTGGATATTTATTTTTTTTTCCTCCTCTATACCCAGAATGGCTCAACATTACTGCCATATTTAAGTTGAGCCACTGCTGTATGAAATCCGAGGTTGTATTTTTACATACGAGGCAATTGGTGAAGCTCGGGGTCGGTAGTGGGGTCTGATGCATAATCTGCACAGGAGGCCGTACTTGTGTGTGTCTCTGTATAGAGAAGTCTATTCCCTGGGGTAAGTCCTGATTTCCATAGTTCTCTGCATATGTATGTGGATACACATAGAAGCAGATGATGGAGACACTTCTGTCCATTGTTGCTTTATGGATTGAACTTCTCCTTTCAGTGGATTGTCACAGAGTAAATACTAGTAGCTATTGCTCTGCAATTCTAATGTCCCGATGGACCTCGGACGGGGACGTGTCCCATAAACAGCTTCTTATTTTCCTTTAATAACTGTTTGGGACATTCTCCATTCTCCGAGTGTTGACGTCAACCAGATTCCAGCTGGAAAGACGGACTGCAAAAAAACGCCTGATTCTTGCCAGCCCGGTCTGTTATCCTCTGCCCAGATCTCCGTGTTCTCGCTCACTTGCCTGTCCTCCCCATTCTGCTCTGTCCATGGCTTCTGCTTGATCTTCACCTCTCTACCTGCCTTGTTCTTCCTGACGTCGCTCCTCCCAGGTCCATTTGAAGTTCACTTGTGAATGTGTTTTTTTTTTTCTCTTTAGTTGTCATCCCCTTTGTTAATTTATCATTTTTTTTTTATTATTTAAAGTAAAAATCGAAAGAAAAAAAATCCCTTTTGTAATTGTGTTTTTGTTCTGAAGCTGCAGACCTTCACAGAAACTTTCTTGTCTCCAGCTGGAAGCTTCATGCATTTATTAAATCAAGATGTCTCCTGCCTCCAGGACCCTCCTCATACCGAAAACACGTGAGTGCCTGTGCAACTTGGTAACAACAGGGTGCCGGACATGGAGACACGGCAGAACGTTAGTTGTAAAGCCCCACTCAAATACTTAATGTCACGCATATTGTTTGTAGGATTGGGAGTACAGTCTGCAATTAACCCTGAAAAAACTTCATAGGAAAGACTTGTCTCCTGGGCAGTATTTCATTGTGGGTGTACATACATACTGTGTTATGTCATGTCATGTAGACCCCAAAACATAACTGTGCAAGTATAGGTGGGCTTCATTATTGGTAGAGAGACTGCTACAAGTGGTTCTCTACTTCTGCCCCTACCTGCACAGGGTACAGAGCATGCCCACAACAGTCTCTCATGGAAGTCAATGAATATATTCATTCTGGTTCCTATGGTATGGTGAATCCAGTCTAGCAGCTCAGTTGAGGTGGTGGCCCATAATGATTTACAGAAAGTAAAGTAGGAAAGACTGGCTTGCAATATTCGTTCTAGCTCATCCCCAAATTGCTGGATGGGGCTGATGTCCGCGCTCCGTGCGGTCGGTCATGTTCTTCTACACCAGACCCGTCCAGCCTTGTCGTTATGGAGCTCGCTTTGTGCGCTGGGCACAGTCATGATGAACATAAAAGAACCTTCCAAAACTGTTCTTATAAAGCTGGAAACTACAATTGTATACTTCAGCAGAACGGAAGGGCTTAGGCCGACCCCTGAAGGACAACTCCATAGCATTATCCCTCCTCCACCAAACTACAGCTGGCACAATGGGGTCAGGCAGGTGCCATCCTTCTGGATGTGTGAGCTGTCACTTCTTTTCCACTGCTCCAGGGGCTCTGCATGTTTTACACCACTCCCAACGGACGCTTGGCATTGTCCTTGGTGAGGACAGGCGTACGTGAGCTGCTCGACCATGAAGACCTTAGGAATACTAAAGGAGGTAGGAATGTCATGGACTGACGTGGTATCTTGGTGGCTCCTATTACAGGACCGTGCTGGTGTCGGGGAGTTCTGCACCACCAGCCGTTCTGTCACATCTTAGTAAAGCAGATGGCATGATGGCAGCCGGAGGTTATACATCGGGGGGGCGGCAATGGGACTGAATAACAAACCTGAATTCAGTGAGTAAGAGGTCTCCCAATACTTCTGTCCATATAGTGAATGTCTGATATCTTCCACAAGATTTTTGGTGATTATACACTGTTGCATTATGATGGCTGGACTGTCATATGAATCCTTCCTAGTGTCTGATAGATTTCACATGTCCAAACGCAGATGTCTATTATGTGCCCCTTTCTTTCTCCTTTAGCCCCCATCTTCCTGATGTCTGTCATTTGTCCTTGTCCCCTTGATGTCATGGCATCCCACTTGGCTTTTGTCTCAGCCACACCCTGTGTTTTCAGCTACAATGACGAGAGAGGATGAATGATGATAGAATGGATTTCATTAATCCTAATTTTCCTGACCCCATCCGGCCTCATGGGCTAGATTACTTGTGTAACAGCATGTGCCGGTGCTGGTGGCTGATCTTCACAAAGGCTCTGTTTGTGTTTATTTACGTGTCACAACAAGGACCACAATAGCTTCTTGAGACCATTAGGCAGGAGGCATGAAGGCCATACAATACTAGGTGTCTTGATCTTTGACCCTTCATGTGAACTTCTGAGACATATTGACACCAAAAATCTCTCCTCTTCATGGATACTTGAGTACGTCATTCATTCACTACACTGGGTCACAAAGACCAGAGAAAAGGTGATAATGCCACCTTGTCCCACCCAGTCTGCTTACTGCTCATGGCTATAAGATGCTCTTCTTATCCTTGGTAACCTTACACCTAGGTTATATATCCATGTTATGACTACATTATAGCTCTACCGTCATCTCTGAGCATGACCTTGTGCTCTAAGTGTCAAAGGCTCACACATCTTCCTTGTCTCGCTGCCGTTATGCTTGAGTTCACCTGTACTTAACCACTCCATGACGAGGAGGCTTAGGCCTTCAGGATGAAGCTTCTTGGAATGGAGCGTTCTGAGAGTCTAAAGTGGTTGTACACTCTCATATCTCCACGAAGCCTCGGAATGGTCCAAAAATTGTGACAGGAACTACTTCTACATGGGCAAAAATTGCCAGATGGATTACCGTACATCAACAATACGGAGTCCTTTGTACCAGTGCAGAATAAGGGGAGCGTATCGTGAAAAAGTTTCAAATCTTGTTTTGCTCAAAAATGCGAGGTTTTTGCAATTTTTAAGCCGCTCTTGCCATTTTTGTAAAGTTGACGTGGTTACCTATACAAATGAGGGTTAAGCATTGTTTTATTAACAACCTGATAGTGAATGGTTAGACGTACAGATTCGGTAAGTTTATCATGCAACACTTTGGTGAAATGCAGCTACAAGCAAAAAATGTTAAATTCACTAGTGGTAATTTTCCCCCAATGTCTTTCACAATTGTCACGCTTTATATAAAAGTCAAAGGCCATAATTCATCATTTGCATTTTTTGTTGTTTTTTTTCTTTTACGTCACTTTTTTGGTCTCGTGTAGGGATGAGCCAACCTGTGGAAGTTTGGCTTCGACCACACTTAGTCCAAAGTTTGGTTTGGGTGCAAAAACTGCACCTGATCCTGAACCACATAGAAATCAATGGGGACCTGTACTTTGACACTCGAAAATCTCTCAAAAATGTTTTTTTTTTTTTTGGAGCTGTTTTGTGACTCCATAGCACAAAAAGTTACACGTTGAGCAAACTGGCACAAAAACTGTGCGAACGGCATCAACTGGAAACCCCAAACTCCTGCCCAAAACTGCAAATGTAAGTAAAAACAAGTAAACACCTAAAATAGGCTTAAAAAAGTGCAAATTAGGCTACTTTCACACTGGCGTTTTTTTGAATATGTCGCAATGCGTCGTTTAGGGGAAAAAACGCATCCTGCAAAGTTGTTTGCAGGATGCGTTTTTGCCCCATAGAGTAACATTACCGACGCATTGCGACGTATTGACACACGTTGCAACCGTCGTGCGACGGTTGCGGCGGACCGCCGGGAGCAAAAAACGTTAAATGTAACGTTTTTTGCTGCCAACGGACCGCTTTTTCCGACCGCGCATGCGCGGCCGGAGCTCCGCCCCACCTCCCCGCACCTCACAATGGGGCAGCGGATTGTGCGGCGCATCAAATGCGTAGGAATCTCGGCCTGGCGCAATACGAATCCGACGCTAGTGTGAAAGTAGCCTTAAAAGAATTGGGCAAGTTGCTAATTTTTGGCCTTGTCTAAACTTGCATAACCCTTTTCATTTTTTGCACTCCTGTACAGCCACTTTTCCAGCTCGTTTCTCTTCTTTCTAGAGTAGTAGTCCCAAATATTAGAGTGAAAGAGATAACTGGGACCCCTGTAGACCGGCATTTGGGACAACTAGCAGCCCATGCACCCCTGGACTAGTCCTTTAGTGTTTCTCATCTATCGTTGTGATATAATGGGGAACCTTTTTTCCTTGAGAGTGCCAAGCGTAAGGAGACCCATAGGCCTAGCACTGCTCGTTTTTTAATTTAAATGTGCAAATATCCTTTATAGAGAAGAGCATGAACTCTCGTGCCCCCTAGCAGTCCTAAAAGTCAGTATCCATCCTTTAAGGAGCCTTGCTGCATTAGGATATAAAGTAGAACAAGATACTGTTTGCAGACATGTTCCTGGGTCTTTACCCCTCAGCAGTGTAAAGCAAACAACCCATTACATATCTGCGAATATCTGTTTTGCATTTTTAAATTTGCAGACACATGTTTTGGAGTGTTTGGTTTTCACTGATGAGGGTAAAACAAAAGAAACGTGTCTGTAAATGGCGTGTCTGGTTTGGCTTTTTATCATAAGGCTATGTGCCCGCGACTTGGAAGTGGCAGCGCTTTGGACGCAGTGCATGTAAGCGGAGTCCAAAGCGCTGCGGTCTATTGGGCGCAGGTAAATTCGCATGTGTTCACTGAACCCGTCGGATTCACCAAGTCAAATACAGTCTATTGCTGAAATTTCTCTGCAGTTTCTCCGGAAGAGAAATTGACTTGCTGCGGTCTGGAGAGACGCTTCGCATGTCCATCTCCGTGGGTGTCTCTGGACGCATAGTGGACATGGAATTTCTTGACAACCCATCCAAAATGCTGTAACAGCTGGACGCTGCACAAGTATGTAGCATCCAACTCGCAGCATTTACTGATCGTAGGCACTTACCCTTAGTCCTGGAAAGGCTCATTAAAGGGTCAATATTGACTTCTATAATTGCTGCACCCAGTAGGTGACTCTAAAGTTCTAGACTAGTGAACGGACGTGCTGGGATAAGGTGTTATCTGAGCATGCTCGTGTGCTGAGGGTCTTCAGCGTGCTCGAAAAATGTTTATCGCAGCTGTTAGACAGCTGCAAGACATACGGGGATTTCATGTTTGTTGGCTGCAACCGCTGCGAGAAATGCAGCTGCGGTGCCTCAAACATAGTATTTCAGCACGCCGGAGACACTTGGTTTGCACACGAACGTGCTCGTATAACACCTTATCCCAGCACGTTCGCTCATTACTATTCTGGACCTCTTTCTGAAGAGGATATTTTTTTTTTTAAATTCGTTTATTAATTTCAGAATAGACAAACATTGCACATATTACATTTATCATTATTAAACATACCATCAGATACAAATGATTACAAACATCATCGCATCCAAAGTTCAGAGGCAATAGACTGTGCATGTTGAATCACTAGTACCTACAAAATACCTACTATACAACTTAAACAACTTTAACCTTTAGTAATAAGTCGCCAAAAGAAAACAGATTCAAGTTTGCTCTGCAACGATGTCCCCAAACCCCATGCCCCCCTCCCCGTGCATATATCTAATCCACGCAGACTACAGAGTATGATGAGATGAGTTCCATCTACCCCAAATTTTTTCGAATTTACCTGGGCATCCTCTATTATGGTACAGTGTTCTTTCATATGGGATAACCGAGTTCACCAGGTCAATCCAAGCTCTGAGAGACGGGGAGGAGCTACCCATCCACCTTAATGCCAGTACCTTTCGTGCTAAGAAGAGCGTTTCTCGAAGGAAGATCCCAGTATGGTGATCCCAGGTCTCTGTATCCCACACCCCAAATAGGCAAGTCAATGGTTCAAGTGGGACAGGGATTAACAATAAAGACGTTAACAATGTCGTGACTTCTTTCCAATAATGAAGGATTACCGGGCACCGCCATATCATGTGGGTAAAATCCGCATCATGTGCGTGACACCGTAAGCAGTCTGACGTCTGAAGGCGGCCCATTTTAAAAAGTCGTGTCGGAGTCAGATAAGTCTGATATGTAATATATAGCTGGGTCATCCTATTGTTAACTGAGGGAGAAACTTTAGTTGGAGATTCCAAAATATCTTCCCACTCCTCTCCCAGTGTATCGGGAAGGAGTCCCTCCCATTTCTTTTTTAAGGTGTTAATAGTGAGCCCATCTCCCACGGATAATAGGTATGTGTATAAAGAGGAAATGAGCCCCTGAGGACCCTGTGATTTGAGAATGCCTATAAGGGGTAAAGATGAAATTGCTCGACCTGCACCTGCATTTCGCATATGTGACTGGAAAGCTGACCTCAGCTGTAAATAACGGAAGAATTGAGATCTTGGGATATTGCAGGTATCCCGCAATTGTTCAAAGGACACAAAAACATCTTGGTTATACAAATTACCTACCGAGAGAACACCACATGAGATCCAGAACTCAGTAGACGGGTGATTTAGTAATTCTGGAAAATAACTATTATACCACAGTGGCATTTCGGCTATTATATCTGTATATTTAATAACTTTTTTAATTTGTCTCCATATTAATCTCGCTTGTCGAAGCAATGGCAGCAAACGGGGAGCACTGACTTTCTCCATTTCCAAAAAACCCAGTGGACAGTCAATACGGGCAGAATGGATTATATGGCTTTCTGAATTAGGTAGGGAGTTGCTAGGCATCCATTTGCTTATCGCCCTAGCCTGCCCAGCAAGATAATATAGATAAAAGTCTGGTAAGGCTGCCCCTCCCCCCCTTGTCGGTCTCTGTAGAGTAGATAGCTTGAGTTTGGGTCTAGTCTTCCCCCATATAAAGGACGTGGTCAGGGAGTTTAAGTTTGCAAAAAAAGATTTGGGTATTGGCACAGCACTATGTTGGAGACAATAATTAAATTTGGGGAGCAATATCATCTTAACTAAATTAATGCGACCTGCAACGGAGAGAGGGAGTTTGCTCCAAGCTATGAATTTAGATTTGGCCAGGTCCAATAGTGGATAAATATTAAGTCGTAGGTCCAGCTGACTATATTGAGACATATGTATTCCTAGATATTTGAAATTGGAGACTACAGGTAGTGACGAGAGATTTTCGAGACGGGGCATCGGCGCATGAGACAGAGGCATCAGAGCAGACTTATCCCAATTGATATAGAGACCAGAGAATTTGCTAAAATTATCTATAGTCGTTATTACTCGCGGTAGTGTTTCTTCTGTTTTATCCATAAATATGATCATATCATCAGCATATAAACCGATGGTGTCTACACGATCCGCAATACTTATTCCCTTGATATCCGTGGAAGACCTTATGCGTATTGCCAATGCTTCTATCGCGAGGGCAAAGAGGGCCGGGGACAGAGGACATCCCTGACGGGTTCCCCTATGTAAAGTAAAAGAATCAGAGATAGAATTATTCACAATTACCCGTGCCCTAGGATTCCTATATAGTGTATCTATCCCTCTAATAAATTTATCTCCAAAACCGTATTTCTGCAGACATGCAGAAAGAAAAGGCCATTCAAGGGAGTCAAACGCTTTAGCTGTGTCTAGGGATGCCAGAGCCCAGTTATTATCCAATTCTAGGGAGCTATATTGAATCACTGATTGGACCCGCCGAATATTAATAGAGGTACTTTTCCCAGGCATAAAGCCTGTTTGATCTGGGTGTATAAGATCTAATATGATTGTATTTAGTCTAGTGGCCAATATTTTAGTGAAGATTTTATAATCTACG
Organism: Ranitomeya imitator; assembly: GCF_032444005.1. Taxonomy (NCBI): domain Eukaryota; kingdom Metazoa; phylum Chordata; class Amphibia; order Anura; family Dendrobatidae; genus Ranitomeya; species Ranitomeya imitator. The sequence continues at coordinate 626,750,350 of NC_091285.1, forward strand.
TTCACCAATGATATGGGGCGATATGATCCACATTCCAAGGGGTCCTTTCCCTCCTTCTTAAGTACAATGATATTTGCATCATAAAATGTTTCAGGCATAATTTCTCCCTCCCATATATTCTGAAGCACCTTCAATAAGAGTGGTGCCAGGTGGTCCCGATATTTTTTATAGAACTCAACGGGAAACCCGTCAGGTCCAGGGGCCTTCCCGGTGGCCATATCCATTATAGCCTGTTCCACCTCCTCCAGAGTAAACTCGGCTTCCATAAAAGCTTGCTGGGTTGGGCTCAGTAAGGGGAATGCCATGTCTGATAGATAGTCTATACATTCAGGGACCCCAAGACCACTACCCGATTTGTACAGTGACTTATAGTAATTACAAAAACTTTGAAGAATTTCCTCGGTGGAGGATACCAACGAACCATCGAGTGTCCGAATCTGTAGTACCGTGTTGGAGGTGTTATGCTGACGTACCAAAAAAGCTAGGAGTTTACTGGCCTGATTCCCCATTTCAAAATAAGACTGACGGGTAAAAAATAATTTACGTTTTGATTTAGTGTCTATATTTTGGGTGTATAATCTTTGGGAAGTGAGCCACTCCACCCTGTTGCCGTTAGTTTGATTGGCCACATAGGCGGCTTCCGAGTCCTTCAGCCGTCGCTCAATCTCGTCATCTTCCCCCGCCGTCACCCTCTTTATATAGGAGATTGTAGAGGACAGACATCCCCTCAAATATGCCTTTAGAGTGTCCCAGAACAGATTGAGATTCGAGGGGTCTGGGTGAGTAGAGACAAAGCAGTTTAACTGATCAACCGTTCTATCACTAGCATCTATTAGTTTCAGCCAGAAGGGATTCAATTTCCAAGGTATATTATTATTTGACTGACCGTATTTAAGTTTGAGAACAATTGGGCTGTGATCTGATATCCCCCTGTTACCATGTTCGACACTATTCACCCACAGCGCTAGGTCGCTAGATCCAAATATGTAATCTATACGGGATAGAGACTGTCTAGTTGAAGAATGACAAGTATATTCCTTTATCTCAGGGTGACGTATTCTCCATAGGTCTAACCATCCGCTACCGTTCATAAATGATGCCAATTGAGAGGGAGATTGAGAAAGGGACCCCCTTGACATCTCACCGTCTAGTCTCAGTCTGTCTTCAAGATTATCCATGACTAAATTAAAGTCTCCCATACAGATAACACTAGCATTAGGATAATTTAGGGAGAAACCCAGTGCCATGCGGAGAACCGATATGCCGGCCGGGGGTGGGTTATAAACACATAATATCACATATTCCTTCATATTAATAAAGGCATGAACAAAAACAAAGCGACCCTCGGGATCGCGTCGTGACTCTCTAGCCTCCCACCTGACATTCCTATGTACCAACAGGGAGACCCCTCTGGAGTAACTGGTGTGAAATGCGTGAAGGGACCACTGCACCCACGGCTTTTGCGTACACTTAGCTGTGTCTCTGGTCAAATGCGTCTCCACAAGTGCTACAATATGTGGATGATACCTTTTAATTTGTGAAAATACCTTAATTTTCTTTCGAGGAGTCTTAATACCCCGTATGTTCCACGTCATACATACAATCTCAGATCCCATATCTACGTTCGGGAAAAGGCATAACATACACCACAGCCTGGGCGGGAATCAGGAACATCATACAGAGCATAAGGTTATCACTGGCGACTAATAAACATAACAAACAATTGAAATTGAAACTGGTGTAAAATACCAAACCAAACAACATTTGAACAGTGGAGGAGTGTAATCCTACACTCCTATAGTTGAGTAGAATAGGGGATACCCTCACTGGAATCAGCGTCCGGTATAGTTGACAAACTCAGCACCCACATAGAGAGCTCTAGATTGTGTTGCCATCAGATAGAAAGAGCTACTCAAGAGTCCGGGGTACTAGGCCCCTTGTATGACCGTAACCATTCGACCGCCTCCGCCGGGTCAGTGAAGAACAGGGAGGAGCCTTCATGAACAATACGGAGTCGAGCTGGATAAAGCATGGAGTAAATGATGTTTTTATCCCTGAGCTGCTTTTTGACTTCCATAAATCGAACTCGCTGCTTTTGAAGTTCCATAGAGAAGTCCGGGAAGATTGATATAGTGGCGTTATTGAACTTAATAGGGGCCTTCTGCCTTGCCAAGCGAAGAATTGCATCCCTGTCTCTGCAGTTAAGGAGACGTGCCAGAAAGGGTCGGGGCGGAGTTCCAGGAGGAAGAGGTCTCGTTGGGACCCTATGGGCCCTTTCCACAGAAAATGTTGAGGAGAATCCGTCTCCCAGGGAGGTTTTAAGCCAGTCCTCTAGAAATTGCTCAGGTTGCTGACCCTCCGAGCGTTCTGGTAGGCCAATAATTCGGATATTATTACGGCGCAGCCTGTTTTCCAGGTCATCTGCCTTTTGCTTCCAGGCATTCACAGAGCCAGTGGCCTTTGATAACTTAGCCTCCATTGGGGCAATGGTGTCCTCTATCTGAGACACCCTTGTTTCAACCTCTGAAATACGCCCTCTCATAGTTTGTATATCTTGTCGCAGACGGCCCACTTCAGTATGCACGTCTTCTATTTTCTCAGTGAGAGAGGACCTGGTGAGAGATATAGCCTGCATCAACTGCTCAGATGCTTGTTTAAGAGTCAGTTCGTCTTGTTCTCCCTCCTCATTGCTGTCAGAAAGACGATTTTTGCGTTGACTCTGCGTGGGATTATTTCTGAGAGAGCGTGTATTATCTGGGGCATCTTCTCTGGCATATTTCCTCAACTTGTCAGCAGCCCCCGCTCCTTTAGGATGATGCATGGTGATTGGCAGAAGATCCCCACCAAATGACCAAATTTATTATTATGGCAGTCTATTCTCCACTAGCAGACCGGACAGGGCCAAACACCGGGATGCACCCCCGAGAGGCAGCAAACCAAGCAAAGAGTCTCAGATATCTGCAAATGTATCAATTTAGGAGTTTGCCCAGGCACTGTGTCCCAGAGCAGCCACAGTTCCCCAGGAAGAACAGCAGGGAGGGGGGAACGATCCCTCCAAAGTAATGGTGCAAGCAGGGGTTTTGATAAGGGGAGTGCAGGGCCCAATTTTCCAGGGCGCACACCGCTCTGCCCCTTTTAGTGTTTCAGGCCGGTAGCTCACCTCCTGAATGCACCGCAGTCTTGCTATATAGCGCCTCTCTCCTTGCTGCTGGAGAGTGCGCTGTGGTAATGGCCGCCGTCTCCCAGGGCCCGCCCGCCGCTCCAGACCCGGCACCTGTCTCCTGCTCCTCGATGTTCCACAGCGTCCCCGCTGTATGTAAGTGCCTGCCGTGCCCCCCGGGGGATCCACCCGGCTTCAGCCGCCGCCGGCACTGCGTCCCGCCCGTCGGAGCCGCGCTTAAAGATGGCCGCCGCAGCCCAGGGACCTCGCCGCTCCTCCAGACCGCCACAGATATCGGCTCTCCAGCGTTCCACCGCCGCCACCCGGGGGGGTCGCCGGTCTCCCGAGCTTTCAGAGCACCGCCTCAGCCGGTGCAGCTGCAGTTCAGGGGGATAAATGGCCGGATTCAGATCAGGATAATGGGAGCCTCCAAAAGGTGCGTCTTCTCTCTTGGCTTACATAGCCACGCCCCCCTGAAGAGGATATTTGCATATCCTCTCTCTGTGGTACATGAAATCCCATACATTAGCATGATGTCATTTGGTGACGTTGGCCACTATATATTCACACATGCCAATGTTGATGAGAAAGATAGACAATTATATATATCTATATATATAATTGTCTAAGGGTTTTTCCGTCTGTCTGTCTTTCTGTCTGTCTGTCCTGGAAATCCCGCGTCTCTGGTCGAGGCCTGGCGGCCTCGACCAATCAATCAGAGACCGGCACAGCATCGACGTAGAAATCCCGCGTCTCTGATTGGTCGAGGCCGCCAATCAGCAACGGGCACAGCGACGATGATGTCATAAAGGACGTAGACATCTCACTTTTCTGATTCAGCGACGGGCACAGTATCGACGTAGATGTCATAATGGTTGCCATGGCGACGATGATGTCATAAAGGTTGCCTCGACCAATCAGCGACGGGCACAGTCTGCCGCAAATTCTGGAATCATCATTGTCCATATACTACGGGGACATGCATATTCTAGAATACCCGATGCGTTAGAATCGGGCCACAATCTAGTATATATATAATTGTCTAAGGGTTTTTCCGTCTTTCTGTCTGTCTGTCCTGGAAATCCCGCGTCTCTGATTGGTCGAGGCCGCCATGCACAGCATCAACGTAGAAATCCCGCGTCTCTGATTGGTCGAGGCCTGGCGGCCTCAACCAATCAGTGACGAGCACAGTGACGATGATGTCATAAAGGACGTAGGCATCCAGCGTCTCTGGCGGCCTCGACCAATCAGCAACGGGCACAGCGACGATGATGTCATAAAGGACGTAGAAATCCCACGTTTCCGATTCAGCGACAGGCACAGTATCGACGTAGATGTCATAATGGTTGCCATGGCGACGATGATGTCATAAAGGTTGCCTCGACCAATCAGCGACGGGCACCGTCTGCCGCGAATTCTGAAATCATCATTGTCCATATACTACGGGGACATGCATATTCTAGAATACCCGATGCGTTAGAATCGGGCCACAATCTAGTATATATTTATATATATAACTAGCTATTGAACCCGTTCTACGCCCGGGTGGCGAGCATTTATATTGGTATATTGTCTCCATCCTGTCATGTGCTGCTCCATCCTGCGTCCCCATCCTGTCATGCGCTGCTCCATCCTGCGTCCTCATCCTGTCATGTGCTGCTCCATCCTGCGTCCCCATCCTGTCATGCGCTGCTCCCATCCTGCGTCCCCATCCTGTTATGCGCTGCTCCCATCCTGCGTCCCCATCCTGTGCTGCGCTGCTCCCATCCTTTGATGCGCTGCTCCCATCCTGCGTCCCCATCCTGTGCTGCGCTGCTCCCATCCTTTGATGCGCTGCTCCCATCCTGCGTCCCCATCCTGTCATGTGCTGCTCGTGCTGCTCCATCCTGCGTCCCCATCCTGTCATGCGCTGCTCCATCATGCGTCCCCATCCTGTCATGCGCTGCTCCATCCTGCGTCCCCATCCTGTCATGCGCTGCTCCATCCTGCGTCCCCATCCTGTCATGCGCTGCTCCATCCTGCGTCCCCATCCTGTCATGCGCTGCTCCATCCTGCGTCCCCATCCTGTCATGCGCTGCTCCATCCTGCGTCCCCATCCTGTCATGTGCTGCTCCATCCTGCGTCCCCATCCTGTCATGCGCTGCTCCCATCCTGCGTCCCCATCCTGTGATGCGCTGCTCCCATCCTGTGATGCGCTGCTCCCATCCTGCGTCCCCATCCTGTCATGTGCTGCTCCATCCTGCGTCCCCATGCTTATGTGCTGCTGCATCCTGCGTCCCCATCCTTATGTGCTGCTCCATCCTGCGTCCCCATCCTTATGTGCTGCTGCATCCTGCGTCCCCATCCTTATGTGCTGCTGCATCCTGCGTCCCCATATGTGCTGCTCCATCCTGCGTCCCCATCCTTATGTGCTGCTCCCATCCTGCGTCCCCATCGTTATGTGCTGCTCCATCCTGCGTCCCCATCCTTATGTGCTGCTGCATCCTGCGTCCCCATCCTTATGTGCTGCTGCATCCTGCGTCCCCATCCTTATGTGCTGCTCCATCCTGCGTCCCCATCCTTATGTGCTGCTGCATCCTGCGTCCTCATCCTTATGTGCTGCTCCATCCTGCGTCCCCATCCTTATGTGCTGCTGCATCCTGCTTCCTTATCCTTATGTGCTGCTCCATCCTGCGTCCCCATCCTTATGTGCTGCTCCATCCTGCGTCCCCATCCTTATGTGCTGCTGCATCCTGCGTCCCCATCCTTATGTGCTGCTCCATCCTGCGTCCCCATCCTGTCATGCGCTGCTCCATCATGCGTCCCCATCCTGTCATGCGCTGCTCCATCCTGCGTCCCCATCCTGTCATGCGCTGCTCCATCCTGCGTCCCCATCCTGTCATGCGCTGCTCCATCCTGCATCCCCATCCTGTCATGCGCTGCTCCATCCTGCGTCCCCATCCTGTCATGCGCTGCTCCATCCTGCGTCCCCATCCTGTCATGTGCTGCACCATCCTGCGTCCCCATCCTGTCATGCGCTGCTCCCATCCTGCGTCCCCATCCTGTGATGCGCTGCTCCCATCCTGTGATGCGCTGCTCCCATCCTGCGTCCCCATCCTGTCATGTGCTGCTCCATCCTGCGTCCCCATGCTTATGTGCTGCTGCATCCTGCGTCCCCATCCTTATGTGCTGCTGCATCCTGCGTCCCCATCCTTATGTGCTGCTCCATCCTGCGTCCCCATCCTTATGTGCTGCTGCATCCTGCGTCCCCATCCTTATGTGCTGCTGCATCCTGCGTCCCCATCCTTATGTGCTGCTCCCATCCTGCGTCCCCATCCTTATGTGCTGCTCCCATCCTGCGTCCCCATCCTTATGTGCTGCTCCATCCTGCGTCCCCATCCTTATGTGCTGCTGCATCCTGCGTCCCCATCCTTATGTGCTGCTGCATCCTGCGTCCCCATCCTTATGTGCTGCTGCATCCTGCGTCCCCATATGTGCTGCTCCATCCTGCGTCCCCATCCTTATGTGCTGCTCCCATCCTGCGTCCCCATCCTTATGTGCTGCTGCATCCTGCGTCCCCATCCTTATGTGCTGCTGCATCCTGCGTCCCCATCCTTATGTGCTGCTGCATCCTGCGTCCCCATCCTTATGTGCTGCTCCATCCTGCGTCCCCATCCTTATGTGCTGCTGCATCCTGCGTCCTCATCCTTATGTGCTGCTCCATCCTGCGTCCCCATCCTTATGTGCTGCTGCATCCTGCTTCCTTATCCTTATGTGCTGCTCCATCCTGCGTCCCCATCCTTATGTGCTGCTCCATCCTGCGTCCCCATCCTTATGTGCTGCTGCATCCTGCGTCCCCATCCTTATGTGCTGCTGCATCCTGCGTACCCATCCTTATGTGCTGCTCCCATCCTGCGTCCCCATCCTTGTGCTGCTCCATCCTGCGTCCCCATCCTTATGTGCTGCTCCATCCTGCGTCCCCATCCTGTTATGTGCTGCTCCATCCTGCGTCCCCATCCTGTTATGTGCTGCTCCATCATGCGTCCCCATCCTGTTATGTGCTGCTCCCATCCTGCGTCCCCATCCTGTTATGTGCTGCTCCATCCTGCGTCCCCATCCTTATGTGCTGCTCCATCCTGCGTCCCCATCCTTATGTGCTGCTCCATCCTGCGTCCCCATCCTTATGTGCTGCTGCATCCTGCGTCCCCATCCTTATGTGCTGCTCCATCCTGCGTCCCCATCCTTATGTGCTGCTCCGTTCTACGCCCGGGTGGCGAGCATTTATGTTGGTATATTGTCTCCATCCTGTCATGTGCTGCTCCATCCTGCGTCCCCATCCTGTCATGCGCTGCTCCATCCTGCGTCCCCATCCTGTCATGTGCTGCTCCATCCTGTGTCCCCATCCTGTCATGCGCTGCTCCCATCCTGCGTCCCCATCCTGTGATGCGCTGCTCCCATCCTGTGATGCGCTGCTCCCATCCTGCGTCCCCATCCTGTCATGTGCTGCTCCATCCTGCGTCCCCATCCTTATGTGCTGCTCCATCCTGCGTCCCCATCCTTATGTGCTGCTGTATCCTGCGTCCCCATCCTTATGTGCTGCTCCATACTGCGTCCCCATCCTTATGTGCTGCTCCATCCTGCGTCCCCATCCTTATGTGCTGCTCCATCCTGCGTCCCCATCCTTATGTGCTGCTCCATCCTGCGTCCCCATCCTTATGTGCTGCTCCCATCCTGCGTCCCCATCCTTATGTGCTGCTCCCATCCTGCGTCCCCATCCTTATGTGCTGCTCCCATCCTGCGTCCCCATCCTTATGTGCTGCTGCATCCTGCGTCCCCATCCTTATGTGCTGCTCCCATCCTGCGTCCCCATCCTTATGTGCTGCTCCATCCTGCGTCCCCATCCTTATGTGCTGCTCCATCCTGCGTCCCCATCCTTATGTGCTGCTGCATCCTGCGTCCCCATCCTTATGTGCTGCTCCCATCCTGCGTCCCCATCCTTATGTGCTGCTCCATCCTGCGTCCCCATCCTTATGTGCTGCTCCATCCTGCGTCCCCATCCTTTCATGTGCTGCTCCATCCTGCGTCCCCATCCTGTTATGTGCTGCTCCCATCCTGCGTCCCCATCCTGTTATGTGCTGCTCCCATCCTGCGTCCCCATACTGCCTCTGACCCGCTCGGCGCCGAGTGCTGGGGGGCCTGAGCAGGCGGGGACACCGGCGCGCTGTGGGGGTCAGGTGCCGGTATCGCCGCCAGCTCAGGCCCCCCAGCACTTACTATATTCACCTGTCCTCCGTTCCATCGCTGAGCGCCGCCATCTTCCCGGTCCTCTGGCCGTGACTGTTCCGTCAGAGGGCGGCGCCGGCGCGCATTAAGCGCGTCATCGCGCCCTCTGAACTGAAGGTTACAGGCCGAAGTCCGGGAAGATGGCGGCGCTCAGCGATGGAACGCAGGACAGGTGAATATAGGCGATACTCACCCTCCTGGCGGTCCCTGCTTCTCTGTTGGAGATCGCGGTGTGCGTTCAGTGTGAACGCACACCGCGATCTCCCGGGAGCGTCACTCTGTGAGGCCCAGACTGCGCCGGCGCTTGCGCCTGCGCAGTCTATAAAGGCTTCGGACAGAGTGACGCTCCCAGCGTTATATTATAGATTGTCTAAGGGTTTTTCCGTCTCTGTCTGTCTGTCTGTCCTGGAAATCCCGCGTCTCTGATTGGTCGAGGCCTCGACCAATCAGCAAAGGGCACAGCGACGATGTCATAAAGGTTGCCTCGACCAATCAGCGACGGGCACAGTCTGCCGCGAATTCTGGAATCATCATTGTCCATATACTACGGGGACATGCATATTCTAGAATACTCGATGCGTTAGAATCGGGCCACAATCTAGTGTATATATATATGACATAATCGTCGCCATGCTGTGCCCGTCGCTGATTGGTCGAGGCATCAGACGCGGGATTTCCAGGACAGACAGACAGAAAAACCCTTAGACAATTATATATATAATTGTCTAAGGGTTTTTCTGTCTGTCTGTCCTGGAAATCCCGCGTCTCTGATTGGTCGAGGCCGCCAGGCCTCGACCAATCAGCGACGGGCACAGCATGGCGACGATGATGTCATAAAGGTTGCCTCGACCAATCAGCGACGGGCACAGTATCGACGTAGATGTCATAATGGTTGCCATGGAGACGATGATGTCATAAAGGTTGCCTCGACCAATCAGCGACGGGCACAGTCTGCTGCGAATTCTGGAATCATCATTGTCCATATACTACGGGGACATGCATATTCTAGAATACCCGATGCGTTAGAATCGGGCCACAATCTAGTAGATATATATATATCTATATAGATAATTATAGAATTTTCACAAGTTTGTCCCTCAGTACACGGCAGTAGCAGTGGGGTCAATTTCTGACACTTCTGGATATATGCATCAGCTCTTCAGAATCCGTCCTGGAAAGTACAGAAGAGTTGCAAAACACATATCAAGATAAGAAAAGTGGCACTCAACCAGTACGTTAAAATTCAGCAAACTTTATTCTGAGGGCATTAAAATTCAGCGAGGAGACAAAATACCACATGCCTGCTATGTAATCTGACTGTAGCATGATGTAGAGACAGAGACCCTGATTCCAGCACTGTATCACTTAGTTTACTGGGTGCAGCAGTTGTGATATAATCAGTTTTCTCTGCAGCAGAGCTCTGAATGCTGAGCTGTGTATAACCCCACCCACACCACTGATTGGTTCTGTCTGAATACACTATAATGAGTGCTGCTAATCCGTGCTGGAACAGGGGTGGACTAGGAGGCACGAGGCCAGTTGTCCCGCAGTCGTAGTCTGCTGGAAATAAAACCCCACAGGTGAATTGAAACAACAAAACAGCCCAGTAAGTGACACATCACTGAAATCAGGGTCTCTACTACATTATGGTGCTCTCAGGTTAAAACTTGTCGACGGATTCCTTTTACCGCCCTTAGAACAGACCTGGGTCAGGCCAGTCTCACATGTCCAGATAATTCCGGTACCGGAATTATCCGTGTCAGTGTGCTCACGTGGCACATCAGTGTGGCACACGAGCGGCATCCGTGTGCCGCCCGTGTGCCGACTGGGTACCACACGCACCGTGCAGGAGACAGCGCTACAGTTAAGCGCTGTCCCCTGCATCTGGTGCTGAAGCCCCATTCATTTCTTCTCTCCAGCAGCGTTCGCTGGAGAGAAGGAATGAATCCTCTTTTTTTTATTATTAATTTTTGTTTTTAAAATAAAGTTGCTGGTAATCTGCCCCCTCCCACCCCTTGTGCGCCCGCCCGCTGGCATTAAAGTACTTAGCAAAAATGAGCGGTCATGTGGTGCCGCTTATTACAGTAATGAATATGCGGCTCCACCCCTATGGGAGGTGGAGCCGCATATTCATCACTGTAATGTGCGGCACCACATGACCGCTCATACAGGACAAGCAGCGACGCTGAGAGGATGTAAGCGCCGAGGGAGCTGGGTAAGCATTTTAATGGCAGCGGGCAGGCGCACAGGGGGTGGGAAGGGGCAGATTCCCGGCAACTTTATTTTAAAAACAAAAATAAATAAATAAAAAAAATAAGATTATTCATTCCTTCTTTCCAGCGAACGCTGCTGGAGAGAAGAAATTAATGGGGCTTCAGCACCACACTCGGGGGGGCGGGCGCTTACAGTACCGCTGACTCCTGCACGGCACACGGACAACATCCGTGTGCGGTACGTGTTTTACACGGACCCATTGACTTTAATGGGTCCGTGTAATACGTGCGCTCCCACGAACACTGACATGTCTCTGTGTTTTCCAAACGGACACATGGTCCGTGAAAACACGCTGACATATGCAGAGACACATTGATTTTAATGTGTCTACGTGAGTCAGTGTCTCCGGTACGTGAGGAAACTGTCACCTCACGTACCGGAGCCACTGACGTGTGAAACCGGCCTAAGATGCATCTGCCCGATTTCGCCAGTATCCTTTGGTTGCAAATAGTGGAGAATATAATGGTGGAGGAGGGAGCCACCCGCTCCTTTCATCATCATTCAGTGTGTGCAGCTGAGACCACAGACGCAATGATGTCACTACAACACATCTGTGGAGAGCATCCGGGCACACAGCAACGACCGGAGCAGTGAGCTGGCGGTGGGGTTTTGTTTTCTTAGTATGTGTGCATCTGCATATAGGAGGGCTATGTGGTGGCTCATACTTTATTTTGGGTCAATCTGTGGGGGCTCATATTGTATACAGGGAGGGCTGTGTGGGGGCTCATAATGTACAGTTGTGGCCAAAAGTATGGACATCCCTGCAATTCTGTCAGATAATACTCAGTTTCTTCCTGAAAATGATTCAATCACAAATTCTTTGGTATTATTATCTTCATTTAATTTGTCTTAAATGAAAAAACACAAAAGAGAATGAAGCAAAAAGCAAAACATTGATCATTTCACACAAAACTCCAAAAATGGGCCAGAAAAAAGTATTGGCACCCTCAGCCTAATACTTGGTTGCACAACCTTGAGCCAAAATAACTGCGACCAACCGCTTCCGGTAACCATCAATGAGTGTCTTACAATGCTCTGCTGGAATTTTAGACCATTCTTCTTTGGCAAACTGCTCCAGGTCCCTGATATGTGAAGGGTGCCTTCTCCAAACTGCCATTTTTAGATCTCTCCACGGGTGTTCTATGGGATTCAGGTCTGGACTCATTGCTGGCCACCTTAGAAGTCTCCAGTGCTTTCTCTCAAACCATTTTCTCTATCGCCTCATTGGGGGACACAGGAACCATGGGTGTATGCTGCTGCCACTAGGAGGCTGACACTATGCAAATAAAAAAGTTAGCTCCTCCTCTGCAGTGTACACCCCACCGACTGGAAGTAGGATATTCAGTTTAGCTTAGTGTCAGTAGGAGGTGGACACGGGTCTTTCATTAGACCCTTATCTACCTCAATGTGCGTCGTTTCTTTTCAGGTACCACGGAGGGATACAGGGTGGTCAGTCACACCTGTAGTCCCACAAAGAGACTATGAGTACGGCGTGTACTGCCACCCCGTATCCTCATATGTCTGGTCGGCAGGACCCCAGCCCCTAACACAGAAGCGTGCTGAGGTGATTCAGACCCGGGCCTGCCTCCGTCTCCCACCCACTCGCCCACCAGAGCCTGTCGGTTCGAGGAGACACGGACGTCCCACTATGCTGGATTATCGGACGTCCGATCTTGGATGGGGAGGTACTCTCTCTCTCTCCCCCCAGGTACAGAGATAAGAAGATCACAGAAGAAAGAAGATCGGGAAAGAAGAAAAAAAAAAAAAAAATTCCTTTATTTTAATAGTGGGCCCCTTAATTCAGATTACCTTTGCAGCAGTTTTAGGGCTTTCCTCAACACTTCCCCCGTGCTCCGGTGGTCATGGGATGTAATCTAGGTCCCGGCCTCTTCCAGGCCTAGCTGCAGAGTGGGGCATCGGGGGTCTTTTCCCCTTTAATTTTGCGGGTATTTGGGGCTGCAGGCATTGTTTTGCAGCGTTTTTCAATCCTCTGCGCCGCTCCCCCATCCTCCGGCGGTCACCAGCTCTAATTTAGGTCCCAGCTTCACTCGGGCCTAGCTGCAGGGCTGGCTCCGCCCCTCTTCTTCCTGCTTTTCGGGCGGGCTTTTTTCCCACCTAGCTCTTAGTCAGCTCCTTCCTGCCGGGACTTAGCTCCGCCCCGGCACTTGGCTCCGCCCCCTGGTTCCGCGATTTAGCTCCGCCCCTTTTTCCTGTCTCAGAGCAGGCTTTTCAGCATGTGTCCCTGCAGTGTGCGCTTTTTCACTCCTGGTCCTGGACACCCTCTTGTGACTGCCATTTTTCCTATTGATCCAGATTGTACTTGTTTCCTGTGGAGCCTTCTCTTCCTGGCACAGCAGCCCTACAGTCTGGAGCTGAATACAGGATGACTGCACCTACTGTGAGTAGCTGCTCTGCAGCCCGACACTCTCCTCGGCTCTCCTATTCCCTAATGTTCTGGCATCAGTTAATGGGTCTGCTCATCATGAACCCACCGGCCAGGAGTTCCTACCCCGGGTGAGACAGAGGCCCCTATCCCTGGGTGGGCTTTCCTTCTGTCTCGGTCTGTGGCGGACTTCACCAGGATGTCACGTCCCTGGTGTCCGTGCTTGACAGATTGTCCCTCCCAGCCCCCCGCAGTTGCCAGTGGGTCACAGGATTCTCCATCCGGCCTTTTCAACACAGGTCACAAGAGATCCAGACAGGAGCGAAATTCTGTCTTTTTCCCGATCCATCTCGCCCTCCGGTCTGGCACGGTGAGATCCCTCTTCCAGATCCTCCTCTCCCGAGTCAGACGGGCGTCCTCGGTCATGTTTTCAGAGGAAGATTCAGACTTTGTTTCACTACAGGCCTCTAGCATGAGTGATAGGGTGCAAAGCCTTATTATTGCAGTCAACCAGACCTTAGGCATCATGGATACATCTACGGAACCCGCAGAAAAGGCGGTTTCGTTTAGACGGTCAAAACCAACTTCCAAGGTCTTTGCTCTACACACTGAATTTGTTGTGGTACTTGCCAGGGGAAAGGTGAACCATACCAGATGCTTTCAGACAGGGAAGCGTCTCGGCATCATATATCCCTTCTCCCCTGAGCTCATCGCTAACTGGACTGATTTCTCGGCAGCGGACTCGTCGGTCCCCAGACTGTCCGCCAACATGGTCCTTCGACTTTTCTAATGCAGCATCCCTCATGGATTCCAAGGATACAAGTATAGAATCGCTGGAAAAATCAGCCTTTTGAAGTGGCTGCTTCTGCTTTGTGCCTCGGCCATTGCCTCTACCTGGGTCTCAAGGACCACAGCTAGATGGACCAAACAGCCTTGTAAGGGTACCACGGCTGGACCTCTTCCGGGGAAGCTGGCCGACCTGACGTACCAGATTTCCTATGCAGGGAAATATTTGGTAGCTGTCTCCCTAGATGCGTGTCTTGTGCAGCTCAGGTATCCAGCAATATGGTGACCATCTGGCGGAATATTTGGCTCAAGACATGGCAGGTGGACTTGTTTTCAAAGAAGTCCCTTACCAGCCTCCCTTTCCAGGGGGCCCGTCTTTGACTACATGCTGGAACAAATTATTAAGGACGCAACGGGAGGCACGAGCGTCGCTGGCCTCCCCTGATATGGCAGTTCAGCTCCCTTTTTGTCCTTTCGCTGGTTCGTGGCGTCAGAATATTCCTCTGGCTAGCACAGACCGCGGTCTCGCCTGGCTAGAGAAAAGGCTTCCTTCAAGCCTACCCCTTCCTGGCGTTCCCTCAATTCCCATGGTAGGTCCACCATGCCCAGACCTGGCAGATCTTCCTTGGCATAACTCGTGCTAAGGGCCCAGTGTTCCTCCCAGTTTGGGCGGGCGTCTGTTTTGTTTTTTTCTTTTTTGCAGGGATGTTTGGCTTGCCTCAGTCGAGGTCAGGGAGGTGGTATCCTCTGGATACAAGATGGGGTTCGCTTCGCGGCCCCGGAATCGCTTCTTCGAATCCCACCCTCTACAAGATCCTAATCTGATCCCAGGTTTCTTTGTGTCCATTGCATTTCTTCTTTGTTCGGAGGTTATCGTTTCCATCTCAGTAGGAACGCTTCACAGGTTTCTATTCAAACCTGCTTGTAGTGCCGAAGAACAACGGCGCAGTTCGACCCATCTGGTTCCTAAGTTAGTGAACAAAAGGTTCTGCCTGCGGCATTTCAGGATGGAGTCCCTCTGTTCAGTATTGGCTTGCATGGAACCACAGGAATTCCTGTTCTCCATAGATATCCAAGAAGCCTATCTCGATGTTCTGATTTTCCCAGCACACCTGTGTCTCCTGCGTTTCGTGGTGCAGAAGAGTCATTTCTAGTTCATCGCCCTGCCACTCGGTCTTGCGACCGCACCCAGTGTCTTCATAAAGATCATGGCTACATTTATGGCCATTTTGAGGATCACGGGCCTAGTGCTCATTCCGTACCTCGAAGACATCAAGGCTCCGCCCCCCTCTCAGGCCCAGGAGAGTGACAATCATCCGACTCCCTGTCCCGTTTCTGGTGGCTGGTCAGCAGAACAAAGTCTTGTCTTGTTCCGAGTCAGTGCCTCGTCTTCTAAGGCATGCTGTTCAACACCTGTCAGTTGAGGGTTTTTTGTTATTTTTTTCTTCTCAAGGAGAAACGGGCAATTCTCCAGGACTGATTTTTCTGCAAGGCCCTTGGCTGCCTTCCTTCCGTTCAGCAATGAAGGTCCTGGGACGAATGGTGGCAGCATCGGAAGCGTTCCCTTTTGCGCTGTTCCACTTCAGTAGGCCATCCTTTCTCAGTGGGACAGGTTGGTGCTGTCTCTGGATCGTCCGATTCGGCCTTCCGTCCGATTCTAATGGTCTCTCAGCTGGTGGCTGTCATCCCCTCTCATTCCCCAGGTCCGGTCCTTCCTTCTCGCCCATGGCAGGTGGTGACGACGGTCGCCAGCCTTCCCGGCTGGGGCACGGTTTCCCACAATCCGTCAGTTAAAGGGGCGTTGGTCGGAGCAAGATTCCCCTCTGCCGATCGACATCCTTGAGATAGCGGCCATTCTTCTGTCCCTGAGTCACTGGGAAAAGGTTCTCAGAGGTCTGCCAGTCAGAATCCAGACGTCCAATGCCACGGCTGTGGCATATGTCAAACACCATGGAGGGAATCAGTCTCTTGGAAATGGCGGAGGTATCCAAGATCCTCTTCTGGGCAGAGGCGACGGTTCCGGCACTATCCGCAGTGCATATTCCCGGTGTTGGCAACTAGGCCGCGGTGTTTTTCTCTGCCACGAGGGCCTTTCGGCAGGAGAGTGGTCCCTGCATCGGGAGGTCTTCCTTCAAATTTGCCTTTGATGGGGATCTCCGGACGCGGATCTCTTGGTGTCGCGACTGCTTAGGAAGGTTCCACCGTTTATTTCCAGGTCCGCGACCCTCTTGTAGTGGAGACCGATGCTTTGGCCATTCCTGGGTCGCATTTTGTATTTCCCTATCTGTTTCCTCCCCTTCCCTTCTTCCCAGGCTGTTGAAGATCATTGCGGAGGGGGTGCCGGTCTTTCTGATCGCACCAGATTGGCCCAGAAGGTTCTGGTTCGCTGAGATCGCCAATCTCCTCGCGGACTTCCTCTGGAGGCCCCAGACAGGCCAGATCTTCTGTCCCAAGGACCGATCTGCCACCAGAGTTCTTGGTTGCTCAATTTAACATCTTGGCTGTTGAATCCTTCCATTTGGCCTTTTCTCAAGGCGGGACTTGATGCTGGCCTTGACCTTAGTCCTCTAAAGGGTCAGGTAGCAACGCTTTCCATTCTCTTTCTGAAGTCCCATTTCAGAAGTCCTTGACTTCCCGTTCTCAGGTCAGATATTTAGATCTGAGAGACCTCGGTGGTTGATACCTCTTAATGGCTAACTGAAAAGATGGTAGCAAATTGCAAACCTTCGAGACTTCTCAGGCCTCTTCATCAGGCATAGACTAATTCAATTCCAAATATTTTATCTACTGGCTATCACGGTACAAGGATATATATTCGTCCCGTTCTCAGGTCAGAACTTTTCTTCAAGGAGTGGTGCATGCAGCTCTCTTGTACCGGACTCTCGTGGATCCCAAGGAGCTTAATCTTGTTCTGGAGGCTGTGGGGTTCCCCCCCCTTGAACCTCCCCATGAGGCCTCACTGTCTGTTCTGTCCTGCAAGGTGTCGTTTCTGGTGGCCATCACCTCCATTAGGCGCGTCTCGGAGTTGGTGGCTCTCTCCTGTCGCCCCATTTCTTGGTTCTTCACCAAGATAAGGTAGTTTACGGCCATCGTCGCCTTTTCTTCCCAGGGTGGTGTCCTCCTTGTTACTTCAATAAGATCGTCCTTCCCACCTTTTTGTTCTGCTCCGACCTAATCTCTGGAGCGTTCGCTGAACAGGCCAGACCTGGTCAGGGCGGTGAGGATCTATTTGTCTAGGACCACCTTCTTTAGGAAGACGGACCGTCTATTTGTCATTCCAGACGGTGCGCCAAGAGGCCTGCCAGCCTCCAAGGTTATGATTGTTCTCTGGATCAGACCTGCTATTCTGGAGGCTTACCAGGTCAGGAACAGAGTGACTCCTCCTGGGATTAAGACTCACTCTGCCCCGGGCAGTGGGCGCCTCCTGGGCGGTACACCATGGGGCATCTGCCCTACAACTTTGCAAGGCAACCTGGTGTTCCATTCTCTCATTTGCCAAATGTTATAAGCTCCATACCTACGCTTTGGCAGTTGCCAGCCTAGGCGGAAGGATCTTGCAGGCGGCAGTGGTAAGTTCTCCGACCTGAATGGAGTTTTTTTCTGCTGTTCCCACCCCAGGGACTGCTTTGGGACATCCCATGGTTCCTGTGTCCCCCAATGAGGCGATAGAGAAAACAGGATTTTTGGTTGCTTACCGTAAAATCTGTTTCTCGGAGCCTTCATTGGGGGACACAGCACCCTCCCAAGTTGAACAGCTCTGTTTTATTGTGTTATATTGTCACAGTTTGACTTTCTATCTTTAACATGTTACTTCTCCTACTGCTTTTTTCACTAACTGAATATCCTACTTCCAGTCGGTGGGGTGTACACTGCAGAGGAGGAGCTAACTTTTTTATTTGCATAGTGTCAGCCTCCTAGTGGCAGCAGCATACACCCCATGGTTCCTGTGTCCCCCAATGAAGGCTCCGAGAAACAGATTTTACGGTAAGCAACCAAAAATCCTGTTTTCTAGTGCTTTTTGAAGTGTGTTTTGGGTCATTGTCCTGCTGGAAGACCCATGACCTCTGAGGGAGACCCAGCTTTCTCACACTGGGCCCTACATTATGCTGCAAAATTTCTTGTTAGTCTTCAGAGTTCATAATGCCATGCACACGGTCAAGCAGTCCAGTGCCAGAGGCAGCAAAGCAACCCCAAAACATCAGGGAACCTCCGCCATGTTTGACTGTAGGAACCGTGTTCTTTTCTTTGAATGCCTCTTTTTTTTTCTCCTGTAAACTCTATGTTGATGCCTTTGCCCCAAAAGCTCTACTTTTGTCTCATCTGACCAGAGAACATTCTTCCAAAACGTTTTCGGCTTTTTCAGGTAAGTTTTGGCAAACTCCAGCCTGGCTTTTTTATGTCTCGGGGTAAGAAGTGGGGCCTTCCTGGGTCTCCTACCATACAGTCCCTTTAAATTCAGACGCTGACGGATAGTACGGGTTTACACTGTTGTACCCTTGGACTGCAGGGCAGCTTGAACTTGTTTGGATGTTAGTCAAGGTTCTTTATCCAACATCTGCACAATCTTGCGTTGAAATCTCTTGTCAACTTTTTTTTTTCCGTTCACATCTAGGGAGGTTAGC
Source organism: Ranitomeya imitator (assembly GCF_032444005.1). Taxonomy (NCBI): domain Eukaryota; kingdom Metazoa; phylum Chordata; class Amphibia; order Anura; family Dendrobatidae; genus Ranitomeya; species Ranitomeya imitator. The sequence continues at coordinate 626,768,837 of NC_091285.1, forward strand.
CACAGTGCCATGGGCTTTAAACTTCTTGATGACACTGCGCACGGTAGATACAGGAACATTCAGGTCTTTGGAGATGGACTTGTAGCCTTGAGATTGCTCATGCTTCCTCACAATTTGGTTTCTCAAGTCCTCAGACAGTTCTTTGGTCTTCTTTCTTTTCTCCATGCTCAATGTGGTACACACAAGGACACAGGACAGAGGTTGAGTCAACTTTAATCCATGTCAACTGGCTGCAAGTGTGATTTAGTTATTGCCAACACCTGTTAGGTGCCACAGGTAAGTTACAGGTGCTGTTAATTACACAAATTAAAGAAGCATCACATGATTTTTCGAACAGTGCCAATACTTTTGTCCACTGCCTTTTTTATGTTTGGTGTGGAATTATATCCAATTCGGCTTTAGGGCAATTATTTTTGTGTTTTTTCATTTAAGACAAATTAAATGAAGATAATACCAAATAAATTGTGTTTGCAATCATTTTCAGGAAGAAACTGAGTATTATCTGACAGAATTGCAGGGGTGTCAATACTTTTGGCCACAACTGTATATTGGGTCAACATATGGGGTCTCAATGTATATAGGGAGGGCTATGTGGGGTCTCATAATGTACACTGCTGAAAAAAATAAAGGGAACACTTAAACAACAGAATATAACTCCAAGTAAATCAAACTTCTGTGAACTCAAACTGTCCACTTAGGAAGCAACACTGACAATCAATTTCACATGCTGTTGTGTAAATGGAATAGACAACAGATGGAAATTATTGGCAATTATCAAGACACACTCTATAAAGAAGTGGTTCTGCAGGTGGGGACCACAGACCACATTATTATTATTATGATTTATTTATATAGCACCATTGATTCCATGGTGCTGTACATGAGAAGGGGTTACATACAAGTTACAAATATCACATACAGTAAACAAACTAACAATGACGGACTGATACAGAGGGGCTAGGACCCTGCCCTTGCGGGCTTACATTCTACAGGATCACATCTCGGTACCAATGCTTTCTGGCTGATGTTTTGGTCACTATTGAATGTTAGGTTACTTTCACACTAGCGTCGTACGACACACGTCGCAATGCGTCGTTTTGGAGAAAAAACGCATCCTGTAAGGTTGTCTGCAGGATGCGTTTCTTCCCCATAGACTAACATTTGCGACGCATTACCACACGTCACAACCGTCGTGCGACGGTTGCGTCGTGTTGTGGCGGACCGTCGGAACAAAAAAAGTTATATAACGTTTTTTTGTGCGTCATGTCTGCCATTTCCGAACGCGCATGTGCGGCCGGAACTCCGCCCACTCCTCCCCGCAACTCACAATGGGGCAGCACATGCGTTGTAAAACTGCATCCGCTGCCCCCGTTGTGCTGCGTTGTCACAGGATACGTCTGCCCGACGCACTGCGACGGGCCGACGCTATTGTGAAAGTAGCCTTAGTTGTGCTTTCACACTTGTAGCATGAGACGGACTCTACAACCCACACAAGTGTCTCAGGTAGTGCAGCTCATCCAGGATGGCACAGCAATGCGAGCTGTGGCAAGAAGGTTTGCTGTGTCTGGCTGGAGGCGCTACCAGGAGACAAGCCAGTACACCAGGAGATGTGGAGGGGGCCGTAGGAGGGCAGCAACCCACAAGTAGGACTGATACCGCAGCTTTTGTGCAAGGAGGAACAGGAGGAGCATTGCCAGAGCCCTGAAAAATGACCTCCAGCAGGCCACAAATGTGCATGTGTCTGCACAAACGGTTAGAAACCGTCTCCATGAGAATGGTCTGAGTGCCCGACGTCCACAGATGGGGGTTGTGCTCACAGCCCAACACTGTGCAGGACGCTTGTAATTTGCCACAGAACACCAGGATTGGCAAATTTGCCACTGACGCCCTGTGCTCTTCACAGATGAAAGCAGGTTCACACTGAGCACATGTGACAGACGTGAAAGAGTCTGAAGATGCTGTAGAGAGTGATCTGCTGCCTGCAACATCCTTCAGCATGACCGGTTTGGCAGTGGGTCAGTAATGGTGTGGGATGGCATTTCTTTGGAGGGCTGCACAGCCCTTCATGTGCTCGCCAGAGGTAGCCTGACTGCCATTAGGTACCGAGATTAGTGATGAGCGAATATACTCGTTACTCGAGATTTCTCGAGCACGCTCTGGTGTCCTCCGAGTATTTTTTTTAGTGCTCGGAGTTTGTTTTTCTTGCCGCAGCTGAATGATTTACATCTGATAGCCAGCATAAGTACATGTGGGGGTTGCCTGGTTGCTAAGGAATTGGGTTCCTCCTAATGCAGGACAATGCTAGACCTCATGTGGCTGGAGTGTCAGCAGTTCCTGCAAGATGAAGGCATTGAAGCTATGGACTGGCCCGCCCGTTCCCCAGACCTGAATCCGATTGAACACATCTGGGACATCATGTGTCGCACCATCCACCAACGTCACATTTCACCACAGACTATCCAGGAGTTGGCGGATGCTTTAGTCCAGGTCTGGGAGGAGATCCCTCCGGAGACCATCTGCCGCCTCATCAGGAGCATGCCCAAGTGTTGTACAGTAGAGAGGTCATACAGGCACGTGGAAGCCACACACACTACTGAGCATCATTTCCTTGTCATGAGGCATTTCCACTGAAGTTGGATCAACCTGTAGTTTGACTTTCCTCTTAGATTTTGAGCATCATTCCAACTCCAGACCTGCATGGGATATTGATTTTGATTTACACTGATCATTTTTGTTTTATTCTCAATGCATTCCACTCTATAATGAATAAAGATTTGCAACTGGAATATTTCATTCACTGATATCTAGGATGTGGGATTTTTGTGTTCCCTTTATTTTTTTGAGCGGTGTATATTGGGCCAATATGTGGGGGTCTCATTGTATATAGGGGGGCTATGTGAAGGCTCATACTGTATATAGGGGGCTGTGTGGGTGCTTATTCTGTATATGGGGGTGTCGGCATTCTTAATTCTGCTCAATATCTAGTAATACAATTAATATGAAATAATTAATGTTAATATTGAACAGAATTAATTTCAGCCTATTGGTTTGACACTCCACAGCAGTCATGGTCTCTCATGTAACCACTCAAGAAAATTTAATTGCCCACCCCTGCCTTAGAATAAAGTTTGCTGAATTTTAACACTGGTGAGAGCCGCAATTCATCTCCTAATCCTTGTTCTGGATGCATTAACATTATGGAGTCACTACAATCTTCTGCCGTGATGATGAAATCCAGGGGTAGAGCAGCCAAGTCCTTCCAGACATCCAGTACTTGGAGGGGTCGGTGTTGGGGAAGCTCCCAGTTACATTCCAAACGGGATCCAACAATCGGAGAAAAACATTAGTTGTGATAATACGAAAGGGAAATGTACAAAACACTGAGAAACAAGAACACAAGTGACGTGTGTGACCTTTGTCGGGCTGCTGTGTTTTTCTGCACAATTCTCTAAACTATCCTAATAGGAGCGTCTCCTACCAGCAAAATGAAGTCATGCGTCTGATATTACATCTCCACCTCATTCACATTATTCTAAAGACAAATGATGTCCTTCCTGTTCTAACTTAATATCTGAGGAAAGTGTCTTGGGTTTTTTTTTTGGTCTGGCGGGATGATTTTGACTTCATTCACCTACAGTTATCAGATTCATAAACCCATTTAATTATACATACACGACATCCAACTAAAGGGCTGGAATTTCTCTGGGGTATCAGACGTCGAAAATAGAGAGGGGTTCATTAGTCTATATGATTGGCCTGTCTAAAATGATGCGTTATTTGGGTGCACTTGCAAGTGTAGATGATGAGAATTTTTGTCTGGGCTAGCGCATTCCAGACAAGTGGTGCAACATGAGAGAAGTCCCGGAAGGGAATGTGCTGTCTGGATTATGGGGGACTTTTATTGCTATCACACAATGTCTTACATTAACCAAATTTCTACACTGGCTCCTGTTTTACACTCCAACAGATCCTAGGATCAGCCACCAACAATGTGATATCCAGTCTCTTGAGTGTAAGACAGTCCTGAGGATAGATTCTGTCTGGTCCTATCAGAACTTTCACTGTTCTATGAATTTAAGGTCCAGGAAGGATGAAGCCGCAGTGATTGCAGCTTTTTGGGGGAGTTTTTCATTTCCTGATGCTCTTCATGAAGCGGTTTTAAGGAGTCATTGAAGCTTTTTGGAGGAGTTTTTTTCTTTTTTTTTTTTTTGCAGCCTTCTGATTAGACTGTGCCAGGAGGCCCATCAATGAAGTGACATGCACTCTATTTTTTTTCATGCACAAGGCGTTTTTCGTATTTTGGAAAATAAAGATGCTAAAGAAAATCTTCAAATTATGAACAACAAAGAGAATTAACATTGAAATGAATAGAAAATGTTTTTCAAGCTTTTTTTATGAGATTTTGGAGGCTTTTTTTTTATAGAGTGGATCTGTTCAAACTAGAAAAAAAAACTGCACATAGCCACAGGCTTCCTTTTGTTATGTGGAACCTTGTTTCCGGATCACAATGATATATTTTTATTTGGAAAAAAAATAGTGATATCGGTCTCATTGTGAGATGCCACCATGTGTGTCATTACCTGCAGACCATCATTACCAGATTTGTTGACGCTCAGATCACCACCTAGAGGCGATTCAGAGGTACTGCAGCCAAATATGCAGTCTTGGCTATAGTGTTCAATTATGTCACATATTTAAAGGAAATCTTTCACCAGGTATTTGATACCTCATATGAGTGCAGCATAATGTAGGGGCCAAGACTCTGATTCCAGCGATGTATCTCTTAGTTTACTGGCTGCAGCAGTTGTGATACAGTTAGATTTTTAGATGTAGCGGAGCTCAGAAAGCTGCCCTCACCCACACCACAGCTTTCTGTGTATATTTTATACTGACATTAAGATGCTTATCAGTGCTCATTGCATGGCTGGACCAGGGCTCATGTGGGCACTAGTCTGGGCTGTCATAATCTCCTGGTGATAAAACAGTCGTATTGAAACAACAGCACACAGACAAAGGGCTCTTTCACACGTCCTGATATTTCCGTTACTGGAAAAAACAGTACAAGAGATATACGTGTGTGCAAGTGATTCATATGTGTGGCGCCCGTGTGCTACATCAGTATCACGTGTATCGATGCCTGGGAATCAGTGGTACTGTTTGCGCTGTTCCCCAGTGCCGGGTGCTGAAGACAACTTACATCATTGTCCGCTGCTCGTGTTGTGATCAGCGCAAGCAGAGGACAATGTTAGAGAGTTGTATTCAACTGATGAGACAACAGTGAGAGCAGGAGCGGCTGATGGGAGTATTCATCAGCAAGTGCAGGCGCTGTAAATAAATAAAAGAAAATGGCATGGGTTGTCCTGTATTTTTGATAACCAGCCAGGCAAAACTGAAAGCTGCGGGCTATAACCCTAAGCTGTCAACTTTAGCAAGGCTGGTTTTCAAGAATACATGGGTCTCCCACTCCATTTTTTTTTTTAATTATTTAAATAATTTCAAAAAACTACGTGAGATCCCCCCCATTTTTCACGACCAGTCAAGCTAAAACAGAAAAGAGGGCTGATATTCTACCAACCTAAAAATGGCAGCCCATGGCCACCCCAGAAAAGGCACAACTATTAGATGAGCCAATTCTGGCTCTTTGCCTGGCTTTTCCCACTTGCCATGTGGTTGATGTCACCTTTGTATTGCCCGGTGATATCAAGCCCACAGCTTAGTAATGGAAAGGCGTCTGTAAGATATCTATCCATTACTTATCCTATAGTTATATTGTAAATAAACACACAACCAGTAAAAAATCCTTTATTTGAAATCAAAACAAAATACTTTTACATTTAAAAATAACAAACACGGTAACACTCACCTGACACCCATTCTATTGAAGCCCTCGTCTCCTGTAATAAAATAAAAACAACCATATCCCTCACCTATCCGTCGACCTGTCCCACACTCCGTGGAAACACACTGACATTTGCGCAGACCCAGTCACTGGAATGGGTACTGGAGACAGTGACGTGTGAAACCTGCTGACAGATTACCTTTAAAACTATGTAAAATAGCGCCTATACCAAAAGTAGTAGGATGTGCGGCCAATGTTAGAGCGATCTCAAACATATGGGTTTCCGACTGTAGAAAAACTACAGCTCTCAGCATGCCCTGCCAATGTCCGCTAAACGCTCGATCACTGGTAAGACCTTCAATAACCCATAATCGATACAAAAAGTGAACTCGGAGCTGAAATGTTCCGGAGAACACTTAATGGGTCTACCAGCAACATGAATAATCGACAGTACATTCCGTTTTCCATGTTTTTATTGCAAATTAGCCGTTCCCAAAAAGGAAACTAATCTGCGTATATTTTTTTTTCCCAAGGACCATTGCTCTACACCAGATCTCCACAAGAAGAGCCAACACCCCCTGAAAGGATGATGTTCCTAAAGTGTCCACCTGATGGCGACAGCAGCTACAGGCAGGAGAGCTGCAGCAGTTCTCATAGAATGTGAGGATATTTCTCATTCTGTGTTCTCTGAACTGTTTCCAGATGTTCATCATTGCTGCTCCATAAATTATACACATCATAGGAAGAAATGGGCATTTTCCATACAGTGACTACATTCCTGTACAGTCATGTACTGCTATGGATGAATGGCTATGTCACTGCCTGTAAACTTTGCCTTTCTGGTTCAGCTGTGTGTCATCAGTGGCTGCCGTGACTATTGCCAGGAAAGTGGCTGCTTCTGTGCCAGATTCTCCCTGCGATGGCCAAACACGAGACATGTTCCTTTCTGCTGCGCATCTGTGGAAACTATTTAAGAAACTGAGAATAATCCCACAAGAAAGCCAATAGCCGCAAGTACATCAGCACATGAAGTGGGGGTCCCCTATGACATGCTTTTTTCTATAGGGCCCCACCTGTCCTGTACATTTAGGAACTATATAGTCGCATCATTGCTTAGATAAAAAGGAATCCCCTAATCTTCGGGAAAAAAAAGGGCCAGATGCTCCTGGGCTAGGAGAGGGTGAATAAGCAATAATCTCGGAGGCGGCCTCAATCCATAGGGTGAAGTTTGTTTTCAGACTTCTTTGCCCCTTTTTAGAAGCACGGATCCCTTATAAGAATCCCTCACCTGATCTGTGTAAACCTACTTCTGGGTCAAATATGTCTACAAATTGTCCCGATTCTCCTGCTCTGTAGCTTGACATACCCTCTTTCGCCTCTTCATCAGCATTTTGACAGCACCGTAGGTGTAAGAACTTTCTTTTTCCCATTTTCGAGGTTTCATTACACCTGCCATTGTCCAACTACAAACCTGCCTCTTTGTTATCTGTCAGAATCTGAGAGACAAAAACCTGCACTACATCAAATAATCCATCTCGGCTTCCCTGCTTCAATAGACTGATTACACTTGACAGCAGACAGTAGACAGTAATTTTTACAGAAAAGAGACACCTATGATTCAAAATGTTTAACGAAACCCAATTGTAAAAAAAATAATGACTTTTAGCTGCAAATGCATGCATTTATACAAAAAAAAACCTTTTAAGACAATTTCCGTGCTTGCAAAAATTTTGTTCCTCTGGAGAGAATAGTCACACTTCTCATCCAGTAGTAAAGGACATGTAGCCTCTTTCCAACCCATGCGTATACATGTAATACAGTGACCACCGGTGACATTATACACAGAAGCACTGTATATAGTGTCAGTGTACAGGTAATACAGGAATCGCAAGTGATATTATACACAGGAGCTCTGTATATACTGTCCATGTACAAGTAATACAGGGAGAACTGGTGACATTATAAACAGAAGCATTCTATATAGTATCAGTGTACAGATAATACAGGGATCACCAGTGACATTATACACAGGAGCTCTGTATATAGTGGCAGTGTACAGGTAATACAGTGACTCACCATAGACATTATACACAGGAGCTCCGTATACAGTGGGGCAAAAAAGTATTTAGTCAGTCAGCAATAGTGCAAGTTCCACCACTTAAAAAGATGAGAGGCGTCTGTAATTTACATCATAGGTAGACCTCAACTATGGGAGACAAACTGAGAAAAAAAAATCCAGAAAATCACATTGTCTGTTTTTTTAACATTTTATTTGCATATTATGGTGGAAAATAAGTATTTGGTCAGAAACAAACAATCAAGATTTCTGGCTCTCACAGACCTGTAACTTCTTCTTTAAGAGTCTCCTCTTTCCTCCACTCATTACCTGTAGAAATGGCACCTGTTTAAACTTGTTATCAGTATAAAAAGACACCTGTGCACACCCTCAAACAGTCTGACTCCAAACTCCACTATGGTGAAGACCAAAGAGCTGTCAAAGGACACCAGAAACAAAATTGTAGCCCTGCACCAGGCTGGGAAGACTGAATCTGCAATAGCCAACCAGCTTAGAGTGAAGAAATCAACAGTGGGAGCAATAATTAGAAAATGGAAGACATACAAGACCACTGATAATCTCCCTCGATCTGGGGCTCCACGCAAAATCCCACCCCGTGGGGTCAGAATGATCACAAGAACGGTGAGCAAAAATCCCAGAACCACGCGGGGGGACCTAGTGAATGAACTGCAGAGAGCTGGGACCAATGTAACAAGGCCTACCATAAGTAACACACTACACCACCATGGACTCAGATCCTGCAGTGCCAGACGTGTCCCACTGCTTAAGCCAGTACATGTCCGGGCCCGTCTGAAGTTTGCTAGAGAGCATTTGGATGATCCAGAGGAGTTTTGGGAGAATGTCCTATGGTCTGATGAAACCAAACTGGAACTGTTTGGTAGAAACACAACTTGTCGTGTTTGGAGGAAAAAGAATACTGAGTTGCATCCATCAAACACCATACCTACTGTAAAGCATGATGGTGGAAACATCATGCTTTGGGGCTGTTTCTCTGCAAAGGGGCCAGGACGACTGATCCGGGTACATGAAAGAATGAATGGGGCCATGTATCGTGAGATTTTGAGTGCAAACCTCCTTCCATGAGCAAGGGCATTGAAGATGAAACGTGGCTGGGTCTTTCAACATGACAATGATCCAAAGCACACCGCCAGGGCAACGAAGGAGTGGCTTCGTAAGAAGCATTTCAAGGTCCTGGAGTGGCCTAGCCAGTCTCCAGATCTCAACTCTATAAAAAACCTTTGGAGGGAGTTGAAAGTCCGTGTTGCCAAGCGAAAAGCCAAAAACATCACTGCTCTAGAGGAGATCTGCATGGAGGAATGGGCCAACATACCAACAACAGTGTGTGGCAACCTTGTGAAGACTTACAGAAAACGTTTGACCTCTGTCATTGCCAACAAAGGATATATTACAAAGTATTGAGATGAAATTTTGTTTGTGACCAAATACTTATTTTCCACCATAATATGCAAAAAAAATGTTAAAAAAACAGACAATGTGATTTTCTGGATTTTTTTTTCTCAGTTTGTCTCCCATAGTTGAGGTCTACCTATGATGTAAATTACAGACGCCTCTCATCTTTTTAAGTGGTGGAACTTGCACTATTGCTGACTGACTAAATACTTTTTTGCCCCACTGTATAATGTATAGTGTACAGGTAATACAGTGACCACAAAAGATATTATAAACAGGAGCTCTGTGTATAGTGTATTGTGTACATTTAATACAAATATCAGGGATCACCAGTGACCTTATACACAGGAGCTATGTATATAATATATAGTATACAGTGTCAGTGTACAGGTAATATAAGGATCACCAGTGACAATATACACAGGAGTTCTGTATACAGTGATCAGTGACATTATACACAGGAGCTCTATATATAGTGTATAGTGTACAGATAATAATGACAACCAGTGACATTATACATAGGAACCCTGTATATACTGTCAGTGTACAGGGATCACCAGTGATATACACAGGAGCTCTGTATATAGTGTCCGTGTACAGGTAATACCGGGATCACCAGTGACATTATACACAGGAGCTCTGTATATAGAGTTAGGGTAGAGGTAATAAAATGATCATCAGTGACATACAGTATAGACCAAAAGTTTGGACACACCTCATTTAAAGATTTTTCTGTATTTTCATGACTATGAAAATTGTAAATTCACACTGAAGGCATCAAAACTATGAATTAACACATGTGGAATTATATACTTAACAAAAAAGTGTGAAACAACTGAAAATATGTCTTATATTCTATGTTCTTCAAAGTAGCCACCTTTTGCTTTGATGACTGCTTTGCACACTCTTTGCATTCTCTTGATGAGCTTCAAGAGGTAGTCACCAGAAATGTTCTTCCAACAATCTTGAAGGAGTTCCCAGAGATGCTTAGCACTTGGCCCTTTTGCCTTCACTCTGCGGTCCAGCTCACCCCAAACCATCTCGATTGGGTTCATGTCCGGTGACTGTGGAGGCCAGGTCATCTAGCGTCCCATCACTCTCCTTCTTGGTCAAATAGCCCTTACACAGCCTGGAGGTGTGTTTTGGGTCATTGTCCTGGTGAAAAATAAATGATCGTCCAACTAAAAGCAAACCGGATGGAATAGCATGCCGCTGCAAGATGCTGTGGTAGCCATGCTGGTTCAGCATGCCTTCAATTTTGAATAAATCCCCAACAGTGTCACCAGCAAAGCACCCCCACACCATCACACCTCCTCCTCCTCCATGCTTCACAGTGGGAACCAGGCATGTAGAGTCCATCTGTTCACCTTTTCTGCGTCGCACAAAGATGCGTCGCACAAAGACACAGTGGTTGGAACCAAAGATCTCAAATTTGGACTCATCAGACCAAAGCACAGATTTCCACTGGTCCAATGTCCATTCCTTGTGTTCTTTAGCCCAAACAAGTCTCTTCTGCTTGTTGCCTGTCCTTAGCAGTGGTTTCCTAGCAGCTATTTTACCATGAAGGCCTGCTGCACAAAGTCTCCTCTTAACAGTTGTTGTAGACATGTGTCTGCTGCTAGAACTGTGTGTGGCATTGACCTGGTCTCTAATCTGAGCTGCTTTTAACCTGCGATTTTTGAGGCTGGTGACTTGGATAAACTTATCTTCAGAAGCAGAGGTGACTCTTGGTCTTCCTTTCCTGGGGCGGTCGTCATGTAAGCCAGTTTCTTTGTAGCGCTTGATGGTTTTTGCAACTGCACTTGGGGACACTTTCAAAGTTTTCACAATTTTTCAGACTGACTGACCTTCATTTCTTAAAGTAATGATGGCTACTCGTTTTTCTTTACTTAGATGCTTTTTTCTTGCCATAATACAAATTCTAACAGTCTATTTAGTAGGACTATCAGCTGTGTATCCACCAGACTTCTGTACAACACAACTGATGGTCCCAACCCCATTTATAAGGCAAGAAATCCCACTTATTAAACCTGACAGGGCACACCTGTGAAGTGAAAACCATTGCCGGTGACTACCTCTTGAAGCTCATCAAGAGAATGCAAAGAGTGTGCAAAGCAGTCATCAAAGCAAAAGGTGGCTACTTTGAAGAACCTAGAATATAAGACATAATTTCAGTTGTTTCACACTGTTTTGTTAAGTATATAATTGCACATGTGTTAATTCATAGTTTTGATGCCTTCAGTGTGAATTAACAATTTTCATAGTCATGAAAATACTGAAAAATCTTTAAATGAGAAGGTGTGTCCAAACTTTTGGTCTGTACCGTATACAGGGGCTCTGTATATAGTGTAAGCGTTCAGGTAATACAGGGATCACCAGTGACATTATACACTGGAACTATGTATATAGTGTACAGTGTACAGGGATTACCAGTGACATTATACACAGGAGCTCTGTATATAGTGTCAATGTACAGGTAATACAGGGATCATCAGTGACATTATACACAGGAGCTCTGTGTATAGTGTACAGGTAATACAATGATCACCGGTGACATTATACACAGGAGCTCTGTATATAATGTACAAATAATACAGTGATCACCAGTGATATTATACACAGGAGCTCTGTATATTGTGTCAGTGTACAGGTAATACAGGAATCACCAGTGATATTATACACAGGAGCTCTGTATATAGTGTCACTGTACAGGTACTACAGGGATCACCAGTGATATTATACACAGGAGCTCTGTATATAGTGTCACTGTACAGGTACTACAGGGATCACCAGTGATATTATACACAGGAGCTCTGTATATAGTGTCAGTGTACAGGTAATACAGTGATCACCAGTGACATTATACACAGGAACTCTACAGCTAACATAGGGATCACCAGTGACATTATAATGTAAATCCTTAGGAGAAAGTAGCAAACCATTATATACAAATCCTGAGTATGCCCACACAGACTGAAACACTGCAGATTTTCTGTAACAACAAAATCTGCACCAAATCGGAAACGTTTAGTTGCAAAAATGTTGCAGATATGCTGAAGATTACTCTCTGTGCATTGCAGTTCTGCAGAATAACGTGACATGCGGCAGATTTATAATCCACACCGCATGTCTATTTACACTGTTTGGATAAGTACCAATACTATGCCTGCATAGGGGGACAATACTCTTTATGGAGGGGTAAATTCTCCCTATGTAAGCATCTGAATTACTAATGTGGTTTAATGAAAGTTGTAGTATATTAGAAACTCTATTCTCGTCATTTTTCTGGTCTGTCACTTAGAGAACTTTTGTATTATTAAAGCCTTTGATAAATGACATAGTCCAGGCGGTCAGACAGTCAGGAGACACAATGGAGATGCTTGTGATGATGGCCTCTTTCTGACAGCAGCCCGGGTCTAGTAGTGATGTGATCAGTCATATATCTGCAGGGTGAAGCCCTGGACATGTGTGCTCACCTCCAGATGCAGGGCTGAGTCACAGAGCAACCTCTCCCTGGAGGAATGTGTCCCTGTCACCCAGCCATGCCGTGTCCAGGAGCTCAGGGGAGCTGTGGAGAGATGAGGGGAGGCAGCTGTTAGAGAGCATGTCCCAAATCTGTTTATCTTCATCAATCCTGAGCGATCCATCACTTCCGGCTTTTCTTTGCCAAATTTCCAGAAACTCTCATCTATTCCCTGACATTCCTAATCTCTTTTCATGGTAAGCAGTGTATACAGACGTCAGCATAGCGGAGAGGCCCAGTCATCGGATCCCTCGTCTACCTCTGCAATGTTATACAATCTTATACAACATATGGATGATATAATGTTATCATCACAGACAGGCTAACTGCCTGGACTTCAGCTGCAGATTCCCTTCAGCTTCCATCTGAAAATACCAGAGGATGCCTCGGTAGGCCCCGGATCCATTACAGTATTGGGCTCCAAAGTCAAGCTGAAGAAAATCCCATTTGAAGGTGAATTTGAAGCCTGAACGCTTGTCACTGTTGCAGAATTCAGCTTTCAGCAGCATCACTGAGACATTATTGGAGAATGAACTGTTTGGGACATAAACCAAGAAAAATCTGCATCGGCATTGAGAGTAGGTCTGTCTGAAATTAGCTTTCTTTTTTGTCTAATGCTCTATTTATTTGTTGGCCTTTTAATTACCATTTATTGAGGTCCAATTTGGGGCCTGGAGTATACATTATGGTGCACATAACCCTCATTTTAGGGTATAAATGATTCAATAAGGTGACATAGGTATTGTCCGTTAGTCAGTCGATAAATTGATTGCTTACATGGGCAATGACCGGGCATGAGCGTTCTTATGAATGCTTATTGGTCAGTGTTAGGCTAGGGTCACATGAACGTATTTTCTGTCATCCGAGAAAATTGGTCTGATTGAAGAATGGTAGGGCTTTATTAGGGTATCCTTGATGCCTGCTCCAATCACCCATGTTCATACCAGTCATGAGGAAGGACATCAGCCCAAACTTAGTTGCCTCTGCAGGCCCTACATAGCCTCAGTAGGTTCTCCTCGTAAGCTATGTCCACCGCTTTCTGGAGATGGCTCCACTTCTAAGGATGTGTTCCCACTTTGAAATTTTTGGTGAATTTTTGGTGTTGTGGATTTTCTGCACCCATTAAGTAAAATATGTTTCTTGTGTTTTTACTACAATATGCAGTGTAAAACTCATGGTGGGAATGTAACCTAATGCTCTGAGGCCTGACTGAGGATCCCGCGGCACCAGATCAGAGACTTTCCTGATATGACATACAAGGGTGTGTACCTACATGGCTGACGCAGCGCCGTCCTTGGCAATCTGTCCGGCAAATGACTATGGGAATGTTAGCCGTAAATTCAAGCAACCAAACTGTTTTCCAAAATTGACCATTTTATAGCCCATTCCAACGTCGTGTGACACATGGGCATCTGTTATTGGCGTTGATGGATTCTGTGACAATTGTCTTCAGTGCATGGTGATGCTAAACACACGTGTGTACAATTACTGGCATGTAGACGTGTGTGGCCATCATCTCCGGAGGGAAGAGTTGCATCTCCTGGGGGGAGCATTAGAGATCCGGCACATGACATTACCGATGCAGTCACACTGTGGTCAGTGGTCTGGAGACAATCCAGAGGCCTCATCCCTGATGTGTAAGCGTCACCCTCAGCTGCTTCCACCCCAACTATACAGTCACGGTCACCCCATGTAGACCAACCAACTCCATGATCTCGGCGTGGGAGCTTCATCCTTCTACAGGACAACATGCTTAGAGTATCTTACAGGTGAAACCTTTGAAGAATCTCTAGGGCCTCTCTGCTTGTACGTATCAGGACTTCACTGGGGAAAAATGTAGTTTGCAGCCCAAGCCCTTCATCTAAATTCTCTAGCCAAATCAGTATAGCTTGTAGCCACTCTTCTTCATTTGCGTACTTGGATAGGGAATAACCTACTGATCACTGGGTACCTAACCATTAGGAACTGCAGCAACATTGAGAATTGGGCTCCAGAAACCTTTGCAGAGCCTCATCTCAAATTGGGCGGAGGTGCGCATGCTTGGTCATTCATTGACTATGTGACTGCTGGGGAAAGCCGCTTATTGGACAATTTATGCCTCCCTTATTGGATAATTTATGCCCCAAAATAATTGTCCTAGGCAGCACATCTCCCCAAGAGAACAGGGGATGTGCTGCCACAATATGCAAAGAGTATGGGAAGCAACCTATCTTATTATCCATTGTTCAACCCCTCTTAAAGTTTGCTTGAGCCCATCTAAAAGGGAGTTTCAAAAGTCACTCAGAACCGCTGACCTCACTAATTGGCTGCAGCGATGTCAAAGTGACATCAACGCTGCACACCACGTATACTATGGGAAACAATGGAGCTTAAGGTACCTTCACACATAATGATTTCGTTAACGATATCGTTGTAACGTCACGCTTTTTGTGACGTAGCAACGATCCCGCTAACGATCTCGTTATGTGTGACAGCGACCAACGTTCAGGCCCCTGCTGGGAGATCGTTGGTCGCTGGGGAATGATCAGGACCTTTTTTTGGTCACTGATCACCTGCTGTCATCGTTGGATCGGCGTGTGTGACACCGATCCAATGATGTGTTCACTTGTAACCAGGGTAAATATCGGGTTACTAAGCGCAGGGCCGCGCTTAGTAACCCGATAATTACCCTGGTTACCACTGTAAAAGTGAAAAAAAAAAAAAACAGTACATACTCACATTCCGATGTCTGTCACGTCCCCCGCCGTCAGCTTCCCTGCACTGACTGTCAGCGCCGGCCGTAAAGCAGAGCACAGCGGTGACGTCACCGCTGTGCTCTGCTTTACGGCCGGCGTTGACTCAGTCAGTGCGGGAAGCTGACGGCGGGGGACGTGACAGACATCGGAATGTGAGTATGTAGTGTTTTTTTTTTTTACTTTTACAATGGTAACCAGGGTAAATATCGGGTTACTAAGCGCGGCCCTGCACTTAGTAACCCGATGTTTACCCTGGTTACCCGGGGACTTCGGCATCGTTGGTCGCTGGAGAGCTGTCTGTGTGACAGCTCCCCAGCGACCACACAACGACTTACCAATGATCACGGCCAGGTCGTATCGCTGGTCGTGATCGTTGGTAAGTCGTTTAGTGTTACGGTACCTTTACAGGGAAAGATTTCACTTTCTTGGATTGCTTCTGTCGGGAGAGATTGCTCTCCATAAATCTTATCATTAGCCAGTTATACCCTTTGTGAAGGGTCTCAAGTTAATATAATCTTGTAAAACCCCTGGACGTCTCATACGTGGATTTTTTTTTACATCCTGGTGCTGACAATCGCAATTTAAGATAATTACTTCCACACTTGGTCCTCTGGTCTTATTCCTTCCCTATCACACGGACCGCAGACATGGAATGCTGTACGTCTTACAGTAAATTACACGGTACTAGAAAGCACAGATGAGCGCCAGATACGCTTATAAGACCGCAGAAATGGTGAGCGATAATTTATGGGGGTCTATTAACGCCATACTGCAGACGCTTACGGATACCGGAGTGGCAGAGCTGATTTTGTTATTGGGCACAACACATGGGAATATTACATTATACACCGGACTACATCAGCCTGTGACAAATCTAGCACTGCTACATCCATACACATAGCAGCTAGTGCTCTAATACTGGATCTTCTCACTCTGGATTGTCCTTGGTATAATGTGAGATCACTTCTGTTCAGATTTTTTTTTTCAGCATCTCATTGAAATCATGCAATTGTTTAAAGCGGGCAAATTCCCATCTCGTGTGGCTCACGTACGCAGCACATGTGGATTTTATAAGAGGCCAATTCCATGAAGGATGGATCAGTGCAGTATGAAGAGATGGCCGGAAAACACTGGCGCTTTTCCACTGCAGATGTTATTACTCCTGGCGCATACACTTTGTATTAACCTGGTGTTAAGCGGCAAGAAATGAGAATTTCTCATCTACAATGATGACTATGGTTATGGATATATGGACAAACCTCCAGGAGATGTGGTCCATGTCATGATGTTCTTAATGGGGATGAGCTACAATACCAGGCACAGCCAGGAGTGGCGCTGTTTCTAGGATAATAAGTAAACTCTTTGTTGTAAGTGTACAACTCTGCAGAATATGTTGGTGCTATATAAAATCCAACTCTCCCATGGATGAGAAGAGAAAACTCCCAGATGCCAATATTATTACTCACTTTCCCCCAGTCCTGCACTTCTGATCACTCCCTGGCGCCCCACAGAAAATTGTCCTGATGTTTGCTGTCCTGGTGCAGGACGTTCTGTGCAGCAACACCAGGGAGCGATGTGGAATGTAAGCACAAAGGGCCTGGTCTGAAGTCTGTATAGATCGGGGGCTCTGTTTCGGGGTCTGCTCTAGTATATGTAAAGATGTGCAGTTTGTATACATTGGGGTTTCAGTTTGGAGTTTCTACAGAGAGGTATCTAGTCTGGGCACTTTATACAAGGGGACATATTCAGCGGGGATCTGGTGTGGTGTGACAGAGAGACATAACTTACATGGATTGTCCAGGAATTTATCAATGATGGCCTATCCTTAGGATGCTGTTCCCTGTGTTAACAGCAGCCCGAAATGCTCATTTGTGGGGCTGCACAGCACAGTTCCATCAACAGAAGTGTCTTCTGCTAAGTACTGTATATCCTCTGTGCACTGATAGTACCCAGCTGCGGACATTATACAGTTGAGGGAGCTGTGCATTATCATGTCACCACCGACCACCCACAAAGTATGATGCCCCTACACTGTTTTCCCATACAGTATGATACACCCAAACTCCTTCACACAGTATGATGTCCCCACACAGTATGATGGCACCACAGTGTTCCCCGACACAGTATGATACACCCAAAGTTCTCCACACAGTATGATGTCCCCACACAGTATGATGGCACCACAGTGTTCCCCGACACAGTATGATACACCCAAAGTCCTCCACACAGTATGATGTCCCCACACAGTATTTATTAAAGGGACACTGTCACCTGAATTTGGAGGGAACAATCTTCAGCCATGGAGGCGGGGTTTTTGGGTTTTTGATTCACCCTTTCCTTACCCGCTGGCTGCATGCTGGCTGCAATATTGGATTGAAGTTCATTCTCTGTCCTTCATAGTACACGCCTGGGCAAGGCAAGATTGCCTTGTGCAGGCATGTACTACATAGGACAGAGAATGAACTTCAATCCAATATTGCAGCCAGCATGCAGCCAGCGGGTAAGGAAAGGGTGAATCAAAAAACCCCAAACCCCGCCTCCATGGCTGAAGATTGTTCCCTCCAAATTCAGGTGACAGTGTCCCTTTAATGCTTATTTTCTTACTACTATGCTTCTGTAGATTATCGCCTTGATAAAGGCCAATTTTGGCCGAAACGTTGGCTTACTGTATGTCTGGTCTTCTACAATAAAAAGATACTATTGGCAAATTGACTTTTTGATGTCCTCGGATTGATCTATACTATTACAATTTTTTTCTGAGGACTACATAATATTTATCTCAGATCAATTGATCTTGATCCCCTTGATCTGTTTTTGTATACAATTTTTTTGGGGGGTTATCTAAGCTAAACATTATGTCGCTGAGCACGCTCTCATACAACCAATTAGAAGCGGAATCTATCATTGCGCAAGTTAATGTACCGGGCCAATTCCTACATACCCCCGCAGATCAGATGAAGACTCGTGATCTTGAAAGAGTATGGAGAAGGAAGACGGCTCTTCAGCTTCATTATGTGACACTGACCGAATATCATAAGGTTCAGCGTATACCAAGAGGCCTACGGGTCTCACTCAGACCTACCCTTTTTTCTGAAAAAGATTATTTTTGTGATAAATTTGAAGCAATTTTAAACAAATGTTCTTTGGATCTTATTCTCCTAACGGTGGACTATCTCCATAAAGAAATTCCTATTATCGATACGGAAATCGGCAATATTGAACAACAACTTCGCAACACCTTGTCCCAAGATGAATTTAATAAAATTAAGACTCAGACTGATAAAACAATCAATGAATTTCAGCCCCAACTTCAGAAATGGAAAAGGCTAAAATTAATTTGTGATACTGATGATTATCAACGTGGAGAGGTATATCGTTGGACGAACAGGAATTTGGAGTCTACTAATAGGAGGACCTCAAGAGGTTGGAACTCTCCCTTTTCTTCTGGTTCTGGAAGCGACAGCTCCCGATCTTCTTTTCGTTCTTATGATCAGAGACAGGGACGTAATCCTAGGACTAGAGGCAACAGACGTCATCCAGTGGGTTCTGAACCCATTGCTACAAGGATGCAGACTCGTTCACAGGTATCCAATGATCAACTTGTATATAATATTTCATCATATATTTTGTCTCCCACTGAACATTCCGTTTTACAGAAGGGTCTTTCGTTTTGTCCAACCCCCCCTTTTAATGATTTATTTTAGATCAGGAGCTTAATCGCTTCTATAGATCCCTCCGTCTTAAAGTACATTTCTCTAGTTTACAAGCATCCACGCCGATACCCCAGATTACCACTACATCTGGTATTAATAACGAGATACTTACTTTGAAGAAACTCAATCTTACCAAACTTAGTTCGTTCTCTCCTCCCAGAACATATCACCCTATTGAAACTTTTATTTCACTTGTCCAGAAGGACGTACGCAAACAGCTAGTTGACATTCACCATAGTCTCTTCCATGTGAGTAGCAACATGTCGAGGTCGGAGAAATTACCTATCAGTAGTCTTAGGTCCTATAAACATTTGATAATTAAACCCGCGGACAAAGGCGGAGCGATAGTCGTAATGGATAAACAGTACTATATAAGTGAGATTCGCTCACAATTGAGTGATTCCGATACCTATCTCTTTATTGCTCATGATCCCTCTTTCAATATTGCAAAAGAAATTCAGACTATATCTCATCAGTTTAGTACTCTAGGAGTGATTGATCACAAATTGGGTGAATTCCCGATTAATGCATATCCTATTTGTCCAGTATTGTACACAGTACCCAAAATTCATAAAAATCTCACTAGTCCCCCAGGGAGATCGATCGTGGCCTCAACTGAATCACTTCTTTCTCCTTTGGCAATTGTTTGGGAAAACATTTTGTCTCCATTAATGGGTCATATTCCCTCCTTTCTCCGAGATACATCTCACTTTTTGACCTATATTTGTGATTTAAAAATAGTGGCCACTGATTGCTATCTGGTAACTTTAGATGTCAGTAGCTTGTATACAAATATTGATAATGAGAAAGGGATCCAAGCTGTGGAAAATTTTCTTAATAATAATACCCAGTTTCATTATGATTTAAAGAGGGTTTGTGGGACATTACTTACACTTATTCTAAGAATTTTTTTCTTTTTGAAGATGAGTTTTTTATTCAACGTAATGGCACTGCAATGGGCAGTAACGTGGCGCTACCTTATGCCATATTTTCATGGCCGAATTTGAGTCCAAATTTGTCTCTTCCAGCAATATTGCATACTATGGAAGAGGTACATAGACGATATTTTTCTTATATGGTGTGGAGACATTGAATCCCTATTGTCCTTTCATCAGTCCATTAATCAGAGCGTAGTTAAATTAACCTTCACAATACAATATGATCATAAATCTATTTAGTTTTTGGACACTCAAGTCATCATTAATGAGGATGGATCATTCATTATGCACTGATTTATATGTCAAACCAACCGACAAGAATAGTCTATTGCTTTTTACGAGTTGTCATCCTCGTCATATTAAAAGGGCTCTCCCCATATCACAATTTCAGAGGATAAATCGTATTGTATCTGACCGTTCTCAACGCTCTTTGAGATTAAATGATATGGCCTCTAAATTTCGCAATCGAGGTTATCCAGATACTCTTCTTAATTTTTCCTCCGATACCTCATCCTTCTAATGTACTACGTTCCAACATACGGAGAATGGCCTTTGTGAATACTTATTATTGTTTTTCAAATGTATCCTTATTATACTTTTTATTTTTTTATTTCTTAGATATTCCCTGACATATTTTATTCCTTTTACATAGCGCAGCAACTAGTGCTCCCATTTTTTGTTTCACTACGGGTCTTTCCGGTACGCAGTTATCTTCTTTTTCTTTATCTATGCCATGTTCTTATATAGCGTTTGTCAGCATTTCCTCCCGCTGCTGCCCCTCCGCCCAACCATCACAGCGCATGTGCGTTCTGATGGGTCTGCGCTTGCGCAATGGCTCTGAGGTCTTTCTGCCCTCCTTCCGGTTTTGCCCTCCTTCCGGTTGGCGCACAGCGCTTTCGCCATAAAAAGATGCCGTTGCTGTTACACGGCACACCATTTCCTTATTGCGGCTGCATCCTGGACCCTGCATTTCTCACTTCACCAGGTATTGTCACTTTTCATGTTATGGTTGCTTTCACTTTTTCAATTTTTTCTATGGCACTCACTCCTGTGTACTTTATTTTATCGTTTCAGTTTCACTTCCTGTACCACCATACAGGTAATCATGGATTTTCCTGATCATTTTTCTTTTTTCTTTATTCACCAGATCCACCTTGGACTATTTATATATGATTTATCTCTTTCCTTTTTTCTTTTGTCCCATATACTTATGATTATATATAAGTAGGGGTTCACACACTATTTGGCCATATTGTTTTTGGTAGCTACAAGAGATTATATTATTATTGTGGTTTTCCTTATGGCGGTGTTGACGTCGCTCTCTGTATATATCGATGGTGTTATAAAATATATAGATGCATTATGCACAGGTACTGTGATACTTGTTTATGGAATTTTGTTTAGATATTATTAGGTGAATATGCATTTTATTTACTTCTGATTTGTTTTTTTGACCAGCATATCTTTACAATTATTTGATGTACGGTATTTGTTCATTTTTTGATGCATTCATTAATTCTTATTTTCTTACTACTATGCTTCTGTAGATTATCGCCTTGATAAAGGCCAATTTTGGCCGAAACGTTGGCTTACTGTATGTCTGGTCTTCTACAATAAAAAGATACTATTGGCAAATTGACTTTTTGATGTCCTCAGATTGATCTATACCCACACAGTATGATGCACCACAGTGTTCCTCCGCACAGTATGATACTCCCAAAGTCCTCCATACAGTATCATGTCCCCAAATACTATGATGGCACCACAGTGTTCCCAGACACAGTATGATACACCCAAAGTCCCCCACACAGTATGATGTCCCCACACAGTATGATGGCCCACAGTGTTCCCTCACACAGTATGATACTCCCAAAGTCCTCCACACAGTATGATGTCCCCAAATACTATGATGGCCCACAGTGTTCCCCCACACAGTATGACACACCCACAGTCCTCCACACAATATGATGTCCCCAAATACTATGATGGCCTCACAGTGTTCTCCCACACAGTATGATACTCCCAAACTCCTCCAAACAGTATGATGGCCCCACAGTGCTCCCCAGCACAGTATGATACTGCCAAAGTCTTCCACACAGTATTACGACCCCACAGTTTTTCTCCATACAGTATGATACTCCCAAAGTCCTCCACACAATATGATGCCCCCACACAGTATGATGGCCCACAGTGTTTCCCCACACAGTATGATACTCCCAAAGTCCTCCACACAGTATGATAGCCCCACAGTGTTCCCACACACAGTATAATACCCCCGCACACTACATGATGCCACCATTGTTTCTTCACATAGTATGATGCCCCCAAAGCACTCAACACAGTATGATGCCCCTACAGACCTCCACATAGTTTGATACCCCCACATAGTATGATGACCCCAAACAGTATGATGCCTCTACACACATTAAGATGCCTCCACAGTTCCTGTGCGTCCTTCACATCCCTGCTGAGCTGGTCCCTGCTGTACAGTCAAAAGACCTGAGAATGCCACATGAGGTGAAGGTCTTTGCAGGTCTCCAGGCTCAATGCTGAAGTAGGTTTCTGATGGCTCACTCCTCCACCATTATGCTCAACTGTATCTGTGTCCCGGGAAAACAGATACCGTTGAAGCCAGGACATACCCCTGACCTCCAAGACAACAGGACTTCTCCCGAAATTCGGGTCTGTTCCCTGGATATGGGATGATTGGGAGGAATGTATTTAGTGTACATGGATAATTCTAACAGGAAGGACTCGTATCTTGTGAAAGTTTTGAGAATAATTAGGAACTTTCCCCTCTGGAGGATGATTGCTGCACGTTGATTCTCCCTAAGAATCTGTCAGTGATAAAGTGGGTTTCCAGGGAGATCAAAAATGTTCCAGTAGTAAAGGAGTGAAAAATCATCATGGACAAAGCAGCCAATAAAGCCCCTGACACCCCCCCTCCACTGGACAAAGAGCTGGGGTCACGAGGCGGTGACCCTTATACTTTGGCTTGGTATGTCAGGGATGGTCTGTAATCCATACTACACTACATATGCTTTACATGTGAGAAGGGGTATACATAATAAAAACAAGTACAGTAATCTTAACAATGCAAGTCACAACTTAGTAAAGGAAGAGAGAGGACCCTGCCCGCGAGGGCTCACATTCTACAAGGGATGGGTGAGGATACAGTAGGCGATTGGTGGTTACTGCAGGTTGTAGGCTTGTCGGAAGAGGTGGGTCTTCAGGTTCTTTTTGAAGGTTTCGATGGTAGGAGAGAGTTTGATGTGTTGGGGTAGAGAGTTCCAGAGTAGGGGGGATTCACGCTAGAAATCTTGTATGGGATTGTGGGAAGAGGAGATAAGAGGGAGTCGAGAAGGAGATCTTGTGAGGATTGGAGGTTGCGTGCAGGAAAGTACCGGGAGACGAGGTCACAGATGTATGGAGGAGACAGGTTGTGGATGGCTTTGTACGTCATGGTTAGGGTTTTGTACTGGAGTCTCTGGGTAATGGGGAGCCAGTGAAGGGATTGACAGAGGGAAGAGGCTGGGGAATAGCGAAGGGGACAGGTGGATTAGTCGGGCAGCAGAGTTTAGAATAGATTGGAGCACAGAGCGTGAGGTTACATGCGGGAGATGATGAGGGCATGGACTAGGGTTTTTGCAGATTGTTGGTTGAAGAATGTGCAGATGTGGGAAATATTTTTGAGTTGAAAACGGCAGGAAGTGGAAAGAGCTTGGATATGTGGTTTGAAGGCGAGATCAGTGTCAAGGATTACCCTGAAGCAGCGAGCTTGTGGGACAAGAAGGAGTGAGCAGCCATTGACATTGATGGATAAGTCTGGTGGAGGGGTAGAGTGAGATGGGGGAAAGATGATGAATTCTGTTTTGTCCATGTTCAGTTTTAGAAAGCGAGCAGAAAAGAAAGATTAAATAGCAGACAGACATTGTGGGATATGTGGCCCCCAGACTGTAGGTTGTGCACCTGCTATGCTGCAGTTCACACTTATCTATAATTTGTGTAGTAGATTAAGTGATTTTCTAGTCAGTGGGCCATGCCTTCCTGCAAGACAAATCTGGTGATCTGACCCCTGCAGGCTATAACATCAGAGCCTGCTATTAATTACTCCTCCTAGTTCTCCGACAACTCGCAGATACTTCATGCATAAACAAGAACTTGTCCTTTCCATGTATGTTCTAATGGTAATTTAAGGAAAAAGTGTGAGTGACATGGGGGAAAGATGATGAATTCTGTTTTGTCCATATTAAGTTTTAGAAATTTAGCAGAGAAAAAGGATGAAATAGTGGACAGACATTGAGGGATTCTGGTTAGTAGGGAGGTGATATCGAGTCCAGGGACGTAGATCTGTGTCATCAGCATAGAGGTGATATATATAATTTAAAGATTTATAATAAATGAGACCCATACAGAAGGTGAATCACAATAGTCTAAAAGTACAAATGGTTGTGTTGCCCATAGCAACCAATCACAGCTCAGATTTAATTTTCTAAACTGCTCTTATATCTGATCTGTCTGCCTTATTAGTGTAGACAGAGGTAGAGAAATCATATTTGCTCCTTAGAGAAGAAGTCCATGTGTTAGGGCCAGGGTGGGGAATGTTTTTTTTTGCCAACGGCCATTTGGATATTTATACCGCCCTTCGGGGGCCGTCACACGCTAACTCCGCCCACAAAGTACGCCAGACGCTGGTGCAGCGCCCCAGAGACCTGGTCGTTGCAGTATGACGCTCTGCCGCTAAGGGGAGTGATGGTACGTCTGATGGCACTAAAGGAGTTCTTCTGACCAGGTATCACCAGCACACACTACACTTCACACTCCGGCCACTAGGGGGAGAAAAAGGCTTTATTTATTGGGCCACTCCTCACACTGGTAAAACTAGGGGTTGGATAGGAAGTTAGTCAGAAGCTGACTGGGTTAGATTCAGGCAACATCCCGTGGCAGGGGGTGTTGCAGGGAGAAGATTCAGGGGGGTCCCTGTCAGGCGTGGGAACCTGGCAGGTACCAGAATAGAACGTTACGGAACCGCGCCTGCACACCCCACGGCGGTATCCTAAGAAAGAGACAGCGAAGGATATTGTGGAACAGTGAGAAACTAGATCAAGCACAAAGGAGAGTCAGTAGGAGTCGTGCCCGGAGAACGGCAACATCCTACTGAGGAGCGTAGCCGGTGGCCGGAACACCGAGGAAGTAACTGACTTCAGGCCTTACTTCAAACTCCGCAGGACAGTTAATTATAGGTTGGCTGTCTACCTTAAAATTTCCTACGCAGACATAGGGGGCAACACGTGGAGAGGGGCATCTCTAGGGTCCCGGAAGAGCTCCGAGCCTTCCGGGTGCGTCCTAGCCATAACATACCTGGGGGACGAGAAACTAGAAACATCTGGAACAAAAGAGAAAGAATTAGAAAGAACTAGAAAGAACGAACGAACAAGAACAGAAGTTGTGAGGACTATTCCGAATGCTCAGCAGGGTAGCACTACAACACACAGGTGCTATTGGTAGGCAACGATTTCCACCTGTAAAGGGAACTCTGGATGTGCCTTCGGACCGGCCGGTCTCAGACAGCCCTGTTAACTGTGCTCTGGATTGCGGATCCTGAAATCTTCAGTAAAGAGGTAAAGAGACTGCAACCTTGTGTCCTCGTTATTGTCTGCACCTCACACCATCACATCTACATTACTGGGAAGCCCTGGGGATATACTTTACCTGTGGGAAGGTATACCATCTAGCTGCCATTCCATCACCCCAGCGGACCCCAAGCAGCGTCGGTCATCCTGACCGAACACCACAGGTGGCGTCACGAAACCTTGACAGACTGTACCACCTTTCATTGGACGCCCCTTAGCAGGGTCACGGACCGGGTCCAGCCACCATGACAACCCCAGAACTGAGACCTGTGGCCCTGTGTCCGGGGGCGCTCCACTGGCACTGGTGGTGGACGTAATCTGTCATTGCGCATGAACAGTAGTGAACACTGTGTGCATATTCTCACAGAGTAAGAAGAAATGAAAGGGCCGGCAGCCGGCAAAATACAGCTGCAGCAATCACTGCAGCCCTGATAAAAGGTCATCAAGGGCGGTAAACAGCCAGAGGGCCTGAGGCTGTCCACCCCTGCGTTAGGGTCTTGAAAAAATAGATAAATGATGGATAGATAATAGATGATAGATAGATAATAGATGATAGCTAGATAATAGATGATAGATAGATATGCAGGGTCCTGGTCGTTGGAGTAATATCATTCTCCTCTAGGTGGGAGTGATGTTACGTTTGGAGGCAATAAAGGAGATCTCTTTACCAGGTAAAACCAACACACAACACAATTCACACTCCAGTCCACCAGGGGGAGCAATGCTCCTATTTATTAGGGCACTCTTCACAATTAGGTAAAACTGGTGGTCTGGAAAGGAAGTTAGACAGAAGCTGGCTGGGCTTCTCCCAGTTAGTTGCTATCTGAGCTCCGCTCAGGTAGTTGGTCCCTGACAGGGGTGGGATTCTGTCAGAGGCCTAGACAGAAGGCCACCGAGCTGCGCCTGTGCCACGTGCAGCAGCTTTCTAAGAAAGAGACATTGAAAAAGAACTGTATTGTAGAGAATGAGAAGAAGTCATAGCAAAAGGAGAGGAGACCAGAAGGAGTTCTGCCCTACACAGGCTGCCTCCTTCTGAGGCACAGGATCTGGTAGCCGGAACACCGAGGGAGCAACAGTCCTTTATGCCTTGCTCCAGAGACCGTCAGGACAGCTAATTCCACGTTACCTGCCCGCCCTATACCCAGGAGGCAAGGTGGCACCACTTAAAGGCTGGGGCATGATAGAGTCCCTGGAAAACGCCTCACGCCACCGGTCATACGGGTTTGTCCTATCCATCTGGAGGACAGAGAGAGACACAACATCTAGAACATCTACAATAGTTGTGAGGACCTTATGAGAGGCTCAGCAGTAAGGTACTACAACACCCAGGCGCTTGAGGAAGGCTACTGATTTCTACCTGGACAAGGGGACTCTGGATTTGCCTCCAAACCGGCCGGACTCTGCCTGCCCTGTGATCTGGTGCCCTGGACTGTGGATGCTGAAGCCTTCAGTAAAGGTAAAGAGACTGCAACCTTGTGTCCTCGTTCTTCACTGCGCCACTCACCATCCACCATCTACACACTGGGAAGCCCTGGAGACATAGTTCACCTGTGGGAAGGTATACCATCTAGCTGCCATTACCCCAGCGGACCCCTAAGCCACGTCGGTCACCCTGACCGAATACCACAGGTGGCGTCACGAACATTTCCCCTGTAAAGACCTTTCCCTTTTACAACGGACCTCCTGAGGGCCACAGACCGGGTCAGCCACCGTGACATCCCCTTGAGAACCGATAGATGATAGATAGATTGATGATAGATATAAATATAGATAGATATAGATAGATGATAAATAGATCAATGGATACCAGATGTAATACTAAGGCTTGGTGCACATGAACGTATTTTTTGTCATCCGAGAAAATCAGATCAACTATGCAAATGGTTACAGTGTGATCTGATTTTCTCAGATGAGAAGATGGAGAGAAAAAAGTCTCCATCTTCTCCATCGTGTCAGTGCGCAGAAATCGTACTGCACTCATAAGTCATCCGAGTACGTTCTGATGTTTCCCACCCACACAGTGACTTACATGGCCGAGTGCGCTCTGAATATCAGATCAATCTGGGGAATGCTGCGACTGTTTCCTAGGACAGTCATTGTGCGAGAAAAAAAAAAAATCGCACATGTGCACAACCCCATAGAATAACATTGGTCCGGGTGCGATCTGATGTTTTGCCGGACCGCACTTGGACAGTAATTACGCTCGTGTGCACCTGGCCTATGAGAGTCTGCGGTAGCAGAGCTGCGGTTGTTGTGTGGTGGAACACAGTAGGATATTATTGGGGCAATCACTGATATTAGATCAGCATTAGCGCTGTAGCAGAGCGGAGGATGTCGTCTCAGTGTTACACGACACATTCAGCTCTGCTACATCTGGGTCCCTCAGGCACAGCGCAGCTTCAGGTTTCACACCAGACATTATTTTGTGTTTGTCCTCAGTTGGAACATTTCTTTGTCCACTTACATTAATAGCAGAGGACCCATGATTAACCCCTCAGGGGCCAGTGTGTGGGCTCCTGCACAGCTACTAAACTCAGATTACAGCTCCCAGCCATGAGCTCACTGGTTAGGATGGGAGTCTGCTGGGGGCTGGGAGAGGAGGGGACAGGGAGGGAGTTCAAAAAGTGTGCTGGAAAGTTAGAGACTTCAGAGGAAACCTCCATAACACAACCAGGGACCCTCATCACCCCAGCACTGAGCAGAGGCAGGATCTGTGGGGGCTGCTGAGGACTTGTGAGTGTGCACTCAGCCTATGGGGTGGAGGGAGAGAGTAGTGGCCCTACCAGAGCCCAGGACAGCCTGCAAGGTCCATTACAGGAGAGGCTCTGCAGGGTTACATTGTTGTCTATGGGGGAGAGATGCTCTGCAGGGTTACATTGTTGTCTATGGGGAGAGATGCTCTGCAGATGTTACATTGTTGTCTATGGGGGAGAGATGCTCTGCAGATGTTACATTGTTGTCTATGGGGGAGAGATGCTCTGCAGGGTTACATTGTTGTCTATGGGGGAGAGATGCTCTGCAGGGTTACATCGTTGTCTATGGGGAGAGATGCTCTGCAGATGTTACATTGTTGTCTATGGGGGAGAGATGCTCTGCAGATGTTACATTGTTGTCTATGGGGGAGAGATGCTCTGCAGGGTTACATTGTTGTCTATGGGGGAGAGATGCTCTGCAGGGTTACATCGTTGTCTATGGGGAGAGATGCTCTGCAGATGTTACATTGTTGTCTATGGGGGAGAGATGCTCTGCAGATGTTACATTGTTGTCTATGGGGGAGAGATGCTCTGCAGATGTTACATTGTTATCTATGGGGGAGAGATGCTCTGCAGGTGTTACATTGTTGTCTATGGGGGAGAGATACTCTGCAGGGTTACAGTGTTGTCTATGGGGGAGAGATACTCTGCAGGGTTACATTGTTGTCTATGGGGGAGAGATGCTCTGCAGATGTTACATTGTTATCTATGGGGGAGAGATGCTCTGCAGATGTTACATTGTTATCTATGGGGAGAGATGCTCTGCAGATGTTACATTGTTTTCTATGGGGGAGAGATGCTCTGCAGATGTTACATTGTTATCTATGGGGGAGAGATGCTCTGCAGATGTTACATTGTTATCTATGGGGAGAGATGCTCTGCAGATGTTACATTGTTATCTATGGGGGAGAGATGCTCTGCAGATGTTACATTGTTATCTATGGGGAGAGATGCTCTGCAGATGTTACATTGTTTTCTATGGGGGAGAGATGCTCTGCAGATGTTACATTGTTATCTATGGGGGAGAGATGCTCTGCATATGTTACATTGTTATCTATGGGGGAGAGATGCTCTGCAGTGTTACATTGTTATCTATGGGGAGAGATGCTCTGCAGCTGTTACATTGTTATCTATGGGGTAGATATGCTCTGCAGATGTTACATTGTTATCTATGGGGTGAGGTGCTCTGCGGATGCTACATTGTTATCTGTGGGGGAGAGATGATCTGCGGATGTTACATTGTTATCTATGGGGGAGAGATGCTCTGCAGCTGTTACATTGTTATCTATGGGGAGAGAGGCTCTGCAGATGTTACATTGTTATCTATGGGGGAGAGATGCTCTGCAGATGTTACATTGTTATCTATGGGGAGAGAGGATCTGCAGTGTTACATTGTTACCTATGGGGGAGAGATGCTCTGCAGATGTTTTATGGACATGGTGAGATACACTGTTATACATGGGTGGAGAGATGTTCTGCAGATTTTATATGGCCAATTGAGATACATTGTTATCTATGGGTGGAGAGATGCTCTGCAGATGTTATATAGGCATGTGAGATACACTGTTATATATGGGGAAGAAATGCTCTGCAGATGTTATATGACATGGTGAGATACACTGTTATATATGGGGTAGAGATGCTCTGCAGATGTTATATGGGCACGCTGAGATGCAATGTCATATGGGTGGAGAGATGCTCTGCAGATGTTGTATAGACTTTTGAGATACACTGTTATAAATGGAGGAGAGATGCTCTGCAGATTTTATTTGGACATGTGATATACACTGTTATTATATGAGTGAAGAGATGCTCTGCAGATATCACATTGACAGTGATAAACACTGTTATACATTATATGGGTGGAGAGATGCTCTGCGGATGTTAAATGGACATGGTGAGATACACTGTTATACATGGGTGGAGTGAAGCTCTGCAGCGGTCACATTGTCATGATGAGATGCAATGTTATATATGGGTGCAGAGATGCTCTGCAGATGTGATATGGACATGCTGAGATAAACTGTTATTATTATATGAGTGAAGAGATGCTCTGCAGATATCACATTGACACAGTGATATACACTGTTATACATTATATGGGTGGAGAGATGCTCTGCAGGTGTCATGGAGGCATGTACTCGGGGAGTGACATCCAGCTATGACAGATAAGTGATGCTCCTTGCTCTATTTGTACGTGACTTGTCTGAAGTGATGCTCTGCAGAAGTAATATAGTTTGTGATGAGTAAAGTCACTTGCACAAGGGCGATGATCTACAGCTGTGGTGAATGACATGTAGACGTCGCTTTAGTAGGGTAATGCTCTGCAGCAGGTATATAGTTTATGGCGAGCAATGCTCTGCAGCGGGTATATATAGTTTATGGCGAGTAATGCTCTGCAGCAGGTATATAGTTTATGGCGAGTAATGCTCTGCAGCGTGTATATAGTTTATGGCGAGTAATGCTCTGCAGCAGGTATATAGTTTATGGCGAGTAATGCTCTGCAGCGTGTATATAGTTTATGGCGAGTAATGCTCTGCAGCAGGTATATAGTTTATGGCGAGTAATGCTCTGCAGTGTGTATATAGTTTATGGCGAGTAATGCTCTGCAGCAGGTATATAGTATATGGCGAGTAATGCTCTGCAGCAGGTATATAGTTTGTGGTGAGTAA
This sequence comes from Ranitomeya imitator, assembly GCF_032444005.1. Taxonomy (NCBI): domain Eukaryota; kingdom Metazoa; phylum Chordata; class Amphibia; order Anura; family Dendrobatidae; genus Ranitomeya; species Ranitomeya imitator. The sequence continues at coordinate 626,800,130 of NC_091285.1, forward strand.
TGCTCTGCAGCAGGTATATAGTTTATGGTGAGTAATGCTCTGCAGTAGGTATATAGTTTATGGCGAGTAATGCTCTGCAGCAGGTATATAGTTTATGGCGAGTAATGCTCTGCAGCAGGTATATAGTTTATGGCGAGTAATGCTCTGCAGCAGGTATATAGTTTATGGCGAGTAATGCTCTGCAGCAGGTATATACAGTCATGGCCAAAAGTATTGACACCCCTGCAATTCTGTCAGATAATACTCAGTTTCTTCCTGAAAATGATTTCAAACACAAATTCTTTGGTATTATTATCTTCATATAATTTGTCTTAAATGAAAAAACACAAAAGAGAATGAAGTAAAAAGCAAAACATTGATCATTTCACACAAAATTCCAAAAATGGGCCAGACAAAAGTATTTGCACCCTCAGCCTAATACTTGGTTGCACAACCTTTAGCCAAAATAACTGCGACCAACCACTTCCGGTAACCATCAATGAGTTTCTTACAAAGCTCTGCTGGAATTTTAGACCATTCTTCTTTGGCAAACTGCTCCAGGTCCCTGATATTTGAAGGGTGCCTTCTCCAAACTGCCATTTTTAGATCTCTCCACGGGTGTTCTATGGGATTCAGGTCTGGACTCATTGCTGGCCACCTTAGAAGTCTCCAGTGCTTTCTCTCAAACCATTTTCTAGTGCTTTTTGAAGTGTGTTTTGGGTCATTGTCCTGCTGGAAGACCCATGACCTCTGAGGGAGACCCAGCTTTCTCACACTGGACCCTACATTATGCTGCAAAATTTGTTGGTAGTCTTCAGACTTCATAATGCCATGCACACGGTCAAGCAGTCCAGTGCCAGAGGCAGCAAAGCAACCCCAAAACATCAGGGAACCTCCACCATGTTTGACTGTAGGGACCGTGTTCTTTTCTTTGAATGCCTCTTTTTTTCTCCTATAAACTCTATGTTGATGCCTTTGCCCAAAAAGCTCTACTTTTGTCTCATCTGACCAGAGAACATTCTACCAAAACGTTTTAGGCTTTTTCAGGTAAGTTTTGGCAAACTCCAGCCTGGCTTTTTTATGTCTCGGGGTAAGAAGTGGGGTCTTCCTGGGTCTCCTATCATACAATCCCTTTTCATTCAGACGCCGACGGATAGTACGGGTTGACACTGTTGTACCCTCGGACTGCAGGGCAGCTTGAACTTGTTTGGATGTTAGTCGAGGTTCTTTATCCAACATCCGCACAATCTTGCGTTGAAATCTCTTGTCAATTTCTCATTTCCGTCCACATCTAGGGAGGTTAGCCACAGTGCCATGGGCTTTAAACTTCTTGATGACACTGCGCACGGTAGACACAGGAACATTCAGGTCTTTGGAGATGGACTTGTAGCCTTGAGATTGCTCATGCTTCCTCACAATTTGGTTTCTCAAGTCCTCAGACAGTTCTTTGGTCTTCTTTCTTTTCTCCATGCTCAATGTGGTACACACAAGGACATAGGACAGAGGTTGAGTCAACTTTAATCCATGTCAACTGGCTGCAAGTGTGATTTAGTTATTGCCAACACCTGTTAGGTGCCACAGGTAAGTTACAGGTGCTGGTAATTACACAAATTAGAGAAGCATCACATGATTTTTCGAACAGTGCCAATACTTTTGTCCACCCCCTTTTTTACATTTCGTGTGGAATTATAGCCAGTTTGGCTTTAGGACAATTCTTTTTGTATTTTTTCATTTAAGACAAATTAAATGAAGATAATAATACCAAAGAATATGTGATTGCAATCATTTTCAGGAAGAAACTGAGTATTATCTGACAGAATTGCAGGGGTGTCAATACTTTTGGCCACAACTGTAGTTTATGGCGAGTAATGCTCTGCAGCAGGTATATAATTTATGGCGAGTAATGCTCTGCAGCAGGTATATAGTTTATGGCGAGTAATGCTCTGCAGCAGGTATATAATTTATGGCGAGTAATGCTCTGCAGCAGGTATATAGTTTATGGCGAGTAATACTCTGCAGAGGGTATATAGTTTACGGTGAGTAATGCTCTGCAGCGGGTATATAGTTTATGGCGAGTAATGCTCTGCAGCAGGTATATAGTTTATGGCGAGTAATGCTCTGCAGCGGGTATATAGTTTATGGCGAGTAATGCTCTGCAGCAGGTATATAGTTTATGGCGAGTAATACTCTGCAGCGGGTATATAGTTTATGGTGAGTAATGCTCTGCAGAGGGTATATAGTTTACGGTGAGTAATGCTCTGCAGCAGGTATATACAGTTTATGGCGAGTAATGCTCTGCAGCAGGTATATAGTTTATGGCGAGTAATGCTCTGCAGCACGTATATAGTTTATGGAGAGTAATGCTCTGCAGCAGGTATATAGTTTATGGCGAGTAATGCTCTGCAGCGGGTATATAGTTTATGGTGAGTAATGCTCTGCAGCAGGTATATACAGTTTATGGCGAGTAATGCTCTGCAGCAGGTATATACAGTTTATGGCGAGTAATGCTCTGCAGCAGGTATACAGTTTATTGCGAGTGATGCTCTGCAGCGGGTATATAGTTTATGGCGAGTAATGCTCTGCAGCAGGTATATAGTTTATGGCGAGTAATGCTCTGCAGCAGGTATATAGTTTATGGCGAGTAATGCTCTGCAGCAGGTATATAGTTTATGGCGAGTAATGCTCTGCAGCAGGTATATAGTTTATGGTGAGTAATGCTCTGCAGCAGGTATATACAGTTTATGGCGAGTAATGCTCTGCAGCAGGTATACAGTTTATTGCGAGTGATGCTCTGCAGCGGGTATATAGTTTATGGCGAGTAATGCTCTGCAGCAGGTATATAGTTTATGGTGAGTAATGCTCTGCAGCAGGTATATAGTTTATGGCGAGTAATGCTCTGCAGCAGGTATATAGTTTATGGCGAGTAATGCTCTGCAGCAGGTATATAGTTTATGGCGAGTAATGCTCTGCAGCAGGTATATACAGTTTATGGCGAGTAATGCACTGCAGCAGGTATATAGTTTATGGCGAGTAATGCTCTGCAGCAGGTATATAGTTTATGGCGAGTAATGCTCTGCAGCAGGTATATACAGTTTATGGCGAGTAATGCACTGCAGCAGGTATATAGTTTATGGCGAGTAATGCTCTGCAGCAGGTATATAGTTTATGGCGAGTAATGCTCTGCAGCAGGTATATACAGTTTATGGCGAGTAATGCACTGCAGCAGGTATATAGTTTATGGCGAGTAATGCTCTGCAGCAGGTATATAGTTTATGGCGAGTAATGCTCTGCAGCAGGTATATAGTTTATGGCGAGTAATGCTCTGCAGCAGGTATATAGTTTATGGCGAGTAATGCTCTGCAGCGGGTATATAGTTTATGGTGAGTAATGCTCTGCAGCAGGTATATAGTTTATGGCGAGTAATGCTCTGCAGAGGGCGCATTGTTTGTGGGAAGCCAGCAGTATTTGTCACTTGTATTAGGTGATGCTCTGCTTATGAACAGGAGAACATGTGGCTTCTTATAAATGTGTATGACACGTTACTGGAGTAATGCTCTGCAGTGACCATGATTTGATGCTCTGCGGGGGTTACCCAGGTCATTGTCAGTGGCGTCTGTGTGTCACTTGAACTGAGCAATAAGCTGCAGCGATTGCAGATCTGTGAAGTGTATATATGTATATCACGTGTATGGAGTGACGCTCTGCAGCTGTTATACATGATATAAGAAATGAAGTGTACGTGCCACTTCTTGTTTGGAGCGATGCTCTGCAGAAGTGATGCAGCTTATGGTGAGCGTTGCCACTTTTAAGTGATGTTTACCTAATGATCTTCCCACAACATTGATGCTCTGCAGATGTTGCTGTCTTTTGATGAGTGATGCTCTGCAGAGGGCTCCCACAGATTCTCCTCTGAGGATGAAGCTGATCATAACAATCCTCATAAGAAATGTTCTTCATAATCAAAGATTTAAATTCTTCAGATTCCCCTGAGGTCACAGTCAGGGTCTCGGACTCGGTGTAAGGATAGTAAATATCCTGCCTGTGTCCCTCAAGGTGTATGGCACCTTATGGTATATAGCACCTTATAATATATGGCACCTTATGGTATATAGCACCTTATGGTATATAGCACCTTATAGTATATGGCACCTTATGGTATATAGCACCTTATAGTATATGGCACCTTATGGTATGTGGCACCTTATGGTATATAGCACCTTATAATATATGGCACCTTATGGTATATAGCACCTTATAGTATATGGCACCTTATGGTATATAGCACCTTATAGTATATGGCACCTTATGGTATATAGCACCTTATAGTATGTGGCACCTTATGGTATATAGCACCTTATAGTATATGGCACCTTATGGTATATAGCACCTTATGGTATATAGCACCTTATAGTATATGGCACCTTATGGTATATAGCACCTTATAATATATGGCACCTTATGGTATATAGCACCTTATGGTATATAGCACCTTATAGTATATGGCACCTTATGGTATATAGCACCTTATAGTATATGGCACCTTATGGTATATAGCACCTTATAGTATATGGCACCTTATGGTATATAGCACCTTATAGTATATGGCACCTTATGGTATATAGCACCTTATAGTATATGGCACCTTATGGTATATAGCACCTTATAGTATATGGCACCTTATGGTATATAGCACCTTATAGTATATGGCACCTTATGGTATATAGCACCTTATAGTATATGGCACCTTATGGTATATAGCACCTTATAGTATATGGCACCTTATGGTATATAGCACCTTATAGTATATGGCACCTTATGGTATATAGCACCTTATAGTATATGGCACCTTATGGTATATAGCACCTTATAGTATATGGCACCTTATGGTATATAGCACCTTATAGTATATGGCACCTTATGTTATATAGCACCTTATAGTATATGGCACCTTATAGTATATGGCACCTTATGGTATATAGCACCTTATAGTATATGGCACCTTATGGTATATAGCACCTTATAATATATAGCACCTTATAGTATATGGCACCTTATGGTATATAGCACCTTATAGTATATGGCACCTTATGGTATATAGCACCTTATAGTATATGGCACCTTATGTTATATAGCACCTTATAGTATATGGCACCTTATGGTATATAGCACCTTATAGTATATGGCACCTTATGGTATATAGCACCTTATAGTATATGGCACCTTATGGTATATAGCACCTTATAGTATATGGCACCTTATGGTATATAGCACCTTATAGTATATGGCACCTTATGGTATATAGCACCTTATAGTATATGGCACCTTATGGTATATAGCACCTTATAGTATATGGCACCTTATGGTATATAGCACCTTATAGTATATGGCACCTTATGGTATATAGCACCTTATAGTATATGGCACCTTATGGTATATAGCACCTTATAGTATATGGCACCTTATGGTATATAGCACCTTATAGTATATGGCACCTTATGGTATATAGCACCTTATAGTATATGGCACCTTATGGTATATAGCACCTTATAGTATATGGCACCTTATGTTATATAGCACCTTATAGTATATGGCACCTTATAGTATATGGCACCTTATGGTATATAGCACCTTATAGTATATGGCACCTTATGGTATATAGCACCTTATAATATATAGCACCTTATAGTATATGGCACCTTATGGTATATAGCACCTTATAGTATATGGCACCTTATGGTATATAGCACCTTATAGTATATGGCACCTTATGTTATATAGCACCTTATAGTATATGGCACCTTATGGTATATAGCACCTTATAGTATATGGCACCTTATGGTATATAGCACCTTATAGTATATGGCACCTTATGTTATATAGCACCTTATAGTATATGGCACCTTATGGTATATAGTACCTTATAGTATATGGCACCTTATGTTATATAGCACCTTATAGTATATGGCACCTTATGGTATATAGCACCTTATAGTATATGGTACCTTATGGTATATAGTACCTTATAGTATATGGCACCTTATGGTATATAGCACCTTATAGTATATGGTACCTTATGGTATATAGTACCTTATGGTATATGGCACCTTATTGTATATGGCACCTTATTGTATATGGCACCGTATTGTATATGGCACCGTATTGTATATGGCACCTTATAGTATATGGCACCTTATGGTATATGACACCTTACAGCATATGATACCTTATAGTATATGGCACCTTATTGTATATGGCACCTTATAGCATATGGAACCTTATAGTATATAGCACCTTATAGCCTCTCCTGCTGCACTTTCGTATGGTGGCTTCCACCTTTCTCACACCCCCCGCCCCAGCAGCAAACATGGCAGAGGAGTTGGTTTTCTCCTGTCAGATACCTGCTCCTTCACCCCAATCCCACTGCCACCCTCTGTAACCCTCCCTTCCTTTGAGGTGCACTCTGCGCATCTACTCCCCCTCCAACCTCCAACTGGCTGTCATCTACCGCCCCCCAGGGCCAGCCACCACCATCTTTGACCACTTCACCACCTGGCTACTTCATTTCCTTTCCGCGGACATCCCTACTATCATCATGGGCGACTTCAACATCCCCATTGACACTTCCCTCTCAGCTGCCACTAAACTTCTATCTCTAACTTCCTCCTTCGGCCTCTCTCAATGGTCTTCTACAGCCACTCACAAAGATGGCCACACACTGGACCTCTGCTCTCTATCTAACCTCTCTAACTCACCTCTTCCTCTCTCTGACCACAACCTTCTCACATTCTCTTCCCTCTCCACTCCATGTCTACAATTCCCACCCCACAAACTTTCACACCCTTGCAGAAATCTTAAACACCTTGACCTACATTCATTCTCTGAATTCCTCCTCCCTCTCACAGATATAAGTTCCTTACACAATGCGGATGACGCTGCAGCTCTATATAACAACACAATAGCTGTAGCTTTGGAATCTGCTGCCCCACTCACACATACCAAAGCTCACAAAATCAACAGACAACCCTGGCACACCAGCCTGACCAAAGAACTGAGGCGAGCTTCCAGGGCTGCTGAGCGCAGATGGAAAAGATCCCACTCCAACGAGCACTTCATCGCATTCAAACAGTCCCTCACTACTTTCAAGACCACACTCGCCACAGCTAAACAAACCTACTTCTCATCTCTCATATCCTCCCCGTCTCACAACCCTAAACAGTTATTCAACACCTTCAACTCTCTCCTCCGTCCCCCAGCACCTCCTCCCTCCCCACTCATCTCAGCTGAAGACTTTGCCTCATTTTTCAAGCAGAAGATTGATAACATCAGAGACCGTTTTGGTCAACAACCCCCGGAGCCCTTCCTCCCGACTTCCCAGCCCTCCACCTCCAAAACCAACTTCTCCACCATTACAGAAGATCGACTCTCCACTCTACTCTCAAGATCACATCTCACCACCTGTGCACTTGACCCGATCCCATCCCACTTCATCCCAAACCTCACCACAGTCTTCATCCCAACCCTATCCCATCTCTACAACCTATCACTAACAACTGGTGTTTTCCCCTCAAGCTTTAAACATGCCTCCATCACACCTATCCTCAAAAAGCCCTCTCTTGACCCATCCTCTGTATCTAGCTATCGCCCTATATCACTTCTCCCCTATGCCTCCAAGCTACTGGAACAACACGTCTACCTTGAACTGTCCTCCCATCTCTCTTCTTGCTCCCTCTTCGACCGCTTACAATCTGGCTTCCGGTCACACCACTCCACTAAAACTGCCCTAACTAAGGTCACCAATGACCTCTTAATCGCCAAGAGCAAGCAACACTACTCTGTCCTCCTCCTCCTGGACCTGTCGGCTGCCTTTGACACAGTGGACCATTCCCTATTATTACAGACCCTCTCATCCCTTGGCATCACAGACTTGGCCCTATCCTGGATCTCATCATACCTAACAGACTGGACATTCAGCGCCTCCCACTCACACACCACCTCCTCACCTCGCCCCCTATCTAGTATATAGCAGCCACGTAGTATATAGCAGCCACGTAGTATATAACACAGCCCACGTAATATATAGCACAGCTCATGTAATATATAGCACAGCCCACACAGTATATAACACAGGCCACGTAGTAAATAACACAGGCCATGCAGTATACAACACTGCCCATGTAGTATATAGCAGCCAGGCAGTATATAACACAGCCCACGTATTATATAGCACAGGCCACGCAGTATATGACACAGCCCACACAGTATATAACACAGCCCACGCAGTATATAACACAGCCCATGTAGTATGTAACACAGCCCACGTAGTATATAGCACAGCCCACGTAGTATATAACACAGCCCACGCAGTATATAACACAGCCCACGCAGTATATAACACAGCCCACATAGTATATGGCAGTGTGAGCACCATATCCCTGTTAAAAAAAAAATTAAAATAAATTTTTTTTATATACTCACCCTCCGTCGTCCACCGAAGCTGTGCCGATGCGCGCGATGCCGGCGGCAGCATCGCGCGCATCGGTGGACGGCGGAAGGTGAGAATAGCACAATTTTTATTTTTTTTATTATTTTTAACATTATATCTTTTTACTATTGATGCTGCAAAGGCAGCATCAATAGTAAAAAGTTGGTCCGGGATGGGGCGACACACTGGCGCTGACTGGAGGGGAGTAGGGAGGGGGAACTGACTGGAGGAGAGTAGCGAGGGTCCAATTCGCGGCCGGATTAAGCCTGTCGCTGATTGGTCACGGCCTCTCGGCCACGACAAATCAGCGACGCGGGATTTCCGTCACAGACAGACAAACAGACAGACAGACAGCCGGAAGTACCACTTAGACGATTATATAGATAGATAGCACCTTACAGTATATGGCACCTTATTGTATATGGCTCCTTATAGTATATGGTACCTTTTTCGCATATAGCATCTTATTGTATATGGTACTTTATAGCACATGGACCCTGTTAGTGTATGGCACCTTATGGTACAGTTAGGGCCAGAAATATTTGGACAGTGACACAATTTTCGCGAGTTGGGCTCTGCATGCCACCACATTGGATTTGAAATGAAACCTCTACAACAGAATTCAAGTGCAGATTGTAACGTTTAATTTGAAGGGTTGAACAAAAATATCTGATAGAAAATGTAGGAATTGTACACATTTCTTTACAAACACTCCACATTTTAGGAGGTCAAAAGTAATTGGACAAATAAACATAACCCAAACAAAATATTTTTATTTTCAATATTTTGTTGCAAATCCTTTGGAGGCAATCACTGCCTTAAGTCTGGAACCCATGGACATCACCAAACGCTGGGTTTCCTCCTTCTTAATGCTTTGCCAGGCCTTTACAGCCGCAGCCTTCAGGTCTTGCTTGTTTGTGGGTCTTTCCGTCTTAAGTCTGGATTTGAGCAAGTGAAATGCATGCTCAATTGGGTTTAGATCTGGAGATTGACTTGGCCATTGCAGAATGTTCCACTTTTTGGCACTCATGAACTCCTGGGTAGCTTTGGCTGTATGCTTGGGGTCATTGTCCATCTGTACTATGAAGCGTCGTCCAATCAACTTTGCAGCATTTGGCTGAATCTGGGCTGAAAGTATATCCCGGTACACTTCAGAATTCATCCGGCTACTCTTGTCTGCTCTTATGTCATCAATAAACACAAGTGACCCAGTGCCATTGAAAGCCATGCATGCCCATGCCATCACGTTGCCTCCACCATGTTTTACAGAGGATGTGGTGTGCCTTGGATCATGTGCCGTTCCCTTTCTTCTCCAAACTTTTTTCTTCCCATCATTCTGGTACAGGTTGATCTTTGTCTCATCTGTCCATAGAATACTTTTCCAGAACTGAGCTGGCTTCTTGAGGTGTTTTTCTGCAAATTTAACTCTGGCCTGTCTATTTTTGGTATTGATGAATGGTTTGCATCTAGATGTGAACCCTTTGTATTTACTGTCATGGAGTCTTCTCTTTACTGTTGACTTAGAGACAGATACACCTACTTCACTGAGAGTGTTCTGGACTTCAGTTGATGTTGTGAACGGGTTCTTCTTCACCAAATTAAGTATGCGGCGATCATCCACCACTGTTGTCATCCGTGGACGCCCAGGCCTTTTTGAGTTCCCAAGCTCACCAGTCAATTCCTTTTGTCTCAGAATGTACCCAACTGTTGATTTTGCTACTCCAAGCATGTCTGCTATCTCTCTGATGGATTTTTTTCTTTTTTTTCAGCCTCAGGATGTTCTGCTTCACCTCAATTGAGAGTTCCTTTGACCGCATGTTGTCTGCTCACAGCAACAGCTTCCAAATGCAAAAACCACACACCTGGAATCCACCCCTGACCTTTTAACTACTTCATTGATTTCAGGTTAACGAGGGAGACGCCTTCAGAGTTAATTGCAGCCCTTAGAGTCCACTGTCCAATTACTTTTGGTCCCTTGAAAAAGAGGACGCTATGCATTACAGAGCTATGATTCCTAAACCCTTTCTCCGATTTGGATGTGGAAACTATCATATTGCAGCTGGGAGTGTGCACTTTCAGCCCATATTATATATATAATTGTATTTCTGAACATGTTTTTGTAAACAGCTAAAATAACAAAACTTGTGTCACTGTCCAAATATTTCTGGCCCTAACTGTATATGGTATTTTATAGTATATGGCACCTTATGTTATATGGCAACTTATAGTATATGGCACCTTATGTTATATGGCAACTTATAGTATATGGCACCTTATGGTATATAGTACCTTATAGCATATGGCACCTTATGGTATATGGCTCCTTATAGTATATGGTACCTTTTAGCATATGGCGCCTTATTGTATATGGTACCTTATAGCATATGGTACTTTATAGCACATCGACCCTGTTAGTATATGGCACCTTATGGTATATGGCATCTTATAGCATATGGCACCTTATGTTATATGGCAACTTATAGTATATGTTACCTTATAGCATATGGCACCTTTTGGTATATGGCACATTTTAGTATACCGTACCTTTTGGTATATGACACCTCATTATACTGATCCATGGATAGCACTAAGTTGTTCAGCAGCATCACAGCACTCCTGGTTTACTTGTTCCCATTCATATGTCCCCCCCACCCCAGCTACACACTGTGCTGCTGACTCTGCTGCTTTACCAATTAGGGGTCCTTCCTGCCTGTGATGGATATTCCTGCCGTCTGCTCCCCTCTGCATTAACCCCAGCAGTGCAGATTAAATAAATCTGACCGAGTACTATGAAGATATTTTGTTAAATTAATAAAATGCTGCCTTTGTCTGCACATGGTGATTCAAGTATAAAGTCCAAAGTACTGGTCATATAAGAGGGTGGTGGCCCACCAGAGGATTCTCCTGTTCTCCTGTGGGCCAGTCCAAGCCTGCTCTAGGCCATACCTATCCTGTATTAGTCAGTGCTCGAGAATGATCTTTTTAGGGAAGACTTGTTGGAAGATGTTTTCTTTACCATAGTTAGTGATATTTGATAAACTCTGAAAGCTTCACAGAAATATTTTGTTTGTAATGTGACTGCTTCATTGGAAACCACTCAGAAGATGTTCGTGGTTCATGATCTCATGTATGATTTCCTAGATAAAATCAGGGATATAAGGATTATGGATTATGGAAATTAACATTTTAGCATCGTTTGACGTCACTTCATTGTATACGTCAATTGAACATGACAAGGGTCTTACAGGCTGTCAGGGTGGCATTATCGGGCTCGAACATGGCCCCGGATTGTGCACAGCTGGTCCTCACACTGCTTGAGTTCATCCTCAAGAGGAATTATTTTGGAATATAGGCTGAACTGGATGGACAAATGTCTTTTTTCGGCCTTACTAACTATGTTACTATGTTACTATGTTACTTGCAGTTAAGGGGTATCGCCATAGGGTTCAATGTGGCCCCCACATACGCTAACATCTATATGGAGTCCCCCAAGGCTCTGATCTAGGACCCCTACTCTTCTCAATCTATACACTTGGCCAAGGACAACTCATAAAGTCACATGGATTTCAGTACCACCTTTATGCTGATGACAGATCTACCTTTCTGGCCCAGACGTCACTGCTCTTCTGTCCAGAATCCCGGAGTGTCTATCAGACATATCCTCCTTCTTCTCCTCTCGCTTATTCAAACTCAATGTGGACAAATCTGAACTTATCATCTTTCCTCCATCTCATAGATCTTCCTTAACTGACCTATCTATCGCAATTAACGACATCACGCTCTCCCCCATACCGGAAGTCCGCTGCCTCGGAGTAACCCTTGACTCTGCCCTGTCCTTCAAACCACACATCCAAACTCTTTCCACCTCCTGTCGCCTCCAGCTCAAAAATATCTCCAGAATCCGTCCTTTCCTCAACCGTCAGTCTATGCTTGTGCATGCCCTCATCATCTCCCGCCTGAACTACTACAACACTCTTTTCTGTGGCATCCCTGCTAACACCCTTGCACCTCTCCAGTCCATTCTTAACTCTGCTGCCCGACTAATTATTCTCTCTCCTCGCTAATACTCCACTTCCCCCCTCTGCAAATCTCTTCACTAGCTCCTATTCCCTCAGCGTATCCAGTTCAAATTAGTAATGCTAACCTACAAAGCCATCCATAACCTGTCTCCTCCATATATCTCTGAACTAATCTACTGATATCTTCCCTCACGTAATCTCCGGTCCTCCCAAAATCTCCTTCTCTCCTCCACACTTATTTGCTCCTCACCCAACCGCCTCCAAGACTTCTCCCAAATATCCCCCATCCTCTGGAATTCTTTGCCCCAACACGTCTGAATATCAACCACATTCGGATCCTTCAGACAGAACCTGAAAACCCACCTCTTCAGGAAAGCCTACAACCTGCAATGACCCTGCTCCCTCCTCACCACTACCGGAGCTACTGTCTCACCAACACCGGAGCTCCTGCAACCCTCAACCTACTGTCTCCTTCCCCACAATCCTGTAGAATGTAAGCCCGTGAGGTCAGGGTCCTCGTCCCTCTGTATCAGTCTGTAATTGTTAATTTGCTGTAAGTGACATCTGTAATTTGTATGTAACCCCTTTTCATGTACAGCACCCTGGAATCAATGGTGCTACAGTTAGGTCCATATATATTTGGACAGAGACAACATTTTTCTAATTTTGGTTATAGACATTACCACAATGAATTTTAAACAAAACAATTCAGATGCAGTTGAAGTTCAGACTTTCAGCTTTCATTTGAGGGTATCCACATTAAAATTGGATGAAGGGATTAGGAGTTTCAGCTCCTTAACACGTGCCATCCTGTTTTTAAAGGGACCAAAAGTAATTGGACAATTGACTCCAAGGCTATTTCATGGACACGTGTGGGCAATCCCTTCGTTATTTCATTCTCAATTAAGCAGATAAAAGGTTTGGAGTTGATTTGAGGTGTGGTGCTTGCATTTGGAAGGTTTTGCTGTGAAGTAAACATGAGGTCAAAGGAGCTCTCCATGCAGGTGAAACAAGCCATCCTTAAGCTGCGAAAACAGAAAAAACCCATCCGAGAATTTGCTACAATATTAGGAATGGCAAAATCTACAGTTTAATACATACTGAGAAAGAAAGAAAGCACTGGGGAACTCATCAATGCAAAAAGACCTGGGCGCCCACAGAAGACAACAGTGGTGGATGATCGCAGAATAATCTCCATGGTGAAGAGAAACCCCCTCACAACAGCCAACCAAGTGAACAACACTCTCCAGGGGGTCGGCGTATCAATATCCAAATCTACCATAAAGAGAAGACTGCATGAAAGTAAATACAGAGGGTTCACTGAACGGTGCAAGCCACTCATAAGCATCAAGAATAAAAAGGCTAGACTGGACTTTGCTAAAAAACATCTAAAAAAGCCAGCACAGTTCTGGAAGAACATTCTTTGGACAGGTGAAACCAAGATCAACCTCTACCAGAATGATGGAAAGAGAAAAGTATGGCGAAGGCGTGGTACAGCTCATGATCCAAAGCATACCACATCATCTGTAAAACACGGCGGAGGCAGTGTGATGGCTTGGGCATGCATGGCTGCCAGTGGCACTGGGTCACTAGTGTTTATTGATGATGTGACACAGGACAGAAGCAGCCGAATGAATTCTGAGGTATTCAGAGCCATACTGTGTGCTCAGATCCAGCCAAATGCAGCCAAACTGATTGGTCGTCGTTTCATACTACAGATGGACAATGACCCAAAACATAAAGCCAAAGCAACCCAGGAGTTTATTAAAGCAAAGAAGTGCAATATTCTTGATTGGCCAAGTCAGTCACCTGATCTCCACCCAATTGAGCATGCATTTCATTTGTTAAAGACTAAACTTCAGACAGAAAAGCCCACAAACAAACAGCAACTGAAAACCACCGCAGTGAAGGCCTGGCAGAGCGTCAAAAATGAGGAAACACAGCGTCTGGTGATGTCCTTGTGTTCAAGATTTCAGGCAGTCATTGCCAACAAAGGGTTTTCAACCAAGTACTAAAAATGAACATTTTATTTAAAATTATTGAATCTGTCCAATTACTTTTGGTCCCTTTAAAAACAGGGTGGCACATGTTAAGGAGCTGAAACTCCTAAACCCTTCATTCAATTTTAATGTGGATACCCTCAAATGAAAGCTGAAAGTCTGAACTTCAACTGCATCTGAATTGTTTTGTTTAAAATTCATTGTGGTGATGTCTATAACCAAAATTAGAAAAATGTTGTCTCTGTCCAAATATATATGGACCTAACTGTATATATATAAATAATATTAATATGGCGGTATTGGAGGACTTGTATCTGTATAGTTCCAACTTCTGCCACCATGTCTGAGCCCGGTGGCGCTACATAGACAACTTTTTTGTTATATGGGAAGGGGGATCAGATAATCTTCTTAAGTTTCAGACGGAACTTAATTGTGTATATCCTGAGTTGCAATTTACTTTAACCTACTCTATGGACCAAGTTCAATTTTTAGATACCATGGTGTATAAAAATGGTAACATCTTGGGTACTGATTTGTTTGTAAACGAGACTGATAGGAATAGTTTGCTCCATTTTGATAGCAATCATCCACGTGAGATGATTAATTCCCTTCCAAGGAGTCAAATGATCCGTGTATGAAGGATTGTGTCTTGTGAGGAGAAACTTAATTTGAGGCTAGAGGAAATGTGCAATAAGTTTATCTCAAGAAGTTATTCTAGTGATAAAGTGGTGCAATATAAAAGCAGGGCAATGGAATTGATGCGGGCAGAAATACAAAAGAAAAAAGTAAGGCTATTAACTAACGGATTCTGTTTGTTTCTACCTATGGTCCAGCTAGTAGATGGATTGGAGGTATCCTTAGAAAACATTGGATGCAGCTACATAAGGGTCTACCATCCATTCCTGAATTTGCTCTACATCCATGCTCTCATATAGACGTGGCTGTAACTTGAAGAATAGATTGGTTAAAGGGAATCTCACCTCATTTTTCGTATATAAGCATCGCCATCAGGGGCTTATCTACAGCATACAGCATTAGGTTCTCTAATCAGCCAAACTGTTTTCAGCTGTGCTAACATACTTGCACAAGGGTTTTCAATGGTATTCTAACCATCCTTTAGCCTTCTAACACAGCAAACACAAAGTAACATAAGAACACTGGAGTGATGGTTTTTGGAAATGGGCCTCTATACACATGAAGATATTGCATTACATACCAGACGTTTGCAGCTAGAATAGTCATTTACCACATTAACAATGTATAGTGTGTATTTCTGAATCATGTAATGTTAGTTTCACTGGAAAAAAACTGTGCTTTTCTTTCAAAAATAAGGAAATTTCTAAGTGACCCTAAACGTTTGAACAGTAGTGTGTATCCTGATTTCCTTTTTTCTTCAAATATGTATACTTTAATTCCCCCCATGCTCTTTGATGTATATTTAGCATTCAGTTGGTTTCTTGTTTTTAATTTCTCAATTTTATTTTATCTGTAGTGACCTTCCTGGGGGGACGACTGGAGGATATGGGGACTGAGATTCCTGAAGATTGATTTATCTATCCTATTTACATGTGGCAGTTGAACTACATGTACCAGTGGGACTAGATGTTGTTAGAATAAATTATTTGTATCGTCACTCCCCATAGCCTCTGCTACTCCCCTTATTATTTTTTTATTATTTTTATTAAAGATACCTATTTTTTATTTTTGCATTTTGTCATCGGTGCAGTTTTGTAATAATGTACAGCAGGATGGTCTTGGAGCGTTGATCGATCATCTATGCATCTCGTTTAATAGAGGGTTAATAGTTTCTAACCGCGCTATACTTAAGGTGCCATGGATATGGCTGTGTATATTTTTCGTCTGTTTCCAGGATAACCGGTCTGGCGCGTGCACATTCTGCTCGTCATCTCCGGACTGATGCGGCGCGTGCGCTCCTTGCTTGGCTTCCTGGGAGCCCGATCACGTGACATATGTCATGTGGCCGTGCCCGGGTGACGTTGAGCGGTGGCGCATGCGCGGTCTATCGCTTATGGTCCAGATATTGGCCGGCGTCTGACGCTATGCTTATTTGTGTGAATAGGGACTGATTTCATTGGTCGGGGTCAGTACTGCTCTAGATGTATATGGGTCACATGGATGGATTGGTCCGTGGTCGCCGTGACCACGGTTAGGCTTAACACCAATTGGATCAACAACATTGATGTACAAGTAAGGTACAATACCAACTTTATTTAATATATAGATTTTCCCTTGATTAGGTATGGGGATTATGCACTAAAGCTCTATCTTTATAAATCGTACACTATACAGTGCAGACCAAAAGTTTGGACACACCTTCTCATTTAAAGATTTTTCTGTATTTTCATGACTATGAAAATTGTACATTCACACTGAAGGCATCAAAACTATGAATTAACACATGTGGAATTATATACTTAACAAAAAAGTGTGAAACAACTGAAAATATGTCTTATATTCTAGGTTCTTCAAAGTAGCCACCTTTTGCTTTGATGACTGCTTTGCACACTCTTGGCATTCTCTTTATGAGCTTCAAGAGGTAGTCACCGCGAATGGTTTTCACTTCACAGGTGTGCCCTGTCAGGTTTAATAAGTGGGATTTCTTGCCTTATATATGGGGTTGGGACCATCAGTTGTGTTGTGCAGAAGTCTGGTGGATACACAGCTGATAGTCCTACTGAATAGACTTTTAGAATTTGTATTATGGCAAAAAAAAAGCAGCTAAGTAAAGAAAAATGAGTGGCCATCATTACTTTAAGAAATGAAGGTCAGTCAGTCCGAAAAATTGGGAAAACTTTGAAAGTGTCCCCAAGTGCAGTGGTAAGTCGACCACTCCCTCCCACTACATATCCTTTCTTCCCTTTGCATCAAAGACTTTGCCCTCTCCTGGATCTCATCATACCTTACTATTACTAACCACATATTTAGCATTTCCCATACTACTTCCTCATCCACCCTCTCTCTGTCGGTGTCCTACAAGGCTCTGTCCTGGCACCCATACTCTTCTCCATTTTTACCTTTGGCCTGGCACAACTCATAAAGTCCCATGGCTTCTGTTACCATCTATACGCTGATGACAAACAGATCTACCTCTCTGGCCAGATATCATCTCTCTAGTGTCCAGAATTCCAGAGTGTCTATCAGCCATATCCTCCTTCCTCTACTCTAGCTTCCTAAATCTTAATGTGGACAAAAGTGAACCCCTCATCTTTCCTCCATCCCACCCAACTCACTTACCCAGTCTATTAGTATAAATTACATCACGCTTTCCCCTGCATTGAAAGTCCGTGGCCTCAGTGTAACCCGTGATTCTGCCCTGTCCTTCAAACCACACATCCAAACTCTTATCACCCTCATCTGCTTACAACTCAAAAATATTTCCAAAATCCATCCTTTCTTCAATCTTGAATCTAATGTTAGAAGCTGCCCTCATCATCTCCCACCTCAACTACTACAATATCCTCCTCTGTGGCCTCCCTGATAACAGTCTTGGACTTTCCAGTCCATCCTTAACTCTGTTGCCCAATTATTCCACCTCTCTCCTCACAACTCCTCTGCTTCTCCCTATTGCAAATCCCTTCATTGGCTCCCAATTCCTCAACATATCCAGTTGAAACTACTAACACTGACCTACAAAACTGTCCATAATCTGTCTCTGCCAAATTTCTTTGAGCTAATCTTCCAATATCTTCCCATACGTACCCTCCGATCCTTCCAAGACCTTTTTCTCTCCTCCGCTCTCGTATATTCCTCATCCAATCAACTCCAAGACTTCTCCCGAGTATCCTCCATCATTTGGAATTCTGTGCCCCAACATATCCGATTATCTGCCACATTTGGAAGTTTCAGATGAAACTTGAAAACCCACCTCTTCAAGAAAGCCTACAGCCTGCAATGACCATGCTGCCATCTCACCACCACCGGAGCTGCCGCAACCCCCCGACCTACTGACTCCTTCCCCATTGCCCTGTAGACAGCAAGCCCATAAGGGCAGGGTCTTTTCCCCTCTGTACAAGTCTGTCATTGTTAGTTTGTTCATTGTAGATTATATTTGTTTTTAGTATGTAAACTAACCTCATGTAAAGCTCCATGGAATCAATGGTGGTCTAAAAATAAATAATAATAATAATAGTAATGTCCATATATGATCTCCACTATGCTTGTTGGTAATGGATGGATATTATCATCTTCTATCCATGTGATTGGCCATCCAAAGTTATTAATTCCTATGAAGTTGAAGATGAGCATCTTGAAGACATCTGTGGATCTCCTTCCCTAGAGAAGAGTCAGACCATAATACAGGCTCTGACAATCAAATATGGCTGACCTGATTGTTTCACGAATGGGATCTTAGCGATGAAGAATTTTTTAACATTATGAAGAAACTGTAAGAACCTATTAGATCATTTTACTTGCCCATTGACCTCAATGAAGTATTGTCCACATTACCAACATTTGACTCAAATAAACCATCTGTCAAAATAACTAACTTTCATGCTAGAAATACCTTTTTGTTAGACATCTGCTGGACTGATCATATAATCACATTGGCTTCCAGTCATAATTAGCGTTTGTGAAAGCTTCCCCTTTTATCAAAAAGACCTACATTTATGTGGTACAAACCGCGATGCCAATCTACATTTCAAGAATTATTTGTCATGGAAATAGACATTTATCAATGTATACGAAGCATGTCATTTTTCAGTTGATCAGTTTCCTAATCTTGAAGATTAAAGTGGTCTAAGCTTTCAGTACAGAGCTCCAAATCACCAGTGAAAGCACAGTAGGAAGAGATAATATGCTGGCTGCCTATAGCCACCACTAGGGGGAGCTGAGGAGCCTACTGCATACTGTACTAGCATTGAGCATATGCAGGTAATTACCATGTTGTTGTTTTGTTTTGTTTTTTAAATCTATGTCAATATTTGGAATTTGGAGCTTTATTGAAAAAGAGGAGCTTCATCTACTATTAGGATATATTAAGAAATAAATCTGCATTACAAATTATATTTAAGCATGGTATAAAGAGATGGACATACAAATTGAGAGTACTGGCCGTCTAAATGTCCATTGTAGGTTCCCTTACATGCAGTAGGGGCCTTTGTCGCCTGTGTTCAGTGCCGGACATGTTATTGTCTATGTCAGCGTGCTACTTGGGTTTGTTCCATGTAAAGCACATGCTTCGAGGACACATAGGGAGGGATTGCTGCTCCCAGACACACTCCTCATCTGTTCTTAGAAGGAGAAATCATGCCGGAAATTTGCTCGGTTTAATTAACTTTATACAGTATGTACTGTACAGACTTGTTTGCCAACATTCTCATAAAAAATGTACATCTCCAATTTCTCAATTTCTCTGGAGTAGAGCATAAAAGGATTCCTCAACTGAAAATATCCTCTTTTATTTTATGAAATTGTAATTTATGAAGGTATTATTGTTTAGTCTGGTGATTATAATCCATCTATTTCAAAGACATCTTCTGGTCATTATAGTCCATCTGGTTGATAGACCGCTATGGTTGGTTCAGTCCATCCAGTTGGGTGACGTCAATGGTTGGTATTTGCTATACTAAAGTAATAGACAAAACTGAGCTGAGTGACAGCTGTGGTCTGTCCAGTCCATGGTTCAGTGACAGCTCTGGTCTGTGCAGTCCATGATTCAGTGACAGCTGTGGTCTGTCCAGTCCATGGTTCAGTGACAGCTGTAGTCTGTCCAGCCCATGGTTCAGTGACAGATGTGGTCTGTCCAGCCCATGGTTCAGTGACAGCTGTGGTGTGTCCAGTCCATGGTTCATTGACAGCTATGGTCTGTCCAGCCCATGGTTCAGTGACAGATGCGGTCTGTCCAGCCCATGGTTCAGTGACAGATGCGGTCTGTCCAGCCCATGGTTCAGTGACAGCTGTGGTGTGTCCAGTCCATGGTTGAGTGACAGCTGTGGTCTGTCCAGTCCATGGTTCAGTGACAGCTGTGGTCTGTGCAGCCCATGGTTCAGTGACAGCTGTGGTATGTCCAGTCCATGGTTGAGTGACAGTTATGGTCTGTCCAGCCCATGGTTCAGTGACAGCTGTGGTGTGTCCAGTCCATGGTTCAGTGACAGCTATGGTCTGTCCAGTCCATAGTTCAGTGACAGCTTTGGTCTGTCCAGTCCATGGTTCAGTGACAGCTGTGGTCTGTCCAGTCCATGGTTCAGTGACAGCTGTGGTCTGTCCAGTCCATAGTTCAGTGACAGCTGTGGTCTGTCCAGTCCATGGTTCAGTGACAGCTGTGGTCTGTCCAGTCCATGGTTCAGTGACAGCTGTGGTCTGTCCAGTCCATGGTTCAGTGACAGCTGTGGTCTGTGCAGCCCATGGTTCAGTGACAGCTGTGGTATGTCCAGTCCATGGTTGAGTGACAGCTATGGTCTGTCCAGCCCATGGTTCAGTGACAGCTGTGGTGTGTCCAGTCCATGGTTGAGTGACAGCTGTGGTCTGTCCAGTCCATGGTTCAGTGACAGCTGTGGTCTGTGCAGCCCATGGTTCAGTGACAGCTGTGGTCTGCCCAGTCCATGGTTCAGTGACAGCTGTCTGTCCAGTCCATGGTTCATTGACAGCTATGGTCTGTCCAGTCCATGGTTCAGTGACAGCTGTGGTGTGTCCAGTCCATGGTTCATTGACAGCTATGGTCTGTCCAGTCCATGGTTCAGTGACAGCTGTGGTGTGTCCAGTCCATGTTTGAGTGACAGCTGTGGTATTTCCAGTCCATGGTTCAGTGACAGTTATGGTCTGTCCAATCCATGGTTCAGTGACAGCTGTGGTCTGTCCAGTCCATGGTTCATTGACAGCTATGGTCTGTCCAGTCCATGGTCCAGTGACAGCTGTGGTGTGTCCAGTTCATGGTTCAGTGACAGCTGTGGTCTGTCCAGCCCATGGTTCAGTGACAGTTGTGGTCTGTCCAGTTCATGGTTCAGTGACAGCTGTGGTCTGTCCAGCCCATGGTTCAGTGACAGCTGTGGTCTGTCCATGGTTCAGTGACAGCTGCCTGTCCAGCCCATGGTTCAGTGACAGCTGTGGTCTGTCCATGGTTCAGTGACAGCTGCCTGTCCAGCCCATGGTTCAGTGACAGCTGTGGTCTGTCCAGTCCCTTGTTCAGTGACAGCTGTGGTCTGTCCAGTCCCTTGTTCAGTGACAGCTGTGGTTTGTCCAGTCCATGGTTCAGTGACAGCTGTGGTCTGTCCAGTCTCTGGTTCAGTGACAGCTGTGGTTTGTCCAGTCCATGGTTCAGTGACAGCTGTGTGTTGTGAATTCTGTGGCAGAGCTCCCTCCTGTGGTCACAAGTGGTACTTCGGCTGATTCTCTCTGGGAGCTTCCGTTTGTGGAGGAAACTGGTACTGCTGCTTCTGAGTTTCCTCCCTCAGGTGATCTGGTGAGGTCGTTAGGTGCTTCTCTACTTAACCCCACCTAATGCTTTGATTCATGCTTCCTGTCAATGTTCCAGTGTTGGACTTGTGTTTCTCTGGATCATTCCTGTGGCCTGCTGCTCTGCATAGCTAAGTGCTTCTTTGCTATTTGTTGCTATTTTTTCTGTCCAGCTTGTCTATTTGTTTTGCTGGAAGCTCTGGGACGCAAAGGGTGTACCTCCGTGCCGTTAGTTCGGTACGGAGGGTCTTTTTGCCCCTTTGCGTGGTTTTCTTTAGGGTTTTGTGTAGACCGCAAAGTTATCTTTCCTATCCTCGTTCTGTCTAGAATATCGGGCCTCACTTTGCTGAATCTATTTCATCCCTACGTTTGTCTTTTCATCTTACTCACAGTCATTATATGTGGGGGGCTGCCTTTTCCTTTGGGGTATTTCTCTGAGGCAAGGTAGGCTTATTTTTTCTATCTTCAGGCTAGTTAGTTTCTCAGGCTGTGCCGAGTTGCATAGGTAGCGTTAGGCGCAATCCACGGCTGCCTCTAGTTGTGTTTGGAGAGGATCAGGGATTGCGGTCTGCAGAGTTCCCACGTCTCAGAGCTCGTTCTATTATTTTGGGTTATTGTCAGATCACTGTATGTGCTCTGACCTCCATGTCCATTGTGATACTGAATTGCCTTTCATAACAGCTGTGGTGTGTCCAGTCCATGGTTCAGTGACAGCTGTGGTCTGTCCAGTCCAAGGTTCAGTGACAGCTGTGGTGTGTCCAGTCTCTGGTTCAGTGACAGCTGTGGTCTGTCCAGTCTCTGGTTCAGTGACAAGGTGTTTTCTGGATATGCAATGTTTCCATTGTACCTGTGTGGAGTTTGGGCATCGCCTACTGATGTTTAGTGCATTCCTTAATAGGTCACTTAAAGGGTAACATCATAATCTAAAGCAAAGTATACAATAATCCTTTAGTCAATTGACATGTCTGTCCTCCAATTCTTCCCTCATCCAGGACTACTGTGTAGTTCTACAAGACTGCGATACCTGTCACCATTAGTAGAGTGGTTTCCTATCACTTTTCCTTGTCTATGCTCCATTCCTCACCTTCTCCTTCATCTGTCATCTAAGCTTCGCTTTCCTCCATGTCACTCCTCCCAGCAGCGCTCTCATTACTAAATGACTTTTCAGGATGATGTTGAATAACCTTCCGGGGCTTCAGATCTCCTCCACTACAGATGCTCTTTGTCTTTGCTGTTCCCTATATTGACATTAGCTGCAGTAGTCAGTTTGCGGGGTCTGACTTGCTGTCTCAAGGTTAATAAATTTCACAAATCATGGATAAATTGTGTCACTGCAAAAGGTAGAACCACACTGTACTGCGAATGGAGATAATGCAACCCTCCTGCACGCTGGACTTCTCCCTAAAGTCGATATTTCATAAAAATTAATTATTGCGATTTTCCAAATCAGTAAAACACGCTGCACTTTTGAAACAATTTTAGAAAATCACAGCAACACAACTCATTACCATTCCTTTGAGCCATGGGCGGGCATATCATTGGTACAAACAGGTAAAAAGTATCAGATCACCGTTCCATTGAATACTGGTAGTCAAGCGATAGTAAGTTTGGTGCAAATCCAAATCAATCAAATCCATTATCATCAAATGGAAAGAACATGGTACCTCAACAAGCCTGCCAAGAGTGGACCACCCTCCAAAATTCTCAGCCCAGGCAAGGAGGGTAATAATCAGAAAGGCAGCACAGAGACCAAAGGTAACCCTGAAGATGCTGCAGAGTTCCAAAGCAGAGCCTTGAGTATCTGTCCATACGACCACAATAAGCTATACACTCCATAGAGGTGGCCTTTATAGAATAGTGAGCAGAAAAAGCATTTACTTGCACACAAAAATGGTAAGGCTCGTTTTGAGTTTGCCAAAAGACGTGGGAGACTCCCCAAATGTGTGGCGGTAGGTGCTTTGGTCAGACGAGACCAAAATGTAACACAGCTCATTACCCCAAAAATACCGTCCCCACAGTGAAACATGGTGGTGGCAGCATCATGCTGTGGGGATGTTTTTCGGAAGCAGGGTAGAGAAAATGGCTAGAGTCGAGGGGAAGATGGATGGTGCAGAATAGAGGGATTTTCTTGAGCAAAATATGTTTCAATTCACCTTTCAACAAGACAATGACCAAAGCATACTGCTAAAACAACACTCAAGTGGTTTAAGGGGAAACGTGTAAATGTTTTGGAGTGGCCTAGTCAAAGCCCAGACCCTAATCCAATTTAAAATCTGTGGTCAAACTTGAGGATTGCTGTTCCCCAGAGGAAACAATCTAACTTGAAGGAGCTAGAACAGTTTTGCCTTGAGGAAGGGACAAAAATCCCAGTGGCAAGATGTGGAAAGCTCATAGAGACTTATCCAACGGGACTTGCAGCTGTAATTACCAGAAAATGAGGCTCTACAAAGTACTGACTTTAGGTGGAGTGAATAGTTATGCACACTGAAGTTTTCAGTTATTTTGTCCTATTTGTTTGCTTCACAATAAAAAGAAATTAACATATATATTTAGAATTATAGTTATCGTGTGACCATTAAGGATAGAAAACCAACAGTGTGATACTCGAGTTCAGATTAAATATTTATTAATGATATAAAAAAAGACAAATAACAAATGGATCTCTCAACAGGGAAAAGGTTACGGGAGCCGGGAGGTAACAGTATAATGCCGAGAATTCATGATTAAAAAGCAGCAAGATGAAAAAAATGTATAAAATTGCCCACTGTATATGTAGAAAAATAATACTGATTCAATACATAATATATAATGAAAATTCAATATTGAAATATAATATCATTATGGGGTATAGATTGGACACTGCCATCATTTGATAAGCCGGAACTATTACAGATCAGTGATAACAACATTTATATGTATATTTAGTGTCAGAGTCCACAGTGGAAAAACACATTTCACAGATAAGGGCAATAGAAAGAAAACCAAATGTTCACAGTTGTAGGCATGTTCTTTACATGAACTGATGCAAACCCTCAAAAAAAAAAAAACCGTGAAGTTGTGAGGTGGCAAAATGTGAAAAATAGAGAGGAGAGATAGAGGTGGTGAATACTTTCACAAGCCACTGTATATGCCACTGGTTTGAATGGACTGTGTAATACTTCATTTCTCCTGTGGAGGTGCTGCAGGGAAATGAAACACTTACTGCCAGGTTTCTAGGAAAGTTACAGCTGATTGCAGGGAGTCCCAGCAGGGGGACACTGTGATCAACTTATGGCCCAACAAGTATGAATTGCCCAAAGTGGAGAACCATTTTAAGGTTGTCTGTCCTCCTTTGGAGCCAGTTGAACTAGGAGCATTTGTAGCAACTATCCTCCATCTGCACTTTCAATATGGCCTGAGGCTAGCATTGAAGATTAGGTTCATTTAAAGTATTTTCTTGTCCTGTTTCTGGCCCCAGGGGCATTGTTCCTGCCAATCATGTACATATATCAGTGTAAAATGAACCATATGTTTCCAGATTTCTATATACGGTACTATGATAGTAAAATGAGCATTCCCTAAACAAGACATATTCTAGACCAGAATCCAGCTCCGCATCTTCAGGTTTTTTACCTTTAGGATTTGCTATAGACAAATCTGAGGTGCATTTTTTTAACCCTTGGCAGAGTTTAGAGGCTGTCATTCAAATTTTTGCCATTGCACCTTTAGTCTCTCTATAATCTGGATCTTTTTCGCGTAGAATTTGTGCAAAAAAATAAGCATGCAACAGATTTTATAACAGTTATTTACCAAAACAAAGTCCAAAAAAAAAGCTCATCCATAAATAACATATAGAAAACCACGACAAAAAAATATGGACCAAAGAGCAATATAAGATATGAATAATACAAATTTATATTAAGAGCATACATTAAAATTGTAATAGAAATAATGCAAAAAATAAATAATAATAAATAATAATAAATAATCTTTATTTTTATATAGCGCTAACATATTCCGCAGCGCTTTACAGGTTGCACACATTATCATCACTGTCCCCGATGGGGCTCACAATCTAGATTCCCTATCAGTATGTCTTTGGAGTGTGGGAGGAAACCGGAGAGCCCGGAGGAAACCCACGCAAACACGGGGAGAACATACAAACTCTTTGCAGATGTTGTCCTGGGTGGGATTAGAACCCAGGACCCCAGCGCTGCAAGGCTGCAGTGCTATCCACTGAGCCACCGAAAAAGAAAAAAACGAGAAGGGTATTGTGACACCATTGGGTGCCACGTCCACAATGGAAGGTGTATAGATATATAAAGTTAGTAGCAGGCAGACTAAAAATGGTGGGTAGAATTATCTATATAACAGGATGGAACACATCCACGGCATAAAAAATACCTAACAAATAGCAGTAGAAAGGGCAAAAATTAATAGAGAGAGAGAGAAGGCTCACATTATATCCAATAAAGTGCCGAGTGCATAATGATAATAATAGCTGTAAGGTCCCCCGCCTCTCTACACCTGCTCCATGTTCTATCACTATGGACGCCCTGGATCTACCACTCGGGACCCTGACTAGTCCCACAGTCTCTGTCCGTTTTAGGTTCATACCTTTGGCACTTATCAAGCTAAGGGTTTCTTGCGACACATCATCCTGTCTAAGGACCCCCTTAATGTAGAAGGCCACTCTTTCGCTTCAGTAAATTCCCGTCTCCTTCTAGCTGAGGATCACCCTTTGACAGCACTGCACATGGGTTGTTCTCCAACTTCTCACTGACCTGCTTTCTCTGGCACTAGCCCCACTGTGGGCTAGTCCCAAACATTAACTGTATCATAACTCTCCCTGTCTCTGCCAGCTACCTGTTGCTGGGCAGACTACAGCTTCATACTAACAAAGTAAGACATCTCTACACCCTAAGCCTATTACACCTATAATGCTTATCCTATACTATCATATCCTATACTGTACATTGCTTACATTACTTCATACATTACATAGGCAGACATCTTACAATTCACATGACATACTATGTACAAAAGACGCAGGACATTATTCAGATTACACATCACGTTATACACAGCACTGATGTCTTCAAGAGGGAGCAGGGCAATATGTCCTCCTCCTCACACGTACACCCTAAGAAGACTGGCGCGGGCCCATCCTTTGGCTACGTGCTTAAGTACCTTTCCATGTCAGCTATTCCAGGCGGTGCTAAACGTTGCTGGAAACACGAGGCAGGTGCTAGTGCGGAGGAGACACTTTAGGTAACGTCCCTGAGGCGAAATTCATTTAAAAAAAAAAAATGAAAACCACAACAGAGAGCTCACGTGACACCGCCCCGAGGGTATGGATTGTACACGCTGGATGCAGTTGGGGCCTTCAGGGAACTTTCTATAAAAATATGATCTATTATCTCCCAAAAATATCATACGTGTAAACTGTGAGAACCAGGTGTAACCCCGATGATCGCTGTAACTCCAGATTGTAGACTCGTCTCCATCATTATTACCTGGTCTAGTGAGGAGAAGTAGTCAGTCCTCCGCCGCTGCAGTGGTCCGCAACAGCCCGCAGTGGCAACATCATGTCCAACATTCATGCAAGCGCTGCTGCCAATCACTAGGCCGCAATCATCACCTTGGCATATGATTATGATTGGCTGCGGCAGTCAAGTGAATAATGGACCTGACGTCGTTTGGTGCAGGAATGAAGGGGCCAACGGAGCGGCAGAAGTGAATCCGCTGGGAAATTGAATAATTAACGCTTATTTTATTTTTTACTCATTTCTATCTGTTACTCCATTTAAAAAAAAAAAAAAAAATCAGAGTTAACCCCTGTAAGCATATGACATTTCTTCTTTAGTCTTGCATGTTGGATCATGTATTGTGCTACTTTAGATTTCCTTGGTCATCTGTTATACATGAAAATGCCGATAGTCTTGTGTTAGAAGCTTCCATTCACGCTGTGACTAAAGTCAGATGGCCGTATAAATTGGACTGAGATGGAACCGCAATGCTCAGACTGGCCCGAGAATGACAGCTGCATAGAAATATATGGAGCTTTCACACTCGGGTCTGGAGACCCCCGGCCAGTCCGTGCACTGTGGTCCGATTTATATGGCCGTCTGACTGCGCCGAGGAAACCTTCCACCCCCCCCCATAGGCTACAGTGAAGGCTGACGGTGTATACATTTATATGGCTCATGGCTCGGATACCTGTGATGAATATCTGGAGCGTTCATGTGATGTCCGTTTCCTTTTTGACTCTTCTCTATGAAATATTAATATCTACTAGCCATGGAAGCTAAAAGAACTCTGTCTTTGGCCTCCGACTATTTAATGTATACCTCGGGAGCTTCCTTTGCTGCATGCTGCAAACGTGCACAGCTAGGAAGGCCCTAGCACTTGAAAGGATTAACTACTTTTAGGGCCTGTCTTTGGTTATTAAATGCATGGATTTGGGGCTAAAAATGATTTCCGCAATTAGGTTTCTTTAAAAATGTTGCACCATTTACCTTCTATAGCCTCTGTGTTGCACTGTCTATTTCTGGCTGCAGAATGAGCAAATTGAGAATCAGTCAGCGAGCTCATTCAGATTGAATAACGGGAGAGTTTGTAGATTTTATAGGTTTTTTTTTTACCTTCTCTCAGATGATTTAAGACTGCAGGCTACATCAAAGTTGAATGTGCAGCGTAAAAAAGAACCTTTCAAAGCCAAACGGTGCAAAATTTGTAACTGAACCCAATTGCAAAAATGATTTTTAGCCTTAAATACAAGTATTTAAATAATAATAATTGTCCCCAAAAGTGGGCAACCCCTTTAATGATCTTATCATACCCTCCAACCTTCCTCCAACATCCATTCCACATATATTTTCATGCTTTTTCATTAGTCACTTTTTAGTTTCGTTAGTGTTTCCATAACTGTGACTTCTGCAGTGCCGCCACTGATCCAATAAAGACAGCAGTGCCGCCACTGATCCAATAAAGATAGCGGTACCGCCTCTGATCCAATAAAGACAGCAGTGCCGCCACTGATCCAATAAAGTCCAATATCAAAAATTACTGCACACTTGAAGCTGGTATGATGCAAATATATAACAAGTTTATTGTGTTCACAAAACAGGTTGCCACAAAAAGGAAACAAAAAGTGCAGATAGAAACCCAACGTTTCGACCCTCCTGGGCCTTATTCATGGGGTTACTGTGTATAGCTGGATGACCCGTGCGGGCAGCACTCCTGAGGCTTGTAGTGACGTAAATGGAAGGTGCTGGATGAGCAGCGCTCCTGCGCCCTGCTGCTGTGGCAAACCCCATGAATAAGGCCCGGGAGGGACGAAACGTTGGGTTTCTATTTGCACTTTTTGTTTCCTTTTTGTGGCAACCTGTTTTGTGAACACAATAAACTGGTTATATATTTGCATCATACCAGCTTCAAGTGTGCGGTAATTTTTGATATTGGACTGTTTTGGACCACACGGTCTGTTTTACCAGCACCTACTTACCTCTGTCCCGAGTGCACACCATTATTTCCTTACTGATCCAATAAAGACAGCAGTGCCGCCACTGATCCAATAAAGATAGCAGTACCGCCACTCATCCAATAAAGATAGCAGTACCGCCACTGATCCAATAAAGACAGCAGTGCCGCCACTGATCCAATAAAGACAGCAGTGCCGCCACTGATCCAGTAAAGACAGCAGTGAAGCCACTGATCCAATAAAGACAGCAGTGCCGCCACTGATCCAATAAAGACAGCAGTGCCGCCACTGATCCAGTAAAGACAGCAGTGCCGCCACTGATCCAATAAAGACAGCAGTGCCGCCACTGGTCCAATAAAGACAGCAGTGCCGCCACTGATCCAATAAAGACAGCAGTGCCGCCACTGATCCAGTAAAGACAGCAGTGCCGCCACTGATCCAATAAAGACAGCAGTGCCGCCACTGATCCAATAAAGACAGCAGTGCCGCCACTGATCCAATAAAGACAGCAGTGCCGCCACTGATCTAGTAAAGACAGCAGTGCCGCCACTGATCGAATTACCATGCCCCAGCTGAAAAGTTCCCCAAACTATCAGCAATGCTAACTATCTTAACTAGCAGTCATAGTTTCCCCACAGTGCCCCTATAAATGCCAGCTGGTATCCTATTAAGTGCCTGATATAGTGGCATAGTGCCATAACATTGACATCACCAGTTTCCATAAGACAGAAGGACAAGCATTTATTATCTTCTTTCATGGCGGTTCTGTTATGTTCATTACTGACAGGAGATATTTAGCACCATTAGGATTTACTCAAGTAAAGGGCCTTATTAAATCTTGTGGTTTGGTCTGGTTAGTTCTAAAGATGATATATTTCTTGGAGTTCCCCTTTAATCTTCACCTTTCATCATCTTCCTCCCTGGACCCATCTCAGCTCCACCGAAATAACTGGGAGATGACATCACTGGAATATGAGGTTTTGTGTGAGAAGAAGGCCTCCGGGCCCGGTCAGACCCGTCTCTGGTAACTGGAGATGCATTTGTGGAACAGTAAACTTGCCGGGAAAGCAGAAATTTCTATACATAGAGTAGGGGATAATAATGTACCGGTGCTGAGGAGCAGGGAATACAGTGTATATGGGCGAGACCGGCACTGACTGTTGGTATCACAGCATGTCCTGCCAGTGATTATATGCCCTGTTGTGCCACTCGCTGTTCATAGATATGTCATTACTTATTGTGTCAGAGCAAGTGGCAATGGCCATACTTCAGCAGTACGCCCGCCATGTTGGACCGGTGATAGATATGGGCTAGTGTTGTGTATATGTGGTTAGGTAGCAGCGTGTACATACCATACATAGGGCCAGTATTATCTGAGGGTTTGTGTGCACTTAGGTGTCCCGGGTGCACATGGATCCCTTATACCTCTTTTTATTAGAACGGGATAAAACCGCTTACTCAGGACAAGCAGACACAGGCTCGGTGGGTATACACAGGGGTCTGTCATCGTGATTGGGCCTGGGGCCGACACACAGGAATCTGTGATCAGAGCCTAATAAAGTCTTGACTCCCATATGGCCGGTGCCTACAGCGCTGCGCACTGCCTGTGACTGCTCACGACGAGGCAGACGCCTGACACTGAGCAGACGTTCAGTCCACAGATATTGTTATACGCTTTTCATTCTTTTCTGACCCCATTGACTTCATTTATATATGTCTTGACGAAAAATTCAAGTTTACCTGTTTCTTTCTTTATATGTGCTAGTTCACATGAACATCTTCTCACTCGGACAAATAAAAAATGAAACCTGTGCTAGTCTTTTCGAAACGAGACTCACCTATACATTCCAATGGTGCGCAAAAAAAAAGGATGGAATATGGACACCATCCATTTCAAACTGATCCATTGCAGTTATTAATGTATCCGGCCTTGTGTAATTTTGCTGTATAAATACAGATACCATATGTCAAAAACGGACATAAGGATGTCGCGCAAGTGACGATACGGGTGACAAATCATCCACCTTTTGTGGATGAAAAGTGGGAGATTTCTCAACTTAGCCTGATCCATAGATATGATCGTGCTACATTTATATTAAAATCAGACTTCTCCATTTTTTAAGGGTGTCCACAAACATGTCGACAGCCCCATAGATTATGATGGGTTTGTTTTCGACTCATGATCAACAAATACAGTGCATAAAACATGGGTGTCTAAATAAGGACTTACTGGAAGGCAAGGTCTAGGAAATAACATGGGCATCACCAGAAAAATTTGGCTTTAGTTAGAATGAAGAAAAGCTTATGGTCGGAGAAATACCAAAGAGTAAGGATATTTCTGACATTCCAGCGCCTTACTGGCAATAACTCTTGTCTCCTTATCAGCTGACTGTCATTTTAGATTGTCAGACATTTCTCCTTCAAGTCTACATCAAAAGATCCTAGAAAGTGGTGTCGGGACCAAAACCTTGATGTAGTAGTCTGCTGTACAGAAGAGACTTTATTCATCCTCCTCACATCTGAAGATCTCTTCCACTGGAGACCACCCAACTAACCGTCCACTGTCCCCGTCTGATCTCCCCATGTACGATGATTGCTGGATCTTACCAAGGCATTGTGGTCTAGAAAAACAGTGATGTCAGTCTTTCCATGGATAGTGGTGCAACAGGGAGAGTAGAGAACAAACATGTATCTTACCAAAGAAATCATCCTAGAACTAATGAGAATACCATACACATCCACGTACAATAGGCTTCACTCATGTAATAAAGACATTTCCAGAGGAAGTGATCTATAGTTTTAGGCTAAGCCTCGCTTAGAAGGTCAGGGGTGTCTTCTAAAAGCTGAGCTCCAGTTACATACAAGTATGTAGCACATTTGTCATGTAACAGACCTGACATTGTCAAACAACTACAAAGATGAATAGAGAAAAACATTACAAATCGTGTGGGGTGTGAGGTTCAACAGTGTCTTGTGAATACGGATTGTAATGTTGGGAGGTATCGTGTTCTGGTGGACACCACATGGCCTTCATCATGTGGTTATGCATTATTTCCATTGGTCCTCCTTGTTATACTGTTATATTGCCAGAGTTCTAGCCATACGTCCTCTTACCTAGATCAAAGGTTTATTTGATGCCATAGCCAAGTATTTTAGTGCCTGGTTCCGGATAGTTTTACAGTTACGACATTTATGGTGCATGTCTGTAATACGATGTCTGGACTGGCCATGGGTCTCCTGACCCAAGCACAACAGCCTCGGCCCAAGAATGATGGATGTGTGAAACCAGTCTAAGACAAAGTGACTTGTTGGCACCGTTCATCCCCAAGGGTATTACCCTTCTCGTGGCGCCACCCTTGCCATGAGTTCCAGGACCCTGACCTTTAATAACCGGCTGGTCACAAGGGCATTTTGTTTTTATTTTAAAGGGGATTTGTCAATAGGATCTACATTCCCAAGCCGTCAATATGGGCATGGGCATAGAAAGATGAATCAAATGATACCTTGATATCTGTGATCCCATAAATGGTTCCTGAGTAATCCACATTTTTCTTATATGCAAAAGAGCTGAAAAGATCTCCATGCCAGATTAATGTAAGTAAATAATTGATTTCTTGGGAACCATTCATCTGATCGCTAATATCAAGGTATCATTTGATTCCGCTTTCTATGACCTTCATGTCCATATAGATGGATGCTCTTGCCTTCAAGAAGTAAACCCATAAACGACACTACTAATGATGGGCAACCAACACTTTGGGATCTGCAATCATATTGGTTGTCATCCAGTTGTAGTCCATCAGTGGTGACCGGTTTCCAAGGAATGAAACCCAGCGCTTACAGGCTCTTTGCCAGATCTTTGGATCCCATCAGCTTTAGTTCTTCCTCTTATGCCACCACATGGGAGAGCACCAGTAGCCCAAGGTTGCTGCTTGTCTGAACTGTCAATCAATCAATCAGGACCCCCGCTGCTCTACAACACCTAGGAAGTGGGGAGGCTAGGAAGCTGTGCGCTCCTGAAGATTGATGATGAGAATAACCCTTTAATAGAAATTCTAGGTTGACCAAAGGACTGTTTATTGTTAATTGTGGGCTCCAATTACCATTCACTGGGTATGAATGACAGTCTTTCTGAGAAGGTGACTGCTCATATGTCTGGGGTCTCAGCAATGTTTGTTTTTCTGTCTACATTTAGATCTTATATATGTGAATGACATTCACAGACACAACGTAAGCAGCCGCAGATGGTTGCATAGCCTCTCTTATTTGTATATGGTCAGGATAAGATTTCCGTGTATCACTAGATCTCCAGTTTTTTTAGACGTTTCCTTTTTACGTGACGACAAATTACATGGCAGTGTGGTTTTACAGCGAGCGTGTGGGGGTGCTGCAAGGTGCTCCGTAAATATTTCCAAATGACAATAAAATCTAAGTACAGTATGTGCATAGTCAGTGCACGTCTCACAAGGCATGGAAAATAATGTGTAACATCCCGGCCCGAGTCCCCTTGTAAGAACGCCTTACTGTATGTGCAAGATACATAACTGGTGATGTGGAGGACGAGCACCGGCTGTGGATGTACGATCAGGATGGGTATAATGGGCAATTGCCCAAATAACACCCCCGTAATCCTTATATTCTGATGACTCAGTGGTTAGTACTGTTACCTCACAGATATTCCAGGTACGCATCCAGCTCCACGGAACCATCTGTATGGACTTTGTATGGGTTTACGTGAGTTTTCTCGGCGTACTGTAGTTTCACCAAAAATTTAGATCGTGAGCCCCAATGTGGGTGTTGATATTCACTGTGCAGCGCCCTGGAATATGTTGGAGCAATAAATAAAATACATGATTGAAGAAACTTCCTAAACAAGGGGTCAGCTAATAGTAAACTGTAGGGCTGCATAGAATTTCATTGTGGGGTCCAACCTTGGATTCAGTTTATATGGAATGTAAGAAAAATCCATTTCTATGAAATCTGAGGTATTTGAAGGCACAGTAGGGCCCTTCTTCTGAGCAGAAGCTACCCACTGTCTTATCAGAAGATATAGTAAAGAGCCTCCACCAGTGGAGCCACAGAGAAGAAAATGGCAAAGCCGCTTCAGGAAAAAGTTGCCAGTGAAAATTCCAATGGAGAAAACCTTGTCTGGGCGCTCTTGTAGGCCATTTTCCCACGTGCGGAAATGCTGGGTTTTTTTTTCTGCCTACTTCTTACAGGTGCTTGCACCATAACATACAATACTGTTTATTACATTGTTTGTTTTGTTGTTGATGTGGAGAAAAACGCAGATAAATGCCAGAAAAATTCTGCATTAAAATGTTTGTTTCTGATGTGTTTTCTGTCTATTTTTCATACTTTCAAACACTGCTCAGCTGCTTCAAGAATTCATATACTATCTTTTTAAAAAAGTTCAGAAAAGCAAAAAAAAATAGCATTTGCCATCGAAAAAAATGCTACGTGTGAACAAGTTCTAGTACAGTTCTGTATTTTAATGCAATGAGCTCCTCACAAAGGATTTAGGGTAATAGTATGTGCACACATTGCATTTTTGTTGCTTTTTTTCTGCATAATTTTGTCACAAAACCTTGTACCAGCAAAATCTCATGCCCACGTGGCTGCAGATTTGGGCCACGTGCACACATTGCGGAAAGTGGTGCAGATTTTTCCGGACTGATTTTGGTAAATCCGCAGGTAAACCGCACTGCGCATTACCTGCGGAATTACTTCGGATTTACCGAGATTTTTTGGCGGCTTTTGTGTAGATTCCTATTATGGAACAGGTGTAAAACGCTGCAGAATCCGCACAAAGAATGAACATGCTGCGGAATAAACAACGCTACGTTTGCGCGCAGTTTTTTCCTCAGCATGTGCACTGCGGATTTTGTTTTCCATAGGTTTATATGGTACTGTAAACTCAGGGAAAACTGCTGCGAATCCACAGCGGCCAATCCGCTGCGGATCCGCAGCAAAATCCGCAACGTGTGCACATACCTTTACAGCATGTCATTTTTTTTCAGTGTTTTTACAGCATTTTTTCACCATAGAAAACAATGAGGAAGTGCAAATATGCAGCAAAAAAAATCAGCAAACCCTGATTTTTGTAAGCAGCTTTTTTATAGCCAAGAGAGCAGGTTTTGCCTGCAAAATTAAAGCTGCAAAAATGCAACGTGTGAACATAGTCTAAAAGTGATTTGAAAAAAAATATAGAGAAATAATTGAATTTTAAAATTTGAATTCACTTTTATTATTTATATTATTATTATTATTTTTTTTTTTATTTACTGGAATATTATAGGCCTTGTGAGTGGCAGCCAGCTATAGCATTACATAGTATAACAAGAAGTCTTATTGTTCTGCAGTAGAGGAAGTCAGAGGTGCGGAACAAGTGCCGTCCTGTCCCCCTCACCCATAAAACTTCAGCTGTCTGACATTTTACTTCTGACAAGGTGTGGAAAAAGTTACTTTATGCAATAAGGATTCCTGCAGGAATCTGAGCTCAGGATTTATGTGTGGAGCAATGTTCCTGTAGTGATGGGCCTTGTGATGGCTGCTGGCTCTACCAGCTCAGCAAGTATCATGCACATCAGGGGTATCCCCCTGTTCCTACTTCCAGTGATGTCATTTTCGGCATGACTTCATTATGGAAAAATTCAGACTCAGGAACCCCCCCTCCTACTCAGAGTAGTCTAGGAGAGTCAGACAGGGAGGGGGCAGCTTCTGTAAGGCTGCAGGGGGAAGGGGTACAGGAAGACTTTGTTTTCCAAGGGGATATGAACTTCCACCTACTCATAATAATCATGCTATCGAGGACATTCTGTACATTACCACGCTCATAGCACAGGGCCAGTCCCCATAGACGCCAGATGAAATTCAATGTTTCCTATGAAGCCAGATCACACTGGTCTTCTTTACACAACTCCTTTTATATTCTCTATATTCAGGTTTTTGGTGTCAGTCAAATGGGTCATAGTTCAGCTTTTTTTCTCCAAGTCAATATACCTTCATCCTGTATTTATTATATCCCGGGTAAGGAAAAGTGGCCTGTTGCTTATCTTGAACCCCAACCCCTCGGCTACACCCTTCCTCCCTTCCTTTAATGCCTCTGTATATATAGTAGTCGGCTACTTTTTCCTTTAGGTTGTGGAGAAACTAGAAACGTCACCAGTAGTGATGAGCGAGTATACTCGTTGCTCAGGTTTTCCCGAGCACGCTCGGGTGGTCTCCGAGTATTTGTAACTGTTCGGAGATTTCGTTTTCATCGCCTCAGCAGCATGATTTGCAGCTACTAGACAGCTTGAACACGTGGGGATTACCTAGCAACCAGGCAACCCCCACATGTACTCAGGCTGGGTAGTAGCTGTAAATCATTCAGCTGCGCGATGAAAACGAAATCTCCGAAACTAACAAATAATCGGAGACCACCCGAGCGTGCTCGGGAAAACCCGAGCAACGAGTACACTCGCTCATCACTAATCAACAGCTCTAAATTCTAAAAGAAAAATGGTTCTGGTGTCAGTAACAACCAACAGCTCTTATTGTTTTTTTTTCACAATGGTGAGTATACTGTGGTTGCTATGGGCAACTAGGCCACGTTTCCTCTGAGACAGGTTTGAGGCCTAGTGTCTGACTGTCATATAGACCTGGAGTCTCTCATCATACTCAGCATTTTTCTATCAGTTTCAACTTGCAAATATTAGAACAATCTAAGCATATTTCACATTTACAGATGGGTGAACATTCCAACGGAATATTACAGATAACACCACCCTGTTCATATACTCACCTCATACATCGCAAATGTAAAGGACAGGAAAGAGGGCCACTTAGCAGCACATTTTCAACACCCTTACCCCTGCTCAGTCCCTTTTGTGCTGCCATGGTAGTGCAGTGCCCCTATTGAAGTTTCTTATTGTTCCCACAGAGTTTGATACCCCTTTTATGATCTTCGTGCAGTATGACACTCACACACTGCTCCTTAACACTTTATGGTACCCAAACATGCCTCCAACACACATTGATGCTCCCTAATTGTCTCAAGGAGCACAGTATGATGCCCCGCATACACAGAATGATGACTCCCAAAGTCTTCTCTCCAACACAATGATGCTCCCACACACAATATGATGCCTCCTTCCCTACTAGTATGGAAACCCTCTAGTCCAACAGCAATTTTCCTCATTCCCACTATGAGCAGTGTGCTTTGGGTGCTATCTATGTCCTAGCGTAGGAAGCCCAATGTAGTGACGTCTTGTATGGAGCTGCACAGCCTCCATATGCTGTCACACAGGCTCTGTAATTTATTGTATGTACAGAGATAGTTCCGTATGATGACATAACCCCTGGCATGCTGCCGCGTGAAATTGTAGGCACATGGAGGTACAGTAATGCCTCATGCACCTCTTTGGCAGCCTTGTTATGGCTAAACAAAATAGAGATTTAACACAGCCGTTTACATGAGACCTTTCTAATGTCATAGTGACAGCCATCTACTCAGGAAACCCAGAGTGGAAAGCTGCTCATGGAATACCGTACTTCTCTGCCTCTGGCATACTCAGCTAGGCCATATATTAAATAATAATAATAATCTTTATTTTTATATAGCGCTAACATATTCCGCAGCGCTTTACAATTTTGAACACATTATCATCACTGTCCCCGATGGGGCTCACAATCTAGAATCCCTATCAGTATGTCTTTAGATGGTTGGCCTTCCTTTTAATTGGCAAGTTGTAAGTAAAACCTTAACGACCTGTGCAGTCCAAATCACTTGTGGGGCGTATAGATCAGGCTTAGGAGCTGAGCCCCCTCGATACCTGGCAGACGTTGGATGTGTCATCCGTCAGTAATAGCAACTGGAGTTACCTAAGCTCTTATATGTGTGAAATAACAAACCAAGCAGATACTCGCCTTCCTGGGATCCATCACTGGATCCCTTCCGCTGCTCGGGTCTCTGCCTTTTAGCTTCAGTCATAACGTCACATTGCCATCTTGCATCACCTCTTCAGCAAATCACTGAAATCAGTGAAACGATCTGCTTGGATTTCGGTGTTTTGCGAACTGTCGATGTGGCATCACCGCTTCAGCCGAAACACCGAGATCCAAGCAGCTGCAGATAGTTGGTGCTGCAGCCGGAAGATGATGACTACCTGCTCTGTTTGTAATTTTAGGTATTTTAAGAGTGTTTGGGGTGCACTTTCTTTAAAGTGGGAAATCTCGTAAACCATTTAAAGCTGTGATCAATCACTGACTGCAGCACTGAAATGGCTTGTAGTTTGACGCAGGAGCTGGGACCCAGCTGTCAGACACAGCCAGACTTCCCAGAGAGAAGGCAGAGAAGGTTTATTACCACCTCTGCCTTCCCAATCTGTGTATACACAATGTTGAATGAGCACTGTGTATATAGTATAGGAAGCGCTAACAATTAGTGATGAGCGAATATACTCGTTACTCGAGATTTCCCGAGCACGCTCGGGTGTCCTGAGTATTTTTTAGTGCTCAGAGATTTAGTTTTCCTCACCTCAGCTGTATGATTTACCTCTGTTAGCCAGCATAAGTACATGTGGGGATTCCCTAGCAACCAGGCAACCCCCACATGCACTTATGCTGGCTAACAGATGTAAATCATTCAGCTGCCGCGATAAAAACTAAATCTCCGAGCACTAAAAAAATACTTGGAGGACACCCGCGAGTGCTCGGGAAATCTCGAGTAACGAGTATATTCGCTCATCACTACTAACAATGCTTCCTTCTTTGGACTCAGTAATTATGTCACTGTTATTGTTAATTGCTATTACTCTCCCCTGTAAAATAAATGGGATCCTGTTTATAAAAGTATATTTTATGGAGAGGGGAACGAAATTTAAAATGCATTTTAGTAGTCCTTTGTAGTCATAAAAATAAATGTAAAAAAATGTGGGAAACAGATATATATTTCTTTTTTTCCCCCTGATATAGCCCACTATTGGCAGCTTGTACTGAGCAGTGTGAGACCTCATCAGCAGGAGGAAGGCGGGATACTGAGGCGCTGTTAATCAGGGTAAGTGGGTGAAGATTGAATTATAACTTTCAAAATAGATTGTACAGCTATTAGGTCATGGACTATGCAAGTAAGTACATCAGCCTCATCAGGTATAAGACACAAAATGAGAATGCTTGGTCTGGGGGAAAATGTGTGTAAATGGGTTAGTAACTGGCTTAGTGATAGAAAGCAGAGGGTGGTTATAAATGGTATAGTCTCTAACTGGGTCGCTGTGACCAGTGGGGTACCGCAGGGGTCAGTATTGGGACCTGTTCTCTTCAACATATTCATTAATGATCTGGTAGAAGGTTTACACAGTAAAATATCGATATTTGCAGATGATACAAAACTATGTAAAGCAGTTAATACAAGAGAAAATAGTATTCTGCTACAGATGGATCTGGATAAGTTGGAAACTTGGGCTGAAAGGTGGCAGATGAGGTTTAACAATGATAAATGTAAGGTTATACACATGGGAAGAAGGAATCAATATCACCATTACACACTGAATGGGAAACCACTGGGTAAATCTGACAGGGAGAAGGACTTGGGGATCCTAGTTAATGATAAACTTACCTGGAGCAGCCAGTGCCAGGCAGCAGCTGCCAAGGCAAACAGGATCATGGGGTGCATTAAAAGAGGTCTGGATACACATGATGAGAGCATTATACTGCCTCTGTACAAATCCCTAGTTAGACCGCACATGGAGTACTGTGTCCAGTTTTGGGCACCGGTGCTCATGAAGGATATAATGGAACTAGAGAGAGTACAAAGGAGGGCAACAAAATTAATAAAGGGGATGGGAGAACTACAATACCCAGATAGATTAGCGAAATTAGGATTATTTAGTCTAGAAAAAAGACGACTGAGGGGCGATCTAATAACCATGTATAAGTATATAAGGGGACAATACAAATATCTCGCTGAGGATCTGTTTATACCAAGGAAGGTGACGGGCACAAGGGGGCATTCTTTGCGTCTGGAGGAGAGAAGGTTTTTCCACCAACATAGAAGAGGATTCTTTACTGTTAGGGCAGTGAGAATCTGGAATTGCTTGCCTGAGGAGGTGGTGATGGCGAACTCAGTCGAGGGGTTCAAGAGAGGCCTGGATGTCTTCCTGGAGCAGAGCAATATTGTATCATACAATTATTAGGTTCTGTAGAAGGACGTAGATCTGGGGATTTATTATGATGGAATATAGGCTGAACTGGATGGACAAATGTCTTTTTTCGGCCTTACTAACTATGTTACTATGTTACTATGTATGTTAGATCATTTTATGCCTCTTTGTATTGTAAAATCTGCTGACAAGTTAACTTTTATAGCATGTTGATCACAAAGGCAAGCACTTGAAAGGAAACTCTTCTATTAATAATTTTTCCACTTTTTCTACTGTACCACGGTAAAAAGTACCTTTGTAGTCGCCAATGAGCTGGAATCTCACAGCTTCATGCCAAGGGATAACAGAAGCCAAATTCTCTTAGTTAAAGATGTGCGTTGTTCGACACTTAACCAATCAGCTCAGAAAAGGTTGATACAACGAAGTTTCTGAAAAGCCCCTATATCCTGGGAATTTAGGAAATTATCTTTTTACTCATCACAAGAATGTGCACCAGGATGCCTTAAAGTGAAATTGCCCTTTAAAGGTAGACAAAAATGTTGGGTCTTTTTAATAAACTACCGCCATCTAGGACAAACCTATAATAAGATATAGCACCATGATGTGAATATCTATAGAATAACTAACAATTGCATCTTTTACATAGAGGAGCTCTACATATACTGTATAATTTGACTATAATAATATATTTCTCTACTTGTGTAATATATTTTCAAGCCCCTAAGTGCTGATATCAGGGGGTAGCTACATAGAGATGTTTGTGTGCACTTCATGGGTCTCATCTATGCTCTATATATAGATGTCTTTCCTTTCATTACAGGTTTGGTGTCAATACCGCCACTTTTCCTATAAACCATGTTGGTGGCTCCCGTATTCCTATTCTTCCTTGCTCTTACTGTACCCACATTGGGGCAGTATGAACACTGGCAGTACTATCCTGAATATTACCAACAACAAGCGCCTGAGCCACAACCCACCAAGCCACCTAAGGAACCCCCAAAAATCCACGTGCGGCTGGCAGGAGAGAAACGCAAGCACAACGAGGGGAGAGTGGAAGTATTTTATAATGGAGAGTGGGGCACTGTCTGCGATGACGATTTCTCTTTGTACGCCGCTCACATAGTCTGTCGAGACCTGGGCTACATGGAGGCCGTTTCATGGGCGCCAAGCTCCAAGTATGGCAAAGGAGAAGGTAAGCACATTGTAGGAATTTTCCATTATACCTTTTAGAAATATTTCTTCATCTGCCAATCTGGCCCAGCGTGGGTAGTATGCTCTCATATAAGTATGATAAGTCCTGTAACTAAATTATTACTGGCCAGTATTGATAAGAAACAACCACTTGGCAAATAATTGGAAATATGCGCTGTGTCTAAAATGTTACTTGAGACGTAACTTAAAGATCCCTGGCGCCAGCATGCAAAGTGCGTATCTTCCAACTGTCCTGGATCCAGAGAGACAGTCCCAAATTTGGGGATCTGTCCCACGAGGTCGAGGGTATGGCCTGACTTCAAATATATCAGTTGAACACAGTGGTGCAACAGGGGCCATCAGATCCCTACTGCATTGTTTGGTCTTGGTAGACTGAAGGACCTTTAAGTCACTGGATATTGTCAGGACATAAGAGTGGCAGCCGAGACCAGAGAAGCATGGAAGCAGGACATACAGGAAAGTGGAATACTTGTGTGGGGGGCATCATACTGTGTGGTGTAAACACGGGGGCAGCATCAAAATTTCTATGTGGGCACATATAAAGTTTTAGGCAACACTGGGGTATTGATTTAAAAATTGCTGCATCACACTATATGTCCCTCTTTCTTATATTTCAAAATTAGAAGGTATTAATGTGCCATTTTAGTACAAGCATTCATTATGGTGTTTGGCCCCCTCAGACAGTGAGGGCTGGGTGCGATTTGTTCCTCTCTAAGGAGATGGACATATTGCCCGCATTTCCCCCTTGAAGAACAAGTATGTTATTGTAATGTGTAATGTGAATTGTGCTATATGTTAATGTCGTTAATGATGTGTGTTTTTCGACAGTAGGGAAAGTGAGAGTTAATGGTTGGGACTAGCCCAGAGTGTGAGGGACCGAGATGAAGGGATAGAGATAGTTTCCTGTCAGAACGTCAGTAAGGGCCTAATGAGAGTAGAAAGCAGACATAAGGTCTAATGTGAGGAGTGCCTCATGACGTGGGTGTCCCTAATGTGAGAGGAGACCGATCTAAAAGATAGTGAGATCCTAGCAGAAAGTAAAAGAGAAGTTTCTGAAGGAACAGACTGATCGACTGAAAATGGATTCTGGGTCAGGACGCCTAGCAGTACAGCCCAGAGTTTATAACTCATAAAGGTAATGGGCCTAGGCGGGACAGAGTACGTAAGATGAAGAAAGTGCCCTGTCCAGAGCGTCGAGGACAGAGAAGTTAAGTACCGGCCATATTGGCAATATAGTTCCCTAGAGGGGAAAGAAGACATTGAACTGCGGGTAGAGAACTGGACTATAGTACTGAGCTGGGCTGGGGTGAAGTAGAAAGGAACGTTGAAGATATAGGACAAGTGAGTAAAGAGGAAGGGATTGAAACTGTGTGTGGAAATATGCTCCGTATTTTTAAGGAAACATTTATCAAGTTATGTATCCGCTATCTACTGCATATAATACCCCCCCAGTTATCACTGAGTAAAAAGTTTCATATGAGTGGTGGTCTCACTCACTGAACTGTCAAACATCTGGACCTGGCCAACCAAAGTCATCGGAAACATGTGGACTGCAAGGGGCGTAGCGCCTGCATAGCACAAGTCCACACACCCAGCCAGGATGCCCACCTTCATGTAACGTGCCAGGGCATAAGAGATGAGTACCTCACAAATGGCTACCTCCCCGCGCCACGTTACAACCCTACACCCCATACATCTACATGCCTGACTCTGGTACTGCAAAAAAGGACTAAACACTGGATCACCCATTGATCTATGGTTGGTCATCATCATTTCTAATAATTTCAACCGTCCTATCAGGGCTACATATTCTATGCAGTGCATGATAAATGTGGTACTAGGATATGTCCATAGAAGTCAGTGGAAATGATATGTGATTATTGAAATGCTAGACCATGATGTGATGTGACCACGCTTACTGTCTCCACAGGACATATCTGGATGGACAACGTGCACTGCAGAGGGAGGGAGAGAAGCATTGCTGAGTGCAGCCACAATGGCTGGGGAGTGACGGACTGTAAGCACAGCGAGGACGTGGGAGTACAATGCAGCGACCGTAGGATTCCTGGATTCAAATATGACAATGCTTTGGTGGAGAGACTGGAGGTGAGGGATCAATTACAATTTTTAACAATGGGAGTTAGAATCTTCACATCATCCTTATTATTCGGCCTTATTCATATGTCACTGATTTTATTTCCTGCTCTCCAAAAACAGGCCAGTTTTCATCAGTGC
This sequence comes from Ranitomeya imitator, assembly GCF_032444005.1. Lineage (NCBI taxonomy): Eukaryota > Metazoa > Chordata > Amphibia > Anura > Dendrobatidae > Ranitomeya > Ranitomeya imitator. The sequence continues at coordinate 626,844,073 of NC_091285.1, forward strand.
CTCTGATCCATCTTACACCCATTTCTTTATCAGTGTGTCCATTTTTACCACATGTGGCTTTTTTCTGCATGTCCAAAAATAAAACCGATGGAGGTTTCCCAAACGTTTCCTAGCAACTTGTCAGTGAAAAAAACATTTTGGCGGAACCATTCTTTTGAGTTTGGTCCACAAGTGGGAACTGACATGTATGGGAAATCAATCACTGACAAAGAACAGTATACAAATGATGAAGAAGACCCGACAGTGGAGACGGCGGCCCAACATAGAGGCTTCTCTGCCTTCTCTACATTGGTCTTGTTACCTTGCATTGGACTTCCTGCTCTATAGCTATCAAAAGATAAAGAACAAGGAAAGTTGGCCTAATGCCGCCCATTCGCAATAGACAGATCTGCCATTTGAGCGATCGTTTAACGGACAGCCGTCTCCCCCGTACAGATGTCCACTCGACAGGTCAGCTAATCTCCTCACCGAACAAAAGGAAAGGATCATGTGATTGTATTCCAATGACCAGTCCTCTGACATAGTCTATCGGGGGACAATCAGTAGGTCCCCATCAACATTAAATGCTTATCTGATTCCGTCCGATCCAATGTTTTTTGGGGCCTCCTCTCGAAGAATGGTTGCAAAACAGGGTGTTAAGAGTCCTCAAGTGCGCGATGGTAGCATGAGAACCATCAGCAGATGCACGCCCTCTCCTCTATGCATACTCTTGATTTAGGCTGGTGTCCTTGGAGGACTTGTTGGACTCAAGGGACTGGTCGCTCTGATGAGAAGACCCATGCGGACAGACATGACTGTGACATTAATCACATACTCATGTAATATTTTTCATTAATCACCATCATGGTGTCCATCACACACACAGTGTGTATCTCATACATTCCTTGGAAAATAATGCACATCGTTATTATACCTCCTTCCTATAAAAGGCAGCCCTACTATACATTATATTAACTCCTCATATACCAGGCCTGGCCGTCGCTGGGTATCCTGGTTCAGCTACGGCCTACAGAGTGGGAGCGGACCCCCGCTGCATTGCGTGGGCTAGCGTACAGTACACAGCTCCTAGCTCACTGTATGCACAGCACTGTACTGTGCTGCATACACGTCCTGCTGAGACTGTCTCACGCTCGGCCATTGTGATCCAGAAAGTATTCGAAAATTGCTTATTTATCAATTTACCAATATAATGGGGTGAAGAAAATGCTCACTGTAAGATCTGTCTGTATCCATTGACCCTACAGAGACATGAACGAGATCTAAAGGAAAAATGTTACTTAGAAAATTGCTATTCTTGCCATAAAGGAGCTCCGGGGTGATTCTTCAGCTTCACTCATGGGCGGCTGACATTGCCCAATTTATGTCCCCAATCAGTTTTGGCATGATATGAGGGATTTGCTTTAGGTGCGCCCCTGCCAATGTCCCCTGGGCGCTGCTTACTCTCTGCTCAGGCTGAGCTGCCGCCTGTCTGGACCCGGTATTGCTGCCCACAGTGTTTGGTCTGGGTGTCGTGTGAAGCGTCTGGGTCACAAGTTCAGTTTCTCTTCTGCATGAAGAAGCTGTGTTTGCGGAGAGTGTGGTCATAGCTCAGCGAGGGTATATATAGCAGGCAATCTGCACACTGTGTGTACACAGCTCAACACTGGAGGAGTGTGCGGCGGTAGGTTTAGGCTCAGTTTTTCTACAAATCTCCAGTCATTTTTCCATCAGACATGGTGTCAGAGCAGATAAGTCCTGTTTGCCCGACTCTGGGTTGCTTTCCGTGTGAACCCATCTGTTGATGTTTCTGTGCATTTCTGCAGAAAGTTCATCTTGTCTCCTTAGGACAGGTTCAGTGTTATGTCTCACCTGGTCAGGTGGATTCTCGAAAGGCTTCGGTTTCGGATGAGATGTTGAGCAGCACAGACAGATGACATTGGTGCTGTGGGATGGACAGGCTGGATCAATGGAGGCAGTAATGGCTGGCTGGCAACTGGAGGAGTTAAGTAGTAGTCCACAGGGTAGCTGCAAATTCATTGAAGGGAGACTGATGAAGCAGAGTCACAATAACTATACAGCTGTGAAGTCTTGTACATATAGCAGAGCCAAGAAAAGAAGCAGAGCTGGTTAAAACTACTGAAGTAGCAGAGCCCAGCAGCATAGCAGAGTTAAAGGGGTTGTCTACTTTCCAACAGTGTACTAAGTAGTGGCGAGAAAGCTAACTACCTGAATACTCAGGCAGTGTGTTGCTGCCTGAGCCAGTCTATAAAGCCTGTGAAATGGGATGTAAGAGAGTCATTCTAGGTTATCATGGTATCTCAACAAACTCAGGAAAAGAGAAGGGCGGCCAATGAGGAAAGAAGATGGAGGGTCCGCCGCTGGAACCAGTGATATTTAGACATTTAGACAGTTGTTGTAAAACTCTGGTCAATCATGTCTGTAGATTGCAGAAGGGTACAGGAGTTGCCCGGTATTGCATGTATTACCCTGCTTAGTAAAACAGACCAGGCTCCTGCATGCAGTGGAATTGGAGACATATATTTTAGAGGTGTAGGATGAAACTCATAGACCCCAGCATGGGTATCTGTATCATCAAGACAGCAAAGATAGCAGTTATCGGGCCCTGGCAAATAATCTTTACTGACCACATTACCTTTGCCAGGCTTTATTTGCCTACACATGGCTATCACTAATACATACAGTATATATACAGTGGGTACGGAAAGTATTCCGTATCACATGGTCATAAGTATTCAGACCCTTTGCTTAGACACTCATATTTTAGTCACATGCTGTCCATTTCCTTGTGATCTTCCTTGAGATGGTTCTACTCCTTCATTGGAGTCCAGCTGTGTTTAATTAAACTGATAGGACTTGATATGGAAAGGCACACACCTGTCTATATAAGACCTCACAGCTCACAGTGCATGTCAGACCAAATGAGAATCATGAGGTCAAAGGAACTAGCCAAGGAGCTCAGAGACAGAATTGTGGCACGGCACAGATCTGGCCAAGGTTACAACAGAATTTCTGCAGTACTCAGGAGCACAGTGGCCTCTATAATCCTTAAATAGAAGAAGTTTGGGACCACCAAAAGTCTTCCTAGACCTGGCCGTCCAGCCAAACTGAGAAATCGTGGGAGAAGAGCCTTGGTGAGAGAGGTAAAGAAGAACCTCAAGATCACTGTGGCTGAGCTCCAGAGATGCAGTAGGGAGATGGAAGAAAGTTCCACAAACTCAACTATCACTGCAGCCCTCCACCAGTCGGGCCTTTATGGCAGAGTGGCCTCTCCTCAGTACAAGACATATGAAAGAAAATTAGATTATGTGGTCTTATGACACGAAAATAGACCTTTTTGGTGATAATTCTAAGCGGTATGTGTGGAGAAAAGCAGAAACTGCTCATCACCTGCCCAATACAATCCCAACAGTGAAACATGGTGGTGGCAGCTTCATGCTATGGGGGTATTTTTCAGCTGCAGGGACAGGACGACTGGTTGCCATTGAAGGAAACATGAATGCGGCCAAGTACAGAGATATCCTGAATGAAAGCCTCTTCCAGAGTGCTCTGGACCTCAAACTTGGCCGAAGGTTCACCTTCCAACAAGGCAATTACCCTAAGCACACAGCTAAAATAACAAAGGAGTGGCTTCAGAACAACTCTGTGACCATTCTTGACTGACCCAGCTAGAACGCTGACCTAAACCCAATTGAGCATCTCTGGAGATTCCTGAAAATGGCTGTCCACCAACGTTCACCATCCAGCCTGACTGAACTGGAGACGATCTGCAAGGAAGAATGGCAGAGGATCCCCAAATCCAGGTGTGGAAAAACTTGTTGCATCATTCCCAAGAAGACTCATGGCTGTACTAGCTCAAAAGGTGCTTCTACTCAATACTGAGCAAAGGGGCTGAATACTTATGACCATGCAATATTTTAGTTTTTCTTTTTTAATAAATTTGCAAAAATTTCTACATTTCTGTTTTATTTTAGTCAAGATGGGGTGCAGAGTGTACATTAATGAGAAAAAAATGAACTTTTTTGACTTTACCAAATGGCTGCAATGAAACAAAGAGGGAAAAATTTTAAGGGGTCTGAATACTTTCCGTACCCACTGTATATAGGCATTTAGATATTTCTTGATTTATGTCCAGTTATAAATAGTTCTTTTCATAATGGAAAGAGACGTCTATAAAATACAATATGTGTGTGTCTAAACGGGCCCTGTGGGGTTAAAACTACATCTGGCAGACACCCCCTATAGGACCGGGCCTCCCCCTTCATTCTGCTGTGGTCACGTAGAGCGGAGCGCTGACTGTGACTCACTCTGGGGGTGTAGATGGCTATAACAGAGCGCTGTTATCCCGGACCCTTGGCTAGACTGCTGAGCTAACACTCCTTACAATGGCAATCCCAAAGTGGTTCATCTCATATTTATCTTACTATTGGTGAATACTAATTGAAATAACTCATAAACCTAGAAATACATTTACGAAAGACTACACCGTACAGGCCACATTCAGTACCCCATCATACAGAATACTCTATCTAATGATCCCAGACTCAGGGGTATGTTATATATCTGCTCAGTTTACTGTGGGGACCTCCTATCTCTGGAGGATCGGGCATCTGTATCTTGCACAGACACCCTATTGATTATGGTATGATGCTTAAAGGGTTATTCCCCGCTTCATAATTGGGTATATTGTTAGATAGTGCTTGCGAATACAAGCAATTTTGTAATTTACTGCTTATTAAAATTTTCATCCGTGGTTGAGCTATTTACAGTTTTATTTGGTTTACAGCTTATTGCCTTGGAAACCGACCACTGCTGCTAGACAATAGAACATGCATAGTGCTTACAAGATCTCCTACAGTGAGCTTATAAGCACTTCTTTGAAGCTTGCCAGGATTCCTGAAGCGACCTGTTATCTCCCAATCATCATCGTGCTTACAATCTAGACAGCAGTGGTGGTCGGTCTCTTAGGCAACGAGCTGTTAATAAAAGTGGTAACATCTGAAGAACGACTGCAAAATTTTAATAAGCAGTAAATTGCAAATTTTTTTTTTTTTTACAAGCATTACCTGACAATATGCATCTATGAAGATGGGGATAAACCTTTCACTAACCCTGTGGAGAATATGATCACTTGCTGCCAGGTTTCCCCCACATTACAGGTGATTGCTGGGATTACACAGTGACGGGTGTAACGGGGTCTACCAAGCTGGGGTACCTCTTTCAGTACCACCCCGTGTTTCAGGAGATCCAATCTGCTTTTCCTAGATTCTGAATGAAGGATGCTGGCAGGAATTTCTTGATTACATGAGAGCATACAAAAGCTGACTGCTTCTCTACGTATTTCCAGTCTAAGAACAACCTTTATTTACAGCACACAGAATATAAAACACAGATACACAGGGCAGGCCAATAGGAAAACAGCTGGCCAGACATACATTACAATAGCCGCAGGGGGCCGGAGCCTTCTGGTATTTACTGTGGGAATTACAAAGGTGGGGGGAGGTCAGAAAGAGAATATCTTGTCCAGGGGTGCAGCCTGTGGACTGATGCATTTCACATGGAAACTATTATACATACATACTGCATAACATTCTTGGTGCTGGGGGGTTCTGTAACAACGGGGTCATCTTATTTTGACAGAACCATTCCGAAAACAAAAAAAATAATTTTGTTGGGAAAATTGTGGAATTACTAAAAATGCATTTTTTATATTCTGGTTGAGTTCCAGATCATGTGGAGAAATGTCACTTTATTTGAAGCGTTTTGTGCATCATATTTTCTTAGTAATTTCTCACTAATTAGTATTTTTCTGGTGTAAGGTGAGTCATTTATAAGCCCCAAGTAGGGGCCTAATGAACCAAATGTTATATAGTGATTTTCTATGTTATGTGCCTTCGATATCTGAAAACTTCTGAAATTTTTGATGCGACTGTTACAGTTTTGGAGTGTCCATGCAGTTACATTGATACTCCCCCAATACACGTACTGCCTAGTTTGCATAAGGCTAATGAGAATCTAATTCCCAGGCCAGTTTCTTATTACGGATTTCTTTCACACTAGGAGCTACATATCCAGGTTGAAGATGTGCGTATCCGCGCAATCCTTGGCACATATCGAAAACGTATCCCTGTGACAGAGGGCTATGTAGAAGTCAAGGTAGATGGCACCTGGAAGCAGGTGTGTGATACCATGTGGACCCAGAAGAACAGCAGAGTGATATGTGGCATGTTCGGTTTCCCCGGAGAGAGAAAGTACAACCAGAAGGTGTACAAGTAAGTGGGCTATCCTCACAAAAATGTAAATGTGAGGACGATTCTAGTCTACATGGGACGGGAAAACTGCAGAACTCTGCAGGGGGTTAGAGTAACTGAATGAGATTTCCATACGGAAATTGACCTTCTGATTCTCAAAGGCGAACTTTCTCCTTCCATTGTTGGGGAGTTCAATCCACATTGAATCATGCCCCAAATACGCATGCCATTTTTGTTGTATTTCCCAGCGGATTTGCCTTATGTTCCTCATGGATAAACCCTTGGGTGTAACATATCCTGATCACTGGAGGACACAGACAGAAGAGGCCCCTGTGCAAAAACAATATATGGGCCCTTTACAGTCCATTAGTTTACCATAATGCATAATTCCAACTGCTTTGGAGCTGGATGTTGCCCCCTTAATAGAAATGAGCGAACCCGAACTGTTAAGTTCGGGGATCACACTGGACACCTTGTGTCCAGTGCTGAACTCTGAACATGGACTTCTCCCAGGAGTCCATTTTAGTGTTTGGAGTTCCAGGAGAGCAGAGCGAGAGAGAGATCTCTATCCGCTACTACAATCATTTTACAGCACCAAAGTTTGGGTCCCCATTGACTTCTATGAGGTCCAGGTTCAAGTTCAGGTAGAGCTCTAGTACCTGAACCGAACTTTGGACAAAGTTCGGTCTAATCTGATGAACCTGAAGATCCACAGGTCCGGCCATCCCTACCCCTTACCTCCTGTGTCCCTGTTCGGTAGCTCTGGTTAGACCAATGATATGTCCGTCTTGATACTGACTAAGAAAAGCCTACAAACACCCATTAGAAGGTAATAGATCTTCTTAACGCCATCTGTTGTTCTCAACTGGATCTGCAGCATCCATCTCTGAAAACATGGTCGAGATTAGTGGTGTTCTGCCTCCTGTTTATTCTGAGCCTAATGTATTGGTTGTCCTTTCACTAACTAAACTACATCTTTCTCCAGAATGTTTGCGACTCGTAAGAAGCACAATTATTGGCAGTTCTCAGCTAACTGCACCGGAAATGAGGCGCACATCTCCACCTGCAGTGTGGGGGGATTCCTGACCGCTGATACCACCTCTAACCAGACGTGCTTGAATGGCGCTCCTGCTGTCGTTAGCTGTACCCCTGGAAGAGCCTTCGCCCCGAGTCCAATCAACGGCTTCCGCAAAGCATTTCGTCAAGAGGTACAACTGGGATATGTCACTAATGAATGAAATAGATTGTGTCCATGGTTTATAACCAAAACCTAAAAATGTTGTTATCTGTCCTGAAACTCTTAGTCTAGCTTCCTACCGAGTATTTGGTGACTTTTAGATGTTACAGATTTTCTGACACATTTCTGCACCTTTTGGCTAAATTTGATTACTTGTTTTTTTTAGTTGCGTTCTTAATTCCTTTTTTTATGTGTGTTTTTATCACGTTTTTGACACTACTTTTTTTTTTTTTTGTCTCTTTTTGGTGTGTCATGCTTTAAATAAAGCTGCTCTGTGTGTGACACTTCCTGGTATTTGGCTTTGACAAAACTTTATTTACACATTGCATAGACCAGTGATGGCGAACCTTTTAGCGACCGAGTGCCCAAACTGCAATCAAAAACCCACTTATTTATTGCAAAGTGCCAACACGGCAATTGAACCCGACTACGGAGGTTTTAGTTTAGAAAAACAAGTCCTACAATAGCGCGCTATACAGTCTATAGCAAAGAGCTTGTAAGCGCTGCACTTTAAGCCTAGGATACTAGCCACCGATTGCAGTGGAGGTCTGTTCTTGAGAATGAAGGGGATTTTTATTCAAAAGTAAAATTGCCAAGTTGTTTTGTTTTTTACAACCTCTTTGCAATTGTAACCCTTTATCGTGATGAGAATAACCCTTTAAGAATGGGATGTCAAAATAAATACACAGAGGGCCAAAATTAAAAGCTTTGACAAAGTCACGGGCCAACCTTGATATTTGTTAAAAAAAGGTCTACTATTGAGGAAGTTTTTCCCTATAAATAAAACGATTAACTTTTAGAATTATAGTGGAATAACAGAATATGTTATGTAACAGCAGTAAAAAGCATATGGCCCAATGGCCTAATTTAGATATGTGATAACACAGGATAACAAAACTTGAATAAAACAGATAATAAAGCAGGATGCAAACAAAAGTGCTCCCAAACACAGTATGATACCCCCGCAGTGAATTCCTCCACGCACAGTAGGATGACCCTACTGAACCCCCTCTTCCATCAATTCCCCCAACAAAGAAAGGTGGCCCCATCACAGTATGATTCTCCAACTATACTCCCTACATAACCCTCCATGTAGTATAAGGGGCACAAAAAGCCCTTCATACAGTATAATAGCTCCACATAGTCCTTCATACAGTGCACTGGGCCCCACATACAGTGGGGAAAACAAGTACTTAGTCAGCCACCAATTGTGCAAGTTCTCCCACTTAAAAAGATGAGAGAGGTCTTCAATCGACACTATAGGTAGACCACAACTATGAGAGTCAAAATGAGAAACTAAATCCAGAAAATCACCTTGTCTGATTTGGCAAGATTTCTTTTGCAAATTATGGTGGAAAATAAGTATTTGGTCATTATCAAAAGTTCATGTCAATATTTTGTTATATATCTTTTGTTGGCAATGACACATCAAACGTTTTCTGTAAGTCTTCACAAGGTTGGCACACACTGTTGGTGGTATGTTGGCCCATTTCTCCATGCAGATCTCCTCTAGAACAGTGATGTTTTGGGCCTGTCGCTGGGTAACAGACTTTCAACTCCCTCCAAAGGTTTTCTATGGGGTTGAGATCTGGAGACTGGCTATGCCACTCCAGGACCTTCATGTGCTTCTTATGAAGCCACTCCTTCGTTGCCCTGGCGGTGTGCTTGGGGTCATTATCATGCTGAAAGACCCATCCACATTTCATCTTCAATACCCTTGCTGATGGAAGGAGGTTTGCACTCAAAATTTCACGATACATGGCCCCATTCATTCTTTCATGTACACGGATAAGTCGTCCTGGTCCCTTTGCAGAGAAACAGCCCCAAAGCATGATGTTACCATCCCCATGCTTCACAGTAGGTATGGTGTTCTTTGGATGCAACTCAGCATTCTGTCTCCTCCAAACACGATGAGTTTTGTTTCTACCAAACAGGTCTACTATGGTTTCATCAGACCATATGACATTCTCTCAATAATCTTCTGGATAATCCAAATGCTCTCTAGCAAACTTCAGACGGGCCCGGACATGTACTGGCTTAAGCATGGGGACACGCATGGCACTGCAGGATCTGAGTCCCTTGCTGCATAGTGTGTTACTGATGGTAGTCTTTGTTATGGTGGTCCCAGCTGTATGCAGGTCATTCACTAGGTCCACCTGTGTAGTTCTGGGATTTTTGATCATTGTTTTTGTGATCATTTTGACCCCACGGGGTGAGATCTTGCGTGGAGCCCCAGATCGAGGGAGATTATCAGTGGTCTTGTATGTCTTCCATTTTCTTATTATTGCTCCCAAAGTTGATTTCATCACACAAAGCAGCTTGCCTATTGCAGATTCAGTCTTCCCAGCCTGGTGCAGGGCTACAGTTTTGTTTCTGGTGTCCTTCGACAGCTCTTTGGTCTTCACCTGTTGTGAATTCTGTTGTCGGGCTCCCTCCTGTGGTCATGAATGGTACTTCGGCTGGTTCTATCCATGGAATTCCTCTGATGGCTGTGGGTGTTTCTGAGTTTCCTTCCACAGGTGACGAGGTTAATTCGTTAGCTGGCTGCTCTATTTAACTCCACTTAGATATTTGCTCCATGCCACCTGTCAATGTTCCAGTATTGGTCTTGTTCACTCCTGGATCGTTCTTGTGACCTGTCTTCCCAGCAGAAGCTAAGTGCCTGTTTGTTTTTCTCTGGTTTGCTATTTTTCTGTCCAGCTTGCTATTTTGTTTGTTGTCTTGCTTGCTGGAAGCTCTGGGACGCAGAAGGAGCGCCTCCGCACCGTGAGTCGGTGCGGAGGGTCTTTTTGCGCCCTCTGTGTGGTCTTTTTGTAGGTTTTTGTGCTGACCGCAAAGCTACCTTTCCTATCCTCGGTCTGTTCAGTAAGTCGGGCCTCACTTTGCTAAATCTATTTCATCTCTGTGTTTGTATTTTCATCTTTACTCACAGTCATTATATGTGGGGGGGCTGCCTTTTCCTTTGGGGAATTTCTCTGAGGCAAGGTAGGCTTTATTTTTCTATCTTCAGGGCTAGCTAGTTCCTTAGGCTGTGCCGAGTTGCATAGGGAGCGTTAGGAGCAATCCACGGCTATTTCTAGTGTGTGTGATAGGATTAGGGATTGCGGTCAGCAGAGTTCCCACGTCCCAGAGCTCGTCCTATATTATCAGTAACTATCAGGTCATTCCGTGTGCTCTTAGCCACCAGGTCCATTATTGTCCTGACCAACAGGTCATAACATTCACCATAGTGAAGTTTGGAGTGTGACTGTTGGAGATTGTGGACAGGTGTCTTTTATACTGATAACAAGTTCAAACAGGTGCCATTACTACAGGTAACGAGGGGAGGACAGAGGAGCCTCTTAAAGAAGAAGTTACAGGTCTGTGAGAGCCAGAAATCTTGCATGTTTTTAGGTGACCAAATACTTATTTTCCAACATGATATGCAAAATAAATCTTTCAAAATCAGACAAGGTCATTTTCTGGATTTGTTTTCTCAATTTTGACTCTCTTAGTTGTGGTCTACCTATGATGTCAGTTACAGGCCTCTCATCTTTTTAAGTGGGAGAACTTGCACAATTGGTGGCTGACTAAATACTTTTTTCCCCACTGTAGTCCTCTATACAGTATAATGGCCCCACATAGTGCTCCAAACAGTGCAAGGGGCCCCACATAGTGCTCCATACAGTATAATGCGTCCCACATAGTCCTCCATACAGTATAATTGCCCCCACATAGTGCTCCATACAGTACAATGGGCCCCACATAGTGCTCCATACTGTATAATGGCCCCACATAGTGCTCCATACTGTATAATAGCCTCACATAGTGCTCCATACTGTATAATGGCCCCAGATAGTGCTCCATACTGTATAATGACCCCACATAGTGCTCCATACAGTATAATGACCCCACACTGTACAGTGGCCCCACATAGTGCCCCCATATAGTGCTCCATACTGTATAACGACACCACATAATGCTCCATACAGTATAATGGCCCCATATAGAGCTCAATACCGTATAATGGTCCACATAGTGTTTCTTACAGTATAAAGGCCCCACATAGTGCTCCATACTGTATAATAGCCTCACATAGTGCACCATACTGTATAATGGCCCCACATAGTGCTCCATACAGTATAATGACTTCACATAGTGCTCCATGCTGTATAATGACCCCATATAGTGTTCCATGCTGTATAATGACCCCACATAGTGCTCCATATAGCTCCATACAGTATAATAGCCTCAAATAGTGCGCCACACTGTATAATAGCCTCACATAGTGCGACATACTGTATATGGCCCCACATAGTGCTCCACACTGTACAATGGCCCCATATAGTTCTTCATACAGTATAATGACTCCACATAGTGCTCCATACTGTATAATGGCACCACACAGTGTTCCATACTGTATAATGACCCCACATTGTGCTCCATAGAGTATAATGGCACCACATAATTCTCCATACAGTATAATGGCCCCATATAGAGCTCAATACTATATAATGGCCTACATAGTGTTCCTTACAGTGTAATGGCCCCACATAGTGTTCCATGTTGTGTAAAGTGAACAGTGATATGCATTAATGATGTTGGTATTGTGTGCTGCCCAACAGTACTGAAAGATAAAGTTTGAGGCTAGCCCAGAGTGGGAGGGGGGAGTGAAGGGATAGAGACAGTTTATTGTCAGGATGTCGGATAGGGCCCAAAGTGCGTGAAAAGCAGTCCTAAGATCTGGTCAGTCAGCAGAGCCATGTGATTTGGGTGTCCCTAACGTGAGAGGAGAGTGTGACAGAGAATAGCAAGATCTTAGTGGAGAAAAGTGCCTGGAAGGCAGAATAAACGGCTGGAGACAGGTGCTGGGAAAGGACGCCTAGCAGTATGGACAAGAGTTTATAACTCATAAAGGTACCGGGCCAAACAGAACTGAGAAGATGAAGAGAGTGACCCGGGCGGGAGTTCCAAGGCATCATTAGTAGAGAAGCTAAGTACTGGCCATATTGGCAACCTCGTTCCCTTGAAGGGAAAGAAGATGCAGAACCATGCGTTGAGAATAGGACTCTTGCTTACTGGACTGTAGTACTGAACTGGGTTGGGGTGAAGTAAAGTGAAAAAGAGGAGAAAGAACAAGCGAGTAATAAAAAAGGGAATAGAAACTGTGAGTGGAAAATGCTCCGAATTGTGAAGGAAACGTTCATAAAGTTATGTACCCGCTATCTACTGTATATAATCCCTCCCAAGTTATCATTTAGTAAAAAGTTTATTTTTGACTGGTGGTCTCCCTCATTGAATTGTTTAACATCTGGTCCTGGCCAACCAACGTCATCGGTAACATGCTGTCTACACGGGCGTTGCGCCCCCATAGACAAAGTCCACACACCCAGCCAGCACCCCCACCTTCATGTAACGTGTCGGGATGTAAGAAATGAGAATCTCGAGAACGGCTACCACCCCGCGCCACGTTACACACGAGACATAAAAGATACCAGAAGGTAACAATTTTTCAACTCCTTGGGAAGGTTGTAAAAGGGACTTAATCCAACACAACTTTGCCTACCATAAGAGGGAGCAGATGGTGTGTGCTGTGATACGACATTTTGCCTCTATGCTATAAGATTCTTGATGAGACGGTGCTTATCTTAGGGATTTATATTGCCTTTTTCTCACTTTGGTGTTATTTTTACTCTGTTTTATAGCAGCCACTTGTACGTCTGAGAGGTGGAGCCAATACTGGCGAAGGAAGAGTGGAGGTTCTGAAGAATAATGAGTGGGGAACGATCTGTGACGATCGGTGGAACTTGGTGTCTGCTAGTGTGGTCTGTCGGGAACTTGGGTTTGGAAGTGCCAAAGAGGCCTTGGTGGGAGCACAGCTGGGGCAAGGTAATGTAAGAACGGAAGCAGAGATATATGAACTACTGGATGATGGAAGGATGCAAAAGTGACTCATGCTGCCGTACGTCTCTTCTTAGGAATGGGCCACATTCATATGAGTGAGATCCAGTGCACTGGTTTTGAAAAGTCAATTATAGACTGCAAATTTAACATCCACTCCATAGGCTGCAACCACGAGGAGGACGCTGCAGTGAGGTGCAACATACCGGCCATGGGATTTCAGAACCAGGTGAGATAAAGAAGAAATGTTGAAATCTACTGCTTCTATAGGATTGTACATTAGTGAGGGTCCCTTTGTAGAAAAACCATCATTATTTTTTTTTTCAATTAGAGGGCAAGCATAAGGAGTAGCCGTAGTTTTATTTTTTTTCAATAAATCGACATTTCACGTGAAAATAGGAACTTTGTAATACATCTTATTGGATAGTGGATTGATCATTCATTCTGAATTCAAGGGTAAAATCTGTCTTCAGTGACTACAGACTTTCCCACTACTAACATAAGAGATGACAGTTGGTGCTTATGGTTCTATGGAGAAATGTAACTGTCGTTTCAGGAGAACTTGCAGCAGAATGTCTGTGTTCCTCTAGCTCTTCCCTTCTCCATAGAACTTTATAAGCACCAAATGTCATCTCCTTTCTCAGATTTTACCCATGAATTGTTAGTAATCTCCTTTCTCAGATTTTACCCATGAATTGTTAGTAAAGATGAATCCAGGAGGAAGAAGAAGCAAATTTCTCTGAGTTATATAGCAAAGTTGCTTATTTTCATGTGTATTATTGCTTCATGAAATAAAAATTCACACAACGGTTATTGTATATTATTGCCAATCCGTGTATTTTAATGTTCGCTATAACTCTAGAGTGTTTGTGCTTCTACACAGGTCCGGCTCAATGGCGGCCGTAACCCCTCAGAGGGACGGGTTGAGGTGCTGATGGAACGTAACGGCACGCTGCAATGGGGAACTGTGTGTAGTGACAACTGGGGTACCATGGAGGCCATGATTGTGTGCAGGCAGCTCGGATTGGGTTTCGCCAGCCACGCGTTTCAGGTGAGCACTGAACATGAACCCTACACGGTTTACTGATGCCATTGCTGTTTTTCTTCTAGTCTATTTTGGGTAATGGTGCGCCATCACTTATGTAACTGGTTTGACTTGTAATTATTACAGCTAATTATGTAATTGACTTTTCATGCACTGTCACCTTCATGTTGGCTTCATGCCTCAAGGATATTCATGGTTCCTGACGAATTTCCAGGCTACTTTTTGTGCCAACTAATATTTTTCTTTCCATTTTCCATGCCTTGCCTACTTACAGTGGGTAAACAAGCAATGCTGGTGCCCAGTCTCTGGTGACTTAGTACCAGTATCCCATTCTGGTGACCTAGAAATGTCGCAGTCATCCATCAAGTCCTTTTCAGAGGTCCATCTTTTCTCTAACTATAGCAAGTAATATGGTGGTTTAATATAAGAACCCGAATATTTAGTGGTTTCCTAACCAATATTACTAGTTGACTATTGGAGCCAGTGAAGACAGAGCTTGCACCAGTAGGTGGTGGGTTCTTCAGTAACAAAGGAAAACCCGTCTAAGATCCAATCTGACAAGATGCATATCTCTCCAGGAAACATGGTACTGGCAGGGAGATGTGACTGCAGATGACGTCATCATGAGTGGAGTAAAATGTTCAGGCACAGAGATGTCTCTGGCACATTGCAGACACGACGGACCCAACATCAATTGTCCCAAAGGTGGTGGACGTTTTGCAGCTGGAGTGTCTTGTGCTGAAAGTAGGTATTCAGTATCTGTACACACATGATGTAGCTGGAGATCACCAATCTGACACTACTATTCCTTCCCGCAGCTGCCTCAGATCTGGTCTTAAATGCCCCACTAGTTGAGCAGACCACATACCTGGAGGACAGACCCATGTTCATGCTTCAATGTGCACATGAAGAGCGCTGCCTCTCCTCCACAGCTGACCGCACCAGCTACTCCACAGGATACCGCCGCCTCTTACGATTTAGCTCTCAGATACATAACAATGGACAAGCAGATTTCAGACCCAAGACTGGCCGCCATGCATGGGTATGGCACGAATGCCACCGGTAAGTGACTGAGGAGGACAATATGGGTTTTCCCATCTTGTATAAATGTGTAGTTGATGCATATCCCACCAATGGGAAAGGCATCTAGCTCAACAACAGGGGCTTGAAATATGCCATTGTCAGTGGAGCGATGGTCGGAATTCCTATTCATTTTTATAGGAATTCTGACAACCTCTCCACTTATACAGAGGTGGTAGGGCCCCAATATCAAGATAGATGGGTTTACCATTGATGTACTATACATTACACCATATTCTGTGGATAATTAACATGAGGAAAAAAGATTTGCAGGATTCTGGTCCAACAACATGTTGGTTGTCCATGGCCGCTGGACTAGCCCTGTGAATCCTCTCCTACCTGCCTGCCAGCCTACCTGGTGTCTCTTCGGATTAGTAGGCCCAATGTGATGAAATTTGTGCATCGATCACTAACGATTACATCAGGCCAGGCCTATTAAACAGAAGAGGAGGTGGGGATGCTGACAGGTATGTGACGGTTCGTAGCTACTGTATCTGGTTTGGCAGCTACTTCCTAAGAATCTTTTAATCTTTTGCTCATCTGTAGTGGATTTGACATAAATATACAAGATGGGAATACCCTTTTAAATGGTGACTTTCTTGATCAAAGTAATTAACTTTTTATTTTCCTTCAAAACCAATGTAAAAATGCGACCATGTCAGTCATGGGTGGAATTTCCAATGTGACCTTCCTACTTCCCATTCAGTCATTTTTACTTTCTTCTTGGGTTCTAAGTCCAGAAATGTTCCAGTAAACACTCAGACCGCTGAGCTGACCTATTACAAAAATAAACCTTATTTCCCTCTTAAAATAAACATATTTCGACCTGGAACTTTTCCCTTTCCCTTTTCCACTCTCATGAACCTGGTGCTTTTTCTTGCTGTTATTTTCTATTGATCGGAATTAGATTAGTGGCTCTAAATGGAGAATTTCCAAACAGATGAAAGCCAAAATCTTAAATATAGTACTAAGGTGCACTCAGGTCGGGCTGCTCCTCAGTACATCCCACCCCTAAATTATAAATGCCAAAAAGAGCCAAAGGCGAGGAATACGGGATCAGAAGAAAGAGCAACTTGTGTTCCCGGCACCGGGTGGGGTGGCGACATAACTATGGTTTAGTGGAAGGTACAACCGTGGCCCAGGTGGAATGAGGTGGGAAGGAGGAATCTGTGTGTTGTGGCTCTGGGCCGTAAAGGCACGGGATCAATAGTCAGAGATTATTTCGAGGGCAGGCAGGAGATTCTACAGAACATGCTGTGCTAAAGGGGTTGAAAAATGCAGGTGTCAGTGCTGGGGGGCGTAAAATAAACTCTCCTTACCTTGATTGACCCCATAATAGAGAGAGCAGTACATTAAATAGCTGCCAGACAAGAAGATATCATCTAGGTGATCACGTTCCTAGAAGTAATCAAGTCTGTTGCACGAAAAGAATCAAATATATCACGACGGAAGAATGTAATTTTTTTTTTTATAAAAGTAGTACAAGGGCACCAACAAAAGAAAAACAAAGACGCATGACTGAGCCAAGGACGAGATAGTTTTCATGATCTGACGTCAGGATTTAAAAGGGAGGAATTTTGGTGGCAGCCGCAAAATGAAAATGAGCCAATGAACGATCCGTTCATCGATGGTACGAAATACATCACAGACTTTTTTTAGCTGAAGATGCAGCCAGTGCTGATCATTTGCCAAAAAAATCCAATATGCCCTACGTTTGTTGGTAGGAAGTCTTTCGAAATGACAAATCGATCGTTTTGGTCGAAATTGGCCGACTTTTATCTGATGTTCATGGATTCCTTTACCAACTGAACCGAGACCATTAAAAAGATCCCTGCAGAGTCCAATTTGTAGGCCAAAATATATGACATGCTAAGGCCTCATTCACAAGTCAGCATTTTTCAAGTAATGTATAAATAAGTAATTAAATGACAAAGCTTCTGCCATACTTTGCAATGATAAGAAAGCACTCGGGTTGTACACTGATGCTGGTGCTGTGCGTGTTTTTCACGGACTTGTACTGACACATTTCATCCATGATACCAGAAAAAAAAAAAACGGCCACATCTTTGCGAGTTTTGCATGGACAACCGGTCCGTTAAAGAACACGAACATGTGAACAGATCCATAGACTATAATTTGTACATGTTGTTTCCATGAAGAACACGGATGCTGACTGAGGCCCGAGACTGTTTTGCATGACTCAAAGCGGCAGAGTAGGATCCTCAATAGAAAGACTCACAAAGAGCTAATGTATCGCCATAATGGTCACAACAGTTGATAAGAAAAAAATCAATATAAGATTAACATTTCTCATATCACAGCCTAGCTCCATTTTATCTCTAGTGATCATATCAAGCATTCAGCATACTTTACCCCCCATTCTCTGTATATTCCCTGCCCTCGGGCAGCCTCTTATACATTATGTACGTGATAAGTATCTGTATAAGCTCCTCATACTTCTCCCAATCTTTTGCGATCACTGCTGTACATATTAAAGGGAACCTCTCAGGACATTTTAACATGTGGAAATAGTGATTTGGCTGGTTAGGTGCTTGTCCCCGTGTTACGGAACCACTCAGCACCCAGAATATGTTGTGCAGTTATATGCATGTACAGTCATGGCCAAAAGTATTGACACCACTGCAATTCTATCAGATTATACTCATTTTCTTCCTGAAAATGATTGCAAACACAAATTGTTTGGTATTATTATCTTCATTTAATTTGTCTTAAATGAAAAAACACAAAAAGAATTGTCCTAAAGCCAAATTGGATATAATTCCACACCAAACATAAAAAAGGGGGTGTACCACATTGAGCCCTGGAGAAAAGAAAGAAGACCAAAGAACTGTCTGAGGACTTGAGAAACCAAATTGTGAGGAATCATGAGCAATCTCAAGGCTACAAGTCCATCTCCAAAGACCTGAATGTTCCTGTGTCTACCGTGCGCAGTGTCATCAAAAAGTTTAAAGCACATGGCACTGTGGCTAACCTCCCTAGATGTGGACGGAATAGAAAAATTGACAAGAAATTTCAACGCAAGAATGTGCGGATGTTGGATAAAGAACCTTGACTAACATCTAAACAAGTTCAAGCTGTCCTGCAGTCCGAGGGTACAACAGTGTCAACCCGTACTATCCGTCGGCGTCTGAATGAAAAGGGATTGTATGATAGGAGACCCAGGAAGACCCCACTTCTTACCCCGAGACATAAAAAAGCCAGGCTGGAGTTTGCCAAAACTTACCTGAAAAAGCCTAAAACGTTTTGGAAGAATGTTCTCTGGTCAGATGAGACAAAAGTAGAGCTTTTTGGGCAAAGGCATCAACATTTTACAGGAGAAAAAAAGAGGTATTCAAAGAAAAGAACACAGTCCCTACAGTCAAACATGGCGGAGATTCCCTGATGTTTTGGGGTTGCTTTGCTCTCTCTGGCACTGGACTGCTTGACCGTGTGCATGGCATTATGAAGTCTGAAGACTACAAACAAATTTTGTAGCATAATGTACAGTCATGGACAAAAATTTTGAGAATGAGACAAATATTATTTTTTCCAAAGTCTACTGCTTAATTTTTTCTAATGTCAATTTGCATATACTCCTGAATGTCAGAGTGATCATCTTAACAGCAATTACTGTACTTGCAAAGTCAATATTTGCCCAGAAAATGAACTTTAACCCCCAAAACACATTTCAACATCATTGCAGTCCTGCCTTAAAAGGAGCAGCTAACATCGTTTTAGTGATTGATCCATTAACACAGGTGTGGGTGTTGATGAGGACAGGGCTGGCGATCAATCAGTCATGATTAAGTAAGAATGACATCACTGGACACTTTAAAAGTAGGCTGGTGCTTGGTATCATTGTTTCTCTTCAGTTAACCATGGTTATCTGTAAAGAAACACGTGCAGCCATCATTGCACTGCACAAAAATGGCCTAACAGGGAAGAGTATCGCAGCTACAAAGATTGCACCTCAGTCAACAATCTATCGCATCATCAAGAACTTCAAGGAGAGAGCTTCCATTGTTGTCAAAAAGGCTCCATGGCGCCTAAGAAAGACCAGCAAGCGCCAGGACCGTATCTTAAAACTGTTTCAGCTGCGGGATCGGACTACCAGCAGTGCCGAGCTTGCTCAGGAATGGCAGCAGGCTGGTGTGAGTGCTTCTGCACGCACTGTGAGGCAGAGACTCTTTGAGCAAGGCCTGGTTTCAAGGAGAGCAGCAAAGAAGCCACTTCTCTCCAGAAAAAACATCAGGGACCGACTGATATTCTGCAAAAGGTACAGGGAGTGGACTGCTGAGGACTGGGGCAAAGTCATTTTCTCTGATGAATCCCCTTTTCGATTGTTTGGGACATCTGGAAAACAGCTTATTCGGAGAAGAAGAGGTGAGCGCTACCACCAGTCTTGTCTCATGCCAACTGTAAAGCATCCTGAAACCATTCATGTGTGGGGTTGCTTCTCAGCCAAGGGAATCGGCTCACTCACAGTCTTGCCTAAAAACACAGCCATGAATAAAGAATGGTACCAGAATGTCCTCCAAGAGCAACTTCTCACAACTGTCCAAGAGCAGTTTGGCGCCCAACAATGCCTTTTCCAGCATGATGGAGCACCTTGCCATAAAGCAAAGGTGATAACTAGATGGCTCATGGAACAAAACAAAGATTTTGGGTCCATGGCCTGGAAACTCCCCAGATCATAATCCCATTGAGAACTTGTGGTCAATCATCAAGAGACGGGTGGACAAACAAAAACCAACAAATTCTGGCAAAATGCAAGCATTGATTATGCAAGAATGGACTGCTATCAGTCAGGATTTGGTCCAGAAGTTAATGGAGAGCATGCCAGGGAGAATTGCAGAGGTCTTGAAGAAGAAGGATCAACACTGCAAATATTGACTTGCTGCATTAACTCATTCTGTCAATATAACCTATTGGTACTCATAATATGATTGCAATTATATTTCTGTATGTGATATAAACATCAGACAAACACTAATAAAAACCAGAGTGCAGCAGATCATGTGAAAATATAATTTTGGTGTCATTCTCAAAACTTTTGGCCATGACTGTAGGGCCCAGTGTGAGAAAGCTGGGTCTCCCTCAGAGGTCATGGGTCTTCCAGCAGGACAATGACCCAAAACACACTTCAAAAAGCACTAGAAAATGGTTTGAGAGAAAGCACTGGAGACTTCTAAGGTGGCCAGCAATGAGTCCAGACCTGAATCCCATAGAACACCTGTGGAGAGATCTAAAAATGGCAGTTTGGAGAAGGCACCCTTCAAATATCAGAGACCTGGAGCAGTTTGCCAAAGAAGAATGGTCTAAAATTCCAGCAGACCATTGTAAGAAACTCATTGATGGTTACCGGAAGTGGCTGGTCGCAGTTATTTTGGCTAAAAGTTGTGCAACCAAGTATTAGGCTGAGGGTGCCAATACTTTTGTCTGGCCCATTTTTGGAGTTTTGTGTGAAATGATCAATGTTTAGCTTTTTGCTTCATTCTCTTTTGTGTTTTTTCATTTAAGACAAATTAAATGAAGATAATAATTCCAAATAATTTGTGTTTGCACTCATTTTCAGGAAGAAACTGAGTATTATCTGACAGAATTGCAGGGGTGTCAATACTTTTGGCCATGACTGTATGATAGGTTCCATGTGAGATGCATGTCCCCAATGCATCAGCCCACAGGCTGCGCCCCTGGGCAGAGGGGACACGATATTCCCCTTTTGTCCACCTTCCCCCCACCTTTGTAATTCCCACAGTAAATATCGGCAGGCTCCGGCCACCTTCGGCTATTGTAATGTATGTCTGGCCTGCCGCTTTTCTATTGGCCTGCCCTCTGTATCTGTGTGATATATTCTGTGTCCTTTGAGTAAAGTGTTGTCAGACTGGAAATACGTGGAGAAGCAGTGATCTTTTATATGTAACCAAGCAATTCCAGCCAGCGTCCTTCATTCAGACTCAAGCCAAAGCAGAGTGGACCTCCTGAAACACGGAGTGGTACTGAAAGAGGTACAAAAGCTTGGTAGACCCCGTTACACCCCCAATAAAAGTGAGACCTTTTTGTAGAGAACTGGTGTGCCAGTCATGAGAAATCTAATGTACAAGTTATATGCAAATCAGGCTGGGGGCGTGTCAGTATAATTAGAAGGCTTCATCCAAACGTAATGACATGCCCCCAGAGCACTTCTTGCCTAATTTGTAAAGGAATTTTAGCCTAGATTTCTCATGACTGGCATATCAGATCTTTAAAAAAAAAGGCATAATTTTTATTGGGGAACAAGTGCCTATACAGCCGAACCACTACTTCTGCATGTAAAAACATGCTGACCGATTCCTTTTTAGAAAGTTCTAATGTCATACCTAGTGTGGGTTTTCTTCAGGTCAGTCATAGCAGAGGTTTTACACAATCGCAGCTAAGCATGGGACGTCCCAGTTACAAAATAGTTACCCCTCCTCCACCTACCATTCCTAGCTGTAGGATACAGGTTCATCCCAGCACAAAATACAGATGCACAATATTCTTATTTTCTTAGGGTCTTTGATTTATTTTCAGAGCACTACATGTAACCAATAGATGAGCTTGTTTGGCTACGAGGTTTAATCCTTAGCAGTCCCTCTTTTCCACCGGAGGACTCGTACATTCATGTTCTTTCTCCTGCGCATGGCCCTGTGTGGTCGTGGGTTGTTCCGATCATTAGCGGTCACCAACGGTAGTTGAGAAGAGACCCCATTGGTGAGGCAGTAGACACGGCGTTTAGGCAGCATGCACATGATGTTTTAAGTTTTCCCCCTTTTCCTAATAATATTGTGGTAGGAATGTATTTGTAAGATGCTTATTAAGGGAAGTGAAGACCCCGATATATCTCGTTAAGACTTGGGTCACAATTGGACTTTGACATCTAGGAATAGCTAGCAAGTTACACAAGAGCTGGATATAGGCTACTTCACATATTATACAAAGAAAAGCAAAATAGTAAACTGCACTGATCACAAATACAGAAATCTCCGCCGATACTCCCGAACATCCTAAGACGTCACCCAAGGCTTCTCATCTGCCCAACACCCCAAAATCTATATCCTCTATAAACATGTGCTGATCTCCCAGTGCAGCTTTCATTAGTGCAATGGCGGCTTCTTTTCAGTTTTTCCATATGTAACGTGTTAGGCCATATGGTCCTTTTCTTGCATTTTATGAGGTCCTGATGTGTTTATTACAGAGAGGCTCTTAGATGTCTTATAGGAGCAGGAAAGATGGAGGTAAAAGGTTAATTAGTGTCAGCATTTTTCTTTTCTTTTTTCATCACAACAGGTTCAATGTTTTTTTTTTATATATATTTTTTAATTTCTTTTGCAACTTTTGCTTTCATCTCATCCACGTAAAGTGGACAGATACAGATATGTTTTTGGAACACTGCAGATATTCTCACTTGTATTTCACAATTTCCCCCTCCAGATCACAGAGCTAAATATATATATATATATATATATATATATATATATATATATATATATATATGTCTTTTCTCTGGTATACATAATAATTACCTGCTCTAACAATATATGATAGATTCATGACTTTATGATTTTCTTCTTGCAGCCATTATCACAGCATGGAAGTTTTCACTCACTACGACCTTCTGAGCTTGAATGGGACCAAGATTGCTGAGGGACACAAGGCCAGCTTCTGCCTGGAGGACTCAGAATGTGAAGCAGGTACAAACTTCATTTATGTGGCCAATTTTTTCTTTTTCTACAAACGGATCTAAGCAAAGAAAAGAAGAAAAACTTATGTTAGGATATGGACACATTGAGTCTTTTCGCTGAGTTTTTGGAGTAGAAAATCAGATGTGGAGGTTCAGCTCAGTTTATGCTCCAAGAACTCAACAAAAAGACATGGTGTGCACACATCCTGTGTTTTTGGAGAGAAACGCCACATTTTTGTGGAAAATTTGGAGAGTTTGGGCAAAAAAAGACTGTGGCACCTTGCACACTACCACGTTGCTCATCAAGACCGGTGTGAAAAACGCTGATCTTGACGAGTTGGGGCCCCAATGTCAACATACCCCTTGGGAAAAAGTCTTATGGCTAGGATTCTTCTCTTCCTCTGTACGGAGCAGACCTCAGCTAGGTCTTTGTGTCTCCCAGAGATCACTTCTCCACTCTCTCGTGTCACTCAAGCTCATCTCTTCCCTCCCTCGTCTTTTCAGATACGCAAAAGCAATATGTATGCGCTAATTTTGGAGAACAAGGCATCAGCGTTGGCTGCTGGGACGTCTACAGACATGACATTGACTGTCAGTGGATAGATATCACAGACGTGGCTCCTGGAGACTACTTCTTCCAGGTAAGTTCCACACTACAACTCCTGCAAGGCGTCATATTTTAGAAACTAATACTCTCCATTTGTAGTCCCATATGGATGTATCATTTTTGTTGGCATTAACGCAAAGGGAAAATGCAGCCCAAAGAGAGTATGTATAAAAGCAGGAGAGGAGCAGACTGATTTATAGTTTTGAGGGAATTGATACAGGCTCCAATCTATCATTGAGACTCAATTCATCATTTGCAAATTTATTGAAGTCACTTTTTTTGCCTTGTGGCATTCAATGATGTTTTTTGTACCAAATTGTGCAAAATGGTTCATAAATATAGAGCAAATATATATATATTTTTTAAAAAGCTCATTTTTGTTGTTAAAAGTCTAAGTTCTCTAAAAATATACCAAAGTTGTGCCAGAACCTTTTACTCTAGAGTAAGAATGCAAAATTTGATCAAAGTTGCTATTTGTATAAGCAAAATTAAAAATCAAAAGATTTGCACCATTTCTAAGTCTTATCATAAATCTTAGAATGAGGCGCATATACTAAAGCCACCAAGATCAAATTATATATATAAAAAAAAAAACTAGACAAAAATGATGAATCGGTGCCTTTAGCATAACTTGAAGCGATGTAATCCTCTGCTCATTCTGGGCCTGGGAGGCCATTGGGTGCTCCTAGTCACTGATTTTTGATTGGCAACATCCCAAAGCCTACCCATAGAAACTTTTAGGATAGAGGGTTCACTTGCATGTCTCAGCCAGGCGTGTAAATCTACAC
The DNA here is from genome assembly GCF_032444005.1 of Ranitomeya imitator. NCBI lineage: Eukaryota > Metazoa > Chordata > Amphibia > Anura > Dendrobatidae > Ranitomeya > Ranitomeya imitator. The sequence continues at coordinate 626,868,660 of NC_091285.1, forward strand.
TCAGCATTAACATTGTCAAATTTGCACTGTCCTTGTCCGTCAGTCTGTCGGCAGCCGTTTCTTCTGTGCCCAGCAGCCTCGGCTTACGTCAGGACATTTGGCGAGCCCTACTGACTAGGTCTCTCACGACGCCATGGGGCACAAAAGGCGCTCAAGAGATGGACTGCAGAAGTGAAAACAACCCTGATCTGCTTACCACAGAGGAAGGGACTGCATGCTGCACCGGGGCAGTGCAAATGTTTTAATACAACTCTGGTGCCAACTCAGCATTACAATGTAACACTAAATCATTACACGAGAATACCACAACAGCGTGCTAACATATCCCACCCTGTAATGCCGCCGTCACCCATATGTTCCCGATTCAGCAATATCTTATAACTACTTCCTGCATTTCATCCTTGAGACGTGGACAGAAAATGTGACGAGGAGGAGAGTGTTTATCAGTTGGAATTTAGCTACTTCACCAACAAGGAAAAAAAAAAAAAATCTTGGAAAGTGACCAAGAGACGCAGCTGGATGTCATACTGTAGTCAGGAAAACTATTACTCATGTTGAAGATGTCTTGGAACTTTCCTTACCGTTTTTTTTTTTTTTTTTTCATGATTTAGTAATTTATTAAGAATCAGCTGAGAGGGACGTGCAATAGACTGTGAGCTCTTCAGCCAATAAACTTTTATATTATATAGAGTCATTACAGAGTGATCTATTTGAAGTGTTTATTTCTGTTAATGTTGATGATTATGGCATACAGCCAGTAGCATAGCTACCGGGGGGGGCAGAGGGTGCGGGTGCCCTGGGCCCGCTGCTCAGAGGGGGCCCACCCAGAGCTATGCCACTGTAACCATAGTTACATTATGCGGCAGAGCAGGGAGAATCGATCTCCCTGCTCTGCCGCCCGGCCGCTTTGGGGCCCCTGAACAGGCTGGGGGGTGATGCCAGTGCCAACAGTGGGCCCCCCGCCTGTCATCGCAAGGTCAGCTGTAGCGGCATTTAGCCGATACAGCTGACTACAATGATGAGGGAAGGAGCGCTGCGCTCTGATGTCGCCGACGCTGACAGCGGGCGCGATGATGTCACTTCCCGGCGTCCGCTGTCAGGAGATGAGCGGGCGCTCAGAGCAGCGCAGGAACAAGGAAAAATAGAGGTGACTTTTTTTTTTATGGGGTGCTGCCTAATACTAAAGGGTCTGCCTATAGGGGGGTCTGCCTAATACTACAGGGTCTGCCTATAGGGGGGGTCTGCCTAATACTACAGGGTCTGCCTATGGGGGGGTCTGCCTAATACTACAGGATCTGCCTATGGGGGTGCTGCTTTATACTACAGAGTCTGCCTATGGGTGCTGCCTTGTGCTATAGAGTCTGCCTATTGGGGATGCATTAGACAGTATAGAGTTTGCCTATGGGGCTGCCTTGTGCTATAGAGTCTGCCTATGGGGCGTGCATTATACAATATAGAGTAGGCCTATGGGGAGTGCATTATACTATATTGATGACGATCTGGTGCATTATACTATATGGAGGCTATCTAGCGGGGCATCAAACAGTGTGGAGATTACAGTGAAGGGGCCATCATACAGTGTTGGAGCCATCAAACAATTTGGAGGCTACCAAGGGGTCAGTATACTGTGTGGGTGGTACTATACAGTGAGGGGGCATTATACTGTGTATAAGAGCATTATACTGTGTACAGAGGAGCTGTACAGGGGGGCAGACTCGGGACATTATTAAATGTAAAGTGGGCACTTGTTGTTATAGGGGAACTCAGGTTACTTTGACTATTGATCGGGAACACAGGGCAATATTACTTTCTAGGGGGCAAAATATGGCACTGTTTTCTAGGGCACTTGCACCCGGCATTACTATATTATAGAGGGTTACTTTAGAATTTAGAAGGCACAGAGAACCGCACAATAGGTGCAGTAATAGGGACACATACGGCAGCAGAGGCTCAGTATTGGGGTATCAGATGTAGTAATAGGGACACATACGGCAGCAGCGGCTCAGTATTGGGGTATCAGGGACAGTAATAGAGATACATACGGCAGCAGAGGCTCAGTATTGGGGTATCAGATGTAGTAATAGGGACACATACGGTAGCAGAGGCTCAGTATTGGGGTATCAACAGGATGAGGAGTTTGTGCAGGTTAGGAATAGATGGTGATGGGGCTGGAATGTGAAAAGTGAGTGAAACGTGTCTGTTGTATTCTCGGCAGCCGTTGTGGCTGGAAGAAGTTGTCATGTCGGTCTGGGCCAGATGGGAAAGACCGGAAAAACCGGATTACTTACCGGTAATGCTCCTTTATAGAGCCCACGACAGCACCCACTGAGAGAGGGGATCCGCCCCTAGGAACAGGAAACCTACAGCGAGATAAAAGGGGCGGCCCCCCCCCTCGCTCCTCAGTTGTATTACAGAGAAAAAGGAGGAACCGCCACCAGGTTTTAGTTAATATGCTCCATAAAATTATATATACATATCTACTATCTTACATAATGTACACTTTACCATATATAATTGACCTTCCACCACGGAACTACCACGTGCCACTTTAATAAGGGAGGGATGTGAGTGGGTGCTGTTGTGGGCTCTATAAAAGAGCATGATCGGTAAGTAATCCGTTTTTTTCTCTTCGCCACGACAGCACCAACTGAGAGATTTACAGAGACAATCACCTGGGTGGGACCACCATGTCAAGAATGGATACTCCAAAAGCTAAATCAGATGAAGATGACAGGTCTAATCTATAGTGCCTATAAAAGGTAGAAGACGACGACCAGGTTGCGGCCTTACATATGAGTTCTATTGGAACGTCCGCCCTTTCGGCCCAGGAAGCAGATATGACCCTTGCGGAGTGTGCTCCCACATTTTCTGGTGGATCTCTTCCTCTGGCTTTATAGGCAAACATTATGGCATCTCTAATCCAGCGAGACAACGTATTTTTCGTGACCTTGGTCCCCTTCCCTGAAATGACACAAAGAGAGCCCTGCTCTGCCTCCAGGCCTTAGTCCTATCCAAGTAGGCCAGAACAGCTATCTTTACATCCAGGGTATGAAGTCTATCTTCCTCTGGTGTCAAAGGATTTTCATGAAATTTAGGCAGGAAAATTTCTTGTGACCCATGAAATTTAGTAGCCACTTTGGGGAGATATGATGGGTCTATTTTTAAGACTATCCTGTCAGGAAATATTGTCAAAAAAAGAGGAACAATTGATAAGGCTTGAAGATCACTCACTCTCCTAGCGGAAACTAAAGCCACTAATAATATCGTTTTTAAAGTGACAAGTTTTATTGAGGCTAAAAGGTAGAGGCTCAAACGGGCTCTCGGTTAACGCATCCAAAACTAATTTTAAATCCCATGGAGGGACAGGGTCTGAACGCTGGCAAGCAGATATAAAACAAGATACCCATCTATTACCTGCAACATCATGATTATAAAGGGCCCCTAGAGCTGAAATTTGAACTTTTAGGGTGTTTACAGAGAGGCCTAATTCACATCCTTTTTGTAGGAACTCCAATATGGGATATATAGGAATTTCAGTAGCTATATCTGAAGTATGAAACTGTAAAAATTTCTTCCACACTTTAGTGTAGATCTTTGTTGTGGATGGCTTTCTACTTTTTAAGAGAGTATTAATTAACCCTTCAGAGAAACCTCTAAGTTTTAATAATTGCCTATCAAATTCCATGCTGTCAGGTTCAGGCCTTTGACCTGAGGGTAGAAAAAGGGGCCTTGAGAGAGTAGATCTCTGGTTTCTGGAAGAATCCAAATGGTCGGACACTGACATTGCTTTTAGCCACGAAAACCATGGCCTCTTGGGCCAAAACACAGCTATTAAAAGTACCCTTGCACCTTCCTCTCTTATCCTCCTGAATACTATTGGAAGAAGATTCCACGGAAGAAAGGCATAGGACAAGATGGAATGCCCATGGTATCTGCAGGGCATTAAATATGTCTGGATTGTCCTGCCTGTACAACGATGCAAATGTTTTGAGTTTCCGGTTTTGTCTTGTTGCAAATAAGTCTATTTGAGGTACTCTCCATCTGGCAGTTATCATCCTGAAGATCAGTCTGTTGAGTACCCACTCCCCTTATGCAGGGTGTGGCGGCTGAGAAAATCTGCTCGGGAGTGGTCTATGCCCCTGACATGTACTGCTGAAAGAGATAAGAGATGTTTCTCGGCTAGAATCATAATATCTGCTGTTATGGCCATGAGGGTGTTTGACCGCGTACCTCCTTGATGGTTTATGTAAGCTACTGAGGTTGTGTTGTCTGACTATCCTTGTATGAGAGCCTTGTAGCTGCGGAAGAAAGTTAAACACTGCATGATATATCGCCTTCAACTCCTTCACACTAGAAGAGTCATTAGCCTCTATTCTAGACCACCGACCTTGGACTACTTCGTCCTTAAAGTGTACGCCCCAGCCAAATGGACTAGCGTCTGTGGTGACTATGTTTGAGGGAACCACCACCCAAGGAACCCCGTCTGAGATATTCTTCGGATTTAACCACCATCTAAGGGATTGGATTACATCTGATGGCACAGAAATATAGAACGATCCAGTTGCCCCTGTAGTCTACTATCTTCCTGTAATATAAAATTTTGTAATTTCCTAGTATGCAGTTGAGCCCACTGCACTGCAGGGACACAAGAGGTTAATGAACCCCATAAAGACATGCCTTTCCTTAAAGACATACTACAATTACTAATAGTTTGGTCTACTTTATCAATTATAGATGACTTTTTTTTTTGCATCAGGGAGGAGACATTTTTGACTGAGTCCAGATGAAGACCTAGCAACGTCTGGCAGGTGACAGGCCGTAATCTAGATTAATCAACCAGCCGAGCTCCTGTAAGGAAGATACTATAACCCCAGTCTTTGTTCACATTGAAGGGAAGAATTACCCACTATTAAGAGCTCATCTAAGTATGGAATAATTAAGGTATCCTTAACCCATAAATACGACATTACTTCCGACATTAATTTAGTAAATACGCGGGGTGCCATAGATAAACCAAAGGGCATAGCTTTGAACTGCAGATGACGTATGTGACCTCCCATTGTGACTGCTACCCGGAGAAATTGTTGATGCGATTTATGTATGGGCAGATGATAGTATGCATCTTTAATATCTAATACCGCCATATAACAACCGGGAAACAACATTTTCCTTTCTCCTGCTTTAGTTAGAATATCATCTAACACTTTCCTAAATAAGTACTCACCCTCACAGGGTATAGAGCAGAGTTTAGCTCTGGATTGGGCATCACCTTTCCAATTTTTTAACCATAGAGCTCTGCGAGCTGTATTGGTTAAGCTTGCCGTTCTAGCCGCCAGACGAAGAGAGTCTATAGAAGCGTCAGATAAAAATGCTGCTGCTCCTTTAATTTAGGAAATGGAGGAACGTAACCTGTCCCTTGACATGCCATTTTTTATATTTTGGTCTGGCTGGTCCAGCCAAACAAGCATTGATCTTCCTGTGCAAGTGGCTGAAATTGCTGGTTTGAATGCAGCTATGCAATTTTCCCCAAGATCTTTTTAACCGTGTGTCTGATTTACGATCCATCGGATCGGATAGAGTTCCAGCATCCTCTACCGGCAAAGACGATCGACGCGAGGTGGAAGCCACAGCTGCATCAACCTTTGGTACTTTAGCCCAGGAGGTTAGATCATCGTCATCAAAAAGGGTATCGTCTTTTTGATGTTACAGGCCCAAACCCTTTTTGTCCCCGTTTGCTCCACTCTTTTTTTTACACCAGATCTTTAACTATTTGATTTACTGAAAAACCTCTTCCCCTCTTTTGGGAAAGACCCCCGAACATGATCTCTTGAGGAGTCTGGGGTTCTTTAGATTCAGATAGGCCCATCGTGTCTCTCACTGACTTAACTAGATTGTTGATACCATCAGTAGGGAAACAAATATTCCTCCTCCTCCGAGGATATGGACTCCTGTGAGTTATCAGAGTTAACTTCACCGCTTTCGGAAGAGGTTTCTGCTCTAGGAGAGGCCATTCTCCTACTGGAATTCTTCTCTACATTACTACTAGAATGTCCTAATGATTGAAGCTCTTCACGGATCATTAAACGAATATCCTCCATTTTAACCGAACCCTCTTCCTCGAGGGTAGAAGCGATACAAAATTAGCATAACCTTTTAACACAAGTATCTGGGAGGGGTTTCAGAGCACAAAGCACATTGTTTGTGTTTGTTTTTCCCACTTTTTTTATCCTATGAATATAAAAAAAACAAGAAAAATAGGCAGTCGTTTAGTTCCTAGAAATCTTATTAAATCACTTACCCCCGGTGAAAGATCATCATAAAATACCGGCTGAAGGGAAGGCCGCTGGGATTGAGGTGTGGGACGGGTTGATTTTCTATCCTTCCCTGTTGAAACACTCCGTTTAGAGTGTCCACTATCTCCTTTCTTGCTGTTATCACGAGTAGGTGACTCTAGCCCTTCCAGTGGGCGCACAATACTGTTACTTGGGGATGACATGGTAGCGCGCCCATACTCCTTCAGCTTGTGCTTATATAGTACTAATTATCAGAGGCAACAGCTTTCCTTCCTCGCCCTTTTTTTTTCTGTAGACAGGGAGGAGCCACACCCTCTATAAGGTATGTGAAAATGGCCGCTGCGCTCACCCAAGAGCTCCCAACACATTAGTCTGACCTTTACTTCAGGGCGACCGAAAACTGCAGGTGCTGTGTTTGGACAATCGCGGCCGCTGCAGGACGCGACCTCCACCTCATGTGCGCGCCACACGCTACTCACCGGCGCTCCCATGCCGGCCGGCAATACAGGTAGGTGTTCCGCTTTCATTAACACCGCGTCCACCTCACCTCTTCATCGGCGGGTGACAGGATGTTTCCACAACCAGTACCCCAACAGAGACCCTGTTGCATAAGTGAAGGAATGACTCCTGTCATCCTATACAGAGGAGAGGGGAGCCATGTAGGAACCTTCCCCCGACCCGGTCACCCGCTCTGCAGCCCCTGCCGCTCTATCAGAATCTGGACAGGCAGTTACCAGGCAGGCATTCCTCTTCATAGATTCCAATTTCAGAGAACTCTCTCTGCAACTCTCCCATCTAGGAACAGGAAACCAAGTGAGGAGGAGCGAGCCGCCCCTTTTATCTCTCTGTAGGTTTCCTGTTCCTAGGGGCGGATCTCCTCTCTCAGTGGGTGTTGTCGTGGCGAAGAGAAAAAATGAACAATTCGATCATAAAGAATGTCAGCGGTAAGTCATTATCTGTAACTGTGCTGTGATTTTATATGTTCTGTAGGACTGGTATCTACCACTGACCATATGGCGGTAATATCAATATTGTTCTTTATATAGAGATTATTTTCAGTAACATCTATGTCATCTGCTGAGGTTCTCCTCCACTATTCGGGTGCGTCATCGAGTTGTAATGAAGGTTACCTGGTTAGGGGCCCACTCAGAAGCTTCGCCCCCCCCTGAACCAAAACCCTAGCTACACCTCTGCTTAGAGCCAATGAAAACCCAAAAGTTATTATCTCAGTTAATTAGAATAATTAACAAAAAATACCAGAAAAGGCTGCCTAAATGTTTAAAAAGGTCCCTTAGTCTGTTTCAGTAGGCTCCACAATCATGGAGAAGACTGCTGACTTGACAGAAGACCAGAAGGCAGTCATTGATTGACACTCCACAAAGAAAGTAAATGTAGCATTTAATTTGGAAATCAAGGTCCTAGAGTCTGGAGGAAGAGTTGAGAGGCCACAATCCAAGCTGCTTGAGGTCTAGTGCGCAGTCTTCTTCAGGTCAAAATATCCACCTGAAGAAGACAGCGCACGCCGTTGAAACACGTTGTGGTTTTACCCTAAACTGGTGTCTGTGTTCTCCTTCTGCGCTCCTGAGACCGGTTATTCTGTTCCTGTTAAAAGTGGAAATTGGCCCAGTAAAAGCAAAAGGCCTCATCAGTTTCCCTTCACTATAAGGCTTTGTAATTGACTGTACCAGACCTGCACAGAAATGTTGGACTAAAGGAGGGTTTATGCTAAAGGCTCGCCCTTGGGCTTGTGCACACACTGCAGATTTATTGCATTTTTTTCCCTTTGATCACAAAATCTGAAGGGTTTCTGGTTACCAGCAAAGTGAATGAGAATCCTGAAGGCTCCTGCATACGAGCATGTCAATTCTTTCAGCATCTTTGTTGCAGATTTCACACCTAATGGGTGGGGAAAAAAAAAATGTTCTCAACAAAAACTCATGGGGAAAAAAAACAAAATCAACAAAAACAACCTTCATCCTCCAATCATCTACCTAAATAAAATTCCAAGTCAATCAGATTGGGAACGCAGTGCCATATAGTGCTCTACAGCGGTCATGTGCCATTTACAAAGACCTGAATGTTGCCTATTTTTATTGCAGGTAATAATTAATCCGAATCAGGAAGTTGCAGAATCCGACTACACCAACAATGTGATGAAGTGTCGATGTAGATACGATGGCCAGCGTGTCTGGATGTACAACTGTCATATAGGTAGGTGCCCGTATCAGTCGCTAGCCATGCCCTTGTGTGCCTCCATACGTTACATGGACACATTTACGGACCGGTCTGTCTTTTCTTTCAGGTGGCTCTTACAGCACAGAGACAGAAGAGAAGTTTGAACAATTTAGTGGGCTCATAAACAATCAGCTGTCGGCCCGGTAGGAATGACACAGATGCAGTCATGTCTTCTACATCCAGGAGAGAAGAGGAATACAGCCTCATGCCTTCCAGATGGGCCTTTGGGGGGTGGGAGGTCAACCGCTTGTGGCACCTGCAAAGTGTGAGGCACGTGGCAAATTTTGGCTAATTTTACATTCCCTGGTACAAACAGAGGTAACCCAGATCGATCACCGGTGTGAACCAACTTTTCCTGACTTCACTCCGATCCCCTGTGTGTCACTATACAGATATACGATGTATACATGTCACATAGTCATAGGATCTCCAGGCCAGTACGCTGGGTGCAGGACTACCACAATTCTTCCAGAAAGACATTACAGGAAATTCCACTTGATCTAGGGCCTGAGAATGTGACAGACGAGTACTGTAGCAGCAGATTTACCATCTGCTGGATTTATCTCTGCACTGCAGTGTGGTACTAGTCAGCAACCAGCAGCCATGACGGCGTGAAACATGGACCATCAGGATCTCTCTCGCTCTCCTTACTGGGACCATTAGATCCACACTTCATGGGCACCCACTTGGTACTTATGGTGCTATAAAACTCTACCAATGGGTCTCCCAGCACTTTGCCGATTTCCAGATCATGGTTACACGTCCTTCAATGCCAGACCTATGCCTATGTTGTAGCAGTGACCTGTAGAGCTAGACGTTAGTGTCTGTACTGTACTCACATGGGCCAGAAAATGACAAACCTTCTCCCTCTCAACACTACCAGCTGCCATCATTTAAAAAAAAAAAAAAAAAAAAAAAAAAAAGAGCACAGTGTCCACTCGAATATATACTATCCTTTCTGTGTATGTCTAGGAATAAATAATAACTTATTATTTACTCTTGCTTTTCATCACTTAATAACCCATCAGCATGCTTCAATCACTGAGTCGCTATAGCAGGAATCAGGATGCCATGTTGCTTTCCCTGGCACTGATGAAGGGGGAAATAAACTTGGTTGTGAATATATGTGTATTATTTCCTACAGACGAGGATGAACATTTATAAAAACAACAACCAAACCCAATAACCAGGAGGTGTTATTACGGTCACATGCTGTAGGTTACCAGACAATATGGCCGCGACATGGTTTTGCATTGCAACTGGTTTTATTAAACATTTAAAACAAGTGAACATTGAGGTATTGCTGCTTTAAGGCATCTGGAATGGAAGACTAGACCCCCGGCTGCCTGCTTCTGACACAAATTTATGGGATAATGGACTCATCTGCTTAATCAAAAACATACAACAACTTGTCTTTAAACATCTGGTTGGGCTAGAACAAAAACAGATATGTTGCCCCTTAGGTATCAAAAAACAGTGGGGCAATTTAGTGGCTAGACCCCCTAGAACGTCCATGCCATTCTGGGAGGTATTCTGTCCCAAGTAGAAAAAAAAAACTGAGGTCGAAGCAAAATAATATTAGCACCTTAAAAAGTAAGAACCCCAAAATCTGTTCTCTGGAACTAACCCCACCCAAATACCCTCAAAAAAAGAAAAGCCAAAATACACCCACAACATTCTCTGTGCAGCTGGAGAAGAGACACCCCTCTCTGCAGAAATCACCCACCACAAGGCGACCTAGACGAGCCAGCAGTGCACATGTGGCTAGCACATGCAGGTCCTCAGGAGTAACAGCCGGCTAGGTTCGGTCTTCCTCTAGCACAAATTCTGCAGACATTTTTGGCATTGCCAGCGCTTGGTACACCATTCTTCTTGCCACAGTTGAGTCAGTTCTTGGTCTTTCCTTACGAGGCTGCATGAACGCTGCAAGAGAGGAACACCATGGATACACATAAGAGGAGGCACTCTGTAATAAGACATTTCCATAAATGCAGACCTGTCACCAGAATTCAAAATACAAGCTACATACTTCATAAAATACATCGTAGCCCTGATGAGGCAGAGGCACTTACTTTGAAAATCCATGTCAGATTGGCTGGGTAGAATGCTGACAGTAAAGAGGTTGTCTTGTCATAAACTAATAAAATTGCAAAGTTCTTGTAAAAACAAGCACCTGTCTTATTATTAATGTTAATTTATAAAATTGTTTACTGCATGTTGCCTAGGTTACCGACCACAGTGGTGTCCAGTCTTATAAAGAATTGTAAGCGCTGCGCTTCTTGCCTAATACAGCTTGTAAGCGCTGCTCTGAAGCTTCCGCGGGTACGGTGAGCTCCGGGAGACAAGATGAGACAACCCCTTTAGGATTGGTATCTTAGGAGTCCAGCTATTGAGCGAGAGTCCAATGTATTAAGCCTTTGCCTAAGTGGCTTGTACTGAGCAGTGGAAGATCTCAGCAGGGAGGAGGGACACTGAGGAACTGTAATTTAGGCTGGGTAGGTAGACATTTGTAAGCCACAGAGATGAGAAAGTAAGTGCACCAACCTCATCAGGTCTAAACAATTTACTAATGCATACAGTTTGCATTGTGAAGTCTGGCCACAGATCCACTTTTAGGTGTGTGCACATGTTCGGGATTCGTAGCAGAAAGATCTGCTGCAAATGCTGATGTGTTGGCAAGAAAACCACTGCGTAAAATACACACACAGTTTGCAGCTGAGGGCTGACCCATAAGAGTTTCCCCAGCAAAGATAATGCGGAGCAGGACGACTTTTTCGTCTTCTCCACCAGGAGCTTCATTCTTACATACGAGAGTTTGTTGATCTTTCAGAGAAGAATCTTTGGCGATCCTCAGCTCTGTTTAAGTTCGAAACTAAACATATACTAATATTTTTTTTAAATTTAATGCAATTAGCATTAGTATGGGATTTCCTGAAAAAGGGAATAGGCAGACAGCAGAAAGTCATGTATCAGACACGGATTTCATTCATGCGTGTGATGATGTTACTATAAAAACTTCCAGTGATTCAGCATCTGAAAGATGTGGAATCAGCGTGACTTCAAGGGCATTTCCACCAGTGCCACCACGTCCCAGTCCTCTTATCAGATCTAGACAGGAGTTTTCACGCAGCTTTTCAGAGATGTTAGAAAGAAAAGTGAATGGATTGGCCATGACTTGTTAATTTATCCACAGAATTAATGGGAATCTGCCTGGGACGGAGCTCACCTACAACAAGAGCGGAGCACATACTGAATCATTTAGTCAGAAGCAATTAGGAGCTGTGCATGCCGGCCAGAAGACGTCTGGGCAGGAAGGAATTAATTACTACATCCAAACATCATCACTAATTCTTATTGCACTTTACTTAACCCATTCTTCATGGGATTTTAGGAAGCGATGGTCGCCGAATATGAATTTCCCATATTCGTGGCATATTGCTACACTATTCGTGCCCAATTCATGTTCGATTCCGAACATATTCGGTCATTTCTACTCCCATAGACTCTAATAAAGTTCGGCAAATATTGCAAAAATATTCGCCACTGATCATAATCGGAACCGAACTTTGAAAATTTCGCTCAACTGTACTGATAACTACATGGTTCTCCTCAGGAAGATGAGGATTCACGATGATGGGCAATAGCCCAAACCTACACAGGCTTCTCCAAGCAAAAGTTGTCTGAAGAAACCAAGTCATGAAGCCCAGCCAGAAAAAAAATTTTTTTCAATAGGAAGAGCCGTATTAAAAAAAAAAAAAATTTTTTATTCAGAAGTATAACTCAGGCAAGGGTTACATGGCAATGTTAGGACTGGCCGACAGCTCGTGACCGCTGCATAGAAATGCATGGTCATGGTTGGGATTGGAGAACCTACGGCAAAGTCCGAGCTTTGCGTTGTGATCCTCGTCCATCTGACTGCTCCCTAAGGAAGCGTTTCAGCTGTCATCCACATACTAAGCTTCAGTAAAAATAGATGTTTTCACATGCGAAGTACTATGAGGCATAAAATCTTGAAGCGCCACATCACTCGGAGAGGAGGTAGTATTTCAGGCATCTGCAGAACATTGACATGTGGTGCTGTTCACGGTAACGTTGTCATGCATTCATCGTAGATAAGAAAAGCGGCAAACGGCCAAAATCTAAGTAGTAACATATGCGACTATAACGCTGATGCCCCAAACTGAGTCCACGCTGGGAATTATTAGCTTACTGGAACGATTAGAGGTGGAGGAGGATTACTCCGGTCTCTTCTGGTTACACACTTTGTAATACAATCACACACCAAGTCCAGGAGGCAAAAATCAGGCCCCAAATAATTATACAGGTATTCCAGAACACAAATAATAAAAAGTAAACTTTATACTCTATTACAAAGCAAAGAGGACTTGTTACCAGGTCGTAAATGGCCAGTTTTTGCTCCCATGAGTATACAGGCCTTGATTCTTCAATTTTTGTGTTACAAAAACTTTTGAAAAGTCGCAAAAATTTTTGAGTGACGAGAGGTTGTGGAAACATTTTAGGATATACTCTTTTCCTCACCTACTCTTTCATAAGCCCGGTACTTGGACTGGCGGCTGCCTTGAGACAGAGGGCGGAATTTCATAGCTGGGTGCTTCTGGCAGGAGGCGGCAAAGGCTGGAACAGAAGGCAAATGTTACATGTAGAATTGCATGCAGGAGCAGGATTAACACTAAAAAAAAAGCAAAAAATAAATAAATAATAATAATATGATAAAATAGGTCCTAAGCAGGGCCATAACTACCATTTTCGTGATATTACTAAAATGATATTTGAAGAATAAGCATAGGTTAGGGGACAACTTACTGATCGCTAGGGAGCCATGGTAAGGTCTGGGTCACATTAGCGTATAACATGGTATGCAATATGCTAATGACCCTCGGCTCCATCTCTGCTCTGTGCTCCGATCCTCTCGATTGAGAAAATGGCAGCACAGCTGTGGAGTAGACGGAGAAAGTACCGTCATTTCTCCATCTCCTCTGCTGCCGGTGTCTGCGGGAATCGCACTGCACTCAGGTGACATTCGAGTACAATGTGATGGTTCACATGCACCAATAGTCTTGTATGGAGTAATGCGAACCAATTCTCGCAGCATGCTGCGATTGTTTTCGCGTGCCGAATCTGCACGACAAAAATATTCACAGATGTGTACTGCCCCAAACATTAAGAGCCGAGTGTAATCCAATTTATCGTATTGCACTAGTCCCATTTATTCACTTGTGAGTGAGCCCAGATTCAGACCCGATCCTGCACGGAGCAACGGTGCATATGCCCAACCTCCACTCCATCTACTGACTATGGAACTGCTGGAAATAACAGTGCCGCAATGCGTTTTCTCCAGTGGACACAGGCAGACTAGACTGGGGATATAGCTTTTCATTCTTGGAATATGCCTTTAATGGCTGAACAATTTATGGTACAAAAACCTCTTCTAGTGTAAAAAAGTCTTTCAGACTAGCCATAAATGCTTCTGAAAACATGGCAGCACCAATCCGAGTCCAAACAACCATTCAAGATGGTGCAAGAGTGGCTGCCCTTTATGGTAGCTGGGCATCCTGCTGGGCGCTGAACGAGTGCAGGAATACACATGGCCTTGATTTACTAAGGAAATCAACTAGATGTAATTTACAACATTGATGAAAACTTTCCATACTTGATAGCTGAATCTAATGGGATTGCAATGTAACCACCCAAACACGAAGACCACAATTTGTATATCCATCCGTATGACCCCCGCTCAGTATCGTGCATCTGGTGCTTGCACCAGCATATGGATAAGCCCGCATGTGGCCAGCTTTTCTCTGTCCTATTATTTCACATCAAGTGCAGGAATAGAAACTGGTTATTAAATCTAATATTAAAGAAAAAACACCACAAACATTAAAAAGTAACTGCTGTGCCATCTGTTCCTACAGATCAGTCATACAGAGAGGTATTTACTGGGGTTTCCCATAAATTCCAAGAACAGGCAACAGAAGAAACATGGCCGAGTATACACACCTAGCACTCCCCCCATTCCCTATAATGGAGAACATATGTACGGTACACACTTCCCAAATTAGGGAACAATGTACAAAGTAAACCCATTACAGACTCGATCTGAAGTGTGCCCATATTACGAGACTCTGAGGTCAAGCTCTACCCACGGCACCAGATTTACATCTCAGGAGCCTGTAGGTGCAGATTCTCTGGCAGCTTAGACTCTGCCCAAGAAGAATCCACACCTTTAGGTTATGTCCAGATGACGAGGAAACGCCATGGATTTGTGGGGTGGATTGCACTCAGCAAATTCATAGCAGTTACCAGTAGAAGATATAGGAACCAGGTTTTGAAGGCCTCATCTAGAAAATAGACTGCACTTTCTGCAGCCTTCCTCATCTCACCCATTGTGGCCTCCGTTCAGCACTGTAAGGTGGCCAGATGTACGTTAGAAAGCAGCCAGCCATCTTTTCATGACACCCCTATACAAAAACGTTCAGGCAAGCATTCAAGCATTGTCAATGGGAAGTTGTTGATTGGTCACGTGTTTCGGCCAAAACTGGCACCTTAGGGAGTGGAGAGAGAACCGTCGGGTGATTATTTTTTCAGACAGCAATCTAATGGGTATGGGAGGTCCAACACTAGGCTTGACTGAAGGCTCCTGTGTTGTCTAAGAGAGCAGCCCGTCCCCCCTTCCCCGCAGACTGGGAAAAAAAAACAAAAAAAAAAAACGCTTTTTTGCTACAATGGCGCTAACGCATGGTACCATTGCATTAGCAATAGAGGTCTATGCACAGCGAACGTGTCAGTTCGCTGTGCGTTAGACCCAACGTACCCGTAAACGCGGACGAGGGTGCATCACAAAGTAGCGCATCATCGCTAACGCATGCCTATTTTGACATGCGTTAGGATAATGTAAGTCTATGGGTGCGTTAACGGATCCGCTACATTGCTTTAGTGCCGCTAAGTAAAGGATTGCCCTAACGCAATGTGAACCTAGCCTTAGGCTGGTTTCACATTTGCGTTTTTAGCCGCAGCGTTTGTACCGCATATAAACGCATGCATCGTGTTTTTCTATATTTAACATTAAAAACGCATGAGTTTTTTTTGTTCGCGTTTTGCCGCGTTTGACGATGCATGTGTCTTTTTGTCGCTTGCGGCTTGGCGCGGAAATGCAACATGTAGTAATTTTAGAGGCGTCTATTTGTCGCCAGGAAACGCATGCGTTCGATTGCGCACGGTTTGCGTAAAAAAAACCATTGCTGTCTATTTAAACGCATGCGTTTTTAAGCACATGCGTTTGGTTGCGTTTTTGAACGCATGCGTTTCAATAGAGAAAAACAAGTCTAGACACTGATAAGCCACCCCCCCACCATCAAGGTGATAAAGGGAGCCAAACCCTAACCCTAGCCCTAACGGGAAAATGGAAATAAATACATTTTTTTAATTTTTCCCTAACTAAGGAGTTGATGAAGGGGGTTTGATTTCTATTTATAAGGGGTTTTCTAGTGGATTTTTATGATTGGCAGCTGTCACACACTGAAAGACGCTTTTTATTCCAAAAAATATTTTTTGCGTTACCACATTTTGACAGCTACAATTTTTCCATATTTTGGTCCACAGAGTCATTAACATATTTATTAATGACCTTGTAGGGGGCATTCAGAGTAGAATTTCAGTATTTGCAGATGACACTAAACTCTGCAGGGTAATCAATACAGAGGAGGACAATTTTATATTACAGGATGATTTATGTAAACTAGAAGCTTGGGCTGATAAATGGCAAATGAGCTTTAATGGGGATAAATGTAAGGTCATGCACTTGGGTAGAAGTAATAAGATGTATGATTATGTGCTTAATTCTAAAACTCTGGGCAAAACCGTCAATGAAAAATACCTGGGTGTATGGGTGGATGACAAACTCATTCAGTGGCCAGTGTCAGGCAGCTGCTACAAAGGCAAATAAAATAATGGGATGCATTAAAAGAGGCATAGATGCTCATGAGGAGAACATAATTTTACCTCTATACAAGTCACTAGTTCGACCACACTTAGAATACTGTGCACAGTTCTGGTCTCCGGTGTATAAGAAAGACATAGCTGAACTGGAGCGGGTGCAGAGAAGAGCGACCAAGGTTATTAGAGCAGAGGTCCCCAACTCCAGTCCTCAAGGCCCACCAACGGGTCATGTTTTCAGGATTTCCTTTGCATTGCACAGGTGATGCAATTATTACCTGGGCAAGACTAAGGAAATCCTGAAAACATGACATGTTGGTGGGCCTTGAGGACTGGAGTTGGGGACCTCTGTATTAGAGGACTGGGGGTCTGCAATACCAAGATAGGTTATTACACTTGGGGCTATTTAGTTTGGAAAAACGAAGACTAAGGGGTGATCTTATGTTAATGTATAAATATATGAGGGGACAGTACAAAGACCTTTCTGATGATCTTTTTAATCATAGACCTGAAACAGGGACAAGGGGGCATCCTCTACGTCTGGAGGAAGGAAGGTTTAAGCATAATAACAGACGCGGGTTCTTTACTGTAAGAGCAGTGAGACTATGGAACTCTCTGCCGTATGATGTTGTAATGAGTGATTCATTACTTAAATTTAAGAGGGGACTGGATGCCTTTCTGGAAAAGTATAATGTTACAGGGTATATATACTAGATTCCTTGATAGGGAGTTGATCCAGGGAACTAGTCTGATTGCCGTATGTGGAGTCGGGAAGGAATTTTTTTCCCCAATGTGGAGCTTACTCTTTGCCACATGGTTTTTTTTGCCTTCCTCTGGATCAACATGTTAGGGCATGTTAGGTAAGGCTATGGGTTGAACTAGATGGACTTATAGTCTTCCTTCAACCTTAATAACTATGTGAGGTCTTGTTTTTTGCGGGACAAGTTGACATTTTTATTGGTAACATTTTCGGGCACGTGACATTTTTGATTGCTTTTTATTCCGATTTTTGTGAAGCAGAATGAACAAAAACCAGCTTGTGAAATTTCTCATCATGCGTACCAAAAGCGCAAACGTAGGAAAAAACGCATGTAAACGCGTACAAACGCGGCTTTTTTTAACCGCATGCGACAACGCATGCGTCTAAAAAACGCAGCATTTGTATACGTTTACATGCGTTTTTTTCACCACTTGCGGATGCGTTTTAAACGCTGCGGATTTAAACGCAAATGTGAAACCAGCCTTAGGCCTCATTCACATGTTTGATTGTATCATATGCGGGGAGGAGGGAAATCGGACTTATTATTCTGATGAGAGTTTGATCAGAGTGTAATATGAACCTCAGATTTTTTCGTGCAGTGAGAAATTTAATTAAAAAAAATAAATACAATTCTGCATTCTGACAGTCCGTGAAAATCAGACCGCACTGGGATGTCAGTGTGCTAAGATTTCTTTCACGGACGCACTGACTTGCATCTGCCTACTTGATCTAAGAGGAAAGAGAGAGAAAAAAAAAAAAAAAAAGTTCCATCTGTGAAAAACACATAGCACTTGTATGCAAAAATTGGACATCTGAATGAGGCTTTAGTCTGGGCTTCTCACAGGCTGTTTCATCTCCCACCATATAATTTCAGCTTACCATAGACACTGCTATTGACATCCACGACTGACCACCTATCGCTAAGCAGTGGCCCCATCTATGGATGAAATTTGCAGAACAGAAAAACCCCAACATTGTGAGTGACATAATATCCATAAGAGTCCAGGTAATGCGCCTCCGGGCAGTGCTGGGCTCCCTCATTCCTTAGCGTTCACGTCAAAATGACAACTCACCTTCCTCAGGGCTAGAAAATATTCCCAGGGCATGAGCGTCATCAACAAACTCCAAGCAGAAGCCTTTGTCTCTGCAAAGCAGGGGAAAAAAATATAACACTGGCTGCTTTCCATAAAAGTTCTCATTTCATGGCATTAACAAGGATTGATGATAGGAACAAATTGTGCAATAAGATTCCTAGAAATTATCTGCTTAAAATCACAGTTTCATAAATCTCAAAAAAAAGAAAAAGAAATAAACTTGGAGCATTTCTATAAAATGCAAAAGCTAGTCCTAAATATCCCAGGTTCAGTAGCACAGATCATTATTGCTGGCAATATCCCGCCATTCCAGCAGGCCATACTTCTGTCCCAATCTTACTTCTTAGTGTTGCATTCTCTCTCCGCTCTACCACTTCACTTGTTTTGGAAGAATCCATGCACGTTTTGCTGAACCATCGCTCGTGTGGCCAGCCACAGACAATTCTGCATCGACTCTCTAAACAGGCAATAGAGTGCACTGCTCTAGCTAGATAAAAGGGCTTTACCCTTACGAATTGTGACACTTTTGTAGAAATGAGCCTTTAAGTTCTCTGTAACTCACACATTAGATTAGGCTAACCTAATGGCTTCCCTTATCCATGTAGCTAGGGTATCCCTTGTCACCGAGGCCTTTCCTAGATCCCTGAAAAGGAAACAAGGACTAACTTTTCCTCCACTGAATTGTCACCGCTAAGTATTCTACTAGAGCTAGACTAACATCTAGTGTGTGAAGTTTAAGATCATAAAAAAGGAGGGATGAATAATCTGGCATCTATGAAACTTTGCGGCCACTTTCGGTCTGGTCTTAAACAACCCCATCTTCAAAATTCTGTGGAAACAATTGGTTAACTGATGGTTGAAAACCTTGGCTGACAATCTATCCAATAGTTCACAAGGGGGTTCAGTTAAACCTTCTAAAACCAAGTTCAAATCCCAGAAAGGCATCATTGGACTAGGGATTGGTCTGGACCCATCAAAAGAGCCAATCTAGTTATAGTCAAGTTATAGTTGTACAATTCCCCTAGGGCCAAAATCTGGACTTTAAAGAGTGCTCGTAGATATACTCAAATATTCAAAAAGTTTAGGGTCACCCAGAAAATTGTGTTTTCCATGAAAACTCATACTTTTATTAATCAAATGAGTTGCCAAATGAATTGAAAATCTAGTCCAGACATTGACAAGGTTCGAAAAAAAAAATTTTATTTCACAATTTTATCCTTCAAACTTTGCTTTCGTCACAGAATGCTCCCTTTACAGCAATTACAGCGTTGCAGACCTTTGGCATTCTAGCAGTTAATTTGCTGAGGTTATCTGGAGAAATTTCACCCCATGCTTCCAGAAGCCTCTCCCACAAGTTGGTTTGGCTTGATGGGCACTTTTTGCGTACCATACGGTCAAGCTGCTCCCACAACAGCTCAATGGGGTTGTGATCTGGTGACTGTGCTGGTCACTCCATTACACATAGAATACCAGCTGCCTGCTTCTTCACTAAATAGTTCTTGCATAATTTGGAGGTGTGCTTTGGGTCATTTTCCTGTTGTAGGATGAAATTGGCTCCAATCAAGTGCTGTCCACAGGGTATGGCATGGCGTTGCAAAATGAAGTGATAGCCTTCCTTATTCAAAATCCCTTTTACCTTGTACAAATCTCCCACTTTACCAGCACCAAAGCAACCCCAGACCATCACATTACCTCCACCATGCTTGACAGATGGCGTCAGGCACTCTTCCAGCATCTCTTCAGTTGTTCTGCGTCTCACAAATTTTCTTCTGTGTGATCCAAACACCTCAAACTTGGATTTGTCTGTCCATAACACTTTTTAATCTTCCTCTGTCCAATATCTGTTCTTTTGCCCATATTAATCTTTTCCTTTTATTAATTGGTCTCAGATATGGCTTTTTCTTTGCCACTCTGCCCTGAAGGCCAGCATCCCGGAGTCGCCTCTTCTCTGTAGACGATGACAATGCCGTTTTGCGTGTACCATTTAATGAAGCTGCCAGTTGAGGACCTGTGAGGCGTCGATTTCTCAAACTACAGACTCCAATGTACTTGTCTTGTTGCTCAGTTGTGCAGCGGGGCCTCCCACTTCTCTTTCTACTCTGGTTAGAGGCCTGATTCTGCTCTCCTCTGAAGGGAGTAGTACACACCGTTGTAGGAAATCTTCAGTTTCTTGGCAATTTCTCGCATGGAATAGCCTTCACTAGGGTTGAGCGACTTGTTTTTTTAGGGTCGAGTCGGGTTTCACGAAACCAGACTTTCTCAAAAGTCGGGTCGAGTGAAATCGGCCGATCCTATTAAAAAGTCGGGGGTCGGCCGAAACACGAAACCCAATGCAGTGCAATGGGATACTAATGGTTCCCAGGGTCTGAAGGAGAGGAAACTCTCCTTCGGGCCCTGGGATCCATATTTATGTGTAAAATAAAGAATAAAAATAAAAAATAGGGATATACTCACCCTCGGACACGCCCTGGAACTAACCGGCAGCCTTCCTTCCTAAGAATGAGCGCGTGAAGGACCTTCGATGACGTCGCGGCTTGCGGTCACGCGATCAATCACAAGCCGCGACATCATCGAAGGTCCTTCACGCGCTCATTCTTAGGAATGGAAGCTGCCGGTTACAGCGGTTAGTACCAGGGCGCGTCCGAGGGTGAGTATATCCCTATTTTTTATTTTACACATAAATATGGATTCCGATACCGCAAATATCGGCCGATATCCGAAACTTGCGGTATCGGAATGAAACGCGACTTTTGCGCGAAGATCGCCGACCTCATGGCCGACCCCACACAGGGATCCGGTCGGGTTTCATGAAACCCGACTTTGCCAAAGGTCAGCGACTTATGAAAATGGCCGACCCGTTTCGCTCAACCACTTCTAAAAACAAGAATAGACTTGAGTTTCACATGAAAGTTCTTTTTTTTTCTGGCGTTTTTGAGAGTTTAATGGAACCAACAAATGTAATGCTCCAGATTTCTCAACTAGCTCAACGAAGGTCAGGTTTATAGGTTCTCTAATCAGCCAAACTGTTTTCAGTTGTGCTAACATACTTGCACAAGGGTTGTCAAGGTTATTCTAACCATCTATTAGCCTTCTTACACAGTTAGCAAACACAAAGTACCATAAGAACACTGGAGTGATAGTTCTTGGAAATGGGCCTGTATACACCTAAGAAGATATTGCATTACAAACCAGACGTTTGCAGCTAGAATAGTCATTTACCACATTAACAATGTATAGAGTATTTCTAAATCATTTAATGTTAGCTTCATTGGAAAAAAACTGCTTTTCTTTAAAAAAAAAAAAAAAAAAAAAAAAAAAGGAAATTTCTAGGTGCCCTAAACTTTTGAACGGTAGTGCAATTCCTCTAGAAAGGCCCAGTTTCAAACCTAATATTATTCTTTATTTATATAGCACCATTAGTTCCATGGTGCTGTACATCAGAAAGGGGTTACGTACAGTTATAGATATCGTTTACAGTGAACAAATTTACAACAGACTGGTACAGGGGGGAGAAGAACCTGTCCTTGCGGACTTACATTCTATGGCATGAATTGGTATTTCACTACTCTAGCAATAAATACATACATCCCTCTTCAGTAGTCACTAGTTTTCTGCTTTAAAGCAAAGTAGATAAATTCAGGATAAAGCGTCCGAGTCAATAGCGCCCTTTCAAATCCCAGGCCGTCAAATGAAGGCCTGTTTGTCGATGGAAAACTGGACCTGGACTGAGCAGATCTGGGATTTCTGGTAGGATCCATGGATCGGATAACGACATTCTTATCCATGAAAGCCAGGGTCTCGAGCCAGAACAGGGCTATTAGAATTACTCTAGCCTGTTCCTCCTGAACCTTCCTCAGCACTACTGGAATCATCTTTAACAGAGGAAAAGCATAGGACCGGTCGAAGTCCCAGGGAATCTGAAAAGCATCTACCGAGTGGCCTTTACTTGCCTACCAGCAAGTCCTGACGGGAGTTGTCTGGAATATAATTGAGCCCACTGGAGAGCATGAAGTAAAAGTCCCTAGCTGCTGTTACTAAGGCCAATACCTTGCCTATCTTTTCTTCTGGTAGGAAACAGGTCGGATTCACATAGGCCAAAATAAGACCTAAAAAGATTGATCTCTCAATGGCTCCAGTTTAGGACTTTTTTTAGGTTTAGAAGACAAACTAACTTTTCCAGGACGGCCCTGACTCTTACAAGCAGACAGTTGCAGTGTTCTTTCGACCTGCCCACTACCAGAAAATTGTCAAAGTATGGAACTATTAGTGTATCTTGTTCCCGGAGACGCGCAGTCACTTCCACTATGATTTTCATAAAAACCCACAAAGCAATGGGCAGACCGAACGGTAGTGCTCTGAACTGGAAATGCCTGACCTTGTTTATAGGTAAGGCCACTCAGACATTTCTGATCTTTCGCATGGATTGGAACATGGTAATAAGCATCCTTAAAGGGACACTGTCACCTGAATTTGGAGGGAACAATTTTCAGCCATGGAGGCGGGGTTTTTGATTCACCCTTTCCTTACCCGCTGGCTGCATGCTGGCTGCAATATTGGATTGAAGTTCATTCTCTGTCCTCCGTAGTACACGCCTGCACAAGGTAATCTTGCCTTGCACAGGCATGTACTACGGAGGACAGAGAATGAACTTCAATCCAATATTGCAGCCAGCATGCAGCCAGCGGGTAAGGAAAGGGTGAACCAAACCCCCCAAAACCCCGCCTCCATGGCTGAAGATTGTTCCCTCCAAATTCAGGTGACAGTGTCCCTTTAAGCTCTAGCATACTCATGCAGCAAGCTGGAAATAGCATCTTTATAGCAGATTTTATAGACTCCACCTTGAAGGGTCTGTACACCGGAAATTTGGTTAACCCCTTCAGATTTACTCTAGTTCTGAAGGTGCCATCTGGTTTCTCGATCAAAAAGAGGGAATAAAATCCCCTGCCTTGTTCTTCTAGCGCTTCTGTGAGGACCTGCTTCTGCACTAAGCTCAGAACCTTCGCTTTCAGGGATAACTGCTCCTCGCAAGAACTTCTGAACCATGGTACTCTGAAATTCAGGAGTGTTCCTCTGCAAACCTTCAATCTTAAAGCCGGCTTCTAGTTTCCAGTACCCAAGGATCCGGGCACTGGAAGAAGTTTTCTCTCAAGCAGGCAGGAAGAGGGAAACTCCTACCTGGGGAAAACGTGTCACTTGGGACGATTTTCTTGGCCCTGATGTGTGGGCTTCCAAACATGAAACCTTTATTTTTCTCACTTTTATCCTTCCACTTTCCCTGATCTCTAGGAGGTCTTCCCCAACTAATCTTCCGAAAGGACCTCCTATATTCTGGGATAGACATGGCAGGAAATACTTTAATTTTATCCTCTGCCTTGTCTAAGATATAATCCAGAGTTTATCCAAAGAGAAATTGCGCATCGCATGGGATTGAACACAGCTTGGTCTTGGACTGAACGTCTTGCGGCCAGCTTTTAAGCCATAGTGTTCTATGGGCAGCACTGGAGAGGCTTGCTGACATGGCCGCCAGTCTCATGAATGGGAGATTAGCCAGACTCTTTTCTATTGAGACATGATCTTTAAATTTGACCCCTTAGTTGCTGTAACAAGATCATAGTTTTGGCCATACAAGTTGCAGAAACGCTGGCTTTACACCACCCACCGCGGACTCTCCGTTCAGCTTCATATATCCATCACCTTCCTACCCAGGGGGTCCTTTAGAAAGCCCATATCCTCAAAGGGAGTACACTTTCTGGACAATTTGGCTACATCTATTTTAGGGATTTTATTCCATATGCCAGATTCCTCTTCATCAAAGGGGTACCTTCTTTTAGAGGATGATGGTAACGAACTTTCTTCTGTTTTTTTCCCCATTCCCTATTAAGGAGCATCTGAATTTTCTCATTAATGAGAAACGTGTGTCTTTTGCTCTAATCCGCTGAAAATGATATCGTGAAATCGATCTGGGGGTTTTAGTATCCAAGACACCCATGGTTACGCTCACTGCTTTCACTAACTTATCCATGTCTTCTATGGGAACACGCCTACCCCCCCACATCACTATCAGAGGATGACGAAGAATCATCTGATCCACTTCTGTCTTTGGATCTTATAGCTTCATCTGAAATCAGTCAGTTGTCGCCCAGACTTTCTTCCTTCTATCACTTTCCTTCTGAAAAGCGTCTTAATGGAATCCATGGTGAAGTTGGGGGATTCTTCATAGATGGTTTTCTGTATCCAATCTGGACAGACTTTTTTCTGATGTGAACCAGGTAACCTATTCCTTCATAGCGCACACTCCTTATTTTGGAGTTTGGAGCTACACTTTAGGCCTTTCCTAGTAATTAAACACACATAAAAAAAACCATTTAACATTGTGAACTTTCACGCAGATCTCTCACCATTCTGATGTTCAGTCTAAGGTACCGGAATAGGAGGCTGGAGCAAATAACATGATTTTTCTCGCCTGGGGGCAGTGGATTCACAACCTGCTCTGTTCTTCCGGCTGATCTTACTTCTGTCATTTGTGTGGCTCCTGTGTCCACTCGGATGCAGTCGCTGCTGTTGATGCTCCATATTACCAACGTAAGACGAGCCGGAGCAAACCCGCTGTCTGGCGGTCAGACCTCAGTATAAATGAGAGACCAGCCACAGCTACTCCTCCAGCACCACCTCCGGACCCTCCTGCAAGGGTTTCTTCATATTTCTGGGTCAGACCTCTCCGGCATGCTCAACCTCAGGGTGCCCAATCATGTGCAGACCCTGTTTTTTGTGGCTGCTTACATATATTCAGGCGCAATCTTCATCGGGGAGCATAGCTTTGAAATCCACTAGTCAGCGGCGCACCTTGCGCACGCACACACCAGGGTGACCAGAGTCTCAGGCGTGCTTCACATCAGGGCACAACAATCAAGATCGCCCAGCATATGCGCAGTCTGGAACGACGAAGCGGCCGGCAGACATTGGAAAAAGAGGTCTCCGCCTACACGCGTCCACACACCTGCACCAATCGCTTCTACGCTGTAATAGCGCGAAACGGCAGCCGTCGTCAGCACCTGCTACTGCACACTCCTGTCCTCACTCTCCCGGCCATGACATTTTAATCGTTATTGAAAAAAGAATGGAATTTTAAGGATCGATGAGTGCCATCCATCTTTTTCTCTACTATGAAGTTCATTGCCATAGTTTTACTCTACTGGTTGCTAAAGAAATCTATCCATGTCATTATCAAGAAAAATAAAATCCTGAACAACATTACCTGTATTCCTTAAAGTGCTCCATGAGATCCTCAGCACTGAGCTCAGGGGAGAAACTATATACTTCAATAATGTGTCCATATTTCCCACGATCCACTTGAACTTCAGAAAATTCTGAAAAATCTCCTTGAAGAGGTTGTATATAGACGTCCTTCTCACAAACGTTAGCATGTATCTAGTGGAAGCAAAGGCAAAAAAAAAAAAAAAACAGATTAAGAGGCACACATATGAATATCCTCCTGAACTTCTTCATAGTCACCACTGGGTGGCACCATCTAACCTACATTGTCGCGGTATTCTTTTACAAAATCCTATGTTACTGGAGTGATTTATTTTTAGTGCCGAGGGGCTCAGAGAGGAGCCCAAAACCACAATATTTCCCTCGGTCACCAATACCCTGGACATTTGTAGTCAGGGACTTGCTTGTCAGACTGGTTACAACAATTAAAATCACATTCAGATGTTTTATAGCTATAGCGGACGCCGCATTCCCCAAGGAGCACCTAAATGTAACTTACTTGTAAAATTCTATTGAGGAAAATACATTTTTAAAACTGATTAGCAGAGTCCGCAACAGGCGGGAAGATTCACCACAGATTTTACCCTTTTACCGTGACTTAAAATCTGCAAAGTCTATGGCATTTCCAAAAGAAAAAAAAAAAAAAAGCAAAGTACCATAGATTGAAGATTTTTGAAAAAGCTATTCTCCAGTGTTTCCCCCGAAAATAAGCCCGCAGGGTTGACAGGATTTTTTGAGTATGCTTGAAATACTAAGGATTGTCTGTCTGCTGTCTCTAACATCATGTCCTCCCTCTATCTGAAACTAAATCTCTCCAAAACTGAACTTCTTGTGTTTCTCCCCTCTACTAACCTCACTCTACCCAACATCGAAATTACCCTGGAGGGTTCAACCATAACTCCCAAGCAGCATGCCCGCTGTCTTGGGGTCATATTCGACACCGAACTTTCCTTTACTTCCTATATCCGATCACTCACTCGCTCCTGTCACCTGCATCTTAAAAACATCTCCAGAATCCGACCTTTTCTCACCTTTGAAACTGCTAAGACTCTTACTGTCGCTCTTATTCATTCCCCTCTGGACTACTGCAACTCTCTTCTGATCGGTCTCCCTCTTACCAAACTTTCTCCTCTCCAATCCATCTTGAATGCTGCAGCCAGAGTCATATTTCTGTCCAGCCGCTTCACCGATGCCTCCATCTTGTGCCAGTCATTACACTGGCTACCCATTCGCTGCAGGGTCCAGTATAAACTCATCTCTCTCACCCACAAAGCTCTCCACAGTTCTGCACCGCCTTATATCTGCTCTCTCATCTCCGTCTATCGCTCTACACGTGCCCTCCGTTCTAGAAATGACCCAAGACTAACATCCCCCGTAATTCGAACCTCGCACCTCCGTCTCCAAGACTTCTCTCGTGCTGCGCCAACTCTCTGGAATGCACTTCCCCAGACGATTAGACCCCCTTTAAATTTTTCACTCTTTGTTTCACTGCAGCCATTTGGTAAATTCAAAAAAGTTCATTTTTTTCTCATTAATGTACACTCTGCCCCCCATCTTGACTGAAAAAAAAACATATGTAGAAATGTTGGCAAATGTATTAAAAAAGAAAAACTGAAATATCACATGGTCATAAGTATTCAGACCCTTTGCTCAGTATTGAGTAGAAGCTCCTTTTCAGCTAGTACAGCCATGAGTCTTCTTGGGACTGATGCAACAAGTTTTTCACACCTGGGTTTGGGGATCCTCTGCCATTCTTCCTTGCAGATCCTCTCCAGCTCCGTCAGGTTGGATGGTGAACAGCCATTTTCAGGTTTCTCCAGAGATGCTCAATTTGTAGATTGTGAGCCCTCGCGGGCAGGGTTCTCTCTCCTCCTGTACCAGTCGTGACTTGTATTGTTTAAGATTATTGTACTTGTTTTCACTATGTATACCCCTCCTCCCATGTAAAGCGCCATGGAATAAATGCCGCTATGATAATAAATTTGGTTTAGGTCAGGGCTCTGGCTGGACCAGTCAAGAATGGTCACAGAGTTGTTCTGAAGCCACTCCTTTGTTATTTTTGCTGTGTGCTTAGGGTCATTGTCTTGTTGGAAGGTGAATCTTTGGCCAAGTCTGAGGTCCAGAGCACTCTGGAAGAGGTTTTCATCCAGGTTATCTCTGTACTTGGCCGCATTCATGTTTCCATCAATGGCAGCCAGTTGTCCTGAAAAACACCCCCATAGCATGATGCTGCCACCACCACCATGTTTCACTGTTGGGATTGTATTGGGCAGGTTATGAGCAGTGCAGAGCAGAATTATCACCAAAAAGGTCTATCTTCGTCTCATCAGACCAGAGAATCTTATTTCTCATAGTCTGGGAGTCCTTCATGTGTTTTTTAGCAAACTCTATGCAGGCTGTCATATGTCTTGCACTGAGGAGAGCCTTCCGTCGGGCCACACTGCCATAACTGGTGGAGGGCTGCAGTGATAGTTGACTTTGTGGAACTTTCTCCCATCTCCCTACAGCATCTCTGGAGCTCAGCCACAGTGATCTTGGGGTTCTTCTTTACCTCTCTCACCAAGGCTCTTCTCCCACGATTGCTCAGTTTGGCTGGACAGCAGGTCTAGGAAGACTTCTGGTGGTTCCAAACTTCTTCCATTTAAGGATTATAGAGGCCACTGTGCTCTTGGGAACCTCGAGTACTGCAGAAATTCTGTTGAAACCTTGGCCAGATCTGTGCCTTACCACGATTCTGTCTCTAAGCTCCTTGGCCAGTTCCTTTGACCTCATGATTCTCATGTCGTCTGACATGCACTGTGAGCTGTGAGGTCTTATATAGACAGGTGTGCCTTTCCAAATCAAGTCCTATCAGTTTAATTAAACACAGCTTGACTCCAATGAAGGAGTAGAACCATCTCAAGGAGGATCACAAGGAAATGGACAGTGTCTGAGCGAAGGGTCTGAATACTTATGACCATGTGATATTTCAGTTTTTCTTTTTCATTAAAATTTTCAAAAAATTTCTACATTTGTTTTTTTTCTCCAGACAAAATGGGGTGCAGAGTGTACATTAATGTGAAAAAAATGAACCTTTTTGAATTTATCAAATGGCTGCAATGAAACAGAGTGAAAAACTTAAAGGGGTCTGAATACTTTCCGTACCCACTGTAAACCTTACTCCAAAAATACCTTTACTGTGGCTGACATCCTGAACAAACAGTATTATCCATGAGGTGGTCAGGTCTGGGGACTTGCAGTTGGGCCGAGATATGTGATAGTAAAAGAATGTAATATTCAGTCATGTGAATAAGGACCAACGTCTAAAAAGGCAGTGTCCTGCTTATTCAATGAAACAGATGTACGTAGTTGGGAGTGCACGTTATCTAGGAAGTCAACCTCACATCTGGAGGCGACTTTACCTTTAGTTATATACCCGATACCATGTCTAGAGGCTCCATGGGTGTCCGTGATCACAAGTGTGTGCTGCCTTATACACTACATTAACAGGTAATGTGGTCACCACTCACCTCCACCATGAGCTGCTCCAACAACTTCTGTTCTTCATCATCTTGTACTGTCTGCTTGCTTTCCTGAACACGGTTCTCTGCGGACTCCTCTTCTATACATTGGGGTGTTTCGGATTCCCAATTACTCCTGGATTGAAATTCATAAGATAACTCGACCAGGGGGGGCATCGCTCCATAGTCTGCCTCCTCTTCTGGCTCCATCCCAATATTGGCCTCCTCCTGTACCTCTACATTCATCTCTTTCTCATCCTTAACTATCTCTGTCATCTCTCCCCGCTCTTGAGGCAGTGCAGGTATTATTGCCTCCTCCTTAGGCTCCGCTGGCATCCACACTTTCTCCTGAGTCTCACCTGACACCTCTGCCTTCTTATGAGCCATTGCATGCCTCCCTTTATCTTCACGAGTCACTGCTCTTATTTTTGTCTCCTCCTGAACCATCATCACTATCTCTGCCTGCTCCTGACTCACTAGTGGTATGGATGCCTCCTCCTGAGGCTCCACTGGCATCTCAGCCTCCTCGTTATCCACCTCCTTCCTCCAGTTTTCTTCATGTCCCTCTGCCCTCACCTCCTTATCCTCCTGTTCCACCACTTTCATCTCATGTAAATCCTTAGTTATTGAACTTAGCTGTGCCGCCTTCTCATCCCTCTGTGATCTCTCAATTCCTCTCATCTCAGATACCACTTGGTCATCTACAGATCTCACCGATAACCCCCCAGCCTGTTCCTCGGCCACATAATCTTGTCTCATATCCAAGTCACTTGGTCCTCCTGCAGAGTCTGCTGCCGCTACCTGACCAGGTCTTCTATCCTCACCTTCATTTTCATTAAGTTTCTGGCATATTACCAAGTGGTCTTGTCTTGCACTACCATTGACCTCCATCTTTCCTGCAATCTTCTCCTGAACCCCTTGGCGCTCTGTCTCACACTGAACTTCCTCTTGTCCCTCCGGCATCTCTTGGCTGCTTGCACTCAACTCTGCCTCTGACACTTTTTTACTCTGCAGCAGCTCGCCATCTTCATTGTGCACACACTGCCCATTTTCATTGTGCACAGACTGCCCATTTTCTGGTGCATTGATCTGCCGTTGGCCCTTTACATGACCCTTCCTATGCTCCCCTCTGCCTCTTGCCCCGTGCTTTCCTCCAGATGCATAAGGGTCTCTGTCTGGTTTCTTATCCTTGCGCTTCCACCAGTTTTGCCGTCCCCGGCCAGACTCCCATTTTCTGCTGGGTGAGGCTGAACTCCAAAATCGGTCACGATTTTCATTCCGAGATCTGGTCCTGGATTCTCCATTCTCTTGAGATCGCCTGCAGGAACAGTATATACACACACAACTTATATACATGGTGCCGTGCTAATTTTACCAATGTTTAACACACTTTACTTCCTCCATGGTGAACGCATGTGAGGGATTGTATTTTGCCTTCTGAACGGTTATTGGAACATTTTTGTACAGAAAGCTTTGATTACTTTTTATTGCATTTTTCAGGGGGAAATGTAGTGCAGTTCTGGGAGCTATGAATTTTTTATTTCTTTGTGAAGTTCATTTTAATTAATTTTATATTGTGATAGATGGGCATTTTTTTTACTGACATGGCAACACAAAATGTGCTTATTTTCTTTTTGTGGATTGGAAAAAGAAAAAAAAAGAAAATAAATTAGGTTCCAAAGAGACTTAAACCTGCAATCGTTTGGCTGCTTATACTACTACTACCCCTGGCGGCAAAAATGATGGAATCACCGGCCTTGGAGGATATTCATTCAGTGGTTTCATTTTGTAGAAAAAAAAAGCAGATCACAGACATGGCACAAAACTAAAGTCACTTCAAATGGCAACTTTCTGGCTTTAAGAAACACTAAAGGAAATCAAGAACAAAAAAATGTGGTGGTCAGTAATGGTTACTTTTTTTAACCAAGCATAGGGAGAAATTATGAAATCATTCAATTTTGAGGAAAAAAATATGGAATCATGAAAAACAAAAAAATACACTCCAGCACATCACTAGTATTTTGTTGCACCACCTCTGGCTTTTATAACAGCTTGCAGGCTCTGAGGCCTGGACTATGAGGGTCACACAGGACTCTCCATCAATCTGCCTCCAACCTTCTCTGACTGCTGTTGCCAGATCAGCTTTGCAGTTTGGATTCTTGTCATGGACCATTTTCTTCAACTTCCACCAAAGATTTTCAATTGGATTGAGATCCGGACTATTTGCAGGCCATGACATTGACCTTATGGGTCTTTTTTCAAGGAATGTTTGCACCGTTTTTGCTCTATGGCAGGATGCATTATCATCTTCAAAAATGATTTCATCATCCCCAAACATCCTTTCAATTGATGGGAAAATAAGTGTCCAAAATATCAACATAAACTTGTGCATTTATTGAAGATGTAATGACAGCCATCTCCCCAGTGCCTTTACCTGACATGCAGCCCCATATCATCAATGACTGTGGAAATTTGCATGTTCTCTTCAGGCAGTCATCGTTACAAATCTCATTGGAACGGCACCAAACAAACGTTCCAGCATCATCTCCTTGCCCAATGCAGATTCATCACTGAATATGACTTTCATCCAGTCATCCACAGTCCACGATTGCTTTTCCTTAGCCTATTGTGGCCTTGTTTTTTTCTGTATATGTGTTGATGGATTTCGTTTAGCTATTCTGTATGTAAATCCCATTTCCTTTAGGCGGTTTCTTACAGTTCAGTCACAGACTTTGACTCCAGTTTCCACCCATTCGTTCATCATTTGTTTTGTTGTGCATTTCCTGTTTTGGAGACATATTGCTTTAAGTTTCCGGTCTTGACGCTTTTATGTCTTCCTTGGTCTGCCAGTATGTTTGCCTTTAACAATCTTCCCATGTTTGTATTTGGTCCAGATTTTAGACACAGCTGACTGTGAACAACCAACATCTTTGCAACATTGCGTGATGATTTACCCTCTTTTAGGAGTTTGATAATCCTCTCCTTTGTTCCAATTTACATCTCTCGTATTGGAGCCATGATTCATATCAGTCCACTTGGTGCAACAGCTCTCCAAGGTGTGATCACTCCTTTTTAGATGCAGACTAACGAGCAGATCTAATTTAATGCAGGTGTTATTTTTGGGTATGAAAATTTACAGGGTGATTCCATAATTTTTTCTCTATGCTTGGTTAAAAAAAAAAAAAAAAAAAAAAAAAAAAAAGTGTAACCATTACTGACTACCACATTTTTTGTTCTTTAGTTTTGTGTCATGTCTGATCTGCTTTTTTCCTACAAAATTAAACAATTGAATGAACTGAATGAACATCCTCCAAGGCCGGTGATTCCATAATTTATACTCCAGTACTGCAGTATATAGTGAAATTCAGTGTCTCTTATGTAGCCTAGCCAGAGGAAGGAGGATCTTCAGGACACCCCTAGACTACAATGGTGATGCACTGGCATCCTGCAATTGTGTCACAGATGGAGGGAGGGCGATGGGACCCGAACATTAAATCCATTTTCATGTCATAACTATCTAAACGGTTAAACAGCAGCAATTAGATCTGTTAGACGCAGGTTTCTAGGCCCGCTCCATACACCCAATGTAGGATACACAAGCAAGTCCTTTGTTGTGTTAGAAGAAGAAAAAAAAGTCACACGTGAAAAGGCCATTTGACTATAATGGCAGTCTGTAGAATTCCAAATAAAAATGGACTTGTCAATGGCATCTTCTGCAGCCAGGAATATATTCAAGAAGAGTTTTAATTCCACTCTCAGACAATAGATAAAACTGTGCACATCACACCCATTAAAACGTCAGCAGCATCTCAAGTTTTACCCAGATGAAGCAGAACTAGGCGAAACTTGAGTTAGGAAGATTTTTAAGGTTGTAATATATGCATTTTTATACAGAGTTTAAAGATTTGAGATTGTTCCCTGGGCAAACAGAGGAACATGGACCACCACCGATGATTTACGCTCACGGAAAGAGGAGGCTCCCTAAGTTTTGAAACTCAATCAAGCGAAATGAAATACTACCAACAATTATCATGGATACTGATTACTTTTAGAAAGGGTATTCTCATTTTAGACCTCCATGGCATATCCACAATATTTCTACTAATGGCATATCCACTGTTAGGACCTGCACCTACAGGGCCTGAAGACAAGAGTACCCCATTGCTTGAAAATAAAATGTAATATTGACAACCGTTCTTAAACACCATGGGACAAGTATTGGCAATAGAAAAAAAAAATGTAGGAAACCTTAGCAAATTTACAACTTCTCACCTGATACTGGCTTGACAGATGACAGTGCGGCGCTGCCACCCCTCGCCTACTGAAAAGCTAGCTAGTGTATTATAAGCCTCTGTGAGCTTGTGGATCAGAAAGCGAAGGCGGCTAGAGACCGGCGGGAACAACAGGACGCTGCAAGAAAAAAAACAAACAACCCACAATGGATAGACCTTAATAATGCGGAATATTAACTGAAAATTATCAGGAAAACATATGCTGCTCACATCCAATCCAATAGAGACCATGGAGACTGCACTTAAAATCCTTATTAATACTTCCAGACAGATTTACCAGTATAATAATGACAGCGCAGCACATGATTGTGTTACCATCATGGTTCTAATAAAGTGACATGGCCCATATTGCTGAAGAATAAACATATGGCTAAGAAGAAAAATGCCTTATCCGCTCTTGCCAGTGGGCACTGGCTGGGCTTTATTGGAAGACCAAGATGGTGGTGACCGGGAGTCCTTCAGGAAACCCCCGGATGCCAAGACAACCCATCGGCACCCTGCGATTGGGTTGCTTAGGGGCTGATGTATTTAACAAACCCATGGCTGCAATTGCAACTCATTGGCTCACACGATCACGGTGCAGGGGCCCAATGGGCACATTAAATGTGCGCCCTCTCCGGTTTGCATTAATAAAATGCCGCTGTCACATTGACAGCATTACTTAGAGATTAACAGCAGCACGCAACAATTCATTACACCTGATGCTGTTAAAGGGAGAAGACGCAGCACATGCCGGCAACGACGCAGCCCCTGTTCAAAGAGAGGACCTGACATGTGATGCACCAGGACATGTGACGGGAAGGGGATTAAAGTACAGCTTTATCATTCGGTCGTTGCAGAATACAGCCTGTAGTAACTGAATGTTGTCACCAGGGGGAGACTGAACACTAGAAATATAGCTTGTGGCTGGGAATTAACCCAGTGTACAGAATACTGCAGATCGGAGTCTGCACTGTACAACATGAGGCATGAGCTCCATTATCACTGGCTTCATTATAGCAAAGACAACGTTTGCATCATTAAGCGCTTCCCATCTTTAAGACCCTATAATCCATCGTGCATCATGACTGATGCATTTTTATATGGGATCTGAAGGTAAAGGACATTTCCACAACTTAAGCGCAGTGACTAAAAATCCTAAGAACAAACACGCGAAATGCAATAAATTTCCAAAATTGCTTGCTGCTCTGGCTATCTCCCCTAAAAACCTGCCTTTCAGGGGCTTTTGTAGACTTGGTTGCCATGGCTAGGTGCTGTAGTTCTTTTAAGACAGGCGGCACATGCTCACTAGATACCGGCTATCCTTCTATAGTGGGCATCCTCTTACGGGGCAGTGCGATTGCATGGGTTGGACATGGGCGCTGTGCACCCACTCATGTGCGAGGAGGAACAGCTCTCCTCAAACTGTGCTTGAACATACCTGTCCATATGGGTTATAAGGGACATCATGCGCCTACAAATACAATATAAACACAAGTGGGCCAATATGTCTACTGTCTGATGGGTTTGTCTTTATCTGGACCTTTGGGGCCATTACTGTATCAGAGCAGAGCCTCAGTTATCCTATCTACAAGTCATATTCACGAGCCGTTATCTGCTGCTATAAGAATCCATTCGAGTACGATCCCATGTAGAGAAAACGCGGAACAGAGAAGGTATAAAATAAATAAATAAATAATGCATAAATGGACCAGCAATGTACACTCTGCAATGCACAGAAGAGGACAGTTGGGGCCGGTGGCATGCCTGACCCACTGGTCTGTACTCCGATGCGGCTCGCAGGGGGAACGATGGCCACGGCACCATCGGAGGAGCGTATGTGCACTCAGCCAGCAGCGCTTACAAGTGCCAGCTCTTCGCCCAAGAAATTGGTCAATGCAGAGGTGGCTGGTAATCTAGTCAAGGAGCTGTAAACCATAAAGTTATCAATCCCTCCATTCTTGGTAACCTAGGATTGTTAAGATGCAAACTTCAGAGTTGCTCGCATTTAGGATAGTTTTTCGGACTATAAGACGCACCTAGGTTTTAGAGGAGGAAATTAGGGGGGTAAAAAAATTGAAGCAAAAAAATGTGGTCAATTCTGTACTTCATATTCCCTTATCCTGGCAGGAAGGGTCCCCCTCTTCCCTATCCTGGCAGGAAGGGGCCCCCTCATCCTTAACCTCTTATGATTGGTCCCACCCCATCCTGGTATGCACGGCGCTATTATAAAATATTAAAATAAACAAGCCATCAGGCTGTGTGCCCACATTCCGGATTTTTCGCTATAAAAACGCGATAAAACCGCGAAAAAAAAACGCTCACATTAAGCATCCTATTAAAAGAATGCAATCCGCATTTTGTATGCACATGCTGCGTTTTTTTCTGAGCGGAAACGCATTCCGGAAAAAAACGCAGCATGTTCATTAATTTGCGGAATCGCGGGGATTCCGCATACATAGGAATGCATTGATCAGCTATGCCCGCCATGCGGGAAGTAAGCGGATCATGTGCGAATGGTACCCAGGGTGGAGGTGAGGAGACGCTCCTCCACGGACTGGGCACCATATCACTGTTTAAAAAAAAAAAAAAGAATTAAAATAGAAAATAGTGATATACTCACCTTCCGATGGCCCCCGGAGTCCCCCCGCCTCACAGCAGTGCACGCGGCGGCTTCCGTTCCCAAGGATGCTGTGTGCGAAGGACCTGCAATAACGTCGTGGTCACGTGACATCATCCCAGGTCCTTCGCACACAGCATCGTTGGGAACGGAAGCTGCAGTGTGCACCGCTGAGATCGAGGCAGTCGGTAGGTGAGAATAACCATTTATTTTTATTTTTTTTTATTATTTTTAACACTCTCTTTTACTATTGATGCTGCATTGGCAGCATCAATAGTAAAAAGTTGGTCACACTTGTCAAGCACTATGTTTGACAAGTGTGACCAACCTGTCAATCAGTTTTCCAAGCGATACTACAGATTGCTTGGAAAATGCTAGCATTCTGCAAGCTAATTAAGCTTGCAAAATCCTAGTGTTTAGCGGGAAAATGCATGATAATTCCACATACGATATACAAGCGGCAGGAGTTGCGGAATTGCCGCGGAAATTCTGCAACGTATGCACTTAGCCTTAGGCTAGGTTCACATTGCGTTAACAGCAGCCCGTTCAACAAATGCGTTAACAGGCTGACGACTTGTCATACCGCTAGCGCAGATAGAGCTAGCAGATGCTCTATCTATGCTAGCAGTGACGGACCCGGAAACGCAGCAGCCCGCGTTCCAGGGTCTGTCACTCAATGACGGCACATCGCTAGCGCACACCCATTGTGGGCGTGCGCTAGTGATGCGTCCGCCATCGGGCTTCATGGCGGCATTAACGGACTGCGTTATGCCGCAGTGTAACGTAGTCCGTCTAACAGACTGCTAAAACGCAGTGTGAACCTGGCCTTATACTTACTTTTCCAGCGCTCCCTTGCAGCGTCTTGTTCCAATGCCAGCAGCTGCTTTATGCTTGTAAGCAGCGCATCGCAAGGATGTCATGCGTTGCATGCATGCCAAAGGGCAGCTGCCGGAATATTCGCTGCTCTGAACGCCGGGACTGTGTGTGCGGAAAGCAGCGAGTATTCATTGCTCTTTAGTAGCATGCAGTGTCAGCCAGAGCCTTCCTGCAGCTGCCGGTGGTCATTTGTACTGCTACTTAAGAGAAATGAATATTCACCGCATTCCAAGCCCATAACAGTCTCGGTGTGTAGAGCAGTGAGTATTCCGGCAGCTGCCCTTCGGCTTACAAGCAGTGCATGATGTCCCTGCGATGTGCTGCTTACAAGCATAAAGCAGCTGCTGGCATCAAAACAAGATGCTATTTTCTGATGGGGCCATGCATACCAGGATAAGGATGGGGGCCATGCATACCAGGATAAGGATGGGGGCCATGCATACCAGGATAAGGATGGGAACCATGCATACCAGGATAAGGGTGGGGGCCATGCATACTGGGATAAGGATGGGGGCCATGCATACCAGGATAAGGGTGGGAACCATGCATACCAGGATAAGGATGGGGGCCATGCACATCGGGATAAGGATGGGGGCCATGCATATCGGGATAAGGGTGGGAACCATGCATACCAGGATAAGGGTGGGAACCATGCATACCAGGATAAGGGTGGGAACCATGCATACCGGGATAAGGATGGGAGCCATGCATATCGGGATAAGGATGGGGGCCATGCATACCAGGATAAGGGTGGGAACCATGCATACCAGGATAAGGGTGGGAACCATGCATACCGGGATAAGGATGGGAACCATGGATACCGGGATAAGGATAGGGGCCATGCATACCGGGATGCCATTAAAGAGAAATAAATATTCACTGCCCTTCATGCCATGGGCATAGAATGCAGTGAATATTCATTTCTCTTTAGAAGCGGGCACAGGATTAGCCACAGCAGCTGGCTCCAGCCTCCTGTGACCCGCTGCTCCACCAATGCCGCTCCCCCTCCTCCCCACCACAGTCAAAGAGTCAGTACATCCGGACTATAAGATGCACGCCCCATTTTGCGGGGGAAAAAAAGCGTCTTATACTCCAAAAATTATGGTACTTTGCAGTTTTAACCATTTATGAACATTAGACGATCCTTTTAACCACTTTATGACAACGGGCGTAAAAATACGTCGATGTCGGACTCCTTCCCTCACTGACAGCGGCATTTAACATGTTCTTCCGGCAAGCACGCCAGAAAACCCGCCTATCGGCACCCGTGTCACATGACCTTAGGTCACCGATGGATTGGCATGACAACCAGAGGTCTCTAGCAGACCTCTATAGTTGTCACTGCACGGTGATCGGCGCTCATAGCAGCAAGTCAGCATTTCTGCTGCATACAGGTAATCTGATCATGGAGACTATTGAAGCATGCCAAAAGTAAAAAAAACAGAAAGGCTTTTAAAAATAAATAAAATGATATAGAATATCACATGATCGGAGGTCGGCAATGCTTGTACCTTGTAACCATAGAGGTCCTTGAGACCTCTATGGTTACTGATCGCCGATAGCTGTGAGCGCCACCCTGTGGTCGGCGCTCACAGCACACCTGATTTTCTGCTACATAGCAGCGAACAGCAGATCGCTGCTATGTAGCAGAGGCGATCGCGTTGTGCCAGATTCTAGCCTCCCGTGGAGGCTATTGAAGCATGGCAAAAGTTAAAAAAAAAAAGTTAAAAAAAATAAAAAAAATATATAAAAGTTTAAATCACCCCCCTTTCGCCCCAATCAAAATAAATCAATTAAAAAAAAATCAAATCTACACATATTTGGTATCGCCGGGTTCAGAATCGCCCGATCTATCAATTAAAAAAAAGCATTAACCTGATCGCTAAACGGCGTAGCGAGAAAAAAATTCGAAACGCCAGAATTGTTTTTTTGGTCGCTGTGACATTGCATTAAAATGCAATAACGGGCGATCAAAAGAACGTATCTGCACCAAAATGCTATAATTAAAAACGTCATCTCGGCACGCAAAAAATAAGCCCTCTCCTGACCCCAGATCATGAAAAATGGAGACGCTACGAGTATCGGAAAATGGCGCAATTTTTTTTTTTTTTTTTTTTTAGCAAAGTTTGGAATTTTTTTTCACCACTTAGGTAAAAAATAACCTAGTCATGTTAGGTGTCTATGAACTCGTAATGACGTGGAGAATCATAATGGCATGTGAGTTTTAGCATTTAGTGAACCTAGCAAAAAAGCCAAACAAAAAACAAGTGTGGGACTGCACTTTTTTTTGCAATTTCACCGCACTTGGAATTTTTTCCCCGTTTTCTAATACACGTCATGGTAAAACCAATGATGTCGTTCAAAAGTACAACTCATCCCGCAAAAAATAAGCCCTCACATGGCCAAATTGACGGAAAAATAAAAAAGTTATGGCTCTGGGAAGGAGGGGAGTTAAAAACGAACTCGGAAAAATGAAAAATCCCAAGGTCATGAAGGGGTTAAGGACTCAAGTAGATGGCTAAATGTGATCGTATACAGAGCAATGTAACAGCGCTGTGCTCGTTTTATTTAATTTATTTTTTCCTTGGACAGACTTTCCAAGGGAGATGGGGAATTTGCAGCATGCCGGAGTTTGATCCAATATTCGGATTACAACATGGCCGTGCAAGTCAATGAGTGCACGGAAAACAATGGACTGCATTCACATGACATCTGAGTGCAGTACTATTTCCGCACTCTGATTTCAGTATGTCATTTGCATAACTGTCCCAATTCTCTCGGATGCAAGGATCTATGGCAGTCTGTCCCTGCCCCAATACTGAGGCATCACCTGCAAAGTTGCGCTCCTTCATCCCCCCTCCTGCACATGGGCTCAAAGCCAATCTGGGGAGACACTCCTATATAATCAGCAATATAATCCCCCTTTTATCTTATGACGTTCCACCATCTGGGACCAAATGACCCGATTCTTGTGACGCCTTACATCTACTGACATTACTACACAGTGTGGGCAGCATGGTGACTCAGTGGGTAGCATTGCAGGGGTCCTGGGTTCAAATCCCACCAAGGACAACATCTGCAAGGAGTTTGTATGTTCTCCCTGTGCTTTGAATGTGGGAGGAAACTAGAGAACCAGTAAGAAACCTATATAAAAACATCCTGGAAAGGCACAGTGATGATGGAGTCTGTGTTGCGGAATATGATGGCGCTATACACGCAGAGCATAATATTAATAATAATAATAATAATAATAATAAAAAATACTCACGCCTTCTGGTTTCCCTGTTGGGAGAAGTGGTCTAGTTCTGCACATACAAGTGTGTAAAATTCATGTTCCTCCCCAATAAGCTCCAGCTCGTCGATGAACGATGGATCCAGCATGACAGGGGTCAACATCACGAGATGAGACAAATCTGAGGAAAGACAGAAAACACATGAATGTACAATCCTACAGAACCTCTCAGACTATGAGGTGGGCAGCGCTGAGGCGTTCTACAGGAGAAAGCCAGCAATGTGCATTATGGAATTTTTTTTTTCATCTGATGTGGAGGAGGCACAATGGCCCACCGGGGTCGAGGCGAATTCACTGATGGCCAACCACCAATCTATAGAAGAAGTATTTGTGCCCAACACCCTTGGCTCGCCATGCACAGACACCTCATCATTCATGAAGCCGAGGAGAATTAGTGAATGAGGTTGCAATATTTGCTTTTAACGGAACAGTGTTGCCCCCCCCCCCCCCCCCCCCCGCCAATAATACTGATGGGCCCTGTGCGCCTCAGTCCAACCCTAGGAGGGGGCATTGTCAGAGCAAAATAACCATGCATATGACATGAGTCACATTAGTACGGGTCCAAAACCAACAGGTCCGCACTGGGATTTCAGGTTCACATTTTGTCAACATGCAGCAAAAAAAACCCAAAATTACGGATAAAGCTTCCATCTAACACCAGGGTACATAACCTCTCCTTCCCCGTCATACCTCATTCCTCATGCCCTTTATTAATGAACAACTTACCCTTTCCCTGTATTTACCAAAAACTAGAGAAAAGACGCCTGAGGTAAAAAAAAAGACGCCTGAGGTAAAAAAAAAAAAAAAGACGCCTGAGGTAAAAAAAATACACCTGAGGTAAAAAAAAAAAGACACCTGAGGGTGGCCTATCTGGGGTTGATATACCAGTTAAAAAAATACATTTATATATTTATTTACATATGGAAATGCCCCCTACCCTACCTTATGTGGGGCACGATGTATGAGATAATGACAAAAGAAAAAAAAAATATACGAAAATAAGTGTAATGGGAAGGGGAACACGATTAAAAACATTTTTGTGACATTTTATGGTCCTGATTTTGACTTATCGTTAAAGCAGGTATTGCACGACATTTTGATTCCCTCCACACGCCAAAATCAAACAATAAAATAAATAATCCAAACATGACAAATAAATGAGGCCTCACGCATCATGAAGAAAAAAATGCCAATTTTTTTTTTTAATGCAGTGCAAATAATCGTAAATTGTGCTCAGTCTAAGCTGCCGTCACACTAGCAGTATTTGGTCAGTATTTTACCTCAGTATTTGTAAGCCAAAACCAGGAGTGGGTGATAAATGCAGAAGTGGTGCATATGTTTCTATTATTCTTTTCCTCTATTTGTTCCACTCCTGGTTTTGGCTTACACATACTGAGGTAAAATACTGAACAAATACTGAGTGTGTGAACATGGCCTTACAGAAGGGACTGGAGACTGCTCTAATTACTGCCATCTAATCAATTAGGTGCCGCTATCAATCACTGATGGCTGCATTTGAACAGATGATTGTTGGTCCTCACGCATTTTGGCGCAATCATCATCATCCTCCCCAGTGACACAATCACAGGGTGTCCATGGGCTGCCATTGTAGTCCCCGATTTCTGCCATGATTAGTCTAAGAAGCCCAGATGTAGGAGAACATCAGATTCCACTATATACTGCAATACGGTGGGATCACAACACTTAGTACAAGCGAAGAAACGATCTTAAGATTTAGTCTTAATCGGGCTTCGCGGTCAGGTCAATTCCCAAGGGAGATGCTAGAAGCAACTCTTATAATGATTCCGAAATCTGAGAATGAGGCGGAGGAGGTCAGAAATTTCAGGCCAATATCTCTCATCAACACGGATGTCAAGATCTACTCTAAAATCATGGCCACAAGGCTGAGAGATATACTCCCCAAATTAATCAACAGTGATCAAACAGGTTTCATAAAAGACAGACAAACATCCGATGGGACTAGAAGGCTTATAAATATTAT
The DNA here is from genome assembly GCF_032444005.1 of Ranitomeya imitator. Lineage (NCBI taxonomy): Eukaryota > Metazoa > Chordata > Amphibia > Anura > Dendrobatidae > Ranitomeya > Ranitomeya imitator. The sequence goes on from NC_091285.1 coordinate 626,910,828, forward strand.
CCATAAAATTAATTCTACTCATACCCCGTCAATATTGGTAGCCTTGGATGCTGAGAAAGCTTTCGACCGAATTAACTGGTCCTATCTAAAAAGAGTCCTTTTGAGATTTGGTTTCGATAACTCATGGGTGGATTCGGTCTTTTCCCTCTACTCCAGCCCAAGTGCTAAAATCTACATTAATAATAGCCTCTCCAAGCCTTTTAGGATAGGAAACGGAACGAGACAGGGATGCCCATTGTCACCCCTGCTCTTTGCCCTGGCAATTGAGCCTTTGGCGGAGGCAATAAGACAAAATATTAATATCACGGGAATTGAATCCACACTCAGACAGTTCAAGGTTAGTTTGTTTGCGGACGACATGTTATTGTCCCTCACGGACCCAATTAACTCTACCAGAGCTTTAATAGAAACTCTCAGAGAGTTTTCCCTGATCTCTGACTTCAAAATCAACAACCATAAATCTAAAATTTTGCAGTTCCACATGACTGACGATTTGATAGAGTCTGTTAAGAAGGAATCGGACTTCTGCTGGGAGAGGGAGGAAATCAGTTACTTGGGGGTAGTATTTAGGAGGAATATTGCAGACACAGTCAGCGCGAATTGCAGATCACTATTGTCCACTATTACAAAAGATCTACTGGCATGGGAGAACGTGGGCTTAACTTGGTTTGGAAAAGCATTGGCAATCAAAACAATAATTCTACCTAAGCTGTTGTATTTGTACAGAACTTTACCCTTGATCTTTCCAGCAACCTTCTTCAGAGACTGCAATAAAAAAATCTTTGAATACATCTGGAAGGGGAAGAGGGCCAGAGTCTCCAGGGAAATTATGCACAAAAGTAAGTCCAATGGGGGAATGGGAGTCCCGAACATACACGCCTATTATTTAACAAATTTGATCAAACAGAGCCAACTTTGGTTAATAGAGGGTATAACACCTGCATGGATGGATTTGGAGGCACAGATCCACGATACCAAATCCATAAAGAGAATCTTCCTCGAACACATATTTAATCTAAATAATCATAAATCAAAACATCCGATCTTATCGGCAATAGTGTGTGCTTGGGGATCCCTGACCAACCAAAAGGACAAAACAGAGGGGAACCCTGGAGACAAACTACCATTGACATTGATAGCTAATGCTTTAGGGACCACTTTCCCAGAAAACTGGATAAAGGTTGGCATAGACAAGTTGGGTGATCTGGTCTGTGATAATAAAATCAGGTCCTTTTCAGAAATAAAGATTTAGTCTTCTAGGGAGGTGCACTTATATAAAATAAAAAAAATTATAATAATTTTTAAATTATTTATTTTGAGTTGGGAAATGGAAAAAAAGTACTAGAAAAAAAAAGTTAGCAAAAAAAATGTTTTTTTTTTTGTTTTTTTTTTTTAACTTTTAAAAATTGCTTAAGGAAAAAAAAAATCCCACATCAATATATAGGTTTGGTATTGAATGTCCAGGTTAATTTTACCACACAACGAAGGCCGTAAAAAAACTTTTCCAAAAAGATTGCAGTGTTTAGGCCTCACGTAGAATTTTTTCTCACTGAAAGCAGCTCTTAAGAGAAAACAACTGCAGAGTCGCATGCAAAAAAGGTACAATTCACATGTAGAGACTCCAATGAAGAGAAAATCCCAAACCTGGAACACGTACGGCCCCGGATAGTGAGGACACATTTACGGCCTGTGACACACGTAACGCCCCCGGACAGGGAGGGACACGCGCACCGACCCCCAGACAGGGAGGGACCCGCGCACCGACCCCCAGACAGGGAGGGACCCGCGCACCGACCCCCAGACAGGGAGGGACACGCGCACCGACCCCCAGACAGGGAGGGACACGCGCACCGACCCCCAGACAGGGAGGGACACGCGCACCGACCGCGGACAGGGAGGGACACGCGCACCGACCCCAGACAGAGAGGGACCCGCGCACCGACCCCCAGACAGGGAGGGACCCGCGCACCGACCCCCAGACAGGGAGGGACCCGCGCACCGACCCCCAGACAGGGAGGGACCCGCGCACCGACCCCCAGACAGGGAGGGACCCGCGCACCGACCCCCAGACAGGGAGGGACCCGCGCACCGACCCCCAGACAGGGAGGGACACGCGCACCGACCCCCAGACAGGGAGGGACCCGCGCACCGACCCCCAGACAGGGAGGGACCCGCGCACCGACCCCCAGACAGGGAGGGACCCGCGCACCGACCCCCAGACAGGGAGGGACACGCGCACCGACCCCCAGACAGGGAGGGACCCGCGCACCGACCCCCAGACAGGGAGGGACCCGCGCACCGACCCCCAGACAGGGAGGGACCCGCGCACCGACCCCCAGACAGAGAGGGACACGCGCACCGACCCCCAGACAGGGAGGGACCCGCGCACCGACCCCCAGAGAGGGACACGCGCACCGACCGCGGACAGGGAGGGACACGCGCACCGACCCCCAGACAGGGAGGGACACGCGCACCGACCCCCAGACAGGGAGGGACCCGCGCACCGACCCCCAGACAGGGAGGGACCCGCGCACCGACCCCCAGACAGAGAGGGACACGCGCACCGACCCCCAGACAGGGAGGGACCCGCGCACCGACCCCCAGACAGGGAGGGACCCGCGCACCGACCCCCAGAGAGGGACACGCGCACCGACCGCGGACAGGGAGGGACACGCGCACCGACCCCCAGACAGAGAGGGACACGCGCACCGACTCCCAGACAGGGAGGGACACGCGCACCGACCACGGACACGCGCACCGACCGCGGACAGGGAGGGACACGCGCACCACCAAGGATTATGGAGAAGCAGGGCTGGACATGGTGTCATTCATTTTCTTTAGGTAAAGTTTCTTAAAACTGAAGCTGGTGCCCATAACAAGCAATCAGATCGCAGCTTTCAGCTGTCTAAAGCTTACTGAGAAATAAGAGCTGGAGTCTTCCAGGCTGCTATGGAAACTAATCCAGGGTAACTGTTCCCGTCTGGATAAGTCTCTCCCATTACTTAGGACACTTCTATGGAGCGGCAGAAGAGCCAGACACAATATAATAGGTCACCAAAAGCGATATGATGGTAGGGAACTACACTTCCCAGCATGCACTGGGCGGCGAGGATGGCTGGGGCCTTCAATTGAACAGCTACTTGTACGCTAAGCCGCTTCGTCCCCAGGCGGTACGTGCCTTACACCGGGGCCTGCGGGCTGTCAGTCTCTGGCGCTGGTACTGTCTCTTTCCCTGGAGACCTTGTTACGGCACAGAAGGGTCCCCTGGAATTCAGCGTCTCTGACTTGTCCTTGAACTTGCACAGCGACCTCTGGTGGTGCCTCTTATTTTTTATTGGCGTGGTCACAGCGCCACCTAGTGCTTGGTGAAACAAATATAAAGGGGAAAAAATACGTTTCTGAATTCTGAGGGGCACAGGCAAGATTATTTTAAGCCCTTAACGACCAGAGGTATTTTTGGTTTTTGCATTTTCGTTTTTTGCTCCCCTTCTTCCCAGAGCCATAACGTTTTTTCTTACATCATGGAGGCCGGGCTGAACTGCGGTGACCTCAGGACTGTGGGAAAATGCCAGTGATGATATTGTACGAGGCTGAAGTTGGTTTCTTATTCGTTCAGTTTCTTATTCGGCAATTTTTTCTTTTCTGCTTTTTATAGGTTTAACAACTAAAAATATTCATCACAATAATAACATACAATGCAGTGAGGAGCCCTGATGTGAATACGCTTAAAAACGGCTACAAAAATAATAAAACTGGCACAAAAATGGGCATCAAAGTGGGCACCAAAGAGCGCTGAAGAAAGGGTTAAATGCCTTTGGGCCACTGATCTAACACGGCAGACATATAGAACAGGGCGCCCCACATCCAAACCAGTTATTTCTAGCCTGGCCCAAATGGGTTCTGGGCATCAGAACTGGCATCAAAGTGGGCAGACAGTCAATTTTTGCCATTTGAATAAGTAACTGATGTTTTTAAGGGGTTAAATGCCTTTGGGCCACTGATCTGACACATAAAATATACAGATAGTGATGCCATGCATCAAACCCAGGTCCCTCCAGCCTGGCCCAAATGGGTTCTGGGCACCAGAACTGGCATTAAAGTGGGCAAACAGCCCATTTTCTCAGATTTGAATAAGTAACTGATGTTTTTAAGGGGTTAAATGCCTTTGGGCCACTGATATGACACTTAAAATATACAGATAGTGATGCCCTGCATCAAATCCACGTCCCTCCAGCCTTGCCCAAATGGGTTCTGGGCACCAGAACTGGCATCAAAGTGGGCAAACAGCCCATTTTCACACATTTGAATAAGTAACTGATGTTTTTAAGGGGTTAAATGCCTTTGGGCCACTGATCTGACACTTAAAATACACAGATAGTGATGCCATGCATCAAACCAAGGTCCCTCCAGCCTGGCCCAAATGGGTTCTGGGCATCAGAACTGGCATTGAAGAGGACAAACAGCCCATTTTTCACAGCTTTGAATAAGTAACTGATGTTTTTAAAGGGTTAAATGCCTTTGGGCCACTGATCTGACACTTAAAATATACAGATAGTGATGCCCTGCATCAAACCCAGGTCCCTCCAGCCTGGCCCAAATGGGTTCTGGGCACCAGAACTGGCATCAAAGTGGGCAAACAGCCCATTTTCACACATTTGAATAAGTAACTGATGTTTTTAAGGGGTTAAATGCCTTTGGGCCACTGATCTGACACTTAAAATACACAGATAGTGATGCCATGCATCAAACCAAGGTCCCTCCAGCCTGGCCCAAATGGGTTCTGGGCATCAGAACTGGCATTGAAGAGGGCAAACAGCCCATTTTTCACAGCTTTGAATAAGTAACTGATGTTTTTAAAGGGTTAAATGCCTTTGGGCCACTGATATGACACTTAAAATATACAGATAGTGATGCCCTGCATCAAACCAAGGTCCCTCCAGCCTGGCCCAAATGGGTTCTGGGCACCAGAACTGGCATTAAAGTGGGCAAACAGCCCATTTTCTTAGATTTGAATAAGTAACTGATGTTTTTAAGGGGTTAAATGCCTTTGGGCCACTGATCTGACACTTAAAATACACAGACAGTGATGCCCTGCATCAAAACCAGGTCCCTCCAGCCTGGCCCAAATGGGTTCTGGGCACCAGAACTGGCATCAAAGTGGGCAAACAGCCCATTTTCACAGATTTGAATAAGTAACTGATCTTTTTAAGGGGTTAAATGCCTTTGGGCCACTGATACCACAGTGCATACATACAGAACATGGAGCCTCACATCAAAAACAAGTCCCTCCAGCCTGGCCCAAATGGGTTCTGGGCACCAGAACTGGCATCAAAGTGGGCAAACAGCCCATTTTCACAGATTTGAATAAGTAACTGATGTTTTTAAGGGGTTAAATGCCATTGGGCCACTGATACCACAATGCATACATATAGAACTGGGAGACCAACATCAAAAACAGTTCTCTTCAGCCTGGCCTAAATGGGTTCTGGGCACCACAACTGGCATCAAAGTTGGCAAACAGCCCATTTTTGCAGATTTGAATAAGTAACTGATGTTTTTAAGGGGTTAAATGCCTTTGGGCCGCTGATATGACACTTAAAATACACAGACAGTGATGCCATGCATCAAACCAAGGTCCCTTCAGCCTGGCCCAAATGGGTTCTGGGCACCAGAACTGGCATCAAAATGGGCAAACAGCCCATTTTCACTGATTTGAATAAGTAACTTATGTTTTTAAGGGGTTAAATGCCTTTGAGCCACTGACACCACAGTGCATATGTCAGGAAATAGGAAGAAGTCCTGATTACTTCAATTACACATACAGAGCTCTGAGCTGCAATTTCCTCTGCCTGCCAGCACAAGGCTGGAATTCTAAGCCACTTTTTCTCCCTCCTCCCACTATACGGCCGTAATGTTAGACGAGCCTGCCAGCTTCATTGACGAATTTATATGGCCCTGTGCTGCTGTCACGATAATGCCAAAAAATGTCATTCTGTGAATGTAGTTTCAGAAGGACATGGCGAACTACACACACACACACACACTCACAATTCAGCTGCGACCCCTTGATCTCCACCCCACCCCTCAGCTTCACACCTACCCGAAACAAAGCCTATGATAGAGACTGGGCAACCTGATACTAATGGTGGGCAGGGTGTGGCTTTAAACTGCAGGTGACCAATCCGGCAAAGCCACCCGTTGTCCCTCCCCTCTCGCTCAGGAATGCCTTTGTCTGAGACCTTGGAATAAAGTAAAGAACTATCAGATCAGTGCATATCATTAACCAGCCCTTTAGTGATGTCACAAGCTCAGAAGTATAAGTCGCTATACTCTTAGCCCAGCCTTCTTGGCCGGGAAGCGATCTAACACAGCTTGGCAAAGCTGTTCCATGCATCTGGAAGTATTTATCCTCCTAAGCCACAGGCCAGCCAAGATGGTACCATGACATAACCTGTAAGTTCTCTTTTCAACGTTAATCCTATTTTATTTTGTAATCTGTAATGTACTGTATTTTCTGGCGTATAAGATGACTTTTTAACCCCGGCAAATCATCTCAAAAGTCGGGGGTCGTCTTATACGCCGGGTACGGCATGTGCAGGGAGCGGTCCTGTATGGTTCCCAGGATCTAAAGGAAAGGAGACTCTCCTTCAGGCCCTGGGATCCATATTCATGTAAAAAAAAAGGGATATACTTACCCTCCGACGACCCGCGGCTCTCAGCGGGGCAAGCGGCGGCCTCCGATCCTAAGGATGCATTGAACGAAGGACCTTTGATGACGTTGCGGTCATGTGACTGTGACGTCACAGAAGGTCCTACGCTCAATGCATCCTTAGGATCGGAGGCCGGCCCTTGCACCGATGAGAGCCGCGAGCCGTCAAAGGGTGAGTATATCCCATATTTTTTTTTTTATTCTTTTACATGAATATGGATCCCAGGGCCTGAAGGAGAGTCTCCTTTCCTTTAGATCCTGGGAACCATACAGGACCGCTCCCTGCACATGCCGTACCCGGCGTATAAGACGACCCCCGACTTTTGAGATGATTTGCCGGGGTTAAAAAGTCATCTTATACGCCGGAAAATACAGTACGTTACAGATTACAAAGTAAAATAGGATTAACGTTGAAAAGAGAACTTACAGGTTATGTCATGGTACCATCTTGGCTGGCCTGTGGCTTAGGAGGATAAATACTTCCAGATGCATGGAACAGCTTTGCCAAGCTGTGTTAGATCGCTTCCCGGGCCAAGACAGAAGGCTGGTCTAAGAGTATAGCGACTTATACTTCTGAGCTTGTGACATCACTAAAGGGCTGGTTAATGATATGCACTGATCGGATAGTTCTTTACATTATTCCAAAATCTCAGACAAAGGCATTCCTGAGTGAGAGGGGAGGGACAACGGGTGGCTTTGCCGGATTGGTCACCTGCAGTTTAAAGCCACACCCTGCCCACCATTAGTATCAGGTTGCCCAGTCTCTATCATAGGCTTTGTTTCGGGTAGGTGTGAAGCTGAGGGGTGGGGTGGAGATCAAGGGGTCGCAGCTGAATTGTGAGTGTGTGTGTGTGTGTAGTTCGCCATGTCCTTCTGAAACTACATTCACAGAATGACATTTTTTGGCATCATCGTGACAGCAGCACAGGGCCATATACATTCTTCAATGAAGCTGGCAGGCTCGTCTAACATTACGGCCGTATAGTGGGAGGAGGGAGAAAAAGTGGCTTAGAATTCCAGCCTTGTGCTCGCAGGCAGAGGAAATTGCAGCTCAGAGCTCTGTATGTGTAATTGAAGTAATCAGGACTTCTTTCTATTTCCTGACATATGCACTGTGGTATCAGTGGCCCAAAGGCATTTAACCCCTTCAAAACATCAGTTAGTTATTCAAATCTGTGAAAAAGGGCCGTTTGCCCACTTTGATGCTAGGTCTGGTGCCCAGAACCCATGTGGGCCAAGCTGGAGGGACCTGGGTTTGATGCATGGCATCACTGTCTGTGAATTTTAAGTGTCAGATCAGTGGACCAAAGGCATTTAACCCCTTAAAAACATCAGTTACTTATTCAAATCTGTGAAAATGGGCTGTTTGCCCACTTTGATGCCAGTTCTGGTGCCCAGAACCCATTTGGGCCAGGCTGGAGGGACCTGGGTTTGATGCAGGGCATCACTATCTGTATATTTTAAGTGTCATATCAGTGGCCCAAAGGCATTTAACCCCTTAAAAACATCAGTTACTTATTCAAATCTGAGAAAATGGGCTGTTTGCCCACTTTAATGCCAGTTCTGGTGCCCAGAACCCATTTGGGCCAGGCTGGAGGGACGTGGATTTGATGCAGGGCATCACTATCTGTATATTTTATGTGTCAGATCAGTGGCCCAAAGGCATTTAACCCCTTAAAAACATCAGTTACTTATTCAAATGGCAAAAATTGACTGTCTGCCCACTTTGATGCCAGTTCTGATGCCCAGAACCCATTTGGGCCAGGCTAGAAATAACTGGTTTGGATGTTTGGCGCCCTGTTCTATATGTCTGCCGTGTTAGATCAGTGGCCCAAAGGCATTTAACCCTTTCTTCAGCGCTCTTTGGTGCCCACTTTGATGACCATTTTTGTGCCAGTTTTATTATTTTTGTAGCCGTTTTTAAGCGTATTCACATCAGGGCTCCTCGCTGTATTGTATGTTATTATTGTGATGATTATTTTTAGTTGTTAAACCTATAAAAAACAGAAAAGAAAAAATTGCCGAATAAGAAATTGACGAATAAGAAACCAACTTCAGCTCCGAATAAGAAACTGAACGAATAAGAAACCAACTTCAGCCTCGTTGATGTTGTAAGGTGGACGACTGGACCGCGGGTACCTGCATGCCGGGTCCGGAACTGTTGAGGCTGCATCCCCTGTTCCCGGGGGAAGCCTGAGTGAGCCTTCCTCTATTGTCTGGGGGAAGCCCTAGAGAGGTGGACCTTCCTGGAGACCAAGGAGGGCAGGGAGAGACAGGAGGAAAACGCGCACAGCAGCGGGGGGATAAAAGCAGAAAGCGCGCGCAACAGGTCAGTTTGGTGCGAACCGAGGGCAGCGCACAGACAGGCGAGCGGTGCGCTCTGCTCCTGCCCCAACCAGAGAGTACCAGCGCTGCGCCGGCCACATAGAGAGGGCCCCCGTCGCCTACAGAGCCATGTACAGTCATGGCCATCATTTTTGAGAATGACACCAAAATTATATTTTCACATGATCTGCTGCCCTCTGGTTTTTATTAGTGTTTGTCTGATGTTTATATCACATACAGAAATATAATTGCAATCATATTATGAGTACCAATAGGTTATATTGACAGTCAGAATGAGTTAATGCAGCAAGTCAATATTTGCAGTGTTGACCCTTCTTCTTCAAGACCTCTGCAATTCTCCCTGGCATGCTCTCAATCAACTTCTGGACCAAATCCTGACTGATAGCAGTCCATTCTTGCATAATCAATGCTTGCATTTTGCCAGAATTTGTAGGTTTTTGTTTGTCCACCCGTCTCTTGATGATTGACCACAAGTTCTCAATGGGATTAAGATCTGGGGAGTTTCCAGGCCATGGACCCAAAATCTCTATGTTTTGTTCCATGAGCCATTTAGTTATCACCTTTGCTTTATGGCAAGGTGCTCCATCATGCTGGAAAAGGCATTGTTGGGCGCCAAACTGCTCTTGGACGGTTGTGAGAAGTTGCTCTTGGAGGACATTCTGGTACCATTCTTTATTCATGGCTGTGTTTTTAGGCAAGACTGTGAGTGAGCCGATTCCCTTGGCTGAGAAGCAACCCCACACATGAATGGTTTCAGGATGCTTTACAGTTGGCATGAGACAAGACTGGTGGTAGCGCTCACCTCTTCTTCTCCGAATAAGCTGTTTTCCAGATGTCCCAAACAATCGAAAAGGGGATTCATCAGAGAAAATGACTTTTCCCCAGTCCTCAGCAGTCCACTCCCTGTACCTTTTGCAGAATATCAGTCGGTCCCTGATGTTTTTTCTGGAGAGAAGTGGCTTCTTTGCTGCCCTCCTTTAAACCAGGCCTTGCTCAAAGAGTCTCCGCCTCACAGTGTGTGCAGAAGCACTAACACCAGCCTGCTGCCATTCCTGAGCAAGCTCGGCACTGCTGGTAGTCCGATCCCGCAGCTGAAACAGTTTTAAGATACGGTCCTGGCGCTTGCTGGTCTTTCTTTGGCGCCCTGGAGCCTTTTTGACAACAATGGAAGCTCTCTCCTTGAAGTTCTTGATGATGCGATAGATTGTTGACTGAGGTGCAATCTTTGTAGCTGCGATACTCTTCCCTGTTAGGCCATTTTTGTGCAGTGCAATGATGGCTGCACGTGTTTCTTTAGAGATAACCATGGTTAACTGAAGAGAAACAATGATACCAAGCACCAGCCTCCTTTTAAAGTGTCCAGTGATGTCATTCTTACTTAATCATGATTGATTGATCGCCAGCCCTGTCCTCATCAACACCCACACCTGTGTTAATGGATCAATCGCTAAAACGATGTTAGCTGCTCCTTTTAAGCCAGGACTGCAATGATGTTGAAATGTGTTTTGGGGGTTAAAGTTCATTTTCTGGGCAAATATTGACTTTGCAAGTACAGTAATTGCTGTTAAGCTGATCACTCTGACATTCAGGAGTATATGCAAATTGCCATTAGAAAAAATGAATCAGTAGACTTTGGAAAAATTAATATTTGTCTCATTCTCAAAATTTTTGTCCATGACTGTAGTCAGAGAAGAGAGAAAGGCCAGGCGTGCTGCAGAAGCCAGAGAGAGGGGTGCTCTGTCCTGGGAGCACCAGCGTCGCTCAGGTCAGCGTCCACTGTCGCCCGCCGCCAATAGCAGGGACCAGAGAAGGAGAGACGTGCAGTGTGTGCCCGGTGACCACCATAAAACAAGTTGTCATATATTTCGGGCCCGTGAGTACCGCGCATGTGCCACCTGAAAGAGACCGGGTGCGTGACCGTTATCTACACACTGATGTTGCCAGCTAATAATTGCCCTGAGGCTTGTGACCTGACTTCATTACTGATTATATTTGCAGAGCCATGTTTGGCTCATACAGGACTGTGGCCCGTACCCTTATCAGCCACTGCAGTATATGGACTAGGGGCAGTGGAAGGTACCGGAGACTGACCACTGTTGCCAGAAGACAGATTGTGTTTACCAGACCCCATTGCAAAGGACACCGCACCAGCCGTTGACGGTGCTATTCACTTTATGGACTGAGGAACCAGTGACTTTCATCGGAATCGCGTGATCTGTACCGTTGTTCTTCTACTCACCATATCCTTTTGCCATTTATACTGTTAATCCCTTGTTTAACCCTTTACCTTCCTGCGTGGAGTATTCCCCTGTAAAATAAAACTATCACCCCTTGCTCTGCCTCTGCCCATCACTGCATCCCGCGTTCCTGCGATTTTTACAATGTCGCCGGTGGTGAATGAGGCTCCGCTCTCAGCAGCTCATTCACCAGTGGTTTTCAGCCAGGACGGTCGCATCTTGGCACAGTCCGGGTTGAAAACTATTTAGCTTCCAGATACGGATTACGACGTGGGACACAACGACGGACAGGTATGGGTATATTTATTTTTTATTACAGGACATTAAGGGCGTCGGGGAATTAGGCGATGCAGTAAGTATGGTTTAATTTATTAAAGGAGTCTGTGTAATTTTTTTTTTCAAATAAAGGATTTTATTCTGGCTGTGTCTTTATTTAACATACTAGATGGCAGCCCGATTCTAAAGAATCGGGAGTCTAGAATCCATATATACTTTATTTATTCAAATGTAAGAATAATACAATTAATAAATAATAGTAAGAAAGAACAAAAAATGGCTGCACTTACCAGCTCTTGACAATTCTTGTTATTTAAGAAATTGCTGGGCAATAATGGACAATGTCCTTATGTGGCAAATAATAGAGCAATATACCCAATGTGGCAAAGAAGAGGTTAATAAACGGCAGTCTCTCAGTATAATAGTCAGTGAATAATAGGCAGTATATGGAGAAAACACCAAACAAAAGTTCAAAATTGGTGTGAAAATGTCACTGAACCACTTCACAACTAAATATATATAGTTTTGGTAAATGGTATTATCATTTTTTTGACGAAATTCGGCAGGAGCTTGAAGAGCAACGTCACTGGACCCGCCTCCACGCAGTAGAAACTTGCTGTGAGGTAAAAATTCAAAAATCACACCAAAATGGCGGGCGGAGTGTGTCACAGTACGGCACATTTCTGATTGGTCGCTCGCAGCAGGCGGCAACCAATCAGACACTGGACACTGTTGACGTCACTTATCTCCGGACATTAGCTCCGGACATTAGCTCCGGACATTAGCTCCGGACAGGAAGTTGGCACAAATTGCAGGAAGTAGTATTCTAGGCAATTATATATTAGATAACTATGGGATTAGTAATGGAGAGGTGTCTTATAGATGCTTCTCCATTACTAAGCCATGGGCTTGATGTCTCCTGATATTAGAGGTGACATCAAAGTCAACCCCAGAAATATTAACCCCACTTGCCACCGCTACAGGGCAAGTGGGAAGAACAGGGCAAAGTACCAGAATTGGTGCATCTAATAGATGTGCGGGCTGCTGTTTTTAGGCTGGGGGAGGGGGGGTCAATATCCATGGCCCCTTACCAGCCTGAGAATACCAGCCCCCACCTGTGACCTTAAGCAAGGCTGATTGTCAAAAATGGGGGGGGGGACCCAAGCCGTGTTTTTAATTATTTTTTTAAATAATTTAGAAAACAGCGTGGGGACCCCTCTATTTTTGACAACCAACCTTGCAGAAGCTGACAGCTTAGGGTTGCAGCCCCCAGCTGTGAGTTTTGCCTGGTTGGTTCAAGAAGATAAGGGGGAACCCGCGTCGGGTTTTTCATTCATTTATTTTGTTAGATCGCAGGCGGAGGCTGAGGAATACCCCCAATGATCCACTCCTACTGTCACTATTATTAGCAGCAGCAGGTGTCGGATGATGGGAGTAATAGTCACAAAAGTCCCCACCTGCTCTCATCGCTCAGACTTTATTATAACTTTCATCATTCTCCTATGATCGCCGGCAGAGCAAGGGAGAATGATGAGAGCCGGCTTCAGCACCTGCCGCCGGAGAACAGCGCTTACAATAGCGCTTCTTCTCCTGCGGCCGTCCATGTGGTACTGATGTGGCACACGGTTGCCACCTGTGTGCCGCAAGTATTACACACACCGACATGGATATCTCTGGTACTGTTTTTTTCCGGTACCGGAAAAAATGTGAAAGAGGCCTTAGGCTGTGTGCACACAATGAAGATTTGGCAAGTTTTTGATGTTGCAGATTTTCGGCACAATTTCTGCACCTATTAAAGGGAGCCTGTCACTTGAAAAAACGCTATTAACCTGCAGATATGGGGTTAATCTCCATATTAATAATGTTCTGATCCTGCTCAGCGCCCTCACTGAGAGCCCCACTGCCAGGGGAAAATGAACTTTTCTACATCTAATGGAAGTTTATGAAACTCAACGTAAACGCAAGAGACATTGACATGTGGATCTGAAACCTAGACCGTAGGTGAGTTTATGCAGAGTAAAAAACACAGCGGCCAAGTGACCTCTATATATCCCATCCACTTTGCTGGAGCTGTAAGATGCTGCGTTATTGACCCAGCAAAGATACCCAGCATCAAAACCTCACCGTGGGCACACAGCCCACATTTACATACAGAGATGTCGCCCTGGGGCCCTGAATCGGAGAAACCCACTCGGAGCTACTTCCGCTATTGACTGTATCGGCGTGCTTAGCATACAGTTAAACTTTGCAGTAGAGAATGACCCCTCTCCATTCTGTAGTTCGCACATCGCTTTAGGTCTATGGCCTGCAGAATGGCTGGTCCTTGACTGAGCAACATGATGATGTCATCACACCAGGAATCTTCCCTGTTTCTACCCTGGCATGATAAAATCAACGTGTCAGTCCATCTGTGCTTAGGTGAGGGCCATTATATAGTGTAGGGGCTATTAATGGTGCCCTCATGCAGAGTTGAGTGTCAGTGTATTACCTGTACACTGACACTATATACAGAGCTCCTGTGTATAATGTCACTGGTGATCACTGTATTACCTGTACACTGACACTATATATAGAGCTTCTATGTATAATGTCACTGGTAATCACTGTATTATCTGTACATTGATACTATATACAGAGATCCTGTGTATAATGTCACTGGTGACCACTGTATTACCTGTACACAGTATATATAGAGCTCCTGTGTATAATGTCACTGGTGATCACTGTATTACCTGTACACTGACACTATATACAGAGCTCCTGTGTATAATGTCACTGGTGATCACTGTATTACCTGTACACTGACACTATATACAGAGCTTCTATGTATAATGTCACTGGTAATCACTGTATTACCTGTACATTGATACTATATACAGAGATCCTGTGTATAATGTCACTGGTGACCACTGTATTACCTGTACACAGTATATATAGAGCTCCTGTGTATAATGTCACTGGTGATCACTGTCTTAGGCTACTTTCACAATCAGTTTTTAGCCGTCAGGCACAATCCTGCGAATTTTGCAAAAAATTGATCCGGCAAAAATTGTGAAAAACTGATGCAACGGATCGTTTCATTTTTTTTTTTTTTGCTGGATCCGTTTTTTGTTTTTTTTTAATCAGGATAACATTTAAATTTCCTGCTCTGGGAGAGAGGCAGAGAGAGATTTGTATGGAAAAATGCATGAAAAAAACGGAATCGGACGTGGGATTCATCATTTCACCTCACGTTTCATCTGTTTCTCGCTGGAACCATCGCTGTGCGTTTTTTCGCCTGACAGTAAAAACATTCCTATGTACATTTTCTTCGGCCGCCGGAAAACTAATTTTCGATGGATCCGGCAAAAAACGTGAGGCCATCTGACGCAATCCAGCGCTAATACAAGTCTATGAGAAAAAAACGGATCCGGCAGCAGCTTTTCCTGGCTCTGTTTTTTACAAAATTCGCCAGATTGTGCCTGACGGCAAAAGCCTGATGTGTGAAAGTAGCCTAACCTGTACAGTGATACTATATACAGAGCTCCTGTGTATAATGTCACCAGTGATCACTGTATTACCTGTACACTGACACTATAATGGGCAGCACGGTGGCACAGTGGATAGCACAGCAGCCTTGCAGCGCTGGAGTCCTGGGTTCTAATGACACCCAGGACAACATCTGCAAAGAGTTTGTATGTTCTCTCCGTGTTTGCGTGGGTTCCCTCCGGGTACTCTGGTTTCCTCCCACATTCCAAAGACATACTGATAGGGAATTTAGATTGTGAGCCCCATCGGGGACAGTGATAATAATGTGTGCAAACTGTAAAGCGCTGCGGAATATGTTAGCGCTGTATAAAAATAAAGATTATTATTATTATTACTATAATCAGAGTTCCTGTGTATAATGTCACTGGTGATCATTGTATTACCTATATACTATATACAGAGCTCCTTTGTATAATGTCACTGGTGATCACTGTATTACCTGTACATTGACATTATATACAGAGCTCCTGTGTATAATGTCACTGGTGATCACTGTATTACCTATACACTGACACTACATACAGAGCTTCTGTGTGTAATGTCAATGGTGAGTCACTGTATTAGGCCAGGGTCACACTTGCGTGTGCAATGCGAGAAACTCGCACGAGTCTCTCGCATCAATACCCGACACTGCCGCCGGCACTCACGACCGGAGCATTCAGCTGTATTTCTATGCAGCAGCACCCTCCGGTCCTGAGTGAGCTTCTCGCATTGCACACGCAAGTGTGACCCCGGCCTTACCCGTAGACTGACACTATACAGTGTATACTACGTACAGGGCTCCTGTGTATAATGGCACTTATGGTAATATTAGTATTTTTTTGTTATCAATATTGTAGTATTCGGGCTTTTTGTAGTGCTAATATGTAATCAGGTCATGGTGTGGCGGTATTTGTTCCTCGTATGTGGTATTCTGTCACTATGTGGAGGTAATATGTGGTCTGGTCATGGTGTGGTGGTATTTGTTTCTTGTATGTGGTATTATTCAGTCACTATGTGGCGGTACTATGTGGTCTGGTCATGGTGTGACAGTATTTGTCCCCTATAGGTGGTATTATTGGTCACTTTAAAAAATGTATGTGACACATTCCCTTATACCGTATATAAAAGTATACCTAAAAATATTATTGGGTATTTTAACACATTTTTAATAGGTTAGAGTAGAGTCAAAAGAGTCTACCTTGTCGTGTTGGTGGCTTAAAAAAATCTTTTGGCCAACACAAAAATTGATTTGATATGTATGTGATATTGTGTTCGATGGGAACTGCTAATGTGTGATTGGTGAGGACGTGGTGCAGGAGTGATGTTTTTCCAAGAGTGGTAGGTGAGAGTGTGGGAGGTTTGAGGGGTGGAGACAGAACTGGGGTAGAGCCTGGGCTGAGTCTCGAAGTATGGGGCCCTGAAATTCCTGATGGTAGCACTGCTTCTCCCAACAGCAGTTTTAAGATCTCTCCACAGGTTTTCAATGGGATGTAGATCCAAACTCATTGCTGGCCACTTCAACACTCTAGCGCTTTGTTTTCATGCATTTCTGAGTGCTTCTTGAAGTATGTTTGATGTCATTTTCATGCTGGAAGACCCATGACCTGTTCTCTTCAACATATTCATTAATGATCTGGTAGAAGGTTTACACAGTAAAATATCGATATTTGCAGATGATACAAAACTATGTAAAGCAGTTAATACAAGAGAAGATAGTATTCTGCTACAGATGGACCTGGATAAGTTGGAAACTTGGGCTGAAAGGTGGCAGATGAGGTTTAACAATGATAAATGTAAGGTTATACACATGGGAAGAGGGAATCAATATCACCATTACACACTGAACGGGAAACCACTGGGTAAATCTGACAGGGAGAAGGACTTGGGGATCCTAGTTAATGATAAACTTACCTGGAGCAGCCAGTGCCAGGCAGCAGCTGCCAAGGCAAACAGGATCATGGGGTGCATTAAAAGAGGTCTGGATACACATGATGAGAGCATTATACTGCCTCTGTACAAATCCCTAGTTAGACCGCACATGGAGTACTGTGTCCAGTTTTGGGCACCGGTGCTCAGGAAGGATATAATGGAACTAGAGAGAGTACAAAGGAGGGCAACAAAATTAATAAAGGGGATGGGAGAACTGCAATACCCAGATAGATTAGCGAAATTAGGATTATTTAGTCTAGAAAAAAGACGACTGAGGGGCGATCTAATAACCATGTAGAAGTATATAAGGGGACAATACAAATATCTCGCTGAGGATCTGTTTATACCAAGGAAGGTGACGGGCACAAGAGGGCATTCTTTGCGTCTGGAGGAGAGAAGGTTTTTCCACCAACATAGAAGAGGATTCTTTACTGTTAGGGCAGTGAGAATCTGGAATTGCTTGCCTGAGGAGGTGGTGATAACGAACTCAGTCGAGGGGTTCAAGAGAGGCCTGGATGTCTTCCTGGAGCAGAACAATATTGTATCATACAATTATTAGGTTCCGTAGAAGGACGTAGATCTGGGGATTTATTATGATGGAATATAGCTATATATATGAACTGGATGGACAAATGTCTTTTTTCGGCCTTACTAACTATGTTACTATGTTACTATGACCTAGGATGCAAACCCAGCTTTTTGACACTGGGCACTACATTGAGACTCAAAATCCTTTGGTAATCTTCAGATTTCATGATGCCTTGCACACAGTCAAGGCACTCAGTATAAAAGGCAGCAAAACAACTCCAAAACATCTTTGAACCTCCACCATATTTCACTGTAGGAACTGTGTACTTTTTTTGTAGGCCCCATTCCGTTTTCTGTAAACAGTAGAATGACGTGTTTTACCAAAAAGCTTTGTCTTAGTCTCATCTGTCCACACGATGCTTTCCCAGAATAATTTTGGCTTACTCAAGTACATTTTAGCAAACTGCAGTCTAGATTTTTATGTCTCTGTGTGAGCAGTGGGGTCCTCCTGGGTCTCCTGCCATAGCGTTTCATTTCATTCAAATGTGGACTGATAGATCGCGCTGATATTCATGCACCCTGAGCCTGCAGGACAGCTTGGATTTCTTTTGAACTTGATTGGGGCTGCTTAGCCACCATCCGGAATATCCTGCGTTACAATCTTTGCATCAACTTTTGTCTGCCGTTCATGTCCAGGGAGATTAGCTAAAGTGCCATGGGTTGTAAACTTCTTGATTATGTGTTGCACTGTGGACAAAGGAACATCGAGATCTCTAGAGATGGACTTGTAATCTTGAAATTGTTGATATTATTCAACAATTTTGGTTCTCGAGTCCTCACAGTTCTCTTCTCTTTCTGTTCTCCATGCTTAGTGTGGCACACAGAGATACACAATGCAAAGATTGAGTCAACTTCTCCCCTTTTCATCAGTTTTAGGTGTGATTTTTGTATTGCTCACACCTGTAACTTGCCACAGGGGGAGTTTGAATGAGCGTCACATGCTTGAAACAAAGTTGTTTACCCTCAATTTTGGAAATATGCCAACAATTTTGTTCATCCTATTTTGGGTGTTTTGAGTGACATTATGCCCAATTTGGCTTATTTTTTCCTTTTTTTTGTTTCTTGTTTGTACCTGTTATCCTGAACCCTCCTTGTCTAAACCAGCCGTCGTGTCTGAACCAGTACCTGTGATCCTGATGGCTTCCAGTCACGCGCAGTGCATTCCTGAAGTCGGGAAGCATACACCTGGCTTCAGTGACACATTGGCACTGTTAAAATGAGCGGTGTGCATGCGCTAGATTTGCATGTGCTGGCAATGAGGCCGTCTCATGCTAATTATGTTATCATGCCCACAGTAGAAAAAGGGCTGACTAGTCTGGAGAAACTAACACCCCATCGACTAGTCAAAGCGCTCATTAGCATAGGAAACGGGAAGGTTATAAATGCTTTTTTAAAGCATTTATTTAACTGAGTTACGTTGTATAGGGATGGTTAGGCAGGGAGTTTGATCATACATAGGTGAATGCTGCTGGGTTGGAGGGCATGGGGGACCTGATAGATTCTCTTTAAAATGAATTAGGGAAATTCATGACGTAAAAACGATCATCCATATTTAAGACTATAAGAATATTGTTCAAGACATCAAATGTCGGTATAATCAAAAATCAAACGAGTTCATAGAAGCATAAATAGGTACATGTAAGTATATATGACAAATGATTATACATCTATCTGCCATATATATGCAGAAATATACCAAAATAAAGTAGTATATCATTACCCAAACACCATAGGGATGTCCGCACCCCGATGCACATTTCACTTGTTGCTCTCTTGACCGCGTATCGCCAAAACAGGGTCTTTCCCGTACTCAATCTTCCTGACCCCCACACCATCCCCAGGGGGCCATTCTCCCCTTCTCCTGTAAATTTAAATTAAACACCAACACGTAAATTTCTTTGGATAATTTTGGCCACAGCGGCCATTTTATTAAACAAACAATAACATAAATAACAACATATATACCATATGTAAAAACCTGGAGGGGAGGGTTCTTGGGGGTAAGAAATCTGGCTCAAAAATAGGCATAAAGCCACCACCAACTTTAAAACCAAACACTTCTTTACCCTCAGCCGTGACCACCAGCTCAAGGGCACCATGTAACCCATTTCGGGCAAACCAAAACCCCAAAGCTCCCGAGGTAAATTCCCCGTCCAGAGCCCGTAAACAAAAGCCAGATCAACCCCGTAAAAACGTCATCACCACCTCCAAGAACCCCACCCCCCGCCAAAACTGCCACTGTGACAATGATAACGAAAACTCCCCTCTGGCAATAACTGATTAAAAAACCGAGATGAAAAAAAACCCAACTCCCCGGCTACCCCTCCATCAAACTGTTCACTTAAACTAATCCACAATAAAGGGAGGGAGGGTGGGCTTCTCTCCTGATGATTCACCTCACAAGTGATCCTTCCCGCACTTCTCCAGCCCCTGCCTCCTTTCCCCACTAGGTCCACCCCTTATTCAAAAATTTCCACCAATCACCTATAAGATCCCTTTTTTTTTTTTTTTTTTTTTTTTTTTTTTATTCAAAACTCTAAAACTCCCTTCTTGGCAACGCAGTCATGTGGGGGCTTTCATCCAGCTGCGCCCATTACAGCCCCCCTTCTTGACCGCGTATCGCCAAAACAGGGTCTTTCCCGTACTCAATCTTCCTGACCCCCACACCATCCCCAGGGGGCCATTCTCCCCTTCTCCTGTAAATTTAAATTAAACACCAACACGTAAATTTCTTTGGATAATTTTGGCCACAGCGGCCATTTTATTAAACAAACAATAACATAAATAACAACATATATACCATATGTAAAAACCTGGAGGGGAGGGTTCTTGGGGGTAAGAAATCTGGCTCAAAAATAGGCATAAAGCCACCACCAACTTTAAAACCAAACACTTCTTTACCCTCAGCCGTGACCACCAGCTCAAGGGCACCATGTAACCCATTTCGGGCAAACCAAAACCCCAAAGCTCCCGAGGTAAATTCCCCGTCCAGAGCCCGTAAACAAAAGCCAGATCAACCCCGTAAAAACGTCATCACCACCTCCAAGAACCCCACCCCCCGCCACACACGAACAGCCCTGACCACCTCAGGCTCGTGAGTGCCCCACCGCCACCAAAGCTCTCTCGACTCCTTCCTGTAGCCCGAGTGCCCATAAATCCATACCAACATCATTAAGATGCACTCCATCATCCCTCCAATAATTGCCAATCCCATCCTCCAGCTCCAAATGTCTAACGGCAATACCCCCGTTCCGAGACACAAATCCTGCCACCGCCCTATTCAGCTTCACCCGGGCTCTATTGATCCCTCTATGGGACCGTACATCACGCCACTTCCGCCTTGGTACAATGTCCGACCACACCGTCACAACACCCGGGAAAGATACCCACAACCGTAAAAAATCAAAACGAATGTCTCTGATCAACTCCCTCACTGGCCTAACTCCCAAATCATTTCCTCCAAGGTGAACCACCAAAATGTCCGGGGGTCGATCCAATCTAGCGGCGTTGGCAACTGCCGGCAACAAACTCCGCCATAACATACCCCGGAATCCCAACCATCTAATAACCACCGAATCCCTTACAAAGCCTAATTGCCTACCATTTCGCCTGACATCCGCACGAAGCGCACCCCAATGAACAAATGAATGTCCGATAATCCATGCCAGGAGGGAGGTTCGACCTGAAAAAACACAACAATGATTAACACCATAACAAGGCTCTCTCCCCCACAGACCTAATTCCTAATATAAGACAGATATCGATCCGAACTCCATCTGCCTATTCTTTTGATAACATCAACGCCTAGGCCCAGACCATCCGCCTCGGACGCAGCACCAATTCGAAATGAATGCGACCCGAAATTCTTCGGGTCAACACCCAACGATCCCAAACCCCTCTTCAACAGCGCCGTAAATTGGTAGCGCGACAAAAATTCCCCGTTCTGATGTCGTAACAAAGGGCCTGCC
Organism: Ranitomeya imitator; assembly: GCF_032444005.1. Lineage (NCBI taxonomy): Eukaryota > Metazoa > Chordata > Amphibia > Anura > Dendrobatidae > Ranitomeya > Ranitomeya imitator. Next base: position 626,932,391 of record NC_091285.1, read on the forward strand.
CTCAGTGCCGACAGACGCCAATAAGATTCCAAACAGTGCTGCGGGCACATCCCGCTACCGTCAACTCTCCCCAGCACCACTCGCCTACCCCTACCAAGCTGATCAGTCTTAGAACGCCTGATCCAAAATACAATACCTCCTGCCCAAAAGTCAACATCTTCCGCTAACAGACCACCCACCTTATTTTTATTTGGGGACACCAGCTCCCCCAGGCGCAAAGCGCCAAAGAACGCTAAAGAGAAGGCTAACCTAAACAATACAACCTCAAACTGCGAACTACAAATACCGCCCAAAGCCTCCCCAAGCCGTTCCAGCATACCAAAAGAAATCGGCCTACGCTTATCAAAAGACACATTGCCCTTCCGAAAACCCTTCAAAGCCTGCCTTATCAAAAAATCTTTTGTCAGATCAGCTGAACCTTGCAACCGAAAACCAAAGGCCAGACCCGCAACAACTTTGTTTAACCTCGAAACGGACCATCCCCATTCGGCCGCCTTACCCATCAAAGCCAGCAGAGCCATAATCTTATCGCCGTCGGATTCCACTGGGCCGCATTGGACCAACCAACCTTCCCACATCTCCCACGCCGCTGCATAATCCGACCATGTCCTGCTCGACAGTGAGGCCTGTATCAAGCGACCTCCCCTTCCGCAACAATCTGCCACAGATGCGAAGGACATCCCGCTCCTGTAGGTTCCGAATCTGGCGCCAGTTCCCGGAATCGGTCCCACTGAAAACGAGATAAAGCATCAGCTATATTGTTTTGGACACCTGGTACATGCACCGCCGAAATCCACGAATTCAATTCCAAACACCTCAACACCAATTCCCTAACCAACCTAATCACGGGGGGAGAAGAGGAAGATAAACTGTTGATAACTGACACGACACTCAAGTTATCACAATGGAATCGTACCCGACGATCCTTAAAATTCTCGCCCCAAATAAACGCTGCCACTACAATTGGGAACAACTCCAACAATGCCAAATTTTTGGTTAGCCCGTTTTGCCGCCATTCTTCCGGCCACACTCCGACACTCCATTTGCCTGCACAGTAGGCGCCATAACCGGCTCCCCCTGCTGCGTCCGTATAAATTTCACAATCAAAGGCGTTCAAATCCTCCTGCTGAATCAATGATCTGCCATTATAATTTTCCAAGAAACGCTGCCAAACCAACAGATCGTCCTTGTGCTCCCGGCTCAAACGTATGAAATGATGAGCTGCACGGACTCCCGCCGTAGCTCTGGACAACCTTCGGCAAAAAATCCGGCCCATAGGCATGATCCGGCACGCAAAATTTAAGCGCCCTAGCAACGACTGTAACTCCTTCAACGTCACTTTCCTCAATTTTCCGATTCTGGACACCTCCTGCTTCAGCAACAACAATTTGTCGTCGGGCAACCTGCATTCCATCTTTCTAGAATCGATAAGAATCCCGAGAAAACTTAAGACCGTACAGGGACCCTCTGTTTTCTCCTGCGCCAAAGGGACCCCGAAATGCCCGGACACCCATTCCATGGTGGCCAATAAATTACCGCAAACCGCAGAGTCCGGGGGGCCCACAAACATGAAGTCATCCAAATAATGAATGACCGAAGCAACATCAGAAACGTCTCTAACAACCCATTCCAAAAAAGTACTGAAAGTTTCAAACAACGAGCAAGAAATGGAACAGCCCATCGGCAAACACCTGTCTAAATAAAATTCTCCATTCCAAAAACAACCTAGTAACGGAATGCTCTCCGGATGTACCGGCAGAAGCCGAAAGGCAGACTCGATGTCTGTCTTCGCCATCAAGGCCCCCGCTCCGTACATACGAACCCATTGCACTGCCGCATCGAACGACGTGTATACAACCGAGCATAATTCCTCCGCAATGCCATCGTTAACAGAACAACCTTTTGGGTACGATAGGTGCTGGATTAAACGAAACTTATTTGGCTCCTTCTTGGGCACCACCCCCAATGGAGAAACGATCACCCCTTCCATAGGCAGCGAACTAAACGGGCCCGCCATTCTTCCTAACTCCACCTCTTTTGCTAACTTACTCGAAACAACATCCGCATGTAAACTTGCTGACCTCAGGTTTTTTGTAGAAAAGGGGACCGTATGATTCGGGTGAGGAATCCTAAAACCTTCAGCAAAACCGTCCCTAATCACCACCGCCTTCAACCGGTCCGGATATCTACTTAGATAAGGGGCCATCTTTTGAAGCCTCACCGGCGTCACCCCCATGACCGCTACCCCCTGCTGGCTTGCCCCTTGCTTTTCTGAAACATTTTGAAGCCCCGTGTGAAGCTCCGCTACAATGGGAACACACGTGCTTAAACCTGCAGGTATTGCCATACTTGCACTGGCCGTCATTGAACTGCCAGCACGTTCCCGTTTTTTCCTTCGCCCCTTGATACCCCTGTCCTCCTCCTCCCCCTTGTCCTGATTGCTGACTACTACTCCCCGCGCCCCCTTGAAAGGACTGCCCGTACCTCACAGGGGCCATCACCTTCAGCCACAATCCAATGTCCTTATGCTCCCATTTTATCTCAGGCCTAACCGCCTTCCGCTGCCTGAATTGTTCATCGTAACGCTGCCAAGCCTGGCCCCCATACGTACGATGTGCCTCACCAATAGAATCAAAGTAACAGAAAAGACCCGAGCAATTTTCCGGGAATTTTTCTCCTATCACACTGGCCAAGATAGCAAAAGCCTGTTGCCAATTAACAAACGTTTGCGGAATCAGGCGCCAACGCCTTTTTTCCTCCTCTTCCTTTTTGCTATCATCTTTTTTCCCTTTGTCCAGATTAAATTTTTCCAAAGGGAGGAGGGAGAAAATCTCAACAAATTCATCCTTCCAGATCTTCTCCTTCACCTCCTTCTTTAAATGGGCACCGAGGGGACCCTCAAAGCACACAAAGACCTCCCCTTTTGCCCGATCATCCAACTTTATCTCATCCTTCTTACCCGTCTCCGTTTGAACCGACACTGACACCCCAGCTGCCTGGGCCGACGCGGCCGCCCCAGACCTCACTAATTCACCGGAGCCCCCTCCCCTGGCTGTACTAACAGGATCCACCAACCAAGCCCCAGCAGGTGACCCTCCCATATTACTTGCTGGCCCCGCGTCCAATCGCCTCAAAATATGCGACATACCTGCCAAAAGCTCTCTAACGCCAGGAAGCCCAGAACCAGCGTCCCCTACCCCCTCCACTAACCCCACCGTACCCGGCACCGAAATAGGAATAGACATGTACTCACGAGGCTGCGCAGGTGCTGTGTCCCCACCAGCCGTGTCTCCGGAATCCCGCTGTTCGCCATCTTCTGGATGTTCGCTCTCAGATCCGGGGTCGTCGCTGCCGCTGAATTGCCCCAGGCCCGCGCCCCTGGCCTCCACGTCACCAGGGGGGACCGAGACTGGCGATACACTCCTGTCGCTGGACCTCCTGGCGGATCTTGACCTGACGGCTGTTTGCAATCCACCTCGGCCTCCTGGCCTACTTGCCCGACCGGCACCTGCCCCACGACCAACGCGTCCCGGGCCCAGCTGAACCACCGATGCCAGCCTGCCCGTCGCCCTACTCTGTCGTCTCGTGCCGCTGCCAGGCCCACCTAGGGGAGGTGAGCCCGCCGCTGTCACCGCTGCTCCATAGCTCCCCCTCACTGCTGCCGTCGCTGGACTCCTGGCTCCTCCTGTTGTCGCCGCCGCTGACTGTGCTGTAAGTCTGCTGTTCCTGGCGCCGCTGGGGGGCGCCGCACTTCCCCTCGATCCCGGACTAGGCCGCACTACCTGTGCGGCCCTCACCGCTGACGTCGCTGTGCTCCCTTCTCCTCCTGACTCTGCCGCCGCTGCCCGCGCTGTGCTCCGGCTGCTTCTGGCACCGCTAGAGGGCGCCGCACCGCCGCTCGCTCCCGGACTAGGCCGCACTTCCGTTGCGGCCCTGGCTTCCGCTGCGGCCCTGGCATCGGGCCGTGCCTGGCTGGTCGCCGCTCCACGTCGCCGCCTCGCGCCGGCAGAGCCGCCGGGTGGATTCCTGCCGGAGGGGGGGACGGGCAGGATGGTCGCGCCGCGTCCCGCAGCCCCCGCAGGGTCCCCGGAGGGGCTCCGCGGCCTGCGCCTGCCGCGCGGTGACATGTCGGGGGACAATCTTTCTGGGGGCCGGGTTCTCCTGGTCCTGCTGCCCCGGCTCCCGCAGTCGCCCAGCAGCCTGGTGAGCTGCTCTTCCAGCCATCCATCGCTCCTGGACCTGGATTCCCTGCGCAGCTGCTCCACGAGGCTGTCTATGGAGGCCATGGTGAGTAGCTGCACACTTCTTCTCTCCTGATGATTCACCTCACAAGTGATCCTTCCCGCACTTCTCCAGCCCCTGCCTCCTTTCCCCACTAGGTCCACCCCTTATTCAAAAATTTCCACCAATCACCTATAAGATCCCTTTTTTTTTTTTTTTTTTTTTTTTTTTTTTTTATTCAAAACTCTAAAACTCCCTTCTTGGCAACGCAGTCATGTGGGGGCTTTCATCCAGCTGCGCCCATTACAGCCCCCCTTCTAGAGGGAAGCAACAAACAAAATAGTAGGCCCCCTAGTAACACTAGGCCCCTAACCAGGTAACACTAATTACAGCTATGGTGGTGCACCCTAATTGTGGGTATAGGGGAACGTCAGCAGATGACTGTTACTGAAAACATCTCTATACAAAGACCAACACTGAAATTACTGCCATATAGTGACCATATAGTGGTTAATATTTGAGGGATGCTATTTGCCTCGTCTGCCTAGAACACTAAGGTTTGGTTCTTGGTGTTCTAGGGAGATAGACGACACCTGAGGAAGGCTGGGAACAGCCGACATGTGTTGTGTTTTTAATACATTTTTATTATTGTGAATTCTGGTGAATGATCCATTTTTCGAGTTTGGGAGCACCAGTTACCTGGATTTTCTCTGTCTGATTACGTTCTGTTGAAACTCCCCCTGGGAGACTTTTGCTCAGCAACCAGGTTGACTGTACCCCTCTGCAATTGTTTATGGAGTTGTGCTCTATCTGCACAACCTCAACTGGTCAGACGTTTTTCTTTTAATGGTCTCGTTACTACTCACCTAGTATGCACAAAAAAGTGCTATTCTCGCTCATGATTTTCTATCTAATATATAAAGCTGAATGTGTGTATGTGTGTATGTGTGTATGTGTGTATGTGTGTCCGGGATTGGCATCTGCACCGTCGCAGGTACAGCCACAAAATTTTGCACACTCACACGTCTGGACCCCGAGAGCGTCATAGGCTATATTGTGAGGCGAAATTTTAACCCCGCGCGTTCCAATTCACCAAACAATTTTACCCCTATCTACATAATGGGGAAAAAAGTGAAAGGAAAAGTGTTGGAAGCGTCGCAGCTACAGCAACAAAATTTTGCACAGTCACACGTATGGACCCTGAGAGCGTCATAGGCTAGGTTGTGAGGTGAAATTTTAACCCCGCGCGTTCCAATTCACCAAACAATTTTGCCCCTATCTACATAATGGGGAAAAAGTGAAATGAAAAGTGTTGGAGGCGTCGCAGCTACAGCCACAAAATTTTGCACAGTCACACGTCTGGACCCTGAGAGCGTCATAGGCTATGTTGTGAGGTGAAATTTTAACTCCGCGCTTTCCAATTCACCAAACTATATTTCCCCTATCTACATAATGGGGAAAAGTGAAAGGAAAAGTGTTGGAGGCAAATTGACAGCTGCCAGATGTGAACAAGGGGGACTTAAAGAATGAGAGCAATGGCGCAAAAGAGTATATACCGTACAATTGCTAAGGCGGGGCCATGACATGGGATACTCACCACACACGGGGATATGAACACACACACAAAATGCGCCAAACACTACCACGTGCTTGAACACATATACCACCCTCAGCACACATTTCACCACACATACACCAACCTCGCCACATAAAAGTCGAAAGACAAAAGTCGCCGCCCAAAACTCGCCACGCGCAAAACTCGCCACATACAAAAACTAGGCTCACGCAAAACTCGCCACAAGTGCAAAACTCACCTCATGGAAAACTCGCCACACGCAAAACTTGCACACGCGGAAAAATTGCCACATGCACAAAAGTTGCAACACATGCAAAAGTTGCCTCACACAAAACTTGCACATACTCAAAAGGCACCACACATAAAACTCGCCACACGCAAAACTCACCATGCGCAAAACTTGCTGCACACAACTTGCTACACTAACCTGTCACATGCAACTCGACACACAAAAAGTTGCTACACGCATGTTGCCACACAAAACTCATCTCACAAAAGTCGCTACATGCATGTTGCCACACACAACTCAACACACACAACTTGACAAACGAAACTCGCCCTAAAACACACACAGGTCTGGTATTATCCTTCAAAAATAAAAATCTGATTAATAAGCAGACAAACTACAAGAGCAACAAATGTACCATATAGGAAATACGGCAGCTGTCAGTCACATGACCTGTCTATTATGTGTATGTGTGAGCTAATATATACTGCCAGGGGGAGGGCTTCCTGTTGGCTGGGGATTTATCAGGCTGCCAATTTAGCTTACAAATACTGAGGTAAGAATACTGAGCAAATAACGTGTGAACGAGGTCTAATACAGGAGGAGATGACACACAGGTATATACTATATACAGGGGAGATAACACACAGATATATACTATATACAGGAGAGATGACACACAGGTATATACTATATAGAGGAGGAGATGACATACAGGTACATACTATATAAAGGAGGAGATGACATACAGGTATATACTATATACAGGCGGAGATGACACACAGGTATATACTATATACAGGAGCAGATGACCTACAGGTATATACTATATACAGGAGGAGACAACATACAGGTATATACTATATACAGGAGGAGACAACATACAGATATATACTATATACAGGAGGAGATGACACACAGATATATACTATATACAGGGGAGATGACACACAGGTATATACTATATACAGGAGGAGATGACATATAGGTATATACTATATATAGAAGGAGATTACATACAGGTATATACTATATATAGGAGGAGATGACATACAGGTATATACTATATACAGGGGAGATGACACACAGCAGGTATATACTATATACAGGGGAGATGACATACAGGTATATACTATATACAGGAGATGACATACAGGTGTATACTATATATAAGGGAGATGACAAACATGTATATACTGAGGTGAAAATGAGAGGTGTGCGGTGAAAATGAAAAGGTGTGAGTGCAAAATGAGAGGAGTGAGGGAAAATAGTGGAGTGATCGGAAAATGACAGATGTGAGGTCAAAATGACAAGTGTTAGGGGGGAATGAGAGGAGTGAGGGAGAAAATGAGAGGTGTGAGGGAGAAAATGAGAGATGTGAGGGGGAAAATGAAAGATGTGATTGGGAAAATGAGAGGCGTGATGGGAAAAGAAGAGAAGTGAGGTGCTATAACTATCCACAGATATTTACTATGCCCAGGCAACGCCGGGGCTCTTCAGCTAGTATATATTTCTTAATTTTATCATATTGGATCCAGTGTTTTTTACAGTAGGCAGTGAGGGTTTAGTTCCTGAGACCCCCAATGATTACGCAAAACACCGCTCTGAAATGCACAACTTCTGCAGAAGTGTGTACACGTACTGATGTACTAGTTCAATAGGAACACTATGTGTTCGACCCATGTACAGTCTCTTACACCTGGACCTCCACCAGTTCCTATAATATAAAAAAAAAGAAAAAAATTACCCTTTAGAAAAAAATGTTACCCTTTAAAGAATGTTTTAAGACTGTGCACAGTATTGAATAACGTGAGCATTGTTTTAAGACTGTCTTGAGTGTGCTTCCATGCCACTCCTAAAGAGCATTCGCCAGCGTGGGCCGGTTCTGTGTGTTTTTTTTAACTCAACTATTTTTTATTAAGTATAAAATTCCAATAAAACATTTGATATTAATACATGTATTTTCCCATTTTCCCCAACATTAACCCCCCCTTACCAACCCCTCCCCCTCCTTCCCAGCTCACGCTCTTCTCTTAACATGTCTTGTAACCGTATATACATTATCAACATGTAGTGCCTTCCATTATGAACATATAGACCATTATTGTATAGGCGAAACCACCTCAGGCCTATCTTCCCTTAACCTCCTCCTACCCCAGTTCCAGCCAAGGCGTCCACAATTTATCATACAAGACCATCTTCCCTCTTTTCTGATATACTCCCTTTTCCAGGGCAATGACCTGCCCCACATAGTTAATATATTCTCCCTTCGAGGGAGGCTCCTCTTTAATCCAATTTCTTGCTATGACCTTCCGAGCCATGTATAGTAGTCTAGCGATTGCTATTTTCAGCTTGTTATCCACAACTACCTCTTCTACATATCCCAACACGCACACCACTGGTTCCTTTGGAATTGCACATCTCTATGCCCCTTCTATCCGGCTTACAACCACCAGCCGAAAAGTAGTCAATCTTGGACACGTCTATAACATATGAAACATTCCAGCACTATCAGTCCTACATCTAGGGCACTCCGAGTAAGATCTCAGCCCAGCTTTGTATACGACATCCGGGAATCTATACACTCTGTGTTTAATATAAAGCTGGGAAAGTCTATATGGCTCATTTAGTGATAATTTTGGGATCCATTCTAATACAGACTCCCACGTTTCATCCTCTAAGCGACCCAACTCTCTTTCCCATTTAGCCCTCGTGCCAATCAGATATCCCAATGAGTGAGTATGGAGTAAATCCTTGTACAAAGAGGAGATAACACCCCTCGTTGTCCCCACTCCACAGATGTAGTCCAATACTAAGTCACTTTGGATTTTGAGACAATCTCCCTTATTCTGAGCCACAAACGCATGTCATACTTGTGCATATTGGTACCCCCCGGATATCCTAAGACCATACTCTGACTGCAGCTGGGAAAAGGGGGGTTCTGTGTGTTGCCCAAGGTTTGCGTCTTACCTTGTTACATTGCCCACCTCTTACATTATTGATTAAAAAATTGTACCAGAATTTAAATAAGTGCCAAAGATCATTTTGACTGGAGGGGTTGTCCCAAAACAAGTTATCACCTATCCACAGGATAAGTGATAGTTTGTTCAATGGTGGGGGTCTGATCTCTGGGTTCCACACCAATCGCAGAACAGGGAACTGTAGTCCTCATTAGATTGGAGTGGCAGTGCGAATACTCGACTGCTGCTCCATTCATTCCCTATGGGGCTGCCGTAAAAAGACAACAGCACCTCTCGGCAATCCCATAGGGATGGAGCAGCTTTCTGGAGTCCAACCTGCCGGTCCACTTTGTAATGGGGATTAAGGTTTCCTGTAGGGGATAAAAATTCTCTGGACTGATGATCAGTGCAGGTCCCAGCGGTTGGGCACTCACCAATCAACAAGTTTACAAACTGAAGCAAATTCAGAGAAGAGATATCAGGATGGTGAGCGGACTGCAAACTATGTCCTACAAGAAATGGTGGTTAAAGGATCTGGGAATGTTTAGCTTGCAAAAAAGAAGGCTACGGAGGAGACTTAATAGCTGTCTACAAATATCTGAAGGGATGTCACAGTGTAGAGGGATCATCATTCTCATTTGCACAAGGAAAGACTAGAAGCAATGGGATGAAACTGAAAGGGAGAAGACACAGATTAGATATTGGAAAAACTTTTTGACAGTGAGGGTGATCAATGAGTGGAGCAGGCTGCCACGAGAGGTGGCGAGTTCTCCTTCAATGGAAGTCTTCAAGGCTGGACAGACATCTATCTGAGATGGTTTAGTGACTCCTGCATTGAGCAGGCGGTAGGACACGATGATCCTTGAGGTCCCTTCCAACTCTAACATTCTAGGATTCTATGAAGTTAACAGCTATCCTGCTAAAAGGGAATTACTTGTTTTAACTGGACAACCCCTTTAATTACACACTATTTCTCTCTATTCTCCATTTTCTGGCCTCCTGTATGCAGTCTTATGCATTGTGAATGTATTGCAGCCATTCAGCCTTCAGTCATGATTCATTGCAATGTGATTTTAGGTAAAATGTATGAGATAAATCTCTAGAACGGTGGTATTAAACTTTGCCAACGACCCCAATTTTCATGGAACAAGTCAGACCGTAAAATAAGAGGCTGCCTCTAAATAGAAAACTTGCTCGCTGTGTGGGCCAGACAGTGGTGGCCTATGCTGTATGACTGTGTAGGCCATTGAAAGGATTGGTGTCTTGGCCCAGGTCAGAGGGAAATGACCGTCACATTAAACTGTGTAAAAGGATCTCAATGAATATGGAAGTGGATAGCGAGAGAGCTGTCAGGGAATAATGTCTCCTTTATGTGCAGTGCGGACACATAGGAGCACTGTCCTCCCTATGTTCCCACACACCCATCAGTATACAACTTGAATTACCCGCGTTCAGCCAAGCAAATCTGTCAGTGAAAGGGAACTCTCAGGACCCCCCAATAATGGCCATTGTAATAAAACCCTGCACTCAGGGAGGGGGTACGTCTGGAGGGCAGCTTGTAAATGAGACCACTGGGATGTCCTGACCGGGACACAACAGCTATTGTCTCCATCTTACAAGAAAATCTGTATTCAAATACACGACTGAAAATGCAATCCCTGCGGCCATGACCACACAGGGCAATAGTACCCGATCTATAGAGATCTCCAGTGGCCCTGACACAATTATCTGCCCATTATTTACCAAAGATAGAAGTATTATAAATTATATCTAACATCCATGGATTTCATGACCATGGATGTAGACAGGCTGGGAATGGAGACCTTTGTTCAGCTCTGCTCCCCATACGAGTGTTCGTGCCATCCACATGGCGGCATAGGTGGCATCTCACTAGGCAATGTCCAGTTGGAGGAAGCCCAGCGAGTGTGCCCATCACCAGTCACGAGAACAAAATGGCAGTAGTGCCAAGACAGTGCTGGATCACTTTGCCTGTGAATGGCTCCAGATTTTGACACATTGTCATTTACATATATACCCCATATTTTAGAAAATCTCTCATATTACTTTTTTTCCTTCGCAATCTAGAGTCAACAAAAATACTTGTACGTATCCTCATTATTACACATCTAGATTAGTAGGAATTGGCGATATTTGCTGGGGGTCTATAAATATTTTGAAAGACCACCATTCAGCTGGCAGGAGAAAGAAGTGTGACATTTGGCCCCCATCCAGCGATTATGTGTCGGTGTACTTTGTTTTCAGCTGTATGGAATCGTGCAATCTGCTGAATGATTCCTTATAGAGAGTGTGCCTTAAAAAAAATTGTAGTTGTTGTAATATCTACTATATAATTGTCTAAGGGTCACTTCCGTCTTTCTGTCTGTCTGTCTTTCTGTCTGTCTGTCACGGAAATCCCAAGTCGCTCATTGGTCGCAAACAGCCACGACCAATCAGCGACGGGCACAGTGCGGCCGCGAAATGGCGGCTCCCTACTCCCCTGCCATCAGTGCCTGCTCCATACTCCCCTCCAGTCAGCGCCCACACAGGGTTATTGGCAGCGTTAACGGACCGCGTTATGCCGCGGTGTAACGTAGTCCGTTAACGGTGCTTTTAACCCTGTGTGACCAACTTTTTACTACTAATGATGTCTATGCAGCATCAATAGTAAAAAGATCGAATGTTAAAAATAATGCAAAAAATAAAAAATCATTATATACTCATCTTCCGGCACCTTTCCCGCTCCTCGCGACGGTCCGGTCCATGCATTACGGTCTCGGGAGATGATGATGTAGCAGTCTCCCGAGACCGCAATGCACTCTTGGGACCGGAGTGTCACGAGGAGCATCGGTAAACACCTGGGCTGGATTCGGGGGCTGACGGAAGGTGAGTATATAACTATTTATTTTAATTCTTTTTTTAACAGGGATATGGTGCCCACATTGCTATATACTACATGGGCTGTGTTAGATACTGCGTGGGCTGTGTTATATACTACATCTCTGCTATATACTATGTGGGCTGTGCTATATACTACGTGGCTGTAGTATATATTACGTGGCTGGGCAATATACTACATTGCTGTGCTCTATACTACATGGCCTGGGTTATATATAATGCGTGGGCTGTGTTATATACTACATCTCTGTGCTATATACTATGTGGCTGTGCTATATACTGCGTGGCTGTGCAATATATTACGTGGCTGTGCAATATACTACGTGGCTGTGCGATATATTACGTGGCTGGGCAATATACGTGTCTATGCTATACACTACGTGGCTGTGCTATATACTACGTGGCTGGGCAATATACTATGTGGCTGGGCAATATACTACGTGGCTGGGCAATATATTACGTGGCTGGGCAATATACTAAATGTCTGTGCTATACACTACGTGTCTGTGCTATATACTACGTGTCTGTCCTATATACTACATGGCTGGACAATATACTATGTGGCTGGGCAATATACTACGTGTCTGTGCTATTTAGTACGTGGGCTGTGCTATATACTACGTGGCTGGGCAATATATTACGTGGCTGTGTTATATACTACGTGGGCTGTGTTATATACTACGTGGCCTGTGTTATATGCTACTTGGCTGTGCTATATTTCTCTGCTGGATCTGTTCATCATGAATCGTGGTATGTGTTAAAGAGGAGGGCCCACTGAGACTCTTTTGCTCAGGGCCCTCAAAAACCTGGAGCCGGCTCTGGCTTCATTGATTGGTCATGCCCGGACGCGAACAATCAGCGACAGTCGCAGTCCGCATGTGAATTATCGCGGAATTTGATCCACGCTTCACTAATTGGTCGCGTCCGGCCGAATCCTGTGTATAAATTGCCATATTCTGAAAACTTCATAAATAAACTACATACATATTCTAGAATACCCGATGCATTAGTATCGGGCCACCATCTAGTTCTCAATAAACACGGAATAAAACATGTCTATACAGTGTGGTAGATCGGCTCACTCAGCTGCTTAACGAGGTAGTCATTGCAATGAGTTTCATTTCAATTTTCAACTGGTTTATTAAAACAGGCTACATAAACTAGTGCAAACAAAATAAATAGACATATTCAGTCTTCTTGACATAAACAAAAAGAATAGCACTCATTATAGTCCTTAACTGTAACTGCAAGAATCTACCTGCACAGGTATACAGGGTTCAGCTCTGTTTACCAAGAGCCCAACTCAGCTTTTCACTAAAACCAGGCCTTTAACATGGCCGGTTAATTCCTCTCAGCACTTAGTATGCTGAAGCATTTTTCCAGGTTCACATGACTGAGGCGAACATCCTAGCTGACATATATCTCCCCTCCAGTACTTTACCAGTGACCTTCTCACAACATTCATGGCCAAAAGTGTTGTCACCTTTGAAATTGTTCCAGGAAATACAATTTTTCTCCCAGAAAATGATTGTAATAACACACATTTTGTTTTACTCATGTTTATTTCCTTTGTGTTTGTATTGAAACAACACAAAGAAAACAGAGAAAAAAGGCAAATTGGATATAACTTCCCACAAAACCCCAAAAATGGGCAGGACAAAATTGTTGGCACCTTTCCAAAACAACTTTGTCTCAAGCATGTGTTGCTCGTTCAAACTCACCTGTGGTAATTAACGGGTGTGGGCAATATTAAAATCACATCTGAAACCAGATAAAAAAGAGAAGTTGACTCATTCTTTGCATTGTGTGTCTGTGTGTGCCACACTAAGCATGGAGAACAGAAAGAGGAGAAGAAAACAAAAACTGAGGAGTTGAGAACCATAGTTGTTGATAAATATCAACAATCTCAAGGTTAGAAGTCCATCTCCAGAGATCTTGATGTTCCGTTGTCCACAGTGCGCAACATAACAAGAAGTTTACAACCCATGGCACTTTAACTAATCTACCTGGATGTGGATGGCAGAAAAAAAAATATGAAAGGTTGCAACGCAGGATAGTCCGGATGGTGGATAAGCAGCCCCAATCAAGTTCCAAAGAAATTCAAGCTGTCCTGCAGGCTCAGCGTGCATCAGTGTCAGTGCGAACTATCCATCGACATTTTAGTGAAATGAAACGCTATGGTAGGAGACACAGGAGGATCCCACTGCTGACATAGAGACATAAAAAGGCTACACTGCAGTTTGCTAAAATGTGCGTGAGTAAGCAAAAATCCTTCTGGGAAAGCATCTTTTGGACACATGAGGCGAAGATAGAGCTATTTGGTATAGCAAATCATTCTACTGTTTACCGAAAGTGGAATGAGACCTACAAACAAAAGAACATAGCACCTACAGTCAAATATAGAGGAGGTTCAAAGATGTTTTAGGGTTGTTTTATTGCGTCCAGCACTGGGTGTCTTCACTGTGTGTAAGGCATCATGATATCTGAAGATTAACAAAGGATTTTTTTTGTTGCAATGTGTCAGAAAGTTGGGTTTGCATCCTAGGTAATGGGTTTGCATCCAGGAGGACAATGACCGTAAACATACTTCAAGAAACACCCAGAAACGAAAGCGCTGTCTGGAGAGTTGTGAAGTGGCCAGCAATTAGTCCGGATCTAAAAAATCCCATTGAACACCTGTGGAGAGATCTTAAAGTTGCTGTTGGGAGAAGACACCATCCAAATTTGATTGACATCGAGCAGTTTGCAAAAGTAGAGTGGTCCAAAATTCCAGTTGAGAGGCTCCAGCCTGCAGAAGGTTTTTTTTTTTTCTTATGAATGTACAGATATTCATTATGCAAACTAAGGGGCAGGTCAGTGAGGGATCAGTGACCTGTCAGCAGTCTGCATTATGAATAGCTAAGCAGAGGACCACAGGAAGATCCCCCACAGGCAGCCCCGGAGCATGAGCATATCGTTAAATAAAAGCTGAAAATAAAGATCAAACAACAACCACAAGACTGATTTCATCAACCAAGTTATCATTGTAATCAGTATAATGGCACCGACCTGACACTATATGTAGGTTACTGTGCACAATCATGCTGACAGGTTCCCTTTAAGCAAGTTGAAGATGAAATGAACTCTAAAAGGCTTAAAGATAATGATGACACACTTACTTTGTATTTTAGGCAAAAAAGGAAAATGGCCAATGCAAAAGTTTGGGCACCCTGTATCGTTAGTGCCTAGTAGCACCACTTTTGAAAATATCACAGGTTGTAAATGCTTTTTGTAGCCAGACAAGAGTCTGTCAAATATTGTATGAATAATTTTCATCCATTCTTCCTTGGAAAATTCTTCAAGTTCTGTGAGATTTCTGGGTCATCTTGCATGCGCGGCTATTTTGAGGTCTAGTCACAGATTTTCAATGATGTTCAGATCAGGGAACTGTGAGGGTCATTGTAAAACCTTCAGCTTGCATCTTAGTCTTAGTCTATTGTGGATTTTGACGTGTGTTTAGGATCATTATCCATTTGTAGAAGCCATCATCTTTTCAACTTCAGCTTTTTTACAGATGGTCTTATGTTTACATCAAGAATTTGTTGAAATTTCATTGAATCCATTCTTCCATCTACCCGTGAAATATTCCCAGTGCCATTGGCTGCAACACAACCGCAAAGCATGATTGATCCATCCCTATGCTTAATGGTTGTTGAAATGTTATTTTCCTTAAATTCTGTGCCCTTGTTTTTCCACAGAGTTCTATTTTAACCTCATCGATCCACAGGACTTGTTTTTAGGCTTGTTTAGATGTTCTTTTGCTTACTTCTGAAGCTGCATTTTAAAGTGAGGATGCAGGAGAGGTATTCTTCTGATTACTGTTCCATGAATTCCATATTTATTGTGCTGGTGTTTCTAAACAGTAGAACAAAGTACCACAACTCCAGAGTCTGCTAAATCTTTCTGAAGGTCTTTTGCAGTCAATCGGGGGTTCTGATTTGGTTCTCTAGCAATCATATAAGCAGCTCTCACTGAAATTTTGATTGCTCTTCCAGACCTTATATTGACCTCCACTGTTCCTGTTATATGCCCTTTCCTAATTACTATAGGAACTGTGGAAAAGGGAACTTGAAAACGCTTTGCTATCTTCTTGTAGCCTTCTCCTGCTTTGTGGGCCTCCACCATTTTCAATTTCGGAGTGCTAGGCAGCTGCTTAGAAGAACCCATGGTTGCTGTTTTTGGCACAACATTAGATGAGGCTGGAGTTTTATGAAGCTGGGAAATTTGCATCACCTAAGGATGATAGTGAACAAGCCATAACCCTAACAGGCAGGCTAATTAAGGTATGAAACCTTGGTCAAAGTTATTTGAGCATACAAATCTCCAAAGGGTGCATAAACTTTTGCATCATCCCATTTTCTTTTTTGTAATTTTTTAAAATACGAAAGAATATATACTTGCTTGAAATACAATGGAAATGTGCCTTCTTTAACTTTAGGCCTTTTAGAGATCATTTCATCTTCAACTTGCTGAACTGCTCACAATAACAGTAATTTTGGCCAGGGGCGCCAAAACTTGAGAGAGAGAGAATATTTTAAGGCATTTTTTATTACTGCAAAGTCAAAAGTTTACATACACTAATATTGCTATGCCTTTAAACAATTCTGGACTGCCAATATGATCTTGTGTTTGGAAGCATCTGAATTAGGGCTCATACTCACCTGCGAGAAACTTGGATGAGTCTCGCACGTCAATACCCGGCGCTGCACCCGGCACTCAGGAGCGGAGTGTGCGGCTGCATGCATTCCTGTGCAGCCGCACGCTCCGATCTGAGTGCCGGCAGCAGCGCCGGGTATTAACATGCGAGACTCATCCGAGTTTCTCGCTGGTGAGTATGAGCCATTAATTAATTAGAGACACACCTATGGATGCATTTTAATGCACACCTGAAACACACTGCTTCTTTGTGTAGCATCATGAGAAAGTCTCATCAGCCAAGATATCAGGAAGAGGACTGGGTACAATTTCAAGACACCTGAAGGTGCCTCATTCATCTGTACAAACAATTATACGCAAGTACAAACAAGAAGGAATGTCCAACCATCATGCCGCTCAGGAAGGAGACAAGTTCTGTGTCCTTGAGATGAACGTGTTTTGGACCGACGTGTGCATATCTACCCAAGGACAAAAGCAAAAGACCTTATGAAGATGATGGCGGAAGCTGGTAAGATTGTGTCAATACCCACAGTGAAATGAGTACTGTATCTACATGGGTAGAAAGGCCACTGTGCCAGGAAGAAGCCATTACTCCAAAATAAACATAAAAAAGCCAGATTAATGCTTGCAAATGCACACAGGAACATAGATCTTAATTTTTGGAGACATGTCCTGTGGTCTGATGAAACTAAAATTGAACTTTTTGAACATAATGACCATCGTTAAAATTAGAGGAAAAAGGGAGAAGCTTGGAAGCCTAAGAACACCATCCCAACTGTGAAACACCGGGGTGGCAGCATCATGTTGTGGGGTTGTTTTGCTGCAGGAGAGACTGGTGCACTTCACAAAATAGATGGCATCATGAGAGAAGTAGATTATATGGCAATAGGTGGAAGGTAGGGAGTCTTATCGCTGGGATCCAAATTCCAAGAAGCTGCATGGAGTTGGAGGGTGCTAATTCTGCTGGTGAAAAACAGCACTGGATGCAGTAGAAAAAGGATTGTAGATATCACACCATCCAGGTAAAATTCACACAAGTTTATTTAATCCATGATAAAAAAGAAAGAAAAAAAACACATAAAACAGCCTGACGCGTTTCTGGTGCAGTGTGCACCCTTAGGCTATATTCACACTTTGCGGTTTTTACCGCGGAACCGACGCGATTTTGATGCTGCGGGTCCGCAGCAGTTTCCATAGCGTTTACAGTAACATGTAAACCCTATGGAAACCGCAAACCGCTGTGCACATGCTGCGGGAAAAACCGCGCGGGAACGCAGCAGTTTACAACCCGCAGCATGTCACTTCTTTGTGCAGAATCGCTGCGATTCTGCACCCATAGGAATACATTGAACCGCTTACTTCCCGCATGGGGCTGTGCCCACGTTGCGGGAAGTAAGCGGATAATGTGCGGTTCCTACACGGGGTGGAGGAGAGGAGACTCTCCTCCAGGCCCTGGGAACCATATTTGGGGTTAAAAAATAAAAAATCATGTTATACTCACCCTCTGAAGTCTTCAGCGCTGCACGCGGCCGTCCGGTCAGAGTTGCTGTGCGACCAGGACCTGCGGTGACGTCGCGGTCACATGACCGTGACGTCACGAAGGGTCCTTCTCGCACAGCATCTTTGGAACCGGACCGCCGGGTGCAGCGTCGAGGAGATCGGGACGTCAGAGGGTGAGTATAACCAATTTTTATTATTTTTAACATTACTATTGATACTGCATATTGCTGCATATGCAGCATCAATAGTATAGGCGGAAACCCGCAGCGGAAAACGCAGAACAAACCGCGATAAATCTGCAGGGAGAACCGCAGTTGTTTTGCCCTGCAGATTTATCAAATCCGCTGCGGGAGAACCCGCAGAAGGACAACGCAAAGTGTGAACATAGCCTTAGTCGTAAGATTTCAAAAAATAAATACAAAAAAACTTATATAGAGAGGAATGTCCAATTACAGTACCAATGCTGATTACATATCAAATACAACAGGAGAAAGCTACAGGTGAAGAAAAACCACAGAAGTGACATGCTGTTAAATATGTAGAACAGATAAACAAATGATGGTCACTAGGGTTGAGCGAAACGGGTCGAAAATTTTCAAAAGTCGCCGACTTTTGGCAAGGTCGGGTTTCATGAAACCCGACCCGACCCCTGTGTGGGGTCGGCCATGAAATCGGCGATCTTTTGAATCTGGAATTGGAATTCCGATACCGATTCCCGATATGTTTAAGATATCGGGAATTGGTATCGGAATTCAGATTTAAGTGTAAAATAAAGAATTAAAATAAAAAATATCACAATACTTACCCTCTGACGCGCCCTGGTACTAACCAGGAACCTTCCTCCTTCGAATCAGCGCTTCCAGGACCTTGCGGTGACGTCGCGGCTTGTGATTGGTCGCGCGGCCGCCCATGTGACCGCTCGCGCGACCAATCAGAAGCCGTGACGTCACCGCGACGTCACCGAAGGTCCTGCAAGCGCTGATTCTTAGGAAGGAAGGCTGTCGGAAAGAAGCAGGGCGCGTCCGAGGGTGAGTATATACCTAATAGGAATATACTCACCCTCGGACGCGCCCTGCTTCTTTCCGGCAGCCTTCCTTCCTAAGAATCAGCGCTTGCAGGACCTTCGGTGACGTCGCGGTGACGTCACGGCTTCTGATTGGTCGCGCGAGCGGTCACATGGGCGGCCGCGCGACCAATCACAAGCCGCGACGTCACCGCAAGGTCCTGGAAGCGCTGATTTGAAGGAGGAAGGTTCCCGGTTAGTAATAGGGCGCGTCAGAGGGTAAGTATTGCGATATTTTTTATTTTAATTCTTTATTTTACACTAAAATATGGATAGCAGGGCCTGAAGGAGAGTTTCCTCTCCTTCAGACCCTGGGAACCATGGAAACCCAATGCACTGCATTGGGTTTCGGGTTTCGGCCGACCCCGACCCCGACTTTTTTATAGGATCGGCCGACTTCACTCGACCCGACTTTTGAAAAAGTCGGGTTTCGTGAAACCCGACCCAATCCTATAAAAGTAAAGGTCGCTCAACCCTAATGGTCACTATTCAGAAAAATATCTTGGTTACCGTAGTTTCTTTGATTTCAGCTATGCACATGGAGTACTGTGTCCAGTTTTGGGCACCGGTGCTCAGGAAGGATATAATGGAACTAGAGAGAGTACAAAGGAGGGCAACAAAATTAATAAAGGGGATGGGAGAACTACAATACCCAGATAGATTAGCGAAATTAGGATTATTTAGTCTAGAAAAAAGACGACTGAGGGGCGATCTAATAACCATGTATAAGTATATAAGGGGACAATACAAATATCTCGCTGAGGATCCGTTTATACCAAGTAAGGTGGCGGGCACAAGGGGGCATTCTTTGCGTCTGGAGGAGAGAAGGTTTTTCCACCAACATAGAAGAGGATTCTTTACTGTTAGGGCGGTGAGAATCTGGAATTGCTTGCCTGAGGAGGTGGTGATGGCGAACTCAGTCGAGGGGTTCAAGAGAGGCCTGGATGTCTTCCTGGAGCAGAACAATATTGTATCATACAATTATTAGGTTCTGTAGAAGGATGTAGATCTGGGGATTTATTATGATGGAATATAGGCTGAACTGGATGGACAAATGTCTTTTTTCGGCCTTACTAACTATGTTACTATGTTACAGATCGTTCTTAAAATTAATTCCATTAGGGAACCTGGTGTTGAGATGCAGGATCCAATACGCTTCCCTCATCATTAAAGTCCTTTTCCAATCCCCTCCTCTGACTGGGGAATCAACTTTTCCTACCCAAAAAATGCAAAATGTGAAAGGTTGCCTTTGTGGCTGCAAAAAAAATGTTTGGTCGCTCCAGAATAAGAGCTATTATTGCAAGTTATATTGTATATACAGTGCCTTGCGAAAGTTTTCGGCTCCCTGGAACTATTCAGCTTCAAACATGAAGCTTCAAACATGAAGATACCAAATGTAAATTTTGGGTGAAGAATCAGTGGAGTGGAACACAATTGTGAAGTTGAACGAAATTTATTGGTTATTTAAAATTTTTGTGGAAATTCAAAAACGGAAAAGTGGGGCGCGCAATATTATTTGGCCCCTTCAACTTAATACTTTGTTGCTCCACCTTTTGCTGCGATTACAGCTGCAAGTCGCTTGGGGTATGTCTCTATCAGTTTTGTACATCGAGAGACTGAAATTCTTGCCCATTCTTCCTTGGCAAACAGCTCGAGCTCAGTGTGGTTTGATGGAGATCGTTTGTGAACAGCAGTTTTCAGCTCTTTCCACAGATTCTCGATTGGATTGAGGTCTGGACTTTGACTTGGCCATTCTTACACCTGGATATGTTTGTGAACCATTCCATTGTAGATTTTGCTTTATGTTTGGGATCATTGTCTTCTTGGAAGACTAATCTCCATCCCAGTCTCAGGTCTTTTGCAGACTCAAACAGGTTTTCTTCAAGAATGGTCCTGTATTTGGCTCCATCCATCTTCCCATCAATTTTAACCATCTTCCCTGTCCCTGCTGAAGAAAAGCAGGCCCAAACCAGGATGCTGCCACCACCATGTTTGACAGTAGGGATGGTGGTTCAGGGTGATGAGCTGTGTTGCCTTGACGCCAAACACATCGTTTGGCATTGTTGCCAAAAAGTTTGACTTTGGTTTCATCTGACCTTCTTCCACATGTTTGGTGTGTCTCCCAGGTGGCTTGTTGCAAACTTTAAATGACACTTTTAATGGATATCTTTGAGAAATGGCTTTCTTCTTGCCACTCTTCCATAAAGGTCAGATTTGTGCAGTGTAAGTCTGATTGTTGTCCTATGGACAGACTGTCCCACCTCAGCTGTAGATCTCTGCAGTTCATCCAGAGTGATCATGGGCCTCTTGGCTGCATCTCTGATCAGTCTTCTCCTTGTTTGAGATGAAAGTTTAGAGGGATGGCCGGGACTTGGTAGATTTGCAGTGGTATGATACTCCTTCCATTTCAATATGATTGCTTGCATAATGCTCCTTGGGATGTTTAAAGTTTTGGAAATCATTTCATATCCAAATCCGGCTTTAAACTTCTCCACAACAGTATCACGGACCTGTCTGTTGTGTTCCTTGGTCTTCATGATACTCTCTGTGCTTTAAACAGAACCCTGAGACTATCACAGAGCAGGTGCATTTATACGGGGACTTGATTACACACAGGTGGATTATATTTATCATTAGGCATTTAGGACAACATTGGATCATTCAGAGATCCACAATGAACTTCTGGAGTGAGTTTGCTGCACTTTTCAGTTTTTGAATTTCCAAAAAAATTTAAAATAACCAAGAAATTTTGTTCAACTTCACAACTGTGTTCCACTTGTTGTTCATTCTTCACCAAAAAATTACATTTGGTATCTTTATATTTGAAGCATGATATGTAGGAAAAGGTTGAAAAGTTCCAGGGATCCGAAAACTTTTGCAAGGCACTGTATGTTCCGCAATTTGTTTTTTGAGCTTGCTAATTGTACAGTCAATATAGTTAATTTGACATTGCAGACATCTGATACAGTAAACTACATGATTAGTATCACAATTATTAAAAGACATAATAGTGTGATTAATGGTAGATGAAATAGAAAAAAAGCTTTGTTCTATTCAGGGCATATTTTCATACTTAACATCTATTGCCCTCACATTTATGGAAGCCCTTAATAGACAGCCAGGTGGAAGGAGAACTGTGATTTTTTAGAAGTCTGGGAGATAGCATGTTGCCAAGGGTGGGTCCCCTGCATTCCAGCCTAATAATTGTACGTAAAGTGTCATCTTGGCTGGTGACAAGTAAATATTTATGAATAATCTTGCTAATTTGGGGGAACTTAGGACTGTAGGGAGTAGAGAAGGTTAATGTGGCAGGGACACTGTACGCATGAGACGTAGGTGCAGTAACACTCAGAGAAGGTCTAGGTTTAGTGGCAACAGAGTTAAAGGCTCATGTTATTCCTCGGTTACTGTAGCCTCTCTCAGACAGGCGTTTGCGGATAATGGTACTTTCATGGTTGAAAGATGCAGGGGTAGAACAGATTCATTTGGCCCGATTAATTTCTCCAAAAGGTATGGGTCTAATCGTATGGGAAGATGGGAGCTGGAATGATGTAACACCGTATTGCCAGATAGTTTTTTTGCGAAATAAAGAGGTATCTACCTTTTGTGTAATCATATTGCCGGACAATTTTATGTCAAGGAAAGAAATCTCCTTGGCAGTGCCACTGACCATGAATCTGAAATTATGGCTATTGGAATTTATATAGACAGAGAATTTTTCAATTAAAGATGGATCACCTTGCCAAACCAATAACAGATCATCCACATATCTCCGAAACCATAATACAGTGGGGCAAAAAAGTATTTAGTCAGTCAGCAATAGTGCAAGTTCCACCACTTAAAAAGATGAGACGCGTCTGTAATTTACATCATAGGTAGACCTCAACTATGGGAGACAAACTGAGCAAAAAAAATCCAGAAAATCACATTGTCTGTTTTTTTAACATTTTATTTGCATATTATGGTGGAAAATAAGTATTTGGTCAGAAACAAAATTTCATCTCAATACTTTGTAATATATCCGATGTTGGCAATGACAGAGGTCAAACGTTTTCTGTAAGTCTTCACAAGGTTGCCACACACTGTTGTTGGTATGTTGGCCCATTCCTCCATGCAGATCTCCTCTAGAGCAGTGATGTTTTTGGCTTTTCGCTTGGCAACATGGACTTTCAACTCCCTCCAAAGGTTTTCTATAGGGTTGAGATCTGGAGACTGGCTAGGCCACTCCAGGACCTTGAAATGCTTCTTACGAAGCCACTCCTTCGTTGCCCTGGCGGTGTGCTTTGGATCATCGTCATGTTGAAAGACCCAGCCACGTTTCATCTTCAATGCCCTTGCTGATGGAAGGAGGTTTGCACTCAAAATCTCACGATACATGGCCCCATTCATTCTTTCATGTACCCGGATCAGTCGTCCTGGCCCCTTTGCAGAGAAACAGCCCCAAAGCATGATGTTTCCACCACCATGCTTTACAGTAGGTATGGTGTTTGATGGATGCAACTCAGTATTCTTTTTCCTCCAAACACGACAAGTTGTGTTTCTACCAAACAGTTCCAGTTTGGTTTCATCAGACCATAGGACATTCTCCCAAAACTCCTCTGGATCATCCAAATGCTCTCTAGCAAACTTCAGACGGGCCCGGACATGTACTGGCTTAAGCAGTGGGACACGTACTGGCACTGCAGGATCTGAGTCCATGGTGGCGTAGTGTGTTACTTATGGTAGGCCTTGTTACATTGGTCCCAGCTCTCTGCAGTTCATTCACTAGGTCCCCCCGCGTGGTTCTGGGATTTTTGCTCACCGTTCTTGTGATCATTCTGACCCCACGGGGTGGGATTTTGCGTGGAGCCCCAGATCGAGGGAGATTATCAGTGGTCTTTTATGTCTTCCATTTTCTAATTATTGCTCCCACTGTTGATTTCTTCACTCCAAGCTGGTTGGCTATTGCAGATTCAGTCTTCCCAGCGTGGTGCCGGGCTACAATTTTGTTTCTGGTGTCCTTTGACAGCTCTTTGGTCTTCACCATAGTGGAGTTTGGAGTTAGACTGTTTGAGGGTGTGCACAGGTGTCTTTTTATACTGATAACAAGTTTAAACAGGTGCCATTACTAGAGGTAATGAGTGGAGGAAAGAGGAGACTCTTAAAGAAGAAGTTACAGGTCTGTGAGAGCCAGAAATCTTGATTGTTTGTTTCTGACCAAATACTTATTTTCCACCATAACAGGCAAAAAAAATGATAAAAAAACAGACAATGTGATTTTCTGGATTTTTTTTTCTCAGTTTGTCTCCCATAGTTGAGGTCTACCTATGATGTAAATTACAGACGCCTCTCATCTTTTTAAGTGGTGGAACTTGCACTATTGCTGACTGACTAAATACTTTTTTGCCCCACTGTATATCATTGAAGAAAGGATTATTGGTGGAAAAAATGAATTCTTCCTCCCACCATGCCATGTAAACAATGGCTAGAGATGGTGAGAACCTCGAGTCCATTAGCCTTTGTAGGTAAAATTTTGAATTGAACATATAGAAATTATGGCAATACTGAAGCAACATCTCAACACATCAGCCAGGAAGTTAAATCTTGGACGAAATGGGTCTTTCAAATGGACAATGACCTGAAGCATACTGCCAAAATGGTAACAAGGTGGCTTAAGGATAACAAAGCCAATGTTTTGGAGTGGCCATTACAAAGCCCTGATGTCAATCCTATTGAAAATTTATGGGCAAAGCTGAAAAGGCAGGTTCGAGCAAGGCAACCTTCAACCCTGGATCAGTTACACCAGTTTTGTCAGGAGGAATGGGCCCAAATTCCAACGAACTATTGTGAGAAGCTTGTGGAAGGAGATCCCAAACATTTGACCCAAGTCATTCAGTTTAACCCCTTTCCAACATCGGGTGTACATGTTGGACTCCCTCCCTTTGATACGGGCTCCAGCGGTGAGCCCACATCTTTCCCAGCACATGTCAGCAGTTTTGAACAGCTGACACGTGCCTGAAACAGCAGCGGGTGGAATCGCGATCCACCCGCGGCTATTAACCCGTTAAACCATGAAGCCCATTTTTCTTCAAGTGCCTCCTTATTGTGCATCTTGAAACAGCAGCATCACTAGTTTTCAGAGAGTCCTGTATTTCAGCTGATGTTATTTGTGTGTTTTTCTATGCATCCCAAAAAATATTCCTGGCATTTGTCACAGGTGAGGATACTACCTTTAGTAGTCATTCAAACCCATTTGTGTCAACTGTGCATGTTATCAGGCCAAAATCACCAGGGTATGTGAACTTTTGATCAGGGTCATTTGGATGTTTTGGGTTGTCATTATGATTTAAAAAGAGAAAACACAGTAGTTTGACAGTAAATGGCTTCACCCAACCACTAGCCATGAGTGGAGCAAAAATCCTACTAGGGTGTGTAAACCTTTGAGCACAACTGTGTTATGTCCCTTATCCTGAGCCCCATACTGGTAATATGGTAATAAGGAGAGAACAACGGAAAGGACACCATTGTAGGCATTTACTACAGGCTGCCTGTGCAAGCTGAAGATATGGATGAACTCTTTATGCATCAAATGGCCAGGTTCTCCCAAAAATATGACATAGTTGTCATGGGAGATTTCAACAATCCAGACATTTGTTGGGAATCTCTCTCAGGCAAAACTAACAGGTCAAACAAATTCTTATCCTCTCTTGCTGACAATTTTATCTTCCAAAAGGTAGGAGAGAAAACAAGAGGATCTGCTGCCCTGGTTCTAATCCTTATAAACAGGGAGGAAATGGTTGAGGAGTTAAGAGTGGCTGGGACCCTAGGAGGTAGCGACCATGCTATTTTAGAATTTTGGATAACTAGAGGAGGAAGACATGTGAAGACTCAGACGTCAAGGTTATATTTCAGAAAGGCAGATTTTAAGGGACTCAGAAAGAGAATCGGAGGGATCCAATGGCTGGATATCCTTAAGGACAAAAATGTCCAGGAAGGATGGGAAATCTTGAAAAATTAGATTCTCAAAGCACAATCGTTAACAATTCCGAAAAGAGGGAAGAATAGGAAGCATTTAAGGAAACCAGGTTGGATGAACACAAAACTTAAACACATGCTAAAAAGGAAGAAATAAATGTTTATCAAATGGAAAGAGGGAGGCATACCTAAAGAAGAATATAGAGCTGTCTGCAGAACCTGCAGGGCACAAATCAGATTACTAAAGCTGATAATAAATTAAGGCTTGCAAGAAACATCAAAAGCAATAAAAAGGATTTGGGGGATATGTCAAAAGTAAAAGAAAAGTCAAAGATGCTATAGGGTTTTTACAGGATCAAAATGATGAAATGGTAAGAAAGGATGTTGAGAAGGTAGAACTTTTAAATTCCTATTTTGCATCTCTTTTCTCTCAGAAAGAAAATCTAACATCAACTGATTTTCACTGTCCTATTAAGGGATTAGAAAAATCTAGGATCTCTATAAACAGAAAGATAATGAGGAAACACTTAGCTAACATAAATTAATTCAAGTCTCCGGGTCCAGATGAATTACACCCCAGAGTACTGAAAGAGATAGCAGAAGAAATTTTTGAACCACTTTCCATAATCTTTGAAAATTGTTGGAGAACAGGAGAAGTCCAAGAAGACTGGAGAAGAGCAAATGTTGTTCCTATCTTCAAAAAGGGGAAGAAGGTGTACCCAGGGAATTATAGGCCAGTGAATCTGACGTCTATACCAGGAAAGATCTTTGAACAAATTATTAAACAACATGTATATAAGTACCTGGATAAGAATGAAGTGATTAAACAAAGTTAGCATGGGTTTTTAACTAATAAGTCATGTCAGACTCACTTAATTTTCTTCTATGACAGAATCACTGACTCGGTGGATAAGGGAAATGCTGTAGATATAATATTTCTTGACTTCAGCAAAGCATTTGACAAAGTATCTCACACAATCCTTATTAAAAAAATGACTAAGTATGGAATGGACATGGCAACTGTTAGGTGGATTCATAAGTGGCTTAGTGATCGGACCCAAAGAGTGGTCGTAAATGGCTGCACATCCAGTTGGAAGAATGTCTCAAGTGGGGTACCACAGGGCTCTCCTGGGCCCTGTATTGTTCAACATCTTTATCAATGATGTAGATGATGGAATTGAGGGTAAACTGATTAAATTTGCTGATGACACAAAGCTAGGAGGGATAGCTAATACTAGAGGAGAGAGAGGATTCAAAAAGATATAAATAAACTGGAGCAGTGGGCAGCAACTAACAGAATGATTTTTAACAGGAAAAAATGCAAAGTACTACATCTGGGCAATAAAAATGAAAAAAAGCATATACAGAATTGGATGAATAGGGCTAAGCAACAGCACATGTGAAAAAGACTTGGGTATACTAATAGATCACAGACTGAACATGAGTCAGCAGTATGATGCAGGAGCAAAAAGGCAAATACAATTCTGGGATGTATTAACAGAAGCATACAGTCTAGATCACGTGACATCATTATCCCCCTCTACTCCTCTTTGGTCAGATTTCATCTGGAGTACTGTGTCCAGTTTCGGGCACCACATTTTAAAATAGACATCAACAAACTGGAGCAAGTTCAGAGAAGAGCGACCAGGATGTTGACTGGTTTGTAAACCATGTCCTATGAGGAACATTTACAGGATTTGGGAATGTTTAGCTTGCAAAAAAGAAGACTGAGAGGAGACTTAATAGCTGTCTACAAATATCTCAAGGGCTGTCACATTGTAGAAGGATCATCTTAATTCTCATTTGCACAAGGAAAGAATAGAAGCAATGGGATGAAACTGAATGGGAGGAGACACAGATTAGATATTAGAAAAAAACTTTTTGACAGTGAGGGTGATCAATGAGTGCAACAGGCTGCCACGAGAGGTGGTGAGTTCTCCTTCAATGGAAGTCTTCAAACAGAGGCTGGACAGACATCTGTCTGGGATGATTTAGTGAATCCTGCTTGGAGCAGAGGGTTGGACCAGATGACCCAGGAGGTCCCTTCCAACTCGAACATTCTATCATTCTATGTCTCTTATCCTAGTATATGTTCTTCATACTGGAATATATCCCTTATCCTGATCCCCATCCTGGTAATACAGTATGTCCTTTATCCTGGGCACCCGCACAAGCCCGGTCGCGACCTCTGTGACCACTATTGCTACGCCGATGTATATATATGTATATATACTGTATATATGCAGTGCCTTGAAAAGGAATTCATACCCTGTGAAGTTGAATTCATACCCTGTGAAGTTTTCCGCATTCTTTCACATTACACCCACATTACATACACAAACTTAAATGAATTTTATGGGGACTTATGTGATATATATGTAACATGACCGCCATGGCGGAGCTGCTGCTCTCTAGAGCCTGGCACTTTACAGGAAAACTGTGTCTCAGGTGTGGGGTGCATCACACTCACTTTTAGGCTGTAGGCCTCAACTGAATCCAGTCCTCCATCTTCAGGAGCCACAGCACACAAGTCAGGGGACACCAAATTCATTTCAACAAACAGAAGTTTACCGGACAGTTCAAGTTCTTCAGATTATAATATGTAGGATAGGGCACAACACTTCTTGTTACTTATTTCTTTCGCACAACACATATATAGCCCTACCATCCATTTCTTCTGGACTATCCCAATGCCCATTGTCTCCCTCAGCCCCATGGATTTCCTGTCCAGTTCAGCAGTGCAACTAGGAACTGTCACCATCGCATCTCACTTTTCCGCGTCCCTCTTCCCCTGTGCGCCAGAGGACATGATGTACCCTTTAGCCCCTATGTCGGGCCTTGAGCTCCTGGACTATCCCAACACCCATTGTTTCCCTCAGCCCCAGGGATTTCCTGTCCAGTTCAGCATTGCAAGTAGGATTTGTCACCTTTGCTTCTCACTTTTCCGCGTCCCTCTTCCCTTATGTGCCAGAGGACATGATGTGCCCTTTAGCCCCTATGTCAGGCCTTGAGCTCCTGTCATTGCTGGAATATCCACATGCGTTTCTAGTACGGCCTCCCACTGCCTCGAATGATATGTACATGATGGCCCTTGCAGCCAAATCAAATTGAACTTGACCTTGTTACTGTACTTCCCTATCTGAGTCACTACTTGGAAATGCCTGCTTTTAACTAGCACTTACCCCTTCCCACTGTCGGCTAGTCCCAAACATTAACTGGGTCTTATCCTATATCTTCAGCTAACTACAGTTAATATCATAGTAACATAGTAACATAGTTAGTAAGGCCGAAAAAAGACATTTGTCCATCCAGTTCAGCCTATATTCCATCATAATAAATACCCAGATCTACGTCCTTCTACAGAACCTAATAATTGTATGATACAATATTGTTCTGCTCCAGGAAGACATCCAGGCCTCTCTTGAACCCCTCGACTGAGTTCGCCATCACCACCTCCTCAGGCAAGCAATTCCAGATTCTCACTGCCCTAACAGTAAAGAATCCTCTTCTATGTTGGTGGAAAAACCTTCTCTCCTCCAGACGCAAAGAATGCCCCTAAGAATGTACTAAGCCTATTGTCCTTATCTTATAGCCTATCCTTATACTGAACAATATCAACATTATGCTACACCATATCACTTTACACACTAAATGCATAAAAATGCATGACACTATTCACATTACACAGTATTGACGCGATTGGTGTCTTCAGGCGTAGGAACACAGCAGCACAGTCCACCACTCTTACATATACAGTGGGGCAAAAAAGTATTTAGTCAGTCAGCAATAGTGCAAGTTCCACCACTTAAAAAGATGAGAGGCGTCTGTAATTTACATCATAGGTAGACCTCAACTATGGCAGACAAACAGAAAAAAAATCCAGAAAATCACATTGTCTGTTTTTTTATCTTTTTTTTGCATATTATGGTGGAAAATAAGTATTTGGTCAGAAACAAACAATCAAGATTTCTGGCTCTCACAGACCTGTAACTTCTTCTTTAAGAGACATACAAGACCACTGATAATCTCCCTCGATCTGGGGCTCCACGCAAAAGCCCACCCCGTGGGGTCAGAATGATCACAAGAACGGTGAGCAAAAATCCCAGAACCACGCGGGGGGACCTAGTGAATGAACTGCAGAGAGCTGGGACCAATGTAACAAGGCCTACCATAAGTAACACACTACGCCACCATGGACTCAGATCCTGCAGTGCCAGACGTGTCCCACTGCTTAAGCCAGTACATGTCTGGGCCCGTCTGAAGTTTGCTAGAGAGCATTTGGATGATCCAGAGGAGTTTTGGGAGAATGTCCTTTGGTCTGATGAAACCAAACTGGAACTGTTTGGTAGAAACACAACTTGTCGTGTTTGGAGGAAAAAGAATACTGAGTTGCATCCATCAAACACCATACCTACTGTAAAGCATGGTGGTGGAAACATCATGCTTTGGGGCTGTTTCTCTGCAAAGGGGCCAGGACGACTGATCCGGGTACATGAAAGAATGAATGGGGCCATGTATTGTGAGATTTTGAGTGCAAACCTCCTTCCATCAGCAAGGGCATTGAAGATGAAACGTGGCTGGGTCTTTCAACATGACAATGATCCAAAGCACACCGCCAGGGCAACGAAGGAGTGGCTTCGTAAAAAGCATTTCAAGGTCCTGGAGTGGCCTAGCCAGTCTCCAGATCTCAACCTCATAGAAAACCTTTGGAGGGAGTTGAAAGTCCGTGTTACCAAGTGAAAAGCCAAAAACATCACTGCTCTAGAGGAGATCTGCATGGAGGAATGGGCCAACATACCAACAACAGTGTGTGGCAACCTTGTGAAGACTTACAGAAAACGTTTGACCTCTGTCATTGCCAACAAAGGATATATTACAAAGTATTGAGATGAAATTTTGTTTCTGACCAAATACTTATTTTCCACCATAATATGCAAATAAAATGTTAAAAAAAACGGACAATGTGATTTTCTGGATTTTTTTTTTCTCAGTTTGTCTCCCATAGTTGAGGTCTACCTATGATGTAAATTACAGACGCCCCTCATCTTTTTAAGTGGTGGAACTTGCACTATTGCTGACTGACTAAATACTTTTTTGCCCCACTGTATACCAGAAAAATACCCTCCTAATAAAATATATAAACCTTTATTGATAAGCATTGAAAGTTCCCCATATGTAAAATATGGATATGTTTAGTATTGTTGTCCTGAATCAACACAAATTATGGTACCACTTAGTGCCTGGTAAGTGTGCTCTGAATTTTAATAAATCACCAACAGTGTCACCAGGAAAGCACCCCCATACCATCACACCTCCTCCTCTATGCTTCTCGGGCACCACACAAACCATCTGCTCACCTTTTCTGCATCTCGCAAAGATATAGCGGTTGATACCAAAATTCTAAATTTTTACTCATCAGACCACAGTGCAGATTTCCATGCCCGCTGATCCAATATCCAGTCCTTGTGTTACTTGGCCCAAACAAGTCTCTTCTTGTTTGTGGTCCTCAGTAAGGCTATGTGCACACGTTGCGGATTGTATGTGTTTTTGCCTCGTTTTTTCGGTGCGAAAACGCATACACAACACAACCCATTGAATTAAATGGGATTCCACAATGCTGTGCTAAAATGCGTATTTTTCGGCGGCAGAATCGCATCATGGAAAAATAAGCAGCATGCTCATTCTTTGTGCGGAATCGCAGCAATTCCGCACACATAGGAATGCATTGATCCACTTACTTTCCGCATGGGCCTATGCCCACCATGCACAAAGTAAACAGATCATGTGCGGATGGTACCCAGGGTGGAGGAGAGGAGACTCTCCTCCAGGCCCTTAAAGAAGAATTAAAATAAAAAATAGTTATATACTCACCTTCTGGCGGCCCCCGGATCTAGCCCAGGTCTTAGCGATGCTCCCGGCAGCTCCCGTTCCCAGTGATGCTTTGCAACAATGCCCTGTGATGATGTAGCGGTCTCGCGTGATACTACGTCATCTAGGGTCAGTCGCAAGACATCACTGGTAACGGGAGCTGCCGGGAGCATCACGAGGATCGGGAAGGCTGCGGTGGCCGCCGGAAGGTGAGAATATCCCGATTTTTTTTTTTAATTATTTTTAACATTATATTTTTTTACTATTGATGCTGAATAGGCAGCATCAATAGTAAAAAGTTGGTCACATTTGTCAAACACTATGACAAGTGTGACCAACCTGTCAATCATTTTTCCAAGCGATGCTACAGATCGCTTGGAAAACGCTAGCATTCTGCAAGCTAATTACGCTTGCAAAACGCTAGTATTTAGAGGAATACGCATGCCAATTCTGCATGCTTATTTCCCGCCGCAGGCAGTTGCGGAATTGCCGCAGAAATTTCCACGGCAATTCTGTAACGTGTGCACATAGCCTAATAGCTTCTTTGCTGCTATTTGACCATAAATGACTGCTAGCTTCTCACAGTCTCCTTTGGAAAGTTGATATCAAGATGTACCTACTACTTGATGTCTGTGTCTTGATGTCTGTGTTATCTGGGACCCTGACAATTTGTGGTTTCTGAGGCTGGTAACACTGATGAACTTGTCCTCTGCAGCAGAGGTAATTCTTTGTCTTCCTTTCCTGGGATGCTCCTTATGAGAGCCACTTTCATTGATAGTTTTCATGGCTGCACTTGAGGATACCTTCAAAGTTCTAGCAATTTTCCAGATTTACTTACCTTCGTGTCTTAAAGTAATGATAGACAGTCATTTCTTTACTTATTTACTGTAATTGTTATATTGCCATATTCTGTGTTATAACAGCTATAAACAGCTGAGGAGAAAAGATTTGCTAGCCTGATTACATGTTGTGTGGCTACTGTAGCTCCACGGGTGATTTCACAAAGCAAAATATGAAAAATGGAAAGATTTTGGTCTGTATCCGTGCTGCCAGCTGATGAAGAAACATCAAGTGCCAAAGATAATGTAGAATGACAGTTTTTATTTCCTGAAGAAGAAGTGTGCTACACATCAAAACGTGTAGAAAAATAAAAAAATGTCATTATACATGATCTCTGGCACTTGATGTTTCTTCATCAGCGTGGATACAAACCACAAATTTTCACTTTTTAATTTTTAGCAGCTTTGGTATAGGGCTCAGCACTCTATGGACCTATGGTCGCTTATATTTTCTGAAGGCCGGTGATTTTACAAATGAACTCTTGACAAGACATGCCTGTTCATTGGGAGCCATTCCAGGTGATGATCTGATGAAGCTGCTCAAGAGAATGCTTAGGATGTGTAAAGTTGTCATCAGAGTAAAAGAGGGATACTTTGAGGAATCTAAGGTGCAACACATTCTCTGGTCTGTTTCACACACATTTGTTTCCTTTTTGCTTCCACATGTGTTCCTTTGTGGTTTTGCTGCCTTCAGTCTGAAACTAAAATGTGCACATTCTTAAAACTACAAGGAAACCCATTGCATGAATAGCAGTGTCCAAACTTTTGACTTATAATGTATAACTAACAGCTGTGCAAACAAAGTGGTGTACAAGTTCAACAGTAACTCTACGGGTTCGTTCGCCGCTCTGTGAGAGTGGTGTAAGGATACGAGACTTAGTACTGAGGCCATACACAGTTTTGTGCGCAAAGCTCATGGAGGAGCTGGCTTCTTCAGAGCAGTATTTTGACTGATCAGTGGAGATCTCAGGACATGGACTCCCACCAATCGTCTGCACTATATAGCCCCTATAATATATAACATTTTTCTCCAATGATATATGCATGTTAACACTTAGTAGTAAAAAACGGAAGGCAGCATGTTAACACTTATACGCCGATCCAAACCACCCTCTACTCCAGTGTCTGGTTAATTCTCATCCTCCTGTTTCTTCACCACTTCGCAGGTTAGGTTGGGTTAAGATAAGCTTATGAAAAAATTGCCTTTGTTTCTGTATATGATGCTCTATGTGTCCTCTTTTCATGTCTCTACGACACCCACAATTTAAAAAAATAATAAAAAGCCCAATTTTTTTATGTAATATTTGCAATGGATCTATTTAAAACAGATGCTAGGGCTTACCTCCAAACAACCATCCCCCATCGGCGTATGCCCCGACAGGGCACTTGACTAAAATGGTGCAACGTGTGCTCTATCGTGTCTCATTTTCGGGCATATACGCCAACTGGAGGCAGACATTAAGATGTAGCAGACTGCATCCGAGTATCTACCTCCAGTAGGCGTGTACACCCAAAAATGATTCATGACGGAGCACACGTCTACTTCATCGGCACTGTTATAGTCAATGGTGGCATCAGCGCTTATTCTCTAATCTCGTTTTTCTGGGGGTTCAGACATAAGCCTTGACAGAACCAACAAACAAGGAGAAAACCACATCAATTATGCTAACATAGATTTGTTCCTTGAACCATAAAGCTAATTAGGGTGGGATGTAAAACTCTTTAGAGCCTGGAAAGATGAGGCCAAAAAGGAGAAGGGAGAGAAGTTCACAGATTATATTGTGCACCGAATTCCTCCCCTCCTAATCCATACAACAAAGACAATTTTCCTGTACCATTATGGGTAATGCATTGGATCCATATGTATCATCCAAAAACGAGAGAAGATTAACGCATGCTCATTTAACAGTCCTCATTCGCTTACTTTTCTCTGTGTGCCGTTTTGCATATTGGCAGCACATGGACTGAAAGTTATCTTGTCTGATACTTGCCTTACTGGCAGTGGTTACCCATTACCCAGCGAATCCATTTCAAAATACAGCCAATTGCATACAGAGCAATCTCAACCTGCTACCTAACGTGCAATGTCTGGTCCTCTCAACATCTTCTTCCCACATACTTGCAGTTTCCAAAGTTTCTCTCGTGCTTCCCCCATTCTTTGGAACTTGTTATCCACTGTATCAAACTCTATCCCACCATTCAAAATTTTAGAACCAACTTGACGGATCATTCAAGACACTTATCTGCTGTGCGCTGCTCCTGCCTGAGTGTGGAGACAGAGCTGTAGAGGCTTAACAGAAGTCTGTGATCCTGTACATAGAGTGGACTTTGGGATCATACAGTTAGGTCCAGAAACATTTGGACAGTGACAGAATCTTCGTGATTTCAGCTCAGCATGCCACTATTTTTTGTTGAAAATGAAACAATTGAGATGTAATTGAAGTGCAGACTTTTGGGTATAATTAAAGGGGTTGAACAAAAGTATCCTGTGAAATGTGTAGGAATCTCAACCATTTTCCTATAAAGCCTCCTTATTTCAGAGGCTCAAAAGTAATTGGACAAATTAACTTTACCATAAATCAAATGTTCATTTTTAATACTTTGGAGAGAATCCTTTGCAGTCAATGACTGGCTGAAGTATGGAAGCCATGGACGTCACCAAACGCTGGCTTTCCTCCTTTGTGATGGTTTGCCAGATTTTACTTCAGATGACTACTTCAGTTGTTGCTTGTTTGTGGGTTTTCCTGTCTTAAGCATGTGAATTGCTGCTGGATGGGGCTAGGATCTGGTGAGGGACTCGTATATTGCAGATTATTTCACTGCTTTGCCTTAATCTCCTGAGTTGCTATCGCATTAAGTTTTGGATCATTGTCCATCTGTCCTGTGAAGCGCCGTCCAATCAACCTTGCTGCATTTGGTTGAATCTGATCAGACAGAATCACCCTGTACACTGCAGAAGTCATCCAGCTGCTTCTGTCTTCAGTCACATCATCAATAAACACCAGTGACCCAGCGCCATTGGGATGGTGAACCCTCTATATTTGCGCTCATGAAGTCTTCTCTGTATAGTAGACTTAGGCTGGTTTCACATTTGCGTTTTTTGCCGCTGCGTTTAAACGCATAAAAACGCATGCATTTTTCCCCTATACTTAACATTAAAAACGGCGTTTGACGACGCATGCGTCGTTTCTATGCTTGCGTTTTTTTGCGGAAATGCAACATGTAGTAATTTCTAGAGGCGTTTTTTTGCCGCAAAAAAACGCATGCGTTTTTTGCGGCAAAAAAACGTATTGCTGTCTATGTAAACGCATGTGTTTTTAAGCACATGTGTTTGGTTGCGTTTTTAAAACGCATGCGTTTCAATAGAAAAAAACAAGTCTACACACTGATAAGCTACCCCCCACCATCAAGGTGATAAAGGGATCCAAACCCTAACCCTAGGGATCCAAACCCTAACTCTAGGGATCCAAACCCTATCCCTAACCCTAGGGATCCAAACCCTAACCCTAGGGATCCAAACCCTACCCCTAACCCTAGGGATCCTAACCCTCACCCTAACCCTACCCCTAGGGATCCAA
Organism: Ranitomeya imitator; assembly: GCF_032444005.1. Classification (NCBI taxonomy): domain Eukaryota; kingdom Metazoa; phylum Chordata; class Amphibia; order Anura; family Dendrobatidae; genus Ranitomeya; species Ranitomeya imitator. Next base: position 626,968,766 of record NC_091285.1, read on the forward strand.
ACCCTAACCCTAGGAATCCAAACCCTAACCCTAGGGATCCTAACCCTAGCCCTAACCCTAGGGATCCAAACCCTAACCCTAGGGATCCAAACCCTAGCCCTAACCCTACCCCTAACTCTAACCCTAACCCTAGCCATTTCTATTTATAGTGGGTTTTCTAGTTGATTTTTATGATTGGCAGCTGTCACACACTAAAGACGCTTTTTATTCCAAAAAATATTTTTTGCGTTACCACATTTTGAGAGCTACAATTTTTCCATATTTTGGTCCACAGAGTCATGTCACACGCCCTCTGTAGTCCCATTGGCGGGGTCTGGATCTTGATTTTTCTCTTGTGAAATTTCTCATCATGCATATCAAAAACGCAAACGCAGGAAAAAACGCATGTAAACGCGTAAAAATGCGGCGTTTTTTTTTACCGCATACGAAAATGCATGCGTCTAAAGAATGCAGCGTTTGTACGCGTTTACATGCGTTTTTTTCACCACCTGTGGATGCGTTTTAAACGCTGCGTTTTTAAACGCAAATGTGAAACTAGCCTAAGATACTGAAATTCCAACTTCCTGGAGAATGTTCTTCACGTGAATGGATGTTAAGAAGTGGTTTTTCTTTACCATGGAAATGATACTACTATCATCCACCACTGTTGGACGTACAGGCCTTTCCCAAGTTCCCAAGCTCACCAGTGTGCTCTTTTTTTTGCAGAATGTACCAAACTGTTGATTTGGCCACTCCTAACATTTAGCTGATCGTTTTTTTCTTTCCTGTTTTTCTTCCATTGAGAACTCTTTTGACTGCATGTTGTGGGTTCACAGCATCAGCTTCCAAATGCAAATGCCAAACCTGTAATCAGCTGCAAACCTTTTATCTGCCTAATTTAATGATGGAATAAAGAGAGAATAGCCCAGCTTTTGACAATTGTCCAATTACTTTAGGTCCTGTTAAAAAGAGGCAGCTACATATTAAAGAGTTGTAATTCTTAAAGTGTTACTGCAATTAGGATGTGAATACCCTCAATTTAAGGCTGAGAGTCTGCACTTTAAGCCCATATCGATTATATATCTGTATCTTGAATATGCTTTGGTAAACAGATTACATGCCAAAACTTGTTTCACTGTCCTAATATTTCTGGACCTATCTGTATACTTTCTATACAGTTCTATACAGCCTGTACACCACTCTGTGTGCACGCTGCGGGTGGAGCTTAGCTCTTCTGCTTTCTGAGCAGTGCACTTGAGACAAGAGTATGGTGTGCTCGTTAGCGGTCTCAAAACAGCACTCGGTCACGTATTTTATCACTATTCATAGCTGTGCACAGATTTTATAAAGTGTGGAAAACCCATTTCTAGGGTTTTCTCACCTAATGAAATCATGACATATTGTTGGTTGTCTGACCTGTGTGGTTACCCACCAATTCAAACAATAAAAGGGCTGCAGCTGCAATTTAGCACTGCACTCCCCCAAAGTCTTCCCCACACAGCGGTGCTCCAAGTCATTGGCTGTGCATGGAACTGCATTACTGTGGGTTCTGCTGCAGATCCTCGCAGAGAAGGTGGCTCTGGTGTGCAGGTAAAACTACAAAAAAAAGGGTCTGCGGCTGTGTTGTTGTCACTAAAGGATCCGTAGGTGATCCAGAGGGCAAAACTCCAGCAATTACAAAGGGATGACATATCCCAGTGAGTATATCCTAGTGATATGTGGTCCATCAGGTTTACGATATTTATGACAGCACAGATATCACTGTGATTTTTGTTTTCCTAAATACCAGTAAACCACAAAAAAATACAGATAAATAACTATAGAACATAAATCCACAATACATAGAAAAATACCAGCCCTTGGAATACCTACCGCCTGATCCACAGGTATAAACAGGCTATATAAAAAAAAGCACAAAAAATGCATTTATTAATGAGGCCACTAAGGCATTTGCTACATTGGGGAGAAAATCTTCCTCATAAATTATACTTGAGATATTAAACTGGAATGTAAAAATGAAGTGACTGGGGATTACCATGGTGGAAAGGCAAGCGGTTTTATTCTCTATGTATGCCTATAATGTGTTCGTGTTTCTGCAACCCATGGGTCCACATTAATTTTAATTGGTTCCAAATTCCTGTTAGACAATTAAATCTCAAGGGCATAAAGAGTCCTGAGCTTGTGCAGGAAATTAAAACTTCTGTCCCGGCTGCCCAGATTTCCTGGTTCAGCAACTCTGGCACAAGCGTCCAATTCACTGCCAAGAAGGACAGCGATACGACTCCTGCTTCCAGCGACACAGAATAAACATGCAGGATAAAATCCTGGCCTAAATGTAATAATAAAAACACAGTTACTGATGTAGAAAATGGTGGAACTTGTAGGGTAGACCTCCAGACATGAATGTATGCACATGAAGCCGACGGCAGTCCTGAGTATTCAGTGATCGGCTATACTATGTAAAGAGAATAACACAGATGACCTTGTGACTAAAGCAGTAGATAAGGAGTGGAATAGTCAGAAAGTGGACAGTCCATTCTTGTAGTTTATGTGTTGGAAGCAGTTAAAATGAGCAAGCGTAAGAATTTTATTGATAAGATGAACACACTAAACCAGGGGTAGGGAACCTTTTTTCTGTCAGGGGCCATTTGGCCATTTATAGCATCAGTTGGGAGCTGTACAAAATGATCAACCTGAACATGGTCCTGCTATATTGGGTCTAACATTTAAGTAAATAGGTTTTTCCATCCTATCCCAATATGTAGTAGATGTAATAATATTAATATTACTAAATACCTCAAATTAGAAATGTAGTATAGTTTTTCTGATTCGCTATGTTACTTTTCTCATGTGTAGGGCATTGCAGGACCTTAGGTATCCATTACTTACGACCACTGATATAGTAACAGCTAGTTGCTAATGGTCATAACCATGGAGATTTAAGGTCCTGCAATGCCTGCTTTGAGGCAGTGAGGGGAATCATATGCAAAGATCGATATGTATCCCCCAGGATGCGCATAGAAGGACAGTGGGAATAGTGCATACATGACATAGGAGACAGCAGGGATGGTGCATACATCACATAGGAGACAGCGGGGATAGTGCATATATGACATAGGAGACAGCGGGGATAGTGCATACATGACATAGGAGACAGCGGGGATAGTGCATACATGACATAGGAGACAGCGGGGATGGTGCATACATTACATAGGAGACAGCGGGGATAGTGCATACATGACATAGGAGACAGCGGGGACTGAGCATACATGACATAGGAGACGGCAGGGATGGAGCATACATGATATAGGAGACAGCGGGGATGGTGCATACATGACATAGGAGGCAGCGGGGATAGTGCAGACATGACATAGGAGACAGTGGCACTAATGCATACATTACATAGGAGACAGTTACACTAGTGCATAAAGCACGGGGGCTGGAGAAAATGACATCGGGGCCCGTAGGTTCCCCAACCCTGCTCCAAAGGATAGACGACTAGGTCAGATCATCACCAAACCAGCAGGTCTTTTGCGGAGCTTCTAATAAGACAGTGGTTAGTGCCTACCAAAAGTGGTCCAAGGATATAGAACTGAAAAACTAGCAACTAGGTAATGGGTGCCTGATGCAAATTGATGCATGTATGAGACGCATGCGAACAGTGGTCCGATCCCAGAAAAGAGCTACTGGAATTAATGAAATGGTTAATACTGGCTATCATAGAAATACTGACCATCACAGCTTACTGTATATGGGGCTGCAGGCAGTCAGAGTGCTCAAGTGAAGCTGTCAACCACTAAAAGTGCCTACAATGGGCATGTGAGCATAAGAACTGGACCATGGAGCAATGAGAGGTGGTGGCCTGGTCAGATGAATCGCATTTTCATCCACATCATGTGTATGGCTAGGTGTGCTTCCTGGGGAAGAAATGGCATCAGGAACACTGGTTAACGGAAGCCATGAGATACTTTGGGATAACCTTGTGTTCTGACAGTTGTAGATGTTACCTTTACAGAACCAAACCACACTCCTTAAAGGCAGTGGCCTCTTTCATCAGATAAAAAAAGCTCCTGCCAGATCATAAAAACGGTTCAGTAATATAAGAGATGAAAGTCATGACTTGTCTCCCATTTCTCTAGATCTTAGTCTGATCGATCATCAGTGGAAAAAACACTAAGGGTTAATTTAGATATTCGTGTTTCCTCACATCAGCATCAGCTTTTACCATCAGTTTCTTAAATTTTACTAGGGAAAAAAAAGTTTCTCCAGATTCTCATCTTAAACAGTCTGTGAGAAATGGACAGCAAACAAATCTGAGTGCTGTCCAATTTTTCCATGGATCCAAAAACATGCATTGGCCACTTTGTTCTGACACTTGGCTCAATATCAGACTAGTCATCGCTCTTTTTTCTCCTGAGAAAAAAAAATTGGCCATGTGAACTACCCCATAAAATATATCATAGGTAGAAGTGCTATCCATGAAAAACACAGAGCACTAATGCGAAAAAAAAATGAATGACTGAATAAGCCCCAAGTCTGATCCATGGAGCTGCATTTACATATTTGGCAGGCGCTTTAATTGCCTACAGATCAGTGGAAGTCAGGGTCCAGAGACCGCCACCGATCACTCAATGGACCCCTAGTTCGGTGTGCAATTCAGGAAACTCGAGGGCACAGCTCCTGTCTGAGCGCACATACAGAGCCTATTGGATTCGTAATTGTCACGCCGTTTATGGCGATAAAGGGGCAGGACAGCGTACTGGGACCCGCACCTGTCCCTGCCACTATAAATAATAATAATAATTACAGCGCCAACTATAAAGGGGCCCCGGCTTTCCCTTATCTCAGGGGTACCTATAATGGTTAGGAGGCCTGAGCCGCCAGCGTATCCCTGTCTGCTGTGCAGGCCCTATCAGTGGCCCCCTCTCCCCCCAGGGAGGAGGACTGCACCAGTGTATTAATATGACAAGTAAACAGGGTATGCAGACAAGGTACCGTATATACTCGAGTATAAGCCGAGATTTTCAGCCCAAATTTTTGGGCTGAAAGTGCCCCTCTAGGCTTATACTCGAGTCAAGGTGGGTGGCAGGGTCGGCGGGTGAGGGCGCTGAGGCATACTTACCTGCTTCCAGCGATCCTGGCGCTCCCCGCCTGTCCCACGGTCTTAGGTGCTGCAGTTCTTCCACTGTTCAGCGGTCACGTGGGACCGCTTATTAGAGAAATGACTATGTGGCTCCACCTCCCATAGGGGTGGAGCCGCATATTCATTTCTCTAATCAGCGGTGCCGGTGACCGCTGATAGAGGAAGAAGCTGCAGCACCGAAGACAGCTGTCCGGGAGAAGGAGCGGGACGCCGGGACCAGGTAAGTATCGCATATTCACCTGTCCACGATCCAGCCGCCGGGCGCCGCTCCATCTTCCCGGCGTCTCTCCGCTCTGACTGTGCAGGTCAGAGGGCGTGATGACGCATATAGTGTGCGCGGCGCCCTCTGCCTGATCAGTCAGAGCGGAGAGTCGCCGGGACCGGACGCCGGGAGCTGCAAGCAAGAGAGGTGAGTATGGCTTTTTTTTTTTTTTTATTGCAGCAGCAGCAGCAATGGCACAGATTTATGTGGAGCATCTATGGGGAAATATGAACGGTGCAGAGCACTATATGGGGCACAGCTATGGGGAAATATGAACGGTGCAGTGCACTATATGGCACAGCTATGGAGAAATATGAACGGTGCAGAGCACTATATGGGGCACAACTATGAGGCAATATGAACGGTGCAGAGCACTATATGGCACAGCTATGGGGCAATATGAACGGTGCAGAGCACTATATGGCACAGCTATGGGGCAATATGAACGGTGCAGAGCACTATATGGCACAGCTATGGGGCAATATGAACGGTGCAGAGCACTATATGGGGCACAGCTATGGGGCAATATGAACGGTGCAGAGCACTATATGGCACAGCTATGGGGAAATATGAACGGTGCAGAGCACTATATGGCACAGCTATGGGACAATATGAACGGTGCAGAGCACTATATAGCACAGCTATGGGGCAATAATGAACATGCAGAGCACTATATGGCACAGCTATGGGGCAATAATGAACATGCAGAGCACTATATGGCACAGCTATGGGGCAATAATGAACATGCAGAGCACTATATGGCACAGCTATGGGGCAATAATGAACTGTGCAGAGCACTATATGGCACAGCTATGGGGCAATAATGAACTGTGCAGAACACTATATGGCACAGCTATGGGGCAATAATGAACATGCAGAGCACTATATGGCACAGCTATGGGGCAATAATGAACGGTGCAGAGCACTATATGGGGCACAGCTATGGGGCAATATGAACGGTGCAGAGCACTATATGGCACAGCTATGGGGCAATATGAATGGTGCAGAGCACTATATGGCACAGCTATGGAGCAATATGAACGGTGCAGAGCACTATATGGGGCACAGCTATGGGGCAATATGAACGGTGCAGAGCACTATATGGCACAGCTATGGGGAAATATGAACGGTGCAGAGCACTATATGGCACAGCTATGGGGCAATAATGAACATGCAGAGCACTATATGGCACAGCTATGGGGAAATAATGAACGGTGCAGAGCACTATATGGCACATCTATGGGGAAATAATGATCTATTTTTATTTTTGAAATTCACCGGTAAATGCTGCATTTCCACCCTAGGCTTATACTCGAGTCAATAAGTTTTCCCAGTTTTTTGTGGCAAAATTAGGGGGGTCGGCTTATACTCAGGTCGGCTTATACTCAGGTAGATACGGTAACTAAAATCTGAAACTCACCAAATGCTCACACAACCACAGAGGAAACACAGAGAAGGGAAGAGAAGGAAAAAACTAGGAAGGAAAACAGGTTTAACATGCAACCAAAACACCAATATCTGTACATAAACCTCTAAGCTCCTAATACCACGCTCCTTCCCACTTCAAGCCAGGCAGCAGAACTGATCACTGACAACAGTTGTAGTCAAAGCTGAGTCTATATAGGAGAGATTACAAAAACCAATTCAGCTGAGAGACCAGCTCTCAGTAACTTCAGCAACAAGATTTAACTCCTGCCCTGCTGGCACAAGACAGCCAGGTCAGAATTCAGGAGAAGAGCTTCTGTTCATCATGTGTGAATGAGGCCCAGAGCGCTGCGGTTCTCTGGAACCTCTCTCTCGTGGTAGCCCCGTGACAGTAATCCCCTCCATGTACGCGCTCAGGCAGGAGCTGTGCGCTTAGGTTTCTTGAGCTGCGCACCATCCAGGTTCTCACCAAAATGTAAACAATTAAAGAGGACCTGTCACTGGGTCAAAAGTTGCCAAGTTGTGCTATTATTTTATACCCACTGCGCCCCTGAGTAATCCACTTTTTTCTTTTTAAATATCCTACAGCAATACTTTTTTTATGCTGTTTTAAGGGGGTGGGGCTTAAAGGTTTCTCTGTGGGTGTGTCTATAGGTAATTACCCTGTGAGCCACACCCCCTTAGTAAAGGCCAGAAAAATGATAATTACTTACCGGTAATTTGATTTTCCAGATCCATGACAGCACCATTACATGAGAGATGGCCTCTGCCCCCAGGAACAGGAAACCTGCAGCAGAGATAAAAGAAGGGGGCGGCACCTCTCTCTTAAGTTTGTTTTCAGAGTATGCAAGGTAATCACCTTATTAGTTCAGTTATGTACAGGGCACACCTGTGAAGTAAAAAACATTCCCGGTGACTAACTCTTGAAGCTCATCAAGAGAATGCCAAGAGTGTGCAAAGCAGTCATCAAAGCAAAAGGTGGCTACTTTAAAGAACCTAAAATATAAGACATAATTTCAGTTGTTTCACACTTTTTTGTTAAGTATATAATTCCACATGTGTTAATTCATAGTTTTGATGCCTTCAGTGTGAATGTACAATTTTCATAGTCATTATTATTATTATTTATTATTATAGCGCCATTTATTCCATGGCGCTTTACATGTGAGGAGGGGTATACATAATAAAACAAGTACAATAATCTTGAACAATACAAGTCACAACTGGTACAGGAGGAGAGAGGACCCTGCCCGCGAGGGCTCACAATCTACAAGGGATGGGTGAGGATACAGTAGGTGAGGGTAGAGCTGGCCGTGCAGCGGTTTGGTCAATCGGTGGTTACTGCAGGTCATAGTCATAGTCATAGTCATGAAAATACAGAAAAATCTTTAATTGAGGTGTGTCGAAACTTTTGGTCTGTACTGTATATATTATATTCACTTTCCACAAAGTCATATTCACTCAAAAATTTTTATTTTTTTTTGTGCATCACACAACCATCACCAAGGTAGGGCGGTAATTAATGCGGTGCTGTCATGGATCTGGAAAATCAAATTACCGGTAAGTAGTTATAATTTTTTCCCTTCCCCATAACAGTACCATTACATGAGAGGAAGAAATAGAAAAGACTCCTAGGGTGGGACAACAGCAGATAACACCTTTCTTCCAAAGTCAAGATTTGAAAGTCCTAGATCTAGTCTATAATGACGGAAGAAAGTGGAAGGTGAAGACCATACTGCTGCATTGCAGATCTGTTCTACAGATGCATTCGCCCTTTCCGACTAGGATGTGGCGATGGCCCTTGGAAAGTGGGCCGTTACACCCAGTGGAGGAGGTTGCCCTGAAGAATAAGAAAGTGAAACAGCCATACGAAGCCACCGTGCGATAGTTGATTTTGAGGCCTTTTTTCCCGTTTGCCCCCTGGAAGGAGACAAAAAGCTGACGACTGCCACCATGGTTCTGATACTTCTAGATATTGAAGTAGGCAACGTCTGACATCTAGGCAATGGAAGGTTTCTTCTCCCTAGGATTTCGGATTGGCACAAAAAGATGTCAGAATTATCTCCTGGTCCCTGTGAAATTTTGAATTGACCTTCGGAAGGAAGGCTGGGTCAGTTTTTATAATTACTCTGTCATCCAGAAAAGTAATGTATGGGGGGTTTACTGAGATAGCTTGCAGCTCACTAATACGTCAAGCAGATGTAAGAGCAACCAGGAGAACTGCCTTTAGGGTCAGGGCCTTTATCGAAATGGAAGTAAGAGGTACAAAGGGAGGAGAAGTTAGGGCATATAATACTAAATTTAGATTGCAGGGAGCTACCTTCGGATGGGATTTAAAAGGTCTGGCCACAAAGGAAGCTCAAATGAACCTATAAACCCAGGGGTGATAAGCCAGTTTTTGATCAAACAACACACCTAGGGCAGAAACTTGCACTTTTAGGGTGCTAGTAGATAATCCTCTTCCTAGCCCTTTCTGGAGAAACTGCAGAACCTCAGTTATTGAGACTTCTTGGATAATATTAGACAGCCGTCGACCTGAAAATTCTAGGAATTTTTCCCAGACTTTCTGGTATTTGTCCGTTGTGATTTTCTTTCTGCTAGCGAGCAGAGTGGTAACTAACGGATCTGAGAATCCTTTTGCTAGTAGGAGTCCCCTCTCAAGTCCCAGGCAGTGACATATAGTCTGTGCACCTGAGGATGTATTACTTGACCCTGGTGTAGGAGATTTGGGATATCTGGAAGGATCCAAGGGTCCGAGATGGACATGCGTCTGAGCCAGGTGAACCATGCCGTTTGGCAAGAAGGGTGCAACGAGAATTATTCGTGTCCCGTCCTCCCGAATTTTCCTCAGGACTATCGGGATTAGCGGGAATGGGGGAAATGCGTAAGCAAGTTGAAACTTCCATTGGTGCAACAGCTCATTCACTCCTTCTGGGTTTTCCCTTGGATTTAAGGAGTAGAACCTGTTTACTTTCCGATTTTGTTTTGTGGCAAACAGATCCACTTGTGGAGTACCCCAGATGGCACAGATTTCTCCAAATATTTCCTGATTTAAGGACCACTCTTCCTGGTGTAACACGCGACGGCTTAAGAAATCCGCTACAAGGTTTTCTGCCCCTTTCCAGTGTGTGCTTGACAAGGACAAAAGATTGTTTTCTGCCCATATGAACAGCCTCATGGCTTTTTCCATCAGAGACCCTGACCTTGTTCCCCCTTGTCGATTTATGTATGACACGGTTGTGCTGTTGTCAGATAATACTACTAAATGTTTTCCTTTGATGCTCTCTTCTGCTTGGAGAATTGCCTGTCTTACTGCCGCTAACTTTTCAGGTTGGAGGATGCTGCTCTCATTGAGAGACCCCACTGGCCCTGTAGAATTTGGTCTGCTAGATGTGCTCCCCAGCCTAACGGACCTGCATCCGTAGTCAGTACCAATGGGTTTTGGACTGACCAAGGTATGCCATTTTTTATATTTCCGTCCTTCAGCCACCACCTTAGAGAGTCCCGCACTTTTGGCGATAAGATAACCTTTTCATTTAAATTGTAAGGGTCCTTTGCCTGCTCGGACAGGGTTTGCCACTGCAATTCTGTCTTATGTATTTGCGCCCATTGGACCGTTGGGATTGTTTCCGTTAGCATACTCAGAAGGGACATTGCTTCTCTTACTGAGATGAACTGGCCAGCTTGTGTCTGTTTTATCTTTTGTTGTATGGCCCGGATTTTCCTGTCTGGAAGAACACAATCTCGTCTGACCGAATTTAACTGAATCCCGAGGAATTCCTCTATCTGAAGTGGAACTATCCTTGATTTTTTTTAAATTTATTATCCAGCCCTGCCTGGTCAGCACCTCTTGTACTCTTGTGACTGCTATTACGCAGTCTCCCTTGCTGTCTGCTACAATGAGAAAGTTGTCTAAATAGGGTACCAAAGGATGCTATTTCGGAGACTATCTTCGTGAAGATTCAAGGGGCCACTGTGCCATCTGCCAGATGAACTTGTGCCATCTCTACTCCCAACCTTAGGTACTGCTGATGTTCTCCACAAATTGCTACATGGTAGTAAGCATCTGTTAGATCTACTAATGCCATGTAGCAGCCTGGATAAAGTAACCTTACTGCTGATTTTAGAGTTTCCATTTTGAATTTCTCTACTCGGATAAAACGATTCAGTGCTTTTAAGTTGAAGATTGTCCTCATCGAACCATACGGTTTTGGCGTGAGGAACAAGGTGCTGTAGAAACCTTTTCCTATCTCTTGGTCTGGTACCTTTATGGCCTGATTTTTCTTGGCCACATGAGTCATTATCATCCGCTGAGGGGGGGGGGGGGTGATGAAATATAGCTGTAGGCCCTTGGATAACAGGTTGGTTATCCACTGTGAGGTTGGTAACGCTTCCCACCGATGTACAAAGAAACAAAGTCTTCCCCCCACCCGAACTTTGGCATCATTGTTGTTTGGAATCTGGTTTATGGGGAGGCTTACTGAAGAGGAATCCTCTATCTTTCCTTTCTCTCCAGGGTTTGCCTCGCATGGACTTGTCATCTGAGCGGCCTCGTCCTCCTCTCCCTGACCCTCGAAAGGACAATCGAGAGTCACTCCAACGACGTCTAGAGAAGGGGGCTGGTGGAAATCTTTTTTTCTTATCTGCCGCTTTCTCCAAAATATCATCTAACGCTTTCCCAATGAGATACTGTCCTTCACAAGGGACAGCACAGAGCTTTACTTTCAATTGAAAGTCTGCGGCCCAATTTTTTAACCATAGTGCTCTTCGACCCGAGTTGGACAGGGTGCATGCATGAGCAGCACATCTGACACCGAGTTAGCAGCAGCATCTGCTAGTAACCCTGATGCTTTTTGCAAAGAAAGTATTGCCTCCAGTAGTCTCTCTCTTGGACATTTGTCCTTTATATGTTCACTTAACTCCTCTAACCACTTGACCATAGCGCGAGCTGTACAAGTGACCACCCCAGGCTTCAATGACCATGCTGATGCCTCCCAAGCTGATTTTAGGAAGGCATCAGCTTTTTTGTAGAGGGGGTCTTTTAAGGCACCCATGTCCAAATGGAAGCGCTATTCCCTTGGAGGTACTAGCAATAGCAGCATCTAGTCTAGGAGCTTTTTCCCATTTTTCGCAGATTTCTTCGTCAAATGGGTATTTACGTTTCAGGGTCTGCGGAACTGGCATCTTTTTGTTCGGCTTTTTCCATTCCCTATCAGATTCATTAAGTTATCATGAAAGGGAAAGACCCTCCGTTTTTTCCCCCTCCAGGTTACTTAACATGGAATCCTGGATAAGTTGCTGCTCTTTGGGCGTTTCAAAACCCATAGTAGATCTAACAAGTTTAAGTAATTTTCCTCGGATAGAACATAAGGATGACCATATTCCTCATCTGAAAAGTCCTCAGAGGGAGCAAAATGCCCCCGGTTCGTCTTCAGACTCTATATTAGAGATTTGGGCAGGTGTAGGAAGGGTTGTTTCATTTGCTCCTTTACCATGGTTTTTACCTCATCCCTAATAATGGCTTTTATACTTTGGAGTAAAGATGGTGACTCCTCGGCCACAGTTTTGTCGATACATGATTGACAAATCTATTATTCATATGTTCTAGGGAGGGCTTTCCTACACATGCTTTGTTTTTCTGTTTGGACGTGGCTTTCTTCCCCTAAATAACATGACACAGAAAACACCCTTACCAACGTGTTTTTGCCTTACAAAGGTACTCACCCACGAGAGACTTAGGGTACCTCGGTAGCTTGTGGGTTCTCCCACTGGCATAGGGGATTCCATTGTAGGGTCCGCCATATCCTCTGAGAGGCTTTTGCCGCTGCATCAATGCGCATTGCCCCTTGAAATATTATCAGGTGAGAGTGGTGTGCGCGCCTCTGAATCAACTTCCTCCTGGAAGTGTTCAGCACACCGCTCTCCCTCGGCGTGTGACGTCACTTCTGGTATGACCCGGCAGGCGTTCCATCCACTCGGCGCCAGCGTCGTGATGGACACACCTGCCCTGGACAAGCCTCTGGCCAGGACCGGCCGCGGGGACTCCAGCGGTGGGATGAGGCGCGACCCACGGCAGCTCCCTGGACACCGTGATGACGAGTGCATGCTACCGCGCCCAGCTGCCTCACGCCACAGACATTGGTCTGAGACCAGAAGTCATCAGAGGAGGATCCCTCCAGAGGTATACCGCCACAGGCTTCCACCCGCAGAAGCAGGATACCAAAACTGAGGAGAGAGGTGCCGCCCCCTTCTTTTATCTTTGCTGCAGCTTTCCTGTTTCTGGGGGCGGAGGCCATCTCTCATGTAACGGTGCTGTCATGGGGAAGGGAAAAAATTTGCACTAAATAAAAAGGCCTGTATCTCTGGAACTGTTTGGCGGATTTTAAAAAAGAAAAAAGTGGAATGCTCAGGAAGCAGCGGAAATGAAAAAAACTGGCCACTTCTGATCTTGTGATAGATCCTCCTTAACCCCTTCCCGACATATGTCATACATGTACTGCTCTGCGGGAGCTGCGTTCCCGCAATCAGCAGTACATGTATGGCGGCACAATTGTGCGGCCTCATGCTGAGCATCACTAAGGCGATCAGGTGTGGGTGTCAGCTGTGTGAGAGCTGACATCCTGCAGCAACACCCACGAACGGTGCTAGCACCAGTCGCGGGAATTTAACCACCGACGCTGCTGTCAGTAGTGATAGCAACAGAGAGGAGAATCGCGCAGGGAATGAGTTCTCTGCGCGCTTCCATCAGGACGTGATTGCATTGTCCTGATGGTCTCCATGGAGACCCCCGGCCACAAGATGGCTGCGGAGTGTTTCAGTGAAGGTGGCGTATCAGTGCCTGCTCAGAGCAAGACCTGAGACGCCTCCTTCCCTGCCTGTCAGACACTGCTCTTTTAATCTGCAGCGCAGATGCATTGCAGAATATCAGATCAGTGATCTGATGATATATTGGGACAATGTAGAAAAGCAAAAAATATATATATTTTTTAAAAAGTGTAAAATATATTTTTTTAAATCCCCAAATAAAGAAAAATATTCTTCCAATACATTTATGTAAAAAAAACAATAACATTACACATATTTTGTAATCGCTGCATCCGTAACGACCTGCACTATAAAACTGTCCCACTAGTTAACCCCTTCAGTGAACACTGTAAAAAAAAAAATAAAAAGAGGCAAAAAACAATGCTTTATCATCATACCGCCGTGTAAATAAAAAAATGGTGCCGCTGAAAATATCATCTAGTCCCGCAAAAAACAAGCCATCATACAGCTCCATCAGCAGAAAAATAAAGTTATAGCTCTCAGAATAAAGTGATGCAAAAATAATTTTTTCTAGAAAATAGCTTTTGTGCAAAAGTGCTAAAACATAAAAAAAAATATATAAATTCGGTATCGCTGTAATCATACTGACCTGAAGATTAAAGCTGTCTTACCAATTTTACCACACATGGAACAATATAAATAAAAAACCCAAAAAGCAGTTCTTGAATTGCTGGATTTTGTTCATTCTTTTTCCCAAAAATCGGAATAGAAAGTGATCAAAAAATGTCATGTGCCCGAAAATGGTACCAATAAAAACGTCAGCTTGTCCTGCAAAAAAAAAAACAAGCCCTCACATGACTGTCGGCTGAAATATGAAAAAAATTATAGCTTGCAAAATATGGTGATGCAAAAACTAGTTTTGGCAATAAATAGCATCTTTTAGTGTGTGACAGCAGCCAAACATAAAAACCTGATATAAATCTGGTATCGCTGTAATTGCACCGACCAGAAGTATAAAGTCGCCTAATCATTTATACTACACGAGGAATGGCTTAAAAAATAAATAAAACCAAATCTTCACCTGCTGTTGATTTTTTCATTCTGTCTCCCAAAGATCACAGTAAGTCTCGGTGCACATTTATCTTGCACTCTGCTCTGAGAGCTTACACTGGGGTTTCTGTGTAAATCTCTGAAATATGTGATTCAGACAGAACCTCTGGCAGAAGATTCCCTATAATGAGGCAGATGGAGGCACTATGGACACTGTCTGGCCTATGATCCGGCAGTATCCGTCTTTTTAGGATTGCATAAAAGTGCCATCGGCCACAGTTTTGTGCACTTCTGAAAAGGACACCACTGAACAGAGGCTAGACGAAGTCCAGAGTAACTCTGCTGCCTAATTATAGTGAATGGTTCCGTCGGGGGTTTCATCTGTCACATCACTCGGAGATTTAGATGAAACCCCCAATGTACTTGCTCAGTGAAGAGACCCGGATAAATGTGATCATAAATATTATGTAAAATGTTCCCAATAAAAGCGTCAACTGAATCCACAAAAAAGCAACTCCCCACTCAAGTTCATCATCTGTTAACAGAAATACAGGGGGCTTCCACATTACTGGTAGCACAAAGGCTCTGGAAAAGCAAAATGGCTCCTCACCCTCCAAAAGAAATTCAGCGAATTCTCCGCTCCCAAATCCAAATGTCCCCTCACCCTTCTGAGTCTCAGTGTGCCCAAACCACATTTAGTGCCCCCATGATTGGCGTTTCTGTAGTGATGAGAGCCCGCCTAACTTACGGGTGCGTGTCTCCAGAAATATGAGCTGGGCATAATGTACTGGTGACTGCAACGGCAATTTTCACTCAGCAACATCCACTGCTGCTGGTTTCTGGAAAACACCAATGGAGTCAAAATCATCACTACATCTGTAGGTAAGTTCCCAAAGGGTTATAATTTCCAAAAGGGGTAATTTAAGGGGGGATTCTGCTTTTCTAGTACTTAGGAGCTCTTTATATGGAATACACAAACTATTCTAGGAAAATTTGAGCTCCATGAGCCAAATAGCGCTCCGTCCCTCCCGAGTCACTCCGTATGGGTAAGTAGCACTGTACAGCCACATATGGGGTATTGTCACGTTCAGTAGAAATTGTGGGACAAATTATGGTGCCATTATAATCCATTTCCCAGTAGGAAAATGCAAAACTTGGGGCTAAAATACAATCTTGGTGGTAAAAATGTAAATTATTTTATCTTCACTGCTCAATGGTATAAAAGTCTGTGACACACACCTGTGGTGTCAATATAATCACTGTATCTCAAGACGCAGATTCATTGAGAGGTTTATTTTGTAAAATCGATTCACTTATGCGGGGGTTCTGCTGTTCTGTCTCCCTAGGGACTCTGTCAATGTAACATGGCACCCTCAAACAAGTGCAGCAAAATATGCACTGTAATATGGCATTTCTCCCCTTCTGAGCTTTGCACTGTGCCTCAAAATTATTTTTTGACGACATATGGGGTATCGGTGAACTCAGGAGAAATTGCACTACAAATTGTAAGGAGCAATTTCTCCTGTTACCCTCATGAAAATGCAAAATTTGGAGCCAAAAAAGATTTATCTGGGGAAAAAAATGTATTTTTATTTTCACGGCTTAACATTATAAACTTCTGTGAAGCACCTGTGGGTTCTAGGTGCTCAATACACATCTAGATACAGTCCCTAAGGGCTCTAGTTTCCACAATGGGGTCACTTGTGGGGGCACTCCAATCAAGACATGGCGTCCGCTAATTATGCCAGCAAATTTGACATCCAAAAGTGAAATGGCGCGCCTTCCCTTCTGAGCCCTGCCGTGTGTCAAACAGTAGATTTCCCCCACATATGAGGTATCGGCTTGCTCAGGAGAAATTGCACATCAAATGGTACGGTCCATTTTCTCCTGTTACCCTTGCGGAAAAAAAAAAATTAGGTCCAAAGGAAAATTTTTGTGAAAGAAAAGTAAACGTTTATTTGTTCCCTCCACATTCCAAAAGTTCATGTGAAGCACCTGAAGGGTTAATAAACTTCTTGAATGTGGTTTGGAGCACCTTGAGGGGTGCAGTTTTTAGAATGGTGTAATTCTTTGGTATTTTCTGTCATATAGGCCCCTCAAAGTTACTTTAAATGTGAGGTGGTCCCTAAAGAAAATGGTTTTGCAAATTTTGTTGTAAAAATGAAAAAATTGCTGGTCAATTTTTAACCCTTATAACTTCCTAACAAAACAAATTATGTTTCAAAAATTGTGCTGATGTAAAGTAGACAAGTGGGAAATGTTATTTATTAAAGGGAATCTGTCACCCCATTTTTCGAATATAAGCTGCCACCGCCATCAGAGGCTTATCCCTTTAACTATTTTGTGCGATATGACTGATTTAAGGACATAAAAATTAAAATTTGAAAATTGCGAAATTTTGAACATTTTCGCCAAATTTTCATTTTTTTCACAATAAAACGCAAGTCATATCAAAGAAATTTTACCACTATCATGAAGTACACAATGTCACGAGAAAACATTGTCAGAATCAGCATGATCCATTGAAGCGTTCCAGAGCTATAACCTAACAAAGTGACAGTGGTCAGAATTGTAAAAATTGGCCCGGTCAAGATGAAAACAGGCTTCAGGGTGAAAGTGCCTGCTAGATCTGAAAATATTCCTCAAAGTTTAGTTACTGTTTAAAGGATCTGTTGGACACCTTGTGGCATTCATGTCTGGTTAGGTCAGAGCCATTTGTGAGGCATCTATATAATAATATTACGCATGTGGTGTGTAGATGATTCATTACACAACTTGCTACTAAAAAGCACCAAAATACAGGGACTCCATGTGCCCGTCCGTGTAAAGGCTCCACAAAGAGGAAGTTTTGATCAAAGTGAAATGGAGATTAATTTTAGGTATTACTAGCTGAAGAGCCCGGCGTTGCCTGGGCATAGTAAATATCTGTGGTTAGTTATAGCACCTCACTTCTCTTATTTTCCCATCACGCCTCTCATTTTCCCCATCACATCTTTCATTTTCCCTCTCACATCTCTCATTTTCTCCCTCACACCTCTAATTTTCCCCTCACTACTCTTATTTTCCCTCACTCCTCTCATTTCCCCCTAACACTTGTCATTTCGACCTCACATCTGTCATTTTCCGATCACTCCACTACTTTCCCTCACTCCTCTCATTTTGCACTCACACCTTCTCATTTTCACCTCACACCTCTCATTTTCACCTCAATACATGTATGTCATCTCCCTTATATATAGTATACACCTGTATGTCATCTCCCCTGTATATAGTATATACCTGTATGTCATCTCCTCCTATATATAGTATATACCTGTATGTCATCTCCTCCTGTATATAGTATATACCTGTGTCATCTCCCCTGTATATAGTATATATCTGTGTGTCATCTCCTCCTGTATATACCTGTATGTCATCTCCTCCTATATATAGCATATACCTGTAGGTCATCTCCTCCTGTATATAGTATATACCTGTAGGTCATCTGCTCCTGTATATAGTATATACCTGTGTGTCATCTCCTCCTGTATATAGTATATACCTGTACGTCATCTCCTCCTGTATATAGTATGTACCTGTATGTCATCTCTCCTGTATATAGTATATACCTGTGTCTCATCTCCCCCTGTACATACTATATATCTGTATGTCATCTCCTCCTGTATTAGACCTCGTTCACATGTTATTTGATCAGTATTTTTACCTCAGTATTTGTAAGATAAATTGGCAGCCTGATAAATCCCCAGCCAACAGGAAGCCCTCCCCCTGGCAGTATATATTAGCTCACACATACACATAATAGACAGGTCATGTGACTGACAGCTGCCGCATTTCCTATATGGTACATTTGTTGCTCTTGTAGTTTGTCTGCTTATTAATCAGATTTTTATTTTTGAAGGATAATACCAGACTTTTATGTACACTTCACGCTGATAAACCCAATATTCATACACACAAGTAGGTGTATTGTAATAGTGCACTAGATTAAATGATAGTCCATATCTGAAAGGGCCCTGAGGAAGAAAAGTTGTTTTCGAAACGCGTAGGCTGTTGGTCCTTACCGCGATCCGTACTGAACCTTGTAGCCACGTGGGGCGGTCACCTGACTCACTACGTCACGCAGGTCCTAGATGCGCCGCTCACATCGCTCGCACTATACGGCGCGGTCAGCCCGGGACGCAGTGTTTTCACCCCCGACTGAAGGTTCGGTGCACAGAGGAGCCGCCACCGGCCGGGGCAGCCCTCCGATTCAAGCACTTTGCTGAAGACCTCGCTGACGCCATTCAGGAACTCTGCGAACTCACGGCATGTGACATGATCTACTTCTACCCCCAAAGGTATTGATTTTAAACTGCAGACTTTAGCGCTTAGACTATCTTTCAGATATGGACTATCATTTAATCTAGTGCACTATTACAATACACCTACTTGTGTGTATGAATATTGGGTATATCAGCGCGAAGTATACATATAATAATAATAATTTTTATTTATATAGCGCCAACATATTCCGCAGCGCTTTACAAATTATAGAGGGGACTTGCACAGACAATAGACATTACAGCATAACAGGAATACAGTTCAAAACAGATACCAGGAGGAATGAGGGCCCTGCTCGCAAGCTTACAAACTATGAGGAAAAGGGGAGAAACGAGAGGTGGATGGTAACAAATGCTATAGTTATTCGGACCAGCCATAGTGTAAGGCTCGGGTGTTCATGTAAAGATGCATGAACCAGTTAAATGCCTAAGTATGTAACAGTACAGATACAGAGGGCTATTAACTGCATAAAGTGAATGAAAACAATTTTTATTTTTTTTTTTAAATAGGCCACACAGGGATCCTTACATTAATGCATTGAGGTGGTAGGCCAGTCTGAACAAATGAGTTTTTAGGGCACGCTTAAAACTGTGGGGATTGGGGATTAATCGCATTAACCTAGGTAGTGCATTCCAAAGAATCGGCGCAGCACGTGTAAAGTCTTGGAGACGGGAGTGGGAGGTTCTGATTATTGAGGATGCTAACCTGAGGTCATTAGCGGAGCGGAGGGCACGGGTAGGGTGGTAGACCGAGACCAGAGAGGAGATATAGGGTGGTGCTGAGCCATGGAGTGCTTTGTGGATGAGGGTAGTAGTTTTGTACTGGATTCTGGAGTGGATGGGTAACCAGTGTAATGACTGGCACAAGGTAGAGGCATCGGTGTACCGATTGGTGAGGAATATGATCCTGGCAGCAGCATTCAGGACAGATTGGAGCGGGGAGAGTTTGGTAAGAGGGAGGCCGATTAGTAGAGAGTTACAATAGTCCAGACGAGAATGAATAAGTGAAACAGTAAGAGTTTTTGCAGAGTTGAAAGTAAGAAAAGGGCGAATTCTAGAAATTTTTTTGAGATGCAGATAAGAAGAGCGAGCCAGTGATCGGATGTGGGGGGTGAATGAAAGGTCAGAATCAAGGATGACCCCAAGGCAGCGGGCATGTTGCTTTGGAGTAATGGTGGAACCGCACACGGAGATGGCAATGTCAGGCAAAGGTAGGTTAGTAGAAGGAGAGAACACGAGGAGTTCAGTTTTTGACAGGTTTAGTTTCAGATAGAGGGAGGACATGATGTTAGAGACAGCGGTAAGACAATCACTGGTGTTTTCTAATAAGGCAGGCGAGATATCAGGAGCAGAAGTGTATAATTGGGTGTCATCAGCATAGAGATGGTACTGGAAACCAAATCTACTGATTGTTTGTCCAATAGGGGCAGTATACAAAGAGAAGAGAAGGGGGCCTAGGACTGATCCTTGAGGAACCCCAACAGTAAGGGGAAGGTGAGAGGAGGAGGAACCAGCAAAACATACAGTGAAGGATCGGTCAGAGAGATAGGAGGAGAACCAGGAGAGAACGGTGTCCTTGAGGCCGATGGAGCGGAGCATAGTGAGGAGGAGCTGATGGTCCACAGTATCGAATGCTGCAGAGAGATCCAAGAGAATAAGCATGGAGTAGTGACCATTAGATTCAGCTGTTAGTAGGTCATTAGAGACTTTAGTGAGGGCAGTTTCAGTAGAGTGTAAAGAGCGGAAGCCAGATTGAAGAGGGTCTAGAAGAGAGTTATCTGAGAGATAGCGGGTAAGACGGGAGTGGACCAGGCGTTCGAGGAGTTTAGAGATGAAGGGAAGATTAGAGACAGGTCTATAATTAGCGGCACAGTTTTGGTCGAGGGATGGTTTTTTAAGTAATGGATGTATGATGGCATGCTTAAATGAGGAGGGAAAAATACCGGAAGTGAGGGAAAGGTTGAATATTTTTGTTAGGTGAGAGGTGACAGCCGGGGAAAGGGACTGGAGGAGATGTGACGGAATGGGGTCACTGGTGCAAGTGGTTGGGCGAGAGGATGCAAGGAACTTGCTTAGTTCTTCTTCTGTAACTGGTTCAAAGTCAGAGAGTGAACTAGATGCAGTGGGGGAGGGAGGACAGTGCATGGTGTGAAGAGATTGGGAGATGATTTCCTGTCGAATGTGGTCAATTTTTTCTTTGAAGTAATTGGCCAGATCGTCAGCGCGGAGATCCGTGGTTGGGGCCTGCTCTCTTGGGTTGAGTAGGGACTGGAACGTGTCAAAGAGACGTTTAGGGTTATTGGACAGGGAGGTGATGAGGGTGTTGAAATAGGTTTGTTTGGAGAGGTGAAGGGCAGAATTGTATGTCTTTAGCATGAACTTATAATGGATGAAGTCTTCGGGTAGATTAGATTTTCTCCACAGACGTTCTGCGCACCTGGAGCACCGCTGCAGGAAACGTGTTTGCAGCGTGTGCCACGGTTGTTGCCGTCTGTGCCGAGTTGTTTTATGTATAGGAGGAGCAGCTTCATCCAGAGCACTTTGCAGTGTTTCATTGTAATGCTTCAGAGCAGAATCAGGACATGAGATGGAGAAGATTGGGGCCAATGAGGACTGCAGGTTCTTCATAAGTTTCTGGGTGTTAATGGCCTGTATGTTTCTATAAGTGTGGAAAATGGGGGTGACCTGAGCTGGATGGCAGTTCTTGATAGAGAATGAAAGAAGGTTGTGGTCAGAGAGAGGGAAAGGGGAGTTTGTGAAATCATCCACTGAGCAAAGCCGGGAGAAGACCAAGTCAAGGGAGTTTCCATCTTCATGCGTTGGAGAGTTAGTATGCTGCGAGAGGCCGAAAGAGGAGGATAGAGATAAAAGGTGAGAAGCAGATGGGGAGAGGGGAGAAGCAATGGGGATGTTGAAATCACCCATGATAAGGGTGGGGGTGTCACAGGAGAGAAAGTGTGGAAGCCAGGTGGCAAAGTGATCCAGGAACTGATGAGAGGAGCCGGGAGGACGATACACCACCGCCACTCGCATGGAGAAGGGGATGTAGAGTCTGACCACATGGACCTCAAAGGAAGGGAAGACAAGTGAGGGCACTTGGGGGATAACTTGGAAGGTACATTTGGGTGAAAGGAGCAGACCAACGCCTCCACCTGCTCTGTTGTCTGATCTTGGGGTATGAGAAAAATGTAGTCCACCATAGGAAAGAGCAGCAGCGGTGGTGTCTGACTGCTGGATCCAGGTTTCAGTAAGAGCCAGGAGATTAAAAGGAAGAAGTCATGAATGAAGGAGAGTTTATTACACACAGAGCGAGAATTCCAAAGGGCACAATTCAAAGAGACAGAAGGCATGCAGGGAATATTAATAAGGTTAGAGGGGTTTCTGGGTGTAACAATTGGGAGGTTTGACTGGCTATAACATGGGGGGCCGGGGTTTGGAGATACATATATGTTTTTTACTGTTTGGTATCCCCTACAATCTTGTGGTGATTGTTTATATTTCGCGGCAGATCTTCTATACCCTGCACCAAAAACCAGAGCCGCTTTCTCTCGTTTATATTTTGTAATACCAGACTTGTGTGTGTTTTAGGGCGAGTTTCGTGTGTCAAGTTGGGTGTGTTGGGTTGCGTGTGGCGACATGCGTGTAGCAACTTTTTGTGTGTCCAGTTGCATGTGACAGGTTAGTGTAGCAAGTTGTGTGCAGCAAGTTTTGCGCATGGCGAGTTTTGCACGTGGCGAGTTTTATGTGTGGTGCCTTTTGAGTATGTGCAAGTTTTGTGTGAGGCAACTTTTGCATGTGTTGCAACATTTGTGCATGTGGCAATTTTTCTGCGGGTGCAAGTTTTGCGTGTGGCGAGTTTTCCCATGAGGTGAGTTTTGCACGTGTGGCGAGTTTTGCGTGAGCCTAGTTTTGCATGTGGCGAGCTTTGCGCGTGGCAAGTTTTGAGCGGTGACTTTTGTGTTTCGACTTTTATGTGGCGAGGTTGGTGTATGTGTGGTGAAATGTGTGCTGAGGGTGGTATATGTGTTCAAGCACGTGGTAGTGTGTGGCGCATTTTGTGTGCATGTTCATATCCCCGTGTGTGGTGAGTATCCCATGTCGGGGCCCCACCTTAGCAACTGTACGGTATATACTCTTTGGTGCCATCGCTCTCATTCTTTAAGTCCCCCTTGTTCACATCTGGCCGTTGTCAATTTGCCTCCAACACTTTTCCTTTCACTTTTTCCCCATTATGTAGATAGGGGCAAAATTGTTTGGTGAATTGGAAAGCGCGTGGTTAAAATTTCACCTCACAACATAGCCTATGACGCTCTCGGGGTCCAGACGTGTGACTGTGCAAAATTTTGTGGCTGTAGCTGCGACGGTGCAGATGCCAATCCCGGACACACACACACATATACATTCAGCTTTATATATTAGATTACACATGAAATGCTGCACACAAAAAAAAAAAATAGTGTGACCAAACTGTCCCTATAAATTAACGTTTATTTATAATAAATCCAATACATAAACGCACATGGTTTGTTACAGTGACTTAATGTATACAAGATGAGAGGATTACATGGCGTGAGCAAAGAGTTTAGATTCAATACAGTTTGCCACACACAGTGCTCGGCTGCCAGCATCCACGCTGTGCCAAGGAACGTGGGGTGGTCGCTGAGCTGAAGTACTGCGCCGATCAGCGACGTCTGTCCCAGCTGGAAAATGCACCGGCAATACGTTTCTTCACAAATGCCGGTGGTCTTGTTCCGATGCCCACACATGAGAAAACTATGAATATAGTATGCCAACATTCAGGATAAAAAAAAGCTATTTAATACCACCACTGTCTTAATTGAAAAAAAATATACCTTCACAAACCTTTTTGGTGCTAAACATATATTATAAATACCAAGTGGTAATAGTCCAAAAAATTAAGAGGAACACAAAGGGGGTACAAAAGGGAAATGACAATGGTAATAATACAGGGTAAGAAAATAATATAAATGACACAACATGCCGCCTTTGTAGGAGAAATATTCCATCCCATATTGTGATGGAAGGGTGACAACCTGGCACGGGCACACTCCATCTACACACACCATCTTTACTGTATACACCTTCACTCAAAAGCAAAAAAATAAAAATAAAAAAATGACTGCAAAGAAAATGCCATTAGATGAAAGGTGGCGAATGAAAATTGGCACTATCCCCCCTCCACCCATAAGAATCTCCTTTCGATCCCAGGGGATGTTGTCCATTTTGCTGAGCCATGTTCGACCTTCTCTCATCAGATTTTGGAGACGAATACCAGATGCTCCCAGAGTGCAAGCTGGCTGGGTTACAGGTTGGCACGGCAAGGGGTACTGGGTCCATGAAGTATAGTATGGAGAAGTCAGTAACAATGTGCTGCCGACACGGGAATGGCAACTGAAGGAATGTCGGGGAGGACGGTCAGGCAGCGGAGAGTATCTACAGCATGGATGATAAACCACCTGCATAGGAGACAGACATAATAGAGAAGTCAATACATGAGACTACAAGTAGTTACAGGGTTTTGTAAAGTGCCCAGCATTGTGTAAACCAGTCCCAACCATGCCTTTCTCCTTCCCCCTGACAATTAAAGTTCCCGAGGTGCCATCTGGGCTCCGAACACCTCTATATTAGTGTGTGCTAAAGCAATGTTCCTAACGACGATTCTGGAGTATGTGATCTCTGTGTTGTGCACTCGTAAACTGAATTACCACTACATGATCAGTGCCCGCACGCATCCTCGCTGATTAGTGACAGATTGTGTAGGCACACGGCGAAGGGTAATGCCTAAAGTCCCGCATATCAATTCAATAAAAGTCAGAAAAACTTGACGATTTTGTTCAGACCAGATGCCGGGCGGATGTGCGCGGTGGTCTCCCGACTATCCCCAGGCAGAGGATATTGTCAATTGAAATGTAAAAGCCCAATCACTTTATTTTCAGGTGGAGACAAGTTGCTGACAGAGGAATCCAGAAGCAGCTTTCTTTCCTCTGCCCATCAAAAACACATGGACGCACAACTCTTCTGGGAGTCATTCAATACTAGAATTTGGGTGAAAAAGTGTTTGCCCCCTTTCAAAGCGCAACGGTAGCATCAAAGCAACTCTGCTGAAGAGAGGTGGAGAGCTAGGAATCCACATCTAACTATGGAAGATTGGGTGGAGGCGCTGGAGTCTCGTGCTATTGATAACAAAATGATACAGCTGTACTTCTTACACCAATCTTATTTATCCCCTAAAAGGCTTCAGAAAATGGGTAGGAAGTGCCACAGTCATCAATGCGGAATGTCTGGCGCGGACTTTTGGCAAGTAACATGGGAATGTCCTTGCATCTCTTTTCTGGCTAGAGATAGTGACAGCGAGCTGCTAATCAATACTGGGGTCATGTTTGGACTAGGAGGCACGAGATACCTAGTCCTCTAGTGATAATTTCCTGCTAATAAAAGACTGATTGTATTGTAACAGCAAAACAGCACGGTCAGTGACATTATGCTGCTCTCAGATTACATAGCAAAAAACGTGAAGACCGATTGCCTTCAAGAATGGAGAATGTCAGATATTCTAACATAAAAGATCTTTTTGAAGGAATGCTATACAACATACCGGTCCTATCTGCCAGTCAGGCTTCTGTCCTCATAGATCGTAATCTCAATCTGTAAAGTAGGTCAAGGAAAACAAAGCAAGTCAATTTTGTGTGGGTTTCCATTTATCTGGCTTGTTTTACCTCCGGCGTGGTTAAGAAACGCTGAAGGGAACAGGAGTGATCCCATTCATCCGGCATAGCAGTTGTTGAGCTGGATCGGAGCGTGTGCAGGATAAAAATGACTACGGTACATGCAGTGTTCTCCAATCCGGCTGTGAACGCTGGACAACTTTCCATCAGGCAAATAGAAACTGTACAAACACAGGTGTGATAAGGAAACAAGGCATAAAGCCTCATTCAGACCCGCCTTGTGTACCAGTACTTTATCTAGGGCAAAAAAGACCTGATGATATCCTCAATAGGGACACACTGACATCATAGAGAAGATTCTCCCACAAGCGGCATCCGGCTACAAGTCACAGAGGGGCGACTTTCTAGGGATCCGGCCTGTCCATATATTACTACCTCTAGGTTCATAATAACTAAAAGCAGGTTGTCTGTAGTTTGGAAATCCAGGCTCTTCAAATCAGCTGCTTTGTTTTCAAGATGCAGTCATCTTCACGAGACCCCTTGGCGTCACAGCCAGTCACTCTTTTATTGTTCCAGGAGCCATAACTTTTTTTATATACTTTTTGGGGACATAGTGGTGTGGGGGCTTTGTTTTCTCGGGATGAGATGCATTCGTCAGTGGAATCATTTCAATGGTACATTATAACTTATTAACGTTTTACTGACTTTATGGGAGGGACTTTTTTTTTTGTTTTACATTTTACATTATTTGCAGTGGGGCTTAGATAAAGTGTTAACTTTAATCTATTTTTCACTATGAATATGGCTATGCCAAATTTCTATATCTTTATTTAAGTTATTATGTTTTTGTGTCATTGTATTTTGAAAGCAGTAAGCGTCATACTTTTCTGTCTGAGGGCTTATTCCTTGCGTGATAAGCTGTGGCTTTTATTGGGACCATTTCTGAACACATAGGACTTTTTGATCATTTTTTATTTCCGTTGGGGTGTTTTTTGCATTCACCGCGTAGGATAAATAATTATTTTGTTTACAAATGCAGTGTAGTTTTTGTGGGAGTTTACTTTTTTTTTTTTTTGTTATTTTACTTAAACCTTTGCAATCCTACATTCACATTGATAATGCACTGCACCACTGATGTATCACCTGGGCTATGACTGACAGGAAGCCTATTAGACCCCTCAACAGGATCAATAGAACCCCTCAGTGATTCTATAGGTCAGTAGGATTATGGTGACACCAAACTTGGTGTTTTTTCTTTTTGGATTCTTTTTTTTTTTTTTCACTGAAAACACTTTGAAATTTGTAAAAAAAAAAATACATAAATAAAAGTTACATTTTGGTCTGTGTTGTCATTTATTTTCTGATTTATTTTCTGAGCTCCGCTCACTGCTGTTAGATGCAGATGAAAGCTCCGTAACACACCCAGCGTCTGTCGGGGATAATGCAGGCTCAGCTCCTGAGGCTCCTGGATGCATCAGTATGTCCAATGCCTCTAAGGGGGTTAAAGACGTTGTCTTCTTTAATAAAACGGTTTTTCATACTCTGTTATAGTTCTAAAAACAAACTATTACTTACTCTCCCTGGGGCCAGAGCTGTGTCTCTGCCCCGAAACAGTCTCTGTTGTCACGCCGCAGTGGTGAAGTCACAGCGCTGCAGCGAATCACATCACTCATGCCGTCTACATGGGCAGAGCTGCCGAGCTCACGGTTTGGCAGCAGGGGAGTCGTCGGCGAGGTTACCGTTGCACCCAAACAACAAAGACTTCTCAGAGACCACGCTGGACCCAGGGGAGGTCAAGTAATAGTTTTTTTTTTGTTTTTTTTATAATAGTATCAGCCTATGGCAGGAAATTTTCTAAAAGAACGCAAACCCTTTAAGGCTACGACTTGGTGTTGGTCCACAAAGAATTAGTAGCGATCATAGAATAAACGTTGTAAAAAGGATACCACACGGAGGCCCCTTTCTATGGGGTCAGTAATGAGCAGGCCCTGGGGGGCATAAATTTTCTCATTTTGTTCTTGAATATACTTGGCAATCTTCTTCAGAACCTAGAAATATAGACAGAAAAATGGAGAAGGTGCAGATTAATGTATCACAATAATGAGGACAACCAGAGTAGGAAAGGATTCATATATTGTAACGGAAGGAAATGGGGGGCGCTTTTCCAAGCTCCTGGTCATGAAAAAGTCAAAATAAAGACTTTCAATTTTTGATTTGGCTAAAAAGACCTTATAAATCATCCCTCCCACCCAAAAATGCGGCACAGCAGCAGGGCTGTGGAGTTGGAGTCAGTATAAAGTGGACCATAAAGGCACAGATGATTGGCCTCGGGGAGACCAAAACATCCAACACCGCGGAGACACCATCACGTGTTTCTCAACGCAGTGATTCCAGAACACTGCCCCCATCCCTTATGGGAAATATGCAGATGCATGTAAAGAAGCTGCGGAGACACCATCACGTGTTTCTCGACGCAAGCAGTGAATAGCCAGGCCTTTTCCCGGGAAGGAACAACCACGGGAAGGGCAGCATCCTATGAAGGAAAGCAACCTATGCCAAGCATGGTATCCATCCACAGACAGCTGTTTCGGGGTTTTTGCCCCTCATCAGTGTGGAGTAGGAATCTGGCTATTAGGAGCAGTGCCTAGTAAAAAGGCTATAAAGGCACAGATGATTGGCCTCGGGGAGACCAAAACATCCAACACCGCGGAGACACCATCACGTGTTTCTCAACGCAGTGATTCCAGAACACTGCCCCCATCCCTTATGGGAAATATGCAGATGCATGTAAAGAAGCTGCGGAGACACCATCACGTGTTTCTCGACGCAAGCAGTGAATAGCCAGGCCTTTCCCCGGGAAGGAACAACCACGGGAAGGGCAGCATCCTATGAAGCATGGTATCCATCCACAGACCGCTGTTTCGGGGTTTTTGCCCCTCATCAGTGTGGAGTAGGAATCTGGCTATTAGGAGCAGTGCCTAGTAAAAAGGCTATAAAGGCACAGATGATTGGCCTCGGGGAGACCAAAACATCCAACAGTTGAGAATCACGTGATGGTGTCTCCGCGGTGTTGGATGTTTTGGTCTCCCCGAGGCCAATCATCTGTGCCTTTATAGCCTTTTTACTAGGCACTGCTCCTAATAGACAGATTCCTACTCCACACTGATGAGGGGCAAAAACCCCGAAACAGCTGTCTGTGGATGGATACCATGCTTGGCATAGGTGGCTTTCCTTCATAGGATGCTGCCCTTCCCGTGGTTGTTCCTTCCCGGGGAAAGGCCTGGCTATTCACTGCTTGCGTCGAGAAACACGTGATAGTATAAAGTGGACCGACTCCTAAAATCTGTAATAAATTGGGTACAGTAGTACAGTGCTGGATGTGCTGTAATTGTTTTCATAAGACTTTAGGAAAGGTATAAAATGTCCTATAAAGGTCTGTTCTGTTCCTGATCTAAGGATCTGGGCTGCAGTTTATGTCCATGCTCAGTAGTGACCAGTGCTGTGGGGTCAGGGAAATTGAGGGGTCGGAGGTTTGGCATACTGACGCCACAGCCCTGCACAGCAGTGTTCTGCCTATGGCGACAACATCTAACAAGAGCAGCTGGATACCACATTTACTCCTGAACACCACACACCATTTTCTTTTTTTTTTTTCTTTGTTTCTCATCTTTTATAAACCACAAAGTTTCTTTTTTTCTATTTTTTTGTAGTTTAATTCTGATCACATTCATGTTTATGGCTTTTTTTAAATTTTTCAACAATAAACTTAAAAGAAAAAATAGGCTTGTGCCATCTTATTATGAGAGCCATTTTTTCTTTTCGCTGAATATTACGGGAACAATGGTTCAGTTCCTGAGCCCGCTCCATACACTCTTTGGGCACAAGCTGTAGATACTTAAATATCAATGCCCGATTGGCGGGATCTGACAGTCGCTAAAATAAAGTGGCCGAGGTGCGAGGAGTGTGCCGTGCCCCTTTTGTCTTGATTTTTCACAGGAGGACACAGGAGTGGCCACTGATTATACAGCGTAACCCCCCCAGAAAATGCCGAGTGGGAATGTGAGTAGAACAGCACTTTCCTTACTTGCCCCTTACTATTTTGCTCTTGTGATCGGCAGGGGTCATGGTGGTCGAATTAGACATTGGCAGCATTACATACCACCTGTAAATGGTATCTTCATGCTCCAGATCACAATAACTCACAAAAAAAATCTGGGGAATGGAAGAAGCACATCACTTTACATCAAAAGACACTAAATTCTAAACCACCTAGAAGTTTAACTTCAGTGCTTTTTTGCTGTGCAATCGTCAGAATCATTGAGGAACGTAACTCTCTGGCATCCCCAGGGTTAAGCGTCAGGACGGACGAGGCGGATAAATACATGAAAGCCCTTCTTCAGAACCCATTTGTGTGCTTATACTATATAGCGCTCACAGAGGTGAATTCATCCAGATCAATTGCTTTCTCTGCCACTTCGGAAGAGCTGTCCAGAGACCCAATATTTACGGCCAGGTTGGGGGGTGAAAGACACAGACGGCGCTTAATAACCTCTTTGATGGTGGGCACATACATGGGTGTAGGTGGGAGCACTGTCTTTTTATCCTCCATGGCAGGGAGAGGGTTTACCGGAGTCTGGCCAGCCCCGACAGAATAAATAAATCCAGGATCTGTCTGTACGTGGCAAAGCATTTCATCTGCAAGTTGCTGAAAGGTCTCAATTCATTCTCAAGAAAAAAAAACCCTCATCTAAACACAGCCGGTCGGGAATAAAAATGCTTCATTTTGTATCCGCACTCAACTTTATTCTTGAGGAGGAAAATAAACTCCTCTAAGAGCCCGGAGGGTGCAAAGATGGAAGCCGGCAGCAGTT
Source organism: Ranitomeya imitator (assembly GCF_032444005.1). Lineage (NCBI taxonomy): Eukaryota > Metazoa > Chordata > Amphibia > Anura > Dendrobatidae > Ranitomeya > Ranitomeya imitator. The sequence continues at coordinate 626,999,266 of NC_091285.1, forward strand.
TCCATGGGTGAAGATGGCAGAAGCCACACTACGACCTGTATGCCTACCTTCTCATAGTGCGTCTCAATACATAGGAAGATGGTATAGGCAGTGAGGCAGGCCAGGCAGCCCTCCAGGTAGGACTGGCCTCCCAGCTTCTCCGCCTCTGCGTACAGGCTGTTCAGTTTCCGTATGGTCTCCTCAAACTGCTGTCGGTCGACCTGAAGAAGATACAAGAGAAGGATGAGGAGCCGGATGAGCATTATTTCCATTATAAAGCAAAGTGACCACATATACGCACATACAAATATCTCAAGAAAACGGCAGCTCTCCAGATACAAAGTGAAGATGCTTTTAGTTAATCAATGACTTATGGCAGCAACATTTAGGGGCCAGGTGGAGCTGAAATGTTGCTGTTTTAAAGGGAACCTATGACCATGTTTGTTCCATGTGAGTTAAGACCACCACCTTGCATTCTAATATGCTGTATATCTGCCCCCAATCCGGCCTGCAACAAAAGAAAAACACCTTTGTTTATACTCACCTGCGGGTCGGTCGGGTACGTCGCTGGTCTTGGTCTGGCGCCTCCTTTCTTCTTTCGATGGAGTCCTCCTTCTGAGCTTCGTGAGGACGATGTGTCCTACATCATCCACAGAGTGTTCTCCAGCATCACGGTCTTGCGCAGGCGTACTTCTCTGCCTTGACTAGGGCAGGATAAAGTACCGCAGTGTCCATGTGCTGGGAAAGGTCACTGCACATGTGTCAGTGGTTTTTATTTCCTTACTATACAGAAAGCGAGATTTACAAAATAAATGAAAAAAAACAAAAAACAAAATGCTCTCTAACCTTATCAGGTGACCTTATTGTGACTTTCTCTACACTTCTGAATGCCCGTGTCCAACGTTTCAGTAATTTTTGCACAACTTGCTGTTCTCCAACAAGAAGCTTAATGGCAAAATTCACAATAGGTATTGGATCCATGAATCGGCTAATAAATTTCGGGGTTCAGTGAGAATTGGTATTAACTAGCTCTCCACATTATGCTGTTCACATTTTGACATCATGAGACCAAGATGACACCCAACAATTGATCACCAGGACCTCACCATTGTGGAGCTTCAAGCAGGATGTTCTCAGACGGAAGAGGCCACTGAGCTCAGAGGGTCACAGAGTCATCAGCAGGGTGCAACAGATATCGTCTGCGTGCTAGACGACCTGCAAGGGTACCTGACCACACCACCAGGAACAGGCTTCACTGTTTTGCATGGGCCAGGGAGTATGTACGCTGGACGAGAGACCAGTGGGCCTCAGTGATGTTCACTGATGAAAGTCCATTCACACTGATGAGAAATGATGGCCGCCAACGCTCAAGGAGAGCGCTATGCGTCAGCCACAGTGGTCACCAGACTAGCCTTCGGTGGAGTTACAGTGTGGGCAGGTGGTCTAATCAGTACAAAACTGACCTACACTTTATGAATGGTACAGAGACAAGCCTCAGCTACTGAATAACATCACTGATCCAGACATTGTGCCTCTGCACGGACAACACAGGCCTCATTTCTTCTTCATGTATGACAATGCTCCCGCTCACCAGGGTCACATCATTATGGAATGGTGGCAGGAGTCTGGGGTACCTCAAATGGAGTGACCTGCACTTTCTCCGGACCTGAATCCCATAGAAAACCTATGGCATCAGCTGAGTCTCCGCACAGAGGCTCGTGACTCTGTACCCCAGAACCTCAATGACCTGATGGCCGGCCTTCAAGAAGAGTGGGATGCCATGTCATGCCTCCGCACACAGTAACTCCACTTGTGAACCGCAGGAGACATCGTTGTCCGGCTGTAATTGAGGCTCACATGACAAGTTATCGAGACACTGACATTTTGTGTTGATAGGGGATGGGGTATACCTACCACTGTTGGCTTTTGTTTCAATAAATTGTTTGAGATGAGAAAAATCACCATTGCTGCTTCTTCTTAAATGTCCAACTTTCATGGTAAAATATTACTGTAGCGGGAACTTTCCATAAACTTCACCCGAAAGCCAAATATCCCTAACTTTTTGTGAGTGGTGTATATATACTGTATATACAGAACACCACAGCTTGATGCACCACATAGTGGCCACTTTCTAGTGCAAGTCAGCTTTCATTGAAATGAAAAGTCCTCCGTTTAGGGGTAACAAGTATGTCTGAGTGTTGTGTCTGTTCATCAATTTCCCATAATAATTTCGGAGTTTCCGTTGTCTCCCTCTCCTCTATCTATAGAGGTAGACCACTGCGCACACATGAACGCTGCCATCGCGCTCACTGTGTGATACGGCACTAACCAGAGGGAACAGACCTGAACAAGTCAAGGGCTCGGCCATTTTATTTTCCGCTCAAGCCAGAGCCAACAAAATCAAATCGGGCCCTGGTCCTGTGCAGGAAAATATTAATCTTATGCATCTGATATTGAGAAGCCCTGGAGACTAGATGGAGCGAGGTGCGGGAATGTGGAAAAAACAGCGGGAGACCGGTGGGACGGAGAACCCCCAGATCATCACTGTGTACAGAGGCTCCCATAGCCCACAGACTAAGGCTGCCGTCACACTAGCAGTATTTGGTCAGTATTTTACCTCAGTATTTGTAGCCAAAACCAGGAGTGGGTGATAAATGCAGAAGTGGTGAATATGTTTCTATTATACTTTTCCTCTAATTGTTCCACTCCTGGTTTTGGCTACAAATACTGATGTAAAATACTGATGAATACTGCTAGTGTGACGGCAGCCTAATACATCTGCATCAGGCTCATGTGCTGTGTGTGTCCCTCTGCTGGGACACTTACTAGGACTACAAGGTCCAAACAACACTACTTTACAGCACCATTCAGGCATTTACAAATGAGGGTGTCTAATAGACACATCTCCCTTACTAACAACAGGTTTGATGTCAGATGTGTTTCTGGACGATTCACAGCTGACGTCAACTCCAAGCCCCATTACCCCCGATTCCCACCGCAACAGGAAGAGTGAATGTGAAGCGCCAAAATTGGAGTATATCATGTGATGCGCCACTTCTGGGGTGGCTGCGGACTGGTATTTTTAGGCTGGGAAAGGTCCAATAACCAGGGACCATCCCAGCCTGATATCAGCTCACAGCCGTCTGCTTTACCTTTGCTGGTTACCAAAAATTGGGGGGATCCCAAGTTGTTTTATTTATTTATAAGATTAATACTTGTATAGTAAGCTACACATGCAAGAACTAATTATCTATCTCACTGATATCTATCTATATAGAACACAAAAATCTGTAATGTCTAATCTGCATTTTATTCTGGCAAGTGTCACACATGTAAAGAGGCTTCTCTGCATCAGGACTCATGTGCTGTGTATACACGGTGGTACACACAGATGGCCAACAGAAAACCACACAAATAGTGAATACAGACCATGTTACGTGTACGTTTTTTTAAGGGAATGTGTGAAAGGGAACCTTATCTGGTATGCAAACTCACTGCAGACATTGTGCCCAAAGTCAACTTCATCTTACTCAGCAACATTTCTGCTGGGCTCAAATGCTGATAATCTCTTTACAGCAATCCACGGCACAATGAATAGCAGCTCTGTGGAGAAAGCAAGTCCGCATAATCCCTTGGTGTAGGTACAAGGCAGATACAACCCTGAAAAGATCTCAAACTAAATGAGTGATCTCGCAACACGAGAAGACAAAAACAAAAAAAAAACTCTGCAGTTCTGGATCCGTTTCAGCCTCCGCTGGTCAGATGATACCTCACGCAGTGGAGAAGTAAAACTCCACATTCCCGTCAATATCACCCACTCAGGAGAAGACAGGCAGACGTGATGCCAGGAATGGATCTGACAATTTACACCAAAATCCTCATAAATCTCTGGTAGAGGATCAGACATTGAGTCCATCCTAAATACGGTTTCAGCTGTGATGTGTTGTGGACAGAAAACCATTATCCGAGTCACTGGAAGCTTACCTAGGGCGAACAGTAAGTGCAGAAACCAGGTAATAAAAGTTTAACAGGGTTGTCCACTGCTGCTCCATCTCTGGGATAGGTCATGAATATCAGCGTGAGGGTGATAGATCGTGGTGGCTTCCAAGCGGAATCCGCTTGAAGAATGGTCGGATCACTTTTTAGCTGCCTCCCGGCTTTAGAGGCCTGAAGCAGTTAAAAAGAGTGAAAAAAAAGACAGAAGATGCACACAGCAAGTCGTTTTTACATTGCAGTGCATATGTTTATTCTTTTTTGGTGCTTTTTCAGGTGGAATTAGCCTAAAGAATATGTTGTGTGCACATAACCTTAGGAGATGGGTCCTATGGATCAACTTATCCAAGAAAAGGGGCTTTAAGGTTTATATAAAGAACATGCCTGGATAAGGTGTCATCAGAGCATGCTCGGGTGCAAACCGAGTGTCTTTGGTGTGCTCGAATAATACATTTGAGTCCCTGCGGCTGCATTTCTTGTGGCTCTTAAGACAGCCGCCACACATTGCCTGTTTGTTAGGCAAATGCATGCCGCGGGGACTCAAACATATTTACGAGGACACTGAAGACACTCGGGTAGCACCCGAGCATGCTCGGATAACACCTTACCTGTGCACGTTCGCTCATTATTAGGTGCTACCACTACTTCATTTGGATAGTCATTACTGGTCAGTGCTAATCCATCTCCACCAATGTCATCTTATAATATAGAGGAATAACAGGGGGAATCTCCCTTTAAATTTTTAATAAAGATGGATTCACAGACGCTGCACACTGAAATTATAATATCCACATCTACTAGGTCTTGAACTGATGAGTAAATAGTGCACAAAAAATCACCGTTCACATAAGATTGTATTCCAATCGTTTTCTGTACAAAAAACCCTTCTATTATTACAAATATATATTACTGGCATAAATCGACAATTGCAAAATAGTTTCCCTTCCTACATTCTACGGCCTGGAAAATTCACAAAAATGATCCACAATACAGGAGTATTCCTACAAAAGGCAAGTCGGGTTTCCAGGTGTGCAATTCCCTGCGTTTTCCTCGATATTACAGTCCATGGTTATGAGATCGCCTCCACACTTACCCGATTCTCCAGCTCACAGGGGAACTTGGTCTGGAACTGGCACAAGGTGCCATTGGTGTAGTCTCTCTGGATAAAGACTTTACCGGCCACAGCTGCCTGCGGTCTCATGGCCACGAGCGGAACAATCTGGAGGTGGAAAAACGGAAAAAAGAAACCGTCAGTAATTCCTTCTTGCTGTTAATTATTACATAAGGCTACGTTCACATTTGCGTTGTGCGCCACTGCGTCGGCGACGCAACGCACAACGCAAATAGAAACGCACGCAAAAACGCTGCGTTTTGCGACGCATGCGTCCCTTTTTGCCGAAATTTGGACGCAAGAAAAATGCAACTTGTTGCATTTTCTGCGCCCAACGCTTGCGGCAAAAAAAACGCATGCGTCGCACAACGCAGCACAACGCATGTCCATGCGCCCCCCATGTTAAATATAGGGGCGCATGACGCATGCGTTGTCGCAGCGTTTCCCGACGCAGCGTCGGGAAACGCTAATGTGAACGTAGCCTAAGTCATTTTTACCATCAGTGCAAATAAGAGGGGGGAATGGTAGAGACCAGGGATGCTTTGTGCGCTATATAGCAGCACATTCTACAAACGCTCTTGGAGGACGCTCGGGCTCCATGATCGTGCGCTTTGGATATGATGTGGCGGATATCCTGGGATGGAAAACAGTAGGACATCCCTATACCTCTCTACAAAAGCAAGCTTCGACTTATTTCAGCAGCTATACTAATAGATTTAATGAGGATATCCGATTTTTTTTCTCTTTAACATGGATATCAAATGGAGGCAAACTCACCCCCCTGACGTCAGTACGGGCCCCCTGGAGGTCAGCGCCAGCTCCAGAAATGTCTACAACGTTAATATGTCAATATGTAAGAAAGCACCACTGAAGCCTGTGATTGGCTACAATGGTCAGGTGACTAGGAGAGCCCATCATAAGAGAACATACGACGTCGGCCTTTTCTGGACACTTGACCAATGTAACCTATCACAGACTTCAGTGGTGCTGTTCACATCTGGACGGTACAGACATTGCTTCGATGCAGACCTCTACAGCTGCCTTTGGGTGAAGGAAGGGGACGATGCCTCAAATTGTTAACTTGAAAACATCCATACGTAAAAGAAAAGAAAATTCAGCATCCAACTACTACTTTAGAGTTTCTATTCTAATGATTAAAAATTATTAAAAATTGAAGAGTACTTGTAAAAATAATCACGTTTGCAATTTACCTCCTGTTAAAAATCTTCTCTGTTCACAAGAACAAAGGGATTTTTAATGTCATTGTTTACTACTCATTGCCTGAGTTACCGTCCACCTCTGTAGTGTGTCCGCATCTCCTGCCTAGTAGGCAAGAAACATCACTTACAAACTCTCTCTCTGAAGATGGCAGGATCGCTGGATACGGCCATCTTTAGTGCCCCTGCCCTCCAGTGATGCTGCAGAGGTAACGCTGCCTCTGCCAGCAGCATCGGACAGCGCACAGTTCAGACCAGTGGTGTGATGAACGGTGCTGATGGTAGCAACTATCAATTATCAGCGGGAGGCCGGGAGGCAAAGGAATGGTGCGGTTCCTTTAGAATGATGTTGAGAATAACCGTAATGACAACAAATTTCATACATCTTTATTTCTACACGATTAAGATCGAACACACACCCCATAAAATAGAAGGTGCATGCTGGTCATACAGTGTCATAAACAATAGAAAACAGTATGGTCCTAAAGTATAAAATAGGAGTCAGCCGGTATATACAAAAGCCGTAGAAAGCCCTCGCATATAAGAGGGAAACAGCACAGGAATGAAGACACCAATCCACAGATCGGATCAGTAGATATGATGTCAGGAGTGAGAAATAAGGTACCCTCACACATAACGATTTCGTTAACGATATCGTTGCAACGTCACGCTTTTTGTGACGTAGCAACGATCTCGTTATGTGTGACAGCGACCAGGCCCCTGCTGGGAGATCGTTGGTCTCTGGGGAATGATCAGGACCTTTTTTTGGTCACTGATCACCTGCTGTCATCGCTGAATCGGCGTGTGTGACGCCGATCCAGCGATGTGTTCACTTGTAACCAGGGTAAACATCGGGTTATTAAGTGCAGGGCCGCGCTTAGTAACCAGATATTTACCCTGGTTACCATTGTAAAAGTAAAAAAAAAAAAAACACTACATACTCACATTCTGATGTCTGTCGCGTCCCCCGGCGTCAGCTTCCCGTACTGACTGTGTCAGCGCCGGTCGGCCGTAAAGCAGAGCACAGCGGAGACGTCACCGCTGTGCTCTGCTTTACAGCCGGCGCTGACAGTCAGTGCAGTGAAGCTGACGGCGGGGGACGTGACAGACATCAGAATGTAAGTATGTACTGTTTTTTTTTTTACTTTTACAATGGTAACCAGGGTAAATATCGGGTTACTAAGCGCGGCCCTGCACTTAGTAACCTGATGTTTACCCTGGTTACCCGGGGACTTCGGCATCGTTGAAGACAGTTTCAACGATGCCGAAGTCGTTGGTCGCTGGAGAGCTGTCTGTGTGACAGCTCCCCAGCGACTACACGACTTACCAACGATCACGGCCAGGTCGTATCGCTGGTCGTGATCGTTGGTAAGTCGTTTAGTGTAACGGTACCTTTACTCTTTAAAGGGGTTGTCCAGTTAAAACCAGTTATCACCTCTCCACAAGATAGGTGATAACTTACTGATCAGCACTGATCGGAAGAATGAGAACTTTTTATCTCTGCTGCAAAATGGAGCAGCAGGTCGGTTGGACGCCTGACCAACCCACACTTCACTCATTCTCCATATGACTGCAGAAAAAACGGAGCGCAGCACTCTGCAGCCCCCCCATCAGGAATAAATGCAGAATCACAAAAAAGAACACAGCCGCTCAATTCTTAGCAGCACAAGTCTGATTGATTGTTCAGCTCAGACTCCGATCTGAGTGGCATCAGTTTTTTTTCAGACGTGGAGTGCAAGAAGTTTGTGTGGGTTTCCTCCGGGTTCTGTGTTTTTTTCCCACACTACAAAGAAAGAAATACTGATAGGGAATTTAGATTGTGAACCTTAATGGGGACAGCAATGTCTTTAAAGCTCTGTGGAATTAATGGCGCTATGAAAGGAACACATAATAAATAAAAGTTTCTCCACCTACTTCGTTCTATCAGTCGGTGAAAATTGGACTGCACTCGGGCGTCACAGACTTGTATGACTGATTGTGTTCTGACATGTCTCTGATTTTTTTTTGCGGACTACTCAGTCCAAAGGGGAAAAAATTGGACATTCACACCTCCTCATAGGATATTGTGAGTACGAGCGCTAGTCTGAGAATATCAGTGGTGTGCACGAGCCTGAACGGGAATAAAGGTGGCCCATTCTGCCAAACGGTGCGGGTCATGGTGGTCAGTCAGTCTCCCCTCCACTCAATAAGTCACCCCTTATCCTGTAACCTATCACTTGTTTTCACAGGACAATCCTTATAGGTTTATAGATCAGACAGAATAAAAGGCAAATTTCCTATTTCAGACCCTCAAGAATACCTGGCATAAACATTCAATATTAGGGGGTCTTATTTTTATATCTACTATATAACTGTCTAAGGGTCACTTCCGTCTGTCCTTCTGTCTGTCATGGATATTCATTGGTCGCGGCCTCTGTCCTGGAAATCCAAGTCGCGACCAATCAGCGACGAGCACAGACCGGAAGAAAATGGCCGCTCCTTACTCCCCACAGTCAGTGTCTCCGGCGCCACTCCATACTCCCCGCTCCATACTCCCCTCAGCGCACTGTCCCCGGCGCCCGCTCCATACTCCCCACAGCGTAGTCAGTGTCCCCGGCGCCGCTCCATACTCCCCACAGCGTAGTCAGTGTCCCCGGCGCCGCTCCATACTCCCCACAGCGTAGTCAGTGTCCCCGGCGCCGCTCCATACTCCCCGCGGCGCAGTCAGTGTCCCCGGCGCCCGCTCCATACTCCCCGCGGCGTAGTCAGTGTCCCCGGCGCCGCTCCATACTCCCCACAGCGTAGTCAGTGTCCCCGGCGCCGCTCCATACTCCCCACAGCGTAGTCAGTGTCCCCGGCGCCGCTCCATACTCCCCGCGGCGCAGTCAGTGTCCCCAACGCCGCTCCATACTCCCCACAGAGTAGTCAGTGTCCCCGGCGTCGTTCCATACTCCCCGCGGCGCAGTCAGTGTCCCCAGCGCCCGCTCCATACTCCCCGCGGCGCAGTCAGTGTCCCCGGCGCCCGCTCCATACTCCCCACAGCGTAGTCAGTGTCCCCGGCGCCGCTCCATACTCTCCGTGGCGCAGTCAGTGTCCCCGGCGCCACTCCATACTCCCCGCTCCATACTCCCCTCAGCGCAGTCAATGTCACCGGCGCCCGCTCCATACTCCCCGCGGCGCAGTCAGTGTCCCCGGCGCCCGCTCCATACTCCCCGCGGCGCAGTCAGTGTCCCCGGCGCCCGCTCCATACTCCCCGCAGCGCAGTCAGTGTCCCCGGCGCCCGCTCCATACTCCCCGCAGCGCAATCAGTGTCCCCGGCGCCCGCTCCATACTCCCCGTGGCGCAGTCAGTGTCCCCAACGCCGCTCCATACTCCCCACAGAGTAGTCAGTGTCCCCGGCGTCGTTCCATACTCCCCGCGACGCAGTCAGTGTCCCCAGCGCCCGCTCCATACTCCCCGCGGCGCAGTCAGTGTCCCCGGCGCCCGCTCCATACTCCCCACAGCGTAGTCAGTGTCCCCGGCGCCGCTCCATACTCTCCGTGGCGCAGTCAGTGTCCCCGTCGCCCGCTCCATACTCCCCGCGGCGCAGTCAGTGTCCCCGGCGCCGCTCCATACTCCCCGCAGCGCAGTCAGTGTCCCCAGCGCCCGCTCCATACTCCCCGCAGCGCAGTCAGTGTCCCCGGCGCCCGCTCCATACTCCCCGTGGCGCAGTCAGTGTCCCCGTCGCCCGCTCCATACTCCCCGCGGCGCAGTCAGTGTCCCCGGCGCCGCTCCATACTCCCCACAGCGCAGTCAGTGTCCCCGGCGCCCGCTCCATACTCTCCGTGGCGCAGTCAGTGTCCCCGTCGCCCGCTCCATACTCCCCGCGGCGCAGTCAGTGTCCCCGGCGCCGCTCCATACTCCCCGCAGCGCAGTCAGTGTCCCCAGCGCCCGCTCCATACTCCCCGCAGCGCAGTCAGTGTCCCCGGCGCCCGCTCCATACTCCCCGTGGCGCAGTCAGTGTCCCCGTCGCCCGCTCCATACTCCCCGCGGCGCAGTCAGTGTCCCCGGCGCCGCTCCATACTCCCCGCAGCGCAGTCAGTGTCCCCGGCGCCCGCTCCATACTCTCCGTGGCGCAGTCAGTGTCCCCGTCGCCCGCTCCATACTCCCCGCGGCGCAGTCAGTGTCCCCGGCGCCGCTCCATACTCCCCGCAGCGCAGTCAGTGTCCCCAGCGCCCGCTCCATACTCCCCGCAGCGCAGTCAGTGTCCCCGGCGCCCGCTCCATACTCCCCGTGGCGCAGTCAGTGTCCCCGTCGCCCGCTCCATACTCCCGGCGGCGCAGTCAGTGTCCCCGGCGCCGCTCCATACTCCCCACTCCATACTTCCCGCAGTCAGCACCCGCTCCATACTCCCCTCCAGTCACTGCTCACACAGGGTTAATGACAGCAGTAACGGACTGCATTATGCCGCGGGTAACGCACTCCGTAACCGCTGCTATTAACCCTGTGTGACCAAGTTTTTACTATTGGAGCTGCCTATGCAGCATCAATAGTAAAAAGATGTAATGTTAAAAATAATTAAAAAAAAACAAAAAAACTGCTATTCTCACTTTCCGTCGTCGGACGATGCGCTCGCGCCGGCCGCCATCTTCCGTTCCCACAGATGCATTGCGAACTTACCCAGAAGACTTAGCGGCCTCGCGAGACTGCCAAGTCATCTGGGTAATTTTGCAATGCATCCTGGGAACGGAAGATGGCGGCCGCATCGCACAGCTTCGCTGGATCCCAGGGGTGAGTATATAACCATTTATTATTTTAATTATTTTTTTTTAACAGGGATATGGTGCACACACTGCGTGGGCTGCGTTATATACTACATGGCTGCTATATACTACGTGACTGGGCAATATACTACGGGGACATGCATATTCTAGAATACCTGATGCGTTAGAATCGGGCCACAATCTGTGTGTGTGTGTGTGTGTGTGTGTGTGTGTGTGTGTGTGTGTGTGTGTGTGTGTGTGTGTGTGTGTGTGTGTGTGTGTGTGTGTGTGTACGTACACACAAAGTAGTGGACCAGTGCCAGTGGTTCCCATGGCGACTAATCAGAGCTCAGCTCTCATTTTATAAACTGCTCTGGCAGAAATTAACGCTGCTGATTGGTTGCTATGAGCAACAAGAGGGTTTTTTCAGGCAAAACACAATTCTATCATATCATCACTGGAGATCTCCATGGAGGGTGGAGGAGTGTATATATATATATATATATATATATATATATATATATATATATATATATATATATATATACACACTATATATATATATGTATATATATACACACTAATTATGTGTATATATATATATATATATATATACACACACACTATATATATATATATATATATATATATATATATATATATATATACATATACTAGTATACTACAACTACTAATAACAGCCCTGCTGAGCCCAGTCCTTCTCGTACTGTACAGCCTGTCACCCCAGGACTCCTCACCTCCATATCTATAATATCACGACCTAATATCACGACGATAAATGTCAGTAAATCCGCCCCCATCCCCCTGCACTCACCCACTTCCGTCTACTCTGGCTTCAGCGGCGCTTAACGGCAGCCGTAAAGAGAGAGACAGAGGGGCGGGCCGGCAGTGACACGTGACGCGCTGATCACATGACATCACACCCAAGGCAGCGGCGCTCGGCTGTGAGGAGACTGAGTGCGTCTCCCGCTGCTGGCGGTGTGCACTGCGCTGTGCGTTTACTTGTGCTGCTTTTTATGGGGTAGAAGGAAAGCAAAAGGCAACCAACTAGGTGCAGCTGCCCCAGAAAAGTGGCTGAAGCTTTCCTCTGCATTTAGGCTGTGTGCACACATGGAGTCTTCTTGCTGAGTAAAAATCCCTCTTCAAAAATGCCCGATGGAACCCCTCCCCCCCAATAAACACAAAACTACTCAAGAATTTGGAAAAAAAAACTGTTTTGCCAATAAATGCAGATTTTTTTTAATGCAAAACAAAAAAGCGTGCACACATTTGGTTTTGCCGCGTTTGGAACGACCTGATATACTCGCCTGTCTATATAACCCTAATACTGAAAAAAAGAAAACTTTCTGTAAAAAAAATAGAACAATATTAAAATGTGAGCGTCCTCAGTGGTGCAAAAATGCTGATTTTTTTTCAATGTCTTGCTGCACAAAAAGTTAAAACACCCTTATGTTAGTGAAATTAGGATAACGGAAAACGTCATCTCGTTCCACAAACAGCAAGTGGAAAAAAAACCTTAGAATATGGAGATGCATAAACATTTGTTTCCTAGAAAAATTGTTCTTAGTGTGCAAAACTGACAAAAAAATCAATGTCAATGTCATTACTGTAGTCGTACTGACTCAGAGACTAGAACTGTCTTCACTTTTACCACACGGAGGACAATGTAAAAAACTGACCAGATTCCCGAATTGCTGGTTTTTATTCATTCTGTCTCCCAATAATCGGAATAGAAAACAATTAAAAATTCTATGTATTCCAAAATGGTAATAATAAAACCTTCACCTCATCCTGGAAGCAAAAAGCCCTCACATGACTCTGTAGGCAGGAAAATAGAAAAATGATACCTTTCAATATACGGCGATGCAAAAACTTTGGGGGGGGGGGAAGCATCTTCTAGTGCAGGGGTGGGCAATTAATTTAGCCATGGGGCCGCATGAGAAATTGGGATGGTTTTAGAGGGCCGGACTAATATAATTAACTAATTTTAACCCAATACTGTAGTATACTGTAGTGGCCCCATATAGTGCTGCACAAACATTATGGCCCCATATAGTGCTGCACAAACATTATGGCCCCATATAGTGCTGCACAAACATTATGGCCCCCATATAGTGCTGCACAAATGTTATGTCCCGGCTGCACCCCCCCCCCCCCGATACGCCAATGCCAGTCACAGCCCCCCAGGACCAGTATAGAAGGGGAGGTCGCCAGTCACAGCCCTCCAGGACTAGTATAGATGGGGAGACCGCCAGTCACAGCCCCCCAGGACCAGTATAGAAGGGGAGGTCGCCAGTCACAGCCCTCCAGGACTAGTATAGATGGGGAGACCGCCAGTCACAGCCCCCCAGGACCAGTATAGATGGGGAGACCGCCAGTCACAGCCCCCCAGGACCAGTATAGATGGGGAGACCGCCAGTCACAGCCCCCCATTACCAGTATAGATGGGGAGGCCGCCAGTCACAGCCCCCCAGGATCAGTATAGAGGGGGAGGCCGCCAGTCACAGCCCCCCAGGACCAGTATAGAGAGGGAGGCCGCCAGTCACAGCCCCCCAGGACCAGTATAGAGGGGGAGGCCGCCAGTCACAGCCCCCCAGGACCAGTATAGAGGGGGAGGCCGCCAGTCACAGCCCTCCAGAACCAGTATAGAGGGGGAGGCCACCAGTCACACAACCTCAGCAGTCAGCCAGAATGCAGGCCGGTCAGGGTGAAGCATGGACGGGGGGTGCAGGGAGGGCGGATACAGCCTCTCTCGGACACTTACCAGTGACCTTGGCGCCGGTCTCGTCCGCACGGACAATCTCCGGGATAAATCTCGGCTCCTCACACCCGGCCGCCACCTTTAGAGCCCGCAGAAGCCTCCAGAGACCGGCCGCTCCCCCTTACCGAGGTCAGTGATGGACTGACAGGCCAGCCAATCACAAGTAGTGATGGAGCGAGAGCCGGGGCGGCCCAGCCAATGGTGTAGAGCACAATGCAGCCGAAGGGCGGGGCCAGGAGCTGCACAGTGTCTGAGGAACCGCCAATGGCGTCTGGCGGCTGGCCGAGTGGTGCCAGGGACGGCTGTCAGAAGTGACAGCTAGCTGGCGGGCCGTTCAAAATCATCAGGCGGGCCGGATGCGGCCCGCGGGCCGCATCTTGCCCAGGTCTGTTCTAGTGTGTGACAGCAGCCAAACATCCCTATATAAATCTGGAATCGCTGCAATCGCACCGACCCGAAGAATAAGTCGTCTAATTACTTATACCACCTGAGGAACGGTGTAAAAAATAAAAACAATTCTTCACCTGCTGTTAATTTGTTCATTCTGCCTCCCAAAGGTCGCAGTAAGGCTTGGCTCACATTTATCCTGCGCTCTACGCTGAGGTCTTACACCAGGGTTTCCGTGTAATTCTCTGAAATACGTGATATACACAGAACCTCCAGCAGAAGATTCTCTATAATGAGGCGGATGGAGGCACTGTGGAAACTGGCGGGCCTATGATCCGGCGGTGTCCATCTTTTTAGGTGTGCAGAAAAGTGTTGTCCACCACAGTTTTGTGCACGTCTGAAAAGAAGGAAACCACTGAACAGAGGCCAGATGGAGTCCAGAGTAAGGCCGGCGTCACACTAGCGAGTTTTACAGACGTATGAGAGCATAAAATATGTCTGTAAAATACGCATTACACACGGCCCAATTATTCTCTATGCCCCTGCTCCTATCTGCTGTATTTTACTGATCCGTATTATACGGCTTTCTACGGCCGTAGAAAATCGCAGCATGCTGCGTTTGTCACCGTATTTCGCAAAAAAATCGCCAATGAAAGTCTATGGAAGCCAGAAAAATATGGATCACACACGGACCAGCAGTGTGACTTGCGAGAAATACGCAGCGGTGTTAGAGAGAAAAGCCGGCAATTCAGTGCGGTGTACAGTAAAATCACACTGACAGCTTACAATAGAATAGGTAGAAATAATGTGGACACATAGAATAGGTATATATATATATATATATATATATGTCATTGAGACACATATATGAATATATATTAATATTTCATACAGCGCTAGATAGCTTAAAAGCCGGTAATTCAATTGCTGGCTTTTGCTATCTCCTTCCTAAACCCGACATGATATGAGACATGGTTTACATACAGTAAACCATCTCATATTCCCATTTTTTTTTTTGCATATTCCACACTACTAATGTTAGTAGTGTGTATGTGCAAAATTTGGCCGTTCTAGCTATTAAATTTAAGGGTTAAATGGCGGAAAAAATTGGCGTGGGCTCCCGCGCAAATTTCTCCGCCAGAGTAGTAAAGCCAGTGACTGAGGGCAGATATTAATAGCCTGGAGAGGGTCCACGGTTATTGCCCCCCTGGCTAAAAACATCTGCCACAAGCCACCCCAGAAAAGGCACATCTGGAAGATGCGCCTATTCTGGCGCTTGGCCACTCTCTTCCCATTCCCGTGTAGCGGTGGGATATGGGGTAATGAAGGGTTAATGTCACCTTGCTATTGTAAGGTGACATTAACCCCTTCCCGACCTGTGACACAGCGTATGCGTCATGAAAGTCGGTGCCAATCGGACCTGTGACGCATATGCTGTGTCACAGAAAGATCGCGTCCCTGCAGATCGGGTGAAAGGGTTAACTCCCATTTCACCCGATCTGCAGGGACAGGGGGAGTGGTAGTTTAGCCCAGGGGGGGTGGCTTCACCCCCCCGTGGCTACGATCGCTCTGATTGGCCGTTGAAAGTGAAACTGCCAATCAGAGCGATTTGTAATATTTCACCTAAAAAACTGGTGAAATATTACAATCCAGCCATGGCCGATGCTGCAATATCATCGGCCATGGCTGGAAACACTTATGTGCACCCACCCCACCCCACCGATCGCCCCCCCAGCCCTCCGATCTGTGCTCCGCTCCCCTCCGTCCTGTGCTCCGCTCCCCCGTCCTCCTGTCTGCTCCCCCCGTGCTCCAATCACCCCCCCCCCGTGCTCCAATCAAACCCCCCCGAACTCCGATCCCCCCCGCACAGCGATCCCCCCGTGCTCCGATCCACCCCCCCACACAGCGATCCCCCACCCCGTGCTCCAATCCACCCCCCCGTGTTTCGATCCACCCCCCCATGCTCCGATCCACCCCCCGTGCTCCGACGCCCCCCGTGCCCTGATCTCCCCCCCCCCTTATACTTACCGAGCCTCCCGGGCTCCGTCCATCTTCTTTCCTGGGCGCCACCATCTTCCAAAATGGCGGGCGCATGTGCAGTGCGCCCGCCGAATCTGCCGGCCGGCAGATTCGTTCCAGAGTGAATTTTGATCACTGAGATAGATTATATCTCAGTGATCAAAATAAAAAAAATAATAAATGACCCCCCCCCTTTGTCACCCCCACAGGTAGGGACAATAAAAAAAATAAAGAATTTTTTTTTTCCACTAAGGTTGGGGTAGGGTTAGGGTTAGGGATAGGGTTAGGGTTAGGGGTAGGGTTAGGGGTAGGGTTACGGGTAGGGTTAGGGTTATGGTTAGGGGTAGGGTTAGGGTTAGGGTTCGGGATGTGCACACGTATTCTGGTCCTCTGCGGATTTTTCCGCAGAGCATTTGATAAATCCGCAGTGCTAAACCGCTGTGGATTTACCGTGGTTTTTCTGCGCATTTCACTGCGGTTTTACAACTGCGATTTTCTATTGGAGCAGTTGTAAAACCGCTGCGGAATCCGCAGAAAGAAGTGACATGCTGCGGAATGTAAACCGCTGCGTTTCCGTGCAGTTTTTCTGCAGCATGTGTACAGCGATTTTTGTTTCCCATAGGTTTACATTGAACTGTGTGCACATACCTTTAGAATTAGGCTATGTGAACATGGTGCGGATTTGGCTGCGGATTCGCAGCAGTGTTCCATCAGGTTTACAGTACCATGTAAACATATGGAAAACCAAATCCACTGTGCCCATGGTGCGGAAAATACCGTGCAGAAACGCTGCGTTGTATTTTCCGCAGCATGTCAATACTTTGTGCGGATTCCACAGCGTTTTACACCTGTTCCTCAATAGGAATCCACAGGTGAAATCCGCACAAAAACACTGGCAATCCGCGGTAAATCCGCGGTAAATCCGCAGGTAAAATGCAGTGCCTTTTACCCGCGGATTTTTCAAAAATGGTGCGGAAATATCTCACATGAATCCGCAACGTGGGCACATAGCCTTAGGGTTAGGGTTGGGTTGGAATTAGAGTTGTGGTTAGGGTTAGGGGTGTGTTGGGGTTAGGGTTGTGGTTAGGGGTGTGTTGGGGTTAGGGTTGTGATTAGGGTTACGGCTACAGTTGGGATAAGGGTTAGGGGTGTGTTGGCGTCAGAATTGAGGGGTTTCCACTGTTTAGGCACATCAGGGGTCTCCAAACGCAACATGGCGCCACCATTGATTCCAGCCAATCTTGTATTCAAAAAGTCAAATGGTGCTCCCTCACTTCCGAGCCCCGACGTGTGCCCAAACAGTGGTTTACCCCCACATATGGGGTACCAGCATACTCAGGACAAACTGCGCAACAATTACTGGTGTCCAATTTCTCCTGTTACCCTTGAGAAAATAAAAAATTGCTTGCTAAAACATCATTTTTGAGGAAAGAAAAATGATTTTTTATTTTCACGGCTCTGCGTTGTAAACGTCTGTGAAGCACTTGGGAGTTCAAAGTGCTCACCACACATCTAGATAAGTTCATTGGGGGTCTAGTTTCCAAAATGGGGTCACTTGTGGGGGGTTTCTACTGTTTAGGCACACCAGGGGCTCTGCAAACGCAACGTGACGCCCGCAGACCATTCCATCAAAGTCTGCATTTCAAAAGTCACTACTTCCCTTCTGAGCCCCGACGTGTGCACAAACAGTGGTTTACCCCCACACATGGGGTATCAGCGTACTCAGGAGAAACTGGACAACAACTTTTGGGGTCCAATTTCTCCTGTAACCCTTGGGAAAATAAAAAATTCTGGGCTAAAAAATTATTTTTGAGGAAAGAAAACGTATTTATTATTTTCACTGCTCTGCGTTATAAACTTCTGTGAAGCACTTGGGGGTTGAAAGTGCTCACCACATATCTAGATAAGTTCCTTTCGGGGTCTAGTTTCCAAAATGGGGTCACTTGTGGGGGATTACTACTGTTTAGCCACATCAGGGGCTCTGCAAACGCAACGTGACTCCCACAGAGCATTCCATCAAAGTCTGCATTTCAAAACGTCACTACTTCACTTCCGAGCCCCAGCATGTGCCTAAACAGTGGTTTACCCCCACATATGGGGTATCAGCGTACTCAGGAGAAATTTGACCCCAAAAGTTGTTGTCCAGTTTCTCCTGTTACCCTTGGGAAAATAAAAACTTGCGGGCTAAAAAATCATTTTTGAGAAAAGAAAAATTATTTTTTATTTTCATGGCTCTGCATTATAAACTTCTGTGATGCACTTGGGGGTTTTAAGTGCTCAGTATGCATCTAGATAAGTTCCTTGGGGGGTCTAGTTTCCAAAATGGGGTCACTTGTGGGGGAGCTCCAATGTTTAGGCACACAGGGGCTCTCCAAACGCGACATGGTGTCCGCTAACAATTGGAGCTAATTTTCCATTCAAAAAGTCAAAAGGTGCACCTTCCCTTCCGAGCCCTGCCGTGTGCCCAAACAGTGGTTTACCCCCACATATGAGGTATCGGCGTACTCGGGAGAAATTGCTCAACAAATTTTAGGATCCATTTTATCCTATTGCCCATGTGAAAATGAAAAAATTGAGGCGAAAATAATTTTTTGTGAAAAAAAAGTACTTTTTCATTTTTACCGATCAATTTGTGAAACACCTGAGGGTTTAAAGTGCTCACTAGGCATCTAGATAAGTTCCTTGGGGGGTCCAGTTTCCAAAATGGGGTCACTTGTGGGGGAGATCCAATGTTTAGGCACACAGGGTCTTTCCAAACGCGACATGGTGTCCGCTAACGATGGAGATAATTTTTCATTCAAAAAGTCAAATGGCGCTCCTTCCCTTCCGAGCCTTACCATGTGCCCAAACAGTGGTTTACCCCACATGTGAGGTATCGGTGTACTCAGGAGAAATTGCCCAACAAATTTTAGGATCCATTTTATCCTGTTGTCCATGTGAAAATGAAAAAACTGAGGCTAAAAGAATTTTTTTGTGAAAAAAAAGTACTTTTTCATTTTTACGGATCAATTTGTGAAGCTCCTGGGGGTTTAAAGGGCTCACTATGCATCTAGATAAGTTCCGTGGGGCGTCTAGTTTCCAAAATGGGGTCACTTGTGGGGGAGCTCCAATTTTTAGGCACACGGGGGCTCTCCAAACGTGACATGGTGTCCGCTAAAGAGTGTAGCCAATTTTTCATTCAAAAAGTCAAATGGCGCTCCTTCCCTTCCAAGCCCTGCCGTGCGCCCAAACAGTGGTTTACCCCCACATATGAGGTATCAGCGTACTCAGGACAAATTGGACAACAACTTTTGTTGTTCAGTTTCTCCTTTTACCATTGGAAAAATAAAAAAATTGTTGCTGAAAAATCATTTTTGTGACTAAAAAGTTAAATGTTCATTTTTTCCTTCCATGTTGCTTCTGCTGCTGTGAAGCACCTGAAGGGTTAATAAACTTCTTGAATGTGGTTTTGTGCACCTTGAGAGGTGCAGTTTTTAGAATGGTGTCACTTTTGGGTATTTTCAGCCATATATAAACTGACTTCAAATGTGAGGTGGTCCCTAAAAAAAATGGTTTTGTAAATTTCGTTGTAAAAACGAGAAATCGCTGGTCAAATTTTAACCCTTATAACTTCCTAGCAAAAAAAAATTTTGTTTCCAAAATTGTGCTGATGTAAAGTAGGCATGTGGGAAATGTTATTTATTAACTATTTTGTGTCACGTAACTCTCTGGTTTAACAGAATAAAAATTCAAAATGTGAAAATTGCGAAATTTTCAAAATTTTCGCCAAATTTCCGTTTTTATCACAAATAAACACAGAATTTATTGACCTAAATTTACCGCTAACATGAAGCCCAATATGCCACGAAAAAACATTCTCAGAACCGCTAGGATCCATTGAAGCGTTCCTGAGTTATTACCTCATAAAGGGACACTGGTCAGAATTGCAAAAAACGGCAAGGTCTTTAAGGTCAAAATAGGCTGGGTCATGAAGGGGTTAAGCCAGATTAATAATGGAGAGGCGTCAATTTTGACACCTATCCATTATTAATCCAATAGTCTGAAATGGTTAAAAAAAAACACAAACACATTATTAAAAAGTCTTTTAATGAAATAAAAACACAGGTTGTTTTAATATTTTATTATTCTGGTAATCCACCTGAAGACCCTCGCTCTGTAACAAATTAAAAATAAAAAAACAACAATATACATACCTTCCGAGGATCTGTCACGTCCCACGATGTAAATCCATCTGAAGGGGTTAATTTATTTTACAGCCAGGAGCTGTGCTATAATGCAGCTGTGCTCCAGACTGTAAAACCCCAGGGAACGAATGGAAACTAGGTCAATGACCTATAGTTACCTTCATTTGCGGTGATGCGCCCTCTGCTGGTTGTCCTCATATGAACTCGAGCCTGTGAACTTTTCTGATTTTTTCCCACTCTCGAAGGACATCCAGCAGAGGGCGCCTCACCGCGAATGAAGGTAACTACAGGTCATTGACCTAGTTTCCATTCATTCGCTGGGGTTTTACAGTCTGGAGCACAGCTGCATTATAGCAGAGCTCCTGGCTGTAAAAAAAAAAAAACCTTCAGATGGATTTACATCGTGGGACGTTACAGATCATCGGAAGGTATGTATATTGTTGGTTTATTATTTTTTCTTTGTCACAGAGCGAGGGTCTTCAGGTGGATTACCAGAATAATAAAATATTCAAACAACCTGTGTTTTTATTTCATTAAAAGACTTTTTAATAATGTGTTTGTGTTTTTATTAACCATTTCAGACAATTGGATTAATAATGGATAGGTGACATAATTGACGCCTCTCCATTATTAATCTGGCTTAATGTCACCTTACAATAGCAAGGTGACATTAACCCTTCATTACCCCATATCCCACCGCTACACGGGAATGGGAAGAGAGTGGCCAAGTGCCAGAATAGGCGCATCTTCCAGATGTGCCTTTTCTGGGGTGGCTGGGGGCAGATGTTTTGAGCCAGGGGGGGACAATAACCGTGGACCCTCTCCAGGCTATTAATATCTGCCCTCAGTCACTGGCTTTACTACTCCGGCGGAGAAAATTGCGCGGGAGCCCACGCCAATTTTTTCCGCCATTTAAAGGGACTCTGTCACCTGAATTTGGAGGGAACAATCTTCAGCCATAGAGGCGGGGTTTTCGGGTGTTTGATTCACCTTTTCCTTACCCGCTGGCTGCATGCTGGCTGCAATATTGAATTGAAGTTTATTCTCTGTCCTCCATAAAACATGCCTGTTTTTATTATTTTTTGAGCACATGGATCCCTTGTATATCCATATGTCGGTTTTGCAAGCCTGCGAGAAAATCTCGCAGTACGGATGCCATACGGATTACATACGGAGGATGCCATGCGCAAAATACGCAGACACACCCTGTCTACGGAGGAGATACGGACCACTATTTTGGGGACTTTTCTGCGTACTACGGCCGTTAATTACGGACCGTATTTTTATACGCTGAGTGTGACGTCGGCCTAACTCTGCTGTCTTATTATAGTGAGTGGATGCTTTGGTGGTTTCATCTGAATCACGTCACTTGGCAACTTAGATGGAAACCCCAAAGTAAGTGCTCAGTGTACAGCTAAGCTATGAACCAGCGGTGTCTGTCCTTTTAACTGTGCATAAAAGTACCGTCGGCCACAGTTTTTTTTTTTTTTTAACCATTCAATTTTTATTGAGAAAACAGAGTACAATTAAAATGCAACAAGGAAAGGAAAAAGGGGGGAGGAAGGGGGAGGGGAAGAGGCAGACATAAATGTAAATATCCACGATCAAGAATGAAACAAAAAAAAATTACAATACATGGGTGCATATGGGATGGTGGTCAGGCGAGGAAATAAAGGGTGAGGAGACCCAAGGGTCCCACCACGTAAGGACCTTATTCTTTTTTGCAAGACAGTCCGCAGTAATCGACTCATAACTAAAGTGCAGATTAATTTTGGATATCAATTCAGGTCTGGAGGGAATATTAGAAGATTTCCAGTGCTTTGCAATACATTGTTGGGCCGCCACAAGAATATTAGAAATAATGGGTTGAAGGGAAGATGGGAAGTCCAAGAGAGATATACCCAATATTGCTAGAGGGCCAGTTAGGTTGATAGGAAGATGGGTCACCTCTGAAAGAATCGCTTCAACCTGACGCCAAAATATTTGCACACTAGGGCAACTCCACCATACATGAGCCAGCGAACCAGAAACACCACAATTTTTCCAGCATAATGGGGAAGAGGAGGGATAAAATTTAGCTAATTTAACAGGAGTGAAGTACCATAGGAGCTGAATTTTTTTGCTTTGTTCGAGGTGACCAAGACACGAAGAGAATTTGGAAGGATGCAGCATAGCCATGCTCCAATCCTCCGGGGAAGCCTCGAATGCAAGGGCACCCTCCCAAGTGGACATAAATGGGAGTCTCTCAGAGAAATCATGGGAGAGGAGGGATTTATAAATGATGGAAATGCCATGATCAATCCACGTGTTTGGTCTGAAAAATCTGTGGATTGGGGTCTCCATACCCAGGGGGGACACGGCCACACCGAAGGAGTTACAATGTTTAAGGAGGCTACGAATTTGGAAATACTGAAAAAAAGCCCTAGGAGGCAAGTTATAGCGAGCAGTGAGGTCCGCAAATGATCTTAGGCCCGACTCATTATAGAGATCATTCACTCGGTGTATTCCGCAGTCCCCCCAGGCAGAGAGAGACAAACCATCTATTGCGTATTCTAATGCTTGAATAGAGACGTAGTCAAATATAAAAGGGAGGTAAGTAGGGCAGAGACCTGTCCAAACCTTAGTGGCGGAGCAAATTGTTTTATGAGGGGAGCTCCGACTGGGCGGCTGGAGCAAACAGATCTCCAGCAAAAGTTTGAGGGAACCCCTAGGGGCAAAGCACGACTCAATATGGAACCACTGGAGGGAGGAGTTCCCCTCCCACCAAATCTTAAGGGGGTCTAGGAGAGCAGCTTTGTGGTAAAGGTGGATATTAGGGGCACCAAGACCTCCCCTGGCATATGGGAGAGACATTAGGGAGCGTTTTATTCTATGTGGCTTGTTATTCCAAATAAAACGGTCAATAATTGCTTGAAAAGCAGAGAGGTACTTAGAGGGGATAGCGAAGGGGAGGCATCTAAAAAGATATATAAGTTTAGGGAGAATTAACATCTTAGACGTTTGTATCCTAGCCATCCAGGATAGATGAGAGCAGGCAAGCTGGTCAATTTCTTTTTTAATTTCGTGGAGGGTTGAATCACAGTTAAGGCGAACAATGTTTTTAATATGGGTAATTTGAATACCTAGATAAGTGAATCCGAGCGGAGACCATATAAAAGGGTAAATATTTTGGATTTGAAGTTGGAGAGAGGAAGAGATAAATAGGGGAAAAATTGTGGACTTGGACAGATTTAGCTTATAATAGGAGGCTTCAGTAAATTGGGTAAGAATGGAAGACACTGCAGATAGTGACTGTAGAGGAGCAGAGCAAGACAACACCACATCGTCGGCGTAGAGGCCAATTTTGTGCTCCTGACTTCCCACCATTACCCCCCTAATGTCAGGGCATTGCCTCACCGCAGCCGCCAGGGGCTCCATGACTAAAGCAAAGATGATGGAGGAGAGGGGGCAACCCTGCCGGGTCCCATTTGAAATAGAAAATATACGGGATTTAAAGCCGGCTGAGCGAACTGAGGCACAAGGATTGGAATACAAAGCCATAATAGCTGAAAAAATCTGGCCAGTAAGACCAAATTTGTGCAAAGTAGATGCTATATAGCCCCAGTGCACCCGATCGAACGCCTTTTCCGCGTCGAGAGATAGGAACACACTGGGGAGGCTCCCCCTCTCCACCACATCCAGCAGGTCGATCAAGCGTCTCGTACCATCTCTAGTTTGCCTACCAGGGACAAACCCAACCTGGTCTGAGTGAACCAAGGATGGGAGCACCGATAATAACCTATTGGCCCAGACCTTAGCATATATTTTTACATCGCAATTTAGAAGGGCGATGGGACGAAAATTGCCAGGAGAGGTCATAGGTTTCCCAGGTTTAGGAAGTGTCGAAATACAAGCCTCCAGACCCTCTCTCTCAATAGTACCCATAGAGCGCCAGTAGTTAAATAAACGAATGAGAAAAGGAGAGAGGATAGTGAGAAAATGAGAGTAGTATGAGAAGGAAAAGCCATCTGGACCCGGGGCAGAGCGTTTTTTGGCCTCTTTGATTATTTGGGAGATTTCAGTTGCTTCTATAGGGCCGTTAAGGAGCGACAACTGCTCCGGATTAACAGTGGGGAGATTCGCTTTATTCAAAAAAGCGTTAATTGAGTCCTGAGAAGGTTGAGGAGTATTTACGTCAGAATCTAGGTTATATAATGAGGAGTAGTATGAGGCAAATTCTTCAGCGATATGGATTGGGTTGTAAATCCGAGAACCATCTGACTTAAGAAGATAAGCAATTTTGGTTTGGGCTTCTTTTTTTTTAACGCGTTTAGCTAGTAAGGCGCCTGCCCTGTCACCCATGGAGTAGAATTTGGCTTTCGATTTCCTGAGCGAATTTTCTGCTCTATGGAGGAGGAGCTGGCGAAGGCGCAGGCGTGCATCAGAAAGATTGGAAAATAATTGAGGGGAGGGGCAGGCTTTGTGGCAAGACTCCAGCCGGGCCACTTCAGCCAAGGCAGATTGAAGATTTAAGTTATACTTGCGTTTAGCTGTCGCAGCCATCTTAATGAAAAGGCCACAAGCCACTGCCTTGTGAGCGAACCAGAGGGAGTCCTCACGCACATCCGCCGAGTCATTAAAGGCAAAGAATTCCTGCAAAGAGTTTTCAATTAGTGTAGAGTTCGCTTGCTCAGAGAGAAGGTGGTCATTAAGGCGCCAGTGTGAAGGGGGTCTGATTGCAAGAGGGTCTTCTAGGGAGACTGACACAGGAGCATGATCAGACCAAGTGATATTACCTATATTTGCAGACATGCAGTGAGGGAGAGCGACATCATCTACTAAAATATAATCAATTCTACTGTAAGAACCATGACGAGGGGACCAAAATGTGTAGTCTCTCTCATTACAATGGAGATATCTCCAGATATCGTGTAAATTGTAGGAGCTAATCAGCTGGGCCGCATCACCCCTAGCCACAGCAGCCGACGAACAGTCCAGATTCTTGGATACTGGAATGTTGAAGTCTCCGGCAACTAATTTATGACCATGCTGATAATTACCTAAGATTTGAAATAAATTATTTAGAAATTTAACCTGACCAAAATTTGGGCCATACACAGAGGCAATGGTGTAAGGGGTATTGTTGATTAAACATAAAATTATAATGTATCTGCCCGCGGGGTCGGCTGTAGAACTAATTAGCTGGAAAGAGTTAGCCTTGCTAAAAAAAAATTGCCACCCCAGCCTTTTTGGTCTTCCCATTCGCAAAAAATTGGTGGGGGTATAGATTCGAATACATTCTTATATTGTCCCGTTCTAGTAAATGAGTCTCCTGTAAGCATATAATATCGTGTTTGGATTTAGCGAGCTGACGCCAGACAATCGATCTCTTACCAGGGGAGTTGAGGCCGTTAACATTAATAGAATATAAAGAAACACTCATTGTAATATGTTACACAATTTGCTGAAGAAGATACGCAAACCCATTACCCACAAAAAAAGCATAAACATGTCGTGGGATACCTCGCAAACTCCATCTGCGACGAGGGGGGGGGGAAGAGGGAAAGGAGGTGGGAGAGGGAGGGAAGGAGGAGAAGGGAAAAACAAACATACAAAATCCAAACATTTAAACAAGGGAACATCCAGGGAAATCCTGAGTCTGAGGTGAAAATAGAAAACAGTTCACCAATGGGGCAATATGCTGAGCGGAGTCCTGCCAGGAACCAGCCTCAGCAAAAAACTCAGCAAGCAAAAAAAAAGAAGAGAAAAAAGAAAAAGAGAACTAGAACTGAGCGGGAAAAAGGAAAAAATAAATTCTTCCAGCCAGGAAATGGTTAAAATAGACACTTCAGGCGACCTTCCAGTCAGGGGTAATACGGCGTCTCCGGGGACCAGATCCACCAGGTTTGGTGGAAGCAGAGGCAGGAGTGGGCACAGGAGGGTCAAAACCCCATTGGGACAGGGTCTTGGCTGCTTGCGACGGGGATAGGCACGTGGTAAATGAACTGTCTTTACGAATGCAAAGTTTGGTGGGGAAACCCCAGCGGTATAATATACCCTTTTCCCTCAGGATTGAGGTGTATGGTGCAAAAGCCCTGCGGAGGGCTAGAGTTCCTGGAGACAGATCAGGGAAAACTGCAATGGTAGCAAATCGTTCAGGTAGCGACGGCTTCGATCTTAGTGCTTGCAGAAATTCCTCCTTCATAACAAAAAAATGGATGCGAGCTAGTACATCTCTGGGTACCGCAGGGTCAAGGCCTAAGGGTTTAGGGATCCGATGAATACGGTCGATCACAACGTCATCTTTGGAATAAAGTGGGAGAATAGATGTGATAAAGTCTTGTAGAAAGGCTCTGATATCATCAGCCCCAATTGATTCAGCAATGCCTCTTAGTTTCACATTATTTCTCCTGGATCTGTCTTCCAAATCCAGGGTTTTAGCATGAGTTTTGGTAACAAGCAGCTGCAGGTTATCATGAGCTTCCCACAAATCATTGTGAGAAGCTACCAGTTCAGACATTTTATTTTCAAGATGATCCGTGCGGCCTCCCAGCTCCTCCACCTCCCCCCTGAGCTCTGCCATCATGGAACGCATATCCTCCTGCAGGGAGGTACGGAGGTCACCAAGCATGTCTCTGAGCAGCGCTGCTGTAACTGGAGCCTCTGAGAGATCAGCCGCTGCTGTGCTTGAGGCAGAAGACTGAGAGCCTCGGCGTGCAGTTCTGGAGGATCTAGGAGAAAGCGGCGCCATCTTGGGCCTCTGAGGCTGCTGAGGGGTGGCTGCAAAGAAGTCCACAATGCGCCTGGAAGGGTCCCCTGCGCCGGCTTTAGATTTCCCCATACACTCACCGAACGGTAAGGAGCAGGAGTGGGGAGTTCTGGAGGAGAAAGCACCGTCTGTGCACTGCTGTGTGCCGCTTTATGAGTCCTGGGAATGGAGCTCCCACACTATGCAACCTGCACCATCAGAAGTCAGGCCACACCCCCGTCGGCCACAGTTTTGTGCACCTTTGAAAAGGACTGCGCTGAACAGAGGCTAGACGAAGTTCAGTGTATTACTCTGCTGCCACATTATAGTGAATGGGTCCTTTGGGGGTTTCATCTGAATCACGTCACTCGGAGATTTAGATGGATGTAAGTGCTCAGCATAGAGCGCAGGATAAATGTGATCCCAAATGTTATGTAAAGTGTTTCTAAGAAACACTTCAAATCAATCCACAAAAAAGCGAGTCCCCACTCAGGTCCGTCATCAGTCAATGGAAATACAGGTGGCTTCCATGTTACTGGTAGTACAAAGGCTCTGGAAAAGCTAAATGGCTCCTCTCCCCCCCAAACAAAATCCAGTGAATTCTGCGCTCCCAAATCCAAATACCCCTATTCCTTCTGAGCTCTACAGTATGCCTAAATGACATGTTTGGCATTTCTGTAGCGATGAGAGCCCGCCTAATTTACGGGTGCGTGTCTCCAGATGCATGAGCTGGGCACACTGTACTGGTCACTACAATGTACTTGTCACTACAACGTGCTGGTCATTACAATGGCAGTTTGCAATTTTCTTTCAAATAAACTTTATTGGGTTTTGCAATTAACGGGGCAGGAAGGAAGTAGGTGTAAGGGGGATGAGGGGGAGGGAAGGGGAGGGGGAGGAAGGCTGGGTAGGAGGGGGGAAGAGAAGGAGAAGAAGAGGGGAGAGAAGACACTTGTAGTGTGCGTCAACAGGTAATCACGATTGCCAAATAGCAATAATACATTTAAATGGTGAATAATCAAAATGCATGTAGTTACATACAAAAAGTAGACAAACAAGCCAGTCTATCATAACTAACACTTCTAATCAAACTCCAGATCACGATGTAGCATTTTCTGCTGTAAAATATTACGGGAAAGCTTCTTCCCAACGAGCCCATTTTTCTGAAAATTTTTTGAGGTTGTCGTTGGCTAAGGCAAATTTTTGCTCATAAGTTTTGTGGTGGGCCACACGTTCTTTAATCTCTTGAAATGAAGGAGGTGTGGCATTTTTCCAATTATAGGCGATGGCGTTTTTTGTGACCAACAGTATGTGGATGACCAGTGCCCTAAGAGGAAAATGTATGACGCTTAATCCCACAGAGAGCATTGCCATCTGTGGAGTCAAAATAATGTTTTTACCTAATAGTACACCAATTAGAGCAGAGATTCTGGTCCATAGTGGTTTTATTTTAGGGCAGCTCCAGAAGATGTGGCCGCAAACCCTCCAGCAATTCGGGGAGATATGACCCCCAATCAGGGACAGCCTTGCAGGGGTAAGGTACCAACGAGAGACTAGTTTAAAATAGGACTCTTGTAGAGACATAGAGACGGTAGCGGAGTAAGTGTGGACCAAGGCTCTTTTCCATTCATCTGAATCAAATGTTAACTGGAGCTCTTTCTCCCATTTCAACATGGATGAAGATTTAGCAAAATCAGAGTCATGGTTAAACCAACCATAAACATATTTGTAGCTCCAGAATATGCTATGGTCGGGGTTGCAAATAAGGTTTTGTGCAGCTTCAGAGAAGAAGGTATTAAACAGCACAAACCACCATACCAATACACAGGTGAAAATGAGGCATAGGCATACATATAAAATATATATTTTATTAGAATAAAAATAAAATAACAAGACAAGGAAATTCAGTAAAAACTGGTGGCAAGCAGGAGTAACAACCAAAATATAGTAGGTAAAGCTACTCTGGAAATACAATATCATACTGCTATACAAATATATAAAGCATGCATTATGACCAAAACCGGACTATAAACGCATGATATATTGATAGACGCATAAAGCTGGCTAGAAGCTGATAAAGTGTAAGTGGAGGATAAAGAAAAATAAATACTGCTCACAAGAGCCTGTATAATTGTAGTAAGAACCCAAAAATGCAGGGCTTCCAATCCTCCAGCAGGTATAACCACAAGTAAAAGCAAGCTAAACAAATGTGTCTAGCCCAGCAGGACAATATGATAGTGACCGATCCGTGGAACAAACATTCCTTACGGACCAACCCATTGGTAACAGTTCTATAATAAGGTAGTAGTAACTTACATCTTAATGTGTCTCAATCCTGCGTGCCCACCAGTGAACCCCGACAGCGCCGTTTTGCCTTGTGGCTTCTTCCAAACGGGGGCATGTCTTGTTATTTTATTTTTATTCTAATAAAATATATATTTTATATGTATGCCTATGCCTCATTTTCACCTGTGTATTGGTATGGTGGTTTGTGCTGTTTAATAGTGTTTTTGGAGGTGGCAAGTCCACTAGTGGATTCTTTGGTTATGTTCAGAGAAGAAGGGCCTGTTTGATAGGAATTTTTGGCATTGATCTTTAATGACCAGGTAATCACAAAACATAGAGGAAGGAATACTGTAACTATTTTTGAGGGAATTAAAGGGTAGAAATTTTTTCCCGTCGAAAATGTGTATCAGCTTTGTAATCTTGTATTCAGACCATTTGGGGTTGACTAATTTATTATGTAGCTCGAAAATGAAGGAGATAGCCAAGTTACCTAGAGATTCAAATCTCCCTGTACCTCCTTTAGGCCTGGCTAATTTAGACCAAGCTTTACTAGCTGCTATGAAGATTGGGTGAGATTTGTTGCTGACATTTTTTATGTTCATTAGCTGTTTCAAAATCAGTTCCTTGGGTGCTCTATCTAGATTTAGAGTGGTTTTGATCTCTAACCAAGCTGGGGAATCCGCTTTAGACCACCAAAAGAGACTTTATCTAATCAAATTAGTATAGTAGTGTGCCAGAATGTTGGGTAGGCCCATTCCCCCCCCCCCCCCCCCCCCGTTGTTTTGTTTTTATAGAGTGTTCCCATAGCCACTCTTGCTTTTTTGTTGTTCCATAGGAACTTGTTAATCAGGGATTGAATGTTTAGTAAGTAAAGAGTTGGGATAGGAATGGGGATGGACCTAAATACATACAAGATTTTAGGGATTATGAAGGTTTTGACTGACAAGTTCTTTCCCCACCAAGACAGATCCTTCCCTGTAAAGTAGTTCAGATCGAGTGAAATATTTCTGGTTAGGCAATCAAGATTAGTTGGAATGAGTGAGTCCATATTTTTGGGGATCTTGATCCCTAGATAAATGAAATCGTTTGCCGCCCAGCTCCACGAAGTTGCTTTTTTCAACTCTCTAATCTGGTGGGGATCTAGGTTGAATTGCAAAATTTGGGACTTGATTTTGTTAATTTTAAAATATGATAGCTGGGAAAATACGTCTAGTAAATTTTGGGTTGCTGGAACAGATGTTAAAGGGTTTGTCAGGGTCAGAATGACATCGTCAGCAAAGAGGCCGATTTTAAATTCTCTGTTTTTTGTTTGGATGCCTGTTATGTTTTTTGTCCTCTCTCACTGACTGAGCCAAAGGCTCAATTGCCAAAGCGAACAGCAGAGGAGACAGGGGGCAACCTTGGCGCGTACCGTTCGTAATTGAAAAGGGTGATGAGAGGTGATTGTTGGAGAAGACCCTGGCGGTAGGACCTGAATAAAGAGCCATAATTGCGGAAATAGATTTTGGATTGAAGCCGAATTGTTGCAAAGTAAGTTTTAGGTATGACCAGTTTAGTCGGTCAAACGGCTTTTCCGCGTCCAACGAAGCAATGATCGAGGGGACTTTTTTGAGTTGATGAATTTCATCAGGTCTATAATTCTCCTCATTCCATCGACCGATTGTCTGCCCCTGACAAACCCTATCTGGTCGTTAATTATCAGTTTGGGTAGGAAGTTGTTGATCCTATTCGCAAGAATCTTAGAGTACAATTTAATGTCTGTATTAACTAAAGAAATTGGTCTGTAGTTTGGGAGCTGGTCAGGATCTCCTTTAGCTTTGGGTATCACGATAACTGTGGCTTCCAACATTTCCTTTGGGAACTTGCCGGATAATGCTGCGAAGTTAAAAATTTTGGAAATATGTGGGACTAATATTTCACTGAATGACCTAAAGTACTCGTTAGTAAAGCCGTCCGGCCCTGGAGCTTTTAGTGGTTTTAAATTTTTTTATGTTTTCAGAAATCTCTTCAGGTGAAAACGGGGCGGTAAGATCATCTAGGTCTTCAGGCATGAGTTTTGGAAAAGTGAGTTTTGAAAGGAATTTTTTGATATCAGAGTCTATTGGTTGTAATTGTTGGGGATTTAGATTAAGGTTATATAGTTCTGAATAGAAGGTTGCAAACGCGTCCACAATGTCCTGCGGGTGGGTAAGCAATCGTCCATTAGGGGATGCGATTTTTGCAATCCTGTTCTGGATTCTCTGCCTTTTCAGCCTATTTAACATATACCTTGTCGGCTTGTTTAGGGAGGCATACTGTTTGAATTTTGAGGATTTGATTGACGCGTCATAGAATGAAAAGATCAGAGCCCTCAGTTCCTGCCTTAGCGAAATGATTTCGGTTTGTAATTTGGAGGAATGAATAGCTGAGATAGCAAGTCCTGATTCCTTACGTTTTATTTTTAATTGTAACTCCTTTATTTTGGCCCTGTTTTGTTTTTTTTCTTTAGCAGAGATTTGAATTAGGGCCCCCCTGATCATGGCCTTGTGGGCATTCCAAAGAGTAAATGGGTCGATTGATTCTGACTCATTCTCTTGGAAATAGTTTCTAATGGTCTGATTAATCGTGTTTTTATGTATTGGGTTGCTAAAAATAGATGAATTGCACCTCCATGAGACGTGAGTTCTAGAAGCAGGGCCGTAAGTCAATTCTGCGATGACAGGTGAATGGTCTGATATTGTTTTGGGTAAAATTGAGATTTTTTTAAATTTAGGTAAGGAAAAAATGCTGGAGATCATCAGGTCAACTCTGGAAGCCGATTGGTGCACATCGGAAAAATGGGTATACTCAATAGAAGTGGTGTTGAGACATCTGAAAATGTCATACATTTCGTTTTGGTGAAGCCAATTGTTTAGGGTCAGAGCTTTGTGTCTGTTTTGAGCTGAGGAGTCAAGATGGCCGTCAGGTACCACGTTGAAGTCTCCCACCATTATTAGGTCCCCTTTCTTGATCTCCAACACTTTTCTCATAAGTTTATTCAGGAATTTGATTTGGCCTATATTCGGGACGTAAACGTTAACAATTGTGAAAGGATGGTTATCAATACTGCAGATTAGAATATGGAAATTGCCTTTTGGGTCCTTGTACTCCTCAAGAAATTCGAATGAGATATTATGACTGATTATTGTCATAACACCTGCTTTTTTCTTGCTACCACATGATTCAAAAATTTGTGAAAACTTCTTGTCTGTGAGATTTGGATGATCATTAGATTTAAACTTGGTCTCTTGTATACAAATGATGTCGGATTTAGATTTGACCAGCTCGTCCCTGATAGTGAATCTCTTTCTCGGGCTGTTAAGGCCCCTAACATTGTACGACATTATTTTGAGAGACATTTTTGATTGAGATTAGGGGGGGTGGAGATTATTCACCTAGAGATACCTGTATGTAGAGTTGGTGACTGTAAAACAGTAATAAACTAACTAAAGATTGAGGCTTTACTTTTAGGGTGCAGCAATAACAAGAAAAGAAAAATCAATGTATGTCTGTGAACACAAGTACAATTTGTACGTTAGCACTGTACAAAACTGAAAAGAGATAAAACAACACACTTGGATCACAGAAACTTAACTTGTCCTCTCCGAAGAATCCCTCCGGTGGGTTCTTCGCTGTTCGGGGAAAAGTTCGTGAGTGAGCTCAGGACAGAGCTTGAGGCATCCTCCGAGATATGAAACAATTGGACAAAGGATAACAGATGGGGGCGGCACGGTGGCTTAGTGGTTAGCACTACAGCCTTGCAGCGCTGGAGTCCTGGGTTCGAATCCCACCAAGGACAACATCTGCAAAGAGTTTGTATGTTCTCTCCGTGTTTGCGTGGGTTTCCTCCGGGCACTCCGGTTTCCTCCCACATTCCAAAGACATACTGATAGGGAATTTAGATTGTGAGCCCCATCGGGGACAGTGATGATAATGTGTGAAAAAATGTAAAGCGCTGCGGAATATGTTAGTGCTATATAAAAATAAAGATTATTATTATTATTATTTAACATATTGATGAAGAAACAGTTATAACAGTTATAACACTTAGAAAACTTTGGAACCCTGTACAAAGATCCTTTTATAGGATACAGGTTAAGGTCATATACATTTTACAAAAAGATTACTCCGAAACTGACCTATGTAATAGAGGCAATGAACCTTTCTCCTTCTTCAGGAGTACCAATGGGGATTGTTTTGCCTTTAAATAATACCAAGAGCTTCAGCGGAAACCCCCATTTATGTTTTCATCGCGTTGCTCCGAGGGTCTCAGGGAAGCACGCACGGAGCCCCTTCCCTGCGCGATGCTTCCCTATATTGCCGGAACACTGCGATCACGTTTGATCGCAGTGTGCCAGGGGTTAATGTGCCGGGGGCGGTCCGTGACCGCTCCTGGCACATAGCGCCGGATGTCAGCTGCGATAGTCAGCTGACACCCGGCCTCGATTGCCCGCGCTCCCCCCGTGAGCGCGGCTGATCGTGCTGGACGTACTATCCCGTCCTTGGGAAGTAGGGCCCACCCCACATGGACGGAATAGTACGTCCAATGGCAGAAAGGGGTTAGTGCCCTGTGCAAATGCCCTAGAAAATAGTGCAAACATTTTGCCCCTACAAGCTAATAAAACTTCCTGCACACTTTTGACGGTAATAATAATACTTCTTAAGTGCCCACTTAACATTTAACCCCTTCATGACCTTGGGATTTTTCATTTTTCCGTGTTCGTTTTTCACTCCCCTCCTTCCCAGAGCCATAACTTTTTTATTTTTCTGTCAATTTGGCCATGTGAGGGCTTATTTTTTGCGGGACGAGTTGTACTTTTGAACGACATCATTGGTTTTAGCATGTCGTGTACTAGAAAATGGGAAAAAAATTCCAAGTGCGGTGAAATTGCAAAAAAGTGCAATCCCACACTTGTTTTTTGTTTGGCTTTTTTGCTAGGTTCACTAAATGCTAAAACTGACCTGACATTATGATTCTCCAGGTCAGTACGAGTTCATAGACACCTAACATGACTAGGTTATTTTTTACCTAAGTGGTGAAAAAAAATTCCAAACTTTGCTAAAAAAAAAAAAAATGGTGCCATTTTCTGATACTCGTGGCGTCTCCATTTTTCGTGATCTGGGGTCAGGTGAGGGCTTATTTTTTGCGTGGTGAGATGACATTTTTAATGATAGCATTTTGGTGCAGATACGTTCTTTTGATCGCCCGTTATTGCATTTTAATGCAATGTTGCGGCGACCAAAAAAACATAATTCTGGCGTTTCAAATTTTTTTCTCGTTACGCCGTTTAGCGATCAGGTTAATGCTTTTTTTAATTGATAGATTGGGCGATTCTGAACGCGGCGATACCAAATATGTGTAGATTTGATTTTTTTTTATTGATTTATTTTGATTGGGGCGAATGGGGGGTGATTTAAACTTTTATATATTTTTTATTTTTTTCACATTTTTTTAAACTTTTTTTTTTTACTTTTGCCATGCTTCAATAGCCTCCATGGGAGGCTAGAAGCAGGCACAGCACGATCGCCTCTGCTACATAGCAGCAAACTGCTGTTCGCTGCTATGTAGCTGAAAATCAGGTGTGCTGTGAGCGCCGACCACAGGGTGGCGCTCACAGCTACCGGCGATCAGTAACCATAGAGGTCTCAAGGACCTCTATGGTTACAATGAAGAAGCATCGTCGACCTCCGATCATGTGACCTCCGATCATGTTTGTCACCGCCGGAGCCCGCATCAAAGAGGGGCTTCTGACCTCAGACGTACTATCCCGTCCGAGGTCAGAAAGGGGTTAATACTGTGCCCTGAGACCCCCAATGTACAGTTCCTCCATACACAGTATGATGGACCCACAGCTCCCCATACACAGCATATTGGGCCAACAGCTCCGCTATACACAGTACGATGGGGCAACAGCTCCCCTATACAGAAGTATGGTGGTCCACATATCCCCTAAATACAGTATAATTGGCCCACAGCTGCCAATACACAGTATAATGGGCCAACAGCTCCCCTATACACAGTATTTTGAGCCAACAGCTGTGCTATACACAGTACTATGGGGCTACAGTTCCCTTATACAGAAGTATGATGGCCCACATCTCCTCTATACACAGTATAATGGGCCCACAGTTGCCCATACCTAGTATAATGGGCAAAATGCTCCCCTATACACAGTATATTGGACCAACAGCTCCCCTATACACAGTATAATGCCCCCCACAGCTTCCCAGTGCAAAGTATGATGGGTCCATATTTCCCCTATAAATAGTATGATTGACCCAAAGCTCCCCTATACACAGTATAATGGGCCAACAGCTCCCCTATACACAGAGTAATGCCCCCACAGGTCCCATATACACACTATGATGGGCCCACAGCTCCCCCATACACTGTATGATGGCCTAGACCTCCGCTATACACAATATAATGGCCCCTCAGCTTCCTAAATACAGTATGATGTCCCCACTTCTGTCCCAAAACACAGTATAAGACCCCCATAGTAGCCTTCACACTGCATATTGGTAGTCCCCACACTTTATGATGGTCCCCACAGTAGCACTCAAACTCTATAACGATCCCTCCATTATCTCCCACACTGCATAATAGCCCCCACAGTAGTCCCCACACTGTATGAATGCCCTCACTGTGGGAACCAAACTGTATAATGACACTCAAATTAGCTTCCATACTGTATAATGGCCACCAAACTTTATGAAAAATTTCCACAGATGTCCCTACAATGTATGAGGGGCCCATTCAAAATATGAGAGCGCCTCACACTGTATGACGGCCCCCAACATTAGTCCCCACACTCTTTGATTGCCCCCTTGGTAGGCCCCAAACTGTATAATGGGCCACACTTTAGCTACCACAATATATAATGGCTCCTGCATTAGCCTCCAAACTATATAATAGTCCCACATTAGCCCCACATTAGCCCCTTATCTATATAATGGCCTTTGCATTAGCCCCCAAACTATATAATGGCCCTACATTAGCCCCCAAACTGAATAATTGCCCCCACATTGAAGCCCACACTTTATGAGGGCCCCCAACACACTGTTTCAGGTGCCCCCCTACATGGCATGAGGGTCCCACATTGTTTATGATGCACCCACAGTCACACCCCAAGTTTTAATAAAAATAAAAAACATTATATACTCACCTAATGCAGGATCCTGATGAGTCTGTAGACGAGGTTGGGGCAGACCAATGTGCTGATGTTGTAGTCAGTCGCCCACCAGGCGCCCATGTAAAAGGGGAATTGAATAAAGTTTATGTTCATGACGCCACCTGTGGTATTCGGTCAGTGAGGACCAATGCTGCTTTAAGGGGTCCACTGGGGTGATGTTATGGCAGCTAGATGGTATAACTTCCCACAGGTCAAGTATATACCCAGAGCTCCCGGTGTGTAGGTGGAAGATGATGGTGAAAGGTGCAGTAAGGAATGAGGACACAGGTTTGCAGTCTCTTTACCTTGTTTACTGAAGACTTCAGGCAGCCACAGTCCAGGGTACCAGATCACAGGATAGGCAGAGTCCGGCCGGCTTGGAGGCAAGTTGGGAGTCCCCTTTTCCAGGTGGAGATTAAGAGCCTTCCCTCTAGCGCGGTGGTATAGTAGGGCCTTACTGCCTATGGCTTCAGATAAGGTTCTCACAGTTCTTCTCTGCCCTCCATATAGAATAGGACAATAACTGCTTGACAGGTAACTCGAGCCTTTTTACAGGGACTCTAGCACGCCCCGGGCTCTATGTGTTACTGTGTCTCAGGTGTGTGTGGCAAACAGGTAACTTGTAATTCAGCTGTCCTGACGGTCTCTGCTGTAAGTCGTAGAGTCCCTTACAACCTCAGTGGTCTGGCTACCGGTGTCCGTGCTTTGCCAGGGAGACAGTCTGCTCGCTGCTGTCCTCCCCCTGGTGTCCTCGCCTGTGCTCCTCTCTCCTACACGCTCACTTCAATCTGTTCTGCTTTCAGTGCTGTCTCTGTCCAGGAGCTGCAGCACCCTGTCGTGGCTGCACGGCCCCTCATTCGTCCTTCCTGCCTCAGACTGCTCCAGTCTGCTGTCTGGCACTAACTAACTAACTTTCCCTCCAAAATCACAATATATATGCATATGCAGGGGAGTCACCTAGTAAAATAGGATCAAAAGCTCCCTCTTGTTGCCTGGAGTGTGAACATGTTGCATGCTTGTGTTTACCTGGTGAAAGTTATCCTTCCTTGCCTCCAAGCGTAACATCACTCTCCCAGTGAGGAAAGCAATGTTACTGTGGCAACCAGGACCCTGGGGCGCCACAATAGCGCCGACGCATACATGGAACGTCAGAGGTGCAGCGCAATGACGTCGCAGCTCCGTTACTCTGAAATCCTGCACGTGCGACGGTGTCTCTGCAACTGTATCTCCAACAGAGAGCGGTACTGCATGTTAATCATGTCTCCCTACATTACCACACAGCTTAACTATATGCAGTTGAGTGTCGCGGTAGCTCCGGGTGGGCCCCTCTGAGCGCTGGGTCTGGAGCGACCGCACCCTTAGTAGCTACACTACTGTCCTATCCCACACCTTTGGGATGAACTAGAGTGGAGATTATGAGCTTGGCCTCTCCTCCAACATCAGTGTCTGACCTCACAAATGCTCTTCTGGATGAATGGTCACAAATTCCCACAGACACCTCCAAAATCTTGTAGGAAGAACTCTATTAATGACTATAGATGTAGAATGGGAGGTCATGCAAGCTTCTATGGGTGTAATGTGGAGGTGTCCCAAGACTTTCCTCCATATGTATAAACATATAGTATAGAAGAGTCTCCTTTATGTGTCAGAGGTGCTGATCTTGGTCTTGGAATTTTATGGTAATGACCATGATAATGTGTTTGTCCCGGCACGTTATGATAACCTACGTCATACAATTCCTATAAATCATCCACATGTTTCCGTGTATAGCAATGTCTAGCATGCTGTCACAGCTGCTCACTGGCTTGCATGCTTGTAATTTAATATAAAACAGGCCGTGTCTCATTATATGCAGCACATTAGCCAAGATTCGGGAGCCAGAAATTGATACCTCCTTGTGTCAGGCCGGGGATGAAGGTCATTGGAGACAATAGATTATGTATTTGCCAGATTTCCTGTGTGTTAGTGGGGAATAAGCAGCTGTTAGACAAGAAGGTCTTGGTGCAGCAACAACAAGGGACATGGAGGAGCATATAGGTTTATATTTAGGAGTTCAGCAAGTTTCATTTTATTATTCCAAATGAGACTGTCACAACTGAATGATTATCTCATAAATTAACAGTCTGTAATTTACACACAATTATGAAAGATTTCCTTCTGACCATGGCAGCCTACTGTAGTTGAAGCATTCGTTCACAGAGTCTTCCGTTCTGAATTTTGAAGCTCCAAAAATCCATGTCGAAAAGCCTAACCACTGCACCCTGTGACACTGATGCATGAGACAGGTTATTGTAACAAGGAGTTTATGCATAACCACCCGACTTTCATAGAATAAAAAGGGATAAGTTGTGTGGTACTACAACATTTTTTGGCCATACCCATAACCATTTCCCCCTAGTCATTCATACTCTTAATGGAGCGCCCCCAGGGGCCGTGGGGTCACTCGGTACCGGGTCCTGACAGGGGGATGTCACGGTTGCCCTGGGACGTCTGTATAAAAGGGGAAGGTCTTTAAAGGGATAGAGTTTATGTTCGTGACGCCACCTGTGGTATTCGGTCAGGGTGACCGACGCAGCTTTAAGCGGTCTCCTGGGGTGATGTTATGGCAGCTAGATTGCATACCTTCCCTCAGGTGAAGTATGTCCCCAGGGCTTCCCGGTGTGAAGATGGTGGTATGGTGAGAGGCGCAGAGAAGAACGAGGACAAAAGGTTGCAGTCTCTTTACCTTTACTGAAGACTTCAGCATCCACAGTCCAGGGCACCAGATTACAGGGCAGGCAGAGTCCAGTCGGTTTGGAGGCAAGTCCAGAGTCCCCTTGTCCAGGTGGAAATCAGTAGCCTTCCCTTGCGCTGCGGTGGTGTAGTCCCTTACTGCCTATGGCTTCACATAAGTGTCTCACAGATGCGATGTTTCGTTCTCTCTGTCCCCCATATAGGATAGGACAAAACCCGTATGACTGGTGACTTGAGCCTGTTTATAGGGTCTCTTAGATAACCCAGCTCTGTAGGTGTCACCGTGCCTCCTGGGTGTAGGTGCGGACAGGTAACCTGCAATTAGCTGTCCTGTCGGTCTCTGAAATAAGGCGTAGAGGTCCTTACTCCCTCGGTTCCGGCTACCGGGATTTTGCGCCTCAGAAGGAGACAGCTGAGCGGGGCTGGTCCCCTTCTGGTATCCTCTCCTTTGCTTCTACTTCCTTCATGCTCGCTGCAATACAGTTCTGCCTTTCAATGTCTCTTTCTGGGAGCTGCAGCTCTGAGGGCATGCACAGCTCCTTTAACCTTCCATCCTCCTCAGACTCTGGTCTGGAACGCACAGAACTCCTGTCTGGAGCTCTGCCAGGAACTGACTCCTGGCTGGAACTGACTAACTTTCCCTACAGACTATCAGTTATATATACTAGATGGTGGCCCGATTCTAATGCATCGGGTATTCTAGAATATGTATGTAGATTATTTATGAAGTTTTCAGAATAATGCAATTTATACACAGGATTCGGCCAGCCGGCCGTGACCAATTAGCGAAGCGTGGTTCAAATTCCGTGCCAATTCACAGTCGGACTTCGCCTGTCGCTGATTTTTTATGGTCGGGCGTGACCAATCAGTGAAGCCAGGGCCGGTTCCAGGTTTTTGAGGGCCCCGGGCGAAAGAGTCTCAGTGGGCCCCCCTCTTTAACACATACCACGATTCATGATGCACAGATACAGCAGAGAAATATAGCACAGCCAAGTAGCATATAACACAGCCCACGTAGTATATAACACAGCCACGTAGTATATAGCACAGCCCACATAGTAAATAGCACAGACACGTAGTATATTGCCCAGTCACGTAGTATATTGCCCAGCCACATAGTATATAGCACAAACACGTAGTATATAGCACAGACACGTAGTATATTGCCCAGCCACGTAGTATATTGCCCAGCCACGTAGCATATTGCCCAGCCACGTAGTATATGGCAGACTCGTAGTGTTTAGCACAGACACGTAGTATAGTGCTCAGCCACGTAATATATATTGCACAGCCACGTAGTATATTGCACAGCCACATAATATATTGCACAGCCACGTAGTATATAGCACTGCCACGTAGTATATAGCACAGAGACGTAGTATATAACACTGCCCATGCAGTATATAACCCAGGCCACGTTGTATAGAGTACAGAAATGTAGTATATTGCCCAGCCATGTAATATATACCACAGCCACATAGTATATAGCACAGCCCACATAGTATATAGCACAGAGATGTAGTATATAACACAACCCACGCAGTATCTAACATAGCCCACATAGTATATAGCAATGTGGGCACCATATCCCTGTTAAAAAAAGAATTAAAATAAAAAATAGTTATATACTCACCTTCTGTCGGCCCCCGCATCCAGCCCAGGCGTTTACCGATGCTCCTCGCAACGCTCCGGTCCCAAGAGTGCATTGCGGTCTCGCGAGATGATGACGTAGCCATTAACCCTGTGTGAGCGCTGATTGGAGGGGAGCATGGTGCGGGCACTGATGGCAGGGGAGTAGGGAGCGGCCATTTCGCGGCCGCACTGTGCCCATCGCTGATTGGTCGTGGCCGTTTGACTGCGACCAATCAGCGACTTGGGATTTCCGTGAAAGAATGACAGACAGAAAGACAGACAGACAGATAGACAGAAGTGACCCTTAGACAATTACATAGTAGACTAGATGGTGGCCCGATTCTAACGCATCGGGTATTCTAGAATATGCATGTCCACGTAGTATATTGCACAGCCCACGTGGTATATTGCCCAGCCACGTAGTATATTGCCCAACCATGTAGTATATTGGCCAGCCACGTAGTATATTGCCCAGTCACGTAGTATATTGCCCAGCCACGTAGTATATTGCCCAGTCACGTAGTATATTGCCCAGTCACATAGTATATTGCCCAGCCACGTAGTATATTGCCCAGCCACGTGGTATATTGCCCAGTTACGTAGTATATTGCTCAGCCACGTAGTATATTGCCCAGCCACGTAGTATATTTCCCAGTCACGTAGTATATTGCCCAGCCACGTAGTATATTGCCCAGTGACGTAGTATATTGCCCAGCCACGTAGTATATTGCCCAGCCACGTAGTATATTTCCCAGTTATGTAGTATGTTGCCCAGTGACATAGTATACAGCACAGAGCCACGTAGTATATTGCCCAGCCACGTAGTATATTGCCCAGTTACATAGTATATTGCCCAGTGACGTAGTATACAGCACAGAGCGACGTAGTATATTGCACAGCGACGTAGTATACAGCACAGAGCCACGTAGTATATTGCCCAGCCACGTATGTCACAGGTTAAAAAATAAAAAATAAACATATACTCACCTTCCAAGGGAGCTCTTGTAGTCATGCCGCCTGTGTGCGGTGCACTCGGCAGATTCCGG
The DNA here is from genome assembly GCF_032444005.1 of Ranitomeya imitator. Taxonomy (NCBI): domain Eukaryota; kingdom Metazoa; phylum Chordata; class Amphibia; order Anura; family Dendrobatidae; genus Ranitomeya; species Ranitomeya imitator. Next base: position 627,041,273 of record NC_091285.1, read on the forward strand.
TCCCAGGGTAGCGCAGGACCCGTGATGACGTTGCGTAGAATACCCGATGCGTTAATACAGGCCACGCAACATATAACAGTGGCCACACAGTATATAACACAGCCCAAACAGTATATAACATTGCCCATGTAGTATATAACACAGCCCACGTAGTATATAGCAGTCACGCAGTATATAACACAGACCATGTAGTATATAACACAGCCCAAACAGCATATAACGCAGCCCACGCAGTATATAACATTGCTCACATAGTATATAACACTGCCCATTTAGTATATAGCAGCCATGTAGTATATAACGCAGCCCACGCAGTATATAACACAGCCCATATAGTATATAACACTGCCCACGTAGTATATAGCAGCCATGTAGTATATAACGCAGCCCACGTAGTATACAACACTGCCCACGTAGTATATAGCAGCCATGTAGTATATAACGCGGCCCACGCAGTATATAACACAGCCCACGTAGTATTTAGCAGTGTGGGCACCATATCCCTGTTAAAAAAATTATTTAAATAAAAAATAGTTCTATACTCACCCTCCGTCATCCAGCGAAGCTCTGTCGATGCGCGTGCGGCTGCCACCAGCTTCCTTTCCCAGGATTCATTGCGAAATTACCCAGATGATGTAGCGGTCTTGCAATTTTGCAATGCTTCTCTGGGAACGGAAGCTGGCAGCAGCCGCGTGCCTCGGCGAACGACCGAAGGTGAGAATAGCAGGTTTTTTTTTTTTTTTTATTATTTTTAACATTAGATCTTTTTACTATTGATGCTGCATAGGCAGCATCAATAGTAAAAGGTTGGTCACACAGGGTTATTAGCAGCGTTAACAGAGTGCGTTACCCGTGGCATAACGAGGTCAGTTAATGCTGCCATTATCCCTGTGTGAGCGCTGACTGGAGGGGAGTATGGAGCGGGTGCCGGACGCTGACTGGACCGGAGTAGGGAGGGACTAATTCTCGGCCGGGCAGTGCCCGTCGCTGATTGGTCGCGGCAGCCAGGACAGGCAGCTGGCGAGACCAATCAGCGACGCGGGATTTCCGTGACGGAAGTTGCAGACAGACAGACAGAAGGACAGACAAAAAGACGGAAGTACCCCTTAGACAATTATATAGTAGATATGGGGAGTGACCTAATAAATAGGAGCAGAAGCTCCCCCTGGTGGTCTGGAGTGTGAAATGTGTTGCATGTTTATGATACCTGGATGCAGTTATCCTTCTTTACCTCCAAACGTAGCATCACTCTCCCCGAGAGGAAAGCAATACCACTGCGACGACCAGGACCCTGGGGCGCCGCATTAACATTTCTTTTTCTCCTTGGAGAAGAAGATGTCAGAGGGGGCATGGTGGCAGTGAAGGACATTTAGCAGATTGAACAGATAACAGGGAGTAGAACCAAATCAAGGACAGTGAGGACACACTGGGCCGCAGGCCTTTAAGGGAGGACAACATGACAGGGTTGAGTGGGCCTATAGGAAGTGAACAGAAGGGAGGGGGTTAAAGTGTAGAGTGAAGAGGTGATTAAATTCGAATCGGGGCTCAAGGATTGGTTTAGAGGGAAAGTAGGTGGGCAAAGGGGGTGACAGGGGGGACTATTATAAATGGGGGCACCCATCTTAGAGGAGCATCCATTTTGGTGCCCTCTTAGCAGTGGAACAAGCTATGGAGGTTGAGGCAATTTTGCAGCATCTGAGAGATGCGGCTAGAGCCAGGGGCGCAGGCTGGCTGCAGGCGTTTTTACAAGGTCTGCTATCTGAGGGGGGAACCGGGCCATCCCGGCCTCTAATTGAGGGACGCCGGCCTCGGTGGTCTCGGCCTCTGGAGCGCCTGAGCCCCGAGGTTACCCCCTTGGCCCGGCCCCGTATGAGGAGCCCCTCCGGGGACCCTCCGGCTACAGCAGCAGGCCGCAATCATAGCGTGCGCTGCCAGGGAGCCGGGAGGAATCCTACAGCTCGGCAGGGCCTGCAGCGGGGGAGGTGTCAGCCTCCCCTTCATCTGGAGCAGCTGCTTCAACACAGGAGCCAGGCAGCGGAACGGCGGGAGCCCAGCCGGGAACGGGCCCGGCTCAGCAGCGTGGGACGGCGCGGAGGACCGGGCGGGGGCCTGCTCACTGGGCGCCTCCATTTTCAACACGGCAGGGGAGGTCTGCCCACTTACCAGGCACGGCGATGGAGCAGGAGCCAGGTACAAGAGCGGCGGGGGGCCCATCCATTCAGGCCTCCGCTCGGCACGGTGAATGAAACTTGCAGGCAGCAGCAGCACAGGCCCCAGAACGAAAAGCAGTTAGTGATGGGCGCTGCTTTAGCTCCGCCCACTCGCTAGCTGCTGCTGAGACTGCATGCAGCCCCTCAGGTGCTGCAGCTCCTCCAGACCCGGGGATCCAGCTGGGAGGGAGAACGTGCGGGTGCTGTTTGGGCTGCGGTTAACAGGGGCAGGTCGGCTGCGCAATTTCAATCCACCAAGCGCCACGAACCACCGAGGGGACCTACCACAGACCGGGACAGCTCCATGGGACCCACCGGCGCAACGTTCTCCCAGGATTGGCACATGGAGGCTCCTGGAACCGCGAGCCCGCATCGCCAAGGAGGATCGCAAACGGTAGGATCGCGTCTGGATGCCAGATCGGCGGCTGCTGGGAACACAGCACCCAGGCAGCTAGGTGAGAGTGCAGTTTTTCCTTCATTATTGCCATCACTAGCTCCTAGTATTGATGGGGGGAGAGGGGAGGTTTCTGTAGGGGGGGTTAGTTTTGGTGCGGGTATTTTAATGCAAGGGTTGAGAGATTTGTTTCGGCTTTGGGAGACGAGGGATGGCCAGAATGAACCGTCGCCACTGTCGGCTTGGCTGGGTAACGTTCGAGATAGGGGTGTTCTAGAGGCTGACGAGGTCAGGGAATCTTTTAGGTCAGGACCAAGTACTTTGCAGGGGGCTTCAATTGTTACTAGGGTAACATCGGCAGGAAGCAGCGAGGTGTTGCAGCAGGTATCCACGGCACCGGCGGAAAGCGGGGATAGGGATGATTCGGTACGGGTGGATGATGCGGCGAAAGGGGAGGTGTACATGTGTTTTGAGGGGCCTCTAAGGGCTCATTTGAAACTCAAGGTAAAAGAAAAAATATGGAAAGGAGAGTACGTCGAAATATTTTCGCTGCTCCCATTAGAGCGTTTCAGTCTGGATAAAGCCCGTAGGGACGATTCAAAAAAAGAGGACGAGGAGAGGAGACGGTTCCGGTTGGTCCCACGTACTTTCTCTAACTGGCTACAAGCTTTTGCAATTTTTGCCAGTGTTATAGGAGAAAAATCACCGGAGACTTGTGCCCCCTTGTTCTGTTACTTGGACATCATTGGGGAGGCATACAGGGTTTATGGGGGTCAGGGTGGCTTAGATACGACGAGCAATTTCGGCAACGTAAGGCGGTATGTCCAAATATCCGCTGGGATCATAAAGATATTTCTTTATGGATGAGGGTGATGGCACCAGTTAGGTCGAGTCAGGGATCTCAGTCATTTCTCGGGGGCACCGGGGGTTCAGGACAGTCAGGGCACTCGGTGGTCATGCAGAAGAGACTGTGTTTCGCCTTCAACGAAGGGGCTTGTAGATTTGGGCAAAATGTACATTTAAGTGCGAATGTTCATCATGCAGAGGTAATCACGGGGCAGCGAGATGTTTTAGAGGAGGAAAGCCAGTGCGTCTGGCAGAGATAGAGCGGTTTCTAAGTAGATACCCAGACAAAGAGGCGGCGTCGACTTTACGGAATGGTTTTAGGGATGGTTTTTCGATTCCTTTTGTGGACGTTAAGGTGCAGTGGTCAACAAAGAATTTAAAATCGGCTTATGAATTCCCCGAGGTGGTTACGGAGAAATTAAACAAGGAAGTGGCGCTCGGGAGATTGGCTGGTCCATTTCAGTCTCTCCCGGTTAAGAATTTGAGAGTTTCCCCATTGGGGGTAGTTCCCAAAAGGGAGGCTAACAAATTTAGGTTGATTCACCATCTTTCATTCCCAAAAGGTTTGTCTGTTAATGATGGCATTGACCCACAACTGTGCTCGGTTCTATATAAGTCATTCGACACGGCTATGGATTGGGTTAGACACTGTGGACAGGGAGCTTTGTTGGCAAAGACTGATATCGAGGCTGCGTTTTGTTTGCTACCTGTCAATCCAGATAGTTTGCATTTGCTAGGGTGTTTCTGGAACGGGGGTTTTTACGTTGATCGTTGTCTGCCAATGGGGTGTTTGCTGTCTTGTGCGTATTTTGAGATGTTCAGCACGTTTTTGGAGTGGACTGTAAAGGATGTGTCTGGACTCCGGTCCTGCATCCATTATCTAGATGACTTCTTGTTTGTTGGTTCAGCACACTCCGCAGACTGTTCGATTTTGCTTCACTCGATGGAGGGTGTGTCAAAAAAAGTTCTGCGTTCCGTTAGCGGCTGACAAGACAGTGAGTCCGGTAACATCATTAAGTTTTTTGGGCATCGAGATTGATACGGTTGCAATGAAGTGTCGGTTGCCTGAAGACAAATTGATTGGCGTGAGAATGGAAGTGAAGAGAGTTTATGGGCTGAAGAAGGTAACGTTGCGGGAAATTCAATCATTGCTGGGGAAGTTGAATTTTGCGTGCCGTATAATGCCGATGGGCAGGGCCTTTTGTTGTAGGTTGCCTTTGGCTATGGCGGGGGTTCGAGCACCGTCACATTTTATCTGGCTTCGGAAGGTTTTGAAAGATGACTTGAAAGTATGGATGCTTTTCCTGGACTCATACAATGGGAAGTCGTTATGGATTGCACCGGTGGTGCCAGCGGAGGACTTGGGCTTCATGATCGGCCCGGTTGGCGAGCGGGGTTTCCGTTTGCTTTTCAAGGAGAGTTGGCTAGCGTGTCAATGGCCGCCGTTATGGGTTGAAAAAGGTTTATCTTCTAATCAGTTGCTGTGTTTGGTGTTCCCCATTGCGGTTGCATTATCTTTGTGGGGAGCAGAGGTTCGTAACACGAAGATTTGTTTTGGTTGTGGAATGGAGGGGGACGTGAGAGCCATAAATTCACTGTCGTCGGCGGATCCGGTGTTGCTGACAGTACTGCAACATTTGGTGTGGATAGGTTTACAGTGTAACTTATGGGTCACTGCTGAATTTCATCCGGATAACAATTTTCTGGTTCTTGATGCTCTTTCTTGTTCGCAGTGGGATCGGGTTCCGGATGTGGTGCCTCAAGTGGATCTCATATGAGTGGCCTGCCCAGAGGACTTGTGGAATCTTCTGTTGGGGCAGTAAGAGGGTTATTGTCTAGATCCCTGGCGTCAGGGACTTGGTCACACTACGTTAAGGTGTGGAGCACTTGGGAGGATTGGGAGTCTTCAATGGGGATGGGCTTGCAAGATGACGAAAAATTGCTGTTGCTCCTTGGGCATAAATGGGATTCAGGGTGGTCGGTCTCGAAAGTTAATCATTTCCTGTCCTGTTTGGCATTTGGCTTTAAGTTTAGAGGGTTACGTGATGTAACCAAATCGTTTATGGTCCTTCAAGTGATGAAGGGGTGGCAAAAAGGTTGGAAGATTTTGGATGGGCGACGCCCTGTGTCTTATGACATTTTATTGATTTTGGGCGAACAATTGCCGGGGGTTTGTTCTAACCAGTCGGAGGTTTTCCTGTTCAAACTAGCATTTTCTCTGCGGTTTTTAGAGCATTTCGGTTGAGCGAGTTGGTCAGCCCCTCCAGGCAACAAAAAGGGGTGTTGCTGGGCCGTGATGTGTTTATGCACGGGGACAGGTTGGTGATCTGGTTGTGTCGGTCAAAAACGGATGTGGTGGTGAAAGGTTGTAGGATTGTTCTTTTTGAGGTTGCTGGTTCCCCGCTATGCCCTTTATTATGTTTTAAGCAATTTTCAAGGGGTTTGTTTTTGGATGACGAGCCATTGTTATTGCACGAGGATGGTTCGTTTTTATCTCGGTATCAGTTCATTACTGTATTTAAGCTTTGCCTGACGCGAGGGGGTATCTCGGCTGAGAATTTTACGGGGCATTCATTTAGAATAGGGGCAGCTACGGAGGCAGCTAGACGGAGTTTAGGGGAGGAGGTGGTGCAAAGGATCGGCCGTTGGGAATCCTCAAGGTTCAGGTCATACATTCGCCCGTCCTTGGTCTGAAGGGTGTTTGAATTGGGAGGTAATTTTATCGGGATAGTGCTTTGCGGTTATTATGGTTGTGGTGTGTTGTCCTTTTTTCTTTTTCAGGGAAGAGGCCATTGCTTACATGGATTATGGGTCACTTTTTCGTCTTTTGGGCGGCGCTGCGCACGGACGTTCGTCCAGAAGGGAGGCAGCTGGGTGTGGAGAAGACATCGGCAATCATACGATGGATTGGAAAACGTGGAATGTCCTGGAAGCAGCTGTTGCCAGAATTTCACAAGTTTAGCCATTTGGACCGGGCGCCGGATTTGTTGGTGATCTATTTGGGGGGCAATGATCTGGGAAAACGCCCATGTAGGGAGTTGATTAATAATAAATCAACGTGTGCACAACCTACAGTGGTGCATGGGTAGGTTCCCAAACCATAATACCAAGCAAGTAAGAAACCCAGCACTCAACTTTGCGGTGAGAAGAAAATTTGGTAGTTTATTGTATCCCAAACAAAACGTTTCGGTCACATACAAGACCTTCGTCAGTAACTGAAAATTACATATATCAAAACAAATCATGTAATAAGGATAATATCAATACAAAAAACTAATAAACAAAGTATATACACAGAATACACATGGACAACCGTACATGTAAATGGCAATAAAGGTGTTACTATGGTGCGCATATGGTAATGGAGAGTAATAGATAATGGCACAGTGAGTGAGAGGGAGACAGAGGAAAGATTACGTACCAAATGTCGGGATAGAAGATGAATGCATATTGGCTATATACGCTGCCTATAGAAAAAAGGGGAAGATAGTGGCAAAACCCGATAAGATTTGGAAGTGTAGTAATATAGTGGGAACTAAGGTAAAAGGAGCCTACCGATAAAATAAAGGTACAGCGCTAATTCCAAATAGAAGAAGATGTATCCTAGATCAGCCTAGAATGGAAATAGAGCAATCCTATAGAAAGCAGCATACAAATGTAGAATCGCACAGATATAATATATAAGGTGCTATACCTTACAGATGGCCGGAACCGCGGTGTCCACCGCTGTGTAGGTAAGGACTGGAGAGAGGAGGGCCTATTTAAATACCTATGGGCGGGAAATCCGCCGGTATAGTGGGTGTTTTGTGTGCTGCAGCGCGTGCTGACCACAAGGGGAAGCGGAAGTGACGCGCTGAGATAGACAAGGCATATTCGCATAGTGCACCAATAGAGGACGGTGCAGGGCGAGGGCCGGATGTGACGTACCGGAAGTGGGGCACCGGACGCATCCAGAACAAGCCCGGTCGCCATGATGGATGGGGCAGGCTGTACTCCATAGGGGCGCTGGGAGTATGGGGAACAAAAACCGGATGTGACGCACCGGAAGTGGGGCGTCAGGCGACAGCAAACTTAGTTAGGTTGCCATATTGGGAAAGGCATATTATGCTTCAAAGTGTTAGCTGTAAAATGTGGCATAGAGGCAGGGGTATATGGTGTAATGCAGTGCATAAGCACTAGGGGCCAAAGTAATATAACAGGGAAGAGACGTAGGCATACATAAAGAAAAGAGGGGAGAGAAGGGAAGAAAAAGGGAAGATGATGCAGAGTATATAATCACATAGACTAATATTAACAGTAGAAAAATACTTTAATTGAGAAACAAGGAAGTGACAATGAGTGACCAGCTGAAAAATAAAAAGATCAGAAAAAGAAAAGAGACGCTGGGGGTGGACGTGACTAATCCGGAGCACTATGACAGTGAGTGGATAAGATGGTGCTCGTTATCCGTGGTGCCAATAAATCAATACAGACGGCTCTAAAAAGACAGAGAGAAAGGAATTAGTAACATTACATAGCAACAAATATCACACAAACGCCATGAGTTCATAATCACGATTAAGGCCCTTAGGGGCCAATGTCTCCAAGGTGTGTATCCAGAACGCCTCTTTCCTGTGGAGTAAAGCGACTCTGTCACCGCCCCTCCTAGGAGGTGGTGCTCTGTCGATGACCTGGTATCTCAATTGAGAGATTGAATGGCCTGCTGAGTGAAAGTGGTGTGGAATTGGCAGGAGTAGATTCTGACATCGAATAGTAGATTTATGTTTCGAAATCCTGTCTCTTACTGACTGTGTGGTCTCGCCCACATATAACAACCCACATGGGCACTTGATCAGGTACACAACGTACGAAGACTCGCACGTGAAGAATTGATTAATCCTAAAGGTCTTGCCTGATCTGGGGTGTTGGAAAGTGTTGCCCTTTAGTACATTGTGGCATTGTGCGCAATGGAGGCATGGAAATGTGCCATTCCTTGGGCGTGATATGAACAGTTGTCTACGTTGGTCTGCCGACCCAATATTGGCTTTGACTAAACCATCCCTCAAATTGGGTGGCCTTCTGAAGCATGGTAGAAAAGGTGATCTGAACTCAGGTATATCCGGGTGGGCTGTGGACAGGAGATGCCAGTGTCGTCTGATGGCCTTGTGAAGGATGAAAGAGAAGGGGTGGTATGAGTGCACAAAGGGAATACGTTTACCCTGATCTCTGGTGGAATGCCTAGGTGGGGGATCTCTCGATTGTGCTAGGACCCTTGGTGGATAACCCCTCTCTATGAATTTAGAGGTCATATTTTCAAGTCGATTCTCACATAGGGTTCTGTCTGGTACTATACGCTTTTCTCGTTGAAACTGCGATATCGGTATTGAGCGTTTGGTGGATGGTGGGTGAAAACTACGGTAATGTAACAAGCTATTTCTGTCCGTTGGTTTGGTAAAGAGGTCTGTAGTGAGAAAACCAGCTTGATCTTTGAGTACCATGGTGTCTAAGAAATTAATTGAATGTGAATCATGGCTAATCGTGAACTTGATGCCTGGCCAGGCTCCGTTTAGGAATAGGAAAAACTCTTGCAAGGACTCCAATGTGCCACCCCAAATGCAAAAAATATCATCTATGAAGCGTTTCCATAGGGAGACATTTCGGAACAAGGGATGTTTATAGATAATAGAAGTTTCAAATTCTGTCATATACGTATTAGCGTACGGGGGTGCCACATTGGAGCCCATTGCCGTACCTCGCTTCTGTAAATAGAAGGTATCCTGGAAAAGGAAAAAGTTATTGTATAGGACAATCGTAAGTAATTCCACACATAGATTGATCTGATTAGTGGTGAGGCCTGCAGTAGTGAGAGAGTGGTGCACTGCATTAATCCCGTTGAGATGGGGAATAGATGTATACAGGTCCTTGACGTCTAATGTGACCAAGATGGTATCCACGGGTACCCTCCCAAGCTCCTTAATACACTTCAAGAATTCCCCTGTATCCAAAATAAAGGAAGGTGATGTCTGAGTGATGGGAGTCAAGATTTTTTCAAGGTATATTGAAAGAGGAGAGAGGATAGAGTCGGTAGAAGCGACAATAGGTCTACCAGGTGGGTTAGATAAGTCCTTATGAATTTTGGGCAGTGTGTAAAACACTGGTGTGATGGGATTGCTTTTTCTAAGGAACTCGCTGGTTTTAGTGTCTATAATCCCTAAATCGGAGTATTTAGATATCACGGTGTCTATTTTACCCCTAATTTCTGAGGTGGGGTCCCTCGAGAGTCTATCATAAACTGATGTGTCATCAAGTTGGCGATGGATCTCTTTAATGTACTGTATCTTGTCCATAACTACGAGTGCACCCCCTTTATCAGCCGGTTTTATGACTAACGTTGAGTCCTTTTGTAATGCCATAAATGCCTGATGTTCAGTAGGAGAAAGATTAGGGGGATAGTGTAACCTACCCTTTTCTATGTCGTCACGCAGGGTGTGGAAGGAATCTTGGATGAAACCAATGAAGGTTTCAACCGCGTGAGACCCATATGGCGGACGGAAGGAACTTTTATTACGTAACCCCAAAGACATAATGGACATAGGGTTAGTACATACAGTAGTCGGAGTGCTGGGGGAGGTGGCAAAATGGACTTTGAGTCTTAACAGTCGAAAAAAACGTAAAAGATCCATTTCTAAGTCAAACGTTTTACAATGGTAGGCAGGACAAAATGACAAGCCCTTCTCTAGGACCCCGAGTTCAGCGACACCCAATGATCTAGATGAGATATTGACTACCAACGATTCAGTACCTTGGATCTGGTGATCCGCTGTTCCGTGGTATCCCTTCTTTGATTTGCTCCGTCGGGTCTTCTTTTTGGAAAACGGCGTCGCGGTCCTAAAAAAGAAGAAGCTGAGGTGGAGGGGTTAGAGCTCCTCTCTGGTTCTGAGCCGGAGGTGGAATAATCCGTGGAGGATCTGTGGTTGCGTGGAGGCTGACGTCGGGAAGAAGAAGTACTATCTTGCCACCGGTACACTTGGTTGGTCTCGTAATCTATGGTGTCGCGGGAAAACTTGTTCCTTTTGCGGTTCTCAGTATCCCTTTTGTGTAGGTCAATGCGCTCCTGGATCTGGGCTCTTAAAGAGCTCACTTCCTCTGCCGTGCCGGTGGTGGTGAGTTGAGTCTCGATGCTTTTAATCCTGGCTGCGTTGGAATCGATGGCTTTATGGAGATGCTCTAGGGTGAGTGTTATCAAATCAAACGAACATTTGTTAAGAATCTGTTCGAATCTCAGGCAAAAATCAGGACAGTCACTAAATAAAGTAGGACGCAGCGGTACACGAAGTCCCCGCGGAATCCTTTTAACACGAAAATATTCGGAGAGGGTGGCGCAGTGCAGTTCTATGTTCACTTGGTGCCTAAGTGCTCGTTCAAGGTCACGTCCACGAATTTCCCTTGGAGGAACCTTTAGAAAATCACTGGATAGGGTGGACTGTGCCAATATAGAGGAACTCTCATCATTGTTGTAAGAGAATGTGGTAGAGGTCATAGCCAAAAAGGTGTGCCACACGTATGGGAAAATGCTAATGATAAATCAACGTGTGCACAACCTACAGTGGTGCATGGGTAGGTTCCCAAACCGTAATACCAAGCAAGTAAGAAACCCAGCACTCAACTTTGCGGTGAGAAGAAAATTTGGTAGTTTATTGTATCCCAAACAAAACGTTTCGGTCACATACAAGACCTTCGTCAGTAACTGAAAATTACATATATCAAGAGGCGTTCTGGATATACACCTTGGAGACATTGGCCCCTAAGGGCCTTAATCGTGATTATGAACTCATGGCGTTTGTGTGATATTTGTTGCTATGTAATGTTACTAATTCCTTTCTCTCTGTCTTTTTAGAGCCGTCTGTATTGATTTATTGGCACCACGGATAACGAGCACCATCTTATCCACTCACTGTCATAGTGCTCCGGATTAGTCACGTCCACCCCCAGCGTCTCTTTTCTTTTTCTGATCTTTTTATTTTTCAGCTGGTCACTCATTGTCACTTCCTTGTTTCTCAATTAAAGTATTTTTCTACTGTTAATATTAGTCTATGTGATTATATACTCTGCATCATCTTCCCTTTTTCTTCCCTTCTCTCCCCTCTTTTCTTTATGTATGCCTACGTCTCTTCCCTGTTATATTACTTTGGCCCCTAGTGCTTATGCACTGCATTACACCATATACCCCTGCCTCTATGCCACATTTTACAGCTAACACTTTGAAGCATAATGTGCCTTTCCCAATATGGCAACCTAACTAAGTTTGCTGTCGCCTGACGCCCCACTTCCGGTGCGTCACATCCGGTTTTTGTTCCCCATACTCCCAGCGCCCCTATGGAGTACAGCCTGCCCCATCCATCATGGCGACCGGGCTTGTTCTGGATGCGTCCGGTGCCCCACTTCCGGTACGTCACATCCGGCCCTCGCCCTGCACCGTCCTCTATTGGTGCACTATGCGAATATGCCTTGTCTATCTCAGTGCGTCACTTCCGCTTCCCCTTGTGGTCAGCACGCGCTGCAGCACACAAAACACCCACTATACCGGCGGATTTCCCGCCCATAGGTATTTAAATAGGCCCTCCTCTCTCCAGTCCTTACCTACACAGCGGTGGACACCGCGGTTCCGGCCATCTGTAAGGTATAGCACCTTATATATTATATCTGTGCGATTCTACATTTGTATGCTGCTTTCTATAGGATTGCTCTATTTCCATTCTAGGCTGATCTAGGATACATCTTCTATTTGGAATTAGCGCTGTACCTTTATTTTATCGGTAGGCTCCTTTTACCTTAGTTCCCACTATATTACTACACTTCCAAATCTTATCGGGTTTTGCCACTATCTTCCCCTTTTTTCTATAGGCAGCGTATATAGCCAATAAGCATTCATCTTCTATCCCGACATTTGGTACGTAATCTTTCCTCTGTCTCCCTCTCACTCACTGTGCCATTATCTATTACTCTCCATTACCATATGCGCACCATAGTAACACCTTTATTGCCATGTACATGTACGGTTGTCCATGTGTATTCTGTGTATATACTTTGTTTATTAGTTTTTTGTATTGATATTATCCTTATTACATGATTTGTTTTGATATATGTAATTTTCAGTTACTGACGAAGGTCTTGTATGTGACCGAAACGTTTTGTTTGGGATACAATAAACTACCAAATTTTCTTCTCACCGCAAAGTTGAGTGCTGGGTTTCTTACTTGCTTGGGAGTTGATTAATGACATCAAGTTCGATGTTTTGAGGCTGTGGGCTATGTTCCCACGTTTGTTGGTGATCTGGTCCGATATCGTTCCCAGAAAAGTGTGGTATGGGGCGCGATCGGTGCAGGGTTTAACCAGGGCTAGAATAAAGGTTAACAGGGCAGTTTCCCGTTTTATGGTTCGGAATGGGGATTGGGGATCTCGTGATTCGCCATGTGGATTTAGAGTCGGGAACGGGCGAGTATTGGAGGAAGGATGGTATCCACTTGAATGCCATTGGTTTGGACTTGTGGTGCATAGCGGTGCAAGAGGGTATCGAGAAGGGGCTGCTGGTGTGGCGGGACATAAATGTTTGAGGGGTCAGAACATTTATGTTGGTGGCGGGGGGAAAGCGGTCCTCGAAGTTGGTGGGGCTGAGAAATGGTGGTTTGGAGGGGGGGGGATTTTTAAGATCCTGTACTCCCCCTGGTGTGGTTTAAAATGGAAAGGAAATTGGTGGTTATACGGTTGAGATGACTGGGGCCGTGGGATTCTGGCAGATATTGGCCGGGTGAGTTTTTTAGGCGTCTCTGAGCTGGTGCCTAGCGGCTAGAGGCAAAGACCTGGAGGCCAAATTATGGAAATTTGACATGAGTTGGTCATTTGTTGGGGCTTCGAGGACTGCCTTCCCTGGGGTTTAATGTTAAGCAATTAAACTGTTATGTTTGAATGTTAATAAAAGGCTGCTGTGGCCAATTTATCCAAATAAACGTTTGATGAGTAGTCATTGGGGTATGGGTTAAATGAGTGTTTTGGGGGAGGGTTCTAGAAGGCTTTAGAGTTAATGGTCGGTTTAAGTGAGACTCACGGGCATCACGAATACCCAATGTCATGTCCTACTGGATCCAAGACGATTGGGACCTAGGGATTTATTTTGTATTCATTCATTCATTCATAGCTGCAGCAGCCATAACTTTTTAATTTTTACATAAGTTTCACCAAATGAGGTCTTGCTTTTTTCGAGATGAGCTGTAGTTTTTTTTTTAAGTGCCATTTTGCCAAACACGTCTGTAAGGCCATGTTCACACAGCTTAAAGAGAACCTGTCACCTGAATTTGGCGGGACCGGTTTTCGGTCATATGGGCGGAATTTTCGGGTGTTTGATTCACCCTTTCCTTACCCGCTGGCTGCATGCTGGTCGCAATATTGGATTGAAGTTCATTCTATGTCCTCTGTAGTACACGCCTGCGCAAGGCAAGATTGTGCCTCTAAAGACACTGTAGTATTGTATAGTTTTGGACATGCTTTTTCCTCTATAGTCTTCTATGAGGAGGCTGAAAAAAGCACATGTAAAAAAACACAGTCTCATCTTTAAGTACAGAATCAAAGCTTTTCTGTACTATACAATGCATCAAAAACAATGCTTCCAATCTACATCAAAAACACATCAAATAAGGGTGGAAAGTGAAAAAGCATTCAAAATGCAGGAAAAAAAATGTAATAATCAGAGATGATTGTAAGTAGATTGCATAGTGTGGTGTGGACATCTCCAGAAAATGTGCACATAAAATAGAACATATACACTACATGTGAACATAGCCTCAGTGTTAGTAAATGTTTCATCGGTTTAATAGAGAAAAAAACAATCACCTTTTTTTTTCATGCCATTTACCTGTCACCATTAATAATCTGTTCACTGTACTGTCCAGGTTGCTATGATTACAGGGATATGGATATTTTTAAACCTCTGATTTTTATTTTACCTCTACAATACATTGTGACACAGTGACTGGCAAAGTGCTGGAGGTGAGATATGTGAGATTGTCCACCTTATCTCCACCTCAAGGTGTGGTCTGGGGTTTAAATAGTCGGCCTTCTGAGGCATTCAGAGTTCAGTGTGTCTGGTGAGGCTAACTCCAGAAAGGTGTTTGTGCTTGTGTCTTGCCAGCTCTGAGCAGGCGGAACGCCCACACCTACAAGGGCTGTGCTTTGTATTATGTTTTTGTTTTTTCTTAAGGTACCGTTACACTTAACGATTTATCAACGATCACGACAAGCGATACGACCTGGCCGTGATCGTTGGTAAGTCGTTGTGTGGTCGCTGGGGAGCTGTCACACAGACAGCTCTCCAGCGACCAACGATGCCGAAGTCCCCGGGTAACCAGGGTAAACATCGGGTTACTAAGCGCAGGGCCGCGCTTAGTAACCCGATGTTTACCCTGGTTACCATTGTAAAAGTAAAAACAAAAACACTACATACTGACATTCCTGTCACGTCCCTCGCCTTCAGCTTCCCAGCACTGTGTAAGCGCTGGCCGGAAAGCAGAGCGGTGACGTCAGCGCTGTGCTCTGCTTTACGGCCGGCCGGCGCTGACA
Source organism: Ranitomeya imitator (assembly GCF_032444005.1). Taxonomy (NCBI): domain Eukaryota; kingdom Metazoa; phylum Chordata; class Amphibia; order Anura; family Dendrobatidae; genus Ranitomeya; species Ranitomeya imitator. The sequence goes on from NC_091285.1 coordinate 627,056,315, forward strand.
CTGGGGGACGCAGGGAAGCTGACGCTGAAGGACGCGACAGGAATGTAAGTATGTAGTGTTTTTTTTTTACTTTTACAACGGTAACCAGGGTAAAAATCGGGTTACTAAGCGCGGCCCTGCGCTTAGTAACCCGATGTTTACCATGGTTACCAGTGAAGACATCGCTGAATCGGCGACACACACGCCGATTCAGCGATGTCAGCGGGTGATCCAGCGACGAAATAAAGTCCTGATCATTCCCCAGCGACCAACGATCTCCCAGCAGGGGCCTGATTGTTGGTCGCTGTCACGCATAACGATTTCATTAACGATATCGTTGCTACGTCACGATATCGTTATGTGTGACGGTACCTTTAGGCCAGAAAGGCCATGTTTGTTTTCTTTCCCAACTCTGCACTGGGTTATGCAGTATCCTTCACAAACCAGTCTGAGGTTTAAAGAGACAGTGTTCCTCAGTCTTCCTCCGTGTGCAGCCGAGCGAGCCGATCTACCACAACAGGTATTTAGAAATCCATTGGTATATAGAGCTGTAGTTCTATGTACCAGTACAATGTGTCTGTAATGAAGAATACCAGTCACATTCAAGTAGAGAGAATTTTCCTATACTTGGCGTTACAGGCCGGGGCTCATTGATATACAGTGGGGCAAAAAAGTATTTAGTCAGTCAGCAATAGTGCAAGTTTCACCACTTAAAAAGATGAGAGGCGTCTGTAATTTACATCATAGGTAGACCTCAACTATGGGAGACAAACTGAGAAAAAAAAATCCAGAAAATCACATTGTCTGTTTTTTAACATTTTATTTGCATATTATGGTGGAAAATAAGTATTTGGTCAGAAACAAAATGTCATCTTAATACTTTGTAATATATCCTTTGTTGGCAATGATAGAGGTCAAACGTTTTCTGGAAGTCTTCACAAGGTTGCCACACACTGTTGTTGGTATGTTGGCCCATTCCTCCATGCAGATCTCCTCTAGAGCAGTGATGTTTTTGGCTTTTCGCTTGGCAACACGGACTTTCAACTCCCTCCAAAGGTTTTCTATAGGGTTGAGATGTGGAGACTGGCTAGGCCACTCCAGGACCTTGAAATGCTTCTTACGAAGCCACTCCTTCGTTGCCCTGGCGGTGTGCTTTGGATCATTGTCATGCTGAAAGACCCAGCCATGTTTCATCTTCAATGCCCTTGCTGATGGAAGGAGGTTTGCACTCAAAATCTCACGATACATGGCCCCATTCATTCTTTCATGTACCCGGATCAGTCGTCCTGGCCCCTTTGCAGAGAAACAGCCCCAAAGCATGATGTTTCCACCACCATGCTTTACAGTAGGTATGGTGTTTGATGGATGCAACTCAGTATTCTTTTTCCTCCAAACACGACAAGTTGTGTTTCTACCAAACAGTTCCAGTTTGGTTTCATCAGACCATAGGACATTCTCCCAAAACTCCTCTGGATCATCCAAATGCTCTCTAGCAAACTTCAGACGGGCCCGGACATGTACTGGCTTAAGCAGTGGGACACGTCTGGCACTGCAGGATCTGAGTCCATGGTGGCGTAGTGTGTTACTTATGGTAGGCCTTGTTTCATTGGTCCCAGCTCTCTGCAGTTCATTCACTAGGTCCCCCCGCGTGGTTCTGGGATTTTTGCTCACCGTTCTTGTGATCATTCTGACCCCACAGGGTGGGATTTTGCGTGGAGCCCCAGATCGAGGGAGATTATCAGTGGTCTTGTATGTCTTCCATTTTCTAATTATTGCTCCCACTGTTGATTTCTTCACTCCAAGCTGGTTGGCTATTGCAGATTCAGTCTTCCCAGCCTGGTGCAGGGCTACAATTTTGTTTCTGGTGTCCTTTGACAGCTCTTTGGTCTTCACCATAGTGGAGTTTGGAGTCAGACTGTTTGAGGGTGTGCACAGGTGTCTTTTTATACTGATAACAAGTTTAAACAGGTGCCATTACTACAGGTAATGAGTGGAGGAAAGAGGAGACTCTTAAAGAAGAAGTTACAGGTCCGTGAGAGCCAGAAATCTTGATTGTTTGTTTCTGACCAAATACTTATTTTCCACCATAATATGCAAAAAAAATGATAAAAAAACAGACAATGTGATTTTCTGGATTTTTTTTTCTCAGTTTGTCTCCCATAGTTGAGGTCTACCTATGATGTAAATTACAGACGCCTCTCATCTTTTTAAGTGGTGGAATTTGCACTATTGCTGACTGACTAAATACTTTTTTGCCCCACTGTAGCTGCTCACTGTCATACAAAAAGTTGGGTTTTCATAATGCCAGGAAATCCTACAGAAAAATTATGTTAACAAAGTGAAAATCAAACCAATGCACCACTGCAGCCCAGAGTTTCCTCCATGACCGATCCGTAATTGAAAAAACACAGACAAACAAATAAGGGACCTTTTTTTCTATACATATTTAAGAGATTGTCAGTTGAATGTGTCACATTCTGCACTGGCGGACACAAACAGAAAAGGGCCCCTGTGCAAGAACAATACATGGGCCCTTTGCAGCCCAAGATCTCCTGAAAATGCAAAATTACACCTGCTTTGGAGGTATAAATGGGCCCCCTCACCTCTTGGGCCCCTGTGCGACTGCACAGGTTGCACCAATGATATGTCCGCCCTTGACATTCTGGCCAACTATGTATTGTGTATTAGGTCACCAACAATTCCAGGGTTGTTGAGGTTGAAAGAGTTGGAAGAAGGATTTCACATGTTAGATTTCAACCTATCTGATCCTAGTTCCGCTAATAAATGGCTGCTGGAAGAATAATGTCCTTAAACTTTCTGTACCTATTACTTTCTGCCTAATCAGTTGTCTATGGGCAAAACACAATCCCGATGGTGCAGTAGGAACATTACTTGGGTTTTATTTACTTTGCGTGCACACACATTAAGCCCCATTGTGTCATATGATATAATTAAAGCAATACAAAGTATTTCTCCCAATTATATTCACCGTAAATTAGAATACAGATGAATAGAAATGACTGTGTTCCAACGTCTCGGTCTTCCTTCGTGCCTATACTTGGACAGTAAACAGTCTGAGCGCTGCAAAATTCTTGGCCAATTAAATTTCAGATTTTGGCATCATCTGTCCTAAGTAGGAAACATGTTTCTCATTCCATTTTTATGTATCATTTCTAGTGGTTATTGAATCCACTTAACCCCTCTGGTATTTGCAGAATAAACTTAGTGGTGACAGCTTAGTCTCCTATATCCAGTCATTTCTCCATTCTTAGTTATATTTGTTCCTTTTTAGCTGTGTCCTACTTACACGACCTTAAAGGGGTTGTCCACTACTAGCGCTGACATCACTGTCCCCGCCTTTGGACAAATCGAACCTGAAGAGGAAGTCCAGGCAGCAGCTGATCCTTGACTTCCTGTTCATGCTCAATTTGACAGAAGGTGGGGACAATGACACCAGCGCTAATTGGAGACTTTAACATCCCCATCAATGATCCCCTCTCCCAATCTGCCTCTCATCTTCTTTCTCTAACTTCTTAATTTGGCCTTTCACAGTTTACTAATTCTACGCATGAGGACGGGAATACTCTGGACCTGGTTTTCTCCCGTCCCGGCTCGCTGCACAACTTTACTAACTCACCTCTCCCGCTCTGGGACCACAACCTTCTTTCCTTCTCTGTCAAGAATTGTCTCCTCACCCGGGACACCCCCACTTACCACACTTATCGGAATACACGTACCTTTAATACCCAGCAGCTTATGGACAATCTCCACACATCGCTAGCCCCCATCTCCTCCCTCTCCTGTCCAGACTTAGCATTGTCACACTTCAATAATACACTGACAAATGCCCTAGATGAAGCAGCATCTTCTGCACGCAGAAAGACCCGACACAGACAACGGCAGCCCTGGCACACTATGCAAACACGCTTTCTTCAGCGTTGCTCAAGGTGTGCAGAGCGGCAGTGGAGAAAATCTCTCTTAGCAGAAAACTTCATCCACTATAAGTTCATGCTCAAAACCTATAACTCTGCCCTTTATCTGGCCAAACAATCCTACTTCACCACCCTCATCACCTCACTATCCAACAACCCAAAATGACTTTTTGAAACCTTAAACTCCCTCCTGAAACCTAAAGTACAGGCCCCCATCACCAACTTCAGCAGTGAGGATCTGGCCACTTATTTCGTAGAAAAAATCAACCACATACATCAGAATATCTCAGCGCAATCTCCTCAGTGCCTGGATCCCCTTCCATGCCACACCTCAAGCTCACTAGACATCTTTGAACCTGTTTCAGAAGAAGAAGTTTCCAAGCTCCTCGCTTCTGCTCGGCCTACAACCTGCAACAGTGACCCCATTCCTTCACATATCCTGCAGTCTCTCTCACCAGTGGTCACCACTCACCTGACTAAAATATTTAACCTCTCACTTTCTTCAGGTATCTTTCCATCCTCATTTAAACATGCCATCATAACCCCTTTACTTAAAAAGCCATCCCTGGACCAGAACTGCACTGCTAACTACAGACCTGTCTCTAACCTTTCCTTTATCTCTAAACTTCTGGAACGCTTGGTCCACTCCCATCTAATCCACTATCTCTTGGATAAATCTCTTCTTGACCCCTTACAATCTGGTTTCCGCTCTTTACACTCCACTGAAACTGCCCTCACTAAAGTCTCTAATGATCTAATAATAGCTAAATCCAAAGGTCATTGCTCTCTGCTGATTCTCCTGGATCTCTCTGCCGCATTTGACACTGTGGATCACCAGCTCCTTCTCACTATGCTCCTCTCCATAGGCCTCAAGGACACAGCCTTCTCTTGGTTCTCCTCCTACCTCTCTGACCGCTCCTTCACTGTATCTTTTGCCGGCTCCTCTTCCTCTCCTCGTCCCCTTAAGGTACCGTCACACTAAGCGACGCTGCAGCGATACCGACAACGATGTCGATCGCTGCAGCGTCTCTGTTTGGTCGCTGGAGAGCTGTCACACAGACAGCTCTCCAGCAACCAACGATCCCGAAGTCCCCGGGTAACCAGGGTAAACATCGGGTAACTAAGCGCCGGGCCGCGCTTAGTAACCCGATGTTTACCCTGGTTACCAGCGTAAAAGTAAAAAAAACCAAACACTTCATACTTACCTACCGCTGTCTGTCCTCCGGCGCTGTGCTTCTCTGCACTCCTCTGCGCTGACTGTGAGCACAGCGGCCGGAAAGCAGAGCGGTGACGTCACCGCTCTGCTTTCCGGCCGCTGTGCTCACAGCCAGTGCAGGAGGAGTGCAGAGAAGCAGAGCGTCGGGGACAGACAGCGGTGGGTAAGTATGTAGTGTTTTTTTTTTTTACTTTTACGCTGGTAACCAGGGTAAACATCGGGTTACTAAGCGCGGCCCCGCGCTTAGTTACCCGATGTTTACCCTGGTTACCAGTGAAGACATCGCTGGATCGGTGTCACACACGCCGATCCAGCGATGTCAGCGGGAGATCCAGCGACGAAATAAAGTTCTGGACTTTCTTCAGCGACCAACGATCTCCCAGCAGGGGCCTGATCGTTGGTCGCTGTCACACATAACGATTTCCTTAACGATATTGTTGCTATGTCACAAAAAGCAACGATATCGGTAACGATATCGTTAAGTGTGACGGTACCTTTACTATCGGGGTTTCGCAAGGCTCAGTCCTAGGCCCCCTCCTCTTCTCTCTTTACACGGCCCCTATTGGACAAACAATCAGCAGATTTGGGTTCCAGTATCATCTCTATGCTGATGACACCTAATTATACACTTCTTCCCCCGACATCACCCCTACCCTAATTCAAAATACCAAGGATTGTCTGTCTGCTGTCTCTAACATCATGTCCTCCCTCTACCTGAAACTAAATCTCTCCAAAACGGAACTTCTTGTGTTTCTCCCTTCCACTAACCTCACTCTACCCAACATCGAAATTACCCTGGAGGGTTCAACCATAACTCCCAAGCAGCATGCCTGCTGTCTTGGGGTCATATTCGACACCGAACTTTCCTTTACTTCCTATATCCGATCACTCACTCGCTCTTGTCACTTGCATCTTAAAAACATCTCCAGAATCCGACCTTTTCTCACCGTTGAAAATGCTAAGACTCTTAGTGTCGCTCTTATTCATTCCCGTCTGGACTACTGCAACTCTCTCCTGATAGGTCTCCCTCTTACCAAACTTTCTCCTCTCCAATCCATCTTGAATGCTGCAGCCAGAGTCATATTTCTGTCCAGCCGCTTCACCAATGCCTCCATCTTGTGCCAGTCATTACACTGGCTACCCATTCGCTACAGGGTCCAGTATAAACTCATCTCTCTCACCCACAAAGCTCCCCACAGTTCTGCACTATCGTCGTACACGTGCCCTCCGTTCTACAAATGACCTAAGACTAACATCCCCCGTAATCCGAACCTCACACCTCCGTCTCCAAGACTTCTCTCATGCTGCGCCAGCTCTCTGGAATGCACTTCCCCAGCCGATCAGACTGATATCTAGCCCCGACCTATTCAAGCGCGCTTTGAAAACCCATCTCTTTAAACAAGTCTACCACATCAACTACTCAGTAAACTAACTTTGCCCTGTTCCCTCCTTCCAAATATCCTACTATTCATCTGTCTCCACACCCTCCATGCACATGATAACTGCACTTGATACTTGACTATTGCACTTAAACACACGGGCTGATCACCGGATCATGCAGCTTTGTATGAAAATCCCTATCTACTATATAATTGTCTAAGGGTCGCTTCCGTCTTTCTGTCTGTCTGTCTTTCTGTCACAGATATTCATTGGTCGCGGCCTCTGTCTGTCATGGAAATCCAAGTCGCTGATTGGTCGCGGCAAAACAGCCATGACCAATCAGCGACCGACACAGTCCGGCAGAAAAATGGCCGCTCCTTACTCCCCGCAGTCAGTGCCCGCTCCGTACTGCTCTCCAGTCAGCGCTCACACAGGGTTAATGGCTGCGTTACACTGCGTTATGCCGCGGTGTAACGCACTCCATTAACGCTGCTATTAACCCTGTGTGACCAACTTTTTACTATAGATGCGGCCTATGCAGCATCAATAGTGAAAAGATCTAATGTTAAAAATAATAAAAAAAATAAAAAATCATTATATACTCACCGTCCGTCGGCCCCTCGGATCCACAACAGGTCTTTCCCGCTGCTCGCGATGTTCCGGTGACCGCTCCATGCATTGCGATCTCGCGAGATGATGACGTGTCGGTCTCGCAAGACCACTACGTCATCTCTCGCGAGACCTCAAGGCACCGCGCGACCAATCAGCGACATTGCTGCGGGATTTAAATCTCGCTTCGCTGATTGGTTGCTCCCAGCCGACATTGGAGCGGGATTTAAATCCTGCTTCGCTGATTGGTAGCGCCCAGCCGGCGTGACCAATCAGCAACATTGCCGTGGGATTTAAATCCTGCTTTGCTGATTGCTCGTGCCCATCCGGCGCGACCAATCAGCAACATTGCCGCGGGATTTAAATCCCGTGCCAATGTCGCTGATTGGTCGCGCGCGCCGGCTGGGCGCGACCAATCAGCGACATTGGCGCGGGATTTAAATCCCGCTTCGCTGATTGGTCGCGCCCAGCTGGCGCGCGCGACCAATCAGCGAAGCGGGATTTACATTTTTTTTAAAAGAAATAAAAAATTGTTACATACTCACCGTCCGTCGACCCCTCGGATCCACAACAGGCCTTTCCTGCTGCTTGCGACGTAACGGTGATCGCTCCATGCATTGCGATCTCGCGAGATGATGACGTAGCGGTCTTGCGAGACCGCTACGTCATCATCTCGCGAGACCGCTACATCATCATCTCGCGAGACCGCAATGTACTCTTGAGACCGGAGCACGCGAGGAGCGTCGGTAACCACTTCGCCATGATCCGGGGGCCAACGGAAGGTGAGTATATAACTATTTTTAATTTTAATTCTTTTTTTTAACAGGGATATGATGCCCACATTGCAATATACTACGTGGGCTGTGCAATATACTACGTGGGCTGTGCAATATACTACGTGGGCTGTGCAATAGGCTGTGCAATATACTGCGTGGGCTGTGCAATATACTACGTGGGCTGTGCAATGTACTACGTGGGCTGTGCAATATACTGCGTGGGCTGTGCAATATACTACATGGGCTGTGCAATATACTACGTGGGCTGTACAATATACTACGTGGGCTGTGCAATATACTGCGTGGGCTGTGCAATATACTACATGGGCTGTGCAATATACTATGTGGGCTGTGCAATATACTACATGAGCTGTGCAATATACTACGTGGGCTGTGCAATATACTACGTGGGCTGTTATGAACTGGTGATTCAGAACCACAATGGACCTAGTGGTTAAGAGCACACAAAGTGACCTGATAGTTACTAATAACATAGGACGAGCTCTGAGACGTGGGAATTCTGCTGACCGCAATCCCTAATCCTATCACACCACACTAGAGGTAGCCGTGGAGCGCTCCTGACCAGACCTAGGCGCCTCGGGCACAGCCTGAGAAACTAGCTAGCCCTGAAGATAGAAAAATAAGCCTACCTTGCCTCAGAGAAATTCCCCAAACGAAAAGGCAGCCCCCCACATATAATGACTGTGAGTAAAGATGAAAATACAAACACAGAGATGAAATAGATTTTAGCAAAGTGAGGCCCGACTTACTGAATAGACCGAGGATAGGAAAGATAGCTTTGCGGTCAACACAAAAACCTACAAACAACCACGCAGAGGACGCAAAAGACCCTCCGCACCGACTAACCGTACGGAGGTGCTCCCTCTGCGTCTCAGAGCTTCCAGCAAGCAAGAAAAACCAATATAGCAAGCTGGACAGAAAAAATAGCAAACAAAAGTAACACAAGCAAAACTTAGCTTATGCAGGGCAGACAGGCCACAAGAACGATCCAGGAGAGAGAGCAAGACCAATACTGGAACATTGACTGGAGGCCAGGAACAAAGAACTAGGTGGAGTTAAATAGAGCAGCACCTAACGACTTAACCTCGTCACCTGAGGAAGGAAACTCAGAAGCCGCAGCCCCACTTACATCCACCAGAGGAAGCTCATAGACAGAACCAGCCGAAGTACCATTCATGACCACAGGAGGGAGCTTGACCACAGAATTCACAACAGTACCCCCCCTTGAGGAGGGGTCACCGAACCCTCACCAGAGCCCCCAGGCCGACCAGGATGAGCCAAATGAAAGGCACGAACCAGATCGGCAGCATGAACATCAGAGGCAAAGACCCAGGGATTATCTTCCTGACCATAACCCTTCCACTTAACCAGGTACTGGAGTTTCCGTCTCGAAATACGAGAATCCAAAATCTTCTCCACTATATACTCCAACTCCCCCTCAACCAAAACCGGGGCAGGAGGATCAACGGATGGAACCACAGGTGCCACGTATCTCCGCAACAATGACCTATGGAATACATTATGGATGGAAAAAGAAGCTGGAAGGGTCAAACGAAAAGACACAGGATTAAGAACCTCAGAAATCCTATATGGACCAATGAAACGAGGCTTAAACTTAGGAGAGGAAACTTTCATAGGAATATAACGAGACAACCAAACCAAATTCCCAACATGAAGTCGGGGACCCACACAGCGCCTGCGGTTAGCGAAACGTTGAGCCTTCTACTGGGACAATGTCAAATTGTCAACCACATGAGTCCAAATCTGCTGCAACCTATCCACCACAGTATCCACACCAGGACAGTCAGAAGACTAACCTGCCCTGAAGAGAAACGAGGATGGAAACCAGAATTGCAGAAAAACGGCGAAACCAAAGTAGCCGAGCTGGCCCGATTATTAAGGGCGAACTCAGCCAAAGCCAAAAAGGACACCCAATCATCCTGATCAGCAGAAACAAAACATCTCAGATATGTTTCCAAGGTCTGATTGGTTCGTTCAGTCTGGCCATTTGTCTGAGGATGGAAAGCCGAAGAAAAAGACAAATCAATGCCCATCCTAGCACAAAAGGCTCGCCAAAACCTTGAAACAAACTGGGAACCTCTGTCAGAAACGATGTTCTCCGGAATGCCATGTAAACAAACCACATGCTGGAAAAACAATGGCACCAAATCAGAGGAGGAAGGCAATTTAGACAAGGGTACCAAATGGACCATCTTAGAGAAACGATCACAAACCACCCAAATGACCGACAATTTTTGAGAGACGGGGAGATCCGAAATAAAATCCATAGAGATATGTGTCCAGGGCCTCTTCGGGACCGGCAAGGGCAAAAGCAACCCACTGGCACGAGAACAGCAGGGCTTAGCCCGAGCACAAATCCCACAGGACTGCACAAACGAACGCACATCCCGCGATAGAGACGGCCACCAAAAGGATCTAGCCACCAAATCTCTGGTACCAAAGATTCCAGGATGACCAGCCAACACCGAACAATGAACCTCAGAGATAACTCTACTCATCCATTTATCAGGGACAAACAGTTTCTCCGCTGGGCAACGGTCAGGTCTATTAGCCTGAAATTTTTGCAGCACCCGCCGCAAATCAGGGGAGATGGCAGACAAAATTACCCCCTCTTTGAGAATACCCGCCGGCTCAGGCAAACCCGGAGAGTCGGGCACAAAACTCCTAGACAGGGCATCCGCCTTCACATTTTTAGAGCCCGGAAGGTACGAAACCACAAAGTCAAAACAGGAGAAAAACAGCGCCCAGCGAGCCTGTCTAGGATTCAACCGTTTGGCAGACTCGAGATAAGTCAAGTTCTTGTGATCAGTCAAGACCACCACGCGATGCTTAGCTCCTTCAAGCCAATGACGCCACTCCTCGAATGCCCACTTCATGGCCAGCAACTCTCGATTGCCAACATCATAATTACGCTCAGCAGGCGAAAACTTCCTGGAAAAGAAGGCGCATGGTTTCATCACCGAGCCATCAGAACTTCTTTGCGACAAAACAGCCCCTGCTCCAATCTCAGAAGCATCAACCTCGACCTGGAACGGGAGCGAAACATCTGGTTGGCACAACACAGGGGCAGAAGAAAAACGACGCTTCAACTCCTGAAAAGCTTCCACAGCAGCAGAAGACCAATTGACCACATCAGCACCCTTCTTGGTTAAATCAGTCAACGGTTTAGCAATGCTAGAAAAATTATTGATGAAGCGACGATAAAAATTAGCAAAGCCCAGGAACTTTTGCAGACTCTTCAAAGATGTCGGCTGAGTCCAATCATAAATGGCCTGAACTTTAACAGGGTCCATCTTGATAGTAGAAGGGGAAAAAATGAAACCCAAAAATGAAACCTTCTGAACACCAAAGAGACACTTTGACCCCTTCACAAACAAAGAATTCGCACGCAGGACCTGGAACACCATTCTAACCTGCTTCACGTGAGACTCCCAATCATCCGAGAAGACCAGAATATCATCCAAGTATACAATCAGGAATTTATCCAGGTACTCTCGGAAGATGTCATGCATAAAGGACTGAAATACTGATGGAGCATTAGAAAGCCCGAATGGCATAACCAGGTACTCAAAATGGCCCTCGGGCATATTAAATGCTGTTTTCCATTCATCGCCCTGTTTAATACGCACAAGATTATACGCACCACGAAGATCTATCTTGGTGAACCAACTAGCCCCCTTAATCCGAGTAAACAAATCAGACAGCAGCGGCAAGGGGTACTGAAATTTGACTGTGATTTTATTTAGAAGGCGGTAATCAATACAAGGTCTCAGCGAACCATCCTTCTTGGCCACAAAAAAGAACCCTGCTCCCAATGGCGACGACGACGGGCGAATATGACCCTTCTCCAAGGATTCCTTTACGTAACTCTGCATAGCGGCGTGCTCAGGCACAGACAAATTAAACAGTCGACCTTTAGGAAACTTACTACCAGGAATCAAATCGATAGCACAATCGCAATCCCTATGCGGAGGTAGGGCACTGGACTTGGGCTCATCAAATACATCCCGGTAGTCCGACAAGAACTCTGGGACCTCAGAAGGGATGGATGATGAAATAGACAGAAATGGAGCATCACCATGTACCCCCTGACAACCCCAGCTGGACACAGACATTGATTTCCAATCCAATACTGGGTTATGGACTTGTAGCCATGGCAACCCCAACAAGACCACATCATGCAGATTATGCAACACCAAAAAGCGAATATCCTCCTGATGCGCAGGAGCCATGCACATGGTCAGTTGGGTCCAGTACTGAGGCTTATTCTTGGCCAAAGGCATAGCATCAATTCCTCTCAATGGAATAGGACACTGCAAGGGCTCCAAGAAAAACCCACAGCGCCTAGCAAACTCCAAGTCCATCAAATTCAGGGCAGCGCCTGAATCCACAAATGCCATGACAGAATAGGATGACAAAGAGTAGATCAAAGTAACGGACAAAAGAAATTTCGACTGTACCGTACCAATGGTGGCAGACCTAGCGAACCGCTTAGTGCGCTTAGGACAATCGGAGATAGCATGAGTGGAATCACCACAGTAAAAACACAGCCCATTCTGACGTCTGTGTTCTTGCCGTTCAGCTCTGGTCAAAGTCCTATCGCATTGCATAGGCTCAGGTTTATGCTCAGATAATACCGCCAAATGGTGCACAGTTTTACGCTCACACAAGCGTCGATCGATCTGAATGGCCAAAGACATAGACTCATTCAGACCAGCAGGCATAGGAAATCCCACCATGACATCCTTAAGGGCTTCAGAGAGACCCTTTCTGAAAATTGCTGCCAGCGCACTGTTATGTTTGCTAATGACAGGTGTTATGAAGGCAATCCAGAAACACAGTGTGCTTAGCGATCAGAGCACACACAGTGATCTGACAAATACCCAAAAATACAAGAACGAGCTCTGAGACGTGGAAACTCTGTAGACTGCACACCTGATCCTATCCTAAACACAACTAAAAGCGGCTGTGGATTGCGCCTAACAACTACCTAGGCAACTCGGCACAGCCTAAGAAACTAGCTAGCCTGAAGATAGAAAAATAGGCCTGACTTGCCCCAGAGAAATTCCCCAAAGGAAAAGGCAGCCCCCCACATATAATGACTGTGAGTAAGATGAAAAGACAAAACGTAGGGATGAAATAGATTCAGCAAAGTGGGGCCCGATATTCTAGGACAGAGCGAGGACAGTAAAGCGAACTTTGCAGTCTACAAAAAACCCTAAAGCAAAACCACGCAAAGGGGGCAAAAAAAAACCACCGTGCCGAACTAACGGCACGGCGGTACACCCTTTGCGTCTCAGAGCTTCCAGCAAAACAAAAGACAAGCTGGACAGAAAAAAAGCAACAAAAAAGCAAAAAGCACTTAGCTATACAGAGCAGCAGGTCACAGGAACAATCAGGAGAAGCTCAGATCCAACACTGAAACATTGACAAGGAGCAAGGATAGCAGCATCAGGCGGAGTTAAGTAATGAAGCAGTTAACGAGCTCACCAGAACACCTGAGGGAGGAAGCTCAGAAGCTGCAGTACCACTTGTGACCACAGGAGTGAATTCAGCCACAGAATTCACAACAGCGCACATTAATTCCATTGAGTGAGCACAGACCACTTCCTAAACTTCTGACAATATATCTCTACCTCATCCTGACCCTGACACAGAGCCAGCAAATTTTTCTCTGCCTGATCCACTGAATTAGGTTCATCATAAAGCAATCCGAGCGCCAGAAAAAGCGCATCAATATTACATAATGCAGGATCTCCTGGCGCAAGGGAAAATGCCCAGTCTTGAGGGTCGCCACGTAATAAAGAAATAATGATCTTAACTTGTTGAACTGGGTCACCAGAGGAGCGGGGTTTCAAAGCCAGAAACAGTTTACAATTATTTTTAAAACTCAGAAACTTAGCTCTATCTCCAGAAAACAAATCAGGAATAGGAATTCTTGGTTCTAACATAGAATTCTGAACCACAAAGTCTTGAATATTTTGTACTCTTGCAGTGAGATGATCCACACAAGAAGACAGACCTTTAATGTCCATCACTACACCTGTGTCCTGAACCACCCAAATGTCTAGGGGAAAAGAAAGACAAAACACAGTGCAAAGAAAAAAAAATGGTCTCAGACCTTCTCTTTTCCCTCTATTGAGAAGCATTAGTACTTTGTGGCCTCCAGTACTGTTATGAACTGGTGATTCAGAACCACAATGGACCTAGTGGTTAAGAGCACACAAAGTGACCTGATAGTTACTAATAACATAGGACGAGCTCTGAGACGTGGGAACTCTGCTGACCGCAATCCCTAATCCTATCACACCACACTAGAGGTAGCCGTGGAGCACTCCTGACCAGACCTAGGCGCCTCGGGCACAGCCTGAGAAACTAGCTAGCCCTGAAGATAGAAAAATAAGCCTACCTTGCCTCAGAGAAATTCCCCAAAGGAAAAGGCAGCCCCCCACATATAACGACTGTGAGTAAAGATGAAAATACAAACACAGATGAAATAGATTTTAGCAAAGTGAGACCCGACTTACTGAATAGACCGAGGATAGGAAAGATAGCTTTGCGGTCAACACAAAAACCTACAAACAACCACGCAGAGGACGCAAAAGACCCTCCGCACCGACTAACGGTACGGAGGTGCTCCCTCTGCGTCTCAGAGCTTCCAGCAAGCAAGAAAAACCAATATAGCAAGCTGGACAGAAAAAATAGCAAACAAAAGTAACACAAGCAAAACTTAGCTTATGCAGGGCAGACAGGCCACAAGAACGATCCAGGAGAGAGAGCAAGACCAATACTGGAACATTGACTGGAGGCCAGGAACAAAGAACTAGGTGGAGTTAAATAGAGCAGCACCTAACGACTTAACCTCGTCACCTGAGGAAGGAAACTCAGAAGCCGCAGCCCCACTTACATCCACCAGAGGAAGCTCATAGACAGAACCAGCCGAAGTACCACTCATGACCACAGGAGGGAGCTTGACCACAGAATTCACAACAGTGGGCTGTGCAATAGGCTGTGCAATATACTACGTGGGCTGTGCAATATACTGCATGGGCTGTGCAATATACTACGTGGGCTGTGCAATATACTACGTGGGCTGTGCAATAGGCTGTGCAATATACTACGTGGGCTGTGCAATATACTGCGTGGGCTGTGCAATATACTACGTGGGCTGTGCAATATACTGAGTGGGCTGTGCAATATACTGCATGGGCTGTGCAATATACTACGTGGGCTGTGCAATATACTACGTGAGCTGTGCAATATACTGCGTGGGCTGTGCAATATACCAGTTGGGCTGTGCAATATACTACGTGGGCTGTGCAATATACTGCGTGGGCTCTGCAATATACTACGTGGGCTGTGCAATATACTACTTGGGCTGTGCAATATACTACGTGGATTGTGCAATAGGCTGTGCAATATACTGCGTGGGCTGTGCAATATACTGGGTGGGCTGTGCAATATGCTACGTGGGCTGTGCAATATACTACGTGGGCTGTGCAATAGGCTGTGCAATGTACTGCATGGCCTGTGCAATATACTACGTGGGCTGTGCAATATACTACTTGGGCTGTGCAATATACTGCGTGGGCTGTGCAATATGCTACGTGGGCTGTGCAATATACTACGTGGGCTGTGCAATATACTACATGGGCTGTGCAATATACTATGTGGGCTGTGCAATATACTACGTGGGCTGTGCAATAGGCTGTGCAATATACTACGTGGGCAATGCAATATACTGCGTGGGCTGTGCAATAGGCTGTGCAATATACTGCGTGGGCTGTGCAATATACTACTTGGGCTGTGCAATAGGCTGCGCTATATACTCCATGGGCTGTGCAATATACTGCGTGGGCTGTGCATTAGGCTGTGCAATATACTACGTGGCCTGTGCAATATACTGCGTGGGCTGTGCAATATACTACGTGGCCTGTGCAATAGGCTGTGCAATATACTACGTGGCCTGTGCAATATACTACGTGGGCTGTGCAATATACTGCGTGGGCTGTGCAATATACTACGTGGGCTGTGCAATATACTGCGTGGGCTGTGCAATAGGCTGTGCAATATACTACGTGGGCTGTGCAATATACTACGTGAGCTGTGCAATATACTACGTGGGCTGTGCAATATACTACGTGGGCTGTGCAATAGGCTGTGCAATATACTACGTGGGCTGTGCAATATACTGCGTGGGCTGTGCAATATACTACGTGGGCTGTGCAATATACTGCGTGGGCTGTGCAATATACTGCATGGGCTGTGCAATATACTACGTGGGCTGTGCAATATACTACGTGGGCTGTGCAATATACTACGTGAGCTGTGCAATATACTGCGTGGGCTGTGCAATATACCAATTGGGCTGTGCAATATACTACGTGGGCTGTGCAATATACTGCGTGGGCTGTGCAATATACTACGTGGGCTGTGCAATATACTACGTGGGTTGTGCAATAGGCTGTGCAGTATACTGCGTGGGCTGTGCAATATACTGGGTGGGCTGTGCAATATGCTACGTGGGCTGTGAAATATACTACGTGGGCTGTGCAATAGGCTGTGCAATGTACTGCATGGGCTGTGCAATATACTACGTGGGCTGTGCAATATACTACTTGGGCTGTGCAATATACTGCGTGGGCTGTGCAATATGCTACGTGGGCTGTGCAATATACTACGTGGGCTGTGCAATATACTACATGGGCTGTGCAATATACTACGTGGGCTGTGCAATATTTTACGTGGGCTGTGCAATAGGCTGTGCAATATACTACGTGGGCTGTGCAATATACTGCGTGGGCTGTGCAATAGGCTGTGCAATATACTGCGTGGGCTGTGCAATATACTACTTGGGCTGTGCAATATACTACGTGGGCAATGCAATATATTGCGTGGGCTGTGCAATAGGCTGTGCAATATACTGCGTGGGCTGTGCAATATACTACTTGGGCTGTGCAATAGGCTGCGCTATATACTCCATGGGCTTTGCAATATACTGCGTGGGCTGTGCATTAGGCTGTGCAATATACTACGTGGCCTGTGCAATATACTACGTGGGCTGTGCAATATACTACGTGGCCTGTGCAATAGGCTGTGCAATATACTACGTGGCCTGTGCAATATACTACGTGGGCTGTGCAATATACTGCGTGGGCTGTGCAATATACTACGTGGGCTGTGCAATATACTGCGTGGGCTGTGCAATAGGCTGTGCAATATACTACGTGGGCTGTGCAATATACTACGTGAGCTGTGCAATATACTACGTGGGCTGTGCAATATACTACGTGGGCTGTGCAATAGGCTGTGCAATATACTACGTGGGCTGTGCAATATACTGCGTGGGCTGTGCAATATACTACGTGGGCTGTGCAATATACTGCGTGGGCTGTGCAATATACTGCATGGGCTGTGCAATATACTACGTGGGCTGTGCAATATACTACGTGGGCTGTGCAATATACTACGTGAGCTGTGCAATATACTGCGTGGGCTGTGCAATATACCAATTGGGCTGTGCAATATACTACGTGGGCTGTGCAATATACTGCGTGGGCTGTGCAACATACTACGTGGGCTGTGCAATATACTACGTGGGTTGTGCAATAGGCTGTGCAGTATACTGCGTGGGCTGTGCAATATACTGGGTGGGCTGTGCAATATGCTACGTGGGCTGTGAAATATACTACGTGGGCTGTGCAATAGGCTGTGCAATGTACTGCATGGGCTGTGCAATATACTACGTGGGCTGTGCAATATACTACTTGGGCTGTGCAATATACTGCGTGGGCTGTGCAATATACTACGTGGGCTGTGCAATATACTACATGGGCTGTGCAATATACTACGTGGGCTGTGCAATATTTTACGTGGGCTGTGCAATAGGCTGTGCAATATACTACGTGGGCTGTGCAATATACTGCGTGGGCTGTGCAATAGGCTGTGCAATATACTGCGTGGGCTGTGCAATATACTACTTGGGCTGTGCAATAGGCTGCGCTATATACTCCATGGGCTGTGCAATATACTGCGTGGGCTGTGCATTAGGCTGTGCAATATACTACGTGGCCTGTGCAATATACTATGTGGGCTGTGCAATATACTACGTGGCCTGTGCAATATGCTACGTGGCTGTGCAATATACTCCATGGCCTGTGCTATATACTATGTGGGCTGTGCAATATACTACTTGGGCTGCGCTATATACTCCATGGGCTGTGCAATATACTGCGTGGGCTGTGCAATAGGCTGTGCAATATACTACGTGGCCTGTGCAATATACTACGTGGGCTGTGCAATATACTATGTGGCCTGTGCAATATACTACATGGGCTGTGCAATATACTACGTGGCCTGTGCAATATACTACGTGGCTGTGCAATATACTACGTGGGCTGTGCAATATACTACGTGGGCTGTGCAGTATACTACGTGGCCTGTGTTATACACTACGTGGCCTGTGTTATACACTGCGTGCGTGGTACTGGGCGGGCTGTGCAATATACTACGTGGGCTGTGCAATATACTACATGGGCTGTGCTATATACTCCGTGGGCTGTGCTATATACTCCATGGCTTGTGCTATATACTATGTGGGCTGTGCTATATACTACGTGGCCGGCCGCAAACAATCAGCAACAGGCGCAGTCCTGCCGCGAATTAGCGCGGGATTTCAACCACGCTTCGCTAATTGGTCGTGGCCGGCCAAATCCTGTGTATTCAATGTATTATTCTAAAATCTTCATAAATAAACTACATACATATTCTAGAATATGCATTAGAATCGGGCTACCATCTAGTTTATTATAATGACCAGACCTGAAATGACAATCACTTTTCACCTATTGTGTCCCCCCATTTCCTTGTAGATTGTAAGCTTGCGAGCAGGGACCTCACTCCTAATGTCACTGTTTAAATTGTCTTAACTCGTACCGAATTTATTGTTTGTACATGTCCCCGCTTAATTGTAAAGTGCTGCGGAATATGTTGGCGCTATATAAATAAAAATTATTATTATTTATTTATTGGGCGCCGGCGTCACATGTCACAACAACCGCATGGGTGTCCAGAGAAAATGAGTGCTGACACTGCGGGAATCACGCCAGCGCGGTAGATGAGTAGAAGCTTTACTATTTTTTGTGAGCCAAGCGAGGAGTATGAGAAGAAGTTGGCCAAGTAGTGTGCAGCGCCCCAGGGTCCTGGTCGTTGCAGTAATATCATTCTCCTCTAGGGGGAGTGATGTTGCGTTTGAAGGCAATAAAGGAGATCTCTTTACCAGGTATCACAAACATGGAACATACTTCACACTCCAGTCCACCAGGGGGAACTATGCACCTATTTATTAGGGCACTCTTCACAATTAGGTAAAACTGGTGGTCTGGATAGGAAGTCAGAAGCTGGCTGGGCTTCCCCGAGTCAGTCCCTGTCAGGCAGACAGAGAAAACGGAGGAACATCTAAGAGTTGCTGACAGGGTTGGTCCCTGACAGGGGTGGGATCCTGTCAGAGGCCTAGACAGAAGGCAACGGAGCTGCGCCTGCCCCACGTGCGGCAGCATCCTAAGAAAGAGACATGGACAGCGAACTGTATTGTAGAGGGTGAGAGACGAAGTCATAGCAAAAGGAGAGGAAACCAGAAGGAGTTCTGCCACACACAGGCCGCCTCCTTCTGAGGCGCAGGATCCGGTAGCCGGAACACAGAGGGAGCAACCGTCTCCATGCCTTGCTCCAGAGACCGGCAGGACAGCTAATTCCATGTTACTGATCCGCCCTATACCCAGGAAACACGGTGGCAACTTGTGGGGGCCGGGGCGTGCTAGAGTCCCTGTAAAAAGCCTCAGGCAAACAGTCATACGGGTTTGTTCCTATCCATCTGGGGGACAGAGAGAGACATAACATCTAGAACACCAACAACAGTTGTGAGGATCTTACGAGAGGCTCAGCAATAAGGTACTACAACACCCAGGCACTAGAGGAAGGCTACTGATTTCCACCTGGATAAGGGGACTCTGGATTTGCCTCCAAACCAGCCGGACTCTGCCTACCCTGTGATCTGGTGCTCTGGACTGTGGATGCTGAAGCCTTCAGTAAAGGTAAAGAGACTGCAACCTTGTTTCCTCGTTCTTCACTGCGCCTCACACCATCCACCATCTAAACACTGGGAAGCCCTGGGGATATACTTCACCTGTGGGAAGGTATACCATCTAGCTGCCATAACATCACCCCAGCAGACCACTAAGCAGCATCGGTCACCCTGACCGAATACCACAGGTGGCGTCACGAACATTTTCCCTTTAAAGACCTTCCCCCTTTTATAACGGACGTCCCATGGGCCACGGACGGGGTCAGCTACCGTGACATCTCCCTTGAGAACCGAAGGACCCGGTACCGAGTTCCCCACAGCCCTTGGGGGCGCTCCAAGTGGACTACTTCTTTAACGTCTTTTGTATGTCAATAAAGTAACATAAGTGAACTACTGTCTGATTCTAGTTTTTATTCGATATCCTATGAGTTTTGTCTAATGACATTTTATGCACCTTGTCATATTCTAGGGACCCTCTTATTTGTTGGTATAATAAATGTATAGTAAAAATAAGAAAAAAGATCTGTTCTCATTTATTGGACCTCTGCCGTTCCGCCATAATTTGTTCTCTTGTTGTTTTCCTGTTTCTTCTGGCTAGGAAAAAAATATGACCTCTGGAGTCAACCAGCAGGTCACTTAACCGTGCGGTCTGGTAGGCAAGTATAGATTTTTCTTGTTATTTTTGTACCACCTCGGTCTTATTAATGGTCATTTTTTTAACATATGACATCACTTTATAATTGTGGAAGGTTGAAATATAAGACCTCCACCAATTTCAAATATATATATACTGTATAGTTGCTCATCCAGCACAATGCGTACCGTGAAATTGAGGCTGATTGTGGTTCTTGGCACATCATGGTGGCCAGGAGACTCGCTGAGCTGGGAAAAACATTAAAATGATGCAGGAAAGTGGCTCAGTGGTTAGCACGTCAGCCTTATAGCGCTGGGATTCTGGGTTCAAATACCACCAAGAACAACATCTGTAAGGCTACGTTCACATTAGCGTTTTGCGAGTTTGCGTCGGGCGACGCAGCGGCGACGCATGCGTCACGCGCCCCTATATTTAACATGGGGGACGCATGGACATGCGTTGTGCGACGCATGCATTTTTTTTTGCCGCAAGCGTCGGGCACAGAAAACGCAACAAGTTGCATTTTTCTTGCGTCCAAATTTCGGCAAAAAAGGATGCATGCGTCGCAAAGCGCAGCGTTTTTGCGTGCGTTTTGGTGCGTTTTTATTTGCGTTGTGCGTTGCGTCGCCGACGCAGCGGCGCACAACGCAAATGTGAACGTAGCCTAAGGAGTTTGTATTTTGTCCTCGTGTTTGTATATGTTTCCTCCATTCCTCCAGTTTAATCCCACACTGCAAAGATATCCTGATAAGGACTATAGATTGTGAGCCCCAATGGGAACAGTGATGATAATGTCTATAAAGTGCTGTGGATTTAATGGCGCTATATAAGTGAGTAAAATAAAAATAAATAAAATAGTGCTAAGATAAAGCAGCATTTCATTCATGACTGCCGAGACCTGAACCAACCTCCAGAAGCACCCATGCAATGACTGAAACAACAACCATCAACTTGAAACTTTTTAATTTTCGTTTAACATCAGTAAACAAAACTTACCGTAGCTTTCTTTTTTGGCAGGGGTCAGTCACAGCTTTAAACATACGGCCCGAGGGGCCTATAAACTTTCCATGAAGCACCTTGTCCCCCCCCCCAAGATTGCCTTCGAAAGGATACTTGGCACCATCAACCCACCGTGACTTTTACTTATGTAAACAAATGAACACTTTGAACCTGCTCCGGATCTCAGATGAGGAGAGAGACAGGAAGCCAGGTTGCTGCAGCTTTATAAGGAAGGGGAGGGTCCCATATTGGGAAAAGGGAGCACACCAGGCACACACAAGTCACTGCAATTAGTTAACCCCAGCATTACCAGATCGGGCCTGGCGGTCAGGGGTGCATCGGCAGATATAGCCGAAGTGCCCCACATCTAATTTCTGGTGGTGGTCCGAAAGATCAGTCCCTCACTGGTCATAAACTGTTGACTACTGCAACCTCCTGCTCTGTGGCCTCCCCCCGAACACTCTCGCACGCCTCCAATCTATTCTAAACTCTGCTGCCCGACTAATCCACCTGTCCCCCCGCTATTCCCTGGCCTCTCCCCTCTGTCAATCCCTTCACTGGCTCCCCATTGCCCAGAGACTCCAGTGCAAAGCCCGAACCATGACATACAAAGCCATCCACATCCAGTCTCCTCCATACATCTGTGACCTCGTCTCCCGGTACTTTCCTGCACGCAACCTCCGATCCTCACAAGATCTCCTTCTCTACTCCCCTCTTATCTCCTCTTCCCACAATCGCATACAAGATTTCTCTTGCACATCACCCCTACTCTGGAACCTTCTACCACAACACATCAGACTCTCGCCTACCATCGAAACCTTCAAAAAGAACCTGAAGACCTACCTCTTCCGACAAGCCTATAACCTGAAGTAACCACCGATCGACCAAACCGCTGCACGACCAGCTCTATCCTCACCTACCGTATTCTCACCCATCCCTTGTAGATTGTGAGCCTTCGCGGGCAGGGTCCTCACTCCTCCTGTACCAGTTATGACTTGTATTGTTTAAGATTATTCTACTTGTTTTTATTATGTATACCCCTCCTTACATGTAAAGCACCATGGAATAAATGGCGCTATAACAATAAATAATAATAATAATAACTGTTGGCATATCCTGGTGAAATGACAAGAATGCCCCTTTAAAATTAGTCCTCCTGTATGGTACCGCCCATGACTGAAGGACCAAGTACTTCTTTTCCTCTCAATGACTTTGGGACCAATATCTCACCATGGTGTTTGCTAACAATACAGTTTCTCTGAAGAGTCCTGCAGGGATTTTCACCACTCAGTTACAAGAGGGATAGGTGCAACCAGGACTGAGCCCTGTCAAGGACACCGTAGCATAACACATGGTGTTTCTCTACGGCAGGGGTGGGGAACTTCAGGCCCCAGGGCCATTTACGGCTCTCGATGACCTTTTATCAGGCCCCCGGGCAGATTATCAGTGACCACATTCTTGGGCAGGGAGGTGTATATTGATTGCCACCAGCTCATTAATTTCTTCTTGCGCTGTTACCACACACATGCATTTTTCACTACTGAAGGGCATGCAATGAAAGATTACGTCCTGAAATCAGTGCCAGAGTCAGGATATACTTTGTGGGTGGAGTTTGTACGGCCCCCGAAGGATAGTATAAATATCCAAATGGCCCTTGGTAGAAAAACGATTCCCCACCACTGCACTACGGTATGAATGCCCTTGATAGTTGGCATAGACTAGTAATTGAGTGAAGCTTTCTCCAGAGATCGTTGTTGTATCCTGTTGAGTGCAAAGTCTATGTGTGAGCTTCCAAGAAAAGTGGGAAGAAGGGAGTGAAAACATTTTTGAGTACATTTCAGAACATTGGCTGTCGGGCCCATTAAAGAAAATAGCTCTTTTCTTACATTTAATAGCATATACTACTGTAAAGGTGCCCATACACAGTCAGGACCAACTGACTGGCAGCAGCTGCCAAGGCAAACAGGATCATGGGGTGCATTAAAAGAGGTCTGGATACACATGATGAGAGCATTATACTGCCTCTGTACAAATCCCTAGTTAGACCGCACATGGAGTACTGTGTCCAGTTTTGGGCACCGGTGCTCAGGAAGGATATAATGGAACTAGAGAGAGTACAAAAGAGGGCAACAAAATTAATAAAGGGGATGGGAGAACTACAATACCCAGATAGATTAGCGAAATTAGGATTATTTAGTCTAGAAAAAAGACGACTGAGGGGCGATCTAATAACCATGTATAAGTATATAAGGGGACAATACAAATATCTCGCTGAGGATCTGTTTATACCAAGGAAGGTGACGGGCACAAGGGGGCATTCTTTGCGTCTGGAGGAGAGAAGGTTTTTCCACCAACATAGAAGAGGATTCTTTACTGTTAGGGCAGTGAGAATCTGGAATTGCTTGCCTGAGGAGGTGGTGATGGCGAACTCAGTCGAGGGGTTCAAGAGAGGCCTGGATGTCTTCCTGGAGCAGAACAATATTGTATCATACAATTATTAGGTTCTGTAGAAGGATGTAGATCTGGGTATTTATTATGATGGAATATAGGCTGAACTGGATGGACAAATGTCTTTTTTCGGCCTTACTAACTATGTTACTATGTTACTATGTTACTATCTTATCTGTATGGGGCCTCCCAAATTTAACCTTTAGAAGAGACTGGAGGAAGAAGGATCATGTTAAATTTCAACCCAAGATTCTTAAGGCGGTGTTCCACTTTTAAAAAAGTGGATCCTAAACTTTTCCTGTGATGTAAACTATCAAAATCAGATAGTAATTACCCTACTTGGTTCCAGTTCCAGATCCCAGCTGATGCACTGGTCTCAGTGTATTGGCTGCAACGGTGCCTTCACATAGACAGCTCACATTACTGCTGCTGCAAAAACACTGAGACAGGAGCAGCGGCAGGGAGCCGGTGCTGGAACAAGAGAGGATTAGTACTATATCATGTTGTTATTTTACATCACAGAAAACGTTTTGGACCCTTTTTTCTAAATCTGGAAAGCCCATTGAGGGAAGATTAAACTACACGGAAGGTGGCTAATAAACGACCGTCGATTGGCCGATTGGCAGTCCAAGGTTCAGGCCTTCAGACGAACCTCCGCCTACCGGAAGTAGCAAGCTCACAGCAGCTCAATAGTTCCCGCAGGGCTCACGTAGCTTAACAATGTCATGCAATTTCCAGAGCCGACATCGCTGGAGCAGCGCCAATGCAGGAGGAGAGTGTATGGTGTTTTTATTTTACAAGGGGGGTTACTTCATTATAAAAGGGTTGTCCAGGTAATGCACAACCCCTTTAAGATTGCTTAA
The DNA here is from genome assembly GCF_032444005.1 of Ranitomeya imitator. NCBI lineage: Eukaryota > Metazoa > Chordata > Amphibia > Anura > Dendrobatidae > Ranitomeya > Ranitomeya imitator. The sequence continues at coordinate 627,081,275 of NC_091285.1, forward strand.
AAAAATCATGCTTGTCAGCAGCACATTGTGCTGTATAAATGTGCCCTATAGTGGTGCAGTGTAAATACTCCCTTAGTTCTCGAGATAATTAATTGACAGAGGAGCTTGGTTGCGGCATCTCTCTAGTGAAAATACATACACACTTGGCCGAACTGAGCATACATATGTATGTGGAAGTCGGGAGGAATAGCTGATAACCGAACCAAGTTTGTTTGGCCAGCAACTATTGTCCGGCCTTTGGCTACAAGTCTCCAATCACTCTATGTGAATGCAGACTTGTGAATCCACACGTCACACGCACTGCGAATTGCATACTTGCAGAGACACATTCCCACTAGACATGTCAGGCCCCACTCAAAAAACCTGCATTAAGCGGGACCACACAGGTCTAGTCGGCATTTGATCGAATGTATGCAAACCTTACTGTTACGTACATGAGCCGCTTCATTTGATTTTCGTGCTCTTATGTAATGAACTTCTTAGACTCACACATGCTTCTTGGTATTGCTTTGAGACTAGTAGTAACTCTCTTTGTTGTCTGTGCATAGTTCCAGACCATAGTTCCAGACCACAGTCATGAAGATGTCTCCTGCTTGTCTGTGGTTTCTAGTGGGATACCAGTCACTGATTTACTTGTCTGCGGCTTCCAATAACCTTGCTACCTGTCTGTGGAGGAAATTGTCTACTTTTTTGTGGTATCCAGAACCCTTGTTACCTGTTAGTGAAGGACCTACCTGCCTGCGGTTTGCAGTATCAACCTGCCTGCAGTTTCCAGAACGTCTTCGTGGCTGTCTGCAGCTTCCAAGGTATTCAGACTTTCTAGTTTTTTTGGAGTCCTTTCTGCTACCTGTCACCGGTCTTCTAAGACCTCTTCTACATGTCCACCTGTGGTTTTCAGGACCCCTTCCTGGCAGTGTGTGGCTTCCTTGGTAATAGACTTTCTTGTTACTCCGCAGTTTTGCCTGCTACTTGTCCGCGTCTTCATGATGCCTCTTTTTTGCCTACGTTCTTCAGTAACTCTGCAGTCTGACGAAGGTGTTAAGCAACTCTGCTATCTGTCTGTGGCTTCCAGGACTTTATTAAATTTTTACTTTGCATTCTATGTGTCCGTGTTCCGCATTTTCCATCTAGCGCCCATGGCCCTTTTGCCCACCCGGACCTTGGGCTTGGAGGATCCACCTCACCAGTTGAGCCTGCTATACATAACACTTATACTTGCAGTCATTCACCCGTGGCCCCCTGCATCGGAGAATCTACATAGAGTGAGCGCAGACTTGTAGCCTAGCTCCGGACAACCCCTTGCGAAATATTATGCATACCTATTAGGATTATCTTTTTTAACTCTTGCTGCTAGATGCTAATGGTGCCTCAACTACATAGTGCTTAAAGGAGCTGTAGGGTTTGTTCCGGGACCAGTGGGGTCTAAGCTCCCTGCCACCATGGCCAATACTGTGTGCCAGATTGGGTTGATAACGTGATCAGAAGTGCGTCAGATGGGACTATGGGAATGGACTTTGCTAAAATTGGTATAAGGGAAGTATGTTATTTGCCGAAAGCCTGAGTAAATATGCACAATCCAGCCGGCCAAGTAGGTTGGTTATCTGCTACCAGGACCGTCATAGATCTGGATAGTTTCTCACTCAGGTTCTCATGTATAGCATGCATATAGACAGAAGGCTGCACGGGTGATTGCCTCATCTAATAGTAATGCAGAAGGGCGAGTCTCTGGGGCATGGTTCCTCCATTTAAAGAAAACAGCATTATTACAGAATTTGCTTTTCCTGCCAGGATCCAGGCACCCCCTGGGGCACTGAGTGACACTGTCACCCTCACACCCTCTCCACACAGTCCAGGATTTTGTTTTGTTAGGAATCTTAAACTCTGAGAATTGGGCGACCTTCGGGCTCCAGGTCTTGCAGTGCTCTCTGCTGATAAAAACCTTATCACAAAGACTCTTAACCTTTGACCTTTGCCAACAAGGAACCTGAGACTAGAACAGACTGTGTTCTGAACTAATTCAAGAGAAAATGAAATAGGGACGCAAAATAGCAATATTCACTTACACCAGCTCCATTTTCATCATTGACTTTTATTAGAGCGTAGAGGTGCAGATAATATATTTTTAAAGGGTTCTCTGGTTTCAGAAATCTCTTGTTCCCCGGCTGCGATTTGTTTTAAAAAACCAAATTGTCTTTACTCACCCTCCCAGATCCAGAGCCGAGTCTCCACTGCTGCTCCCCATGTCTGCTATTGTCTGCAGCGCTGATGTCATGTGACCAGCACTGCAGCCAATCAGTGAGCTCAGCGGTTCTTGCTGTCAACAAGAGCAGACCTCACTGATTGGCGGCAGAGATGTCGATGTGATGTTAGCGCTGAAGACAATAACAGACACCGGAAGCAATGGCGGAACCAGGGAGTGTGAGTAAAGCACAGTTTACTTTTTCTAAAAAATAAAACCGCAGCCAGGGGACGGGATTTCCCAAAGCCAGAAAACCAATGGGTTTTTAGATAAACCTAGGTGCACATCAGGCTTGGACTGGCCCACTGGAGAACAGGAGAATACTCAGGTGGGCCACCACCATCTTCTGTGAGCAGTATTTGGCACAATATACTTGAATCACTATGTACTGACAGAAGCAGCATCTTATTCATTTAACCATCTATCCAGGTCATTGTTATATATATTTGTGTTTGAGGGTAATGTCACATTTGCATGTAGTTGAAGCGTGGGACCCTGGGGTTTCTTACTGGTGGGCCCTTGGCTCCCCAGTATGACACTGGTGCACATGGAGTCTTTTTTGCAGTGTTTTTGGAGGAAAAACTGAAGAACCTCCAACTTTTTGAGGAAGATTTGGAGAGTTTTATGCTCCAAAACCTACTCAACCACAAACAAACTCAGTGTAAACATACCCTTACGTTGCCAATATCCTGTCACATCCCTAGGACCTACAAAAAGTGACACCCTAAAAGCCATACACTCATTTCATGAGTACATGTGGCAGGCACACCATGGGACCTTATCCTCCTGGAAATTAGTTGATCGTCAACAGTGCTAATTATATGGAGATTTTCCAAAATCTCTAAATGCTTTCATACAACACAATTATGTTTAACAATTTTCCAATTGTGGCCATGTATGGTCAACCATGGTGGATATATTCCAATGCAAGATTTTGCCATAAATCTTCAGCAAAATCTGTGTGGTACATGCTGATTCAGCCCTGAACTTGCAATGGATTTTTGTCCAATCTAAAGTAAAAATTAGCTAAGCTAAAAAATTGACGTGTTATGAATTAAAAATTGTTCTCCACAAATTTATTCCTTTATATGTTTGAAAACTCCATCCACACGCTGCATGGTCTTGTAAATTGACACAATATTTATTGATGTGAGGTGAACATATGTCATCCAAGTGCTGTCCGTTTTTATCACAGACCCTGAGATTTTTATTGCCAAGTTTGATCCGACATTGGACTCCATAAATTTTGTGCGGCGTCGGAGAAGAGATACGCCGCTGTCAGACCCTTATTTCAGTAGCTTATCACAAGTATTTGGCTTTCCAAAGTTTTCCACTAATGAAAAAAACCTTTGAGTGAGCATAAGACGACTCCTCAGCATTGCATAGGCGGATTTGCAGCTGTCTATTGTGCTACTGCTATACATTGCAGCTGAGTCAGGGATTAGGAATTACGTCTGGCATGTAGATGATGAAGACATGTAAATTGTGTGACAGGAACAACTGAGTCTATAGAGATTGAAGGTTTTTTTTTCTAGTTTCTGGGAAGGAACCTCACTCATATACCAGAACTGGTTTGTCTATATTCTAAATCTCAAGTTCCTTCCCAGAAACAGACATTTCATATAGAGGAGATCACTTATTGTTTATCTATGGAGTTTGGCAGGGATCTCAATAAAATAGAGACCCCCATACACAAAGACTAAAGTCAGCCAAACCTGCCGACAGGCTGGCTGGCACTTTTCAGCCTGGGGGCAATCACAAGGCAGTGGTCCTCCAGTTGAGGTGCTTTTGTCCTGCTTATGTCTGGCCGCTGCATTAAAGCAGCAGGGATAACAGGTTTTAAAAACAGGCTGGTACATAGATATGGGAACAGAACGGAGCTTGCTGCCTGCATAGATACTGTGACAGAAGCAAGCTGACTACATAGACACGAGACCGGAACCAAGATTGCTATGTAGACAAGGAAACTGACTGGAGCTTACTACAGAGATATGGGAGCAGAACGGAGCTTACTACAGAGATATGGGATCAGAACTGAGCTTAATACAGAGCTATGGGAGCAGAACCGAGCTTACTACAGAGCTATGGGAGCAGAACTGAGCTTACTACAGAGCTATGGGAGCAGAATCAAGCTTACTACAGAGCTATGGGAGCAGAATCAAGCTTACTACGGAGATATGGGAGCAGAACAGAGCTTACTACAGAGCTATGGGAGCAGAACCGAGCTTACTACAGAGCTATGGGAGCAGAACCGAGCTTACTACAGAGCTATGGGAGCAGAACCGAGCTTACTACAGAGCTATGGGAGCAGAACCGAGCTTACTACAGAGCTATGGGAGCAGAATCGAGCTTACTACAGAGATATAGGAACAGAACGGAGCTTACTACAGAGCTATGGGAGCAGAACTGAGCTTACTACAGAGCTATGGGAGCAGAATCGAGCTTACTACAGAGATATAGGAACAGAATGGAGCTTGCTGCAGAGCTATGGGAGCAGAACCGAGCTTGCTAAAGAAATATGGAAGCAGAATCGAGCTTACTACAGAGATATGGGAGCAGAACCGAGCTTACTACAGAAATATGAGAGCAGAACCGAGCTTGCTACAGAGATATGGGAGCAGAACCGAGCTTACTAAAGAAATATGGGAGCAGAACCGAGCTTACTACAGAGCTATGGGAGCAGAACCGAGCTTACTACAGAGTTATGGGAGCAGAATCGAGCTTATTACAGAGATATAGGAACAGAACGGAGCTTACTACAGAGCTATGGGAGCAGAACCGAGCTTTCTAAAGAAATATGGGAGCAGAACCGAGCTTACTACGGAGATATGGGCGCAGAACCGAGCTTACTATAGAGATAAGGGAGCAGAACCGAACTTACTACAGAAATATGGGAGCAGAACCAAGCTTACTACAGAAATATGGGAGCAGAACCGAGCTTACTACAGAGATATGGGAGCAGAACCGAGCTTACTACAGAGATATGGGAGCAGAACCGAGCTTACTACAGAGATAAGGGAGCAGAACCGAACTTACTACAGAAATATGGGAGCAGAACCAAGCTTACTACAGAAATATGGGAGCAGAACCGAGCTTACTACAGAGATATAGGAGCAGAACCGAGCTTACTATAGAGATAAGGGAGCAGAACCGAACTTACTACAGAAATATGGGAGCAGAACCAAGCTTACTACAGAAATATGGGAGCAGAACCGAGCTTACTACAGAAATATGGGAGGAGAACCGAGCTTACTATAGAGATAAGGGAGCAGAATCAAACTTACTACAGAAATATGGGAGCAGAACCAAGCTTACTACAGAAATATGGGAGCAGAACCGAGCTTACTACAGAAATATGGGAGGAGAACCGAGCATACTATAGAGATAAGGGAGCAGAACCAAGCTTACTACAGAAATATGGGAGCAGAAACGAGCTTACTACAGAGATAAGGGAGCAGAACCAAGCTTACTATGTCTACTACAAGATACGGGAACAATACCAAGCTTACGTCATACGTATGGTACCAGAATCTAGATTACTACATTGATTCAGTACCAGAACTACAGTTACTGCTTAGATATGGTACCATAACGGAGCTTACTTACAAACATACATACAACTCCAGAAACACGGACATGTAAATACACTGTACGGCAGGGGCATTGCTAGGCTCCTTAAAGATCAAGGGCCCAAGCCCCAAAGTGCATGTCTCCCCATACGACCAACCTTTAGCCATTTAAAAAAGCAGGTGTATATTATTATTATTATTATTTATTATTATAGCGCCATTTATTCCATGGCGCTTTACATGTGAGGATGGGTATACATAATATAATTACAGTATACCACTGTTGCAAACCAAAAACACACAATGCAAAGACCAATATTATCAATATTACTACTATAAAAGGCCAAAACAATACGGCTGCACAATGCGCACTACCATCACCACCACACCGCGAATACATAATATAATGACCATTACCTCTATATAACAAAACACTCTACACAAAGACCAATGACACCACCATACACCTTCTACTACATAATGACCGAAACACATTAAGCTGTTACTAAATAAATTTAAAAACAAAGGTACTAAAAAGAACAATATTCCCACCTTACAGGAACCGTATAGTGGTAGACACCAGTGTGCAGAACACACACATGAGTACAGTACAGTTATATATAGCAACTTAGGCTAGGGTCACATTGCGTTAGTGCAATCCATTTAGCGCTAGCGCTAGCGGATTGCGCTAACGCAATGATTTTAATGGGGCCGCGTCCCGGGGTCGCGGTAACGTCCCCGCTCGCGCAGATCCCCGATCTGCGAGAGCGGGGAACGGACCGCGGGCGCGCCTCGGACGCTGCAAGCAGCGTCCGCGGCGCGCCAGGAAACACCGGCGCGTCGCTAGCGCGTGCCGAACATGGCACGCGCTAGTGCTGCGCGTTCCCATTGCCGTGAATGGGCGCGCTAACGGACGCGTTGCACGGCGTTAATTTTGCCGTGCAACGCTGTCTGTTAGCGCGTTCCCATTAACGCAATGGGAACCTAGCCTTACCGCTGACGTTCTTTCTGATTTGAGTCGCTCACTTCTCCCATCTTTTCCATCTGGCCCAGACCGACATGAAAACTTCTCCAGCCACTACTCATCTGCACAAATTACTACAAAACCACATCTGACTTCTCTCATTTCCATCGACGTCTCCATCTATTACCAACCTACAAAACTCCCCACTCTGCGTGCACTTGAGGAGAGGAACAGTGACCCCAATATTTAAAAACTGTGTCATTACTATGATTACTCCCTCCCCCAAAAATTAAAGTGTGCCATAGAAAGTATTAATGCCCATACTGTGCTGCATAGAAAAGCCCTGTATGTTCCTTTGAAGAATATAATATCCCAAATGCCCCCTTCTAGCAACAAATAGCCTTGAGTGTCCACTTAAAGATAACAATGCCCCCCCACCAAGAAAAAAATAATGGAACCTGAGTGCCCCTATTAAAACTAATAGTGTCCACATTTATAACAAATAATGTCCTCTGAGTGCCCACACAGCTCTGAATATACAGAATGATGGTCCTACAGACCCCAAAACACAATATGATGGTCCCCAAAGCCCTTTATCATACATTGAGGATCCCAGAGCTCCCTATAGTAAAATGGCTACATAGCACCTATATAAAACATGATGTTCCCATTGCCCTAATATATAGTATGATGGTCCCACTGCCCCTATATACAGCATGAAGGTCCACCTGCCCCCTATATATAGTATGAAGGTCCCCACTGCCCCCTGTGTATAGTATGAATGTCCCCACTGCCCCCTGTATATAGTATGATGGTCCCCACTGTCCCTATATACAGCATGAAGGTCCCCCTGCCTCTTTATATAGTATGAATGTCGCCACTGCCCCCTTTATATAGTATGAAGGTCCCCCTGCCCCCTATATGTAGTATGAATGTCCCCACTGCCCCTGTATATAGTATGAAGGTCCCCACTGCCCCCTTTATATAGTATGAAGGTCCCCCTGCCCCCTATATGTAGTATGAATGTCCCCACTGCCCCTGTATATAGTATGAAGGTCCCCACTGCCCCCTGTATATAGAATGATGGTCCCCGCTCCCCCTGTATATAGTATGAAGGTCCCCACTGCCCCCTGTATATAGTATGAAGGTCCCCACTGCCCCCTGTATATAGTATGAAGGTCCCCACTGCCCCTGTATATAGTATGAAGGTCCCCACTGCCCCCTGTATATAGTATGAAGGTCCCCACTGCCCCCTGTATATAGTATGAAGGCCCCCACTGCCCCCTGTATATGGTATGAAGGTCCCCACTGCCCCCTGTATATAGTATGAAGGTCCCCACTGCCCCCTGTATATAGTATGAAGGTCCCCACTGCCCCCTGTATATAGTGTGAAGGTCCCCACTTCCCCCTGTATATAGCATGAAGGTCCCCACTGCCCCCTGTATATTGTGGCTAACAAAGTGGCACAAGGATAACAATGTCAATGTTTTAGAGCAGCCATCACAAAGCCCTGATCTCAATGCTAGTGAAAATTATATGGACAAAGCTGAAAAGGCCGCTGCGAGCAAGGCGCTCTACAAACCTGGATCAGTTACACCAGTTTTGTCAGGAGGAATGGTCCCATATTCTGACCAACTATTGTGAGAAGCTTGTGGAAGGAGAGCCCAAACATTTTCCTACGTGTACATGTGTCTGCAGATACATGCACAGATAGGAAAGTGATGCTCTGCAGATGCATGAACAAGTAGGGAAGTGATGCTCTGCAGATACACAAACAGGTAGGGAAGTGATGCTCTGCAGATACATGAACAGGTAGGGAAGAGATGCTCTGCAGGTGCATGCACAAGTAGGGAAGTGATGCTCTGCATATACATGTACAGGTAGGGAAGTGTTGCTCTGCAGATACATGCACAGGTAGGGAAGTGATGTATTGCAGGTACATGCACAGGTAGGGAAGTGATGCTCTGCAGATACATGCACAGATAGGGAAGTGATGCTCTGCAGAAACATGCACAGGTAGGGAAGTGATGTATTGCAGGTACATGCACAGGTAGGGAAGTGATGCTCTGCAGATACATGCACAGGTAGGGAAGTGATGTATTGCAGATACATGCACAGGTAGGGAAGTGATGTATTGCAGGTACATGCACAGGTAGGGAAGTGATGCTCTGCAGATACATGCACAGGTAGGGAAGTGATGTATTGCAGATACATGCACAGGTAGGGAAGTGATGCTCTGTAGATACATGCACAGGTAGGGAAGTGATGCTCTGCAGATACATGCACAGGTAGGGAAGTGATGTATTGCAGATACATGCACAGGTAGGGAAGTGATGCTCTGCAGATACATGCACAGGTAGGGACGTGATACTCTGCAGATACATGCACAGGTAGAGAAGCAATGCTCTGCACATACATGCACAGGTAGGGAAGTGATGCTCTGCAGATACATGCACATGTAGAGAAGCAATGCTCTGCAGACTGTCAACCTGCATGTCCCTGTGTGCAGTGAGGAGTGCAGCAGCCCTCCATATAGAGGTGTGATGCTCTGTAGGAGCTGTCCACACATAATAACTCCACTCCTTTGACGACCCCTCAAGCCGTGGGTGCAGGACCTGCCATGGTGAGAGGTGCTGGCCACTCTCCTCCCTTAATATTAGGCTGGCTCTTTCCCAGGGACACAATGATATCCCGGGGGCGAGTTCTGGTTACAGTATAGAGCTCAGGTACTGACTGAGCGTGCTCCTAAACGCGCGCCTTCCACCTTCTAAGCCTGCCCCACGCTGCCCTGATGCACCAATCAGAGTCAGGCCAATTGCAGCTTGGCAGCCAATCAAAGCACGGAGCTGCACAGCCAATGAGCGGCTGCAGCTCCCAGAGACTGACACTCCCTTGACACTCCCACTACACAACGGACCTTCGAAGTACAAACTCACCGGCCTGCATGCAGTTTGCTGTGCACGCTCATCAGCTGGCCGACCCTGCACAGCTGCTGGAGGAGCAGCCCAGGGCATCTGCTTCACTGCCACCTGGCTCAGCCCGCCCCTGCCTGCCAATATTGGCGGGATCAGCAGACCGTCTAATGTTTATGAAAGTCTCCTGACAGAAGGAGATAAGTAGCAGTTTCTTAACTTTAACACCTGACTCTTTTATTATTCAGGATATAAGCCACTGCCATAGCTATTTGGCAGCGACTTTCTCTCTTCTGACCTTTCAATACATAAATACTCAGCTGACCAGATTGCTCATGTGTATGGAAGAGTCAGACGAGACAGCTGACCTTTAAGTATTGACACCCCTGCAATTCTGTCAGATAATACTAATTTTCTTCCTGAAAATGATTGCAAACACAAATTATTTGGTATTATTATCTTCATTTAATTTGTCTTAAATGAAAAACCACAAAAAGAATTGTCCTAAAGCCAAATTGGATATAATTCCACACCAAACATAAAAAAGGGGGTGGACAAAAGTATTGGCACTGTTCGAAAAATCATGTGATGCTTCTCTAATTTGTGTAAATAACAGCACTTGTAACTTACCTGTGGCACCTAACAGGTGTTGGCAATAACTAAATCACACTTGCAGCCAGTTGACATGGATTAAAGTTGACTCAACCTCTGTCCTGTGTCCTTGTGTGTACCACATTGAACATGGAAAAAAGAAAGAAGACCAAAGAACTGTCTGAGGACTTGAGAAACCAAATTGTGAGGAAGAATGAGCAATCTCAAGGCTACAAGTCCATCTCCAAAGACCTGAATGTTCTTGTGTCTACCGTGCACAGTGTCATCAAGAAGTTTAAAGCCCATGGCACTGTGGCTAACCTCCCTAGATGTGGACGGAAAAGAAAAATTGACAAGAGATTTCAACGCAAGATTGTGCGGATGTTGGATAAAGAACCTTGACTAACATCCAAACAAGTTCAAGCTGCCCTGCAGTCCGAGGGTACAACAGTGTCAACCCGTACTGTCCGTCGGCGTCTGAATGAAAAGGGACTGTATGGTAGGAGACCCAGGAAGACCCCACTTCTTACCTCGAGACATAAAAAAGCCAGGCTGGAGTTTGCCAAAACTTACCTAGAAAAGCCTAAAACGTTTTGGAAGAATGTTCTCTGGTCAGATGAGACAAAATTAGAGCTTTTTGGGCAAAGGCATCAACATAGAGTTTACAGGAGAAAAAAAGAGGCATTCAAAGAAAAGAACACAGTCCCTACAGTAAAACATGGCAGAGGTTCCCTGATGTTTTGGGGTTGCTTTGCTGCCTCTGGCACTGGACTGCTTGACCGTGTGCATGGCATTATGAAGTCTGAAGACTACCAACAAATTTTGCAGCATAATGTAGGGCCCAGTGTGAGAAAGCTGGGTCTCCCTCGGAGGTCATGGGTCTTCCAGCAGGACAATGACCCAAAACACACTTCAAAAAGCACTAGAAAATGGTTTGAGAGAAAGAACTGGAGACTTCTAAGGTGGCCAGCAATGAGTCCAGACCTGAATCCCATAGAACACCTGTGGAGAGATCTAAAAATGGCAGTTTGGAGAAGGCACCCTTCAAATATCAGGGACCTGGAGCAGTTTGCCAAAGAAGAATGGTCTAAAATTCCAGCAGAGCATTGTAAGAACCTCATTGATGGTTACCGGAAGCGGTTGGTCGCAGTTATTTTGGCTAAAGCTTGTGCAACCAAGTATTAGGCTGAGGGTGCCAATACTTTTGTCTGGCCCATTTTTGGAGTTTTGTGTGAAATGATCAATGTTTTGCTTTTTGCTTCATTCTCTTTTGTTTTTTTCATTTAAGACAAATTAAATGAAGATAATAATACCAAATAAATTGTGTTTGCAATCACAGTGGCGCAGTGGTTAGCACTGCAGCCTTGCAGCGCTGGGGTCCTGGGTTCTAATCCCACCCAGGACAACATCTGCAAAGAGTTTGTATGTTCTCTCCGTGTTTGCGTGGGTTTCCTCCCACATTCCAAAGACATACTGATAGGGATTCTAGATTGTGAGCCCCATCGGGGACAGTGATGATAATGTGTGCAAACTGTAAAGTGCTGCGGAATATGTTAGCGTTATATAAAAATAAAGATTATTATTATTATTATTTTCAGGAAAAAAATGAGTATTATCTGACAGAATTGCAGGGGTGTCAATACTTTTGACCATGACTGTATATGGTCACCTTTATGCACCCCATACACACCAGACAGTTTTATGTCTATAAGGGCCTCTCAAAAGTCCGATAGTGGCAGATGTCAGGAAAAATATTGATCGGAGACTTTACCCCTTAGACCTCTGTGAGATTCTTCTACAGCCAAAAAGATTTCATGCTTTGCACTGATGAGGAGCAACATCTCGAAACATGTGTCTGCAAATTGAGATTCTGGTTTGGCTTTTGTCCTAAGTCATGTGGGTCGTTAAAAGGTCAATATTGACTTCTATGTCATGTGCACAAGTTTAGTATTTTACATCAATATTTCTTAATGAAGAAGTGGTGCACTGTTTTCTATTATACTTTTCCTCTGATTGCTCCACTCCTGGTTTTGGCTTTAGGATCACTTCTTCCAATAGGTGGCACTAGAGTTCAAGCCCTCTTCCTCTCTGAATTTGCATCTTTGATCAGCTATGTTTAATTTCCACTTGATCATTTTTATGTTCTTGTGAGAGATAAGCCATTGTCAGTATTCTATGAAGGACGGGGTAGATTGACGCTTTCCAGCATTGTTGCAATTGCTTAGGCTAGTTTTTTCAATGTTCCTAAGCCAAGTACCCCTAATATGAAAAACTGCACCACAAGAGCTATGATCATACACTTTACTGCACCTGTCAGAAAAATAACTTGAGGATATTGTGGATCGTCCCCACGTAAGGACAATGGGGTACTCGGTACCGGGTCCTTCAGTTCCCTCAGCGAGGATGTCACGGTGACCCGACCCGGACCGTGGCCCTATGAGGGGCGCCCAATAAAAGGCAGAGTTCGTACATAACTGTAGTGTTCGTGACGCCACCTGTGGATTCGGTCAGAGTGACCGACGCTGCTCAGGGGTCCGCTGGGGTGATGTTATGGCAGCTATATGGTGTTCCTTCCCACAGGTGAAGTGTGTCCCCAGGGCTTCCCAGAAGTGTAGATGATGATGGTGGATGATGTAAGGCGCGGCAAATAACGAGGACACAATGGGTGCAGTCTCTTTACCTTTACTGACGGCTTCAGCATCCTCAGTCCAGAGTGCCGGATGACAGGGTAGGCAGAGTCCGGCCGGTATGATGGCAATTCCAGAGTCCCCTTATCCAGGTGGAAATCAGTAGCCTTCCTTCTAGCGCTCGTGCGTTGTAGTACCCCCCTGCTGAGCAACGCGGTAAGGTCCTCACAACTTTTGTGGATGTTATGTCTTTCTCTCTCTCTGTCCCCCAGATGGATAGGACAAACCCGTATGACGGTGATGGCCTGAGGCTATTTTATAGGGACCCTAGAGACGCCCCTCCTCCACAATTGCCACCCTGTCTGCTTAGGTGTTTAGGTCGGACAGCCAACTTGGAATTGACTGCCCTGCCGGTCTCTGAAATAAAGCGTAGAGTCTATTACTCCCTCGGTGTTCCGGCCACCGGCCCACGCTCCAGAAGGAGGCAGCCTCTCTTAGGACAGGACTCCTTCTGGTTTTTGTTCTCCTTTTGCTGTGACTTCGTGGCTCACTCCCTACAACACAATTCCTTTCGTGTCCTTTCTTAGGATGCTGCCGCATGGGTTTCAGGCGCAGCTCCATGTACTTTCTGTCCTCCTCAGACCGCAGTCTGGATCTGACTGGAGATCATTCCAGCCAGCTCGACCTGGAGACCTTTCCTCGTCGGTCTCCAGCAGGAACTCCCTAACTTCCTCCCCAACCCACCAGTTTTACCCTAATGTGTGAGGAGTGGCCTAGTAGATAGAACCTTTTGCTCCCCCTGGTGGACTGGAGTGTGAAGTGTGTTGTGTGTTTTGTGATACCTGGTAAGGTGAACTCCTTTGGTGCCATCAGACGTAACATCACTGCCCCTGGTGGAAGAACGGCATTACTGCAACGACCAGGACTCTGGGGCGCTGCACTTGTACATATTAAATACCATTACTTAAGATGCAAAGTTTGGACATTTTAACCATGTCTGTTATGATCCGGTGACCTTGGAGCAGCATGAGAACTTTCACTGGAGAAGGTGGTCACTATACTGACCGCAATCCTGAACTTAACACCGCAACTAGAAGTAGCCGTGGAGTGTACCTAACAATCCTAGACACCTCGTCACAGCCGGAGGACTAAATACCCCTAAAGATGGAAATAAGAATACTATCTTGCCTAAGAGCAGATCCCCAAAGGATAGACAGCCCCCCACAAATATTGGCGGTGAGTCGGAGAGGAAAAAACATACACAGGCAGAAAAACAGGATTTAGCACAGGAGGCCACTCTAGCTAAATAGGACAGGATAGGACAGAGTTCTGTGCGGTCAGTATTAAAACCCTTCAAAAATATCCACATCAGAATATACAAAAACTTCCTACATCTAACTAAACAACTGGCAAGGGCTAATGAATCCTGCACACTTAAATATCCCAGTCAGAATTGTAATCAACAGATACAACTGGCCAGGACTGCGACTCAGAGACAACTGCATTCCCACCTACAACCACTGGAGGGAACCCAAGAGCAGAATTCACAACACATGTCCCCATCCCATGTACATGGACAAACCATTCATTTTTAAATGGAACCTGCCACCAGAAAAAAACACTATTAACCTACAAATATGGGGTTAATCCGCAGGTTAATAGCTTTACTAACCTGCCCAGTGCCTGCCCTTAGCCGAACGCTGTTGGCAGAAAATGAACTTTATTCCCCAAAGCAGCGTTTTAATCACAGAGGCGACAACAGCGCAGGATCAGTCACCGCTTTGTATTCTCAGCGGTCCTGACTGACACTGGCTCTGCACTGGGGTCGGCTGTCATCCGGGGCCAGGGATGCGGTTACAGCTGCCGCTCATTATACTCAGAGTGGTGCAGCGACCTGCTCCGGTGCCACCTCCATGACTGAAACCGAAGCGTGGCTGGGGGTAATAAATTTCATTTGATGGGAATTGTCAAAATTTTGCGACTTTTACATTTTTACACCAGTCTCGGCCATCTTCGCCAAAGATACTGGGACGTGGAGAGGACGTGGTGAAGCCAGCCCTGCAAATTTGTCTTAATTTCTACCAGAGACACACAACAGTTGTAAGATGCACCCAACTCATCTAACTCCAGCGGTTCCTTCATCAAGACTGGCATACAAAACAGCTAGTCTAAATGTATTGGGCCCATGGTGTCTACCTTATGTATGGCATGATGGATAGATTAAGAACCTAGTAGTAGGACGATGGTCAACACTCTGGATATTTAATGGTTGCACACTGGTAGGATGTATATCCCATTCATAAAAGTATTGAGAATCATGGAACTTGAATAGATTACAGTGCATCTGATAGCTTTACTAATAGGTCAACATATAACATTCAAGTTATTCCACATATCGAGAAGGAGATTGAGAACCTAGGACTCAAGCAGACAGACCAACGAATCTCATGGCTGCGCCACTTCAAAGTCACTCATGAACTTCTGTCAGGTGATGCAGCCACTAGAGAAGAGCAAATTGATTTGCAGGACCCCGCTCCTTTGGTCACATCAGTGGTCCGTGGCTGCCAGATGAGAGGCCTGAAAACCAACTGCTTTCTTTCATAATCCCTGGTGCCTCCTCTGATTTATAGAACCAGTGTGACGTTGTTGTTTGACGAACACATGACGTCTCACCAAGTCTGCTAATCAGGAGATCCAGCTATCTTTCCCCAAATGACTTTTATTACAAACTAAGTCTGGTTTCTATCTCTTTCCCTTACCATTTGAGGTCTGGCTGGGCATATAGAGAGGTGAGTCACTGGAGCTAAGAACCATCCATATGAGGTCACCTTGTCGTGGTTGCATGGTTTTTACATTTATTAGTGGAATTCATGTAATCATTAATCGCAGTGTGCTGAGGCACAGTGATAGAATACTAATCAGGTGCTGAGAATTCCTGCAGGTAGGAGAAGGTTTGCAGGTCTCCTGTCAGGCGGCCACATACCATTGACTTGGCCAATGGACCAAGGTCCTACGAATCGATTTGCTCGTCTCTAACAGCCACACATAGAAGTGTATGCACTCTATTGAGTGTATTATTTCTGTGAAGGATGGAAAGTAAATGACCTACAGACACAGCTCACTCTACATATCTCAGAGAATTGAAGGCCTGGACACTTTAAAATCCAACCTGTCCAATCCCGTGTTCTAGGAGACATCAGGGTACAGCTAAGATGATTGTCGGGGGGTGGGGATGGCATTGATATTGGAGATTTCTTATGACTGAAGATTATGCTGAGGGTACAAAAGCAATGCATATATTATCATATATATTAAGACCCCAATTCCTCATTTGGAGTTTTCATTTGCAAAGTGAACTCGTCAACAAATTAATTTCAGGTATGTTTCACTATGAAGTTCTGATGCGTTTCGTTAAACATTCTTTAAAAAGTCATCTGGAGACTGTGTCTTGGATGACTAGTCCTAGGTGGTCCCCGGTGGCTTCTCACCACTCCGCTTCAATTGACTGACAAGTTTCTCCTTGTATTGGTACTTAGTGTATTGGCCGGCTGGGGCCCGCATCAGATAAGTCATCCAAGACACATAGTCATTGGCCAGCTTTACAAAGAAAGTTTCTTCTGAAACTCTACAGGGTTTTTAGTAAATCATACCTGGTGGAAATAGTGCAGCCGCTGTCTTATTCATGCTGCCGTTGTTCGGTTTTTTTGTCATTTGTTTTATCTTATATTTCTTTTTGTACCAAATTTATAAAATTGGCGCATTCTTTGTTTTCCTCTTTTGTTCTATCCATGCCTTGTTAGAGAAAAGGATCCTTTGAATAAACTTTGAACTGTTGCATTTAAGCATTAATGGCACAAAAAAAAAGACTAATTTTGCATTGCACTAGTGCACTGGAGTACAATCGTGGCAAAATTTTAATGATTTGGCTGAAAACGTCTGATTAATGAAAACTACACCCATGGTGTGAAGGAAACCTAAAATGACAAGCGCTGAAAGCCAAGTGTAAAAATGACACAAAACCCATAATGAATTGGTGTAGACATAAAATGCTTGAAAACTATACTTTTACTCCATTAAAAACCCAAAACGAAGCATGAATTTGTGGTTTTGCATCTTCTACAATATTCTACACATGATTATGCTTTCCTTATACAGTAACAAAGAGACTCGGACTGATCTGAGGTTCTGGCAGGACATCCCCGTCTACGATTTGGGCATGTGTGTTATATATTTTCCACACTACTGTGTAGCAAATACCATTTATTATGGTAAGTAACTCCTGTTTTCATGACCAGGCTCAGACTATACATCTCATTACTAATGTACTACTAAACACAGAGTCAAGAGTGGAGCGATGAATGGCTTACAATGCCCCAGCATCTGTTCCTTATCAGTTCTTAATTCCCACACTGGGAGTCTCAGTGCAGAGGTGAGACCGCAGTTTTCCCCATAATACAATTGTGAATGTCATATAGAGGGGATTTGTGCACTAACTTATATCATGAAAAAAAAAATAACACAAGTTTTCACTGGTTATATACAAAATAAAGAAAAAATATATATAAATGATATGACAGGCCAAAAAAAAATTGCAGAACTGCAGTGTAGAAGGGAGGACCGGTTGGCCGGGGCTGCTGAAGCGCCGGGTCCAGAACTGTTGGCACCGAACCTCCTGTTCCTGGAGGGAAAGAGATTGCAGACGGAGCGAGCTGGGAGCATGTCATATGGTCTGATGAATATTATTGAAATCCACCGCACTCCCTGTGTGCTCCACACAAGAGCAAATAGTAGATAAAAGTAAATTTATTTCCAATACACAATAAAAAGAGAACCAAATAGGATCGTTTAAAATAGATATATAAGTTACAGGTGAGAACAACACATGAAAGGAAAAAGGTGGAACAACCTGGAAGTAAATAAAAGAATAAAAAATACAAGTGTATATATCAGGCAATGAACGCTGTATAACACATTGAGTATCGATGAAGTGGCATACCTTTTCCCATGTAAATCAGCACAGTGCTGCACGTGACAAGACGTATTCAAAATAGGCAGGACATACTTAACAAATAAGCCTATGTGTAAATATAAAGGGAGTAAAATAACTAAATAGTGGAAGTGACCAAAAAATTCAAGGAAGGTGCATTAATAAATATTAAGAGTTTAATAACCACAATTAAAGAAGTAATCAGATGTAAGGCCCATAGGTAAGTCCTGCATATTTGCTTTAACCACTTCAAAATACATATACAATATAATGGAAAAAGACATTCATTACCAGAAACAAGAAGTAGGGGTCCAGGCGTCCACCACACCCGACGCGCGTTTCGCAATGAAATGCTTCGTTCAGGGGTGGATAGACGCTGGTAAGATACCTTGAAGACACAAAAGAGCACAGTAAAACCAAAAACACTCAGTTGCAAAAAAATCACAGTAATCAGCAAGTGCTAGTAAAAAGATGTAAAAAACAGGGACTGCTCTATATGGGTATACCTTGACTTTATATATCTATTTTAAACCATCCTATTTGGTTCTGTTTTTATTGTGTATTGGAAATAAATTTACTTTTATCTACTACTATCTACTATAGGTGTTTTTTGCCACCATAATTTGCAAAATAAATCTTGCCAAATCAGACAAGGTGATTTTCTGGATTTGTTTTCTCATTTTGACTATCATAGTTGTCGTCTATTATATAATAATAATAATAATTTTTATTTATATGGCACCAACATATTCCGCAGCGCTTTACAAATTATAGATGGGACTTGTACAGACAATAGACATTACAGCATAACAGAAATACAGTTCAAAATAGATACCAAGAGGAATGAGGGCCCTGCTCGCAAGCTTACAAACTATGAGGAAAAGGGGAGACACGAGAGGTGGATGGTAACAATTGCTTTAGTTATTCGGACCGGCCATAGTGTAAGGCTCGGGTGTTCATGTAAAGCTGCATGAACCAGTTAACTGCCTAAGTATGTAGCAGTACAGACACAGAGGGCTATTAACTGCATAAAGTGAATGAGAACATGATGCGAGGAACCTGATTGTTTTTTATTTAAGTAAGTCACACAGGGATCGTTAGGTTAATGCATTGAGGCGGTAGGCCAGTCTGAACAAATGAGTTTTTAGGGTACGCTTAAAACTGTGGGGATTGGGGATTAATCGTATTAACCTAGGTAGTGCATCCCAAAGAATCGGCGCAGCACGTGTAAAGTCTTGGAGACGGGAGTGGGAGGTTCTGATTATTGAGGATGCTAACCTGAGGTCATTAGCGGAACGGAGGGCACGGGTAGGGTGGTAGACTGAGACCAGAGAGGAGATGTAGGGTGGTGCTGAGCCATGGAGTGCTTTGTGGATGAGGGTAGTAGTTTTGTACTGGATTCTGGAGTGGATGGGTAGCCAGTGTAATGACTGGCACAAGGTAGAGGCATCGGTGTAATGGTTGGTGAGGAATATGATCCTGGCTGCAGCATTCAGGACAGATTGGAGCGGGGAAAGTTTGGTAAGAGGGAGGCCGATTAGTAGAGAGTTACAATGATGTCAATTACAGGCCTCTCTCATCTATTTAGGTGGGAGAACTTGCACAATTGTTGGCTGACTAAATGCTTTTTTCCCCACTGTATATATATAGAGAGAGAGACAGACGTTCACACACGTCTTTGTCAGATATGTGGCACATATGTGGTTATAGCCTGAGGATGAACTGTGTCGACTTCGAAACGCGTCGATAATAAAACTGCATATAATATAGTTCTTGTATCCTGGATCTTATTACCATCTCATCAGCAGAACGGAAAATCCACGTTTTTTTTCCTTTATCCACTAGATTAGGATAGTTATTGTATATAAATCTTGAATCAGGAAAGTACCTTTCATTTCCCAAGATTTTAACGAAATGTCAGGAATTATAACTTCCCAAGCAGATAGAGGGGGGAAAAGTGAGAACCTACCCGGAGAAGAAAAAAGTGAGTCTTTTAACTCATTGCCTGGTAACCCTTCGGAAAAGGCTTTGGTAAATGTTCACTCGTTTCAGGCAACTTGATCTCATTTGATAAATAATGTGAAAAGTATGAAATCTGCAAATCACTTTATTTAGAAATTATGTTGTCTTACCCCCCAAAATTCCTTTCTATGTAGCTCACTGTCCACTGCCTGTTGTCAAGTGTAATCCATCTCTAAAAACAGAGCTCCTGAGACACATTACAAGGAATTGGGATGGGTCTTTATCTCTGTCTTCTGCTCTCCTTACAGTCATGCCGCATACAGGTGTAATGGAGAGGTGGGCTTTAAATTCATACCATTGGATTATGGCAGAAGCAATGCTCCTTGGGGAGTGTGGGGGAATGAAGTTCCAGCTCCTATAGTGCTGACAGAATGCTGTCAGCACTCAAAAATAGGGGATGACAAGTTACAGGGTATAAGAATCAGGTCACTTCATAGACATATTAGACTGGTAAGTGCAACAAAAGCAGCTCAAAATTGTTTTGGGCAATTAAGGCAGCAAAATTCTAATATCTAATGTTTAAGCCGTCTTCCTGGCACTCATGAATATACAGTGTACATGTATATACTGTGTTTGGTTAGTGATACGAGGTTGGGACATACGTCAGGATTGTTTGTAGCATTGGCTGCTACCTTCAGACAGCACTGAATGATTTATGATATAAATAAGTCTCAGGATGGTGTCATCCATTACAT
This sequence comes from Ranitomeya imitator, assembly GCF_032444005.1. Lineage (NCBI taxonomy): Eukaryota > Metazoa > Chordata > Amphibia > Anura > Dendrobatidae > Ranitomeya > Ranitomeya imitator. Next base: position 627,101,881 of record NC_091285.1, read on the forward strand.
TTCTGTTTAGGGTGAATTGCCATAATGATGTCTGAATCATCTCGCAGATCCCTGGAACGTGAAACAGAGCCAGGGTGGAGCAATAGAGGAAGGAAGATCCTGTAAACATCCAAGAAGTTACTGACTGCTGACCGCAGATATACAAGTTCCCTCTATGGGGTATACATAATGCCATGCAGCTGGCGCTAAGTATCTATCTAGCTATCTATCTATTTATCTATCTATCTATCTATCTAAAGGTGCTTCTCACAAAATTAGAATGTCATTAAAAAGTTAATTTATTTCAGTTCTTCAATACAAAAAGTGAAACTCATATATTATATAGCGTCATTACAAACAGAGTGATCTATTTCATGGGTTTATTTCTGTTAATGTTGATGATTATGGCTTACAGCCAATGAAAATCCAAAAGTCATTATCTCAGGAAAATTAGAATAATTAACAAAAAAAAACACCTGCAAAGGCTTCCTAAGCGTTAAAAAGGTCCCTTAGTCTGTTTCAGTAGATCCACAATCATGGGTAAGACTGCTGACTTGATAGATGTCCAGAAGGCAGTCACTAACACACTCCACAAGGAAGGCAAGCCATAAAAATGTAATTGCTAAAGAAGCTGGCTCTTCACAAAGTGCTGTATCCAAGCATATCAATGGAAAGTTGTGTGGAAGGAAAACGTGTAATAGAAAAAGGTGCACAAGCAACCAGGATAACCGCAGCCTTGAAAGGATTGTTAAGAAAAGGCCATTCAAAATTTGGGTGAGATTCACAAGGAGTGGACTGCTGCTGGAGTCATTGCCTCAAGAGCCACCACACACAGACGTATCCAGGACATTGGCTACAAGTGTCACATTCCTTGTGTCAGGCCACTCATGACCAATAGACAACACCAGAAGCGTCTTACCAGGGCCAAGGAGAAAAAGAACTGGACTGTTGCTCAGTGGTCCAAGGTGTTGTTTTCAGATGACAGTAAACTTTGCATTTCATTTGGAAATCAAGGTCCCAGAGTCTGTAGGAAGAGTTTAGAGGCCACAATCCAAGCTGCTTGAGGTCTAGTGTGAAGTTTCCACAATCAGTGATGGTTTGGGGAGCCATGTCATCTGCTGGTGTAGGTCCACTGTGTTTTATCAAGACCAAAGTCATCGCAGCTGTCTACCAGGAAATTTTAGAGCACTTCATGCTTCCCTCTGCCGACAAGCTTTTTGGAGATTGAAATTTCATTCTCCAGCAGGACTTGGCACCTGTCCACACTGCCAAAAGTACCAATACCTGGTGTACAAATGACAGTATCACTGTGCTTGATAGGCCAGCAAACTTGCCTGACCTTAACCCCCATAGAGAATCTATGGGGTATTGTCAAGAGGAAGATGAGACACCAGACCCAACAATGCAGACGAGCTGAAGGCTGCTATCAAAGCAACCTGGGCTTCCATAACCCCTCAGCAGTGCCACAGGCTGATCGCCTACATGCCACGCCGCATTGATGCAGTAATTGATACAAAAGGAGCCCCAACCAAGTATTGAATGCATTTACTGAACATACATTTCAGTAGGCCAACATTTCAGATTTTAAAATAATTTTTCAAGCTGGTGTTATAAAGTATTCTAATTCACTGAGATAATGACTATTGGGTTTTCATTGGCAGTAAGCCATAATCATCAACGTTAACAAAAATAAACACATGAAATAGATCACTCTGTTTGTAATGACTCCATATAATATATGAGTTTCACTTTTTATATTGAAGAATTGAAATAAATTAACTTTTTGATGATATTCTAATTTTGTGAGAAGCACCTGTACATATCTATCAAATATCTATCTATTATCTATGTATCTATCAAATTTCTGACATTGAAAGACTCAATTACCCATGGTCGAATGTGCTGATAGATTCAATTAGACAGTAAAGTTATTACCAATAAACTAACACGTAGCTAAATGTATAGAATATGGGGACGTGGCGGAGCGATTTATGCGGTGAGATGTGCCTTCCCTGAGCTCCTGCGGCACTCATCCTGAATGGACCATTTAGAGGCAGGGGATCAGACCAGCGACAGCTTCACCCGCTTCCTTTAAGTCCCTGGATGACAGGGATCTCAACTCTGAGCAGTGGCAATACCCTGACGCGCTCCAAGAAGCAGGGAGACGAAGATGCCATGCCGGATAAAATTCAAGATGGCGCCCACACTGCCGGCTGGTAGAAGCAGAGCTATGACAGGAGATGTGGCTGTGCAGCTGGAGTAGTTGCCCACAGGCCTTAATCCTCTAGTACCCCGCTCAGGAGGTCAGTGTCTCCTACACTAGGGATGAGGGGAACACCTGGTGAAGGGTCTATATATAGACTGAGTCCCCTGAGCTAGTAGTAACTCCTCATGGGCATAATGGATCTACTGCTGCTCCTAAGAGGAAAACTTCTATCCTTGGAGAGATTTCCCAGGAGGACTCCCCTTCCCTGTAAGATGTCCTCAATGCAGGTAATAACTGCTAATTTACTCTCAATACATTGATGGGACAAGATGGCCATATGCAATACTTGATTATTTACCCTGGCAAGCTCATGGTGGTTGTCCTTGGCACTACCACATTCTTTGAGTACTCAAAAGAAGCACTCAGATGGTTGGACACTCATGAGCAACAAATCCGGCAGGAGGCTGGAGGCATCAGAAGGGCCTGAGACAGCCTTAATGCACACAGGCTTTGAAAGACCTTTCTTCTCTTCTCACTACCTGTTATTATCACCAGTAGGTCTCTTCATTGCAGGACTGAGGCCTCTTAAAATGTTACTATGTGACATTAGTACTATTGTGTCTGCTAATATTGGTCCAAATCTCTGTGTTACTTACTTTATTTTCTACATTGGTGTGCTTAGTATGCTTCCTCCTTCGCAGATGAATGCACCCAATGGTTAAAGGTTAGAAGCATGGTGGAGGCTCCTTGCTGGTTTGGGGCTGCATTTCAGCCTATTAAGTCAGAAATTTGGTAAGGATTAATGGTGACCTCAGAGCAGCTGAGAATAGGCCCTCAGTCCCGGTCCCATAAAGAGGACTCTGAAGTAGATTGATGGCTGCGTTCAATCTCTGTGGTACTGCTCCAAGTGGTTGGATCCTCATGATCCTTTCGATAGATGATAATTTTATATGTTGGGAATAATTTATTAAAAAAAAAGCTAACTCTAGCACTAATGTTACTAATTATGACAACATTAACTATGACTAAGTGAAGATGTTTTACAGTTGAGTCTTACATTTGCTTCTCTTCGTTGCGTTAGAACAGGTCCTATGCAACAGTTCCTAAATAAGACGTTCCTACGCTGTATTTTCAGGATCTGTTGTAGTCGTCTTAGACCATTATAGAGTATTTTTCTCCTGTTGTAATTTACAACAGAAGGCCTTGTCATGTCATGGACTCTGATGGCAGTGACTGATAAGAAAATGGAAAATTAATTTCATGGAGCTAAGGGACGTGCCAGAGAAAAAAAAAAGAGATGAAGTTTTAATTGAGTGATTCTGAGTACAATCTGGAACTTGTTGCTTGTCCTCATAATACAATGTCTATGGATTAATGTTTTATTAAATGACCCTTGGGAGTTTCTTGAGGTTAAACAACATGATTCATTTATTAAGATGCTTTTGTTAGAGGAGAATTTTACATTTAAAACAGCAGGGAACCCAAATCATGGACTGCACAATATGAAAAACTACTATTGTCATTTCAAATACACTCCTCAATATTATAATTGCAACACCAAGAAGGTGATAATAATAGAAATTCGCAGGATGGATAGATGTTCATGATAATGTTCAAAACATCTCGATTTATTCAGCATGGAGTATGAGCGCCACATACAAAAATCCCCGCGCTTACAGCCTTGGCTGCTATCAGTGAGGTTATTAATTGTTGCCTGAAGAAGGTTCTGCAACTTCGACTGTACTTGGGAAAATCATCAAGGTCCTCTGCTGGCAGCTCCTTTTGCAATTGCAGACCGATGACGTCTCAGATGTGTGTTATAGGAGACAAGACCGGAGACGCTGTAGGCTATGGCAGCATGTTTAAGTCACGCAGGCTGATCACAGTAGCACAAGCAACATGAGGCTAAGCATTTTCGAATTGAAAAAAGGCTCTTGGGACACTTTGGAGTAATGGTTGTACCACTGGTTCCATAGCTAAATAAATGTAGTGCCCAGCTGTTAGTGTACATGGAATTAAGTCTATAGGGGTCTGGTAGCTGTACATTATGCAACCCCACAACATAATCCATGGACTAGGACCGGTTTGGCGATAAGTGTTTAAAAAATTTGTTTCCATTTTTTCAGAATTTGTATATCATTAACACATCCATCCATCCTGTGATTTCCACAACTCCACAACTTTTCCTTCTTTGTGTTACAATTTCAATGTTGAGAGTGTGTATATATATTACACAGTGTTTAGTTAGCGATACGAGGAGGCTGGGACATACGTCAGGCTTGTTTGTAGTATTATCTGCTATCTTCAGACTGCACAGGATGAAGGGCAGGATTAAAGCAGAGGAAGCTGGCCATACCATCTGGTGGTTGCAAATCTTTATGGCAATATTTAAAATGGCATAAATGTTAGCCTGTACATAATTGAACTTGTTTTCCTCAATATTTCATAGCTCAGAGCCTCTGTGAATATAATTAATAGCACCATACAGTATATACATTAATAATATCGCTATGTTGTGAATGTAAATAATACTGCCCTATATTGTAAATACAGACATGTTACTCAAAGCAAGGATCATCAAGCCAGAGGTGTATCTAGGCTTTCCCAGCTCCTGGGGCAAGAATTCAGTTTGGCGCCCCCCACTCGAGCAGTTTGAGTAGTCGTCATGTGACCAATCATTCATGATTTGCACACTTACAGTCACGTGCCGATTATCTGCTTTTCCTAATTGTCTCAACAGAGAGAAGCAGGAAGAAAAGCTAGTTGTCATGTCACCATAAGTATGAAAATCGCATATGAGTGAAGTGGCCATGTGATGACTGATGGAACCAGCAAGTAGAGCTGAATCCTGACAGTGAGTATATTACACACTGTTAGGATTGGCTACAGGGCTTCATTTTATAATTAGGGCTTGTCTAGGTTTGAGATGAAAGACTGCAGTCACTCTAGGCGATTGCAGGCTTCTGAATTCACACAGCGCATGCACTGAACACTTTTAGGATTCTTCCTTGCTGGTGGCAAGAGTGGACGGTCATGTGAGCAAATGTGAAGACATCGCTGAATCGGCGTCACACACGTCGATTCAGCGATGTCTGCGGGAGTCCAGCGACGAAATAAAGTTCTGGCCTTTCTGCTCCGACCAACGATGTCACAGCAGGATCCAGATCGCTGCTGCGTGTCAAACACGCTATCCAGGACGCTGCAACGTCACGGATCGCTAGCGATATCGTTGTTAAATTATTCAGTGTGAAGGTACCTTATCTTGTTTTTCTTATCTTTCAGGTTACATTGGGGACTTATCTACAGCATTACAGAATGCTGTAGATAAGCGCCTGATGGCAGTGGCCGCAGTTTATAGGGCCAAAATGAGGTGACAAATTCCCTTTAATAGAGCTTACTTGGACAGGCGTTGCACAAGCTATTTCATTAAGGTCTCAGAGAATCTTTGCCTTTACACTTTAACCTCTGTACATAGTGGATGCCTCTAGCAGGAATCTTGACTTCTGCAGAACCCCCTGTGCCACTTTCTTGGAGTCAATCGAAAACTAGGAGAAACACAACCGACCAGATAGTCCACTATAAAATAACCTTATTCTACCAATATAAGATTACAATAAGTAGTACAGTAGCAGGATGATAAAAACAGCAAGAATCAATAGAATTGCAAAAGGAAGCTATCCAGAAAATATTGAATAAATATATATACAATAAGACACAATATAAATCACGACCAAGAGCATGTACAAAAAATCGTGATGTATGATATGACTAAGAAAAAATAAAAATAAAAAATAATAATAAAATCCCTAGATATTGCCAAAAACATACAGTGTGTAAAAAACTAAAAACAATAGTGTACATAAGGTGAAAAAAATGTAATTCTGACAAAATTCAATACTTGACTCAGTGCCAATAAACCAAATAATTATACTGCGAGGTATGAATAGAAAACAAGTGAGATTTAATTTGGATAAATAGAGGAAATAGTAGCAGTACACTATCATCGGTGTAAGAGAGAGAGGAGTTGAGCCGTAAAAAAGGTAAAAAAAAAAGGTAAAAAGAAAAGTAAAAAAAAGCAAACAGCAAAACGCTGTAAACACTGTAAGGTAAGAAAGAATATAAGTAATGTATAATCACCTCGGTGAGGTAGTGAGTCCCTGGTTCCTGAATGGCGTCCTCCCCAACGCGCGTTTCGGCGCTTTGCCTATGTCAGGGATCATAAAGCCAGGTTTTACTAAAACGTCACATGGGCTGGAAAGAAAAAGGGAGAAAACAAGGCATGTCCTAGCGCGATAAGTTCAAAATCAGTTTGTAACCCTAAGATAGTGGAAACCCACTGCAGAACTTATAACCTCACAAGGTTGTGCAGGGAGCGGGCACAACACTGCAGACCTCCCAACCGTCCTGGATCCAGCGGGACAGTCTCGATTTTGAGACTCTGTCCCGCTGTCCTGGCCGGGACCTTACTTTTCCCGCACTGCAGGTTGTACCAGCCTCAGGAAAAACTATAGAAGCAGTGCAGTGCACACGGATACGTCGGTCACATGACTGCGATAAGTCAGAACTTGTCTAATCGGGAACCTGAACCTTGCCCCCTCTAGTGACGTCACTCACCTATTTCTGCCGCATCCTGAAGATGCAGGAGCTCAGAGTCGCTGATGAGTAGTCTTCCTTCTCACATGGTGCCCGGTCTGCTTGTCCTGTAGCGTCTGTTTGTTACCGGGGTGCTGTGTAGTTACCGGAGCCATTTCTGGCGCGCTACCTCCTGAAATGAAGAAACTTACAACCTGGAGTGAGGTGTGTGAATGTGTCCGGGGTCACGTGGTGTAAACATCAGTGTCATTTTACCACAGATTACTAGTACAGCATGCACTGTCAGAAATCTGTGACAAAACTACTACTCCCAGCATGCAGTGTCAGAAATCTGTGATAAATCTACTACTCCCAGCATGCAGTGTTAGTAATCTGTGATAAAACTACTACTCCCAGCATGCAGTGTCAGTAATCTGTGGTAAAACTACTACTCCCAGCATGCTGTGCTTGTAATCCATGATAAAACTAAAACTACTACTCCCAGCATGGTAAAACTACTACTCAGTAGTTTTTACCATGCTGGGAGTAGTAGTTTTATCATGCATCACTGGCACAGCATGCTAGGAGTAGTAGATTTATCACAGATTACTGACACTGCATGCTGGGAGTAGTAGTTTTATCATGGATTACAAGCACAGCATGTTGGGAGTAGTAGCTTTACCACAGATTACTGACCTAGCATGCTGAGAGTAGTAGCTTTACCACAGATTACTGACATAGAATGCTGGGAGTAGTAGTTTTTATCATGTATTACAAGCACAGCATGCTGGGAGTAGCATCTTTACCACAGATTACTGACCTAGCATGCTGAGAGTAGTAGCTTTACCACAGATTACTGACATAGAATGCTGGGAGTAGTAGTTTTTAATATTATTATTATTATTATTATTATACATTTTTATAGCACCATTTATTCCATGGCGCTTTACATGTGAATACGAGGCAAATATAGACAAATACATTAAACATGAGCAGATAACAGGCACACGGGTACATAAGGAGGGAGGACCCTGCCCGCGAGGCCTCACAGTCTGCAGGGGAGGGGTGATGAAACACTAGGAGAGGGCAGGGCAGGTTGCGCGGCGGTTCAGTAACTTTATCATGTATTACAAGCACAGCATGCTGGGAGTAGTAGCTTTACCACAGATTACTGACCTAGCATGCTGGGAGTAGTAGTTTTACCACAGGTTACTGACATAGCATGCTGGGAGTAGTAGTTTTACCACAGGTTACTGACATAGCATGCTGGGAGTAGTAGTTTTATATATAGTGTGTTATGAACAGGTAATTCAGAACCACAATGGACCTTGAAGTTCAGAGCACACAAAGTGACCTGACAATTACCAAAAACATAGGACGAGCTCTGAGACGTGGGAACTCTGCTGACCGCAATCCCTAATCCTATCCAACCACACTAGAGGTAGCCGTGGAGCGCTCCTGACCAGTCCTATGCGCCTCGAGCACAGCCTGAGAAACTAGCTAGCCCTAAGAAAGAAAAATAAGCCTACCTTGCCTCAGAGAAATACCCCAAAGGAAAAGGCAGCCCCCCACATATAATGACTGTGAGTTGAGATGAAAATACAAACGCAGAGATGAAATAGATTTAGCAAAGTGAGGCCCAACTTACTGAACAGACCGAATATAGGAAAGATAGCTTTGCGGTCAACACAAAACCCTACAAACAACCACGCAGAGGGGCAAAAAGACCCTCCGCACCGACTAACGGTACGGAGGTGCTCCCTCTGCGTCCCAGAGCTTCCAGCAAGCAAGAAAAACCAATATAGCAAGCTGGACAGAAAAAATAGCAAACAAAAATAACACAAGCAAAACTTAGCTTATGCAGGATAGACAGGCCACAAGAACGATCCAGGAGGAATCAAGACCAATACTAGAACATTGACTGGAGGCCAGGATCAAAGCACTAGGTGGAGTTAAATAGAGCAGCACCTAACGACTTAACCTGAGGAAGGAAACTCAGAAGCCGCAGTACCACTCTCATCCACCAAAGGAAGCTCATAGACAGAACCAGCCGAAGTACCACTCACGACCACAGGAGGGAGCCTGGCCACAGAATTCGCAACAGTACCCCCCCTTGAGGAGGGGTCACCGAACCCTCACCAGAGCCCCTAGGCCGACCAGGATGAGCCACATGAAAGGCACGAACCAGATCGGCAACATGGACATCAGAGGCAAAAACCCAGGAATTATCTTCCTGACCATAACCTTTCCACTTAACCAGATACTGGAGTTTCCGTCTCGAAACACGAGAATCCAAAATCTTCTCCACTATATACTCCAACTCCCCTTCAACCAAAACCGGAGCAGGAGGATCAATAGATGGAACCACAGGTGCCACGTATCTCCGCAACAATGACCTATGGAATACATTATGGATGGAAAAAGAAGCTGGAAGAGTCAAACGAAAAGACACAGGATTAAGAACCTCAGAAATCCTATATGGACCAATGAAACGAGGCTTAAACTTAGGAGAGTTAACCTTCATAGGAATATAACGAGACGACAACCAAACCAAATCCCCAACACGAAGTCGGGGACCCACACAGCGCCTGCGGTTAGCGAAACGTTGAGCCTTCTCCTGGGACAAAGTCAAATTGTCCACTACATGAGTCCAAATCTGCTGCAACCTATCCACCACAGTATCCACACCAGGACAGTCCGAAGACTCAACCTGCCCTGAAGAGAAACGAGGGTGGAACCCAGAATTGCAGAAAAACGGCGAAACCAAAGTAGCCGAGCTGGCCCGATTATTAAGGGCGAACTCAGCCAAAGGCAAAAAGGACAATAAATCTCTATCTCATCCTGACCCTGACACAGAGCCAGCAAATTTTTCTCTGCCTGATCCACTGAATTAGGTTCATCGTACAGCAATCCGAGCGCCAGAAAAAACGCATCAATATTACATAATGCAGGATCTCCTGGCGCAAGGGAAAATGCCCAGTCTTGAGGGTCGCTACGTAATAAAGAAATAATGATCTTAACTTGTTGAACTGGGTCACCAGAGGAGCGGGGTTTCAAAGCCAGAAATAGTTTACAATTATTTTTAAAATTCAAATACATAGCTCTATCTCCAGAAAATAACTCAGGAATAGGAATTTTAGGTTTTAACATAGGATTCTGAACCACTAAATCTTGAATGTTCTGTACACTTATAGTGAGATTATCCATCCATCCAACGAGACGACAACCAAACCAAATCCCCAACACGAAGTCGGGGACCCACACAGCGCCTGCGGTTAGCGAAACGTTGAGCCTTCTCCTGGGACAAAGTCAAATTGTCCACTACATGAGTCCAAATCTGCTGCAACCTATCCACCACAGTATCCACACCAGGACAGTCCGAAGACTCAACCTGCCCTGAAGAGAAACGAGGGTGGAACCCAGAATTGCAGAAAAACGGCGAAACCAAAGTAGCCGAGCTGGCCCGATTATTAAGGGCGAACTCAGCCAAAGGCAAAAAGGACACCCAATCATCCTGATCAGCAGAAACAAAACATCTCAGATATGTTTCCAAGGTCTGATTGGTTCGTTCAGTCTGGCCATTTGTCTGAGGATGGAAAGCCGAGGAAAAAGACAAATCAATGCCCATCCTAGCACAAAAGGCTCGCCAAAACCTCGAAACAAACTGGGAACCTCTGTCAGAAACGATGTTCTCTGGAATGCCATGTAAACGAACCACATGCTGGAAAAACAATGGCACCAAATCAGAGGAGGAAGGCAACTTAAACAAGGGCACCAAATGGACCATCTTAGAGAAGCGATCACAAACCACCGAAATGACCGACATTCTTTGAGAGACAGGGAGATCCGAAATAAAATCCATAGAGATGTGTCCAAGGCCTCTTCGGGACCGGCAAGGGCAAAAGCAACCCACTGGCACGAGAACAGCAAGGCTTAGCCCGAGCACAAATCCCACAGGACTGCACAAAAGAACGCACATCCCGTGACAGAGACGGCCACCAAAAGGATCTAGCCACCAAATCTCTGGTACCAAAGATTCCAGGATGACCAGCCAACACCGAACAATGAACCTCAGAGATAACTTTATTCGTCCACCTATCAGGGACAAACAGTTTCTCCGCTGGGCAACGGTCAGGTCTATTAACCTGAAATTTTTGCAGCACCCGCCGCAAATCAGGGGAGATGGCAGACAAAATTACCCCCTCTTTGAGAATACCCGCCGGCTCAGGCAAACCCGGAGAATCGGGCACAAAACTCCTAGACAGGGCATCCGCCTTCACATTTTTAGAGCCCGGAAGGTACGAAACCACAAAGTCAAAACGGGAGAAAAACAGCGACCAACGAGCCTGTCTAGGATTCAACCGTTTGGCAGACTCGAGATAAGTCAAGTTTTTGTGATCAGTCAAGACCACCACGCGATGCTTAGCTCCTTCAAGCCAATGACGCCACTCCTCGAATGCCCACTTCATAGCTAGCAACTCTCGATTGCCAACATCATAATTTCGCTCAGCAGGTGAAAATTTCCTGGAAAAGAAGGCGCATGGTTTCATCACCGAGCAATCAGAACTTCTCTGCGACAAAACAGCCCCTGCTCTAATTTCAGAAGCATCAACCTCGACCTGGAACGGAAGCGAAACATCTGGTTGGCACAACACAGGGGCAGAAGAAAAACGACGCTTCAACTCCTGAAAGGCCTCCATAGCAGCAGAAGACCAATTGACCACATCAGCACCCTTCTTGGTTAAATCAGTCAACGGTTTAGCAATACTAGAAAAATTATTGATGAAGCGACGATAAAAATTAGCAAAGCCCAGGAACTTCTGCAGACTCTTCAGAGATGTTGGCTGAGTCCAATCATAAATGGCCTGAACTTTAACAGGGTCCATCTCGATAGTAGAAGGAGAAAAAATGAACCCCAAAAATGAAACCTTCTGAACACCAAAGAGACACTTTGACCCCTTCACAAACAAAGAATTTGCACGCAGGACCTGGAACACCATTCTGACCTGCTTCACATGAGACTCCCAATCATCCGAGAAGACCAAAATATCATCCAAGTATACAATCAGGAATTTATCCAGGTACTCTCGGAAGATGTCATGCATAAAGGACTGAAACACTGATGGAGCATTAGAAAGCCCGAATGGCATAACCAGGTACTCAAAATGGCCTTCGGGCGTATTAAATGCTGTTTTCCATTCATCGCCCCGTTTAATACGCACAAGATTATATGCACCATGAAGATCTATCTTGGTGAACCAACTAGCCCCCTTAATCCGAGCAAACAAATCAGACAGCAGCGGCAAGGGGTACTGAAATTTGACCGTAATTTTATTTAGAAGGCGGTAATCAATACAAGGTCTCAGCAAACCATCCTTCTTGGCCACAAAAAAGAATGGCTCCCAATGGCGACGATGACGGGCGAATATGACCCTTCTCCAAAGACTCCTTCACGTAACTCCGCATAGCGGCGTGCTCAGGTACAGATAAATTAAACAGTCGACCCTTAGGAAACTTACTACCAGGAATCAAATCGATAGCACAATCACAATCCCTATGCGGAGGTAGGGCATTGGACTTGGGCTCATCGAATACATCCCGGTAATCAGACAAGAACTCTGGGACCTCAGAAGGGGTGGATGATGAGATAGACAGAAATGAAACATCACCATGTACCCCCTGACAACCCCAGCTGGACACAGACATTGATTTCCAATCTAATACTGGGTTATGGACTTGTAGCCATGGCAACCCCAGCACGACCACATCATGCAGATTATGCAACACCAGAAAGCGAATATCCTCCTGGTGCGCAGGAGCCATGCACATGGTCAGCTGGGTCCAATACTGAGGCTTTTTCTTGGCCAAAGGCGTAGCATCAATTCCTCTCAATGGAATAGGACACTGCAAGGGCTCCAAGACAAACCCACAGCGCCTAGCAAACTCCAAGTCCATCAAATTCAGGGCAGCGCCTGAATCCACAAATGCCATGACAGAATAGGAAGACATAGAGCAGATCAAAGTAACGGACAAAAGAAATTTCGACTGTACCGTACCAATGGTGGCAGACCTAGCGAACCGCTTAGTGCGCTTAGGACAATCGGAGATAGCATGAGAGGAATCACCACAGTAGAAACACAGCCCATTCCGACATCTGTGTTCTTGCCTTTCAGCTCTGGTCAAAGTCCTATCGCACTGCATAGGCTCAGGTTTATGCTCAGATAATACCGCCAAATGGTGCACAGATTTACGCTCACGCAAGCGTCGACCGATCTGAATGGCCAAAGACAGACTCATTCAGACCAGCAGGCATAGGAAATCCCACCATGACATCCTTAAGGGCTTCAGAGAGACCCTTTCTGAAAATAGCTGCCAGCGCACATTCATTCCATTGAGTGAGCACGGACCACTTTCTAAACTTCTGACAATAAATCTCTATCTCATCCTGACCCTGACACAGAGCCAGCAAATTTTTCTCTGCCTGATCCACTGAATTAGGTTCATCGTACAGCAATCCGAGCGCCAGAAAAAACGCATCAATATTACATAATGCAGGATCTCCTGGCGCAAGGGAAAATGCCCAGTCTTGAGGGTCGCTACGTAATAAAGAAATAATGATCTTAACTTGTTGAACTGGGTCACCAGAGGAGCGGGGTTTCAAAGCCAGAAATAGTTTACAATTATTTTTAAAATTCAAATACATAGCTCTATCTCCAGAAAATAACTCAGGAATAGGAATTTTAGGTTTTAACATAGGATTCTGAACCACTAAATCTTGAATGTTCTGTACACTTATAGTGAGATTATCCATCCATCCACCTGTGTTCTGAACCACCCTGATGTAAAGGGGAAAAGAAAGACAGAACACAGTGCAAAGAAAAAAAAATGGTCTCAGAACTTCTCTTTTCCCTCTATTGAGAAGCATTAGTACTTTGGGCCTCCAGTACTGTTATGAACAGGTAATTCAGAACCACAATGGACCTTGAAGTTCAGAGCACACAAAGTGACCTGACAATTACCAAAAACATAGGACGAGCTCTGAGACGTGGGAACTCTGCTGACCGCAATCCCTAATCCTATCCAACCACACTAGAGGTAGCCGTGGAGCGCTCCTGACCAGTCCTATGCGCCTCGAGCACAGCCTGAGAAACTAGCTAGCCCTAAGAAAGAAAAATAAGCCTACCTTGCCTCAGAGAAATACCCCAAAGGAAAAGGCAGCCCCCCCACATATAATGACTGTGAGTTGAGATGAAAATACAAACGCAGAGATGAAATAGATTTAGCAAAGTGAGGCCCAACTTACTGAACAGACCGAAGATAGGAAAGATAGCTTTGTGGTCAACACAAAACCCTACAAACAACCACGCAGAGGGGCAAAAAGACCCTCCGCACCGACTAACGGTACGGAGGTGCTCCCTCTGCGTCCCAGAGCTTCCAGCAAGCAAGAAAAACCAATATAGCAAGCTGGACAGAAAAAATAGCAAACAAAAATAACACAAGCAAAACTTAGCTTATGCAGGATAGACAGACCACAGGAACGATCCAGGAGGAAGCAAGACCAGTACTAGAACATTGACTGGAGGCCAGGATCAAAGCACTAGGTGGAGTTAAATAGAGCAGCACCTAACGACTTAACCTCATCACCTGAGGAAGGAAACTCAGAAGCCGCAGTACCACTCTCATCCACCAAAGGAAGCTCATAGACAGAACCAGCCGAAGTACCACTCACGACCACAGGAGGGAGCCTGGCCACAGAATTCACAACAATAGTGTACAGGTTATATGTACAGAGGGAGGGGAATAGTGTGATGAGACAGTATGGGGGAGAAAAGTGAGTGGGCACAGAATAGAAACTGAGTAGTGGGGGCGTAGCAAGTACTTTAATTCATTACTTGTAAATAATTTTTTTCTGTTTATAATTATTGTTTATGAAACAGTGTGATCAGCAGTGCTAAATGAGTGTGGTTGGGGCGTGGATATGGGTGTGACTAGTTGTGAAATGGGAGTGGTCAGGGCGTGGCCTAACATTTGCATGCGCCGCCACCTTTGCCCCTCTTTCCCTTCTTCAAACGTTGGGAGGTATGACAACACTGTGGGTCAACGTATAGAGGTAGATCCGAGTACACAATGAACCAGCTGTAACAGCCACTAAGGAACACTTGTTATGTCTGGGTATCCAGGAAAAATGCTTAAAAAAAGTCTAGGACCCACCTAGGCGCTGAAGGTTCCTGCATAAGTGCAGATCCCGGTATCAGGATTGAAGGGAAGGGTGAAGGCCAGGGGTCTGTTGGCACATGTTAGATGGAGTGGCTTGTGCAATGCCTGTTCAATAATTTCCTATTAAGAGCTAGCATAGTTAGTAACATAGTAACATAGTTAGCAAGGCCAAAAAAAGACATTTGACCATCCAGTTCAGCTTATATTCCATCATAATAAATTCCCAGATGTACGTCCTTCTAAAGAACCTAAAAACTGAGCTGCTAGTACCTGGTACCCAGTTACAGTATAACAAAGCCCAAAATTATGGATGGCTTCCAAGCAATGATTAATATGTGATCCTGTCCTGATCATCGACAATCAGGGGATGACTGAACCTCAGATATAACGTCAGCACTATGTGATCCTGTCCTGATCATCAACAATAATGGGATGACTGAACCTCAGATATAACCTCAGCACTATGTGATCCTGGACAATCAGAGGATGAATGGACCTTACATCAGGGCTGGCCAGAGAGATTACAGCGCCCTAGGCAAAACTATTTTGTTGCGCCCCTACTATTCTTGGCAGTAAATGAAAACTTGGGATATAAATTTAGGAGCAAAATAAACCACAACAACAATGATTAATTAACTCTCTCCTAACTCTTTAATCTTCTGAGAAGTTGTATAGGACAAATATATACAAAGTAATCAATAACACAAAACAAAAACGACCATAGGTAATTTTTTGTTTCCTTGCCTTTTTTTTTTTAAAGGATGACACTAAGTCACCGAGATTAATTTGTTTAGCAACTTCAGATTCTATCGAAATTGTTGCCAACCCAACCAACCTCTCTTGCGTCATATTTGCCCTTAAATATGTTTTAATTAGCTTTAGTTTTGAGAAGCTTCTCTCTCCTGAGGCCACGGACACAGGCAGAGTCAAAAGAATTCTTAGAGCCACCACCAGATTGGGGACACTTTCATTCAAGTCAGATTTAAGCAAAAGTTCAAGAACGTCTTTTGGTGATGAATCTTCTGGAACACGTCTTGGGTGTTAAGTATACGTATTTTTTTCTCTCGGGCGCCCCCTTAGTGTAGTGTGTGCTAAGTGTGCATTGTTGGTTGTTTGCTTTGCTTTGCCAACATTTGAAAACTTAGAAGCAAAATAAACGCGCGGGATCAAACACCTGTCAGCAGACGATGCAAACGCCTCCTTTCCGTGCGTCAATTGAAGCTCAATGGTTTTTCTTTTAAATTTATGGTAAAAAAAATTTATGTACACTTTTCTTTCCATCCCTAAAACTTTTTGCCTTTTGAAAAGATTTTTTTATAATTTTTTCTATTTTTTCTCTGGCGCCCCCTTTGGGTCGGCGCCCTAGGCGGCCGCCTAGTTCGCCTATACGTTCGGGCCGGCCCTGCCTTACATATAACCGCAGCAGTATGTGATCCTGTCCTTATCATCAACAATCATAGCATGGATGGACCTTACATATAACCCCAGCACTATGTGATCCTGTCCTGATCATCGACAATCATGGGATGACTGAACTTCAGATATAACCTTAGCACTATGTGATCCTGTCCTGATCATCGACAATCAGGGGACAACTGAGCCTCAGCACTATGTGATCCAGCCCTAATCATCTTCAAGCAGAGGATCACTACGTATTAAACATTAGGATCGTTGGATGAAGTTGGATTCTGCTGCTGATAGTTTTTATTGCCGTTTCTTGAATCTATTCCAGAGTTTCTGAAGTAAATGTTTTCAGGAATATTTTATGAAAAGATTTAAGGACTTTAAGGCACTGGCAGCGAGAGCGCGGTCTGTCTGCTGAGCTTGGTGCAGATTTATGGCCTGTAATAATCCTGCATTAGGAGGGAAGTAGCTCTGCCACAATGGATATACTTGTGTATGGAAGATTTCTTGGCACACTGAGTGCATTCAGTGATTACTAGTCGTGCTCAATGAAGTGCCAGTAGCCTACATGTGCGCTATTAGAAAGGAGAAATGTAACATACGCACCCATTAAATCAACAGCCTCTACACTGTTGTACACACCTGACCCCTGAAATATTATGAGGCAAGCAATGTATTTTGTAATGCAAGCACAGGTGCATGTATCGGCTTTCCTCCACTCAGGTAGAACACTTAGGAGAACCCTTATAAAAGTGACATGCAAGCAACATTCTTTTAGCTCCTGGGGATGAAAGAACCTCTCTGGGAATGAATTGTGTCTGGACAATGTCGAGCTGCGAGTTTTATATTCTTAGCTCGTTTCAACAATTTTTGCTTGGAGCATGATATTAAAAATTGCAAATTGTCCTAAAACCTGGGATTAGACCCAGAGCTGGGTGCAGAATTATGAACAATATATAAATGTCAAATGGACATCCTAACATCTACTTTACCACTAAGCCAACCATAGCGTATCCCTCATGCGGAAAATAAGATCAGGACACACCATGCTACGCCAGGTGTTTTATGCCAGTTTTCAAGCAAATACACTTTGAGTCTGATGGAGATATCAAATCATTGTACTTGGCTAGGTGACGGTCGCTTAGTTCCTGACACATTGAATGGAACATCATTGAATATCTATTGCATTACATTGGACCCCCACTATTCTAATGGTTCTCAGTAGTGGGACACCCCAGCGATCACACATTTATCACCAATCCTTTGGATAGAAAATAACTGCTTTTCATTGGCCAACCTCTAAATATTAGGCTGCACACTCTGGCTGGCAAGACCTGTGGATTCAGGTAATGTGACCCTGCTGACTTCATCACAGGTCCTTCTGCACTTCTATGTTGCTTCCTGCTAATAATTGGTTAATGTAATACAGGAAGAAGACGGACACGCCCCAAGTGAAAAATATCTAATAAAACCCTCTTGGACATAGCTAAAGATAACTCAATATGTGCCAAATTGATGATTGCCAATATCTCCGCAACGGAAAAGCAATAATTAAAAAAAACAAAACTGAAATTCTTTATTCTGCTCTGCAGCCACTATTACATCACGTATCCAGTTCAACATGAAAACTTTGGTGAATTGTTTTGGCCTGAAGACATTGCAACAAACAACAACTCATGATTAAGCCTTTTATAGAATCATAGAACCATAGAGTGTTAGAATTGGAAGGGACCTAAATTCACTAAATTCACTAAACCATCTCATACAGATATCTGTCCAGCCTCTGGTTGAAGACTTCCATTGAAGGAGAACTCACCACCTCTTGTGGCAGCCTGTTCCACTCATTGATCACCCTCACTGTCAAAAAGCTTTTCTAATATCTAATCTGTATCTTCTCCCTTTCAATTTAATTTCATTGCTTCTCATGTTTCCATGTGCAAATGAGAATAAGGATGATCCCTCTGCACTGTAACAGCTTTTCAGATATTTTTAGACAACTATTAAATCTCCTCTTAGCCTTCTTTTTTGCAAGCTAAACATTCCCAGATCCCTTAACCGTTCCTTGTAGAACATACTTGGCAGTCTGCTCACTATCCTGGTAGCTCCTTTCTGAACTTGCTCCAGTTTTTCAATGTCTTTTTTTATAAATGTGGTTCCCAGGACTGGACACAGTATTCCAGATAAGGCCTGACCAAGGAGGTGTGGAGGGGGATAATTACTCATGTGATCTAGAGTCTATGCTTCTCTTAATACATCCTAGAACCGTGTTTTCCTTTTTTGCTGCTGCATCACACAGTTGACTCATGTGCAGTCTGTAATTTATTAGTATACCCAAGTCTTTTTCACACCTGCTGTTATTTAGTTCTATTCCTCCCATTCTGTAGATGTAATTTTCATGTTTTTTGTCCAGATGTAGAATATTGCATTTCTCCCTGTTAAATACCATTCTCATTCTATTAGTCGCTGCCCATTGTTCAAGCTTATCTAGATTCTTCTGAATCCTTTATCTTCTCTGGTGTTAAGGTACCGTCACATTAAGCGACGCTGCAGCGGTATAGACAACGATGCCGATCGCTGCAGCGTGGCTGTTTAGTCGTTGTGTGGTCGCTGGAGAGCTGTCACACAGACAGCTCTCCAGCGACCAACGATGCCGAGGTCCCCGGGTAACCAGGGTAAACATCGGGTTACTAAGCGCAGGGCCGCGCTTAGTAACACGATATTTACCCTGGTTACCATTTTAAATGTAAAAAAAACCAAACAGTACATACTTACATTCCGGTGTCTGTCGCGTCCCTCGCCATCAGCTTCCCGCACTGACTGTGAGGGCCGGCCGTAAAGCAGAGCACAGTGGTGACGTCATTTCTTCTCTTGTTTCTGGATGACAGCAAAGGTCACCTTGAGATGCTTATCTATTTGTATAATCTAAGGCCTTGACCATAACAGTTGAGGTCTCCATGGCTGGTCCAACAAGTTTTTTGTGAACGTATGAGTGATCCTCAGGATGTTGAATACATCTTTTGTCACAGTAAGACTCTACTATGTCATTAGTTATTTACAGATGACATCATCATCTGACATGACCGGTTGGACCTACTACCAGTGATGGAGGAACATCAGTCTGCTGACATTGTATTAGAAAAATAGGTATTATACAGCAACATCATGCAATATAATATCCAAATGTTGCACCTATGTCGGATTCATAATACACCAAGTCGTAAAAGAGCAACAAACTGGGGATATGAGAATCACAAAGAACGACCAAACCTGGTTAATAACTATAAAAATACTCTTTATTGAGAACATACAGTAAAAAAATATGCAAACAAGCAGTGCGAGCATGGTGTACTCTACACCAGTGCACTTATATTTTGGCTGACTATGTGCGGCTTGTTGGTGGTTGTACTGATGTATAGGCAGTGGCCTTTCATTTGTAACCCAGTGGGGTATATATATATATATATAGTAGTATGGTCACCTTTTTGTGAGGTACCCTGGACACTAGCTATATTCTGCCCACCTGCCTTAATAGTACTCTCATCCGGTTGCTTTATCCCCCTATACATACATCGTTTACCTGGGGACCTGGGTCACACAGTCTGCATGTTTTTTTGCATGGTGACAGCTTGGTGTGGGGTTTCACACCATATGTCCATTTTTGTCTCATCATTGTTCGATTGCTTGTTTGCATATTTTTTTACTGTATGTTCTCAATAAAGAGTATTTTTATAGTTATTAACCAGGTTTGGTCGTTCTTTGTGATTCTCACATCCCCAGTTTGTGACATTGTATTAGGTACACTGAGGATTACATTGTTGTGGGTTTTGACAAAACCTGTTTTACTAGTTTCCTGGAGAACAACGACAAAATACCACTATATATATTTCTGGTTTTTCCAGGTGAGGCATTTCCTTAGATTATGTTTGTGCCTGAACAGAAAATAAAGTGCAGTTACATAAACTACAAGGCTCCCCAAGAAAACATAGTCCACATGTGTAAAGCCGCCATACACATGAGATAGGTGCCGTCCTATTACGCAGACATCTATCTCTCCCAACTCCCCCATACACATTAAATACATATATTCCTATATTATTGTCTTAAAGGGAATGTGTCTCCAAGTTTCATTAGCTTATGTTCACATGTCCAGTAATGATCCGTTAGGACGGATCCAGCAGAAATACGTTAGGAAAAAAAATATGCCGTCGCAAATTTTTAGTCTGTTATTCACTAACATTAACATTGAAGTCAATGCCGGATCCGTTAGAAATAGATGACAACGGATATCGCATTAACAGATCCAGCAAGAAAAAGCTGGATCATTACTGGCCATGTGAACATAGCTTTAGCAGTTTTCTATGTGCATTGTATATTGGCAGAGAGTTGCTAGTTCTCCTGCTTATAAAACTCTGATTGTATTGAAACTACAGCACACAGCCCAGTAGGTAACACATCACTGAAATCAATGTCTCTGCCCCTACCTTATGCTGCCCTCAGATTACGCAGCAAAAACCTGTTGACGCATTCCCCTTTTAAAACATGTTCAAATTTGTAAATAATAATTTGGCTTGTTTCATCATTTTTTGAGACAAAGACATTTTTTTAATTTTTTCCCTGCCATTTTGTTTTTACACTGTCACTTTTTATGGCACTTTTAAGGGAAGTTTCTGCAACCGAAAAATGACAGTTCTAACGATTTGATATACAGTATGTATATGCTTCTTACGAAGCCACTCCTTCGTTGCCCTCGCGGTGTGCTTTGGATCATTTTCATGTTGAAAGACCCAGCCATGTTTCATCTTCAATGCCCTTGCTGATGGAAGGAGGTTTGCACTCAAAATCTCACGATACATGGCCCCATTCATTCTTTCATGTACACAGATCAGTCGTCCTGGCCCCTTTGCAGAGAAACAGCCCCAAAGCATGATGTTTCCACCACCATGCTTTACAGTAGGTATGGTGTTTGATGGATGCAACTCAGTATTCTTTTTCCTCCAAACACGACAAGTTGTGTTTCTACCAAACCGTTCCAGTTTGGTTTCATCAGACCATAGGACATTCTCCCAAAACTCCTCTGGATCATCCAAATGCTCTCTAGCAAACTTCAGATGGGCCCGGACATGTACTGGCTTAAGCAGTGGGACACGTCTGGCACTGCAGGATCTGAGTCCATGGTGGCGTAGTGTGTTACTTATGGTAGGCCTTGTTACATTGGTCCCAGCTCTCTGCAGTTCATTCACTAGTTCCCCCCGCGTGGTTCTGGGATTTTTGCTCACCGTTCTTGTGATCATTCTGACCCCACGGGGTGGGATTTTGCATGGAGCCCCAGATCGAGGGAGATTATCAGTGGTCTTGTATGTCTTCCATTTTCTAATTATTGCTCCCACTGTTGATTTCTTCACTCCAAGCTGGTTGGCTATTGCAGATTCAGTCTTCCCAGCCTGGTGCAGGGCTACAATTTTGTTTCTGGTGTCCTTTGACAGCTCTTTGGTCTTCACCATAGTGGAGTTTGGAGTCAGACTGTTTGAGGGTGTGCACAAGTGTCTTTTTATACTGATAACAAGTTTAAACAGGTGCCATTACTACAGGTAATGAGTGGAGGAAAGAGGAGACTCTTAAAGAAGAAGTTACAGGTCTGTGAGAGCCAGAAATCTTGATTGTTTGTTTCTGACCAAATACTTATTTTCCACCATAATATCTAAATAAAATGTTAAAAAAAAACAGACAATGTGATTTTCTGGATTTTTTTTTCTGTTTGTCTCCCATAGTTGAGGTCTACCTATGATGTAAATTACAGAGGCCTCTCATCTTTTTAAGTGGTGGAACTTGCACTATTGCTGACTGACTAAATACTTTTTTGCCCCACTGTATATATATATATATATATATATATATATGTACTTTTTATATTTATATTTAATTTTACTCGCTTATTCAGTGCCAATGATTCTACAGTGCAATACAAAAATAATTATCATCACTGTCCCTATGTCTCTGGAATTTCTTTACAGCATTTACTTTATAGGTTAAGCCATTATATATTACTAGATGGTGGCCCGATTCTAACGCATCGAGTATTCTAGAATATGCATGTCCACGTAGTATATTGCCCAGCCACGTAGTATATTGCCTCGTCACGTAGTATATAGCCCAGCCACGTAGTATATTGCCCAGCCACGTAGTATATTGCCCAGCCACGTAGTATATTGCCCCGTCACGTAGTATATTGCCCAGCCACGTAGTATATTGCCCAGCCACATAGTATATTGCCCAGCCACGTAGTATATTGCCCAGCCACGTAGTATATTGCCTCGTCACGTAGTATATTGCCCAGCCACGTAGTATATTGCCCAGTCACGTAGTATATTGCCCAGCCACGTAGTATATTGCCTCGTCACGTAGTATATTGCCCAGCCACGTAGTATATTGCCCAGTCACGTAGTATATTGCCTCGTCACGTAGTATATTGCCCAGCCACATAGTATATTGCCCAGCCACGTAGTATATTGCCCAGCCACATAGTATATTGCCCAGCCACGTAGTATATTGCCCAGTCACGTAGTATATTGCCCAGCCACATAGTATATTGCCCAGCCACGTAGTATATTGCCCAGCCACATAGTATATTGCCCAGCCACGTAGTATATTGCCCAGTCACGTAGTATATTGTCCAGCCACATAGTATATTGCACAGCGACGGAGTATATTGTCCAGCCACATAGTATATTACCAAGCCATGTAGTATATTGCCCAGCACAGAGCCACATAGTATAGAGACTTAAAATAAAAAATAAACATATACTCACCTTCCGAAGGCCCGTTGAAGTCCTGCTATACTCACCATCCGCCGCCTTTCCCGCTCCTCGCCACGCTCCCGGGACCGCTCCATTGCAAGCGGCAGCTTCCGGTCCCAAGGCTGGTATGAGCAGGACCTGTGATGACGTCGCGGTCACATGACTGTGACGTCACGGCAGGTCCTTGTCGCATACCAGTCCTGGGACCGGAAGCTGCCGCTTGCAATGGAGCGGTCACCGTCGCGAGGAGTGGGAAAGGCGGAGGATGGTGAGTATAGCAGGTTTTTTGATTTTTTTATTATTTTTAACATGCCATTTTTACTATTGATGCTGCATAGGCAGCATCAATAGTAAATAGTTGGGGACACACAGGGTTAATAGCAGCGAGTGCGTTACACCGCGGCCCGTTACCGCTGCCATTAACCCTGAGTAAGCTGGAGGGGATTATGGAGCGGGCGCCGGGCAGTGAGTGCAGGGGAGTAGGGGAGGGACTAATCGGACTGTGCTGTCGCTGATTGGTCGCGGCAGCCATGACAGGCAGCTGCCGAGACCCTTCAGCGACGCGGGATTTCCGTTACGGAAGTTGAGGACAGACAGACGGAAGTACCCCTTAGACAATTATATATATAGATGATAGCTCGGACACTTACAGGTGCAACAATATCAAATATGTGTATTTTTTTAATTTCTGAATTGGATAAAGGGGGTAATTTAAACGTTTATATTTTTACATTTTTTTATATGAGTTATATTATGGGCCTGTTTGTTCTTATTCAGATGTTTTTAGTCTAATTCATCATTTACAACTTTACCAAATGTTGCAAAAATTTGTGCCATTGTACTCGAGTAGAACAAAATCTGTCCAATTATATGTTTAAAGTAGCTAAAGATAAACGTGGAACATTTTAAAGGATTATTCAACTTTTTTTTTTTACTCTAAGAGGACACCATAAAGTAAAAGACGAGAAAAAGAGCATCTTTGATTCATCAACCTGTGTGCGCGCCGTTTGAAAAATTGGGCACGAAAAATAGCAATGAAAGTCTATGCTCCACTAGAAAATCTGGTGTTTTTGGAGGCCCCGCTTTGCTTTATATTTGCCTATTTTGCCGGGTGGCTTCCTGGTAGACCAATCATATCTCTTCCTCCTGAAAATCATATAGGAGGGTTTTTTGTTTTGTTATTACTACGCCATCACCGGCTATGATGTTTGGCCAGTCCAATGGAGACATTGACATACAATGAGGGACAGCTACTCGCCACTTTATAGCAAAAATAGTGGAAGAAGTGTTGGGCCGCCTCTCTCTCCGCTTCTACCTTACGTCAGTCCATGCCCAGATTTATGGACTGTCGGTGGGATATGGCAACAATAGCTTGTCATGTAATATGGTAGGGCTGTTTGGGAACTATATGGCATTATTACATTTTACAAAGATATGGCTATGGGAATCATATTTAGCAGGTGCGTCGTTATACCACAGTATCATTTTAGATGAAGTAATATCCGCCATTTTTCATTTGACAGTAAAACTTTGGACTATCTCTAAATTCATGCTTTGGGAAATGTAACCTCTGTATTGACCCCGGATTGTTCCACTCAGCAGAGACCAGGTTAATCTGCCGTCCCGTTGGTTAGATAAGTATTGAATGAACATGTGTTTCTAATAAGTCCGCTGCTTATGTGAAACTGATCTGTTTATTGCTCCAAGCTTAACTTTTGTTTCCAGTAAAAATAACATTTACCATGGTGGGGAGTAAGATATCGAAGAATACAGGCAAACATACAGTAAATGCGGTGAACGGCGCAGATGTTACATACTGTACCTTACGAAGACGAATAGAGCAGGCGGCTGGGCTATCTGTCTAATATATATATATATATATATATATATATATACCAGTATATCACTTAGTTCTTTCCCCTAAATCGGTACAATATTCCCAACCAAAATCGGATTATACAGTATGTAGATCTGAGCAAAAAGATTGGTTGGACCCCACTCAAGGGGCCACATCACTAGTCCTTGGCCACCTTACCAGAGCTCTGTGAACATCCTACTATCTGCAATATAACCGGCGCCTCTACTGATCAGTAGGGTGTTACACGCGCGTCGTGGTAATAATGTCACGGTCACCTACTCATCAGAAGATGATGCTGGTAGGAAGGTGAAGGTTCACAGGGATCTGATCTGGCATTCATAGCCACTACTGGACCAGGATCCTGCAAATTATGTGCACCAATACCTAAAACTGGCACAAAAGGATTGATATATGCCCCCTATATATATGATTCAGCCAAATCAGGCTCTCTATTTGAAAGATCAGGTCTAGGGTTAGATCCGTGGTCCGGACTTCTGAGGCTGTAAAGAAGTGGATGAGGAATGGCATGACACCCAGTTGTTATGACCTGGTGGTCAGGACAATATTGGACCTGGTGGCTAAGAGCACACGGAATGACCTGATAGTTACTGATAATAAAGGATGAGCTCTGGGACGTGGGAACTCTGCTGACCGCAATCCCTAATCCTATCAAAATACACTAGAAATAGCCGTGGATTGCTCCTAACGCTCCCTATGCAACTCGGCACAGCCTAAGGAACTAGCTAGCCCTGAAGATAGAAAAATAAAGCCTACCTTGCCTCAGAGAAATTCCCCAAAGGAAAAGGCAGCCCCCCACATATAATGACTGTGAGTAAAGATGAAAATACAAACACAGAGATGAAATAGATTTAGCAAAGTGAGGCCCGACTTACTGAACAGACCGAGGATAGGAAAGGTTGCTTTGCGGTCAGCACAAAAACCTACAAAAAGACCACGCAGAGGGCGCAAAAAGACCCTCTGCACCGACTCACGGTGCGGAGGCGCTCCCTCTGCGTCCCAGAGCTTCCAGCAAGCAAGACAACAATAAAAATAGCAAGCTGGACAGAAAAATAGCACACCAAAGAAATACAAGCAGGAACTTAGCTTCTGCTGGGAAGACAGGTCACAAGAACGATCCAGGAGTGAACTAGACCAATACTGGAACATTGACAGGTGGCATGGAGCAAAGATCTAAGTGGAGTTAAATAGAGCAGCCAGCTAACGAATTAACCTTGTCACCTGTGGAAGGAAACTCAGAAACACCCACCAGAGGAAGTCCATGGACAGAACCAGCCGAAGTACCATTCATGACCACAGGAGGGAGCCCGACAACAGAATTCACAACACCCAGTCTGAACAACCCTGCTTACTAACTCGTGTGTTACATGTAGGGACCAAATTAGAAAACTCAGAACGAATGATCTGACATTATAAATTCTGTACTAGGGAATTCTTTCTTTCAGTTCCCCAGCGGAGAGTGGACAAACTGAACTTCTCTCACTCTGGAGGATTCAGCAATACACTGACAGTCCAGTCATTTACATGAAAACGATGCAATTCTTCATTATGCCTGTGGGGGCGTTGCAAGTAAAATCAACATATGAAGATCGGTTTAGTCCCCTATATTACAGATGATTCCTGGGGTCATAGCAGCGGGACCCTCTCTGATCTGCTTATCCTCAGTCATCCCTTCTAATAAAATGAGCTAAATGTTTGGAAAATAGTTCATACTGTATCTCCAACACTGAGTATTCTATTACTAGGTGGATAAGGACTGTTCACTTCCTCACTTATCAGTTGTGTATTAGCATTAGACTATAAGCTATCACTTTGTCAGAAATTAATCACTATTATGTGTAGTTTACCAATCTATCTCTATCTACAGTATCTATCTAAAATCAAACTATTAAATTAATATTAGTTTGTAAATAAATCTTCTTCTGTAATGCCGTATTTTTTCTAACCTTATTGAATTGCATCAAAGAGAATCTTTTACAATACAATCGGCTTACATTATTAGATAGATCGCTTATACCTGATGAGGCTGGTTTACTTACTTTCATAATCCATGTCAGAATGGCTGTATGTTCTGTGACAAAGGTGGGGGTGGGATAAAATGTGGAATAAATTGCGTATAGAAGTTGTTGAAACCCATGAACTGCTGGATGGCACGCAAGCCCTGAGGAGGAGGTAGGAAAGAACAGCAGAAAACTTCTCAGGATCCATTTCGAGGTCCTCGCTAGAAGCAATGTAGCTAAGAAAATGCAAAGAGGGTTTTCTGAAGTCACATTTGGACAACTTAATAAATAAATCTTTCTCCCGTAGACTCTGCAGAACCTGACGGATGTGTCTTCTATGGGTAGGTAAATTGGAAGAAAAGCAGGATGTCGTCCAAATACATGACCATGGGAACATAGAGGAGATCCCGGAAGATGTCATTAACAAATTCCTGAAACAAGGCAAGTGTATTGCACAGACCAAAGTGCATGATGAGATACTCATAGTGACCATAATGAGTATTAAAGGCCACCGTCTATTATTCGCCCTTTTGGATCTGGATCAATTTACAGTGTAAGCCCCTCGCAGGTCAAATATAGTGAAAATCTTCACCCCACGGATTCTGTCAAATAGTTCAGAAATCAGAGGCAGGGGATACTTATTCTTTATGGTGATTTTGTTAAGGCCCCGATAGTCAACACAGGAACTTATGGAACCATCCTTCTTTGTCACGAAGAAGAAACCGGCACCATTTAGGAGAAGAGGACTTACGGATGAATCCCTTGGGTAAGTTTTCTAGGATGTACACTGACATGGCACAGGTTTTTGATAAAGATAGGCAATATACCCGGCACCAGGTTGGAGAAGTGGCAGACTAAAAGTCAATGGGACAATCGAAAGGTCTATGGGCAAGACATCTGCCTTCTTTACACAAAAGACGTGGTGGGCAGAGAAGAAAGATTTAAAGGCACGGTTGGAAGAGACTTGGGCAAGACCTTGATAAGGCAGCTGGTAACACAACACAGTCCCCACTGAAGCACCTGGCCAGTGGGCCAGTCAACAACCAGCAGATGTAAACACAACCAAAGAAGTTGTCCAACTATGGACGCAATAATCAGGGGTTGATCTAGCTGTTGTGTAGGAACCTAAAGTTGAAGAACCAGATCCTTATGGATGAAGTTGGCAATGGAGCTAGAGTTCCAAAATGGCTGCCCCAGAGAGAGACCTCTCTCCCCAGATCAGGGTGACCTTGGTAAATAGTTTTGGAGAACAATCTTTCTCCTCTAAGATCATCTCTCCAGGCAACTCTAGGTGATGGAGTTTCCCAGCCTTACAGTGCACTGACGAACATAATGTCCTTTGCCTCCACAGTACATGAATTCATTATCTCTATACCTTTGCTGTTTCTCTTGTATAGAAAGTTTGGTTCACTCCACTTGCATCAGCTCTATAGCAGGAAGTGTGACTTTCGATATAATGGGGTACTGGAAGGTTGGAGCCAGCCTGGGTGGTCTTCTGACTTGAGATGATACTTGAACTTGTTCCAGAACTTGCTCATTGAAGCGTAGACTGATCCTAGTAGCCATAAAGCTCATCTAAGGAAGATGGATGGCACTTCATCATTCATGCCTGACAATTCATCATTAATATGACCAGACAGGCCATGCCAGAAGGTTGCCACCAGTGCATCTTTATTCCAAGCCAACTCTGCTGCCAGGGTACGGAAGCAAAACGCATACCGACCCACGGTGTGAGTGACTTGTTTTGGGGTCAAAAGGGGCGGGGCGGCTGAGGAGGTGCGGCCTGGTACCTCGAATCCTGCTAGGAACTTCTCCAAGAACATCCGCAAATCGCCGGTTTTTGGACCTCCACGTTTCCACATGGGATTTGCCCAAGCCAGGGCTTGTCCGGGCAGATGAGAGACTATAAATGCATTCTTGGTCTTCTCCAAAGGAAAGAGATAAGTATGAAGAATAAAGTGGATTTGGCACTACTTAATGAAGCTCCGACTCTATTTGGGGTCTCCATCATAGTGGGACGTTAGTGGAAGCTGGCACTCAGCTGCTCCACCAGGAACAGGCTGCGTAATGGGGGTGCATTATACTATACAGACTGCCTAATGGGGGTGCATTATACAGTACTGGGTGCCTAATGGGGGTGCATTATACAGTACTGGGTGCCTAATGGGGGTGCATTATACTGTACTGGCTGCCTATGAGGGTTCATTATACTGTACTGGCTGCCTATGGGGGTGCATTATACTGTACTGGCTGCCTATGGGGGTGCATTATACTGTACTGGCTGCCTATGGGGGTTCATTATACTGTACTGGCTGCCTATGGGGGTGCATTATACTGTACTGGCTGCCTATGGGGGTGCATTATACTGTACTGGCTGCCTATGGGGGTGCATTATACTGTACAGGCCTATGGGGAGTGCATTATACTTTACAAGCCTATGGGGAGTGCATTATACTATACAGGCCTATGGGGAGTGCATTATACTATACAGGCCTATGGGGAGAGCATTATACTTTACAAGCCTATGGGGAGTGCATTATACTATACAGGCCTATGGGGAGTGCATTATACTATACAGGCCTATGGGGAGTGCATTATACTATACAGGCCTATGGGGAGTGCATTATACTATATAGGCCTATGGGGAGTGCATTATATTATACAGGCCTATGGGGAGTGCATTATACTATACAGGCCTATAGGGATTACATTATACTATACAGGCCTTTGAGGAATGCATTATACTATAGAGGCCTATGGGGAATGTATGATACTATATTGAGGACTATCTGGCACATTATACTATGTGGAGGCTATCTAGGGGGCCATCATACAGTGTGGGGATTACAGTGAAGAGGCCATCATACAGTGTTGGAGCCATCAAGCAGTTTGGGGGCTACTAAGGAATCAGTATACTGTGTGGGGGTACATTACAGTGAGGAGGCATCATGTTATGTACAGTGGGGCAAAAAAGTATTTAGTCAGTCAGCAATAGTGCAAGTTCCACCACTTAAAAAGATGAGAGGCGTCTGTAATTTACATCATAGGTAGACCTCAACTATGGGAGACAAACTGAGAAAAAAAAATCCAGAAAATCACATTGTCTGTTTTTTTATCATTTTTTTTGCATATTATGGTGGAAAATAAGTATTTGGTCAGAAACAAACAATCAAGATTTCTGGCTCTCACAGACCTGTAACTTCTTCTTTAAGAGTCTCCTCTTTCCTCCACTCATTACCTGTAGTAATGGCACCTGTTTAAACTTATTATCAGTATAAAAAGACACCTGTGCACACCCTCAAACAGTCTGACTCCAAACTCCACTATGGTGAAGACCAAAGAGCTGTCAAAGGACACCAGAAACAAAATTGTAGCCCTGCACCAGGCTGGGAAGACTGAATCTGCAATAGCCAACCAGCTTGGAGTGAAGAAATCAACAGTGGGAGCAATAGTTAGAAAATGGAAGACATACAAGACCACTGATAATCTCCCTCGATCTGGAGCTCCACGCAAAATCCCACCCCGTGGGGTCAGAATGATCACAAGAACGGTGAGCAAAAATCCCAGAACCACACGGGGGGACCTAGTGAATGAACTGCAGAGAGCTGGGGCCAATGTAACAAGGCCTACCATAAGTAACACACTACGCCAGTGTGGAAACTTCACACCAGACCTTGGAAATCAAGGTTCCAGAGTCTGGAGGAAGAGTGGAGAGGCCACAATCCAAGCTGCTTGAGGTCTAGTGTGAAGTCTCCACAATCAGTGATGGTTTGGGGAGTCATGTCATCTGCTGGTGTAGGTCCACTGTGTTTTATCAAGACCAAAGTCAGCGCTGCCATCTACCAGGAAATGTTAGAGCACTTCATGCTTTCCTCTGCCGACAAGCTTTTTGGAGATGGAAATTTCATTCTCCAGCAGGACTTGGCACCTGTCCACACTGCCAGAAGTACCAATACCTGGTTTACAAACAACAGTATCACTAAAATAATAATAATTTTATTTATATAGCATATACATATTCCGCAGCGCTTTACAATATAGAGGGGATTTGTACAGACAATAGACATTACAGCATAACAATAATCGCAGTTCAAAACAGATACCAGGAGGAATGAGGGCCCTGCTGCTCGCAAGCTTACAATCTGACG
Source organism: Ranitomeya imitator (assembly GCF_032444005.1). NCBI lineage: Eukaryota > Metazoa > Chordata > Amphibia > Anura > Dendrobatidae > Ranitomeya > Ranitomeya imitator. The sequence continues at coordinate 627,133,077 of NC_091285.1, forward strand.
AAAAAGGGGAAACACGAGAGGTGGATGGTAACAATTGCTTTTGTTGTTCGGACCAGCCATAGTGTAAGGATCGGGTGTTCATGTAAAGCTGCATGAACCAGTTAACAGCCTAAATATGTAACAGTACAGACACAGAGGGATAATTAAGTGTATGAGAACATGATGCGAGGAACCTGATTATGGTTTAAGTTGTTTTTTTTTTTTTGAATGGGCCACCAAGGAATAGTTAGGTTAATGCGTTGAGGCGGTAGGTCCCGTCTGAAGAAATGTGTTTTTAGGGCACGCTTAAAACTGTGGGGATTAATCGTATTAACCTGGGTAGTGCATTCCAAAGAATTGGCACAGCACGTGAAAAGTCTTGGAGACTGGAGTGGAAGGTTCTGATTATTGAGGATGTTAACCTCAGGTCATTAGCAGAACGGAGAGCACGGGTAGGGTGGTAGGCTGAGACCAGAGAGGAGATGTAGGGTGGTGTGTTATGAACTGGTGATTCAGAACCACAATGGACCTGGTGGTTAAGAGCACACAAAGTGACCTGATAGCTACTAATAACATAGGACGAGCTCTGAGATGTGGGAACTCTGCTGACCGCAATCCCTAATCCTACCACACAACACTAGAGGTAGCCGTGGAGTGCTCCTGACCAGACCTAGGCGCCTCGGGCACAGCCTGAGAAACTAGCTAGCCCTGAAGATAGAAAAATAAGCCTACCTTACCTCAGAGAAATTCCCCAAAGGAAAAGGCAGCCCCCCCACATATAATGACTGTGAGTAAAGATGAAAATACAAACACAGAGATGAAACAGATTTTAGCAAAGTGAGGCCCGACTTACTGAATAGACCGAGGATAGGAAAGATAGCTTTGCGGTCAGCACAAAAACCTACAAACAACCACGCAGAGGGCGCAAAAAGACCCTCTGCACCGACTAACGGTACGGAGGTGCTCCCTCTGCGTCCCAGAGCTTCCAGCAAGCAAGAAAAACCAATATAGCAAGCTGGACAGAAAAAATAGCAAACAAAAGTAACATCAGCAGAACTTAGCTTATGCAGTGAAGACAGGCCACAAGAACGATCCAGGAGAGAGCAAGACCAATACTGGAACATTGACTGGAGGCAAGGAACAAAGAACTAGGTGGAGTTAAATAGAACAGCACCTAACGACTTAACCTCGTCACCTGAGGAAGGAAACTCAGAAGCCGCAGCCCCACTCACATCCACCAGAGGAAGCTCATAGACAGAACCAGCCGAAGTACCACTCATGACCACAGGAGGGAGCTTGACCACAGAATTCACAACAGTACCCCCCCTTGAGGAGGGGTCACCGAACCCTCACCAGAGCCCCCAGGCCGACCAGGATGAGCCAGATGAAAGCCACAAACCAGATCGGCAGCATGGACATCAGAGGCAAAGACCCAGGAGTTATCTTCCTGACCATAACCCTTCCACTTAACCAGGTACTGGAGTTTCCGTCTCGAAATACGAGAATCCAAAATCTTCTCCACTATATACTCCAACTCCCCCTCAACCAAAACCGGGGCAGGAGGATCAACGGATGGAACCACAGGTGCCACGTATCTCCGCAACAATGACCTATGGAATACATTATGGATGGAAAAGGAAGCTGGAAGGGACAAACGAAAAGACACAGGATTAAGAACCTCAGAAATCCTATACGGACCAATGAAACGAAGCTTAAACTTAGGAGAGGAAACTTTCATGGGAATATAACGAGACGACAACCAAACCAAATCCCCAACACGAAGTCGGGGACCCACACAGCGCCTGCGGTTAGCGAAACTTTGAGCCTTCTCCTGGGACAATGTCAAATTGTCCACCACATGAGTCCAAATCTGCTGCAACCTATCCACCACAGTATCCACACCAGGACAGTCCGAAGACTCAACCTGCCCTGAAGAGAAACGAGGATGGAAACCAGAATTGCAGAAAAACGGCGAAACCAAAGTAGCCGAGCTGGCCCGATTATTAAGGGCGAACTCAGCCAAAGGCAAAAAGGACACCCAATCATCCTGATCAGCAGAAACAAAACATCTCAGATATGTTTCCAAAGTCTGATTGGTTTGTTCAGTTTGGCCATTTGTCTGAGGATGGAAAGCCGAGGAAAAAGACAAATCAATGCCCATCCTAGCACAAAAGGCTCGCCAAAACCTCGAAACAAACTGGGAACCTCTGTCAGAAACGATGTTCTCCGGAATGCCATGTAAACGAACCACATGCTGGAAAAACAATGGCACCAAATCAGAGGAGGAAGGCAATTTAGACAAGGGTACCAAATGGACCATCTTAGAGAAGCGATCACAAACCACCCAAATAACCGACATCTTTTGAGAGACGGGGAGATCCGAAATAAAATCCATAGAGATATGTGTCCAGGGCCTCTTCGGGACCGGCAAGGGCAAAAGCAACCCACTGGCACGAGAACAGCAGGGCTTAGCCCGAGCACAAAAAACGGTCAGGTCTATTAGCCTGAAATTTTTGCAGCACCCGCCGCAAATCAGGGGAGATGGCAGACAAAATTACCCCCTCTTTGAGAATACCCGCCGGCTCAGGCAAACCCGGAGAATCGGGCACAAAACTCCTAGACAGGGCATCCGCCTTCACATTTTTAGAGCCCGGAAGGTACGAAGCTACAAAGTCAAAATGGGAGAAAAACAGCGACCAACGAGCCTGTCTAGGATTCAACCGTTTGGCAGACTCGAGATAAGTCAAGTTCTTGTGATCAGTCAAGACCACCACGCGATGCTTAGCTCCTTCAAGCCAATGACGCCACTCCTCGAATGCCCACTTCATGGCCAGCAACTCTCGATTGCCAACATCATAATTTCACTCAGCAGGCGAAAACTTCCTGGAAAAGAAGGCGCATGGTTTCATCACCGAGCCATCAGAACTTCTTTGCGACAAAACAGCCCCTGCTCCAATCTCAGAAGCATCAACCTCGCGAAACATCTGGTTGACACAACACAGGGGCAGAAGAAAAACGACGCTTCAACTCTTGAAAAGCTTCCACAGCAGCAGAAGACCAATTGACCACATCAGCACCCTTCTTGGTTAAATCAGTCAACGGTTTAGCAATACTAGAAAAATTATTGATGAAGCGACGATAAAAATTAGCAAAGCCCAGAAACTTTTGCAGACTCTTCAGAGATGTCGGCTGAGTCCAATCATAAATGGCCTGAACTTTAACAGGGTCCATCTCGATAGTATAAGGGGAAAAAATGAAACCCAAAAATGAAACCTTCTGAACACCAAAGAGACACTTTGACCCCTTCACAAACAAAGAATTCGCACGCAGGACCTGGAACACCATTCTAACCTGCTTCACGTGAGACTCCCAATCATCCGAGAAGACCAAAATATCATCCAAGTATACAATCAGGAATTTATCCAGGTACTCTCGGAAGATGTCATGCATAAAGGACTGAAATACTGATGGAGCATTATAAAGCCCGAATGGCATAACCAGGTACTCAAAATGGCCCTCGGGCGTATTAAATGCTGTTTTCCATTCATCGCCCTGTTTAATACGCACAAGATTATACGCACCACGAAGATCTATCTTGGTGAACCAACTAGCCCCCTTAATCCGAGCAAACAAATCAGACAGCAGCGGCAAGGGGTACTGAAATTTGACCGTGATTTTATTTAGAAGGTGGTAATCAATACAAGGTCTCAGCGAACCATCCTTCTTGGCCACAAAAAAGAACCCTGCTCCCAATGGCGACGACGACGGGCGAATATGACCCTTCTCCAAGGACTCCTTCACGTAACTCCGCATAGCAGCGTGCTCAGGTACAGACAAATTAAACAGTCGACCTTTAGGAAACTTACTACCAGGAATCAAATCGATAGCACAATCGCAATCCCTATGCGGAGGTAGGGCACTGGACTTGGGCTCATCAAATACATCCCGGTAATCCGACAAGAACTCTGGGACCTCAGAAGGGGTGGATGACGAAATAGACAGAAATGGAACATCACCATGTACCCCCTGACAACCCCAGCTGGACACAGACATAGATTTCCAATCCAATACTGGGTTATGGACTTGTAGCCATGGCAACCCCAACACGACCACATCATGCAGATTATGCAACACCAAAAAGCGAATATCCTCCTGATGCGCAGGAGCCATGCGCATGGTCAATTGGGTCCAGTACTGAGGCTTATTCTTGGCCAAAGGCGTAGCATCAATTCCTCTCAATGGAATAGGATACTGCAAGGGCTCCAAGAAAAATCCACAGCGTCTAGCAAACTCCAAGTCCATCAAATTCAGGGCAGCGCCTGAATCCACAAATGCCATGACAGAATAGGATGACAAAGAGCAGATCAAAGTAACGGACAAAAGAAATTTCCACTGTACCGTACCAATGGTGGCAGACCTAGCGAACCGCTTAGTGCGCTTAGGACAATCGGAGATAGCAAGAGTGGAATCACCACAGTAAAAACACAGCCCATTCCGACGTCTGTGTTCTTGCCGTTCAGCTCTGGTCAAAGTCCTATCACATTGCATAGGCTCAGGTTTATGCTCAGATAATACCGCCAAATGGTGCACAGTTTTATGTTCACGTAAGCGTCGATCAATCTGAATGGCCAAAGACATAGACTCATTCAGACCAGCAGGCATAGGGAATCCCACCATGACATCCTTAAGGGCTTCAGAGAGACCCTTTCTGAAAATTGCTGCCAGCGCACATTCATTCCATTGAGTGAGCACAGACCACTTCCTAAACTTCTGACAATATATTTCTACCTCATCCTGACCTTGACACAGAGCCAGCAAATTTTTCTCTGCCTGATCCACTGAATTAGGTTCATCATAAAGCAATCCGAGCGCCAGAAAAAACGCATCAATATTACATAATGCAGGATCTCCTGGCGCAAGGGAAAATGCCCAGTCTTGGGGGTCGCCACGTAATAAAGAAATAATGATCTTAACTTGTTGAACTGGGTCACCAGAGGAGTGGGGTTTCAAAGCCAGAAACAGTTTACAATTATTTTTAAAACTCAGAAACTTAGCTCTATCTCCAGAAAACAAATCAGGAATAGGAATTATTGGTTGTAACATAGAATTCTGAACCACAAAGTCTTGAATATTTTGTACTCTTGCAGTGAGATGATCCACACAAGAAGACAGACCTTTAATGTCCATCACTACACCTGTGTCCTGAACCACCCAAATGTCTAGGGGAAAAGTTAGACAAAACACAGTGCAGAGAAAAAAAAATGGTCTCAGAACTTCTCTTTTCCCTCTATTGAGAAGCATTAGTACTTTGGGCCTCCAGTACTGTTATGAACTGGTGATTCAGAACCACAATGGACCTGGTGGTTAAGAGCACACAAAGTGACCTGATAGCTACTAATAACATAGGACGAGCTCTGAGACGTGGGAACTCTGCTGACCGCAATCCCTAATCCTATCACACAACACTAGAGGTAGCCGTGGAGCGCTCCTGACCAGACCTAGGCGCCTCGGGCACGGCCTGAGAAACTAGCTAGCACTAAAGATAGAAAAATAAGCCTACCTTGCCTCAGAGAAATTCCCCAAAGGAAAAGGCAGCCCCCCCACATATAATGACTGTGAGTAAAGATGAAAATACAAACACAGAGATGAAATAGATTTTAGCAAAGTGAGGCCCGACTTACTGAATAGACCGAGGATAGGAAAGATGGCATTGCGGTCAGCACAAAAACCTACAAACAACCACGCAGAGGGCGCAAAAAGACCCTCCGCACCGACTAACGGTACGGAGGTGCTTCCTCTGCGTCCCAGAGCTTCTAGCAAGCAAGAAAAACCAATATAGCAAGCTGGACAGAAAAAATAGCAAACAAAAGTAACATCAGCAGAACTTAGCTTATGCAGTGAAGACAGGCCACAAGAACGATCCAGGAGAGAGCAAGACCAATACTGGAACATTGACTGGAGGCAAGGAACAAAGAACTAGGTGGAGTTAAATAGAGCAGCAAATAACGACTTAACCTCGTCACCTGAGGAAGGAAACTCAGAAGCCGCAGCCCCACTCACATCCACCAGAGGAAGCTCATAGACAGAACCAGCCGAAGTACCACTCATGACCACAGGAGGGAGCTTGACCACAGAATTCACAACAGTGGTGCTTAGCAATGGAGTGCTTTGTGAATGAGGGTAATAGTTTTGTACTGGATTCTGGAGTGGATGGGTAACCAGTGTAATGACTGGCACAAGGTAGAGGCACCGGTAAAACGATTGGTGAGAAATATGATCCTGGCTGCAGCATTCAGGACAGATTGGAGAGGGGAGAGTTTGGTAAGAGGGAGGCCAAATAGTAGAGAGTTACAATTGTCCAGACGAGAATGAATAAGAGAAACAGTAAGAGTTTTTGCAGAGTTGAAAGTAAGAAAAGGGCGAATTCTAGAAATGTTTTTGAGATGCAGATAACAAGAGCAAGCCAGTGATCGGATGTGGGGGTGAATGAAAGTTCGGAATCAAGTATGACCCCAAGGCAGCGGGCATGTTGCTTGGGAATAATGGTGGAGCCACCCACGGAGATGGCAATGTCGGGCAAAGGTAGATTAGTAGAGAGAGAGAACACGAGGAGTTCAGTTTTTGACAGGTTCAGTTTCAGATAGAGGGAGGGCATGATGTTAGAGACAGCGGTAAGACAATTACTGGTGTTTTCTATAAAGGAAGGCGACATATCAGGAGCAGAAGTGTATAATTGGGTGCATAGCATAGAGATGGTACTGGAAACCAAATCTACTGATTGTTTGTCCAATAAGGGCGGTATAGAAAGAGAAGAGGAAGGGGCCTATGACTGATCCTTGAGGAACCCCAACAGAAAGGGGAAGGTGAGAGGAGGAGGAACCAGCAAAAGATACAGTGAAAGAGTGGTCAGAGAGATAGGAGGAGAACCAGGAGAGAACGGTGTCCTTGAGGCCAATGCAGTGGAGCATAGTGAGGAGGAGCTGATGATCCACAGTATCGAATGCTGCGGAGAGATCCAAGAGAATTAGAATGGAGTAGTAACCATTAGATTTAGCTGTTAGTAGGTCATTAGAGACTTTAGTGAGGGCAGTTTCAGTAGAGTGTAAAGAGTGGAAACCAGATTGAAGAGGGTCGAGATGAGAGTTATCTGAGAGATAGTGGATAAGACGTGAGTGGACCAGACGTTCGAGGAGTTTAGAGATGAAGGGAAGTTTAGAGATAATTCGCGGCACAGTTTTGGTCGAGGGATGGTTTTTTAAGTAATGGATGTATGATGGCATGCTTAAATGAGGGAAAGATACCGGAAGAGAGAAAGAAAGGTTGAATATTTTTGTTAGGTGAGAGATGACAGCAGGGGAAAGGGATTGGAGGAGGTGTGAAGGAATGCGGTCACTGGTGCAAGTGGTCGGGCGAGAAGATGCAAGGAGCCTAATTACTTCTTCTTCTGTAACTGCTCCGAAGTCAAAGAGTGAATTAGATGCAATGGGGGAGGGAGGACAGTGCATGGTATGAAGGGATCGGGAGATAATTTCTTGTCGGATGTGGTAAATTTTTTCTTTGAAGTAGTTGGCTACATCGTCACCGCGGAGATCCGTGGTTGGGGCCTGCACTCTTGGGTTGAGTAGGGAATGAAAAGTGTCAAAGAGATGTTTAGGGTTATTGGACACTGAGGTGATGAGGGAGTTGAAATAGGTTTGTTTGGAGAGGTGAAGGGCAGAGTTGTATGTTTTAAGCATGAGCTTATAATGGATGAAATCTTCGGGTAGATTGGATTTTATCCACAGGCGTTCGGCGTACCTGGAGCACCGCTGCAGGAAACGTGTCTGCAGTGTGTGCCACGGTTGTCGCCGTCTGTGCCGAGTTGTTCTATGATTAGGAGGTGCAATTTCATCCAGGGCACTTTGCAGGGTTTCATTGTAATGCTTCAGTGCAGAATCAGGACATGAGATGAAGGAGATAGGGGCCAATGAGGACTGCAAGTTCTTCATAAGTTTCCGGGTGTTAATGGCCTGTATGTTTCTATAAGTGTGGAAAGGGGGGGTGACCTGAGCTGGATGGCAGTTCTTGATAGAGAATGCCGGGAGAAGACCAAGTCGAGGGAGTTTCCGTCTTCATGCGTTGGAGAGTTAGTATGCTGCGAGAGGCCGAAAGAGGAGGTTAGAGATAAAAGGTGAGAAGCAGATGGGGAGAGGGGAAAAGCAATGGGGATGTTGAAATCACCCATGATGAGGGTGGGGATGTCACAGGAGAGAAAGTGTGGAGGCCAGGTGGCAAAGTGATCCAGGAACTGATGAGAGGGGCAGGGAGGACTATATACCACTGCCACTCGCATGGTAAAGGGGATGTAGAGTCTGACAGCATGGACCTCAAAAGAAGGGAAGACAAGTGAGGGTACTTGGGGGATAACTTGGAAGGTACATTTGGTTGATAGGAGCAGAGCAACGCCTCCACCTGCTCTGTTGAAAGAGCAGCAGCCGCCGCGGTGGTGTCTCACTGCTGTATCCATGTTTCAGTAAGAGCCAGGAGGTTAAGAGAATTAGAAAGGAAGAAGTCATGGATGAAAGGGAGTTTATTACACACAGAGAGAGAATTCCAAAGTGCTTCACTGTGCTTGATTGGCCAGAAAACTCACCTGACTTTAACCCCATAGAGAATTTATGGGGTATTGTAAAGAGGAAGATGAGAGACACCAGACCCAACAATGCAGATGAGCTGAAGGCTGCTATCAAAGCAACCTGGGCTTCCATAACACCTCAGCAGTGCCACAGGTTGATCGCCTCCATGCCATGCCGCATTGATGCAGTAATTGATGCCCCGACCAAGTGTTGCGTGCATTTATTGAATATACATTTCAGTAGGCCAATAGTTCGGAGTTTAAAATCACTTTTTCAACTGGTATTATAAAGTATTCTGATTTACTGACATAATGACTTTTGGGTTTTCATTGGCTGTAAGCCATAATCATCGACATTAACAGAAATAAACACTTGAAATAGATCACTGTTTGTAATAACTCTATATAATATAGGAGTTTCACTTTTTGTATTGAAGAACTGAACTAAATTAACTTATTGATGATATTCTAATTTCGTGAGATGCACCTGTAGTATATATATGTGTGTGTGTGTGTGTGTGTGTGTGTGTGTGTATATTGCTCGGTCTTGACACTCCTTTTGTACACATTTTTACACCTGATTTTTTCATTCCTTTTTCACACATCTTTTTTTTATTTCTGCTTACTCTTAATTACACAACAGTATACAATCATAGTACTTATGACCTAGTTTCACTTGCACACATACTATTACCATTATTGTTCAATCCTCTCTTGTTCTGGTCGGTTTAATTTCTAATGTCAAATTCATCATTTCTCTTTTTCACTTATTTTTCATCAATTTTTTATTTCACACATTTCTGAACATCCCATCTATTCCCCCAATACCCTTACTTGTTTTACTTTGTTGTGTATTTTTATGTTCTTTTACACTTTCACTCTCCCATATTTTGATATACATCAAGTTATTTCAGTTTATTATGCACGTCCTCCTTTAAACTCATCAGCCCTCTCTGCAAGGCGTTGCATATATCTCTCTCTACATACTGTATAAGTGGCTAATCCAATTCCTTCTTATCCTCCCCATTGCACCATATCCTGGCCCCCACATAGGTATCAACTATCCACTTGGAGATGGTGGTACGCATGCGCACTATCGCCGCCCGCGACTTTCCTCGCTGACTGCTTCTCTATATGCTCGATGGAGCCGGGCCACGTGTTTCCCCACGTCATCGTGGTCGCATGACACAGTCACTCCCTGGCGTCATGGCCCGTGATGTGTCGCACCACGCCCCCTCCAATCAAGGAGATGGCAGCACCCGTGCGTGCCTCGTCGCTCGGGGATTTCCTTGTCAGCTGCGCTTGCATGTGACTGGGGACGCCGGGTCGCATGACTCACCACGAGATCGCGGCGTCACTGGTCACATGGCGCTATCGCCATGGTTGCTTCCCGACACCGTGGGTTTGTCACGCATCATACCACGCCTCCTCCTCCACTGTTGGTGCACTTACACACCCATGCCCCGCAGATTGGTCCTTATTGGTATTTAAACCCACAACCTTCCTGATGACTCCACACCCTGACGAAGGCAGATTGCCGAAACGCACGTCGGGATAGACGCCATCATTGTAACTGCATTCATGAACACTAGTGTTATTCACTAATATGACGGGTTACTCTCTTTGTACACTACCAACTGATGTACTTACTATGCGGTAGTATTTACATATTCCACTACCACACTCTCATGTCACCCTCCAGTACGGTGATTTTATGTACTAACACCCTGGATTAGTAGAGACACTCACCACAGCTATTTTTGCACTAGCACTTTACATCTACTTCTACTACCTCAATTAAACCTTCACATAAACTCATATGTGACAGATTTATTACTAATTTAACTATATAGCTCTTAGCGCTCTGATTTACCAGTCGCCAAAGTGCATTGTCTTTCGCTCCCTCTTGACTACGGTCTTTTGTATACCTGGGTGTGCGGCCCTGTGGTTTTTAATCATTTCCATGTACATTGCTTTGTGTCCAATTGTTGTCACCTATTTAAATAAAATCATTACTTATTCACTATATTTTGTATATGGACTTTATGTTCGGGTTTTTTCCTTCCCCTCTTTTCAGTGTCTTTTCCAACTGTCCATGTGATATACCTATGCCCAGGCTCTTGTTTGCAGGAATTTTACTAATTTGAAATCACAAATTAACCCTGCATCAAGGACATTCCCCTGTTCTTCCTTTCATAGGTCATAAAGATATTAATAAGAATTGGGACTAATATTGATTCTTGTGGGCCCCATTGCTGACTTTATCCATTTAAAGATTGCATCATTTACAATGACTCCTTGTTTCTAGGCCCTTAAAGGGATTCCAGCGATGTGTCACTTTCTGGGCTGCTTTCTGTCATTTTGTTAAAATCCCTGTTTTCTCTGCTGTAGATCTATTAGTTCTCTGAATGCTGAGCTCTGTATAACCACGCCCACACTACTGATTGGCAGCTTTCTGCACAGTAAACATAGAAAGCTGCCAATCAGTGATGGGGGTGGGGTTACACAGAGCTTATGAATATGGTGGACTACATGGCAGGAGGGTTACTAGTCCTCTAATGATAATCTCCTGCTGATAAAACATTGATTTTATCAAAACTACAGTAAGCAGCCCAGAAAGGCTGGTTTCACATTTGTGGTCGGGAGGGCTGCGGATGGCAGCGTACTTCCTCCCTTCTTCCTCCCTGAAGCTCCGCATACTCTGCATGCGTCCTGCGTACCTATCTTTAACATTGGGTACACAAGGACTTGCGTTGTACGCGGATGCGTCCGTATGCGGCGATTTGACGTGTGCAGCGATCGCACGGAAATGAAAAATCTCCTTCAAGATTGTTGGAAGACCATTCCCAGTGACTACCTCTTGAAGCTCATGAAGAGAATGCCAAGAGTGTGCAAAGAAGTCATCAAAGCAAAAGGTGGCTACTTTGAAGAACCTAGAATATAAGACATCATTTCAGTTGTTTCACCCTTTTTTGTTAAGTATGTAATTCCACATGTGTTAATTCATAGTTTTGATGCCTTCAGTGTGAATGTACAATTTTCATAGTCATGAAAATACAGAAAAATCTTTAAATGAGAAGGTGTGTCCAAACTTTTGGTCTGTACTGTAGGCGAATCAAAGGTGGTCAAAAAAGAAATTCGTGGCCAATCTTATCTAGATGTCAGCATGCTGGTTGTTAGTTATTATATTATTCTCTGCTATATACTTTTGCAGGTCATCTCTCTTAATTCTTTCAAAAAATTTACACAGCGCTGAATTCACACTTACCGGTTACATAAATCTTTATTCTTATCCTTCTTGAAGATTGGTACCACATCAGACAACTTCCAGTCTGTTACAAATGAGTCTAAAAAGAGGAGATTCAGTGATTTGTCAGTTACTGAGCTCAACTCCCTAAATACCCATGGATGAATATCATTTGGCCCTGGGGCTTTATCAATATTTAATTTGCTCAGAAACAGCCGTACTTCTTTCTGTATTACGTTAGTGATATTGAGAAGTGAACCTTAATTTTGCACACTACTGATGTCAAACTTACTGGACAGTTATTGTATGGATCATCCTTCTTTTTCTTGAATGTGACACTGACCATGTTATAGGCCCCATTACTCATTAGATAAAAGTAGTCCAACCATCTAATGTTTATGTTGACCTCCTGACTCTTCCATGATAAATGATGTCAGGGGAGAGAAAAGGGAACACAGCATTAGGAATTTTAGCTGATATTCTGTTTGTTCGGCCGTGACATAAGTCACTGCCAGTGGGATCTGGCAGCAGCTCTTTCATAGAGAACACAGGAGTTCTCGACCGAGCTGAACATTTCTGTGTACGGTGGAATTGGCAGAGATAGCTGTCAGTTGAATTAAATGTGTATGGAGGCATTTGGAGAATAACATTCAGCGATTTATCAATTATCAAGCTCAGCTCCCTTAGTATCTGGGGATGAATATTTGCTCAGACACAGCTGTACTTCTTCTTGTATTAAGTTAGTGATATTGGAGGGTAAGATGGAAGCTGACAGCTTGTACTTGCTGCTTCAACCGCATCGGACACTGGCTTTATGATTTCGGCAGGTGTTCTTTACTCTAAAAGGATGCATCATTTCAGAGAGGGACATAGATGTAAAAGCCTCTGGGGAACATATTGCACAGGTGACTAGTCCAAATGCAGGTCCCTGGTAGCTTCTTCCACCCTGCTGCAGGTACATTGCTTGATATTTGGATTTAAGGACTAATGTCAGCGATGATCTCAGTACCGCGCTATGGAATATGTTAGTGCTACATTAGTAACGGGAATTGTAATAAACTAATAATATCCGATTATTCATATGTGTGAATTTTGGTCCAGCGTTTTCAGTCAGTAGACCCCTGTACTCCTCACGCTGGGGGGTGGCCTGGCAGGTCACCATGATGTTGGGTCTGCACTTGTCTGACACTTGTAAATGAATTGTGACTTTGCGGAGAAGTGATAGAAGAGGGAGGCGTGGAGGAGATTCAGCAAAGTGGAAAAATCTGGGAGGATGGGAGAAGTGAGAGGGACAGCTAATGGGCAGCCTGCAAGGAGAGGGTGCAAGACTGGACATCAGTGGAGTGGGCCGGACATCACCAATGTGAGAGGAAAGTAACAGAGAGAGTGTGACACAAGGAGGAGAAAGGGAGGAGAGGAGGAGGGCTGCACTCCCCTCATTGGATCTGCTTGATTCTTTCTTGGCTAACAGTTACTGCTCTCTGTTCTCCAATATCAAACTGTTCAGATCCAGCAGCCAGAAGCTCCAGGAACTCTGCAGCCCATTGTACTGCGCCACCACACAGTCAGCACCATTTACCTCCACGAGACGTTCGGACTGCATACCCCTATCATTGGGATTCATCAAAAGACTTTTACAAACTTTTTCTATTTCTTTTTTTTTGTCTAGGATTTAGGACACAATGTCACCAAGGGGTGGCGTTTGGCCCTTGCTACTTCTGTGGGTCACACCTGGGCTCCTCTCCCGAGAACCTCAGCCAAGTGAATATGACTATGTAGGCTTCCAACCAGAAATGGTTCGCCACTACCAAAGTGGACGGTTTTATTCCAGAACGCCACAGTGCGTGGACATTCCCCAGGATTTAGCGCTGTGCCATGGAGTTGGGTACCACAAGATGGTACTGCCAAACCTTCTCGACCATGAGACGATGGTAGAGGTCAAGTACCAAGCCAGCAGTTGGGTGCCTCTCTTGAGCAAGAACTGCCATCCGGGGACACAGGTGTTTCTGTGCTCTCTCTTTGCCCCAGTTTGCCTGGAGCAGCCTCTTTACCCATGCCGCTGGTTGTGTGAGGAGGTCAGAGATGCTTGTGAACCAGTCATGCAGTATTTTGGTTTCCCCTGGCCTGATATGCTTCGGTGTGACCAGTACCCAAGGGAGGATGTCTGCATCGCCTCACCAAATGCCACCCAGGCCCCTCGTCCACGGAGTAAGTATCACAAACCACGACAAGGTTGGTCCGTCGTCCCCTCCGATACTTCCCTGCAAAATGCTATTGATCCACAAATGTAGCCCAGCTGAAATTGTCATTGTGTGTGTATTGTGATAACCCTCTGATAAAGCTCATGCGCGAAACCACAGATAACATATTGTGATCTTACCATCAGCCACAAAGCAGAAAACATAAGATATCACAAGGTGCGAAAAACTCTGCTGTGTTACATCTGTAAGGCTATTATTTCACATCTCATGTTTGGGATCCGTTTGTAACCGATTCAGTTCCCAAAAAAAAAAACAATCATGGAAATATAAAAAACAGATGCCAAACTGAACCCTAAGTTTCCATTTTTAAACTGATCCATCAAACTTTGGTTTCCATTTTGCATCATTTTTCGCTCCATTTTTATCTGTTTTTGCTTCATTTTTATGTTTTTGCACCATTTTTGCTACATTTTCATCACTATTTGCACAATTTTCATCGATTTTTGCTCTATTTTCATCTGTTTTTGCTTCATTTTCATGTTTTTGCGTCATTATCATCTGTTTTTGCACCATTTTCATCCATTTTTGCTCTACTTTCATCCACTGTTGCTCTATTTTCATCCCTTTTTTGCTACCTTTTCATGTTTTTGCATAATTTTCATCCATTTTTGCTCTATGATAATTTGTTTTTTTGCACCATTGTCATCTGTTTTTTGATCATTTTCATCCATTTTAGCTCTATGATTTTTTTTGCACCACTTTCATCCTTTTTTTTTCACCTTTTTCATTCATTTTTGTTCTATGTTAATCTGTTTTTCGTACCATTTTCATCTGTGGTTTTTTTGCACCATTTTCCTCCATTTTTGCTCTATTTTCATCTGGGTTTTTTTTTTACACCATTTTCATATGTTTTTGCAGACCTTTTTAGGAAACAGAAAAAGCCATGAAAATGAAAGGTTTCCATAACTGAATGTTTTATTTCTGTTTTTATGCTTCACAAACAGATCATAAAAAAAAACAAAAAGCAAAATGTGAACAAAGCCTAACCCCATACGTACAGGTGCTCTTGCTGTACTCTTTTACTGGCTTGCTCTAGTTATTTCTTCGGTACTGTTAGCTAAAACTGATAAAACTGTACAGAATTGCAATTTGTACATACATTTGAGGATTGTCCCTTATTTTCAAGGATTTCCTTGGTCTTTGCTGCACTAAATACCCCATTTTCTGAAAAAAAATTTTTTTTGTTACTTTGAAGCTAAAAATCATTTTTGTTTTGTTAAAAAATTGCAGCGTTTTAGCTTTTACAGCCTTTTATTATCCCTGCACATTCAACTTCGATGTGGTCTGTGGTCATAAATCAGCTAAGAGGAGATGAAAAAAAAAGCAGCCTAAAAAAAAGTCAGAATCTCTCACATTTGTCAGAAGAAGCTCACTGACCATTTCTCAGTGAACTCATTCTGCAGCCTGTAATAGACAATGCAGCACAGAGGCTGCAGAAGGCAAAGAATGCAAACTTTTTTAATGAAAACTAATACATGCACTTAACAAAAGAAATTAAAATTGCCCCTAAAGATGGACAAACCTTTCTTATTAAAGTCCCGCTCATGAGCACATCCAGCCTGAACTTATTTTATGAGGAATTTAGAAGTTCCTCTCCATTATATACGAGGCTTTAAAAAACATTTACCTTGCTGGAATATAGCACCGGAGCTGTAGTAAAAGAAAATGATTTATTTTCACGGAGTACACACTCATAAATTACAAAAGAGGATTGTGGCTAAAAGAAGTCATAAAAATCCGATAAAAATCTCTTTAACTTGTTTAGCAAATTGCTGCACATTTATCATGACAATAAAAGGGAATCTCTCGGCAAGTTTAACGACCCTTAACCATTTGTGGGTCACAGATAGATAAATGCATTGATACCCATTATCTGGAGAAATTCACATTTTTACCAATATGCAAATGTGGAGTTAGGTGCTCCGTCCCGCCCAGAGCACCTAATGAAATTTTCCATCCTTATCACCTGCCTCTCTGTGTTCATTCATTAATAGCTGACGTCAGGCAGCTTAACAGCAATCAGCGCAACTTACATTATATCGAACCTGGTAGTGTTCAACAGTGTACAACGAAATTACTTAAAGGGGTTATTCTTATCTTTATAAATAGGTATTATTAGATAGTGGTTGTAAATACGAGCAATTTTGTAATTTACTGCTTATTAAAATGATCAGTCGTTTTTAAGATAATAACACTTTTATTTTGCTTAAACCTTGTTGCTTCGGAGACCGACCACTTCAGCTAGACATCAGTACAGGCTCAGGGCTTAAAAGCTTCTTTTTTTTTTTTCGATACAGCACTTTTTTTTTAAGCCTGTCAGGTTTGTTTTAGAACGCTCAGTTATTTCCTAATCCCGGCTAGCTTCAGAGCAGTGCTTGCTAGCTAGACATCAGCGGTGGTCGGTCTCCTAGGCAACGAGCAGTAAACAAAAGAAAAAGTCTTAATATCTCAAGAACAGCTGAAAATGTTAGTAAGCATTAAATTGCAAAAGTGCTAGTGTTTATAAGAACTATCCGAAAATATCTAAATTTGAAAATGGAAATATACCCCTTTAAATGGTAATCCTTAATATTGGGTTATTATTGGGATTGTTATTGGCCTCAATCCGCAGTCGTAAGGGCTGGAAACATATTTCAGTAATAAATCTATAGGGAAATTACAGTTCCCTTATTATTTTTCTATATGACCTAACGTGAACATATACTTTGAATATTCCCTAATGTTCTAATGTGGCGTAGATTTGGTTTTACTGTCAATTAAACTTTTTGCCTGTAGGATCCTTTTGTGCTGATACTTGTGGTTCTTCCTCCCTGCTTTCATCTTATTGGGAGTTAGTTACCAACAAAGTGCCAATGTGCACAGTGCCCAATCACCTGCCCTGGCGAACGCTAATTGTTCTAACTGTCCTTTGTCCTTCATTTCCCTCTGTCCTGTTAAACATTCTTGTCATTCTCTTGACTGTCCATAGACACAGATGAGGGTCACATGTAAAAAGCATTAAAGGGTGGATTCAGCATTGCAAGAATTTTTTATTTAATAGTTAAATGCATCAAAAATAAAAAATAAAGTCAACCTTGTAATTATTTTTTATTAGAAACATCCTATCGTTTTGTGTACGCAGCTCCTATGTAAAGCTACGCGTCTCTATAGTTTCAGACCACACAAAAAAAAATCCTGTCTAGTAACTCCATAGAGTTTGCACCTCTTCTTGGAAACGTACAAAAAGAAGAGTCGCAGTACAGGAGGCAGACTGGAAGGAGCAATACATCGCTGTAGGATCAGACTACGCAGAGTCTGTAACTTGCTACCGTGGCGGTACATCGCTCTGCATAAGAGCTGTATACACGAATAGGAGATTTTAAAGGTGATATGTCGCCATATGTTACAATGCAAACTGCATACATTATCAAATAGATATCTTAGACCTGATGAGGCCGGTGTACTGACTCTGAAAATATATATCCGAATGGCCATATAATCCTATCCTTTTCCCTTTTTTTTCTGCTTGACTTTAAAATGAGTATTTTTGAGTCCAGGTAGGTTTAAGAGGTCCTGACTGTGGCATACATACGCACTCTTCGCTTAGCTGATTGTGCATATGTTTTAATTGGGGAGAATAGAGTAAGCCGCCGCTAGTCGTCTTCGGCAGTGGCTTATCTCCTGTGAAAACAATAGGATCAAATGCTGAAATTCAACATGCCCCCCTCCTTTTCTCCCCTGACATAATCTGTCAGGTAGGAGCCCCCATACACATCAGATGTTTAGCCAGTATAAAACCATTAGTGGGTTTAGCTGACCTTTATCTAATATTTATGGGGGCTAGACCATTTTTACAAAGGTCCACATACATGCAGCCATTCCTTGTCATATATCTGTTCTAAACCACCAAAAACAAAGATATTGGTCAAGAATCACTTATTACGGAGGCCTGACTACTATATGACCAGACCGCCATGTTCACTTTTAGTTACTTACATTAATGACCCTTTAACTTGTGCAAACAGTTACCCTGATTGTCAAGGTCTAGAGGATCGAGCAGTAAGAGGAAACGGTTCTTGACTGTCAGTTTTCAGACCCAACTTTTTTTTGTGAACGTATATACCTAGTGGTGTAATATAGTCATTATGAATTTTGGTGACTGCGCGTTTGTAAAGATTCTCCGAATCTTAAGGAATGCAATTTGCGTACATACAGTCACGTGCCGACTAGACGTGCGCATCCTCACTCAATAGCACAGGATTGAGTGAGGCCAGACAAGTCTAGTCGGAATGTGGCCGATGAATGCAAATCGCATGCCTGCAATCACATGGACGCCCACTCCCGACACTGGAGAATCCTTGCAGCTCACACAAGTAGAGTCACTGCAGACTCGTAGCCCAGGATCGGACAACCCCTTTAATGTAGATTAAAGATAGCCATACATTTATTTTCCCTGTAAAGAAAGTTACAATCTTTATCAATTTTTACCAACAATCATTATATCCAGAGTGATTGGATTGACTGGAAACCTGTTCCACTGATCAGAACATTTTATGGGACACGCTTCAAAACTTTGATGGTTTTTGTTTCAAAGGTCTCACTAATAAATTGATCATAGGATTTCTTGCCCCTGGCAGCTAAGGTGTTCAATTTAATGCAGGGGGGTCCAGGGTCGATGCTGTGGGCTGGAATTTGTCTTCTCTTCACCCTCAATCCCCTCTTCTGAACAGGAACCTCTCATGTGTATGTTGTGCTGTGGGTTTCGTTCTGTCCTAACTTGTCGCTCGGGAGTCCTTGATGCCTCCCCATCATTGGGGCCAGAAACAGCTGCACACATAACGGGAGACATTTGGTCCGTTTCAACAGTATAATTCGGATACATATGACTGCTGCACACAGAATGAGACAAAGTTCCCTCCAGTTGGTATTCCCTTTGCCCAGTATACTGTTAGTTTTTGCCTCCGTTCTGCCCGACCTGCCCCCACCTTAACAGACTTGGTTCCAGGGACTTCCTAACTGCGGGACTGGAAAACTTGTTTTGACAGCTCTGGTGGTGGTGAAGTGGCAGCGGCGTCATTGCAGGTTGTCAGCTTTCTTGAAGAGATGGGTTATCAAGTTCCATCTGAAAGTTCCACATGTAGGGGATAATCGGACGTGTTGGGGCACAGAATTCCAGAGGATGGGGGATATTCAGAAGAAGTCTTGCAGGCGATTGGGTGAGGAACATACAAGTGTTGAGGAGAGCAGGTCTTGGGAGGACCGGAGATTAGATGTGGGAAGATATCAGGAGATTATGTGGAGATACATGGAAGAGACAGATTAGGGACTGCTTTGTTAGTCAATGTTAGTGGGTTTATCTGGAAGTGGAAGCCAATGAAGGGATTTGTAGCGGGAAGATGTGGAGGAGTAGCGAGGAGAGAGGTGGATTAGTCGGGCAGCAGAGTGGACTAGAGAGGTCCGAGAGTGTTAACAAGGAGGCCAAAGAGGAGGATATTGCAGCGGTTGAGTACGGAGATGATGAGGGCATGCACAAGTATTTTAGTAGATTCAAGGTTGAAGAAAGAACAGATTCTGGAAATATTTTTGAGTTGGAGGCGGCAGGAGGTGGTAAGAGATTGGATGTGTGGTGTGAAGGACAAATATGATTTGTAAAATGATCTGGATAGTAAGAAAATACTAAAGAACAGACACAGAATAGGTGTGGAATATTTGCTAACAAAGATGGGGCCTACTAAATTCTTTAAGGGCCAGAAGAATGAAGCAGCAGAAGAAGAAGGCCAAGGGTCTGTCTGTGGATCTCCCCCCTATCGTTGTGCAAACACATCTTATCTCTATAAGCTTGGGCAAGATAAATATTTACATAGAAATGGATAGAGGAGGGAAGAGTTAGCAGCAAAGGTGAGAAGAAGTCTTTACCACATCTCAGGTTATATCCTTGCTGCATATACTAACTACTGAGTGAGGCCATTAAGGAGGGGGTCACTGTATCACTCCTCTGCCCACTTTGGATGACCTTCTCTACTGTACTTTGAAACACAAAGTTTAATACTGATACCAGCCAAGTGGCTCCCCAGTCTGGTTTCTTTCCCTAGTGCTTCCTGACCATTTATTATTCTGGGAAATTGGTCTTATGTCTTATTTTTGGTGTGTGAAAATCAAATGTAATGGTTATCATATTATAATTGACTCTCCAAGCATATCACCCAGAGAAGATAAAGGAGGATAGATGTGATGGTAAGGCTTGTTCATATCTGAGTTTAGAGATCCTTTAGCGGATCAATTTACTTATTAATGATACTCACTTATGTAGCGCCATATTGTTCTGCAGTGTTTTACATCATCACTGTCCCCTTGGGGCTCACAATCTAATTTCCTTATTAGTTTTTGGAGTGTAGGAGGAAACCCACTCAAATAAGGTGAGAGCATATATTGTCCTTGGTGGGTTGTGAACCCAGGACCCCAGCGCTGCAAAGCAACAGTGCACCATGTGGCTCTGATTTTTCTTTTTCAGATGTAATTGCCTTAAAGAAGACTTTTAACCATTTTTTCTTTTGAATTGGAAATAGGATGTAATAGTGGATGCATAAAACATTTTTTTTTTCAAATTTTGTCTATGCGTTGCAGAGATATTAGGAATCAAAGTATTTGGCACCTAATGAGTTAACTTTTTTAAAACCGAAATAGGTGTAATCAGACAATTTTTTTTATTAGGGGCGTGTGCTTCTTCTCCCTCTATGATGCTGACCAATCATAAGAAGGCAGCAACACTAAAAGGAAAAAGGACACGCCCACACCAAAGCTTACAGTAGATCACGTGTTTATTTCTTTCCTATGCCAAGCATAGGTGGCTTTCCTTCATAGGATGCTGCCCTTCCCGTGGTTGTTCCTTCCCGGGGAAAGGCCTGGCTATTCACTGCTTGCGTCGAGAAACACGTGATGGTGTCTCCGCAGCTTCTTTACTTGCATTTGCATATTTCCCATAAGGGATGGGGGCAGTGTTCTGGAATCACTGCGTTGAGAAACACGTGATGGTGTCTCCGCAGTGTTGGATGTTTTGGTCTCCCTGAGGCCAATCATCTGTGCCTTTATAGTCTTTTTACTAGGCACTGCTCCTAATAGCCAGATTCCTACTCCACACTGATGAGGGGCAAAAACCCCGAAACAGCTGTCTGTGGATGGATACCATGCTTGGCATAGGTGGCTTTCCTTCATAGGATGCTGCCCTTCCCGTGGTTGTTCCTTCCCGGGGAAAGGCCTGGCTATTCACTGCTTGCGTCGAGAAACACGTGATGGTGTCTCCGCAGCTTCTTTACTTGCATTTGCATATTTCCCATAAGGGATGGGGGCAGTGTTCTGGAATCACTGCGTTGAGAAACACGTGATGGTGTCTCCGCAGTGT
Source organism: Ranitomeya imitator (assembly GCF_032444005.1). Taxonomy (NCBI): domain Eukaryota; kingdom Metazoa; phylum Chordata; class Amphibia; order Anura; family Dendrobatidae; genus Ranitomeya; species Ranitomeya imitator. The sequence continues at coordinate 627,154,556 of NC_091285.1, forward strand.
TGGATGTTTTGGTCTCCCCGAGGCCAATCATCTGTGCCTTTATAGTCTTTTTACTAGGCACTGCTCCTAATAGCCAGATTCCTACTCCACACTGATGAGGGGCAAAAACCCCGAAACAGCTGTCTGTGGATGGATACCATGCTTGGCATAGGTGGCTTTCCTTCATAGGATGCTGCCCTTCCCGTGGTTGTTCCTTCCCGGGGAAAGGCCTGGCTATTCACTGCTTGCGTCGAGAAACACGTGATGGTGTCTCCGCAGCTTCTTTACTTGCATTTGCATATTTCCCATAAGGGATGGGGGCAGTGTTCTGGAATCACTGCGTTGAGAAACACGTGATGGTGTCTCCGCAGTGTTGGATGTTTTGGTCTCCCCGAGGCCAATCATCTGTGCCTTTATAGTCTTTTTACTAGGCACTGCTCCTAATAGCCAGATTCCTACTCCACACTGATGAGGGGCAAAAACCCCGAAACAGCTGTCTGTGGATGGATACCATGCTTGGCATAGGTAGTATATTGCCCTGTCACGTAGTATATTGCCCAGTGACGTAGTATATTGCCCAGCTACGTAGCATATTGCCCAGTCACGTAGTATATTGCCCAGTCAAGTAGTATATTGCCCAGCTACGTAGTATATTGCCCAGCCACGTAGTATATTGCCCAGCCACGTAGTATATTGCCCAGCCACGTAGCATATTGCCCAGTCACGTAGTATATTGCCCAGTCACGTAGTATATTGCCCAGCTACGTAGTATATTGCCCAGCTACGTAGTATATTGCCCAGCTATGTAGTATATTGCCCAGTCACGTAGTATATTGCACAGCCACGTAGTATATTGCCCAGCTACGTAGTATATTGCCCAGTCACGTAGTATATTGCCCAGTCACGTAGTATATTGCCCAGTCACGTAGTATATTGCCCAGCCACGTAGTATATTGCCCGGTCACGTAGCATATTGCCCAGTCACGTAGTATATTGCCCAGTCACGTAGTATATTGCCCAGCCACGTAGCATATTGCCCAGTCACGTAGTATATTGCCCAGTCACGTAGTATATTGCCCAGCTACGTAGTATATTGCCCAGCTACGTAGTATATTGCCCAGCTATGTAGTATATTGCCCAGTCACGTAGTATATTGCACAGCCACGTAGTATATTGCCCAGCTACGTAGTATATTGCCCAGTCACGTAGTATATTGCCCAGTCACGTAGTATATTGCCCAGTCACGTAGTATATTGCCCAGCTACGTAGTATATTGCCCAGCTACGTAGTATATTGCCCAGCTACGTAGTATATTGCCCAGTCACGTAGTATATTGCACAGCCACGTAGTATATTGCCCAGCTACGTAGTATATTGCCCAGTCACGTAGTATATTGCCCAGTCACGTAGTATATTGCCCAGCCACGTAGTATATTGCCCAGTCACGTAGCATATTGCCCAGTCACGTAGCATATTGCCCAGTCACGTAGTATATTGCCCAGCTACGTAGTATATTGCCCAGCTACGTAGTATATTGCCCAGCTACGTAGTATATTGCCCAGTCACGTAGTATATTGCACAGCCACGTAGTATATTGCCCAGCTACGTAGTATATTGCCCAGCTACGTAGTATATTGCCCAGTCACGTAGTATATTGCCCAGGTACGTAGTATATTGCCCAGCTACGTAGTATATTGCCCAGTCACGTAGTATATTGCCCAGTCACGTAGTATATTGCCCAGGTACGTAGTATATTGCCCAGCTACGTAGTATATTGCCCAGTCACGTAGTATATTGCACAGCCACGTATGTCACAGGTTAAAAAATAAACATACTCACCTTCGGATCCGAGGGCCCATTGTAGTCATAACATCCTCACCTTCGGATCCGAGGGGCCCTTGTAGCGCACGGCTGCCGCCATCTCCCGTTCCCAGGATGTATTGCGAAATTACCCAGATGACTTAGAGGTCTCGCGAGGCCGCTAAGTCTTTTGGGTAATTTCACAATGCATCGCCGGGAACGGAAGATGGCGGCCGGCTCTGTGGACGGTGAGTATAGCAGGTTTTTTGTTTTTTTTTAAATTATTTTTAACATTACATTTTTTACTATTGATGCCGCATAGGCAGCATCAATAGTAAAAAGTTGGGGACACACAGGGTTAATAGCGGAGGTAATGGAGTGCGTTACCCGCGGCATAACGCGGTCCGTTACCGCCGGCATTAACCCTGTGTTAGCGGTGGCTTGAGGGGAGTATGCGGGCGCTGGGCACTGACAGCGGGAAGTAAGGAGCGGCCATTTTCTTCCGGACTGTGCCCGTCGCTGATTGGTCGTATCTGTTTTGTCGTGACCAATCAGCGACTTGGATTTCCTTGACAGACAGAGGCCGCGACCAATGAATATCTGTGACAGACAGACAGAAGGACAGAAAGACGGAAGTGACCCTTATACAATTATATAGTAGATGGGGCCGCTCCCATCATCCATTTTTTTTCTCGGCCTTATTATACGTTCGAGTGAAATCGCAGCATGCTGTGATTTGAAGCGTATATCGTCCGAGACTCGCCAATGAAAGGCTATGGGTGCGAGAAAAACTCGCACACTACATGGACCATCAGTGTGACCTGCGAGAAATATGCACCGGTGTCCTTTGAAAAGCCGGCAATTCAGTGCGGTGTACTGTAAAATCACACTGACAGGTTACAATAGAATAGAATAGAAATATACGCATAGTATATGTGTGTGTGTGTATATATATATATATATATATATATATATATATATGTATATATATATATAATGTCATTGACACACATATACAGTATGTATCTTTGTATTTCATAGAGACATAGATAGCAGAAAAGCCGGTAATTCATTTGTCGGCTTCTGTGAAATAATTGTAGAAGCCGACATGATAGGAGACATGGTTTACATACAGTAAACCATTGCAGAACAGTTAGATTTATATACATCAGTGACTAATACTGTCAGTAGTATGTGTGTGTAAAATTTGGGACCTGTATGTATTTCATAAAAGAATGTCTTCACAGAAAAAACTGGCGTGGGCTCCCACGCAATTTTGTGCTCCAGAAAGGGAAAGCCAGTGACTGAGGACAGATATTAATAGCCTAGAGAGGACCATGGTTATTTCCCCCCCCCCCCGGGCTAAAAACATCTGCCCCCAGCCACCCCAGAAAAGGGGCATCTGTAAGATGCGCCAATTCTGGCACGTGGCTTCTCTCTTCCCACTGCCCAGTAGCGGTGGCATATGGGGTAATTATTATTATTTATTTATATAGCACCATTGATTCCATGGTGCTGTACATGAAAAGGGGTACATACAAATTACAAATATCACTTACAGTAAACAAGCTAACAATGACAGACTGATAAAGAGGGGCGAGGACCCTGCCCTTACGGGCTTACATTCTACAGGATGGTGGGGAAGAAGACAACAGGTTGAGGGTTGCAGGAGCTCCGGTGTTGGTGAGGCGGTAGCTCCGGTGTTGGTGAGGCGGTAGCTCCGGTAGTGGTGAGGAGCCAGCAGGGTCATTGCAGGCTGTAGGCTTTCCTGAAGAGGTGGGTTTTCAGGTTCTGCCTGAAGGATCCGAATGTGGTTGATAGTTGGACGTGTTGGGGCAAAGAATTCCAGATGATGGGGGATATTCGGGAGAAGTCTTGGGTGAGGTGCAAATAAGTGTGGAGGAGAGAAGGAGATCTTGGGAGGACCGGAGATTACGTGAGGGAAGATATCAGGAGATTAGTTCAGAGACAGTGGCGTATCCAGGGGGGGGCAGCCGGGGCATGTGCCCCGGGCGCAGCCAACAAGGGGGCGCCAGCAGGCCACCTGATGCGGTGGTCCAAGGAGGAGGCTCCCCGTCCACGGAATTCTCAAACATGCAGCCCCTGAGGCAAGCATCTGCGGCCCGAGGTGCACGCTAGAAAAGGAGGCGGCACAGAGCTCTGGGACTTTCGCAGCTGCTGGAGACGAGAGCTGCCCACAATGCGTCGCCATGGATACGCAGTGACTTCCGACCCTGTCCAGTGCCCGGAGAATGAGCCGTGCATCGCTAAACAGGAAGTGTGCACTGTGCAGCACCTGGAGCAAAGGATTGCGGGGGCTGGGGGGATGCAGAGCCTGGCTGGAAGGACAAGGTATGGGCTCTAATATACTGCGTGGGCTGCTATATACTACATGGCTGCTATTTATTACGTGGGCTCTGCTATATACTACGTGGACTGCTATATACTACATGGCTGCTATTTACTACGTAGGCTGCTATATACTACATGGCTGCTATATACTACATGGGCTCTGCTATATACTACATGGGCTCTGCTATATACTACATGGGCTCTGCTATATACTACATGGGCTGCTATATACTACATGGCTGCTATTTATTACGTGGGCTCTGCTATATACTACGTGGGCTCTGCTATATACTACGTGGCTGCTATATACTACATGGACTGCTATATACTACATGGCTGCTATTTATTACGTGGGCTGCTATATACTACGTGGGCTGCTATATACTACGTGGGCTGCTATATACTACGTGGGCTGCTGTATACTACATGGGCTCTGCTATATACTACGTGGGCTCTGCTATATACTACGTGGGCTCTGCTATATACTACGTGGGCTCTGCTATATACTACGTGGGCTCTGCTATATACTATGTGGGCTGCTATATACTACGTGGGCTGCTATATACTACGTGGGCTGCTATATACTACGTGGGCTGCTATATACTACATGGGCTGCTATTTACTACGTGGGCTCTGCTATATACTACATGGGCTGCTATATACTACATGGCTGCTATTTACTACGTGGGCTGCTATATACTACATGGCTGCTATTTACTACGTTGGCTGCTATATACTACGTGGGCTGCGCTATATACTACGTGGGCTCTGCTATTTACTACGTGGGCTGCTATATACTACGTGGGCTGCTATTTACTACGTGGGCTGCTATTTACTACGTGGGTGCTGCTATTTACTACATGGGCGCTGCTATTTACTACGTGGGCTGTGTTATATACTACGTGGGCTGCTATATACTACGTGGGCTGTGTTATATACTACGTGGGCTGCTATATACTACGTGGGCTGTGCTGTATACTACTGTGTGGGCTGTGCTGTATACTACTGGGTGGGCTGTGCTGTATACTACTGTGTGGGCTGTGCTGTATATTACTGTGTGGGCTGTGCTGTATACTACTGTTTGGGCTGTCCTATATACTACTATGTGGTCTGTGCTATATACTACTATGTGAGCACTGAAACAATGCCAGGGGGCTGGATGGGTGCAATGTCGTGATTTCTGCCCCCATAATGTGCTCAGATTTCTTCTGCCCCCCCTAATGTCCTGATTTCTGCCCCCATCCCTCCATATGTTCCTCAGATTTCTCCACCACATGCAACTGCACCCGGGAAGGGAGGGGATGGAGGCAGGAATCAGGACATTATGGGGGCAGAAGAAATCTGAGGAGATTATAGGGGGCAGAAATCTGAGGGGGGGGCGCCAAACTGATCTTTTGCCCCGGGTGCAGGAGGAGCTAGATACACCTCTGTTCAGAGATATATGGAGGAGACAGGTTATGGATGGCTTTGTAGGTCAGTATTAGTAATTTGAACTAGATACGTTGAGGGAATGGGAGCCAGTGAAGAGATTTGCAGAGAGGGAAGCGGAGGAGTAGCGAGAAGAGAGATGAATTAGTCGGGCAGCAGAGTTAAGGATGGACTGGAGAGGTGCAATGGTGTTAGCAGGGAGGCCACAGAAAAGGATGTTGCAGTATTCGAGTCGGGAGATGATGAGGGCATGCACAAGCATTTTAGTAGATTGACGGACTGAGAAAGGACGGATTCTGGAGATATTTTTGAGCTGGAGGTGTCAGCAGGTGGAAAGAGCTTTGATGTGCGGTTTGAAGGACAGGGCAGAGTAAATGGTTACTCCTAGGCAGCGGACTTCCAGTACGGGGGAAATTGTGATGTCGTTAATTGCGATAGATAGGTCAGGTAAGGAAGATCTATGAGATGGAGGAAAGATGATGAGTTCAGATGTAATAAGGGGTTAATGTCACCTTTGTATTGTAAGGTGACATTAAGCCTATTTGTAATGGAGAGGTGTCAATAATACAATAAAGTATTTTAATGAAATGAAAGACAACACAGTTTTGCCATCTTTATTTTTCTGCCATTCCAAACGATGCCCTCGATCTCCTGTAATAAATGAAAAAATAACAAACAATCAATATACCCATACCTGTCCGGGGTACAGTCAGTCCCACACCGTAATCAATATCTGGGGTATATACAGTTTACAACCGGGAGCGGTGCTAATGCGACTGCCCCAGCTGTAAACTACAGGGGAATGAATGAAATGCGGTGACGTCTCTGAAGCTGCGCTTCCTCACAGCATGAACTCAGCACCGCACGCCAGCATAAGAGTCAAGGCAGAGTTCAGGACTGTTCCCTGCTGCCCTCATTGTCTACAAGACCTTTTGGAGAAACGCTGTTGTCGGTGCTAGAAACTTGGTGGGAACAGGCCCGCGCGCAACACAGAGAGAGAGAAGTGCAGTGCGCCGAATAGCTGGCAGAGAGCGAGGTGCTGTGTGCTTCGTTACCGTGAGTACAGCGCACATGCCGTGCAGAGAGAACCAAGTACTGGACAGACTTTTGCAACCAACCTTACTAGCATATACCTTCCTGCCCACAGGAGACCCTGATCGTGCTGCAGCCTTGTTTGTTCTGGCCGCATATGTTCATGGAAAAGGGGCTCAGCAGAAGGTACCGGACACCGACCGCTGCCGCCAGAAGACGGACCACCATTACCAGCTGAACCTTCTTGTACATGTGAGGCAGGGCCAGGGCCCTAGTCGTGGCTGAGAGTATGTGCTTTAACGTGCCCTGGTCTCCCGTCACATGAATATGTCTATTTTGTGGCATACTTTCTGCTTCACCTTCTGAACCGTCAGGGTCCCATCGGGCTGGCTGAAGTTCTGCTGCTGGCATTGATGCATATAAACAGACAGAGTCCATTTCAAACTTATAATAAAAAACTTTCCTTTGTTGCAGCACATCCTTTTCAGTTACAGCATCAGCATAAAGTTTCACACAGTTCACATTCTCTACATTCCCTGCATTTCTTTCTACGGTCCTCAGTACGTGCCCGGGTCCTACTGCCTCTTGCGGTAACACAGCGTCCTCCCTGTCCAGACTCACTGCGCTTGGGGGGTTCCCTTGTTCGTTTCTCCCGGATCTGATGGCATCAGCCCATGCGATGATCTGCCACATGATGAGCGACCTGTGTCCCCGTTCTGTATAGGACCTCTACGGTAGCATCCACTCCACCACTGCTGTCACACTGCTGCTTGGCTGTACTTCTGCCCCACTGAGCCCTGGATGGCTGGGTTCCTTGTCATAAGCATTGCGGGGCCCACTGTGTTGCCCCGGGCCTAAGGCCCTCCAGGACTGTCTGGGCTCTCTGGCCCCTCCTGAGCTGTTTCAGCTCCCTGGCTTTTCTGACTCGCTTCAGAAAATGCTCATGTCTTAACCACAGTTGGCCCCTCCTATATTAACTAGTTACTATACTAAGCTTCTATTACCTAATCCTACCGTGCCCCATCTAGTGTCCTAATTAAGGTACTGCGCTTTCCCTAAGTAACCATCTTCATTAAACAGCATATACATAAAGACAAAATATAAATATATGTACATAAGAGCACTAGATACGGCATTTAACTACAAGATACATCATTTAGCACTATCTTCAACCGGGATGTGCTTAAAGGGGTGAGGGCATATACCAATGTCTGTCACCCCTTACATACAAGCACCACGCCAGCTGTTGTCGGCGCTATTGACTCCCCCACAGCATTCATAAAAACTGCCGTTATCTGATTCATTGTTCCTTAACTCTGCATATCTTTTACATCCTTTAAAATTGGACCGTTATTCTCTCCATTTAGCCCTGTACATCCCTGCGAGGTTGCTCGGCACCTCCCCAGTTGTGAGGAAGCAATATATACATAATGACTCAAAACCATTGGCTGGGGAGGAAATGGCAAGTGCACGCGCTGGCCCTTTAAGAACATGGCCAGAGGCCCAGCTGGAAGTGCTGCTGGGAGTATTAGAGGGAGAGGGACCAACTGCAGCGGCGGGTGAGTGAACTGACATGCTGCGAAGCCGGCGTGGTGATATCAGATTACAACTAAAAGTAGATCCAAGGGCTAACATTTCTCCTTGCAGAGAGTGACATGTCAAGCCTGACATGCCAAGGTGAGGAGACTTTTAAGCCTTGCAATGCTCTAGTGCCACACAGCAAACAGGCAATCCCTGCATGTGTTGTGGCAGTCGAACAGCCGCGAGACATGCACCAAAAGCATATTTTTCGAGCACACCGAAGACACTCAGTTAGCACCTGAACATACTAGCTTATCACAACTATCCATTAGTTGCCATTTTACATTATGGCTTATGAGTGACATACTGTATGTTATTTATATGAGACAAGCAACTTTTTTGAATATTTTTGTCCTCTCATTTTTCAGACCTAGTCTAGACCTTTGAACATGATAGCAAAAAAAAAATCACATCTTGAAATACATGCAGCCACACGCTCTCCGGTCCCGAGTGCCAGCGGCAGTGCTGGGTATTGATGTGAGAGACTTGCGTGAGTTTCTCGCAAGTGTGACCCCGGCCTAATAGAGGTATAATACACTGATCTATATACGGTAAGTAGTGAAGTAGATTATTTAAGCAACCAATTGCACGAACAGGACCCCTTGTGAGACTAATACATATTGCTAAAAAGTCTCCCAAAATGTTTTTAACTGCAAAAAAAATAAAAAAATCTTGTACTAATAAAACAAGCTTTATTATGGGAAAAATTAAAAAACGAAATATATAAAATGTCAGTCTTGACTATAAAATTGATTATATTTTTTGTGCATATTGCCTCAGAGAAAATGGAATAAATAGTTGTATGATACAAATGGTAGCAATAAAAACTACTGTAAAAAATCCCCACATGGGTCAATTAACTTAAAAATTAAAAAGGTTGTGGCTCTCACAATATGGTGACATTAACAAATAATTTTCTTTTTAGTGGTTAGTTCAAAAAGTTAATAAAAGTCAAAAGTGAATATAAAGTAATAGCTTTAAAGTTGTAACAATGAAAAAAAATAGCAAAAACACCCACAAAACGCTGCATGTTTAAGGCTGCGTTCTTAAGGGATTAATATAGTGTTTCCACCGGTTGCCACTTATTACCACCAGCCTCACTAATGGCTTCCATGCTGCCTGCCATTGGATTATATGTGTATATTATATGTATTGGCTGGCTAGCTTGATTAGATTTGATGTTCGCATAGCGGACAGCTGTGCTCTGTGTGTTCGGGATCTCAACATGGAGCAGGAAGCAGAAATTAAATCCATTTACACATCAGAGTCTAACAGAAGAGTCAACTCAACGTGTCACCTGGAATGTGAGTGTGACTCCTTACACCGGAGCATCGAGGGAATCAGTTCAAATCATGTCACGTAACAATAGAAGAGCTATAAAGGCTAATTTACTAATGCTATAGGTAAAATTTCATGGCATTATCAGAGGGTATAAACTGTTGTATATATTTAGTTATTGGGGTGTTTTATGGAATTATTAGTCAATTCCTAGATGATTTTTACAGCTCCAGTGCCCAGATGTGTGTCTTGAAGGTTCTGGGCCCCAGTGTTGAACGTGTATCAGAATCATGTTCTATTAGAGGGGTTGTCCAGGATTTTAACATTGATGGCCTACCCTAAGGTCAACAATGTCTGATTGGTGAGGGTGCAACACCGGCACCCGTGCTGGACAGCCGATCTTAGTGGTGGCTGGAACTGCTCAGTTGTGTAGCTGCACAGCACAGCTCTGAAGACAGAATAGAAACCACAGCTGGGTACTGCACATCCACTCTCTACTGGATAGGGGACAGATGTTCAGTACCTCGCCTCAGCCCCTATGCAGTTGACGGAGCTGAGCCGCTTCACAACTGAGCCGTTCCGGCAGGTGCCGACATCAAGAATAGCTGATCGGCAGGTGTGCCGGGAGTCACACCACTACCAATCAGTCACTGTTGACTTACCCTTAGGATAGGCCATCAATGCTAAAGTCCTGGGCAAACCATTTAATTATAGCGGTGCCCTCTAATTTGGAAGAGTTGGCCTTGGACTAATTTGGCACACCTTACAATTGGGCCCCTAGTGCCAACTAGGCTTCAAAAGTTTCAATTGGGAACTCCCATTTTTTCCAGAGGGGCTTTATAACTGAGATTCTGAGGAATGGAAGCTTACGAAAGGCAAATGGCTGAAGATTTCCAGAACATTGAGGTCTCTTAATTGGTCTATTCATTATTATAAACCCCATACACATGGGATGGCTGTTGGCCACTATAGATTGGCACACAGCTTTCTCTCCTGACTTCCCTATACATAGGAATGCTCGGCTGATTAAAATCCAACAGACCAGATCCCTTCCCTGACTTCATCTGTCATGGGAGCATTGGGGCCACAATGCACATTAGATTGTCGTTGACTTCTGCCAGTTTGGACAATTTGGACAATTTTTAGTTTAATGTGTATGTGCCTTAATGTTATTATTTTCTCACATTTCTCAATGTGACAAGAATGGGGTGCATGGGTTAGGAGAGCTACTGTGCTTTCATTGTAGAGGTTCTAATGCCTGTAGAGTAACACTAAGCTTTAGGGATTGCGACTACCCACATCAAGGTCGCGAAAAAGGGACAGAAGCTGAGCAACATAGGTAAATGGAGGTGGGATAGAGAATTTGGCATACTAAAGCTAGCCATACACATGAGGAAACTGTTGGATGTTCATTTGGCCAACAGCTATCTCTCCCGACACCACATACACTGTAGGCCGAACATTCGGTCATCAGACAGCTATCTCTCTGTTACCGCAAACACTTGATTGTTTGGCCGAGTGGTCACATTTTTTCAACAGCGTGGGAGGAGAAAGACACATTTGCACTGACATATTTCCCAAGGAAAACAAAAGATCGGCAGTCGAAATTCCATCTGCTATGAGTCATTCTCTCATGTGATATCATCTGTCAGGGAAGAGTTGGGAGGCTCGCATGTACATCAGATGGGTCCTCCAACATTGGCTGGTACAGGTCAACTTTCATTTATCGCATATGGTGGCCTCTCCAAAAAGTAGGGAATACCAACGAAGCGCTTGCAGAAATGAGCCAGGACATATAATAACAATGTTTGTTTTGTGTCTTACGCAGAGACGGAGGTGTGCCCACAGTGTGACAGCGAGATTAAAGCCGACTCTCTCTATGAACACATGTGCGCCAGTGAATTCGGTAAGAGTCGCCTAAAGTAAAGCCGATCCTGTATTGCTTGATTGAAGCCACGATTGGAAGAAATACTGTTTTGAGACCACGATCACTTCTTTTAGTGACAGCACAGTTGCGATGTGTACTAACATGGCCATCACACCAGTGTGCAGGCCATATACCATAGGAGGCTTATTTAGGTCACAATATGTACAGATATTTTTATATGGAGGGCATTTTAATAACACTTATTTTTAAGGGCACCATGTTGGGATGTACTGCAGAAGACCGGAAAAGAGGAATGTCTGCAGAGAAGAGCTGTGTATATGAAAAGTCACCATGGCATCTGAACAAGATGGCGAGGAAAAGAAACAACTTAGACAAAACCAAAGATAAAAACATAATAAGCAAACACCCTGCAGTAAATAAATAAACAGCAATAGTGCATGAAAATAATATAGGGTGCTTAGTTAACATAATTTTGATCAAATAAATGTAAAAGCCATCCCAACATGTCATGGTGGCCCTATTTGGGACAGTTCTAAGATCTAATATTAAAACTTTTAACACCTTACCATTTTTCAAGTGAAAAGCATGTAGATAAGAGCTGAACATGGCTAGTAGACAGAATAAGAGACAGAGAAGGTGTCACCTATAAGGTACCTAGATGTAAATGCTTACTTGCTGATAATGACTACGTCTCTTCAGTACTGTGGTTTCTGTATGGTCCACAGTCTGATAATGACTGATAACAACTACTCCCAGCATCTTCTTACTATTGTTAAGAACATACTGAAAGGTATCATGTAAGTTCATGAGATACAAATGTGTATGTGCCTGAGTCACGGCACTGTTGCAGGAAATCCCGGGGCTAGGGGCTCCTTCCTTATCCTTAAAGCTAGTGGCAATCTAGCTATCCCTGCTTCCCGGATTACTTCTGATGGTGAAGACACCGGGGTCGTGTGCCTTGCTGAGCTCCTAAATCAGCCCTTATCTATTCCATCCCCCACCCAGGGAAGTGGGGAGTTGTAGTGTATAAGAATACACAAACTAGAGTAACAAAGGAAGACGTACAGGGATAAATGAAATACCAATCATACAAATATGCACTCATAAACAACAGAATGGAACACCAGGATATAAAGGAAGGAAAAACCAAATAGGAGAGGATGAGGATATGCACACAGACAAATCCCCAAGCAGTAGTCTTCTGAACAACACTCCAAACGCCTCCTCAACCAACAGCTCAAACTCCAGAAACAGGGAGTATTAAACTAACACTGGCAATCTCTGATTGCCAGAGACAAGTATATACAGTACAGACAAAAAGTTTGGACACACCTTCTCATTTAAAGATTTTTCTGTATTTTCATGACTATGAAAATTGTACATTCACACTGAAGGCATCAAAACTATGAATTATCACATGTGGAATTATATACTTAACAAAAAAGTGTGAAACAACTGAAATAATGTCTTATGTTCTAGGTTCTTCAAAGTAGCCACCTTTTTCTTTGATGACTGCTTTGCACACTCTTGGCATTCTCTTGATGAGCTTCAAGAGGTAGTCACCGGGAATGGTTTTCACTTCACAGGTGTGCCCTGTCAGGTTTAATAAGTGGGATTTCTTGCCTTATAAATGGGTTGGGACCATCAGTTGTGTTGTGCAGAAGTCTGGTGGATACACAGCTGATAGTCCTACTGAATAGACTGTTAGAATTTGTATTATGGCAAGAAAAAAGCAGCTAAGTAAAGAAAAACGAGTGGCCATCATTATTTTAAGAAATGAAGGTCAGTTAGTCTGAAAAATTGGGAAAACTTTGAAAGTGTCCCCAACTGCAGTGGCAAAAACCATCAAGCGCTTCAAAGAAACTGGCTCACATGAGGACCGCCCCAGGAAAGGAAGACCAAGAGTCACCTCTGCTTCTGAGGGCAAGTTTATCCAAGTCACCAGCCTCAGAAATCGCAGGTTAACAGCACCTCAGATTAGAGACCAGGCGAATGCCACACAGAGTTCTAGCAGCAGACACATCTCTACAACAACTGTTAAGAGGAGACTTTGTGCAGCAAGCCTTCATGGTAACATAGCTGCTAGGAAACCACTGCTAAGGACAGGCAACAAGCAGAAGAGACTTGCTTGGGCTAAAGAACACAAGGAATGGACATTAGACCAGTGGAAATCTGTGCTTTGGTCTGACAAGTCCAAATTTGAGATCTTTGGTTCCAACCACCGTGTCTTTGTGCGACGCAGAAAAAGTGAACGGATGGACTCTACATGCCTGGTTCCCACCGTGAAGCATGGAGGAGGAGGTGTGATGGTGTGGGGTGCTTTGCTGGAGACACTGTTGGGGATTTATTCAAAATTGAAGGCATACTGAACCAGCATGGCTACCACAGCATCTTGCAGCGGCATGCTATTCCATTCTGTTTGCGTTTAGTTGGACCATCATTTATTTTTCAACAAGACAATTACCCCAAACACACCTCCAGGCTGTGTAAGGGCTATTTGACCAAGAAGAAGAGTGATGGGGTGCTACACCAGATGACCTGGCCTCCACAGTCACCAGACCTAAACCCAATCGAGATGGTTTGGGGTGAGCTGGACCGCAGAGTGAAGGCAAAAGGGCCAACAAGTGCTAAGCATCTCTGGGAACTCCTTCAAGATTGTTGGAAGACCATTCCCGGTGACTACCTCTTGAAGCTCATCAAAAGAATGCCAAGAGTGTGCAAAGCAGTCATTAAAGCAAAAGGTGGCTACTTTGAAGAACCTAGAATATAAGACATAATTTCAGTTGTTTCACACTTTTTTGTTAAGTATATAACTCCACATGTGTTAATTCATAGTTTTGATGCCTTCAGTGTGAATGTACGATTTTCATAGTCATGAAGATACAGAAAGATCTTTAAATGAGAAGGTGTGTCCAAACTTTTTGTCTGTACTGTATAGCAGAAGGAAGTGGAAAACACTGAACAGCTGAGACCATCAAAGCCAGAAAGCACCAGGAGCTCTCAAATGAACATATTAGTCCTTGCACTAGAAGTAGAAACCTGAACTGTTTAATATGATGGTGAAGTGCTTATAATCAGTGCAGGAGTACATGAAATCAGACCTTGCGGTCGATGTTTTCATATACTGTACTGATGGTGATTCTGGTGATGTATTCATGTGCTGATTGAGATTCTGGTGACGGTTTAATGCAGTACTGGTACTGTTGTTGTATTTATTTACTGATAGTGGTTCTTGATGTATTCATGTGCTAGTGGAGGTTCTGGTAATGCATTAATGCACTGATAATCATTCTGGTGATTCATTTTTCTAATGATAGTGGTTCTTATGATGTATTCATGTACTGATGGTGGTTCTAGTGACCTATTAATTTACTGATGATGGATCTGGTAACGTTTTTATGTACTGTTGATGACTATGGTGATATATTCATGTACTAATGATGATTTTGGTTTTGCACTCATGTACTGATGATGGTTCTGGTGATGAATACAGCACCAAAACCATCATTGCTATGTGAATACATCACCAGAGCCATTAATAGTACATGAATGCAGCCCTAGAATAACCATCACTACATGAGTATGTCACCACAACATTCATCAGTACAGGAACACCAGAACCACCATCATTACATGAATGCATCACCAGAACTGCTATCCATATAGGAATATGGCACCAGATCCACCATCAGTTTTATTGCAAACTGTATTTGTTGCATGGCAGACATAAAAACCATTATACATATCCCTTTATAATGGGGTCTGTTTAGCTTCCATTGGGGTATCCGCCAAATGCTACACACCTTAATTGAAACCAAACAACCCCCATTATAATTAAGCAAAATTAGTTTTCATGACTGTCCTTGGGTTTGAAATTTAAAATATGGGATGTCAGGGATGAATATTGCTATTTTTCCATGGTACCATGCGAATTATCTGCAAGCATTGAATGATTTCATATCTATCTATCTATCTATCTATCTATCTATCTATCTATCTATCTATCTATCTATCTATCTATCTATCTATCTATCAAAACATACTCCCTGTTGAGCCTCACCTCTAAATTACACATTTTTTTACTTGGTGAAACCAGTACCAATTCTAGTGAAGGTGGTCATTAGAGCTTGTTACCGGATCCATCGGAGCAGGTGGGGGGTACGTTAGGGGTCCTGTGACTCATTCCTTCACATGGGGAGCTGAGGAGGACACCATCAGCTTCATCTGCCTAGGACAACAAAATACCTTGTCCCTGGCCCTGGTGAGGGAAATATGCTTTTCATCTGTCTCAACAAGGTTTCCAGCTGTTGTCTTCACTTGTATTCAACCATTATGAATCTACAACACCCAGTCTGCAGCTATTAGGGAATGCTAGAAGTTGTAGTTTTAATTAAAGGATGGTTCAGGAACAGCTATAGTAAAGTAACATACTAAACATGTAGTTTATTGGTTAAACTCGTTGGAGAACATAAATTGCCATTTTCTGATGATATCAAATAATACTGCAGAAAGATAATAAGCAAAAATAGTGAATAGCAAAATTACAAAAAATATAATAAATAATACACATTTTTTATGTATTTTCTTGTTTTAGCCTTGAAAGTTTCCATCCGGGAGGTCAAGAAGGACAACGGAGACCGCAAGCTGACCCTACGTAAGAAGAAAGCCCTGAAGAAAGGGCCCATCCAGAGGAAGGACTGGGGAGAGCTTGTCCTCTTCCTGAAGAATGGGGCTAATTGTCCATGTCCACAGCTGGAGCAGCTGAGTGGTCAGTTCTTGGTCCTCGGTCGGAAGGTGAAGAATCAGCACATTCTCACTGCCATCCACAAGTGGGACAAAGGAAACCGAGAGTTTAACCGATTCATGCGCAAAGTGAAAAAGAACAAGTGCCCAAAACCCCACTCTGCGTTCATGTGAGGAGGCTTTCCCTTCAAAGACTCAAGATCTGCCCCGTCACGCTACCGTCTCTACTGAAAGGACTCTGCAGCAGATCAGAGTGAGGAAATGGTGGCGAGGAGGGAGGGGGGTGACGATTTTACCCTCTCTAGAAAGCCTACAGACATTGAGGAGAGGGAATTTAATGATAGACTCTGGGACTTGCACCATGGTATTAATTAATGAATTATGAATTTCCAGTCTAGAAATCGCTGCCGTCATTTACATTTTCTAATCCGATCTTGAATCTGTCATCAACAACATGGAACATATTCAGTTTATTCACCGATTCTTGTCATAACTGCATTGCTTTCATTCATTCCAAAAATATTTCATTCCCTTTTTTTTTCATTAAAGATCTTTATTTCAGTCAATAATCCAATAATATCCCCAAGGGTCACATTCATTCATTTAATTCATTGCATTGCTTTCATTTATTCAAAAAAATGTTTTATTATCTTTTTTATTTTATGAAAGATCATTATTTCAGTCACTATTTCCCTAATAACCACAGGGCTCATGTTAATTAACTCGCAGTGGCTTGCGAAAGTATTCACCCCTTTCGTTTTTTTTCCCTATTTTGTTACATTACAACCTGTGTGTAAATATCTGTGTAATCCGATTTGTGTGTGATGTCATGCAACAGCACTAAATAGTCTAAGCTGGTGAAGTAAGAAAAATAAAGGCAAACATTTAATTTATCGGATCAAATAGTTAGAAATTGGCATGTGCATATGTATCCACCATTTTTGCGATGAAGCCCGTAAACATTTCTGGTGCAAGCATAAGTCACATGCTTAGTGAAAGGTTGGGTTTTAAAAAAAATATCCTAATCTCTGATTATCCCCCGGAGCACCATCAGATCCATTATCATCAAGTCGAAAGAACAAGGTACCACAACAAACCTGCCAAGAGAGGGCCAACCACCAAAACTCTCAAAAGAGGGCAAGGAGGACATTAATCAGAGAGGCAGCACAGAGACCAATGATAACCCTAAAGGAGCTGCAGTGTTCCTAAGCAGAGACTCACGTATCTGTCCATATGACCACAGTAAGCTGTACACTCTATAGAGGTGGCCTTTATGGAACACTGGGCAGGAAAAAAGCCTTTACTTACACACAAAATATGTAAGGTTCATTTTGAGTTTGCCAAAAGACGTGGGAGACTCCCCAAATGTACGGAGGAAGGTGTTGTGGTCAGATGAGACCAAAATTGAACTTTTTGGCCACCAAGGAAAATACTATGTCTGGTGCCAAATCAACACAGCTCATCACCCCAAGAACACCATCCCCACAGTGAAACATGGCGGAAGAAGCATCATGTTGTGAGGATGTTTTTTGGCAGCAATGACTGTGAAAATTATCTGTGTTAAGGGGAAGACGGATCGTGTGAAATATAGGCATATTCTTGAGCAAAACCTGTTTCAGTCTGTCAGTGATTTGAGACTGGGACGGAGGTTCACCTTCCAACAAGACAATGATCCAAAGCATACTGCTAAAGCAGCACTCGAGTGGTTTAAGGAGAAACGTGTAAATGTTTTGGAGTGGCCTAGTGAAAGTCCAGACCTTAATCCAATTGAGAATCTGTGGTCAGACTTGAAGATTGCTGTTCACCAGAGGAAACAATCTGACCTGAAGGAGGTGGAGCAGATGTGAAAAGCTTATAGAGACTTATCCAAAGCAACTTGCAGCTGTAACTGATGCAACAGGAGGCTCCACAAAGTACTGACTAGGGATGAATAGTTATGCACACTGAAGTTTTCAGTTATTTTGCCCTATTTGTTGTTTGCTTCACAATAAAAGAAAACCAAATGTTCACAGGTGTAGGCATGCTGTTTAAACCCTATTGCAAATTACTGATGCAAACCCTTAAATAAATGTGAAATTCCAGGTTGTGAGGTAGCAAAACATGAAAAAATGCCTATGGGGGAATAGTGAACACTTTTGCAAACCTCTGTACACATATTAGCAGTATCAAGGCCACCACTGAAAATAATTTTGAAGGCCACCATCTGCCTATTCAGAACATGCACACATCTACTTTTTCTTTCATTGTAATCCATATTTTTTTTTTGCTCACTGGTCACACAGCTCTGGCAAAGATTAAGGGACCACTGCAAAATGTTCAGTTTGTCTGATTTTTCTCTTTGTAGGTATATTTTTGAGTAAAATGTAAATTGTTCTTTTATTCTATAAACTTCTGACAACATGTCTCCGAAGTTCCAAGCAATACATTTTTTATTTTTTTTCTGCAAAAGAAAAATTGTCAAAATTAAAAAAACAACCCCAGTGCTTTCAGACCTCAAATAATTCAAAGAAAACAAGTTCATAATCATTTCGAAACAACAATACTAATGTTTTAAATCAGAAAGAGTTCAGAAATCAATATTTTGTGGAATAACCATGATTTTTAATCACCGCTTTCCTGCGTCTTGGCATGCTTTCCACCAGTCTTTCACACTGCTTCTGGGACAAAAATGTAAGCAGTTCTTCTTTGTTTAAAGGCTTGTGACTGTCCATCATCCTCGATTACATTCCAGAGGTTTTCAAAGGGGTTCAGGTCAGGAGATTGGGCTGCCCATGGCAGGGTTTTGATGTGGTGGTCTCTTAATTTTTGCCAGAGCTGTATAATTAATCAGATTTCATAGGCTATTTGTGGACCATCTCAAGAAATAGACCGTATTGGCAAGTGTTTGGTTTCATAGTCACCACTAATTGGGGTAATATCATACTTACCAACCCCTGGGTTCATAAAATTGAATTGATTATGGCTTATTGTTAAAAATCGTTATTGCGCAAAAATATTTAATCAAGACTTAACCAGGTGCGTTATTCTTAAAAGAAAAATGTCATGATATTCTGACGAAAGTATAGTGGTTTATTGAATTATCCACCATTGCAGCAAAAACATAAAAGTAGATGAAACAGTTACAAACAGAGTGTCCATGTGTAAATATCAACGCTTGTCTTGTTACTCATCTTTCCCAAGGTCCTGAATGGTAAAACAGTCTGTCTGTGTGAAGTTTGAAGATTATCATGGCATGGAGTAGCTAACAGCTGTTGTTCCTCGTGTCTTGTCTCATGTCCATGGAGAATGATGGTGAAGGCAGGGAGGTGACCGTCCCACGTGACAAAAGGCCCCACACCCTCCTAAGAGACGTTTATATATGTTCAACACAGATCACATGTCCTCTGTATATGGTGTTAACTTATACTCTGAGCTACATACACAGAAATAGCTTTTGATAGTGTCAGCAAGAAACCATGTGCTCGGTACAGAATAAAAATAAGAATAATTAATATTTAACACTTATACACCAAGACCCATGCCAAAAACAAAATGCCCAATTTTGGTAAAGGTACCTGAAATCCCACCTCTTTTTGAACCAGGACATACCCAAGTATATTAGTGTTGTTTTAGAAAATTTGGGACAATCCCAGCAAATTTTAGAGCTATGCCAACTATTTTTTATGCTTTTTGACCACCTATGGCTCTTTTCTTCCAGTGACAATGCCAATCTAGTCCATTGACTATGTCTGGTATTGCAGCTTAGACACAATCAAATGTAATATGAAGACAGCGCCACTTTTCTTTAAACAGCACCACCTCTAGTCAGCGGGATATGTCTGGGATTGCAGCTCAGGTTGGACGTCAATGAAGTACTAGACTTAATTACTTCCCTATCGTCACATGACTATATACAGCATATTGTTATCATTAATTATTTTCCGATGGGATAGAGCTACAAATCCCTGTGATTATGGTACAGCAATTACTGGCCTGTGCCTGAAACACTACTGGAGCATCATTAACTCCCTATATGCTGTGGTCAGTAGCGGCCATGCATCTAAGTGGTTAGACAAAGGGAGGAGTCTTCCTTTATGAACACAGCAGCATACCATGGCAGCATGAGATTATTAAAGGGGAAATCCGTGAACTCACCTGATTCTGCCCCTCTTTTCCATTTTGTGTTGCATTGTTCCATTGCAGAGATATTAACATTTGTTGCTTTTGTAGTGCAGTATGTGAAATCTCTGCTCTGCAGTTCAACTGGACGACATTTTAGAGTCTTCTCTGGGGGCGTGCGCTTTAATCTCTTCCTCCCAGATGCTACCAATCAGAGCTCGGCAGCGTCTGAGACTCCTAGATCAATTGATCGGCTGTGATTGGCCGAATCTTTATTGGAAGGGTGAAAGCACACTCCCCAGGGAAGACTCTGAAGAACCTTCAATTGGACTGCAAAGCAGAGATTTCACATATGGTGCTACTGATGCAACAAATTTTAACATCTCTAGGGTTACTCATAGTATAAAGGTTAGAATAAAATTACTTGAGGCGAACAGTGAACTGCTGGTATCTAAAATGCAAAATTATGGTGATAATCGTGTATTTCCATTCTTCCCCCAAATTGTTTAGAAACGTTAATTAATAATTCTATGTACAGTAATCAGTAGTTAGTGGTACCTCACAATGGTGCCACTGAAAAATACAACTCAGACTGCAAAAAAACAATTGTAAAGAAAACAGTTATGGTTCTCTGAATGTGAGAACAAAAAATGACCAAATTCTGCCAGGAGACAGAAAATTGACATGAAATAGAAGATGTCAAATCCTTAGGTGAGGAAGTGATTATGGGACGTCCCAAATCGGGAAGTTATCACCTAATATAGGGGGAGTTACCAGTGTGAGACTAGCAGATCAGGAGAGCAGAATGTCAGTTATTACATGTCTCACACTGGTAACTCTCCCTTTCATTTATAAGTTCTGGTGGCAGATTCTGATGGAGATCTATGTCTCATCCATAGCTCTTAACAGCTCATTTACATATTAAGAAAAAATATTATTTCTCTTGAATAAGACACGGGATCGAAAATATCAAGGTGTATTTTTTGCCATGACCTGCATGCCCTTATACATGGCTTAGGAGGGTTGATCCTACCCTTCCGTTTATTAGTTTGAGAATAACTCTTTAATGTACAGACAATTTATAGTACGGTTGTATCTCTTTAAGAACATTTCTTTTTTTTTAGATTTTGGAAATGTCGTTTCTGCTCCATTAAATTATGAGAGGATTTGTAATTCATGAGGACAGATTAAGGAGCAGTATTGCAAAACTTTTCTTTTTCATTACGTTAGTAATACCCTGGCTGTGAGCGCTCGATAATAAATGGACTACTGTATTCAGTAATCTCAGACCTTGCAACATGACCCATTTTCCCCAGGACAAAATGTTCTGCTTCCTGTTTTCCTACTGATTTTCCAAATGATTTACCCTGTCCTGGTTTAAATAATTGATGTTAAAGAGGGAAACCGTAACACTTTTCTACATCATGTTACCCATAGAGGAATAGAGCAGTATCATTACCCTGTTCTTATTGAAAGTTCTGAACAGTTTTTTGGGGGGAGTGGGGGGCATCACCATTATTGGTTAGTAATTGGAGGGGATGTGTGGTTTGGACAAAGCCTATACAGTAAAGCACATTGTGGAGGAGGGGGAATTGCTGGGACCCCACTTCTTGCTACCAGCTGTTATCACGAGGAGAAAATTAACCATTTAGGCATTGCTAATTAAAATTCAATGGCCATTCATTGGTTATAATGGGCACTGGCAGTGATCCAGAAGAGTGACGCCCTTGATATGGCTCTTGCTTGTCGTTAATAGTGCGGCCTTTACTTATCAGCTTAACATTTCATTGAGGGTCACAGATCAGCCCTTAGCATAACTATTAGAGGCACCGTTGGCACTGTGTTGGGGTACAGGGGCCGTGAATTTCCTTTTCTGGTTTTTATATAACTGTCAGAGGTATCCTGTATCTGCTCCTAGGTAGAGTTACATTTTTTATTTCCCTTGAAAACAACACCATGAAAGTCAAAGCTTTTCAATTAATTTATTTTTTATAAGTGTGGGTTTTATTGTATTTTTTTCCAGTACTATAGAGAAGCCTTCAAATAACATACGTGGTGTAAAATTTCTATTCTAAAAGCAATTCACAGAGCAAAAGTTCCAAAAAATGCCATCAGCTGCCGAAAAAAAAGAACACTCAACTATGCTGGGGGAGAGTTATGAAACTGTCTAAGGCAGGGGTGGGGAATCTGTTTTCTGCCCAGGGCCATTTGGATATTTATACCATCCTTCGGGGGCCATACAAACTCTGCCCACAAAGCATATCCTGACTCTGGCACTGGTTTCAGGATGTAATCTTTCATTGCATGCCCTTCAGTGTTCAGTAGTGAACACTGCGTGTGTGCGCTAACAGAGCAAGAAGAAATTAATGAGCTGCCTGTAATCAATATACACCTCTCTACCCAAGAATGTGGTCCCTGAGAATCTGGGGTGTGATAAAAGGTCATCGAGGGCCAAAAATGGCCCTGGGGCCTGAGGTTCCCCACCGCTGGTCTAAGCCCTTATTCATGCGTTCTTTCTGACACACCCTTTGTCTGCTCTGCTATGTTTTAAAAAAATCTGTTTTTGTTGCTCTTAACAATGAAATAAAGCCAAAGTTTCTTTTTATAGTCTGCTTTTAAAACATGAAAGCTGTGCTTTGATTGCTTGCTATGGGCAATAAAGATGGCAGGGTTTAGACATGTTTGTGTGTGTTTATGTGTGTGTGTTTGTCTATGTGTTTGTATACAGGTGTGTATGAGTCTGTGTATTTGTATATAGGTGTGTATGTGAAGGGACATGTGTTGCACACATAACAGGAAACCTTGGGTCCGGTTCAACATGTTTGGTTTTACTGCAAAGTTCAGGTACATTTGGCTGCGGCATAAAGTATGAGACAGATTGATTGATATTCCCTTTGCCTGGTATACCAGCAGTTCTTGCCTCCGTTCTGTCTGGCCTGCCCAGCTTTCTTGAGGTTCGCCACCCGCCACCGTTTTCTCTGGCTCTTCCCTCACCGGCCCTTTCTTCTTAGGAGAGAATGAGACATGCATTTCAATGCCTCTTCTGGACCATAGGCCCCGGACCATCCTGTGATATATGCTCTTGGTGTGCAATCTTGCTAGATGGAAACTTGGTACTGTTAGGGCCCATCGCAACTTGTACTTGAGCCTTCACACTGTCTAAGACTCTCACTGACTGAACCAGACTGAGCTCTTTCACATTTCTCTTTAACTAGGAAGTGCATCCCTTTTTATCACATCTAACCTATCCCAGTATGTGAGCTAATCCCATGCTATTAATTATGTCTTACCCTAACTGCTGCAACTATATCTCTATGCCTTGTAATGGTTCCCCTAGTGGACATCCCTCCCCAATCCCCTGGAGACAGCCTTGACGTAAAGTAAGGGTCAGCCTCTGTCAAGAACTGAATTACACTGTGACTTTAAGAGACGATGCTCCCCTCTAATTTGTGTGCATTTGGACTAGTCCTTTTCCCCCCTGCAGCTCGCTGTGTGTTGGTTTGAGCAATTCTGGATAGGATATTCAAGATGCCGACAATTCCACGCTCCTCCAAAATCAGGCAAGGGAATCACAGAGTTCAGAAGAGTTGCATACTTTATTCAGGGCTATAAAACTACGCGATTCGTGGATGTCATGTCCACTTCCTCAGGTACATAGCCAATCTTTACCGTTTTGGTTTGAGCAAGAAACAGGAAGTGTCTTTTCAGGAAGTGGAGAGGTTAGAGTCTGCATCCTTTCTTCTACCACATCAGGGATCTCCTGCAGCCACTAGAACCCAGGAATTGGGGGTCCCACTGTCCTCGATCCCAATTAAATCTCTCAGGCTGAGCCTGTGCCAGGTGTATGGGGGCAGGTAGTGGGGCTTTCTCCCTCAGCCTCTTCATCTAGGGGCAGGACGGATGGCACAGCAGGAGTAGACTGACCTGAGGGATGAATGTCCTCCAAGGCAGGAATTTGGTCCTGTGTGAGTATCCGGCTCCATTATACCAGCCTGACCTCGTGCTGATAGAGGCCTACCCATGGCTGCAGTGTTGTCTCCCAGTGGATAGCCATTGACAGAAGCGTCTTCTGCTCTCCAGCTTCACTGGGTGCATCTTTACCGGCTGCAGTCCGTAGGGTGGTGAGATAGGTGAGATAGATGACTTCCTCATTGGATGATGTCTCCATCTCAGCAGCAGCATACTTGTTAGATACATGGCTCACTGCGAGAGAGGTATCATGAGTGTCTAATCTGCTCTGATACTGTAAACAAAATGGTGCTTGCCTGTCACTTCTGGTGAGCTTCCCGTCTGACAGACTCCGCCCTTCCAGCGGTGGCACCAATGACGCAGCTGGCACCTCCGCTTTCACTCCCTGTGACTTCACCTCTGGACATGCCCTCTCTTCACGTCGTCTCTTATCCGGTAAGCTGCTTCTCTTCTTGGATTGCGCCTCCTGCGCTGCTCCATCTTTTCTGGGTTGGACCTTGGATCCCAAACATCTCCTCCTTGGCTAAAAAAAAGTAACCATTACTGACTACCACATTGTTCTTGATTTCTTTTAGTGTTTCTTAAAAGTTGCCATTTGAAATGACTTTAGTTTTGTGCCATGTCTGTGATCTGCTTTTTTCCTACAAAATTAAACAACTGAATGAACATCCTCCAAGGCCGGTGATTCCATCATTTTTGCCAGGGTTGTATATATATATATATATATATATATATATATATATATATATATATATATATATATATATATATTTATATATATATACACACACACACACACACACATATATATTTATATTTATTAAGTGTGTCTGAGGAAAGTAAGTGTTTGACACACTGCCGATTTTGCAAGTTTTTCCACCTACAAAGAATGGAGAGGTCTGTCACTTTTATTGTAGGTACACTTTAACTGTGAGAGACGGAATGAAAAAAAAAATTAATACATAATTTTTACATAATTAAATTGCATTTGATTGCATGAAATATCTATGTGATCACCTACCAACCAGCAAGAATTCTGGCTCTCGCAGACCTGTTAGTTTTTCCTTAAGAAGCTTCCTACTCTGCACTCATTATTACCTGTGTTAAAGGGACTGGCTCCTAGACCAACAACAAGAGCAAAAAAATTCCCCGTGCCTCTCTCTGCTAACTTACTAAGGTAGCAAATCAGTAGCAGGTTTAAGACAATTGTGCATTGGTATAAACCAAATCATTTACTTACATTTCTGGCTGATGTTCAAAACTGAATGTAAGTGGGAAAAACATTAGAAAAAAACATGCCATATAATGTGTCACAGCTCCTCGGTATATGAGGCCACAGAAGACTGCAAAAAGCAGAATATAGACACAACTACAGCAGTGACCTCTACAGGCTGTAAGTGGGTACTGCAATACATATAAAGCAAATCCTACTATATAATTGTCTAAGAATCACTTCCGTCTGTCTTTCTGTCACGGATATTCATTGGTCGCAGCCTCTGTCTGTCATGGAATTGAAGTCGTTGATTGGTCGTGGCAAAACGCCCACGACCATTGCCACGACCAATCAGCGATGGCCACAGTCCGGCGGCAATATGGCCGCTCTTTACTCCCCGCAGTCAGTGCCCGCTCCATACTCCCCTCCAGTCATCCAGTCAGCCCTCACACAGGGTTAATGCCAGCGTTACCGGAGCACGGTGTAACACACTTCGGTTACGCCGCTATTAACCCTGTGTTACCACGTTTTTACTATTGATGCTGCATATGCAGCATCAATAGTAAAACGATCTAATGTTACAAATAATAATAATAAAAAAAAGTTATTCTCACCCTCCGATGCTATGGGAGAAGGACCTGCCATGACGTCACGGTCATGTGACCGCGACATCATCACGGGTCCTGTGCTGATAGTCATCCAACCCTGGCACCGGAAGCTGGAGCGTGCACCGTACACAGGAGCCAGGACTAAGGTGAGTATATGTTTATTTTTTATTTTATGTCACTGACCAATATAGTACATTACTGGGCAATATACTATGTGGCTGACCAATATACTACATACTACATGGCTGTGCAATATACTGCGTGGCCGGGCAATATACTACGTTGCTGGGCAATATGCTATGTGGCTGGGCAACATACCACGTGACTGGGCAATATACTACGTTGCTGGGAAATATAGTACATGACTGGGCAATATACTACGTAGCTGGGCAATATACTAAGTTACTGGGCAATATACTACGTGGCTGGGCAATATACTACGTGACTCGCCAATATACTACGTAGCTGGGCAATATACTACGTTACTGGGCAATATACTACATGGCTGGGCAATATACTACGTCACTGGGCAATATACTATGAGACTGACCAATATACTACGTAGCTGGGCAATATACTACTTACTGGGCAATATACTACGTGACTGGGCAATATACTACGTGACTGGGCAATATACTACGTGGCTGGGCAATATACTATGTCACTGGGTAATATACTACGTGACTGGGCAATATACTACATGACTGGGCAATATACTACGTGGCTGGGCAATATACGTCACTGGGTAATATACTACGTGACTGGGCAATATACTACATGACTGGGCAATATACTACGTGGCTGGGCAATATACTACGTGGCTGGGCAATATACGTCACTGGGTAATATACTATGTGACTGGGTAATATACTACGTGGGCTGGGCAATATACTACATGGACATGCATATTCTAGAATACCTGATGCGTTGGAATCGGGCCACCATCTAGTGGAAAATAAATATGATTTTAGATGTTTAATTACACAGATATGCAAAATTTGAGTTTATGAAATAAAATCCGATGACTGATTCTTATGGTTTCTTATGCCCTGATTTAAGAAAAACACTTCTATTTTTAACCATTGCCTATGAATTTTGCACAAAACGCGTCTAAAACTATGTACCAGCAAGATGAACATGAAAAATCTTTATTGCAGCCAAAAATATACACAATATTATATATAAAATTTTACTGAACAATCATTCCACAACTTTGTTAGAAACTAATTATTGCGCCTTTTCCATTTCTCTTCAAAGCTTGTCTTGATACGTTTGCTCTTCTAGAAGGCCTGTGTATCTTCTTTGTGAAGCATCCAGCAGTAGTCCTCCATCATGTTCTTGTTCCATCCACCTTGGTGTTGTTGTTCCATCTTCTTGATGTCCTGGTGAAATCTTTCTCCCTGCTCTTCGCTAACAGCACCAAGATTTTCGGGAAAGTACCAGGTGGCAGGAGCTAGCAGGTTCTTCTCCTTTAGTGTAGAGCCTAAAAGTTCTGCAGAATGTTCAAGAAGGTCCAAGTCCTTGACTAAATCATTTAATTTGAGCTGTGAAAAAAGCTGTGGTTCGTTGGGACTAGCGTGAAAGTCTTCGTCAGAATCCTGCTCTTCGTGTTCTGAATCTTGTGAATCAGGTGAATCTTCAAGTTTCTCCAGAGGTGAAGGGACAGGTATTCCTGGACCGTGAGGCACAGGGGGAATTGCTGTTGGGAGGTCCTGATCACCTAGTTTTACACCAAAGTACGCATACACACTTTTTTATGTCCGTAATGTTTCTTCGATGTTTCTTCACTACAAAACAACCACAAATGTAAAAAAGTTGTTGGGTGAATTACAACACCTCCTTGTAGCCATTTCGATAACGTTGTTAAAAACAGGAGCTGAATCCACCACAACGACTAAATACTGAAAGGAATCGTGGTTGAGAACGCACCGCCACACTCTTATGAATTCAGTCTAAAAGAAAATCTGCCTTTTCTCTGAAGCGATGGCCGGGGGACCACCACGGTGCAGGAAGACTACTGTACACAAGATGAAGTGCAAACAACAAAGGATAGATTTATTGGGAGACAGGGAATGGAAGGGACAAGGAAGGTGCAAACAGGGGTTTACAATAACAAAAGATAATGCACATGAGTTATCTTGTCTGTAAAATAGCACTGTGCTTCAACAATTACAAACTCAGAGTCTGTCTCACAAGCAACTTTACACAACAAAAGAAATATCAATGCTACTCTGCATATAACCTCCTTGGCCTTTACTATGCAGGCCACAAGGCTACCGTGCTCTAACTACTGAAGCCTGCACTAGGCCCTCACTGGTGCACCAAACAGGAACAAACTCACGGTGATGTTGGGGACACAGGTCCAGTCCCAGTCCCAGGGGGCCCCCAAAGTCCAAAACGGTGGTGCGCACGGATTCCTGTCAGCTCTGCAAAGCGTGGTCTTCTCCTTGCTCCTGGAAACTGTAAGTCCCCTTCTAGTATCTTCGTGGCTTCACAAACCAGCACAGAACAGCCTCCCTTTGCTGTAACCGGGAAAGTCTATTTAGCAAACGCAGTTCGTCTCAAGCTGTGTAATCTTTCTTGCAGCCAAAGTTCCTTCTTCCGGCCAGAACAGCACAAAGTTCTCTCAGTCCTCTCTAGAAACTTCCTCCCTCCACGCTGCTTCAGCTCCCTGCACACAGCACCGACCAGCTCATAACACCCATAAGAGTAGGGGAGAAAAGCAGAACACACCATCACACCAGACAAGGGGATGCAGCCTCTTAAAGTGATAGCGTGTTTCTTATTGTCCATAACAGCACCACCCTCTTACATGCCTCCCTTCTTAATGATGGTCGTCCTCGGCCATCACAGCATCAGGGTAAAAGTGTAATGGAGGAGGCAACAAAGGTGTAAAAACAGACAGAGCACACTGTTCTACATATCGGACTGGTGGAATCGCTGCATTAGACCTCTGGGATCTCCGAAGCTCTTGGCTGTCAGGCAAGGCTTGACTATCTTCCAGGGGAACACTTGTTGCAGGGGACGTTGTGAGCTCTTGTCTGGTCTCATCCTCGCATGGTGGTACTGGTACATCCATGGGATTACCGTCTCTGGGCAGCTGAGGATCCCTTACTGTGTCAGGGATGGTCCACCACTCATCATCGATTTGGTCATCAGGCATGACAGATACTGGAAGTGGAGTGGCGCTTTCAGGTGACAATGGCATAGAACAGACCTCAGACCAGCAAGGCCGCAGCATATTTCTGTGAAGTACTCTAGGGGCAGATGCCCCATCTTCAATCTGTACTTTGTAGACAGGGCCGTTAGCATACACTCGCTCGATAACCTTGTACGGCTGTACTTCCCATCTCTCACTTAGTTTTCCCTTAGGGCGTTTCTCTCTGACCAATACTCGGTCTCCAGGTTGGAGCGGTAACTCTTGAGTTGGTTTGCGGGCCGTATGTTCTTTTTCTTGCAGTTGCTGACCCGCCAACCACCGTATCGTTTGCAAACGTTGCTAATGCTCTTTCACCCATGAGGTGACAGTTCGCTCCATCAGCTCCTCTGGCTGTTCCAAATTCAGCTCAATGATCTCTCGTCCAGCTCTTCCAAACAACAGTAGATAGGGGGTATAACCCGTGGTGGAGTGGACCCGATTGTTGTAGGTCCAGACCAATTCTGGCAGATAGTCTGGCCAACACACCTTCTTATCCTCCTCCAATGTTCTCAGCATCTGAAGCAAGGTTCTGTTGAAGCGTCCGCAAGCTCCATTGCCTTGAGGATGGTAAGGGGTGGTCCGGGACCGCTTGATGCCATACATGCGATACAATTCTTCCATCACCTTGCCTTGGAAACATGCGCCTTGGTCAGAGTGGATGTGCTTTGGACACCCATACACCCGGATGAAGTCTTGACAGATGGCTCGCGCCGCCGACTCCGCAGTCTGGTTTCTAGTCGGAGTGACTACTGCGAACTTAGAGAAATGATCGGTCATCACCAAACAGTATTGCAGCCCCCGGGCCGAGTGTCCCACGAGGAGATAGTCGATCATCAAGACTTCCAACGGTTCCTTAGTTTGTATGGTCTGGATGGGTGCCCTCTGTTCAGTACTCTTAATGAGGTCACATACTCGACACTGCCGGCAAACCTCTTCCACCACAAGCTCCAACCGGGGGCAATACACATACCACTGCAACCATTGGTAGGTCTTTGTAGGGCCGAAGTGCGCTCCGAATTCGTGGGCTTCTTTAGCTATTTCTTGAGCCATTCTTCCTGGGATGACCACTTGCCACCTTACTTCCATATCTTTTGGCTGTTGCCTCTTACGATATAGTACTGACTCTCGCACTTCCAGTCTATCCCACTGGTGCAACACACTCCTCATTTCAGATTCCAGATTATCTCTCTCTTGTTTGCCAGGCTTCCGCTTTTGCGCTACCCACCATTTCATCTGTCTCAGCCCTTCGTCTTCATCCTGAACGTGTCCCCATTCCTCATTGGTTCTCCCCAGGGACCGGGGTAATGCGCAGGCCTCCCTTCTTGACTGGGCCACAACCATTGGGGGTTTGAACTTATTGAAGTCTGGGGTTTCCTCCTCTTCGAGTTGCTCATCAACATCCCCAACTGGAGTCTCCACAGGCACTCTTGACAGCCCATCCGCATTTGCGTTTTCGGTAGCAGAGCGATAACGGATGGTAAAGTCGAACTTGGCCAGGCGAGTCATCCACCGTTGTTCTAAGGCCCCCAGTTTAGCATTCTCAAGGTGGGCCAGGGGATTATTGTCTGTTCGAACTTGAATTTTGGTACCTGTCAGGAAACCTGCAAACGTTTCTGTCATGGCCCACACCAGGGCCAGGAGCTCTAACCGGAAGGAGCTGTAATTGTGAGGGTTTCTTTCGCTGTCTCACAGGGACCTGCTAGCATACTCGATAACTCTCTCATGTCCATCCTGTATCTGAGAAAGTACTGCACCGAGTCCGTGAATGCTACCATCGGTGTACAACAGGAACGGTTGATCGAAGTCTGCGTAGGCCAAAATCGGGGCCGAAGTAAGGGCATTCTTTATAGCCTGGAAGGCCTCATGTTGTCCCTGTGCCCAGGGGATGCGCTGGGTCTTCGGCACTCCAGCGGTCCCCGTCAGCAACTCATTGAGAGGACCGGCCACCTTTGCGAAGTCTTTAACAAACCGGCGGTAGTACCCCGCGAGTCCCAGGAAGGCCTGGAGTTCTCTCACTGTTTGAGGGACTGGCCACTTCTGGATAGCAGCCACTTTTTCTGGCAAGGGTAGAACTCCATCTTGTGACACTATGTGGCCTAGGTACTCGATCTCCCTCTTGAAGAGGTGGCATTTTTTTGGCTTCAACTTCAGGTTATGAGCCCGCAGTCTTCCGAGTACCTGTCCAAGCCGGGCAAGGTGGTCTTCGAATGAGGATGAAAACACAATGATGTCATCCAGATAGATCAGGGTAGCCTCGAAATTTAAATCTCCCAAACACTTTTCCATCAGCCGTTGAAAGGTGCCTGGAGCATTGGAGAGCCCGAAGGGCATCCGGTTAAACTCGAACAGTCCCATAGTGAGGATGAAGGCGGTTTTCTCTCTGTCTTTCTCTGCCACGGCTACTTGCCAGTATCCGCTTGCTAGGTCCAGGGTGGAGAAGTACTTGGCTTTCCCCAACGCTGTCAAGGATTCCTCGATGCTGGGCAACGGATACGAGTCTCAAACAGTGCAGTGTTATGATCTGGTGGTTTAGGAACAACATGAGACAAGCTCTGAAGGAGGTGGTATCTGTACTGACCGCAAACCCTGAACCTAGCAGCGCAACTAAAAATAGCCGTGGGGGGTACCTGACGCTCCCTAGACCCCTCGGCACAGCCTAAGATCTAACTTCCCCTAAAGATGGAAACAGGAAACCTATCTTGCCTCAGAGAAAATCCCCAAAGGAAAGATAGCCCCCCACAAATATTGACGGTGAGAGGAGGGGAAAATAACATACGCAGAAATGAAATCAGATTTTAGCATAGGAGGCCAGTCTAGCTTGATAGATAGGACAGGAAAGGATACTGTGCGGTCAGTATAAAAACTACAAAACAATCCACACAGAGTTTACAAAATCTCCACACCTGACTAAAGGTGTGAAGGGTAAATCTGCTTCCCAGAGCTTCCAGCTAACAGAAAAAATCCATACTGACAAGCTGGACAAATATAGAATGCACAGAACAATAAGTCCACAACATGTGGACTGAAATGAGCAAAGCCAGAACTTATCTTTGCAGAACTGGTCAGGAAACCAGGAGAATCCAAGCAGAGATGTGAATCCAGCCAGGAACATTGACAAGTGGCACAGGCTGAAGAAAGAGCCAGACTTAAATAGCGGACAATAAGTGGAGGCAGCTGATGACAGCTAACTCCAAGGAGCAGCCATACCACTAGAAACCACAAGAGGGAGCCCAAGAGCAGAACTCACAAAAGTGCCACTTATAACCACCGGAGGGAGCCCAAGAGCGGAATTCACAACAGTGCAGGCATTGAGTTTCCTGTAATCTACACAGAACCGGATGGTCCCATCCTTTTTCTTGATGAGCACCACCGGGGCTGCCCAAGGGCTCTGACTACTCTGCACCACTCCTGAATCCAGCATCTGCCTCAGTAATGTTTTCACCTCTTGGTACATCTTGGGCGGGATCTGCCGGTATCGTTCTCGAATTGGACGAGCTTCCCCAGTCAGGATCTCATGCGTGATGGCTTCAGTACAGCCGAAATCTTCGGCGTGATGGGCAAATGCGGCCTGATTTTCCCACAGCATAGTTTCTATTGCTTGCACACGCTCAGGGCCCATAGCCTTCACATCCACTTCCATTTGCTCAAGGATGACCCGTCCACTCCACTGCGGGGATGGTGTCTCTTCGTCTCCCGCAGCAACTGCTAGGGTCCACCCCACGCCTTCTTTCGGTGATAAAGACATCTCCTTCTGACTCACCACTTCACCCTTATGTAGGTACACCAGGGCCAGATCTGTCCCTCGTGGCAAGGTGACCTCCCTGGGGCTCACATTCAAACCTCTTATGGGGACATGTCCTCGCTGGACCACAGCTATCGTACGAGCTATCATGACTTCTTGATCCACTCCTCCGCCTACCACAGGCTGAACAACCACTTCCAATCCATCAAGGTTGCGGTGAGTCCCCACTGGAAGGTATACTATAGTTTCTCGCTCGGGAGGTAGGATTACAGGTTCTTTACCAGGAGCCCGGATGACCCCTACCGTCTGATAAGATGGCACACTCTTCTGCGTTCCACAGACGCAGATCAGTCGTTGAAGGGCTTCTTGAGTAGGCTTACGTGGAGTAGCCTTCTTCCAATATCCAGGTCCCCGTTTGGTAAACATAATCTGATCGAGTTCACGTAGGATATTCATTCCCAGTACTACAGGCACATCTTTCTTGACAGGCTCAGGGACTAGCAGGATCCCTTTTCTTCCAACTTCTTGCCCACAGATTCGAATATTCATCCACACGACCCCTGTGACTGGAATCGGTTGTTGGTTGGCAGCAAACAAGCGAATCAATGTCTCTTTTTCTGGCTTGGCCAGGTTCTGGAAATGCTGCTTGAAGTACGCTTCTGACATTGTTGTCACTTGTGACCCGGTATCTACCAGGCAATCCACCAGAACTCCTTCAAATTCAGCACGTAGGATGGGGCTCCCAGCGATCAAGTGTTCGTTATGATATGGAGCGGCCTCTCTTCTCGCCTCCCCCGCAGAGTGCCGCACTACTGCGGGGGTTGGTAGTTTAACGGCGGCTTCCACTGGCCTTGAGTATAGTTCCGACAGTCTCTGGCAAGGTGCCCCCGTCCTCCACACTCCCAGCATTAAATGCCTCCTCCTCGCCGAGGGGTACTTCGAGCCTGTCCTCGTGCCGCCGATGCCTGATGGGAGGGGGCTTGTTCCCACTGATCCCTTGTCGATCAGGAAGAATGGTTGCATGAGTATGGTGGGTCAGTCTCTTGTAGTTCCCCCACTCTTCGCTCCATCTGGTTCAGTTTCTCTTGCACATTAACAAGGGACCGCTGCAAGTCTTGCACTACCTAGACCAGCACCTCTTGATGGTTTGGGTCCCCTCTGGAATTGGCACCCTGGAAACGCATCACTCCAGACACATAGCTTTCTTCTTTACTTCTGGCCACTGTTTCCGCCAGAACTTGACGAAACGTAAGGGCTGGATCTGCCCGGACCCGCTCTGACAGTGCTCGCCTCAAGGATGTGCTGTGTAGTCCCAGAATGAATTGCTCCCAGAGTATCCGGTCTTTAGAGCCCATGCCGCCAAATCCATCTGCCTCCTTTCTCTGCACCTCTTCGAACACTTCTTGCAGTGCTGTTGCACTGAGAAATTCCTTCTTCTTCCCGCTGCAGCCTAGAGAAAAATTTGGCGCGAAGATGTCTCGCGCTAGCAGTCTCGCCATAGATCTCTTCCAGGAACTTCACTAGCTCCTTCAGGGTACTGCGGGTGAGTTCTGGTTGTAGGCAGACGTTTCTGCGGGCTTCCCCCTCTAGGGCAGTTAAAGCAATGTCCGCTTCAAGGTCTGGGCTGATGTTATAAATCTTCAGGGTGCATTGCAGCCGGGACACCCAGTCGGACAGTGGCATATTCTTGCCGTCAAACTTTGGGAGCACACTAAATATGGTGCCCATAGGGAGTGTCCTTGCAGGGGTTCCACCAATGCCCACAGCATCCCCATTAATGTTAGCATTCCCGCCATTGCTGTCTGCTGCCTCCATCTTGGTGACAGTACCCTGCTCGCAGCGCCACTTGAAGCGATGGCGGGGGACCACCACGGTGCAGGAAGACTACTGTACACAAGATGAAGTGCAAACAACAAAGGATAGATTTATTGGGAGACAGGGAATGGAAGGGACAAGGAAGGTGCAAACAGGGGTTTAGAATAGCAAAAGATAATGCACATGAGTTATCTTGTCTGTAAAATAGCACAGTGCTTCAACAATTACAAACTCAGAGTCTGTCTCACAAGCAACTTTACACAACAAAACAAATATCAATGCTACTCTGCATATAACCTCCCTGGCCTTTACTACGCAGGCCACACGGCTACCGTGCTCAAACTACTGAAGCCTGCACTAGGCCCTCAATGGTGCACCAAACAGGAACAAACTCAAGGTGATGTTGGGGACACAGGTCCAGTCCCAGGGGGCCCCCAAAGTCCAAAACGGTGGTGCGCACGGATTCCTGTCAGCTCTGCAAAGCGTGGTCTTCTCCTTGCTCCTGGAAACTGTAAGTCCCGTTCTAGTATCTTCGTGGCTTCACAAACCAGCACAGAACAGCCACCCTTTGCTGTAACCGGGAAAGTCTATTTAGCAAACGTAGTTCGTCTCAAGCTGTGTAATCTTTCTTGCAGCCAAAGTTCCTTCTTCCGGCCAGAACAGCACAAAGTTCTCTCAGTCCTCTCTAGAAACTTCCTCCCTCCACGCTGCTTCAGCTCCCTGCACACAGCACCGACCAGCTCATAACACCCATAAGAGTAGGGGAGAAAAGCAGAACACACCATCACACCAGACAAGGGGATGCAGCCTCTTAAAGTGATAGCGTGTTTCTTATTGTCCATAACAGCACCACCCTCTTACATCTCCCCAGAGCAACCAATCAAAGTACCGCTTTCAGTTCTTATACTTCTGAGGTAAAATGAAAGCTGTGCTCTGATTGGTTGCTATGGACACTTCCACACTGTTATGAACGGTGACTAAAAGTAGATCTGTTTTTACTGCCCATAACAACCAATCACAGCCCAGCTTTAATTTCTTATATTGCTAAAGTAAAATGAAACATATGCTATGATTGGATGCTATGGACACCACCATTTTTTTGGGACGCTGGGTTAAGTGGGTTAAGAAAATTTTTTTTGCCCACAGCAGCCAATCACAGGACAGCATCCATTAATTTCTAACCAATGTAATGACACAAAAATCACCCACCAAAGGTCACGCAAAGGGGTCAAAAATCACCTCTTTTCAAACAATTTTACCCTTACAGATCTGTGATTAAATAAATTACATCTTCTATTATTGTTTGGTATTCATGGGCTATTTTGTTTATAAATTAAGATGAAAGTTCTCTACACAGCTAAACTGTGTAGAGAACTCTACTCTTCTGCACTCATGGTTAGTGGTTGGGTGAAGCCATTTATTGTCAAACTACTGTGTTTTCTCTTTTTAAATCATAATGACAACCCAAAACGTCCAAATGACCCTGATCAAAAGTTTTCTATACTCGCAGGTCATCATCAGATTATCAATACTATCTGATTTCTTTACTGTTAGGGCAGTGAGAATCTGGAATTGCTTGCCTGAGGAGGTGGTGATGGCGAACTCAGTCGAGGGGTTCAAGAGAGGCCTGGATGTCTTCCTGGAGCAGAACAGTATTGTATCATACAATTAGGTTCTGTAGAAGGACGTAGATCTGGGGATTTATTATGATGGAATATAGGCTGAACTGGATGGACAAATGTCTTTTTTCGGCCTTACTAACTATGTTACTATGTTACTATGTTACTATGATTGGTAACCACTATTCAGGGTTCTTAGTAATATGTTATGGCATGCGAAATCTGTGCCAGAACTGTAGTGCCCCAAACATGTTCTGCCGGACTTCTCCAGTCCTCACCTACTCCAAAAGGTCCTTGAACCTATCTCTTAGTGGACTTCATTACTGACCGGCCTTCCTCCAGGAACACTGCTATTTGGGTTGTGGTGGGACAGATTCACCAGTGTCACTTTGTTCCTCTGTCTGGGTTACCTAACTCCTACACCTCAAGTAATTTGTTCATTAAACACATTGTGCATCTACATGGGATTCTGGAAAATGTTTCCAACCGAATTGCATTCTTTACTAAGATCAATACTTAATTGTCCTTTTTTTCTATTTACCACCCAGAGTCCAGTGGTCAGACAGAACATGCTAATCAGACACTTGATCAATATAGTTGGTGTTATAATAATGTCTCATCATTATTCTGATTGGGGGAAATATCTACCTTTAGCTGAGTTTGCCATGAATCAGTATCAGGTGTCCATTAAGGTACATCCATTTGACTGTAATCTTGGGTATCACCCTCGTTTTGGTCCTTTTTGATCTCCAGATTGGATACTACAGATACATGTACATCAGTAGACAAGCAGTGTGGTTGTCTGTGGTCAGAGAAAACATAAGAAGGCCACAGGTTAGACAGGTCTCTTGTGTTAACAAATGTGACAATTCTTGGTATTATTTACTAAAATGACCCCAAACATTAAGAGCTATCTTCAGCGTAAAGTAGAACAAGGATTCCTGGAAGTGATGATCCGACCCTCACAGAGCCCAGATCTCAACATCATTGAGTTTGTCTGGGATTAGATGAAGAGACAGAAGAACTTATACAAGCAACATCCACAGAAGATCTGTGGTTAGTCCTCCAACATGTTTGGAACTACCTCCCTGCCGAGTTCCTTCAAAAACTGTGTGCAAGTACAAGTGTACCGAGAAGAACTGATGCTTTGATGCTGTTTTGAAAACAAAGGGCGATCACAGCACATATTGATTTGTTTTAGATTTTTGCTTTGTTCAATTTTGCATTTTGTTAATTAATTTTTATAAACTATTAACACTTCCACTTTTTAAAGCATTCTTACTTTGCAGCATTTTTTTCACACCTGCCTAAAAATGATGCACGTTACTGTACATACAGTATGCGTGTAATAGGTGTCAGGTGAGTGTGAGGTTTAAAGGGACACTGTCACCTGAATTTGGAGGGAACAATCTTCAGCCATGGAGGCGGGGTTTTTGGGTGTTTGATTCACCCTTTCCTTACCCGCTGGCTGCATGCTGGCTGCAATATTGGATTGAAGTTCATTATCTGTCCTCCATAGTACACGCCTGCGCAAGGCAAGATTGCACTGTGCAGGCATGTACTATGGAGGACAGAGAATGAACTTCAATCCAATATTGCAGCCAGCATGCAGCCAGCGGGTAAGGAAAGGGTGAATCAAAAACCCAAAAACCCCGCCTCCATGGCTGAAGATTGTTCCCTCCAAATTCAGGTGACAGTGTCCCTTTAAGTACGATCGATCGTGGATCTAAGGTCAGTGATCCATATCATCCAGTTAGTATGCGTGTAGACAGTGCGTTGTGTGTAAGTATACAAGGTTTGTGCTGGCGGTTGTATTGTGGCTCTGCACAATAATATATAACAGATGTGTCCCTGCAGGAGAGAGACAGTAGGAATACTTCCTCCATAAGCTGCAGTCCTGCACATTCTGCTAGCAATTAATAAGAGTTACACTAACTCTTTATCTGACTGATATAAAACGCAGGGATAAACTATAAATGACTCTCATATATTGGGATATTATATGAAGCTCAGTAACGATGTATAATTTACTTTTTCTTCATTTTTAAGATGTCTATTTGCTGCTTTAGAGGATGAATGGATTCAACCAGTGGAAAGACTATAGAAGTATTACAGAGCTCTTGGCACTAAGCTGCCGCCCATCTGCACTCCATTCAAGTGCTTTGTAGCAAGATGTAAAAAGAAAAATGCATCAGCCCTAATTAATTAAGACTGCAGTTTTACACGCCTTTTTCAATGAAAGGGACATGGTGGAGTAACGCAACTGATTTATCAAGAGGCGCACAATATTTATTAAATCAGGCACATCTTATAAGTCGCGTGTGCCTTGCCAGAAATCTTACTCCAGTCAGTGACTGGAATAAGATTTACGGCATAAGATACACCAGAATTGAACATGAGTTAGACAGAGGGGGCATTGTCACTCCTCCCAGACTAGTGGGAAAGACACATAATTTTTGCACAGATTTGCATTCGGTAAAAATTTTCCAACTTTTCAAAGTGTTTCATTTCTGACTTAAACACTTTGATAAATTGATCCCATAAGGTGAATATATATACTGTATATAAATATGGTATATTTAAAATCCTTTTATTTGTAAGGCAATAGCATAGCTATCGGGGGAGGTAGGGCAGTCGGTTCAGGTCCCTCACTTGGAGGGACCCACCCCTTGCGACTGCCACTCTTAACTGTATTGGTGTTCTCATCACACCGATACAGTTAATCTCTGCATTAAATCAGGGTGACATGGTCACCTTGCACTACTGCTCTCCATTCTGTAGGCTGCAGGTCATGATAGGGGGTGCACTCTGTGAGTCCTCGATGGAGTAACTGTGACGCCCCAGTGTCCTGGTCGTCACAGTGGCATTGCTTTCCTCACGGGGAGAGTGATGTTACGCTTGGAAGCGATGAAGGATATCTCTTTATCAGGTAATCACAATGCATACAACATGTTCACACTCCAGGCCAGAAGGGGGAGCTCTAAACCTGGTTTAGGGTGAACTCCACTATAAATACATTCTGATCTGGAGGGAACGGAATGAGTTCAAGCAGACTGTCAGAGACAGAGGAAGAGAGCAGACTGACATAGAGTGTCAGAAGGTCTGAAGGGGCCCTGTAGTCTGAGGTACTACAGCCCCTGGAGAAAGAGAACAGAAAAGGAAAGAACATCATTCAGTGAGCGTGAAGGAGAGTGAGGCACAGGAGAGTGACAACAGAGGAGGACAGCTGCAAATGAGCTATCTCCCTGTGAAGCGCATATGAATGGTAGCCGGAACACTGAGGTTGTGAGGAACTCTAAGACTTACAGCAGAAACCATCAGGACAGCTGAACTGCAAGTTACCTGTCCGCCTCAATACCCAGGAGGCACAGTGACACATAGAGCCCGGGTCATGATAGAGACCTGTAAAAAGGCTCGAGTCACCTGTCATACTGGTTTGTGTCCTATCTTATATGGGGGACAGAGAAGAACTGTGAGGACCTTATCAGAAGCCATAGGCCAGGGGTGTCAAACTGCATTCCTCGAGGGCCGCAAACCATGCGTGTTTTCAAGATTTCCTTAGCATTGCACAAGGTGCTGCAATCATTATGTGTGTAGGTGATTAAATTATCACCTGTGCAGTACAAGGAAATCCCGAAAACATGACCTGGTTGCAGCCCTCGAGGAATGCAGCTTGACACCCCTGCCATAGGCAGTAAGGGAATACAACACCACCTCGCTATAGGAAGGCTTTTAACTCCACCTGGTAAAGGCGAACTCTGGATTCGCTTCCAAGCCGTCCGGACCCTGCCTGTACCTGTGATCTGGTGCCCTGGACTGTGGCTGCCTGCTACCATCAGTAAACCAGGTAAAGAGACTGCACCCCTGTGTCCTCGGTTCTTTACTGCACCGTTCACAATTTCCATCTACATGCGGGAGCCCAGGGGACATAATTCACCTGTGGGAAGTTATACCATCTAGCTGCCATAACATCACCCCAGAAGACCCCTTTAAGCAGCGTCGGTCTCTACTGACTGAACACCACAGGTGGCGTAAGGAACAAACTCTATTCCTACAACCTCTTTTAAAGACTTTCCCTTTTACATTGGTGCCCAGGGCCACGGACCGGGTCGCCGCCACTGTGACGTCCCCCTGTGAGTACCGAACCCGGTGCTGAGTACCCCACAGCCCTGGCGGGCGACTCATAACGTGATTATGTCATCACACCGTGACTCTTACGTAATATACGTGCCCTGGCATGATAACATCACCATGTTGATCTGCCCATCACTTACCGCTGTCTGCCAGCAGATTCTTTAGGATCCAGGGTTACGTGAGTATATGTTTTTTTTATTTTGATAGTACTTGTAAGTAGACTGTGCAAGCATCATACAGTGTGATGGCTATTGTGAAGGCCATCAAACTGCGTGGGGGGGCATTATACAGTGTAAGGGCCATCGTACATTGCTGGGATTTTTGTAGGAGCCATCATACAGTGTGGGGGCTACTGTGGGGGCATCATACAGTGTGGGGTGCATTATAACATGTACCTAATGTTGTATGTGGCATTATACTGTGTGTAGGGGAGCTATGGGGGCATCATGCTGAGAAAAGAGAACTTTTGGACATCATAATGTGTATAGGGGAACCTGAAGACCCACCTCTTCCGACAAGCCTACCTTACCTGCAGTAACCACCGATCGACCGAACCACTGCTCGACCAGCTCTGCCCTCACCTACTGTATCCTCACCCATCCCTTGTAGATTGTGAGCCCTCACGGGCAGGGTCCTCTCTCCTCCTGTACCAGTCGTGACTTTGTTCAAGATTATTGTACTTATTTTTATTATGTATACCCCGCCTCACATGTAAAGCGCCATGGAATAAATGGCGCTATAATAATAAATAATAATAATAATAGGGAAGCTGTGGACTCATCATACTTTACATAGGGGAGCTGTGGACCCACCATACTATGCAGAGGGGAGATGCCGGTACATGACATTTTGTATAGGGGAGCTGTGGGCCAATCATACTCTGTATAGGGGAGCTGTAGGCATCATACAATGCATAGTGCATAGGTGAACTATGGACCCATCATACTTTGCATACGGGAGTTGTGGGGGCATCATACTCTGCAGATGGGAGCAGTGCATCACACTATGTATAGGGAAGTTCTGTGCCATCAGTCATACTGTGTGTTGGGACCTATGGCTCCATCATGCTGCATACTGTGTATAGGGAGCTGTGAGGCATCACACTTTGAATAAGGAAGCTGTTGGCCCATTATACTGTGTATAGGGGAGCTGTTGGCCCATTATACTGTGTATAGGGGAGCTGTTGGCCCATTATACTGTGTATAGGGGAGCTGTTGGCCCATTATACTGTGTAAAGCTTAGCTTGGCATCAGGGTACTCAAGGGGCATTATTAAATTTTAAGAGGACACTTAATAAGCATTATTGCTATAGAGCCACTGTCAGCTTTTGTGACTGTCAAATGGGCCCACAAGGGGAATTATTATGTTCTAGCAGACAAAATGTGGACACTGTTTTCTAACGCACTTGTACAGGGCATATTTTCTAGGTGGCAATTTTACCATCTAGAGGGCACAAAAGAGTAATTTTACTTTGTAAGGAGCAGAATGGTGGCAATATTACGCGGAGCAGAAAGAGGAGCCCTGTTTTTTTTTACTATACTGAAGATGCAGTAATAGGGACACATACGGCGGCAGCGGCTCAGTATTGGAATCAGCAGGATGAGCAGTTTGTGCAGGTTGGGTATAGATGGGGACGGTGCAGGAAATGTGAGATGGTATTCACGGTGGAAAATGAAATGCTAGGTGAAATCCCAAGAAACAATGAAAACCCTATATTAAGGGTCACCAATCTAACCCAAGAAGAGGTTAAACCGGCTAAATAAGATTAAAATAGATAAATCTCCGGGTCCGGATGGCATACACCCACGAGTACTAAGAGAACTAAGTAATGTAATAGATAAACCATTATTTCTTATTTTTAGGGACTCTATAGCGACGGGGTCTGTTCCGCAGGACTGGCGCATAGCAAATGTGGTGCCAATATTCAAAAAGGGCTCTAAAAGTGAACCTGGAAATTATAGGCCAGTAAGTCTAACCTCTATTGTTGGTAAAATATTTGAAGGGTTTCTGAGGGATGTTATTCTGGATTATCTCAATGAGAATAACTGTTTAACTCCATATCAGCATGGGTTTATGAGAAATCGCTCCTGTCAAACCAATCTAATCAGTTTTTATGAAGAGGTAAGCTATAGGCTGGACCACGGTGAGTCATTGGACGTGGTATATCTCGATTTTTCCAAAGCGTTTGGTACCGTGCCGCACAAGAGGTTGGTACACAAAATGAGAATGCTTGGTCTGGGGGAAAATGTGTGTAAATGGGTTAGTAACTGGCTTAGTGATAGAAAGCAGAGGGTGGTTATAAATGGTAGTCTCTAACTGGGTCGCTGTGATCAGTGGGGTACCGCAGGGGTCAGTATTGGGACCTGTTCTCTTCAACATATTCATTAATGATCTGGTAGAAGGTTTACACAGTAAAATATCGATATTTGCAGATGATACAAAACTACGTAAAGCAGTTAATACAAGAGAATATAGTATTCTGCTACAGATGGATCTGGCAGATGAGGTTTACCAATGATAAATGTAAGGTTATACACATGGGAAGAAGGAATCAATATCACCATTACACACTGAATGGGAAACCACTGGGTAAATCTGACAGGGAGAAGGACTTGGGGATCCTAGTTAATGATAAACTTACCTGGAGCAGCCAGTGCCAGGCAGCAGCTGCCAAGGCAAACAGGATCATGGGGTGCATTAAAAGAGGTCTGGATACACATGATGAGAGCATTATACTGCCTCTGTACAAATCCCTAGTTAGACCGCACATGGAGTACTGTGTCCAGTTTTGGGCACCGGTGCT
Organism: Ranitomeya imitator; assembly: GCF_032444005.1. Taxonomy (NCBI): domain Eukaryota; kingdom Metazoa; phylum Chordata; class Amphibia; order Anura; family Dendrobatidae; genus Ranitomeya; species Ranitomeya imitator. Next base: position 627,197,836 of record NC_091285.1, read on the forward strand.
CAGGAAGGATATAATGGAACTAGAGAGAGTACAAAGGAGGGCAACAAAATTAATAAAGGGGATGGGAGAACTACAATACCCAGATAGATTAGCGAAATTAGGATTATTTAGTCTAGAAAAAAGACGACTGAGGGGCGATCTAATAACCATGTATAAGTATATAAGGGGACAATACAAATATCTCACTGAGGATCTGTTTATACCAAGGAAGGTGACGGGCACAAGGGGGCATTCTTTGCGTCTGGAGGAGAGAAGGTTTTTTCCACCAACATAGAAGAGGATTCATTACTGTTAGGGCAGTGAGAATCTGGAATTGCTTGCCTGAGGAGGTGGTGATGGCGAACTCAGTCGAGGGGTTCAAGAGAGGCCTGGATGTCTTCCTGGAGCAGAACAATATTGTATCATACAATTATTAGGTTCTGTAGAAGGACGTAGATGTGGGGATTTATTATGATGGAAACTAGGCTGAACTGGATGGACAAATGTCTTTTTTCGGCCTTACTAACTATGTTACTATGTTAGATGTGTCTTTGCTGTAAACTCTGCAGATGAATCCACGCTGGAGGAAGTTGTCAGGTCAGTCTGGGTCAGATGGAAAAGACGGGAAAAGTGAACAACTCTATATATAGTTTACTACATGGTGGCCCGATTCTAACGCATCGCGTATTCTAGAATATGTATAATAGTATATAGCACAGCCCACGTAGTATAACACAGCCCACATAGTATATAACACAACCCACATAGTATACAGCACAGCCCTCGTAGTATATAACACAGCCCACGTAGCATATAACAGCCGTGTAGTATATTGCCCAGCCACGTAGTATATAGCACTGGCACGTAGTATATAGCACAGTGACGTAGTATATAGCACAGCCACATAGTATATAGCACAACCACGTATATAACACAGCTCACGTAGTATATAACACAGGCTACGTTGTATATAGCACAGCCCACGTAGTATATAGCACAGAGACGTAGTATATAGCACAGAGACGTAGTATATAACACAGACGACGCAGTATATAACACAGCCCATGCAGTATATAACGCAGTATATAACACAGCCCATGCAGTATATAACACAGCCACATAGTATATAGCAAAGCCCAAGTACTATATAACACAGGCCATGCAGTATATAACAGTGCCCAAGCAGTATATAATGCAGTATATAACACAGCCATGTAGTATATAGCACAGCCCACGTAGTATATAGCACAGAGACATCTATATATATAATTGTCTAAGGGTTTTTCCATCTGTCTGTCTTTCTGTCTTTCTGTCTGTCTTTCTGTCTGTCTGTCTGTCCTGGAAATCCCGTGTCTCTGATTGGTTGAGGCCGCCAGGCCTCGACCAATCAGAGACCGGCACAGCATCGACGTAGAAATCCCGCGTCTCTGATTGGTTGAGGCCGCCAGGCCTCGACCAATCAGAGACCGGCACAGCATCGACGTAGAAATCCCGCGTCTCTGATTGGTCGAGGCCGCCAGGCCTCGACCAATCAGCAACGTGCACAGCGACGATGATGTCATAAAGGACGTAGACATCCCGCGTCTCTGATTCAGCGACGGGCACAGTATCGACGTAGATGTCATAATGGTTGCCATGGCGCCGATGATGTCATAAAGGTTGCCTCGACCAATCAGCGACGGGCACAGTCTGCCGCGAATTCTGGAATCATCATTGTCCATATACTACGGGGACATGTATATTCTAGAATACCCGATGCGTTAGAATCGGGCCACAATCTAGTAGTATATAACACAGGCCATGCAGTATATAACACAGCCCATGCAGTATATAACACAGGCAGTGTAGTATATAACACAGCCCATGTAGTATATAGCACAGCCCACGTAGTATATAGCACAGCCATGTAGTATATAGCACAGCCCACGCAGTATATAGCACAGAGACGTAGTATATAACACAGGCCACGCAGTATATAACACAGCCCATGCAGTATATAGCACAGCCCACGTATTATATAGCACAGCCCACATAGTATATAGCAATGTGGGCACCATATCCCTGTTAAAAAAAGAACTAAATAAAAAATAGTTATATACTCACCTTCCGGCGGCCCCCGGATCCAGCCCAGGAGTTACCGATGCTCCGGTCCCAAGAATGCATTGTGGCAATACCACGTGATGGGGTAGCAGTCTCGCAAGACCACTATGTCATCATCTCATGAGACCGTACGTCATCTCCGGTCATTGCCGCAATGGATTCTTGGGACTAGAGCGTCGCGAGGAGCGAGGAAGGCGCCGGAAGGTGAGAATATAATGATTTTTTATTTTTTTATTATTTTTAACATTAGATCTTTTTACGATTGATGCTGCATAGGCAGCATCAATAGTAAAAAGTTGGTCACACAGGGTTAATAGCAGCAATAACAGACTGCGTTACACCGCGTTATGCCGCGGTGTAACGCAATCTGTTTAACGGACTGCTAAAACACTATGGGGGCGCTGACTGGGGAGTAGGGAGGGGGCACTGACTGGACAGAAGTAGGGAAGGGCGAATTCGCAGCCAGACTGTGCCCGTTGCTGATTGGTCGCGGCCGGTGGTGACCAATCAGCGACGCGGGATTTCCGTTACAGACAGACAGACAAACAGACGGAAGTGACCCTTAGACAATTATATATATAGATTTGGAAAATAAGGGTCATTGAAGCGATAGTTACAGCATGTAGGTGGAAACTAAATGGAGAGATAGCCAAGCAAGAGTCTGTTTCCTTTTATTCTATGGAAGTATGTGAAACAGCCCAGCATATAGGCACAGATGTGGACTGGCATCTTTAACACCCTATAACATATGGGAAAGATTTGCTATAAATGTCCATGTTAGGAATATCCCTTTAACTTTACTGTCTTGGGCTTCAAACACCAACTGTAATTCCTCTCCTCTGCCATCTGGTGGTCATATACGGAGCTACAATATTATCTTACAGAAAACTGCATTATGCAGGTACACTATTTTATACTACCAAAAATAAAATGTATTCCTATGATGTCTGGTAAATGCTCTCAAAATTAGAAGGGTCCAGGATTTGGTGTAGACTACCCCAGAACAAAAAGGCAAAACAAGGGCAATTATTGTGTAGATTGAGTTGTGTGTCACCGGCATGAATTTAGAACAAAAATCCTTTATTAATGGTCAGAAATTTCTTACTGTGCCCAGCATTGCAGCGCAGCCACAAATCACTTGGATTAAAGGGGTTGACCACTACTTTTTTTTTATTGATGGCCTATTTGTAGGCTAGGCCATCAGTATCTGATCGGTGGGGATGCGACACCTGGCACCTCTGCCGATCAGATGCCATTGTAAATCGACCCCCTATTAAAATACCCAGCCACTATAGTTCTGACGGACCCGATCAGAGATATTGATGGCCTATACTAAGGAAAGGTCCTTAAGAAAAATGAGTGGCCAAACTAACTAAACTGCCATACCTGCCATAAGAAGTATGGCCCACAATTGCATTCTGTGCGACCCCTAGCTGTCTCAGGGACCCCCATATCTATTTCTCTAACTTTAAAGAAGCACAATGGGAAAATTGGAGAACATTTTTCAGAAAAGTTTCAGACACCTACAACTCTTAGCCATAGTTGCTCTCATCATGCTGGGAGTTGCACTTTTGCAACAGTGAAAGAATGGATTAAAGAAAAAAAAAAGTGATCATCGAGCCGGGATGTATTTTTTAGCTGAGTGGAGATAATTAAATTCCTATCCCCGAACCTCGTGTGGTTCTGCAGGACCAGATGTGTTTCCAGGAATCAGGAAAGTAACCAGGCACTCAGACCTGTCTGCGCTGAGCTTCCCACGCCTGCCCCATTGTAGGAAATTATCCACAGTGGATGAGATCATTTCATTTCATTTCTACTCCTTCAGTCAAGTTGAAATATGAATTTGGACTCTGTTTCATATGCAGCGCCCCAGAGTTCTGGTTCGTTGCAGTAATGTTATTCTTCCACCAGGGGGAGTGATGTTACGTCTGAGGGCAACGAAGGAGATCTTCTGTCCAGGTATCACAGCCACACACACACTTCACACTCCAGGCCACCAGGGGGAGCTAAGGGTTCTATCTACTAGGCCACTCCTCACACAGGGTAAAACTGGTGGGTTGGTTAGGAAGTTAGGCAGTTGTGGGAAGAGAGAGTTCCTGGCTGGGGACCGACGAGGAAAGGTCTCCAGGTCGAGCTGGCTGGGGTGATCTCCAGTCAGATCCAGACTACGGTCTGAGGAGGGAGAAGGACACAGAGCTGCACCTGCAACCCATGCGGCAGCATCCTAGGAAAGGACATGAAAGGAATTGTACTGTAGTGAGTGAGAAAAGAAGTCATAGCAGCAGGAGTGAAACATCAGAGGGAGACCAGCTAGATGCAGGCTGCCTCCATCTGAAGCGCAGATCCGGTGGCCAGAACACCGAGGGAGTAAAGAGCTCTATGCCGTTACTTCAGAGACTGGCAGGACAGTTAATTCCATGTTAGCTGCCCGACCTTTCACACCTAAGAAGACACGGTGGCAACTTGTGGGGGCCGGGGCGTCACTAGGGTCCCTGTAAAAAGCCTCAGACCACCAGTCATACGGGTTTGTTCTATCCGACTACGGGGAACAGTGAGAGGAGTAGCAACAGTGAGGACCCTATTGGAGCTTATGCAAGTAGGGACCTACTGAGTTACTGTGCGCTAGAGGAAGGCTATTTTATTCCTCCTGGATAAGGGGACTCTGGATTTGCCTTCAGACCGGCCGGACTCTGCCTACCCTGTGGTCCCTACCCTGGACTGTGGATGCTGAAGCCTTCAGTAAAGGTAAAGAGACTGCAACCTTGTGTCCTCGTTATTCACTGCGCCTTGCACCATCCACCATCTACACTCTGGGAAGCCCTGGGGACATACTTCACCTGTGGGAAGGTATACCATCTAGCTGCCATAACATCACCCCAGTGGACCCCTAAGCAGCGTCGGTCACCCTGACCGAATACCACAGGTGGCGTCACAAACCTATACCATAAACTGTTGTCCTTTTATTGGACGCCCCTCAAAGGGCCACGGACCGGGCCCAGCCACCGTGACATCCCCACCGAGAACAGAAGGGGCCCGGATCCGAGTACCCCATTGCCCTGACATGGGGGCGCTCCACATAATTCGGGATTAGAAGAGTAAGACCATGTTCACACGTTCCTGATTTCCCTGCTGTTTTTTCTGCACTAAAAACTGCAGCTCTTGGCAGAAAACGCAGGTGCGTTTTTTGGTGCGTTTTTTTGATGCGTTTTTTGATGCGGTTTTTAGTGCGGTTTTTTAATGCAGTTTTCTCTGCAGAGTCTGTGTGTTTTCTAGGAAGTTTTTTTAGGGTTAAAATGGCTGAAAATACCCTAACCCTACCCCTAACCCTAACCCTACCCCTAACCCTACCCCTAACCCTAACCCTACCCCTAACCCTACCCCTACCCCTAACCCTAACCCTACCCCTAACCCTACCCCTAACCCTACCCCTAACTCTACCCCTAACCCTAACCCTACCCCTAACCCTACCCCTAACCCTAACCCTAGTTCTAACTGTAGTGGGGGGAAAAAAAAATTTATTTATTTTATTATTGTTACTACCTATGGGGGTGATAAAGGGGGGGTCATTTACTTTTTTTTAATTTTGATCACTGTGAGGTTATCATAGTGATCAAAATGTGCCTGGAACGAATCTGCCGGCCGGCAGATTCGGCGGGCGCACTGCGCATGCGCCCGCCATTTTGGAAGATGGCGGCGCCCAGGGAGAAGACGGACGGACGGACACCGGGAGGCCCGGTAAGTATAAGGGGGGGGAGATGAGGGTATGGGGGGGGCGTCGGAGCACGGGGGGTGGCATCGGAGCATGGGGGGGTGGGATTGGGGCACGGGGGGACAGCCACACTCCGCCCACGCACTTCCTGCTGCAGCGGTTCTGCACCACAAACCGCAGAAAACCCGCAGATATTTTTTTCGTCTGCGGGTTTTACTGCGGGTTTGACCCTCACAATGGAGGTCAATGGGTGCAGAACCGCTGCAGTTCCGCACAAAGAAGTGACATGGTCCTTCTTTTTTACCGCAGCTATTCAGCGCGGCTTTTTTAGTGAATTTCCGCAATGTGGGCACAGCGGTTCCTGTTTTCCATAGGGTACATTGTACTGTACCCTGCATGGAAAACAGCTGTGGACCCGCAGCGGCAAAATCGCGGCGGTTCCGCAGTAAAAAACGCATTGTGTGAACATGGCCTAAGAGTGTTGTACTGCAAGGAGGGAAGCCATAGGAACCAATACACATGATGCCATCAATTAATACACTCAGTCTATCAGCCACCTGCTAATAATTCAAGTACTCTTCCTCCCTAGGTCCAGCACAGGCTCCCCTGTGTTTTGCTTCAGTGGTGACAATCGTCTAACCTCATCCGATCCTGGATGCAGGTACAGTTGAAAGCAATGATGGAACAGGGATCCATCAGCTCCTTCTTCCGCCATTCTCCCTGTGCGTCTGAGCTCTGGCGTCTCAGCTTAACGACTGCGATTACCTTACTACATCGTACCCACTGTGCAAAGCTTTAGACCACACGGCGCAAAAACCAGAACAGCGGGGGAACCGGGAGAGGTGAGAAGTTTTTTATTTTTTAAATCAATGTGTACAATGTATTGATTGTGGGGATCATACTGAGTGGTGGGCTATGTAACAGGGCAATATACTGTTTGGAGGCGTATGTGGGGGCTACTATACTATTTGGAGGGCTATGTGAGGCCATTATATTGTTTGGAGGGCTATATGGGGCCATTATACTGTATGGAGGGCTGTATTGGGGCCATTATACTGTTTGGAGGGCAATATGGGGGCCATTATTCTGTTTGGAGGGATATAAGAGGGTCATTATACTGTTTGGAGAGCTGCGTGGTGGCCATTGTACTGTGTGAAGGGCTGTGGGAAATGATTATACAGTGTGGGGATCATTATACTGTGTGAAGGGCTTTGAGGGGCCATTATACATTGTGCAGGGCTGTGGGGGCCTCAGTGATTGGCTGCAGTAGTCATGGCACTGTAGTCATGATGTCATCGCTGCAGTAGCAAGGAGTTAGCACTTGCCCTCCATCAGTCAAGTACTATCTTTGATTTTTAGTACTTTCTGATCTGTTGGAGTCCACTTTTCTAAAAGTGGAAAACCCCATTAGTAAAGCAAATGCTTCAACAAAAAGGTGGACTGTCAGCTTCATAGCACAGTTTCACACTGGGATAAAAAAAAAATCATGTGGAACAAGGCAGGAATCCAAACAGCATGATGAAAAAACGTGCACAAGAAAAACATGTACATAGTCTTTCTTACACGTTTTGGGCTAATATGAGTCTTTAGTCATAGAAATGCTAAGTTTCAATTTCTCAAACACGCTAGGTTAAATCCCAGGACAATTCAGTACTACTCCTCCACCTTGCCTGCGTCTGAATGGAAGTGGAGGTCTGTACTGGTTACCGATCCAACCACGGGCCCATCAGTGTGGTCCGTCAAGAGTTATTTCATCAGTCCATAAAACCTTTAAAAAATATGTCTTCAGATATTTCTCGGTCTTGACATTTCCACTTCTGTGTCTTTCTCAGTGGTGGTTGGGTGTCAGCCTTCGCACCTCGGCTATGTTTCTGAGCACTGAGCACCTTGTACTTCTGTGTCTTGATCAGTGGTGGTCGGGTGTCAGCCTCCTCACCTCGGCCATGTCTCTGAGCACTGAACACCTTGTACTTCTGGACCTCCAGGGAGGTTACAGCTCTGGAATATGACAGTGTGGTGCACCTGAGGGTCCAGTTGCCACAGAGGTGCTGCACCTCAGCCAGAGGTGTTGTGCTCCGCTCTCTGGTAGGGAGGGGGGTACTGCCCAGGACCCATACACCGGCACCCAACACTAGACCTCTATGGGCCTGGAGGGAACTGGGTGGAGGGTGTGGGTGGAGGAAGTGGAGAGTTGTTATGGAAACAGGAGGGAGGAGGGGTTAGTCAGTCAGAGAGTCAGTCTGAGAGAGGAGTAAGAAGAGAACAGGGGTGTATGTGGATCGCCCCCACGTAAGGGCAATGGGGTACTCGGTACCGGGTCCTTCAGTTCCCTCAGCGAGGATGTCACGGTGGCCCGACACGGACCGTGGCCCTATGAGGGGCGCCCAATAAAAGGCAGAGTTCGTAGATAACGGTAGTGTTCGTGACGCCACCTGTGGTATTCGGTCAGGGTGACCGACGCTGCTTAGGGGTCCGCTGGGGTGATGGAATGGCAGCTAGATGGTATACCTTCCCACAGGTGAAGTATATCCCCAGGGCTTCCCAGAAGAGTAGATGATGATTGTGGATGGTGCAAGGCGCAGTGAATAACGAGGACACAATGGGTGCAGTCTCTTTACCTTTACTGAAGGCTTCAGCATCCACAGTCCAGAGTGCCAGATAACAGGGTAGGCAGAGTCCGGCCGGTCTGATGGCAATTCCAGAGTCCCCTTATCCAGGTGGAAATCAGTAGCCTTCCCCTTGCGCACAGTAGCGTAGTAGGTCCCTATTTGCATTAGCTACCATAAGGTCCTCACTGTTGTTACTTGTCTCTCTCTGTCCCCCAGATGGATAGGACAAACCCGTATGACGGTGGTGGCCTGAGGCTATTTTATAGGAACCCTAGTGACGCCCCTCCTCCGCGATTGCCACCGTGTCTGCTTAGGTGTTTAGGTCGGACAGCCAACTTGGAATCGACTGCCCTGCCGGTCTCTGAAGTAAAGCGTAGAGTCTATTACTCCCTCAGTGTTCCGGCCACCGGATCTGCGCTTCAGATGGAGGCAGCCTGCTTCTAGCTGGTCTCCCACTGATGTTTCACTCCTGTTGTTATGACTTCTGTGCTCACTCACTACGGCACATTTCCCTTCTTCTCCTTTCTTAGGAGGCTGCCGCATGGGTTGCAGGCGCAGCTCCGTGTCCTTCTTTCCTTCCTCCTCAGACTTCAGTCAAGATATGACAAGGGATCATCCCAGCCAGCTTGACCTGGAGACCTTTCCTCGTCAGTCTCCGGCCAGGAACTCTCCTCTCCTCCGACTGACTAACTTCCTAACCAACACACCAGTTTTACCTTATGTGAGGAGTGGCCTAGCGAACAGAACCCTTAGCTCCCCCTGGTGGACTGGCGTGTGAAGTGTGTGTGTGGCTGTGATACCTGGTAGGGTGAACTCCTTTGGTGCCAGACGTAACATCACTCCTCCTGGTGGAAGAACGACATTACTGCAACGACCAGGACTCTGGGGTGCTGCATATGAAAGAAGCTCATGAGAAGAGAGAAAGAAGGGGTCCTAGGGGCACGGGTAGTGAGGAATCCACCTGTGAGGCCCGTATCCACGCCAACCATAGTCGGGTGGAGGGACCAGGTTGCAGTACGGGACCAGTCCTAGACTAGTGGAGAAACTGAGGACTCAGCTAGCAAACTGGAGGCTGAAGTAACTGCATGTGCTACAGCCACAGCCACACACATTCGCCGAAAAGGCAGCCGCATAGGATAAAGAGGACCAGGAGGACGTTGCCTTACAGAATCCAAGGTTGCTGGCTTGAGACACTGTGTGTGAAGGCAGAGGGCAGGAGAAGGGGAGCCAGCGCATAGAGACGGCCAGGAAAGGAACATAAGCAAGGGGTTCTGGTAAAGTGTGCTCCAAATTACCTGAGAGCTGACTAGACCACAGACCAGGAGGACACAGCACCCGGCTGGGGATTGCATATCAGAACTGTGAGTAAAATGTGGCAACTGCACCCTGCTATGTTCTCTGAATTATTGCTGCATCACCTGCCCTGCACTGCAACATTCACCATCGCCATCATTGACTTCAACACTATAATTGGCCTGGGGCCCAACTCTACCTGAGGAGAGCTGTAACAACTCTGCTACATCACCATCAGCCCCAGCGGTCCCCTTTAGCAGCGTCGGCCACTCATTGCCGAACACCACGGGTGGCGTCACGAACAAATCCCCCACAAACTTGATTTCCCCTTCATATCACTTTTTATTGGACACCCAGGGTCACGGAACGGGTCACTGCTGCCATGACAACCCCCTTAAGAACCGTCGGACTCGGCCCGAGTACCCCACAGCCTTAAGGGGTGCTCCATTTTGGTGTCATGAACAGGATTCATAGCCCGGTACCAAGGAGTCCTGTGTGCCATAGATTTTATTGAACTGTAAAATCGCCGCCATTATTGTGTTACACGGCGCGCGGGAAGAGAGAGGTGTGTCGTCATGGGCGGAACCTGGAAGAAAGGTATGAAAACCACGCCCCGCACTGTAGATACTTCTATGAACTGAGAACGTGTCAGCATGGAGATCTGCCTCCTAGTCTGGGATGGCAGGAAGAGAAAGAAAAAGAAGAACCGCCCATGAAGGAGAGTGTGGGAACAGCACATGGGTGCAACCAAGGACCCAACCAGAAAGATGGGGAGCGGTGATTACCCGGAGCATTGGGTGGAAGCGGAGGACTCCCCTAGCTGACAGGATGAGAACCCTGACCAGCTGCCAGCCATGGACCCAGAGTTCCATGAAGCGGAGGTGGAGGAGCTGAGCCGCTAGCTCCTGCGGTCACAGATCACCGCGGTGTCGGCGTGGAGGGAGGCCTTATAGGAGGTGTGGGAGCGGTGAGCAGCCTCTCAACTAGCATCCCCATCCCCAACGGAAGGCGCCAAGGAGTTCGGCAGCGGAGAGACATCTGACGCAGGTACCATAATCAACGCTGCCCCGGTGACCAAGGAGACCCTGTTAGGCCCACTGCAACTCCTGTCAGCCCTTGAACCCGGCCGGGTGCGTAAACCCCTAGATTGGGACCAGATGTTGGACATTGGGGACCGACTGGCAGTGCCGCTAAAACCCAACTGTACACCCCGGGAGGTGCGCAAAGAATGGGTGGCGTTCCGCTGGAAGCACACAGGAGCTGATTTAATGGGGTTCCCTGGAGAGGCCCAAGGGGAGGGCTGCGTGAAGACCATCAGCAAGGAGGAATAATGCCAGCAGCTGGCGCGCAAGTTGGAGAAGGAGGAGGAAGAGTACGATGCCCGGCGCAGGGTCATGGAGAAGCGGAATATGAAGGCCAAGGCCCAGGCTCGCAAGACAAGACACGCTGACCGGGGTCCGGCTGAGGGATGCTCTGTGAGATTTTTGTCACCCGGCGGGATGTAGAGTCACACCTTCTGGAAGGACATCCAGATCGTGACCTCTACCCGGGAGACCAAGGGACTTACACCCAGCCTATGGGTGAAAAAGGGTGGTACGCCCTGAATGTAAAAAAATGCCAGTGGAGGCACCGATTAGTCCAGTGGCTGCCAGTCCAGAAAGGCTGCCAGAAACTACCACTGAGACGGGTTACCCCATATTGCACTAAGGACAATAAGGAGAGTACCCGACATTTTATTTTTCTCTGTTCCAGCCCACGGACATGCTGTGTTTAACAGGGAAGGAGAATGTGGCACCCCTGAGGGTCCAGTTGCCACAGAGGTGCTGCACCTTGGCCAGAGGTGTGGTGCTCCACTCTCGGGGAGGGAGGGGGGAGCACTGCCCAGGACCCATACACTGGAACCCAACACTAGACCTCTATGGGCCTGGTGGGAACTGGGTGGAGGATGTGGGTGGAGGACGTGGAGAGTTGTTATGGAAACATGATGAAGGCGGAGTTAGTCAGTCAGAGAGTCAGTCTGAGAGAGGAGTAAGAAGAGAACAGAGGTGTATGAGAGAAGCTCCTGAGAAGAGAGCAAGAAGGGGTCCTAGGGGCACGGGTAGTGAGGAATCCACCCGTGGGGCCTGTATCTATGCCGTCCGTAGTTGGGTGGAGGGACCAAGTCATAGTAAGGGACCGGCCCTAGATTAGTGGAGAAACTGAGGACTCAGCTAGCAAACTGGAGGTTGAAGTAACTGCATGTGCTACTGCCACAGCCACACACATTCGCCGAAAAGGCAGCCACATAGGATAATGGGAACCAGGAGGACGTTGCCCTACAGAATCTGAGGCTGCTTGGTTGGGACACTATATGTGAAGGTGCAGGGCAGGAGAGGGGGAGCCAGCGCAGAGAGACAGCCAGGAAAGGAACATAGTAACATAGTAACATAGTAACATAGTTAGTAAGGCCGAAAAAAGACATCTGTCCATCCAGTTCAGCCTATATTCCATCATAATAAATACCCAGATCTACGTCCTTCTACAGAACCTAATAATTGTATGATACAATATTGTTCTGCTCCAGGAAGACATCCAGGCCTCTCTTGAACCCCTCGACTGAGTTCGCCATCACCACCTCCTCAGGCAAGCAATTCCAGATTCTCACTGCCCTAACAGTAAAGAATCCTCTTCTATGTTGGTGGAAAAACCTTCTCTCCTCCAGACGCAAAGAATGCCCCCTTGTGCCCGTTACCTTCCTTGGTATAAACAGATTCTCAGCGAGATATTTGTATTGTCCCCTTATATACTTATACATGGTTATTAGATCGCCCCTCAGTCGTCTTTTTTCTAGACTAAATAATCCTAATTTCGCTAATCTATCTGGGTATTGTAGTTCTCCCATCCCCTTTATTAATTTTGTTGCCCTCCTTTGTACTCTCTCTAGTTCCATTATATCCTTCCTGAGCACCGGTGCCCAAAACTGGACACAGTACTCCATGTGCGGTCTAACTAGGGATTTGTACAGAGGCAGTATAATGCTCTCATCATGTGTATCCAGACCTCTTTTAATGCACCCCATGATCCTGTTTGCCTTGGCAGCTGCTGCCTGGCACTGGCTGCTCCAGGTAAGTTTATCATTAACTAGGATCCCCAAGTCCTTCTCCCTGTCAGATTTACCCAGTGGTTTCCCGTTCAGTGTGTAATGGTGATATTGATTCCCTCTTCCCATGTGTATAACCTTACATTTATCATTGTTAAACCTCATCTGCCACCTTTCAGCCCAAGTTTCCAACTTATCCAGATCCATCTGTAGCAGAATACTATCTTCTCTTGTATTAACTGCTTTACATAGTTTTGTATCATCTGCAAATATCGATATTTTACTGTGTAAACCTTCTACCAGATCATTAATGAATATGTTGAAGAGAACAGGTCCCAATACTGACCCCTGCGGTACCCCACTGGTCACAGCGACCCAGTTAGAGACTATACCATTTATAACCACCCTCTGCTTTCTATCACTAAGCCAGTTACTAACCCATTTACACACATTTTCCCCCAGACCAAGCATTCTCATTTTGTGTACCAACCTCTTGTGCGGCACGGTATCAAACGCTTTGGAAAAATCGAGATATACCACGTCCAATGACTCACCGTGGTCCAGTCTATAGCTTACCTCTTCATAAAAACTGATTAGATTGGTTTGACAGGAGCGATTTCTCATAAACCCATGCTGATATGGAGTTAAACAGTTATTCTCATTGAGATAATCCAGAATAACATCCCTCAGAAACCCTTCAAATATTTTACCAACAATAGAGGTTAGACTTACTGGCCTATAATTTCCAGGTTCACTTTTAGAGCCCTTTTTGAATATTGGCACCACATTTGCTATGCGCCAATCCTGCGGAACAGACCCTGTCTCTATAGAGTCCCTAAAAATAAGAAATAATGGTTTATCTATTACATTACTTAGTTCTCTTAGTACTCGTGGGTGTATGCCATCCGGACCCGGAGATTTATCTATTTTAATCTTATTTAGCCGGTTTCGCACCTCTTCTTGGGTTAGATTGGTGACCCTTAATATAGGGTTTTCATTGTTTCTTGGGATTTCACCTAGCATTTCATTTTCCACCGTGAATACCGTGGAGAAGAAGGTGTTTAATATGTTAGCTTTTTCCTCGTCATCTACAACCATTCTTTCCTCACTATTTTTTAAGGGGCCTACATTTTCAGTTTTTATTCTTTTACTATTGATATAGTTGAAGAACAGTTTGGGATTAGTTTTACTCTCCTTAGCAATGTGCTTCTCTGTTTCCTTTTTGGCAGCTTTAATTAGTTTTTTAGATAAAGTATTTTTCTCCCTATAGTTTTTTAGAGCTTCAATGGTGCCATCCTGCTTTAGTAGTGCAAATGCTTTCTTTTTACTGTTAATTGCCTGTCTTACTTCTTTGTTTAGCCACATTGGGTTTTTCCTATTTCTAGTCCTTTTATTCCCACAAGGTATAAACCGCTTACACTGCCTATTTAGGATGTTCTTAAACATTTCCCATTTATTATCTGTATTCTCATTTCTGAGGATATTGTCCCAGTCTACCAGATTAAGGGCATCTCTAAGCTGTTCAAACTTTGCCTTCCTAAAGTTCAGTGTTTTTGTGACTCCCTGACAAGTCCCCCTAGTGAAAGACAGGTGAAACTGCACAATATTGTGGTCGCTATTTCCTAAATGCCCAACCACCTGCAGATTTGTTATTCTGTCAGGTCTATTAGATAGTATTAGGTCTAAAAGTGCTGCTCCTCTGGTTGGATTCTGCACCAATTGTGAAAGATAATTTTTCTTGGTTATTAGCAGAAACCTGTTGCCTTTATGGGTTTCACAGGTTTCTGTTTCCCAGTTAATATCCGGGTAGTTAAAGTCCCCCATAACCAGGACCTCATTATGGGTTGCAGCTTCATCTATCTGCTTTAGAAGTAGACTTTCCATGCTTTCTGTTATATTTGGGGGTTTGTAACAGACCCCAATGAGAATTTTGTTACCATTTTTCCCTCCATGAATTTCAACCCATATGGACTCGACATCCTCATTCCCTTCGCTAATATCCTCCCTTAAAGTGGACTTTAGACAAGACTTTACATAGAGACAAACCCCTCCTCCTCTCCGATTTTTACGATCCTTTCTAAACAGACTGTAACCCTGTAAGTTAACTGCCCAGTCATAGCTTTCATCTAACCATGTCTCGGTTATTCCCACTATGTCAAAGTTACCTGTAGATATTTCTGCTTCTAGTTCTTCCATCTTGTTTGTCAGGCTTCTGGCGTTTGCGAGCATGCAGTTTAGAGGATTTTGTTTTGTTCCAATCTCCTCACTGTGGATTGTTTTAGAAATGTTCTTACCTCCCTTCTGAGTATGTTTTCCTGGGTCGTCTTTGTTCGAGTCTAATGTTTTTCTTCCCGTCCCCTCTTCTTCTAGTTTAACGCCCTCCTGATGAGTGTAGCGAGTCTTCTGGCGAATGTGTGTTTCCCAGGTTTGTTGAGGTGTAGTCCGTCTCTGGCGAGGAGTCCATCATACCAGTAATTCACACCGTGGTCCAGGAATCCAAATCCTTGTTGTCTGCACCATCGTCTTAGCCAGTTGTTTGCATCAAGGATCCTGTTCCATCTCCTGGTGCCATGCCCGTCTACTGGAAGGATAGAAGAAAAAACTACCTGTGCATCCAGTTCCTTTACTTTCTTCCCCAACTCTTCAAAGTCCTTGCAGATTGTCGGTAGGTCCTTCCTTGCCGTGTCATTGGTGCCAACATGTATCAGAAGAAATGGGTGGACGTCCTTGGAGCTGAAGAGCTTTGGTATCCTATCGGTCACATCCTTGATCATCGCACCTGGAAGGCAGCATACTTCTCTTGCAGTTATGTCCGGTCTGCAGATGGCTGCTTCTGTGCCTCTCAGTAGTGAGTCTCCCACCACCACCACTCTTCGTTGCTTCTTGGCTGTACTTTTTGCTGTCACTTGTTGCTGTGTGCCCTTTTCTTTTTTGCTTGCTGGTATTGCTTCATTCTTAGGTGTGCCATCTTCATCCTCTACAAAGATTTGATATCGGTTCTTCAGTTGTGTGGTTGGTGATTTCTCCATGGTCTTCTTGCTTCTTTTGGTCACATGCTTCCACTCATCTGCTTTTGGAGGTTCTCTGACACTTTTTGCACCTTCTGTGACCAGTAGAGATGCTTCTGTTCTGTCTAGAAAGTCTTCATTCTCTTTGATGAGTTTCAAAGTTGCTATTCTTTCTTCCAGACCCCGCACCTTTTCTTCTAAAAGAGCCACTAGTCTACACTTCTGACAGGTGAAATTTAATTCTTCTTCTGGTCGATCTGTGAACATGTAGCACATGCTGCAGCTCACCATGTAGGTTGTCACATCTGCCATGTTGCTCCTAGATCCTGCTGACTTGCTGTGTGTTTTCCTTCTTGTGTAATCTACTCAGCCAAGCTCTCTTGCAATAATGTCCTACAGGAAAAAATTACTTACGGCGCGCGGTTTGGTGATGCTTTCGAAGCAGCTGGTCCCGGCTGTACCCAACGATCTTCTAGCTTAGGGAGACTTCGCTTCTCCCAGAAGGCACCTGGAATATGCAAATTAGCCTCCTGAAGCTTGAATCCCTGGTTTGGTGATGCTTTCGAAGCAGCTGGTCCCGGCTGTACCCAACGATCTTCTAGCTTAGGGAGACTTCGCTTCTCCCAGAAGGCACCTGGAATATGCAAATTAGCCTCCTGAAGCTTGAATCCCTGGTTTGGTGATGCTTTCGAAGCAGCTGGTCCCGGCTGTACCCAACGATCTTCTAGCTTAGGGAGACTTCGCTTCTCCCAGAAGGCACCTGGAATATGCAAATTAGCCTCCTGAAGCTTGAATCCCTGGTTTCATAACATAAGCAAGGGGTTCTGGCAAAGTGTTCCCCAAATTACATGAGAGCTGACTGGACCACAGACCCGGAAGACATAGCATGCGACCGGGGATTGCATATCAGAAATGTGAGTAAAATGTGGCAACTGCACCCTGCTGTGTTCTCTGAATTATTGCTGCATCACCTGCCCTGCACTGCAATATTCACCATCGCCATCATTGACTTTAACACTATAATTGACCTGGGGCCCAACTCTACCCGTGGAGAGCCGTAACAACTCTGCTACATCACCAACAGCCCCAGCGGTCCCTTTAGCAGTGTCGGCCACTCATTGCCGAACACCACGGGTGGCGTCACGAACTAATCTACCCATAAACTTTATTTCCCCTTTAATTAACTTTTATTGGATGCTCAGGGCCACGGACCGGGTCACTGCTGCCGTGACAACCCCCTTAATAACCGTCGGACCCGAGTACCCCACGGCCCTAGCAGGCGCTCCTTTTCGCTTCACATTTCATTCTTCTCAAATTTTTGTGCGTCTTTTTCTCTCAACACGTTTTTTTGAGACCCTGATGACTATTTACAACAAAACGTTTGTTGTTTCTGTGATCGCTGGTGGTGTCCCTCATTGATTTGTACAACACTTGGTCCTGGCCAACCCTAGTCTTTAGTCCACACACCCAGCCAGGACCCCAATCTTCATGTAACATGCTGGGGTACAAGAGAGGAATACTTCGCCCATGGCTACCGTCCCGCGCCAAGTTATATTCATATGACTGCCCACCCAAGCTGAAAATAGAAGGGATTCCTGACAGTGTGAACAAGGAGTGACTGCAGAAATTTAACTTGAGACAGGAAAAACCATTTAATAATAAGATCCTACTAAGATCCTAAGGGATGACTACAAGATAGAAGGCAACATTTTTTAACAAACTGACCAGGAGGGGGCAGTGTGGTACAACATTTTATTATATTAACATAATATTAACATCTATCTATATAATCGTCTAAGGGTCACTTTCATTCTGTTTGTCTGACACGGAAATCCCTCGCCGCTGATTGGTCACGGCCGGCGGGCACAGTCCGGCCGCAAATTTGCCCCTTCCTACTTTCCGTCAGTGCCCCCCTCAATACTCCCCTCCAGTGAGCGCTCACACAGGGTTAATGGCTGCGTTACATCGCGTTATGCCGCAGTGTAACACAGTCAGTTAACGCTGCTATTAACCCTGTGTGACCAACATTTTACTATTGATGCTGCCTATGCAGCATCAATAGTAAAAAGATCTAATATTAAAAATAATAATAAAATAAAAAATCATTATATTCTCACCCTCCGGGGCCTTTCCCGCTCCTCGCGACGCTCCGGTCCGCAGAATGCATTGTGGTCTCCCGAGATGATGACGCAGCGTTCTTGCGAGACCGCTACGTCATCATCTCGCGAGACCGCAATGCATTCTTCGGACCAGAGCGTCACAAGGAGCATTACTAAACGCCTGGCCTGGATCCAGGGGCCGCCGGAAGGTGAGTATATAACTACGGTATTTTTTATTTTAATTATTTTTTAACAAGGATATGTTGCCCACATTGCTATATACTATGTGGGCTGTGTTAGATACTACGTGGGCTGTGTTATATACTGTATGAGCTGTGTTATATACTGCGTGGGCTGTGTTATACACTATGTGGCTGTGCAATATGTTACATGGCTGGGCAATATACTACGTGGCTGTGTTATATACTGTGTGAGCTGTGCTATATACTACGTGGGCTGTGCTATATACTACGTGGGCTGTGTTATATACTACGTGGCTGTGTTATATACTACGTGGGCTGTGCTATATACTACATGGGCTTTGCTATATACTGCGTGGGCTGTGCTATATACTACGTGGCTGTGCTATATACTACGTGGCTGTACTATATACTACGTGGCTGTGCTATATACTACGATGGCTGTATTATATGCTACGTGGGCTGTTATATACTACATAGCTGTGTTATATGCTACGTGGCTGTGCTATATGCTATGTGGGCTGTGTTATATACTATGTGACTGTGCTATAAACTACATGGCTGTGCTATATACTACATGGCTGTGCTATATACTACATGGCTGTGCTATATACTATGTGGCTGTGCTATATACTACGTAGGCTGTATTATATGCTACGTGGGCTGTTATATACTACGTAGCTGTGTTATATGCTACGTGGCTGTGCTATATGCTATGTTGGCTGTGCTATATGCTACGTGGGCTGTGTTATATACTACGTGGCCTGTGTTATATGCTACGTGGCTGTGCTATATGCTACGTGGGCTGTGTTATACACTAAGTGGGCTGTGTTATATACTACGTGGCTGTGCTATATGCTACATGGGCTGTGTTATATGCTACGTGGCTGTGCTATATTTCTCGGCTGTATCTGTGCATCATGAATCGTAGTATGTGTTAAAGAGGGGGCCCACTTAGACACTTTCGCCCTGGGCCCTCAAAAACCTGAAGCAGGCCCTGGCTTCACTGATTGGTCACGCCCGGCCGGCCGCGAACAATCAGCGACAGGCGCAGTCCGGCCGCGAATTGTATAAATTGAATATTTAGTAGGAGTTCTTAATAGAAATAGGTATCCATTTCTTACAATTTGTATATTATGTTGACTGATATAAGGGAATCTCCACTTATATGACATTGTTCTAGGTTGAGGGTCTCTACATTTTGCTGATCTCTGGGAGTCCTGTGAGCCAGGCCTCGCCATCCTTTTGGTTCTCATCATATCTTCTTATCCCTGGCAATGAGTGCTGAATCCATGGGACTTCTGGTTCTGATGAGGCTCAGGACGGTTCTGCACATGGGATTCAGTGCTGGGTGGTAGAGGTAAGAAGATGTGACTAGGACCGGACAGGTGACAATGAGGAGCAGCCGGGCCGGAGAGGTCAGCAGTAACGTGAGTATAAGGATTTATTTTTTAATTTTTTAACCTTTTCATGTCTCCTTACAATTCATTGAGCTAAATCTGCATGGAAGTGGATTGCAAAATATCTGCAATTTGTTGAATGTGGATTTATAGAATGTTTGTGCATAATTCAATTCTACTCCAATATTTTCACTCATCTCTAGTGTCTTTGGTCCCTCTTCCCAACTGTTATTTCTATTGGAGATAAAGAAACATATCGGCGCACACACCTAAAGATTTCAGTTTCTGCTTTTGGTATCCGATAGTGGCTGGAAAGTCCATTCTCTAGATCACAGGAGGTGTCACTGGTTGGTTCTTCACTAATCAAAAAAGTTGTAATCACTATTGTGAAAACTACTTTACGTGGGCTACACGAGAACAGATATTGTCTGTAAGACGATTCAGTTATCAGTGGATATTATTGAATATGTATTTTTTAATCACTTTGCATGATTGGATGTCAATGATCTTGATTGATCTAGATCTTGAGCACGTGTGCACAAGATTCGGCATACGTCATAACATCACGATCTTATGCATGGATGTCACGCTTGGCTGCAGAGATGAGAAGATGAGGCGAGAACCAAACGGATGATGATGCACAGTGGCGCGGCCAGAGAGGTGAATGTTACGGAATAAGTATTTTTTTTCTTTTTTTTAAATTTTATGCTCTGAGGTCAGGAGAGACTCCAGAGCGAAATGAGGGACATTAAATTTGCAGAGACAACTTCTCTGCTAATCGAATATCCCTGGAAAACAGTCAAATTCAATTTTTTCATGACATGTTCATATGCATTATGAACTCTTCAGAATTTTCCATATTTCTGCAAAATTTAATCTACATCTGCATCAGATTTTCACACAAGTCTTAAATGTAGCTAAAAAAAATTAAATAATCAGTCAAATCTACTATATAATTGTCTAAGGGTCACTTCCGTCTTTCTGTCCTTCTGTCTGTCTGTCACGGATATTCATTGGTCGCAGCCTCTGTCTATCATGGAAATCCAAGTCGCTGATTGGTCGCGGCAAAATAGCCACGACCAATCAGTGATGGGCACAGTCCGGGAGAAAATGGCTGCTCCTTACTCCCCGCACCCCGCAGTCAGTGTCCCCGGCGCTCTGCTCCATACTCCCCGCTCCCCGCAGTGTCCCCGGCGCTCCGCTCCATACTCCCCGCAGTCAGTGTCCCCGGCGCTCCGCTCCATACTCCCCGCTCTCCGCACTGTCCCCGGCGCTCCGCTCCATATTCCCCGCAGTCAGTGTCCCCGGCGCTCCGCTCCATACTCCCCGCTCCCCGCAGTCAGTGTCCCCGGCACTCCCCTCCATACTCCCCGCTCCCCACAGTGTCCCCGGTGCTCCGCTCCATACTCCCCGCAGTCAGTGTCCCCGGCGCCCGCTCCATACACCCCGCTCCCCGCAGTCAGTGTCCCCGCCGCCCGCTCCATACTCCCCACAGTCAGTGTCCCCGGTGCTCCGCTCCATACTCCCCGCTCCCCGCAGTGTCCCTGGCGCTCCGCTCCATACTCCCTGCAGTCAGTGTCCCCGGCGCTTCACTCCATACTCCCCGCTCCCCGCAGTCAGTGTCCTCGGCGCTCCGCTCCATACTCCCCGCTCTCCGCACTGTCCTCGGCGCTCCGCTCCATATTCCCTGCAGTCAGTGTCCCCGACGCTCCGCTCCATATTCCCTGCAGTCAGTGTCCCCGACGCTCCGCTCCATACTCCCCGCAGTCAGTGTCCCCGCTGCCCGCTCCATACTCCCCGCAGTCAGTGTCCCCGGCGCTCCGCTCCATACTCCCCGCTCTCCGCAGTCAGTGTCCGCGGCGCTCTGCTCTACACTCCCTGCTCCCCGCAGTCAGTGTCATTGGCGCTCCGCTCCATACTCCCCACAGTGTCCCCGGCGCTCCGCTCCATACTCCCCGCTCCCCGCAGTCAGTGTCCCTGGCGCCCGCTCCATACTACCCGCTCCCCGCAGTCAGTGTCCCCGCCGCTCGCTCCATACTCCCCGCAGTCAGTGTCCCCGGCGCTCCGCTCCATACTCCCCACTCCCCGCAGTCAGTGTCCCCGGCGCCCGCTCCATACTCCCCGCTCCCCGCAGTCAGTGTCCCCGCTACCCGCTCCATACTCCCCGCAGTCAGTGTCCCCGGCGCCCGCTCCATATTCCCCGCTCCCCGCAGTCAGTGTCCCCGGCGCCTGCTCCATACTCCCCGCTCCCCGCAGTCAGTGTCCCCGCTACCCGCTCCATACTCCCCGCAGTCAGTGTCCCCGGCGCTCCGCTCCATACTCCCCTCCATTCACCGCTCACACATGGTTAATGGCAGCGGTAACGGACCGCATTATGCCGCGGGTAACGCACTCCGTTACCGCTGCTATTAACCCTGTGTGACCATCCTTTTACTATTGATGCTGCTTATGCAGCATCAATAGTAAAAAGATGTAATGTTAAAAATAATAAAAAAACAAAACACCTGCTATACTCACCCTCCATCGTCGGACGATGCGCTCGCGCCGGCCGCCATCTTCTGTTCCCAGAGATGCATTGCGAACTTACCCAGAAGACTTAGCGGTCTCGCGAAACCGCTAAGTCATCTGGGTAATTTCGCAATGCATCCTGGGAACGGAAGATGGCGGCCGCATCACACAGCTTCGCTGGATCCCGGGGTGAGTATATAACTATTTTTTATTTTAATTATTTTTTTTAACAGGGATATGGTGCCCACACTACTAAATACTGCATGGGCAGTGTTATATACCTACATGTCTGGGCAATATACTACGTGACTGGGCAATATACTACGTGGCTGGGCAATATACTACGTGGATGGCCAATATACTACGTGGCTCTGTGCTGAACACTACTTCGCTGGACAATATACTACGTGGCTGGGCAATATACTATGTGGCTGGGCAATATACTACGTGGTTGGGCAATATACTACGTGGTTGGGCAATATACTACGTGGCTGGGCAATATACTACGTCGCTGGGCAATATACTACGTGATTAGGCAGTATACTACGTGGCTGGGCAATATAATACGTCGCTGGGCAATATACTACGTAGCTGGGCAATATACTACGTCACTGGGCATTATACTATGTGACTGGGCATTATACTACATGACTGGGCAATATACTACGTGGCTGGGCAATATACTATGTGGGCTGTGCAATATACTACGTGGCTCTGTGCTGTATACTACGTGGCTGGGCAATATACTACGTGGCTGGGCAATATACTACGTGGCTGGGCAATATACTACGTGGCTGGGCAATATACTATGTGACTGGGCAATATACTACGTTGCTGGGCAATATACTACGTAACTGGGCAATATACTAAGTGACTGGGCAATATACTACGAGGGCTGTGCAATATACTACGTCACTGGGCAATATACTATGTGGCTGGGCAACATACTACGTGGCTGGGCAATATACTATGTGGCTGGGCAATATACTACGTGGTTGGGCAATATACTACGTGACAGGGCAATATACTACGAGGGCTGTGCAATATACTACGTGGATCTGTGCTGTATACTACGTGGCTGGGCAATATACTACGTGACTGGGCAAAATACTACATAGCTGAGCAATATACTACGTGACTGGGCAATATACTACGTGACTGGGCAATATACTACATCACTGGGCAATATACTACACAGTCTGCACAAAGGAACTGCGCTCCACCGGGTGTATAAATCAAAATGAATCCTTTATTCAGCCATTAAGCACAAGCGACGTTTCGACCATATGCTGGTCTTTTTCAAGCATACAAATATGGCTGACAGGCGGTCTTAAATAGTGTGGACACCACGCAGGGAGCCAATCACTAATAAGTCCCGCCCATCTCACAGTATAAACCAACATTATATATTATATAGACATAATCAAAATAAACATCGGGTACTGTAGTGTATACACTACAGTACCCGATGTTTATTTTGTTTATGTCTATATAATGTTGGTTTATACTGTGAGATGGGCGGGACTTATTAGTGATTGGCTCCCTGCGTGGTGTCCACACTATTTAAGACCGCCTGTCAGCCATATTTGTATGCTTGAAAAAGACCAGCATATGGTCGAAACGTCGCTTGTGCTTAATGGCTGAATAAAGGATTCATTTTGATTTATACACCCGGTGGAGCGCTGTTCCTTTGTGCAGACTGTGACGTGTTACCCAGGTGGGTTCCCTGGATATGGAACGAGCGCCTGAATAAGGGAGTGCTGTCGGTCATCTACATTTGGTTTATGGGCAATATACTACGTGACTGGGCATTATACTACGTGACTGGGAAATATACTACGTGGCTGGGTAATATACTACGTGGGCTGTGCAATATACTACGTGGCTCTGTGCTGTATACTACGTGGCTGGGCAATATATTACGTCGCTGGGCAATATACTACGTGGCTGGGCAATATACTACGTGGCTGGGCAATATACTATGTGGCTGGGCAATATACTATGTGGCTGGGCAATATACTACATGACTGGGCAATATACTACGTGGCTGGGCAATGTACTACGTCGCTGGGCAATCTACTACGTGGCTGGGCAGTATACTACGCGACTGGGCAATATACTACGTGGCTCTGTGCTGTATACTACATGGCTGGGCAATATACTACGTGACTGGGCAATATACTACGTGGCTGGGCAATATACTACGTAGCTGGGCAATATACTACATGACTGGGCAATATACTACTTGACTGGGCAATATACTATGTGACTGGGCAAAATACTACGTGGCTGTGTAAGAGGGTGAACTGTAGTCCCACTGAGAGGGCACTACGACCCTGTGGTTTTTGCCTGTTGCAGCAGAGGACAGACCTCCCAGAGACAATGTGTGCTGCGGGGTGGGGTCTAGTGTCTCGAGTGTAAAGTGAGAGTAGGAAGTGAGAACTGAGAGAGAAAAGGCGGGAAGAAAAGGAGAAGCTGCTGTGAGATCTTAAAAAGAGACTGTGTGGATTTACTGCAAGTGTTTTTGGAGGAAAAGAAGCTTTTGAGAGACTTTTTGTTGCTAACGTTCCCCTGGAGAAGAGCTAACCTTTTGTTTAACTCTGTGAGAGACTTGTGTTGCTAACGTTTCCTGGAGAGGAGCTAACCCTTTATCTAAGAAAAGACGGAGACTTTGCTAAGAACCCAGTACGAATTTGGAAGTCTGTGGATTCCCTGTGCATTGAGTGGAGGAACAAGTCTGGACAGACTGCTGATACAGAGACGGACGGATTGTCGTGGAACCATTCCTAGGAGCTACAGAAGCAGAGACTACATCGTGAGACCACTAACTAAGTCCCCGGCGTTTGGGCTCGGCATCGGCCGACAAGACAAGAGGAGCTTGCTGTAACTTATTGGCGCTGAAGATATGGACTGACTACAGCCTGTGCGGATTCCTGCCTGAGAGGAAATCTATCTCAGGATACGGTACCATAGTTATAGATACCCGGGTATCTCTGCTCAGAGTGTTAAATTGTTACTTTAGAGGTGTATCTTATATTAGAGTTGTGTAAGTTATACTCAATGTGCCATTCCAGGGGCTCCCTTAATAACACTACATTCAATTTACACTTGTTCCTGTTTTTAGTTGCCTGTTAGGTAAATTTCTTACTAGTCTGTTGTAGTATACAGTTCTCAGGAGACCTTGGAGTGGCACAGTGATTTCAGCTGCTGCTGAATTAGTGTATCTTTGGGGTGCATCTGCCTTAATATTCTCCATATTACCTTGATTAATTTGCCTTTGAGTAAATACCGTTGGAGATTTCTGCCTTGGTCTTGGTTTGTGACTCACTGGATCTTATTCGGACCTCTGGTCATTACATTTTTGGCGTAGTCGGCAGGATCCAGTGTTTGTCATGGACGAGGGCGAGGGTGGAAATGACCCCGCTGTATCCGCATCCTCCTCGGGGGTTGGGGTTCCCCTGGCAGCCGCTGCGACTCCGGGAGGGTATGTGCCTGTAGGAGCTTTACTTCAGCACATGCCGAAATACGATGGGCGCAATATGGCGTTGCAAGATTGGGCTGAGAGAATCCGGAGTATTCTGCGCATGTGTAATTTGACCCCCGCGTTACGCGCTGAGCTGGCATTAAATGCACTGGAGGGTGATATTAGGCGTATGGTGATGGTGCGCCCAGAATCAGAGAGGGATACGTTAGAAAAGATTTTGGAACTGTTAGAGGGGAGTTTGGGGGGCCGAGCGCGTGTGGCCCAGCTTCGGTCCCTATTCTTTAATCGTCCCCAGAGAGAGTGTGAGTCCCTGATGCAGTACTCTAATATTTTACAAGAGATGTTGATTGAGATGCAGCGACTAGACCCGGGGGCCATGGGGGCGTTCCGGGAGGTAGACCGCTTGCTCCGGGACCAATTCATCACCGGTTTAGCCCATAGACTTCTCCGGGACAAGCTGTTGGAAATGGCCCAGGTTGCACCAGAGTTATCTTTCTGGCAGATTTACCGAGCTGCAGTGGAAAGGGAAGAGAAATCAGCCTATGTTCCCGAGGGGTCAGTGAACAGTGCCCAGCTGGAGGAAGGTGTGTCATCAGGGTCGGGGGGAGAGGGGCTTGTAAGCGTGGTACAAGCTTTGCGTGCTGAGGTGAAGGAGTTGAAGCTGAAATTGTCTCAACTGACAGTTGATCCCGCCTCTACCACCTCACGGGAACCTCCTGCCCCACCCCCTGGAACGGTGACCCCGCAAATGGCCAGGTCGTCCTATCAGAATGAGTCAAGCCCTCGCCCACGAGGAACAATCACCTGCTGGAAGTGTGGCCGCCAGGGACACATCTCGCGTTACTGCCGGGCGCTTACAGCCCCAGAAACCCCGTCGCCGGCTTTAAACTTCCGGCCGCTGCCATGAGAGGGCAAGCAGCAGCGGCCCCACCCACACAAAGCCCTCGACGGAATGAACAAGATTTGTTTGCATGTAGTCCAGTGATAGAAGCAGAGTTTGAAGGGCGGAAGATGAGGTGCTTGGTTGACACGGGATCCGAATGTACTATAATGCCTCTAGAAGTATATGAGAGATACTTCAGTCGACTAGTGATTCCAGAGGATGGCCAAGTGATACGACTGACCGCCGCAAATAATGGTCAATTGTCAGTCAAAGGGATCGTGTGGATGCAACTAAAAATGTTTGGTCAAGAGCTGGGGCAGAAAGGGGTAGTACTGGTGGATCACCCCCCTAGAAGAGGGATGGAAGTGACGCTCGGAATGAACGTGCTGCGAGATTTGAATCACCAGATGTATGCCAGTGAAGGACCCCGATACTGGGCCCGTGCGACAAGACACCGACCCACACAGAGAATTCTACACCGTCTAGTGCTGAGTTGCGACTTGCTGAAAAGTGCGGTCCCAGGTGGCCGGGTGGGCCGGGTCCGAGTGACTTCGAGGGCCCCGATCCTGCTGGGACCCAGACAAGAGGAACTCTTAATGCTGCCTGTGGGAGCTGCACAGAGATTGAATGGGCTTGAAGTGCTACTTGAGCCCGCCCGAGAGGGTTCCTCATTTGCCAAGGTACATGTGGCCCGGTCTTTGGCGATTGTGAAGAATGGACGAGTGCCGGTCCGATGCATCAATGTTTTAGATGAAGCTGTTGCAATTCCCGCTGGGACCATACTGGCTGAACTGTTCGTGCCGGCAGAGAAGGTGCCGGAAAATGCAGGGTTCGAATTGCGACCAGACCAACAGTCATCCTGGACATTCGCGGTCGAGGTAGGCCGGACTGAACCTCCTACGGAGGAATGGAATGTTCATGTGATCATGGAGCAGATGGGAGTAGATCGGGAGAAGCTGACCCCCGTGCAGTTGGAGCAGTTGGAGAGAGTTTTGTGGGAACATCAAGAGACATTTTCCCGACATGGAGAGGACTTCGGGTGTACCCAGACGATTGAGCATGAGATTCCAACGGGGGATACTCCACCCATTAGAGAAAGATATCATCAAATTCCTCCGGCGCTCTATCAAGAGGTGAAGAGCATGGTGGCCAGTATGCTGGACAACCAAGTGATCCGAGAGAGCGGGAGTCCCTGGGCGGCCCCTGTAGTCTTGGTCCGCAAGAAGGATGGGACACTCCGATTTTGTGTGGACTATCGGAAATTGAATGCCCACACCGTACGGGACGCATATCCTTTACCCCGTATTGAAGAATCCCTGTCGGCCCTGGGTCGGGCCAAGTATTTCTCAACGTTGGATTTGGCAAGCGGGTACTGGCAGGTCCCAATGGCTGAAAAAGATCGGGCCAAGACGGCGTTTGTCTTGCCAATGGGGCTCTTTGAGTTCAACCGGATGCCCTTTGGCCTCGCTACCGCCCCAGGAACCTTCCAACGCCTGATGGAACATTGCTTGGGCGATCTAAATTTTGAATCAGTCCTGATATATCTAGACGACATTGTGGTGTTCGGAACCTCATTTGAAGATCATCTGGAGAAGCTGCGTCAAGTTCTCCGGCGGCTCAAGAGCTACGGCCTGAAAATAAAGCCAAAAAAATGTCAACTGTTACGAAACCAGATTGAATATTTGGGGCATCTGGTGACCCCGGACGGGGTACTACCTTTAGCCAGTAAGATTAAGGCGGTACAAGAGTGGCCACCTCCTTGTGACCTGCGAGAAGTGCGGGCCTTCCTGGGCCTAGCAGGATACTATCGGCGGTTTGTGCCTAAATTCTCACAAGTGGTGAGTCCCTTGAATTAACTTTTGAGAGGGACAGCGCTGGGTCCTCGAAATCGCCCCATTCCATGGGGGCCCCTACAGAAAAAGGCATTTGATGGAGTGAAAACCGCCCTAACGAGTGCTCCATTGCTGGCCTACGCCCGGTTTGACACCCCTTTTTTGTTGTATACCGATGGTAGTCTTCATGGGTTGGGGGCAGTACTAGCACAGGTGCAGGACGGCCGAGAACGAGTGATTTCTTATGGCAGCAGATCTTTAAGAGACTCCGAGCGAAATCCGGCTAACTACAGCTCATTCCGGCTGGAATTGCTGGCCCTGGTGTGGGCAATGACAGAACGCTTCGCCGAGTATCTAACAGGGGCTGAGGTGCTAGTCATGACAGATAACAACCCGCTAGCTCACTTAGAGAATGCAAAACTGGGGGCGTTGGAGCAGCGGTGGGTCGCCAGACTGGCCAAGTTCAATTACCGCATTAAATTTCGCTCTGGTCGAGAAAACGGCAATGCAGATGCATTGTCAAGGGTGCCCCTTGGGTCATCCGGGGAAGATGTTGACGAACAACTTGAGGATACTGAAACTCCAGCTTTGGGGCAGATACCTATCTTCCAAAGTGTGATACACTCAAGTGGGGTGGCCACCGGGATGCCCTGTGTCCTGGGTAAAACACCCTCAGATTGGACAAGAGTCCAGGATGAGTGTCCGGACATTGCACTTGTGCGCCGTTGGGTACAAAACAAGGCCTGGCCCAGTGCAGAGGACAAGGCTCAGTTGTCCATGGAAGGAATGAAACTCCTTCGACAATGGGATAAATTGTGTGTGGAGCAAGGTCTTTTGTATTGTAAGGTGTACCTGCCATCGGAGCTGCAGCATCGGTACCAACTGATAATTCCTGTGGGGATGGGGCCAGTGGTCGCTCGTGAGGCGCATGAGAAGGGGGCCCATTTTGGAAGTGAAAAGACACTTCAGTGGTTGCAGCGAGTCCTCTACTGCCCTGAGTTGGGAGGGATGGTGGCCGACGCGTGTCGGCAGTGCCGAATTTGTGGGCTCAACAAAAGCCCTGAGCAGCGGGCTCCCACACAGTCTATTAAGACTTCAGCTCCACTGGAGCTACTCATGATTGACTACGTGTTGAGAGGGTACTCTACGTCAGGGTACTCCTATTGCCTGGTGATGACAGATCACTTTACCAAGTATGCTGTAGCGGTGCCGACAAGAGATCAGACGGCCAAGTCGGCGGCTGAGGCAGTGTGCCGACATTTCTTCCAAGTGTTCGGGTGTCCGCAGAGAATACATTCAGATCAAGGGGTCTGCTTTCAGGGGACGCTGATGAAAGAGTTGCACCAGCTCTATGGTATTGAGCAGTCGAGAACAACGCCTTGCCACCCTCAGGGTAACGGGGCGTGTGAGCGTTTTAATCGGACCCTGTTGCAAATGTTGAGGTCCTTAGAGAGTCAGCAACAGACATGCTGGCCTGAGTATCTCCCCGAATTGATGTGGGCTTACAATAACAGGGTGCACAGTACTACTGGTTACTCACCACACATGTTGATGTTTGGTAGACCTGGCCGAGACATTGAGGATTTGAACATGCCAGATCCCTCCTCCGCCCCCCTTCGGACTGCATCCGAGTGGGTACGAGAGCATCGGCGGCGGTTGAGGGTGGTGCATCAGGTGGTGGGCGACCGCCTTCGACAGGTGGTCCATAAGGACACGCGACCTGTACAAACAGAGCTGTTCTCTCCGGGGGACAGAGTGTTGGTGAGGACAAAACGACGGTCAGGAAAGCTGAGTGACCGATGGGAGGCGATACCGTATCTGATAAAAAAACAGGTGAACCCTGAGATTCCAGTGTACGAGGTCGAACCGGTGGGGACAGGGGGGCCAACCCGTAATTTGCATCGTAACATGTTACAACGGTGCTGGTTTGAAGATTCGGCGCCTACCCCCCTAGAGCCAGAGGCCATGTTCCAAGGGGCGGAAGCTCTGAATGATCTTGAGTTTGATGGTGTGCTTACTCCTGCGCCTGCTTATTTGCCCCCTGTGACCGATCTGGCCTCGGGTGATGAGAATGTTGGGGATATGGAGGATGTTGTTGAGGAGAGTGCATCAGGTCAACTGCTTGGTCCTGACGCTGTATCACAGGACATCGAGCCGCAGGAGGAGACAACTCCACTTACGCCCACTAACACGACCACGGAAGAGACTCTAGCTCCCTCTAAGGTCGCACCTGTTGATGTAGGACTCAGGAGAACTACACGATCTACGGCAGGAATACCGCCTCAGCAATATGCTCAAGATGAATTTGAGTGGGAAGGTATGTCGAGGACGCCAACCTCTAGTGGGGTGGCATGTAAGAGGGTGAACTGTAGCCCCACTGAGAGGGCACTAGGACCCTGTGGTTTTTGCCTGTTGCAGCAGAGGACAGACCTCCCAGAGACAATGTGTGCTGCGGGGTGGGGTCTAGTGTCTCGAGTGTAAAGTGAGAGTAGGAAGTGAGAGCTGAGAGAGAAAAGGCGGGAAGAAAAGGAGAAGCTGCTGTGAGATCTTAAAAAGAGACTGTGTGGATTTACTGCAAGTGTTTTTGGAGGAAAAGAAGCTTTTGAGAGACTTTTTGTTGCTAACGTTCCCCTGGAGAAGAGCTAACCTTTTGTTTAACTCTGTGAGAGACTTGTGTTGCTAACGTTTCCTGGAGAGGAGCTAACCCTTTATCTAAGAAAAGACGGAGACTTTGCTAAGAACCCAGTACGAATTTGGAAGTCTGTGGATTCCCTGTGCATTGAGTGGAGGAACAAGTCTGGACAGACTGCTGATACAGAGACGGACGGATTGTCGTGGAACCATTCCTAGGAGCTACAGAAGCAGAGACTACATCGTGAGACCACTAACTAAGTCCCCGGCGTTTGGGCTCGGCATCGGCCGACAAGACAAGAGGAGCTTGCTGTAACTTATTGGCGCTGAAGATATGAACTGGCTACAGCCTCTGCGGATTCCTGCCTGAGAGGAAATCCATCTCAGGATACGGTACCATAGTTATAGATACCCGGGTATCTCTGCTCAGAGTGTTAAATTGTTACTTTAGAGGTGTATCTTATATTAGAGTTGTGTAAGTTATACTCAATGTGCCATTCCAGGGGCTCCCTTAATAACACTACATTCAATTTACACTTGTTCCTGTTTTTAGTTGCCTGTTAGGTAAATTTCTTACTAGTCTGTTGTAGTACACAGTTCTCAGGAGACCTTGGAGTGGCACAGTGATTTCAGCTGCTGCTGAATTAGTGTATCTTTGGGGTGCATCTGCCTTAATATTCTCCATATTACCTTGATTAATTTGCCTTTGAGTAAATACCGTTGGAGATTTCTGCCTTGGTCTTGGTTTGTGACTCACTGGATCTTATTCGGACCTCTGGTCATTACAGCTGGGCAATATACTACGTGGGCTATGCAATATACTACGTGGCTCTGTGCTGTATACTACGTGGCTGGGCAATATACTACGTGGCTGGGCAATATACTACGTGACTGGGCACTATACTACGAGGGCTGTGCAATATACTACGCAGCTGGGCAATATACTACGTGGCTGGGCAATATACTACGTGGCTGGGCAATATACTACGTGACTGGGCAATATACTACGTGACTGGGCAAAAAACTACGTGACTGGGCAATATACTACGTGGCTCTGTGCTGAATACTACGTGGCTGGGCAATATACTACATCGCGGGGCAATATACTACGTGGCTGGGCAATATACTACGTTGCTGGGCAATATACTACGTGACTGGGCAATATACTACGTGGCTGGGCAATATACTACGTGACTGGGTAATATACTATGTCGCGGGGCAATATACTACGTGGCTGGGCAATATACTACATGACTGGGCAATATACTACGTGACTGGACAATATTCTACGTGACTGGGCAATATACTACGTGACTGGGCAATATACTACGAGGGCTGTGCAATATACTACGTAGCTGGGAAATATACTATGTGACTGGGCAATATACTACGTTGCTGGGCAATATACTACGTGGGCTGTGCAATATACTACGTGGCTGGGCAATATACTATGTGACTGGGCAATATACTACGTTGCTGGGCAATATACTACGTAACTGGGCAATATACTACGTTGCTGGGCAATATACTACGTGACTGGGCAATATACTACGTGGCTGGGCAATATACTACGTGGCTGGGAAATATACTATGTGGCTGGGCAATATACTACGTGACTGGGCAATATACTACGTTGCTGGGCAATATACTACGTAACTGGGCAATATACTACGTGACTGGGCAATATACTACGAGGGCTGTGCAATATACTACGTAGCTGGGCAATATACTACGTGACTGGGCAATATACTACGTGACTGGGCACTATACTACGAGGGCTGTGCAATATACTACGTAGCTGGCCAATATACTACGTGACTGGACAATATACTACGTGACTGGGCAATATACTACGTGACTGGACAATATACTACAGTTTCAGAATTGAAGGACAGCATCCAATCCAGGTGAAGAAATAAACACTTTATTGTGCCATAGGTGCAACGTTTCAACCCCAAAGGGGTCTTTATCAAGCATACATGATAATCAAAATGACGGCCTTATATAGGAAGTGGATCACCACCACCTGACAGGTCCGCCCCCAACATTTACATAAATAATATCTGGCGATCATATTAATCATAAAAAACATATACATAGTGAGACATACATAATTAAAATCTCATTGCATTAATATCACATAACCTCGTTGTTGGCAATAGTGTTCAAATTCATAGTAATCCGCACATGTCAACGGTAGAAAGTAAACAAACAAAGCCGCATGTCGCTTATAAGCCTATCAGAGGACTCATGGGGGCTATTGTGAGTGTGAGCTGCCTATCACTGAACTTATATCACATCACTACTGATTAACCAATCTAAGCCTTTGGTGAAGGACCAATCCAGGGCACTGATACACATCAAGCCCATGCATTGTAGCCAATCCAGGCTCCGTATCTGCTTACATAGAACCACCCCCCAGGCTGATCATTATCATACTCCATGGCAACATAGATAATAGCATTCAAGGCTCACTTCACTCACCCCTTAAGATATCCAATCACGGTGAGCAAGCCCGCCGGCCACATGGCAGCGCCAAGCATGTAAAAACATGCGGCGCCGCTGAAAGCCGCCGAGAGGCATGCCCACCCAAACCGGTACACGCCCCCCATATAATGGAAACAATCCAGACTCTGTATCTGCATCCGCCCCCACTCAGGTCACATGACCGACCGGCCTTCCATACGCGTCAGCCCAAGACTGCCCACTAAATCGCACAAAAGCCCAGGACTGAGTGCGCACGCCTGACGGCTTCCCAGCGGCGCATGAAAACACAGCGCCGCTACAGAAAGCCGAAAGGCGCGCCCCCGGCCACCGGACACCGCCCACTTCCAGGGCTAAAATAATGTGCTAATGATCCATCAGTACCCTTACTATTACTAAGACGATCATGCTAATGATCCATCTGTACCCTTATTCTTACTAAAGCGCTCATGCCATTAAACATACGGGCATACAGAAGAGAGGTATGTGAAGACATTAAAGTCCCCCATCTAAACATATTTAGAGGCAGTCCTCTTAATTAACCCCTCAATAAATATAAAGGGCCATAGTAAGCTAAAGATAGCTCAGACCCACCATAGTTGATAGACAACTATATGGGGAAACATACAAGTGAACCATCTTGACTAATATAACGCCATATCCATGGCTATATAGCCCATTATAAAGGCAGAACGTCACCTCAAACTGACAGGAGACAACCAACCAATTTATTGTATGCCAATTCACATACTCTAAAAAAACAAGAAATGCAATAAGTAATATACTGTACCAATCACCACATTAAAAACAATCTAAACGGATGCGAGCCACACGAACCATATAAAGATAGATCTCATTATGTGTATCTTGATCTATCTTTATATGGTTCGTGTGGCTCGCATCCGTTTAGATTGTTTTTAATGTGGTGATTGGTATATTACTTATTGCATTTCTTGTTTTTTTAGAGTACAATTTTAATCTTGACACATTAAATAAACAAGATTTTTTTTACCGGAAATCAGAGTGCCACCAAATCAGAGTGCCACCCCTTCACTACTTCCCTTGGATTCGTGTTGCTTTGAGGGCCTAGAGAGTGAGTAGTTGATACTGAAAATGTTATGCTGTAGTCTCTGCATTTTCCGGGCAAATCTATAAAGGTAAAAGTCTGTGTCAGGTGTCAGGGCCCATGTGGCTCTAATAGCATGTGTTTTCACTTCATCATGTTAGGGCTTTGTATCTGGGCCTGCTTCTTTTCACATTAAGCATAATGATAATATATTACTCTATACAGTATAATGGGCCCCATATGTTTCTCCATACAGTATAATGGGCCCCATAAATATTACGCCATACAGTATAAGGGGCCCCATATAATGCTCCATACATAAAAAAATAAATAATGAAATACTCACCTCTCCTTGTTCTCTCACTGCTCCGGTCTCCTCTGCGTATTCTGACCTTCTGTACTGCTCAGCACAGGGGGTATGCTGTAATGTCATCATCACACTCTCTATGTTGAGATGTCACAGAGCTCAGACACAGAGGGTGTATGATGGGAGAAGGAGCATCAGAGGACCCCATTGCATGCTGGTGTTCCCGACGGCGATTGGACCCCCCATTTGTCCAGGGCCCTGGCACTTGCCTGGATGCGCCAGGTGGTGATGCTCACCCTGCACTTTTTAAAGCTCAAAGAAACCAGTAGAGGGAAAAAGTGTGTCTGATACAATTATTTTTGAAAAGCCTTATGCACTTCTGTAAACTGCCACCAGTGTTGTGAATTCTGTGGCAGAGCTCCCTCCTGTGGTCACAAGTGGTACTTCGGCTGATTCTCTCTGGGAGCTTCCGTTTGTGGAGGAAAGTGGTACTGCGGCTTCTGAGTTTCCTCCCTCAGGTGATCTGGTGAGGTCGTTAGGTGCTTCTCTACTTAACTCCACCTAATGCTTTGATCCATGCTTCCTGTCAATGTTCCAGTGTTGGACTTGTTTTTCCCTGGATCATTCCTGTGGCCTGCTGCTCTGCATAGCTAAGTTCTTCTTTGCTATTTGTTTGCTATTTTTTCTGTCCAGCTTGTCTAATTGTTTTGCTGGAAGCTCTGGGACGCAAAGGGTGTACCTCCGTGCCGTTAGTTCGGTACGGAGGGTCTTTTTGCCCCCTTTGCGTGGTTTTCTTTAAGGTTTTGTGTATACCGCAAAGTTATCTTTCCTATCTTCGCTCTGTTAAGAAAGTCGGGCATCACTTTGCTGAATCTATTTCATCCCTACGTTTGTCTTTTCATCTTAACTCACAGTCATTATATGTGGGGGGCTGCCTTTTCCTTTGGGGTATTTCTCTGTTGCAAGGTAGGCTTATTTTCTATCTTCAGGCTAGTTAGTTTCTCAGGCTGTGCCGAGTTGCATAGGCAGTTAGGCGCAATCCACGGCTGCCTCTAGTGTTGTTTGGAGAGGATTAGGGATTGCGGTCTGCAGAGTTCCCACGTCTCAGAGCTCGTTCTATTATTTTGGGTTATTGTCAGATCACTGTATGTGCTCTG
The DNA here is from genome assembly GCF_032444005.1 of Ranitomeya imitator. Lineage (NCBI taxonomy): Eukaryota > Metazoa > Chordata > Amphibia > Anura > Dendrobatidae > Ranitomeya > Ranitomeya imitator. The sequence continues at coordinate 627,233,664 of NC_091285.1, forward strand.
ACCGCTATGTCCATTGTGATACTGATTTGCCTATCACAACAGTACAGGAAGCCTAAAGTGCTAATGATTCTCAATAGAGGGAAAAAAGAAGTTCTGAGACCATTTTTTTTTCTTTGCACTGTGTTTTGCCTTTTTTTTCCCCTAGACATTTGGGTGGTTCAGGACACAGGTGTAGCACTGGACATTAAAGGTCGTCTTCATGTGTGGATCAGCTGACGGCAAGAGTTCAAAATATTCAAGATTTTGTGGTTCAGAATTCTTTGTTAGAACCGAGAATTCCTATTCCAGATTTGTTTTTTGGAGATAGAACTAAATTTCTGAGTTTCAAAAATAATTGTAAACTATTTCTGGCTTTGAAACCTCGCTCCTCTGGTGACCCAGTTCAACAGGTTAGGATCGTCATTTCTTTTTTGCGTGGCGACCCTCAGGACTGGGCATTTTCTCTTGCGTCAGGAGATCCTGCATTAAGTAATATCGATGCGTTTTTCCTGGCGCTTGGATTGCTGTACGATGAGCCTAATTCAGTGGATTAGGCAGAAAAAAAATTGCTGGCTCTTTGTCAGGCTCAGGATGAGATAGAGGTATATTGCCAGAAATTTAGAAAGTGGTCCGTGCTCACTCAATGGAATGAATCTGCGCTGGCAGCTATATTCAGAAAGGGTCTCTCTGAAGCCCTTAAGGATGTCATGGTGGGATTTCCTATGCCTGCTGGTTTGAATGAGTCTATGTCTTTGGCCATTCAGATCGGTCGACGCTTGCGTGAGCGTAAATCTGTGCACCATTTGGCGGTATTACCTGAGATTAAACCTGAGCCTATGCAGTGCGATAGGACTATGACCAGAGTTGAACGGCAAGAACACAGACGTCTGAATGGGCTGTGTTTTTATTGTGGTGATTCCACTCATGCTATCTCTGATTGTCCTAAGCGCACTAAGCGGTTCGCTAGGTCTGCCACCATTGGTACAGTACAGTCAAAATTTCTTCTGTCAGTTACCTTGATCTGCTCTTTGTCATCGTATTCTGTCATGGCGTTTGTGGATTCAGGCGCTGCCCTGAATTTGATGGACTTGGAATATGCTAAGCGTTGTGGGTTTTTCTTGGAGCCCTTGCAGTGTCCTATTCCATTGAGAGGAATTGATGCTACGCCTTTGGCCAAGAATAAGCCTCAATACTGGACCAAGCTGACCATGTAACATAACATAGTTAGTAAGGCCGAAAAAAGACATTTGTCCATCCAGTTCAGCCTATATTCCATCATAATAAATCCCCAGATCTACGTCCTTCTACAGAACCTAATTGTATGATACAATATTGTTCTGCTCCAGGAAGACATCCAGGCCTCTCTTGAACCCCTCGACTGAGTTCGCCATCACCACCTCCTCAGGCAAGCAATTCCAGATTCTCACTGCCCTAACAGTAAAGAATCCTCTTCTATGTTGGTGGAAAAACCTTCTCTCCTCCAGACGCAAAGAATGCCCCCTTGTGCCCGTCACCTTCCTTGGTATAAACAGATCCTCAGCGAGATATTTGTATTGTCCCCTTATATACTTATACATGGTTATTAGATCGCCCCTCAGTCGTCTTTTTTCTAGACTAAATAATCCTAATTTCGCTAATCTATCTGGGTATTGTAGTTCTCCCATCCCCTTTATTAATTTTGTTGCCCTCCTTTGTACTCTCTCTAGTTCCATTATATCCTTCCTGAGCACCGGTGCCCAAAACTGGACACAGTACTCCATGTGCGGTCTAACTAGGGATTTGTACAGAGGCAGTATAATGCTCTCATCATGTGTATCCAGACCTCTTTTAATGCACCCCATGATCCTGTTTGCCTTGGCAGCTGCTGCCTGGCACTGGCTGCTCTAGGTAAGTTTATCATTAACTAGGATCCCCAAGTCCTTCTCCCTGTCAGATTTACCCAGTGGTTTCCCATTCAGTGTGTAATGGTGACATTGATTCCTTCTTCCCATGTGTATAACCTTACATTTATCATTGTTAAACCTCATCTGCCACCTTTCAGCCCAAGTTTCCAACTTATCCAGATCCATCTGTAGCAGAATACTATCTTCTCTTGTATTAACTGCTTTACATAGTTTTGTATCATCTGCAAATATCGATATTTTACTGTGTAAACCTTCTACCAGATCATTAATGAATATGTTGAAGAGAACAGGTCCCAATACTGACCCCTGCGGTACCCCACTGGTCACAGCGACCCAGTTAGAGACTATACCATTTATAACCACCCTCTGCTTTCTATCACTAAGCCAGTTACTAACCCATTTACACACAATTTCCCCCAGACCAAGCATTCTCATTTTGTGTACCAACCTCTTGTGCGGCACGGTATCAAACGCTTTGGAAAAATCGAGATATACCACGTCCAATGACTCACCGTGGTCCAGCCTATAGCTTACCTCTTCATAAAAACTGATTAGATTGGTTTGACAGGAGCGATTTCTCATAAACCCATGCTGATATGGAGTTAAACAGTTATTCTCATTGAGATAATCCAGAATAACATCCCTCAGAAACCCTTCAAATATTTTACCAACAATAGAGGTTAGACTTACTGGCCTATAATTTCCAGGTTCACTTTTAGAGCCCTTTTTGAATATTGGCACCACATTTGCTATGCGCCAATCCTGCGGAACAGACCCTGTCGCTATAGAGTCCCTAAAAATAAGAAATAATGGTTTATCTATTACATTACTTAGTTCTCTTAGTACTCGTGGGTGTATGCCATCCGGACCCGGAGATTTATCTATTTTAATCTTATTTAGCCGGTTTCGCACCTCTTCTTGGGTTAGATTGGTGACCCTTAATATAGGGTTTTCATTGTTTCTTGGGATTTCACCTAGCATTTCATTTTCCACCGTGAATACCGTGGAGAAGAAGGTGTTTAATATGTTAGCTTTTTCCTCGTCATCTACAACCATTCTTTCCTCACTATTTTTTAAGGGGCCTACATTTTCAGTTTTTATTCTTTTACTATTGATATAGTTGAAGAACAGTTTGGGATTAGTTTTACTCTCCTTAGCAATGTGCTTCTCTGTTTCCTTTTTGGCAGCTTTAATTAGTTTTTTAGATAAAGTATTTTTCTCCCTATAGTTTTTTAGAGCTTCAATGGTGCCATCCTGCTTTAGTAGTGCAAATGCTTTCTTTTTACTGTTAATTGCCTGTCTTACTTCTTTGTTTAGCCACATTGGGTTTTTCCTATTTCTAGTCCTTTTATTCCCACAAGGTATAAACCGCTTACACTGCCTATTTAGGATGTTCTTAAACATTTCCCATTTATTATCTGTATTATTAGTTCTGAGGATATTGTCCCAGTCTACCAGATTAAGGGCATCTCTAAGCTGGTCAAACTTTGCCTTCCTAAAGTTCAGTGTTTTTGTGACTCCCTGACAAGTCCCCCTAGTGAAAGACAGGTGAAACTGTACAATATTGTGGTCGCTATTTCCTAGATGCCCGACCACCTGCAGATTTGTTATTCTGTCAGGTCTATTAGATAGTATTAGGTCTAAAAGTGCTGCTCCTCTGGTTGGATTCTGCACCAATTGTGAAAGATAATTTTTCTTGGTTATTAGCAGAAACCTGTTGCCTTTATGGGTTTCACAGGTTTCTGTTTCCCAGTTAATATCCGGGTAGTTAAAGTCCCCCATAACCAGGACCTCATTATGGGTTGCAGCTTCATCTATCTGCTTTAGAAGTAGACTTTCCATGGTTTCTGTTATATTTGGGGGTTTGTAACAGACCCCAATGAGAATTTTGTTACCATTTTTCCCTCCATGAATTTCGACCCATATGGACTCGACATCCTCATTTCCTTCGCTAATATCCTCCCTTAAAGTGGACTTTAGACAAGACTTTACATAGAGACAAACCCCTCCTCCTCTCCGATTTTTACGATCCTTTCTAAACAGACTGTAACCCTGTAAGTTAACTGCCCAGTCATAGCTTTCATCTAACCATGTCTCGGTTATTCCCACTATGTCAAAGTTACCTGTAGATATTTCTGCTTCTAGTTCTTCCATCTTGTTTGTCAGGCTTCTGGCGTTTGCAAGCATGCAGTTTAGAGGATTTTGTTTTATTCCAATCTCCTCGCTGTGGATTGTTTTAGAAATGTTCTTACCTCCCTTCTGAGTATGTTTTCCTGGATCTTCTTTGTTCAAGTCTAATGTTTTTCTTCCCGTCCCCTCTTCTTCTAGTTTAACGCCCTCCTGATGAGTGTAGCGAGTCTTCTGGCGAATGTGTGTTTCCCAGGTTTGTTGAGGTGTAGTCCGTCTCTGGCGAGGAGTCCATCGTACAAGTAATTCACACCGTGGTCCAGGAATCCGAATCCTTGTTGTCTGCACCATCGTCTTAGCCAGTTGTTTGCATCAAGGATCCTGTTCCATCTCCTGGTGCCATGCCCGTCTACTGGAAGGATAGAAGAAAAAACTACCTGTGCATCCAGTTCCTTTACTTTCTTCCCCAACTCTTCAAAGTCTTTGCAGATTGTCGGTAGGTCCTTCCTTGCCGTGTCATTGGTGCCAACATGTATCAGAAGAAATGGGTGGACGTCCTTGGAGTTGAAGAGCTTTGGTATCCTATCGGTCACATCCTTGATCATCGCACCTGGAAGGCAGCATACTTCTCTTGCAGTTATGTCCGGTCTGCAGATGGCTGCTTCTGTGCCTCTCAGTAGTGAGTCTCCCACCACCACCACTCTTCGTTGCTTCTTGGCTGTACTTTTTGCTGTCACTTGTTGCTGTGTGCCCTTTTCTTTTTTGCTTGCTGGTATTGCTTCATCCTTAGGTGTGCCATCTTCATCCTCTACAAAGATTTGATATCGGTTCTTCAGTTGTGTGGTTGGTGATTTCTCCATGGTCTTCTTGCTTCTTTTGGTCACATGCTTCCACTCATCTGCTTTTGGAGGTTCTCTGACACTTTTTTCACCTTCTGTGACCAGTAGAGATGCTTCTGTTCTGTCTAGAAAGTCTTCATTCTCTTTGATGAGTTTCAAAGTTGCTATTCTTTCTTCCAGACCCCGCACCTTTTCTTCTAAAAGGGCCACTAGTCTACACTTCTGACAGGTGAAATTTAATTCTTCTTCTGGTCGATCTGTGAACATGTAGCACATGCTGCAGCTCACCATGTAGGTTGTCACATCTGCCATGTTGCTCCTAGATCCTGCTGACTTGCTGTGTGTTTTCCTTCTTGTGTAATCTACTCAGCCAAGCTCTCTTGCAATAATGTCCTACAGGCAAAAATTCGGCGCGCGGTTTGGTGATTCTTTCCAAGCAGCTGGTCCCGGCTGTACCCAACGATCTTCTAGCTTAGGGAGACTCTTCGCTTTCCCAGAAGACACCTGGAATATGCAAATTAGCCTCCTCAAGCTTGAATCCCTGGTTTGATGATTCTTTCCAAGCAGCTGGTCCCGGCTGTACCCAACGATCTTCTAGCTTAGGGAGACTCTTCGCTTTCCCAGAAGGCACCTGGAATATGCAAATTAGCCTCCTCAAGCTTGAATCCCTGGTTTGGTGATTCTTTCCAAGCAGCTGGTCCCGGCTGTACCCAACGATCTTCTAGCTTAGGGAGACTCTTCGCTTTCCCAGAAGGCACCTGGAATATGCAAATTAGCCTCCTCAAGCTTGAATCCCTGGTTTGATGATTCTTTCCAAGCAGCTGGTCCCGGCTGTACCCAACGATCTTCTAGCTTAGGGAGACTCTTCGCTTTCCCAGAAGGCACCTGCAATATGCAAATTAGCCTCCTCAAGCTTGAATCCCTGGTTTGGTGATTCTTTCCAAGCAGCTGGTCCCGGCTGTCCCCAACGATCTTCTAGCTTAGGGAGACTCTTCGCTTTCCCAGAAGGCACCTGGAATATGCAAATTAGCCTCCTCAAGCTTGAATCCCTGGTTTGATGATTCTTTCCAAGCAGCTGGTCCCGGCTGTACCCAACGATCTTCTAGCTTAGGGAGACTCTTCGCTTTCCCAGAAGGCACCTGGAATATGCAAATTAGCCTCCTCAAGCTTGAATCCCTGGTTTGGTGATTCTTTCCAAGCAGCTGGTCCCGGCTGTACCCAACGATCTTCTAGCTTAGGGAGACTCTTCGCTTTCCCAGAAGGCACCTGGAATATGCAAATTAGCCTCCTCAAGCTTGAATCCCTGGTTTGATGATTCTTTCCAAGCAGCTGGTCCCGGCTGTACCCAACGATCTTCTAGCTTAGGGAGACTCTTCGCTTTCCCAGAAGGCACCTGGAATATGCAAATTAGCCTCCTCAAGCTTGAATCCCTGGTTTGATGATTCTTTCCAAGCAGCTGGTCCCGGCTGTACCCAACGATCTTCTAGCTTAGGGAGACTCTTCGCTTTCCCAGAAGGCACCTGGAATATGCAAATTAGCCTCCTCAAGCTTGAATCCCTGGTTTGATGATTCTTTCCAAGCAGCTGGTCCCGGCTGTACCCAACGATCTTCTAGCTTAGGGAGACTCTTCGCTTTCCCAGAAGGCACCTGGAATATGCAAATTAGCCTCCTCAAGCTTGAATCCCTGGTTTGGTGATTCTTTCCAAGCAGCTGGTCCCGGCTGTACCCAACGATCTTCTAGCTTAGGGAGACTCTTCGCTTTCCCAGAAGGCACCTGGAATATGCAAATTAGCCTCCTCAAGCTTGAATCCCTGGTTTGATGATTCTTTCCAAGCAGCTGGTCCCGGCTGTACCCAACGATCTTCTAGCTTAGGGAGACTCTTCGCTTTCCCAGAAGGCACCTGGAATATGCAAATTAGCCTCCTCAAGCTTGAATCCCTGGTTTGGTAATTCTTTCCAAGCAGCTGGTCCCGGCTGTACCCAACGATCTTCTAGCTTAGGGAGACTCTTCGCTTTCCCAGAAGGCACCTGGAATATGCAAATTAGCCTCCTCAAGCTTGAATCCCTGGTTTGATGATTCTTTCCAAGCAGCTGGTCCCGGCTGTACCCAACGATCTTCTAGCTTAGGGAGACTCTTCGCTTTCCCAGAAGGCACCTGGAATATGCAAATTAGCCTCCTCAAGCTTGAATCCCTGGTTTGGTAATTCTTTCCAAGCAGCTGGTCCCGGCTGTACCCAACGATCTTCTAGCTTAGGGAGACTCTTCGCTTTCCCAGAAGGCACCTGGAATATGCAAATTAGCCTCCTCAAGCTTGAATCCCTGGTTTGATGATTCTTTCCAAGCAGCTGGTCCCGGCTGTACCCAACGATCTTCTAGCTTAGGGAGACTCTTCGCTTTCCCAGAAGGCACCTGGAATATGCAAATTAGCCTCCTCAAGCTTGAATCCCTGGCTCCTGCACATCAGGAGGTTATTCGCTTTCTGGTGTTGCATAATCTGCATGATGTGGTCGTGTTGGGGTTGCCATGGCTACAAGCCCATAATCCAGTATTGGATTGGAAATCCATGTCGGTGTCCAGCTGGGGTTGTCAGGGGGTACATGGTGATGTTCCATTTCTGTCAATTTCGTCATCCACCCCTTCTGAGGTTCCAGACTTCTTGTCTGATTACCGGGATGTATTTGATGAGCCCAAGTCCGATGCCCTACCTCCGCATAGGGATTGTGATTGTGCTATCAATTTGATTCCTGGTAGTAAATTCCCAAAAGGTCGACTGTTTAATTTGTCCGTGCCTGAGCACACCGCTATGCGCAGTTATGTGAAGGAATCCCTGGAGAAGGGGCATATTCGCCCGTCATCGTCGCCATTAGGAGCAGGGTTCTTTTTTGTAGCCAAGAAGGATGGTTCGCTGAGACCTTGTATAGATTACCGCCTTCTTAATAAGATCACTGTTAAATTTCAGTACCCCTTGCCATTGTTATCTGATTTGTTTGCTCGGATTAAGGGGGCTAGTTGGTTCACCAAGATAGATCTTCGTGGTGCGTATAATCTGGTGCGAATCAGGCGAGGCGATGAATGGAAAACTGCATTTAATACGCCCGAGGGTCATTTTGAGTATCTAGTGATGCCATTCGGACTTGCCAATGCTCCATCAGTGTTTCAGTCCTTTATGCATGACATCTTCCGAGAGTACCTGGATAAATTCCTGATTGTGTACTTGGATGACATTTTGATCTTCTCAGATGATTGGGAGTCTCATGTGAAGCAGGTCAGAACGGTTTTTCAGGTCCTGCGTGCTAATTCTTTGTTTGTGAAGGGATCAAAGTGTCTCTTTGGTGTGCAGAAGGTTTCATTTTTGGGGTTCATCTTTTCCCCTTCTACTATCGAGATGGATCCTGTTAAGGTCCAAGCCATCCATGATTGGACTCAGCCGACATCTCTGAAAAGTCTGCAAAAGTTCCTGGGCTTTGCTAATTTTTATCGTCGCTTCATCTGCAATTTTTCTAGTATTGCCAAACCATTGACCGATTTGACCAAGAAGGGTGCTGATTTGGTCAATTGGTCATCTGCTGCTGTGGAAGCTTTTCAAGAGTTGAAGCGTCGTTTTTCTTCTGCCCCTGTGTTGTGTCAACCAGATGTTTCTCTTCCGTTCCGGGTCGAGGTTGATGCTTCTGAGATTGGAGCAGGGGCTGTTTTGTTGCAGAGAGGTTCTGATTGCTCAGTGATGAAACCATGCGCTTTTTTTTCCAGGAAGTTTTCGCCTGCTGAGCGAAATTATGATGTGGGCAACCGAGAGTTGCTGGCCATGAAGTGGGCATTCGAGGAGTGGCGTCATTGGCTTGAAGGAGCTAAGCATCGCGTGGTGGTATTGACTGATCATAAGAACTTGACTTATCTCGAGTCTGCTAAGCGTTTGAATCCTAGACAGGCTCGTTGGTCGCTGTTTTTTGCCCGTTTTGACTTTGTGATTTCGTACCTTCCGGGCTCTAAAAATGTGAAGGCAGATGCTCTGTCTAGGAGTTTTGTGCTCGACTCTCCGGGTTTATCTGAGCCGGCGGGTATCCTCAAGGAAGGAGTAATTGTGTCTGCCATCTCCCCTGATTTGCGGCGGGTGCTACAAAAATTTCAGGCTAATAAACCTGATCGTTGTCCAGCGGAGAAACTGTCCCTGATAGATGGACGAATAAAGTTATCTCTGAGGTTCATTGTTCGGTGTTGGCTGGTCATCCTGGAATCTTTGGTACCAGAGAGTTAGTGGCTAGATCCTTTTGGTGGCCATCTCTGTCGCGGGATGTGCGTACTTTTGTGCAGTCCTGTGGGATTTGTGCTCGGGCTAAGCCCTGCTGTTCTCGTGCCAGTGGGTTGCTTTTGCCCTTGCCGGTCCCGAAGAGGCCTTGGACACATATCTCTATGGATTTTATTTCAGATCTTCCCGTTTCTCAAAAGATGTCAGTCATTTGGGTGGTCTGTGATTGCTTTTCTAAGATGGTCCATCTGGTACCCTTGTCTAAATTGCCTTCCTCCTCTGATTTGGTGCCATTGTTCTTCCAGCATGTGGTTCGTTTGCATGGCATTCCAGAGAATATCGTTTCTGACAGAGGTTCCCAGTTTGTTTCGAGGTTTTGGCGAGCCTTTTGTGGTAGGATGGGCATTGACTTGTCTTTTTCATCGGCTTTCCATCCTCAGACTAATGGCCAGACCGAACGAACCAATCAGACCTTGGAAACCTATCTGAGATGCTTTGTTTCTGCCGATCAGGATGACTGGGTGTCCTTTTTGCCTTTGGCTGAGTTCGCCCTTAATAATCGGGCCAGCTCGGCTACCTTGGTTTCGCCATTTTTCTGCAATTCTGGGTTCCATCCTCGTTTCTCTTCAGGACAGGTTGAGTCTTCGGACTGTCCTGGTGTGGATACTGTGGTGGACAGGTTGCAGCAGATTTGGACTCATGTAGTGGACAATTTGACCTTGTCTCAGGAGAAGGCTCAACGTTTCGCTAATCGCAGACGCCGTGTGGGTCCCCGACTTCGTGTTGGGGATCTGGTTTGGTTATCTTCTCGTCATATTCCTATGAAGGTTTCCTCTCCTAAGTTTAAACCTCGTTTCATTGGTCCGTATAGGATTTCTGAGGTTCTTAATCCTGTGTCTTTTCATCTGACCCTCCCAGATTCTTTTTCCATACATAACGTATTCCATAGGTCATTGTTGCGGAGATACGTGGCACCTATGGTTCCATCTGTTGACCCTCCTGCCTCGGTTTTGGTGGAGGGGGAATTGGAGTATATTGTGGAGAAGATTTTGGATTCTCGTGTTTCAAGACGGAAACTCCAGTATCTGGTTAAATGGAAGGGTTATGCTCAGGAAGATAATTCCTGGGTTTTTGCCTCTGATGTCCATGCTCCCGATCTTGTTCGTGCCTTTCATGTGGCTCATCCTGGTCGGCCTGGGGGCTCTGGTGAGGGTTCGGTGACCCCTCCTCAAGGGGGGGGTACTGTTGTGAATTCTGTGGCAGAGCTCCCTCCTGTGGTCACAAGTGGTACTTCGGCTGATTCTCTCTGGGAGCTTCCGTTTGTGGAGGAAAGTGGTACTGCGGCTTCTGAGTTTCCTCCCTCAGGTGATCTGGTGAGGTCGTTAGGTGCTTCTCTACTTAACTCCACCTAATGCTTTGATCCATGCTTCCTGTCAATGTTCCAGTGTTGGACTTGTTTTTCCCTGGATCATTCCTGTGGCCTGCTGCTCTGCATAGCTAAGTTCTTCTTTGCTATTTGTTTGCTATTTTTTCTGTCCAGCTTGTCTAATTGTTTTGCTGGAAGCTCTGGGACGCAAAGGGTGTACCTCCGTGCCGTTAGTTCGGTACGGAGGGTCTTTTTGCCCCCTTTGCGTGGTTTTCTTTAGGGTTTTGTGTAGACCGCAAAGTTATCTTTCCTATCCTCGCTCTGTTAAGAAAGTCGGGCCTCACTTTGCTGAATCTATTTCATCCCTACGTTTGTCTTTTCATCTTAACTCACAGTCATTATATGTGGGGGGCTGCCTTTTCCTTTGGGGTATTTCTCTGAGGCAAGGTAGGCTTATTTTCTATCTTCAGGCTAGTTAGTTTCTCAGGCTGTGCCGAGTTGCATAGGCAGTTAGGCGCAATCCACGGCTGCCTCTAGTGTTGTTTGGAGAGGATTAGGGATTGCGGTCTGCAGAGTTCCCACGTCTCAGAGCTCGTTCTATTATTTTGGGTTATTGTCAGATCACTGTATGTGCTCTGACCGCTATGTCCATTGTGATACTGATTTGCCTATCACAACAGTACAGGAAGCCTAAAGTGCTAATGATTCTCAATAGAGGGAAAAAAGAAGTTCTGAGACCATTTTTTTTTCTTTGCACTGTGTTTTGCCTTTTTTTTCCCCTAGACATTTGGGTGGTTCAGGACACAGGTGTAGCACTGGACATTAAAGGTCGTCTTCATGTGTGGATCAGCTCACGGCAAGAGTTCAAAATATTCAAGATTTTGTGGTTCAGAATTCTTTGTTAGAACCGAGAATTCCTATTCCAGATTTGTTTTTTGGAGATAGAACTAAATTTCTGAGTTTCAAAAATAATTGTAAACTATTTCTGGCTTTGAAACCTCGCTCCTCTGGTGACCCAGTTCAACAGGTTAGGATTGTCATTTCTTTTTTGCGTGGCGACCCTCAGGACTGGGCATTTTCTCTTGCGTCAGGAGATCCTGCATTAAGTAATATCGATGCGTTTTTCCTGGCGCTTGGATTGCTGTACGATGAGCCTAATTCAGTGGATTAGGCAGAAAAAAAATTGCTGGCTCTTTGTCAGGCTCAGGATGAGATAGAGGTATATTGCCAGAAATTTAGAAAGTGGTCCGTGCTCACTCAATGGAATGAATCTGCGCTGGCAGCTATATTCAGATAGGGTCTCTCTGAAGCCCTTAAGGATGTCATGGTGGGATTTCCTATGCCTGCTGGTTTGAATGAGTCTATGTCTTTGGCCATTCAGATCGGTCGACGCTTGCGTGAGCGTAAATCTGTGCACCATTTGGCGGTATTACCTGAGATTAAACCTGAGCCTATGCAGTGCGATAGGACTATGACCAGAGTTGAACGGCAAGAACACAGACGTCTGAATGGGCTGTGTTTCTATTGTGGTGATTCCACTCATGCTATCTCTGATTGTCCTAAGCGCACTAAGCAGTTCGCTAGGTCTGCCACCATTGGTACAGTACAGTCAAAATTTCTTCTGTCCGTTACCTTGATCTGCTCTTTGTCATCGTATTCTGTCATGGCGTTTGTGGATTCAGGCGCTGCCCTGAATTTGATGGACTTGGAATATGCTAAGCGTTGTGGGTTTTTCTTGGAGCCCTTGCAGTGTCCTATTCCATTGAGAGGAATTGATGCTACGCCTTTGGCCAAGAATAAGCCTCAATACTGGACCAAGCTGACCATGTGCATGGCTCCTGCACATCAGGAGGTTATTCGCTTTCTGGTGTTGCATAATCTGCATGATGTGGTCGTGTTGGGGTTGCCATGGCTACAAGCCCATAATCCAGTATTGGATTGGAAATCCATGTCGGTGTCCAGCTGGGGTTGTCAGGGGGTACATGGTGATGTTCCATTTCTGTCAATTTCGTCATCCACCCCTTCTGAGGTTCCAGACTTCTTGTCTGATTACCGGGATGTATTTGATGAGCCCAAGTCCGATGCCCTACCTCCGCATAGGGATTGTGATTGTGCTATCAATTTGATTCCTGGTAGTAAATTCCCAAAAGGTCGACTGTTTAATTTGTCCATGCCTGAGCACACCGCTATGCGCAGTTATGTGAAGGAATCCCTGGAGAAGGGGCATATTCGCCCGTCATCGTCGCCATTAGGAGCAGGGTTCTTTTTTGTAGCCAAGAAGGATGGTTCGCTGAGACCTTGTATAGATTACCGCCTTCTTAATAAGATCACTGTTAAATTTCAGTACCCCTTGCCATTGTTATCTGATTTGTTTGCTCGGATTAAGGGGGCTAGTTGGTTCACCAAGATAGATCTTCGTGGTGCGTATAATCTGGTGCGAATCAGGCGAGGCGATGAATGGAAAACTGCATTTAATACGCCCGAGGGTCATTTTGAGTATCTAGTGATGCCATTCGGACTTGCCAATGCTCCATCAGTGTTTCAGTCCTTTATGCATGACATCTTCCGAGAGTACCTGGATAAATTCCTGATTGTGTACTTGGATGACATTTTGATCTTCTCAGATGATTGGGAGTCTCATGTGAAGCAGGTCAGAACGGTTTTTCAGGTCCTGCGTGCTAATTCTTTGTTTGTGAAGGGATCAAAGTGTCTCTTTGGTGTGCAGAAGGTTTCATTTTTGGGGTTCATCTTTTCCCCTTCTACTATCGAGATGGATCCTGTTAAGGTCCAAGCCATCCATGATTGGACTCAGCCGACATCTCTGAAAAGTCTGCAAAAGTTCCTGGGCTTTGCTAATTTTTATCATCGCTTCATCTGCAATTTTTCTAGTATTGCCAAACCATTGACCGATTTGACCAAGAAGGGTGCTGATTTGGTCAATTGGTCTTCTGCTGCTGTGGAAGCTTTTCAAGAGTTGAAGCGTCGTTTTTCTTCTGCCCCTGTGTTGTGTCAACCAGATGTTTCTCTTCCGTTCCAGGTCGAGGTTGATGCTTCTGAGATTGGAGCAGGGGCTGTTTTGTCGCAGAGAGGTTCTGATTGCTCAGTGATGAAACCATGCGCTTTTTTTTCCAGGAAGTTTTCGCCTGCTGAGCGAAATTATGATGTGGGCAACCGAGAGTTGCTGGCCATGAAGTGGGCATTCGAGGAGTGGCGTCATTGGCTTGAAGGAGCTAAGCATCGCGTGGTGGTATTGACTGATCATAAGAATTTGACTTATCTCGAGTCTGCTAAGCGTTTGAATCCTAGACAGGCTCGTTGGTCGCTGTTTTTTGCCCGTTTTGACTTTGTGATTTCGTACCTTCCGGGCTCTAAAAATGTGAAGGCAGATGCTCTGTCTAGGAGCTTTGTGCCCGACTCTCCGGGTTTATCTGAGCCGGCGGGTATCCTCAAGGAAGGAGTAATTGTGTCTGCCATCTCCCCTGATTTGCGGCGGGTGCTGCAAAAATTTCAGGCTAATAAACCTGATCGTTGTCCAGCGGAGAAACTGTCCCTGATAGATGGACGAATAAAGTTATCTCTGAGGTTCATTGTTCGGTGTTGGCTGGTCATCCTGGAATCTTTGGTACCAGAGAGTTAGTGGCTAGATCCTTTTGGTGGCCATCTCTGTCGCGGGATGTGCGTACTTTTGTGCAGTCCTGTGGGATTTGTGCTCGGGCTAAGCCCTGCTGTTCTCGTGCCAGTGGGTTGCTTTTGCCCTTGCCGGTCCCGAAGAGGCCTTGGACACATATCTCTATGGATTTTATTTCAGATCTTCCCGTTTCTCAAAAGATGTCAGTCATTTGGGTGGTCTGTGATTGCTTTTCTAAGATGGTCCATCTGGTACCCTTGTCTAAATTGCCTTCCTCCTCTGATTTGGTGCCATTGTTCTTCCAGCATGTGGTTCGTTTGCATGGCATTCCAGAGAATATCGTTTCTGACAGAGGTTCCCAGTTTGTTTCGAGGTTTTGGCGAGCCTTTTGTGGTAGGATGGGCATTGACTTGTCTTTTTCCTCGGCTTTCCATCCTCAGACTAATGGCCAGACCGAACGAACCAATCAGACCTTGGAAACCTATCTGAGATGCTTTGTTTCTGCCGATCAGGATGACTGGGTGTCCTTTTTGCCTTTGGCTGAGTTCGCCCTTAATAATCGGGCCAGCTCGGCTACCTTGGTTTCGCCATTTTTCTGCAATTCTGGGTTCCATCCTCGTTTCTCTTCAGGACAGGTTGAGTCTTCGGACTGTCCTGGTGTGGATACTGTGGTGGACAGGTTGCAGCAGATTTGGACTCATGTAGTGGACAATTTGACCTTGTCCCAGGAGAAGGCTCAACGTTTCGCTAATCGCAGACGCCGTGTGGGTCCCCGACTTCGTGTTGGGGATCTGGTTTGGTTATCTTCTCGTCATATTCCTATGAAGGTTTCCTCTCCTAAGTTTAAACCTCGTTTCATTGGTCCGTATAGGATTTCTGAGGTTCTTAATCCTGTGTCTTTTCATCTGACCCTCCCAGATTCTTTTTCCATACATAACGTATTCCATAGGTCATTGTTGCGGAGATACGTGGCACCTATGGTTCCATCTGTTGACCCTCCTGCCCCGGTTTTGGTGGAGGGGGAATTGGAGTATATTGTGGAGAAGATTTTGGATTCTCGTGTTTCAAGACGGAAACTCCAGTATCTGGTTAAATGGAAGGGTTATGCTCAGGAAGATAATTCCTGGGTTTTTGCCTCTGATGTCCATGCTCCCGATCTTGTTCGTGCCTTTCATGTGGCTCATCCTGGTCGGCCTGGGGGCTCTGGTGAGGGTTCGGTGACCCCTCCTCAAGGGGGGGGGTACTGTTGTGAATTCTGTGGCAGAGCTCCCTCCTGTGGTCACAAGTGGTACTTCGGCTGATTCTCTCTGGGAGCTTCCGTTTGTGGAGGAAAGTGGTACTGCGGCTTCTGAGTTTCCTCCCTCAGAAGATCTGGTGAGGTCGTTAGGTGCTTCTCTACTTAACTCCACCTAATGCTTTGATCCATGCTTCCTGTCAATGTTCCAGTGTTGGACTTGTTTTTCCCTGGATCATTCCTGTGGCCTGCTGCTCTGCATAGCTAAGTTCTTCTTTGCTATTTGTTTGCTATTTTTTCTGTCCAGCTTGTCTAATTGTTTTGCTGGAAGCTCTGGGACGCAAAGGGTGTACCTCCGTGCCGTTAGTTCGGTACGGAGGGTCTTTTTGCCCCCTTTGCGTGGTTTTCTTTAGGGTTTTGTGTAGACCGCAAAGTTATCTTTCCTATCCTCGCTCTGTTAAGAAAGTCGGGCCTCACTTTGCTGAATCTATTTCATCCCTACGTTTGTCTTTTCATCTTAACTCACAGTCATTATATGTGGGGAGCTGCCTTTTCCTTTGGGGTATTTCTCTGAGGCAAGGTAGGCTTATTTTTTATCTTCAGGCTAGTTAGTTTCTCAGGCTGTGCCGAGTTGCATAGGCAGAGTTAGGCGCAATCCACGGCTGCCTCTAGTGTTGTTTGGAGAGGATTAGGGATTGCGGTCTGCAGAGTTCCCACGTCTCAGAGCTCGTTCTATTATTTTGGGTTATTGTCAGATCACTGTATGTGCTCTGACCGCTATGTCCATTGTGATACTGAATTGCCTATCACAACAGCACAGGAAGCCTAAAGCGCTAATGATTCTCAATAGAGGGAAAAAAGAAGTTCTGAGACCATTTTTTTTTCTTTGCACTGTGTTTTGCCTTTTTTTTCCCCTAGACATTTGGGTGGTTCAGGACACAGGTGTAGCACTGGACATTAAAGGTCTGTCTTCATGTGTGGATCAGCTCACGGCAAGAGTTCAAAATATTCAAGATTTTGTGGTTCAGAATTCTTTGTTAGAACCAAGAATTCCTATTCCAGATTTGTTTTTTGGAGATAGAACTAAATTTCTGAGTTTCAAAAATAATTGTAAACTATTTCTGGCTTTGAAACCTCGCTCCTCTGGTGACCCAGTTCAACAGGTTAGGATCGTCATTTCTTTTTTGCGTGGCGACCCTCAGGACTGGGCATTTTCTCTTGCGTCAGGAGATCCTGCATTAAGTAATATCGATGCGTTTTTCCTGGCGCTTGGATTGCTGTACGATGAGCCTAATTCAGTGGATCAGGCAGAAAAAAAATTGCTGGCTCTTTGTCAGGCTCAGGATGAGATAGAGGTATATTGCCAGAAATTTAGAAAGTGGTCCGTGCTCACTCAATGGAATGAATCTGCGCTGGCAGCTATATTCAGAAAGGGTCTCTCTGAAGCCCTTAAGGATGTCATGGTGGGATTTCCTATGCCTGCTGGTTTGAATGAGTCTATGTCTTTGGCCATTCAGATCGGTCGACGCTTGCGTGAGCGTAAATCTGTGCACCATTTGGCGGTATTACCTGAGATTAAACCTGAGCCTATGCAGTGCGATAGGACTATGACCAGAGTTGAACGGCAAGAACACAGACGTCTGAATGGGCTGTGTTTCTATTGTGGTGATTCCACTCATGCTATCTCTGATTGTCCTAAGCGCACTAAGCGGTTCGCTAGGTCTGCCACCATTGGTACAGTACAGTCAAAATTTCTTCTGTCCGTTACCTTGATCTGCTCTTTGTCATCGTATTCTGTCATGGCGTTTGTGGATTCAGGCCCTGCCCTGAATTTGATGGACTTGGAATATGCTAAGCGTTGTGGGTTTTTCTTGGAGCCCTTGCAGTGTCCTATTCCATTGAGAGGAATTGATGCTACGCCTTTGGCCAAGAATAAGCCTCAATACTGGTTCAAGCTGACCATGTGCATGGCTCCTGCACATCAGGAGGTTAATCGCTTTCTGGTGTTGCATAATCTGCATGATGTGGTCGTGTTGGGGTTGCCATGGCTACAAGCCCATAATCCAGTATTGGATTGGAAATCCATGTCGGTGTCCAGCTGGGGTTGTCAGGGGGTACATGGTGATGTTCCATTTCTGTCAATTTCGTCATCCACCCCTTCTGAGGTTCCAGACTTCTTGTCTGATTACCGGGATGTATTTGATGAGCCCAAGTCCGATGCCCTACCTCCGCATAGGGATTGTGATTGTGCTATCAATTTGATTCCTGGTAGTAAATTCCCAAAAGGTCGACTGTTTAATTTGTCCGTGCCTGAGCACACCGCTATGCGCAGTTATGTGAAGGAATCCCTGGAGAAGGGGCATATTCGCCCGCCATCGTCGCCATTAGGAGCAGGGTTCTTTTTTGTAGCCAAGAAGGATGGTTCGCTGAGACCTTGTATAGATTACCGCCTTCTTAATAAGATCACTGTTAAATTTCAGTACCCCTTGCCATTGTTATCTGATTTGTTTGCTCGGATTAAGGGGGCTAGTTGGTTCACCAAGATAGATCTTCGTGGTGCGTATAATCTGGTGCGAATCAGGCGAGGCGATGAATGGAAAACTGCATTTAATACGCCCGAGGGTCATTTTGAGTATCTAGTGATGCCATTCGGACTTGCCAATGCTCCATCAGTGTTTCAGTCCTTTATGCATGACATCTTCCGAGAGTACCTGGATAAATTCCTGATTGTGTACTTGGATGACATTTTGATCTTCTCAGATGATTGGGAGTCTCATGTGAAGCAGGTCAGAACGGTTTTTCAGGTCCTGCGTGCTAATTCTTTGTTTGTGAAGGGATCAAAGTGTCTCTTTGGTGTGCAGAAGGTTTCATTTTTGGGGTTCATCTTTTCCCCTTCTACTATCGAGATGGATCCTGTTAAGGTCCAAGCCATCCATGATTGGACTCAGCCGACATCTCTGAAAAGTCTGCAAAAGTTCCTGGGCTTTGCTAATTTTTATCGTCGCTTCATCTGCAATTTTTCTAGTATTGCCAAACCATTGACCGATTTGACCAAGAAGGGTGCTGATTTGGTCAATTGGTCTTCTGCTGCTGTGGAAGCTTTTCAAGAGTTGAAGCGTCGTTTTTCTTCTGCCCCTGTGTTGTGTCAACCAGATGTTTCTCTTCCGTTCCAGGTCGAGGTTGATGCTTCTGAGATTGGAGCAGGGGCTGTTTTGTCGCAGAGAGGTTCTGATTGCTCAGTGATGAAACCATGCGCTTTTTTTTCCAGGAAGTTTTCGCCTGCTGAGCGAAATTATGATGTGGGCAACCGAGAGTTGCTGGCCATGAAGTGGGCATTCGAGGAGTGGCGTCATTGGCTTGAAGGAGCTAAGCATCGCGTGGTGGTATTGACTGATCATGAGAACTTGACTTATCTCGAGTCTGCTAAGTGTTTGAATCCTAGACAGGCTCGTTGGTCGCTGTTTTTTGCCCGTTTTGACTTTGTGATTTCGTACCTTCCGGGCTCTAAAAATGTGAAGGCAGATGCTCTGTCTAGGAGTTTTGTGCCCGACTCTCCGGGTTTATCTGAGCCGGCGGGTATCCTCAAGGAAGGAGTAATTGTGTCTGCCATCTCCCCTGATTTGCGGCGGGTGCTGCAAAAATTTCAGGCTAATAAACCTGATCGTTGTCCAGCGGAGAAACTGTTTGTCCCTGACAGATGGACGAATAAAGTTATCTCTGAGGTTCATTGTTTGGTGTTGGCTGGTCATCCTGGAATCTTTGGTACCAGAGAGTTAGTGGCTAGATCCTTTTGGTGGCCATCTCTGTCGCGGGATGTGCGTACTTTTGTGCAGTCCTGTGGGATTTGTGCTCGGGCTAAGCCCTGCTGTTCCCGTACCAGTGGGTTGCTTTTGCCCTTGCCGGTCCCGAAGAGGCCTTGGACACATATCTCTATGGATTTTATTTCAGATCTTCCCGTTTCTCAAAAGATGTCAGTCATTTGGGTGGTCTGTGATTGCTTTTCTAAGATGGTCCATCTGGTACCCTTGTCTAAATTGCCTTCCTCCTCTGATTTGGTGCCATTGTTCTTCCAGCATGTGGTTCGTTTGCATGGCATTCCAGAGAATATCGTTTCTGACAGAGGTTCCAAGTTTGTTTCGAGGTTTTGGCGAGCCTTTTGTGGTAGGATGGGCATTGATTTGTCTTTTTCCTCGGCTTTCCATCCTCAGACTAATGGCCAGACCGAACGAACCAATCAGTCCTTGGAAACCTATCTGAGATGCTTTGTTTCTGCCGATCAGGATGACTGGGTGTCCTTTTTGCCTTTGGCTGAGTTCGCCCTTAATAATCGGGCCAGCTCGGCTACCTTGGTTTCGCCATTTTTCTGTAATTCCGGGTTCCATCCTCGTTTCTCTTCAGGACAGGTTGAGTCTTCGGACTGTCCTGGTGTGGATACTGTGGTGGACAGGTTGCAGCAGATTTGGACTCATGTAGTGGACAATTTGACCTTGTCCCAGGAGAAGGCTCAACGTTTCGCTAATCGCAGACGCCGTGTGGGTCCCCGACTTCGTGTTGGGGATCTGGTTTGGTTATCTTCTCGTCATATTCCTATGAAGGTTTCCTCTCCTAAGTTTAAACCTCGTTTCATTGGTCCGTATAGGATTTCTGAGGTTCTTAATCCTGTGTCTTTTCATCTGACCCTCCCAGATTCTTTTTCCATACATAACGTATTCCATAGGTCATTGTTGCGGAGATACGTGGCACCTATGGTTCCATCTGTTGACCCTCCTGCCCCGGTTTTGGTGGAGGGGGAATTGGAGTATATTGTGGAGAAGATTTTGGATTCTCGTGTTTCAAGACGGAAACTCCAGTATCTGGTTAAATGGAAGGGTTATGCTCAGGAAGATAATTCCTGGGTTTTTGCCTCTGATGTCCATGCTCCCGATCTTGTTCGTGCCTTTCATGTGGCTCATCCTGGTCGGCCTGGGGGCTCTGGTGAGGGTTCGGTGACCCCTCCTCAAGGGGGGGGGGTACTGTTGTGAATTCTGTGGCAGAGCTCCCTCCTGTGGTCACAAGTGGTACTTCGGCTGATTCTCTCTGGGAGCTTCCGTTTGTGGAGGAAAGTGGTACTGCGGCTTCTGAGTTTCCTCCCTCAGGTGATCTGGTGAGGTCGTTAGGTGCTTCTCTACTTAACTCCACCTAATGCTTTGATCCATGCTTCCTGTCAATGTTCCAGTGTTGGACTTGTTTTTCCCTGGATCATTCCTGTGGCCTGCTGCTCTGCATAGCTAAGTTCTTCTTTGCTATTTGTTTGCTATTTTTTCTGTCCAGCTTGTCTAATTGTTTTGCTGGAAGCTCTGGGACGCAAAGGGTGTACCTCCGTGCCGTTAGTTCGGTACGGAGGGTCTTTTTGCCCCCTTTGCGTGGTTTTCTTTAGGGTTTTGTGTAGACCGCAAAGTTATCTTTCCTATCCTCGCTCTGTTAAGAAAGTCGGGCCTCACTTTGCTGAATCTATTTCATCCCTACGTTTGTCTTTTCATCTTAACTCACAGTCATTATATGTGGGGAGCTGCCTTTTCCTTTGGGGTATTTCTCTGAGGCAAGGTAGGCTTATTTTCTATCTTCAGGCTAGTTAGTTTCTCAGGCTGTGCCGAGTTGCATAGGCAGAGTTAGGCGCAATCCACGGCTGCCTCTAGTGTTGTTTGGAGAGGATTAGGGATTGCGGTCTGCAGAGTTCCCACGTCTCAGAGCTCGTTCTATTATTTTGGGTTATTGTCAGATCACTGTATGTGCTCTGACCGCTATGTCCATTGTGATACTGAATTGCCTATCACAACAGTACAGGAAGCCTAAAGTGCTAATGATTCTCAATAGAGGGAAAAAAGAAGTTCTGAGACCATTTTTTTTTCTTTGCACTGTGTTTTGCCTTTTTTTTCCCCTAGACATTTGGGTGGTTCAGGACACAGGTGTAGCACTGGACATTAAAGGTCTGTCTTCATGTGTGGATCAGCTCACGGCAAGAGTTCAAAATATTCAAGATTTTGTGGTTCAGAATTCTTTGTTAGAACCAAGAATTCCTATTCCAGATTTGTTTTTTGGAGATAGAACTAAATTTCTGAGTTTCAAAAATAATTGTAAACTATTTCTGGCTTTGAAACCTCGCTCCTCTGGTGACCCAGTTCAACAGGTTAGGATCGTCATTTCTTTTTTGCGTGGCGACCCTCAGGACTGGGCATTTTCTCTTGCGTCAGGAGATCATGCATTAAGTAATATCGATGCGTTTTTCCTGGCGCTTGGATTGCTGTACGATGAGCCTAATTCAGTGGATCAGGCAGAAAAAAAATTGCTGGCTCTTTGTCAGGCTCAGGATGAGATAGAGGTATATTGCCAGAAATTTAGAAAGTGGTCCGTGCTCACTCAATGGAATGAATCTGCGCTGGCAGCTATATTCAGAAAGGGTCTCTCTGAAGCCCTTAAGGATGTCATGGTGGGATTTCCTATGCCTGCTGGTTTGAATGAGTCTATGTCTTTGGCCATTCAGATCGGTCGACGCTTGCGTGAGCGTAAATCTGTGCACCATTTGGCGGTATTACCTGAGATTAAACCTGAGCCTATGCAGTGCGATAGGACTATGACCAGAGTTGAACGGCAAGAACACAGACGTCTGAATGGGCTGTGTTTCTATTGTGGTGATTCCACTCATGCTATCTCTGATTGTCCTAAGCGCACTAAGCGGTTCGCTAGGTCTGCAACCATTGGTACAGTACAGTCAAAATTTCTTCTGTCCGTTACCTTGATCTGCTCTTTGTCATCGTATTCTGTCATGGCGTTTGTGGATTCAGGCCCTGCCCTGAATTTGATGGACTTGGAATATGCTAAGCGTTGTGGGTTTTTCTTGGAGCCCTTGCAGTGTCCTATTCCATTGAGAGGAATTGATGCTACGCCTTTGGCCAAGAATAAGCCTCAATACTGGTTCAAGCTGACCATGTGCATGGCTCCTGCACATCAGGAGGTTAATCGCTTTCTGGTGTTGCATAATCTGCATGATGTGGTCGTGTTGGGGTTGCCATGGCTACAAGCCCATAATCCAGTATTGGATTGGAAATCCATGTCGGTGTCCAGCTGGGGTTGTCAGGGGGTACATGGTGATGTTCCATTTCTGTCAATTTCGTCATCCACCCCTTCTGAGGTTCCAGACTTCTTGTCTGATTACCGGGATGTATTTGATGAGCCCAAGTCCGATGCCCTACCTCCGCATAGGGATTGTGATTGTGCTATCAATTTGATTCCTGGTAGTAAATTCCCAAAAGGTCGACTGTTTAATTTGTCCGTGCCTGAGCACACCGCTATGCGCAGTTATGTGAAGGAATCCCTGGAGAAGGGGCATATTCGCCCGTCATCGTCGCCATTAGGAGCAGGGTTCTTTTTTGTAGCCAAGAAGGATGGTTCGCTGAGACCTTGTATAGATTACCGCCTTCTTAATAAGATCACTGTTAAATTTCAGTACCCCTTGCCATTGTTATCTGATTTGTTTGCTCGGATTAAGGGGGCTAGTTGGTTCACCAAGATAGATCTTCGTGGTGCGTATAATCTGGTGCGAATCAGGCGAGGCGATGAATGGAAAACTGCATTTAATACGCCCGAGGGTCATTTTGAGTATCTAGTGATGCCATTCGGACTTGCCAATGCTCCATCAGTGTTTCAGTCCTTTATGCATGACATCTTCCGAGAGTACCTGGATAAATTCCTGATTGTGTACTTGGATGACATTTTGATCTTCTCAGATGATTGGGAGTCTCATGTGAAGCAGGTCAGAACGGTTTTTCAGGTCCTGCGTGCTAATTCTTTGTTTGTGAAGGGATCAAAGTGTCTCTTTGGTGTGCAGAAGGTTTCATTTTTGGGGTTCATCTTTTCCCCTTCTACTATCGAGATGGATCCTGTTAAGGTCCAAGCCATCCATGATTGGACTCAGCCGACATCTCTGAAAAGTCTGCAAAAGTTCCTGGGCTTTGCTAATTTTTATCGTCGCTTCATCTGCAATTTTTCTAGTATTGCCAAACCATTGACCGATTTGACCAAGAAGGGTGCTGATTTGGTCAATTGGTCTTCTGCTGCTGTGGAAGCTTTTCAAGAGTTGAAGCGTCGTTTTTCTTCTGCCCCTGTGTTGTGTCAACCAGATGTTTCTCTTCCGTTCCAGGTCGAGGTTGATGCTTCTGAGATTGGAGCAAGGGCTGTTTTGTCGCAGAGAGGTTCTGATTGCTCAGTGATGAAACCATGTGCTTTTTTTTCCAGGAAGTTTTCGCCTGCTGAGCGAAATTATGATGTGGGCAACCGAGAGTTGCTGGCCATGAAGTGGGCATTCGAGGAGTGGCGTCATTGGCTTGAAGGAGCTAAGCATCGCGTGGTGGTATTGACTGATCATGAGAACTTGACTTATCTCGAGTCTGCTAAGCGTTTGAATCCTAGACAGGCTCGTTGGTCGCTGTTTTTTGCCCGTTTTGACTTTGTGATTTCGTACCTTCCGGGCTCTAAAAATGTGAAGGCAGATGCTCTGTCTAGGAGTTTTGTGCTCGACTCTCCGGGTTTATCTGAGCCGGCGGGTATCCTCAAGGAAGGAGTAATTGTGTCTGCCATCTCCCCTGATTTGCGGCGGGTGCTGCAAAAATTTCAGGCTAATAAACCTGATCGTTGTCCAGCGGAGAAACTGTTTGTCCCTGATAGATGGACGAATAAAGTTATCTCTGAGGTTCATTGTTCGGTGTTGGCTGGTCATCCTGGAATCTTTGGTACCAGAGAGTTAGTGGCTAGATCCTTTTGGTGGCCATCTCTGTCGCGGGATGTGCGTACTTTTGTGCAGTCCTGTGGGATTTGTGCTCGGGCTAAGCCCTGCTGTTCTCGTACCAGTGGGTTGCTTTTGCCCTTGCCGGTCCCGAAGAGGCCTTGGACACATATCTCTATGGATTTTATTTCAGATCTTCCCGTTTCTCAAAAGATGTCAGTCATTTGGGTGGTCTGTGATTGCTTTTCTAAGATGGTCCATCTGGTACCCTTGTCTAAATTGCCTTCCTCCTCTGATTTGGTGCCATTGTTCTTCCAGCATGTGGTTCGTTTGCATGGCATTCCAGAGAATATCGTTTCTGACAGAGGTTCCCAGTTTGTTTTGAGGTTTTGGCGAGCCTTTTGTGGTAGGATGGGCATTGATTTGTCTTTTTCCTCGGCTTTCCATCCTCAGACTAATGGCCAGACCGAACGAACCAATCAGACCTTGGAAACCTATCTGAGATGCTTTGTTTCTGCCGATCAGGATGACTGGGTGTCCTTTTTGCCTTTGGCTGAGTTCGCCCTTAATAATCGGGCCAGCTCGGCTACCTTGGTTTCGCCATTTTTCTGTAATTCCGGGTTCCATCCTCGTTTCTCTTCAGGACAGGTTGAGTCTTCGGACTGTCCTGGTGTGGATACTGTGGTGGACAGGTTGCAGCAGATTTGGACTCATGTAGTGGACAATTTGACCTTGTCCCAGGAGAAGGCTCAACGTTTCGCTAATCGCAGACGCCGTGTGGGTCCCCGACTTCGTGTTGGGGATCTGGTTTGGTTATCTTCTCGTCATATTCCTATGAAGGTTTCCTCTCCTAAGTTTAAACCTCGTTTCATTGGTCCGTATAGGATTTCTGAGGTTCTTAATCCTGTGTCTTTTCATCTGACCCTCCCAGATTCTTTTTCCATACATAACGTATTCCATAGGTCATTGTTGCGGAGATACGTGGCACCTGTGGTTCCATCTGTTGACCCTCCTGCCCCGGTTTTGGTGGAGGGGGAATTGAAGTATATTGTGGAGAAGATTTTGGATTCTCGTGTTTCAAGACGGAAACTCCAGTATCTGGTTAAATGGAAGGGTTATGCTCAGGAAGATAATTCCTGGGTTTTTGCCTCTGATGTCCATGCTCCCGATCTTGTTCGTGCCTTTCATGTGGCTCATCCTGGTCGGCCTGGGGGCTCTGGTGAGGGTTCGGTGACCCCTCCTCAAGGGGGGGGTACTGTTGTGAATTCTGTGGCAGAGCTCCCTCCTGTGGTCACAAGTGGTACTTCGGCTGATTCTCTCTGGGAGCTTCCGTTTGTGGAGGAAAGTGGTACTGCGGCTTCTGAGTTTCCTCCCTCAGGTGATCTGGTGAGGTCGTTAGGTGCTTCTCTACTTAACTCCACCTAATGCTTTGATCCATGCTTCCTGTCAATGTTCCAGTGTTGGACTTGTTTTTCCCTGGATCATTCCTGTGGCCTGCTGCTCTGCATAGCTAAGTTCTTCTTTGCTATTTGTTTGCTATTTTTTCTGTCCAGCTTGTCTAATTGTTTTGCTGGAAGCTCTGGGACGCAAAGGGGGTACCTCCGTGCCGTTAGTTCGGTACGGAGGGTGTTTTTGCCCCCTTTGCGTGGTTTTCTTTAGGGTTTTGTGTAGACCGCAAAGTTATCTTTCCTATCCTCGCTCTGTTAAGAAAGTCGGGCCTCACTTTGCTGAATCTATTTCATCCCTACGTTTGTCTTTTCATCTTAACTCACAGTCATTATATGTGGGGGGCTGCCTTTTCCTTTGGGGTATTTCTCTGAGGCAAGGTAGGCTTATTTTCTATCTTCAGGCTAGTTAGTTTCTCAGGCTGTGCCGAGTTGCATAGGCAGAGTTAGGCGCAATCCACGGCTGCCTCTAGTGTTATTTGGAGAGGATTAGGGATTGCGGTCTGCAGAGTTCCCACGTCTCAGAGCTCGTTCTATTATTTTGGGTTATTGTCAGATCACTGTATGTGCTCTGACCGCTATGTCCATTGTGATACTGAATTGCCTATCACAACACACCAGATGTCGGTAAAGAATTATTATTGATTCAGTATATGAATTGTGTAGTAATAACTGGAAGGTTTTGCTATTTTCCCCCTTTAGCCCTTATGATGGTTATTTGGGGTTACTGGAGGAGCAGTCTTTGGAAGGTGAACCTTAAAAATAAAATAAATGAGACATAGGTGACTTCTTATAGGATTGTAGGGGTCGGGGGCCAGGGCAGCAGCCATAGCCGACAGCAATCCCTGTATCACTCTCTGGCCCCCTTCCCGCATCAGTTCACATTTCTCTGCTGCATTACCTCTGTACTGATTCTCAGCGCCGTCTGGACTTGTCCGGTGTGGGGATGTGTTCCTCACAGACGGTTCCAAAATAAAGGAGACACACTCCGGCTTAACTTCAATATGAACTTGTTTACTCAGCACAACTTGCTCCAATACAGGCACCTCGGGTATCAGTCAGTATCTTCTTTTCTGTCCCTGCTCTGTTCTCTCCTTTTCTATATTCAGCCCCGGGTCGGACAGTATCTTCCGGTCACGCAGAACCTGTTCCATCCAGAATTCTTGCCTCACATGGGGGAGTCCTACACCGCTTCGCCCTGGTTTTTAGAACTGCTGCCCAGGCAAAGACCTGCCACATCTTGCTTGTACTACCCGTGCTGACCAGACTTCTCTCTTTATAGGGACAGATTTCTATCAACCACATCCGCGGCCTTCCATGCTTCTTCCTCCTAGAGAAACCTTCAGTGTAGCTTTTCTATGCTGGACCCCTTTCTTTAACGTTGCGGGGCACAGCGACTTCTGGCCAGGCAGCCCTGTGAGCTGCACAGGTACCCAGGCCCTGACTCACTAAACTAGGAAGCTTACACTATTCTTATGCCACTGTGCCCCTCCTCTAACCATATGCTACAGTGCCCCCCTCTAATGGCCAACTATGGACACTACACCCCTATTACCATACTGGGCCCGGGGACAAACTTTCCCTTTAAACTATATGTGTACAAATGTGTAAAACATGTAGACAATCAAATATACAGAGCAATACACATGAGGTGTAGCAGTACTCTTGTACAAGGTGGTAATACACTTTATGTGTAGCAGTACCACCCTGTACATTAATAACATATACATTGCTTACATTAAAAAGGGGTTGGGGAGGAGAAAAGAACAAAAACATATGTACACCCCCTACAGGGTCGCCACAACAGTCTTTGGACTTGCAGCATTATGCTGTCCACAAGAAAGCTACCTCAGTGGGGAAAGGTAGTAGATGGAGTGCAGAATTAAGCTCTTAGGGTTGTAGCACCGGGAAAAACACCATAAGAGGAAAGACCTCCACTATTCTAAACAAAAAAACACCAGTATACAGGCAAAGATGCTTACCTGTTCAAGGCCTCCAACAATTGCAATAACCAATTACCAATACCTTGCATACATTGTTATGTTTTTGGTGCACTGTATATTTTTTCCAGGGTGCGGCTGGGCCCTAGATGGCTCCGGACACTGTGGCCTCTGTTCACACGGGATGCATTATGGTAAGCCCGCTATATGGCGTCATTAATAGGCTTTGAGCCATATACTTTGCATTCCTGTGTGAACACGCCACATACAGACAATTTTTTTGCACAGGTGCACCAAGTGACCAATTCCTTATTGTAGGGTGACTGCATTATCGGTATTATTGCACCTGTGTATTTGCCATCTTAACTTGGGTCCACTGCACCCTGGTTAGTGCAATTGTTGGAGGCCTTGAACAGGTAAGCATCTTTGCCTGTATACTGGTTTTTTTTTGCAGCATCGGGAGCATACGGGAAGATGTCCTCAGATGGGGTCCTTTAAACGATGGTCTGTCTTCTGGTGGCAGCGGTCGGTCTCCGGCACCTTCCACTGAACCCCTAGTCCATAAACATGCGCGGCTGAAGCAAACAAGGCCGCGGCACTTCCAGTGTCAAACGGGAATGGGCACAAAGTCACTGGCAGGGGAGGCCTCACGATTCTGTCCGGTGGTTGGCCTTCTTTCTTATCATGCGCAGTACTCTCAGTCACTCAGCGCACGGTACCTCTCACCTCAGCAGCCCTGCTGGAGATGGCGGGGACCAACCAATGCGCCGGCACTTAGGGGACAGATCACGCAGCTCACCCGGCTGCGCGCTGCTGCTGGTTCGCACCAAACTGCCGGCTGCTGTGCGCACTTTTCCTTTTATCTTGCCCCTCCTACCCGGGTCATGAGGTTGGTCCCGCTCCTCATTCTTCCCCAGGCAACAAGGGAGGCAGCCTTAACAGTTCCAGACCTGGCTTGGTACAGGTACCCGCAGCTCGGTCTTCCTCCTTACACCGCTTCAGGGGATTCATCCTGCAAGGGTGTCAATGAGCCTCCTACCTCCCAAAAGCCCCACAATCACTCCAAGTCCCACTGCTGATGAGGTCAGCAGGCTACTCCGGATCAGTGAGGGATGACAGATCACAGGATAGGCCACAGCTTCAGCCCTATCAGGTAACGGCGTTGTTGAAGCGACACAATAGCTGGCTCAGAGGGTTTTGCCCGTTGCATCAGAGTGAGGTAAGATGTTTTGGGTGGTGGAAGGTAGGGTTAACTGGCTGGATTTGAAAGATTGATGCTGTTTGGTTTGTACCTGTCTAGCGTCCAGGCTCGGACTGGCCCACAGGGGAGCAGTGGAAATCCCCGGTGGGCCTCTGTGCAGATCTGGACCACCAACCCCAATGTATGAGCAGTACTTGGCATAATTCACTTGATTCAATCTGTACAGAAAAAAGCAGCATCTCATCATTCATGAACCAAACTACCCAGCTTATTATTATATAGAGATATAGGTAAACTTGTGAATGAGGGTAGTGTAATATTTGAATGAAAAGTGGGACCCCCAAAATCAATGTTATTGGTGGGCCCTTGGCACCCCAGTGCGACATTGCTCCCGTCCCTGTTCTTTAAGGTTTTATTTAGCTTGCAACTTTTTTCTTAGAATTGTATTTACTTATTCAATTGTGTTCATGGCCAGGCTACTCCACGTTATCGCCTGATTTCTCTATTGCTTTTTTATCTTTAAAACTTGCTTTTTCTGAATTGCCAGACTGTGGATCTGCAAGTTCAGAGCTCAGTGGGTGTTGACTGTGTACCTGTATCTTCTTCTCTCTTTTCTGTCACACTAATAAGGCTGTGCTTACTAAATTCTGCAAGAGTATACAGCACAGCAGTCTCCACAGGAATATAAAATATGTTGTGTATGAATAACACTGTCCTACTCCGACCATAAATGACTGTAGAGAGCTCAGAAGTGGATTATTAAGAAGCAGGGGAGTAATACCTAACTGCAGGATCAAAATCTGTGCGGAGGATTTTTTCAGTCTGTAACCATGAAGCAGCACTTCGATCAAGTCATGACTCTGCAGAGGAGCTGTATTCATAAAATGCTTGGAAATTTTTAATTAGAACGAGATGGAATTTTACTCCATTTTTTTTCATTTTAGATTTATTGGCGTGAAATGAAAAGATGTCACAAAAGATTGTCTATTAGCAAAACAGGTCAACATTTTCCATATTTGTTTTTATGAAATTTTCCCATAATGAAATAATTATTTTTTACTAGTCTATTAGTTCTCCTTTATATATTATATATTCTAATAAGCAGAATGTACAACAGTGTGTTATTATGTCATTTAACTAGCTGATGCAAGCATTAACTCGAAATTGCATTGCAGAAATAATTGATGGGCGTGCTAAATAAAAAATTATTATCTCTGCATAAATCACAGCTTCTCGTGATCCAAAAAAGTGGTACACCCACGTGAGCCCCAAAACGTTCACACTATAAAATTCACCACAAAGGTTTCTTTATAGTTCAAGAAAATTGTAGAGGATTTCCCTGCCAAATTAAAAAAAAAATCTATTTCTATCTATCATCATCATTGTTGGAGAGGTAAGAGTTTGACCACTTTGACCTAATCGATCATGATCAGCGCCATACGTTCAGGAACAGCGCCATACATACAAGTGTGGCTGTGTGTGGTACTGCAAATAAGTTCTAATAACTTTAGAGTGTGCAATCAGTAAGAGTTATATCCCTTCCTAGGTGAGCTGGGCAATAATAAAATGCTCTCCATTACTAGGGGTGAGCACATAGTTTCTCAGGAACTTGGTGTAGCCACCACATCGGAAAATTTTTGAACAAAGCTCTGAAAAGCTATGTGCACACGTTGCAGATTGTATGCGTTTTTGCTGCTTTTTTTTCGCGGCAAAAATGCATACACAACACAACCCATTGAATTCAATGGGATTCCGCAATGCTGTGCTAATGCTGCGTATTTTTCAGCGGCGGAATCGCATCGTGGAAAAATACACAGCATGCTCATTGTTTGTGCGGAATCGCGGAGATTCCGCACACATAGGAATGCATTGATCCGCTTACTTCCCCCATGTGGCTATGCCCACCATGCGGGAAGTAAGCGGATCATGTGCGGATGGTACCCGGGGTGGAGGAGAGGAGACTCTCTTCCAGGTCCTGGGAACCATATACCTGTTAAAAAAAGAAGTAAAATAAAAAATAGTTATATACTCACCTTCCGGCAGCTCCCGAATCCAGCCCAGGCCTCAACGATGCTCCCGGCAGCTCCTGTTCCCAGTGATGCCTTGCGACAATGACCTGTGATGACGTAGCGTTCTCGCGTGATGCTACGTCATCTGGGGTCATTGTCGCGAGGCATCACTGGGAACAGGAGCATTGCGAGGAGCGGGAAGGCTGCGGGGGGCCGCCGGAAGGTGAGAGTATCATGATTTTTTTTCATTACTATTTTTAACATTATATCTTTTTACTATTGATGCTACATGGGCAGCATCAATGGTAAAAAGTTGGTCACACTTGCCAAACACTATGTTTGACAAGTGTGACCAACCTGTCAATCAGTTTTCCAAGCGATGCTAATTACGCTTGCAAAACGCTAGTGTTTAGCGGGAATACGCATGCCAATTCCGCATGTGTTATACCAGCGGCAGGGAGTTGCAGAATTGCGGCGGAAATTTCCACGGCAGTTCTGCAACGTGTGCACATAGCCTAAATCTCCTACGACTTGAGGCATCACCTCTTCTTATTACTAGGTCCCATGGCTTTATTACATTGCAGCATGATGTCATGAGGGTTTACTAAGCAAGGGCGCCGGGGATACCAGACATGCCACAGGGCTCCAGTCCAGATATAGAAATAATGAAAAATGCTCTTAAAAGGGTATTCCCATCCCCAAGATCCTATCCCAATAAGGAGCATATATTAATAATAATAATAATAATAATAGCAAATACCTCTAATTGCAAATGTAGGATAGTTCTTCTGATTAGCTATGTGCAGGGCATTGCAGTAGCATGGTTATGACACTCATATAGTGGCAGTTAGTTAGTTGTTAATGGTCGTAACCATGGATACCCAAGCTACTGCAATGCCCTGCACACAGGGTAAGCGACATAGCAAATCAGAAGAACTATACATTTTTAATTGGAGGTATTTGCTAATGTTATTACACCTACTACATATATGAATAGGATTTTGGAGATGGGAATACCCCTTTAATGAAGTTTAGAACATCAAGACAATGAAGAAACTCTGTAAACTTACACAGATGGATACTGAAATAGATCTGTGAGTGAGGGGTTGTACTTGGCGCAAGTCGCTATGTGACAGGTGTAATAATCAGGGAATTGGAAGGGATGGTAATCTGGATTTGCACATTCACAGTCCAGATTACGCCACTGGAGCGCATATCGCTATTCTGTCCGAGACGGCGTCATTGTAAGAGAGCCCATCCAGTGCAATTACGCACGCGGATACAATGGGAGAGCCAGGAAAGCACAGGTGGGGAACAGAGACCAGTCTGTGTGGAGCCAAAATGATTGAGTTAATCCCCGTCACCTCCCTTGTCTTCCTGACTGAAACGGGTCCAGCGGGAACGAAGTGTCAGGAAGTGCTGGATCAGCATCAGTCGTAGTGACTGGCCTGCTCTGTAATAGACGGACTGCTGCAAATAACACTGGAAGTGAAACGCATTTTCAGAAGTTTGTAGCGGCAAAAAGAAAAAATCATTAGCGGTCAGTAGTGCTGATGAGAACAGTGCAGATAGTTAATGGAAACCTCAGCGGCTGCCAATATCTCGCTTTTTTCATAAATAGATTTAACTAGAAGCAGGCGACAG
Organism: Ranitomeya imitator; assembly: GCF_032444005.1. Taxonomy (NCBI): domain Eukaryota; kingdom Metazoa; phylum Chordata; class Amphibia; order Anura; family Dendrobatidae; genus Ranitomeya; species Ranitomeya imitator. The sequence continues at coordinate 627,265,981 of NC_091285.1, forward strand.
ACAAGTAAGTGAAAAGAAAAGATGAGCGACCTCAAGAACGGTCGAAATCACCAAAAATGAACAATTATTGAGGTCTTTATTGAGATTTCTCAAATTTAGCTTCACAAATGAAAGACTATTTAAAGGAGGCTGGACCTTGTTACATTTTCTACATTAGCTGATACCCAAAAACCATAAAAATAGTATAAATATTAGAGATGAGCAAATAAATTCTCCGGACCCCGATCTAGCGGCCACATCAGCTCTCCATAGCTTCTGGACGGAGTCCCTGTGAACTGTCTCCTACTTGGATTCACTGCTTTTCTTTTGATTAGCCAGCCTGACATGACATTGTGTATGTGTCACACCGCTAGGATGTCAAAAGAAGAACCACAGATGACTAAGGTAAGAAGTGGTTCGCAGGCCTCAGGTCTAGTGGCCACAGACTGCTAGCCTGGCTGTTGGAATTCAGACATCTTTCATAAATATGATCAAATTCTCAAAAAATTAGGTGGAGTGGATAGTGCCAAAGACTAGAATGCAGTGGCAGGGTGTAGACGTGACCAGACGCTCCATTCAACTCATCCTGCCCACAATCTTGCTTCCAGGAGAGAAGGGACACTCGTTCTCCATTTTGGCAATCAGTGGAGATTCCAACAGTTTAAAGAAAACCGGTCACGTTAGAAATCTCTGTTTAATTGAATATATACTGTACAGTAGGTTTAATGTTGTGAATTCTGTTGTCGAACTCCCTCCTGTGGTCGTGAATGGTACTTCGGCGAGTTCTGTCCATGGACTCCCTCTGGTGGCTGTGAGTGAAGCTGCTGCTTCTGAAGTTCCTTACACAGGTGACGTGGTTTATCCTTTGGTTGGCTGCTCTATTTAACTCCACTCAGATCGTTACTCCATGCCAGCTGTCAATGTTCCTGCATTGGTTCAGTTCGCTCTTGGATCTTTCTGGTGACCTGTCTTCTCCAGCAGAAGATAAGTTCCTGATAGTTATTATTTGTTCATTGTTTCCTTGTCCAGCTGGTTATCATGATTTTGTCTTGCTAGCTGGAAGCTATGGGATGCAGAGTGGCATCTCCGCACCGTTAGTCAGTGCGGAGGTCTTTTTGCACACTCTGCGTGGTCTTTTGTAGTTTTTTGTGCTGACCGCAAAGATACCTTTCCTATCCTCTGTCTGTTTAGTAAGTCTGGCCTCCCTTTGCTGAAACCTGTTTCATTTCTGCGTTTGTGACTTCCATCTTTACTCACAGTCAATATATGTGGGGGGCTGCCTTTTCCTTTGGGGAATTTCTCTGAGGCAAGGTAGGCTTTATTTTCTATCTCTAGGGCTAGCTAGCTCTTAGGCTGTGAAGAGGCGTCTAGGGAGTGTCAGGAACGCTCCACGGCTATTTCTAGTTGTTGTGATAGGATTAGGGCCTGCGGTCAGCAGAGCTCCCACATCCCAGAGCTTGTCCTGTGTGAGTTTAACTATCAGGTCGTGCCGGGTGCTCCTAACCACCAGGTCCATAACAGTTTAACCTGCATGTAAATAGAGTTACAATGCTGCCCAATTGTCTTACTGCAGCTACCAGAAAAAAACGTATCTCCTCTCGGAAGCCACCGGCTTTCAGTTATGGAGCGGTCACAGTCATCGCTCTCAGCTCCACTCCTCGCCATTCATACATATGCATGCTTAATCAGGCTGAACACGTAGGGGAATAAAGGCCCCCATACACATTTTAAGTAATCCAAACCAGCAAATTTTGGCAGGATCGGCCAACCATCTTAGGCCGGCTTCACACAAGGGTATATCACAGTCCACATACAGATCACAATGGCCGAACTTACATCTTATACCGGTATGTGTTTATGAGGCTGTATGTTTGGGCCGGGAGACATGTGGTGGCTCCGGGCACTACAGTGCATGTACGGACTGTGAAATATACCTGTGTGAATATAGCCATAGATGAGGTGTCTGGCAGTGGCTTATTTCACTCATCTCATAAAATACATAAACACTTATCCGATATATTCCTCTAAATGGCAGATTCAGAAGAGATAGTTGTCAGATGAACAAGTGTTTGGCCAACAGCTATCCAAGATGTTTTGGTTTTTGCAGCTGATGCCAAACACTTTTGACGGTGGACTATCATTCCTGTTAACAAAAATATTGCGCAACTCAACTTCCTTGATCCTCTTCTTTCCGATCATCATCTGTCAGGAAGAGTCAGGAAGTCTCCATTCACATTAAAGGGACACTGTCACCTGAATTTGGAGGGAACAATCTTCAGCCATGGAGGCGGGGTTTTTGGGTGTTTGATTCACCCTTTCCTTACCCGCTGGCTGCATGCTGGCTGCAATATTGGATTGAAGTTCATTCTCTGTCCTTCATAGTACACGCCTGCGCAAGGCAAGATTACCTTGTGCAGGCATGTACTACGGAGGACAGAGAATGAACTTCAATCCAATATTGCAGCCAGCATGCAGCCAGCGGGTAAGGAAAGGGTGAATCAAACACCCAAAAACCCCGCCTCCATGGCTGAAGATTGTTCCCTCCAAATTCAGGTGACAGTGTCCCTTTAAATAGTCGTTCGGTCTAGTCTAAATCAACGAGTTTGATCAACCTTTCTCCAATATGTATTGGGCGACACCTTGGTCATCTAAGTGTTAGATAAGGCTACACGGCAGCATGTGTCGCTTGACACTGATATCGCAGTCTCGCATTGCAACAGCATATCTAATGATTTCCTATGGTCTCATGTTGTTACCGGCAACTTCCTGAAGCCGCGATACAGAGCCACAAAGTTTCGAGATGTGTTGGGTTTTCTTCTGCTAGTTCGCAGTCACACGTGACTCACTGGACATGGACTTTAATGCAAATCACATGCGCCTGTGACTTGCGTGTAAGTTCTCTGTGATTTGGTCATTATTTTCAGCAAAATCACAGCTCTAAAATATTTGAGTGGCAGCAAGGCAGAGACAAGTTTCACAGATGTTTTTGATTGCTTACTTGACTGAAAATTTCTGTTGCACGACATATGTCGCTGTGTAGCCTAAGCCCTAGATGACTTTTCTCACTCAAAACTCAAGGAAAAAAAATAATTGTAGTCAGCTGCCAATTTACAAGAAGCAGAGAACAAAACTGGAGTTCCTCTTATTATAGTGATTCAACTTAAGTCTACCCCATGACAGCGCCTCAATGTTTGTCTAATCAAATGATCCCTATGGTGACCTCAAAACGCAAATCTGTCTATTCAGAGAAACCAAAACCGGCTACAGACAGCTGACCGAGAGTTACTATACTAAACCAGATTTTCTGCCACTATAAATTAAATGAAATAGTTCTATGCTATTCCTAAAGGTTTAAAAAAAAAGTTGTACAGAAAGTTTAAAACAGTAAACATAGCTCCCAAAATGTTCCGGAACCGATGGGATAGTCCCGGATCCAGTGGGACAGTCCAGGATATGGGTCACTGTCCTAGGTGGTGAGCCAAGTGTCCCGCTCCTGCCATCATGAGTGTAGCACTGCGCTGCACAGCCTGTGTTCTGACCAGCTGAGCTCGGCATTGCTGTGTCCTCTGAGAAGACAGAAGCGATTTATCACAACTAGCAGAAAGGCTGGGGTGCCCATAGGGTTGACAGGCCTCATGACATTTTAGATGGTGGGAGTTAAGGGTTTACTTGTTTGTTGGACCTGGTTCGGGCAGCCATGCAAGTCCATGGGGCCCAGGTGGTGCAGGAGCAGCTTTGTGCGACCTTACACATCCCCTCCGGCGGTAGCAGTGAGTCCATATGCAGCGCCCCAGAGACCTGGTCGTTGCAGTATGACACTCTGCCGCTAAGGGGAGTGATGGTACGTCTGATGGCACTAAAGGAGTTCTGACCAGGTATCTCAAACACACATGACACTTCACACTCCGGCCACCAGGGGGAGTGGTTCTATCTAGTAGGCCACTCTTCACACTCTGGTAAAACTGGGGGTGGGACAGGAAGTTAGACAGAAAGAGCCCGGGAGAGTTCGGGAGAGGACCTGTCAGGGGTGGGATCCTGACAGCGGTCTAGAAAGAGAACAGATCGTTACGGAGCCGCGCCTGCACTACCTTGCGGCGGTATTCTAAGAAAGGACACGAAGCGAAGTTGATTGTGGAGAAGTGAGAAGCGGGATCACAGTGTAAAGGAGATAGAGCCAGTAGGAGTCGTGCCGCGAGACCGAGGCAACATCCTTCTGAGGCGCATAGCGGTGGCCAGAGCACCGAGAAAGTAAGGGACTTTACGCATTACTTCAACACAGCAAGACAGTTAATTATAGGTTGGCTGTTTCACCTAAATCACCTAAGCAGACAAGGGAGGCAACTGTGGGAGAGGGGCGTCTCTAGGGTCCCAGAATAACTCCAGGCCTAACCATATCATCTGGGGGACGACGAGAGAGAGAAAGAACAACGAACACAGACACAAGAGTTGTGAGGACTATCCCGTGGTGCTTAGCAGGGAAGGACTACAACACACAGGCGCTAGTGGGTAGGCACTGATTTCCACCTGCAAAGGAAACTCTGGATGTGCTTTCGGACCGGCCGATCTCAGCCAGCCCTGTTAGCAGTGCTCTGGATTGCGGATCCCAAAGCCTTCAGTAAAGAGGTAAAGAGACTGCAACCCTGTGTCCTTGTTATTCATCGTGCCTCGCACCACGCATCACACCATCACCTTTCATTGGGCGCCCCTTAGCAGGGTCACGGACCGGGTCTAGCCACCGTGACGACCCCAATACAGAGACTGAGGGGCCCGGTATCGAGAACTCGTGGCCCTGTGTCTGGGGGCGCTCCAAATACACCCCCCACAGCGTGTGCTCAGCGGTCATGGCCGCTGAAGCGTTATTCACCTGAGGGAATTCAGGTGTATGGAAGGTCTACTGGCACCTCAAGATCACTCAAGTGAATAACGCCAATCCATCGGCGACCCGTGGTCATGTGGCGCTGATGGGCGGAGCTAAGATGTACTTCCAGAGCGACCATGTTAAATGCCGCTGTTAAAGTTTGACAGCAGCATTTAACATATTAACAGCCGCGGGTGGATCGCAATTCCATCCACGACTGTTAGGGGCACCTGACAGCTGATCAGATCAGCTGTCATGTGCTGGATAAGGTGCGGGCTCAGCGCTGAAGCAACAAGGAGGGGGGATGCGACCTATGACGAGATAGATTAGCGAAATTAGGATTATTTAGTCTAGAAAAAAGACGACTGAGGGGCGATCTAATAACCATGTATAAGTATATAAGGGGACAATACAAATATCTCGCTGAGGATCTGTTTATACCAAGGAAGGTGACGGGCACAAGGGGGCATTCTTTGCGTCTGGAGGAGAGAAGGTTTTTCCACCAACATAGAAGAGGATTCTTTACTGTTAGGGCAGTGAGAATCTGGAATTGCTTGCCTGAGGAGGTGGTGATGGCGAACTCAGTCGAGGGGTTCAAGAGAGGCCTGGATGTCTTCCTGGAGCAGAACAATATTGTATCATACAATTATTAGGTTCTGTAGAAGGACGTAGATCTGGGTATTTATTATAATGGAATATAGGCTGAACTGGATGGACAAATGTCTTTTTTCGGCCTTACTAACTATGTTACTATGTTACTATGTTACTATGAACATAGCATGTCATAGGTCGTTAAGGGGTTAAGGAGGGAAGAGAGAAATGCTGAGGAGATGACCTTTAGTATCAGAGAACACTGAAGAGATGACCCGAGGGAAGAGAGGAGCGCCAAGGAGACGGCCTGAGGGCAGAGAGGAGCAGAAAGGAGATGGCTTGAGGGAAAATAAGAGCGCTGAGGCAACAGTCTGAGTTTCAACTGATAGGAAACTTAGGTTTGAAATGTCATAGACACCTGGACAGAAAGTTAACAGAACTCATTATAGTCTGTGGAGACAGTCAGACTCTGCTGTGTGTTCAATGACAAATCTGTCCCCAGTTGCTTTCAGTTTTTCTGCTAATGGTAAATAATTGTGGCTGGGCTTAAGGACATATCGTAAAATTCACAACATCATTAAATGTATTACAAAATAATTGCATATATATATATATTCGTATGTATACAGACATATGACGTACATGTCAAAAACATATGAAAGTCTGTGCCATACGTCCAACTATGTCTGTCAGAATTACAACATATACATCTACATGAATTTTTCTGAATCTTTACTTTATATTTTAATGGTACATGCAGGAGAACATATATGGTACGTTTTAGACATATTACTAACACTGCTATACATCTCCCATGGAGAATAATGGAGAAAGAAATGTACAATATGTATTTCATATGTTTTGTTAGGGACTAAAAATGTCGTCAGCTGCTACATTTCTTTTTATGCCCCCCCCCAAAAAAAAAAAAAATTAAAACCTGACAAAATTTATTCAAAAGAACATTTTTGTGTCCATTTTAGTCTATGTACGGTATATACTGCAATGTCGGACTGGGGTGTTAAGGCCCACCAGTAACCAACTCCAGGGCCTCACTTTTCAACTACATGCAAATGTGACATTATCCTCAATTACAAATTTATATAACAATGACCTGGGTAGATTGTTACATGAATAAGGCCCCTTTCACACATCAGTTTTTTGCTATCAGTCGCAATCCGTTGAATTTTGAAAAAAACGAATCCGGCGACTGATGCCACCGGATCCGTTTTTTTCTCATAGACTTGCATCGGTGACGGATGACCTCACGTTTCATCCGTCATTCGCTGGATCCATCGAAAATTGTTTGTCCGGTGTCCGGAGACAACGGACAAAGTAAAGTTTTTTGTGTATTTTGAATAAACAAACAGCGACGGATCCGTCCGTCGTTTGCTCGAATGGAAGCCTATGGCCACCGGATCCATAAAATGACGGAATCCAGGGACGGATTCCGTTTTTTTAAACTAAGCATGCTCCGATTTATTTAACCAGATCCGCTAGACGGATCCGTTGAAAAAACAAATCCGTTGCATCAGTTTTTCACAATCTGCGACGGATCCGTCGAGCCAACATATTGTAACTGACAGCAAAAAACTGATGTGTGAAAGGGACCTAAGATGCCACCTTTGTCTGTACATAGTGATTCAAGTGTATAGCGCCAAGTACTGCTCATATAAGAGGGTGGTGGCCCACCGGAGGATTCTCCTGTTCTCCAGTAGGCCAGTCCAAGCCTGGCTGTCATATACATCTTATTACAATTTTTTTTGCAATTCCTGCATATCCATCCAGTGGAAAGCACTGTATACGTGTGAACTGAGCCTTATAGTGCTGGGGAATTGTCAGGTGTCTCCTCTGAACTGAAGATTAATCTCTGAATAGACATTTCATACTTTTGTAGTGAAAGGGACACTGTCTCACAATCAAAAATTTTTTACCTCAGGCCCTATATAACGGAAGGGCTTTGTAAAGGTCTTAAAATAGATGTGCTTAGTAGCTATTGACATGGCGTGAAATGACCAGGAAGCGTGTCTCCCATAAGTCTCACATTGCCGTCTGGCGAGGATTATATTATTTGCTTGCTCTCCACTGACATGAAGGTTACTATGAGTCAGTAGGGGTTTCCCTCATCCCATCTGACGTCACTGATCTCCAGACACCTGGCCTCACTCTGGGTGGAGGCCATGGAGAACCAGTTTGAGCAGGCCTCTAATCTTCTGCTTACACTATGACTCCTGTGTGGGAAGTTTAGCAATATTATACCTCTATCCTAGAGACTTCTCCAAACGACTTCCTCTTGTGAGGTCGACTGAACGCGATTTATATATTCAGTCTACACCAGAGCTGGGTGTGGGAAAGTCAGCGTACATCCACACATGGCGGACATTTCTGCTACTCTTCTATTCATGTGTATAGGGTTTAAGACCACCATACACCTGCGATAACAGACGCCCATTTCAACCATAAAACAACAGACAAGTCAGAACTTGTCATAAAAGGCCGCAGCTTTTAATTAGGGTTTACCAATTAATAAATAATAATAAATATTCTATAAAGTTGTACTTTTGAATGACACTACTTATTCTGCCATATAGTGTACTGGAAAACCTAAACAAATTTCCAAGAGAGTTGAAATTGCAAAAAAAAAGTGCAATTCCACAATTGTTTTTTTTTTGTTTGTTTTTTTATATACCATGATCATTATATGGTAAAACTGATCTGCAAATATGATTCCACAGGTCAGTACAATTACGCAGACATCAAACATGTATTTTTTTTATTAGTCAATTGCTGAAAAATTTGTGAGTTTGTAAAAAATCACAATTGTGTTTTTGTCACCTTTCTCCGAGACTCGTAACGTTCTCATTTTTCAGGATCTGGGCCTGGTTGATGGCTTATTTTTTGCGCTCTCAGCTGCTGTTTTTACTGATTTTTTTTTGGCAGATATGATGTTTCAATTCCCTCTTATTGCATTTTATTGCAATGTTCCGGCTGCCAAAAAACATAGTTCTGGCATTTTTTTTTTTTTCTCGTTATGCCGTTTACTGATCAGATTAATCTACTATATAATTGTCTAAGGGGTACTTCCGTCTGTCCTTCTGTCTGTCTGTCTGACACGGATATTCATTGGTCGTGGCCTCTGTCTATCATGGAAATCCAAGTCGCTGATTGGTTGCCGCAAAACAGCCACGACCAATCAGCGCCGGGCACAGTCCGGAAGAAAATGGCCGCTCCTTACTCCCTGCAGTCAGTGGCTGGCGCCCGCTTCATACTCCCCGCTCCCCGCAGTGTCCCCAGCGCCCGCTCCATACTCCCCGCAGTGTCCCCGGCGCTCCGCTATATACTCCCCGCAGTGTCCCCGGCGCTCCGCAATATACTCCCCGCAGTGTTCCCAGCGCTCCGCTCCATACTCCCCACTCCCCGCAGTGTCCCTAGCGCCCGTTCCATACTCCCCGCAGTGTCCCCGGCGCTCCGCTATATACTCCCCGCAGTGTCCCCGGCGCTCCGCAATATACTCCCTGCAGTGTCCCCGGCGCTCCACTCCATACTCCCCGCTCCCCGCAGTCAGTGTTCCCGGCGCTCCGGGATGACATAACTAGAAGGCGTTCTCCACGCCGAGATGTACAACGTTTCAGAAGACAAGCTGCGGAGACCGGAGCAGTGGGAAACGAGGTGGGGAGGTAAGTATTATATTTTCTTTTTTTTAGAACATTGTGGTGGCCATAAAACTGTATTGAGGACTATGTGGTGTATTATGCTGTATGAACTATGGGGTGCATTATTCTATGTGAACTATGAGATACTTTATATTGCATGTATAGCTACAGGGTGCATTATACGGTATGGACTATGGAGTGCATTATACTGTATGGACTGTGGGATGCATTATACTGTATGGGGTATGAGATGCATTATACTGTATAGACTAAGGGTTCATTATACTGTATGGACTGTGGGATGCATTATACTGTATGGGGTATGAGATGCATTATACTGTATAGACTATGGGTTTATTATACTGTATGGACTGTGGGATGCATTATACTGTATGGGGTATGAGATGCATTATACTGTATAGACTACGGGTTCATTATACTGTATGGACTGTGGGATGCATTATACTGTATGGGGTATGAGATGCATTATACTGTATAGACTATGGAGTTCATTATACTGTACGGACTATGGGGTGCATTTGGTGCGCATTATGCTGTATGGAGGACTATGTGGGGGCTATTATAATATTTAGAGGGCTATGTGGGAGCCTTTAAACTGTATGCAAGCAATTATACTGTGTGAACGTTTGTGTGGGGCCCATCATACTGTGTGGAGGCCATTATGCAATATGGAGAGGTGTGGGGCCATTATATTGTATGTAGGCACATTATGCTACATGGAGGGCAGTGTGGGGGACACAGTTGGGGGATCATACTGTGTTAGAGTCACATACTTTTCTGGAGCAGTTGAGGGATGGGGTACAGTAAGATCAACATACTGTGCGTGTGGAGAGTACTGTGGAAGAATTCACTGTAGGGGTATCTTAGTTTTTGTGGGGCACTTTAGTTGACATCATACTTTACAAGTGCAATGCAAGGGGAATTCAGGGCTCCCGTAGGAGGAATATTAGAGGGTACACAGAACCACACAGCAGGTGCAGTAGTAATGACACATACGGCAGCAGCCGCTCAGTTTTGGAGTATCAGCAGGATGATGAGTTTGTGTAGGTTGGGAATAGATGGTGATGGTGCTGGAAATGTGAAACGTCAGATGTGTCTTTGTTGTATTCTCTGCAGCTGAGCCGTGACTGGAGGAGTTGTGATGCCGGTCTGGGCCAGATGGAAAAGACAGGAAAAGTGATTGATTCCATCTGGACGAAAATCCTCTGTAATTCACCATCTACAACTGTGCTGTAATCTCTTATATGTACACTAGATGGTGGCCCGATTCTAACGCATCTGGTATTCTAGAATATGTATGTCCACGTAGTATATTGCCCAGCCACGTAGTATATTGCTCAGCCACGTAGTATATTGCCCAACTACATAGTATATTGCCCAGTCACGTAGTATATTTCCCAGTCACGTAATATATTGCCCAGTCACATAGTATATTGCCCAGTCATGTAGTATATTGCCCAGTCACGTAATATATTGCCCAGTCACATAGTATATTGCCCAGCCACGTAGTATATTGCCCAGCCACGTAGTATATTGCCCAGCCACGTAGTTCACGTAGTATATTGCCCAGTCACATAGTATATTGCCCAGCTACGCACAGAGCCACGTAGTATACAGCACAGAGTCACATAGTATACTGCCCAGTCACGTAGTATATTGGCCAGTCACGTAGTATATTGCCCAGTCACGTAGTATATTGGCCAGTCACGTAGTATATTGGCCAGTCACGTAGTATATTGCCCAGTCACGTAGTATATTGCCCAGTCACGTAGTATATTGGCCAGTCACGTAGTATATAGCACAGCCCACATAGTATACTGCCCAGTCACGTAGTATATTGCCCAGTCACGTAGTATATTGGCCAGTCACGTAGTATACTGCCCAGTCACGTAGTATATTGGCCAGTCACGTAGTATATTGCTCAGTCACGTAGTATACAGCACAGTCACGTAGTATGCACCATATCTCTGTTAAAAAAAAAAAGAATTAAAATAAAAAATTGTTACATACTCACCTCCTGGAGCCTCCGGATCGAAGCGGCCAGTTCCCGATGCTTGGCGCGCGGTCCGGTCTGAAGATTGCATTGTGGTCTCGCGCGATGATGACGTAGCGGTCTCGCTAGACCGTACGTCATCATCTCGCGAGACCGCAATGCATGCAGCGGTCACCGGGGCGTCGCGAGGAGCGGGAAAGGCCGGTTCATGATCCGGGGGGCCACCAGAGGATGAGTATGTAACTATTTTTTATTTTTATTCTTTTTTTTTTTAACAGAGATATGACATTAGATATTTTTACTATTCATGCTGCATAGGCAGAATGAATAGTAAAAAGGTGGTCACACAGGGTTTATAGCAGCATTAACCGAGTGCGTTACACCGCGGTGAACGCTGCCATTAACCCTGTGTGAGCGCTGACCGGAGGGGAGTATGTGGACGCCGGGCACTGACTGTGACTGCCGGGAGAAAGGAGCGGCCATTTTTTTCCGGACTGTAGCCATCGCTGGTTGCGGCAGCTATGACAGGCAGCTGCCGAGGCCAATCAGCGAATGAATAACCGTGACAGAAGGACAGACAGACAGACGGAAGTGACCCTTAGACAATTATATAGTAGATATCATCCATCTTTATGTTGAATCTTTCACTCAAGTCCTTTGTATGGTGTGGGGTTTTTGTGGTGCCTTCTATTTTGTATCCTATTTCTTTCTATTCCAGGTCTAAGGTGAGTCCACATATTTTGGGACTAACTGAAGCTTCTTTTACTGGACTGGGAGTCAGCTCGCTACAACGAACTTTCCCTTTTTGCTTTGTCTACAATTAAAGAGACTCTGTCAGCAAAGAATGTCTAGTCAAACCAAGCACAAGCGCTCAGTGCACCATGGCGTGGTCAAACATTTAAGTGCATCTTCCTACTTTCTTGTTTTCCATCGATCTCTGCCCTTCTCTGTCCCTATAAAGCCAGAGCTTTCAATAAAAAAGGATGTGAGTGGATATAGTGGATATAGACAGAAAACACTAGGTGGGAAGATGTGAAGATGCCCTTAAACGTTTGGTCACACCAACTGTGCACCAACCTGTACTTGGTTTGAACAGTCATTCTGCACTGATAGTCTCCATATTCACACATCAGTATTTGGTCAGTATTTTGCATCAGTGTTTGTATGCCAAAACCAGGAGTGGGACTTACAGACAAAAGCTAAAATTGAAAGATTGACATCAGTTTTGTGTTTTGGAGACACTCCTGGTTTTGGCATAGAAATACTGATGAAATAACGATCAAAAATACTGATGTGTGAATAAAGCCTAAGACAGGGTTTTGATCACATAACATGGTATATAACTATGATCTGTCTTAACATTAACATCCTGAAGGTCTGACTTATAGGATCCCTGTGGACATAAACATTAAAAGGCAAAAGCAGCTTTCATTTTTTTTTAATATATAAATTTCACCCCTCCTTGAATGGCACCCTAAGCAGCCATCTTCATCACTTGTAATGGTGAAAAAGCCCCTATCAGCATCATTCACAAGGTGTGAAGGGCCCCTGATACGTTATGAGTAGGGTTGAGCGAAACGGGTCGTTCATTTTCAAAAGTCGCCGACTTTTGGCAAAGTCGGGTTTCATGAAACCCAATCCGACCCCTGTGCGGGGTCGGCCATGCGGTACGCGACTTTCGCGCCAAAGTCGCGTTTCAATGACGCGAAAAGCGCCATTTCTCAGCCAATGAAGGTAAACGCAGAGTGTGGGCAGCGTGATGACATAGGTCCTGGTCCCCACCATCTTAGAGAAGGGCATTGCAGTGATTGGCTTGCTGTCCGCGGCGTCACAGGGGCTATAAAGGGGCGTTCCCGCCGACCGCCATGTTACTGCTGCTGATCTGAGCTTAGGGAGAGGTTGCTGCCACTTCGTCAGAAGCAGGGATAGCGTTAGGCAGGGTCCATTAACCACCAAACCGCTTGTGCTGTAGCGATTTCCACAGCCCAACACCACCTTCGGTGTGCAGGGACAGTGGAAGCTACATTTTTTTTTTTCCCCTCAGCGCTGTAGCTCATTGGGCTGCCCTAGAAGGCTCCCTGATAGCTGCATTGCTGTGTGTACGCCGCTGTGCAAACCAACTGCTTTTTTCAAAGCACAAATCCTCTTGTTCCTTCCTTTCTGCACAGCTATCTTGTTTGTTTGTCCACACTTTTTATTTAATTTGTGCATCAGTCCACTCCTTATTGCTGCCTGCCATACCTGGCTGAGATTACTGCAGGGAGATAGTAATTGAAGGACAGTTCCTTTTTTTTTTTTTTTTTTTTTTTTTTTGTGGGAGATTAAGATTGGCATTTCTGCTAGAGTGCCATCCCTGTCTGTGTCATCTCTCACTCAGTGGGCCATAGAAAGCCTATTTATTTTTTTGCTTGATTTGGGTTCTAAAATCTACCTGAAAAAATCACAACATCAATCAGTGGGAGAAAAATATTGGCCTCAGGGCTTGTGTGTCACTCCTTACTCCTGTGTGTGCCATCTCTCACTCAGTGGGCCATAGAAAGCCTATTTATTTTTTTGCTTGATTTGGGTTCCAAAATCTACCTGAAAAAATCACAACATCAATCAGTGGGAGAAAAATATTGGCCTCAGGGCTTGTGTGCCACTCCTGACTCCTGTGTGTGCCATCTCTCACTCAGTGGACCATAGAAAGCCTATTAATTTTTTTGCTTGATTTGGGTTCTAAATTCTACCTGAAAAAATCAATAAATCAATCAGTGGGAGATTAATATTGGCCTTTGGGCTTGTGTGCCAGTCCTAAGCGTGCCATCTCTCTCTCTCAGATAGTGGGCCATAGAAAGCCTATTTATTATTTTTTTTATTGGGTTTATAAATTTTCCCTGGAAAAAAAAAAAAAAAGTGGGAGATTAATATTGGCCTCTGGGCTTGTGTGCCAGTCCTGAGCGTGCCATCTCTCTCACAAATAGTGGGCCATAGAAAGCCTATTTATTTTTTTGGTTGATTTGGGTTCTAAATTCTACCTGAAAAAAATCAATAAATCAATCAGTGGGAGATTAATATTGGCCTTTGGGCTTGTGTGCCAGTCCTAAGCGTGCCATCTCTCTCTCTCAGATAGTGGGCCATAGAAAGCCTATTTATTATTTTTTTTATTGGGTTTATAAATTTTCCCTGGAAAAAAAAAAAAAGTGGGAGATTAATATTGGCCTCTGGGCTTGTGTGCCAGTCCTGAGCGTGCCATCTCTCTCACAAATAGTGGCCATAGAAAGCCTACCGTATATACTCGAGTATAAGCCGAGATTTTCAGCCCAAATTTTAGGGCTGAAAGTGCCCCCCTCGGCTTATACTCGAGTCACGGTAGCGGTGGGGTCGGCAGGTGAGGGGCTGAGGGCGCTGGGGTATACTTACCTAGTCCCAGCGATCCTCGCGCTGTCCCTGCCGTCCCACGGGCTTCGGCGCTGCAGCTTCTTCCTCTCTTCAGCGGTCACGTGGGACCGCTCATTACAGAAATGAATAAGCGGCTCCACCTCCCATAGGGGCGGAGCCGCTTATTCATTTCTCTAATCAGCGGTGCCGGTGACCGCTGATAGAGAAAGAAGCTGCAGCGCCAAAGACAGGAGGGGACAGCGCGAGGATCGCCAGGACTAGGTGAGTATGTTATATTCACCTGTCCTCGTTCCAGCCGCCGGGCGCCGATCCATCTTCCCGGCCGGCGCCTCCATCTTCCCGGCGTCTGCGCTCTCTGACTGATCAGGCAGAGGGCGCGATGACGCATATAGTGTGCGCGGCGCCCTCTGCCTGATCAGTCAGAGCAGAGACGCCGGGAAGATGGAGGCGCCGGAACGAGACGCCGGGAGCTGCAATCAAGGGAGGTGAGTATGTGGTTTTTTTTTTTTATTGCAGCAGTAGCGGCGGCAGCACAGATTAATGTGGAGCATCTATGGGGCACAGTGAACGGTGCAGAGCACCGTATAAGTCACAGCTAGGGGGCACAATGAACGGTGCAGAGCACCGTATAAGGCACAGCAATGGGGCACAATGAACGGTGCAGAGCACCGTATAAGGCACAGCTAGGGGGCACAATGAACGGTGCAGAGCACCGTATAAGGCACAGCTAGGGGGCACAATGAACGGTGCAGAGCACCGTATAAGGCACAGCTAGGGGGCACAGTGAACGGTGCAGAGCACCGTATATGGCACAGCTAGGGGGCACAGTGAACGGTGCAGAGCACCGTATATGGCACAGCTAGGGGGCACAATGAACGGTGCAGAGCACCGTATAAGGCACAGCAATGGGGCACAATGAACGGTGCAGAGCACCGTATAAGGCACAGCTAGGGGGCACAATGAACGGTGCAGAGCACCGTATAAGGCACAGCTAGGGGGCACAATGAACGGTGCAGAGCACCGTATAAGGCACAGCTAGGGGGCACAATGAACGGTGCAGAGCACTATATGGCACAGCTAGGGGGCACAGTGAACGGTGCGGAGCACCGTATAAGGCACAGCTAGGGGGCACAATGAACGGTGCAGAGCACTATATGGCACAGCTAGGGGGCACAGTGAACGGTGCGGAGCACCGTATAAGGCACAGCTAGGGGGCACAGTGAACGGTGCAGAGCACCGTATAAGGCACAGCTAGGGGGCACAATGAACGGTGCGGAGCACCGTATAAGGCACAGCTAGGGGGCACAGTGAATGGTGCAGAGCACCGTATAAGGCACAGCTAGGGGGCACAGTGAACGGTGCAGAGCACCGTATATGGCACAGCTAGGGGGCACAATGAACGGTGCAGAGCACCGTATATGGCACAGCTATGGGGCACAGTGAACGGTGCAGAGCACTGTATATGGCACAGCTATGGGGCACAGTGAACGGTGCAGAGCACTGTATATGGCACAGCTAGGGGGCACAGTGAACGGTGCAGAGCACTATATGGGGCACAGCTATGGGGAAATATGAATGGTGTAGAGCACTATATGGCACAGCTATGGGGAAATAATGATCTATTTTTATTTTTGAAATTCACCGGTAGTTGCTGCATTTCCACCCTAGGCTTATACTCGAGTCAATAAGTTTTCCCAGTTTTTTGTGGCAAAATTAGGGGGGTCGGCTTATACTCGGGTCGGCTTATACTCGAGTATATACGGTATTTATTTTTTGGGTTGATTTGGGTTCTAAATTCTACCTGAAAAAATCAATAAATCAATCAGTGGGAGATAAATATTGGCCTCTGGGCTTGTGTGCCACTCCTGACTCCTGTGTGCGTCATCTCTCACTCAGTGGGCCCTAGAAAGCATATTTTTTGTTTTATTTGTTTTCTAAATTCTCCCTGAAAAAATCATTTTATTTTATTTGGTTTCTAAATTATTCCTGAAAAAATCATTTTTTTTGTACTTTTTTTTTCTAAAGTCTCCCTGAAAAAAAAAAAAAAATCAAATCAGTGGGAGATTAATATTGCCCTTTCTGCTTGTGTGCCAGTCTTGACTCCTGGGTGTGCCATCTCTCTCTCTCCAATTGTGGGCCATAGAAAGCCTATTAATTTTTTTGCTTGATTTGGGTTCCAAAATCTACCTGAAAAAATCACTAAATCAATCAGTGGGAGATAAATATTGGCCTCTGGGCTTGTGTGCCACTCCTGACTCCTGTGTGCGTCCTCTCTCACTCAGTGGGCCCTACAAAGCATATTTTTTTTTTGTTTTCTAAATTCTCCCTGAAACAATCATTTTATTTTATTTTGTTTCTAAATTCTTCCTGAAAAATTCATTTTTTTGTATTTTTTTTTCTAAAGTCTCCCTGAAAAAAAAAAAAAAAAATCAAATCAGTGGGAGATTAATATTGCCCTTTCTGCTTGTGTGCCAGTCTTGACTCCTGGGTGTGCCATCTCTCTCTCTCTCTCTCCAATTGTGGGCCATAGAAAGCCTATTTATTTTTTTGCTTGATTTGGGTTCCAAAATCTACCTGAAAAAATCACTAAATCAATCAGTGGGAGATAAATATTGGCCTCTGGGCTTGTGTGCCACTCCTGACTCCTGTGTGCGTCCTCTCTCACTCAGTGGGCCATAGAAAGCCTATTTTTTTTTTATTTGTTTTCTAAATTCTCCCTGAAACAATCATTTCATTTTATTTGGTTTATAAATTCTTCCTTAAAAAATCATTTTTTTTTCTTATTTTTTTTTTCTAAAGTCTCCCTTTTAAAAAAAAAAACAAACAAATCAGTGGGAGATTAATATTTACATTTGCGCTTCAGTGACAGTCCTGCGTGTGTGGCATCTCTCTCATTTGTTGCCACCAACAACAGAGTGTGTAACATTGTGCCTGATTTTCGTTGTGGTCTCACCCACCTGTAAAGGGGTAGCTAAATCATACTGAAGTTATAGCTCACCGTGTAAGTTGTGTGACAGCAACAAATACCGTTAGTTTGGTAACGTTTTTAAAACAATGAGGAAGTCTGGTGGAAGAGGTCGTGGCCGGGGGCGTTCCCATTGTCAGCTGGTAATGAGGGTAGTGGTAGTGGTGGAGCATCAGGTGGTCGTGGGAAAAAAAATATTGCACCTAAGTCTGGAGCTGTGGAGCCAGGTTCGTCGTCTGGCTACACAAGGCCTCGAACGCTCCCTTTTCTGGGAGTGGGAAAACCGCTTTTAAAGCCGGAGCAGCAAGAGCAAGTTTTGGCTTATCTTGCTGACTCAGCCTCTAGCTCTTTTGCCTCCTCTCGTGAAACTGGTAAAAGTAAAAGCAGCGCGTCGTTAGTGGATGTTCACGGTCAGGGACAAGTCGCTTGTCCTCTTCAGCAAAAACAACAACAGAGAAGAATGCAGCAGGCGACACAACGGGTTACTCCATGGAGCTCTTTACACATACCGTCCCTGGCTTAGAAAGTGAAGCAGTTAACAATCCATGCCCATTACAAGTTGAATCTGACATGGAGTGCACTGATGCACAGCCACAGCCAGACTACTATGCTGGTCCTTTGACTCAGACCACAACATTGCCCTCGCAGGGTGCTGATCAAGAATCAGACCCTGATGAGACTATGTTGCCCCATCACGAACGCTATACCACCGACCGACACGGTGACACAGACGAAGTTGCACACGAGCTACAAGAAGAGGTAATAGATGACCCAGTTCTTGACCCCGATTGGCAGCCATTGGGGGAACAGGGTGCAGGCGGCAGCAGTTCTGAAGCGGAGGAGGAGGGGCCGCAGCAGGCATCAACATCGCAACAGGTTCCATCTGCCGGGCCCGTATCTTGCCCAAAACGCGTGGCAAAGTCAAAACCTGTTGGAGGACAGCGTGGCCATCCGGTTAAAGCTCAGTCTGCAATGCCTGAAAAGGTATCCGATGCTAGAAAGAGTGCAGTCTGGCATTTTTTTAAACAACATCCAATTGATCAGCGCAAAGTCATCTGTCAAAAATGTTCAACTACCTTAAGCAGAGGGCAGAATCTGAAAAGTCTCAATACAAGTTGCATGCATAGACATTTAACCACCATGCATTTGCAAGCTTGGACTAACTACCAAACGTCCCTTAAGGTTGTAGCACCCTCGGCCAATGAAGCTAGTCATCAACGCAACATCCCTTCCGGCAGTGTAGGGCCACCATTTTCTGCACCACCTGCAGTATCTGTGCAGGTTTCTTTGCCAGGCCAAAGCAGTCAGGGTCAGGGAATCACCAGTTTCGTAGTAGGAAACACTGCATCTAGGGCACCGGCGGCAACAATACCATCTCCCACCGTCTCTCAGTCTGCCATGTCCACCGGCACCCCCGCTAGTTCCACGATCTCCAGCTCTCCAGTCCAGCTCACCCTACATGAGACTATGGTTAGAAAAAGGAAGTACTTAGCCTCGCATCCGCGTACACAGGGTTTGAACGCCCACATAGCTAGACTAATCTCGTTAGAGATGATGCCCTACCGGTTAGTTGAAAGCGAAGCTTTCAAAGCCCTGATGGACTACGCTGTACCACGCTACGAGCTAGCCAGTCAACACTTTTTTTCCAGAAAAGCCATCCCAGCCCTCCACCAGCATGTTAAAGAGCGCATCGTCCATGCACTCAGGCAATCTGTGAGCACAAAGGTGCACCTGACAACAGATGCATGGACCAGTAGGCATGGCCAGGGACGTTACGTGTCCATCACGGCACACTGGGTAAATGTGGTGGATGCAGGGTCCACAGGGGACAGCAAGTTTGGGACAGTTCTGCCTAGCCCACAGTCTAGGAAACAGTTGGCTGTAGCCGTTCGCACCCCCTCCTCCTCCTCCTCGTCCTCCTGCAGAAGCAAGACCTCGTCCACAGACCGCAGTCGCACAACCACTCCATCCGCAGCTGCCACTGTTGCACACCAGGTCTCCCATTATGGGGCAGCTACTGGCAAACGTCAGCAGGCTGTATTGGCTATGAAGTGTTTGGGTGACAACAGACACACCGCTGAAGTTCTGTCCGAGTTCTTGCAGAAAGAAACGCAGTCGTGGCTGGGCACTGTAGATCTTGAGGCAGGCAAGGTAGTGAGTGATAACGGAAGGAATTTCATGGCTGCCATCTCCCTTTCCCAACTGAAACACATTCCTTGCCTGGCTCACACCTTAAACCTGGTGGTGCAGTGCTTCCTGAAAAGTTATCCGGGGTTATCCGACCTGCTCCTCAAAGTGCGTGGACTTTGCTCACATATCCGCCGTTCGCCCGTACACTCCAGCCGTATGCAGACCTATCAGCGTTCTTTGAACCTTCCCCAGCATCGCCTAATCATAGACGTTGCAACAAGGTGGAACTCAACACTGCACATGCTTCAGAGACTGTGTGAACAGAGGCGGGCTGTTATGTTTTTGTGGGAGGATACACATACACGGGCAGGCAGTAGGATGGCAGACATGGAGTTGTCAGGTGTGCAGTGGTCGAAGATTCAAGACATGTGTCAAGTCCTTCAGTGTTTTGAGGAATGCACACGGCTGGTTAGTGCAGACAACGCCATAATAAGCATGAGCATCCCCCTAATGCGTCTGCTGATGCAAAGTTTGACGCAAATAAAGGATCAGGCGTCTGCAGCTGAGGAAGAGGAAAGCCTTGATGACAGTCAGCCATTGTCTGGCCAGGGCAGTGTACAGGACGAGGTAGCGGGCGAACAGGAGGAGGAGGACGAGGAGGATGATGGGGATGATTATATTTTTAATGAGGAAGCTTTTCCGGGGCCAGTGGAAATTGTTGGCGCGGCAAGGCCGGGTTCTGGTTTTTGGAGGGACACAAGTGACGTGGATTTGCCTGAAACTGCCCCTCAACCAAGCACAACCACAGATTTGAGAACTGGAACTTTGGGCCACATGGCGGATTATGCCTTACGTATCCTCAAAAGGGACACACGCATAACAAAAATGATGAACGATGATGATTACTGGTTGGCCTGCCTCCTTGATCCTCGCTATAAAGGCAAATTGCAAAATATTATGCCACATGAGAACTTGGAACTAATATTAGCAACCAAACAATCAACTCTTATTGACCGTTTGCTTCTGGCATTCCCTGCACACAGCGCCCGTGATCGTTCTAACACGAGCTGCAGGGGCCAGCAGACCAGAGGTGTTAGAGGGGCAGAAATCAGAAGTGGCGTTGGCCAGAGGGGTTTTCTGACCAGGTTGTGGAGTGATTTTGCTATGACCGCAGACAGGACAGGTACTGCAGCATCAATTCAAAGTGACAGGAGACAACATTTGTCCAGTATGGTTACTAACTATTTTTCATCCCTTATCGACGTTCTCCCTCAACCGTCATTCCCATTTGATTACTGGGCATCAAAATTAGACACCTGGCCAGAATTGGCAGAATATGCATTGCAGGAGCTTGCTTGCCCGGCAGCTAGTGTCCTATCAGAAAGAGTATTCAGTGCTGCAGGTTCAATACTAACAGAAAAAAGGACTCGTCTGGCTACCCAAAATGTAGATGATCTAACCTTCATTAAAATGAACCACAACTGGATTTCGAAATCTTTTGCCCCACCTTGCCCGGCTGACACCTAGCTTTCCTATGTAAAGGTCTTGCCTGTGGACTATTCTGAACGACTTTTCCAATCTCGTAATTTGCAGCACCTGATTGTCCAGCATCCGACATGTTAACACCTCCCTAAATGGCCAAAGTCCCCACACGGGGCCGTGGTATCGCCACTTGGCGCCAGCACCCGTGAGAGTACTGTTTGTCTGAAGAGGTGGGTGTGCCCGCTTTTGGTCGACGGCACTGCCACTAGGTCCCTCATAGTACAATAAAGTGTCTGGCGGTGGTGGTGCGCACCCAACGTCAGACACACCGTTGTAATATGAGGGGCCCTGGGCCTGTACCGCCGGCCACAAGACAGTCCCCCCCCCAGGTCAAACAGTGCTCTACGACTTGCAAAATTTTCTCTCACAGCTCCACCAATGTTTAGTCTATGCGCTGACATCCTTCAATGCCTGGCACTGTCAATACCATTGTATTGACATTTTTCTTATGTTAGGCCTTCGAAGCCTGTCTGCGGTCCCTCCTTCCACTAGGCCTCCACTGACCTGTCTACTGCCGCCCGTGTTCCCCTGGAACCAATTTTAAATTGCCTACAGCCCAATTTTTGTTATGTTAGGCCTTCGAAGCCTGTCTGCGGCCCGTTCTTTCCACTACTACTACACTGACCTGGCTACTGCCGCCCGTGTTCCCCTGGAACCAATTTTAAATTGCCTACAGCCAGCCCAATTTATTATGTTAGGGCTTCGAAGCCTGTCTGCGGTCCCTCCTTCCACTAGGCCTCCACTGACCTGTCTACTGCTGCCTGTGTTCCCCTGGAACCAATTTTAAATTGCCTACAGCCAGCCCAATTTATTATGTTAGGCCTTCGAAGCCTGTCTGCGGTCCCTCCTTCCACTAGGCCTCCACTGACCTGTCTACTGCTGCCCGTGTTCCCCTGGAACCAATTTTAAATTGCCTACAGCCAGCCCAATTTATTATGTTAGGGCTTCGAAGCCTGTCTGCGGTCCCTCCTTCCACTAGGCCTCCACTGACCTGTCTACTGCCGCCCGTGTTCCCCTGGAACCAATTTTAAATTGCCTACAGCCAGCCCAATTTATTATGTTAGGGCTTCGAAGCCTGTCTGCGGTCCCTCCTTCCACTAGGCCTCCACTGACCTGTCTACTGCTGCCCGTGTTCCCCTGGAACCAATTTTAAATTGCCTACAGCCAGCCCAATTTATTATGTTAGGGCTTCGAAGCCTGTCTGCGGTCCCTCCTTCCACTAGGCCTCCACTGACCTGTCTACTGCCGCCCGTGTTCCCCTGGAACCAATTTTAAATTGCCTACAGCCAGCCCAATTTATTATGTTAGGGCTTCGAAGCCTGTCTGCGGTCCCTCCTTCCACTAGGCCTCCACTGACCTGTCTACTGCTGTCCGTGTTCCCCTGGAACCAATTGTAAATTGCCTACATCCCAATTTTTGTTATGTTAGGCCTTCGAAGCCTGTCTGCGGCCCGTTCTTTCCACTACTACTACACTGACCAGGCCACTGCTGCCCGTGTTCCCCTGGAACCAATTTTAAATTGCCTACAGCCAGCCCAATTTATTATGTTAGGCCTTCAAAGCCTGTCTGCGGTCCCTCCTTCCACTAGGCCTCCACTGACCTGTCTACTGCTGCCCGTGTACCCCTTGAACCAACATCAGAAAATATAAAAATAAGTATTTTGCTTATAAAAAAGAAAATACTGGAGAGATATCAAATGCAGACATTTTAACATTAAAAACAAACACATACAACAAAAATCTGGTACAGTACTAAAAATGGCCACCAGCTACAATAACTTTCTCCTGCAAGTAGTTAACTGAAAGTTTTTTTCAATTTAAAACACAGATATGGCATCCACCGAGTGTTGTCCTGTCGCGTCTTCTTTATATTATTGCCAAGAAGATGCAAAACAATGAAAATAATAAAATCATTATTTACCAAAAAAATAGAGTAAGTCAAAACCACATTGCAAATAAACATTCATTACAAATAAAGAAGCAGGGCGCGTCCGAGGGTGAGTATATACCTAATAAGAATATAATCACCCTCGGACGCGCCCTGCTTCTTTCCGACAGCCTTCCTTCCTAAGAATCAGCCCTTCCGTGGTGTAGAGAGAGGGTGTGTTACACTCCAAGGTGTTCCCCAGGTTGCCTTTCCTGAGCTTCGATCTTCATGCTCTCGTTTAGTAGTTGTCGGAAAGTAGGCTGCATTAGGCCTACAAAATGGGTATCGGGTGGAGAGAGATGGTGTGTTACACTCCAAGGTGTTCCCCAGGTTTCCTTGCCATTGCTTCGGTCTTCCGACTCTCGTTTAGTAGTTGTAGAAAACTACACTGCATTAGGCCTACAAAATGGGTATCGGGTGGAGAGAGATGGTGTGTTACACTCCAAGGTGTTCCCCAGGTTTCCTTGCCATTGCTTCGGTCTTCAGACTCTCGTTTAGTAGTTGTAGAAAACTACACTGCATTAGGCCTACAAAATGGGTATCGGGTGGAGAGAGATGGTGTGTTACACTCCAAGGTGTTCCCCAGGTTTCCTTGCCATTGCTTCGGTCTTCCGACTCTCGTTTAGTAGTTGTAGAAAACTACACTGCATTAGGCCTACAAAATGGGTATCGGGTGGAGAGAGATGGTGTGTTACACTCCAAGGTGTTCCCCAGGTTTCCTTGCCATTGCTTCGGTCTTCCGACTCTCGTTTAGTAGTTGTAGAAAACTACACTGCATTAGGCCTACAAAATGGGTATCGGGTGGAGAGAGATGGTGTGTTACACTCCAAGGTGTTCCCCAGGTTTCCTTGCCATTGCTTCGGTCTTCAGACTCTCGTTTAGTAGTTGTAGAAAACTACACTGCATTAGGCCTACAAAATGGGTATCGGGTGGAGAGAGATGGTGTGTTACACTCCAAGGTGTTCCCCAGGTTTCCTTGCCATTGCTTCGGTCTTCCGACTCTCGTTTAGTAGTTGTAGAAAACTACACTGCATTAGGCCTACAAAATGGGTATCGGGTGGAGAGAGATGGTGTGTTCCACTCCAAGGTGTTCTCCAGGTTGCCTTTCCTGAGCTTCTATCTTCAGGCTCTCGTTAAATTGTGGTTAAATGGAACAACTGCATTTGGCGTACTAGTTGGTTTGGGGCCTACTAACAGTGTCTGCCGCTCCTTGCTGTTCTCCTGGTTTCCTGTCCTGAAATTCCGTTTTCAGGCGCTCGTTAAGTAGTTGTTAATGTTAGACTGCATTTGGCCTACTAGTTGGGTTGGGGCCTACTATCGGTGTCTGCCACTCCTTGCTGTTCTCCTCCACTGAACAAAGCTGTGCCGCCTGTTTACTACGGTTGCCAATTTTGAACTGCATTTCGACTACTTACTGATTTGGGCCTACTCTCTGTGTCAGCCTCTCATTCCAGTTGTCCTCCACTGCAATGCCCCCTGGTTATTCCTGTGTTACCAATTTTGAACTGCATTTAGCCAACTTTATTCTTTGGGCCTATATCTGTGTTTCCTCCTCATCCTGCCCATTGCCCAGCCAGTGATAGATGAGTCTGCTGGTACATTGACCCATAACGCAACATTCCCCGTGCACGCTACACAACAACATTGTGACCCTGCTGAAAGTCAGGTTGCTCTTCCCGCATACCATACCACCTTACACGGGGACAAAGAGGAAGGTGCAGATGAAAGTGCAGGTTCCTTCATCAGGTGGGGGGAGGAATACTAGTTGGCGACGTCACTGGCACAGGGCCTCTCATAGTATGCAAAAGTGTTGCTGCCGGTGGGAGGCGCCCCCGCCGTGCAAACACACAGCCGTACTTTGAGGGGCCCTGTGCCAGTGCCAATGCCAACGAGTGGGCCCCCCCTGCTTGCTCAGGTTCACAGCACTTGCAAAGTTGAAATACTTACCTCTCCCTGCTCCACTGCCGTGACGTGGTCCAGATTTCCTGGGCCCACTAATTACTTGAACCAGCCCTACCCACCACAACTTTAGCCAAATGACCCCCAATTTCAAATGCCTTCCAATTATTATAAGGTAAATTACACTTGACAAGCTTCATTAAGAAGAATGGATGGTTTTGACATTAAAATAGGCACTCTAGGTGTTTTCCTGGCCCCCACTCACTGCCGACTATGCTGCCCCATTGACTTGCATTGGGTTTCGTGTTTCGGTCGATCCCGACTTTACGTCATAATCGGCCGATTTCACTCGACCCGACTTTTGAGATAGTCGGGTTTCGCGAAACCCGGCTCGACTCTAAAAAGGTCAAGGTCGCTCAACTCTAGTTATGAGATATCTTGTCACACAATTTTTTTGCTGAATTTGTTGTCTGTTGTATGTTGTTACCATTACAGACCTACCTGTCCTCGCTTCTGTAGGGGTTGATGCTTCTCTCAGCAGATGAGGCATTGTGGACCTCATTAAATAGTAGAATAATGGGTCTTCTGTCGGTGGGGGGACAGAAATTGGCAAATCAATGACGGCCGCCTTTAGGATCACAAAGAACCCTATTTAAATCCTTGTGTGACACCTGTTTGCTTATTTTTTGTTCACGTACATTTGATTAAAACTTTCTATTCTGACCCTGCTTTTTTCCTAGCTTACTCTATCGTTTAACCCATGTATCGTCTTATAAATGTTATCCCTGGACTTTTTTTTTTACATTGTTTCCTAATGTTTCTACAAGGCCTTCTGGACTTGAACCTAGCTTTCCACTAAGCTTTTTAATCCAATTTTGGATATTTTTCGATTCTTTGTACTATTCCCTCTGGCTTTGACCCACCTTACTGGCACCTTGCTCCACCGGCCAGCAACTACTCCGTAGATACAAGTCTAGGGCCACTACAGCAGATCCCTGTATAAGGGTGAAAAAGTAATCATAAGGGTGCCTTTAGGACCTATTAAGTGGAGATGGTAGTATGAACACTGTCAGCCGGTTTGACTTGTCAGATACATAAACGTCTTACTTGATAATATTTAGGTTTGCTTTTTATCAGATGTTATAGTTGTTATATTGAATCAAGTTTTCGTCATTTTACAATAATCTTACTTGCACTGCCTTTTTATTTACTTTGGTGTTACTGCTATGGGCGGCAAAGTTTCCAAAACAATGCTTTGAAAGTTTAACATGATCTTAAACAAGCCTTTAAACCAGCAAATGACTCACAAGATTTACATCAGAGAGAGATTAGAAGTGTGACGCACAAAAGACCTGTAATAGTCAATAGTCAGAGCAATCCTGTAACTTTAATAATACGTCTCTCAGAAGACTAGAAAATCTGTCGAAAATGTGCCTGTGAAATTTCACCCAAATGCATGGCAAACCCGCAGTAGTATCTATCTACCGGTTCTTATGTAATGTGTGAATTTTGTAGCAAGGTTCGTTGTCAAATTCTCCATTAAGGGGTGAAATCTCCAGTGAAAATCCACAACAAAAATTGACTGCAGATATGAAAAGAATATGGATGGGATTTGCTTAGATAGTGGTAGCATATTAAACCTCATAGAGGGGGCTTGCTCATTTTTGGACACTTGCAGCCTTCTCCCTTCCCTGGTTTTGTCCAGTTGTTGTCACACCCATGTAAATACACATAGATGAAAGTCCCTTTCTATTTGCTCTTCCAGTCATTGCGGTCATGAGTAGTCTGTTTATTCAGGTTTCACATTTCTCTGTGCCAAGTACTTTCTTCTTCTCTAACTTCCAGCAGATCCCAGCCATGTGCTCAGAATACTGCTGACAATCTACTTTTGGCCACTTTTTAGTTCATCTTTATCTTCTTATTAGATCCTCCTTTCTACTTTTGGCCACTTTTTAGTTCATCTTTATCTTCTTATTAGATCCTCCTTTCTCAATGTCCGCTCAAGTAATTACTTCCAAACTTCTTAAGTCTAATTGAAATTCGCAAAGAATTGAAAAAAATAGACTTTCCAAACTATAAGCAGTCCCATACATGTGTACGGTTCAATTAATTGGTCCAGACCTAACATCTTGACCATTAAAGCGGTTATCCAAGACTTTTTTCTACCATGGGCCTAAAATCTAAGAGGCAGGTGGTCGCTAACAGAGGCAACTTCCTGCCTGCTGTACCCATTGCTGGCTCAAAGCGGTCACCGCTCTTGCCAGTGATTCAGCTGCTCAACATCAACACAGCAGCTCTTCCTCTTCCAAGCTGCAGTGATAAAGGGTTGTGACTGCTGTCGTCATGCTGATTGACAGCTGACCCCCACAGTTAGGCAATGGGGAATCGTCTGTCAGTCAGCATGACGTTGGCAGTCATGTCCCGACAACAGAGCAGAGAGGAAGAGAAGGTGTGGCTATGTCAATGTGACATCAGTGGAAGCCGCTGAATTGCCAGCAGGAGCGGTATGTGACCACTTTGTGCCGGCAGAGATCAGTGTCAGGCGCAAGAGGCAGGTAGGTAGCAACCACCTGCCTGTTAGTTTTTGGACCTGTATTAAAAGAAAAGTCCTGGTTAAACCCTTTAAATTTAACTTTGCTACAAGTGGTCATATTGGAGATGGACGCTTCCATTCTGTACTGTCCTTACAGAGAAATCTTTTTGCTATAGTCTGCAGGGAGTGATGAAGTACATCTCCAAAGGAGACCCAGAAGAAATGCCTATAAAACGTCACGGTCTGTGCAGTGTACTACCTAGTAACTGATTGTATATCTCCAGCCTTGCCCTCTTTTGACATAAAGTTATCTCTGCTGACTGTGCCCTAATCTATTCAGAAAAGTCGACAAGTGAGCTGTAGACAACAGGAAATTTTCACCTACTGTATCTGAGGTAGACACCATCATAAAACTAGAATATTTCATAATGTCGTTTTTATATAGATGAAATAAATAATAAAAAAGCTCACACAATAAAATAATAAAAATATACAGTAGTTGTAATAAAAATCTGGTTAAAATAATCTCATCATTTTGTTAGAATAGAGCAAGAAATCTTAGGGTGTGTGCACACGTAGGTTGGATCTCTGCGGATTTTTCTGCACCTGTTTTGGTAAATCCGCAGGTAAATCGCACCGCGGATTTACCGCGGTTTTTGTGCGCATTCCACCTGCGGTTTTACACCTGCGGATTCCTATTATGGAGCACAAAGAATTGACATGATGCAGAATAAACAATGCAGCGTTTCCGCGTGTTTTTTTCATCAGCATGTGCACTGTGGATTTTGTTTTCCATAGGTTTACATGGTACTGTAAACTCATGGAAAACTGCTGCAAATCCGCAGCGTAAAAACCGCTGCGTATCCACAGCAAAATCTGCAGCGTGTGCACATAGCCTTAAAGGAAATGATTCATTAAGGCAAGCCCTAGCTGTCAACTCCACAGTGTGTCTGGGATGCAGTTACTGACAGCTTGGACATCCAATCTGGTACAGGGGCGTGCTGAGCTGTCAGTGTGTTGACTGACTATTCAATCTGAGACTGTGAGGCATCAGCTGTTCATTATTCCAGGTAATTGCCATGCTTCTTAACTGAGCTGTGTCTCCCAGATTTCTGCCAGACGTACATTCAGCTTATGAGGTTTGCTCTCCTGTGCCTTGAGTTCTGTATGCTTAATCTGTTGCCTGACCTTGGACTTCGTTCTGACCATCCGCCTGCTTAACCCCTTCAGCTCTGATCCGTTATCCTCCCGGTACTCTGACCTCGGAACATTATCTGACTATGCTTTTGTCTCTTCCTTCTGTTTATGACGTACACTCCTGGCTTCTGACCTTAGACTCCTTGACCACTCTGACTCACGGCTTGGCAGTGAAAAGTGACTAGTGTCACACTAGCCATATGCTTTATTTCACTTTTGTGCAATATATTTTTTCTTACCAAAATACTGTAAACTGCAATCCTCAGGGCTGAATTTAGCTTGTTTTTACTTGCTCTAAGAACATGAATATTATTATAACATGAATAAGTAAATAAAAATAGCGGCGCTGGTGCAGATGAAAGTGAGACGCAGCAGGTAATATTCTGTACCACACACAGAAAGAAATGAATAAATATATATAAAAAATACGTAAAACCTGCGCAGTCTGCTCTATATACACAAAAATCAAGTAATCACAATACGAAATTACCTGTCAGGTTAATCGCATAGCAGTATATGTAAATGTTCAGACTCAGATAAGTGCAATTAGGAACTATAATGGAGAAAAAGAAATAGGAAAACGATATTAATAAATGGTTCCTATTACAAAAAAGTGAGGATACTATTATAATATGTGCTAATATGATCGGGAGTGCACTATCAATCCTCCCAAAATACCAGCAAGAAAGAATAAAAATATATTATAATAAAAAAATAATAATACGCTCCTGTGATTTAAACGCTATTAGTAAGGCACCAGTAACTGCCTGAAAATAAAGTCAATGTAGTAACAAGCGGGTACTTGTATATAAATCAATACAGACGTGGTGGCTGCACGTCTTCTTTTTCTCCATTATAGTTCCTAATTGCACTTATCTGAGTCTGAACATTTACATATACTGCTATGCGATTAACCTGACAGGTAATTTCGTATTGTGATTACTTGATTTTTGTGTATATAGAGCAGACTGCGCAGGTTTTACGTATTTTTTATATATATTATTATAACATATATATTATAAGAAATCATTTGACACTTTTCTCCAGACATTTGTTTTACATTTGGATCAAAGCCGCAATTCATCAATAGTTTTTGCCAGAAATATGGAGTAAAATTACGGTATATGAAATGGTTGCACAAAAATGTTACAATTTTTGTCATTTTTTACACCATTTACAGTCAGTTTTTTTACAAAATAGATGAAGTTTGATGGAAACGGGGCAGAGCGCTGACAACTGATTCGTCATAATTTACTATTAAATTGCAACAGAAATGTACTCCAGTCTTTGACTGAAAGAAAATCGATTGAGTTTCTTCACAGTAGCTGAAAAATGCAATTTAATGGCTGTTTTAATGGAACATGCTTGTTATTTCACACAGGGGAGTACAGTATATAAAGGTACCTTAAAAAAAAACACTACATACTTACATTCCGGTGTCTGTTGCGTCCCCCGGTGTCAGCTTCTCTGCACTGTGTTAGCGCCGGCCGTAAAGCAGAGCACAGCGGTGACGTCACCGCTCTGCTTTACGGCCGGCGCTTACACAGTGCAGGGAAGCTGAAGCCGGGGGACGCGACAGACACCGGAATGTAAGTATGTAGTGTTTTTTTTTGTACATTTACAATGGTAACCAGGGTAAACATCGGGTTACTAAGGGCGGCCCTGCGCTTAGTAACCCGATGTTACCCGGGGACTTCGGCATCGTTGGTCGCTGGAGAGCTGTCTGTGTGACAGCTCTCCAGCGACCACACAACGACTAAACAGCGACGCTGCAGCGATCGGCATCGTTGTCTATATCGCTGCAGCGTTGCTTAATGTGACGGTACCTTAAGCAGGGTTGGTCCAAGAAGTGGAAAATAATAATTAATAAAGCACTTTTATTTTTAATTCAGCAATAGTATCTAAAACACAGGTATACAATATTACCATCATTAGTGCCAAAATATGACTACTTCATTCTCAGCATTACTACATAGGTTGTCAAACGCAAGCAGTGTAGTGTTTACGACGAGTGTCTCTCTGGTGGAACATTTAATACGTAGGCATCCGTTCAAATCGCCTATAAGTGAGGGTCTGCTTCCTAAACACAGTCTTATTTCACACCCATCTTTACGTTATTCTGTATTGTGCTGTCTGCAGCTTTGGAGGGTGAGCTGTGATTAATGAGACACCGTCTATGGAACAATGCGGCTCTGTTTATGTAATATGTACTATATGGTGGTTCTTTATACAGCTGGGACCGTACACCGCAATACACGTAACCTATAAAAGACCCATATAATTACACTGCTCTGCAATAGTAAAATTGTTTGAAAAAGGAAGAGATGATTTTTTATTTTACTTTTGATCACTGAACTCAATAAAAATATTGAAAAAATTCCATCGCGTCTAGTTTTTTCACAGTCACTGACTCCATAGGGTTTTTCTTGCACCATGTTTTGACCCCTTTGCATGTATTTTGTGGATGATTTTGGTTTCATTAGATTGGTTAGAAATTAATGGATGCTGTGCTGTGATTGGCTGATGTGGGCAGAGAAGATTTTCTTAACCGGGGTTCCAAAGAGTGTGGTGGTGTCCTTAGCTTCCAATTGTAGCGCCCCCAAACACAGGGCCACGGGTTACTCAGTACTGGTCCTTTCTGTCTCAGTTCTGGGGTTGTCACGGTGGCTGGACCCGGTCCGCGACCCTGCTAAGGGGCGTCCAATGAAAGGTGATGCGAGTCTGTCAAGATTTCGTGACGCCACCTGTGGTGTTCGGTCAGGGTGACCGACGCTGCTTGGGGTCCGCTGGGGTGATGGAATGGCAGCTAGATGGTATACCTTCCCACAGGTGAAGTATGTCCCCAGGGCTTCCCGAGTGATGTAGATGGCGATGGTGTGAGGTGCAGACAATAACGAGGACACAAGGTTGCAGTCTCTTTACCTCTTTACTGAAGACTTCAGGTTCCGCAATCCAGAGCACACTTAACAGGGCTGTCTGAGACCGGCCGGTCCGATGGCACATCCAGAGTTCCCTTTGCAGGTGGAAATCGTTGCCTACCACTAGCGCCTGTGTGTTGTAGTGCTACCCTGCTGAGCATTCGGAATAGTCCTCGCAACTTCTGTTCTCGTTCGTTCGTTCTTTCTAGTTCTTTCTAATTCTTTCTCTTTCGTTCCAGATGTTTCTAGTTTCTTTTCCCCCAGGTATGTTATGGCTAGGATGCACCCGTATGACGGGAAGGCTCGGAGCTCTTCCGGGACCCTAGAGACGACCCTCTCCACGCGTTGCCCCCTATTTCTGCGTAGGAAATTTAAGGTAGACAGCCAACCTATAATTAACTGTCCTGCGGAGTTTGAAGTAAGGCATAGAGTCAGTTACTTCCTCGGTGTTCCGGCCACCGGCTACGCGCATCAGTAGGATGTTGCCATTCTCGGGGCACGACTCCTACTGGCTCTCCTTTGTGCTTGATCTCGTTTCTCACTGTTCCACAATATCCTTCGCTTCGTGTCTCTTTCTTAGGATACCGCCGCGGGGTGTGCAGGCGCGGTTCCGTAACGTTCTGTTCTGTTCGCTAGGTACCTGCCAGGTTCCCACGCCTGACAGGGACCCCCCCTGAATCTTCTCCCTGCAACACCCCCTGCCACGGGATGTTGCCTGAATCCAACCCAGTCAGCTTCTGACTAACTTCCTATCCAATCCCTAGTTTTACCAGTGTGAGGAGTGGCCCAATAAATAAAGCCTTTTTCTCCCCCTAGTGGCCGGAGTGTGAAGTGTAATGTGTGCTGGTGATACCTGGTCAGAAGAACTCCTTTAGTGCCATCAGACGTACCATCGCTCCCCTTAGCGGCAGAGTGTCATACTGCAACGACCAGGTCTCTGGGGCGCTGCACAATCATAGCATATCTTTTATTTTACCTGAGCAGTATAAGAAATGAAAGCTGACCTGTGATTGATTGATAGAGGCAGTAAGGGCACTTTTTTTTTCAGTCACAGTTCGTAAGAGTGTGGTGGTGCGCATACCACAGTTCCTTTCGGTATTTAGTGGTTGCGGTGGACTAAGCTTTTGTTTCTAACAACGTGATCGAAATGGCTACAAGCAGGTGTCATAATTCACCCAACAACTTTTCCTACAATTGCATTTGTTTTCTGGTGAAGAAACAACAAAGGAACATTACAGACTTTGTTTGAAAAGTCTTTTATGCGTACTTTGGTGTAAAACTGGGTGATCAGGACAAGTCGTGGGCTCCACATGTAGTGAATTCTGTTTGTGTAGAAAAACTACAATAGTGGTCTTAATGACGAAAGCGAGCTCTTTTTTTGGCATGCCTATGATTTGGAGAGAACCGCAAAATCATAGTGATGACTGCTACTTTTATAGTGCAACATGGAGGGATTCAACCTTAAAAGTAAGAAGGGAATTATATACCCTGACCGCCCACCAGCGATTCCCCCTGTGCCTCACAGTCCAAGAATATCTGTCCCTTCACTTCTAGAGAAACTTGAAGATTCACCTGATTCAGAACATTCTCATAGTCACAGTAAACAATGTTTCTGTTTGTTTTCACTCTCATCCCTATAGTCCTTCACTTCCTACCAACCCCCTAATCCTGACACCTAGTAATGAACTAATCACCTCTCCCTCCATCCTCCCTCCCCATACAGCTCATCACCTCCTCAGAACTGTTCCTCAACATACAATCCTGTATCTCCAAACACAGAGAGCCACCTCATGATCTCTCCTGCCTCCCACTTACTAACACAGTCTCTGCTCCTACTCACTGCTGGTGATATCTCTCCAAATCCTGGTCCTTCTCACTACATCCTTTCTAACCTCATACCCATTCGACCAGCCTCCCCTCACCCAGTCCCTCTAACAGGAGCTCTATGGAACGCTTGCACTGTCTGCAACAAACTTGCATACATCCATGATCTTTTCATTACTAACAAACTCTCCTTCCTCGGCATCACCAAAACCTGGCTTACCCCCTCTGACACAGTCTCACCAGCTGCACTTTCTTATGGTGGATTCTATCTTTCTCACACACCCCGCCCAGCAACAAGCATGGTGGAGGAGTTGGTTTTCTCCTGTAAGATAAATGCTCCTTCATCCCAATTCCACTCCGTTACTCTCCCTATTTTTGAGGCGCACTCTGTGCACATATACTCCATCTCCAACTGGCTGTCATTTACCACCCCCCAGGGCCAGCGAACACCTTTTTATGATCTCTTAATTTCCTTTCTGCTGACATCCCCACTATCATGATGGGTGACTTCAACATCCTCATTGACACTTCCCACTCAGCTGTCTCTAAGCTTCTATCACTCAATTCCTCCTTCGACCTTGCTTAATAGTCTTCTGCAGCCACTTGCAAAGATGGTCACACACTAGACCTCATCTTAACATGCCTCTGTTCTCTATTTAACCTATCCAAAACACCTCTCCCTTTCTCTCAATGTACCATATATACTTGAGTTTAAGCTGACCTGAGTTTAAGCTGAGGCACCTATTTTTGCCACAGAAAACTGGGTAAGCTTATTGACTCGAGTATAAGCCTGGTATGCATTCTCCCCTCATCCCTGTTCTGGTGTGCGTGGCTTCCTCCATCCTGTCCTGGTATGTGTGGCTTCCCCGTCCTGTCTTGGTATGCGTGGCTCATCCCTCCCATCCTTGTATGCATGCTTCCTGTTACAAAAAAACAAACAAACATCCTACTCACCCTCCAGCATGCTCTTGCAGCATCTCATTGGTGCCGGCTTCCAGTTGCTCTTCCTGTGCTGAGCGATCACGTGGTACGGCTCATTAAGGTAACGAACATTCCCTCCATGCCTATGGGAGTGAAGATGCGTGCATATTCATTACCTTAATGAGTTGTGCCACATGATCGCTCAGCACAGGAAGAGTAACTGGAAGCCGACACCAACGAGATGCTGCGAGGGCACACTGGAGGGTGAGTAGGATCTCTTCTGGAAGCCGGCGGCTGTGGCAGCAGCTGTCACTGTGCGAGCTATAAGAGAAATGAATATTAATTTCTCTTTAGCAGCAGCACAGGCTTAAGCCACAGCCATAAGTCAACATGGGAAAAAGGATTTTCTCAGTGTCACCAGAGTATCACAGGACCACGGGTGCCAGGTTCAATGTGGCTGGAGTCCACCTGTAAATGCAGGCAAAGAGGGATGTTTGCCCCCGACATGTAATGACACATATGTTTTTAGCTTTTTACAAGTAATGGACTAAATAATAATGCAAAATTTCTATTTTTATGGAAATCACCTGGTGCTGGTTTTTCCTATTTGCCTTTAGCCACAGCCACCGGCTCCTGCCTCTGTGACCCACTGCTCCACCGCTCCCCCTCCCCACCTTTCTGGGACAATGACTCGTGTATAAGCCGAGGGGGGCTTTTCAGCCCAAAAAAAGTGCTGAAAAACTCGGCTTATACACGAGTATATACAGTACTTATATTCTCATCCCTGTCCTCTCCAGGTCCACAATCCCCACTTCAGAAGCTTGCACACCCTCAAAGAAATCTCAAAAACCTTCATTTACACTCACTTTATGAATCCCTTTTCCCTATTGCAGACATAAGTTCCTTACACAACACAATGCAGATGCCGCGGCCGCTTTATTTAACACAACAGCTGCAGCTCTCGAATCAGTAGCCCCGCTTACACACACCAAAGCTCTCACATTCAACAGGCAACTCTGGCACACCAGCCT
This sequence comes from Ranitomeya imitator, assembly GCF_032444005.1. NCBI lineage: Eukaryota > Metazoa > Chordata > Amphibia > Anura > Dendrobatidae > Ranitomeya > Ranitomeya imitator. The sequence continues at coordinate 627,301,340 of NC_091285.1, forward strand.
GACTAAAGAACTGAGGTGGGCTTCCAGTGTTGGTGAGCAAAGATGGAAAAGATCCCACTCCAACAAGCACTTCATCACATTCCAATAGTCCCTCACTACTTTTAAGTCCACACTCACTGCAACAAAACAAACATATTTCTTATCTCTCATATCCTCCGTCTCACAACCCTAAACAGCTATTGGGCACTTTCAATTCTCTACTCCGTCCCCCAGTGCCTCCTCCCTTTCTTCTCATCTAAGCTGAAGACTTTGCCTCATTCTTCAAGCAGAATATTGATAACATCAGAGAAAGCTTTCACATACAGTCCCCAAAGGCCCTTCCCATAAGTACTCAGCCCTCCTCCTCCAAAACCAGCTTCCCCGCCATTTCGGATCAACTTTCCTCTCTACTCTCCAGATCACATCTCACCACCTGTGCTCTTGACCCAATTCCGTCCCACCTCATCCCAAACCTCACCACAGTCTTCCTCCCAACCCTAACCCGTCTCTTCAACCTATCACTAACAACTGGTGTCTTCCCCTCTTGCTTCAAACGTGCCTCAATCACATCCATCCTCAAAAAAACATCGCTTGAGCTATCCTCTGTGTGCTATTGCCTCATATCACTTCTCCTCTATGCCTCAAAACTACAGGAACACACATCCATCTTGAACTGTCCTTCCACCTCTCCTCCTGCTGCCTGTTTGACCGCTTACAATCTGGTTTCTGACTGAATCATTCCAATGAAACTGTGCTGACTAAAGTCACCAACGACCTACTAACCGCTATATCCAAGTGCTGTCCTATTCTGTCCTCCTACTCCTGGACCTGTCTTCTTCCTTCGACACAGTGGACCATTCCCTGTTACTACAGATTCTTGCATCTCTTGGCATCACAGACCTAGCCCTATCCTGAATCTCTTCATACCTAACAGACCGGACATTCAGAATTCCCCACTCATACACCATCTTGCCCCCTATCTAGGACCAATGCTCTTCTCCATCTACACCTTTGGCCTGGGACAGTTCATAGAGTCCCACGGCTTTCAGTATCATCTCTGTGCTGTTAGCACACAGATTTGCCTCTTCTGACCCAATATCACCTCCGTGCTAACCAGCATCCCACAAAGTTTGTCATCTATTTCATACTTCTCCTCTTAACATGGACTAAACAGAATTGGTCATCTTTACCCCATCTCACGCAAAACCCCCAAAAGACCTATCTATCAAAGTCAATGGCTGCTCATTCTCCCCGAAGCGGCAAGTCTGCTGCCGCAGTGTAATCCTTGTTTCTATATCTTCTACGCAGGCGCTGGAGTCTACAGCTTTGTCTCGGCGTCCTCTAGTGTATGATCGTGTGTACCTGGTTGGCCGGTTTGCCGGCTTCAATACAATGGCGCCTTTCTATACTGCACTTATGCGTGTCTGGTAACCGGATGTGTCTATGTGTATATCCTCCAAACAGGAAATCAGTTTGTTTGGCGTGGCTATTTCAGCCGGACCCGCAGGTAAGCCGGTGCAGCCCCATTTGTTGTGGATATCTTTTTACTGCCATTATAACATCTTGTCTCTCCTGATGAACCCGTGTTGGGGGAAACGCGTCGAGAGTCGTTTGTGTGCCTGTAGCTGCCTAGGAGTCACAATATCGGGTTGACCACTGTTTGTCTATCATGATCACAGCAGATAAGTATTGCTCTTTGCATATTACACATTAGTCGGGCTGCTGTGTATAGTGGTTACATTTGGTGACATACTTGGACATCCGGCGTGGCATATCTGTATTTCTTTTATGGTATTTTTCACCTTTTTGGGTGGACTAGTTAGGTTTTGTGTATACTTAGGTATTGTTGTATCATAGTAAACTCTATGTGTTGATGTATTATAGGTGTGCTGTGTATGTAGTATTGCTATCCCTATCTTACATCATATCGGAGGGGAGGGCCAGTTACGCTATTAAGTAAATAACACATAGCTTCACATGACATTATCAGCCATCTGGCCTCTCTTTCCTACTTTTCCTTGTAGGGGGATGGTAGGAGGTTAGGGACAGCCATCGTACGAGCGGGGGCGCCATTCTCGTTTTATCTTCTAGGGTGCCAACCTCCGCATCTAGGTAGGTGTACATCCATAGGTGTTTTTGTATTTAGTGTAGGAACACTTCACGTATATCCTGACACTCTTTATACCTAGTATAGGGTTATACACGTATGTATCACTATCTTTATGCTGTATCCCTGAATACTACCTGTGTATACCTTCTATAGATTATACTTTGTCTAGTCCACCAATCGGTTATCTCTAGAGGGAATATATTTCTCCCTCAGTGGATTGCCCTAATATTTGGGGCTGTCTTTTGTTTGTGGGGTTTTTCTATATGTGTTATTTAATAAAGTATCTATTTTTATGGGTTTTTTTTTCTTTTTTGTAAGCTGGATTTTTTCCCTTTTGCTATATATTATTTGTAAGCCAATCCTTGTTTCTACTTCAAACCACTTATCCAAGCACTTTCCACTTCCTGCCTACTCCAACTCGCAAACATTTCCCGGATCCGCACATTCCTTAGTCAGCAAAAACACTAGTGCATCCCCTCATCATCTCCCTCCTCGACTACTGTAACCTACTGCTCTGTGGCCTCCCCTCTAAAACTGTTGCACCGCTCCAATCTATCCTAAAATCTGCTGCCCGACTAATCCACTTGTTCCCCCTGCAATTCCCCGACCTCTCCCCTCTGTCAATCTCTTCAGTCTCTTCATTGGCCAGTGACTCCAATTCAAAATCCTAACCATGACATACAAAGCTATCCACAACCTGTCTCCTCCATACAGCTGTGACCTATTTTCCTGGTAGTTACCTGCTTGCAACTTCTGATCCTCACAAGATCTCATTCTTCACTACCCTCTTATGTCCGGTTCCCACAATCACATACAAGATTTTTCCATCCATCCCCCCTATTCAGGAACTCTCTACTAGTGATGGGCGAGCACTAAAATGCTCGGGTTCTCTTTGCTCGGGTCAAGCAAATTGGAATACTCAGGTACTCGACCCGAGCAACGAACCCAATGTAAGTCCATGGGAAACACGAGTATTTTTACCGCGATTACCCCCCCTCCCCGGGGGTCCATTTAAGGTCTAAAAATGTCTGAAGATGATGGAAACACTGCTCAAATGACACAGGAACAGCATGGGGATCGCCCCTGTAAGCTTTTCTGACTCCTAGGTCACAGCTGTAAACAATGTTGTCAGAGTTTCACGCCATTTTTACAGTTGCACCAAAAAACATACAAAAACGAAACCAAAATGGATTTTGCTGGGAAATATGTTAAGGTACATCCTTTCCAGTGTAATGAATTTTATATAAGGCAAAATAATTAACCCCAGACCAAAATATTCCTCCTCCACTTGGGCTATGTTCACACACAGCTTTTTGATGCGTTTTTCAACTTTAACATTGCTTTCAACCAATACAAATGCATTCATTGGGAAATGTCATTGTAACATTTAACAATCCTAGCTGGCCATGTGGTGTGTGACACATAAGGAGACCCATCTTGTATCATTTCTGAAAGAGGGACTCTTAAGGTACCTTCACACTGAACAACTTAACAACGATATCGCTAGCCATCCGTGACGTTGCAGCGTCCTGGATAGCGATATCGTTGTGTTTGACACGCAGCAGCGATCTGGATCCTGCTGTGACATCGTTGGTCGGAGCAGAAAGTCTAGAACTTTATTTCGTCGCTGGATCTCCCGCAGACATCGCTGAATCGGCGTGTGTGACGCCGATTCAGCGATGTCTTCACTGGTAACCAGGGTAAACATCGGATTACTAAGTGCAGGGCCGCGCTTAGTGACCTGATGTTTACCCTGGTTACCAGTGTAAATGTAAAAAAAAAAAAACACTACATACTTACATTCCGGTGTCTGTCCCCCGGCATTCTGCTTCCCTGCACTGACTGAGCGCCGGCTGGCCGTAAAGCACAGCGGTGACGTCACCGCTCTGCTTTACGGCTGGCGCTTACACAGTGCAGGGAAGCAGAACGCCGGGGGACAGACACCGGAATGTAAGTATGTAGTGTTTTTTTTTTTACATTTACACTGGTAACCAGGGTAAACATCGGGTTACTAAGCGGGTTACTACTTAGATGGTAGTGTATGTGAAGCACAGAGATATATCTCCTTGTTCAATTGGCACATGCACTTTAATAATAGCAGAAAGCTGCACAGGGCATATTTTTATAATAAGAGATATTTATTATTTCCATAATATAGTATTGTACATCGGCATAATATAATATGTATCAGTATACTAGGTGTTTAATGGAGTCTTTAGCCATGTGTGTCTCTCACATCGGAGGTCACTAGGTGTTTTTAAATTAATATGTTGTCATAACATGTATAAATAAAGTTTTTTTGATTACAACTTAATTTTGTTTCAATTAGTGCTTTTTCTGTTCACTTAGATACCAACTAATAAGGGGGGATTTAGTGAAACGGACGGATTATGTATTGCTGGAGCAAGCACTGTCTACACAGAGAGCTCAGACAGACCAGTGCTGTCAATCATCAGTGAGGGAGGTGGGAGGTGGGGCATGCAAATGCGGTGCCCCTGGGTCCTGGTCGTCGCAGTGGTATTGCTTTCCTCTTGGGGAGAGTGATGCTACGTTTGGATGCAAAGAAGGACAACTGTATCCAGGTATCACAAACATGCAACACATTCCCCACTCCAGACCACAAGGGTGAGCTTCTGCTCCTATTTATTAGGTCACTCCCAATATATATATATATATATATATATATATATAACTGGTAGTCTGTAGGGAGAGTTAGAAAGTTCCAGACCAGAGTCTGAGGAGGATGGAAGGTTAAAGGAGCTGTGCATGCCCTCAGAGCTGCAGCTCCCAGAAAGAGACATTGAAAGGCAGAACTGTATTGCAGCGAGAGTGAAGGAAGTCGAAGCAAAGGAGAGGATACCAGAAAGGGACCAGCCCCGCTCAAGCTGTCTCCTTCTGAGGCGCAACATCCCGGTAGCCGGAACACCAAGGGAGTAAGGACCTCTACGCCTTATTTCAGAGACGGGCAGGACAGCTAATTGCAGGTCACCTGTTCACACCTACACCCAGGAGGCACGGTGACACCTTCAGAGCCGGGTTATCTAAGAGACCCTATAAACAGGCTCAAGTCAGCAGTCATACGGGTATTGTCCTATCCTATATGGCTGGACAGAGAGAGCGAAACATTGCATCTGTGAGACCCTTATGTGAAGCCATAGGCAGTAAGGGACTACACCACCGCAGCACAAAGGAAGGCTACTGATTTCCACCTGGATAAGGGAACTCTGGACTTGACTCCAAACCGGACGGATTCTGCCTGCCCTGTGATCTGGTGCCCTGGACTGTGGATGCTGAAGTCTTCAGTGAAGGTAAAGAGACTGCAACCTTGTGTCCTTGTTCTTCTCTGCGCCTCAGACCATCCACCATCTACACACCGGGAAGCCCTAGGGACATACTTCACCTGTGGGAAGGTATACCATCTAGCTGCCATAACATCACCCCAGCAGACCCCTTAAAGCAGCGTCGGTCACCCTGACCGAATACCACAGGTGGCGTCACGAACATAAACTTTATCCCTTTAAACACCTTTCCCTTTTACATGGAAGTCCCAGGGCCACGGGCCGGGTCAGCCACCGTGACATCCCCCTGTGAACTGCAGGACCCGGTACCGAGTACCCCACGGCCCTTGGGGGGCGATCCAACTTGGCGTCACGAACAGGATCAACTAAACCCCGTGAATCGGGTCATATGCGCCTAAAGACTGTGTCAGAACTGTGCCTAACCGTGATTTGTGCTAAAAGACTGTGTGACTAATGAACTGTGATTTGCCTCCAAAAATTGCCGCCAAAACCGCCACCATTACAGCACCATGTGGCATGCAGGAGGAGTGGGGCGTCACCTCGTGTGTTATGATCTGGTGGCCTAGGAGCAGCATGAGACGTACTCTGGAGAAGGTGGTACCTGTACTGACCGCAAACCCTGAACTTAGCATCGCAACTAGAAGTAGTCGTGGGATGTACCTAACACTCCCTAGACACCTCGACACAGCCTAAGAACTAACTTCCCCTAAAGATAGAAACGGGAAAACTATCTTGCCTCAGAGAAAATCCCTAAAGGATAGACAGCCCCCCACAAATATTGACTGTGAGAGGAGAGGGAAATGACATACGCAGACTGAAATCAGGATTTAGCAAAGGAGGCCATACTAGCTAAAAAGAAAGAATAGGACAGAGTACTATGCGGTCAGTATTAAAACACTACAAAATATCCATCACAGAAAATACAAATCTACACATCTGACTAAAGACATGGAGGGTATATCTGCATCTCCAGAGACACAGCTTGGCTGCAAAAAATCCTTCACAGACAAAGCTGGACAAGACAAAACATGAAAATGCCCTGAACAATAAGGTCCACAGCATGTGGACAGCAAAAACAAAGTCAGGACTTATCGTTGTTGAAATGAACAGCAAAACAGGAGAGACCAGGTATGGATGTGAATCCTCCAAGAACAATGGACAACTGGCACTGACTAAAGGATCAAGCAAGACTAAATAGCCCAGTCCAAATTGCAATAAGTGGACACACCTGATAAATGCTGCGATTCAAAGACAGCAGCACTACCACTCATAACCACCGGAGGGAGCCCAAGAGCAGAATTCACAACAGTACCCCCCCTTGAGGAGGGGTCGCCGAACCCTCACCAGAGCCCCCAGGCCGATCAGGACGAGCCAAATGAAAGGCACGAACCAAATCGTCAGCATGAACATCGGAGGCAACAACCCAAGAATTATCCTCCTGGCCATAACCCTTCCATTTGACCAGATACTGAAGCTTCTGCCTCGAAAAACGAGAATCCAAAATCTTCTCAACCACATACTCCAACTCCCCATCAATCAACACCGGGGCCGGAGGATCAACAGAGGGAACAACGGGCACCACATACTTCCGCAACAAAGATCTATGGAACACATTATGGATGGAAAAAGAGGCTGGAAGGGCCAAACGAAAAGACACTGGATTGATAATCTCAGAAATCCTATAAGGACCAATAAACCGAGGCTTGAACTTAGGGGAAGAAACCTTCATAGGAACATGACGGGAAGACAACCAGACCAAATCCCCAACCCGAAGCCGGGAACCAACACACCGACGACGGTTAGCAAAACGCTGAGCCTCCTCCTGAGACAACACCAAATTGTCCACCACATGAGCCCAAATTTGCTGCAGCCTGTCGACCACAGAATCCACACCAGGACAATCTGGAGGCTCAACCTGCCCTGAAGAAAAACGAGGATAAAAACCAAAATTACAAAAAAAGGCGAAACCAAGGTAGCAGAACTAGCCCGATTATTAAGGGCAAACTTGGCCAATGGCAAGAAAGTCACCCAATCATCCTTATCAGCAGACACAAAGCATCTCAAATAAGTTTCCAAAGTCTGATTAGTTCGCTCGGTTTGGCCATTTGTCTGAGGATGAAATGCGGAAGAAAAAGACAAATCAGTGCCCAGCCTAGCACAAAAGGCCCGCCAAAACCTAGAAACAAACTGGGAACCTCTATCGGACACAATATTCTCCAGAATGCCATGCAAACGAACCACATGCTGAAAAAACAACGGAACCAAATCAGAAGAGGAAGGCAATTTAGGCAAAGGTACCAAATGAACCATCTTAGAAAACCGGTCACAAACCACCCAGATAACAGACATCCTCTGGGAAACCGGAAGATCTGAAATAAAATCCATAGAAATATGCGTCCAAGGTCTCTCAGGGACCGGCAAAGGCAGAAGCAACCCACTAGCGTGGGAACAGCAAGGCTTAGCCCGCGCACAAATCCCACAGGACTGCACAAAAGAACGCACATCCCGCGACAAAGAAGGCCACCAAAAGGACCTACCAACCAAATCTCTGGTACCAAAAATCCCAGGATGGCCAGCCAACACAGAACAATGAACCTCAGAAATCACTTTACTAGTCCATCTATCAGGAACAAACAGTTTCCCAGTCAGGTTTATTAGCCTGAAATTCCTGAAGAACCCGTCGTAAATCAGGGGAGATTGCAGAAAGAATCACCCCTTCCTTCAGAATGCCGACCGGCTCAAGAACCCCAGGGGAATCAGGAAAAAAACTCCTAGAGAGGGCATCAGCCTTAACATTCTTAGAACCCGGAACATACGAGACCACAAAATCAAAACGGGAGAAAAACAGGGATCATCGAGCCTGTCTAGGATTCAGTCGTTTGGCAGTGCTTGGCCCCCTCAAGCCAATGTCGCCACTCCTCAAATGCCCACTTCATAGCCAACAACTCCCGATTGCCGACATCATAATTAGAAACGGGAAAACTATCTTGCCTCAGAGAAAATCCCTAAAGGATAGACAGCCCCCCACAAATATTGACTGTGAGAGGAGAGGGAAATGACATACGCAGACTGAAATCAGGATTTAGCAAAGGAGGCCATACTAGCTAAAAAGAAAGAATAGGACAGAGTACTATGCGGTCAGTATTAAAACACTAGAAAATATCCACCACAGAAAATACAAATCTACACATCTGACTAAAGACATGGAGGGTATATCTGCATCTCCAGAGACACAGCTTGGCTGCAAAAAATCCTTCACAGACAAAGCTGGACAAGACAAAACATGAAAATGCACTGAACAATAAGGTCCACAGCATGTGGACAGCAAAAACAAAGCCAGAACTTATCTTTGTTGAAATGAACAGCAAAACAGGAGAGACCAGGTATGGATGTGAATCCTCCAAAAACAATGGACAACTGGCACTGACTAAAGGATCAAGCAAGACTAAATAGCCCAGTCCAAATTGCAATAAGTGGACACACCTGATAAATGCTGCGATCCAAAGACAGCAGCACTACCACTCATAACCACCGGAAGGAGCCCAAGAGCAGAATTCACAACACTCGTGGGTATAGCCAGGAAGAACGGTGCGAAAGTGGAACCAGCCCTTCACAGATACTACTATGTCCGAGAGATATGCTCATCAACAAGAAAGATCCGCCTCCTGGTCTGGGATGGTGGAGGGAGAAGGAACCGCCCTCCAGAAGAGGAGGAGCAAAACCAGCAGGAAGACGCCGACTTAGACCTGGTTGGCAACATGGTGAGTGGAGGTCACCCGGAGGAGAGGGAGAAAACCCGCAGCTGTCTCGACCAATGTGAGGAGAGCAACACCCTGCCAGGCTGCATGAACTCGGAGGTTCTTGGAGCGGAGGTGGAAGAGCTGTGTCGTCAGCTCCAGAGCTCGTGGTATCGCGTGGTCGCCAGCATCCAGGAGCAGTGACACAGCCAGCCGCCAGAGCCCCGGCCTGCAGAGGAGGAGACCAGTGCCGGAGGCGCCGTGGTAGTGGGTAAGACCTCTGATCCTGCCCCGGTAGTCGATGACCTCAGCCTGCTCGTGGCAGTTGACGCCCCTCCACCACCACCCAGTAGGGTGTGTAGCTGCCTGGAATGGGACAAGCCCTGGGAATCCCTGGAAACTTCAGATGCCCCACTGCAACCCGCCAGAAAGAACGTGGACATACAGGGGGAGTGGGTGACCTTTAAGTGGACCCACACCACTACAGACCTCATCAGGTTGCCTGGGGAGGCCCAGCCAGAGGGGGAGAAGATCGAAATTATGAGTCTAGAGGCAGAACAATGCCAGGAGAAACTCAGACGTGAGCAGAAGGAGAGGGAGGCAGAGCAGCAACGTCAGGCTGCTCGTGAAAAAGACTTGCTGGCCAAAGCCGGAGCCCGGCAGATGGGTCGTGAGAACTGGGGCCCACAGTGGTACGGGACAGTAGTTGCGTTCCACCTTAACTCTGGCTGGGGTTTTATCAAGGAACCGGATCTCTACCCCGAAGTCTTTGTCAACAGGCGATACATGGAGGCACACCTAATGGAGGTACACCCGGACAGGGACCTTTACCCTGGTGACCGTGTCACGTACACGTGCCATTGGGGGAAAAAGGGTGGTTTGCTCTCCATGTCTCCAAGTGCGGATCTAAGGCTACAACATGGCCACCATGCGACAGAGAACCACTACCACCAGCGGCACTGTGCTACCCAGCATCGCCTCTACCAGAACAGGTGACCCCTACACCGGTCACCAAGTGTTCTAAGTGTATTCAAACTGCTGTGGCGCGGAGAACTGTGAGTACTCAGACTCCCATTAGGAGAGCAGACGCTTTGTATGTGGTGCCTGGGAGTCGCCCGTACCCAACAGGATTACCTCCGCCAGTACAACCTCCGGAACTGTTAAAGTAATTTAAAAAAAAATTTTTTTTTTTAAAAGACTGTGTATAGTTCAAGTTAACTTTTTGCTGCTTAGACCCGATCAGGGTTATTTCTTAAAGGGGTCCTCAGTTTTAGGAGGATCCTATGTTTTTGCACATGTTTGCACAAGTTGCCTTAATGAACTGAGAATCATGGACTGTGCATGATCAGAACTTTGCTTGTAAATAGTTTGCACCTTCTTAAAGTTGCTTCCTACTGGTTTTACAAAAGAAGCTTTTAAAGAGACTGCTTCTAAGGAAACTGCTTCTAATGTTGCTTACATGTATGCTAGCCACCTTAGAGAGAGACCCAAGTTGGGCTAAATGTAGCGGGACGAAAGAGACCGAAAAGCCCTCTACTTAAAGGAAATACATAGTGGATGCTTTCCTGAAACGGAAAGTACTTGCAAGCAGCATAATACAAAGAATAGCAGGTTTACCCAGAATCCTTTGCAGTAGGCGGAGCTATGCAAATCATCTCTTTCCACCCCAGTCTAATCCACAGCGCTTGGAACCGCCAAGCGTGCAATGCTGTGGATTAGTTTCTAAATTTACACAGCCAACCAATTCCTACCTGTGGACACGTGTTTCGGGCTTTAGGTGTCCACAGGTAGGAATTGGTTGGCTGTGTAAATTTAGAAACTAATTATTATTATTATTATTATTATACATTTTTATAGCGCCATTTATTCCATGGCGCTTTACATGTGAATATGGGGCAAATATAGACAAATACATTAAACATGAGCAGATAACAAGGCACACGAGTACATAAGGAGGGAGGACCCTGCCCGCGAGGGCTCACAGTCTGCAGGGGGTGGGTGAGGATACACTAGGAGAGGGAAGAGCTGGCTGTGCGGCTGTTCAGTAGGTTGAGGATCACTGCAGGCTGTAGGCTTGTCGGAAGAGATGAGTCTTCAGGTTCTTTTTGAAGGTTTCTAAACTAATCCGCAGCATTGCACGCTTGGCGGTTCCAAGCGCTGTGGATTAGACTGGGGTGGAAAGAGATTATTTGCATAGCTCCGCCTACTGCAAAGGATTCTGGGTAAACCTGCTATTCTTTGTATTATGCTGCTTGCAAGTACTTTCCGTTTCAGGAAAGCATCCACTATCTAATGTTGTTTGAAAGTGTTCTGTTTTTCAGAGACCTGAAGAAAAACCTGTTTGGCGCGGCAGGATTCCGGGTCTGGATACATGCCTTGTAGCCCGCCTAATCCCAACGTTGAGGGTTAATGACGGGTCCCTCACGTCGTTGCTTCTGTTTCTAAAAGTTTTAATTGACTTAAATATTAATGCGATTGCTACTTCACACTACCTTAGTAAAAGAGACTTGAATTTTGTTTGAACCCTTAAGGGGAAAGTTGAATTGTTGAACTTACCAGAACGTTAATATTACAGGGTTAATATAATAGATAAAGTTAAAATTTGAATTTAAGCAGAATGGTGTTTTATCTAGCCATTAGTATGTAACTGATACCTTGCTGCAGTTTTGATAAAATGAAGAGAATAAAGTAACTCGCGCGGGGTTGGATGAAAACTTTGCACTTAAGAGATAGTATACCCGTAAGGGTCATGGCATTGCATAGTTAGTTAAAGCAATGTTTTATTAGATTGTTCCTAGAAGTGGATCCACAATGTAAATAGTTTATGCAACATTCAAGTGACCTCACCTCCCATAAAGGGAAGCTTTAGCTATAATATTAATTTGTTTTATAAGTTTATTGCATTCCAAAAATTGTATGTCTGTTTGCTAACCTGTAACTGTTGTCACCAGGGGGAGCGTCTGCTCCTATTTATTAGGTCACTCCCCATATATATATATATATAACTGGTAGTCTGTAGGGAGAGTTAGAAAGTTCCAGACCAGATTCTGAGGAGGATGGAAGGTTAAAGGAGCTGTGCATGCCCTCAGAGCTGCAGCTCCCAGAAAGAGACATTGAAAGGCAGAACTGTATTGCAGCGAGAGTGAAGGAAGTCGAAGCAAAGGAGAGGATACCAGAAGGGGACCAGCCCCGATCAAGCTGTCTCCTTCTGAGGCGCAACATCCTGGTAGCCAGAACACCGAGGGAGTAAAGACCTCTACACCTTATTTCAGAGACGGGCAGGACAGCTAATTGCAGGTTACGTATTCGCACCTACACCCAGGAGGCACGGTGACACCTAAAGAGCCAGGTTATCTAAGAGACCCTATAAACAGGCTCAAGTCAGCAGTCATACGGGTATTGTCCTATCCTATATGGCTGGACAGAGAGAGCGAAACATTGCATCTGTGAGATTCTTATGTGAAGCCATAGGCAGAAAGGGACTACACTACTGCAGCGCAAAGGAAGTCTACTGATTTCCACCTGGATAAGGGAACTCTGGACTTGACTCCAAACCGGACGGATTCTGCCTGCCCTATGATCTGGTGCCCTGGACTGTGGATGCTGAAGTCTTCAGTAAAGATAGAGACTGCAACCTTGAGTCCTCGTTCTTCTATGCGCCTCTCACCATCCGCCATCTACACACCGGGAAGCCCTGGGGAAATATTTCACCTGTGGGAAGGTATACCATCTAGCTGCCATAACATCACCCCAGCGGACCCCTTAAAGCAGCGTCGGTCACCCTGACCGAATACCACAGGTGGCGTCACGAACATAAACTTTATCCCTTTAAACACCTTTCCCTTTTACACGGACGTCCCAGGGCCACGGGCCAGTTCAGCCACCGTGACATCCCCCTGTGAACTGAAGGACCCAGTACCGAGTACCCCACGGCCCTTTGGGGGCTATCCACAAAACCAGTGGACGGAAATCCTTGGATCATTGGTTTTCAAGCTAGTGCTTGGCTTTAAAAAGTAATCATAATAGCGTGGGCTTATTCAGGCTGACTCGTGGCATTAAGCTACCATTAATTGACTGCGTGTTAATAGTCTGTTCAGACAGACTGACCACACTTCCCTGGCACACGGAAAACATTTTGTGCTCCTAGGCTGTCAATGTTCTCAGCAGCACATGTCCTGCTTACATAGGATAATGTGCTGCCGAGAATGATGACTTTTAAATAAGATTAAAAATGATTGTACCTAATGATCAAGTATTTTCCTTATTCATTGGGTGATTTGCAGCCTGTTTACACAGGCCGATTGGAAAGCAAGCGTTCCTAGGAATGCTCCGTCAAGGTAATCAGCCGGGTAAAAATGCATCCTTACTCTACCATTTGTCAGGGTCTTACACAAGAACAAAGGGGCTGTTGTAACCCACCATCACTAGTGATAGTGCAGCGCCCCAGGGTCCTGGTCGTTGCAGCAATATCATTCTCCTCTAGGGGGAGTGAAGTTACGTCTGAAGGCAATAAAGGAGATCACTTTACCAGGTATCACAAACAATGCAACGCACTTCACACTCCAGCCCACCAGGGGAAGCTATGCTTCTATTTATTAGGGCACTCTTCACAATTAGGTAAAACTGGTGGTCTGGATAGGAAGTTAGTCACAAGCTGGCTGAGCTTCACTTAGTCAGTCCCTGTCAGGCAGACAGAGGGAAAGGAGGAACATCTAGCAGTTGCCGATAGGGTGGTCCCTGACAAGGGTGGGATCCTGTCAGAGGCCTAGACAGAAGGACACGGAGCTGCGCCTGCTCCATGTGCGGCAGCATCCTAAGAAAGAGACAAGAACAGCTAATTGTATTGTAGAGGGTGAGAAACTAAGTCATAGCAAAAGGAGAGGAAACCAGAAGGAGTTCTGCCCGATACAGACTGCCTCCTTCTGAGGTGCAGGATCCAGTAGCCGGAACACAGAGGGAGCAACCGTCTCCATGCCTTGCTCCAGAGACCGGCAGGACAGCTAATTCCAAGTTACTGATCCCCCCTATACCTAGGAGGCACGGTGGCAACTTGTGGGGGCCGGGGCGTTCTAGAGTCCCTGTAAAAAGCCCCAGGCTATCAGTCATACGGGTTTGTTCCTATCCATCTGGGGGACAGAGAGAGACATAACATCTATAACATCTACAACAGTTGTGAGGACCTTACCGAGAAGCTTAGCAGGAAGGCACTACAACACCCAGGCGCTAGAGGAAGGCTACTGATTTCCACCTGGATAAGGGAACTCTGGATTTGCCTTCAGACCGGCCGGACTCTGCCTGCTCTGTGATCTGGTGCTCTGGACTGTGGACGCTGAAGCCTTCAGAAAAGGTAAAGAGACTGCAACCTTGTGTCCTCGTTCTTTACTGCGACTCACACCATCCACCATCTTCACACTGGGAAGCCCTGGGGACACACTTCACCTGTGGGAAGGTATACTGTTATGACCTGGTGGTCAGGACAATAAAGGACCTGCTGGTTAAGAGCACACGGAATGACCTGATAGTTACTGATAATAAGGACGAGCTCTGGGACGTGGGAACTCTGCTGACCGCAATCCCTAAACCTATCAAACACACTAGAAATAGCCGTGGATTGCGCCTAACGCTCCCTATGCAACTCGGCACAGCCTAAGAAACTAGCTAGCCCTGAAGATAGAAAAATAAAGGCTACCTTGCCTCAGAGAAATTCCCCAAAGGAAAAGGCAGCCCCCCACATATAATGACTGTGAGTAAAGATGAAAATACAAACACAGAGATGAAATAGATTTAGCAAAGTGAGGCCCGACTTACTGAACAGACCGAGGATAGGAAAGGTTACTTTGCGGTCAGCACAAAAACCTACAAAAAGACCACGCAGAGGGCGCAAAAAGACCCTCCGCACCGACTCACGGTGCGGAGGCGCTCCCTCTAAGTCCCAGAGCTTCCAGCAAGCAAGACAACAAATTTAATAGCAAGCTGGACAGAAAAATAGCAAACCAAAGAAATACAAGCTGGAACTTAGCTTCTGATGGGAAGACAGGTCACAAGAACGATCCAGGAGTGAACAGACCAATACTGGAACATTGACAGGTGGCATGGAGCAAAGATCTAAGTGGAGTTAAATAGAGCAGCAGCTAACGAATTAACCTCGTCACCTGTGAAACTCAGAAACACCCACCAGAGGAAGTCCATGGACAGAACCAGCCAAAGTACCATTCATGACCACAGGAGGGAGCCCGACAACAGAATTCACAACAGTATACCATCTAGCTGCCATAACATCACCCCAGCGGACCCCTAAGCAGCGTCGGTCACCCTGACCAAATACCACAGGTGGCGTCATGAACATTTCCCCTTTAAAGACCATTCCCTTTTTCAACGGACCACCCGAGGGCCACGGACCGGGTCAGCCACCGTGACATTCCCCCTTGAGAACCGAAGGGCCCGGTACTGAGTACCCCTAGCCCTTGGGGGTGATCCAATAGCAGACACAGCACCATTTGTAACCATGCATTGTGTCTGGTATTGCTGTGCCTCAAGCACATTCACTTGAAATTGACTCAGATGCAGTACCGGGAATCACAGAACGTACCAAATTCAGAGTTATAGAACTCCGTTAACTGAAAACTGCCTCTCAGAGGTGTAGCTTGATGGCCCAATGCCAATTCTGTAACTAGGCCTCCACCTACCATGTGCCATTTTTAACACTGATGTCTTATTTGGTAGAGTGGCGTTTTGATCCTCTCAAGCTATAGGATCCGGCTTAGCTTGCTTCCTCTGCTTTACCATAGCTATGCCCCTTTTGCCAGTATTAGACATAGATCATCAGCCTCTTGCTGAATATCACTTCAATTCTGGGCCCCCTGGACCCCTGTCAATATGACATAGCGGAAGGGATAACCTGGTTATCCGAAGTCACACTGAAGTGGCCTCTTTAGGACAAGTCTGCACAGTAATGTTATGTACCTATACAATGATGATGTACTATATAATTGTCTAAAGGTCACTTCCGTCTATCTGTCTGTCTGTCTTTCTGTCTGTCACAGATATTCATTGGTCGTGGCCTCTGTCTGTCATGGAAATCCAAGTCGCTGATTGGTCGTGGCAAAACGCCCACGACCATTGCCACGACCAATCAGCGACGGCCATAGTCTGGCAGCGAAATGGCCGCTGCTTTAGTGCCCTGCAGTCAGCGCTGAGTGCTTACACAGGGTTAATGCCAGTGTTAACAGACCGCAGTGTAATGCACTCCATTAACGCTGCTATTAACCCTGTGTGACCAACTTTTTACTATTGATGCTGCGTATGCAGCATCAATAGTAAAAATATCTAATGTTACAAATAATAATAATAAAAAAAAGGTTATTCTCACCCTCTGACGTGGCGCGCTGGCAGGTTCCGGTGCCAAAGATGCTATGCGAGAAGGACCTGCCATGACGTCACGGTCATTTGACCGCGACGTCATCACAGGTCTTGCGCTCATACCAACCCTGGAACCGAAAGCTGCCGCGTGCACCGCACACTTGCGCATGTTTATTTTTTATTTTAAGTCTTTTTTAACCACGCATATAGTGCCCACATTGCTATATACTACGTGGCTGACCAATATACTACATACCTGTGCAATACACTACATGTTTATGTTATATACTACGTGGCTGTGTTATATACTATGTAGCTCTGCTATATACTATGTACGCTGTGTTACATACTACGTAGCTCTGTTATATACTACGTTGGTTGTGTTATATACTACGTGACTGCGCAATATAGTACGTAGCCTGTGCTGTATACTACCTACATATTCTAGAATACCCGATACGTTAGAATCTGGCCACCATCTAGTAATAAAATATTCTGCTTTACATCTGCAGCCTGACATTGAGCATTAAAATGCCTGACATTCAACTACATTTTTATAATTGTCCATATATTGAATCAGTAAGTTGTGTGATCTCCAGGTGGTGGATTAAGGGTTACCCAACCTTAAAAGGACTCTTGGCAGCACATTATGGCCTGTGGTCAGACTGTCAGATGGCGTCTGTCAAGGACAATATCTATCTTTGGACAATGAACAGCAGAGCCTGTCCAGGAAGTATTAGGAGAGTGGGGCTTTCCTCTCTTTGTTCTGTCTGCAGACCATTGGGAAGGCGTTCCCCACCCTGCTTTACACATCCCTGATCCATGTGGGGTGCACCATCTCCCGGGTTCTGGTTATTAATACATTTACATTGTGACAAATTGGCTCCATCGTTCTCTGCTTACCTGTCTGTCTTTTGTAGTTTCATATCCTCTATATAAGCTCTTAAAGATCTTGGATGGTGATAACATCTGCTGACAGCTGCAGAGTTTCACAACCTCTTGTAATATCTAAAATAGATGCTACGACTGAGGTCAGCTATATCAGCAGCTAAGGCATGGTCACATTTGTATTAGGAACTGCTGTTGCAGATTTGGAAAAAAATGCCCCAAAATTGTATGATGAGCTATTTTGTCTGGCAAAATGATGGACACTATGATAGAGACCTGAAGGACATCTTTATAGTCAATGGAGTCTGTCTGGCATCTTTGGTGTCATGTGACGGATCTGGCACTGCCGGTAACTTCATTGTTCTGATACTGAGCAGGACTATAGATTTAGCAAGTATAAACAGAACCTTAGCTGAACACTTGTCTGTGACAAAACAAAAAATTTGGATGGTAATGTTAAGTCTAGACACTGGAATTTGCCATGGATCTTGACATTGCAGGAGAAGCTATTTGCACCCTAACATCTGTGGCATGCTGGTTTTTCTATTTAGAAAAAAATTCACTAAATTGCTTTTTTAAAACTCCGTCTATATCTATTATGCTGTAAATTAGATGCAGATTTGAGATGCAGAATACACACCACAAATCCGATACGCCTGAACTTACCCTATCACACCCCTATATGTACACCCCTCATGTAGCCTGCATCCCCATATGTACCCACATGTAGCCTGTACCCACATATGTAGCCTACATCACCATATGTACCCCCACATGTAGTCTACACCCATGTACCTCGCATATAGCATGCACTCCCGTATGTACCCTCACATGTACCCCCAGATGCAGTCTGTACCCCCATATATACCCCCACATGTAGCCTACACCCCCATATGTAAACCCCAGATGTAGTCTGCACCCATATATTGCCCACATGTAGCATCTACGCCCATATACGATGCATTCCCTCCCATATGCACAAACATATTTATCTTGTATCCCACATGTAGACTGCACTCCTCATGTGTACCCCCACATGTAGCCTGTACTCCCATAAATGCCCCCACATATAGCCTGTACCCCCATATGTACTCCCACATGTAGCCTGGAGTCCCATATGTACCCCTACATGTAGCCTGCACTCCTCATGTGTACCTCCACATATAGCCTGCACCCAGGGCGGCGTTAGGGGCAGGAAAACTAGGCATTTGCATAGGGCCCCCAGTCCCCCAGGGCCCTTAATAGCAGCACAATACGCAGCCTCTGTGGGTCCCATGAGTCAGGGGGCTCGCGCTGCCTCTGCCCCCCACTCATCGCGCATTCAACTGTATCGGCATCCTAGGATGTCTATACAGTTGAAATCAATGATGGAGGAGAGAGTGTCGGGTGATGCTCACTCTCACATCATTCCCCCTCTACTTCTGACGCAGAGGGCGTGATGACATCACTTCATTGCGCGCCAGATTGTGCCAAGCAGTGGAGCTGCTGAGAAGACACCCTGCAGAGACCGAAGCAGCAAGGGAACAGGGAGAGGTGAGCATTGTATTTATTTATTTTTAAATCAGTGAGTATGTGGTGGCCATATTACTGGAGGAATATGGGGCTGAATTATACTGTAAGTGGCTGCATAATACTCTATGCGACTGCATTTTACTATATGGGGGCTGCATAATACTATATAGGGGGCTGTAATATACTCTTGCATTAAACTATTTGGAGGGGCTGCTTTATAATCTATCAAGGACTACGGGGAGTGAATTATACTATGTGTACTATATGGGGGCTACATTATTCTGGGGCTGCATTTTACTGTATGTGGCTGCATTATACTGTATGGGGCTGCATTATTCTTTATGGAGGCTGCATTATACTCTATCAAGGACTATGTGGAGTGTATTATACTATGAGTACTATATGGGAGCTGCATTATACTGTATGGAGGACTATGGGGTATGGATTATAGTGTATGGATGACTATGGGGAATGCATTATACTGTATGGAGGATTATGGGGTGAATTATACTATATCAAAGACTATTGGGTGCATTATACTATATGGAGGGCTACGGGATGCATTATGCTATATTGAGGACTATGAGAAGTGTATTTTACTATATGGAGGACTATGGGGAGTGCATTATACTATATGGAGGACCATGGGGAGTGCATTATACTATATTGAGGACTATGGGGAGTGTATTATACTATATGGAGGACTATGGAGATTGTATTATACTATATGGAGGTCTATGGGGACTGTATTATACTATATAGCAGACTATGGGGTGAATTATATTATGTGGAGGACTATGAGGGACGCCCTATTGTGTCAGGAGTGGATGCCCTCTCACAAAACTCTAGCGTATATGTGGACAAACTACTAAGGTCCTTTGTCACTGCTCTACCCTCCTATATTAGGGACACAAGTGACCTCCTGACGAAATTGGAGGGCATTGTAGTGGAACCTGATACCATCATTGCCTCCATTGACGTAGAGGCACTATATAGCAGTATCCGCCATCAGGATGGTCTCAGAGCAGTTAAATACTTCTTGAGCAGTAGTGGTACCAATTTTGCGTCACATAACGCTTTTCTGATTGAACTTCTGGAGTTTGTACTTCAACGGAACTATTTCCTGTTTAATGGGAAGTGGTACCACCAGCTCAGGGGCACAGCAATGGGGAGCCCTTGTGCTCCCACATATGCTAATTTGCTCCTGGGCTGGTGGAAAGACACTTTTGTCTTTAGGGACGAGGATGCTACATGGTGCCCCAGGATTATTTTCTGGGGCAGATATATAGATGACATCCTTGTCCTATGGAAGGGTGATGCCCGTTCATTCTCTGACTTCCTAAGCTATTTGAACACCACATTGGAAGGCCTATATTTCACTTTTGAAATAGGGGGTGACAGCATCACCTTTCTCGATGTCTTCATTAGAAGGCTGAGTGATGGCTCCCTCGGTACGTCTATCTATCGCAAACCAACAGCTACAAACAGCCTTCTACGATGGGAGAGTCATCATCCCTTCCCTTTGAAACGCGGCATCCCGAAGGGCCAGTTTCTTCGTTTACGAAGAAACTGTTCGTCCCTGAGTGACTTTAAATCTAGATCCACGGAACTTAAACACCGGTTCAGGGATAGGGGTTACCCCGATGATGTGATTGGTTCCGCATTTGAGACAGCCTTGGACTCTAATAGGACGTCTCTCCTGATACCAAAGATTGAGACTGGTGGAACATCTACCACACGTCTCATTGGTACTTTTGATGATCAATCCAAAAAAGTGTTTGACATCTTTAAGAGACACTGGCAAATATTGAGGTCTGACCCGGATGTTAGTGGGTTTATCTCTCCACATCCATCAATCACATACAGAAGGGGGAGGTCAATCAAGGACAGCATTGTCCAGAGCCATTTTGTGCCCCCTAAAAAACAGGGTACCTGGCTGGATAACAGATCAACCGGCACATTTAGATGTGGACATTGCTCTTTCTGTAGATTTATTTGTGTTTCTAACACCTTTCAGAGTTCAGCTACGAATAGGATCTTCTCCATGAGACAGTTTGCTAACTGTAAAACAGTAGGTGTCGTGTACCTCTGCACGTGCTCGTGCCCTAAGGATTATGTGGGCAAAACAAAAAGAGAACTGAGGGTTCAGATAGGCGAACATCTCGGGGATATCCGGCACTGCAGAGATACTCCAATTGCACGACATGTCATCAATACACATGGTAGTGATCCAGGTTCCCTTAGCTTTAGGGTCATTGAAGTTATCCCTCCCTTGGTAAGACGGGGTGATTGGGACAAAAAAATTATACAGCGTGAAACAAGATGGATTTATTTAATGAGATCGATGAGCCCTCTGGGCCTCAACGAACAGCTGACCTTCACTGGTTTTATCTAGCCCCTTGTCAAGTCCTTTGATATCAGTGCTACAGCCAGGTATATTTATACAATGTCTAATGTTTGTCTCATTCCCGGGACATTATATTGATTGATTTCTCTTTTCGCTTTCTTTTGTTTGTTGTCCTAATGTGTGCTGTGGTATCTACTCACTCTTGTGCGTGGACTTACTCGCTCTTTCTATGGTCAATAAGGCCGTGAATATTTGTGCGTGGGTTATTATATACAAGTGTCTATTATTTAATCTATGTGGCGTATATTTATTATCTAATAACAAGGTTATACTTTGTATTTGCATGTGCTGTTTAGGTGGATATGTCCTTATTATTGGATATATCCAGCGTTGTGCTTTGACAGCGCTTTACATGTAGGCGTATTCATCCAGCGTTATATTTCCATGACGCATACGCTGTGTGCTCCTATTATGGCACGCATTGTGCACTTCATTTAAGCGGCATCTATTCTATTTTATACCATTACGCATGCGCCACATGGAACGCACTACTGCGCTTCACTGTTGGAGTGTCCGTCTCATAATGTCACACTCCCGAGACCTTGTAGAGGCGTGCATCTGTACGACGCATGCGCGGTTCTATTCCTATTGTGGAACGCACTGTGCGCTTCACCCAGCGCCGGCCCCTCCGGATGATGTCATTTCCGGAGGTAGTCTCGACTTGGCGTGCTCCACACTTACCCACGTGTATTTATATGGACATACTTGGTGAGTACACTACAGCTCTTATCCTTTTCTTGCTTGCGGCTACAATACCCCTGATGAACCCCCGGTCCATCCACATGGGGGGGGGAAACGCGTCGGGAATTGGTCGGGGAGACTGCTGTCTTTTGCTTGATTAGATGTCCGGATCCATCTGATGAAACCACATACCCACCACGGACCCGTTTTATTTGGATCTATCTAACATTGCTTCATATCCACCACGGACCTGCAGATGAGTATTGAATGCTCTCTGATTTCTTTTTTATGAGGGGGATCATTGTGTCCTGCCCTATTACTTCCTGTACCTGTGGGTGTCTCGGTGTAGTGGGCTTTGATGGACCTATCACTTTGTGACATATATTGAAACAATAATAGCACCTGCTCTTGTGAAATATACATTGAGATTACAATAACATTATGAGCAAATTTGATGCTGTTTACCTTAAAGCACTGTTTCAATGTGATGAACGGGCAATCTCTATCAAGCATTCATATTTATTATTTTTCTTTATTTGGGTGTAAGGAGTTATACAT
Organism: Ranitomeya imitator; assembly: GCF_032444005.1. Lineage (NCBI taxonomy): Eukaryota > Metazoa > Chordata > Amphibia > Anura > Dendrobatidae > Ranitomeya > Ranitomeya imitator. Next base: position 627,323,870 of record NC_091285.1, read on the forward strand.
CTGATCTTTTAGTTGCTGTATCTTGCTGCTCAACTGAGGTTTCTGATGTTAGTATACTATATGGTTGACTTTTTGTATAGCGGGTGACCATGTTCTTATATTTTAACATTTGACTAAAACCTCAAGTATTTTACTCCTTAAACCAGAAAAGATCGCATGTATGTATTGAATATGGACAATACTAGTATTTTCTCATTCACCCTATTTTTTTGAATCTTTTTGCTGGCAGATATTGCTATAGACACAATTGTCTACTACACGAAATATATGCATATTTAAGCATTAGACTCATTGCATATTCTTTATTATTTAATATTTTTCATTTTTTCGTTTTCTGTTTAAAGATATTTATTATTTTGGGGTGCTTGGGTTTGTTTTTGGAACATTTTCTTTATTCTATCCCTATTTAGGGACGTTTTAGGGCTTCTAGGGTCAGTCGACGTGGAGTGGGGGCGCCTACCGCTTCACATTAGGGTGCCAACCCCCACTGTTAGGTAGGTCTTCCATTAGGGATTTTTTAGGTCTACTTTAGGGTTCCCAATTTAGGGTCTTCTAGGGATTCCCTAGGGTTAGTCGACGTTGAGTGGGGGCGCCTACCGCAGTAACTTAGGGTGCCAACCTCCACTGCTAGGTAGGTCTCAGTGTAGATTCTTCCTAGGGCCCTACAGGTACATAATTATATGTTTGTTCTATTATTTTTTTGCTATCTATGGAAAGAGTACTTTTTTAGCGACTATTAATAAAGGTTATTTTTTAGGTATCCTTGTTAGTTTTTGGTTTTTTTGAGGACTATGAGGGGCAATATACTAAACAAGCAAAATGATGCCTATTCATTGAGTGATTGGATTGTTTATGCTAGGACAGAAATCATTGTTCTCAGCAGCACTTCGCCTGTTGAAAACTGCAGATAAGCTGCTGATAACATGATACTGTATGGGGACAGATTGATCTACTAGTGATCGTTCTGTGCTTATCATTCTTCCTGAGCAGTGTAGAGAAGCCGGGAAACAAACGTTGAACGACTTAAATATAATAATAATAATAATCTTTATATAGCGCCAACATATTCCGCAGCGCTTTACAGTTTAATAGTTTCAAACGCAAGTCATAAGTAACAACGTTAACAATACAATAATTAAAGCACAATAAGACGACCCTGCTCGTGAGAGCTTACAATCTACAATGAGGTGGGAGAAATGCAAAGTACAGGAGCTTATTTACAATGATGTATTTACAATGATGGTCCAGCCATCTTCAGGGGGTGGGGGACAGATGGAGATAGTGAATGGGCTACACACGCGCCCTTACACATAATATGATTTTTATTAGGGAACGTGATAGGCCGCTCTGAACAAATATTTTTTGAGGGCACACCTAAACCTATGCAAATTGTGAATGGCCCTAATTTCTTGGGGTAGAGCATTCCAGAGGATTGGTGCAGCGCGGGAGAAGTCTTGGAGATGGGAGTGGGAGGTAAGGATTAGTGCAGAGGTTAGTCAAAAGTTATTTGCAGAGCGCAGCGGTCGGCTAGGCCGATAGACAGAAATAAGGGAGGAGATGTAAGGGGGTGCCACATTGTGGAGAGCTTTGTGGGTGAGAACAAGTACCGTACTTTGAATTGGACCCTATAATGAATGGACAGCCAGTGTAACGACTGGGAAAGAGCGGCTGCATCTGAATACCGATTATCCAGGTAGATGACCCTGGCTGCTGCATTAAGGATAGACTGAAGAGGGGAAAGTCGAGTGAGGGGGAGGCCAATTCCGTTACGGTAGTCCAGGAGGGAGTGGATCAGGGCGACAGTGAGGGTTTTTGTTGTTTCCATGGTGAGAAAAGGGCGGATTCTAGAGATGTTCTTTAGGTGTAAGCGGCACGAGCGGGCAAGAGATTGTATATGGGAGGTGAAGGAGAGATTGGTGTCAAACGTAACACCCAGACAGCGCGCCTGCTGCTGAGGTGTTATTATGGTACCACCCACGGAGAGGGAAACGTCAGATTTAGGGAGGTTAGTAGACAATGGGAGCAGAAGAAGTTCAGTTTTGGAGAGGTTGACTTTCAGATAGAGGGCAGACATGATGTCGGAGACTGCGGACAGACGGTCACTGGCGTTCTGCAGTACAGCGGGGGTAAGGTCAGGGGATGACGTGTATAGTTGTGTGTCATCTGCATAAAGATGGTACTGAAAGCCAAATCTGCTGATGGTCTGTCCAATTGGGGCCATGTAGAGAGAGAAGACAAGTGGGCCAAGGACTGAGCCCTGAGGTACCCCGACAGTGAGAGGAAGAGGAGATGAAGTGGAGCCAGCGAACAGAACACTGAAGGAACAGTCAGAAAGATAGGAAGAGAACCAGGAGAGCAGTGTCCTTAATGCCTAGTGACTGGAGCCTAGAGAGTAGGAGAGGGTGGTCAACAGTGTCGAAAGCTGCAGAGAGGTCGAGAAGAATGAGCAGAGAGTTGTTGATGACGCTCATTTCTGTTTGATGATGCGATGTGTTAGCATTTGGGGGCCCACTTTAAACTGTTGCCCAGGGCCACACTTTCTCTAAAATTTGCCCTGCCTGCACCCATGTACCTCCACATATACCCTGCACCCCCATATGTGGCCTTTCTGCTTCATGCACAAAAAAATCTCACTTCCGTGGTGCAGCATGTCTCTGCCTATAAGAGTCACGTGGGCATGACATCATCACAGGTCCTTCACCTCTATGATTTTTCTTCTGTTGGGGCAGGGAGCTCATCGGTGCTCCTCTAAACATCTATTTCCATCCTCCCCCCAATAAAGATGGCGGTTTTCATACATAGTGCAACAATGCTAAGATGAATAGAGAAATGTAAAAAAAATGTTCCTCCTTCATGGTGGCGCCACTCTCAGTAACCTGTCGCCCTAGGTTCATGCAATGGTTTTCCTTGTTCTTTTTGGACTGTGCACATAGTAAAGAAAAAAATGAAGGGACCACTGTCGGTCTTCAGTTAGGAAGGGGGGCCTCAAACTGTCCCTGGAACTGAGAGTCTAACTACCCCTGTCCCGTGGGTACTCCTAAAGGTAGAAAGACCAAAGTCTCTGAAGTTGCTATACGCCTTTTAATGTCGTAAGCTGTCATCTCCCCCTCCACCAGGGGGCCTAGGACAGATATGTTACTGTATATACCCGAAAGACAAACAGGGAAAACATAAAGCAACTTACATACAAAAACACTCACCAAGGGAAGAAAGGAATAAAGGGAAGGATAAGAAAGTACAAACCAAATGGGAATAGTATATTGGAGAAAGCGTAAACCCCCAAACAGCAGACACTAATCTCCAGCAGCAACTACGAACTCCAACTTCAGCACTTCAACTCCAGCAAGCCAAGAAGCAAAACTTCCACAGGCAGGAAATGTTTTTGAGATGGCCCCCTCAGGCCACCTACACAGTATGATGACCCACCAGCTCTCCACACAGTATAATGCCCCACGGGCCAACAACACACAGTAAAAGGACCATCACACAATATGGTGGCCCTCACAGCACTCCTCATGCAGTATGATTCTCCCACAGACCCATCACACAATATGAGGGCCCTCAGAGACAGTATCACAGTTTGATGACCCCTACAGCACCCTTCACACAGTATGATGGCTCCCACAGTCCACCACACAGTCACCCCACATAATATGATTCCCCCGATGTCTCTCAAAAACAGTGCATCTTTTTCACAGACCACCCACACATTATGATGACTCTCCGCAGCTCTCCAAACAATATGATGCCTTCACATAACAACCACTCACAGAGGGCTCTTAGCAAAATATTAGGCACCCCCACACAATATGATGACCCCCACAGTCCACCACCCCACACACAGTATGATGGCTGTCACACAATACGATGGCTTCCACAGCCCAAAAATTGTATAATGGCCCTCACAGCCCACCCACACAGCATGAAGATTTGCTGCAACTCTCAACACTGCATGATGCTCCCACACTTCCACACACATTAGGAGGCCTTCACAGTGACCTCCTAGACAGTATGATGCCCCCCACAGCCTACCCACACAGTATGTTGACCCCTGCAGCTCTTTGCACAATAGGATAGCCTTCAGAGTCCACTACCCCACACACAGTATGATGTCCAAAAACAGCCCACACATAGTTTAATGTTGCACACAAAATATAATTGCCCTCAAAGTCCACACACACAGTATTATGCCACCAACAGCTCTCCACACAGTATGATGCTCCCACAGACCCTTTACACACAGTATGGGGGTCCTTACACAGTATGATGGCACCCAAATACTCCACACAATATTATGGCCCCAACAGGCCTCCTCATACAGTTCGGTGCTCCTACAGAGCTACCACACACAGCCCTCTACACAGTATGATGACCCCCACACAGTATAATGGCTTCCACAGCCCTTCTCATAGTATGATGTCCCCCCACAGTATGATGATCCCCACAATCCAAACCACACAAAATGATGCCTCCTCACTCCTCAGACCCCCAGACAGTATAATTCCCTGTAGTCCTCCACTTCACAAATTATGAAGCCCACATCCCTATGATAAAATTAATAAACAACATCAGCAAAAGTCTTTGAAATCCAGGGCATACACTTGCCCTGGATACGTAATAACTGAGTCAAGGCGTATAAACCTGATCAAGTTCACTGTACATGACATGAGGAGATCTGAGGCCAGGTCATGCAAGAGTACGGCTGGATTTAAAAAAAAAATTCGGCACTGAAGTCACATGGCTGGAGAAAGAGAAAGCACATTTCTTCAAACCTTGACTCGGTGACTCAATCAGTTTACTGTACCTCCCTGATGACTCAAAGTTACAGTTTTCCACTCACTGAGGCAAGTTTTCACTTTATAACTATAGCAAAACCACAATAAACATAGTTTAGCTACGAACATCATTGTAATTATTATGTCATTGCCTGGAGGAGCACGAGGTTCACTTAACTTTGATGTTCTGTTCATATTGGCTATACACTTGTACTGTTCAGGTCAATGTGACCCGACCTATTAAAGTCTGTTGATTTTGACATTTAACTATTCTAAGTGTATTATTGTAATACCAGTTGCATTATATAACTGTATGTGAACATGGGAGGTCAAAAACAAATGAAAATGAAAATCTAAACTACAGTTTGTTTTATTTTCTTTAGAAAAGGGTTGCCACGTGTCCACTTATTGCTATATTCAGGCATTCTTACATTCTGCACAGAAATAATTCAGATGTGATTTACATAAATATTTACTACAACTAGAATATGTAATATTTGTTTTATCACAGGAAGATGGACAGAAGCTGCATCTTTTCCATTTTCTAGTGCTGGTGGAGGCCGTTGGTTCGTGTTGTTGAGCTGCCGGATACGGCTTACTATGGCTGCTGCTCCTTCACTTCGGGGTTTTACTTTTCTTCCTAAAATAAGTGGCATAACAAGTGACTTTTCTAATTATTCCAGAAAGAGTCTTCGTTTCTACAGATTATAGGCGTTCCAATCGAGGTTTATTTCACCCCATGAAACAAATGCATTGCAGGCAAATACATCAAGAATGTTGTAAAATAAAACCATTGGTCACTGATTGCTTGCGTTTGCACGTGTTCATAGCTATTAGTTGATCTAGTGTATCAACTGCTCCTTTGGTGGCATTATAATCTAATATCATCTACTTGCTGCATTGTCATGGGGCATTGTGCTCATCAGAATGACCTGTTTGTTTTTTTTAGGGGGGGGGAATGTAAGAAACCACTGTCGTATCTCCAGTAAAGTAAAACGTTGAACATCTTTTACCAAGGATACTTTGCGGCAGTTCAGGCTTGCTTTTTCTCACAGTGCCCAGCATTGTAAGTTTTCGTTTTAGCAACAGCTGTCCCAGTTGGTTCAATATAAAAAAGTTGTCACATGTCACGTTTTGTCCTCTTAGTCCATACGTCAAATCTGAAACAACCCGCATTCCCTGATTCTTTTCAGGTATCTCTCCAAGATTTTTTCCTGTATGTTCTTGAGTGTTTAGAGCTTATGATCTGCTGCCAGTGTAGGACTCGGGTGGCAAGGGCCCACCAGTAACCAATTCCAGGGCTCCACTTTTCAGTTACATGCAAATGTGACATTATCCTCAATCACAAATTTGTATAACAATTACCTGGGTAGATTATTAAATGAGTAAGATGCCGCTTTTATCTGTACATGGTGATTCAAGTATATGGTGCCAAGTACTGATCATATAAGAGAGTGGTGGCCCAACGGAGGACTCTCCTGTAGGCCAGTCCAAGCCTGCCTTGGCTTACTTGGTATATACAGTTTGAGCAGGCACCTATTTCGGAATGACAGAAGTTGTTCATCCACAGTGACATTTTCACCAGTATTGTATCATTTTTGAAGAATCTCTATCCATTTATCGCAGACTTCTCTAAAGCAGAATGTTTTTAGAGAATGTTCTGAAGTTAGCAGAGACTGGACAGAAGACTGCAAGTTCCAAATTACATTTTTGGTTTCCGACTGAATTGCTCGCATCGGACTAGTTGCTTAGGTATCTCACCTCATCACATTCAACTTCAGAATCAGGATTCTCATAATCGCTTTCCCTGCCACTTGTGAGGTCCTCATCTCCAGACACTTTCTACAGTTGGATATCTTCTTCAGAATCTGAGAGGTCGTCAAGCTTTTCCAATTCAGCTTCACTCAGTGGACGTCTTCGCCACATTTTTATCCAACTTTCCAAATAATGGACACTCACTGGGTAAAATTAGTGTTGTGGAAAACAATAGCACTAGCAATAATAATAATAATAATAATAAACTTGCAGTAAACACTAACCAGTGTAGAAACAATTAGAACTTATATACTACAGCGATACAGACCTGCACAGACCTGTACTCAAAGCCCATCCATCTGCAGTAACTTGCAAATGTATCAGGCGCATGGACCGGCAGGAACTGGAGTAAACCATAAACAATAGTAGATGCAAATTATTATTTCATACAAAAAAATATTTTTTTTTTTACAAAGCAACACTCATAACAACACCACCTTCCCATAAACAAATACACCTAAGCACGATTTGCGGATCCTCATAATAAAAAATCTGCAGCTTCACAAACTGTTTTTTGGGTCAAATAGACCCGAACAGTGCAACCGAGTTAAGAGGTAATTTTGTGATGTTAGGCTTCCTTTAAAGACTAGGCGATTTATTTTATAATTTTTTCGCTTTCATTTTTTTCTCCACCTTCTTTCAAGAAGGTCCATCAACATAGCCATGTAATGTTTTTTTTTTGTAGGGCGGCTGTAGTTTTGAATGACAACAATCATTTTACCATATAGTGTACTGAAAAACAGGAATAAAAATTCCAAGTTGAAAGAAATGGTGAAACACCTGAAATTCTGAAATATTTTTTTTTAGGTTTTGCTGTTATGGCATTCATTGTATAGTAAAAATGACCTGGCAATATTATTCTTCAGGTCAGAACAATTACAACAATTCTAAAATAGCAAAGATTTGTTTTTGTTTAAACGGTGAAAAAAAAAATCATGTCACGGATTTCTGGAACCAATAATGTTTTTATTTTTCCATGGATAGAGTTGTGTGAGGGTTAGATTTTTGAGTGGGGAGCTGACATTTTTATTGATACCACTTTGGGGTACAAACAATGTTTTGATAATTTCTTATGCATTATTTGAGGTAAATTGCAGCAACCAAAAGGCTATGGGGCCCCTGAGTCAAGGAGGCCCGCCCTGTGCCAGTGGAGCAGCAGCGGGTGACAGGAAGCCACACCTGTCCCCGCTGCTAAAGAGAAATGAATATTCACGCTTCTCCACTCCCCCATGGGCGTGGAGAGGAGTGAATACCATTTCACTTTAATAGCGGGCAGCATTAGCCACAGGCTGCAGCTAACACTGCCCACATGTAAAGCCCCACCACCACCACACCACTCTCTGACACTCACGCACAAAGCACCACACCACATACACACATGCACGTCTCCCAGCACATCCCAGCGTCCTGCTTCCTGCCCGATGCTTCCAGTCTGAGACAGCACAGCTGGATGACGTCATCATTCAGCGTGCAGCTGTTTCAGACAGAAAGCTGCCAGCGAAAAAGAGGGTGCCGGGATGTGCTGCGAGAGGTGAGTGGAGCTATGTGTCTGCGTGCGTGCGTGTGTGTATGTGGTGCAGTGCGGTGCTTTGTGTGTGAGTGTGAGAGAGTGTTGCGGTGGTGTGTATGTGTGTATGTGGTGCTTTGTGTGTGTGTGTGTGTGAGTGAGAGTAGTGCGGTGCAGTGTGTGTGTGTATTGGAGGTGTGTGTTTAGGGAGATTGGCAATGATGGGGTGGTGGGGAAGGACGATGGGGGTGGTGTGGAAGGAGGCAATGATGGAGGTGGTGAAATGGGCAATGATGGGGTGGTGGAAAGGGCAATGATAGGAGTAATGGAAAGGGCAATGATAGGGGTGGTGGGGGAGAAGGCAATGATGTGGGTGGAGGGGGAGAACAATGATGGAGGTGGAGAGGAGTTGCATTATACCTTATGAGGGGGGCTGCATTATACGTTATGAGGGCATTATATTCTGTGGGGTGGACTGCATTATTCTCTCAGGGGACTACATTATATTCTGGGGACTAAGTCATACTATATGAGGGGGCTACAGTATACTCTATGGGGGGCTACATTATATTCTGTGTTGGGGCTGCATTATTCTCTCAGGGGACTACATTATATTCTGGGGGGCTACATCATACTATATAAGGGGGGCATCATTATGCCATATGAGGGGGCTACAGTATACTTTATGGGGAGGCTGCATTATACTATATAAGGGGGGCTGCATTATGCCCTATGAGGGTGCTACATTGTATACTATGGTGGGGACTGCATTATACCTTATGAGGGGGTTGTATTATATTTTGTGGGGTGTTGCATTATATTCTATGATGTGGGCTGCATTATATTCTATGAGAGGGGGCTGCATTATATTCTATGAGAGGGGGCTACATTATATTCTATGAGGGAGGCTACATTATATTCTATGAGGGAGCTCCATTATATTCTATTAGGGGGCTACATTATATCCTATGAAGGGGGCTACATTATATTCTATGAGGGGGCTAACCCCAACCCCTGCTACATAATTAAGACGTGTACTACCTTATATTATACCCTGTTATTAGAGTGTCTTACCACACAATTGGTGGTCTTGTATTTATTTCTGTGTAGCTACATAGTGGGCCGCTAGAATGATTTTCTCTGGTGGGCCCAAGGTGCTCCAGTCCGACACTTGCAGCATCTAAATAGTTAACAGCAGCAATCAAAACTTGGCTCCTGCTGCAGCTGGAAAACACAGATGTTGGCTATGTAACGTAGGCTATAAAGGCACAGATGATTGGCCTCGGGGAGACCAAAACATCCAACACCGCGGAGACACCATCACGTGTTTCTCAACGCAGTGATTCCAGAACACTGCCCCCATCCCTTATGGGAAATATGCAGATGCATGTAAAGAAGCTGCGGAGACACCATCACGTGTTTCTCGACGCAAGCAGTGAATAGCCAGATTCCTACTCCACACTGATGAGGGGCAAAAACTCCGAAACAGCTGTCTGTGGATGGATACCATGCTTGGCATAGGTGGCTTTCCTTCATAGGATGCTGCCCTTCCCGTGGTTGTTCCTTCCCGGGGAAAGGCCTGGCTATTCACTGCTTGCGTCGAGAAACACGTGATGGTGTCTCCGCAGCTTCTTTACATGCATCTGCATATTTCCCATAAGGGATGGGGGCAGTGTTCTGGAATCACTGCGTTGAGAAACACGTGATGGTGTCTCCGCGGTGTTGGATGTTTTGGTCTCCCCGAGGCCAATCATCTGTGCCTTTATAGCCTTTTTACTAGGCACTGCTCCTAATAGCCAGATTCCTACTCCACACTGATGAGGGGCAAAAACCCCGAAACAGCTGTCTGTGGATGGATACCATGCTTGGCATAGGTGGCTTTCCTTCATAGGATGCTGCCCTTCCCGTGGTTGTTCCTTCCCGGGGAAAGGCCTGGCTATTCACTGCTTGCGTCGAGAAACACGTGATGGTGTCTCCGCAGCTTCTTTACATGCATCGGCTATGTAACGTAGTCGGCATCTACCACATTTGGAGAGGACTCAGCTCCTGAGCGCTCTGCACACTTGCGTACTCCAGGACAGTATAGGTATGTCCATATACGCTAAAGGGTTGTAAAGGAATTGTGTGCAGTAAGAAAAATAAAGCTGCTTTCTTCCAGTAAAAGCGACACTCTTATTAATGTGTTATGTCTACATTTTAAACTTAGTCCTGTTCAGACAGACAAGAATGGTGCTTTTTCTGAAGAGAGGCAGCCATGTTTTTCTTATGTCATAAAACCATTTTAAGAGAGTTTGGCTCTGCAAGCCTCTACGTATGTCCTAACAAAGCACAGACATTCATGTGTGAAGCGCAGGCGCCACTGGGCTAAATATCAGCTCTTTTAAGGTGATTGGATCCTGCAGGGAACAAGTTTCTGAAAAGTTTTCACATTGTGTTCCGGAGATCCCGCACTGTTCCATCCTCTATTTGTTCAGTACAAGTCCCTTTCTGTGTTCTCCGCTGGCATACTAATTGTGGTGCTGTAAGGAATAATTCAGGTTCTCCTCGTATACACTAATAGGCATGACAGAAATCGGCTATTTTCTCCGAAAGGCAGCCAGGAATTTCTGCTTCTGAGATTCAATATATTTGTTTCACTGCTTCTGACTTTAAAATCGGATTTTTTCAGCATGTAGAGGGAAGAGTTCCTATTAAAAAAATCATATAAGGAAATTGTACAAAATAAAAAGTGGATCTAGATGTAAATTTCAGCTTTTTTTGCTTTGTACATGCCTATTTTTAAGAAATAACTTCTGGGAGAGATACACCAGGTATTCAGACATGTCTGAATACGGACCCCATACCCAAAAGGCCAAAATAACCAATAAGGCTATGTGCACACGTTCAGGAATTCATGCAGAAAATTCCTGTGGAAATCCGGACATTTCTGCCAGATTTCCGCAAGAAATCCGCATGCGTTTTTTTGCACGTTTTTTTCGCGGTTTTTGCGCGTTTTTTTCCGGACATTTCCCAATGCATTAGACAGTGGGAAATCCGCGAAAAAAAAAAAACGCAAAATTAATGAACATCTTCATTATTTTTCCGCAATGCATTTTTAGTGCGGAAAAACGCACATCATGTGCACAAAAATTGCGGATTCAATTATAAATTATGGGATGCTTAATGTATGCATATTATTTGCGGTTTTATAGCGTTTTTATAGCGCAAAAACGCTAAAAAACTGCAAATAATCTGCAACGTGTGCACATAGCCTTAAAGTTTAACCCCAGAATATAAATAACTGTGCTAACCAATAGTCTCTATAAGGCCGGGGTCACACTTGTGAGTGTGATGTGAGAAACTCGCTCGAGTCTCTCGCATCAATACACGGCACGGCCACCGGCACTCGTACCAGAGCGTGCGGCTGCATAGAAATACATGGAGCCGCACGCTCCGGTCCCAAGTGCCTGCGGCAGTGCTGGTATTGATGCGAGAGACTCACGTGAGTTTCTCGCATTGGACTCGCAAGTGTGACCCTGACCTAACAGTGATATTTACAGTGGCAGCACCCCTAAAATAGTGACAGCCCTATTACCCCTAAAATAAAGACCGCCACGGGGCCCCTAAAATAGTTACAGCCCTATTGCCCCTACTATAGTGACAACCACAGAGCCCCTAAAATAGTGACAGACCTATTGCCCCTAAAATAGTGACAACTCTAGTGGCCCTAAAATAGTGATAACCTTGGTGCCCCTAAAATAGTGACCTTAATGGGGCGCCTAAAATAGTGACAGACCTATTGCCCCTAAAGTAGTGACAACCCTAGTGCCCCTAAAATAGTGATAACCTTAGTGCCCCTAAAATAGTGACCGGAACGGGGCCCCTAAAATAATGACAGCCCCAGTTCCCCTAAAATGGTGATGACCATAGGGCCCCTAAAATAGTGGCAGCTACAGTGATTCCAAAGCAGTCGAAGCCACAGTGCCCCTAAACTAGTGACAGTCTGAGTCCAAAAAATAGTGAAAACCACAGTGCAATGTTTCCAAAGTAGTGACAGCCCCAATTCGCCTAACATAGTGACAGCCCCAGTTCCTCTAAAATAATAACAGACATTGGGCCCCTAAAATAGTGACAGCCCCAGTGCCCCTAAAATAGTGACAGTCAGAGTGCCTCCAAATTAATGACAACTACAAGAGTTGTAAAATGGAGACAGCCTCAGTGTTCACAAACGAGTGACAGCTACAGAGCCCCCCAAATAGTAACAGCAGCACAGCCCTTTAAAATACTGACAGCTGTGGGGCTCCTAAAATAGTAACATTTGCAGGGGCCATAAAATAATCCCAGTGCAGTGCCCCTAAAACAGTGTCATTGACAGAGCTCCAGTAAGAGTACTAGTCACAGTGCCCTACTTTGGCCATGGCTGGGTAGATTGACAGTCGCTTTCATGATGACGGTTTACTGATGGCAACGTGAATTGCAGGAACTGGCATTTGTCCAGGGGTCGGTGCACCCTTGTGAACATACAGACACTGTACACATGTACAAGTACACACTAGCTACTGTGCAGGCACCACGTACACACACTATCCCTGCAGGCATCACAGAGCCAAAAATGTAACACAGTGATACTTAGAAGAAAAGCCCACTTTTTGTTATTTTTTAGCACTTTTTTTTAAAGGCATGCATGATTTACTTTCATCTGCCACAAGAAATAAACTGTAATTTAACTTCATAGTTTATTTTACTTAGAAAAATTTATTACGTTTATACTGTATCATAGTGTCTGTTTATTATCTTCATCTGGGATAACTCCAAGTTGGACGACTTGTGCAACATCTCACCGAAAACTGAAGAACATCACATATATTGTATCTGTAAGAAGAGGGACCGGACGGGGGTACCTTTCTTGCACCGGGTCCGGAACTGTCGGGACTGTCACCTTTGTTGTCTGGGGAAAAGCTTAGAAACCCGGACCGAACTTTGCATGTGACAGCAGTGGACGTAGCTAGGTTAAAAAGGGCAGAGCACGCGAAAAGGCAGACAGGCTTGGCTGGAGCATGCAGCGCACAGCAGGGGAAGTTTAGTGCTCTGTTCTCTGACCACCGTGACAGCACAAGTCCGTGCTATAGTATCCCTGCTGCCACTTACAGAGACTGTGACCGGAGAACTCCCGTTTGCCTGTTGGCTCCCGCTGCTCAAGGTACCCAACGCTATGGGTCAGTAAATACCGAGCGCGTGCAGCCTAAGAAAGACTGAGTGACTCAACGAGAACTGTTCCCTCTCTCACCCGCATACTTCTGCCGAGCTTCGTCAAGCGCTGGCAGTGTTGGAGACTGCTCTTCACTCTGCAACCCAAATCCTGGACCCAGGACCCTGCGCAAGACTTTGAGGACTCATCGTCACTGCCAGGAACCAGATCATCAACGCCTGCAGGACGACACCGGATTCATCACGTGCTAACCGCATTGGCACCACCGGTTGAACCTAGGACTCTACAGTCAGGAAGCCGTCCGACTGATAAGTTGACCCTAATGAACAGTTGTTATACTTATTGCCCTGGTTACCTCCGTCAACACACCTATTGTGCTCATGTAGGAAGATGGACCGGGCCGGTGATGCTTCTCTCGTGACGGTTCTGGAACTATCGGGCCTGTCACCATTGTTGCTGGGGGAAAGTTTTCCAACCCGGACAGACCTTTGCACTCAACTGTAGGGGGCGTCTCAGGTATAAAAGGGATGGTGCACGGGAAAGCAGGACACTTGGTGGGAAGACAGAGCGCACAGCAGGAGAAGGTTGACTCATTCTCTGTGGGACTACGCAATAACACAGGCCCGCGTTGCAGCTCCTCAGACCTTGCGCATACTGACCATGAGGGACGTGAGGTGGTTTGTCCATCTATTCTGACTACTGAAGCTCTGACCCGCTCCGCTCCGCTGCCAGCCGTGAGTGTACGGCCTAGATCTGACCAGGCGGATTGTCGGGAACCGGGTAACTACATCCCCGACACCAACGTTGTTCAGAGACATCTTCCAGTGGAGGCAGAAACTGGTACACTTAGTGGACATTGTCCCGGTAACACGCAACCTTACCTGAGAGAACCAGGATACGCCGTTTCCGTCAGGAGACAGTGCTTCACCTTCCTACAAGAACAGGTCAGAGACTTCACGCGTCACTTATGGCTCCATCGTGGGATTTCAAGCTTCCACAGCCTGGAAACCATCAGATTTAATAGCTTACCAGTTTCATAACCATTTGTTCATTCCCTGATACAAAACCCCAGTTTATTTCCCCCTTAACCCTTCCTCTCCCTGCGTGGAGTAATCCTTGTAATAAACACGTTAACCCTTGTTCTGCCTCCTGCTCGTCACTGCATCCCAAGTTCCTGCTATCTTACACTCATATCACCTGCCATACCCCTTCTTCTCCTTTCCCCTCCCTGCATGGAATATTCCCCTGTTCAAGTAAAAATTAACATTAACCCTTGCTCTGCCTCCTGTCCGTTACTGCATCCGGCAACCTGCTCACGTATCTGTAGGAAGTTTTTATGTAACCTACTAGTTTAAGGACCATGAATGGGGATGTGTCTGGATAACGGTAATTGCTAATAAAGAGGACTGATGTCTCAGAAATAGGGTCAGGCAACATGGTGTGGTAGCAGCAAAACCGTGCCAACATGTCACACTAGGGCGTCCGACAGACAGCGGTAATTCTGCATTCGTCCACTATGCGCTCAGTGGCGCCGGCAAGATTTTGTCTAGGTTGTCCGGGGTTAATCTAGCTGGTACTCAGATTGGAGGCTGGGTCACGCCCATGGCCTTTAAATAGTTCTTCTGAACTTTGGGCGTCGCCGATTATAGCTTGTGTCTTGTACCTGTGATCTCGGTTCGGAGTGGTGGTCTTGGAGTGCAAATATCATATCTGGTGGTGTATGATCCTTCGTCATATTGCTCCTTCCTATTTGTGTTTTGTTTTGCCCTGTGCACATTATAGTGTTTCCCTGAGTGTGTTTGCGGCGTGGTGCGTTTTTTGGTTTTCCCTGTCTGTCGGGTTGGTGTGAGGAATTATCACTGGGTGGAGGGTGGAGGTTTCAGATTAGTACTGAAACAGGAGTTAGGGTCAGGCCTGGCGGCCCAGACAAGCACACCATCAGTGTAATCTCTGGGAGATGGATAGACAGGGTTTCCCTAGTCTGAGGGATATCGCAGGGGCCCGGGTTATTAGCTTTGCCTACCTAGGCTCCTCGTGACAGCAGTTGAATAAAATGATATCTTGCTATCTGCGATTTGATGTCTTATTCCAGAGAAATAAACATTTTTCTTAATATCTAAATGAACTGTTAAGATCTTAGGGTAGGACATAGATCTCCTCAACAATCCGCCTCCAGAGCTTATTGTAAATAAATGGGGCAGTTACCAGTGTGAGACATGTAATGACTGACAGTCTGCTCTTCTGATCTACATGTCTCACACTGGTAACACCACTTTTCATTTATAGTAAGCTCTGGACACAGATTCTCAGGGAGATCTATGTCCAGCCCATGGATCGTAACAACTTATTTACATATTAAGAAAAACATAGATTTCTCTGGAATAAGACATCCGATCGCAGATATCAAGGTATCATTTTATTCAGCTTCCCATGACCTGTGTGGCCATATAGACTGTGTAGGAGGATTTATCCTACTGACTGACTCCCTTTAAGGGAATGAGTGGGGGTGGCTGTTGTTAGACCCCCAACGATCTGATGCTGAAGACCTGTTCTAGCAATAACTTATCAATATCATGCTCGGGCAGCCTCCTTAAGGATGTATCTACTGTATATTTTTCATGGCGGATTATGGCATGTGCAAACTTCCTTATTGTTTGTGGCCCATCATACTTTATCCCACATTTTAATCCTAAAATTTCCCCTGCTGTGTAAATGAATTATAGATGTAGAAACAGATCCTCTCTGGGAAATACAGTATATTGTGAGTATGATGTAACATGGCGATACTGTATAACAGGAAATAAATCGCTAAATATATAAATTGTGCAATCAACCCCTGTAATCTGTATCACATTGCATCAAGTGGCAAATAATCCTCCAGCTTCTATCAATATCTTTCTTAGAAATGCATCTTAAGTCACTAGTAATATGTTCCACAGAGGGAGTCATTCACAAGCTCCCCACCCTATAACACTTCACATGGAGTCTTTAGCGGAGAAGAGATGTAAGAGGACGCTATTATATTAATACTGATTACAGGAATAAAACTGATAAAACACAGGGCAAAACTTGAATGTTTTCTCCATGGTGTCTCCTTACACTGTCGTACAGGTTCCATGCACACAGCTAGGTAATTACCATATTGGTACTGTGGCTGACGTCATTATCTGGGTAATATATCTGTACTTGAGCACTGTGGCTGGCACTATAGGAGTCTTTTCCAGGCAGATCAACTCCAAGATCCACCTAAAAAAGCACCCATAAACCTTTAAAAAAGAATGGGTATAGCCGCATTGCTATCTTGCTCTTCACATTTTCAGGCTTTTGAACAACTGTCTTTGAGAGCACAATCCAAGCATTTTTATTTTATTGCATCAATGGAGTGGTGCTACTAACCTACCGTAAGTTCCCCCTGCCCCTAGTTTTATACATACTAGCCACCATCTTCATCTTTTATCGACGCCGCTCCAGTCGATCTTCTGCAGGTTGTGACCTGTCAGATCGTTCCAGTATTTTCTAGGTGATCAGGAAGTCACAACGCATTGTAAGTCTATGAGAGTCTGAACGAGGCCCTCTTAGACTTACACTGAGAGCTGGCGACCTTTACCTCTGACTTCCAGTCAGATAGAAGTTGCCGTCACAAGATGGTTGCACCGCGAAGAACTGATGATGGCGGCTGGTAAGTATCATACTAGGGGCAGGGAACTAAGATTAGTAGCACTACTCTAGCGCTGAACTAAAATAAAAACTCTGGAATGGTGCTTTCACCACTTCAAGAAGCCAAGAGGTTGAAAGAAGTGACCTGATCATTCTTCAAAGATGACTTTGCGCCAGCTCAGGTAATCAAAAGCCACACCAGGGCTCCTGGAAGCTAAGAGATTAACGAGACTCCCATCCAACTACTTTAGACTACTGACCTGGCTGATAGACTGGAGTCCCGCAAACTGATTTGCCCAACTCTAGTGACCATTCATTAATTTCCTGCTTCTCTTCATATATTACATAGTGTTAGGATTCAGCATTCTTCAATGCTGGGAAAATGTCTTTAACCAGGGAGTAGGGTCTAGTGGAAATTTTCACTCTAAATTCACTATGATGGGGTACGGCCATCCTTTGTTACCCTCAGAGTAATCTCTGTTACAACAACTGATCCATAGATCCAAGAAAACATGGTGGTACCAAATCAGCAGATTGCAATCGGCCCCGAAGACTTGAGGGCAGGCACAGTTTTTGCACTGGGTTGTACAGACAAATGGTCAGGATAAGTGGTTATTTTAGCCTAGCTAAGGGCTTTGGTGAAGGGTCACTAATAAATCTATGAAATGGCACATGAGAAGAAGAAGCAGCGGGCTGGACCAGAGGATTAGCTAACTTCAAAATAATACAAGATTAAACACCCCTAACTCCCAGAATTACACGTCACAATGATCTGGGTTTTGTTCTAACATCTCAGCCTAAATCCATGTTCTTGTGAATCACGCCTCTCAGAATTGATACTCCATCATAGTTATATATCCCAGACTTCAGCACAATGTTATTGCTTTCAAACAATAGGGATCAATGGCACAACTACCAGTACAGCAGATAAAGCAGCTACCCTGCAGTTAAGAAGAGCCTATTTCCACGCACGTGATGCCATCAGTGATGACTATAGATCGTGAACAATTAAATAAACCCAAATCTAGTTTTTAAAATGGCTATCCCTCCCTGCTGTAAGCATTGTTTCTTCTCTGCAACCTTTTTTCACTATTACTTTATTGTTACATCTATTATGGATGTTACATCTTTTCCAGTGCGCATTTGTCGCACCCCAGGAGTTCAGGTACCACAGTGGTGCTGCCTTCCTTTCTCTTGGGGAGGGTAGTGCCATGCCTGGAGGCAAGCGGGATCCCTTTGGCAGGTAATCCCACACACAACACATTCTGAATCCAGGCCAGCAGGGGGAACTCTAAACCCCGTCTTGGGGGAGCTTCCCTCAATAAACATCCTGGCCTAGAGGAGGAGGAGTCAGTCAGCTGGTCCAGGGAGACCAGAGAGAGAGAGTAGACGTCTGGTGAAGACGAGGAAAGGAGCAGAGGAGTGATTAGGGGCTTAAGGAGGCTGCGATTGGGCCCCCTCAAAGCCAGAGCGCAGAAACCGGGCACTGGGAGTCCGAGGCTGTGGGGAGCTGCAAGCCCCACAGTAGAACCGGAAGGCATAGGACTATATGTAAACTGCCCGTACAACACTTGAGGTACAGCAGCAGTTAGAGCCTGGAGTCACCGTGCCAGAGACCCCAAGAGAACGGCTCAAGCTGCCTACCGTGCAGGTACTGTCCCAGGACAGGAGAGAAAGGGGTACCTTGCCAGCAGTAGCGTAGCTACCGTGGGGCAGAGGGGGCAGTCGCCCAGGGCCCCACGCTCAGAGGGGGCCCACCCGGAGCTATGCTGCTGTAACTGTATTGGCGCGCAGCGTGCCAATACAGTTACATTCTGTGGCAGAGCAGGGAGAATCGATCTCCCTGCTCTGCAGCCCAGGCCGCTATGGGGCCCCTGAGCAGGTGGGGGGCCCCGATGCCTGCAGTGGGCCCCCCGCCCATCATCGGAAGGTCAGCTGTACCGGCATTTAGCTGATACAGCTGATCGCATTGATGGGAGAAGGAGCATTACGCTCCTCCTATCATCCCCATCTCAGCATCTGATGTCACCGACGCAGACACTAGCAGGGGGCGAGATGACGTCACAAGCCAGTACCCACTATCAGGAGATGAGCGGGCGCTCAGAGCTGCGGAGGAAGAGAGGTGAGTATTTTTTTTTTTTTAGGGTGCTGCCTTATACTCTAAGTGCTGCCTTATACTACAGGATCTGCCTATAGGGGTGCTGCCTTATATTACAGGGTCTGCCTCTAGGGGTGCTGCCTTATATTATAGGGGCTGCCTATAGGAGTGCTGCCTTATACTACAGGGTCTGCCTATGGGGTGCTGCCTTATACTACAGGGTCTGGCTATAGGGGTGCTGCCTTTTATTACAGGATCTGCCTATAGGGGTGCTGACTTATACTACATGGTCTGCCTATGGGGTGCTGCCATATACAACAGGGTCTGCCTATAGGGGTGCTGCCTTATATTACAGGGTCTGCCTATAGGGGTGCTGCCTTATATTACAGGGTCTGCCTATAGGGGTGCTGCCTTATATTACATGATCTGTCTATAGGGGTGCTGCCTTATATTACAGGATCTGCCAATAGGGGTGCTGCCTTATATTACAGGGTCTGCCTATTGTGGTGCTGCCTTATAATACAGGATGTGCCTATGGGGGCTGTCTCATACTGAAGGATCTGCCTATGGGGTGCTGCCTTATACTACAGGGTCTGCCTATAGGGATGGTGTCTTATACTACAGGATGTGCCTATGGGGGGGCTGTCTTATACTAAGGGATCTGCTTATGATGGTGCTGCCTTATACTACAGGGTCTGCCTATAGGGGTGCTGCCTTATATTACAGGGTCTGCCTATGGGGGTGCTGTCTTAAACTACAGGGTCTGCCTATGGGGGTGCTGCTTTATACTACAGGGTCTGCCTATGGTCTGCCTATGCCTGATACTACAGAGTCTGCCTATGTATACATATTAATCCAGTTGACCTAAAGCCAAAACAAGCTTGGTCACATTCCGTAAACTAATCATACCAACAAAAGCCATGTAGAAAAATGACACATGGCTCATGGAATGCAAATATATCAAATTTATTAATAGTTACATAAACATAAATAATAATACCAGAATACCTCAAAATGCAACAAAACACCGAATTGCTAGGGCATAACAATATTGCTAGCTCAATGCTACATCTTGCTATTATTGACCAATCTATATATACATCACACAGCCTGCTGCTTACAATAGTGGCCCTTACCACCCCAGCATTAACTTAAACCAATTGGACCATCTGGACCTAAAAGGAAGAAGTGCTGGAGGAACACTACAGTACCAGGACTAATATGTTTAAAGTCAATAGACCAGGCAAGACTCTATCGCATAAATAAACAAACATACGTGTATTTACCAGTGGTTTGCCTTTGCCTCGGTGAATATCCCACCCCGACGCGCGTTTCGCCTGTTCTTCTTCCGGGGGCGTGTATGGTAAGGGAGGTGGGCGGTCTATTTAAATGCCCGGTGACCAATGATCGTTAGTAACATAGTAACATAGTTAGTAAGGCCGAAAAAAGACATTTGTCCATCCAGTTCAGCCTATATTCCATCATAATAAATACCCAGATCTACGTCCTTCTACAGAACCTAATAATTGTATGATACAATATTGTTCTGCTCCAGGAAGACATCCAGGCCTCTCTTGAACCCCTCGACTGAGTTCGCCATCACCACCTCCTCAGGCAAGCAATTCCAGATTCTCACTGCCCTAACAGTAAAGAATCCTCTTCTATGTTGGTGGAAAAACCTTCTCTTCTCCAGACGCAAAGAATGCCCCCTTGTGCCCGTCACCTTCCTTGGTATAAACAGATCCTCAGCGAGATATTTGTATTGTCCCCTTATATACTTATACATGGTTATTAGATCGCCCCTCAGTCGTCTTTTTTCTAGACTAAATAATCCTAATTTCGCTAATCTATCTGGGTATTGTAGTTCTCCCATCCCCTTTATTAATTTTGTTGCCCTGCTTTGTACTCTCTCTAGTTCCATTATATCCTTCCTGAGCACCGGTGCCCAAAACTGGACACAGTACTCCATGTGCGGTCTAACTAGGGATTTGTACAGAGGCAGTATAATGCTCTCATCATGTGTATCCAGACCTCTTTTAATGCACCCCATGATCCTGTTTGCCTTGGCAGCTGCTGCCTGGCACTGGCTGCTCCAGGTAAGTTTATCATTAACTAGGATCCCCAAGTCCTTCTCCCTGTCAGATTTACCCAGTGGTTTCCCGTTCAGTGTGTAATGGTGATATTGATTCCCTCTTCCCATGTGTATAACCTTACATTTATCATTGTTAAACCTCATCTGCCACCTTTCAGCCCAAGTTTCCAACTTATCCAGATCCATCTGTAGCAGAATACTATCTTCTCTTGTATTAACTGCTTTACATAGTTTTGTATCATCTGCAAATATCGATATTTTACTGTGTAAACCTTCTACCAGATCATTAATGAATATGTTGAAGAGAACAGGTCCCAATACTGACCCCTGCGGTACCCCACTGGTCACAGCGACCCAGTTAGAGACTACCATTTATAACCACCCTCTGCTTTCTATCACTAAGCCAGTTACTAACCCATTTACACACATTTTCCCCCAGACCAAGCATTCTCATTTTGTGTACCAACCTCTTGTGCGGCACGGTATCAAACGCTTTGGAAAAATCGAGATATACCACGTCCAATGACTCACCGTGGTCCAGCCTATAGCTTACCTCTTCATAAAAACTGATTAGATTGGTTTGACAGGAGCGATTTCTCATAAACCCATGCTGATATGGAGTTAAACAGTTATTCTCATTGAGATAATCCAGAATAACATCCCTCAGAAACCCTTCAAATATTTTACCAACAATAGAGGTTAGACTTACTGGCCTATAATTTCCAGGTTCACTTTTAGAGCCCTTTTTGAATATTGGCACCACATTTGCTATGCGCCAGTCCTGCGGAACAGACCCTGTCGCTATAGAGTCACTAAAAATAAGAAATAATGGTTTATCTATTACATTACTTAGTTCTCTTAGTACTCGTGGGTGTATGCCATCCGGACCCGGAGATTTATCTATTTTAATCTTATTTAGCCGGTTTCGCACCTCTTCTTGGGTTAGATTGGTGACCCTTAGTATAGGGTTTTCATTGTTTCTTGGGATTTCACCTAGCATTTCATTTTCCACCGTGAATACCGTGGAGAAGAAGGTGTTTAATATGTTAGCTTTTTCCTCGTCATCTACAACCATTCTTTCCTCACTATTTTTTAAGGGGCCTACATTTTCAGTTTTTATTCTTTTACTATTGATATAGTTGAAGAACAGTTTGGGATTAGTTTTACTCTCCTTAGCAATGTGCTTCTCTGTTTCCTTTTTGGCAGCTTTAATTAGTTTTTTAGATAAAGTATTTTTCTCCCTATAGTTTTTTAGAGCTTCAATGGTGCCATACTGCTTTAGTAGTGCAAATGCTTTCTTTTTACTGTTAATTGCCTGTCTTACTTCTTTGTTTAGCCAGATTGGGTTTTTCCTATTTCTAGTCCTTTTATTCCCACAAGGTATAAACCGCTTACACTGCCTATTTAGGATGTTCTTAAACATTTCCCATTTATTCTCTGTATTCTTATTTCTGAGGATATTGTCCCAGTCTACCAGATTAAGGGCATCTCTAAGCTGGTCAAACTTTGCCTTCCTAAAGTTCAGTGTTTTTGTGACTCCCTGACAAGTCCCCCTAGTGAAAGACAGGTGAAACTGTACAATATTGTGGTCGCTATTTCCTAGATGCCCAACCACCTGCAGATTTGTTATTCTGTCAGGTCTATTAGATAGTATTAGGTCTAAAAGTGCTGCTCCTCTGGTTGGATTCTGCACCAATTGTGAAAGATAATTTTTCTTGGTTATTAGCAGAAACCTGTTGCCTTTATGGGTTTCACAGGTTTCTGTTTCCCAGTTAATATCCGGGTAGTTAAAGTCCCCCATAACCAGGACCTCATTATGGGTTGCAGCTTCATCTATCTGCTTTAGAAGTAGACTTTCCATGGTTTCTGTTATATTTGGGGGTTTGTAACAGACCCCAATGAGAATTTTGTTACCATTTTTCCCTCCATGAATTTCAACCCATATGGACTCGACATCCTCATTCCCTTCGCTAATATCCTCCCTTAAAGTGGACTTTAGACAAGACTTTACATAGAGACAAACCCCTCCTCCTCTCCGATTTTTACGATCCTTTCTAAACAGACTGTAACCCTGTAAGTTAACTGCCCAGTCATAGCTTTCATCTAACCATGTCTCGGTTATTCCCACTATGTCAAAGTTACCTTAGTAACTTTTAGTGCACAACAGTGCACAAGTTTAGTGCACAACAGTATCTAGGCAACCAAGGGGACCAATCACCGATTGTAACATAGTAACATACATAGTAACATAGTTAGTAAGGCCGAAAAAAGACATTTGTCCATCCAGTTCAGCCTATATTCCATCATAATAAATACCCAGATCTACGTCCTTCTACAGAACCTAATAATTGTATGATACAATATTGTTCTGCTCCAGGAAGACATCCAGGCCTCTCTTGAACCCCTCGACTGAGTTCGCCATCACCACCTCCTCAGGCAAGCAATTCCAGATTCTCACTGCCCTAACAGTAAAGAATCCTCTTCTATGTTGGTGGAAAAACCTTCTCTCCTCCAGACGCAAAGAATGCCCCCTTGTGCCCGTCACCTTCCTTGGTATAAACAGATCCTCAGCGAGATATTTGTATTGTCCCCTTATATACTTATACATGGTTATTAGATCGCCCCTCAGTCGTCTTTTTTCTAGACTAAATAATCCTAATTTCGCTAATCTATCTGGGTATTGTAGTTCTCCCATCCCCTTTATTAATTTTGTTGCCCTCCTTTGTACTCTCTCTAGTTCCATTATATCCTTCCTGAGCACCGGTGCCCAAAACTGGACACAGTACTCCATGTGCGGTCTAACTAGGGATTTGTACAGAGGCAGTATAATGCTCTCATCATGTGTATCCAGACCTCTTTTAATGCACCCCATGATCCTGTTTGCCTTGGCAGCTGCTGCCTGGCACTGGCTGCTCCAGGTAAGATTGGTGTTGTTACTGACGGTCACCAAGGGTCCAGTGTGAGTCACAGCTGCCGAGCATAGCGGCGCATCCGGCCCTGAGTCCGTCTCCTAATAGGGGCGTCCAAGCACCGGTCAGGGATACACCGGGTTCCGGAGAGCACAACCGCTCAACGGAAGTCCGGCGTCTCCCCAAGAGACCGAAGCAGGACGCTCCGGAGCGGTCCCGAGTGCACGCATGCGCACAGCCCGGCAGGGCAGACTTATAAAAATTCGTGATATCTGGGAAGGGGAACAAAATTAAATAGTGGGACAACGTGCAATTAAAGTATCCTAAGATAAGACCATGTATAATAAAGTGCATAGTGCATTATTAATCGCCATGAATGGCTGACACCCTAATTACTTCATGTATGAATATTACAATACTCAAAAATGGGATAATAATTTACCCTTAATTGACCAATACAAGATATAAACAATTGTGCAAAATACAATACCTATTAATATACATATATGTATATACATGTATAAAACCTATACATATACAATACAATAAATATACAACAACAATAGTAAAAATAAATATAAATAAAAATGAAAATGAAAAACAAGACAAAAAACTGCCTGACCCCATATGGAACTGAAGATTAGTACCACCTAATATACCCATACATATTGTGATAATAACCCACACATATTCTTGTTTCTTGACTTTTCATCTGCTCGCTTATCTCCTCGTAGTTCTTCATTGTAATTTAACTGTAACACCTTTTCACAGGAACTAATAGAGGTATAATTGAGCAATTTGATGAGACCGTCACCACCAGGTAATATAGACCGCATAAAGAACGACTCTAGAAAAATAAAATACTATTAATGCACAGATAACCACAATAAACCAAATATACAGATATAAATATTAAACATAAAACAACCCCTCCCCTAAAAGCCTTCATATTCCCATAAAGGAGACCACAAAAATAAATACTACCCTACAAAAATGATCCAAAGCCGAAGCTCTCATTAAGGCCCTGTGGTGCAATTGTGCCCAGTCGATAGATCCATCGACTCTCCATTTGTGCCAGCACTTTGCCAGCATTCCCTCCTCTAATTCCTAGGGATACCAAATCTATGCCTTTTATTTTCAGGCCGTGAGGATTACATTGATGGTACTGTCTGAAATGTCTCGGTAAAGTTTTCAATGCTGACACTTCCTGTGCCGTTTTAGCATTCATAATATCCCTGTAATGTTCCCGCGTCCGAATCTTCAATTCCCGTGTCGTCAGCCCTATGTAAACTTTGTTACATGGGCACGTAGCATGATATATAACACCACGGGAGGCGCATGTGATTCTTTTTCTAATGGTGAACATCTTTGTGCCATTGAAATTAGAGAAGGTTTTAGTTTTAATGTGATTTCCACAGGCCTTGCACAGGCCACATGGATAAAACCCAATGTCAGTGATCCCAGTGGGATTTATACCTCTCCCTGGATCATATAAACTGTGGACCAGAATGTCCCGTAGATTTTTTGTTCTTTTTGCCACAATCATGGGTCTCTCAGGCAAAATTCTCCTCAGAACGGGATCAGATTGTAAAACATTCCAATGTTTGTAAAGAATCTCTTTAAATTGATGCCATTTGTTGTGGTAGGGGGTAATGAAACGTACCGTGTTTGACCCATTGGCTTGCTCAGAAGGTTTCCGTTTATATAGAAGGTCATTTCTGTCAATCTTTAATGCCCTCTGGTATCCCCTCCTTATATTTCTCCTGCTGTAACCTCGCTCTTGAAAACGCCTACTGAGGTCCACTGCTTGTAACTCAAAATCTTCCGGATTTGTACAAATTCTTTTTGCACGTAAAAATTGTCCCCTAGGGATTCCTCTAATCGTTGCTGGCGGGTGTGCAGAGGTAGCATGGAGGAAGGCATTTGTTGATGTAGGCTTTCTATACAAATCTGTAAACAGAAAGCCTTTATCATCAGTTTTAATAGATAGATCCAGAAATTCAACACTTCTGCCACTATGGAAAGTAAGCTTGATGTTCAAATCATTTTGATTCAATACCTCCATGCAGGTGGATAATTCTTCAATGGACCCCTCCCAAATAAACCAAATGTCATCAATATACCTCATCCAGCCTGAAATCAGGCTGGCATGAGGTATAGGATCACAAACAAAAATTTGTCGTTCCCATAAACCGAGAAATAAATTGGCATACGATGGGGCACAACAAGCCCCCATCGCTGTGCCCTGACATTGCCTGTAGACCACACCCTTAAAAACAAAAATGTTATGGGTGAGTACAAATTCCAGCAACTGTAGCAATAAAGCAACAAGATCACCATCCAAATTCGTAGTTTTTAAATACCAGGATACCGCCCTTAGACCATCTTGGTGTCGTATAGAGGTATAGAGGGCCTCAACATCGGCCGTCACCATGATCGCCCCATCACTTAAATGTACATTATCCAGTCTGCGCAATGCAGAGTTAGTATCCTGGATATATGATGGCAATTTAAGATAGTGATCAATGACCATGGTGACGACCTCGCAAAGGCCCTCATTACCCGACACTATGGGTCTTCCGGGTGGGTCCAAGGCGTTTTTGTGAACCTTTGGGATCAAATATAGTGTGGGGAGGCGGGGATGCATTTCTCTAATTGTTTCCACCATTTTTTTGGGGACTATCCCCTTCTCAAAAGCCTCCTCCAAAATCCCAATTAGTTCCCCATGAAATGTATGAAGAGGGTTAGATGGCAGCTTGCGATAACAATTTTTATCACTCAATAATTTAAATGCCTGTTTTTCATACATTTCATTGGGCCATACTACTAGGTTCCCCCCTTTATCTGAGGGCTTGTAAACCACATCTTTCAGATTTTGTAAACTAAGAATGGCCTCTCGCTCTTCCCTGCTACAGTTGCTGGCCCCATATCCACTACGGCACAATTTCTCAACATCCTCCGTGACCAATCTGGTATAAACCTCCACTGCCGGACAAATGCTTAGTGGAGGAAATTTTTTGGACCTATTAATAAGAGACACAGGGAAGCTCTGACTCGCCACTGGATACTCACTCTCCTCCGCCAATGCCTCCAGGTTATCCAAGGCCTCCCTTTCCATATCAGATAAGGATGTTCCTTCAATGCCAGATTTAGAATGTAACCTCTGCAGAATCACCTTCCTTGAAAATAGGTGTAGGTCCTTGATAGCTATAAAGGGGTCTGGATATTTTGAAGGAGAGAAAGTTAGACCCTTTTCGAGAACTGCAATTTGGGTTTTAGTTAACTCATGATTTGATAAATTGATTACCTTTAGGTGATCATTCTTCCCTTTCTTAAAACCCTTATTGAAAAAATCCACCGGTCTCTTATTCCCACCATTGCGGGTATTATATTTGGTAGAGTGATATACTTCACGTTCATTTCCAGACATGTTTTGTTCTGACACGGATGATGTTGAACTAAATGATGACTCCCGTGGCCTTGATCTTTTCACTGCCTCTTTTTTGAATTGCCAGCGGAAAATCCTATTTTCCTCATAATCTGCCAGATCTCTCTGATATTTTTTGATTTTTTTATCACAAATCTCCGTCTCCCATTTCTCCATATCTTTATTGAGATCTCCAGACCATGCATCCAACGTGTCTTGTTTGATCTCTTTTTTCATCATTATTTCCAACTTCTCTAGTTCACATTCAATCGTTTTCAGTGTCTGGGAGTTGCTCTCAATGATGATTCTCAAGAATTCCAATGAACATGTGGATGCCGCAGCTGACCAACGTTTAATTAATGTTTCATCATTTAGATCAAACGTTGGAAAGAGTTGAATCCTCAAACCTCTTGGAACAATCTCATGACTGACATAATTTTCTAGGGATGTTTTGGTCCACCAAATCCTCGTCTTTTTAAACATAGCATTCTTATATTGTCTAAAGGTCTCCTTTTCGGATATAGAAGTCTCACTAGTTGCCTTGGAGGTACCCGGTTTAAACATATTTGTTGCTTTCTGCCGCCAGGCAGATTCCCTGGCCTTATAATCCATAATTAACAGGTGGATTCTCTGTCCAAAAACAGAACATACAGATATATACATATTAATCCAGTTGACCTAAAGCCAAAACAAGCTTGGTCACATTCTGTAAACTAATCATACCAACAAAAGCCATGTAGAAAAATGACACATGGCTCATGGAATGCAAATATATCAAATTTATTAATAGTTACATAAACATAAATAATAATACCAGAATACCTCAAAATGCAACAAAACACCGAATTGCTAGGGCATAACAATATTGCTAGCTCAATGCTACATCTTGCTACTATTGACCAATCTATATATACATCACACAGCCTGCTGCTTACAATAGTGGCCCTTACCACCCCAGCATTAACTTAAACCAATTGGACCATCTGGACCTAAAAGGAAGAAGTGCTGGAGGAACACTACAGTACCAGGACTAATATGTTTAAAGTCAATAGACCAGGCAAGACTCTATCGCATAAATAAACAAACATACGTGTATTTACCAGTGGTTTGCCTTTGCCTCGGTGAATGTCCCACCCCGACGCGCGTTTTGCCTGTTCTTCTTCCGGGGGCGTGTATGGTAAGGGAGGTGGGCGGTCTATTTAAATGCCCGGTGACCAATGATCGTTAGTGTTTAGTGCACAACAGTATCTAGGCAACCAAGGGGACCAATCACCGATTGGTGTTGTTACTGACGGTCACCAAGGGTCCAGTGTGAGTCACAGCTGCCGAGCATAGCGGCGCATCCGGCCCTGAGTCCGTCTCCTAATAGGGGCGTCCAAGCACCGGTCAGGGATACACCGGGTTCCGGAGAGCACAACCGCTCAACGGAAGTCCGGCGTCTTCCCAAGAGACTGAAGCAGGACGCTCCGGAGCGGTCCCGAGTGCACGCATGCGCACAGCCCGGCAGGGCAGACTTATAAAAATTCGTGATATCTGGGAAGGGGAACAAAATTAAATAGTGGGACAACGTGCAATTAAAGTATCCTAAGATAAGACCATGTATAATAAAGTGCATAGTGCATTATTAATCGCCATGAATGGCTGACACCCTAATTACTTCATGTATGAATATTACAATACTCAAAAATGGGATAATAATTTACCCTTAATTGACCAATACAAGATATAAACAATTGTGCAAAATACAATACCTATTAATATACATATATGTATATACATGTATAAAACCTATACATATACAATACAATAAATATACAACAACAATAGTAAAAATAAATATAAATAAAAATGAAAATGAAAAACAAGACAAAAAACTGCCTGACCCCATATGGAACCGAAGATTAGTACCACCTAATATACCCATACATATTGTGATAATAACCCACACATATTCTTGTTTCTTGACTTTTCATCTGCTCGCTTATCTCCTCGTAGTTCTTCATTGTAATTTAACTGTAACACCTTTTCACAGGAACTAATAGAGGTATAATTGAGCAATTTGATGAGACCGTCACCACCAGGTAATATAGACCGCATAAAGAACGACTCTAGAAAAATAAAATACTATTAATGCACAGATAACCACAATAAACCAAATATACAGATATAAATATTAAACATAAAACAACCCCTCCCCTAAAAGCCTTCATATTCCCATAAAGGAGACCACAAAAATAAATACTACCCTACAAAAATGATCCAAAGCCGAAGCTCTCATTAAGGCCCTGTGGTGCAATTGTGCCCAGTCGATAGATCCATCGACTCTCCATTTGTGCCAGCACTTTGCCAGCATTCCCTCCTCTAATTCCTAGGGATACCAAATCTATGCCTTTTATTTTCAGGCCGTGAGGATTACATTGATGGTACTGTCTGAAATGTCTCGGTAAAGTTTTCAATGCTGACACTTCCTGTGCCGTTTTAGCATTCATAATATCCCTGTAATGTTCCCGCGTCCGAATCTTCAATTCCCGTGTCGTCAGCCCTATGTAAACTTTGTTACATGGGCACGTAGCATGATATATAACACCACGGGAGGCGCATGTGATTCTTTTTCTAATGGTGAACATCTTTGTGCCATTGAAATTAGAGAAGGTTTTAGTTTTAATGTGATTTCCACAGGCCTTGCACAGGCCACATGGATAAAACCCAATGTCAGTGATCCCAGTGGGATTTATACCTCTCCCTGGATCATATAAACTGTGGACCAGAATGTCCCGTAGATTTTTTGTTCTTTTTGCCACAATCATGGGTCTCTCAGGCAAAATTCTCCTCAGAACGGGATCAGATTGTAAAACATTCCAATGTTTGTAAAGAATCTCTTTAAATTGATGCCATTTGTTGTGGTAGGGGGTAATGAAACGTACCGTGTTTGACCCATTGGCTTGCTCAGAAGGTTTCCGTTTATATAGAAGGTCATTTCTGTCAATCTTTAATGCCCTCTGGTATCCCCTCCTTATATTTCTCCTGCTGTAACCTCGCTCTTGAAAACGCCTACTGAGGTCCACTGCTTGTAACTCAAAATCTTCCGGATTTGTACAAATTCTTTTTGCACGTAAAAATTGTCCCCTAGGGATTCCTCTAATCGTTGCTGGCGGGTGTGCAGAGGTAGCATGGAGGAAGGCATTTGTTGATGTAGGCTTTCTATACAAATCTGTAAACAGAAAGCCTTTATCATCAGTTTTAATAGATAGATCCAGAAATTCAACACTTCTGCCACTATGGAAAGTAAGCTTGATGTTCAAATCATTTTGATTCAATACCTCCATGCAGGTGGATAATTCTTCAATGGACCCCTCCCAAATAAACCAAATGTCATCAATATACCTCATCCAGCCTGAAATCAGGCTGGCATGAGGTATAGGATCACAAACAAAAATTTGTCGTTCCCATAAACCGAGAAATAAATTGGCATACGATGGGGCACAACAAGCCCCCATCGCTGTGCCCTGACATTGCCTGTAGACCACACCCTTAAAAACAAAAATGTTATGGGTGAGTACAAATTCCAGCAACTGTAGCAATAAAGCAACAAGATCACCATCCAAATTCGTAGTTTTTAAATACCAGGATACCGCCCTTAGACCATCTTGGTGTCGTATAGAGGTATAGAGGGCCTCAACATCGGCCGTCACCATGATCGCCCCATCACTTAAATGTACATTATCCAGTCTGCGCAATGCAGAGTTAGTATCCTGGATATATGATGGCAATTTAAGATAGTGATCAATGACCATGGTGACGACCTCGCAAAGGCCCTCATTACCCGACACTATGGGTCTTCCGGGTGGGTCCAAGGCGTTTTTGTGAACCTTTGGGATCAAATATAGTGTGGGGAGGCGGGGATGCATTTCTCTAATTGTTTCCACCATTTTTTGGGGGACTATCCCCTTCTCAAAAGCCTCCTCCAAAATCCCAATTAGTTCCCCATGAAATGTATGAAGAGGGTTAGATGGCAGCTTGCGATAACAATTTTTATTGCTCAATAATTTAAATGCCTGTTTTTCATACATTTCATTGGGCCATACTACTAGGTTCCCCCCTTTATCTGAGGGCTTGTAAACCACATCTTTCAGATTTTGTAAACTAAGAATGGCCTCTCGCTCTTCCCTGCTACAGTTGCTGGCCCCATATCCACTACGGCACAATTTCTCAACATCCTCCGTGACCAATCTGGTATAAACCTCCACTGCCGGACAAATGCTTAGTGGAGGAAATTTTTTGGACCTATTAATAAGAGACACAGGGAAGCTCTGACTCGCCACTGGATACTCACTCTCCTCCGCCAATGCCTCCAGGTTATCCAAGGCCTCCCTTTCCATATCAGATAACGATGTTCCTTCAATGCCAGATTTAGAATGTAACCTCTGCAGAATCACCTTCCTTGAAAATAGGTGTAGGTCCTTGATAGCTATAAAGGGGTCTGGATATTTTGAAGGAGAGAAAGTTAGACCCTTTTCGAGAACTGCAATTTGGGTTTTAGTTAACTCATGATTTGATAAATTGATTACCTTTAGGTG
Organism: Ranitomeya imitator; assembly: GCF_032444005.1. Taxonomy (NCBI): domain Eukaryota; kingdom Metazoa; phylum Chordata; class Amphibia; order Anura; family Dendrobatidae; genus Ranitomeya; species Ranitomeya imitator. The sequence continues at coordinate 627,355,915 of NC_091285.1, forward strand.
ATCATTCTTCCCTTTCTTAAAACCCTTATTGAAAAAATCCACCGGTCTCTTATTCCCACCATTGCGGGTATTATATTTGGTAGAGTGATATACTTCACGTTCATTTCCAGACATGTTTTGTTCTGACACGGATGATGTTGAACTAAATGATGACTCCCGTGGCCTTGATCTTTTCACTGCCTCTTTTTTGAATTGCCAGCGGAAAATCCTATTTTCCTCATAATCTGCCAGATCTCTCTGATATTTTTTGATTTTTTTATCACAAATCTCCGTCTCCCATTTCTCCATATCTTCGGCTTTGGATCATTTTTGTAGGGTAGTATTTATTTTTGTGGTCTCCTTTATGGGAATATGAAGGCTTTTAGGGGAGGGGTTGTTTTATGTTTAATATTTATATCTGTATATTTGGTTTATTGTGGTTATCTGTGCATTAATAGTATTTTATTTTTCTAGAGTCGTTCTTTATGCGGTCTATATTACCTGGTGGTGACGGTCTCATCAAATTGCTCAATTATACCTCTATTAGTTCCTGTGAAAAGGTGTTACAGTTAAATTACAATGAAGAACTACGAGGAGATAAGCGAGCAGATGAAAAGTCAAGAAACAAGAATATGTGTGGGTTATTATCACAATATGTATGGGTATATTAGGTGGTACTAATCTTCGGTTCCATATGGGGTCAGGCAGTTTTTTGTCTTGTTTTTCATTTTCATTTTTATTTATATTTATTTTTACTATTGTTGTATATTTATTGTATTGTATATGTATAGGTTTTATACATGTATATACATATATGTATATTAATAGGTATTGTATTTTGCACAATTGTTTATATCTTGTATTGGTCAATTAAGGGTAAATTATTATCCCATTTTTGAGTATTGTAATATTCATACATGAAGTAATTAGGGTGTCAGCCATTCATAGCGATTAATAATGCACTATGCACTTTATTATACATGGTCTTATCTTAGGATACTTTAATTGCACGTTGTCCCACTATTTAATTTTGTTCCCCTTCCCAGATATCACGAATTTTTATAAGTCTGCCCTGCCGGGCTGTGCGCATGCGTGCACTCGGGACCGCTCCGGAGCGTCCTGCTTCGGTCTCTTGGGGAGACGCCGGACTTCCGTTGAGCGGTTGTGCTCTCCGGAACCCGGTGTATCCCTGACCGGTGCTTGGACGCCCCTATTAGGAGACGGACTCAGGGCCGGATGCGCCGCTATGCTCGGCAGCTGTGACTCACACTGGACCCTTGGTGACCGTCAGTAACAACACCAATCGGTGATTGGTCCCCTTGGTTGCCTAGATACTGTTGTGCACTAAACACTAACGATCATTGGTCACCGGGCATTTAAATAGACCGCCCACCTCCCTTACCATACACGCCCCCGGAAGAAGAACAGGCGAAACGTGCGTCGGGGTGGGACATTCACCGAGGCAAAGGCAAACCACTGGTAAATACACGTATGTTTGTTTATTTATGCGATAGAGTCTTGCCTGGTCTATTGACTTTAAACATATTAGTCCTGGTACTGTAGTGTTCCTCCAGCACTTCTTCCTTTTAGGTCCAGATGGTCCAATTGGTTTAAGTTAATGCTGGGGTGGTAAGGGCCACTATTGTAAGCAGCAGGCTGTGTGATGTATATATAGATTGGTCAATAGTAGCAAGATGTAGCATTGAGCTAGCAATATTGTTATGCCCTAGCAATTCGGTGTTTTGTTGCATTTTGAGGTATTCTGGTATTATTATTTATGTTTATGTAACTATTAATAAATTTGATATATTTGCATTCCATGAGCCATGTGTCATTTTTCTACATGGCTTTTGTTGGTATGTAGAGTCTGCCTATGGGTGCTGCCTTGTGCTATAGAGTCTGCCTATGGGGTGCTGCCTTATACTATAGGGTCTGCCTATGGGGTGCTGCCTGATACTACAGAGTCTGCCTACAGGTGCTGCCTTGTGCTGTAGAGTCTGCCTATGGAGGATGCATTATACAGTATAGTTTGCCTATGGGGGCTTCCTTGGGCTATAGAGTCTGCCTATGGGAGGTGCATTATACAATATATAGTAGGCATATGGGGAGTGCATTATACTATATGGAGGCTTATGGGGAGTGCATTATACTACATTTAGGGCTATCTGGTACATTATACCATATGGAGGCTATCTAGGGGGCCATCATACAGTGTGGAGATTACAGTGAGGGGGCCATCGTACAGTGTGGGGATTACAGTGAAAGGGTCATCATACAGTGTTGGAGCCATCAAACAGTTTGGAGGCTACTAAGGGGTCAGTATACTGTGTGGGTGGTACTATACAGTGAGAGTGTATAAGAGAGCATCATACTGTGTATAGGGGAGCTGTACGGGGGGAGACTCGGGATATTATTTAATGTAAAGTGGGCACTTATTGTTATAGGGGAACTCAGGTTACTGTCCTACGGTGGTGCCTACGCAACTGGCGTGGGATGATTCCGGTGTCGTCCAGAAGAAGCAGGGGGTCTGGTTCCCGGCAATGGCAGCGAGTCCTCGTTGTACTGAGCAGGATCTTGAATCCAAAGTTCGTCGTACGGGGTGCAACACAGTCTGTAACGCCGCCAGAGCGTGGCTCAGCTCGGCAGTAGTAAGCGAGTGTGGAATAGCACAGTTCTATATCAGTCACCCGTTCTGACTCAGGCGGCACACGCACAGTAACCACCGACCTGGAGCGTCTGTAGCTTTCGGTCACGGGAGACATCGGGCACTTGGCAGATGTCTCTCCACAGTCAGTGTACCTGGACACGGAATCAACATCGCGAGACTACGCTACCACGATGCTCATAGGACGGTGCACCAACCTTTCCCTGCTGCGTGCTCTGTCTTCCCACCAAGTCGCCTCTCTCTTTCCCATGCACCATACCTTTTATCATCATCATGCCCCCTACTATCAAGTGCAAAGGTCGGTCCGGGTTGGAAAGCTTTCCCCCGGACAACAATGGTGACAGCCCCGACAGTTTCAGAATCGGTGTAAGAGAGGTGTCCCCGGTCCAGTCCATCTTCCTACAGTTTATTAGGAGCTTAGACCTGGCTCCTGCAGTCGGTCATCCAAATTGTGTAGCACAATATTTTTGACTAAAGCCATAGTGCTTTGTGCCTCCATTTGTCATTTTGCTATAGGGCCCCACTGCTATTTCTTATGCCCCTGGCTAAAAGTGAAGCTGCAGAGTCTCAGCGCCCATCGGCTACATACACACTCTTCTTACTGTCACTAGATACTTGAGAACTGTACAGAGGAGACTCATGGAGTTTACACAGCTGACTAATACCCGGTGTAACCTCAGAAGCTGGAGTATTTCCGAATGCTTTCGTCACGCTGTTGTTAACAAGTCAGCTCTTGTTACTTGGCTGTGCTTTGTGTTAATAGACATTTCTCAGCAACGCTTCCCACAAGCACTGACTAACATCCCGGAACAACGTACAAGGAATGAGGTGACAGGTTTAGAAATATGACACAGTCAGAGGCTGCTCATATGAGGTGCCCTTCAGGAGAAGGCAGATAGTATACCAAAAATGTTCCAAGTTCTAGATCATTTACTATAACCCTTCACCCACTAACACAGCAATAGCGGACATTGATGTAGAGTAGGGGGTGAGGATGGTTACAGGGGTAGTTGCTCAGGCCATGTTTAACCCCTTAGCGACCGCCGATACGCCTTTTAACGGCGGCCGCTAAGGGTACTTAAACCACAGCGCCGTTAATTAACGGCGCTGTGGAAAAAGTTCATAGCGCCCCCCAGAGGCCGATTTTCTCCGGGGTCTCGGCTGCCGAGGGTAGCCGAGACCCCAGAGAACATGATTCGGGGGTTTTTTAACCCACCCCGCATTTGCGATCGCCGGTAATTAACCGTTTACCGGCGATCGCAAAAAAAAAACAAAAAACGCGATCTCTTTTTAATTTCTCTGTCCTCCGATTTGATCGCACATCGGAGGACAGAGAAAAGGGGTCCCAGGTGGCCCCCCAATACTCACCCAGGGTTAGGGGTAGGGGTAGGGTTAGGGGTAGGGGTAGGGCTAGGGTTAGGGCTAGGGTTAGGGCTAGGGTTGGGGCTAAATTTAGGGTTAGGGTTGGGGCTAAATTTAGGGTTAGGCTTCTTTCACACTTACGTCGGTACGGGGCCGTCGCAATGCGTCGGCCCGACATACCGACGCACGTTGTGAAAATTGTGCACAACGTGGGCAGCAGCTGTAGTTTTTCAACGCATCCGCTGCCCAATCTATGTCCTGGGGAGGAGGGGGCGGAGTTACGGCCACGCATGCGCGGTCAGAAATGGCGGATGCGACGTACAAAAAAACATTTCATTGAACGTTTTTTTGTGCCGACGCTCCGCCAAAACACAACTGATCCAGTGCACGACGGACGCGACTTGTGGCCATCCGTCACGATCCGTTGGCAATACAAGTCTATGGGCAAAAAATGCATCCTGCGGGCACATTTGCAGGATCCGTTTCTTGTCCAAAACGACGGATTGCGACGGAATGCCAAACGACGCAAGTGTGAAAGTAGCCTTAGGGCTAGGGTTAGGGTTGGGGCTAAAGTTAGGGCTAGGGTTGGGGCTAAAGTCAGGGTTAGAGCTGGGATTAGGGTTAGGGTTTGGATTAGGGTTGGTATTAGGGTTAGGGTTGGCATTAGGGTTACGCTTGGGATTAGGGTTAGGTTTGGGATTAGGGTTGAGATTAGGATTAGGGGTGTGTTGGATTTAGGGTTTTGATTAGGGTTATGGTTAGGGTTGACATTAGGGTTGTTTTGGGGTAAGGGTTGTGATTATGGTTAGGGTTAGTGATTAGGATTATGGATCAGGTTGGGATTAGGGTTAGGGGTGTGTTGGGGTTAGGGTTGGAGCTAGAATTGGGGGGTTTCCACTGTTTAGGTACATCAGGGGGTCTCCAAACACGACAGCCAATTTTGCGCTCAAAAAGTCAAATGGTGCTCCCTCCCTTTTGAGCTCTTCCGTGCGCCCAAACAGTGGGTTACCCCCACATATGGGGCATCAGCGTACTCGGGATAAATTGGACAACAACTTCTGGGGTCCAATTTCTCTTGTTACCCTTGTGAAAATAAAAACTTGGGGGCTACAATATCTTTTTTGTGGAAAAAAAAAATATTTTTTATTTTCACGACTGCATTCTAAACTTCTGTGAAGCACTTGGGCATTCAAAGTTCTCACCACACATCTAGATAAGTTCCTTGGGGGGTCTAGTTTCCAAAATGGGGTCACTTGTGGGGGGTTACTACAGTTTAGGTACATCAGGGGCTCTGCAATCGCAACATAATGCCCACAGACCATTCTATCAAAGTCTGCATTCCAAAAAGGCGCTCCTTCCCTTCCGAGCTCTGCCGTGCGCCCAAACAGTGGTTTACCCCCACATATGGTGCATCAGCGTACGCGGGATAAATTGGACAACAACTATTGCAGTCCAATGTCTCCTGTTACCCTTGTGAAAATAAAAACTTGGGGGCTACAATATCTTTTTTGTGAAAAAAAAAATATTTTTTATTTTCACGACTCTGCATTCTAAACTTCTGTGAAGCACTTGGGCATTCAAAGTTCCTTGGGGGGTCTAGTTTCCAAAATGGGGTCACTTGTGGGGGATTTCTACTGTTTAGGCACATCAGGGGCTCTCCAAACGTGACATAATACCCGCAGACCATTCTATCAAAGTCTGCATTCCAAAACGGCGCTCCTTCCTTCCGAGCTCTGCCGTGCGCCCAAACAGTGGTTTACCCCCACATATGGGGTACCAGCATACTCAGGACAAATTGGACAACAACTTTTGGGGTCCAATTTCTCTTGTTACCCTTGTGAAAATGAAAACTTGGGGGCTAAAAAATCTTTTTTGTGGAAAAAAAAAAATATTTTTTATTTTCACGGCTCTGCATTATAAACTTCTGTGAAGCACTTGGGCATTCAAGGTTCTCACCACACATCTAGATAAGTTCCATGGGGGGTCTAGTTTCCAAAATGGGGTCACTTGTGGGGGATTTCTACTGTTTAGGCACATCAGGGGCTCTCCAAACGCGACATGGCGTCCGATCTCAATTCCAGCCAATTCTACATTGAAAAAGTAAAACGGCACTCTTTCTCTTCCAAGCTCTGCGGTGCGCCCAAACAGTGGTTTACCCCCACATATTGGGTATCAGCGTACTCAGGAGAAATTGCACAACAACTTTTGTGGTCTAATTTCTCCTGTTACCCTTGTGAAAATAAAAATTTGTGGGCAAAAAGATCATTTTTGTAGAAAAAATGCAATTTTTTTTTTCACGGCTCTACGTTATAAACTTCTGTGAAGCTCATGGGGGTTCAAAGTGCTCACCACACATCTAGATATGTTCCTTAAGGGGTCTAGTTTCCAAAATGGTGTCACTTGTGGGGGGTTTCCACTGTTTAGGCACATCAGGGGCTCTCTAAACGTGACATGGCGTCCGATCTCAATTCCAGCCAATTCTGCATTGAAAAAGTCAAACGGCGCTCCTTCACTTCTAAGTTCTGCGGTGCGCCCTAACAGTGGTTTACCCCCACATATGGGGTATTGGCGTATTCAGGAGAAATTGCATAACAAAATTTATGGTTACATTTCTGTTTTTACACTTGTGAAAATAAAAAAAATGGTTCTGAATTAAGATGTTTGCAAAAAAAAGTTAAATGTTCATTTTTTCCTTCCACATTGTTTCAGTTCCTGTGAAGCACGTAAAGGGTTAATAAACTTCTTGAATGTGGTTTTGAGAACCTTGAGGGGTGTAGTTTTTAGAATGGTGTCACACTTCATTATTTTCTATCATATAGACCCCTCAAAATGACTTCAAATGTGATGTGGTCCCTAAAAAAAAATGGTGTTGTAAAAATGAGAAATTGCTGGTCAACTTTTAACCCTTATAACTCCCTAACAAAAAAAAATTTTGTTTCCAAAATTGTGCTGATGTAAAGTAGACATGTGGGAAATGTTATTTATTAACTATTTTTCGTGACATATCTCTCTGATTTAAGGGCATAAAAATACAAAGTTTGAAAATTGGAAAATTTTAAAAATTTTCGCCATATTTCCATTTTTTTCATAAATAATCGCAAGTAATATCGAAGAAATGTTACCACTAACATGAAGTACAATATGTCACGAAAAAACAATCTCAGAATCAGCGGGATCCGTTGAAGCGTTCCAGAGTTATAACCTCATAAAGTGACAGTGGTCAGAATTGCAAAAATTGGCCTGGTCATTAAGTACCAAATTGGCTCTGTCACTAAGGGGTTAAGAACGTAGTATGTGTTTGAAACGCGTTTGATTTTATGATGTTCTCACCATACCTCTATACATACATATGTGCATAATGTGTTATGGTTTTTTTAAAATATAATTTCCATTAATGAATATATTTTTTTTAACAATTCTTTATTTAACTTTTTTTTTTTAAAGTTATCAGTAAACATTTCAACAGATAACTGTTTCAATATAGGAACAAAGATGCAACATGTCGAACGCAAGTGATAATGCCGGCACATCAAATCAATTGGATAGTATAAACAGTGTAATCACTACACAGTAACTATAAACTACGTGCTGCGCCGATTCTTTGGAATGCACTACCTAGGTTAATGCGATTAATCCCCAATCCCCACAGTTTTAAGCGTGCCCTAAAAACTCATTTGTTCAGACTGGCCTACCGCCTCAATGCATTAACGTAAGGATCCCTGTGTGGCCTATTTAAAAAAAAATAAATAAATAAATTGTTCTCATTCACTTTATGTAGTTAATAGCCCTCTGTGTCTGTACTGTTACATACTTAGGCAGTTAACTGGTTCATGCAGCTTTACATGAACACCCGAGCCTTACACTATGGCTGGTCCGAATAACTATAGCATTTGTTACCATCCACCTCTCGTGTCTCCCTTTTCCTCATAGTTTGTAAGCTTGCGAGCAGGGCCCTCATTCCTCCTGGTATCTGTTTTGAACTGTATTCCTGTTATGCTGTAATGTCTATTGTCTGTGCAAGTACCCTCTATAATTTGTAAAGCGCTGCGGAATATGTTGGCGCTATATAAATAAAATTATTATTATTAACTACAGTCTGGAAAAAAGGAAAAAAAAAAGAAAAATGGGGGGAATCAGGAAACAAGCGTTTGGTAGCGAAAATAACTAGACTAGAAAATTTTGCAGAGTCACAAATCTGATCATATGAGAAGGCAAACAGCAGGACCATAAAGCTAGTAGTGTATTAGCCAGCAAAGGTTAAACAGACAGCTGTGGGCTGATATTAATAGGCTGGTTAGGGGCCATGGACATTGGCCCCCTCCCAGACTAATAACATCAGCCCTCAGCCACCCCAGAAATGGTGCATCGTTTAGATGCAACAATACTGGACCTTAGCCTCGGCTCTCCCCATTTGCCCCGGTGTGTTGGTGAGTGGGGTAATGTTTTTTGTTAATGTCAGCTTTTTAAGTTTGCTGACATCAACCCCAGGGGTTAAAAATTGAGAGGCGTGAATAAACCACCCATATTACTATCCTCAAAAGTTTAATTAAAAAAATACACAGAACAAAGTCCTTTATTCGAGGGGCTGTGGTGTGCTGGTACTCACCATGGGATCATCTTCTTCCTGTCCCGCAGCTCCGGTCTTCACTTCAGATTCTTCTCCGGCCTCCAGCACCTCCAAGCTGCTGGTATTTCCCTTTTTGGTACTGTCAGATCTGTAAGCAGGGGGACCTTGTGTGCCCCACAGGATTTTAATTCATGACAGTGTAGTGTGTTACTAACGGTAATGTTTGAGACTGTGGTCTAACAGCTGTGTGAGAGACAGAATTCTTGCTGATTGGTAGGTGATCAAATATTTAATTCATGTAATAAAAGGCTAAATTATTATGTAAAAATCATACAATGTGATATTCTGGATTTTTTTAAAAAAATTCTGTCTCTCATAGGTGAAGTGTACCTACGATAATAATTGCAGACCTCTCCATTTTTTGTAGGTGGGAAAATTGCAAAATCGGCAGTGTATCAAATACTTATTTTCCTCACTGTAGGTGTGTATTATACGGGTGGCTTATGTATGCTTTTTGTGCCGTGTAATTTATTTTTCGCACCCAATGACATTGGCGTGTCTTGTCCGACACACACGGTCACTCACAGTCTACTGCAATTTTTTTTCTCAGTCCGATCTGAGCGGAGAAAAAAAAATTGCAGATGAACACTGAATCGGTGAATAACATTAGTCAGAGTACAATCCGATTTTTTTATCAGATTGCACTCGTCTATTTTAAACACAGATGAGCATGAGCCCTTAGTGTGATTGATCAGTGATATGATGTAGCCGGCATCTGTCCTATTGTACTTGAAATACAATTTTACAATATGTTTAACATAAAAAAATCTGTGTGCTTCCTAGTCACGAGAAACTGTACTGATATTTTGCATTTCTTGTGCAATCCTTCTTGGGAAAGAGGGAGTAATTGATTTTTAAAAAATACAAAAGAAAATTCCCTAAAATCGAGATATTTACAGTGGATTGTGAAATTATTCACTGTCCTTGGCATTTTACCTATTTTATTACATTACAACCTGTGTTTTTAATATTTTTCTAATACGATTTGTGTGTGATTCATCAGCACTAAATAGTCTAGGTTGGTGAAGTGAAGTGAGAAAAATATAGGCATAAATTAAATTTATGGGATCAAATAACTAAAAATTGGAATGTGCATATGTACTCACTCATTTAAGCCTCTGAAAATTTCTGGTGCAAGCAATTACCTTCATAAGTCACATGCTTAGTAAAAAGAAGTCCACCTATGTGCCATCTAAGTGTCACATGTCTGTCAGTATATACCCTTTACCTTTCCTGAAAGGCCACAGGGGCTGCAGCACCATTATGCAAGAGACACCACTAACCAAACAACTCCAAGAAGACCAAGGAGATCTCCACATAAGTCAGGGACAAAGTTGTTGAGAAGTACAAGTCAGGAGGCTTGGGTTAAAAAAAAAAAATCCCAATCTTTGATGATCCTTTGGAGCACCATCAAATCCACTATCATCAAATGGAAAGAACGTAGTACCACAACAAATCTGCCAAGAGAGCACCACCCACCAAACTATAACTCAGCCCAGGCAAATAGGGCATTAATCAGAGGGGCTGCACAGAGACCAAAGGTAACCCTGAAAGAGCTGCAGAGTTCCCAAACAGAGACTGGAGTGTCTGCCATACGATCACAATAAACTGTACACTCCATAGAGGTGGCCTTTATGGAATAGTGGGCAGGAAAAGCCTATACTTGCATAGAAAAATGGTAAGGCTCGTCTTAGACATGTGGGAGACTCACCAAATGTATAGAGGAAGGTGCTGTGATGAGATAACCCCAAAATTGAACTTTTTGAGCACCAAGATAAGCGCTATGTGCGCCAATCCATCATAGCTCATCACTACAAGAACACCATCCCCACAGTGAAACATAGTGATGGCAGCATCATGCTGTGGGGATATTTTTTGGCAGCAGGAACAAGCAGGAACAGGGAAAATTGGTCTAAGGGTACCGTCACACAGTGGCATTTTGATCGCTACGACGGCACGATCCGTGACGCTCCAGCATCGTAACAATATCGCTCCAGCGTCGTAGACTGTTGTCACACTTTGCAATGTACGACGCTGGAGCGATAATTTCATGACGTATGTGCGATGTAGAAGCCGTTGGTTACTATGCGCACATCGTATGCAATATCGTGCACACCTTTGTTACACCATGCGATTATGCCGCCACAGCGGGACACTAGACGACGAAAGAAAGTTTCAAACGATCTGCTACGACGTACGATTCTCAGCGGGGTCCCTGATCGCAGGAGCGTGTCAGACACTGCGAGATCGCTGGAACGTCACGGATATATCGCTGGAGCATCACAAATCGTGCCGTCGTAGCGATCAAAATGCCACTGTGTGACGGTACCCTAAGTTGAGGGGAAGATGGATGGTGCGAAATATGGGGATATTCAGTCTGTCAGTGATTTGAGACTGAGACAGAGGTTCACCTTCCAACAAGACAATAGCTCAAAGCAACACTCAAGTGGTTTAAGGGTAAACATGTTTTGGAGTGACCCAGTCAAAGCCCAGACCTTAATCCAATTGAGAACCTGTGGTCAGACTTGAAGGCTGCTGTTCACCAGAGGAAACAATCTGACCTGAAGAAACTGGAGCAGTTTTGCATCAAGAAATGGGCAAAAATCCCAGTGGCAAGATGTGGAAAGCTCATAGAGACTTATCCAAAGTGACTTGCAGCTGTAATTGCCGCAAAAGGAGGCTCTATAAAGTGCTGACTTCAGGGATTTAAGGGGGCTGATTATGCACACTGAAGTTTTCAGTTATTTTGTCCTATTTGTTGATTGCTTCACAATAAAAAGAAAACAAAATGTTCTCGGTTGTAGGCATGTTCTTTACATGAACTGATGCAAAAAACCCCAGTGAAATTCCAGGATGTGAGGTAGGAAAAAACATAAAATGCTATGGGGGTGAATACTTTAGCAAGCCACTGTAACTGCAACTGTCTACGTTATAAAATGTGTCAGTCACAAACTATTTTTTTGCACACTAGTTTTGATAGTCAAATTTTACATCCATACACACACCACAACAATAGAGCGCCTTATTGCGGGTGCTCGCTTCTTGATTATGTACCAGCCTAACATTTCTTATTATGTAATTTTTTAAAGAAAGTTAAATAATGTTGAAAAAATGGAGAAGAAAATTAAAGGAAATGTAGAATGTGCACGTCTGTTTTTGCACATCTGTTTTACTAGTCCAATTTGAAAATCGTACAAGCAATACCTTTTCTGCGGCATGCTGCCTCATTTTGCTTTCTGCTCGTATGCCTATGTACCCAGGATTTCTTGTTTTGACCTATTTGGCAAGTGTTGTATAATTGGGGTTGAAAAGATTGTCAAAAGTTAATTTTAGGGTTGTGCAAAAGTACGATAAAACAAAAAGTGATAATGGCAATGGACAGGGTAGTGGTAAAAAAAGAACCCTCATACCAGAACTGAAATTATAGCGGCAGCAACAGAAGAACCACCAAAATCACTGGCACCAACCATCCAGGTAGTAATACTACCAAATGCGGGTCACAATTAACGTCTTTTGCCTTTGGCAAGTGTATTAGTGGAAGAAACAAAGGGGTTATGGGATATATGGCACATCACTTGTCTCAGTCACAATAGGATGATGTTACCTCTGACAGCAACACTGTCAGTTTTAGTCAGAATTCTGCATGAAGTGGTCTGCCCGATCACAATTGACTAAGAGGGATATTTTATGGACCATTTTTTAATTTAAAAAAAATCGAAAAGTTTGTCAGTGCACTGTTATTAAAGGGGCTGTTAATTAGTACAGCGTTACCATCCCTTTCTATGTTGAGGTCACTTTTACATTATTATTAAACACTATTACTGTGTTTGCATTAAAGGGCTCAAATAGGGTTTAATACATTCCTAGGAGACCTCAGGCACATTTTCATTTTTTTTCATACATGTGGTTTAAACTTGTGAAACAAAAATGTTATCGTTTCTCCCATTCGAATATTAAAATAATTTTTGCATCTTTACGTCTGGTGTAACATTTATGTTATTTTCACACTCTTATTTATTTGCTGATATCAATGGGAAGATAAAGCTAGAACGTGTCTGTTTTTCACTTTTTTTTATTCCACAAAGAACCACTAGAGTACATTTAAAATTTGATTACCTTTTCCATAACAATATTTTTTTTATATACCGTACGTATACATTTTTTTATGGAAGCGGGGCTAATAACATAAATTTGGATTGGCATCGGCTTTTTGTTTTCCTGCTTCCTAAATTTATTTATATATTTATTTTTCATTTATTTCAGTTTCTTCCTGAAAATGATTGCAAACACAAATTCTTTGTTATTATTATCTTCATTGAATTTGTCTTAAATTAAAAAACACAAAAAGAATTGTCCTAAAGCCACATTGGATATAATTTCACACCAAACATAAAAAAGGGGGAGGACAAAAGTATTGGCACTGTTCAAAAAATCATGTGATGCTTCTCTAATTTGTGTAATTAACAGCACCTGTAACTTACCTGTGGCACCTAACAGGTGTTGGCAATAACTAAATCACACTTGCAGCCAGTTGACATGGATTAAAGTTGACTCAACCTCTGTCCTGTGTCCTTGTGTGTACCACATTGAGCATGGAGAAAAGAAAGAAGACCAACGAACTGTCTGAGGACTTGAGAAACCAAATTGTGAGGAAGCATGAGCAACAAGTCCATTTCCAAAGACCTGAATGTGTCTACCGTGCGCAGTGTCATCAAGAAGTTTAAAGCCCATGGCACTGTGGCTAACCTCCCTAGATGTGGACGGAAAAGAAAAATTGACAAGAGATTTCAACGCTAGATTGTGCGGATGTTGGATAAAGAACCTCGACTAACATCCAAACAAGTTCAAGCTGCCCTGCAGTCCGAGGGTACAACAGTGTCAACCCGTACTATCCGTCAGCATCTGAATGAAAAGGGACTGTATGATAGGAGACAGGGGCGGACACAGACAGCTTAGGGCCCCTGTGCAAGAAATGTATCTGGGCCCCCCTCCTTTCATCGCGACCAAGCTACAGTTATACATATTTTTTTTACAGTGTTCTCTCATATACCGTATATTGCCGCCCTTATTACACAGTGCTCTCTCTTTATGTATAGCACCGTCCCGTATCATATAATTCCCTCTTGTTATGTACAGCACCGTCCCTTACATATCAGATTCTCAATATTTTTGTTATTTATACTTCCATGTTCTTTATTACATATCATCCACTCCTGTTAGACATAAACTGAAATGATGGCTGATGGAGCATGGGAAAGCTTCTTTTGTGATGATGCGGCTGATGGATTGGTCTTCTGGTCAGATGCTGCTCCCTCAGCAGTCATTTTACATTTTACAGGAGAGGACACCATGCAATAAAGAGAAGACGCTGTGAATAACAAAAATAATGAGAATACTCAATATAAGGGACGGTGATGACAAGAGATGATACTGTGTAATAATGGACGGCGCTCCACATAACAGGACGCTATCAGTGATGAGCGAATATACTCGTTACTCGAGATTTCCCGAGCACGCTCAGGTGTCCTCTGAGTATTTTTTAGTGCTCGGAGATTTACTTTTTCTTGCCGCACCTGAATGATTTACATCTGTTAGCCAGCATAAGTACATGTGTGGATTCCCTAGCAACCAGGCAACCCCCACATGTACTTAGCCGGGCTAACAGATGTAAAACATTCAGCTGCGGCAAAGAAAACTAAATCTCCGAGCACTAAAAAATACTCGGAGGACCCCCGAGCGTGCTCAAGAAATCTTGAGTAACGAGTATATTCACTCATCACTAGATGCTATATAATAAAGGACGGCACCATACATAAATAGAGAGGATGTTACGTAATAAGGGACGGGAGGGTACCGGTACCGCAGATGCGATTTCAGAATACGGACACCGCCGAAGCAGTCACAGGAAGCGAGCACTAATAACAGTACACAGGGTAGGGTATGGGATATGGGATACTATATCAGACTAGGGATGGGGGACCTGGCAACATACAGTTGCATACACACCAACCACCTAACATACTGTAACTATAAGGATTGCTCAGGCACCTCCCTACTGAGGAGGGTGCTTTTTATACAAGATGTCTCCATGCTTTTGGCTGGGAGACACGTTGCAAGTGAACACACATTTAACTAAATGCCTCCCAGCTGAGCATTTACCATCTGTACGTGCTGCCCATTTTAGAATAGGGGAGTGCGCACACATGCACCCTAGGCACGCCATCAGGACACAGTGCAGCGTGCATAGTGGAGGTAGAAGGCAGGAGCATGCTGGAGACAGTGCCATGGGCCGGTGAGTAAGCTGGTGTCCCTGCATGGAGGGAGGAGGGGACACCATGTCGGGCATACCGCTACATGCCCCCTTCTGAATTTGTCTTGTTCTTCTGCAACACATGGAAAAAACCCTATTCTACTCACCTTTCTCCGCTCCCACGCCACGCAGCGTCCTCTTCTGCAACCGGCGCAAGAGCCGCCAGCTGACTTGTCGCCACTGCCATATGCCCCCCAGTCATGGACACACCGAGGTCAGATGCTGGATGCAAATTGGTCAGTGGCGCGTACTGCAGTGGAACTGGATCACCGGCGCTGCAATATATGTCAGCTGAATGTGCGTCCAAGGATGAAGATCGAGCTGAAATATCTGCTGGTGTCAGTGGCCGCACTCCACTTCTGGGCCCGATGCAGCTGCATTGGCGATTTGTCTGGCCCCAGGAATGCCCCGTTAAAGGGAACCTGTCACCAGGTTTGGCAGATATAAGATACAGCCACCACCTTTCAGGGCTCATCTACAGCATTCTATAATGCTGTATATATGCCTCTGATCCAACCTGCAAAAGAAAAATAAGTTTTATTATACTCACCCGGGGGCGGTCCGGTCTGATGAGTTGATGAGTGTCATAGCTCTGGGTCCGGCACCTCCCATCTTTTTATGATCGCCGCCGTCCTGCTTGCATCATGGCCCCCCGGCATTGCGCTCCTGCGCAGTCGTACTTATCTGCGCATAGTACTGCAGTGCGCAGATGCCAGGAAAGGTCAGAGAGGCCCGGCGCCTGTGCACTGCAGGACTTTGCTCTGCCCTCAACAGGGCAGATAAGTACGCCTGTGCAGGAGCGCGATGTCGGGGACCCATGAAGCAACAGGGGGACAGTATCGCAAGAAGATGGGAGGCCCTGGACCCTGACCTGTGACACCCATCGGACCGGACCGCCCCCCCCCCCATGTGAGTATAAGAAAACTTATTTTTCTTATCTTTCAGGTCGGATCGGGGGCTTATCTACAGCATTACAGAATTCTGTAGATAAGCCCTGAAAGGTGGTGGCCGTATCTTATAGCGGCCAAAACTGCTGACATGTTCCCTTTAAGTAGTATTTACCTTCTTTACACTTACTACCTACTGTGTCTCAGGTACTAATATATATATATATATATATATATATATATATATATATATATATATATGTATATATATATATATATACACTAGATGGTGGCCCGATTCTAATGCGTCGGGTATTCTAGAATATGCATGTCCACGTAGTATATTGCCCAGCCACATAGTATATTGCCCAGTTACGTAGTATATTGCCCAGTCAGGTAGTATATTGCCCAGCGACGTAGTATATTGCCCAGTCACATAGTATATTGCCTAGTGACGTAGTATATTGCGCAGCCTCGTAGTATATTGCCCAGTCACATAGTATATTGCCCAGCCACATAGTATATTGCCTAGTGACGTAGTATATTGCGCAGCCTCGTAGTATATTGCCCAGTCACATAGTATATTGCCCAGCCACATAGTATATTGCCTAGTGACGTAGTATATTGCGCAGCCACGTAGTATATTGCCCAGTCACGTAGTATATTGCCCAGCCACGTGGTATATTGCCCAGTTACGTGGTATATTGCCTAGTGACGTAGTATATTGCACAGCCACGTAGTATATTGCCCAGTGACGTAGTATATTGCCCAGTGATGTAGTATACAGCACAGAGCCGCGTAGTATATTGCGCAGCCACGTAGTATATTGCCCAGTGACGTAGTATATTGCCCAGTGATGTAGTATACAGCAGAGCCACGTAGTATATTGCACAGCGACGTAGCATACAGCACAGAGCCACGTAGTATATTGCCCAGTCACGTAGTATATTGCCCAGTCACGTAGTATATCGCCCAGTGATGTAGTATACAGCACAGAGCCACGTAGTATATTGCCCAGTCACGTAGTATATTGCCCAGTCACGTAGTATATCGCCCAGTGATATAGTATACAGCACAGAGCCACGTAGTATATTGCCCAGCGACGTAGCATACAGCACAGAGCCACGTAGTATATTGCCCAGTCACGTAGTATATTGCCCAGTCACGTAGTATATTGCCCAGTGATGTAGTATACAGCACAGAGCCACGTAGTATATTGCCCAGTCACGTAGTATATTGCCCAGCTACGTAGTATATTGACCAGCCAGGTTTGTCACAGGTTAAAAAATAAAAAATCAACATATACTCACCTTTCCGAAGGCCCCTTGTAGTCCACGGCAGCTTCCGGTCCCAGGGTTGGTATAAGCGCAGGGTCTGTGATGACGTCGCGGTCACATGACCGTGACGTCATGGCAGGTCCTTCTCCCATAGCATCTTTGCCACTGGATATAGCAGGTTTTTTTAATTTTTTTTTATTATTTTTAACATTACATTTTTTTACTATTGATGCCGCACAGGCAGCGTCAATAGTAAAAAGTTGAGGACACACAGGGTTAATAGCGGCGGTAACGGAGTACGTTACCCGCGGCATAACGCGGTCCGTTACCGCCGGTATTAACCCTGTGTTAGCGGTGACCGGAGGGGAGTATGCGGGCGACAGGCACTGACTGCGGGGAGTAACAAACAGGTGCACAGAAGTATGGTAATGCACATAGGTGATAGTAAGTCTGTACACATTTTGTTACTTACACGTGCTGTCCCTCTGTCAGGTGCATTCTTCCATCTCCAGCAGCTCCATCCTGGGGGTCTTCAGTCCTCCATCAGCACTTACTGGCCTGATCTCCAGCTCTCACCAGTCCTCCTGCCTCTTCACTACCTCTGATAGCTGCAGAGTGTTCTCCCCGCAGTCAGTGGATCTGAGACTTCTTCCTCCTGAGAAGTTCTGTCATGTGTCTGACCCATGTGAACATCGGCCATCACATCAACCTCCCCTCCCCCCCGTAGCCACTTACCACCCCTGTACTGAGGGGTCTTTACTGAGGAATGGCTGCACTGGCCACTCAGGCAGCATTCACACTGCAGCTCCTGCATCTGAAAGGGCCAGTGCAGCGGTTTTCCAATAAAGCCCCCTCAGTACAGTAGGTGGAGGTAGCAACAGGGGGATTGATGTGATCTCTCATGTGAACACTGATCAAGCAGTTCAGTTGTCAGAACTCTCATGAGGCAGGAGAGGTGACAGATGTACTGACTGCTCAGAGGCTGGTCCCAGCAGCAGTCACAGGCAGTGAGGAGGAGGCAGGAGACAGGACTGTTCCTGCCTGCACCAGGATGAGAAGAAGGGGGCGTGTCCAAGGATTCCAGGGGGCGTGTCCAGGGATCCCGGGCTCCTTCATCATATCAAAGAGCCAGCGGCAGCATCAACTGTGAGAAGAGGAAGGGGCAACAGAAAAAGACTCAGGTGCGGCCCCTTCCTCTCCTCTTAGTGTACATGCAGCCGCTGGCTCTATGAGAGAGTAAGATATTTGAGCAGCTGATCGGGCCCCCTGTCCTCCTGGGCCCCTGTGCAGCTGCACAGGCTGAACATGCGGTGTGTCCGCCCATGATAGGAGACCCAGGAAGACCCCACTTCTTACCCCGAGACATAAAAAAGCCAGGCCGGAGTTTGCCAAAACTTACCTGAAAAAGCCTAAAACGTTTTGGAAAAATGTTCTCTGGTTAGATGAGACAAAAGTAGAGCTTTTTGGGCAAAGGCATCAACATAGAGTTTACAGGAGAAAAAAAAGAGGCATTCAAAGAAAAGAACACGGTCCCTACAGTCAAACATGGAGGAGGTTCCCTGATGTTTTGGAGTTGCTTTGCTGCCTCTGGCACTGGACTGCTTGACCGTGTGCATGACATTATGAAGTCTGAAGACTACCAACAAATTTTGCAGCATAATGTAGGGCCCAGTGTGAGAAAGCTGGGTCTCCCTCAGAGGTCATGGGTCTTCCAGCAGGACAATGACCCAAAACACACTTCAAAAAGCACTAGAAAATGGTTTGAGAGAAAGCACTGGAGACTTCTAAGGTGGCCAGCAATGAGTCCAGACCTGAATCCCATAGAACACCTGTGGAGAGCTCTAAAAATGGCAGTTTGGAGAAGGCACCCTTCATATATCAAATACCTGGAGCAGTTTGCCAAAGAAGAATGGTCTAAAATTCCAGCAGAGCATTGTAAGAAACTCATTGATGGTTACCGGAAGCGGTTGGTCGCAGTTATTTTGGCTAAAGGTTGTGCAACCAAGTATTAGGCTGAGGGTGCCAATACTTTTTTCTGGCCCATTTTTGGAGCTTTGTGTAAAATGATCAATGTTTTGCTTTTTGCTTCATTCTCTTTTGTGTTTTTTTCATTTAAGACAAATTAAATGAAGATAATAATACCAAAGAATTTGTGATTGCAATCATTTTCAGGAAGAAACTGAGTATTATCTGACAGAATTGCAGGGGTGTCAATACTTTTGGCCACAACTGTATTGTACCCATTAGCGATAAGTAGATAAATGCAAACAAGGTAAGTATAAAAGGTTTTTTAATTATTTTTTTAGATCTTATAACTGAAGTCAAGAGAGAACCTAGAGCATAATAAAGGGCATTACATTTTTAGAGAATAACTCTGCAAATCAAATTTCTCTGGAGAATCTGCACATACAGGCGAATTCAAATTTTGCATGATCCAGTCATCTTTAAGTTCATAAAAGAACTTTGGGGGTATTTCAACAGTTAATTTTTTTTTTCATCCAATTTCACCTGTAACTAGGATTGGTATATTAGCCCCAGTTACAGGAGAAATTCAGGCAGAGATGGTAATATATTGTCTCTGCCTTCTTCATGGTTGGTCTAGCTGTGTCTGACAGCCGGCTGACCCCTCTTGAGGCTGCTCGATCATTTGTAGCTGATCTACTATGCAGTATAATTTAACAAAGTCATTACAGAGTAGAACAGGGCCCGGCTGGCCATTTATCCTCTATGTGCCATACAGAGGTAGTTATAGTCAGTTTTGCTCGTGGCTACACTGCCATTACGTGCGCCACATTTATCAAAGTAATGTTGTTTGATAAATTTGGTGCATCTTAAAAGATATTACACTTGTGTATAACAAACGTTACTTCACCCTTTACACCACCTCCCTTTTGAAGTGAATTTGTGACTTCTTGTGCAACTTTTCAACTCATTCCTGACATTTTACGCACTATTAGAATTAATACTGTATATTGGTCCACCATCTTTGAAGCAGTATCAGGAGATGAACCTGCATCATTCCTAGCAGATAATGACTGTTTTACAGTGGTTCATTGGAACAACAATCGTCTGGGAGGTGAGTATTTGCTGTTTTGATTTTACATAGGTCCTTTTGTATGTTAAAAAGGTTCTGTGAGACTAGTCAATACTCACAGACAAGCCGAGAGGCTGGGTAATCAAAAGGTCCGAGGTCAAAAGCCAGGAGGGTAGATCAAAGATAGAGGGGTGATACAAAAGAATAGTCAGGTCACAGTCTAGGGGTCAAAAGCCAGGAGGGTAAGTCATAAACAGAGGGATGAGACAAAAGAATAGTCACGCTCCAGTGGACTAATTAAAAGGAAGACAGCGGGTCAAGCAAAGGGTCAAAGCAAATGGATGGTCATAATGAGATCCAAGATTTGGTAGCAGTACATCAGAGCACAGAGAAACAAGGCAAACCTACACAAGTGAGCATGAGGCACTAGTCTGGGGCAGAGAGCTGGCTAAAAAAACAGGTAATTACCCGAACAGAAGACACCTGGACGAAGCTCAAGCAACACGCAAACTCCAATTGGACGGCTAAACTGTCAATCAAGAAACTGTCAGCTCAGCACGCCCCAGCAGCCGATTAAGCCACTGAGCTGTGAATCAAATACTGACAGCTCAGCATGCCCCAGCTTTAAATTGGACGATATACAGTAATTCACTGCATCCAGATACACAGAAAGCTGGACTCGATACGGGTTCAACCAAGTAGTAGACACACTCGAGAGACATCCAGTGCACCACAAACAAGACTGGGAATTCTGTACTGGTGGAGGATCACTGTTCCATAGACCCATACAAATACTTTTAGGTGCCAGATGGGTTTCTATGACCTTGTCTTTAAAATGCTTGGTGGCAAGTTCCGTTAGGATGGATGTCCCCAGGAATCGTGCTGTTCTTTTGCAGAATCCTATTGTTTAAATGTAACGTGGACTGATGACCTCATTGCTGGTGCTTCTAGAAGGAATTTATATTACATCCATTACTGCATTCCTTGGACACCTACATATCGCTGAGGTAGAACACATTTTACCTTACGATGATAGACCTTATTAAATGTATTAAAAATATGTGCTCCATTGCCCTGAAGCATTTGATCTTTCATGGTATAATAAGCTTCTATGCTCACATACTTCTAATGATTTCTCATAACCTTTATGATTCATCGCAGATGAGCTTGTATGTATTACTTTGCCTTAATAATTTGGCTACAGTCGGTTTGGCAGTGAAAGGGTGAACGGAATGGCCTGAGGCCGATACAGCTGGACGGGCTATTCTGAGTGCTCCATAAACAGCAAAATGGGAAAAACAAACAGACTTAAAAATACTTAATCAAGAATGTGAATTATGCTCTGTATTCTCCATGATCCCTTTGTCCTCTGCAGAAATGACATCATGGTGCAAGGACCCCAAATACTGCATTGGTCTGGACAAGTCAGCACTGAGTACTGCAGATCATGAAGGTGCAGGGCAAATGCAACTGATTTGCAATTTTGTCCTGTTTGCCCCATTATCTGTCTTCAAAAGTACATTCTGTAAGTGAAAATATTGACATAGGGTATACGTGAGTTCCGTGACCTGGAAAAAATTACCCCAACCCCCTTAAACAGATCTCTTAACAATCTAAAGAATAAACTTCTAACGTACTCAAAACAGCAGACGGAGACATATGTTGGATTTAATTGGCCACAGCAGCCATTTTATTAAATAAAAGATAACAGAACTTTTATGACAACCCAGAATAGGAGGGGCGGTCCTCGAAGCCCCAAAGTTATAAAAAACTCAGTATCCCAAAACTCCACAATGTTCAGCCCAGGATGAGTCTTACCCCCAGCCGTAAAGCACCAGCTCAGGGATAGATAACCACCAATCCTGGTCCACCGAACCCACCCCCATGCCAGGGGTCCATAAATCCACCTCACGCGGAATAACCGTACCGCGCCTTGTTAAATTCTCTCATGGGGTGTCCAGGACCTCTCAAGATCCCCACCCCATTGAACCACGATTTACCATTTCCACCGACTTCGAGGACCTCCACCCCCGCCAACTGCCGTGACAATACCCTGACAGCATTCACATAACAAAATAAATACATTTAGACGCCTCTTAAAACAATACTCCAAAAGCCCACATATGCCGACTTCACCCCCCCCATTACCCTAACCAAAAAAAAGGGAGGGTGGGCGGGAGATTCCTCACTTGTCACGCAGGCACCTAAAATGGATGCCTGCGTGAGGAGCGTGCCCCTTTTTATGTGCCCCCTCCCCGCAGTCCCCTAGTTCCACCCCTTATTTTCAAAAAATGCCCCTAAAGCCACCCCTCAAGTTCCCAGTTAACCCCTTACCACCGTATCCCTTCTAACTGCTCCAGCTCCCCAGGTCCCACGTAACCCCGTCATGGCGGCCTCCCTTTACGTGCCGTGGGCCCCCAGTACGGCCTTTCTTGACATAGGGTATACGTGAGTTCCGTGACCTGGAAAAAATTACCCCAACCCCCTTAAACAGATCTCTTAACAATCTAAAGAATAAACTTCTAACGTACTCAAAACAGCAGACGGAGACATATGTTGGATTTAATTGGCCACAGCAGCCATTTTATTAAATAAAAGATAACAGAACTTTTATGACAACCCAGAATAGGAGGGGCGGTCCTCGAAGCCCCAAAGTTATAAAAAACTCAGTATCCCAAAACTCCACAATGTTCAGCCCAGGATGAGTCTTACCCCCAGCCGTAAAGCACCAGCTCAGGGATAGATAACCACCAATCCTGGTCCACCGAACCCACCCCCATGCCAGGGGTCCATAAATCCACCTCACGCGGAATAACCGTACCGCGCCTTGTTAAATTCTCTCATGGGGTGTCCAGGACCTCTCAAGATCCCCACCCCATTGAACCACGATTTACCATTTCCACCGACTTCGAGGACCTCCACCCCCGCCACGAACACGAATGGCCTGACACCTTAGCCATTCATGTCCCTCCACACCTTCAAGCTTAATTCAATGCCACTACGGATAGCCAAACACCACATATCATTACCCCCCGCGTTCAGGTGCACACCATCAGCTCTCCAGTAAGCTCCTTGACCCGATTCCAAGTCCACATGTCTCACGGCCAACGCGCCATTCCTCACCATAAACCGAGATATGGCCCTGTTTATTTTAATCCGGGCCCTGTTCACCCCCTCGTGTGATCTAGCACCTCTCCATCTTTTACGGGGAATGATGTCGGACCACACCAACAACACTTTTGGAAACATGACCCAGAACCTCAGGATATCGAATTTGATATCCTTAATCAGCTCCCTACAAGACCGTTTAGCCAAATCATTCCCCCCTAAATGTATCACCACGATCTCCGGCACTCTATCCAGTCTAACAAAACGATGAAATTCAGGTAACCATTCCTTCCACACCATCCCCCTTTTACCGATCCATCGTAAAGTCACTGTCTCTCGAGAAAGACCCAACTGACGACCGTCCGGACGAACCGCAGCACGCAACGCAGCCCATACAACATACGAATGCCCCATGATCCAGACGAGCATCGGATCAGGCCCTGCAACACAGAAAGAAAGGCAACAAACAATTAACTTAACACAGCTTCTAACTCACAATAGGTTTGGGCGAACATACGACTGGAATCTTGAAGATTCCCACCTCCCAATTCTCCGAACCACATCCTCACCAAGGCCCCACCTAGCGGCCTCAGTCGCTGCCCCGATCCTGAAGGAGTGACCACTATATTGTGTTGCACGTAAGCCCGCTGCCGCCAAACATTTCCTAAAAACAGAAATAAACTGAAAACGGGACAAGAAAGACCCATTTTCGTGCACCAAGAATGGCCCTTTGCCATGTACTTCTTCACGGATGCCACCGGGCACACCGGGGAACCTTCAACATTGAACAACACCACTTTGCACCCTTTCCCATACACGTCCGTTTTGGAAGCCTTAATAAACACTACCACCTTATTCCCTTCGACATCCACGTTTTCTCTTAACAAAATACCTTTTTTACTAACGGACGGGCTAACCAACTCACCTAACCGAAATGCCCCAAAGAAGGCCAAAGAAAAGGCTGCACGGAACAGAACCACTTCCCATTCGGAAAAACACACCTCTTGCAACTTCCGCTCAATGGCTGAGAGCACCTCATAAGATACGGGTCGGCGACCGTCCGAAGCCTTCCAGCCTTTCTTCCAACCCCGAACAACTTGCCGAACCAAGAAGGATTTCGTTATATCCTTACCCCCCCTCCATTTAAGGTTGAAGGCTAGCCCCGCCAGAAACTTATTCAAACGTGTCACAGACCAACCTGCCTCCCAATGATGACCTAAGAACAACAACAAACCATACTCCTCCTCCATATCCTGGTCCATACTTGACATCCAGGATTCCCACAAGCTCCAAGCCTGATTATTATGAGACCAAGATGAATCCGCGAGCGATTTGGTAAATAACTCTGTTACGGCCCTCGCGGCAGGTTCCACAACTCCACTGGACAATCCCGGCCCGCGCTCTCCGCCTGTGGTGCCAAATCCCGGAAAAGCTGCCACTGAAATTGAGAAAGAGCAACAACTATTGGATCAGGCGCTGACAAGCTAACTTCAGATACAATCCATAAGTTAAACTTAAGACCCAGGAAAACCAAGTGCTGCAAGACCTTCACTACTGCAGGCGTAGCCGCTGACAACGAGTTTACCGCCGTCACCGTTCCAACATGCTCACAATGAAAAGAAATCTTCAAATTCCTCAATTTGTCACCCCACAGGGCCAACGCAACTACCCTGGGGAACAAATGCAACAGTAGCCGGTTGTTTGTTAACCCCTCCTCCTTCCATTCTTCTGGCCAACCCGCTGCTGACCAGCTACCATGAAAGAAAAGACCAAAGCCACTCATTTCAACGACATGCACCAAAATGCCCAAGGAGGTAGCATCTGCCACCGGCTGAATCCACAGAGATCTGCCATTGTACTCGTCCAGAAATACCGCCCACATCTTCAAATCGTCCTGAAACTCTTTCTTTATCCTGATGAAATGCAAAGGGGACTTTACCCCTACTGTTGCCAAGGATAGGCGGCGGCAGAACGCTCGACCCATCGGCATGATCCTACATGCAAAGTTCAGTTTCCCTAACAAAGATTGCAAACTGCGCAAATTTATCTTCTTCAAACCAATCGTATTAACCACATCTTGGCGCAACGCGGTAACCTTGTCTGCAGGTAGCCTACATTCCATTGCTACCGTGTCGATTTCAATGCCTAGGAAGCTCAACACTGTCACCGGACCAACTGTTTTATCCTCCGCCAAAGGCACCCCGAAGTTTTTTGTCACACTCTCCATTGTATGCAACAAAATCAAACAATCTGCTGATTCCGCTGGCCCTATAAACAGAAAGTCATCCAGATAGTGCGAACATGAGCGTATCCCAGACACATCTTTCACCACCCATTCCAGGAACGTGCTGAAGGCCTCAAAGTAAGCACATGAAATCGAGCAACCCATGGGAAGACAACGATCAACAAAGAAGCCGCCATCCCAAAAACAACCCAATAAATGCAAACTGTCAGGATGAACTGGCAACAAACGAAAGGCCGCTTCTATGTCGGTCTTAGCCAGCTTAGCCCCCTTTCCACATGCTCTAACCCACTCCATCGCTGAATCGAATGATAAGTACGACACCGAACTCAACTCGGGATCAATACCATCATTAACCGAAGATCCCTTCGGAAACGACAGGTGATGGATTAACCTAAATTTATTAGGTTCTTTCTTAGGGACCACGCCAAGAGGTGACACCCTCAGATTTGCAATCGGAGGGGCGACAAACGGGCCTGCCATTCTTCCCAGAGCAACTTCCTTATTCAACTTCTCCGACACGACCTCCGGGAATTGTAACGCCGATTTCAAATTTTTTCTTTTTAAACTAACATCCTGCTCAACATAAGGGATTTTGAAACCCTCCTTAAAACCGTCGCGCAATAAAACTGCAGCTGACCTATCAGGGTATCTACTTAGAAAGGCCTCCATCACGACCCACTGCACCGGAGTCACCCCTTTTGTCAGCTGAATCTCCAACTTTTTGCCTGTTACCCCTGAAACATTTTGAAGCGCTATGCACCCCCCCGCAGGTTGAACACTCGTGCCTATATTTACACTTGCTCCCGAATCTGCATACGCCATCATTGAAGGCGAAACACAGTCCCTTCTGCAAAGCCGCCGAGTGTCCTGACTGCCCTGAACTCCCGGCGCCCCCGTGAAAAGGCTGGCTAGTCTGACCTAAACGGGACGGGACCATAACTCTCATCCACAACGCTATGTCCTTGTGATCCCACCTGATACTTGGCCTAAAAGCCTTACGCTGACGAAACTGTTCGTCATAGCGTAACCAACCCTGTCCCCCATAGGTCCTGTAAGCCTCCCCTATGGCATCTAAGTAACAAAATAA
The DNA here is from genome assembly GCF_032444005.1 of Ranitomeya imitator. Lineage (NCBI taxonomy): Eukaryota > Metazoa > Chordata > Amphibia > Anura > Dendrobatidae > Ranitomeya > Ranitomeya imitator. The sequence goes on from NC_091285.1 coordinate 627,382,496, forward strand.
TGCCGAGCAATTTTCCGGGGCCTTCTCCCCGATTACGCTAGCCATAATAGCGAAAGCTTGCAGCCAATTTGAAAATGATCTGGGAATCAGCCTATATCTCCGTTTCTCCTCATCTTCTTTTTTAGAGTCCTCCCTTCTAGGTCTATCCAAATTAAATCTCTCTAGGGGTAAAAGAGAAAATATTTCTATATACTCCCCTTTCCAGATTTTTTCCCTAACCTCTTGTTTTAAATGTGCCCCTAACGGGCCCTCGAAGCAGACATAGACCTCCCCCCTAGCCGCATCGTCTAGTTGCGGTACATCCTCCTTTTCCTTATCCTGCAAAGCTCCCTCACCTGGTGCATCAATTCCTGACCCAGGCCCTGGTGCTGTTCCGTCCTTCTCCCTTGATGAGCTCCCCGTGTCTGCCGCAGGACCCGCACTGCTGGATGTACCCGTAACTTCAGACAACTGTCTAGACCCCTCAAACGACCCCGTATTTCCCAACCAAGCAGCTGACGGCAAAGACCCCCTGCTAAGACCGGACCCCCACAAGCCCGCTAGCTCCCCTAAACCTCTAAGGATTAAACCCATACCCCCGCTAGCAACTCCCGAAGTAATGTCACTATTCCTAGCTTCAGGGGAAACTATGCCTGGCAAATTAAAGATAGGGAAAATGTTCTCACCTAGCTGCCTGGGTGCTGTGAGCCCAGCAGCCGAAGATCCAGCTCCCAGCCGAAGGTGTCCTGCATCCCGACCGGCTTGATCCGCGATGTTGCCCGCCGAACTCCTGGCGGCCGTATCCGTGTCCTGGCGACTCGGTGATGCCGTCGACTGCCCTGGTGCTGCGGAAAGGGAAAAGGCCGAGCCAGCATCCTGCCGCCCGATGGAAGATGTGCGGCTCCTTGCCACGGATACGTCCCCGGCACTGCGTACCGAAGCGACGGAATGTCGCCTGCCGGAATCCGGAAAATTTCCGCCACCACCAGCAGAGGACGCAGATCCGGGAAAGTTCCGGCCATCACCAGCAGAGGGCGCAGATCCAGGAAAATCCCGGCCATCACCAGCAGAGGGCGCAGCTGCAGGAAAATCCCGGCCAACACCAGCAGAGGGCGCAGAACTTGCAATATCCAGGCCACCACCAGCAGAGGGCGCTGCTGCGTTGAAGACTCCAGAGCTGTGCACTGCAGAAGGCCGCACGCTGATGCCAGGGCCAGCCGACTGCCGCCCGCATAATCCTCGGCGCTGAGGGGCCACCGCACCTGACCCCCGTCTCCTCGGCTGTCGCTGCCTCCCACGCTGAGCGGCGCCAGCGGGCATGCTGGCGGCCGCCGTACCGGCTCCTGCTCCTGCCGCCCCACGTCGCCCGGACACTGAAGGAGGGGAGGAAGGATCCACCCCCCGTTGTAGGCCCCGCCGCACTGGAGGATTCCTCCCGGCGCCGCGCTGTGAGGTGGAGGGAACAGCGCTGCTTACCGGAGGGTCCGCAGAGGGGCTCCTATTTCGGCGCCGGGCCCTGGGGATGATGTCCGGGCTTAGGCGCCGGAGGCCTAGTCCTCCACGGCCGGCGCCCGTCCTGCGGTGCCTGCGATGGTGTTCCCGATGTCCCCTGGAGAAGGCTGTTAACGGATGCATTCAGCCAATCTGTCCCCTGGGAGCTGGCTGCCGTCCGGAGACGCTGGAG